>NC_136226.1:5157500-9957500 GCF_963402885.1 Antedon bifida | reverse complement strand
ATACGAAACTTTGTAAAAATGTTGCCAATCGGATGTTGTGACGTCATCATATGGCCAGTTAAATAAAAAAGGTCGTATTTTCATCTTTTGCGTCATAATTCATTACATTTAAAAGAGCGCGCATCAATATTTCACGTATTCAAATTTCTTCTACACGCTAATACGTTGTTGCTGAGATAATTTCCTTTCGGAAATGCTACCTTCGCGTTTCATTTTAAAACCGTCAACATGTTAAAAATTGCAATAAATATCGGGTCCCGTAATTTCACCTATTCTACACTGTATGTGATATGGATACAGATTATACTGTGTATACTATATATGAATTTAAATAATAAAATTCAGCAATAACAACATATCATATTCTTCAGTTCAGGTCATAATGCCAACGTGAACACTTCCTCTTGTCCTCAACCTATCCCCTTAATGTTAATGTTGCACCACTTGCGCGGCGGAAAACCAAACTCGTCAAAGTGACGAGTTACATGTCTAGTCTTTATCTTCTTTCTTTCTGTAATTTTTGTGTCACGCGTATCTGTAAAACTTGCAAACATAACATTTCGTAACTTTCCCAACATATCTTCATTCATATGAAGTTGTGCAGCGAACCTTTTCAGGATGTTTACAATTGCGCAACGTGACTTACGCGCGATTTAACGATTTTCTCGTATTTAACATAGGTCAAAAACCAAATAACATTTTAAATTGAAACTTTGCAAAAGTTTAATTTATATCATGCGCTAACTTTCTGTTGAAAAAAAATTGCGTGTTTTACAAAAAGTTACGCGCGCACGCTTATTTAAAGTTTCAAAATGCGCAAAATTAATTTCTAATCAACTTTCTACGCGTTTCATGTCGTTTTAAGCATGTCAAAAATTCCCACGCGTGCGCAAATTTTTACGTGTGCGGTGCGCACGTAGCATTAAAAACATATTTTTTTCGCGTGATTTATGTTTTTCCAGCCTTTTCTAGTAATTTTACCAACTTTTAAACACTTTCGACTTAAAGTTACGTCATACGAGCACGTCAAATTGGACAATTTGCGCGCGATTTTGATGAAAAAGTTCAAAAATTCGTCAAAATTATGCCTTTTTTTAAACAGTCGTAATTTCTAAACTGCACGGTCAACTTTTTGTGGATGACATATTATGGAAGTTGATGAGTTGTAGATATCAGATCATGTATTAATATGGCTAACCGGACATTGTGACGTCATCGTATGGCCACGCGAATATAAAATTTATGATTTTTGTATCTTTCGTCATAGCTCATCACATTTAATAGAGCGCATCTCCACTTATCCGTTTTCCATTTTCACCCCGATTTTGATATTGTCTAGGTCAATCAACTATCTTTCGCATGATTTAAAAATATTTTAATTTTTATGACGTCATCATGCCTAAAAATTAAAATTACGTCTGGCATTAATTTCATCTTTATAGTAAATTTTAATCTGTTATAGCTCGTAAGAATAAAATGTGATAATCACGATTAAAACGTTTTCTGGAAGCTATTGGATTGTAGATACGAAATCATGTGAACATTTTGCCAATCGGATGTTGTGACGTCATCATATGGCCAGTTAAATAAAAAATGTCGTATTTTCATCTTTTGCGTCATAATTCATTACATTTAAATGAGCGCGCATCAATATTTCACGTATTCAAATTTCTTCTACACGTTAATATGTTGTTGCTGAGATAATTTCCTTCTGAAATTGCTACCTTCGCGTTTCATTTTAAAACCGTCAACATGTTAAAAATTGCAATAAATGGCAGGTCCCATAATTTCACTTATTCTACACTTATGTAATATGTATACATATTATACTATATATACTATACGACACAAAATTGACAGAAATCAGCACTAACAACATATCATATTCTTCAGTTCAGGTCATAATGCCATAATCTTTTTCTGTGTGCAATATTCCAACGTATGACGTGCACGTAGCGTTTGTCGTGCGGATAACTAACTCGTCAAAGTGACGAGTTACATGTCTAGTTGTTTCTGGGCACTATTTTGTGTAACAAATATCTAAAAAAGTTTAATGTCAATGATTACCAAAATTTCACAATGTCTTTCAAATACTTTAACTTAGTCCTAATAAGCTTTTCAGCGTGATCACTCATCCGTGACGTCATTTATACGCCATTTTGTGAAATCACATTATCAATCATATCTCCATAATTCATTATCACATATTAATGAAATTTATTACACGTAAACTTCAGGTCAAGGGTAAAAATATTAGCAAGTAAAAACGCACGCGCACGTAGGGTCATGCGCGTAAAATCGCGCGTTCAAAATTTAAAAAGCTCAAAATTAAGTTTTAATCAATTTAGAGCATGAATTAGGCCATTTGCGTGTTTCAAAAAATTACTGCGCAAAAATGCGTTTTTGAGCGCGCGATTCTTAAAAAGCGTAAAAATACGATTTTTTTTGTAGAAATCGCATTCTACTCACCATCCTTAGTACATTCACCGAATTTGAGTTCGTTCCGACTTAAAATAACGCTATACGAGCATGTTAAAAATGACAAAATGCGCACATTAATTTCACAAAAGTTCTGAAAATGGTGAAAAATATGTCTTTTTTTAAATGAAAATAACTCTTCAGAATGGACGATGACCCCTAAATTTTTTAACTTATTCGGGAAGCCATTGAGTTGTAGATATAAATGTATATACACATTAGACGTACAAAATGGTATTACGTCATCACATGGCCACTTGAATTAAAAAATTAGGTTTTTTTCTCTTTTGTCATAGATTATCACATTCAACTGAGCGCATCTCGGTTATTTTGCGCCCGATTTTCGCTCAATTTTTTGTATATGATTGCTCATATAATTATCTTTCTCATGAGTTGTCAACATTTTTATTTCGATGACGTCATCACGCGTAAAAATTTGAATAACCTAGGTCGTGTAATTTTAGCTACACCATACATTTGAATATCTAATAGCTCTTCAGAATTAAAGGTGACCTTGAAGATTATAACTTATTATGAAAGCTGTTGAAATGTAGATATGAATTCATATAAAAATTAAGCCTATCGGATGTTGTGATGTTATCATATGGCCAGTTGAAGTTAAAACGTAGTTTTTATATTTCTTTAGTCGAAGTTATACAAATTTCAATGAGCGCGCATTGCGCTTCTACGTATCAAATTCTCTTCCAATCCTTATATTTATTTGCTCAATTCATTATCTTTCGAAATTGTCATCTTCGAGTTTATTTTGATAATTCCATCATACCAACAAATTTGAACATGATGTGGGTCCAGTAATTTCACCTATGCTACACTGTATATAGATATACAGTATATACTGTACATAATAGGTACAACTCAGCACTATAAGTGTATATGCATCATGTCATAGGATGGCGTACATCAGCTTTTTACGATCGTATGTTAACGTACGTGCATGTTTAAAAAATGTTAATTTCATTAAAATGATAAAAATGATCACCTATAATTCGTCAAAGTGACGAATTAAATTCTAGTTAGTTATCCGCATTTAGCGGATAACTCCTTGTAACTGTCCTGTTTCATCATCTTTTTTTTTTTCTGTATTCTTCTTTCTTTCTGTCATTTTTGTGTCACGCGTAACTCAAAAACGTGTAAACATAACATTTTATAACTTTGTCAACATGTGGGCGTTCACGTGAAGTTGTGCACCCGCTATTGTGAATGACGTCATAGTTGCGCAACGTGACTTACGCGCGTTTTTATGAATTTCGCGTATTTAACATAGATCGAAAACCATATAACATTTTAATTTGAAACTTAGAAAAAGTTTAAGTTATATCTTGCGCTAACTGACTGTGAGAAAAAAATGGCATGTTTTACACGAAGTTACGCGCGCACGCGCGTTTAAAATTTCAAAATGCGAAAAATCAATTTCTAATCAACTTTCTACGCGTTTTATGTCATTTTGAGCATGTCAAAAATTCCCATGCGTGCGCATATTTTTATGCGCGCGGTGCGCACGTAGCGTTAAAAACAATTTTTTCCGCGTGATTTATGTTTTTCCAGCCTTTTCAAGTAATTTTACCAACTTTTAAACAATTTCGACTTAAAATTAACGTCATACCAGCACGTCGAATTGGATAATTTACGTACGTTTTTGATGAAAAAGTTCAAAAATTCCTTAAAATTTGTCAAAATTATACCTTTTTTAAAACAGTCGTAGTTTCTAAACTAAACGGTAAAAGTTATTTTTATTACGTATTCTGGAAGATGATGAGTTGTAGATATCGTATCATGCATCAATATTGCTAACAGGACATTGTGACGTCATCGTATGGCCATGCGAATATAAAATATAGGAATTTTGTATCTTTTGTCATAGAGCATCACATTTAATAGAGCGCATCTTCGCTTATCCGTTTTTCATTTTAACCCAGATTTTGATATTTTTTAGGTCAACCAACTATCTTTCGCATGAGTTAAAAATATTTTAATTTTTATAACGTCATCATGCCTAAAAATTTAAATTACCTGGGTCATTAATTTTATCTTTACAGTAAATTTTAATCTGTTATAGCTCGTAAGAATAAAATGTAATAATCACGATTAAAACGTTTTCTGGAAGCTATTGGATTGTAGATACAAAATCATGTAAAAATTTTGCCAATCGGATGTTGTGACGTCATCATATGGCCAGTTAAATAAAAAAAGTCGTATTTTCATATTTTGCGTCATAGTTCATTACATTTAAAAGAGCGCGCATTAATATTTCACGTATTAAAATTTCTTCTACAAGCTAATATGTTGTTGCTGAGATAATATCCTTCCGAAATTGTTATTTTAGTGTTTCATTTTGATACCGTCGCCCTGTTAAAAAATGGAATAAATGGCGGGTCCCGTAATTTCACCTATTCTACACTGTATGTAATATGTATGTACAGATTATACTGTTTATACTGTATATACTATATGACACAAAATTGACAGAATTCAGCACTAACAACATATCATATTCTTCAGATCAGGTCATAATGCCATAATTTTTTTCCGTGTGCAAAATTCTAACGTATGACGTGCACGTGGCGTTTGTCGTGCGGATAACTAACTCGTCAAAGTGACGAGTTTCATGTCTAGTTAGTTATCCGCACTATGGCGGATAACTCCTTGTAACTGTCCTGTTTCATCATCTTATTTTTTGGTTATCCGCAACTTAGTTGCGGATAACCCATGTGATTGTAAATATCTTTTTTTTCATCTTCTTCTTTGTTATTCTTCTTTCTTTCCCGGATTTTTGTGCGTCGCATATCCCCTATTGCTTGTGAATATATCTTTTGTATAACTTTGTCATTATATGGACATTTACCTGAAGTTGTGCACCTCCATATTTTTAATGACGTTAGAGTCGCGCAGCGTAAGTTACGCGCAATTTTATGAATTTCAATGATTGGTCATAGATTATAAACCAAAAGTCATTTTGTATTGACACTTGGTAAAAATTTAAGTCATATCAAGGGCAAACTTTCTATGGATTAAAAATGACATGTTTCACAAGAAGTTACGCGCGCACGCGCATTTAAAATTTAAAAATGCGCAAAATTAATTTCTAATCAACTTTCTACGCTGATCATGACATTTTGAGCATGTAAAAAATTCCCACGCGCGCGAAAAAATTTACGCGTAAGGTGCGCACGGAGCATGAAAATCATGTGTTTTTTTCTTGAATTATGATTTTACAGCCTTTCTTAGTCATTTTAAAAAAGATTTACATCATTTCAAATTAAAATGACGTCATACGAACACGTTGATTTAGACCATTTGCGCGCGTTTTAGTTGCAAAAGTGACAACATTTTGTCAAAATTATGCCTATTTTGAATCTATTATAGCTCCTCAGGATCAACCGTTACCCCCAATTTTTTTAATTTAATATAGAAGCAGATATGTTGTAGATATGAATTCATGCAGAATCTTTACCCCTCGGATGTTATGACGTCATCGTATGGCCAAACGAATGTAAAATTTTGGATTTTTGACTGTTTCGTTATTGCTCATTACATTAAATAGAGCGCATCTCGCTTATACGTATTCCATTTCCTCATATATTTTAATACTGTCTAGGTCAATCAACTATCTTTCGCATGAGTTAAAAATATTTTAATTGTTATGACGTCATCATGTCTAAAAATGTAAATAACGTGGGTCAACTATTTTCATCTTTACAGTAAATTTCAATCTGTTATAACTCGTCAGAATAAAAAGTGATAATCATGATTAGAACGTTTTCTGGAAGCTATTGGATTGTAGATACAAATTCATGTGAATATTTTGCCAATCAGATGTTGTGACGTCATCATATGGCCAGTTGAATTCAAAAAGTCATATTTTCATCTCTTGCGTAAAAGTTCATTGCATTTAAACGAGAGCGCATCTCACTTTTACGTGCTCAAAATTCTTCAAATTTGTATTAATGTAATTATTTAGATAATTATCTTCAAAAATTGTTATCTTTATATGTCAATTTGATGACGTCATCTTGTTAATAATTGGATTTAAAAGATGGGTCTCGTAATTTCGTCTATGCTGCACTGTATATAACATACAATGTATTCTGTAAATACTGTAATATGCTGTATGCTACAAAATAGGTACAATTCAGCACTGTAAACATATTTAATTCATGTCATAGGATGGCATAATAATTGTCGGCGTTCATATATTTTAAACGTATGTGCATGTTGCGTTTGCGCGGATAACCCGAACTCGTCAAAGTGACGAGTTCAAATCTAGTTTTCTGTATTATTCTTCTTTCTTTCTGTCATTTTTGTGCAGAGCATATCTCTAAAACGTGTAAAGTTAACATTTTATAACTTTGTCAACATGTGGGCATTCACTTGAAGTTGTGCCTTTTTTATTTTTGAATGACGTCAGAGTTGCGCAACATGACTTACGCGCGTTTTTATGAATTTCGCGTATTTAACATAGATCGAAAACCATATAACAATTTAAATTGAAACTTAGCAAAAGTCTAATTTATATCGTGCGCTAACTTTTTTTGCACTAAAAATGGCATGTTTTACACGAAGTTACGCGCGCACACGCGTTTAAAATTTTACAATGCGAAAAATCAATTTCTAATCAACTTTCTACGCGTTTCATGTCATTTTGAGCATGTCAAAAATTCCCACACGTGCGCAAATTTTTACGCGCATGGTGCACACGTAGCGTTAAAAACGTCATTTTTTCGAGTGATTTATGTTTTTCCAGCCTTTTCTAGTAATTTTACCAACTTTTAAACAATTTCGACTTTAAATTACGTCATACGAGCACGTAGAATATGATAATTTGCGCGCTTTTTTGATAAAAAACTTCAAAAATTCGTCAAAATTAAGCCTTTTTTTAAACAATCGTAGTTTTTAAACTAAACGGTAAAAATTATTTTTATTAAACATTCTGGAAGTTGATGAGTTGTAGATATCAGATCATGCATTAATTTGGCTAATTGGACATTGTGACGTCATTGTATGGCCACGCGAATATGAAATTTAGGATTTTTGTATCTTTCGTCATAACTCCTCACATTTAATAGAGCGCATCTCCACTTATCCGTTTTCCATTTTCACCCCGATTTTGATATTGTCTAGGTCAATGAACTATCTTTAGCATGAGTTAAAAATATTTTAATTTTTATGACGTCATCATGCCTAAAAATTTAAATTACGTGTGGCATTATTTTCATCTTTACAGTAAATTTCAATCTGTTATAGCTCGTAAGAATAAAATGTGATAATCACGATTAAAACGTTTTCTTGAAGCTATTGGATTGTAGATACAAAATCATGTGAAAATTTTGCCAATCGGATGTGGTGACGTCATCATATGGCCAGTTAAATAAAAAAAGTCGTATTTTCATATTTTACGTCATAGTTCATTACATTTAAAAGAGCGCGCATTAATATTTCACCTATTCAAATTTCTTCTACACGTTAATATGTTGTTGCTGAGATAATTTCCTTCCAAAATTGCTACCTTCGCGTTTCATTTTAAAACCATCAACATGTTAAAAATTGCAATAAATAGCGGGTCCCGTAATTTCCCCTATTCTACACTGTATGTGATATGTATACAGATTACACTGTGTATACTATAATATGAATCAAAATAATAGAATTCAGCAATAACAACCTATCATAGTCTTTAGTTCAGGTCATAATGCCATAATCTTTTTCCGTGTGCAATATTCCAACGTATGGCGTGCATGTGGCGTTTGTCGTGCGGATAACTAACTCGTCAAAGTGACGAGTTTCATGTCTAGTTTATCTTCTTTCTTTCTGTATGATTTTTGTGTATCGCTTTTCTCTGAAACTTGCAAACATAACATTTTGTGAACTATGTTAACATTTTGACATTTATGTAACGTCGTCAAGCGAAGCTTTTCATGATGTTTACAATTGCGCAACGTGACGTACGCGCGATTTAACGATTTTCTCGTATTTAACATAGGTCAAAAACCAAATAACATTTTATATTGAAACTTTGCACAAATTTAATTTATATCATGCGCTAACTTTTTGTCGAACCAAAATTGCGTGTTTTACACAAAGTTACGCGCGCACGCGCATTTAAAATTTCAAAATGCGCTAAATTATTTTCTAATCAAGTTTCTATGCGTTTCATGTCGTTTTAAGCATGTAAAAAATTCCCACGCGTGCGCAAATTTTTACGTGTGCCGTGCGCACGTAGCATTAAAAACATATTTTTTTCGCGTGATTTATGTTTTTCCAGCCTTTTCTAGTAATTTTACCAACTTTTAAACAATTTCGACTTAAAGTAACGTCATACGAGCACGTGGAATTGGACAATTTGCGCGAGTTTTTGTTGAAAAAGTTAAAAAAATTGTCAAAATTATGCCTTTTTTTAAACAGTCGTAATTTCTAAACTGCACGGTCAACTTTTTGTGGATGACATTTTCTGGAAGTTAATGAGTTGTAGATATCGGATCATATATTAATATGGCTAACCGGACATTGTGACGTCATCGTATGGCCACGCTAATATAAAATTTAGGATTTTTGTATCTTTCGTCATAGCTCATCACATTTAATAGAGCGCATCTCCACTTATCCGTTTTCCATTTTCACCCAAATTTTGATATTGTCTAGGTCAATCAACTGTCTTTCGCATGAATTATAAATATTTTAATTTTTTTGACGTCATCATTCCTAAAAATTTAAATTACGTGTGGCATTAATTTCATCTTTACAGTAAATTTTAATCTGTTATAGCTCGTAAGAATAAAATTTGATAATCACGATTAAAACGTTTTCTGGAAGCTATTGGATTTTAGATACGAAATCATGTGAAAATTTTGCCAATCGGATGTTGTGACGTCATCATATGGCCAGTTAAATGAAAAAAGTCGTATTTTCATCTTTTGCGTCATAATTCATTGCATTTAAAAGAGCGCGCATCAATATTTCACGTATTCAAATTTCTTTTGCACGTTAATATGTTGTTGCTGAGATAATATCCTTCCGAAATTGCTATCTTTGTATTTCATTTTGATGCCGTCGCCATGTTAAAAATTGCAATAAATAGCGGGTCCCGTAATTTCACCTATTCTACACTGTATGTGATATGGATACAGATTATACTGTGTATACTATATATGAATCAAAATAATAGAATTCAGCAATAAAAACATATCATATTCTTCAGTTCAGGTCATAATGCCAACGTGGACACTTCCTTTTGTCCTCAACCTATCCCCTTAATGTTCGGTACGGTAAGGTACGTCGTTACACGTTCATGTTGCACCACTTGCGCGGCGGAAAACCAAACTCGTCAAAGTGACGAGTTACATGTCTAGTCTTTTTATTGTTTCTGTACACTATTTTGTGTAACAATTATCTCAAAAAGTTTAATGTCAATGATTACAAAAATTTCAGAATATCTTGCAAATAATATAACTTAATCCTAATAAGCTTTCCAGCGTGATCACTCATCCGTGACGACCTTTATACGCCATTTTGCGAAATTACATTATCAATCATATCTCCAAAATTCATTATCACATATAAATGAAATTCACTACACGTAAACTTCAGATCAAGGGTAAAAATATTAGCAAATAAAAAGTTGCGCGTTTCAAGGTCATGCATGTGAAATCGCGCGCTAAAAATTTAAAACGCGCAAAATTAGGTTTTGATCAATTTAGAGCATGAATTAGGCCATTTGCGTGTTTCCAAAAATTACTGCGCAAAAAAAAATTTTGCGCCGCGCGATACTTAAAAAGCGTAAAAAATATGAATTTTTTTTACAAATCTCATTCTACTCACCATCCTTAGTACATTCACCAAATTTGAGTCAGTTCCGACTTAAAATAACGCTATACGAGCACGTTAAAAATGACAAAATGCGCACATTAATTTTACAAAAGTTCTGAAAATGGTGAAAAATAGGTCTTTTTTAAAATGAAAATAATTCTTCAGAATGCAAGATGACCCCCGATTTTTTTAACTTATTCTGGAAGCCATTGAGTTGTACATATGAATTCATGTACACATTTGACGTACAAAATGTTTTGACGTCATCAAATGGCCACTTGAATTTAAATATTAGGATTTGTTATCTTTTTGTGTAGATTATCACATTCAACAGAGCGCATCTTGGTTATGTGTGCTCGAATTTCGCACAAATTTCAGTATGTGCTTGCTTAATTAATTATCTTTATCATGAGTTGACACTATTTTCATTTTATTGACGTCATCACGCGTAAAAACTTGAATAACGTAGGCCGTGTAATTTCACCTTCGCAGTAAATTTGAATATCTTACAGCTCTTCAGAATTGAAGGTTACCTTGATGATTATAATTTATTATGAAAGCTGATGAAATGTAGATATTAATTCATATAAAAATTAAGCCTATCGGATGTTGTGACGTTAACATATGGCCAGTTGAAGTGAAAAAGTAGTTTTTTCATATTTTTCGTCAAAGTTATACACATTTCAAAGAGCGCGCACAGCGCTTCTACGTGCCAAATTTTTTTCCAAATCTTATATTTTTTTGCTCAATTAATTATCTTTCGAAATTGTCATCTTAAAGTTTAGTTTGATAACGTCATCATGCCAAAAAATTAGAACATGTGTGTCCCGTAATTTCACCTATGCTACACTGTATATAGATATACAGTATATACTGTACATATGGCATATAGGCACAACTCAGCACTATAAGCGTATATAATAGGATGGCATACATCAACATTTTCCGATCGTATGTTAACGTACGTGCATGTTTAAAAAAAAATAATTTCAGTAAAATGATCACCTATAATTCGTCAAAGTGACGAATTAAATTCTAGTTTAAATTTTATATTTGTTTCATTATGTAGACAGAAGATCTAATTTATTGCAATGGTTGTTCACTTTCTATGTGATGTTTAATTGTCTATTACAATTAATCTGATATTAATATCCAATTTCAATGAGCTATTACATATTTTTGATATATCTTGTATATTTTATGTTAAAAAAAATGTTTTCTTTTTGGACCAATAGATATTGGCTGCTGGTTTGTATGTTTTTTTACCATAATAAATACATTTTATACATAAATACAGCATACCATAGGAGCAGCCAACACCAACATTACAAATACTGTTAGCCCACTAGCCGATGTCATATCTACAATAAGTCCTGCTAAAATTCCACCAAATATACCACCAGCATCAAACAACGTTGACAGGTCTGCACTCTTTTTATTGGATAAATCAGCTGTGAAAAAAAAGTTTGGTGATTTATGATACATGACCTAAAAGTGAAAACTTTGTAGTGGTTCATAGCCTAAATGGCTTGATGAATGAAAAACTTAATTAGCAGTGAATAAATGAAATAAGTAAAACCACATTAAATCTTTCATGTATTGCAATGAAGGACATATTTATTTTGTACAGTACCAGAATTTTTGTGCCAAAGATGAAGCATCTCAAATAAATTTGCCTATGCATGATAATCATCATATGTTTGTTAACATCAGCCACACATCTCTCATAAATATATGTTTACATCTTACAATTATCTTATTAATTATGTGTGGAAATCAATAAAAGACAAACTTTGATTAAAGAGTTACTTACGATCAACTTGACTGATGTACAGAGGTAACCAATATAGAAATGTATAACTAACAAGTTTTGCAAAAAATAAACATAATGAAAATTCCACTACTCCCTGAAAGAAAACAAATATTGCTAATGTCATTTTCAAATATGAAAAAAAAATAGTTTGTAGTTAATAGTTTTTAGCTACTGCCTAGTACCTTACAGGTAAAATACTTAAACAAGGTCTTCACTGTGTAAAATTTAAAATCTAAATTATTTTTCCTAAATATTAGTGGACAGATATTTCCAGTATGAACTTACTGGTATTAAAAGAGCCCCACGTAATGATATTGCTTCTTCTTGAGAATGAGTATCCTTCTAAAACAAACATAAGAAACAAATTCCGTAATAAAACCAATATAAGAGTATACAAACATTTAAAGAGAGAATTAATAAATTAATTAAAGAGTAGAGACAACATATGTACTTGCACAAACATAATTGGGTACTCAGTATGCTTAAGATGGCACTATATTTATTATCACTGATTTATTAAGTCTAAATTTAAAGTACATGCTAAAGTCTAGCAAACTGATCATGGACAACCATGATTATATCGTTTTTTATTAATTAATTTATTATTAAATCATATTACACCCCTCACTTATAATTATAATAACTCACTTTTTTATTTACTGGTGCACAACCAACATCTTCTGGATCTGCAAATGATTAAAACATATTTGATAAATTTTATATCAGGTTAAACAAATACATCACTTATATTTTTAAAACATTCGTATTGTAATATCAATCAAAAATAATATCGTACAAAATGAATTACTGAAAAATTAAACATAATACAGTCAACACTTCCAAAGTTGGACACATTTAGGCTAGGTCAAATAGTAGGAAAGTCCTGTTTTCACTAAGGTTGCATTGGGTTGATTATAATTCAAAAATGGAACTTCATTTTTTAGATAAAGCTGAGTATAAAATTGCATTGCCATGATCCATAGGGTTATAGCATAGCATACTTACAAACAACTAAAAAGAGAAATATGATAATTCCCATTCCAGCAATAATAATTCCTGGCACAATGAAAGACCAACCCCAGTCATCATCTACCCAGATGGCAGCGATTAGAGATCCAAGAATGTTTCCAATACTGGTGTGCGAGTTCCATATTCCCATTATGATGCCACGTCTGAAAAAAAAAAACCAACAATACTTTCATGTTCATAATAATCATAGTCAAGCTTTGAGATACCAGCATTATAAAGTACAGGTACAGTAGAACCTCTATTCAGGGGACACAACTTAATATCAAGTGGACACTTTTCCTGTGAAACAAACAAAGAGAAGTATATGTTTTAACACTACAGCCAACCACTATTCAGAGGACACCCCTATTAAGTGGACACTTTTCCTGTGAAATGAACAAAGCGAAGCATATGTTTTAACACCAGTGTACACTCAACCACTATACAGAATATTGGCAACCTCTGTTAAGGGGACACTTTGTTGTGTCCTGAAGGTACCCCGTTAATAGGGATTCTACTGTACTAAGAACCAGGTGTATACTACTATATATAATGGTTTGAAAATCAATACGAGAGAAATCATGTAGATTTAAAAATAAATCAGAATGTAGGTATATAAATTAGTACTAAAGCTCTGTCTACACTATCAAACCATGGAGGTATAATACTTCCATGATCAAACATTATATGACAACAAAATGTGATGTGTCCATATATGGACATGATGTCATATCACTACCATATTTTGGTATATCACCACCATATTTGGAAATATCACCACCATATTTATATCACATTTTTTGTCAAACTAGTTTGATAGTGTAGACAGAGCTTAAGCTACACATAAATTGACCTCCTCTAATTTAGAGGTTATGTATTTAGAAATAAATGACTAAACCAAATATGGAGGAAGTTCAGTATAATGACTGACCTTGTGACCTTAGAATTTAGTTTACTCACTTGATTACTGTTTCATTCAATTGAACTAAACAATTTTGTTTACTTTTAAAAAAGGTTTCAATGGCAAATTAGTTAATAATTAAACTTTAAATTTCAATTTGATTACTATACTGTGCAATTACTGATACATTGTACAAAAAATAAGATGTATTAAAAGGCAGTTTAGTGATAAATATCTTAAGATAAGAGATATCATGTATTAGATTCTTTCTTTTCGTGCACTCACAAGGAACTCTTATCTAGTATTATAAACAATGATGTTGAAATGATAATAATAACCCACTTCAGACAATAACTAACCTTCCTTTTGGAAACCAATTTCCTATACACGTGACAACAGAAGGCCAACCACTAGATTGCATAAGACCTCCAAATATCTAGTGACAGGAGAAAATGCATGCTGTTATTTTATATACATTACTAGACTTCACTTTGGGTGCTAGCATGACTTTAAACAATGTATTTCACTTGTTTTCACAGTGCTTAAAGACTTTTTTGCTCCTTACTAATTCAAAGCATATATAAAATTACTGAAAAATATGACGATGACTTCTGCGTTTATTCCAGACAAACATTGTGGAAATATTAAGATGATTTTAATTTTAATCATTGAGTATTTTCAAGTTTAAACTATTCAATACCTGAATAATAACAAAGTATGCATAGCTGTGAATATTCCAAAAATATCCTAATCCAAAGAGTGCTGTAAACAATCCACTGAGCAACATTCCACCTGTTAGAAAATACCGAAGGTTCATTCGTTCAGCAACATGGCCGCTAAAGAACATGCCAATGGCGTAGGCAAATAAAAATGACGTATCCAATCCACCGAGGAGCCCCTTTGCATTTGCTTGATCTGAAGTAAAATATTAAACAATAAACAAAATAGGTTCAGCTTGTAATTAATTTACGTACAGGTTATTAAGTTAAATAGATTTGTAAAATCATATTCATAGATAAGATAGTGAATTAATGAGTAATAGAATTAACCAAAGGTATATATTATACACAATATAAAAATAAAAATTGGCTAACTTTTTTTATACCGTATAAAATCAGTTTAAACTACACGTCAGCTATAATATTTTTTTTTTAGAATTTTTTCTTTAATACTACAGTATAACTGTATATGGTCAAAAATAATCCTACTCCGCCCTAATGTAGGCTAACTATAGACACAAAACTCCAAATCCAAGGTTAATGATCCAAGTAATACTTAGTAAAATCCTATAAATTTATAATCCTTTTAACTCAATTTTGTATCTTGGTATATTGTTTGACAACTCTTGTAACATGACCCATAGAGATATTATTATAATATCTCTATGCATGACCACAGTGCTGATTTTGCCATTTCCCCCCTAACTCTACAATGTATTACAAAACATTGCGGCTACATTGAAAGAATGTGAAATACTGCAATCAGAAACATAGTCTTACCAAATGGTTTATAGCAACACCAGCATGTTTCATTTGCCTCCTCTGGTGTCAGGATTGGTTTCCATTCATCCTCTGACAACAAGGTACAATTCTGATGAAGGACTTCCTGTGAAAATATATTGAGCAATGTGACAATTAATCTTTAAAATCTCAGACTAAAATACCAGGAATTCAGGCAAATTCCTTGTGGTCTATCCAGGGTCTAATATAGTAATCACTGTGAAAAATAAAACAATAGCACTTATTGTTTCTTTTACATAGTTCTATTGTTGTAGAGCATACTTTTACAATGTTTTCAAGGAGTAGGTGAGAAAGTTAACTAACTGTTAAAAAACAAAAGATTTGTTGAGAAAAGTTTTGAAAGAAAGGATAAGAATGATCAGTGCAAGACATTGGTACTACTTAAGTCATTGTTGTTGTACTGCATTACTATACTGTGAATATTTTAAGGAAAAGGGGTGTAGACAGTAGCACCTCCCACATTATCCCACGTTATATATTGCAATAATTAAAACCATTTTATTATACTGTTATATATAAAGTCAGTTAGCAACTAAGTAAGCAAAACTAAAAACACTTATCAATCAGTGACAAAGGTCATAAAAGCAAACAAACTAATTTTTTTTTATCTATTATTAGCATGGAATGGAATGAAACGAAGGATAGTCAAATATAACGAGTTTAAGAAAGAACTAATTTTAATAATAATACATGGCTGCTGGAACTATATAAATGCATAGGTCCATGAAAAAATCTATTGAATGAAAGCTATTCATCTGAAAAATAAAGATTAATAAAATCAGTCTTTGAATAGGACATTTTGCAGTTTTAATATTTAAAGTTATTCACTTCTGTAGAAAAAAGTTAACAAAAATAATTATTTCACTTATAAAAGACAAAAGAAATGGTTAATTTTAACCAAAAAAACATTGTCTGCCAGACAATTTAGGTATTTTTTGGTTTAATTTACCCTTTTTTCAGGAAAAATTTGTTTTGGTCAAAGTGACGAACTATTACAGTATGTGACATTAAAATGGCATATTCAACAAAAAATGTGTACAAAATTGTTTTTTAGGGGGACAATATATCTTTAAAGCATAACATTAAAAGGATAAGAACAGTCAATATTTTTAATTTTCTACCATATTAAATTTTAAGAACTTTGTCTTACTGTACCTTAACAACACTAATTGGCTTCCGTGATAAATGGTAGCTAGTGTATGCCAAAAATGTTAATGATAAAACCAGTATTCGATATCTGTTTAAAGAAAAAAAAACCAAAATGAAACAAGTTCACATACTGCAGTATAAATAAGAATAAGATAGGCCTAGCCTACATACATAGCCTATATTATATATCTTGATATATTTATTTCATTTCAATGATGATGTTCATTTGAACATACAAAACAATTCAAGGCAAATAAATTTTGAAAAGAGATTTGTTACCAGGCCGGGCCCCAAGGGCCTTATCCTTAATTAACATCAATTTAACTACTGTACTTATTATTAGGCCTAGTAGTACATACAGTGGGCCTCATCTAGGCCAACTACTTACGGCTAGGCCTACCCATCTATGCGGCTTTAGGCGTAGCCAATAGCCTCTAACTAAGCCTACTAGGCCAGAGTAGGCTAGGCGCGGCCTAAGGCTCTAGTAGTAGTACGCTAGTCAAGTCGCCCCATCGCAAAGTCGCCCCATACAAAGTCGCCCCTTACACAGTCGCCCCATCGCAAAGTCGCCCCAAAACACAGTCGCCCCAACGCAAAGTCGCCCCAACGCAAAGTCGCCCCAACGCAAAGTCGCCCCATCGCAAAGTCGCCCCATCACAAAGTCGCCCCATCACAAAGTCGCCCTATCGCAAAGTCGCCCCAAAACGTTAAAAAATAGTTTACAAGTGCGTAAAATGTCGCAATGATACACAAAATAACACGGAACGTGTATGCATAAAAGGGGAAGTCCCGCCATGTAGTCTCAGGTTACACGATCGTCACGCACCCCGATCATCAGAGAGGAAACCCCGACTAATCACTCCGCGGTCGCACTAACGTGCTAGCTTACCAGAGGGAAACCCCCGTAATTACTCCGCCGTTGTCGCACTACAACGCATCATCTGAAGATGGGGAAACCCCGCCGGAGTTTTACGATGATATCAGTCGCGTTCGAAATCGGTCGCGTTTAATTTTGGTCGCGATAAAATGATGTTATACTATCTAGATTATTTTTACTTTGGTCGATGAATATTTATTATTATTAGGCCTATATTAATAATTGATTTTTGTTTTTATTTTACAGGTCAGTATGATGAGAAAGATGTGTGCCTTAAAAAATGACAATTTGTAAACATAGTTTAAGATTATAGTATTATCCAGCATAATGTAATGTCATTTAACAGTACATAATTATTTAAATGTGAAATATTTTATAGGAAACGTAGGCTGCGTCTGTGTCTTTTATTTTATATGCAACAAATTACGTAAAACAATTTATTTATAAACATTCAGTTTACTATTATATACATAGTATTACAATGAACATTGATTGTAAGCCTTGAAAGGCAATCCCATCATTATATCCATTATAAAATTGCATCATATCACCACTATATGTCGTAAATGATGACGTGCGTGTGTGTATTCGTCGTACGTCCGTGTACGTATTACTCCGTGTCTCTGTCTTGTTTAATTTAAAATTAAATAAACACCCGATATGAGGATATTTATTAGGCATGATAATTAGAATGTTCTATAACCAAAAGGGTTGAAAAGAATTTCTTCAGTAAAATGATCATTGTGCTGTTGAATAAAAGGCGACTCGCCATCTGAAACTCTGAAACCAATCGGAGCTGCGCCTTCTGGTATCTGTTTCCTCACAGCTGCTACGTCTTTCTGCTGACCGTCGGGGATTCCCCTTTTTAAAAAACACGCACACGATACTGTACGATGGTTTTTCCATGGTCAATATGTAGCGTTTTAAATTTTACTAAAATACCTGCATGTAAAACAATCATATCGGCGATGAAATTTTTTTTTTTTTTCTTCATTTTGAAAAGTCATAAAATTAAGACACATAACTTGTCAATAAATGCAAAATGATCAAGTAGCCTATAACACTCATTGTCTTACAACACTGTTATTGTTTTAACTACTGTAAATCTATACGAAGGCCTACTACACATTTATACATTTATTATATTATCCTAAAAATTGAGCTGGTATCCACGCGTAGGTTGAAGAAAGATTCGTGATTGTGGCTCTGGTAACTAATTTTAAAATCATATTAAATTAACATTTTCGAAACTATAAATCAGGGATAATCTTTTTAGAACTTTCAAACAAGGGAGTATTTTTTTAATGATTTTTAAAAGCACATCACTCCATTAAAACCTGTAAAATAAAAATTAAAACACAAATTATGTATATAATAGGATAAACATTATAATGTATGCGACATTTAGCGCGACCAAAGTAACAACGCAATCGATATCAAACGCAACCGATATGATTAAAACAGCGTACTACTAGCGGCGGCGCTTCATAATCATACAGAAATAAAACCGTGGGCGACTTTGCGATGGGGCGACTTTGCGATGGGGCGACTTTGCGATGGGGCGACTTTGCGTTGGGGCGACTTTGTAATGGGGCGACTTTGCGATGGGGCGACTGTGCCGGGGCGACTTTGTTTTGGGGCGACTTTGCGATGGGGCGACTTTGTATTGGGCGACTTTGTATGAGGCGACTTTGCGATGGGGCGACTTGACTGGATCCCGTACTAGGCCTAGACTAGCCTACTAGACAGAGTCTTCTCTAGACTATAGCTAGTCTAGCCTAGCTTAGCCTAATCAAAAGTACAACATAGGACTACTTACCTTGTCTCAGTACTACATTTTTGTAAACACCAAATACCAAGCGGTATATTCCTAGAAGCCATCACAAAAAGCTGTAAAATATTGACTTTTGTTATTATTTATCTTCTTTTATCCATGAAGCTCCTCCCTCGCTCTCCTCCCCCGACGATGTTGTTGTTTTCGGTGTCAACTAAACGCTCGACTCCTCGATCTGAAAATAAACGACCTCTAGCGACCAAATTGCCAACTTGCCAATCAAAGCCCGATTGGCACATGATCATCAAATGACTTGGAACGATTATGGAACGGAAAATACTAAAATAACCTAAAAAATAAACAATACACAAAATAACTACAATTTGGTATACAGTACAATTACTGTATAAAATATGCATATAATTTTAGTTTAGAGAGTAGTCTGGGTACATGTATCAAAATTAATTTGTTGATAGATAAAATAGATAAAATTAATTTCGAGTTAATTTAAATTTAATTTGATTTAGGCCTCCTAGACCCACATGGCCTATAGTATTATAGGGCAGGGAGGTATACCTAATTTATTATATTTTGCCTTATGTCTAATATAATTGGATGATATGAGAGATTAAATATAGATGCGGCATCATCATTGTTGGAGTTATTGTCAGATAATACCAGAGCAACACATCCTACCACCCACCAGAGTGGTATCTGGTGGTGCTTTAGTAGGACGGTTGTCAATTTCCCCTGGTCATATCGCTTAAGGCCCATTTACACTATGGTTTGGGCGATAACGATCGACGATAAATAGATAAATATGCATTTTTCATACCTGAAACAAAGTAAATTTTAAAAGTTTTCATCCTAGAACTATAGAATAACCATCTATGCTGTCTTTGATGAAAATATATTTCCACACGTCCAATCAAATGACGTCATGATTATTAAGATTAATAAATTGTGACAATACAACGATTTTATTCATCACGGAAGTCATTTGATTGGATTTTTTTTAAAAGACAGCATAAATGATTATCCTATAGTTCTAGAACAAAAACTTTTCTAATTTCTTTTGTTTTATGCAAGAAAAATGTATGTTTATCTATTTATCGTCGCTCGTTATCGTTCTAGTATAAATGGGCCCTTAATAGGCATTTCCATATTGGGAAGTTCAGTTTATTCTATCAAAATCTAGCTATTGTTTGTGTCAGTATTCAATATTAAATTAAATTATTAATATACTAAACTTATACTTAATATATATATAATTAAATATTAATAAACTCCATCTTTCTATCGTCACTCGTCGACGAAAATACATCATATAATTTTGATATCACAATTATTGAACGGATACAGATAGATTTTTGCGCTGATGGCTTGCCACACTTTTCAGTTTTAGTTTATCCAGACACGAAGTGCGCAGAATCAGATTCTTTTATAATCCATCGAGAGATCAAATAAAGAAAATAAAAAAGTGCACATGGTTTATGCTTTTTAGTAAAATAAAGTCTAGGTCAAGCCCAGACTATAAAATAGAAGTGTTTTTGTTTAGTAAAGGTAAGTGTATCGAATAAATTCCATATACGGTTTACGACTTGTCATTAATTAAGTTGTGCCTGCTGAGCGCTAAATATGGTAAGCATTGGCGCGAATTGTTGAATGAAATGTGATGTGTGGTACTTTGCCTAACATAACATTCAAGCCTACCACCTAGGCCTAGGCCTAGGCCTAGTTGTGTAGTAGTTGTGTAGGCTATTATATTACGTTGAGCCTTTTTGTGTTTTATAAAGTTTATTGTGATAATAGGGCTAATGAATATAAGACCCCCCTCCCCCCCCCCCCCTCCTAAAAAAACAAACAGAAAAAAATGAAAAAAAATGTACTATTACACAATCGTTAAATAGTACGCATATAACACCTAAATAAATTCCTGTCATTTGGTTGGACGATTGTGGGTCACATGGCGTGCAATAGTCCCTACTATTTAACAATTGTGTAATACTAAATAGTACTTTTACGGGGAAAAAAATATGTATGGAAAAAATATGTGAAATCTAATAACAGCACTGTCTGTTCTGCAAACTGAAGCAGCGACGTGCAGTGCACAACGTGATCTCTCCTTCACAAACAAGATCTCACAATTAACAACTTACTGTAGACGTTATATATAACAAATAATGAATATTACTATATTCGTGTGATGGTACAAAATTAATAAAATTTCATTCAGTGAAATATAAAATTCTATTTCCACTCTAGCTTCACCTCGTGAAAATAGAATTTCATATTTCACCGAATGAAATTATTTGTACCATTGAACTCATAAACATTCATTATTTGTATACTATTGCACACAATCAAATGACAGGAATAAAATAATATTAATAGGTAATAATAGTCCAATTTAAAAAATGTTTTTTGTTTTTTTGGTTTTTTTTTTCAGATTTAAAAAAATTGTATTACAATGGAAAGTGTATCATTGATGATGACTACAATGATGAGTGAAACCACAACAGCCTATGAAACATCCATTCCTAGTAGTATATTATGGATGATTGTATTAGGTTTTATATTATCATTTATATTAGCTGTTGGAGTAGGAGCTAACGATGTAGCTAACTCTTTTGCTACAACAGTTGGTGCAAAGATTTTAACATTTTTTCAAGTTTGTATCCTTGCATCAATTTTCGAAACTGCTGGTGCTGTTTTCCTCGGATCTAAAGTTTCAGACACGATTAGGAAAGGTATTTTTGATGTGTCGCTATACGAAGGTCAAGAAGATCTACTAGCCATCGGGCAACTGTCCGCCCTTAGTGGTAAGGATGCACTCATGTGATACCATAATTTTCTATTCCACGCCAGATATCTATGAGTATGTTGATTATGTCGACCATGGTCAATCATGCTAAATCCATGGTCAATCATGCTAAATTTTTGGGTGTATCCATTGATAGTCGTCTGACATGGAAACCCCATATTATTGAGACAGAAAACAAAATCTCAAAAAATATTGGTATAATTTGTAGACTGGCATCTTTTCTTCCATATCATATTCTCCGAACACTCTATACTGCTCCCTTGTTTTGCCATATCTTTTATATTGCAATATCGTTTGGTGTAACACATTCCCATCCAATTTAAATAAACTTCAAATACTACAAAAGAAAATCATACGAAAAATTTCGAATGTTTCACCTAGAACTAGTACAGATCCTTTATTTCGTTCTCTTAAATTTTTAAAATTAACAGATATTAATATTTTCCAACAATGTTTATTTATTTACAAAAGCCAAAATGCTCTTCTTCCATCTCATTTACGCGATATGTTTTCTCCCAATTATGAATTTCACGGCTATTCCACAAGAATCCTCAATAACCTTTATATTCCTAAACACAAAAAGACTTCTTTTCAACATAATATTAGATTTACTGGACCCAAGATATGGAACTCACTTCCTAACAAAATTACAACCTCTGCAAACAAACATAGCTTCGTCTTTAACACTAAACAATATTTAATACAAAAGTAATTTAATAATTAGTTATATTCTAGGTATCAGTTTTTATTGTTTTCATATTCCATTATGGTAATTACTTTATTCATATATTCCATTTATTTACTAACTTGATTATAGTTACTTTTTGTTTCTGTTCAGGCACTTCCAACACAAGCTTTTGCTTTTTAGAAATTGTGCCTCCTTCATAATATTTTTTTTTTATTCATTTTAAAGATGAGAAAAAAATTGTATTGTTTTAACTATCTTTCTTCTCGTTATGAATTTTGTATTGTATTATTTATTTTGTATTATTATTATGAAGGAAATAAATGTTATTATGATGATGATGATGATGTATGAGTCACAGAGAGTAGCGGCAACCATGAACACGCTGCCAGAACCAATCTCCTACTCTTTCTGCTGTGCTAAGTTCTTAATCTTATTCATGGTGTTTGTGTACACAGGACCAACATCTCTTAACATTCCATCAGAAGAGTGAGGTGATAGAATCAGAAAAACATCTAGCCTGTAAACAAAACAGGCAGTCATCTCAATTTTGTACAACCTAGACAAAACTAGCATCAAAGAGAGTATTTTAAAAGTTTATACTTTGCACTAATAAATACATTTGTTTAATTTAGGTGCGTGTATATGGTTGTTTATTGCAACTTGGTTAAGTCTGCCTGTTTCTGCAACTCATAGTATTGTGGGTGCTATGGTTGGCTTTCATCTTGTAGCTAAAGGAACACAGGGTATTAATTGGCAGAAGTTTGGTCTTATTAGTAAGTGAAAAGTTTCCTTCAATTTGATGATTCTTGTGCCCACACAGTAAGCCCACACAGTAGGCCCACACAGTAATTATTATTACACTTGATTATGCAATCCATCTGGTTTTGTTTTCTTTTCTTTCAGTTTCGTCATGGTTTACCTCTCCATTTCTCTCAGGGCTGGTTTCAGCAATTATATTTTTACTATACCAGCACTTTGTTGTCAAAAAGGTAATTGTGAATACTATCTGTAGTCCAAATGGACTGTTCAATTGAATTTCAATGAGATATGGCTGAGTGCCCAATGACTAAAATAGTAGTCAAGTGTTCTTAAACAGAGTGTACAATAGTCGTACCATACTTAAAATATTTGTTGGTATGCAAGTTTGTTTCCGCTAGTTGTATTACCATCATTGCCTGAAGGCCTATGCAATTAAATGATTATTCAGTGTAAGGGATGATAAACTAAATAAATATAAAGGTGTTTATACTAATTTAGAACCTTTGAGACACTTATCACCACACCATCCAGGGGACAACCCTATTAGGGAAACACTTTTTTGTTGGGTCCCAAAGTTGTAAGAGCCCAATTTAGATAACTGCTCTCTTAACATTTGATTTATATAGTTAGTTAAATATGATTATTTTTCATTTCCATTTTTCACCATAACATGTTTAATCTGTGAAAAGAGCTTGTCATATTACAGCTTTATAATCATTCTCATTATAGGTGGAACCATTAGAGCCAGGCCTCAAAGTTCTGCCTATTTGTTATGGAGCTATTTTTCTTGTTAACATTTTTTCCATTACATTTGATGGTCCAAGCAGTAAGTGTTGCATTTCATACATTATTTATCATCATTATTTACCATCATTGTTTTTGTTTTATCCACAGTGTTACATATTTCATTCATATATTCTCATAATTATGTTTTATAAACTGTACTATGTTTTCCTAGTGATTGGCATGGGTAACTTACCAAGATGGGCACCAGTTGTTTTAAGTCTTGGAATAAGTATACTAATTGCTGGTATTGTGTGGTTCTTTGTAACTCCTTGGCTGAGAAGAAAATACAAGCGTATGTATATTCAATTTCTGTATATATAAATCTACATATATCCAAAGGCAAATTACTGAAAATAATGACAATGCTGTGGGTAAATAAATTCAAAAATAAAAAGAAAATACAAGCGTATATATATTTAATTTCTGTATATATAAATCTATATATATCCAAAGGCAAATTACAGAAATGCTGTGGGTATCAGTGGCTTAATGGAGATACAAAATAAAATAAGCAAAAAGGTAAATCAAAACAATAAAGTAAAACAGCCAGAAAAAGTAGCAGAGCTTTCAAGCAACACTAGCCCTAGTGCAATCAATTTCTGTACATGAAACATTCTTGTTATATACAGTAGAACCCTATTAAGGGGACACCTTCAAAGCCCTATCTAGTGTCTCCTGAATAGACATTTGCTTATTATATTTTCCATTGTTAAATTCATGGGAAAGTGTTTAATGAATAATAAAAAAAAAATAAAGGTTCTACTGTGCAGTATGTGTGTATGCGAAAATCCAAAAGTGAACATGCTGTAATAAAAATTATAACAAATATTTATATTATAACACTAGTAATACATATAATATTTTCCATTATAACCGTTTAATGTGAGTTTTGAATGACACTAAAGTTTGTGTTTCCATTCTGATACAAAGGAGAAATTATTGCTGAGACTCAACAAAGAGAACATGCAATGGAAGAAAAGATAAGACTGTCACAAGAGGTACTATCACAACAGCCAATTGACGTTGAAACTCAAAATGGTAAACCAAATAATTGTAGTACATTTGTATAACCTCATGTGAAAATTGACTAATACTGGCTTTGGATTTTCACATGAGCAAAAGTTTTCTCAGGCAGGACTCAAAGCCATGATCTCTAGATGTTGAACTTAAATTATATTTCTAAAGCTCTGTCTACACTATCAAACTTTATGTGTCATATGTCATATGCCCATATATGGAAACGATGACATCATATCACTACCATATTTGGGCACATCACACTTTTTTTGTCAAACTAATTTGATAGTGTAGACAAAGCTTTAGACAACCCAAGTTGTTGGATTTTCCTCTTCAGTAAATGGGTTAACGTAAAGGTGAGTTCCGTATTCATTCTGAACGTAGGGGAATGAGCTGTTAGGAGCTTAGGAATTGAACCCGGGTCTATCTGTATGACAGTCAAATGTCCTAACCACTCGGCTATCCAACTCCGAAATGGGTACCACTCAATAAATAGGTTTTTATTCTGGCATTGACTACTGAAGACAGTGTTGTCATGACATCTTCAAATTCTCTTTAGGTATTAATGGTAAAACACAGAATGAAGCTGAGAACGAAGAAAGTACATCATCAGGTAAATAATAACATTGATTGATACATTGAGTGATGCACCATGTCCAACATAAAGCTCTGACTACACTATCAAACTCTATGTGTTAAAAAAATGTGATGTGTCTATATATGG
The DNA here is from genome assembly GCF_963402885.1 of Antedon bifida. Lineage (NCBI taxonomy): Eukaryota > Metazoa > Echinodermata > Crinoidea > Comatulida > Antedonidae > Antedon > Antedon bifida. The sequence continues at coordinate 9,931,361 of NC_136226.1, read as the reverse complement.
TAGTGCTATGCTTAAATATGGTAGTGATATTCACATCACATTTTTTTTTTCACATAGAGTTTGATAGTGTAGACAGAGCTTTAGAGTCATAGGATGTTATTGCCAATATGCTGGATGTGCATCTGTAGTGTTTCTTCATACATAATATTAAGTCTTCTTCTGTTTGTAAATGTTAGATTCTCAAGATAGTACAAGTGACATTCAAGAGCCTACTTTTGAGCGTGGATGTACTATTTTCAGTCGACTGTATGCCTCACTGCATCCTCCAAAAAAGAAGGCACTGCCAGAATGGTTAGCTATTCAGGATAATCTAGTTGTAAAGAAACTCTGTGGACCTCTCCAGATATTGTCGGCTTCATTTGCAAGTTTTGCTCATGGCGGTAATGATGTAAGGTAAGCTCAGGTATACCATATTCATGTTACACTTAAATGGTATATGAAAAGCATGTTGTTCGTCTTCTTTGATTAGATTTATGTAAGTATATATACCTTGGTATGGTAGTCATTATCACATAAATATATAGAGAGTTCTATAATTAGAAGTATCCATTGTTTATCGTCTAAAACATCTTTTTCAGCAATGCTGTGTCTCCCTTCGTTGCGTTGTGGCTGATCCATAAGACGGGTGAAGTCTCCGGTACCACGAGTACACCATACTGGATTCTGTTCTATGGTGGCTGTGGAATCAGTCTTGGGTTGTGGCTATTTGGTAAAAGAGTTCTTGAGACAATGGGTGAGAACCTTACCCCAATGACATCATCAAGGTTAGTTCAATCAAGGCAATCTAACAACAGGATGCTGAGCTCTAGAGATCACAGGGTTTATCTGTGGCTGCAACACGATCAGTTGTGTCCCTTAACAGACACCATGTACATGGTACAGTACTGCTGGTATTTGTCGCAGCAGACATAAGATCAAAGTTCCTACAATGTTACGAGTTCCTATGTTGGCAAGGCGAGCTCAGTGTCCTGTTGTTAGTTTGCCATGGTTCAAGTTGTAATACTGTAATACAGGTTGAAGTGTTTCTAGAAATGCCATTTGTAGATCTATAGCGCTTTATGCATTCATTGCAAAAATTTTTCTCAGATAACGTGTCTACTAATGTGTTAGTTTGTTTATATCATTGCTTTCAACAATATATACACAATTTGGTTTAGAAAGTCCTATTCCTTTCCACCATTTGTTTCTAATAATTATAGTATACAAGACAACAGTGGTTTTCTTTTTTGTTTTTAGTGGTTTTACAATCGAACTTGGAGCTGCCACCACTGTATTAACAGCCTCCAAGCTTGGGATTCCGGTCTCAACCACACACTGCAAAGTAGGATCCATTATTGCAATAGGTTTGGTTCGATCCAGAAAACATGTTGATTGGAATCTCTTCCGGAATATTATCTTTGCATGGATTGTGACGTTGCCAATAACAGCTAGTATTAGCGCTTTTATAATGTATTTATTACAATTTACACTATAATTGAAAATTTTCACCTGGTTACTCTTACTGATTGTTTACAAGTAAAATAAATGAAATTTCAATCAAATATATGAGGTATGGCAATGCTAATACTGTATCTGCAACTGTGACATTCATACCAGAGAATTTTTAATATTTTTACAGATTTAATTTCAAAAGGTTACTTAGATATGGGAGTGGTTTTATTTTTGGTGAAATTGTTTTCATAACAAATATATCTGGCACTTTGGAAATGCAGTATCTATAAGTTGGTTTGGCCAGCTTAATTACTAACCATATATATTATTGAAAAAGTTCATATTTCAGAGCATTAATACCTATTTTGCACATTCAAATAATTAAAATATTGTGATACACTACACTAGGCCTACGTTCCAGAAGACGGAATAAGTTATAGATAGACTATTTTTATCAAAACATTCCTTTTAGAAATTTTGTTCCTGGAGCCCACCTTTAAAATACTTAAGCCTGTGTTGTAAATATCGGTTTGGTGTTTAAACACTGTACTACCTCAGAGCTGTATGCTTTTGCTGTGTGATTGTTTTAACTTGTGGTCACAGTTCGATGAGCACATGATGTATGATGTTTGTTATCTTTGAAGTGGTACACGTCACACACTTTATGGTGCTTGCTGTCCAATCACATAGCTTTAGCTCATTACACATGTTTTAAATATCTATAATGTGATAGATTTTTAAGTTACTTATTTGCTTTCATTTACATAACAAGAACATTATTTATTAAATGTCAACAGTGTTTTAATAAAACATTATGTTTACTTAAAAATAGCTAATAGCCAAAACAGTATTAAAGTAGTCAAATAGAGGCACTATTATTTGGTTTCTTTAGACCTCAATCATTTAGCAGCTGACAGATTGTTTGGTTTTTTTGGGCGGGTGGGGGAGGGGAGTTCTTTTTGATAATAGTTTCAATACACAGTACTGAATTTAGAAAGGTCTTATGTAAGCAAACCATTAGAATCATTCCTTTAAAAACGAGAAATGATTTTGTTTTAGCTCAGTTTATCATTCAACAATTGCACGTCTTTGATACTGTATGACAATTGCAAATTTTGAATGCAAAATATTTGACGTAATAAAATGTTTTAAACAATCTAATTGCTTATTGTTTTTAATGCTTGTTTATTGTATATCTGCAAAAACAAATAATATAAATTAAGTTAATATTTAAAATGATCTGCCGAATCGCGACATTAATGTTTTAGTATATCTACAATAAATAATAATATAATATAAGTTAACCTAGAAAATGTAAGCGTATTGTAATATTTAAAATGATCTGCCGAATCACAACATTAATGTTTTAGTATATCTACAATAAATAATAATATAATATAAGTTAACCTAGAAAATGTAAGCGTATTGTAATATTTAAAATGATCTGCCGAATCACAACATTAATGTTTTAGTATATCTACAATAAATAATAATATAATATAAGTTAACCTAGAAAATGTAAGCGTATTGTAATATTTAAAATGATCTGCCGAATCCCGACATTAATGTTTTAGTATATCTACAATAAATAATAATATAATATAAGTTAACCTAGAAAATGTAAGCGTATTGTAATATTTAAAACGATCTACCGAATCACGACATTAAGATTTTAGAATATCTGCAATAAAAATAATATAAATTAAGTTAACCTAGAAAATTTGAAGCGTAATATTTAAAATGATCTACCGAATCGCATTAAGATTTTAGAATGTCTACAATAACAATATAAATTAATTAACTTAACCTAGAAAAATTATACTCGCGTGTACTTTATGTGATATTTAAAATGTTTAATAATAGGATTATACTATTGTACTAATACATTGTTGATGGATGTACAGCAATAGGGAATTGAAATTTAAGCAGAAGTGAATTGTCGGAGTATGTATTGATTTACTACAAATAAATACATGTCAAATATAACAACATGGGCCGTAATAAGTTGGATTAGGTTGATAGACATTTTAGTTGTGGTAATAATCATTACGACAGATACGATGTGGAACGGGGAATGATATAGTAATCAGCCAACACTGAAATTTGGCTCATTACTCAGAATTACTGATTGACAATATTATGATCCGCTCAATAATAATATTCGTTGTATGACGGCGGCAAAATCTCGTGCGTTCAGTTCTTCGGTAGCTTTCTAACATCCAACCAAATCGTTAAAACCTACCAAGATATACACGATGTAAACATAGACGTTTTGGATATTTAGAAGATACTTGTATTAGCAATGAAGGTAAGATAAGATTTCTAGGGGAAATTCTGGGATATTATCACCATAATAATTATAGACAATTATTATTGTTTCCAAACTTGTTTAATCATCTCCAATAACTTCACATTCGTAAGAACGGGATGGTTTTTTTTATCTAGACTGATTATAAAACGAACATCGTTATTCGTTTGCAATAACATGTAATATTCATGTTGCAATACAATTTTTATTGTCCAGAATAATTTCTCAATTAGTAACAAAATAGGCAGAGGAAATGCGTTTATAAATTGTTTCACAAGACGGCGTTGTTGTAATAAAATTACCTGTATTTAAAAAGAGAAAACAAATAATTCTATGGCATATAACTGAAGGAAAATATTGTTTAGCATTTGTAGCTACGAATATCAGCCACGCGTGAATATTTCATCATTCTTCCAATGATATTGGAATATAATTATATATTGCCTGTCTGGTAATAGAAAGTAAACCTACCTGAATATAGTATCTTGCCATATAATAATAACATTGGATGAATACGAATAAATTGTATTCTGTTCATTACCTAACTAAGATTGTGTTAAATTCACTCGTTCATAGGCATATCTGCGTATCAATTTCGTAAATATTTTGTTTAAATAATACATTTTACTTTACATTCAAAAATATTTTTTTAAACCCTATTTATTAACTGTTTCTATTAGTCCTTTTGATTATATGTTTAAAGACATGCTTATATTTTGTATCCCATTCCATTTTTCCAATCTTTGTTTTGAATTTTATCTTGTATGATTTTTTAAAACTGAATACAAGTTTTCTATTCATATTCGAGTACATACTGGTACAAAATCGAGACACATTTGTAAACTTTACTACCTAACTAACCCACTTTGGCCAGGACTGAGGCAACAGCGACACTATGTTGTATTAATGCACAACTTTGTATCGCTTTAATTTATTTTTTTAAATCCATATCTCTACCCCGCAATGTGATAAAATATCAGGTTGAATCTGAAGTTGAGAATAATTTGTATTGAAATGGATTGAACTATATACAACACTTTATCTACTATTATAGGTTTACAATGTAATAGTTCTTATCCAGTTGGTGGCTGTATTATTTCCATATTCATCTTGTAAGTATATTGTATCTATGAATATTATTTTTATTCATACGAGCCTGTACATTTCTATTCGATGATATCACGGACTCATTCCATTTCTGTTATCTTAGTATGGTGAAGTCTTGCCTCTGTTTCTCTTCAGCAACATCAGGGAAGATAGACTTGCCTCAAGTCTGTAGTTATTGTCTTTTTTTTAGTGCACCAATCGGCTTTTCAATGTGCCAAATTTTTTATCCGTATAGAACCTAGACTACAGGGAAGAGTAAAATTACTCTTGTACTCCCTGGCAAGATAAACTAATAATGTAATTTAATTTTAAAGTAGGCTTATTACTAAAAAACAAATATCCCAGATATTCTACATATAAACAAATATATTTTGTTCTGGAAATTGTTAGAAAACTAAGTGTGCCAGGTTGAAATCGGAACTGCTCTTGTTGTAAGACGGATTTTAAGATAAAGTTCTTGCCGTCATTTTGCTAAGCTCACGTGAGAAATATAAAGATTTAAACTCAATTCCATTTTATAATTAAATTTTAAATCTCAAGACGTTCGATCCATTTTATGCACGAAAATGTTAACAAAGTTCTAATTGTATAAAATGTTTTATTATGTAATTTAAACATGTATATAGGCCTGCAATCGGAAATTGTTATGTTTCTTGTTCCGTAAAAAGAACAATCTAAATTAAAATTTTAGTAATGTAATTTTTGGTTACGAAATTGGAAAATATTTAGCAACCGTAACAGACGAACTATATAAATAATTTATGTTTGACCATGTTTTAAATTGTTCGTTCAATTATCACCATCACCCGTTCGTTATAGTCATCAGTCCACTTTGAACAAAACTGATCAGCAGGCAACCTCTCGCTGTGGTCAGGTTTACTAAAATAAAGGCGATTTTATGGTAGGCCTACGATTAGTAGGCCTTATACTTTGTCGGTCTCAACAATTTCAATCCAACAATAAATAAACTCAGATAGCGACGTCTTCACTGATGTGTATTCTAGCCGAACTAATGTCTCTCAAGCGATTAAACCTGAGATTTGAAAATGATACACGGGAGAAATCTCCGCCACATCATTATCACACTTACCGTCCCACCGTGTCTCCGATTTGATTTTCTGACTTAATATTTCAACTCTAATTATCCGATAACTCAATGAAGCAACTCATGAGAACATACAATTCTATCTAGAAACCAACCAATTATTAAATTAATCAATATATAACATGTTACTGCATTAAATACCAATTAATCTTCTGTAATATTGTCTTCAGTTTCTTATATACCGTATTTATTCGAATAAATGCCCCGCTTTGAATAAACACCTCACTCGCATAAATCCCCCTAAAATAAAATACCGAGTCAAACGATGATTGCTTTGATGTTCATTTGTTATGTATCTATAACATTTTGTGTGACGTAAATTATACGCGCGCGTACAATGCAAATCGACATATCAACATTTGCACGCGTGAGTGAACGAAATGTCAATGCTATAAAAAAAAAAGCGATATAAATAAAGTTACCATTCTAATTTCAGGTTTTGCTGGAGAAATGAGTATCATAATTGGTTCTAAATTCTATTCCCTTTCGGATGATAATCCTTGTGCTACACAGTTACCTCCAAATATGAGATACCAAGGTGATAACATGATCCAGTTGTGCAAAAGAAATGAAGCTAATAAAGGCACAGAGTCTTCATCAGTTCCCGATATAAACAACGGTTAGCTTGGTTTTTATGACATTTTCCATTAAATTATTCATAATGAAACAACGAGAAGTCTATTCATATCAGCAAAATTCATTCTAGTAGGCCTATGCATGGTGTTTCGAGTCAGTCAACAACAAGTTGTTTCCGTTACTTAATATAAAACCTAGTATTATGTAATAGGCCTCCTATTTCTAAAATGATTTTATTAGGATAATATAAGTCAATATTCATAATGACATTATTTTTTAGATGGCCGTCCAGTTATTTGGGGAACTACTTCACTGGAAGCCAGCTTGGGTGAAAATGCTCTTCTGAAATGCAATGTTAAAAATCTTACAAATAATTCTAAAGTAATGTGGTATCACAAAGAAAGGGGTAAGATATAAACAATTATACTTTTTAACTCTATTGTAAAGTTACTTAAGCTTTGTCTACATTATCAAACTTTATGTGACAAAAAAATGTGACGTGCCCATATATGGACATGATGATGTAATATCACTACCAAATTTTGGAATATCACTACCATATTTGGGAACATCACACTTTTTTTTATCAAACTAGTTTGATAGTGTAGACAAAGCTTTAGGCCTATATACTTACTTAGGCCTATATAAGTACCAAACCATCTAAACAGCACCACCACTTTGCTGAGACCTCCTAGTCAATTCCCTCGTGGAAGATTCAGGAGGAAACAAACCAAGTAGGCCTACCAAGCATATAAGATTAGCTAAATTACACTAGTTTTTTTGTTTTGTCACTGAATTGTAGACACATTATACACTTGGTTTTCAGTACAGTAGGCATATATACTTTGAGAACCGTATATAAAAATATGCTAAATTAGATCATGTGCTAAGGCAAAATCATTAAACATGTGCCGCTGCAGACTCTTAAGGAGACAGTGTAGTTTCTCGGAATTACAAACAAGCCGATACGATAATAATAGTAATCTATATTTAATGGTGTTATATACATTACACGTTCATATCACCTTTGACTGAGATTTTAGAGTGACAATTATGACTTATATTTGAGGGAATTTGTTTCAACGCATCATGCTTGACACAATAAATATTATATCGCACAGCAATCTCAGACTTAAATTTGATTTGAAAGTCGGTATTCTCGGCAATCTCGTAAAACATACGGTTCAGTGTGTATTGACAATCCGAAGATGTTAATAATCATTTTATGCTAGAAAACAATTACTACATGTGTGTATAGTGTGTGAGTTTCTAATCTTTAAAATATGTATTTTGTCGTTTTTTCAGTATACGTCCCAGAGGGAGTTGATCTCCTTTTAACAATTATACTATATTGCAATTTGATTTCTTGCATATGAATGAATTTTATTACTTGTTTTGTTCATTTCAGTACGTGTACTTTACATTACTAATAAAAGATATGACGTAAACAACCATACTCGGATTTTAGTTGATGAGCAAAAAGGAACTTATAACTTACAAATCCTCAACGTAACACCAGGTGACGCAGGAACTTACGTCTGCCAAATCCAACCTAAATTTGAAAATAAGTTTCTTGATATTCAACCAAAGCTAAACGTTTTAGGTAAGATTTTACAGAACTTGATTTACAGTCGACTGTGACGCAATGTTCTTGACAGAATGTAATTAATTATTCAAGACTATAATGACTAAAGCTTTGGTTCTCACTATAGACGCAACGCAATGACGTAGACGAAACGCAAGCCAGTTAAGCAAAAGTTCGGAATAATCCATCTCTTGTGATTGCTCGAATCACTTAAGCGTGGTTCCCACTAGCGACGCAACACAAGGACGTAACGCAACGCAAGTGAATTGACCAATCACAAGCGATGGCTTATTCGCTTGTGATTGCTAAAGCTTGGTTCCCACTAGAACGTAACGCAAGGACGTAAACGCAACGTAAGCGTTTAGCCAATGACAAGCGAAGTTATAGACAGTTAGCAATCACAAGCGAATAAGCCATCGCTTGTGATTGGTCAATTCACTTGCGTTGCGTTACGTCCTTGCGTTGCGTCGCTAGTGGGAACCACGCTTAACTGTCTATAACTTCGCTTGTCATTGGTTAAAACGCTTGCGTTGCGTTTACGTCCTTGCGTTACGTTCTAGTGGGAACCAAGCTTTACGTTGCGTTACGTCCTTGCGTCTGTAGTGGGAACCAAGCATGACTAATTTTTCGTTTCATTTCAGTTCCGTCAACCATTTTGAGAATCGAACCGAATTCTGCAATCGATAGAAAAATATATTTCAATCTTGGAGAGAATGTTTACTTAAATTGCGTCGTGAATGGAATACCAACACCTAATATAACATGGACACGAAGTGATACGTTACTAAATAAAACAATAATAAATGGAAAAATACTTTTACCAAATATTACAAAAAGCGACAGCGGTACTTATATTTGTGATGCTGTTAATATGGTGAAGGGTCGCATTACTATGGATAGACAACATGTATGCGTAATAGTAAATTAATACATTGTGTGCGGTGCGCAAAGAAAAACGATAAGCCCTATGTATCATCATAGTTTTGATGTATATTTCTTCGCGTTGTCATACCAGCAAATCAAAATAATGTTGCGATATACGAAGGAGCTGTAAATATTGTAAAACTATCAATATTATTGAGGCCATGTATTAGGGTTGTGTACATTGATGAAAAACAGAAATTCTACCCTTGGCTTACGATTAAAAATAGAAACTCTACCTTTAGCCCATGATTAAAAACACATTATTTCACAACAATGTTTACCGTTTAAAGTAAAAATCATATTGCCGATTATCATAATAGTATGTGATTTTCACCTGTGAGATGTTTTCCCCCTTTTAGCGAAATGCTTAGCAAGGTCGGCCTGCAGCCTTTCTGACTACAGAGGCGTCTATTGTCATGTTTACGCTATTTATTTTTGTTTATTTTGAAGTATATATGTAAATACTTGTAAATTGGGTGATGGTATGTAATACTATAGATGTGTTTACCATAAAATAAAACTGTTCTTGATACAAAGATAACACCCTACAATTTACTAATGTAAAACGGGCTGATGTCAGATTATTTGAATCTGCACATATTTTTGTTAATAAGCTAAAAAAAAGCATTCTTTGTATAAAATAGAAATTCATTCCTATGTACTGGTATTTTTATTATTGCAATTAATTAATTAATTGTATGAATAAATTACTGAATAAAAAAATCAATTACATTATACATATTTAATACTTTATATACAATTTTACGAGTATTCCCTTGAATTACTTTTTTTTTATTAGTTCATTCTGCTTTTCAAAGTTGGATGAGAAAACGGTCGCATTAAACAAAGAGCCTGGTTCAAAACTGTTTTTTCTTTTAAAAGTAGAAGAAGTTAAATACACCACATTTAGTTTATAATATGTACTACTCTATTTATCTTCAGCAAACTGCTTAGTCTACTAGGAACAATTTATGACTCCGAAATGTAACCACAAGTGAAACAAACAACAAGCAAAAAACGGAACAGGTACAAAACCATAAACAGTGATTCATCTTTTAAAAAGACGTTAACCTTCTTTCAAAACCATCTTGTTTCAAAATTAGCACAGTACTTAATTATAAAGTTAATTACATGATTATTGTTACTGTACAAGTTAAAAATACATACACCTTCTATACAATTATTAAATAACTTTGGTTGGTTATTGCTTTACTTTGACGTTGTGCTGGAAAAATAAAATATACCACAAAACAGGACACCATAACAGGGCCGTACGCAGGATTTTATTTGGGTGGGTGCGGATTAATATATTTTGGACCATTTTCATAGTATAATATATAATACACTACAGATTTATTTTAAGACACTATGAAATGTGGACCGTTTGCAAGTTCGTGCCCGTTTGTGCGTTTGCTGCCACACAAATCATCGTTTTAATCTTCATATTAATAATATATATATTCCATGATACATATCATATAATATTATATGCAATCATTTTGTAAAATATCATATTTATTCTTTATTTCTGTAGAATAATTTTTCATAATCATTGCTCCCATGGTTTTGGAGTACGTTCCATTTTGGATGCCGTGGGTGGTTTGTTTGTTGGTTCCACCACAATATCCTCTACTCCAGGAATATCTTTACCTTCTTGTACAAGTTGTAAAATTTGCATGAACGAGGGCGCAAACAAGCTGCTATTATCACTGGACTCTTCCATTGCGACAGCACCTTCTAGTTTTGGGTCTATCACTAAATTTGTATTCAAACCACTTGGTAAATCTACAGAATGACTTTCCTGCAACTGTGATGTAGCTGCTCCACCTACTGCTCCGCCTACTGCTCCGCCTGCTACTTCTCCTCCTACAGCCGATAAATGTTGCCTTTCTGTATCTTCAAACTTCCTTACTTTTTCTTCGTCTGTAAGCAAATGTGTTTCTTCTTCAAAATCTGTCGCTTGTTCCAATTCTGTAATAATATCTGCAGATTCTCTACTATTTTCCTCTTCAGGGATAATATCTCCTTCCACTACTTGTTCTTCATTGCTGCAATCTGTTGCATTTGTCAGTATTTCTGATTCATCTTCAGTACTTGTAACATCATTTTCAGAGATAGGTTCAAATGTCTCTTTACATTTTTCATTCAGCCATGTCTCGTATCCTTCAAGTTCAATTTCAAAGTAAAATCTATATGCAAAACAAAATAGATTATTTAAAAAATATGAATATTAAAACAAAAATACAACCACATTCAATACCTATTTAAAATTGAATTACATAATAACTAAACATAATAATTCTTACCAAATAACCAAAGTAAATCTCCATGTGTATTATTTCATTTCAAGAACATTTATTACTAATTTCAATAATGGCAAAATAACAATAAATTTTTTAAAATATGACATTAAAAAAAGACCATTATTGAGGATTCTGTATATAAGATATAAGAAGAAAACAATTTCTTGTTTATTCCATATAATTTAGCAGTAAGTAAGCAACAAGAACAATGCAAAATCTAACATAAAACAAGCAGAAAATTGGTTCTACAGTAACAACTGTTTAAAAGTATCAAGATTTTATTCTTAATTTAATTTATTGAAACTACTCTATCGTTGGAACACGCTCATAAACAGTACATTCACACAAGGATATATCTTTTATATCAATGGAAATAAAATAAAAATCAATGGTGTTTGTGGTGCTCTATTACCTTGAGAAGTAGAACAGTTTAGCTTGTAACAAAAGGTTCTCCTGTCCAGACTCTTCCTTGCCTCTTTTCAATTGTGACAGGATTTGCTGAACGCCGCTTTTAAATCGCTGATCTCCATCAAAATCATAGTTATAAAATTGCTCATAAATACCATCATCTTTTAAAAATGTCAACCTCTCTATGATGATGTCAAGATTTTGGGGTTTAGGAATATTGATTAGCCACTGGTTACTCGTTCTCCGCAAGTGATCTAAAAGAAATCAAGTATTGTTGCATGAACTACTTCAGTCAATCAACTATAAATTTCTATCAATGGCATGACACAGTTTAACAATACAAATTTATTGTCACACAAGACCCATAAATGAAAATGAAACAACACGCTTCATAAATAAAGAAAAATACATAAGGTCATGACATCATTTTTAAAGTCTAATTCGAATACAATGATATTATAGGTGAATTGTTATTTATTTTTTTACAAAAGGTTAATACTAATAGAGATATACTAGTATGTAATAACAAATTACTATATGTCGTAATCTTTACACACTAAGTTTAAACTAAAAAAGAATTATATTAATGTCTCGTTTTAAATGAGCTGGAAATATAACTTAAATGGGACAATAAATTGCTGTTAACCTAATTAACAATATATAGTACATTCCAATAAAAATAAATTAGTTGAATGCCCCCGATATTATGAAACCAATTTTTAAAATTAAAGTATTAAAACATATGAATCATTAAATTTGTACACTACAGAAGTAAGAATTCTGCTGGGCTTGGCGCTTACTTACTGAAGCAAATTAGCATACAATACAAAATGATAGTGATCATGCACTTTCTCGCAAAATCATAAAAACTTCACAAGAAATATGAAAATTTGATGACCATATACTGTAAACATGCAAGGAATTAACTTTCAATTTCAATTAACTTGTTTTTCAATTAAAAAGTTTTTTAGGGATTTAATTTAAATTCTGTATTTTAATATCAAAACTAACAAATTTAATTGAAATCCCCACAAAAAAATCCCAAATTGAAAGTTTAAACCTTGCATGTTTACAACGATCACCAAATTGTCAGCTTGCTTAATATCAGCAGTTGGATAAAATATGCGTTTTATCTTTCTCGGTGGAAAATTCAAATTCAAAAATATAAACAGTATTGTAATTAACATTGAAATCTACTTTATGTGTTAGATGATGACGTCATGGTACTGCAACACTGATTTTTATATAATCCAAAACAAGAGCTATTTCAAAGATTCAATTACTAATAAATCACATTTTTAAAACAAATATTAACAAGATTGGAATGTAGGATTAAAAGCCAGGGCCACTGAAAGCATATGTGTACAACAACAGTTATACAAATATTAGGTTATATAATAATGATCAATGGCAAAACTTAGGAATAATTAACATACAAAAAAAAAGCATAATGGGGAAATTTTCTTTACGCTTTTTAACTTTCCTATTTCTGTTTTTAAACCTGTTGACATTTTATTCTTATTATTATAACTGCACAACATTTGTAATTTTTTTACTTTCAATTTTGTTTCAACCGTAAACTGTGGTAGTTCCAATTTATTAAAACTAGTTGGAAATAACTAGTATGTACTTAAAGACCCCTTCCCTGCAATTTTGGACGTTTTTTGGAAAATAATACATATATATCACTTTAAAAACATTAAACCATGTCATTCCTTGTCTTAAATGTACGTTTTATGGTAAATTATGATAAAAAGTGAGAAACAATGCACTACCTAAGTAGCTCGCGGCGATCGACCTCTTGTGGATGGTCTTAGGCCTAGCCTAGCTAGGCTTAGTTTTGTAGGCCTAGCTGGTAAACATCGGTAACGTACGAACATCGTACGCTAGCTATATACCTAGCCTGATGTTGTATAGTTGCTGCATTAATTGTCTTTCTATTTTTGCCAGACTCCGTGAATACAAATTGGGGAAAACCCGGTATTTTCGCTGAAAAGTTAGGAGTCTTCCATTTGTTTTGGCCTCACGATCGATCGAAAAGTGGGCGAATTACAGGTGAAAAACAAAAATATCAATCCGCGCGCAATGCATTTTGGGATTTATAGCGGGCCGCTATAATTATTAGAATCGACTTATTTTTCACATTTTTAACCGTTTAAAGACGAAAAAAGTTATCGCAATAGGACCATATAGTATTATTTTTACATTAAATATAGTTTGTGATCTTAAATTAGATCTAAAAAACGTAGGGAAGGGGGCTTTAACTGTTTAGGCGCTACTTATATTTGAGCAGAGCAGCAACATGAGTTCTCCCTCCCTAGAAGGAGCTAAAATGTGGATAGATTAGATATAAGGAATAATATATTTACCTTGAAATAACAAGTTAAGCATTTGTCCCAAAGGTTGCAATAAAGAACTCCACACCGTGACAATTTCTGTATCGCTGTTTAAAGCACCGGATTTACAGTCACAAACATTAACATACTTTAAGCAGAGATCAACATAACCTCTAAACATTGTCCGATGTTGTGACAACGATGGAATTCTTTGGAAGTACCTCTCATGATCTTTGGCAGACATTATTGTTAAGGCAACTTGAAGACTGTCTCGCAGTTGGTGGTTTCCCTGGGAGGCTGATATTACAGAGAATACTAATAAACCAGTTGCTGTTAGTTCTGGCTTTGATGACTAAACAAGAAAAAAACAAGCAAGATATTTTATTTGTGATAATCTACAAATTTTAATACAATATTTAAATTTTTCAATGTTCTTAGATTCAAATGGAAACATTTATGACTTCAACCTGTTTAATAAGTTGATGACTAATTAATTGTGAGCCCTATAACATTTAATAGATGTTTGTTTATCACAGTTTGAAATTATACTGTTTTTTTAAAAAAGGATGTGGGGTGTTTATATATCATTATCCTACAATGAATATTGAATAATGAATAATTTGGTGTGGAGACAATTTACCCCAATTTTGAAATGGTTTGTCCCAAATTAGAGGCACTATTTCATGGTGGTAATGATATATTTGTATAATAATGAAACACTATACTCACTTGTTCAATGTTAGCAAACCAATTGTTTCTTAAATAACTCTGAGCAAAATGTCCAGTTTGTTGATTAAATATCACATTTAGTTCACAATTTTTTAGTGAAGTTTGAGAACAAAGCTCGTCCAGACTCCAAACAAACTCCATATTCTTGTTCTTCTGATCTACGTGAGAAGCAGCCATATTGCTTGGGTCACAGAGCTACTAACACTTTATTTATACCTGCAAAAATGTACATTTTTTTTTTCAGGCAAATCATACCAAGAAATGACAGTAAGTAAACCAATAAAAAATAACACACACAAATTGGATCTTGTTGGCTGTTTACAAGGTTAATACTTATTGCTTAAAACAAATTGTTGCCTTTATATAATAATAATTATAATTATATCAAATTATAATTTAATTAAAAAATAATTTGTAATGTAGTGTAGCTAGCCTAGGCCTATATTTCAGTTTATAATTTCTACAGGTACAAGTTAAAATTTTTTCAGGCTACATGTCAAGGGAATAGTGTTATGTGACACATGCCTGCCCTAGGTAGGTAAGTCTAGTAGGTCCTAATATATATTATAATTTAGTACTAAAATGTATAGACTAATAAGCCTAGGCCTAGCTAGTACTACTAGGTAGTAGAAGTAGAGTAGGGGGCTACTCTACTAATACTATCCTGAGCTAGACAGGCCTCTTCTCGTAGACTTACTATACACGTTATTACTAGCCTACTATTTTAGTAGGACTAAGACTAGCAGGCTTAGCCTAGTAGCCTATTAATTCCTCTGTATACTGTGGTGTGGGCCCTGTCAACAAGCTAGGTGGTAGGTAGGAGGGGAGCCTAGGCTAGACTAGAGAGAGGAGAGGCCTACTCTAGCCTAGGCCCGGCTAGTTTGGGCGACACTACTCTAGTCTAGGCAGTACTGTAGGTAGTAGTAGTAGAGGGGGTTCAGGGACGATTCGGCCCTGAGACGATTCGGCCCGGGACTATTCGGCCCACTTTTGGTGGGACGATTCGGCCCACTTTTGGGCCGAAACATCCCACTTTGTGGGCCGAAACGTCTCACTTTAGACCAAATTCATATTCATTTTTTTTTTATTTATCAAGTTTTTAAAGGTGTTTAACAATCCGTATTTTATTGATATTGACAAAGTTGATATAATGTATATAATAAATTACTAAAAAAACGTAATTTTATATTCAATTTATTACTTCGAAAACCTTGTTTATTTCGTGCATTCGCCAAGCGGCCAACAGAGGGCGTAACTTATTTACATCGCGCGCGTGACTAAAAAATGATTATTTTCGACAATGTTTTCAAAATGTTTGCTTTATTGCATCTTTATCCCTAGTAGTGCTACCCCATAGTCTCTCTGAAAATAAAGTTTGGGGAAAAAAGCTTATTTTATGCTTATAAATGCATATCAAAGCCGATAAATGTAAGTGTGCCGAATCGTCTCAGGGCCGAATCGTCCCGGGCCGAATAGTCCCGGGCCGAATCGTCCCAGGGCCGAATCGTCCCGGGCCGAATCGTCTCAGGGCCGAATCGTCCCGTTACCAGTAGGGTTCAGGGACGATTCGGCCCTGAGACGATTCGGCTACTTTCTTTACTATGCCTCTAGTCTAGCCTCGCAGTAGGCTAGTAGCTAGCTGTACTAACTTACATTAAATGTTTCTTTACGTTTCAAACATGTCCATCCATCATGACTGCAGCCATGTGTGTTGGGTTTTTTTGGGTTATTTGCAGGTATATTATGTAGTTGTTTTTTGATAACAGAGAACTATCACTTATGCCATCCTCGTATATAATTAATTTCGTACGAAAAACACATTTAATTGATTATATCATTAGGTAGAGTATCATTCTTATAATTAATTATCAGTAATATAGGCCTATATAATTTTTGAAATGTTAGGGATATATTTTAAAATAACTATAAATAGATATATAATTTCACAAACACGAGATGTTCTTTTCTGCCTGAAACCTAGGCCCTAGCTAGGCCTCCTCCTCTCCTGCTCTCACTTCGTTCGTTTCGCTACCTGATCCGTGCAGGCCTAGCCTAGGCCTAGGCTAGACTGGATATTAAGATTGCAAGCCAAAAAGGTAGATTTAGAAGCATATTTTATTGATTACACATCATAAGTGTCACCCTTAACAGATAGTTAAGCTATGTTTGTAGGTCATAGGCTATAGCTTATTTTAGACAATATTTTAGCCTCCAAAAAGGGCAGATTAGTTCCGATTAGTTAGGCCTATAGTAGGCCTAGCCTAGCTAGGCCTAGCTAGGCTAGCATCTCTCTACTCTAGCTAGTAGCCTAGGTAGGCCTAGTACTACTAGGCATATAGCCTAGGCCTACTACTAGGGCTAGTCTAGCTAGGCCTAGTAGTAGTAGCCTAGTACTAGTAGGCTACTACTTAGGGTAGTACTACTACTACTACTAGCTAGGCTAGGCCCACCTGGTTAGGCCCTACTAGGGAACTGGTAGGCTAGCTAGCTAGGCCTACTTACTAGCTAATAAGTAGCTAGGCTAGCCTAACTAGCTAGCTCTATGTATTCTAGTTTTTAGGGCCTAGCTAGGCCTAGACTAGTTTATTAGGCCTTAGTTTAGGCTGATTATGCCTGCCTAGGCCTAGTTAAATAAATAGGCATATAACCAGGCTCAGGCTAAACACTCTAGGCCTATCTATATGAGACCTGTGCTATTAATTATAGGACTAGGCCTAGGGCCTTGCTAGCTAGCCAGCAGAATGGTATAGAGAGGCATAGGCCTAGCTAGGGGTAGGCTGTGGGTAATAGACAGCCTATCTATATAAAATATTAGTGTGTAAGTTGATTTCATTGCTAATGGCAAGGTATTAGGCCTGTTTATTTTCAGGTTGAAAACAATGGATAAAGAGAGATTCAATTCTACAACAAAAGAGACAAAAGTCAAACTCAAACTGATAATTAACAATGTTTCCAGTTAATTAATGTTAATTATTTTAATAGATTGTAGTGACCCTAACTACCTTACTGTTTGTGTATGGCTGTAATATTATATTAAATGTCATCACAATTAGTAAGGTTGTGAGGCTTCACAATTTCAAACAACTCTTCTTGTGTCTCTTCTTCATGTGGATGGATTAAAAAATACTGTGAGTATTGTACAGAAGAACAAACTCTTTATATGAATATATCATCATCAATCACAATATCAAATATGATCAGTGTAGTTAAAATTTGATAACTTAGCATGCATCTTATAATATCTACATCATCAATAATTAATACTCTACATCACATTGTTGGATATGATCAGTGTAGTCATAATTTGATAACTGAGCACGCATCTTTTAATATCTACCTCATCAATAATTATTAATAATAATCTATATCTCATTGTTCGATATGATCAGTGTAGTCAGAATTTGATAACTGAGCACGCATCTTTTAATATCTACCTCATAAATAATTATTATTAATAATCTATATCACATTGTTCGATATGATCAGTGTAGTCAGAATTTGATAACTGAGCACGCATCTTTTAATATCTACATCATCAATAATTATTAATAATAATCTATATCACATTGTTCGATATGATCAGTGTAGTCAGAATTTGATAACTGAGCACGCATCTTTTAATATCTACCTCATCAATAATTAATATTAATAATCTATATCACATTGTTCGATATGATCAGTGTAGTCAGAATTTGATAACTGAGCACGCATCTTTTAATATCTACATCATCAATAATTATTATTAATAATCTATATCACATTGTTCGATATGATCAGTGTAGTCAGAATTTGATAACTGAGCACGCATCTTTTAATATCTACCTCATCAATAATTATTATTAATAATCTATATCACATTGTTCGATATGATCAGTGTAGTCAGAATTTGATAACTGAGCACGCATCTTTTAATATCTACCTCATAAATAATTATTATTAATAATCTATATCACATTGTTCGATATGATCAGTGTAGTCAGAATTTGATAACTGAGCACGCATCTTTTAATATCTACCTCATCAATAATTATTATTAATAATCTATATCACATTGTTGGATATGATCTGTTTAGTTTTTTAATATCTACCTTATCAATAACTATTAATAATATCCTATATCACAATGTTGGATATGATCAGTGTAGTCATAATTTTATAACTGAGCACCCATCTTTCAATATCTACCTCATCATTAATTAATATTAATAATCTATATCACACTGTTGGATATGATCTGTTTAGTTTTTTAATATATACCTTATCAATAATTATTATTAATAATCTATATCACATTGTTCGATATGATCAGTGTAGTCATAATTTGATAACTGAGCACGCATCTTTTAATATCTACCTCATCAATAATTAATATTAATATCATATATCACATTGTTAGATGTGATCAGTGTAGTCAGAATTTGATAACTGAGCATGCATCTTTTAATATCTACTTCATCAATAATTAATATTAATAATCTATATCACATTGTTGGATATGATCAGTGTAGTCATAATTTGATAACTGAGCACGCATCTTTAAATATCTACCTCATCAATAATTATTATTAATATCATATATCACATTGTTAGATGTGATCAGTGTAGTCAGAATTTGATAACTGAGCACGCATCTTTTAATATCTACCTCATCAATAATTATTATTAATATCTTATATCACATTGTTCGATATGATCAGTGTAGTCAGAATTTGATAACTGAGCACGCATCTTTTAATATCTACCTCATCAATAATTATTATTAATAATCTATATCACATTGTTGGAACTGATCAGTGTAGTCATAATTTGATAACTGAGCACGCATCTTTTAATATCTACCTCATCAATAATTAATATTAATATCATATATCACATGTTAGATGTGATCAGTGTAGTCAGAATTTGATAACTGAGCATGCATCTTTTAATATCTACTTCATCAATAATTAATATTAATAATCTATATCACATTGTTGGATATGATCAGTGTAGTCATAATTTGATAACTGAGCACGCATCTTTAAATATCTACCTCATCAATAATTATTATTAATATCATATATCACATTGTTAGATGTGATCAGTGTAGTCAGAATTTGATAACTGAGCACGCATCTTTTAATATCTACCTCATCAATAATTATTATTAATATCTTATATCACATTGTTCGATATGATCAGTGTAGTCAGAATTTGATAACTGAGCACGCATCTTTTAATATCTACCTCATCAATAATTATTATTAATAATCTATATCACATTGTTGGAACTGATCAGTGTAGTCATAATTTGATAACTGAGCACGCATCTTTTAATATCTACCTTATCAATAACTATTAATAATATCCTATATCACAATGTTGGATATGATCAGTGTAGTCATAATTTTATAACTGAGCACCCATCTTTCAATATCTATTTCATCAATAATTATTATTAATAATTTATATCACATTGTTGGATATGATCAGTGTAGTCATAATGTTATAACTGAGCACCCATCTTTCAATATCTACCTCATCATTAATTAATATTAATAATCTATATCACACTGTTGGATATGATCTGTTTAGTTTTTTAATATATACCTTATCAATAATTATTATTAATAATCTATGTCACATTGTTCGATATGATCAGTGTAGTCATAATTTGATAACTGAGCACGCGTCTTTTAATATCTACCTCATCAATAATTAATATTAATAATCTATATCACATTGTTGGATATGATCAGTGTAGTCATAATTTTATAACTGAGCACGCATCTTTTAATATCTACCTCATCAATAATTAATATTAATAATCTATATCACATTGTTCGATATGATCAGTGTAGTCATAATTTGATAACCGAGCACGCATATTTTAATATCTACCTCATCAATAATTAATATTAATAATCTATATCACATTGTTCGATATGATCAGTGTAGTCATAATTTGATAACTGAGCATGCATATTTTAATATCTACCTCATCAATAATTAATATTAATAATCTATATCACATTGTTGGATATTATCAGTGTAGTCATAATTTGATAACTGAGCAAAAATCTTTTAATATAGATACATCATCATTAATTAATATTAATAATCTTTATCATACTGTTGGATATGATCTGTTTAGTTTTTTAATATCTACCTTATCAATAACTATTAATAATATCCTATATCACAATGTTGGATATGATCAGTGTAGTCATAGTTTGATAACTGAGCATACATCTTTAAATATCTACCTCATCAATAATTAATATTAATAATCTATATCACACTGTTGGATATTATCAGTGTAGTCATAATTTGATAACTGAGCACGCATCTTTAAATATCTACCTCATCAATAATTATTATTAATATCTTATATCACATTGTTCGATATGATCAGTGTAGTCATAATTTGATAACTGAGCATGCATCTTTTAATATCTACCTCATCAATAATTATTATTAATAATCTATATCACATTGTTGGATATGATCAGTGTAGTCATAATTTTATAACTGAGCACCCATCTTTCAATATCTATTTTATCAATAATTATTATTAATAATCTATATCACATTGTTGGATATGATCAGTGTAGTCATAATTTGATAATTGAGCAAAAATCTTTTAATATAGATACATCATCATTAATTAATATTAATAATCTCTATCATACTGTTGGATATGATCTGTTTAGTTTTTTAATATCTACCTTATCAATAACTACTAATAATATCCTATATCACAATGTTGGATATGATCAGTGTAATCATAGTTTGATAACTTTGATATAATCAATATTAAGTGGTTTGAATGATGTTTGTGGGGTGTTTTTTTTAAGTTTGCATTAAATTTACGCAGTTTAAATGGTAAAATCTGTAAATTTATCCAAAATTGACATTTTTCACCCTAAAAAGTCAAACTTAGAGCTATTTCAATAAATTGATTTCAAAAATTGTCTTCTTTTACAGTTCTAGTAGTGATATAATCAATATTAAGTGGTTTGAATGATGTTTGTGGGGTGTTTTTTTTAAGTTTGCATTAAGTTTATGCAGTTTACATGGTAAAATCTGTAAATTTATCCAAAATTGACATTTTTCACCCTAAAAAATCAAACCTAGAGCTATTTCAATAAAATTATTTCATAAATTGTCCTCTTTTACAGTTCTAGTAGTGATATAATCAATATTAAGTGGTTTGAATGATGTTTGTGGGGTGTTTTTTTTAAGTTTGCATTAAGTTTATGCAGTTTACATGGTAAAATCTGTCTATTTATCCAAAATTGACATTTTTCACCCTAAAAAAGTCAATCTTAGAGCTATTTCAATAAAATTATTCCATAAATTGTCCTCTTTTATAGTTCTTGTAGTGGTATAATCAATATTAAGTTGTTTGGATGATGTTTGTGGGTGTTTTTTTAAAGTTTGCACAGTTTACATGGTAAAATCTGTAAGTTTATCCAAAATTGACATTTTTCACCCTAAAAAATCAAACCTAGAGCTATTTCAATAAAATTATTTAATAAATTGTCCTCTTTTATAGTTCTAGCAGTGGTATAATCAATATTAAGTGGTTTGAATGATGTTTGTGGGGTGTTTTTATTAAAGTTTGCATTAAGTTTGCACAGTTTACATGGTAAAATCTGTCAATCTATCCAAAATTGACATTTTAAAACACAAACTAGGTCAGAAGCTTGTAAAAGCCGAGACCAATGACATTTAAAACAACTCCTACTTAAAATTCCCTACTTATACAGTACAGCAGCTTTTTGATTGGCTGCAAGTTTAGTTTTCTGTTCGTTCATCAGAAATGGTACAACTAATTATTAATCAACAAGATTACTGGATTCTTTAGTATTTCTGACACATTTCCTTTTTAATTGAATTATTAATGTAATGGAAATTCGTCATAGGCCTATTATAGCAACATATCATTTCTGGAAGAGTATTAATACGGTCTGTATAGATCGATGTTAAAACACACGTCCTCATTTATCAAATTATTCATTCACTGCAAATTTATTCTGTTAAGAAGAACTGGGACCCTCAATAGAAGCCAATACATATGAAACATAAAAAGATATGGAATATTTTTATTTTTACAACGGCACACGTTCATCATAAACGATGCGTTCTTAAAAGTATAAATTTAAACAACAAACGGATACAAATCAATAGGGTGATTAGGAACAAAAGAATAACACATTTTCAAAACCCATCGACTCGATCTCTCGTATACAGTAAATTTAACAAAACCACACTGATCATATCCAACATTAAGTATTAATAATTATTATTGATTAGATAGATATTAAAAGATGCGTTATATCAAATTATGAATACACAGATCATATCCAACAATGTGATATATATTATTAATAATAATTATTGATGAAGTAGATATTTAAAGATGCGTGCTTAGTTATCAAATTATGACTACACTGATTATATCCAACAATGTGATAGAGATTGTTAATAATAAGTATTGATGAGGTAGATATTTAAAGATGCGTGCTCAGTTATCAAATTATGACTACACTGATCATATCCAACAATGTGATATAAGATATTAATAATAATTATTGATGAGGTAGATATTAAAAGATGCGTGCTCAGTTATCAAATTCTGACTACACTGATCACATCTAACAATGTGATATATGATATTAATATTAATTATTGATGAAGTAGATATTAAAAGATGCGTGCTCAGTTATCAAATTATGACTACACTGATCATATCGAACAATGTGATGTAGAGTATTAATAATAATTATTGATGATGTAGATATTGAAAGATGCGTACTCAGTTATCAAATTCTGAATACACTGATCATATCCAACAATGTGATATAGATTATTAATAATAATTATTGATGAGGCAGATATTTAAAGATGCGTGCTCAGTTATCAAATTATGACTACACTGATTATATCCAACAATGTGATATAGATTATTAATAATAATTAATGATGAGGTAGATATTTAAAGATGCGTGCTCAGTTATCAAATTCTGACTACACTGATCATATCGAACAACGAGATATAGATTATTAATAATAATTATTGATGAGGTAGATATGAAAAGATGCGTGCTCAGTTATCAAATTCTGACTACACTGATCATATCCAACAATGTGATATAGATTATTAATAATAATTATTGATGATGTAGATATTAAAAGATGCGTGCTCAGTTATCAAATTCTGACTACACTGATCATATCGAACAATGTGATATAGATTATTAATAATAATTATTGATGAGGTAGATATTAAAAAATGCGTGCTCAGTTATCAAATTCTGACTACACTGATCATATCGAACAATGTGATATAGATTATTAATAATAATTATTGATGAGGTAGATATTAAAAGATGCGTGCTCAGTTATCAAATTCTGACTACACTGATCATATCGAACAATGAGATATAGATTATTAATAATAATTATTGATGAGGTAGATATTAAAAGATGCGTGCTCAGTTATCAAATTATGACTACACTGATCATATCCAACAATGTGATATAGATTATTAATAATAATTATTGATGAGGTAGATATTAAAAGATGCGTGCTCAGTTATCAAATTATGACTACACTGATCATATCCAACAATGTGATATATGATATCAATGCTAATTATTGATGAGGTAGATATTAAAAGATGCGTGCTCAGTTATCAAATTCTGACTACACTGATCATATCCAACAATGTGATATAGATTATTAATATTAATTATTGATGAGGTAGATATTAAAAGACGCGTGCTCAGTTATCAAATTCTGACTACACTGATCATATCCAACAATGTGATATAGATTATTAATGATAATTATTGATGATGTAGATATTAAAAGATGCGTGCTCAGTTATCAAATTCTGACTACACTGATCATATCGAACAATGTAATATAAATTATTAATATTAATTATTGATGAGGTAGATATTAAAAGAAGCGTGCTCAGTTATCAAATTCTGACTACACTGATCATATCGAACAATGTGATATAGATTATTAATAATAATTATTGATGAGGTAGATATTAAAAGATGCGTGCTCAGTTATCAAATTCTGACTACACTGATCATATCCAACAATGTGATATAGATTATCAATAATAATTATTGATGAGGTAGATATTAAAAGATGCGTGCTCAGTTATCAAATTCTGACTACACTGATCATATCGAACAATGTGACATAGATTATTAATAATAATTATTGATAAGGTATATATTAAAAAACTAAACAGATCATATCCAACAGTGTGATATAGATTATTAATATTAATTAATGATGAGGTAGATATTAAAAGATGCGTGCTCAGTTATCAAATTCTGACTACACTGATCATATCCAACAATGTGATATAGATTATTAATAATAATTATTGATGATGTAGATATTAAAAGATGCGTGCTCAGTTATCAAATTCTGACTACACTGATCATATCGAACAATGTGATATAGATTATTAATAATAATTATTGATGAGGTAGATATTAAAAAATGCGTGCTCAGTTATCAAATTCTGACTACACTGATCATATCGAACAATGTGATATAGATTATTAATAATAATTATTGATGAGGTAGATATTAAAAGATGCGTGCTCAGTTATCAAATTATGACTACACTGATCATATCGAACAATGTGATATAGATTATTAATATTAATTATTGATGAGGTAGATATTAAAAGATGCGTGCTCAGTTATCAAATTCTGACTACACTGATCATATCGAACAATGTGATATAGATTATTAATAATAATTATTGATGATGTAGATATTAAAAGATGCGTGCTCAGTTATCTAATTCTGACTACACTGATCATATCGAACAATGTGATATAAATTAATAATATTAATTATTGATGAGGTAGATATTAAAAGATGCGTGCTCAGTTATCAAATTCTGACTACACTGATCATATCGAACAATGTGATATAGATTATTAATAATAATTATTGATGAGGTAGATATTAAAAGATGCGTGCTCAGTTATCAAATTCTGACTACACTGATCATATCGAACAATGTGATATAGATTATTAATAATAATTATTGATGATGTAGATATTAAAAGATGCGTGCTCAGTTATCAAATTCTGACTACACTGATCATATCGAACAATGTGATATAGATTATTAATATTAATTATTGATGAGGTAGATATTAAAAGATGCGTGCTCAGTTATCAAATTCTGACTACACTGATCATATCGAACAATGTGATATAGATTATTATTAATAATTATTGATGATGTAGATATTAAAAGATGCGTGCTCAGTTATCAAATTCTGACTACACTGATCATATCGAACAATGTGATATAAATTATTAATATTAATTATTGATGAGGTAGATATTAAAAGATGCGTGCTCAGTTATCAAATTATGACTACACTGATCATATCGAACAATGTGATATAGATTATTAATAATAATTATTGATGAGGTAGATATTAAAAGATGCGTGCTCAGTTATCAAATTCTGACTACACTGATCATATCCAACAATGTGATATAGATTATCAATAATAATTATTGATGAGGTAGATATTAAAAGATGCGTGCTCAGTTATCAAATTCTGACTACACTGATCATATCCAACAATGGGATATAGATTATTAATAATAATTATTGATGAGGTAGATATTAAAAGATGCGTGCTCAGTTATCAAATTCTGACTACACTGATCATATCCAACAATGTGATATAGATTATTAATAATAATTATTGATGATGTAGATATTAAAAGATGCGTGCTCAGTTATCAAATTCTGACTACACTGATCATATTGAACAATGTGATATAGATTATTAATAATAATTATTGATGAGGTAGATATTAAAAGATGCGTGCTCAGTTATCTAATTCTGACTACACTGATCATATCGAACAATGTGATATAGATTATTAATATTAATTATTGATGAGGTAGATATTAAAAGATGCGTGCTCAGTTATCAAATTCTGACTACACTGATCATATCCAACAATGTGATATAGATTATCAATAATAATTATTGATGAGGTAGATATTAAAAGATGCGTGCTCAGTTATCAAATTCTGACTACACTGATCATATCCAACAATGGGATATAGATTATTAATAATAATTATTGATGAGGTAGATATTAAAAGATGCGTGCTCAGTTATCAAATTCTGACTACACTGATCATATCCAACAATGTGATATAGATTATTAATAATAATTATTGATGATGTAGATATTAAAAGATGCGTGCTCAGTTATCAAATTCTGACTACACTGATCATATTGAACAATGTGATATAGATTATTAATAATAATTATTGATGAGGTAGATATTAAAAGATGCGTGCTCAGTTATCAAATTCTGACTACACTGATCATATCGAACAATGTGATATAGATTATTAATAATAATTATTGATGAGGTAGATATTAAAAGATGCGTGCTCAGTTATCAAATTCTGACTACACTGATCATATCGAACAATGTGATATAGATTATTAATAATAATTATTGATGAGGTAGATATTAAAAGATGCGTGCTCAGTTATCAAATTCTGACTACACTGATCATATCGAACAATGTGATATAGATTATTAATAATAATTATTGATGAGGTAGATATTAAAAGATGCGTGCTCAGTTATCAAATTATGACTACACTGATCATATCCAACAATGTGATATATGATATCAATGCTAATTATTGATGAGGTAGATATTAAAAGATGCGTGCTCAGTTATCAAATTCTGACTACACTGATCATAATACTGTACACATAGTCCTATGCAATTAGACATTGATTTAGTAGTACTACATATCATTTGTTATATTAAGAATGTTGTTTCAGTGTTATTAAAATACTTATCGCATTTTTTTTTAAATAAAAATATTAGTTTTGGTACCTATAAATTTATATATTATAATAATATGCTAGATGTTATAATAATGTGATCTTTATTACAACTAAGAAACAATTATATACGAGGATGATACACACTGATAGCTCTCAGTTATCAAAAAACGACTACACAATATAGCTCTTATTTGACTTGTTTTGTCAACAAATTACAAGCGCCCTCTATACAATCACCTATGTTCTTGAAGCGGTGTTTTGTTACAGATTAGATGGAGGCATTTGCCATACTCCATGCTCAATGGTTACAGCGCTGTTTTTGCAACTCTTCTTTCTTTTGATCTTTTGACTAACAAAGTGTGTTTACCGATTACGAACGTATAGCATGAAAAACTTGGTCCATTTAATAGTATTAACATTACCACATGTAGGCATATCACATGGTCTTCTTACACACTCACAGAGAGGAGGAATAGACGATAATTATGTTGAACTTAGATCATCTGGTGGCCTTCGCCTATAAAAGGATCCTCCTCTCTCTTATAGAACTAACTGTAG
This sequence comes from Antedon bifida, assembly GCF_963402885.1. Lineage (NCBI taxonomy): Eukaryota > Metazoa > Echinodermata > Crinoidea > Comatulida > Antedonidae > Antedon > Antedon bifida. Next base: position 9,903,118 of record NC_136226.1, on the reverse strand, counting down.
GATACATAGGCCTACATTATTACATACGTTTTACCCATTAAATATCAAGGTCTCTTGGACGACCCGCGAGATGTAAGATACTTAGCCTGATTCAATCCTTCCTGCTGATATAGACTGTTGTCTAGGCTCTAGGGCTAAGCCTAGGTCTGTTTGGCAGATCCGGGGTTAAGTTCAAGGTAGAGTGATCGTTTTTAGTTCATGATAGATCAGCATGATCCAGATGATGTGATTCAAACACAATTTTAAAATCCTCATATAATTTAGTAAATTAAACTTACAATATTCATTTACCATTTTATTTTGCTTTACTCCATGGCGTGTGGTGTTGATGATGATAGATGATGCCTGTTGTTTCTGATTGGTCAGTAGTTTCGAAATCCCATGACGACAGCTATTTTTATGAATAATATTACGCAAGCGCATACTACGGTGACGTACGAATTAAATGCAAGTAAACGATAAGTCATCAATGTATTCAATATTGATACTTCAGCCCAACTTTAGAGAGCGCACATGCACGGAAAGAAGCTACAAAAAGGCTGTTTTTTAATATTATTCTAACATATTTATTACAAAATCTGACAGATATTTTACATCATAATTTTAAAAGATGCTTATAAATTATATAATTTCATAACAAAATTTAATCACAATCGACACCGTCGAGATCAAATTAATGAGAATGAAGACATGAAAAGATCGGAAACATTTCATTCGAACCACAAGCCTAATTATAATAAGAATATAATAATATTAAAATCATTTGCATTATTTCATTCTGATAGATGTTGATCGATTATTATCAAAAACGTATCCTCACATGGTACGAATTAGAAGGGCATTGTGTAAAAAGTTATGTTGATTGTACCGTCAAAAAACAGTACTGGAAATTGTTAAAACAACAGATCCCGTATGCACAAGTGCATGTAAATAAATCATGATTTAAGATTTTAATATTGCTGGTCTACGTATCCTCACATGGTACGAATTACAAGGGCATTGTGTGAAAAGTTATGTTGATTGTACCGTCAAAATACGGTAAAATATTTAATAACAGTACTGGAAATTGTTAAAAACAGATCCCGTATGCACAACAAGTGCATGTAAATAAACCATGATTTAAGCTTTTAATATTGCTATCAGAGAAACTGGTCTACGATTCGTGGTATGAGTTATTAATGTGTTAAATCAGTTGAAACAGTCAAGTCATTATTGATGTAATAGCACATCTAATCTCGTCGACTGCTGTATATGTTGACATTTGGTAGTTACTTTATAGCTTTGTGACAAAAAGAAACGTCACCAATGACATCACGGCAATGAGAAGAGTGTTAGAGAAGACCATAGTACTGCCTCCGGATGGTGGAGCTGTTGAATTTAAAGAGAAAGTAATGATATTATTTATTTTATTCGATCGATTATAATAACACTAATATAGTGTTTTATAGAATGTCAGTGGCGGATCCAATAATTTTTGTTAAATGGAGCACTAACATACATTATGTCCTCCCTCCCTACACCCAAATCCCATCCCTCTTATGGATCCTCCCTTGAATGTATGGTACCCTAACTATAATTGAGGCGCAGTTACTACGTTGTATATGAGGCAGTGTGTTAAACGTTCGACTACTGATCGTGAGATCGCGGTTCGAATCCAACTCTCGTCGCATTGCTTGTATGCTTAGGTATTTTTTGCCTCTTTCCAACCAGGTGGGTACTCGGTTAGATCAAGACACAACTTTGCGCTGATTATTAGCTGCATTATGGGAGTATGTTTCCATACGTGTGATGCAAAAAATGACTGGGGTAATAATGTTCAGCGCTTCGAGGCTTCACAACATTAGGCTAGGCGCTATATAAATCCAGGATATTATAGGATATTGTGTTGCAATATGATGTAGTGCAATAGACATAAACATATATAATACGTATTTACCATCTGGCATCCATGTTGACTCGGGCCAACCCAGCTCTTCGTTATTTTTTGTGTTTTGTTCTATCAACCAGTCTGTCAACGGCTTAAAGTACTCGACAAGAGGACCTGCGTCCATTTCTCGTTGCCCTGTGATTTGTTCCATCGCTTCTGGCCACGGTTTACTAGATCCGAGACTCAACATGTTGCTAAACAAAACATATTTGATATGATATTAAATTGTAAAGGCAAAGATGGAGAAGTTTATCGAAAAGAAACTTTGCAAGCGGCGAACAAAGAATCTGTCCATATTGTAATGTAAAGTGTAAATGGGGAATAACCTGCGACTAAACCCGGGCTAAATTGCGCACAGGTGTGGACCACACATACCACAACTTTCTACTCCTAAGGGTCCCTTCGTGTTGAGTGCTGCCACCAAACGGCGCCCGTTCGTCCCCAATGAGAGGGGATGCATGGACCAGTACATCGGGGTAACCCCCTACTTTTCCAAAAGATGTAGGCCTACTGGGTCTTTTAAAGTGCACACGAGCGAGATGTGTGCACTTGACCTCCAGTTTCAAGTTCTTATCCAAGATCAATGTTGAGTACACTTACGATAATAGTGTTCCGGCTTCTTTAGATTGGTAGATATCACACTTGTAAAGCGGTTCATTTGTCTGGTTAGCCGCTTTGCATAAAGCTTCATGGAATTGAAACTGAATCACAAAGCTTACAAAATATCTGGAAAACGTACGGTTGACGAAATTAGTAAAGACCAACGCTTTTAATTCGATCAATCGTTTTATACAAATATTCAGTTCTTGAAACTTAAGTCTACTTCATACTTATAGTTAGAGCTACTTCACACTTATAGTTGAGCATCCGATTCTCGATACTGAAGGCCTATCTATTTCCAAAGTTTCATAGGACTATTTGGTACTACAACATAACATGTGTTTCACAAGTATCTAGTAGTAACCTAATTCTTAACCTAACCTTACATGGTACAGACACCACATGTGATATAAATTAGATGCTGTATTACCAAATATTCCTATAATACATCGAAAATAGATAGTATGTGGGGATACATCACTTCCCATAATTAAGAATAAAACAATATAATATTCCTTGTTTATATTGCCACTATGTACACCCACTCTGGTATTGTGTGAGCAGTGTATATTACCTACCTGATATAGGGCACATCTGCTGGAATATGATATTTGGCAGCTGGATCAAAGTCCGCCTCTGTCCGTTTCACTGGTGGTGTAATACCTTGATATTTGGTTCTGAAATTAAAATAACATTAAAAATGATTTGCTGAAATCTTGCAAAGATTCGGTAATGGAGAGAGGATCGAGCTTCAAGTGATTCTTACCTAAGTTCCCACCACTTTTCGTTCATTTTATCTTGCGGTGTACTTCCGTCAAACAAACTCCATCTGTACTCATCCATTAAGTATCCAAATGGTAGAAACGCAATTTTGTCTAAAGCCATACTCATTAGGAAATTCAAATCGGCCTCTATTTTTAAAACAAGCAATATGAAATGATAATTGATTACATAATAGAACACTTTCATAAATCCTGTTATGTCATGTTAAGGAAAATGATAAGACATTACAAAAAAAAAGATTTTCACGAAAGATTATATATAAAAAAAAGCAATATCGTTTTTTAAATCCTTGTGTAAAATGATTTTTTTGTTATTTTAATCGTACTATTGACTCCTTAAGAAATATAAGATTTGCCACAATGTATTGCACTCACGGGAGACGGTCACGCGGGATTTCCTTCCGGCCGTCAGTTAATTGGGTGCCATTGTGTAATGTTCACAGCGCTTTATATGCAGTTTTAAGGTGATATGGTCCGGATTCAGTTAGTATCGTATAATTCTTCTCGTGAAGTTTGTCAATGTCAGTTCGTGTACGTGTTCGTGTACGTGTGGATCATTGCCACCATCATTATCATTGGCGGTACGTTATGTTCACACTGAGGGCGGGTTCTGGGCTCAGTGTGTGAACGCAGCTTTAAACGTGTATGTCAAATGTCGCGCTTAAACGCGTACTTACCTAGGTCGTCTACAACTTCATCTAATAAACCAACAGCCTTAAGATGTTTTGGTGTAGCGACAGAAAGTGCCAACACATCGCCGACAGCTTCGTGGAATCCAGGGTTGGCGCCTCCTCTGTATACCAATGGCTGGTCCTTGTACTGGAGATCATACTCAATGTGTCCCATCTCATGGTGGACCGTAATAAAATCATCCATAGTAATATCAGTACACTGCTTAATTCTATTAAATTTGTCAATACAGTTATCACCAACAGTGAACAATAAAACAGAAAAATATAAATAGACTAGAGACGTTTCGCAACGCTACGAATACGATAACGAAAACGGATACGTCACACACACACGTAACCGTTTTCGTTATCGTATTCGTAAGGTTGCGAAACCTCCCTAATATTAGGCAGTTACGAACGATTTTTAGAAATCGTCTCAAGCAATATTTACAATTAATTTAATTATGTCCAATACCAGGGAAATTACAATTCTACTCTTAACTGCTAATACATACGGTATGTTTTTTCATTCCTACATACCTAAAGTCGATTTGGTTTGAGAAATCCCACGCTGAAGCATGGCACACGACCTCTCTACCATCAGTCGGTTTTTCAATCATGGATTTATCCCAAAATGGTTGCGGCATCGGTATAAGTCCCAGAGATGTGAAGAATTCATCCGATGTTTCAAACATTCGCAAAGCATTGTAATCCTTGAATAAATAAACGTTTTAAAATAACTGCAAAACAAGGGTGGATTTATATACCTGACCTCTGCCAATAAATGCGTCGCCTAGTAGGCCTACATTTACATAATACTATCAATGATTGTGTATTTTTATATAGTAATATAAGGTTAAGGCTGATATTGGCTTGTTGCTGTTCTTAATGTTAGCTTTTAAGCTCTGTCGACACTATCAAACTTTGTGACAAACAAAATGGGATGTGCCCATAGGAATACGATGATGTATATTACTACCGTATTTTGGGCACTACTTGATAGTCACTCTAGACAGAGGAGCCCTTGGGTTGTTTCCTGCCAAATCCTACCTTTTCAACGAGCACAGGTGTAATATCAACAGACGGTTTATTTTGGAATGGTTGGGTAAGATCTTGTAGGTTACTCCAGGTTTGAGCCCACATGTTACCTACAATAGAATAAATTATTTGAAATATGTGACGTAAATTGATGATCCCGGTTCTACATATCACATTGTTGTAATAGTATTTTCCCCTTACATTTTAAAGGTTTAAATAAATTAATAATTAGTCTAGCAAACATCTAGCCAATTAGTGACAGCACGAAGAGACTTCTGTGTACCTCTTTTCGTGACGTTTTAGTGTCTAAAGCTTTGTCTACACTATCAAACTAGTTTAACAAAAAGGGTTAGAGTTGACGTGCCCAAATATGGTAGTGATATACCCATATATGGTAGTGATATGACACCATCATGTCAATATTGGCACATCACATTTTTTGTCACATAAATTTTGATAGTGTAGACAGAGCCTTAGATGCACTTACCAAGTAAATGAGCAGGAATCGGCCCTCTTAGATTAATATATTTTTCACCGTAAACTTTGTATAACTTTCTTCTTACATATGCATGAAGATTTTTATACAGTGGATCTAGTTGAGCAAACAACTTCTGCACATCTCCCTGAAGATCATCGACTTCGTACCAGGAGCGCCACCACGCACCGCAATCCGGCTGATCTGAAAACAAAACCCAACTAAATATTATATTTCTGACTTATAAAATTGAAAGAGTCCACATCGATTGTACTCTAAGTTGTATAGCCAACAAGAATAGAGAGTTCTGAGTGCAATGGAATAATATATTAGTCGATTCTCCCACGAAAATACCGTATTAACCCTTTGGACGAGAGTAAACACCACAAACTGTTGTATTGTTGAATTGTAATTTACCATTAGCTACTGCCGCTTCGTTCTTTAATCCTATATATCTGATGTAATCCTCACGAGCCGGAGCTCCCACTGCCGCTCTCCAGCCATCCCAGGCGTTGAACAGTTCCAGATAGTCTCGGGATGTTGCCATAGTTCGGGTCAAGTCTAAATCATTACGGTGAAACAGTAAAAAGAGAAATATTCATTTTAATCTCGTCTTTATATCGTACGTAATTATCAACATCCATTTATTGTATTACCATTGAAACTACGGTATAATATGAACCCCTTCTTTGGGACACCTCAGGGACACACCCCTATTAAGGGGGAGCTTTCTTGTGAGAGGAGCGAGATGAATATCTTTTAACAGTACGTCAACTCATTTTCAGGAGACACGGGTCCGGAAGGTGTCCCTTTAATAGGGGTTCTACTGTATTGATTAGAATAACGTCTGGAAAAAATAACAATAACATACAATGCTGATTATAAAGTTTGTTCAGCTGATACATAAATAGCCATACCATTAGGCCTAATGTAACACGTTTTGAGCGATTATAAAGTCCAACAACAAAGTGCCGAACATAAGTAGGTACCTGGTTCAAGCGATTGACAATTTTTCCCTTCCTCGTCGCACACTTTGCCAGTTGAGTACCTCGTCTCCATAGATGCCGTTACTCCATTTAGCTTTGGCAAAAAATAAAATAATACAGGAACTATTTGAGTTTTGAGTTTTCAATCCATTCGTTTTATACAGATAGAAGTAGTATATAAAATGGTTATACTATTTACAACCAGCCAAATGTGATGACACATACTTAGTGCATATCTTAATCACATTGATAAAAATAATTATGCTCAACATTATTATCGCTATATCGTTATAATGGGTAATTTGAACCACTGCAAATATTTCTTCAAATAAACTTAGTTGTGTTTGAATACATGTTTTGTTACAGTACGGTTAGCGCAATCTGAAGTTATCTTCTAACGCACGCACAATTACCAGCTAGCCCAAAACAACCCTGAATAATTAGCGCACAAAATCTCACCCGATTCTGTGGCTGTCAGTAGACTCTCTGTGGAAGACTGTTGCCAGTCTACCAGATGCCTATCTAACTGTATTAAGTACTTTTAATACACGATATCTCTGTCATTAGGTTCCTATCTAGAGACAATGTATAACGTTAAAATGTGTATTCAATATCAAATGCACTCCGGGAACCAGCATAGCAGGTTTACACACTACACTAACCTCTTCATATTTGTCATTGGGTAGAGCAGAGTCTCCAATGTAGAGTAACACTCCCAATTGACGGATTGTATCCGGCGAAAAGTTAGTGGAATCAAATTCACTAGCATTCGCTCTTGCTTCTTGATTAAATGCAGCTTGTACCAAGTTTCTATTAATCTAAAAATACAATGGTATTACATTAACAATTATCGCCCTAAAATTTATTTGATTTTTAATTTTTTAATTTGAGTACACTCGTCATAACTCGAGATTCCTCGAGATCACGAATACCAGGAGGCGATCTCTTTTAATTAAACCCCTTCATCTTGCTGTTTTTGGTTTGTTTTGAGAAGTGAAAGGGCTTTTTAAAAGTACGATGAATTGTGATGATCCTTAGAATGTACTTTCATAATGGTAAGTGGACGACGGCAGACATACTTGACCTTAAAATATTATCTTGAATTATGTTATTACCGTACTGGTTTAGTTTCTCTGAACTTGAATTGTATGACAAATCTTTCTTACTCATGTGTGTTCTTCAATTTTAAATATAAAGATCTGTCTACACTAACTGACTGTGATGTGCCCAAATATGTCAAATGTTTCATATTCTTTCTCTTTTGACACGTAGGCCCAGGGAAGAGTTAAATTACAACTCTTCCCTGGTAGGCCTAACATGGAATTTCAACCGATGGACAAACTCTGAAGTATATCCTTGATATAACATCAAAGGTATGGTAAACATATTTCATAAGCTCCATAACAACTCATATGACTATGTAACAATTTCGAGCTTGTGACTTTAGTCAACCCTATCCGCTTTGTTCAAACAAAATCGGTTGGTTCTAGTAGAGTCCAAATATTTGGCAAAGCATAACACAAACCCTTAGACAAATTAGTAACTGCTTATGGTATTTATCCACTAGGGTTGAAAGTTAAAAATCTTGCTACATAATACGTGTTATCTAGGCCTATTAGATTTACAAACACCATAAAAAAGACACTTGACTTTTATTGGTTAATAACGCGTCTTTCGGTTCAACAAAGACATAATATAGGAATGGGTGGGGAATATTACTAGTAAATCACCGTGTATCTCTCTGATCAATCCAGGGCTGCTGCAGATACCTAGCAAACAATTGTAAATATTACGCATATCGGTACCATGTGAAGCCTATAACCAGTCACCTTAGAACATTGGATGTCATAGGCCGAATAAATATACTGTAATATAAAACGATCGTAACTCTTTTCAACGAAAGTACAGGCCTGATCTTTCACATTATTATAGTAATGTGGGCCTAAAGGGTATTGCACATTGCCATAAAACATTTTAAACAAGATACAACGGCGCTACTATACATACTACACATACTAATACTCTAGACCGCAGACAATCCTCGGAATCAATCGGATATCAAAAAGGACAGTAAAATCGTATTTTTCTACTCCAATTTGGCAACTACCCCCATGACCATTCCTCACGCTCCGATTATAGTATTTTAGCTTTAATATTTACTAATCTGATAATGATATACTTAAGATAAGTTTCCATACGGGGCAATAATCATAATGCGTTAGGTCAAGTTTAATCTACCTAGGCCCTATTATAAAACAATGAATTAACAATTAGATCTTATCTGGGATTCATGTGTAGCAAAGTCCTACAATATAATATAAGTGTAGCATCTACTATTAGTATCTTCCTATTCAAAAATGAAAAATCTATAGATGTCGATTTGCGTCACATGTATTATTTACATTCTTATCACTAAGAAATCTCGTAACCAGAAAACATACGGTTTTTACTTTTAATAATTGAATCTCGTTTTTACTGATGTCTATCCCTTTATCATTGAAAGGGAAGTATGAATTAACATAGACGAGATCAATATGTTACTTCTTAATTTCTAATGTATTACTATTTCCTGTTCAAAGAAAAATCTAATAAAACCAAAAGCCAAGTTAATCATCTATTCTTATTAAAGATCCCTAAACCCGCATATTCAATGTGTGTGATCTCGGCGTCTAACAAGATTATTGGAATTTGATGATTCATCAGGCCTATATCTGAAACGATCCCGATCACTCAGAGGTTTTTCCGTCCTGTGTCCGTGATAAAACTTTGTTATATGGTAAACTATTCGATTCGGTTACGTTTATGCATGGAGTATACTCCATGGGTTTATGATAACATGAAATATCTGAGGCCCAAAAGAACTTAACTACATATAATTAAAAATCAATATACAGTTCACCGAGAGGTACATCGCCTTCTAGTAAAAAGATATTCAATGATCCATATGGTTCTGTCGATCTTAAAACTGCTTCTGTAATGGTTTAGTGAGAATGATTTTTCCCCGTATAGTATAGTAACTCAGTATTACCACAGTCTACTACAACAAATATAGGAAGTTGACTGAAGTGTCGTCTATATGACCAATTTAGTTTATGAGTTGTAGATGCATCAATTAGTTGGTTGATAAACTTTCGTTCGAAACTGGCATACAAAATCAATTTTGTATCAACTGTCATTGTTCAAAATCAGTATATACATATTTGTCTGCTTAATAACAATAAGTAACAAACAATCTAATCAACGAAACTTTGAACACATTTTGTAAATCAAAGTTTGAACGCCGCGATACGTCGTCATTCGACTAAACCCACGCTGCGTTGATAGCTTGATATAATTCACGTCAGTTAATAGCTTGATATAATAGTAGGCCTATGGTTATATGAAGACCCATTGTTAAACATATAAATGGAATTTTCAGTGATTTCATAATTCATAATACATAAAAAGGTCAATCAGAAATTAAAATAATCTCTTATAACCGACCTGTAGGCCTATAATATAGGTTACACATTCTAGCTGATTATTGTAAAACGTATTATGAAAAAAACTTGTTTACCTTTCACATACGAACTTTCAGTTTACGGTTAAAATTAACAAGCTTCATGAAACTATATAGGCCTCAGCATGTATGCCTATTGTGCTATTTATTATAATTCGTACATTGTAACAAAAGTAGACGTACTTACCATAGCTTGTTGGTTAAATTCGGTTATATTTGTGTTGTACGTCCAAGCGTATTCTGTTGTTATGTAACTTTCTTCCATCCCTTTTATGTTATAGTCGCTAAGAAACTGAATCGCCTCCGTTTCATTAGTATTAGATCCCACAGCATTTACAACATTTAGATAAACTAGGCCCAAAATAAGGCACAACAGTTTAGAAGAAGCCATAGCGACTCTTCTTCAACAATTTCAGAGAGACAGTGATTCGATTAGTGGTTTTTACAACTTCTGTAAGTAGTGTCGACTTTGATTAACTAATGGTGGCGTCCTTTATGGACGACAGGTGTCCGTCTTTGAAGGTTATGCACCTGTGGTGAGAGATGATCCAAGCTTAAAGGGCGATCATACAAACCGAGTTCTACATTTCTGTTTTGGGGTTGTAATTATTACAAAACCATAGGCCTATTTTTATTAATTCAAATAAAAGGCCTACCGGTTTCTACGAAATGAATTGTTCATTTATAGTTATCTCTTACAGTAGGCCTACATTTTCTACCGTGAGCGTATTTCTAGTCTACCTAGAATAAAGTAAAGTGTCATCGTCCCTTAAGAGGATGTTTAGACCTCCATGATTTGTTTAACATAAATTTATTGGGAGAAAAAGCCCAGGGCAAATCAGTGGCAAAATTAGAACTCTAATTGTCGAAAACTGCGAATTTAATGTGAATGTCATAAACAAGCCTACGTCAATTACAGTTTTTTAAGGGACTCGTTAGCATTTGTTTGCAGGGGTTCTTGCTCATGGTTTAAGGCGAAGAAGTTATCCGATGGGATCCGATTTTTGTATATCTATCCCATCTGTTCCATGTGTTTATTCGTTTAAGCTAGTGTAACGGTGGTATTTTAGTGTATCCGTTACTATGTCATATAGTCTCAGCGGCAGGATTTCACACAGTCACAAAATGTACCAACAGCAAATATGGTTTATGGTCAGATACAGTTTTATTTAAATATGCAATGTAATACAGTCTGTTCTGGCTATATTACATACGTTTTCTTCTCTCTATTCTATGTTTTATTCTACCAAGCTCTTTTCCTTCTCTTCTCTCCTCTTACCAGTACATCCATATTTTAAGGAACGGTCCTAATTAATATGCATGTACTGGGAGGGGACTATTTAGTAAAGGGAACATTCCATGATGATGAGGAAACAGTAATTGATTAAGGATGTGGGTTATAGGATGGTCAGAGTGTTACATTATTCCCTCTCTACCAAAGAAGTGTCCCACTTCGTATATTTAAAATAAAACAATTGTAATATAAAAGAAATTAAGTAATTAAGTAAATGTGAAAATTATTAAAACTGTAAGCTTAATAAATTTAAAAACAAAATCAAGTAATATCAAGTAAAGGGAATGAACTATCATTCCAAAATCAAAATATAATGATGATAATACATTACTATTTCTACTAGTAATTAAAAATAAACAAGTAATGAAAATTCGTCATCACATATATATATATAACAAAATATAAAATATTATAAGTTTTAAAACATGCAATTAATTAAAATAAGTTTATGCAAAAGTGAACCATCATTGAGAAATAGAAAGTATAGATTGAAAAACACAAGTGAAGGAGAGTATAAAGAATGGTGATATAGTATACATCGTAACATGTTTTCAAATATTTGTATAACGTTGTCGGCAAGTACGGCGGAGTTAGTACACAAGGTAATAATTAAGCAAACAAATTTTAACAAGAGGAAAAAATTACCAAATATAGAACAAAACATACATGTAATTAATAAAATCCAAAACGTTTATTTCCATTCGTCGCCGGTTGTTTAAAACCCATAAACGCGAAAGTTAAGATCAGGTACGATCTAATGTCGGAATAAACAGTTCTATGGATAATAAATCTAACGTCACAAGAACAATGACAAATTTTGACTATCGATGTGGCTATTCGAATTTGCCTGGTCGCAGGTCATTTAATCCCTAGATAAATATATATCATGTTCAGGAACGACACTAAATGGAACTTAATCGAGTGCCAATAGTCGGCATGATCATCAGAACACAATGAAGTGTATAATCTAATCAAGACACCATAACATAAATCACAAAGTAAAAGACAAAATAATATTAAACTCAAGAAAAAGTGATTGCTTAACACATACCGTAGTCGGAGTAAATAAAAAAAAGAATAGAATTAATGATCGGCATTGAACAAGTAAACCTCTCACATTTACTCTGTTCTCGGCAGTGAGTAAATCTGGTAAACAAGGTTATAGGCCTACAATCTAAAAAACTAAATGTACTATATTATGATATTTACAATGAGATTTAAATAAAAATCAATTTAACCAAAAAAAATATTTGAAAACAAACTTCTTCACAAAGTTAAATTCTAAGCCTATTAAGGAAAATGCAAATTAAAGTAAAAACTTTAAAAACAACGGAATGACAAATCGATCACATTGAATTAATTGTCATATCTAGCAGGAGGATTAATTTTTCGGCCATACCTTGTTCTGACGGATTGTTCGACAAAGGGTTTCAGTCGGTCGTGATGTATGCGTCGGGATAGGGGTTTAAGGGTGTTGGAATTTTGAAGTAGATACGTTCTGCCTCCCTCATCTACTTTAGTTATGAGGTAGGGTCCAATCCAATTCGGTGTTAACTTCTTTCTAGAATTTGCTGGGTCATCTAGCCAAACTTTGTCGCCAACATTGTAAGGGGTAAAACGTGCGGCTAAATCATATGTAAATTTCTGCCTTTCCTTTTGTCGTAAAGTATTGTCTAGGGCCATTTGGTGTGCATCTTGTATTCGCTTAGCGAGATCGTCAACATAAACTGCGAGTGATGAGCTATAGGGGTTTCACCATCTAAGGGGATATTTTAGTGTAAGCGGACATTTCGTCTATGAACTAGAACAAAAGGGCTAAATCCAGTTGTGTTATTGAGGTGGGTGATGGGGTAATCGGGCTGGTATCTTTACCAGGTATAAGACTGTGTGTTGAAATTGGAGTATTAACAGCCGTATTTCCCGAACGTAAAAACATGTTACAATATTATTATATCTATATCTATAATATATCACCCGAAGAAAGAGGAGGTCATAGAAAAGAACTAGAAATGATGGATCACTTACCACTTCGTTAATATTGTGTTCAAATCAAGTTGAATATACTATGGGCTAACGTCCAAAATAATGTTCAAAAATAAATCAGCCAAGCCATCCACAAACAAAATGTTTATAAAAAGTTCCATCTGCGACTCAAAAAAAATTTTTTATACGTATCAAAGTTCGTATAAAGCGTTCAAAATAAAAAAATGTCAAAAGAAAGTTAAACAAAAGGTCGCAAAAACAGTTAATGATCAATAGTAAAAATCCATCTTCTTTTCGGTCTTCTTTCTTCGTCTTTTGGCCTCGGTGTTTTCTCTTCTGTCTTCCGTTTTCTATTTCTGGGGTTGGTCCTGCAATTGTTTCAACCAATAATCTTCTTTTCTTCTTCTTTTGCTCTTCTTTGTCTGTGTTCATTCATCCATCAGCATCTGCTGCTCCACAAACTCTGCAAATTAACTCCAAATCTGATCCATGTTTTATCTTCTTTTTTTTTTTCTTCTTTTTTCTGTTTGTTTTATTGGCTTCTGTGGGTCCAAATTGGTGTGGGAATCAGTTGTAACGGTGGTATTTTAGTGTATCCGTTACTATGTCATATAGTCTCAGCGGCAGGATTTCACACAGTCACAAAATGTACCAACAGCAAATATGGTTTATGGTCAGATACAGTTTTATTTAAATATGCAATGTAATACAGTCTGTTCTGGCTATATTACATACGTTTTCTTCTCTCTATTCTATGTTTTATTCTACCAAGCTCTTTTCCTTCTCTTCTCTCCTCTTCTTACCAGTACATCCATATTTTAAGGAACGGTCCTAATTAATATGCATGTACTGGGAGGGGACTATTTAGTAAAGGGAACATTCCATGATGATGAGGAAACAGTAATTGATTAAGGATGTGGGTTATAGGATATTGAACAAAGAGTACCTAGGGATAGGAAGAAACCACTAGGAATGTTAATAGCTGGAGTAGGGAGAAATAGTGAAAAAGGGTTGTTGACCTGATGGTCAGAGTGTTACACTAGCTATTGAGCTAAAACTAGTTCCAAACCTACCTTAAGTTAATTTTTCGTCATGTAAGCCTAATTTAAACGGCAGTTGTAATACGGTTGTTATAACGGAATATAACCATTGAAGTAAAATGGAATATATTAAATAAAATAATGTCTATATTTAGATTCAATTGTAAGCATGGTCAATAAAGAAAAATAAGTCGACATATAATTATGTGGATTAGTGCTGTACCTTGTAAACACGCGTGCAGTGGACTGACGTCTCTAAAGACATTCTCATCTGGTTTGAGACAAATTGGTAGGATTATTAACAAGGTCAGACATCAATAATTGTGTTAACGGAACCATTGGATTTGAATGTACATTTTTAAGCATTCCTAATATTTGGGAACAAAACGCAATGGAATTTTGAAGATTGCATTACCAGGGAAGTGAAAATAAATACTGAAACATACTTCAAAATATTATTGACAACACGAACCGTTGACTGAAACACAGTAAGAACCATAACGTCATAGCTAAATTAATGTTTTAAATTATTTATCGATATCGTCCGTAGTTCACGTGATGGTTTAAGCGCCCGCGGTTGGTGGTGGTGGTGGTGGTGATGACGATGATGAATGTTGTTTCTGATTGCACATACGATAACGCATGTGTGCTATAAAGCTTGTACGAACTTAGAAATGAGAAATTTAGAGTATTCTAATAACTTTATAGCAATATTTATTTTCCTATCATTTTCACATACATTATAATTCTTATATCTCAATTATAAATAATTAAAAATTACTTTATTTGCACAACTTTTTCCTAATAAAAATAATTAATTTAGACAAGAACAAAAACTATAATTTAAAATGTATACTTTTTCCAAATTTATATATAAAAAAAGCTGCATTAACAATATTTAAAAACTTACTGGTAAAACTGATTTCATTCAAACTATTCATATTCTTGATATCATTTTTAAAAAAAACCAGAACATTGTTTTGAAATTTTGTTTTTCCTCGCATTTTAAAGGTAACTCATCTATTTAAAAAAATGAAATATTTATGAAAATTAATATGGCAGAAAAACACAGAATTATATTTTGTTATAGACAATAATGTTACTTATTCTACATATTGGTAGATGCTATCATAATAAGTCCAACAGCTGTGTAGGGTTTAATAGAATAGGCATTGTTCACTGGATATGCAGGTTTTTGGGGAAATAAGGAGTAGGCCTACCATTGGTACTGCATACAAATGCAGTCCCGTATTTATGATCTGAGGGAGTGAGTCACATATCAACTTTTAGGGATTACTCTTAATACACAGAGTATACAAAAAAGTTATTTGTTCAAGTTCCACTGAATAATTGCACAGTCCCTATTACCAATAGATATAAGAAATTTATCGGTTTCTCCAAACGCCACTGATTTAACTCCGAAAGCATGACCGTGAAAATTCTTAAATTTTGCCTGAAAAAAAAAATGTATGTATCATAGAAATATCATAAATATTATGGATTCAAATCTCTTAAATTATAATTTTTAATCAGTAGATTAAGTTTATCTTATAATAGTTTAGTCCAGGCCCATCCCCATATCGACATTTTTATTTCCAATCTTTATCTGTTTCGTTGTAATTTAAGTGTTTCTGAGTTGTTGTAATTGTCTTTGTATCTGTTAAACAAAGCTGTAGGTGGCGGATTTGTTTCTGCTGTTGTTTCTGGTTTTAAAAATAAAATAAAATACCTCTTGGTTACTACAAGGGTGCGTGTACAATTTAATATCACCATCTTCATCACCAGCTGCCAACAGATTTTGATCATGTGATCTATCAACGGTAGTAAACTCAGTGCAAGCCATTTCACCACCCCAAATTCCTACAAATCAATAGTATATATATTTATAATAAACAACACTTTTGCAGAATTAGATCATAAATTGTGTGTATATATATGGTAAGATACAAAAATGTCAGATTAGAGAAGATGGGGTCGGGCTGAGCGGAGGATGCATGATAGCTTATATAACTTATGTAAATTACTTTTCACATACCTATTTGAGTGCAGTGGTGCGGTATGTAGCCCCCACGCAATGTCTACACTATCAAATTTATGTGACAAAAAAAAGTGTGATGTGGCCAAATATGGCAGTAATATGACATCATCGTGTCCATATGGGCACATCACATTTTTCTTGTCACATAAAGTTTGATGGTGTAGACAGAGCTTTATAACAAAAAGTTGATTTTCAAACCAAATAATTAGGGTATCATTTAAATTAAGTAGTTAATTAACTCTATTTATTTTATATTCTATTAAACAATACAATTATTTATTTTACATTATAAAAGGACCCCAACGGACATAATCTTCTAAGCTTATATAAAGTTATTCTGGACAGCACAAAACTACTTAACTTTGTATTTTAGGCAATTTTCCAAATAAACCGTAATAAAAAAACTTTTTTACTAACCATTTGTATGGAAACCAACCATACAATTGTTTGTCATCCATTCTGCATTCCTAGTTTCTACCAAATTGTTGATCAACTCGCATGAAGGCGTAACTGAAAATGAAAAAGATAGGAAACACATTACTAGAAAATTAATATGTTCATATAAAGTGTCAATTTCTTTCTTTAAATAATGTAAGACACATTTATATTTTAGTAATTATAATAATATTTATAAGCAGGAGTGAGAATATGCCAAAGCTCAAAGAGATTCTGCACTCACTCCAAATTTGACCATCTTAGTAAATATTGTAATTAAAATATTAAACAAAGTAATCAATTATGTTAATTACTTACAATTAAAATACTCAAATGTACTTGAACTGCTCTGAAGAATGTAATCTTCATTATAACATTTATCTTTCGACCAATCAAGACCTGTTATTGAACTTTGATGAATGTTACACTTGCCAACGATCTCTGTCCTCCTGCCATCATCAATCAATCTCACTGTTGTGATTCTACCATCATAGCAACCAGCTGCTAGTGTTTGTCCATCTTTATGAATATTCATAAGGAAACAATGTACATTATGTAAATTAGCATTAGCAAAACCAATATTTTCAATGAGGCAAATTAATGTTTAATTTTGAAACACTGTACTCTTTTGAAAGGCAAAAAAAGTAAAAAAGGGGAGTGCTCTATACTAAATCACTGTTCGCTCTTCCCTCTTTCCAACATCCCATCCTAATGCAACTCTCTGATATGGCTAATCTTACAAAATTGATATAGATTTATTTGATTTTCATCTCTATTAAGATTCAGCCACTGATGTCCACATCATTGTTTTGGATTTATAGATAGAAATACATCAACAATGTAGGCCTACACACTTCTAAAGAGTTGAAAATAGACCTCAACGAGGAGAGAGATATTGTATAAACATCACTGTACTAACAACCAATGCAAATTGAATAAACATATGGATTCTCAAAACTTACCAGGAGAGAATTTAACTGTTGTTATCATACTCTTGCTGACCTTTGACCGATTCAACTCAAACAAACTACCTTCAAGATTAATACTAAAAAAGCAGAGACTGAAAAACAGAATATGTATTAATTTAACATTATGTAATTTAAAATTAGATAATGTATTAAGATTGAACATGAAGAATTAAGCAGATTATACTAAAACTAATTATGCAAATGTAATGCTAACTAGAATTTAATTCGTCACTTTGACGAATTATAGGTGATCATTTTACTGAAATTATTTTTTTTTAAACATGCACGTACGTTAACATACGATCGGAAAATGTTGATGTATGCCATCCTATTATATACGCTTATAGTGCTGAGTTGTGCCTATATGCCATATGTCAGTATATAGTGTATATCTATATACAGTGTAGCATAGGTGAAATTACGGGACACACATGTTCTAATTTTTTGGCATGATGACGTTATCAAACTAAACTTTAAGATGACAATTTCGAAAGATAATTAATTGAGCAAAAAAATATAAGATTTGGAAAAAAATTTGGCACGTAGAAGCGCTGTGCGCGCTCTTTGAAATGTGTATAACTTTGACGAAAAATATGAAAAAACTACTTTTTCACTTCAACTGGCCATATGTTAACGTCACAACATCCGATAGGCTTAATTTTTATATGAATTAATATCTACATTTCATCAGCTTTCATAATAAATTATAATCATCAAGGTAACCTTCAATTCTGAAGAGCTGTAAGATATTCAAATTTACTGCGAAGGTGAAATTACACGGCCTACGTTATTCAAGTTTTTACGCGTGATGACGTCAATAAAATGAAAATAGTGTCAACTCATGATAAAGATAATTAATTAAGCAAGCACATACTGAAATTTGTGCGAAATTCGAGCACACATAACCAAGATGCGCTCTGTTGAATGTGATAATCTACACAAAAAGATAACAAATCCTAATATTTAAATTCAAGTGGCCATTTGATGACGTCAAAACATTTTGTACGTCAAATGTGTACATGAATTCATATCTACAACTCAATGGCTTCCAGAATAAGTTAAAAAAATCGGGGGTCATCTTGCATTCTGAAGAATTATTTTCATTTTAAAAAAGACCTATTTTTCACCATTTTCAGAACTTTTGTAAAATTAATGTGCGCATTTTGTCATTTTTAACGTGCTCGTATAGCGTTATTTTAAGTCGGAACTGACTCAAATTTGGTGAATGTACTAAGGATGGTGAGTAGAATGAGGTTTGTAAAAAAAATTCATATTTTTTACGCTTTTTAAGTATCGCGCGCGCAAAATTTTTTTTTGCGCAGTAATTTTTGGAAACACGCAAATGGCCTAATTCATGCTCTAAATTGATCAAAACCTAATTTTGCGCGTTTTAAATTTTTAGCGCGTGATTTCACATGCATGACCTTGAAACGCGCAACTTTTTATTTGCTAATATTTTTACCCTTGATCTGAAGTTTACGTGTAGTGAATTTCATTAATATGTGATAATGAATTTTGGAGATATGATTGATAATGTGATTTCGCAAAATGGCGTATAAATGTCGTCACGGATGAGTGATCACGCTGGAAAGCTTATTAGGATTAAGTTATATTATTTGAAAGATATTCTGAAATTTTTGTAATCATTGACATTAAACTTTTTGAGATAATTGTTACACAAAATAGTGTACAGAAACAATAAAAAGAAAAAAAATAATAAAAAGAAAAAAAATAATAATAAAGATTTTATACAATAACAATAGGTGATCATTTTATTCTAAATGATCACCTAATTATTACAAAAATGCAGGTATATGCAGGCCTGGGTATATGTATCATACTTAATAGAGAGAATCTGTAACACAGGTCTATCATTATAAAATACTAAAATAAATAACTAATTTTGCAAATAGTTTTATTACAAATATACGTTTAGTGTTAAAGTAAGACTAGTTTCATGTAACTTTTGAACAACTTGCAACAAAACACAAAAACAGTAAGCAACATGCAGCAGACATAAAAATAAATCCAGAATAAAAGATCCATAAAAAATGTGTTTTTCACTGCAAATAGAGACATCAAAAAGAACAACTCGTACATAGATTTTTTAAATAATGTGATCGTTTAAAAAAGTAGAAAAAAACTTGTTTGTTATAATATCTTCATAACTACTTATTATTTAACAAGTTGCCATAGTTTCTAACTAAATAAAGTAACCCATTTGTTGTCATTACTGCCTCAAGTATGGCATGCCAAACATGTCACAACATTATTATATACTGTTACTACAATTACTATGTGTAATTAAGCTAAAGTAACATTAAGTAATATTAATTATTGAAGAATATAGAAACATGTACTGAAAAATAAAGAATATTGAAGCCAACAACACACAAAAGCAAAGTTAGGAAATATCTAACACAAATTTCTTTCAAAATAGTAAGAAAAATCAAAATGCTATATATGAAGGCTATAATATAAACGCAATTAACTTTTTCAAGGCACTAACCTGCTGCCAATACTGGTGTTTTAGAATAAAAACGAAAGAGAGAAAAAAACAATTATGGTAATGGACACACTAAATTTCTCATCAAATGATCGTTTCATTATTTTACCTACTCACTATAAACTATGGACAGGAATTTATTTAAAATTATTCCATAAATTGTATTTGTTTAAAGGATCTTTCACACCTGTTCCAGTCCAGCTCATGGCTCCAGTTCACATTTACGAGTACAGCATTAGACTCTTCCTGGTAATTACGCGGCTACATGTATATCATAGCTGTATGGAGCATCATGAAAACGAACATTGAGATCTGATTTGATTTGCTGGAGCCGGAACGGAACACGTGCTTACGCAGAGATTGTATGTCATTTCAATGCAAAGTATTTTCAAATATACATTTTTTGATTTAAAAACATGAATGCCATAAGCATCTATGATCGAAACTCATTCTTTCTCTACTTCTTAATTTCAATATCCTTTTATTTACCACTGCCAAGGAGGTTTATGTAATAAATCGTGTGTCTGTTTGTTTGTTTGTTAGCAGGATTACTCAAAAAGTTATTGCAATATATGTAACAAAATAAAAATACAGATAGATATGTGGTCAAGGACCACTCCATTAAATTTTGGAGGCAATCCGGACCACGGTCCTAATTCTGGACCACTTTTTAGTATTATTTTCAGACCTGCTAGTGTTAAAATATAGGACAGAATTTTCAAAAGTCGGTGAGTAGTCTTCTTAAAGTAACAAGTAAACTGACCATGTAATGAAATACTTACTCTGCACTCTTACCACCCATCACTAGGATGGTGCCATTTGGATGAATATCTACACACTGAATATTGCAATCTTTTACCCAATGCTTCCACAATGCTTGATGTGTATTGGAATCATAGCAACAGACCATACCATCGTATCCACATGTTAGGAACACACCCTGTGCATGTTGTTGTAATGAAGGTGCAACAGCCGTCTGTGCTGGGTACACCTTCAAGCCATGTACTTCATCATAGTGTCCCTAAATGGAAATAAGAGAAAAATTGGTGACAGCAGAAACAGTTGGGAATTTTGATATTTGTTATAAGCTTTATCCATTGTTTTAAGCTCTGTCTACACTATCAAACTTGTTTGACAAAAAAAGTGTGATGTGCCCAAATATGGTGGTGATGTGACAAAATCATGTCTATATATGGGCACATCACATTTTTTTGTCACATAAAGTTTGATAGTGTAGACATTTAAATAAATACAATCCACTGCTGTGGGCTGGCAAACAATGTCTAGTTTACCAGAAAGAATTTTGAAGGAAAGAATTTGGGGACTCCAAAATTTTAAAATTACCAGGATGATTTAATAACTATTTCAAAGTAGCTTTACATCTGGGAACTAAATTATTAGTCAGATGTTTGCACTACTTTACTTGAGCAGGCTTGGTGGTCTACTAGGTATGAATGCCAGGCTAGTTATCAGGTATTCTCATAATGTACTCAGTATATAGAATAATTACGTCAAAGTTGGGCAAATATCTGACAAAGGATTGACCAGGTGTTCCACTATCAGGAGAGTTTACTGACTTATCCTTTAAATTTAATCATTCTTACTTGGTAATATAAATTTATATGTTTAAGTATATATGTTGAATGAACAATAAAACAAGTTAAAAATAGTATTTTGTTATTACCTGTGTTATGAGGTTTTTTTCAATGATTGCCCCTGATAACAATGGTCCAGTGTCCTGCAACTCTGACCTCAGTATACAATTGAGTGTCGTTCCAACATAAGTAAACAAGTCATCTACAAGTATGGTACGAACACCCCCAGCAGAAGCGGGAATCTGCAACAACAAAAATCATTTAGTTTGTGCACTTTTTATGTTCATAATCAGTGTACCATGTCCCGCAGAACTCAGCCTATATATTGTGCCAGTTGTGCAGTACATATCATTTCGAAACCTGATCTGCACTGACGAGATCTAATAAGATCGAAACAGTACTGTCTGCAGATTGTATATACAACATATATATATATATAAATTACTGAAAAAATTACAATGCTGTGGGTATCAGTGGCTGGATCTCAGAAATAAAATAAGCAAAAAGCTAAATCAAAACCATAAAGACTAGCTTTCGGGCATTCATTAGTGCAAGTTATATAATATATATATATATAAACAAAATATGACTAGAAAATAGTTAAAAACCTTTCCAGTACAAGTCCACTGTTATTTTGATACCAATGTTTTGGATGCGTCCCATAACAAACACACAACCTCTTATAGTATACAGTACTATAGAATATATTTCGTGAGAAAGCTTCATACACTGTGCTGTGTGATAGTATGTAATTTTGGCCTATGGTTTTTAATTTGATGTGTATTAGTTATAACATAATAAGTAAAATCATCTTACGAGCAATTCACTTGATTTATAACATTTTGAATCCTTGACATCCCAAGCATATATACTACCATCACGTCCTCCACTTAGTAGTGATTTCTTGTGTTCAATTAAAGCAAATATTGGACACTACAAAAAATATAGATCAACATTATAAAATGTAACAGTAGAATAATTGAGATATGGAAAGCCATGTGTGCATTTGTATTGTACCTATTATTCAGATTCAACTTAATTGTTATGATGTCATCATGTTTATATATGTGCATATAAGCTCCTCCATCTTGTTGGTTTTTCTGTTCTTGAGAAGTGAAAGGGCTTTTTAAAAGTACGATGAATTGATGAATTGGGATGATCCTTAGAATGTACTTTCAAAAAGATAAGTGGACGTCGGCAAACATACTTGACCTTAAAATTATCTTGAATTATGTTATTACCGTACTGGTTTAGTTTCTCTGAATTGTATGACAAATCTTTCTTACTCATGTGTGTTCTTCGATTTTAAATCTAAAGCTCTGTCTACACTATCAAACTAGTTTGGTAGTGATATTTCATCATCGTGTCTATATATGGACACATCACATTTTATGTCACATATAGTTTGATAGTGTCGACAGAACTTTAGAACACAATTATTCTTCCTCACCTGATGTGCTTTGCGTATCACCTGACTTGGAGTGTTTTGTCCACTTAACCAAATCATGATTGTCCCATTTGAGTCTCCTGTCACTATGTCACCATTCGCTCGAAACAGCATACATATTATGAATTTAGGTTTTTCATTCTCCTAAAATAAATTATACAAAAATACATTTAAGTAATACAAACAAATGGTAACATGAACAACCAGATAAATAATTGGAAATAAGAATAAGAAGTTTTACCAATCAAATATTTAGTTATTTAAAAAAACAATAAAAAATAAATTTGTTCTTCAGTCTTACCCCATAATCAGCTTCCATCGTCTGTTCGATGGCACTTCCCTTGAGATCCCAGAAAACCAGATGATCTTTGCCAATCGACACAATGCGTGTTGTTTTCTTTGGGTGAAAACCGATCTGACAAACAATATCTGTATTGCACTGAAATGGTTATAATGAAACAAAGATAGAATATCATGTTGTTTTATGAACATTTGTACATGGTCTACAGAACATGTATTGTTATTCTACCTAATTATTGTGCAATAAATTGTCTCAAAGGAAACAAACAATATCTGTATTGCACTGAAATGGTTATAATGAAATCAAAGATAACATACCATGTTGTTTTAATGTTTTTATGAAACATATACTGAACATGAATTATTACTCTGCCTAATTATTGTACAATATTTTTTCTAAAAAGGAAGCCAATATCTAAAATCCAACCATGCTTACTGGAGAATATATATAATATCTTTCCTTGTAGACAAACCTTAGTTTCAGACACTTTTTTATATGTCTTCGCATCCCATAATGATAGTGTGTGACTTTCATAATTATCGACAGCTGCAAGTAAATTCTGCAAAAAAAATTAATAAAATATATCCTACTTTAAAAAGAAAATCAATCAATATCACAATTATTGATTTATGAATGAAAACTGAGAAAATTATAAAGCTTATGCTATTTCTACAATATCAAACTAGTTTGCCAAGTGTCATGTGCCCAAATATGGTAGTGATATGCCCAAATATGGTAGTGATATGACATCATGTCTTTATATGGGCACATCACACATTTTTTTGTCACAAAAAGGTTGATAGTGTAGACAGATCTTTAGATGGGGATAGATTGCTTATCTTGAAAATCTTGAACATTTTTTAAATTGTACACATTTTAAGTGAAGTAAATCTTGTAAAAATTTAATGTAAAAATTGCTCACTAACCTGAGAAAAAGACAAACATATAATAGCCTGTTGAAATCCATCATCTTCAATAACATGCAACGTTTTTAAGTTTGTACTATTCCATATTCGAATACAAGTCTGAAAAAGAAATAAAATAATGCATTTAATTTTGACTTAAATATGAAAATGTATAAATATACTATATATATTTTTTTCTTTAACATGAAATTAATTACAATCATCGTCATTCATGGCTGCTGTAGGTCCGTAGAAAACATAATCCGAATTTTCCTCAATTTGAGGATGAATATTATCATACTACAGCAAACAATATACAATTGATTTATTATTAAGTTAAAAATGTAATTGTTCACCTTAACTTGTTTTTTAGTACCATCTAAATCGGATTGTCCAGTTGCTATGGTTACCTGATCTTCATGGACAGCCATACTAAAATGAATAAACACAAATCAATTAAATCTATAAATAAAAATTATAATTGACTTTTTCAATATCTAATATCTGTGAATGGAAAAAATGTCTAGGCTCCCAAGTTTGTATCAAATGGTTTTGAAATTAGTCTAAATCTATGCTGAGAAAAGTAGGCCAATCCAAACCACTGTTTTTAATTTAATAAGTCCCAATTTTTAACCTAGCATCTGATAGAATGAGTGACATACCTTCTAATATCACCTGTATGATCCTTGTAATAACGTTGTTTCTGTTGTTTGTGATTGTAAATAATAGCTATAAATGAGATGAAGTATACAATCTCACCACTTGATATACGATGCAAGTTATTTCTACAATCATTGCCACGATACCCATAACTAGAAAAATAAATAATATTTGTTGAAATATCCTTCCATGCAAACCTTCAAAAAACAGTAAAGCTCTGTCTACATTCTATCAAACAAGTTTGACAAAAAAGTTTGATGTACCCAAATATGGTAGTGATATGACATCATATAAAGTTATAGATAGAATGTAGACAGAGCTCAAAACTTTGTCTATACAATCAAACTAGTGATGTGCTCAAATATTGTAGAGATATGCCCAAATATGGTATTGAACATCATCATGTCTACATATGGGCACATCACATTTTTTTTTTCATAAAGTTTGAAAAGAGTGTAGACAGAGCTTAAGGAAGTTTCATAGCGCAAAATGAAAATCTCTCAAGTAAAAATAGATAAAACTATTCCATTGTAAAATGGTACAATCTAAATTTAATATTGCTTACATCCAATTTAATGTTAAATTATCCTTGGGTTCATCAAACTTTAGTTTCTTGTCAGCAAAAGTATCAGGAATGTGAACTGTCATTGGTTGTTCCCTAACAACAACTTCCATCTTCACTGGCTCTTGGGGTATTTTAACCTTTGACCCTAACAATATGAGCCAAAAGTTTCAGATTATTATTATGTTATATAATGAACATAAATATATGGTAATTTTGCTATTTTATCAATTTGATAATTTTACATTGAAATAATGAACAACATAGTGTACAAGCCTTTCATATACATTTTGCACAGACATACATAACTCAAGGATTATTGGAATGCATAAACAGAAATTGACAATGAATTGTTGAGAAGTATAACTGAAATAAAGCACAACTCTTTTTTGACATTAAACACTGAAGAGCAACAATGATAGGAAGAACATTGAAACATAATTCTCTAGACAGACAATTAAAGGACATATTGTTAATATAAATGATTATGATAATGCCAATGATGATGATTATGATAATGCTGCAGATGTTAATGATTATTACACTGATGTAGATGATGATAACGATGATGAAGAATACATTCTTATTCAAAATACAATCAAACACAAAAAAAACAGAAGGTTTTGTAACCCTTTTGTCCCCGATTTTTGTATACAATGAATGTTTCAATGCAGTTTTGTATATAGAGCATCAGCCATAAGCAAGCATACAAGCCATGATCAACACTTTTCATAACATAAACCAACATTTGGGTTTGAAAGCACTTTTCATAGTTATACCTGCCAACTTGTCTGTACTCTTGTGCCGTGATAAGAATCCTTTGAATGAATTCATAAGTTTGACAGGTTTTCCCCAGTTTTTAGACCCAAAAGCCCCTGATGCCCCTTGTAACAAGGGAGCTGTGTCTGGGGCTAGTTTTAATAATGATGGCATAAAAAAAAAAGAAAGAGGGGAAAAAAAGAAATCATCATTTAGTACTACATTCACAGTTCAAACTACTGTAGTTAAACACTAGTTCACATATACTAGTTAAAATTTCTATCAGTACCACAGTCACTTAAAACAGTGTGGCTCCTCTCTATATATTCAGATATTGCATTTTCTATATCTTAATACTTTGTTGTTGTGCTGTTATATTCTTCCTCTTGTTTTTTTGTATAGCATTTATATTGCTGAAACAAATGTTATTATTAATTATTGTGATTTGAAATAAGAATATAAATCATTTTTCACTATTTTAAAATTTATTGAAAAGAAAACATTTACAAACCATGTGAGTCTGCTGAGCTGTGACTACTGATTGAGTTCAAACTGTGGCTAGATTCAATACGAGACAACGCCTTTTGCTCTAAAAAAAAATAAAACAAGTCATTGTTGAATTTTAAAAAAAACCTGTTAGTGCTCATTCCTGTATATTACAAGGGCTAAGCTTGGTTTATATAGTGTATGGTACCTCCATGAGTTACTAATGCATGTTCTATAATATTGCACCTTAATGAACGTATTCTGGTACTCTAGATTACAGCACAACTCCAAAAATAAAAAAGACATGGGAATCCTACACTAATAAACTACATTATATTTTTCAATATTAAAAGCAACAACAACTCCTATTCAGTTTTGTTTTTAACACAAAAAAACACTTACAACATTTTAAAACTTCAAACTATTTTAACAAATAATTGTACAAATTAAGAATTATTTCTTATACAAGATTTGTTTTTAGCCAAAAAAAAAAAGTACAGTATGCTTCAAAATTGAACACAAATCATTTGAAACATATGTCCGTCCGAAAATAACAAAAATAAAAAATCTGTTTGTATAGTGATATAGTAATAGTCTAATCAATTTCAATGCAACATTATTTTCAGATTAATTATTATACTACTGTACTGTAAATATCTGGCAGCAGTGGATAGAAGCATTGATTCACAGAATTACCACCCCAGTAGTAGAGAGTGAATTGTTTTAATAAAACATATACATGGCTGTTACAACACACAAGCAAAAACAATACAACTTTATGCAAAATAATCCTAATCCCATGGCATTTAGTTATTTCTTTATTCAGAACACTATCTGGTTAAACTTGGCAATTTAATAACCCAACTCAAAAATATTATTGTCAACCATGATGATATTCAGTGGATGAAAACAATAATAAATTGTAGTGGCAAATACTGATGCACACGAAATAGCAAAAAGTGACATACAAGACAGTATTTAAATATAAACAAAAATTAAAAGACCTTGGCTTGATACCGAGCCACTATCCAGCGAAAGGTTGATAGACCCAGGGGAACTTGTTCCGGATTTGGCCTCCATGGCCACAACTAATGTAAGCAAGATTATTATAAACAAAAAAGAAAACATTGTTTTAATGAAAAACGTATTTGCCCGCGAGTATAAAGAAAAGGCCTACCTACACATTTGTAATCAATATGTATGCATGTTTTGGAGCTTTTAACAGGTTATATCACAAGATATTACAAGTATTGGATAATATGTTCTTATTCTGTATGTTTTATTACATATTGAATTAAATTTTGAAAAAAAATTGGTCAATAATAATTCCTATTTCTCTATTTTGTAAAAAAGGATTTTAACGGAATTAACTATTGACAAAATTGTTTCAAAATTTATTGATAAATATACTTATAATCCCAATTTACAGGAAAACTAACAATAGGTATTGATTTGAGTATTGTTTCTTAATTTGTTGAATAACTATTGTTTTGTTATCAGACTAAATGACTGATATATCATCTGATGACATTATTGATTGTGTTTGGTCAATTTAATGGTTGGTATGAGTGATTTATTAATATTACCTTTCTGTCCTTGGGTTGTCATGACTACAGAATTTTCAGATGATACACTCTGGTTCAGCTGACTTTCAACAGTATCTGATATCACAATATAAAGTTTATTAATTTAAATAAATTTAAATAAATTAAAATACTATTTATTAATAAAGGTATACTGTTTCAGGCCTTTATTTATTATTATTATGTTTTGTCCCCCCGAAAAAATAATTCTTTAAAAAGTTTTTGTTGAATATGTCATTTTAATGTCACATAATAGTTATCCACTTAGATCAAAAATAAATTTATTTACTTGAAAAAACTGTAATTTAAAGCAAAACAAAGTCAAATTGGCTGCCAGCCAATGGGTTTTTGGTTTTGGTTGAATTTAATCATTTATTTTGTCATTTTATAAGTGAAAACATTATTTGTTTCATTTTTGTTTCTGCGGAAGTGATTAACCTAATTAAAACTACAAAATAACCTATTTAAGTCTGATTCAATTAATCTTCATTATTTTTTTGCGGGGTGGGGGACAATACATCTTTAAACAATTAATCCAAAATAAAAATGTTAACATTGATATTCAGTTACTGTGTTTACCTTTTTGTGCTTGTGTTGCTGTTGCTATTGAGTTCTGGGATGATATGCTCTGATTTAGAGGGCTCTCAGAAAGGTCTAAATAAACGAAAACAAAACATAAAACAGCATTGTTTTATGCTACTTTATATTCTACTACAGCTGTATGCAGTATAGAAACTACTAAAAGTGTAAAGCTATGTCTAAATTATCAAACTTTCTGTAACAAAAAAATGTGATGTGCCCATATATGGACACGATGACGTCATGTCACTATCAATTGGGCACATCACACCTTTTTGTCAAACTAGTATGATAGTGTAGACAGAACTTTAGACTGACATGCACAAATACATTTAAATGGTAAAATATTAGCCACAATATGATTACTCAATGGTTTTCTAATAGACTTATTGCAGGAAGAACATTTCAGTCTCAATATGTATAATTTTTTTTAAAAGTTTATTTTCAACTTATAAATCAAAAACTGATTTGTTTACTCTGTACAAACAATGATATTCAATTCTCAGCAGTATATGAATAACAAGACTATAAAAAGTATATTAAATAACCAAATAGACGCCAGTCTACTGCTATGAATATATATTCAACATTATTTATGATATCACAATATTGATCATCATAACTAATAAAACTATTATAATGCAATAAGACAATGTAAACATACAAGTCAAGAATATGTATGTAAATATACATACATACAGTCAACTCTCTCAAAAAACACCCTTGGGCCAAATGATGTTTCTTTTCTATTATTGGAAAGTGTGTTGCATTTATTGGGGCCTTTGGAACCTTAAGGAATGATTGATTTTGTTAGTGTATTGGTGTATAAAGAGATTCCAGTATCAAAACACTAAAGGAAACCGCCAAGTATCACAGGGCAGGCACTGACATGGAATCCACAAGAGCTAAGGACTTAAAATAGAGGACTCTCCAAAGAACACCTACCGACGACATCTACATATTGACACCAAAAAAGACCAAAACTTTGGATAGCATGTTGATGGCCTACAGTATACCCAAGGTTGGGTCAAAGTAAAATATATAAAATAAGAGTTAATAACATTTGATAATGTATTTATACCTGTCTCATCTTCGAGTTCGTTGCTTGGTATCACGCCAATCAAATTTGGACTTGATTCACTATGAGGCATATCTAAAACAAAATATTGTCAAAAATCATATGAAATGTATTATTAGTAGTATTACTGATACACCTGAATGATTTGAGAAAAAATGAAGACAATAAACCAATGACTAACCTCTTTCTGTTGTCACTTCAGAAATAGATGACATGTTCTGCATTGACATACTGTGTGGAAGCTTAGGATCTGGAAAACAAATTGAATCGAGAATTTAGTAAAAATTCACAATTTTAATAACCCTTCAAATAAGGCTCAGGCATGGAGGCCTACAAACATGATACCATTATATTATTTATTTATTTTCATAGTTTATAAAAAGTTAAACAAATATGTTTACCTTTTTGCTTGACAGTTCGTTTCACAAGTGGAGGTGGTTTCTTCGCACGTTTTCCACCTAGAAGTAAATTTTATATCTCATAATTAAGATTATTATTAACAGACCTTATCATCTGTGAATAACCAGTACATAGATAATAATTTTCTGTTGGTATGTATTGGTGAAAGAGTGATGTGTAGAGGTAGATGCAATTTGAGGTTTCACGCCACGGTACACAGTGGCTCATGTTTGTTGAAGAAGATTTGCTATAGTCAGGAATTTTACGTAAAGCGCCTAAAGAAAAGATTGATTTAGACCTAGTCCTAGTCTAGTAGATGAGTTTGCTTGCTGGCTCTGTAGGATTAACAAAAACAAATGTGGTCTCTAGTTTGAAAAAAAACGTGTGGTTGGGGGGGGGGGGGGGATTCTTTTGAACCCTCTGTCTAAATGCTTGATCTGTATAATCTACCTCAGCCATACCATATTATACCATAATTAATTAAATGTTTTATTTCATACAAAATCATTAAAAAAATGTTGCAACAATATACATAATTTCTTAGAAATCCACTACAATTTAAGGATGCTAATCATATGAACACAAATGAATGCTACAACAAACTAATTTAGATTTTACATTCCATTTGTTAAACATGCTTTGTCTCCATGGTAACATAACAATACACTAGGTAAATGAACTGTATGGAAATGTTGAGGTAAACTTAAAAATTCTACATTTTTAATATCATCTACTAAGTATTAGTTTCACTAAACTACAATAGTTGACTATAGACTATCCTTGTTTATTAACACGTTTGCCGCTGGGTTTAGCAATAAAACCTCAATACTTGCATTCAACATTATATCTCTAAACCTCGAAAATGTAAGATCATCACATAGTCTCTGTAAAACATAGACATAGATGTTTTTAAGTGATGGTCCTTAATCTATAACACTCCAAATTACTGAAGTCTCGAAGGACAACTGACAATCAAAAACCTTTGTTTTTTTTTCAGAACTCCAGTATGCTAATATCAAAATTGATAATATAAATAAAGATTACATTGCATAAACTGCATTTATAACTCGACAATTAATTTGTCAAGTAATAGTAGTGCTTTAGAATACAAATGAGTGCAACGTGTTAATTTCACAAGATACAGTATACTACAATGTTGAGAATGGATAAGAACACAATGAACACAATGATTAACTACTGAAAAAATTGTCAAAACGTCAAAGATGCATGCCGCCTGATGACTATCATGGTGTACCTTTATCATCCTTGGTTCCTTTTGCTTTACCAGATTTAGCTGTGGTACTCGGTGTTGGTCTAGTGAGTTTTGGAAGCTTCTTCACAATTGTTTTACTTGACTCAACTTTTTTAACTGGTTTAGATTTATCAGTCTTTGATGATTTGTCAGCAATATCGGAACTCTTTGTCAGAATGTCAAGGTGTTCCACTGGTGAC
The DNA here is from genome assembly GCF_963402885.1 of Antedon bifida. Classification (NCBI taxonomy): domain Eukaryota; kingdom Metazoa; phylum Echinodermata; class Crinoidea; order Comatulida; family Antedonidae; genus Antedon; species Antedon bifida. The sequence continues at coordinate 9,871,070 of NC_136226.1, read as the reverse complement.
GGCTGCTGATCACTTTCAATGATTGTTTCAAGACCTGGCTCTGTTTCCATTCCTGGTGTTTCAGTTTTATCAGTCTTCTCTGAATACATTGGCTCATCAACACCAGAATCAATCTTATCATCTTCTGCCATCAAATCTACTTTATCCACATCAGAGTTCATTTCTGAAATCGTCTTAAGGTCACCATTCTTCGAAGGAGGAACATCTGAAGTTGCTTTTTTAACTAACAGCTGATGTAGTGGCATTGTCAGTCCTGGCAGCTGGTTAGCTCTCTGGGTAATGTCAACTTCAGATAGTGTCTTCAATGAGAGAGTGCTAAAGTTCAAACGATCTTCATCTTCAGAATACCGAGAAAGTTGTGGTAGAGAGGCACTCAGACTTGGTAGTTTAGTTGCCTTTGATTGACCAACCTTTTCTATTATTTCAAGTAAGCTTGCTGGGAAATGTTTTTAATTAATCATTAAATAAATACATTATTATATAAAACATATACATTCTGTTTACATATTCCAATCTATATTGATTAAATAACCACATATACACATTTGGCACATGCTGGAGCACAAAATATCATTTTGTGTACTTATACCTGAAAGAAATTTTGTATGAAAGCATATGGAACAAGAAATTTACCTTGACTAGTGAGTGATGCTCTTCTTGATGAGTTGGGAGTGTTTCGACTGCCTGGACGGGGACTTTGATCTTGCCCTGGATTAGTCCTAGGTTGGCCTGGTGTTGAGCTTCCTGGTCTAGATTGCCCAGTAGTTGAACTCCCGGGCCTAGTCTGACCAGGACCAACACTACCAGGCCTAGATTGTCCTGGGGTCGAGCTTCCAGGCCTTGATGCCTTCGACTTTGCACTGCCAATTCGAGGAGATTGCTGTCCAGCTCCTAAACAATTATAGAGAGTAAAGCTCTGTCTACACATTTGTGACAAAAAAAATATGATGTGCTTAAATATGGACATGATGATGTTATATCATTACCATATTTTGGCATATCACTATCATATTTGGGTACATCACACTCTTTTTGTCAAACTAGTTTGATAGTGTAGACAGAGCTTAACAAAATAGAACATAGAATATTTAAATCAAGAAATATATATATCCTCCAAATAATCATATGTAAGGAAACATCACATATTCAGATATATTCATTATGTATTAGAGTAAGCCAAAAGTATATAAAACAAGGACACCAAATTGAACGAGCCAGGATTCAACATTTCACCATTTTGCAAACTATGTTAAAAAGGTTGATGGCTGTTCTTACCTTTCAATAAATCAGATTCTCCGGCCACTGATGAAAGTGACCCCCTTCTACTTGAGTTACAACTGGACGAGGGAGAAGTATCCCCTGTTCTAAATGTCACTACGACACAATTGAATACACATGCAAAATATTACCATAAGAAAACAAAACGAAAGGAATATATAATGAACATATGATTAAGGTTAAACATGCTATAATATGCCTTCTAGAGTTCAGTAAGCCTTGTTGTCAATGTCATATTTTCAAAAGAAGCTGTTCATGAAAAGAACAACAAAACTTTTTTTTACAATTAACGTTTCCCTTTCAAAATATTGGTTTGACAAAATAAATCATAATCATGGCATGCTAGTAAGAAATCACTATCTTCATATTTCCAATTATTACATGGCATGATCTTATATATATATCATATTTCAGAGAGAGTAATTAACGTTCTATATTCACTGATTGTTATATTTTTTTTCAATTTTTCTTGTGTTTTTTTTTAAAGTTGTTTCATTGCAGGACCATATTGAAAAACAGAAATTTTGCGATCTTTTCTGAATTATGTTATCCTGCCTAAATATGTTTTAATAAAAATAAATAATAAATAAAATAAAGAGTATGCAATAAGATTGTTGTGTTTTTATTGATTTTAAAGTAAATATCAATTGGAAAACAATAGAAAACAGTATTATTGGATTTTTATCATAGAATTTTTTTAAAATACTCATATAAATATAGGATTTATGGTGTACATAAACAGTACTAAAAATATAGATCCAATATGCTGAAAAACTTTTGTTGACTTTTAATTTGTTAAACAAATAATATGTCAAATATTAATGAAAATATGAAGATCAAGAATATTACATACTAAATATTTATAAACTTTTAAAATAATAACACTTATAAACAATAAAAATATCTAAAAGGTATCATGCTATAAACAAAAATATATAAAATGTGGCACTGTTTATGGATGTTACATATAATACTTTTCGCTGTCGCCAATTTTTGATACAATATATGAAAAACATTTTAAATAGTTTATTATTTATTATACCACAATTAGTAATGTAGAGATATTTAATACCAACCTTTGCGACCTGATTCTTTTCCAGATTCATTTGACAAAACGCTACTTCGTCCCTTTCCACTCTGTTCTGACGCTGTTGCCTTTTCTATAATACAGTACATAATTTAAAGTAAATAAATATATATTCTGAAATTAATCAGAAATGTGTCATTATGTTCTGGTAAAGACACATACAACTTAAGATTTATGATTAGTGGAGAATTCTGAATTGTTCACAATTATTAATTGCTGAGTTTTTTTTTTCTTTGTAAATACAATATGTAAAGTGTACCTTTTTCTTCAATGATTGGTTTCTTTATACTGTTGTTATTATTATTTGTCTGTTTTCCTAGAAAAATAAACGAGGTTATTTATATATTTTGTTAATTAACAAAAAAATTAACATTGCTATCTGGTCATATTCAAGAATCCTCTACATATTTTATTTAGTAGAACTTTGGTCATATGATTATATGATGATTATAAAACGAATTATTATTAGACATGAATACAATTTTATAAACATCAAAATGGTAAAAAATTATAAAATACAAATATGTTTTACAACTAATGTTTAATAAAAGTACCTTATAGTGTTAAAACATGTGAATATTGAACAAAAAATATGAAAAAGTATAGTAATTTAATGAAATATGACCCAACAAATGCATGCCTCAAAAATTTGAAATTAAAATAATGTTCCATATTATTTAGAATCATAAAAAAAGTATTTTGAAAGAAAATAATAGAAATTCATAATAATATTGTTTTTTAATTTAAAACATGTTTGTATAATTATAAGTAAACCTGGAAGAAAACAGTAACTGGTGTAAGAGTAATGTTTTGCAAGAAAATATGAACGAATATGAAAATTCACAAAATATTGGATATGAACAAGAAAATACTTTGAAACACCAATGTTTATAAAGTTGCTAAAAATTGAAAATATGAAAAATATATGATATTTATGATATTACAAAATAATGATTATTTTATCAACTTTTTCCAAATTATACCTTTCAGTGTAATGTGATTTTTTCTGGCGGAAACAGATGCCCGTACTAGATTAGAAGCAGCGCTAAGTGTTGTACCTATGTAACAAGTGTGTTATTAAGTTTGTACTTTGTATAACAGTTTGATTTATGTTGTATCTAAATATAATCAGTTTTAAAACCATATTTGGTCAAAATCTGAATAATCTGAATCAACCATTTTAAATATTTTTTTCAAAATTAACACTAGTCAAAAATGTTACAAACAAAATGTTACCTTTTGTTTTAACAGGTCCTGCAACTTTTTCATTTGATTTCTTTCCTGAAAATAAACAAATTAATGCCAATCAATATATTTATTTAAGATCTGCCATTTGTTAACCAACCACTAGCCACTCATTTTCAATCAAAAACTACTAATGACATGAATGAATGCTTAAGGTACATTCACATTACGCCCGAATTTGGTCCAGTAGCTATAGTGATGTTACATTTTTTAATCTCTCATCAGAGTTTATTGTGAACAGTTCTATTCTTAAGCTCCGACTAAACGATCAAACTAGTTTGACAAAAAAAAGTGTGATGTGCCCAAATATGGAAGTGATATGCTCCATATATGGGCACATCACAGTTTTTTGTCACATAACATTTGATAGTGTAGACAGAGCTTTAAACATTACACCTGTTTTACATGATCATTTATCTAGCCACTCAGTGTGAACATGGCTTAAATATCGAACATACCTGGTGGACCTGAATTATTAGCTGCTTTTTTGAGTGCATTTGATTTTGAGACTTGATTAGTTTGGTTTGTTGGCTCTTGTGTTTTTGTGTGCGTAATACTTAGATGTTCAGCTTTCTCCATGAGGACCATAAACTCAAACCAGCTAAAACAAAAATGATACATTATTTCAATTTTCCTTCAATGTACTGTTTTTTGTGGTAGGCTTTACCACGTTGAAACACCGGTTCTCGTCAGATCACCGAAGTTAAGCAACGTTGGGCCTGGTTAGAGCTTGGATGGGAGACCATCTGGGAATATCGGGTGCTGTATATGGAGCTGGGGTCCCGTTAGGCATTTGAAATCAGCACTGTTGACTCTTATGGCAGCCCCTGCATCTAGTATCTGCCTCACACGTATTTGCTTATGCCTTTCCTCTGGTCAAGGTGGGCACTGGACGAGAGAAGCCTTTGATCAATGTTAGGACCAATCAAGGTGCTTTAAACAGTCCTGGCTTTGTTTGTATGAAACCTGTTAGTGGTGGTAATTATCGCTGTTGGTTTCGATTGAATAAAATAAAAAATAAATCTATAGTGTTGACAGATTATCAAATGACTGTGTTTGATAGAATAAACAAAGGTAATTCTAAATAAAGAGATGTTATTGTTAGATCTTGTGATCTCTTAAATCATTTTCAAGAATCTGATGTGCTTCTCAACATATCTTCTGTCTTGAGTTACTTTTGGTTTATATGAAATTTCATTGGATCTTCTGGTACAATTTTGTATAGTAATATAATAACTACAGTAAGTACATCATTAAAGAATAGGGAGATTTCGATCTAAGACAACCAAGGACCGACGAGAAAATATAACATCATCATGTCCATATATGGGCACATCACATTTTTTTGTCACATAAAGCTTGATAGTGTAGACAGAGCTTTATTTATTTTTTATTGGTGTAAAATACTTACTTGACCATCCCGTTTCCTTCTTCATCACACTTCTTTAACACATTATTCAACAAAGCACCAGATAATGGGAGATGCTGTTCTTCAACGATTCGCTTAAACTGTAGAATAATTAAAATGGTTATAAAATAGGGATGATACAACGTTGTGTTTAAAGGACTATTAATAACTCCTAACTCCTCAGTGTAACCACTGTTTGTTGACGATGTATAGATAATTGGAAGACCATTTTAAACATCATAGTTTGACTGTGGCAGATTGCAAGTTTCTTACTTCATTTGTCCCATTCTATTCTTTTATATCAATAATACATTAAACTGTGTTAAAAAAACAATAAAGCAAAATATGATTGACTGCCATGATCAACAATTTACTCAAATATCATTGTTAATCTAAGTATAGACTTATTAGAGGGTCAACTTTGACCTATATCGCTAATATTAATTTTTACTGTCGACAGACATACATTATATGTAACAAACCCAAACTTTTTTTTAATTGAAAATTTGAAAGAAGGCAATTATAAATAATGAACTGTGCCCATTCCAATTTGACTAACAACTAGTTACAACAAATAGTTTCAATAACAGACATCTTTGTTGACAAAGACAGTTACTATGGTAACTATAATACTTCATAGAAACTAATCAATAAGTAACAATGTACATATTTAAAAATATTCTTTTCAATTTGAATATAAATTAGGACATAAATTTGATTTATGGCTTGATATTACCATATTGTTAATCATTTCTATCAAAATCTAATATATATTTATGATACAATAAATAAATCACTTATTTTTTTGATATTAATTTTCCTATTATTGAACAATGTCATTTCTATATTGATTCTAATTTATAAATCCGAAGGCAAATTAGTAAGAAAAATGCTGTGGGTATATTTATTTGAAATTCTTAGGTTTTTTAAAGATAATTTTTAAAACTCAACTGTTTAAAAAGAGAATGAAAATCTGAATATCTTAATTTGTTACGATTACCTCATTTTCTTGAAGGAAGAAATAAATGTTAAGTTGAATTGAATTGAATTGAATATAATATTTATAAAAAAACGTAATTAATATAATCTAATAATATGCTTAATGCTTATATTTTTGGAAAGTAGATAAGAATTATACAAGAATTATATAAATTAACATTTATCGTTTACCATGCATTTCCAAATTAAATACTTTAAAATGACAACGTTAATCAACTTTGCAATATGTATTAATAAAATTTCTTTATACAGCCCACACGCTTTATACTGCATGTCACGCCACATTATACTGGCACTTAAGTTTGCACTTAATAACTGCATCATGTAACCATGACAACCCAATATAATATGACCGTAAACGAACCTTCAAACAGAATCAATACATTGAATGTATTTCAACTAAATACCAAATTGTATTAAATGAGAATTACTAACTAAAGAGTTCTGCGTTATTTGAAGCTAAAATAAATGACATTTATAATCACCCTAGATTTGCTAAGTGACTGTGCAAAAAAGAATTTTATCATACAGTTTATTAGTTGGCTTATGTAACAGAAAATAGCATTGAATAAGCAGTCTTTATCTTCATACTTTTTTTTAACACAGGCAAACATGTTATGTTTGACTAATTTTGTATTTATATATTAAAATATAATATTCTCAAAACATTTATTTGTAGGAGTCAATTTACTGTTATTGTTTTACCAACATGTTAATGAATGTTAAATCATACTTATTATACAGTCAACTCTGCCAAAAACAGACACTTTTCGGTTTTCCTAATATGTATGGGATGAAAGTCTGTTACAGTTCCAAAAGAAGGTCTGGGTAGAACATACCTTTTTCTTTGGGATTTGTCCATTTCGACTTGGGTCCTTGTCTTCGCATGATGTCCTTAATTCAATTAGATCATATTCCTTGCTGGACATCAATGCCTTGTGTACTTTCTCTAGTAAGGCTCTGTCTGCGGATGACAGTTCTTCGTTGAATCTATGTCCCATATAATGATTATGTGTCTTGTGAATAGCCTGGACACTGTCTCGACCTAATTGAACAATCAAATGTTAGTTAATAAAATATTGGTTTGAGAAAGTGAGAAATTTTTATTGTCACTGTACCAGAACAACAGAATTTATTTTCCTTATAAATATAACAGAATAAATAAACATTTGATTGCAGTGGGCAAAAGCATCAATTTCACTCCAAGTTCACTCCTCAATTCAGTTGCAGCAATTTTTAAGATTTGTTTACATATTATTTCACGGAAGTAAAAAACCTATGTTATATTGATCTTTACAGCAATAACTTTATTACAAATCAATTTGTTTGCTGTGTCTTGTATTTTCTTATTGAATAATGTCTGATCACTTTGGCCGGTTATGGAAATAATGGTCTTTATTTTGTACAAAGGTTAGACCAGCTTTAATTACCAATCACAACTGCCTAACAAAATATTTTGTTATGGTAGTAGGCCTACAAGAATGGAGGCTGAAATGGACAGCAGCCGATATGCATGATGACTGATGTAAGTCTAATTCTTACCTGTTTTTGATTGTGCTTCTACCAAAAACTTCCACAGTTTCTCATGGTTGATTCCTGTTCCTTCGTTAAATTGACTTATCAACATCTGGAATGTTCTATTTGGTATTCCCAAATTATGCTCATTAAAAACGTTCATCAACTCCCTGCTAGATATACAGTTATCCACGGAACCACAACGTCGAAAGTTGATCTGCATCGCGCGCAGGCGTTGGCGACTGATGGCAGCTAGCGGCATCTTCATTGCTTCCTTAAGTTCCTCCTCTTGCTCTAATGGTGTCATTGGGTGCACCTCAAGGATCCCGCTCACTCTACTTTCTAAAAATTAAAACCATTTTTAACAAGATTATCGAAAATGCTCAAATTGAGCAATAAAGTGTATATTCATTAGTTTCTATACATCCACAACATAAAACTATAATAATGACTATAAGTCTGTACTCACTGTACTTTCTAAAAATGAAAATGATTTTAAAACAAGATCATCAAAATATAAATCTGCATGGCTGTCACTATAATTTTTTAAATCAGGGGATAAAGAATATCCTGTCTACACTATCAAACTTTTTGTGACAAAAAAAGTGTGATGTGCCCATATATGGACATGATGATGTCATATCACTACCAAATTTAAACATATCACTACCATATTTGGGAACATCACACTTTTTTTGTCAAACTAGTTTGATAGTGTAGACAGAGCTTAACAGTTAAAATATTGATCAACTTACTTAAAAGGCTAGTAGAGGAGGGAGCACGTTTGTAACTTTCCATTTTCCTTATGACAACTGGATCAATGTCATCCCATAACTAATAAAATGAAAATAACAAATCTTAATTGACAATGAATAATAGTGTATATATAAAATGCTTTGTTTACAAGGAAAGTTAGATACAATGTACAAAATATCGAGTAATATAACATTTAAAGACAAATTTGTTTAGTAACATTCAGGGTAGATTAAACATTTTTTCTTCTTTTTGGAACTTGCGCAATACAAATGTTTGCTATGGAATGGAGTTAAAACTTGTATTTAGCTGGAGCGCAAAATAAGTTTTAAAAAAAGATATTCTTTTTCTCTTTTAATAGTAGTAATAGCAAGGCTATATTATTTTATCAAACAAGTTTTTTTAATCTAAAGAATGAATTTCATCATCTAAGGGTCTAAGAACAAAATACATATGCTTAAGTTTTTTTAAAACTAACTTAAATCAATATCATTGACTTAAAATAAAGTTGATTTGTTGCTAATGTTTGATAATTAATCTGACTACTTTTCTTTATTACAAAGTAAAATGCTATCAACTTGCCTGATTCTTGTCTACATAAATCTTTGCTGTACTGTAATACATTTTGTTAAAAATCTCTAATATCCAACAGTATTAATTTATAATTCCTAAATCTTCTCAAATTTATCAAGAAATCGAAGTAAGAAAACTTCTGGCTCCTAAGACACACCATCCGAAAATGCTCAATTTGAGCAATAAAGTGTATTTTCATTAATTTAGTATCTATACATCATCAACAGAAAACTATAATGGACTATAAGTCTGTACTTTGCTCACAATTAACTGGCTACAGAGGAAGTAAAGCAATTAGCAAGCTTTTCTTAATTTGATATTATAGGTACTAAAATTCTGACCTTTGAATCTAACACATGCCATTTTGACCAACTGGGACTGTTTTCATGACAACAAATGTTCTATTTTATTGACATTTTACTAATATAAACAAGGATTATATTAAAATATCATAACTGTAACTATATTTATCTGGCTTTAATTAATATTAAACATATTTGTTTAATAATATATAAAATAATGTTTTTGTTTACAAAGAAAGTTCAATATACAGTATACAAAATAATTAATTAATATTAGAAAATTTAATATTGGGTTCTACTAAATAACACACACCACTACAACTAATGTTTTTGTTTGCCAAATAGATAACATTATATAAAATAATTTATTAAAGTATGTTATGGGGGTCCTACTAAACACAACACACACTACACTAATTCTAAGCCTATACATCATAATAACATAGATGCGCCAAATCATGTTATATGCACGTTTGTTATCAACCCCTAAACAATCAACCTCGCTCCTGAACCTGACCCTCTACAGTAAATATTTCCCTCTAAGAGTACTAGCACATTAGTGCCCTTACCCAGTTGGGAGTTGGGAGGTGGAGAGGGAGTGGGTTTGGTTGGTGCTGAATAGTATTGTGTTATGTATGGTAGTGTGTAGTACATGTTTAGTAGGAGCATACAGTATTTTTTTATAGTGATCTCTTTAGCAGTGCAATAATAAAGCAACAGGATATAATTTATGGTGACAAAATAAACTCAAAACATGGTTTGAAATCATTACAAATCCATAAAATAATTCTAATCCTAATGCTAATTAGTTTTACTTGAAGATAATTCCAGGAATACAATAACTACAGTACTTAAAAGAAACTAAAGGTATTGTCTTTAACATTAAGCATTGATCTTTCAAGAGAAATTAAGAAAACAAAAACTAAGCTTGGTTGAACTGTAACCTCAATTAACCATTTAAAAAAGTAGGTTTAAAAAAAAAAATTTACAATAATAAAATAAAATATTAAATAACATCAACAAGTTTCAGGAGCTAACAATGTTATTATACCATAATTATGATCCAAAAACACTGAAAAATACAAACTACAGTACCATAATATTTATAAATTTGTTATTCTAATATTTCATTTTAAATTTGAATAGTATTAGTTTATTATATAACTACAGAATTTACTATCTCATTTGTTTTGATTGATCAACTTTATAACTTTATTTCATAAAATATAAATTTCCCTTTGTCAATAAACACAAACAAAAAATTGTAATTGCATATTTTTTTAGATTAGTCAATAAAAATGTATAAACATTTTCAATATTCTTTTTATTTTTGAAATACAACAGATTAATACTTCCATACAAAAATAACTGAATTCCTATAATTTGTATATTGTTTTTTTTATGAGATTATCCATGATCAAATATTATCAGGAATCAAGAAAAATTACAAAGACAAATAGATAGTTTCTACTTACCTGGTAAACATTTCCAAGCAAAGGTAAAATTTCAAGCTTTTCACAAACATCAGCTTTACGTTGCCATGGTAGATATGTGTTCTACTTCGTTATATTCAAGATTGCGTTGAAGTCTTCTCATAAGCATGAGCAAACACACTTGTAGCCTTGTAGTTGTCTTTTAACATGGGTACACACTCCAGCAGCCTTGCATATAGACAACCTGTATTATTGCTAATACTCACGTCGAAGGATATGTGCTTATTACTTCTAGATCGTTAGAGCGTGACCAAAGTAAAATCAATGAAACCAATAAGAGGGTAAACAGAGACGTTTGAAAGCCAATACTTCTTGTGATCAGGTAACAAAGAGTCTGTGACACGATAAATTTGTGTTTCATAAAGCCTTTAGGGATAAAATACAACCATATCAATGATACAACACAACCAACTTTAATTTATAAAGATGCACCGACCGATTCACTCAAAAATCTGAAAAATAAATTGAAAGATAATTAAATTGCAATTAAAAAATTAAATATTATATATATAAACATTAAAGAATACATATATTTGTGAAAATTATGGTTTTAAAAAAAAAACATGAATTTATATTATGCAAAAAAAAAAGTTTATAATACAGTTGTTCTACAATATAACAAAATATAATGAGACTTTATAGAAATATTCTTGTTAGTAGTTATTACATAATGTTTTACCATTGATATTTTTATTTTAACGCACAATGAGTTGAGTTGAGTCTTATAGATATAAATGGCACAGTATGTCGATAAAAATAATTATACTGCTAGCTTGGTAGTTTTACTTTAACATTGTTTAATGTCAATCCATTGATTGTAATAACATAATTATAATATAAATATTTATTCTTTATTGGATACCAAAAGTTAATTAGTGGGTAGATAATTTAAATTACAAATTATATTGTAAATTTAATGGGTGTTGGTAAATACTGCAGATACTGTAGATACACAGAAACTTAATAATCTTTTACATAATGTTAAAATAATTAGATATATCAAATTGTATTATTTTTATAAATGTGTATTACATAACAAATTTGTAAATAAAACAATTGGAGGTGAACACTATTAAACCTATAAAGCCTTGATCGTGGTCAAAGTAACCGAGTTGTAAGCTAAATTGATTAAGGGTATGTTCAGACTCACAGAGTTACGGTGGAGTTATGTAAGCGGCGTACATATTTTTGTGTCTGAACCAAGCCGCGGATTAGCGTTAGGGAGCTGTTACTCCGCGCCAGTGGCGTTAATAACTAACGGGAGAGGGTAGATTTAATAACGCTAATCCAGTGATGCATCAGTGATTTTAACCTTAACCAATGAAAAGACACGACCACGATTAACAGACAGCAACTTCATACCTGTACCAGTATACGACAGTGAAATAGCTATGTCAAATGTATTTTCAGGTTTTCAATTTTAAAAAACAGTAAAGTTGGCGTCAGTGATATGATATTTTCATAAATTAAATCAATTAATCGGATAATTTACCGTGTAATAATTACGTTTTAAATTATTTTTAATTAAATTACAATAGTAAGACCAAATCAGTATAATTTTGAAGGTAACATTATGTAAATAAAAATAACAAAAAAACAATTTTACGATGTAAACTTTCATGCATTGTTATGAATGTATACATATATTTCTATCTGCTTTGACCTGATCAGAGTGTTTTAAACGCAAGGCATTGGAATGTTGATCGTTGTGTCTGAACACCTTGGCTTTTAACGCCACGGATTACCGTACGCCTTGCGTAGATAACTCCACCGTAACTCCGTGAGTCTGAACCCTAAGATAATTAAGTCCAATCCGAATGCTGGTTGTTGAATTAGACTAAGACCAACAGGTTCATTTTTACCAACCAATATAACCAGTAGAACTTACTATGGTCTTCCAAATGTACAGTATGACTTGACCCAGAAGTTCATGACCTTATGGTCTTTAATGTCATGGTTACATTTTGGTAAAACCTTGGTAAAAATCTACCACATTGAATTATCCAAGTGCGAAGAATAGTCAAATTTAACGATGGGTAAAGTTACTATATTTACCATTTTGAATCCAGTGCGAATAAGGTTTTCTTTTTTAGTATTTTAGGACTTATTTTGTTAAAATACGGTTTTATTGGTCATATAAACGGGCCCTTAAACCATCTAGTAGGAACAGTACTTACCCTGCAACTGATACTTACACCTTATATTGCTTAGTGTGTGCAATATTTATTTTCTAAACACAATATTGTTGATACATTCAGATACATGATATGATTAGCCCCGAATCCACGAGCCCAGGAGGTAAAAAAACAGGCCCCCACTGGACCCCCTGTAGTTACAGGTATACAGGTGAGTTGGTCTCTTAATCATTAAGTTGTAGGGAATTGTAATACATTTTAACAAAGTAGTTTTACAAAAATGTCTTTCCTAAGTAGATTTTGTGTTTAAATATATACATACAGTATTCTGTGTATCCATTTTTAGAGATTAAGGTGGTTACATTGATTTAGTTTGAAAGAAAGAAGAGACAAACTGGTATTTCTATTGGCTATCTGTTGCATAATACTATTACATAATATATAGTATATAAATTCACAGGCATAGTTGCATTTCATTGTTCTGTTTACACTTTACAGGAAAAGAAAATTGAAATGTTGAAAAAAACATAGTATTTTTTTAAATACAGGTAATGTTTCAAAATGTTACAGAAATGTGTAGAATTGAAAAACAAATGAAATAGCAAACAATACAAAAAGAGATTAAAACACAATAAAGATTCTTAAAATAAAATTAATACAACTAAGCATAATAAGTATATCTCAAACAAAACAAAAAATGTGGATAAAATTAAAAACTGTATGATTTCATTATTTTTTAAGATAAACTTGTTTACTGCAAATAAACTACTATACTAGGCATACAAGGTGTATATTGTAGTAATGTTTACCACAGGTATGAATCATGTCACTATTTTCACCGACAATGTCATGTGATGAGGCTAACATATGCGGTAAATTAGGCCTAAAAAGGCAAGATATACTATTAAAATGATAAAATATTAACAAAGAACTTACCACTATTAGAGGAGACAGACTTTGTTTGTCCATGGAAGGATGAGCTCACTTCAAACTGATAAGTAACGTAATAAGCAACAATATTGCTCTCAGGCATCAGCCATTATTGTTACTAAGGCAACCAATTACAGCCCAGTGGAGATCACTTTCTCGGAGTTCCTGGGAGGTGCATTCCTATCACAACTCAATGACCCTCAATAACCCAATTTGACCTTTTTAAAAATCTTTTTAAGGCCTAAATGACATCTAATGTAATCAATGAACTTATATTGACTCATCATATTTGTCATTTTTATGACTTTTCATATTGTGTACACATTGGAATGCAAAGTTAGTGAAGAATTACCGATAGGGTGAAGTGCAGTTTTACTTCTTTGGAAATTGGGTTAATAATAACATAATTGAATAGAAGCAAACAATTACGGACCAAAATTCAACTTAATTCCTACAAAAGTTTAAATCATAAAAATATGCCCTACAGTCAAATTCCTACAGGGAAATCTTTAGGACCCAACAAAGTGTCCCATTATTAGCTGGGGGTGTCCTCTGAATAAGGGTTTGTCATAGTGTTATTACATATTATTATTGTTTATTTTACAGGAAGTGTAAACATGGGGATATCCCCTGGATGGGAGTCTCTAAAGGGGTTCCACTGGTTGATTGATTGATTGATACAGTATTAATACATACCAAATTAATTAATTTGCAAAAGAATCATTAAGTGGATATGTATATAAAAAAGAAAATAACATTTAATTTGGTATTATGTAGTGAAATCCAGCCATCTTTTTCCATTTATAAAATAAAAAACATATAACAAAGAAATAAAACAATTGCCGCTGTTTAGAATTTATACCATCAAGTTGACACCAAACTTACACTTGGGTACACTAATATGTCAACAACCTCATTAATCATTTTCGCAAAAACCAATTATGTAGTTCCTTCAAATCATTAACATTCATACTAATAAAGTACAAAGAGGAAGTTGAAAACTATAAATTAATCCCACAATTACTTCAATATGGTTGCTATAGTAAACATTATTTTCTTTCTGCTATGGGATATGGCAGAGAGGAAATCAAATAAATTAAAGAAACCTAGGAGGCTGAGAAGTTCAGACCCGCAGTAGTAGAATTGCAGTGAAGATACCAGGATCTTGATTCAAATCCCAATAGATGTCAAAATTTTTTCCCATGACCAAAAAGCAATTCCACTCTCAAAAACTTTCTTTATATGAGAGTATATTGTGCATGTTCGTTGGAACTAGATTCCTAACTTTTAAGAAGGATAGTGAATTAATTAATGGTTATTTTTGGCAATTTGCTTACATATGTAAACAAAACATAAAAGAGATGAAAGGATGGCAATAATGGACAAATGGAAATAATAAAGAAAAGAACAAAGTAGACTGATGGGGAATCACTTAGGTTAGTCTTTTAGTGCCTATTTCCATAGGGAAAACTTGAAACTAATGGGTGTATTGTTGTTTTACCAACTGTACCACCAGTGATATTAACAATGCATTGGTCTTTCCTAATTTCAATATAAAACTAGTGACCACAGGGGAGGTGCTCAGTAAAAATAAAAACAATAATGGTGAACAAACTTAAACATGAATAAACATAAATAAACTAGATTTGAACTCGTATTATTGACTACAACAATACATGATCAATTACTTATAAAATAAAGCAAATATTATGTTATCGTGAATATCTTTCTTGAAAATATATAAAATGATGATCTTCTTGATTGAGTATCTACTTAATCGACCATCATGATATTTGCAATCATTTTAAGCACTGTTTATTATGCACTTGTTCTTAATGGGGCTTTTTATAAGTATCATAAAACCATAAAATAATTACACAAATACCCCAGTATAGATTTCAGCTATAGGATATTCAATTTAAAGCGAAACTATGTCCAGGGAAAGTTATTTCTGTGAGCAAAGACTACATGCATTGTAATATTGGTAGATGCTTTTCAATGTTATTTTCTTAAACAAATTGTATATCAGTATGTACCACAACAAAAAGAATATTGCATCGTTTCGATTTTATTAAAAATCATTCCACAATTGAAATATGAATAATAAAAATTACTGACTAAAAATACAATAAAATTCAGCTTTGTTCATTTTATTACTGTATTTTAATGAATATTCTCCAAAGTTATGTTTTACAGCAATACTGCCCCCTATAATATTTTTTTTTTTCTAGTTAGTAGTTGTTTGGGAACGAGTGTATAAACACAATACTAAATTCACTTTTTGTAATCTTTTAATTTAGTTCTATTAGTTCTTCTCTATCTATTAAGAATTTGTATGTACATATATTGCTTTTTCCTGAATAAATTTATTTATATACATTATTATATCTTTGTCATATACTGTATTAACTACCTTTTAAAATGATAAAACATTGTCACGACCTATATAAGTAAGCTAATAAGGAGCATATCATTATCATAATTAATTAGGTGGAAGACAACATTACCGTTTCTCTCACCTGTGTCAATCAGGTCTTAACGGTTCAATATACTTTCTAAACTTAGATAACCCTGTAATTTAAATTAACCACTCTTTATTTTTAATTAAAATTCTGTATGTTTTAATAAAATAGATAGATAGGCATGTATTCTTACACTTTAATTAAGCAATAAAAAATGTCATTATGCTAAAAAATATATATCTTTATCGTCAAATTTAATGGTGCTAATATTGATCAGTATTGAGAATAGCAATGAAATAACCAACTAATCAATACATCTGCTTAAATACGAGGCTGCAGAATAATAAAATATTCATAAAACGTTGGTGGTAGATGCAATTCATTTTATATTTTTAATTTATTATTATTACTTTATTATTTACTTTTATTTTAGTATTTTTAAGTATTTTTTGTGCTAAATAAAGTATATTATATTATGCTAACAATTAACCTTTTCCAAACAAATATTAAGTTACTTTTTTATACTGAATACATTTTAAAATTTAAATAATAGGTTGTATGCAATTAGTTATCAACATTTTAAAACAGGAAAAACAAATTAATACGAGTTGTTTAGCAATACTAAAAATTAAACAACAGGAAAAACAAACAAGTGCAGTTTAAAAACAACAGAAATCATGAAACAGTTATGATGATCTTTATAATGCACAGATTAAGAAAACTGTATAAATTAGAATCAGCTAGTTTGTACCTTAATGATTGTTCACTGGATCCAATAAGAATTCTTAGCTACACAATCTTCTGTTCATATTCTTTATATCTTTCAAGCATTTTGCTATAAATCTGAAATTATAAATGATCATAATAATGTTTTTGTACCTAAAATAATCTAAAAAGTATACTACTGGTTTCTAGATGTTACACATACAATAACTTCCATCTCCCCTAGATCATGTCGACATGGAACTCAACTTAACTGAAAGGAACTAGTTGCGCGAGAACACTTATGTCGACATTTTGAGCAACTGAACGGAACTAAACAGAACTAAAAGGAACCAGTGTTGTGTGAGCGCTTATGTTGACTCTGGAACTGATTGAAACTAGTTGTGGTTACCACTCTTCTTTTGATAAAACAAAACAGCGTTCAATGTTAGGAGATTTAAAGAGAAATTATTCCAATAACATTTGTAGGTTTTCTTTCTATACACTTCTAATCTACAAATCAACTTGCATTGTGGAATATTTAAAGAGAAATTATTCCAATAACATTTGTAGGTTTTCTTAATATATACTTCCAATCTACAAATCAACTTACATTGTGTGCCTCAAGTCTTGGTGAGACTGCTAGTTGATAAGCCGGGGCACACTTAACAACTTCAGTAAATGCTACTTTGTCCCCTCCTTCACGGCCTACGCAAAAAACAAAAAACACTGGACTTTAACAAAGAGTTGAATAACTAACACTAGTATAAACATTTCATAATAACAACTTTTTAATATAATATATTTTTGATTACTATATTTTATAACATCAACGCAAGTGCGTCAATGGCTTTTAGAAAAGAGTTCTGAATAGTAAAAATGATCTTGTTAGGTGTACTACAAACTATATGTTACGATCTTCAAATCTCTTCACTAAATGGGAGAAAATCCTCTTTTAGTGTGATTTTCTGTTTGTTGTATATGGAATATTTATTCTGAAATAAATTGATCAATCAATCAATCAATGTAAAAATCAAGATTATTCATCAAATTAAAAATACTAACCATGCTTTGCTCTATAAGCAGAACCAAGGCAAGCTGAGTTAGTGGTATCAAGAGTATAAACAGGTGCATTGAAGATATCAGAAAGAACTTGTAGGATGGGTGTGTTACTAGAAGCTCCACCAGTTGCTATCACCCTTGAATTACATCCTTCAACAAATAAAACAACTTTATTACTGAAGGAATAATAATATAATAAGATTACATTATAAGACTAAAGATGTATAAAAAAAAACATTTGTTTTATGTTCCATTAGTTATTCACTTAGATCGGGAAAAAAAAAATTACATGAAATAAACTGTAATTTAATGCAAAAAATAGTCAAATTGGCTGCCAGTCTTTTTATAAGTGAAAACATTTTTTTTCAGGTTTTTTTCTGCAGAAGTGATTAACTAACTTAATTTATTTTTCATGTTTTTGGACACTACATCTATAATTAAATTCCATATATAATTTCTTTCTTTGTTCTTTCTTTAACCGGATACACTTTCAATGCAAATGTACTGGTTTACAAAGCGGTTTGATGACTATCAAATATAATGTGTTGGTCTCCAAATCAACTGTAATGTCTAATAATGAAATTTAATACTTAAATGAATGATGTTAACGATATGATCTTACCAATATTGTACCCTAAGTTTTCAGCATGTAATCTTTTTGCTAGGAATTGACTTTCAACTACAGCTCTCACTTCAGTACCAGGAGGGAATGATAGCACCGTTTTCCCATTGCTATTCCACCGGTATGTCCCAACTGCAGATGGAGTAATTTCTTGTACATTAAAGTAAATACCTATTAAAGAAAAGCATATTTCATTGAAGTTTATACATTATGTTTTTTTGTTAGTGATAAAATGTGTTTTTTTTCTTAATTTCATACTTATCTAACAGCCAGCACAAACTCGCCAATTGGATGGATCAAATATTTTATAGTTTATCATGCTTAGAAAGTCTTATTTGAGGCTTAGGTAGTGGAATTGAAAGAGTTACAACCCTGGCACTAGGTCAGGATTGAACCCTGGACCTTGGGAGTGGAAGGCAAGCACATTAACCACCAAGCTACTACTGCCACTTTGTTGGATTTACAACAGTATTTTATTAAGTTTTCAGAAGATATTCAGAATCGCTTGGGAGGAATGAGTGTAGTATGGATACATGACTGGGGCTTTTTAATCAAAATCAAATCTACTCTATTACAGATTTTCATGACTAAAAACATGTAACTCTATGAAAACAATAGCAATTTCCTCATAAAACATCTTACCAATATTTCCATCATTCCCAGGATTTGTTGCTTCAAGTAGATGACTAAAATTTTCCCATGATCCATCAGCAACTGAATTGCGAACCCTTTCTCGGGTCAATGATCCATTTTTAAAACTATAAAAATGAGAAACACGTGAATACAAAATGATTTTTATCAAACAAATTTCTCATTCTTATCTATCTAAAAAAAAAAATTTATGGAATAACTGTGCATTTTATAATTTTTCTGGAAAAATATTAAGATGAACAAATGATGTTTTAATGATTTTATAATAACGGTATATAATAAGCCAAATTTTTAATAATGAAAGTGAATATAAATTTAACTACCTTTTTAAATAGATTTATTTTTAAACTGTATCCATACTTTTATATATCTATGTAACTTTTTGTCTGTTTTTTATGTATCTATGTAAAGCGCCTTTGAGCATGTTTTTTTCATGAAAAGTGCGCTATAAAAATGTGGAATATTATTATTATTATTAAGCATACCAGAGTAATGCCATGTAAGCTGATGCGTCTACTGGATTAGCAAAAACATGACCCTCAAGAGCTGGTTGAGGTGTTTCCAACCAGAGAAAAAGTGTGTCACTTGTACCTACACTAACCTTTGAAACAAACAAAACATTATTAAAAAATAAAATAATATTCATATTACGTCATCATTAATGTTCTAAAAAATCTCCTGTATGAACCCATTCAATGTTTCATTTACAACATTTTGTGTGAAACAGTACATTGAAAAAATAGTTCAATCGTCAAAACAAATATAAATGCATTTGATTAGGTACACAAAAACTGTATTATTAGTATATAAACGTTAAAAGCATACTCACTGCAACATCTCCTTTTTGTAGGCACATTCCAGCCAGTGATGCTAAAGTTGAAAACAAATTGTTATCCGATTTACAAAAATTTACACAAATAAAGATAATAATAACAATGTGAAACATGACTAAAGAGTCTTTCACACCTGTTCCAGGACGGTTCTGATCCGAGCCAAATCAAATCGAACATCAATGTTTCATTTTCACTCAGCTATGCGCCAATCGAAATGCACGTGACCGTGTGAAAACAAAACATTGTTCTATTTGATTTGCCGGAACAGGTGTGAAAGATCCTTAATAGTGAGTAAGATATTGTTAAGAACAATAAGTAAAATTAAATCATTGAACTATAAGAGTATTTTTTATCTGACCTGGATTGTCCCCAGTAAATGCTATCACAGCACATTCAGGAGAAAATCCGTAACGATCTACAAAATATGAAGATATCGATCCCTAGAAAAAGAATAGGATACAAATATTAATGGGAGAGTCAGGAGAGTGGACGGTAATAAGTTATTTTTGTTATGCTTTTGCACAAGTGAAAGGTAACAAATATAGTAACTTACTGCTTTGTGATATGATGGAACAAGTGGTCCTAGCTTATCACACAGGTTTGGGGCACAGGCATCTACTGCTTGTTGACACCATTGGTGAGTGTGTATATCCATCATGTTCATTCCAGACCCTAGCTTAAAAAAATGTATGAAATATCTTAAGGTATCAGTAAGAAGAAAGAAAAACAAGGGAAAAATGGTATTACTAACAGTACTGGTGGCTAATTCATAATTCAATGATTAAAATGCCTATATAGTAGTATTTATTAGATAAGGCTATACCTTGTATTATGCAACCTATAATGCTGTTTTGAGATAATCTGAATACATTTTTATTTCTTATTTAATAGATTGTAGATACATGTAACAATGCATATGTACATATCAAGAATTATGTATATTTATTTATGGAAAGGTCAACATTTCAATATCACTGTCTACAAAAATATATATTATTTAATTTTTTTCTTTCATGCATGCGGCCTTTGACCTTAATGAAAGTCTCCCTGGTCTTACATTGTTTACTATGACAGTAATGTTATGATTTTTTTTTTTTTTTTGATCAAATAAATCGACTTGTGACTTGTGAGTTTGTATTTGTTTTAAATGATGAAATTAAAAAATTTAATAACGAACCATCACTGATATCAATTGGTACATAGGCTCCATGGAAGAGAGAAGCAGCAAAGCTACTAACAAGAGAAATATGCTAAAATAAAAGAAAAGAGGAATTACAAAAAAAAACAAAACTATAAATAAATATAACACAAACCTATTTTAGATATTTACATTTTTAACCATTTCATGTATAGAATAGAAGAGACAAATATAATGTCAAATTTTATTTTGTACCTCTGTTCGTTGATAATCAGCAGGTCGTGATTGAAAGATCTTTGCAATTTGGTTACCTGTAAATCTCTGGAGAATGACACGAAAAAAAAATGATACAATGTGGTTGTTATATATTTTGATATAATTAATGTTACAATACACTATATTATTACAGTAAAACCCTATAAGAGGAACTAAAAAACGGTAAGCGGAAAAGAAAAATATAGAGGTGGTTGAGTGAAAACCCCCTCAGGATAGTTACAGATTCTACGTGGGACAAGCACATGGTTTTCTGCTTACCTGCTCGTCTGTGTAAACTGGCCTTTTAGAGGTTTCCCCTGAATAGGTGTCCCTTGAATAGAGGTTTCCCCTGAATAGAGGTTTCCCCTGAATAGGAGTGCCCCCTGAATAGGAGTGCCCCCTGAATAGGAGTGCCCCCTGAATAGGAGTGTCCAAAAGGAGAGGGGTTCTATTTTACTTTCTTTTGCAAATATTGTACAAAATATTGAACCAATATAATGTTGAGTGTGAGAGATGCCTTAAATGCACCACTGTAATCTCATGCTGATTCTGTGAGTCTAAGTATGTACTGTAACAACCTCAATTACCCAGATCTAAACAACCGTCAATTGTACAAATGTGTGACAGCTGATTTGACAACTAGGGAATATTGAAATGAAGATGTTACTGTACCTCATATGCCCTTGACCCTGTGATGTCTGCCAGTTTTTGAGGCCCCCCTAGTATCTTCTCTAAGTTCTCACACTGTTCAGTGGTGCTAGAATCCATCCAAATTGGTGAATCAGGTATACTAAAGTAGTTCTGAAAATAACAAAATACATTTATTCAATTCAATTCAATTCAAAATTCTTTAATCATCCCACACGGGGCAATTCAAATAAAAAGGTCTGGATTAAAATGATCTTACAAAATATACAAAATATCACAATACACAGTACAAAAAAAAAAGAGTCAAGGTTCAAGAATTTAAGAGTCGAATAGCCACTGGCAAAAACGAATTCCTTTTCATTGTTGTTTGAAAACTATAAACTTTGAACTACAAACTTTGAACTATAAACTTTGGCGGACCTTTAGCTGGACATGCAATAGGGTATCTGATTGCAGATTATCCAAGACTTTTGCAGCTCCATCTTTCCAAAAGACACTACCATGTTGCTGACCAGCTCCGGATAATGCAGCCACAGCAGAAAAGTTAAAACCAGAATCTTTCATTCGTGTAAGCAAAAGGTCTAAGGCTTTGACCCACATGATTGTGGGTGAAGTGACGGTCAACTGGTCATCATGGATATGCACACCACCTTCAGTTCTAGAATTTATAAATAAAATGTCTTATAGCCTGAGCAAAAAAAAAGGTAAAATATATTCTAAACAATGGACAATACCAATCACAAAGATATTAAAAAATATAAATTATGCAGTAAGCTATTCAACATTCTATGAATGATTATTTAAATTAAATCAATTTTATAATTAACCTTTTAATAATAATATACAAATAATAGTATACATTTATATGTTTTGGTAATCAGTTTTGATCATGGAGAACATGGACAGATTTTAAAGATGTATCAGAAAGTTTATAAAATAATGATAACTGGCAATACAGCTTTTGTTTTGTTGATTGGACAAAATCATACATAAGTACTAAAAGTACCTGAATTCTGGTAAGTCTCTGTCAAAGTTCACAGTGGATTCATGAACAACCTTTAGACTTGAATTAACAGCAACAACTTTAATCTGGAGATTATAAAGTGCAATAAATGATTATAGCCTAGCCTAGCTAGGCCTAGCTAGCAGTAGTGGTGATTGCAATGGTATCTGGTCATATGCAGCCTGTGGGCAGTAGGCCTAGGTCTAGTAGTAGAGTAGGCGGCTTAGGCCTAGTAGGCCTAGATATGAGGATAGTACCCTACAAACCATTCCACAACTCACAACCTGGGCTGGCCGGATGGGTTAGCTAGCTAGCATTAGGCTACCTAGCCTACCTGGTCCTAGCTAGGAATAGCCTAGGCTAGGCTAGGTAGGCCTAGGCCTAGGCCTAGCCTGTGCCTAGCTTAGCTAGCCTCAACAAAAACATTCATTCGGTCTTTCGTGCACGGAAATTAAATTATTTATCATACTAAATATTAGCTCTAATTTGCTTACCTGCTGAGTGCTGAAATCAAAACCTAAAAATAATTCATCCCCTCCTCCAAACATTCTTCCTTCTTTTTTGTTTTGTTGTCTGAGTTGTGTTCCGCATCACCGCACACAGCCAGGGATGGGAAACCTTTGACCCACTACTCTCACAGTCATTATCCAATCCAATGCGAGAGCTGATAAAACTTTTAAAGTTGATTGTAAGTATAGACTTATAATATTATGGTACAGTAATTGGATTGACACTTTTTTTTTAAATTTACTCCGTGGGATACTCTGATATATTATAAATGGAAAGAAATTCATAACGAAAATATTTTATCATTTCCTGCATTTATAATTATTTCCATGTCAATGGTTTGAAAAGTTGACCTTATAAACAGACAAAAGGGGATATTACGATAAGCCAATGAATTGCATGACCATCCATATCATAATTGTCTACATGCCAACGAATCTAGTGTACAGAGTAACAGTTTACCACACTATTGTGTAATTCGCAATTAAACGTTGGAAATATCGTGTCTGTTCGTTCGATCAGTAACAGTCGTTTATTTACACTGGTCAAGATTTGGGTCTTGGATAGATAGATATAATCGATAATAGAACTACAATGGAAACCAATGGAACAGGACAATTTATTTGTAATTATCCAGTATTTGAAATGTATATCTACCAAATAACAGAAACAGATAGATATGAAATCAACAAAGTAATTCTTAAAATATTTTGTGTGATCGCAATAATATTAAATATGTTTGTAATTCTACAGTTTATTGTTGAAAAGGAACTACGTAAACGGAGTCATATATTTACTTTCTCGTTGGCTTTTTCAGATGGACTGTTTGCTGTGTTTTTGTTGATTTCAGTTATTCTTAAAACAGTTTCACTGAAATCAACAGTAATACTTGCATGTATTGCAATATCAGCTTCGCTTGTATCACTTCTCACACTGCTAGCTATAGCAGTTGAAAGACTCGTCGTTATCGTTTTGTTTCCATTTAATCCAAATGTGAATTCTGCTCGAAGACTATTTACTATTTCAGCAATTATTTGGTTCTTTTCGTTTTTATTTACAATATTAATGTATACCTTTGATCGGGTGTATGCATTGGAAATTACAATCAATATATTCAACGTGGTTTTAATATATATTCTTCATATTATATACTTTATGATATATAGAAGTGTCAATAGACATGAGAAGAAGATGGAAGGACATAGATCCAGAGGATCTAATACAAGTGAAAGAAATGCATCTACAAAACTTCTAAAAACGTTCACAATTATCCTCTTTTCATACGCATTTTGTTGGGTACCACTTAATGTAACTACACTGTTAGACTTCCATTATCAATTTAGTTGTACAAAAGAACATTATGTAGATGCATACGCCATAATATTGAACTTAACAGTGTTATATGCCGTGATTAACCCTTTGGTGTACGGATGGCGATATACAGATATTAGAAAAAGTGTGAAGAAACGGTTACTGTGCAAAAAAATGAATGTCATGTGCCAACCTTCAAGTACAATCATCTAAATGTAAACTCGTAATAACAAATATCTCTCTCTTTTTTTACAAAATATTATAACTTTTATTATAGATTTTTTATAGATTTTTTTTTGTGATAAATTCCGTATATATGTTGATAGCATTTATTGTAGATTTATTGAAGAAACAAACACTATCTGTAAAATGTAAAATAAATTAGAAGAAAACAATAACAATGTACTTATTAATTAACAACATAGTTGGATACCATCATTTTTTTCATGAAGATTTTCAATATAAGAGTCGTGGTTTTTTTTCATTACGTTGATCAAATATCATGCCTACGTCAATGATTAAAAACATGACCTTGTCAACAGCAAAACAGGATGTGTTGCGATAAACCTTCCATTATATTAACAACAATTTCCATTATAATACCAACTGCCAATTCAACCTTAACGTATCACAGTGGTAGTCGGACCTGGACTAAACGTACAGTAGTCAAACCTGGATCAACCTACCTAAACCTATTTTGAATGGAATTAGATTGTCTAATACTGATTTATACTATACTGGTCAAGTAGATTTAAAAGACTTTATTCAAATCGACATTTTGAACTGAAGAATTCATACAAACAATGGAAAGCAACGAAACAGACCCAGAACAATTTGTGTGTAATCTGTCGGTATTCCAAATATATTACTACGAAATAATTGAAACAGATAGATATCACATCAACAAAGTGCTTTTCCAAATAACGTGCATGATCGCATTATTGTTAAATGTGTTTGTGATTCTTCAGTTTATTGTTGAAAAGGAACTACATAAACGTAGTCACATATTTACTTGTTCTTTGGCTCTCTCAGATGGACTGTTTGCTGTTTTCTTTTTTATTTCAGTTACTATTCAAAACGCTGCAACTACATCCGGGAAATTAATTGCATCTATAGGAATATCATCTGCAATTGTGTCACTTCTCACACTGCTAGCTATAGCAGTTGAAAGACTCGTGGTTATCGTTTTGTTTCCATTTAATCCAAATGTGAATTCTGCTAAAAGACTCTTTGCTATTTCAGCAGTTATTTGGGTTTTTTCGTTTTTGACAACAATATCAGTGTATATCTTCAATCGGTCGTATACATTGGAAATTATACTCACTATATACAACGTGGTTTTAATATATATTCTTCATATTATATACTTTATGATATATAGAAGTGTCAAAAGACATGAGAAGAAGATGGAAGGACATAGATCCAGAGGATCTAATACAAATGAAAGAAATGCATCTACGAAACTTCTAAAAACGTTCGCAATTATTATCGTTTCATACGCATTGTGTTGGGTACCAATCAATATAACTACATTGTTAGACTTACATTATCAATTTAGTTGCACAAAAGAATATTATGTTGACATATACGCCATCGGATTTAATTTGACAGCGCTGTATGCCGTGATTAACCCATTGGTGTACGGATGGCGATTTACAGATCTTAGAAAATGTGCAAAGAAACGGTTGCTTATGTGCAAAAAACTTATACAGTCTAAAGAAACAGTTACTACTGGACAGGAACAAAAACAGTCTGAATAAACGGTTACTTACTGGACAGGAACAAAAAAAAGTCTACTGTAAATAAACGTAATTACTATTTGACAGGAACAAAAACAGTCCAAGAAACAGTTTCCACTTGGCAGGAACAGATTGAAGCAATCTAAAGAAACGATTACTATCAGAGCAGGATAGGAAGAAACATTTTGCTACTGCTCGCAGATACAGTCTAAACTAGAAAGCCACTCCGAGAGTGCATACCTCCGCCTACTGTAAAATTCTCCTACACAAGATTTCTCCGGGAAAAAATATATAATAGTGTGTGTGTCTTAATGCTGTTTGTGATTTAGGCTAATTTCACTACAAGCATGTGTATGCGAGTTTGGTGTAATGGTTATGTAACAAGCCTTTCAATTAACAATAGCTTCAATAGAACAGCAACGCGAAAATCAAACGAGTGAATTTGAAAAGAAATAGGATTTTAAACTACTCGCATCACAAAAGGTGCACATTAAATCAAATTATGTTTTAAAATTACAAATCACAAATTATAACTCTTGCCTCTTGTACAAAAATGAAGTTTTTTGGACAAGTAGTTCTCGTGAAAATGCAATTTCAGTTTACTTGTTACTTTAAGACTGCTCGCCGGCTTTTGAAAAACTCGGTCCTATCTTTTAACACTAGCAGGTCTGAAAAGTATTCTAAAAAGACCATGGTCCCAAATCTGGACCAATTTAATGGAATTGTCCTTGAACACATATCTATCTGTATATTCATTTTGGTAAAGATCTTGTAATTACTTTTTGAGTAATTCTGCTAACAAACAAACAAACAAACACGACCGATTACATATACCTCCTTGGTGAAGGTAAATAAACTGTTACCACTTGGCAGGAAGAGAAGGAATCTAAAGAAACGGTTACTATTACTGGACAGGAATAGAAAGACAATCTCGCTGCTGCTCCGAAAACAATCTAAAGTAAGGTTACAGTTGTATACAAAACAACTTTTAAACAGTCTCCGATTTAGGCCTATAGTTCGTACGTTTCCATGATTAAATTTAAAGATATAATCGTGTATATACATTATCGATATTGGAATAATACAGTTTTCACTCTTTTGCACAATTCTTCAAAGCTTATATGGTTATATAACAGATAATATTGAATTAAATATATATACTACTGTGTTGTTACATTTAGTATAGCTGACAGTTTTTGTTTATTGTTATTTTTCTTTTAATATTAGCTTTACCAGGATTTATCTTCGTTGCGAAATCAAAAAGAAAAAATAATAATAATTAAAGCAACACAGAATATACTTTTCAAACTTGCACAAAAACAGATTATGGAATTATCTTACAATTTGTCAAGTATTTTTTGAGATACTATTATAGGCTGTTTTGTTTTCTCTATTCACTTTCACAGATCCCAGCAGTACAATTGAACAATTTTCTCATGCGTGGTGAAGAGCAGATTATTGTTATTAACAAAAAAGAATTGTGTTGTGTAGTACCGGTATTTACGTATATCCTATTTGCAATAGCAGACATAGGCCTATACGTCAAGACACTACGTATTTTAATATTACAAGGCCAGAAAAAATCTGTTTGACCTACGATACAGTTTTAAAAACCAATCAGTGTTCTCTAGCCAATAGTGTTCGACTTCGACTACTGGAACATAAATATGCTGTTTCAGAAATATACTTTCTGTATCTTAAATTGAATCGGGCTAGAGCTATTGATTTTGAAAAGGATCTCAAAGTATAAACCCAGTCGGTTGCTGCAACATCTCGTGTTAATGTTATATTACTGCAGATTTTGTTGATTGGAAATTCTAATCACTTATCTATAAACGGCAGTTGGAAAAACAGTACACAATGGAAAATAACGAAACAGAGTCGTTTTTGTGTAATTATTCAATATTTGAAATACACTTCTACGTTATAGGAACAGATGAATACTACGTTAACAAACTTCTTTTTCAAATAACTTGTGTCATCGCATTGTTATTAAATGTATTTGTGATTCTACAGTTTATTGTTGAAAAGGAACTACATAAGCGAAGTCATATATTTACTTGTTCTTTGGCTCTCTCAGATGGACTGTTTGCTCTTTTCTTTTTTGTTTCAGTCACTGTTAAAAACGCATCGAATGCATCCATATTAATAATGTCCTCTATTGGAATATCAGCTTCGCTTGTGTCCCTGTGCACACTGCTAGCTATAGCAGTTGAAAGACTTGTGGTTATCGTTTTATTTCCATTTAATCCAAATGTGAATTCTGCTCGAAGACTATTTGCTACTTCAGCAGTTATATGGTTATTTTCCTTTTCATTCGCTGGATCATTGTTTACATTTGAACAGTTATATATATTGGAAATTATTTTCGTTATATTCAAATTCTGTCTGATTCACATTCTTCATTCCATCTACTTTATGATATATAGATATGTTGCTAAACAAGATAAGAAAATGGAGGCTCATAGATTCAGAGGATCCCAATCAAATAACAATTTCAGTACAACTCGGAAACTTCTAAAAACATTTTCAATAATCATATCGTCATACGCACTATGTTGGTTGCCAATAAACGTAATTACACTTTTGGACATATTGTTTAAATTTAGTTGCACGACAGAAATGTATCTTGACGTTTACGCTATTGCATTTAACTTCACAGCACTATATGCCGTCATTAACCCATTGGTATACGGATGGAGAAATAAAGATATTAGAAAATGTGCAAAGAAACGGTTGCTTATGTGCAAGAAACTGAAAGATTCGAAAGAAACGGTTACCCGCGGTACTACTACTACTACTTGTCAGAAAACAACAGAAACGGTCCAATAAAATTGTTATTGTTGTCGTTATACTGTACGGTAAAATCGAAATCAACGAACGATTACAATCACCGTGAAT
Source organism: Antedon bifida (assembly GCF_963402885.1). Lineage (NCBI taxonomy): Eukaryota > Metazoa > Echinodermata > Crinoidea > Comatulida > Antedonidae > Antedon > Antedon bifida. The sequence goes on along the minus strand of NC_136226.1, from coordinate 9,841,518 downwards.
TATGTACAGAAAATACAAAATTAATTCGATTAGAGACGGTTCTTATGCAGAAAACAGAAAACTGTTATTTACAACAACAATTTTCATTTTCATCAAAGCATTGGCAGCAATTTTAATTCTTTAAGTTTTATATATACTACCTGTATACAGACAATAGCACACCAGGTAAAATGAAATTATCATCTAAATGTAATTTTAAATAATTATTAAAATAAATCTGATTGATTGAATATATTATTTTATTCACATAAACTAAAAATTAGACAAAACAAAATAAATAGCACACATCGAATACCAGCTGTGTATAGGCCTACAGTATTAAATATGAAAAACTGTCATAAAAAGAGATAGTTCGAAGATTCCAATAGGCCCGATTAAAGACAATGTAATTCATAGTACTGAACTGTATAATGTTTACCTAGATGATCTGAATGTAGCACTTAGTAGATGTGGTTACCAGTGTAGAACTTCAAATATTGTCTAAATAATTTAAGTTATGATTGGTTATGATGACATGACTATTATGGCTTCATCTTTTTATGGGTTAAAAATATAGCTAAAATATGTGAGCAGTATGGTCTAGAACATGATGTCTGTATGGTTATTTCTCGAAGTAGAATCAGAATATCATAGAATATCATATATATCAGAAGAACAATAGAAGTGGTATCAAATATTAGGCTAAATAATGATTATTATCTTACGTGACTTACCTAGGACATTATTTTACGTAATGATTTAGATGATTATAATGACATTAATCGCCAGTATCGAGCGCTTTGCATTCGAGGTAATACTATTAGTAGACGTTTTAGTAGATGTAATGAGAATGTTAAATGTAATTTTAAAAAATCTGTACTGTTTTATGTTATGGTGTAACCACACTGTAAAAACTATTAAATCTCTGGAGGTAAGTAAGTACTTGTCAACTGGTTTAACCAAAAAGTTAACATTGATTTATTTAATATATATTTGAAACCAGATGAAATTTTTTGAGAATCTCTGGAGGTATGCTACAACAAAAATAGTCTTTTGTAAATATTATATTAAGGATATTCAAGGACAAATACCAGCAACTTTTGGGAGCAGCATCTAACTAATCTACCTTTTCCGATACATTATGCTTTATTATGTATTATGTGCAGTAGTTTTGACAATCAAAAGGTTGTATTTTGTTGTTGATTAGCATACTATCAATTATTAATAAATGCTTATCTTATTTGGAAACAATAAATTTTGTTCAATGTTGACATGTTTTTTTTTTGTATAAGTGTTTTTAAATGCAGGTTCTTCAAAGCTTGATATTCGAGAAACGAAACCGAACTTTTGTGGCATAATGTACTAGGACCTAAATCCACTTCTAAAGCATAATTATTGGAAGTTTTTTTGTCAGTTTGACCCTGTTTCTCTGATGTTTTGTCCCAGTCTCGTATGTCGTTATGATCTGAAATCTGTTAAAGCACAAAAATAATTATAAATGAGTTGTAACTAAGCTACGCGTTACAGCTTTTTAGTCGCGTGAAAGCGACTCTATAGTTCACTATGTCGGTCGGTTGGTCTGTCTGTCTGTCGGTCCGGTATCACTATGCGTTTTATCGCTTTCTGACCTTATCTTGATATCAGTTTAATCTAGCTAAGTCAATTTTTCACAGAATATTCCTTATGGCCAGGAATCGATGTGGTTATGTTTTCACGGTGCGCAATAAAAAATTACGCGGTCTACGCACGATTTAATGAAATCACGTTTGTAATCATATCTTCACAACCATGAATCACAATTAAATAAAATTTGGTACTCATAAATTTCAGGGCATAAATCATCATATGGCAATACAATTACGTGCGTAGCGCATGTACCGCATGCGTACGCGCGCTTAAAATTTTCAAAATTTATTTTCGATGAAATAAGAGTACGTTTCAGGCAATTTTAAGCGTTTACAAAATTGCCATGAGTGCGCAGATTTTTGCGCGCGCACTGCGCGTTAAATGTTATTGCGCACTCTTTTTTTCCGATTTCTGTTTTCTTGACTTACTTTTCAACTCGAAATTACGTTATACGAGCACGTCAAAAGTGACAGGCTACGCACGTGTAAATTAAAAAAATATAAATGTTTTTAAACATTTCAACATTTTTAAACATGTTCAGTAATTTCGGTCAGTATAGTTCACTATGTCGGTCGGTCGGTCTGTCTGTCGGTCTGTCTGTCGGTCCGGTATCACTATGCATTGTAGCACGCGACTTAATGGCTGTTGGCCTTGTTGTATTAGATTGGACTGTGATTAAGATGTTCCTTGTTATTCTTTCATCGTTTTGTCAGCCTACTTTATGTGAACACGATTTATCATAGTTTTTTTTTCCTTTTCATTTAATTGTTTGCTCAACTCCTTTATGTATAGCTCTGATTATTATTGATTAAAGAAAATTAGAAAATTGATATGAACGTGTTCATGAAATAGATTATGATATCTGAAACAGATTTGCTGTAACAGATACTCGTTTATTAATACCAGTAATTATTGGTTTGACCATGAGAATATAGGAAATAATAATAACATAATAACAATACGTTCAGACGATTTGAAATTCTAATCAGTACTTCAAAGCTCATACGAAAGGCAGTCTCAGTGACATGATGGAATGTAACGAAACAGGATCGTGTTTGTGCAATTATTCTTTATCAAGAATATACTACCAAATATTAGGAGCAGATGAATACTACGTTAACAAAGTACTGTTTCAAATAACTTGTGTCATCGCATTGTTATTAAATGTGTTTGTGATTCTACAGTTTATTGTTGAAAAGGAACTACGTAAGCGAAGTCACATATTTACTTGTTCTTTGGCTCTCTCAGATGGACTGTTTGCTGTTTTCTTTTTTATTTCAGTTAATATTCAAAACGCTTCAACTACATCCAGTATAATAGTTGCAACTGTTGGAATATCAGCTTCGCTTGTGTCACTTCTCACATTGCTAGCTATAGCAGTTGAAAGACTCGTGGTTATCGTTTTGTTTCCATTTAATCCAAATGTGAATTCTGCTCGAAAACTATTTTTTATTTTAGCAGTAATATGGTTATTTTCGTTTATGTTCATTGGTTTATTGTTTCCATTTGGACACTTATATGAAATGGAAACATTCCTAACTATTTTCAAATTCTGTCTGATTCACATTCTTCATTCCATCTACTTTATGGTATATAGATATGTTGCTAAACAAGATAAGAAAATGGAGGCGCATAGATTCAGAGGAACCCTGCAATCAAATAAAAATGTCAGTACAACTCGGAAACTTCTAAAAACATTTTCAATAATCATATCGTCATACGCACTATGTTGGTTGCCAATAAACGTAACTACACTTTTAGACATATTTCTTAACATTAGTTGCACGTCAGAAATCTATATTGACGTTTACGCTATTGCTTTCAACTTCGCAGCATTATATGCCGTGATTAACCCATTAGTGTACGGATGGCGATATACAGATATTAGAAAAAGCGTAAAGAAACGGTTATTTATTTGCGACAAACAGAAACCGTCTAAAGAAAGGGTTACTAATGGGCAGGTACAGAAAAGAACGATTGATACTGCTCAGAAAACAGTAACAGTAGGCCTAAAGGTTATTACCGAGTAAGTAGGAACAGAAAACAACGTGTGCGACAGTCTAGAATAAGGTTACTACTGGCCAGGAATATAAAGAAAATCATGCTGTGTATATGCCTAAATCAGAAACGGTTATTTTATAACTGGATAAAAATAGAAGGAAATGTTGATGTTAGCCAGAAAGCAGTGTAAATAAAGATTACTACTTTATGGGCAGAAACAGCGGAAATGTGAAACAAGATGGTCTATAGTTACATACTGGGCAGGAATAGAAAGAAAATATTGCTATTGATCAGAAACATAAACACTCTAAAGAAAAGGCTATACTTTTCATAAAATCCCTGACTGCTTTATCAATTCTTTGATTTTCATTTTGCAATTATATTGGTATCTGTAGTGTAGCGCATAGATTTCGATGTGTAAGAAAATACAAAAATTAAAGTTTATTGATTGTATTAGGTTTTACAATTAAATAATAACACATAACATAGTATATTATTATACTGTTCTTCTCGTAAAGCATAGGCGTAAAATATTATACAGATATTGACTGCTTAGAGGTTAAATATAAGATTTGACATCCCCGAGGGAATGATATTATGTTCGAGGGAATATATATTTCCCGAAGCGCCAGCTGAGGGAAATATATATTCCCCGAGAACATAATATCATTCCCAAGGGGATGTCAAATCTTATATTTAACCGATATAAAAGGCAATATCTGTTATATTATATAGCCAAGAACAAGTCTGCTGGTGAAGCTAGGCTAGGCCTCCTATTCTATAGTATTTGTATTGTATGTAAACAAGCCTCCTGCCTAGACACCTTACCTTGCGAAGAATAATATACAGATAATTACTAATTAATGATTCCTTGGCAATAAAATATTCACTTAGGCCTAGGTCGTTTAAATTAACAGAAGAATTTCCATCAATAAGCCTATTAATAATAATATTATAATCAGGTAGGCCGAATAAACAATTCATCGTCTTCTCTTCGAGAAGCCGAATCACCGGATGTTCAGCGCGTACTAGTTACTAGGTTACTACCGTGAGTATTGACCAATCACAAACGGTGTTTCATCACATTTAGGGAGGACTAATAACAAATGAGGGCGCTATGTATGCATAGTTTAAATAGTTTAGATGAATAATTTCTTGAAGCAACTTCCGTGGCGCAACGGCGGAAGCGTTGTCTTGCGATGGAGTGACAATTCCCACCCGAGTTCAAATCCAGTAGATGACTTTTGTTTATTTATCGGCGAACGCGAGTGTTGCCACACGAAAATTACACAGTCAATATCATCGAACTCGAGAATGTATAGGATTAATGACAGGGGACACGATAATTACGCGAAAATTACTCAGTCAATATCATCGTTCTCGAGGATATATACGATTTACGATCCTCGAAGCGACAGTCATGTGACGCAGTTTCAACCAATCACGTTCACGTATTTACATAGGCTATGTAATATAAAATAATAATTAATGTTTGTAGATCTTACTTTAAATATTATACTTGTTTTGTGGATACAATAAAGTAATCTTATCTTTATACCGGCAAATAGTGTAGTTTACTATAGAAAATATGTGTATATTAAAAGAATGACTGTACTCGTAGTTGGATATAGTTGTGGAATTGGTTTTATTTGATAACTATCGGTAGCCTGAAATGAACTGAAACACCGGCATAACGTCGGAACACTGACCACTAAACAAGGCATGTCAAATATATATATGTATTGTTGATATTATTTCATTTATTAAAATTTTATTAAGCGTGTATGTTTCAGACATTTTTTTTATTCGTTTGTGTCAATAACACAACATAATACAATCATAGAATAATCTCCACATTGTTAAAATACAGCTTAGTGACGCAGGTAACCAGGCTTTGTGGTATTCCTTTAATCCTGGGTTAGAAGTGATGTCACACGTACACAGATTTTGAAAATAGTATTTACATCTAAGGCAACAGCGTTTATAAATTTGTTTTCAAATTTACAATTGGTACTTAAAATAAACGACAATCGTTAATCGTATGTATAAACTAGTAATGACATTTTCCATGTATGACATAGGTGGTTATAAAAATAGTCAATTATTCTCATCATATGTTCTTGCTATGACAGTGGTCTCTCCTCCAGCTTTGTTGATCAGGCACATCCTCCAGTTACTTATTCAATTTCCCTATTGTTGTATTGAATACCTTGAAGGTTTATCAATATTTGATATCAAACGTGGTTCTTTAACTATTAAAGGTAATACAGGTTTTGTACGTTTTAATTATATTTTGATCAATCTATGGAATTAATAACTATCTATTGAAGACTCGGTAACTTTGACCGGAACCCACTGTAAACAGTTTCATGGCCAACCAACAATTGCAACGTTGAGTATACACTACACTTATTGTCAACTAGAATTAAATTTTAAATCTTCAACCAAACAAATGAGACTAGTCATGCTTGTAGCTATTGAATTTAAGAATTTAATAACGTTCCTATGTACGACGAGTCATGCACAGTAACAATACTAGTAACCTTGTCCCAATTGCCAAAACTGAAGATCACTTGGATATTGGAAGCCCACTGGGCAATAGGTATACAACCATTGCATAACATGAAGATGTATTTGAAGAATTGGCTTGGAAACTTCATCTGTTTACTGCGCATACTCGAAACCTGATTTCCAGTCCACGTTTTTGTAATTTTATCATGGAAGCTCTTACAACATACATACAACAAAATAACGTCGATTATGATGTAATAATTATGGACTAGTTTACAAATTGGATTATTATACTCAAGGTATACAATTTGAACAATTAGGCCTAATGGTGTCCTTGTTGAATACGGTCCGAAGTAACACTTAACAATTAATTGGAGAAAATGGTATCAACAATGGACAACAACAGCACCGATAGCAATCTAACAGAGACGTCAGTTTATTGCGAATACAGTCTGGTTAAGATATTTTTCCATCAACTCTCAACAGATAGTATTAACGTAACAATATTGTACATACTGTGCTCGTTATCACTACTGTTCAATGTCAATGTATTTTTGCCAATAATATTTGAAAAACCTCTACGAAAACGTCAATACATTTTCACATCTTCTTTGGCTCTGGCAGACGGGTTATTTGCTTTAACAATTCTTATTACAGTTATTGTTGGAGATGGTTTTGACCAAGATACTACGGTAGCTATGACAGCCCTTAGCACAGCATTTGTGATCGCTTCATTACAGTCATTGCTAGCCATATCCATCGAAAGACTTCTTGTAGTGTTATATCCTTTTAATAAAGATATTAATTCACCTTACAGGCTATTTTTAGGTGTATTTATTACGTGGATATTGTCATTTACATTCGCAATTTCTGTAATCTACTCTGAACTTCAGATTGAACTGGATAATGCATTAGCATTGATCAATTTTGCGCTTCTTGTTCAGGTTAATGTGGTTTACATTATGATATATAAAACTGTTTTAAAACATGAAAAGAAAATAGGCCCGTCTAGATCGCAAGATTTACAAATATCAAAGAGGCTGCTCCACACATTCGCTATTACCGTTGGATCTAGTACTTTATGTTGGCTGCCGATTGATATTTTTCGCATTTTGGAAATCGTGTTTAAAGATTTCGGATGCATGGAAAACAATCATTTGGATATAGTGTACGCCATCTTTTTTGACTTGGCAGTAGCATACTCTATGATCAACCCTATTGTGTATGGATGGAGGATCTGTGAGTTTAGAGAAGCTACAAGAAATCGGATGAAATGGTTATGTAGTATACGCTCGAGATGAATCACCGAGTCTGTAATACACAGCACACTGAATTATTATTTATAATAGTTAATATTGATCTATTTGCAAAGTAATCATCTAAAAGGGAATGTTAATTCTTAATCTGGTCTTAGTAAACAAACCTATAAAACAAGATTATCTAAATTGTCACTACAGTGCCCTAAATTCTCTTGTCTAGGATATGGATGAAAAAATCTAAGAAAGCGGGGGACAACTGAATGTATAGTTCGAGTATAAACAAATTAGATACCTATACTTTCATTTTAGGCTCTACAGTACTTTGTAAAGGCAGGGAAGAGTGAAATTACACTCTTGTAATTTCACTCTTCCCTGGCTGATTTAAAACTACACTTAAAATTAGTAGTTATGAAATTGTTAAATATTTCTCAAATTGCATATAGTAGTAAACGTATATATATAATATATCATTGTTCTGTTGTCTGAAGCGTCAATTATTACATTTTTCAATTGGCGATAGGAGTCGGCAATTGTACAGTTTGGTTGACTCATATGTCTTATTAAATCTCTTGGCATACTTTTTGGTTGTCATGTAATCTTCTAGTAAGATCTTGTATTTATTCCGTTGCTGTCTTTCTCCATGGTCGTAGGTTAATGAACCTTGCAAGACCACGGGCAAGTGCCGTTGATGCTCCGCCGCCAGGTTGTTCGGCTGCTTGCTGGTTGTCTTGAGGTTCCTTGCTCGATGCTGCCTCGTCTGCTCTAGTGGTACTGTCTGCCGAGTTCGACCTTTCTTCCTACACATAATGAAGTATATTCCATTTAGATTAATTGCTTATAAGCCTAAGTGTTTATATAAATTAATCTTAACACGGAGTTTTGACAACCAAGAACCAATGTTTTATTTAAATTAGTATACCTTTTAACAAGGTAGAAGAAAGAATAGCAAACCGTACCTCTGAAACTGTCGGTAAATCAGCAACTCCACGACCTCTTGTTGTTAAACCTAATAAGTAGATTATTTGTATATTTGGCTGTTAAATTATCGGTTAAACATGTGTGTGTGTGTGTACATTATTAATTACACATTGACCATCATAAGCCAATATTACATTAATTATTTTATAGGTATAAGTAATAAAATACCTGGTGCCATAATGAGCATTGGAGCTAATGTGTCAACACTTTCGTCGTCTTCCTCGCTAGAACTTAAATTCCCAGGAACAACCCCTGGACTATTTTCTCCATCGCGATTTCCAACTCCAGGTTTATCCGGAATGATATCTTGATCCTTAATAAAGATTATAACGGCACCAAAGTTATTTTCGTTTATAGTTGTAGGTTGACTTTAAAGTATGATTTGGTACATATAAATTATAGGTTTCTGAAACTATAATAACATAGATTGCCCATTACAATTTTAATAATGATAGTTAGCCGGTTCGATGATGGCAAGTGATGTAAGGCAACCCACCGCTGCTGCTAAACTATTTGGTTTAGGTTCTCAATCTCATCTTGAATGGGAACTCTACTTGTTTTTGAGTTTTATCATGAACTTACATCTACGGCTCCGTGGTCATCTATGTGGCTAAGTACAAGTTTCTCAAGGAATTTCTTGCGTTGCTGACGTCCATGGAGTTGTGAGAAAGTGTTTTGCAGACGATTCATTCTAAGTAATCAAGTAAAAGTATTTTGCTGCTCTAAATAAGTATGTTCACTACAACTTATAGTTACCTGTATAACATATACTATACATTTAAAGTGATATCATAGATTTCATCATCTTTCTTATCGACTTAGACCTGTAATTATCATCATCGTTAAGTATGCCACAAACCTTCTCTTAGACATTCTGTGCAATAAACTCGATTCCCCAATAATATCAGCGTCATTGAACAACTGCACTGAAGATATAACTGGATCTGTCAGATGAAAATATGAAATAATTGCTCTATCAAGATTTCTTGAGGTAATAGACAGGACCAAATTACACAATGTTTAATTATAGGTATTTAATTCTTACAACAAACATTCAATAATGCTAAATTGAAGAGCAACTGCATATTGGTTCACACAATTCACCTACAGTACCTGGCCTAATTAAAACAATGAATTTCTCGTACCTTGATCAAGATGAAAGCTTCCCATATCGGCCTTCTCTTTAAAATGTATTATCTCAGGATGTTTCACGGGCATCGCTGTAATAACGTTACTTTAATACAAATTTTACAGAAAAAAAGCAGAATACGAATTTGTGGAAGACTATTAAATAAGTGTTGCATAAATGTAGCATAACTAACACAACTACACTATGAAACTAGTTTGAAAAACGTATGATGTGCCCAAATATGGTAGTGATATTCCTACATATCGTAGTGATATGACATATATGGGCACATCACATTATTTTGGCACGTAAAGTTTGATAGATGTAAACAAGACTATAGCCGTTATACAAGATCGTTTATTTGAAGGTTTTAAATTCTAACGGAGTTTTAAAACGTTTAATGAACGATATGGATGATGAAGATATGAACACGTTTTGGTGTGTACAGCCTATAGGCCTAATTGACTTAGATATAAAATTGTAATTTTGAGGATTGGAATATAATGTATACCTTTATGATGTAACGTACCTTTTAGATTGCTTCCGGTATTCCGGAGGTTCGACCCTAACAAATAAGGAATGACTGACGATATCGCTGATTTTTTTCTGCCGATTTTCAAGTTGATGAGAATATCCAAAACCAAATATCCCATAAGCAAAACAAAGTTCCATCTCAAACCTGCCAACTATCTAATAGTATTCAATTGAAGCTTTTAAAAATCATGACTCGCCAGGCCTAATGCCTATAAAGATAAATATTGTCTTCCAAGAAACACAAATTCAAGTTTTACTTTTTTTTATTTCTTATAATTTAATCTATAACGTAATTATGATTTGTATTTTGTATAGATTTACACACACAAAAAGAAATAATGTGTTAATTTTAATTAAAAGAAACATATGTTAATCTAATTTTATTGATTTTATGAGTTTTACGTATAGGCCTAAAATGTTCTAAAACATTATAACTATCTTTAATATAACAAACTAAAAATCTAGAAATCACTTTCCGAGGGCTTTAGTTACCTGATGCTTGTATCGGATGTCATATGTATTCGCCAAATATAAGCTCTATAAATATTGGAAAAAAAACTATAGAATCAATACAGAGCTATCAGACGAATCGATTAAGCATCTATGTAGGCCTATCTAATCATGTAAGGTAAATGGTGTAGCGTAATATCCATAATGGATAGTGGCTACAAATTGTTGTCGTGATGCATTATAAACATTAGTAAAGAGTATAATAAGAGTATAATAAGGAGTAGTTAGTACAATTAGGAATAATGAGGAATAATAGGCCTACAGCAACTGATCTTATATTAAAGAAAATCATTAAAACTGACGGCACAATACAATTATTTTGCTTATAATGTATCTCTCGTTATTAAGCAATAATAATAGCACATATAGTTGGTGGATCGAACACTAATTATTACAACATCAAAACGTTTTGTAATGAATTGGGTAAGAGGGCGATATTTTAAAAATTTTAAATATGAGAAAATAATATTAATAGTGCGTATGTTTTGTACATAATGAAAACCTCAATTTACTTCATTAGTACAGTTAATATTTACCTTAATAATATCAAACATGTGTATATCAGTATGACCAACAATACGATGCGTATGTGAGTTTTCAACTAATACCAGATCAACTCGAACTTCGTTAAGTACATCATTCATTTTTCTAGAGACCTAGTTCGAGAATAATGACAGGAGCAGTAACCAAAATAGCACGTGATCTTTATCACAAAGGACATTCAGTATACGCTTATTCATCAGAGAAAGTTGAACGGCGTTCTTGTGAACATTAGCTGAATTATTGTACTGGACATTGAAAATTATCAACTTGTAAATGTATAAACCTCTGTCTACACTATTAAACTAGTTTGACTAGACAAAAATATCAAACTCAAATATGGTAGTGATATGACTAAATATGGTGGTGATATGACATCATCATGTCCATATTGGTACATCACATTTTGTTGTCACATAAAGTTTTATAGCGTAGTCAGAGCTTTAAATAGAAAAGATTAAAAGTCATTTAAAAGAAACATTTTTTGATACCGTTATTGAGAAATGTTTGGTATCGTCAAAGACGATCGTTCCATCCTCAGGAGTATATCTGCCACTTGTCTTGATGAAATTTCCTACACGAAAACGAATGTACAACTCTGGATCTACCGCACCAATTACTGTTCAGTGTTAAGAACATTTTCGGAGACAAAATGAGGAGATAAACTATGGAGATCCAATTTATAACTTATTTATATGCATTACAGACATTTTAATCCTTAAACGTGCCTTGTACATAATTAATTAAAACGTGTTGTTATTTATAAACACAGTATGATATCACTGTTATGAGTCGTTGATTTTATAATAAAAATAAGATAAATGAGCTAACTACAACAACTTATTATTATTATTATTATTAGTTTATTTCCACTTATTTACCTATATAAAGTTAATATAGGCCTACCACTCATTCTCATTGCATGCTATGATGTAGTATAATGTCAGCAAATCACTGTAATATAGCAAAGGATACACTGTTCATTAATGTCTCGTAACTTTTTCATATGAACACTCAAAACTCCACTCTGAAAACAAGTTATAAAACTGGAAAGTAACGACAAAAATACGTGGAATATGTGATGAAATTCAAAGGGAAGACGGTCGTTATATGACGTTCATAACATGATAATTATAGCTAACAATATATCATATAAAAGTTAACCATGGGCCTATCAGGTCTAACCTAAGGTAGGCTATAGCCTCAACCTAGGCCAGGCCTGTAGGGGTAAGTTTATAATTGAGTAGGTAGGCCTATACCAGTTATAATTATACTTACCGGTGGAGCAGTTATGTAATGAGCTTTGTCGTGGTTAAAGAAATCATCCTCAACTACGTCATCAATTTTGTGCATGTGTATTGCAGACATAATTTATTTATTGTTCGCCTCACAGTAAACTGTTAAAAAGAAAATGTTTAATTTCAGTAAATTCGTTCACCAAAAAAAACCGCTTTTCAACATCGCACGCGTCGAACGAACATATTACATTCCATTTGTACGCAAACACCACGCTCGTAATACGTCATAATTATGTGTTACGATTTATATACATTCACATTTAATTTTCTGTGTAAACATTATTCCTCATGACAAAAAACTCCACCTCTAAAATTAAAAAAATGCGAACTCATATTGAGCTGTTTATTGGTTGGCGACACATGTACGCTTTCATTCAACGATGTTATTTAGCACAACTTAAATACAACTCTCCTAATATAAATATAGAAAAGTCTCAATGTGCTTCTTTTATGACAAGTGCCGCTCTTTGTAAAGATGTAGATTGTTTTATTGTAATAGCATACCGTGCAATTACAGATTGAGCTAATGATATATAATGGTGTTGTACAACATCATTTCTTATCATTATTATATGAAACAAACATAGTTATAAGTCAATCTAGGCTATATTTAGGAGTTTTATTCCAATTCATTATTCAAAAATTTATATCATTGATATCGATTCGTGGCTGATTATTTTTTCCAATGTCCACAAACATATGTATTATTGTTATTATAGGCCTACAGTATTAACAAATACATTTGCATCGTTGCTGTTGTCGAAGTATTAAAGTATGTTCGTGTTCTGGGCAGCTCTTATATTTTGTATTTTAGAAATGACAATAATCATTGTTATTCCCAACAAAATAAATAAAATACAAATTTATAATCAATTTGATTTATAGTATCAGTCACCAAAGCGCTGATATAACCACCAAAGTGTCCCTTAAACTCTGTCTACACTATCAAACTAGTTTAACAAAAAAGTGTGATGTGCCCAAATATGGTAGTGATATGCTTAAAATATGGTAGTGATATGACGTCATCGTGTCCATATATGGGCACATCACATTTTTTTGTCACATAAAGTTTGATAGTGCAGACAGAGCTTTATATTATTAATAGTAGGGGTATCCGGTCATATATTTCTCCATGTTCATTTCGCGCGGGAAAGTGATCTTGTAATAGGGGTGTCCCCTGCATCTGGTGTCCTCTGAATAACTTAACTAAGGGATGCTAGTAGACATGGTTACAATGCATAATTATGGAAATACTGTAACATCGATGTTGACAGGAGTGAAATTGATTCAGATTGCAATAAATCAAATTCACATAACAAATAGGTTTCTTTATTCTATTATTGTGTACAATACAATACTAATTGGTGATATATTTATGTTAGAAACAGTCGATAAAAGACCTGCCATACGTGCCACTGATTAAACCTTATTTATTTTAACTTTACGGCATATCATTTTTATGGTACAAAAAACATTCAATGTTAACCAGAAAAAAAATGTTAATTTGTTTATTTGGAAAGAAAATATAATAGTGTTCAATATAAGCATATCTATACTATGATACACTATTTTACAGAGCAAACAATTGTAAATAAAGTGTTGTTTTATACTTAAATGGGTCTTAGATGATTTTGGAGGACCCACAAAATAATGATACATACTATATATACGGTACGCCCGACGGTACGGTACGCCTGTATAATAAGCACACTGTAACTACATTGCTTATATAATAATGCCAAGGTCTAATCTCTATATTATAAATTGATTCTTCTTTAAAATCGATTGAAAGGAATATCTAATCATTATTGTTTAACGATTATAACTCTAAAAATAACGAAAGCACAAACCGAAGAAGCCTCGACTAGCACACTCGCATCATAGATTGCCTATCAATATCGAACCACGAATGCATCACCATGGAAACGGAATATCACGTCTATACCGTGTGTTTTATTTGTTTTATCATTGTACGTTTCAATTTGTTTATTGAGACGGTTAGTAGAACTTAGTGTAATTTATTCTGAAATGAAGTCAATATGCACATGGCTTGTAATGGCTCAATCGTCATAAGATGAAATATGGTAGTTACTCGAAAGGAAATTGCAGCCAAAAGGGTAAGTGAAAACAATCAGGGCCGTATCAATCGTTCGTTAAACTAAAAAGGTAGACTGATTAACACGAGATAGCCAGCAATTAGGGTCGCAATATTTTGGTTAAAGTAAGGTTTGGACTGATTAACACGGGATATCCAGTGCAATTTGACCATATCAATCTTTCAGTGACAGTTAGACTATAACAAGTTAGATTGATTAACACAGGATTGACATGGCTCGGTTAGACTACAATGGTAGACTGATTAACACAGGATTGACATGGCTCGGTTAGACTACAATGGTAGACTGATTAAAACGGGATATCCAGTGCAATTTGACCATATCAATCGTTCAGTTAGACTATAACAAGTTAGACTCATTAACACAGTCATGATTGACATGGCTTGGTTAGACTACAATGTTAGACTGATTAACACGGGATATCCAGTGCAATTTGACCATATCAATCGTTCATTTAGACTATAACAAGTTAGACTGATTAACACATGATTGACATGGCTTGGTTAGACTAAAATGGTAGACTGATTAACACGGGATATCCAGTGCAATTTGACCATATCAATCGTTCATTTAGACTATAACAAGTTAGACTGATTAACACAGGATTGCCATGGCTCGGTTAGACTAAAATGGTAGACTGATTAACACGGGATATCCAGTGCAATTTGAGCATATTAACCGTTCAGTTACACTATAAAAAGACTGATTAACACAGGATTGACATGGCTCGGTTAGACTAAAATAGTAGACTGATTAATAGGGATATCCAGTGCAATTTGAGCATATTAACCGTTCAGTTACACTATAAAAAGACTGATTAACACAGGATTGACATGGCTCGGTTAGACTAAAATAGTAGACTGATTAATAGGGATATCCAGTGCAATTTGAGCATATTAACCGTTCAGTTACACTATAAAAAGTCTGATTAACACAGGATTGACATGGCTTGGTTAGACTAAAATGGTAGACTGATTAACACGGGATTTCCAGTGCAATATGAGCATATTAACCGTTCAGTTACACTATAAAAAGTCTGATTAACACAGGATTGACATGGCTTGGTTAGACTAAAATGGTAGACTGATTAACACGGGATTTCCAGTGCAATATGAGCATATTAACCGTTCAGTTACACTATAAAAAGTCTGATTAACACAGGATTGACATGGCTGGGTTAGACTAAAATGGTAGACTGATTAACACGGGATTTCCAGTGCAATATGAGCATATTAACCGTTCAGTTACACTATAAAAAGTCTGATTAACACAGGATTGACATGGCTTGGTTAGACTAAAATGGTAGACTGATTAAAACGGGATTTCCAGTGCAATATGAGCATATTAACCGTTCAGTTACACTATAAAAAGTCTGATTAACACAGGATTGACATGGCTTGGTTAGACTAAAATGGTAGACTGATTAACACGGGATTTCCAGTGCAATATGAGCATATTAACCGTTCAGTTACACTATAAAAAGTCTGATTAACACAGGATTGACATGGCTTGGTTAGACTAAAATGGTAGACTGATTAAAACGGGATTTCCAGTGCAATATGAGCATATTAACCGTTCAGTTACACTATAAAAATCTGATTAACACAGGATTGACATGGCTTGGTTAGACTAAAATGGTAGACTGATTAACACGGGATTTCCAGTGCAATATGAGCATATTAATCGTTCATTTAGACTATAACAAGTTAGACTCATTAACACAGGATTGACATTACTTGGTTAGACTAAAATGGTACACTGGTTAATCGTCAAGACAATTAAATGGGGTAGATCAATCGTTTGGTTTAGACTAAAAACGACTGATAAACAGTAAAGTACTAAAATAGGACGTGACATAAATCGTTTGGTTAGACCTTAAAGACTGATTATTCACAAGATAGTCAGAGCAATTTAGGCAAAAATTGTTGTTTCGTCAAGTCGAACAATTGTCAAGTCGAACAATTGTCAAGTCAATTTTACCAGGGAAGAGTGAAATTTCAATGAAATAAAAATGTCACTCTTCCCTGATCTTACAGTAAACTGAAATAATAGATCAAATGCAATCAAAACGACGATGGATTTTACTAATTATTAGCTCAGGAAAGTAAATTCAATTATCCCGTTTGGTTATAGATGGTTGAAAAGGTAGACTGATTAACAGTCGAAAAAAAATTGAATAAATATGTGATATGAGTGATACACAATTCAACCAATTATGTTATTCTAAAACTGATTAACACATTGCAGAGAAAATTATGCAGCATCAATCATTTGGCTAGACTGGTATACTGGCTACTAAAACACAGTAGAACAGAGACTGAAATATTAATTTGTAAGAAATATTTAAACGTTTGGTTAACTGAAACTTCAGTCTGAGACTGAACAATTAACTAAACTATTAACTCTTTCCGTCTTTATGACTAAAATGGTGAATCGATTAATACAGGAATTGATATAATCAAATGATTTATAAAATAATAATAATAAAAAAAATCCATAATATTGAAAAATAACGCGCTCACATTTTCCACCTTTAAATTATTCTTTTCTTCTGCTAGTTTATAGCTGAAACGATCTAACAAATGCCAACCACATCATTACTTAAACATTAAAAGACACCGCTCCAGAAATAACTATAACATTAATATTTTTATATTTTATTAAGTTGAGTGCACTATAAGTACAGTTGATCAATAACATAACTCTACTCTGTTGAAGAAACTGTAGGCCTAGATTATTTACACAGACCTACTTTTAAAATCGAATGACTATAATATATTTCTCACTAACTAAAGCTTTGTCTACACTATCAAACTTTACTTTTAGTGACTAAAAATTGAGGTGCTCATATATAGACATGACGATGTCATATCACTACCATATTTGGGTATATCACTACCATATTTGTCCACATCACACTTTTTTGGTCAAACTATTTTGACGTTTAATCATGACTCAAAATTCAAAATTAGCCTAGATGGAATATTACACATCCCTAATATTAATGTTATTTTTTTTGTAATATTGTAATTAGAGAAATAATTGGTAGTTGAGTAAGTAATAGGTAGTGAATTAGAAGCGGTTGGAATACCCACACTATCCCCTTTGAACCCATAGATACTTGCACACAAATTTGAAACAAATAGCACGTCAGTCGGAAGAAATGTCACCGATACCATTACTAAATCTCTCTCTACACTATCAAACTTTATGAGACAACAAAATGTGATATGCCCATATCATCACCATATTTGGGCACATCACACTTTTTATACATTTTTACTCTTACTTGCTGCGATGAATTTGGGTTAACCGAATCTATTCGAAATTATGCGTTATTTATTTTGTATAATTGTTTATATTACATTGGTATTTTAAATATTATTATTTGGTGCATTGTCCGATTAATATTGTTTTATAATAATATATTCATTATTTCCGTCGTTTTCCTTCTTTTAATCCGGTGAACCGTAGTATTTACTTATCTATCTCGTTTGCATTCATTACCTTTATAGATGTTCAATAAATTGATTGTCTTTGTCCTATTCTAGGCCTTAATAGATGCAATTGAGATCGGGGATACAAGAGCAGTGTGCAAGCACCTTGACAACGGTGGTGACGTGAACGCTACCGATAAGGTAATATGCCTGGCCTAGATCATATACCTGTAATTGATATGTACCACAATGCAAATAAAACAGTACATGCTTTAATGTATAGCTTATGTAAAACTTAATAAATGAAAATGTGAATTTAGAATATGGATAGATTATTAATATTATATGTATTATGTGTCAAAACATCTTTTATAATTAAACAACGGTGTATTTTCGAGTGAAATTAGTTTAAGACTTTTTCATATGAAAGTTAACTGGTCCTATTGCGCGAATTACATGAATAGGTTATTACAGTTTATACCCGGAGCATAGAGCAATGGAAACGTTCAGTCAGGCCTATTAAGCAGTTTGATGAACCATACAGTTGACGTAGGCTATGATGTACAGGGTCAATCAATACAAACGGCATCACTATGGTTGTTTATTACCTTAACAACAAGAATAATCTTAACATTTAAAAAGATGATTCTCTACTAGTATAGATAGTAATATATTTGAGGACACAATACTTGGCATTGTTCTCTATTATGTAAACTATGATACATAACATGACCATTAAAACGATGATACAGAGGTAATGTGCAAACAAAGGCGCCTTATTTCCTGTCTTGTCTGCTTATAAATTACGGTCCAATTTAATTGCTTTTCATTAAAAAAGATATTTATTCATCGAAATCATGATGTCAATGACAATAAATAGTCGATAATGATGAATACGATGACGATGACGATTAAATCCATTCATTGAGACACTCCAATCATGGACCTATGGTTCCATGCTCCAATTCAGGGACACCATATGAGACACTTTCCTATGAAACGTATGAGGAGCAATATGTTTTAACACTACAGACACCTAATCAGAGGGCACCTGTGTAAGAGACTGTTCTGATATAGGATAATGATGTAATGTATGATTAAGATGACGACGCTTGATGAGGCTATTGTGAGAAATACACAATCGACGGTTAACAACGAAGTTTTAAAATGTATTTTATAATTTCATATCGAAGGATGATGCAGATGGAAGTCAACACTCATTACTGATACTTGCAATTTGTCAACATCAGTTTCAAGTTGCAAAACAGTTAATCGAAAGAGGTGCTGACGTATCTACTGTATATATGGTAAATATTTATGACCAAATAAGGTATAGTCATCGTCAGAAACACGAAACATTTTTACGCGCGCATTCAAACTCTGTGACAGGTGAAACTTTTTTTGTACATGCACGTAACCGTTGCATCTCTGACGGTGTTGTCACCATAGAGGAATTAGTTTCTAAACTAACTCAATGTTGTCACTGGCGGCATGCGAACATGGTTTCTTGCCGCTATGGCGCTCTTTTGATGTTACTATGATTTAAAAATACTCAACAACCCTCATTCACGTAGGCCCTATATATTCTTTACTCCATTTTGTTTTCAATAAAATACATCAAAACAGTATTCACATAAGTTTTGGTTATTAACAATACATACAATATATATGTATTTTTTCATTTATTCAGAATTATGATGCTATGCATGAGTGTATTTATCGAATATCGGCGCACAAAGCTGCCACAATTATTTATGATGAAAGCTTAGATTCAACGGTAGGAGAAATACTAAAACTTATTGAAGATGAGCTCATCAAAACAAAGGTATGAAAAATTGGCCCAATTAACATTAATTAATTGAAATGCTATTTTGTATTATACAAAATTCATTTGGTAAAAAGTTGGCGCTCTCTCATCTGTCCACGATAGTGGCTGAGTGTGAACTAGTACACCGAAATATGTACTAGGTTCTCACACGAGCATCCGAGAAGACTTGCTCTACCACCAGAACCATCGCACCTTTGCCGATGGTATGGCTGGATTACGGTTACACTGTCTTAACCGCTCGGCCACTCACCCACATGTGACACTGTATCGCGGAATTTGCCTATGATACTGAAACATTATAATGCTATATGTGGAGATACAATACCAATCGGATGTGCTACTTATTATTCGAATATAGATCCAAGATAAGTACTACAGATTTCTAATGAAATCACTGTTGTCATTATAAATCTATTTTTTTTAAATTTCAATTTCATAGGGAAAAGAAAAACGAATTATGCCCGCTAACTTGCCAGCAGCTAATCTACTTCCGACGCAGGTAAGTTTATTTACCTATACAATATTTTTTAACATACGATCGAAGACTGTACGATTCTGTCTGTGGCTTGAACTGCGATTCTTCTCACCATTACAACATTGCGGAAATGTTATATTTCGATGGAACCTAAAATGTGTGACGATAAAGAGGGCGCACGTCACGTACCTATTTTTCCAAGGGTCAACCCCGAGTTGTGGTAAATCTGGGTTCGATCTTATATCAATTATATCATTATTGTATACTTATTTTCTACAGTGCATTTGTAAGAACATGAAATAATAACAACAATTAAATAATAAAACCATTTATTCAATAATAATTTAGTTATGTCTACTTTCTACGTGTGGAATTGTCGGAAATTAAAACAGTTAATAATTCAACTACCTTTATTATAAAAAAAAACAATTATTGTATTTGATATTGATGGAGAAGTTACTACTGCTGTATTATACAGTATTTATATAGAAATAATACGAACAAATTTGTGTGACGATAGAGAGGGCGTCCTATCCAAATTTTAAAGTTGTGGAATTCGAAATCTAAATGCAGGAAATCAAAAAGTTAATACTGTATTAATACCAAAGCAAAACAATTAGATGAATGCCAAATATACCTAATATTTCAATACCTTGCATATTTGTCGGTTAAGATATGTGTATAATTAAGACTTTTTTTAAACTTTTAGGTTTTAATTGATGCAGTAAGTGAAGGAGACACAGAATGTATAAACTTACTGTTGGATTATGGGATGGATATCAATATTGTATATAAGGTTAGTCGGCGTTCTATAATAAAACGTTCACATTTTAGATAAATAAAGAATGTTACCCGTTGTCTGAAAATTCCTTTCCATGATGACCGAATTCTACCTGCATAGAGTGTCCTACCAAACATATCGTATGTTTGTGTATGTCCATGATGAGTATCGTCTTTATGTATGTCATATGGTATGTATGTGTATGTAGAGTAAATTTACATATCCATTGCATTCCAACTTCTGATCTGATAAATTCGGCATAGCGATCGGGAACGACTCGGCATACCGTTCGGGAACTACTCGGAGTGCCGATCATGAACGACTGGGCATCGGCCGATTAGCCGATTTGAGGGATCGGGAATAAATTTGATCAGATTGGCAATGGCAGACTATCGTGTCATTACACAATTCAAAATGTTATTATTGAAAGAATTTTACGATCACTTATATTTAGAAAAAGCATCTTTTAAGTTTTAATTGGTTTTAATTTTTTACTTGATTTTAATTCAGATACAATATTATATATATTTTTGTAATTTCTTAATTTCTTTGCAGGATAACACGAACAAGCAGCAATCGGTGTTAATATTTGCTATATTTGTAAATCAACTGGAAACAGCTAGAATGTTAATCGAAAAAGGGGCAGAACTAGATACAATATTTCAAGTAATAATGTAGTATTTTTTGTATTGTCTTAATGGGCAGATCCGATGAGGTTCCCTAAATAAAAAAAAAACAATATATAACATTTTAATGTTAATCTCAGCTTTAATTAACCATTTTTAATCACTTCGTCTATAATCACCTGGCTCATATGTAAATTCATACATAATTGTATGGTGTAGGGCCTATATCTCATGCCCATATACTATTATTTTGATTTATCCATAAAGTGAATTTGTTATATTCCCCTTCAATAATTCGCTTGATTTTTACACTTATTGTAAAAATTGTCTTTCTATAATAGGCTAACAATCTTGTGAGAAAAGTTGTAATTGTGAATATTAGGTTTAGATTGTCGCTTATATAGTTTTGTTCAGTTTATTGACTCTCATCGTACGTTACAGTATAGTGATATAACACATAGATAACTAATAAAACAAAAACAAAATATAAATAAATATATCCTCTTAAATCTCTGTTTGGATTTGAGCCACCGAGAGGTGGTTAACCCATGCGGAATAAAATAATATTACCATCGTAAAGTCTGCATCTTGTTGATAACAACTAAAATCAAACAGCCGTTTTTATGTCATGATAATGTGGATTTACTCTTCCTTGCATTTACTAATGTTATTTACGTTCTTAATTTGTGTATATTATTTCTTAACAGAACTGTGACTCGGACAATCAAATTTACGAAATAACTGCGTTACAGACTGCACGGGAATGTATGGCCAAAGAACAAACACAAACAATAGAACAATTAGTGGAACTCATTAGTAATGAATTGATGAAAAGAATGGTAAGATTTGTTCATCAAAGGATGTGACCAAAAAAACAACAGAAACGACAAATAACTACGACATTTGCCTAGTGCAAACAACGACGACGGTTACGTCGTATTTCAGGCGTTCGTTTCGTGACGTTAATATAGACGGGATGGTGTATATTTATTTATTTTATTCTGTCTTTAGGCAATGTGGCCAACGATTACCAATAGTAAATGAATCCCTGTCCTATCAGATAGGTGGTAATCCCTCTGATACAGATGCTATTTTGTGAACCAGTTCACCGGGGTAACCCCCTACTCTTCTCGAATAATGAACTGGGTTCTTTAAAGTGCACACAGGTTATAATTGTGTACACTGGACCTACGGTTTATAGTCTTTATCCGAGAAGACTTATACGAATGCGCAGAATGATATTTTTCATAAAATTACCGTCTTCTAATTCATCAACCTTTCTTCAGTAATTATATTTAAAAAAACAATAGTGACATCAATGTTGATGTTAGTTTTCTTAAATTAATACAGTAACTTAATTATGTGGTGTTTTTTTTTTCAGGGAAAACAACCGCGTATAGTAGAACCATCTAGTGGAGCCACGGTAGGTTGAAAAGACAAGTGTATTATTAATTTTAACGAGTATTAATTGCTACCGAAATAAAATGAAATCTTGACAACAAATATTTTGTGTAATGCTAAATTGTATAAAAAAAACATAAGTAGAAATAGTAAAAGTAGAGTTTTGTCAACAATATAATCAAAATCGTTCAAAACAATAGCTTTGTTTGACGTCATCACGAAATACGTAACTGGCGTAGACAACTTTATTTTAATAGAATAGTTAAAGATACATTCACTATCGGAACTATGCTAAATTGATTGATGACGTTTACTTCTATTTTCTTCTGTCTTATTAAGTGTCTGATGCTAAAATTAGCTCACCATAAGCCATTAAAGGAGCAATTACATCGTAAGATTCGATTTCGTTGGAAAAGTCTGGTCATTAACGGTGTATTTTCAGCTATTTACGTCATCATTTTTATTGAGGTCACGTACTAGTGACGTCATCTGTACCGTAGTCGTGAAGTTTTTTTATGCTAATAATACATCAGTCCAAACAACACAATTTTTTTTTCGTTTTTGCAGTACATATTCTCTTCATAAGCAATTGAAAAAATGTTTACCTATATATATGAAATTAGATTATAATATATAATTATTATTATTATTCAGAACATTTATTTCTCTTCTCTTTTCTATTAACAGTGTTTGTAAAAAAACAATTTTAAATAAGAGAGGCGAACCCCAGAAAGTGTAAACTTGTGATGGGCTGCCAAAAAATAAAAAATATCAAAAAATCATAAAAAAACCAAAGTAAACAAAAATAACCGATTGAAAATATCAATGAAATTTGAATTAATATTATTTAGGAATCAGTGATTATATGTGGATAATAGATGCCTTTTTAGCTTAAAAGTGAAATGTTTTATTGCCTCCTTACATCAATTTACTACATAAATTTACATCAATTTATTAATAGAAACTGTAGGCCAACTGTGTGATTTAAATCACAAACTAATGCTAACACTGTGTTTTTTTTAAACCAATTTTATGCTTATCATTTATTTTATTATCATTGCAGTTTCGAACAGACAGTAGCATGTCAGGAAACACCAAAAAGGTGAATGATAGCCCTGTAGAAGACGTTTCCATGGAGGACATGGGCAGCCGCCAATCCTTGCAGAGAAAGACAAGTAGGCCTACAGTCGATGGAGAAGAAGGAGTCACCAAAAGTGCTGCTTGCATTTGTTTGTAATTCGTATTTATGTTAAATAATGTGTAAAATTCAACGTCTATATGCAAGCGTTAAGTTTTGTTTCTTCACGGACCGTGACGTCACTGTTTGTTCTTTTAGTAAAAATGTTCCTTCTGCATCGTTTCAACGCTTCAAAAACGCTATTTATATAAAAATATTTCACGACTTTTGTACTTTGTGACGTTACTTTCAATTTGATAATAGAAAATGAAGTATGGATTTAAGTCGCCATAAAATTATTATTTTTGCTATTTAGACCTATATTATATTGTAATATTATAATATAATGTTATATTATAAGAATATTTCGTATGTATTCAATTGAAATGGTTATTATTATGCAAAAAAGATTGTTTTTACCGGGTGTATTATTGTAGATATTAAGACATATTTGCACCCATTATACTAGGTATCTATAATTTTAAGAGTGGTACACAATGCAGTTTTATTTTGAAAGATAATTTTTTTGTAATTAATTAAAGGTTTTATTTGAAAATATAGTAGGCCTACAGAGAATAATACAAAGTATTTCTAAACTTAATTTTTAAGTTTTGATGACGATTAGCTGCTTGTTGTTCGTAATTGTGTGTCTCGGAAAAATAAATATTTTATTTTATATAATTGCTATCTGTACTTTAATCGTGCTTAACAAATATAATATAAAGAGTATATTAATTGTAAATAAGTGTAAGATAAAGGCAAAACAATATAGATACAGTAATTAACTATATTTTAGAACGCTTTGTTTGATAGTATTTTCAGTAAATATTTCTACATACTATCTTTTAAATATATTTCATTGATGAATTCTGCATTCACTTGTTGTATTTAATACAGATTATTGTGAACTCTTAAGCGAACGGAAAAATATTCTGTAAAACTGTTATTTAATGTTCGATTAACTGAACATATTTAACCATTATACATATTATTATCTTATTTACCACCGAATTAGTTCATAATATCAAAGATACACTATCTTTGATAATAATATTAATTATGATAATCTATTGTTTGGAAATGATAAATAGCGCCATCTACCAAATCAATTTCCTACAAACTTGGTGTAGTGTTTTTGCAGCCGTTTATTGGTAATTATCATTTTTAGATGTCAACCTACCGCTCTTTGACACCGCGCCAGATAAACGAGCTTTGAAAGTTAGCTCTCGATGGTTGGAATGAATGTTATAAAAAAGATGATAAAAACTCGGTACCGAATGTAGAGAACTTGGTCGTCAATGAATTTAGCCAGTGAAACGGTAAGTAACTGTTGTATTTAGCGTTTAAAAGATCGTTTTTGTGGATGTTTTACCAATGTATCCTTGACATAATTCGACCTTACATACTTAACTATGCCAGGCTGTCACTGAGTCAGATTTTATTAGCAAGTACTTGAAGAAGGCAAGATCGGAGTACGCGAGCAGACTATGATTTTCAATTGTTGTTTCTTCTTTTCTGTATCATCGTAATTTTTACATTAAACGTCATAATAAGATTGTAATTAGCATCTTTTAGACTGACGTGTTTCATTAGGCCTTGATTAATGATTGATTGATGATGATAGATTTATATTTCCATTAGGCATTATCTAGCATAAAATGTAATTCTTGAGTTTAATACTGGTAGCCATTGCCAATTACATTGTGTTAATCTTGATTACCATAATACCGCTAAATATTACAAATTGATAAAAAAGAAAATCCACTCTTCAATCGAAATATTATTTGGCTGAGATTAACACTACAGTGATCAAATTGCACATTTTTAAATTGAACCAATAATCTGTCATTCATAGCAAGCACCGTCAATTGGCCTACAGTACTGTAATTTACAGTAAAAATCTTATTAGTAGTAGATATTGCGGATAGTGTTAATACTTACATTTAGAAATCAAATCAGCCTATGCCCCATCTGAATCTCAGGTGGTGTAAAGTGTCATATTAATCGTCAGTGTGGATTCAGAACCTCTGTTGTAGCAGTTTGGGAAATTGTAAACTGTAGCCAATTAATACATACAGTACATAGTAATGTATAAAACAGTAACAATTATATTAATCTTAATATAATGTTATTAAAGGTGTACAGTGTATATATAAGTTTTATTCTTTAATATTTGAAACCATTTGTTTACTCATTAAATTGTGTTAACTGACCTTGAAAACAGAATATATGCTGTACTGTATATAAATCCAAAGGCAAATTACTGAAAAAATGACAATGCTATGGGTATCAGTGGCTGGATCTCAATGAAGATACAAAAAAAAAGCGAAAAGCTAAATCAAAACGATAAGTAAAACAGCCAGAAAAGTTAGCAGAGCTTTCGGGCAACACTAGCCCTTCATCAGTGCAAGTGCTGTACTGTATATATATATATTTTTGTTAACTGTATAACATGCAATATTTTCTAATAAAACAAATCTAATATTCAATAGGTTTTATTTATTGTATTTAAGTTATTTTGCTATAAATATTTTGATTCCTATTTTTTTTTTTGTAAAAGCCAAATAAAAATAACAATAATATATCTATAAAAGTAAACATTTCAAAATACTACTGTATGTAGATTAACGTAGAAATATATTGGTTATGCTTTAGTAAATTTTGCTTTGGTTATCCCAAACGTCACATCAATATCCCATATTTACACCTTCTGCGTTATACTACATAACTGTAATCTATAACATACATTATTTTTTAAAGTCGCAGCTTTCAAATTATTGATCTCTAACTCTCACTATTTATCACATATTTATAATTTATAATAAAAATGTATTTCTAATATTCTGAGAAAGCAAACTGTATTTAAAAACATTAGTTTGTTTGAATATGTACAAAAAAATCCCTAGCCCTAACTGTTTCATTTGAAGCATTTTCTGCAATACTGTAAAAAGCCTAACCTTCCTCCGAATTATGTTAGGCAACGCACTACATTGTCATTTTGGTCCTCTGAATAGACCTCTAAACATTACCCACATTCTTTTTGCTCATACACCAACAGTGTACTTTATAAGGTTGCAAAATCCTTTGGTATACAGTGTGACTGATGTACGCTAATTTGCCAATATGGAAGGACTATCTGCAGTTCAGTTTGGCTGCCATAATAATATAGATATCTTTAATTAAGTACTGTAGTTTAAAAATAGATGAAGACATCAAATTCTTAGTTTTCAAACAATCAATCAAGTAAAATTGTACATTTTGCAGAAAATACTGCTTCCTACTCTATATTTATTCAATTAATGTTAAACATTAATTAACAGTAATATACAAACTTAAGAGGTACAACTACTTTATGGATAGAAAAAGGGCATCCCAGATAGAAATTCAAAATTTTAGGCAAAAGATTTTTTTTATAAATTACAGATCAAAACATTCACACTGACCAAATTGCCTATTAGTCACTGTAGACCGCCATCTTTGTACCGAGTGGATACTGAATTTGTTTAAACATAATTATGTTTTAAAGTAAGCTTGCACCACGATCATTGAATTTTATTTTGGAGAAGATTTTGTAGTTGTGACATTATTTTCAATTGATTAGTTTTGAAAACAAAACATTCTGAATTAGATAATAAATTTAATATAAATACTTTTTCAACCAATCATTACTGTAGGATACATTTTGGATTCATAATAATAATATAATTAACTCTGATTTGATTTAAAAGTAAAATAGCAGACAATGTACTACACTATAATAACAACATACAGTAGTACTGTATTTCTATACCGGTAACTGTACACTTATACTTCTGCCAAAAGTGATAATGTATATTAAAATTAGCATGGTATTAAACAATGTATAGTCTTGGTTTAAATGCATGTTAAAGTTAATTATTGATCATATTATCATCGCTGGATGAGTTAAGTTGTTTTCATTTCCATGCGGTTACATGCGTCTCCCGCTTCACTGTAAATCTTTTTCAATTAAATGCTATCAAAATAATTAATAATGAGGCACGGACCAATTAATACTGATAATGAATTATGGAATATTTAACAGGTACGTCACACTATTGTACTTAATACATTATTGAAACTGTTACAGATACAGTTGTAGAACAAGAACAACATACATATACTGTACAGTATTTGTTCAAACTAGTAAAGTGTGTTGTTGAATTGTTTTATTCTTTTCTCTCAAAGTAATGATCTTTTGTAATTTATTTTTAATGTTAATAATAATACTAATACTGTAAATCTTACTATGGATTAAACATATTATTCGTATTGAATTCTTGGTTGCTTAATACACAGATATACAAATATAATAACTACTGTAAGTTAACTAACAGTAGAACCCCTACAGTATGAAGGGACTCATTCAACACCTCATTTATTTATGAATGAATTTATCTTGATATATAAAGGTGATAAGATCAAACTTTTAATCAAATCAAATTTAATTATGTTTTTAAAACTATTTGCAAACATCACCACACTCTCAATTTTAATTGTTGATTGCAAGGTATCTTATTGAAGAAGGTATTTCATTGCAAATATTTGCAGACAAAATTATTTGCTCATCTCATATGTTACATTCAAGACATCATCTCATTTCCAATCGTATCGTCGTCTCATCATCTTCCATTTATCTCAGTAATACCGACTTATAACTACTCTATTTCTACCTCAATATTAAACAAAATTCTAATGTATTCATTTCCAACTGCCATGTTACACTAATTTGAAGGCATTATAATGCAAACACTTGCATATTGCCTCAAGACACAACTTTACACATATCATGCAATCACACAGAGCTCTGGGTCATATAAAACAGATATATGTTTAAAAGTAATTTATTTGTCTGATGATGCTTTTCTGTATACATGTACAGTATTTTTACTATTTATTGTGTAAATTTTATGTTGTCGTCTGTTGTTAAACGCCTTAAGGGTTGGGGAATATTCAGTGTTATATAATTATAAATTTATCACTGATAATTTACTGTATAATCACTGAAGGAATGTTTTAGTATAAATCTACTGACATAAAATACTGTAAGTGTAGGCCTACAAAACAATTACAAAAATGTACCTAAATTATCAAACAATTGATGTCAAATGTCAAATTTATGTAGAAATCTATTATTACCAGTACAAAGAAAACTATAGGACCCAACCATGTGTCCCATTGGTAGAGGTATCTCCTGAATAGGAACTGTTTGCTTCTTGCTTTGATCTCGAGAACTGTCCATTATTAAGGTTTCCTCCAGGGTTCTACTGGACTGTATTATAGGCCTACAGTATTGATAAAAAGGGAAAAAACATTATACTGTAGTAATACAGTAATATTTAAAACCAACTTCAACTAAAATTGGTTAAAATGCTGTTTATTGGCTTCTTTTTTTTTTTAAAGATCCAACTTCCTGAGTAAACATTTTCATATTATATTACAATACATTATAATGTATAATGTATTAATTATAATTTAATTATTTTCACTAAAATAAACTTTGGCTTTTCAATGAATTCTTTACACCATTTTGTATACTCTTATAATTTGAAGAAAATAAATGTTATTTTGATTGATTGATTGATTGATTGAAGTATTTTTTGTGGTTAAATTTCACAAATTTGCTTTTGTGGTCTAATTGAAACAAAAATTGTCTTTAAAAAAAACCTAGCAGAAACAGCCTTAATACTACACAGTAAAAAGCTACTCACAGTAGGAAATAACAAAATATATATTCCTAATATTTATACCTACTTAAATATATCCTATTGAACAATTTTAAAATATTATTTTATAATAATACTTTATAATAAACAAATGCATTAAGATTGTATTAACCAATTGTTATGGAATTTATTGTAAAGTTGTTTTGTGTATGCATTTACTGAATAAAAGATACATTTACAGTAATTGAGAATTATTCAGCAATAACTGATAGTTAAAACATAATTTGAAAATGTTTAAAGTAAAAAAAATATTAAAAAATAATAACACTGAAAATGTAGATTTATAACAAAGAGTGTTCAGTTTCGTTTAATAATTTTATTGAGAGATTTGAGATTTGAACATGTAAATTTCACATTCAGTGCAAGTATCATACTGTTTAACCATAATATATGTATTCCATCAGTTGTACATGTAAAGGAAATATATTAACAACATTTGCAAGTTAATGTATTTTTTTTTATCAGTTTTACGCCTACGGTACTTGATAAGAATTACTTTACCGGCAATATACTTCAAACTCTCCTTTGAACTTTCACTAGAACTTGTATATATTTTTTATTAAGATCGGTAATGTAAGCTTTTATTTCCAATAGCGGCATCACCTCTCAATGGCGATACATTATATCTACTAACTACATGTCCTGATTGAAAATATCAAGTCGTTATTGGAATTATCATGAATTATGAAGATATGGATATTTTAAGTCAAATATATGCACTTAAAACCAAATAACGCTGACTGATTATTAGTATGGTTCTTAGAGTAATAAATTTGTATTATTCATTTTATATCATTCTTTTTGTACATTTGTTTATTATTGATTACAGTAAAACTTTTCATGATATTCAAGTTATTAATTCTGTTGTACTACTGAACAGTACAGTATGTTTGTTTCTGCTGGATTTCCTTCTTACGAAGGTGATAATTATTAGAGTTGGGTACAGTAGCTATTTCAGGCAATGTAGCCTTGTAAAACTCATTATGGGCAACCTTTTTATGTATTCTTCCTCATACAGGAATTGTAATGAGCTATAAAATGTACTAGCTATCTTTTTGCTTATGTTTTTTATTTTATGTCTGAAAATGTATTACACAATTCTCACATTGTAATACCGCTAAACAAAAATAAAATTCTCAGGGAGTTTTAGGTCTTTTTTATCGATATAGTATATCTTTTTTTAAGTGTTTTAATTTTAAATTTGTAATTTAAAATTACTGTATTTGAAAAAAATAAGCAGGTACTGTAAAGTATCAAATATCTTCAATAGACCTATAGTACAGTATCAGGCAAATTATGTATACAGTGTAACATATCTATCACATGTGATGCCTCTTTCATACAGTAATGTAAACCTAACCTTAACATGTGATACATACAGTATGTGACACTATATATAGAATTTGCTTATGATACTAGACAATATTTTGAATGTCTTAATCTGTATGCAATATCTGGTACATCAGCACATTAGTAAAATGAACAAAACATTAATTTAATGTTCAAGCAAATTTTAAGATTGAATATTTCATAATAAATTTAATTTTATATGATTTATTTTAAAAAAAAGTAAATAATTCAATTTAAATAAGTGTAATTAAAATTGTATTATTATCTTGAATGGATTGTAAATGAAATTGCATAGATATTTGGCTTATCATCCATTAAAAAGGGAATCATGTTGACGTCATTGAGTATAACAAAGCGACTGCTCTACAGATATCAACATCGAACATCAAAGAAAGAAATCTTTTCATAATTATCGTCAGCGGGTGAACCATTCTGCATAAAACCGATAAATTTATGTGACTATGCAATGGTTTTTAAAGTTATATCCCGAAGCGTTTGTATAATATGATGCGGATAAGGATACTTCCGGACGTATTTCATATTACCGTGGATTGTGGGTTTCTGTCAGCTTAATATATGATAGAAAGGTTGCATTCATCTAAATGTTGTGCGATGCTATAACATTGAAATGTATGTATTGAATAATCTTACAAAAACTGACTAGCTAATAATCATATACTGTACCAAGATTGTGTATATATAACATAAATTAAATTGTGTTGGTAGTAATATTACTACCTTGTTTGGAAGGGTTTAAAAATGTGATTAATTTCAATTTAAGGTTTGATCATTTTGACACAGAAAAGTACATTATATTGCAAGAAACTGGAATAAAAATTTGTTTTAAAATTTTGTCTTAAAAACCAAACTGTAGAAGATTTACCTTATTTTAATTTGAAATTTAGATTTATAAAATTTTTTTTTAATTCAATTAATGTTTACATTTTGATTCAATACTTAAGAAACTATCAGTACATTAGTTCAATACAACGATTTATTATATTTTTTGAAAATATATATTATTCATTTATTTTTTAGCTAAACTCATTATCATTATATGTTCCTGTTATTCTTATCTACTTACCATGTATTCATATTTATAATAATTAATCTTTTTTTTATGATTGATTTCTTATTATTCAAAGCTTTAATATCAAATTTATTTTGAATAAATTAATCATCATTTTTGTTTTAGAATATTCATATTGTACATTTAAAATGTTGGGTTTATCACAGTGGAAGAATGATTACACTACAGCAGTGTAGTGTAGTAGTGTAGTAAATGTTTGTTTATTTATAATATTTAAAAATTGTTGAAAAGGCCAATATTATGGAAGATTATTATTTATTAATATTTATTCAGGCAAAAGATACATTTTACAAAATATACAGTAATACAGATCAACAAATTAAACAAACATGACGTAAAGAAGAAATCATAGTCACTAGCTGCCAGGAAAGCACAAAGGCAGCCTAAGTGTACACTACAGTCACCAAATAAGTATGTACAGTACAGTACCTCTATTATATATACAGTAAATAGCATACAGTAGATGATAAATGACTTAAAGTTATAATTAAAAAAATGCTTAATTATATTAAGCATATAGTTTATACAGGGTATACCTGGTATGTAAATGTTAACAATTAAATTAAAATTAAATAATTATATATAAAAGAAGACATTCAATTGAAAAATACAGTATCATGCTATACCAATGTAGCTAAAAGTACGGTGATGGAAACATACTGTACCAACAAACTACTATATTCCCAGGTGTTAAAACATATTGCATCCTACAGTAGGAGTGTCCCCAGATTACTGAGGAGTGTCCCCTTAATAGGTATAATACTGTATGTCCACAGATTAAGAGTTCCACTTTAATAGACCTGGATATCCAAGAATAGGTTTATTTAACTATTGTATACAGATATTCCAGATGGGGCTTGTAGAATGGTAAACCATAATCTACTGTACAGTACAACATAGTAAAAGGCATCGTTAGATATTAGAAAGGAATCGCAACAACGCCGCTTCTAAAAGTAAATGTGAACCAGAAGCGATGGTGCAGCTGTTTGTTTCACATGAGAGGGAGAGAGGGTTGGGGGGCAGCTATACAGATTCCAGATGGGGCTTGTAGAATAGTAAACCATCATCTATGTACAGAACAACATAGAAAAAGGCATTGTTAGATATTAGAAAGGAATAGCGACGCCGCTTCTAACAGTAAATGTGAACCAGAAGCGATGGTGCAGCTGTTTGTTTCACATGAGAGGGGGAGAGGAGTGGGGGGCAGCTATACAGATTCCAGATGGGGCTTGTATAATGGTAAACCATCATCTATGTACAGAACAACATAGAAAAAGGCATTGTTAGATATTAGAAAGGAATCGTGACGACGCTTCTAACAGTAAATGTGAACCAGAAGCGATGGTGCAGCTGTTTAAACATAGCTACATACAGTAGCCTTCTCTTTTACAGACATTTCAATTACATAAAATGTTAAAATTATTGACATAAGCTTTCATATTGTAACAGTCTTCTTTACAAATTAACACTTTCCAATTACCTTGTATTATAAATGAATTTTATGAAATAATCTCAATACAGTCATTCTACATTATTTCTACATATTTTGTCATATTTGGTTTTTATTATTTCTATTATTTTTATGCAGTTAATTTAATATAAAATAATATATTATATGGAATAATTTTCAGTCACTAAATGCAGCTGGATTACTGTATGACTGACTATTATGAATGACTATTATTATATTCTTAATTGACTTTAATTTAATAATAGTAAGTCTTTTCTAGATTTTAATATAAAATTACTCTTTATGTCTATCTCGTGCCTATCTTATCTGGATAAACCAACAATAGCCATCTCTATCTGAAGAGGAGGATACAATATATTATTAAAGAAAAAGAAATTCCTTTGAGCACTTCTGTCGGATTATGGCTCCCACTTGAGGGATTGGTTCATGGATATCATAATTTGATAGGGGTGCTAAAATGAATGTCTTCTTTCGTAATTGTACTATATCCTCTCTTCGAAGAGGTCTAATGTCGGTTTATCCAGGTAAGCACCACTCATAGACTACTGTACCAAAATCTCTGTTAGTTTGTATAATTGAAACAATAAAATATATTTCAAAACATATCTACAATCCTGTTTGGCCTGTCTTTAATTACGAAAAACAAAAATCTGAATTTTTTATGTGTTGCCAATTGCAATTATTGAAGAAATATCACATACAGTAGTAATGTATAAACATTAATGTAATACAGTATTCTATCCAGCTGCTATTAGCCTATCAACATGTATGTTATAATATGTGCAAGGTGCAATTTGCAAATTAAACTGTATTTAAATATTATTACCCAACTACAATATTGGCAGTTATTGCTGCATTCACTTTAATTTAATCAATTGAGTAGTCATACGCACAGTTGTCAATATTACTACTTTGTAATTATGCTTCAATATAAAATATATCTTTCGTCTCTATTGATTTAATCATTCTAAAGAAAATTATGTTTTGAAATTTGATTTACACTTTCTCACTATTATTTTTAATATTTAAAAATGAATAAATAACAATAAAATGATGATGATAACAAAAATGGTACTGTGTAGACCAGGTTTTAGTAAACATAAATATTTTGGCACATATGGCGTTTCATACGTATAATATAATACTCACAATTACGGACTAGGGAAAGACGCGCATGTCACATGTTTTGACACCAAGAATTTATGGTGCATACGATTATCTGGTTGACTAGTTTCAACCACATGCGATTACCTACTCACTCTAAAATATTTTAATATGCATTTTTTGAAATTTCAAAGATTCAACAACTAAGATGATGCGCATGCGCTGTGTTACGTTTAGATGATGTGGAGACACACGTGTGTACAACTCCCAACACATTTCTTCGCGAAGCGAACGATGAAAGTTTCTGAAGGCTATAAATGATTTTATGCATGGTGGTAGTCTAGTAAACATTTGATGGGATTTTTCCCAAGAACATGAAAACTCGTCTTGATATGATAGGCTAGCTTTTCCGCAAATCAAGTGTTTAGGTGTTTTTAAAAAAAATATTTTTTCATCTCATCTTACATTAAATATTACAGTACACATTTTCTTTTACAATATCAAAAAATAATTTTCCATTATTGTTTTTGAAGTAAATCCTAAAGTTCCAATAAAATATATAACCTTGAAATAAATAAAAAGAAAATATATTGGATGATATATATTTAAAGTAATTATAGTTTATCCTAACTAATAACCCTCCTTTGCTTATTTCCATGGTGATGTTGTTTGTTCTCTAGGACATATGGTGACATCTGTTTGCTAACTTGAATGTAATTTGCCTTTGTTACCTCTTGAGTTATTTTTTAATTAAAATTCTCATGTGCTCGTAGATCATATTAAACTATCTATACTATATTCATTAAAAAAATTAACTATTAAAGTACAAAAAATAGGTTATTGAGATGTGTGAAGAGGTAATAATGAAAATATTTATATTAAACCACAAAGTCTTTAGATTTGGTTTAACCTGGCTTGACCCGTATGCCAGGTCAGTGGTTCCATGCTGAGTTCTGGCTAAAGTCTCACCAGGCTTTATGCCTATGCTAGGGAATTCATTGCTACTTTGTACATACTGTACGAAAAATATGACGAAAAATGAATACAAGAGAATATAAAAGTTTTCATTAAAATGGCTTCATTCATTAAAATCATTTTTTTACACTCTTAGAAAATGGACTAGATAGGATAATTTCTTATGTACAGTTTCTTTTTTATAAACATACTGTACAACACGTCAAACAATGTTTTAAATCCAATTAAATTATTTGAACCCACTAACTGTACACTGGGATTCCTTCATACTGTAGGTTAACCACCAAGCTATAAGACAACAGACATATTTGTGACTCTAATACTATAGATGGCCATAGCATGATGTTTTAGTGATGTTATTTCAAACCATGTGATTGTGAACATAGAATTTTAATTTACAACAGCTACCCAAATAAATACAGTTTTGAAAGTTTCTTATCAACACAAATAATTAGGTGATCATTTACAATAAAATGATCACCTATTGTTATTGTATGAAATCTTTAATGTTATTCTTCTTTCTGTACACTTTTCAATTATCTCAAAAAGTTGAATGACAATGATTACAAAAATTTCATTGAAATTAATATTGTCATAATTTTCAACGGCAGTTCACATCATTTGTTATGATTTCGGCATTACATCTTTTGCTGTAAAATATTTGTTTTTTTCTCCGCCATATACAGTATTGGTTATTAGAATAGGATAGAAAAACAGCTTAAAAACCATTCTAAACTGCAGTGATAAGTAGCATGCTAAAAAGACATGAGTGTAATTATTTGTGAGTGGTATTCTTAATTCATTCCCCAACTTGTCCACATCAATTATGCTTTACTTTAATTAATAAATTCCAACACTGAATATTGTGTACATGTTGACACTGTGCATGTACATATCATTAATTATCGCCACATTCACTACTATCAATACTGTACGTTTGCATTTTGATGGTTTGCGTCAGTTTTCTTAAGCCCTGTCTACACTGTCAAACTTCATGTGACAAAAAAAATGTGATGTGCCCATATATGGACATGATGATGTCATATCACTACCATATTTGGGCATATCACTACCATTTTTGGGCACATCGCACTAGTTTGATAGTGTAGACAAAGCTTTAGCCCCTGACAACTGGATGTTTCATAAGCTGGTGTATAGTAAGTGATGATTGACCAGATTGCATTGTATTTCTGAGTTGACCTATATTTATGACAAACTCTTTTCCTTTTTTTTTTCTTGTAACATTAAATTGATTTTTTTTCTTCCTGTTTCGAACAGGACTTGTGATTGTGTCCTCTTTTTACGAGTCATGTTACTTTCATATTAATTTGGGATAATTATAGGAGTTTGAAACAATGTAAAGAATAATACAATGAAAACAATATACAGTAATAAATGATAACAAAATACTTTAATCTATTGCTGTAGGTATACAATGTAGTGTACTTTAATGACCTGAATAAAAAAAGAGAGTAGGAGGTAACCCCAGATTATCCACGGGTTACCCCATTTTTCATATGCCTACATGATACGATCAGACACCTGCATCAAAAGTGCATGTTTATGTCAACAACAAGACGAAGCTTTTTTCCGTGGGCTGAATGTGAAGGAATGAGGTAGAATACTTCACCATACTGTGAACATCTTGGACGCACTTTATATCTGTGGTATTTGTCACGCGTATGTACAAACCTAGAATAACATAGCTTGTTTACTACTTTCATTTCATTGAGGAAGTTTTTTCCATAATTCCTAGTAAACAAACAAATTCTAACGTCATAGGGAAATCTTGACTTTTTTTTTGTATATTTGTTAAATGAAACCAAGAAAAACAAACATGTAAAAGACATATGGAAGGAAAAACAAATAAGTATTGTAAAAGTATGTTTTGTCTATTATTTATTAGGGAAACTGGCTGGAAATATCCTATGTTCAGACCCTTTACAAGAGGTACTCAACAATAAACCACAGTCATACTATACAATCATGAAATGAGTATTGTTGTATGTTAGCAAATAAGAGATAATACATGTCTACATTAACATAATACAGTATTTAGAGTAGTACATTTTAGAAATTATAGTAAGAATATATTTCATATTTTATAATTAAAAATTATTAAGT
Organism: Antedon bifida; assembly: GCF_963402885.1. Lineage (NCBI taxonomy): Eukaryota > Metazoa > Echinodermata > Crinoidea > Comatulida > Antedonidae > Antedon > Antedon bifida. The sequence goes on along the minus strand of NC_136226.1, from coordinate 9,803,453 downwards.
TTATTGATTACAGCGAAAACAAACTAATAATATTTAAAATAACATTTTAAACTATTATAAAATTTAAAATGTTTTAATTAAATATTAACAATTTAGAATACAAATTCAGGTAAATTAATAAATACTGTATATATACATCATCAATTATCACATCCATTTCTAGCATGCTATACTGATAACAATTTATTATAAATCCATAATATGCTAAGTATAAGAAAATTGACATTTCCTCACATGACCTGCCAATGTACTTTTGTATTAAATTTCATATTCGTGTGATATATAATAATTATTGCTACATGTATAAAATAATAATTTCCGTTGTATCATAATTCTGTGGTGTATAGTATTTTTTTTGTTCATTGTTAAAAGTAATAAACAAATTAATCAGCAAGAAAATACAATATGAAAAGGAAGTAAAGATATCTAGTCAATCTAATACAATTAATTTGTCACTTTTATTTATTTATTAAACAAATGAGGCTGTTGCGATCCTACATCTAAATTTTTATTAGATATCAAGATTTATTCACAAAAATATCATTTAAAAAAAAAACACAAATTTATATAATAATTGGCTTCTGGTCAAATAAGTTCATTAGTTGTTACAGTAGAAGCCAGCACATTGCGTTCCGTCAAAGTATACAATTATGTTAATGTAGTTGAACGGAATAAAGATAATGGCTAAGATGTGTATTACATGGCTAATTTGTTTATAGGTCCCTACTGTATCAGGCCTTACTTTATGGTGACATGCTTTTTATAATAGTACGCAAAATACATACTAAGAAAGATAGTAAATTGTTAATAGAATTATTTTGACCATAGTAATAGACTACCAACACCACTATTGGTTTGTGTAATTTTGATATTTTAATTGACTGACTTTATTATTATTATTCCAATTATCTGTATACTCAGTGCTATGAACCAGTGGTCATGGATCCATGATTTTGAAATAGGGAAACCTAAAAATTGTAAAATGGCATGCTGAACCTACTGTACAATAATGTCCTATCTTTGGCGTACAGTATAGAACATTTCGGTCAAGGCGTATGACCCTAGTACAGCATATTTAAAGTAATGTCCACCACTAAGAGGAACCTACTGATTCCTAATTTATTTTATGCTATAGTTACAAGATTATTACTAAGTGCCAGTGTAAATTTATTATTGTAACGTTAGTTTATACAAAATTGCATGGGGTCTAGTAAACTTCGAGTACAGTATGGAGCTCAGTGTGCTTCTAAAATGTCATGTTCAAATTATAAACAAAATATAATACGTAAAGCCAAAAAAAAAATGGTCAATAATATGATATACACATTGAACATCATTGCCTCGTCGGTCTTACCACCCGTTTTGGTATCCAAAACCTGTTGTGGTTGCCAAAATCGGTTTGACAGACATGTTTTTGCTTCCAACATCAATCAGGGAGATCCGTTTCAAATTCGGTTTGACAGATCCGAATTGACAGACCAAAATTGATCATTTAAATAAAAAAATTAAAATACTCTACAGCAGTAAAAAATGTATGCAGTTCAAACATTTTTTTTTTTTTGCCCTAAACCTAAATCACTTAGGCTTACATTACAAGAAAGGAAATGAAATTGTAAAGAAAAGAAATTGAGTTTATTGAGTGAATTGGAAGACGCCACTTAGCTGTAACATTGACTTTATACCATCAGTTGCTATGTAAATATGATATCCATCAGCATCAAACATTACTGGTGATTTCAATGCACTTAACATTTCACTGACCCTCAACCAAATGTCTCCTTATTGATTACAGAATGTTTCCAAATACAACGTATATATAGTTTACATTCTTAGTTTAAGTACCCTTAGATATGTGTTTGAATAACATTACTATATCAATCTGAAGAAGCTTTTTTTGAATAATAGATTGTAAGTTCAGACTAATGTTAAAGCCCATGATGGACACTAAAACGAAAAGCTAGAAAATGTTACATTTATTTAGATATATTGTACATGAATTTCGAAATGCAGCTGGCATATGGTATTTGAAATTAATTCAGTGTACAGTAGCTTTCATAGACAAAAAAATAAATAAACCCCAATTTAAAAAAAAAAAATTGTCCAGGCCCAAATTTATATTAAATTAATATTCCATCTTCATCATATACAGTAGCATACTGTACACCCTAAGAAGCACCACTATTTGGAGGACAATATATGTTTTGCCACTATGGCCAACCTCTACTCAGGGGACACTTTGGATGGTCCTGAAGGTTTCCTCCTAATACTGGGTTCTACTAGTATACTGTTGTAATGGTGGCACATTTTCCACTGACTAAACTAAATATAGGCCTACTTTAGGCCTATTGTAGGCTTATATTTAGTTTAGCCAATAGAAAATGTGCCATCATCCGGTTGTATATGCAAGTAAGACCACTATATAAAATTTCAAGCATTTTGACTGATGTGTTCTCAAGCTAAAACAGTAGTTAGGCATGCACTTGTGAGCACTTATAATTTCCTGAAATACTAGTAAATTACCATCTTCACTGTCTACCATTCCAAACAAAAGGACAAATTAAGTATGATTTACACATCTTCAATATAAATCAAATATATTCTTGAATAGTGGCCTTTATGTACTGAGAGACATGAATCTCATTTTAACCTGGATGTACAGTAGTGTATTGCACAGTGACAACTACAGTATATAATTTGCAAATAGTGGCCTTCTTGTCGGTAATTAAGTTAAATAATAATAGTGGAAAAAATCTGTTAATGTTTATTCTCCATGTGAAATACAGTAGTTGCCCAGTTTGTCTATGAAAACAAGAGAGATATAGTATACAAATTCTGTTGGTATTTATGCTCAATGAAAAAACCTGCATCAGTAATTACACCGCATACCAGTGCATAATAAGACCTAGTTACGACCCCAATTAAAGATGCACACAGTCTTGGTTTGTCTTGTCTATTTTAAGAAACGACACCTTAGGAGAAAATACATTAATTTACCCTCAACCATAGATTCGCGCAGTAAGATATAGTTAAGGTTATTTCATAGGTGACTGCATGAAACGTCATTGTTTCTTTTAGGTAATCATTAATGTTGTTTTATGTAAAACCAACATTTTCTTTATTAGATAATGTGGGTTTTTCTACATCATCCATTGATAATAAACTTCACATTAGAACTTGATTAATGTGGTTGTTTTTAAATTAATTTTAACTTGTTAAATGTAGTAAACAGGATGATAAAACAAAAACAAGACATTAGAAAGTTATTTTTATGATAAAATTGGTTTTTGGTATGGTTCTTACGGCAGTCGTGTATTATGTACAGTATTTAACAGACGTCACATTACAGTAAAGTTTATCTGGCTAATATAATTACTGATAATTACAATTTAATACATATCAAACAATATTATTCATTTAAAAATGTTCATTGGATTTCAAATTAACAAATTAGGTTACCACTTGGTCCAATTATTGTTACCACATTGAGATGGAAATGAATTTAATATTTTTAAGTAAATTATCTCATCTCTGATATTATGTAACATGTATTTATACCTAAGTGAAGTCGACATTATTATTTTTTTTAATAGATTTGTTTTCCAAATTTGGATTATTTAATCTATATGGTAATTCTGCTACATTATATTGTAATGTGTAACTATTTGAATATGAAGAAATGATGACTAAAGTTAACTCATTAATTTCAACCAATCTACTATTAAAAACATTCTTTGCTATACCACTAATCGGCTTCGTTCAGTTTGTATTGCAATAGCTAATACATCCCCCTGAAACATAATTTCAAAGCTAATTTATTTTCCAGCACGTAAAATTAGTTTTGGACAATATAATCCCAAACTGATACACTTTCAATGAATATGTAATGCATTTGTTATAGTTTGTGTAGTAAACATTATTCATAATGATATGATGAATGAATGTTGAATCAACGTAAGCTGGACTAATTAATATAAAGTTTTATATGTAGTTCTAACAATTGATAGAATGTCACTTTAATATGATTATAAAATATTAATAGGGCGCTACATCACTTGTTGCTAATCCTTTATAAAAAAAAATACCCAGGCACATAAATTGAGTGTTAACAAATTTTGAAAAAACCCCTAATGAAATCATTAAAAAAATAACCCTTTTATGGTTATAATTCCTGTTTCGTATTTGAAAATTGCATACAATACAAACATTGTAATTCCTCTTTTATTAATTTATTTATTCGGAACAAACAAACATCCAGGGTAGGGATAAATGATTAGTACTGTATTTTATGTCCAGGTTATTCTTAAAAAAGATTAACATTTATCTCCAGGATAGCCTTAAAGGATAACTGTTTACATCCAGGGCAGTATAAATGACAACCATTATGTCCAGGGTAATTTTAATAAATATCTATATCCAGGGCAGTATTAAAAGTATTTACAATTTTCTAATAAAATTGTTTGATATTAATAATAGTTTACTATTTGTATTATTGGCTTTCCAGGCAATGTAGAGTTTGTTCCATGTAATTTTTAATCGTATTATTGAAGAATAAATTTTGATTGATTGATTTATCAAATCTTCTTCGTCTGATTATAATTAAATAAAGTGCGTGGGTGTCTGATGTGTAAACACATACCATCGTAGGATTCATCGCTTTCTATAATTAATTGAACAGTGTATTGCCTACTGTGGTTTTATTTGATGACACCAAATGATGAAAACATGCCAATCATATTCTATTTATGTTCATTTTAATATTATTGTTTGATTAACATATAATTTTAAATTGTTAAGTTTAAGAAAACTATTTTTATTGAAATTATTGAATGTACTATAGCTTTTCTTGGTAGATTTCTGTAGTATTGGAAGGCCCATACCGAGTATTTTTATAGGGGGTTCTTTTTTTTCCACAAAAGGGGACAAATCATGATGAGCTCACTAGTTAGGCCTACCTTATTGTCTTTGTCAGTATAATCTACAAAAGAAGTTGCACCACCGACGTTTACCTCCATCAAACGCAGCGATAGTCATTTAGTTTCAACCTGACCACTTTTTGGCAGAAGCCTTTGAGAATCCTGTGGACCGCACAGGGGATTGTTCCATCTTGTTGCAGCAATCGCACCACTTTAATTCTCATGGCTGCAGTACTGATGTGTTTTTAAGAAAATGGAGATAATTTTATTACAAACTATGTCTGTTCGTAGCAATGCAATATATTTTGAAAACCAGGTGTTTTAAATCTCATTATGAATATATTGTGATATGAACTTTTGAATCTACACACTTCAAAGCATTTTGCTATTGATAGGTAGAGTACTGTAGGCCCTAATCCACAAGTCCATAATATAACATCATGATGTTGTGGTGCAGTAAATTCTGTTGTGCCAGAGTGATTCTCTAATTGTCTTTGTTAACGTCAATCATCATATTATTATTGATAATACTTGAAATCTCATTACATATAGTCATACATCAAGTGTATTACTACAAATAATAAAGTTAAACAGTAACACAAACTATTATCTTTTGTTTCTTCACACAAGTTGAGGAAGTGCTAAAATACATACAATTCTATGACGCATCATTTATATATTATCTAATACATCAGGTTTGTCCATCATGCACATCATAGCTTCTTCCCCCAAGTCTCCAGTTATTGTTTAATAATCGTATTTCAATCGGTATTTCCCCTTGGTGGGAAAATGAAACTCTGTGTATCAATCCATCCTTTCTATGATCCCACTACAGTATAACAGGGCATATAAAAAAACATTGTACATTTTGACCTCATATATTGCGACCATAGACCAAAGAAACTAAGTTTAAAGGTTAAAGGTTAAGCCATCTTTATGTATTACATCATGTTGGATAAATATCTACAGCGCAACAGCGATTACGATCATTCTCATTATAAAATAAAACCTGGTGGCCAGGATATGTGCTGTAATTATGTTTGAGAATATTTTATAGCATTTTTTTTTCTATGACAAATATGAATTTTGGCATAGGTTACTCATGTGTATAACAATATCATTATTGAATTGTTTAGTTTCTTAATAATTAAAAAAAAATGGGCTGAAGGTGGTTTCTACAATTAAATAATTAAAAAGTTTAGCAATTATCTTTCTTATTGATATATGTAAATCAGTTAATACATTATAATTGTACTTTAATATGAACTATAGTTAATTACAACTAATTAGATTAGACCTTGGTTAATATCTAAGCAGATTATTACGATCTTTGGTATTTAATTTATTCTCGTAGAGAGGTACTATAACTCTTAATTATTGTAGCTGAGCTCTGAAACAGCAATTTGTTTCATATAAGATCTTTTTTTTATATGATGAAGCCACTTTATAAAATGTGTCATATTCATATTTATATTTTTAAAATTTAGCATTAATATATTTATAGCTAAAAGCACAATGTGTATAAAATCATTAATCAACCATATTTTAAATATGAACCAAATTGTATGCATAGTTTTAAAGCAGAAGTATTCATTTATATTTACATTATCACATTATCTTATCGGTTGACTGAAAACAGATTGGCAATGTTCAGCAAGCAGGTTTTCACTGGTTTTCTTCTATTATTATGAATGTGACATAGAAACGAGTATACCTTGAAAGCTATTGCGCTCTTCTGGCTACTTATAATTGGGATTATGCAGGACTTACTACCCACAGCAGGAAGTTCTGTTTGAGGTAATGCAATTATGTTTTGCCTAATAGAATATAAAAAGGTCTTCGTTGCATTATTAAGCTGTAGAGTATTGCCTAAATCAGCTGTATGCTTCACGTCTATGCTTGTATCATCATCATACTACCTTCCTCAAATTGTAAATGGCCTAGAAGCAGACAGCCACAATGTTCAGAATTTAATTAGAATTGTTTATGTTGTGGAAAGTCTCGGATATTATCATGTGAAGGGTCTTAGGCGAGCGTTGTTTCACATAATGCTTGTTATTACACAGTGATGCTAGCCTCTGACGGATTCGGTATGTTGAGATAGGGTTGTTTTCATATGATAATTGCAGTTTTTAATATGATTTTTTCACAGTTGGTGTAACCATTTTATCATTAAGAAATATTGCTGTAATTTGAGTGAGATGGATTTTGTATTAGCTAGGCTTAATTCTTGACATTGTAGTCATATTTGTAATGCTTATCGTATTTGCCAAGCGTAAGAATTTGCTTTACAAATTGTAACTGAACAAAATTAATGTTTTTGTAGGTTATTGTTAGTAAAATTGATATTAAAAAAGTATTCATTATTTTGTTATCAATTTATAAGCAGAGTTCTTAACTTGATAAAAATCAATTTCAGTATTATGCGTTGCATCAGTCTTTTTGCGCAAGCACACATGTTGCTACTGTACTGAAGAAAACAAAAAGTTTTGGCCATTGATGTGTACCATGGTTTGCTGTGGATTTCCAATAATTTTAGGCAAATCATAATTTTGCGTAGTTTGTATGCATTTTCATACGTCTGTAATTAGGCTGAATAAAATTAATTTGAGAAGCCTACAGTTTTATAAGTAAATAATAATTGTTGAGCATTAATTAGATTTATAAACAAATGTATAATAAATGGTAGAATGTCTTGGCCATGGTTATTGGTTCGATTCTGGCTGTGGTTAGTTTCAACAATGCAAGCATTACCTCAGAACCTATGCATAATAAATGTTGAATCTATGCTAAGATTTAAAAAAAAAATTGCAAATATGTATTAATTAAAATGTTCGACCTTTATTGTAAAAGTAGTACTACTTGTATGCCAATTAATAAACATCTAATGCATATTTCTACAGTGACGTAAGTAAGTTTGTAAGTAACTTTAAAACCCATCTATCATTTGTGTTAATTGAGTGAAAGAGAATATTAAGTACTTTGCGTAACATTTGCTATGTGTGAGTTGGACATTTGGTTTCAATGCGGACTCATTTTTATCATTTCCCTTGAAGTGTATACTTTAATGAATGTCTTATATTAATAGAAACAGAATGGCATTATCTATTATGATGAGTATGAGAATATGATGGAGATGTAATTATGTGATATTGTAGGTTGATATCCCTTTATGTATGCAAGAGGACATTAATGTTCTCTGCTTGTCAACTATTTATGTGTTGCACAACAAAATGATTATTTCAATATTCAAATTGTAATTCAGACAAAAATTTGTCTAAAAAAATCCATATTGAAATCTGAATGAATGAATTTTAAATGATAAATTATCAGTTTGCGTGGAATGTCTCCTTCCATCTCTCATGTACATCTGTAGTAGGAATGTACTGTAGTAGAAAGTACATTATGTGTGGGTACATACTGTAAACAGAATACTGTAGTTTCGAGTGTCACTTACCTGGATAAAATAACAATGGTCCATCCTCCGAAAAGAGGATACTTATACCTCTATTGGATAATGATATAGTCTGTAAATCACACTATTTAGTGGGAGCATTGCAACTTACAGTACCACTATCATCATTGATTTTTTGTAAAGAGGAGGTTGCTTTTTATGTACCTGTACTATATATTTTGTAAATGTCTGTAATTCCAACTGGTAAATACTAAATAAAATGGCGTCAGAGTTTTAATTTATGGAAATCAATGAATGACATTTGTTTTTGTTAAATTTAAATTTCACATTTTATTTGATAATTACTATCAAGTTAAGAAACATATGTTGCAAAGTATGTAATTTAAGCACATGATGTTGTAGTCCTGATATAATGATGCACTTTATAGTCCTTGAATCTTCTTTAATATGCTAAATTTAAAATGAAAGTCTGACAAACATAGATTAGGTAAATGGGTATTCCTTTATGCCTCATTGATTCCTTGTGAATGAGGTCACAATCGCAACATCCACCTTAATGTCGTAGTTCAAATTCTCTTTTTTGTTTATGAATGTCATTTTTTAGTGTCTATAATAAACGCTTCTATAAATATCAAATAGAGACAAATGATAATTTGTCTGCCAGATGGAATATTAAAGTTGTGTTAAATCGAAGTTAGCTCTTGCTATAGTATTTCATGGTACATTTCATTTTAAAGAAATTAATGACACACGATTACAACCCACACAACATTTAATGTTGAGTTTACACTGATTATGCACTCAATGCTATTGTGTGTGAATTGTGTGGAAGATCGCTGTAAATGCTGGTTACAGTAGCGTGTATAAATATATACTGTATCCACTTGAATGGATACAATCTGCATGTGGAGTTTTAGGCCTAAATTAAAATTTACTTTATTTTAAGGATTGGAATGAGACAAAGGAGTGAGAGCAGGGGTGTAAGCTCTCTCCTAAATTGAAATTATGAACTATTTTTTAGTATTATTATTAATATGATACCTGTACATATACAGTATGTGAGGCATGGCATCACAAAATCGGCGTAGTGTCGGAAATAAAAGATTTTTAGATTTTTATAATCTATATTTAATAAGCTTTAAAATGAGGCGTTGTTTATTAAAATTGGTTTATTATATGAAGAGTTATTAATGAAAATATACGAGTCACTTTTTAGTTTAGGAAATCTTCATTTTGAGAAAATCAACAATGAAGTAGCAAGGCCGATTAGCTGGGCCTGGCCTAGCCCGCCGATCAAAGCGACAAGACTCTCTGTCAAAACTCGCTATTATCTCCTCAATAACGGCTAACTAGTTGAAAATATATCACTGTGTGGTACATTATATTATATTTTTTATTATTTTTAAAAAATATATGGATAAAAATAATGATTTGCAAAAATGTTGCAACGTTCATTCGAAAAACTGCGGTGGAAGCCATGCTGTTTCATGGTAAACAAAAGCGTCAGCCAATCAGAGAGTGTAATTTATCTCTATAGCCAATCACAGTCAAGGATTCACAAATTCTTATTTTTTAAAATTTTTTTAGCAACCTAAATACCTTAAAGACCCCTTACCTGCAATTTTGGACGTTTTTTGGAAAATAATACATATATATCACTTTAAAAACATTAAACCATGTCATTCCTTGTCTTAAATGTACGTTTTATGGTAAATTATGATAAAAAGTGAGAAACAATGCACTACCTAAGTAGCTCGCGGCGATCGACCTCTCGTGGACGGTCTTAGGCCTAGCCTAGCTAGGCTTAGTTTTGTAGGCCTAGCTGGTAAACATCGGTAACGTACGAACATCGTACGCAAGCTATATACCTAGCCTGACGTTGTATAGTTGCTGCATTAATTGTCTTTCTATTTTTGCCAGACTCCGTTAATACAAATTGGGGAAAACCTGGTATTTTCGCTGAAAAGTTAGGAGTCTTCCATTTGTTTTGGCCTCACGATCGATCGAAAAGTGGGCGAATTACAGGTGAAAAACAAAAATATCAATCCGCGCGCAATGCATTTTGGGATTTATAGCGGGCCGCTATAATTATTAGAATCGACTTATTTTTCACATTTTTAACCGTTTAAAGACGAAAAAAGTTATCGCAATAGGACCATATAGTATTATTTTTACATTACATATAGTTTGTGATCTTAAATTAGATCTAAAAAAACGTAGGGAAGGGGGCTTTAATAAAAGCAATTTCCATTGGCTAGATTTAAAAAAGATTCTTTAGGTTGTTAAAAAAATTATGGTAGCTGATATATTTTCGAACAGATAGGTACCAAATGAATGACGTCATTCAGGTTAGCGGTTTGTTTACAAAAGCGCCGTAAAGAAAGTTGATTTTTCAGTGAACAAAAGTACAATTTCCTAATAGATTTTCAATGGAAACGACTTAAATAATTGCAAAATACACATACTTCTGATATTTTTTCATGTACAAGAGTTTGATATGTAAAAGATAAGTGTTTATAGTATCGTTTTTTATTGACATTTTAAAATGGCTAGGTTAGGCCGTTTTTTACATTCTGAACTTCAAGGCTAAATATCTCAAAAGTGCGGGTTGCGACTCTGCGCCACTTTTGTGATGCCAGGCCTCATATAGTTTGTTGGTAACTATTGTGAATGCCATTTTATTGGAAATTGGTTCCTTTTCGTTATTATTTCTCTCAGCAATCAGAAATAGGTCCTATAATTTTGATGGCTGTTTCACCCATAAGCGTGAATATTTTCTGTAAGTTCATGAACCATCAAAACGTTAACCAGTCTTAATAGGATGTGAATGTAAATAATATTGCTATTGAATAAAATATAGATTGGACAGTGTAATCAGAGAAGAAACTATTGACATTTAATGCAAACATGTACATTCACATTTTGATGGTACATGAACCTAAGCAATCTTTACAAGCTCTTTTCTCTATTCCAGTTAAATTGTGGTTACTAACTTACTAGTGTCCGGGTTATTGCAGTTTAGCTTTAGTAGCGTTCAAATCATGGATGTAATAGCCGAAGGCTGGATGGCAATCTTTTAATGTTATCGCAGTTCAAAAGTGATTCTCCATGGAGAGGGAACTAACAAGATGGCGACTGCAATCGACCAATCAGATATGCCCTACGCAGTACGCACTACTACGCCTGTGTTGAGCCTATCTGCGTGAGGACGATACGCAACGCAGAGCGTTAAGCGTATAAACACGAACGCATTCTATATGATATACAAAAAATGCTATATTACCAAGAAATTATTCATTCTATTACGATTAACAATAATTATATTTAATTTTATAAAAACTTCACTGTGCTTTGACAAGAATATGTGTTGTAATTTATGTGGTCTTAATGTATATTAGAGTATTATTTTTTATATTAAATAATGTTTTTGAACACATTTACAGCCGCAATCTTGTTGGTTCCCCTCCTGTTGGAATCACTTTTCAGTCTGGAGTGCGCCCTCTAGCCTTCGGCTTAATATCTCGATGGTTCAAATGTAACAATTACATGCCACTGTACCCCTGTTGTAATCAGGTGCGAATGTATTTTTATCGCTTTTCTATTACATTCTAAAATATACAGTATCGGAGTTAAAATTAGCAGTTGTACAAAATTTTGGAACCCAGTTCTAACTTGAGCAGGATTCGATTCAGCTTAACTTAGCTACATTAGTGTTTATGGATGCCTTGAAAGAAAACAAATGTTGAAAATTGAATTATATGATTGTATTTGATTATTTTTTAGTATAATGTTTAAAATACTTACTTTGGCAAAATTATACACAATTCCCTCTAAATGTTCAATAAAAACATTTATCATATTTTAGTTTTTATTTTCCCAAATTAATGTTATAATACATCTCATTTAATAAGTTGTAACTATCATTGTCAATGGCTGTTTACTTTATCAGTTTTTTTATAATTCCAAATCATATGTTTTGTATGTAATTTCTGTCAAACATATTGCATTGTGACAGATATATTTATGTGTTAAGCCTAGGTTTAGATTCCAACATATTCCCCAGGGCTTAGCATCTCCCTGGACAATACACTTGTAACTTTACCAATAAAATCAACTGGCTTTTATTAAACATAAGTGTATGCTAATATTCTATAACTTCCCTTCCGTACTCCACTGAATAAGATATATAAGTGGGCGATAAAACATACAGATATTTTCACTAGTTTTACGTCATTACAGACCGCCTACACACTGGTAATTACATGCTGTTTCCTTATTTTTATAGACGTTTTTTCATTTATTTTTTTTTTAAATAGATAATCTGTGCTTGATATTTCATAGGTATTTATGTGTTCTTTACAGATCAAATCTGGAGGTTAGTGCCTGCCTTCAATTAACACAAATCTTGCAAATACTTCACGGGATATTCATATATAAAGGGCAGCGATTGAAGGGACTCACTCAAGTTTTTAACACATTTTACAGTAAAGATGAGTATGTTACTATGGGATAAGATTAGTCCGGCTCAATTTCAGATGATTCAAGATTACCAATCTTGTAAGTACCAATACTCAAGCTTTTTAAGTCTGGTCGAGGCGGCGGGTAGGGGCGATGCAAGCACAATCAATAGAATTGGTACCTTGTACAGTAATAGTACTGTACAATAGTACTGTATGGATCTTCTTGGAGAAGCTTGTGTGCACCTTAAAGTACCCAGTGCATTTTTCAGAACCCAGGTGTACTAATTAGTAGCTGGTACAATATTGTACATATATGATTTGAGACGGTACTGTATTTGTGCATTATAAATATACAAATCTTATCTATATTCCTGATTTTTATATTATACAGATATTGTATTCCCACATGAGATAATGTCCATTCATGAAGTATAACTTCCTCAATGGTCCATTAATATATCGCATATTTCTTTTTGCTTTTGCTATAAATAACCAGTATGCGATAACCAGAGAACCAACGTACGTGATAACCAGAGATGGTGTTTGTACGTTACGGATACAGATACAGAATAAAACCTTACCTTTATTGTTAATTTTTATAGCAGATAGTTTTAATTAAATGTCTTTCTAAAGGTTAATTCTGGTAATGATATAGTGAAATAAAATACTAGTACATTTGTCTTTTATGTACAACATGTTTCTAGCCTCATCTTTTAGATAGGACATTACAGTAGGTGTACAAGTGCGTTATTACAATTACATAAACACAACTAGTAATCAATTTGTGAGGCCTTTAATATTGAAAAACCTCTTTTACAACATGACTGACCTCATTAATGTTTTATTACTTGGCAAAATGCTTGCAAATATTGTCTGTTTATTTGCCAAGTTTATTACCATATTTCTCGGAGTATAGGTTGACCCTAAAGATGAATCGACCCCCAAACTTTGCCCCAGATTATTGTTACAATTGTTATAACCCGAGTATAAGTCGGCCCTTAAAAATAGCTGAATTTCCAAATAAAATGCCGGATAGTAAAGTACTACGCCAGTCGCCGCTAGCCTACACGATTTTCACTTGGCTAGGCTAAATATGATTGAATTTTCGAATTCTATACAGGTAAAATCGCTTAACTATCATTTATAAATACAAAATACCCTGTAAATCGTTATTAAAATCTCATAATTTTACACGGAAATTCAGAACATTTATCTCGATCATCAGTAGTAATGGCGGTGATTCAAATTTTGAGATTGTGATAATTTTGAGGTCACGTAACTCTGCGTCTCGACTGAATAGACCTAGTACAGACTACAGTATGTGAAATATGGAAAAGTATTACTAAAAATGCTAAATTGGTGAGTCCCTGCTCCCAACTGAATCGGACGGCAGCACAGCCCGTAAACAGTAAGGCCTATATTTGAATTAATTTTGTGTTTTATTAGCCCTATGTTTCTGATGATACATGTAATAATTTACTATTTCATAATAGCAATATCTTGGGATAGTAACATGGCAGTTGTGTGTAGGTCATGAAGAGGAAAAATGTTTCCTACAAAATTTAGATAAAGGAAAAGGATTTCCTCTGTTCTAAAGCCCTTTTTTAACCAAACGGTGCCAGGAATATATGAGGAATAATATTACAATGCTGATATTGTTCTCTGTCAGAACTGGTCATGCAGCATGGCTGCATCAACTAGATCTGCTTAACAAGATCAACTTGGAATATTCCCTACAATGTGAGATGGGCATTCTATGACAACAAATGCCATTACATCCACCCTTTCTTGGACTTCTTGTGCGGTCAGTGATGCATCTATGCCACCTGTGAGGAAAAGGCTGAGTTGCCACTGTATAAATCGCGTATCCTACTACCAGTCACAACACACATGACAGTAATAACAAAGGTGTTGTTTTCATTGTCTTTATATATTTAACTACTAGACAATTATTAAAAATGTGTGGGCGTTAATTATGTTTGAAAAGGAAGTTAACAATAGACGAGATGTAATCAACAGGTCACTCTGACCTACATTCATTCAACTACTGTTTATCATTTATTATATAATTTGTGAAAGACTAACTGGTATGATGTTACAATTTTATGAAACAATATTACATTCTCATTAAAGTTTATATCATAAACAGTTATAATATCCACTTTATATTATATATTTTTTTTAATTTTCGAAAGGTCATCAATAATATTTTTTTACCGTTTTTTAAAGTGTTTTAATGAAGCTGTTTAAAGGGACAATGTTATCATAAATGACGATTAAAGAAAAACCACATAAAGTATTAACGAATCTAATACAATAATTACAAATATTACAAAATCCAGAATCATTTTATTAATATAAGTATTAATAAATGACAGAACATGCTGTAGTCATTTTTCGACAGAATGTTAAATTGATGGAACAAAAACCTGGGCTACTTTGTAAAAGAACATTTATATTACCTTCTTGAAAGCTACAACTACAGTACGACTACAATACTCAGTTGTACAGAATTCTGATTGTGACTTGTCATTTTACACACGGTAGACTTGTTATGCTAAGGAAGTATGGTCACCGAAACCAATAGACGCCATTGACTTTGCTTAGCAAGATGGAAAACATGCCTAATAGAGGAGAAAATTATTTAGGTCAATGGTGATTGTGCCACTCTTGAAGGTTCATTAATGCATTTAATTGTCAATTGATTTGAATATATCACAAATCTGTGATTTTATCTTGTATTACCATTCATCAGTTGTTAAATATTTTAAAAATAATATTTATAATTTAGGCTTACAGTAGCGCATAAAGGCTAATAAAGTTTTTAAAATTATTATTAAGAAAATTTTATGTTAAAAAATGTCAGTTCTTTATGCAGCCTTTAATTTACCGACATTGGTGAAATAGGCAAAGAATTTCAAAGGAAGATGAGGGTTAAGGAAAAATAGAAGTGGCCAGGAATGACTGAAGTTTCCAAAGCCTGATTACAGGGCCTTGTGTTCTATTCTGACACTAGATCTGTACAAAGATTATATTGATGTGAACAATGATAATTATAAAATACCTAATAACTAAACTTTGTTTCAAAAGCATGAGTTTAGTTTTCACTTTTATATCAATTACTGTTAGATTGTAGGATCAGATAACCACAATTGTTACAGTTAATTATTAATAAATGAAAGATTATTTAAAAGAAATTTACATTTATTAAGATAATGTTGGTATTTATAATAAAAGATTAAAATCCAGCTTATTATATAAGCATTCTTATATAGATTTACTAAATAAATAACTAGTAACCTTTTTATAGTAGAATGAAGCACAGAAAATGTCATGTATAGATAGTGGCATATGATGTAGTTTGAAATTCAAGGCCCATCTTTAAATGAAACCAAGCTATCCTAGGATTATACACAACTAACATGTGATGTAATAAATACCACACTATGATTTTATTTTAACAACTAAGAAGATCATCGTACGATTTGTGGATATAGTGAGATTAGTGGGGATTAGTAATATGTAGTTATAAATTTGTAAACTGTACTCAAGTACTTTGGTTATTAAAACCATTTAGTATCTTAAAACTAGTGTAATATATAATGCTCAAAAAGAATATTAAAATATTAATTTTTTTATGAAAATAATAGTTTTAAAAGTATTTATTGACCAGATAAAATTTAGAAATATCAAGACAAGATAACGATTATTTACATACAGGACTTTCATGTAGTAATACTTTGAATAGCATTGTGTTAAAGCAACGATACCTGCCCCAGACACCATTTTGGCTACTATAAGATCTAAGATGGTGGATAATGTTCAAATTTAAGTTTTCTCCTATTTTAATGTGGATCATGTCATTGCTATTTTTGCTTACTTTTTGAGATGCTACTAACAAAACCCTTGGTAGTTCATTTCTTAGAAGTGAGGAACATAATTTGTTGATTTACGGTAGTTGATACAAATAACCCTGAACAACCTTTCTTACTAATTTTATAAATTGAGGCATGGCAAGTTAAATTCAATTATGATATTATTGATGTCGGGTAAAAACAATAACATGTACTTAGGTGTTGAAACAGGTGACTATCATGTGTCTATAATTCTGACGATTCTGAATAATTAATTAGATTCAATTAAAATATTATTTAAACGGACACTAATGCTATGATCTCAAGCGAAAAGTAATTTGACCAATCCACTTTTACGATTCGTTAATGTTTTATTGCATGTCCATCTTAATTTTCACCAGTCCATTTCTGACTCATAATTTGTGAATTTAATTTACTTTATTTCAATCCTTTTGTCTGAAAACTGATATTTAAGTACATAGCATGCATGCATGCGGCAAATTGTACTAGGGTGGTTTATAAAAAATTATCTCATTTCAGGTTGCATTGATGACTTTTCATAATAACATTTTTACTTATATTTCTATACTTCCAACTTTTTAAAGGCTGATGCATAAAATTTATTTTGTATTCATAGCATCCTCTATTGTTTGGTCATATAGCCTAGACAGAATGTTGACAAAAGATACATAAACTTCTTGGTATGTTTCTATCGCTTGTTGACAACAAAAACTATTCACCAGCACATTATAAAACCAAAAATTTAATATTAAATTTATAGGTTTAGTGTTTGTAGATATGTAAAAGATTGCGTGAGGACACTTTATGTGAGAGACGCCGTTTATAGTGCATGAGATTTGGCATGATGTACGATGTGTATAGGACTCTGTGTGAGATTCAGCTTATCAATCTATACTTGTGTATTTTACTTGACATAATCGTATCAAACTCACAGACAGTGAGCTATTAACTTTGTTTTGTAGGATAGTCTTGGTGCACTTTTAAATATTTATCTAACGTAAAGTAATGGTGATGTTATTTCAGAACACATTTTAAGCCTGTCTACACAAGTCTCTTATATACGATGAACATAACACAGCAATACCATTTCAGTTGTAACTAGGTACACAAATTGAATACCTGGATATCCAATATTGCGAAAGGAAGTTGAAATTATCAGGCAAATAATAAAGTAGGCCGTGATATTTTTTTTTGAAGCATATTAATGAAGTTTTTTATTAAAAGTAAGACTTCATTGAATTATTGATAGGTGAAGGTATCATATTCTCTTTAAAATATGAAGTTTCATATCAAAGTGTAGTTTGTATTTTTTTTTGTATTATCCTGGGGGATTTAAGTTGAAACATTCAAACGTCTTCAATATGATACAGGAACTGTATTTCAATAACGCTGATAAATACTGACATACTACATTTTTTACAGTTCTGTTTTTATATTCTATAGTTGTTGAACTTGTGTCCAGGGTTTGTAGCTAGAGAAGTAGGGATGGATGTCAAATAGTAAGGGTATACTAGATGTTTCTTGGATGGATGCTACGTTGAAATTAGACTTGGTGGAAGATCTTAAAAGTAAGCGTTAGCCTGAGAGGAATACTATCTGGGTATTCACCTCTGTCCACCACAATTACATTTTACATGTACGACAGTCGCACTTGTTTCAACATCATGTTGCCTTAATTATCTATCATTTTGTTTCCCTTCATTTACTTTCAATTACAGATTTCGTAGAAAATCCATTTATTTTCATCCAGGTGCTGTTCCCTTGCTTTAAAGCATCAATGTTGATATGTCTGAATTTAATATCATTTTTACTAGCATACTTTCGTCATAATGTTGCCTGGTAAAACTGTTGGTAATAGTAATACTATTTTAGTTGTGACATTGTAAGCTACTGTATCCCAGTTTACACTCTTAAAACTTGTATATTTCGCCTTGTTTATAGTTTTTTTTATTGTTTTATGTTAGTGTTTTCTTTTGATAAACCATGAAAGAGTGCCATATGCAACAGTTGCACTTGTTTTGTGGGTAGCTGATGCTTATTATTGGTAAAGTCCCACTCCCTACGTTTTTTAGGTCTAATTTAAGGTCACAAACTACATTTAATGTAAAAATAAATACTAAATAGATCCTATTTAAAAACATTTTTCGTCTTTAAACTGTTAAAAATGTGAAAAATAAGTCGATTCTAATAATTAAACAGCTATGAATCCCAACATGCATTGCACGCGAATTGATATATTTGTTTTTCTTCTGTAATTCACCCACTTTTCAATCAATCGTGAGGCCAAAACAAATAAAAGACTCCTGACTTTTCAGCGAAAATACCAGGTTTCCCCAAATTTGTATAAACAGAATCGGTCAAAAACAGAAAGACAATTAATGCAGCTACTATACAACGTCTGGCTAGGCCTACAACTAGCGTTCGATGGTTGTACGTTACCGATGTTTACCAGCTAGCCCTACAAAACTAAGCTTAGCTATGCTAGGCATAAAGACCGTCCACGAGAGGACATTCACCACAAGCTGCTATAGGTAGTGAATTGTTTCTCTCTTTTTATCATAATTTACCATAAAACGTACATTTAAGACAAGGAATGACCTGGTTTAATGTTTTTAAAGTAATATATATGCATTATTTTTACAAAACGTCACATAATTGTAGGGAATGTGTCTTTAATACTAGGGTAGTGACATAAGATTATTTATTCCAAGGATGTTTATTCATATGTACATCTTATCCTCGAATTCAATAAAGCTGATGAGGTATACTAAAGCATTCAATTAGATACCAATTCTTCTCTAACTAACTAGCTTTTAATAATAAATGAGCTGCATATTTCAATGTTTAGGAATCAATAAAATACACCTTAAAAGTTGTTTGGATAGAAGTGCGGGAGGGGTGCATAAATAACATGTACAATGTAATCTATGTTCTAAAATAACAGATCTGATTGTTACAAAACTGTTTTATTAATCAAGAATTATTTTATTATCCTTACTGTGTTCATTATTTTTTTATTTATTTTTTTAAATTATTATTCCGCTGATTTATTGAATGTGCATCTTTAATTACAAGCTAGAAACTAATTATAATATTTCTTTAATAATTATAGAATATAGTATTATGGTTTACTTTTAGAAATTCAAATTTTAACAAATAATCTTTTCATAGAAAAAAAAAAATCATTAAAATACTCCATATTCAAATTATACCTATTTTAGCTATATTAATGATATCAGTAATAATAGGAATTGAAGAGTTTTAAACTCTTAAATTAAAATTGTACAACAAAGAATAGTATGTCAGGATCATCCTATTCTTTGTACAGTACATCATTAATATATTAATAGTATAATTATCCATAATTCACATTGTATTCTGTAGTATTATTGTCATACAAAAAAACTTGTATCGGTCTATAAATTCCAGATTGATTGATTGTGGATTTCATTACAACATGGTTAACAAACATACTCTTATTACTATTAGTTCATGTACATCATTAAGAACATTTAATTAACTACTGTATTTCTCTGTAAGCTGTGTTGTATAGCCAGAATAGTAAACAAAGATATCATGTTTCATTATGGATTAAATGCAAACAGAGGAATGAACAACGCCATAAAACCGGGTGTATTATTTTGCCTGTAAGATTGTGTACAAAGTGTACAGTAGTGTATAAGGATACAAGCAAGCAATCTAGCTTACAGGTAGTGTTAATGAATATTCATAAGCTTCTTTAGCAGCTGTTTACACTGACACACATTGCTCCTGAATCCAATTTAACATATTGAAAGCAGGGTATTCGCCACAGCACAGCCAGCGTTTTGAACATTGCCAGCGTTTTTCACCACCGTTTAGACATCGTATTTAAGATAGTGCAATAGGGATTAAAGCCTTAAAATAAGGTCATAGGTCATGTTGATGAGGTTTTCTCTGTAGGTGTGCATGTGAAACTGTAGATTGTTAGCATAAATACGTAATCCATTATGACTATACATGGATTTTGATGAGAAAATAAAATGTGATAATATCATTTCATAAATTAATTTGAATAATTTTCATAGTGAAATATATTAATATCCTGATTGTAAATCTAAATTACTTGTGATTTAAATAATGATCTCGCTGACTTTTAAACCAGAATGATACAATTTTATATCTATATAAAAAAAGTATATTTAAAATTGATTAGCAATTAGGCTGTAACCTAATCTAAGTTACTCTGTGTTTTAACATTACATATGATGTAGCATCAAGCCAAATTAGGCTTATTTACACTGTTGAGGAAAAATTCTTATTCGAATCTTGTGGGTTTAAAATTGTTATTGCCTTATCATAAAATAAAAATTTAGCAACAACACTGATAATAACCCCACCCCAACCAATTGGAAAAATTGATAATAGTTGAAGACTACGACTAAATGAATAAAATTAGCCGTTACTGAATTGTTAAAACTGTTTTGGTAGTATCAATATCTTTTTTAGTTCTTTGCATTTTTAAGTTACAAAATGCTTTCGTTTTAGTCCCTTTTTCGCTGCACACTCTTAAACAGCTGTGCCTTAAACTACTGTTACTTTTGTCACAATAGTTTGATTTTGTCTCATTATATTTTAATTTACATATAAAATCATAACATTGTATTGTATCTTATTAGTGTTATTATAAAATGACCAAAACATACTTACTTACAGCTTATTTCAACAACGTTTCATATAATTATAAATTATAATTAGAATAATGATTTTTAATGACTTTATAATTTGACATTTTGATTACATACCTTGGAAAAATGTTGATCATGTAATTATAGACTAGTATTTCTGCTTTATTCAAATTACGAAAATAAATGGAAGGTTTTATAGTGAAGGTAAGGTGTCAACCAAGATACATTTGTCTCAAATTGTCAAGTTATTTATAATGATACAAATTATTCATAGCTTTACCTGATAAAATCATTAAAATGTAATAAAGATGTTCTGGCTCAACTCACTGAATACATTTGGCTTGATCTTGATAGGTAGTATTCAACGTTATGAGTGGGGGCGCTATAACTATCGAGGGAATTCAGTAATCTATGTATTTACAACACCTTATTATGAAATGAATAGATAGGCTTGTAATGTCTGATTTGTAATGACTAGACTCTAGGGTAACTTGATAATTTAGTTTTGTTATCAAAGAGCTGGGGACTTAGTTATTCTCAGCTGGGAACACAGCTAAGCCATCAATAATGTTAACGCAAGATGTACAGTATACTGATTTGTTATTTAGTCTTAAGTTATTCTTCATTTTTCTTGATGCAATTTCAACATCATGTTTCCTTAATTATCTATCATTTTGTTCCCCTTCATTTACTTTCAATTTCAGATTTCGTAGAAAATCCATTTATTTTGCTATGCTGTGCTGTTCCCTTGCTTTAAAGCATCAATGTTGATATGTATAAATTTAATATAATTTTTAATAGCATACTTTTATTATAATGTTGCCTGGTAAAACTGATGGTAAAATGGTAATACTATTTTAGTTGTGACATTTTAAGCTATCGCAGTTTACACTCTTAAAACTTGTTGCACCTATTTCATTAGAAAGTGATTGATATTTTTATTTATAATAATAATATATTAATTTTTTTTTTTATGATTTTATGTTGGTTTTTTTTGTTGAACGAGTAGACCTACTTTTTGTGCTATGTTTCGGCTATTATTACTGTAACACAAGTGACATGCTCACCTAGAATCACTCATCGTGTCTTAGTGTTGTCTAGCGCCACCAATTGTTCCTATGTCAGGTTTTTGCTGGTGTTTTCCCATTGGATGTGTCCTGAGTAGCATGAATGATTTAAATTGATCTTCTTTTAGGATTTTTCAGTAAAGGTAAAGGAGGTGAGGGAAGTGAATGTATTTGGTAATGTAACTGACTTTTGATTACAATACAATACAATACAAATCTTTCTTTATTCTGGAATAGCTCTTTCAATACACAAGTACTGGTCTCCCAAGAGGTCCAGATTTGGAAAAAAAATACAAGAAAAATAAAAGTAAAAGCTATATTAAAACTATGTACAATAGAAGTTATACAAGATGTTTAAATTCAACTTGACTAAGTGTCTCATAATTTTTACGGATATGTACAGGAAGATTATTCCATTAGGTTGATGCTCTATAATTAAACATTCTCTTTCCATAAATATTGTTCCATGCTGGAACATTTAGAGTTTTAGTTGATTGACTTCTTGTATTTTTTGTGTGAAAAGTGTACATAAATTTGAATAGATTTGCTAAATAAGATGGGCTAAACCCTGTAGGCATTTAAATAACATAATTAATAAATCATTTTCCCATCTGTCATGGACACTCTTCCATTAAGGGCCTGTTCAGACCTGCAGAGTTATGCTTTCGTATCGTACACTGCGTACAACTCCATAGGTCTGAACCAGGAAAAGATTAGTGGAAACCACCTCATACGACACTGATCTTTCGTTCGTTACCACAGCTCAAGGTACAAGATTAGTGAACAACGCTTATGATACGAAGGTCATGCATCATCGATATTGACCTAACCAATCAAATTTACTCGAAACGAAAGCGTTAGTTAAGCAAATCTGAACACTTTGTTGTTACGACGCTAATTATAATATGACATGGCTTGCGATAAGAAATCATAACTACATGGATCTAAACATACCCTAAATCTCTGATTCATTACTCTGTTAAAGATCTTTCAATGCTTTTTTTTTTTCTTGATGCTTAGTAGCCATAACGTAGAACGAAGAAGTAACTTTAAAAAACACAACAAAATTGAACTAAATGAATTACACTGTATTTTACTATGTTATATTACTTTTTTCAAACATTGCATAATTGGGGAGTTTCTTGTTAGGTGTTTATAATTCTTTAATAAATTAATAAGTAAAAGAATACTATCCAGGCAGGCGTGATTTTGGGGAGAATATTATCGCATAGGTAATGTAGTCTAATTGACTACTGGGTATTACGTTCTCATCTTATTGCTTAAGGGATCTGGAGAAATTAGAAAACTTCTAATTTGATCAGACCACTCGCATTAGAAATGATGACAGTGCCATATCTAATCATTATAGAAAGAAGAAAAATCATCAAATACTGCTTTATATAAAAATCAAATTATTTCTTGAACTTTCAAATTTTAAGTTCTGAATTTCTGTAAATTATATAATTGAATTGTCTTTTTCGTATTATTTTTTTGATTAATACCATAATAGTCAATAATTCTATATGAAGTATTTTATTTACACATTATTTATTAAGATAAATAAATATATTATAATGTAGGGCATATTCCTATATTTAAGATAAATATTAAATATTTATCAAGTAAAAGTGATTGTGAATGCATTATTTATTATTTTTTCCCAAAATATTAACCAATTCAATTTTTATAGACTTTTAATTATTATTTTTATTGTAATGCAAACATCTTAGCTGTGTGCTCTCATTTTGTTCATTTTAAATAAATGAATAAATAAATTAAATAAATAAACCATTTTTTTTATTTGTTGCTAATAGGCTGTTTCCAGAGTATATTGTTTTCAGGTCATTTAAATTTTTCCGTAATTACTGAATTTAAAATATATTTTGTTGCAATCATTAAAATAAAAGATTATTTAAATTGTTCATAATTTGAATATAATAATAATAATTATGTAACTAATTAACTTTGTTTCCAATCACTTGGACGATTAATGCACCTTAAAAAAACAAAAACATTATCAGTGGTAATCAAAAGTATAGTCAGCTGGAGAGAAAGTAATTTAGGAATATGAAGGTATTGCATTTATGTGCATTCACATGACAACGAAACACAGTAGGCTTAGTACGAGTCTTGCCAAACATTTCGCCACCCTATTATGGGATGCCATTTCCATGATTAGACAGATTGATAGATTGGAATAGAGAAGTGTACAATTACAGAATCCTAATATTGCTGACAATTAATTAGACATTTACACAACATTTGCAATGATAAGTTAAATTGTAATTTTTGCAATAGTTGAAATAAACTAATAAATGTACATGAACAAACATTTAATTTACTAGGAAACATATATGTATCTGGCTACTGTAGCCATTTGAAAACAAACATTCAGAAGAACTAGTGTTTCTGTGGTTAAATAAAGTTTGATTATTAAAGCTTAACCACAATCATAATGTGGCATTTATTTTTGTAGTTTTCTTATTGTATTATATATAGTTTTTATCTCTGTATTTTGATTGACATGAACGATTATAATCTATAATAGTTAATTTGTAGTTCAATTGATACTCTCACTCATCTCACTATTCATGCATGTCACAATTTTTTAGACTTTTGAAAGATTCATTATTTCTATCCTCAAAAAAAAGGTTTTTTTTATAGACAATATGATTACAAAAAAAAGTGAATATTGTGGTGTGAAGAAATCATGATGTGATTATGTTATGTTACCATAATCTTTCCATAATGCATGGAATATGTCTATTTGTGATATTATTAATTATTATTATTATTCTCAGGGGCAGATCTCCAGGGGGTTGTGTTTGAGGCATGTAACATCTAAAATAAAGTACTTTTTGACATTATTTTTCTATTAATATTAAATGTTTAATAGCGTTCTCCCATTTGAACTATCCTGGATTGTCTTTTTATAGAGGGTGCGTGTCAATGTTGCAAAAAAATAGTGGCCTGCTCAGTGATCTTAAAATAATATTACATCCTCGGCTTCATCTGAATATAGTACAGCATCCAATCACGTTGTCCCACAACCCAGTAAATATTTGTCTAATATTTTTTGTTACTAACCCCGATTTTATCATGATGACATTTTGACCATCTTCCGACATATATACTTCCATAAGTCCTGTATATACCCATGAGATTTTATTTTAAACCACTTTTCAATTTTGATTTTTACTACTTAATCAATAAAGTAAATATTAGTGAAAAATAATCTATAACTAAGAGTCGGCTATATGTAATTTAAGACAATCCATTGACCTTTGACCTTTGTGAACCACCTATTCTGCATTGATTGCTATTATACTATGTATATACATGATTTACTGTTTCTACATAATCTCGCATTTTATTAACATGATGATCATTTTTAATGAAATAATATACGGATGAAATCAATGGCATATCCTTTATTTGAATATATTAATTTAGTCATTGCTGTCATTGTTAAATGATTGTCTCTATTAATCATAATCACAAAACCCTTCATACATTTCTCTTGTTATTATATTCATTTCATGTAAAATTTTGCGCATAATAATATTATGATTATTTATTCGATCATCAAAATACAATATACAGGATTGAATAGCTAAAAGGCCCAAACTCTCTATGAGAAGACAATGTCTGAGTTTATGAAATTCAAACTGTAGATGTATTTCAATCAAGATAAACCATAATTTATTGGATATCTTCATGAACCACTAGATCACTTTTTCTAATAATTTATCAGCACATCATAAATTCAACCTACTAATTGTAACTTGTTGGATCTGTTATATTCTGTTTAGTGATATTGTGCATAAAACATATTATTACATTTTATTTGCTATGTTATCAATGTTAACTATGTTATATTTCTTAGAATATGGAAGCAGCTGTTCTATTGTAAAGCAATGTTTATTTTAGGCCCATGCCTTTACTTGCTCCTGGTAAATGATGCATTTTTTTTATTCTTACCAAATATAATTTAATGTTAGTATTAAAATGTATTTCTGACATGACAAACATAATTTATATAGTTACAGGTTTTCACAAACAACGAAAGATCATGCCTTTTCTATAAACATATTTACTTTAAAATATGTACATCAGGACCAGCAATGTCTTGAGGGACTACCAGAGATCGTTTCTGTGATATAACATAATGTTGATTTTATCTGCTCTTTTATCGTACATCGACATATGTGCAGTTTTGACACGACATGTTCCACTTGTCTTCAGGGACTACCAGAGATCATTTTCTGCGATAACGTAATGTTGGTTTTTACCTTCTATTTTATCGTACATTGACATTATGTACAGAACTATTATTATGCAATATTAATTTGCATTATGCAAGATGTTTATGACCTTGGTTTAACCATTCATTATCCTCTGCAAATGACAGCGTTAGTACAATTACCTTATAAAGGCAATCAAATTGTGTATTTTTCGATCAACGATATTAGAAATATTACTGTATCACTGTTGAATCTGTAATATTATCGTTAGACTTTATTAAAATAATAATAATATAACAGAACTTTATTACTTCAGTAGTATAAACATAGTAGTGCATAAAGATAGTATGAATATTTTAGGGTAAATGTGATCTTAATGCACATTTTGAAATAAAGTAGGAAGCTTTCGATTTTGTGAATTTACTGTATGACATTAATTACGATATTAAGGTAATATTCGCTTACATTGAGTTTTGTTTGGCAATTTTTTTGCCGGATCTAATTTGGTTTATTTTCTGAGGGCCATGACGATTGGAAAAATTACGTAACTAATTATTATTTACATCTCAAATCAAGGCTCCCTAAATATGCTGTGGACCGGGTGTCTAGAAAACTCAGATATATCTGAGATCTGAGTTTTCTAGACACCCGCTGTGGACCCTATTTGCCAAGCATTGTATAATATGCATATATCTGGCTGCCTTATACTAGAATTACTTAATAATATAGACTATAGTTTGCAATAGTGTTGTTTGTTACAGTTTAGTTTTTTTGGTTTAAACCAGTCATAATTAAATTCCTTTGGTTATTGAAATAGAATACAATTGTATATTTTGCAATTTTATCTAGAATTAAACCAGTGACGAGACATGCGTCATAAGAGTCCAAGTTATTTTAATCTTTCTGTTTTACACTATTTCAACTGGATGTTTAAATTTCCTATTTATTTATATTAATATATACAGTTTCTTAATGAAAATATATTTTTATTGGATAATTTTCAGAGCAAGACACATTTTTTCTCTTATTTAAATCTTTCTGTTTTACACTATTTCAACTGAATGTTTAAATTTCCTATTTTGGAATTCTTTATATTAATGTATACAGTTTCTTAATGAAAATATATTTTTATTTGGATAATTTATTAGGATCATTTGAATGGTTGGGTTTATAATGTTTACAATTCCTGAAGTAGAAATAATGTGGAATAATTAATTAAATATAGCTATTTTCAATTTATTTGCTATATAGCAATTATATTTCATTCAAATTAGCTTTGAAATAATATGTTAAATAGTATGGTATTATTCAAGGCAGCTGACAAAATTATCCAAATCAAATAAATTACAAATTGAACTGAGGCTGGCTGGCTTGTGACGTATTCGCCAAGCAATTGTTGGTATTTTGTTACATTTTACTTAAACTTATTACTTATATAATAATCAAAAATATATTACTGTATATGTTTCCATCTGAATGGATTGGTAGAAATGGTACTGCACGTTTCAGCTAGGTCAAATATACATAAAGTAGGTATAAATTGTGTTGAAGAGTAGCGATATGCTGTATGGTAGTGGGTGTTATATTTAGTAGTATAATAATTTTTGTTGATGTATAAATTAGAGGTGTATGGAAGTGGTAGGCCCAAGGATGAAATTTTACTAATAATCAATACTGGCTTTAGCAGGCATACCTTTTTATTATTTGATTCCACCCTTCCCACAAGTCCTAGCTTAGAGAGTAAAACTAATAATAGTAAATTTACTACTATATTCAAATTATTAAATTGATTGGTCAAATTGTAGTACAGGTACATATACATTATGCAAATATTTGTGCAATTACTTTAATCTGTATTGGCTAATTAATATACGACCTTTGACCTCAAAATTGTTATATTTCACTGTATTTCCAAGAAATTGAAGTATACATTTTTTGAACGACAAACTATTTTAAATTTATTATCTGTCCAAACTGGTTTTTTATATTTATTTATTTATCAATAGAGTTGGCATAAGGTTTCTTTTTAGATTTTGAGTATTGCACTTAAATTGAACAGAGAAGTAAATGGCTCTGCTAATTCATCCTTTCATAAAGACGACGAGCAAGCGATCCCGTTTGACGTCACAGTGTTCTATAAATAGCATACATCTATTTGCAATCAGGTAATTTTACTGGTCTAGGCTTGGCTACATCAATATAACATCAAATATCTAATAGTGAAGCTATATTGGCTGCATCAATATCTGATGTTTGATGTTAATTAATGACACATCAATTAGTTAGATGTAAATTAACAACAACTGTCACTGATGTTTCTTTGATCAGATCTCTCACCGGTTTTAAATGAATTTATACAGCGATTTATAGATCTTTAACAAAGAGAACACTGTTATATTCCATCCAAATCTCATTTATGATCAATAAACATATTTTAATGTGTTTAAACAGTTTTTATGTAATTATCATTATTATAAATGTGAATAATTCACAAATAGTGATTAAATGCATTCTTTTTCTCAATTACAACATTGTCCTTATGTAAAGTCATTCTGAATTTCAATATTCAAGTTTTAATGTCAAATGTAGAAAAAGACATAACGTCGCTATTCTATCCAAACATTGTATCTCCACAAAACATAATTTTATAGGACGTTTTTTTTGTGTGTTTTGTGCTTGTAAATGCTTAATAAATTGGAAAAATGTCACATATTCCTTTATAAATATAATAACTAATAAATAAATGCTATGAAAATCACCACATTATGTGTCACTGAGTACAATCAGAAATAGGAAATATTGTAAACATTTATATAGTGCTCTCTCTTTATTATTTGGGTAGAAACCATTCATTTTGTCATGGAAATGTTACAGCGCACCCTTTGTCTACGTGAACAGAATAGTTGTGGGACCGTTTCAACATTATATTATTATGAGGAGTTTGGCCGTAATGTTAAAACATACTGTACATTAGCCCTTGTTCTTTTCATAGAAAAGTGCCCCCTTTAGCATTGACAATAGAAATAATTATTAAATTGATGTTATGGTAAAGATACAATTCATTAATTTGTCACTTTAACCTAATTTGAAAGCTTGATTTAGTTTAAATAATTTAGCTTGATTTACGTTGGCTGACATTTAAATCATATAGTTTGACAAGATGAAGTTTCCCAATGGATTTCATGGGTTCATTTATTCCTAATGGAATTGATATGTAATAATCTTTCGATCAACGATCCTATAAAAATGTGTTCACGTTTAACTTCTCTAGGTTATAATATTCTGATAATGTGGAATGATATGATAATTATGCGTATTTATTATGCACCATATTTTAATAGATGTTACGATGAAGGATTTGAATCTCCATAGATGAAAAACTATACACATTTACCATAATCATGTTGATTATTGTAAAAACATTTTGTGAAGGAGATGTTGATGACCTTTCCCGATATTATTGACCTTTATGTGAATACGTGAAGTATTTTTTATTGACCTTTATGTGGAAATGTGAAGTGTACTATTTTGTTGACCTTTATGTGAACATGTGAAGCATATTTTATTGACCTTTATGTGAACATGTGAAGCATTTTATTGACCTTTATATGAACATGTGTAGTGTAGCATATTTTATTGACCTTTATGTGGAAATGTGAAGTGTAACATATTTTATTGACCTTTATGTGGAAATGTGAAGTGTACTATTTTATTGACCTTTATGTGAACATGTGAAGCATATTTATTGACCTTTATGTGGAAATGTGAGGTGTACTATTTTATTGTCCTTTATGTGAACATGTGAAGCATATTTATTGACCTTTATGTGGAAATGTGAAGTGTACTATTTTATTGACCTTTATGTGAACATGTGAAGCATATTTATTGACCTTTATGTGGAAATGTGAGGTGTACTATTTTATTGTCCTTTATGTGAACATGTGAAGCATATTTTATTGACCTTTATGTGGAAATGTGAAGTGTAGCACATTTTATTGACCTTTATGTGGAAATGTGAAGCATATTTTATTGACCTTTTTGGGAAAATGTGAAGCATATTTTATTGATCTTTATGTGGAAATGTGAAGCATATTTTATTGACCTTTTTGGGAAAATGTGAAGCATATTTTATTGACCTTTACGTGGAAATGTGAAGCATATTTTATTGAAATTTATGTGGAAATATGAAGCATATTTTATTGACCTTTATGTGGAAATGTGAAGAGTATTTTATTGACCTTTATGTGGAAATGTGAAGAGTATTTTATTGACCTTTATGTGGAAATGTGAAGAGTATTTTATTGACCTTTATGTGGAAATGTGAAGAGTATTTTATTGACCTTTATGTGGAAATGTGAAGAGTATTTTATTGACCTGTTTGTGTCGCCCTTAATAGAATTAATGATTGTCCCAAAGGAGACTTTCTTCTGTAGTTAAAGTTAAGATCAGAAGACAACCAGGACACATCAAATGATTTTAAATCACTTTGTGATGTGAATCTTAAGTGTTATGAAACTAAATAGTAACTGTATAATTATAGATCAAAATCAGGATATCCAGGTAAATTAAAATCGTTTTGTTTATTGTATAGTACTTTATTGTAGACCACAAAGACTTCTGTTGAAACTAACCATAATCCATATGAATTTCACTTCTATTCATATAACATATGTCTCTCTTTTCCCCGGATATTCCAACTGTACAATAAACGATTTATAATTATTTTTCACAATTATTTCAAATCTGTGTAATTAGCAACTAAAGAACAAGAGGAATTTAAGTTTTAAATATCAATCCAATTTATTAATTCGTTGAACTGAAAGTTAATGGACATGATAAAGGGAGTAAGCCAAGCTAACACATTGAGTTTAATTTGTGAGATTTTGAATGGACTCGTGGGTGTAGTACTTGTAGTTCCAAAGGGAATGTAAGCTAAGCCATGTTATTTTAAGCTTGGCTACTGTATGTTATATTTAAATTATCTTTATTGACTTTATATCCAACATTATTAATGACGTATTTTGGCCTATCACGACAAACTTTGCTATTATATTAATGAACATTTATAATACTTTAGTACAATCTCACATTTAACAACTTATAAAAATTAATAATAAAGTAATCAATTAATTACAAATATTTAAATACATGAACCATTGTTTGACTAGATTAGTTAATTAAATATTAATTTTAACAAATATACTGGTTTCTGTAGGTCACCAAAAATCCCTAAAAAAATTATATTCACATAGGGTTAAATTGATAAATTATGCTACAGAATGATATAGTATAAATGTTGTCTACCGACAGACTGTTTTAACATCAAGCCTCTGGAGCATTTAGACTAATGGAATTTTAGGGACCTTGTAGTGTTGAGGGCTCTGTCTCTAATATTCAATAGTACATTATTTCTCACTTTTCTGTATTAATACCATGTAGACTTGATTTGTAGACATCAATTCAATTTGAGATGTTTCTATAAGTCATTGTTCTTGAAACACTGATGGTCTAATGGAAAAGTGCCTGCATATCAAGCAGAAGAGTCAGATCGATTCACTGAGGAACAAATTTCTTAAATGTAACTGATTCATATTTAAGATTTACAAATTTACTCTTTCTAGACTTATGAATAATATTAATAAAATCATGTTTATACTTCATAATTAAAAAATGTAATTCAGTTTATGATACTTTATGCAAGTATTTATGATTATATAACTCTATATATTCATCTATCATTTAATTATAACTATATATTCATCTATTATACTTGTTTTTTTCTAATAAGTATTTATTAGTTCATATCATTTACTACAAATGTATTGTTTGTTTATGTACATTAGTATGCATTCATCTGATTTGTAATAGTTGCAACTATAGAGGGCAGTAAATACTAAATTTTTTAATTTGTTCAATTTTGATGGAAAAAAACAACATTAATTGAATCATATGATACCTTTATTGCTTTATTTATTATTAAACAATAAATTAACATAATGTAGATAACATCCACATAATACTATTTTTTTGTACATTAATCATGTTAATTATCAAAATACAGTATTTACAAAAATCTAACTGTGTGTATTAAGTCTACATAAGTGTCATTGAAATGTAAAAGAATGATGCATGACACAAAATCAACCAATCAAATATTGAGTATACACGTGAAACTTTAGTATTAAACTTTATTCCTAATAATAATGAATTACATATTAAAATGTTATATCATGACGTTAATAATTTATTTAATATTCCTTGAACTTCATATAGGTAAATTCTAGTCTGCTGCCATCTATATTTTCTGTCTGCATATAAATTATGCTTATTTTTCGGGAAGGATATACACAATGTAAAACTTGTCTTGTATACGTAACATATCCGATCTGTCTTAAACTTTTCACAAACATTGAATGAAAATCAGTGAAAATAATTATATTATTAATAGGCATTTGATAAAAATCTTCCAATTTGTCTTGGTATCAGAACAAAACATTGACCCACCTCTTAATTTAATAATCGGTCAATTTTTTTTGCAGCAGGCTCATACATTCACTTGCATGAATTCTAAAAATAGATACTAAAGTATGCGATTTAGCATCTTTTAATTTTCAACGGATGTCCCTTGAAAAAAATCTCTCAACTAAATGATATACAGTAGTTGAATATGATATTTCATGATTTATTCTTTAAAAATTCCTCACAAGATCTATATTTTTATTACTATGTTGTTTTTTAGCATGACAGATTTATGAGCCATAAATAACCAAAAGATAAACTGCTAAGGTTTATATTAACATCTGTATTTGTGATTTAAATTAAATTATAATGCTATCAGTTGAGTAGAATATAAGTGTACAGTGTGTGAAAACATGCTAAGAGCTCTGTCTACACTATCAAACTTTACATGACAACAAAATATTATGTGCCCATATATTGACATGATGATGTCATATCACTACCATATTTAGGCATATCACTACCATATATTGGCAGCCAATTTGATCATTTTTTGCTTTAAATTCCAGTTTTTTCAGGTAAATAAATTTTTTTTTGATCCAATTTTTGGTCAAAATTATTTTCAGGGGGACAATACATCTTGAAATTTTCAAAAAATGCTTCAATTAAAGATATAATTTTATTATTAATAATTAAACTTGTATTGTAGTTGATTCTTTCATCTGTACTTTGCAATTTTTTCCAAATTTATGAACACGTTTAGGAAGTGATATATAATATTTTATACAGGAAGCAAAAGTAATATATTTGTTATGATTAATTACTTCAAGTTAAAGAAAAAGAAATCTTAAAATATCAACGAAACTGAAATAATGTACTTTGATTTATAAGAAATACTAAATCTTTTGTTGTAAATGGCAATTACAGTAACTACTGTAAATCATGAAAGGGAAGTTAGATTGGGTAGCTTAACAATCTTGTTTTATAAGTACAGTAGAACCCCTCCTTTGGGACACTATTCAGGGGACACCCCTATTAAGGGGATGTTTTTCCATGAAATGAATGAGGAACAGTATATGTTTTACCATTACAGCTTCAATGAAAACCCATTATTTTATAAGGCTCTGTCTACACTATCAAAGGTTATGTGACAAAAAAATGTGATGTGCCCATATATGGAAAATGATGATGTCATATCACTACCTTATTTAATCATACCACTACCATAATTGGGCACATCACACTTTTTTGTCAAACTAGTTTGATAGTGTAGACAGAGATTTAGGGTGCCTGTTTCTGTCTCAACAAGTTGAAAGTATATGTCTATATCGTGCCTAGCTTACCTGTATAAACCAACTTGTTTTAATTTAGGCTATAGTTTAAATTTGAAAATAGAATCATTATTTGCCTATATTCGTAGTTCTTTAACACTATCCCAGACTTGATCTTATTGTACAGATCTGATCTATAATTAATAGGTTTGCTCCTCATTCTTCTCAGACATTTGAAATCTTTCTGTACTGCTGGCTATTTACCCATTATTACAATAAATACAACATAATAATCTTTAATAGAAGATGTAGTAGGAATAGATCTTGGTAGATAAATCTGTAGACATCAAGTCTCTTCAATTTGTACCTTAATAGAACTATAATTCTTTTGTTTGTCTCTATATTCATATTAATATTATTGTTTGCTTTTGCTTGCCATCATAGATTTCATAAGGGGATTTTATTTTACAGTATGTTATGTTAACAGGTATACCAGATGAATGTTTTAGTGATTGAAGAGTTGTTATATAGGTAATTAATGTTGCATCGTCATTATATTATTATTACATTCATATGATAGTTACAGCTATTTATGTTTTATATTCTCTTTGAAATAGGTAACATATTTTAAAGTATTTTTTATTTACATCCAACTGCAAATTAACAATAAAATAAATAAACATGATTAAGATGAATAATACAGTAAACTAATATGTCTGGTTTCAGAAATTGTAGTTTTTCGTTTTATTCGTTTTTGGGGTCAAAAACAGAAATTCCTAGTAGCCTAAACAATGGCATAAAGTTGTAATTATGTATCTGTTGTTATTAACTGGCTTATTGTTTGTTAGATATGTATATATATTAGTTGTAAATAATATAAACGGCTAGAATAATTGATCATACGCTATCTTAAGTCTAGCCCAACATTCTGTGTTGTTATTTAATAGCTTGTAAATAATGATGTTAAAGGTAAATTCCAGATTCAAAAGTTCTATTGTTAAAAACCATTGTTAATTTACGACCACATTGATAATAGTGCTACTGTACTTATGATTCTAGGCAACATAAATAAGGAAATACAGTAGAACATAGAATAGAGTATCTTTGTAATCCAGACTTTAAATTAGGGGTGTTATATATTTCCTCTCGTTTGTTCACTGGAAAGTGTTTTGGTTGAATTTAACATAAACCTATTAAAGTGGTGTTGTTTACCGGGGTGTTTCGAAAACAGAGACCTGAGACTCAGGATCTCTGTTTCTCAAGAATTCCCCCACTAAAACTTCTCAATATTGCATTATTGGGTCTCTGTTTTATCGTTGGTGTCAATGCTTAGATTACTAGAAACTGATTATGAAAAAGATTTTTTTGTTGACATTATGCAGTAGAAATACATACATGTACATATAAACATTTTCCACATAAATCTTGAATTTGAAACACCGACACAAATCATGTGCATACTTTTACAAATTGTTTCAGTAATATATTAAAAAAAAACTTTTTTGTTAATTAGTTTATTGACTGATTAATAAAATCCTTATTACTTTGAAACCTGATATTGAAATTTGATCAGTAAAACTGAGTCATATCATTCAAATAAATAAATGTGACCTTATAGAAGAACATTTAATGGAGATTTTATATTCTATATTCCATTAGAAGGCAAGAATAGATTATAACATTTATTAGTGAAGAAGAAAAAAGTTGAAGATTAATGCATCATTAAGTACATCATTGTGTGTACTGAGTACTTGTAGAACAGTTTGAGTGGAAATATTTAAATAGTGTAGAATGCTTAGGCGGGACATTTGATCAAATCTGAGTGATCTGACAGATTTAGGGAATCCTGAAAAGGTGGGGGTGGAAGAGGCGCATTCATTGCAAAATGAGGCTTAGATTAGAAATTCACAGTAATGGTCGGTGAAAATGGTTTAGGATGGCCAGTACCATTTTATGAAAAAAAATAGCCCCGCCCTTGATGTTAATGTAAATCAGTGACAATTTACAATTTTAGAAGCATTTAATATTTAAGGCAAATTGATACACTTAGTGGCTTGAGCACTTTGTGTGTACTTACACATAATATTATCATATTCATTATCATCGTTTGTATGTCAAACTGCCCGAGGATGGGTAGATTTAGTAGTAAACTACGGTAAATATGAATATTAATAGCATCTTTATACAAGAATTCCTGGGTGAGTAGTACTATGTATTCCATTATACTGATGTCAATTAACGTGAACTAATTCTAATGACCAGGTCACTATTAATTATACACTATTGTTAGCACCTTCTTATATGTTATGATTACTTGTCATCATGATTAGAATCGATGAGAAACGAACTGCCTTTGACCTTTATATTCTCATGAATAATTCATATATCTCAATCAAGGGTAGTGATTGATGCTATAATGAAATCTTCATCATCACAAACTTACATTTCCAAAAGACTTTATTTAAGTCCAGAAATATATAATAACTAATATATGAATAACAGTTATGCATTTTATTGATAACAAGCATACTGTATAGATAGGGTAAAACATATGTCCTTAGGCAGAATAATATAATAATAAAGTATACCTATACTGTATAGGTAGGCCTATATTTATTATAATAAGATGCTATATTTTAGGAAATATACATAAGTTATGTCCACTGTGATCAGCTTGACCAGTTTGAAGTGTAGATCTGATGGTATCATTCTATGTATGTAAAC
Source organism: Antedon bifida (assembly GCF_963402885.1). NCBI lineage: Eukaryota > Metazoa > Echinodermata > Crinoidea > Comatulida > Antedonidae > Antedon > Antedon bifida. The sequence goes on along the minus strand of NC_136226.1, from coordinate 9,766,358 downwards.
AATACAGATTTTGTATTTGTAGAGAACAGATGTTTAAATAGCATAAACCCTTACCACACGGTCCCATCATTCACAACTAACATTATTAATGTATGCATTATTGTATGCAAGATAAAATAAAATGAAGAATAATTATTGCTACTAGTTAATAGAATTGTTAACAAGTTTGATAAACTGTATTGTTGAAATGTATGTGTAGAATTCATAACATTTTTACTATTTTCCAAAACAAACTGTGTACAGTTAATGGGATGGAATCCCTTCTTGAAAATGGTTGAGTCCAAGAATGATATTATCAAGTAATTCATTGCAAGGATTGTATCTTGTTCCTGTGGGAGGCAGTCTGCAGAGTGCAGTACTGTACCTACCAATTCAAAGATTCAATGAGGATTAGCCTGAAGTACTGTACTTGTAAATAGCAATCACATCTACTATATGACAGGCTTGAGTATTAAAAATCAACATATTTTAAGCTTACAATTCTTGTCAGGACGCTGTTAGACGGGCAAGAGGATTTCTAGGAGGATTTCAGGAAAATAACCCCTGTTATTAGAAAGTTTGCCACACCATCTTTATGATTTGATTATATATTGCAAAGGTTTGACAGATAATTTGATTTTGTTGACCAGATCTTGTATTACATCTATGTATCGGATGTTTGGAACGTCATCAGCTCAAAAGTTTGAACATACTTCATTGGATTGATTTAATAATATTGTACACGCCCTACATTCAACTATTAGATATATTTTGACAGCAATTTGTTGCAGATATATATTCAAGCAAATTCTATTTAAAGACCGGGTATTTTAAAAAAACTATTTATCCAGAATCCAGTGAAGCATTTAGTCCGTCACTGTTGTTTTTTTTTTGTTGGTTGACTTTTATAATTTGATCACTGTTTGGATAGAGCACTTGTTTGTGTGGGTGTTAATAAATGCTGCCTATTGTATTGGACTTAGCCTCAATTGTCATACCACAACAGGCCTTGGATATCCTACATTGATTCAGCATTTTTTTGTCTGTGCTAGGTGTTGGCTGACTGTTGGCTGATACTTCAATCATTTTGAATAGATCTTAATGAGCTATTTATCAGAGTATAAATTGCCTGCGTAAGTCATTTGCATAGACAGTCTCTACTTTGAAGGTATTTCTGTTCTCCTAAGCTGTCCTGGACTTGTGTTTTTGTGTGTGTATTTTGCTGTCCAGTTGTAAAGAGAGTAGCGAAAGGTAGATACAATTGGAGCGTTGAGGTAAACACATTGCACACTATTTGATAGTATTTAAATTAATACAACAAATGACCTTAAACAGATAACAGAATTTTACTATTGAATAATCCTATTTCATAGTAGCAGAGACATTTGCAGGTAGACGACAGCTTCCACCAAAGCCTCACCTGGAAATAGGAAGTATATCAAGGTGAAATTGTAAACAATATTAACATTGTTTCATTGGGATATTATACTTGCGGATGTAGCATATGATTGATTTTGAAAGTTGGCTGGAGGTGGATCAGTTCCAAAGAAGCATACAAATCTGAAACTTATGTCTATATAGAACGGTTACTGGGAATATAAACACTTCTACAGTAACATTACTAGAGCACGGATTGAGCTATCAAAACTATTAAACCGAAAACAAGGGCAACCATAAGAAGTTTCGTTTCATTCACACGTTGAAGTCATTTATTGTGGAATGTTTAACGCATTGCATCTTCAAGAAAGCATATCATGCGGTTTAATTAAGAAAACTAATTGAACGTTCAGCTTTATGAAGGTGTAAACTAATTAATAATTTGTAGCGTACACAGCAAAAAAAAGGCATTCATATCACTCGAGAATAGAGATTATGTAGGATATACCCACAAAGAGCTGACGTAATCGATCTGTTTGCAGTTATCTCGAAACTGGCAACATTCCTAAGGATTATCATACACTACGGTTTGCATCTTTTCTATCTGAGGATGAATTATATTTCCGAATAAAGACATCTGTATTTTGACTTATATAAAAACGCTTAAAAAATTGTTAATTTAAAAGTTAAAGAAGATTGATGTTCATATTTCTACAGGAAATTCATTTTTTGACAGCTGGTAAAATATCGTCATCAAATTCTGTAAATATTATGCTAGTGATTGCATAATTTATAGACGCATATATACGTATATACATTAGTGGTATCTTCAACGATATCTTTAGTATTGCCTGTTAAAATGTCAAAACTAGCAGAAATGATGGAGAAGGATGGTTCTATAGTGAAACCACTGTTTGTGCCATGCATGAGCGCACTTGTCATGACCTTAGGCAGTCAGGTCAGCGATGTTGTAAAGACTGTTCATTTTGGTTAGTATAAAATAATCAATTATTTGATTTATTCAAGTTGCTTATTAACAATTGTTATGTTTCATTTGGAGATACGATGTGCATGTCAAAACTTAATATTATTTGTATGTCTAATTAGCACAAAATTATACTTAATAAGGAGTTATTCTTGCAACTTCTTCAAGTACTGTAAATTATTGAATACGATATAAACGAACATTTATTTAAAACGTATGTAAAAAAGAACGAGATTTATGATTATCATAGATTTTATAATATTATTTCTTGATAAATTTATAAATCTCCCTGTACAAAGTTTAACTTATATTTTCACTCGAAATTTAGATCAATCAATCAAGTAAACATTTATTTCTTTCAAAATTAAAATAACGATAAGAAACATTCCTTTCAATTTACAAATAAATTATGAGATTAAAACATTTAAAAGAAAGAAGTGTCTATCAAAAATGCTAATAAATTTCTTTAAGTTATGAAAGTGGCAAAGTCCTAAAAAGTAAAATCAAATGGTAAAACCAAAAGAAACTTGTGTAGGGAAGGCCATAAGTAAAGTTACTAATATTTTTAATATTCGGTTACACAACATAAACAAACAAGACATACACACACAAACAGAACACACGACGAAAACAGAAAGGGTCAAAACAAAGGCAGCTGATCAACTGTTATAAGTAGAGGTATTTTTTTTCTTTTCCTTTTATTATTGAACGTAAGTTGAAATAATATGGCGTTTAAAATTATATGAAAAGCTTTTCTTCGTGAATTCTTGATGTTGATGGATAAATTGTTCCAAATTTTGGGACCACTGAATCTGATGTTGAGTTGGAATGATGTTTTCTTATGTTGGGGATGTAGATAAGTGTGATTTCAACTGAAACAAATTCCACAGTGCAACGATTTGTTTGTATTATTGCATTTTGTAAATGATGACAGACTGGAGGTATTGTACAATGACACGCTACACTGGAATTACGTCAGAATAACTTTCTATCAAAAGAGAACCTTGGGTTGCCCTGCACGTACAGTAAGTATGTGCAAAATACCTCTACTAATAAACACAAGGTAAAACCTTTATAAATATGTGAAACCAACAATATTCCATGTCTAATTAAAGCCTACTGTAGAAATCAGCTTTTTCATAAACTGTAGATAAGTATTTTTTCAATCAAATAAACTTTAGGATTATTAGAATGTTATCAAGGTGTTGTGTATTGCACTGTACATGAAGTCTTTGAAATAATACTTCAGGCTGGGTACAGTAGAAGTAATTAATAATAGTAGTAGTAATAATAGTAATTAATAGAATGAATTACCCTCTCCTACCATTCATCCAACACACTACTACTACTATACTATTAATACAGTACTACATTTATAAGGTTTTTCATGCTAAAGTATGTGTTGTTTAGACTTTTCTACATTTTGATGGCATATCTCCAACCTTAGTGTTTTAGGTCTTCTCATTGGTCATTTTGTGCGCTGTATCTCTCTCCTCATTCCATTCTTCTACTCTTAATCAAGTTATCCTCCTTCATCCTTTCAATATATCAAAACCATTGTAACTTGGTATTCTGCACGTGCTACATACAGTACATAAACATGCATACGTTTTTGCAGTGTAAAGAAAAGATAAATAAAACAAATAGATATATTTTTCCACAATTGTTGTTCTTTTAACTGCCAAAAAAACAAAAAAAAACTGTCCATTTTTACTAATGTTTGATTATTCATTACAGTACTTGTTACTTTAAATTAAAATGTCTCCTTAAATCCTTAATGAAAAATTGATAAAGTTCTTTAGGACGTTTAATGAGAAATAAATGAATATTTGTTTGAAGTAGACCTAATGAGGAGTTGATAAACATCTGTACAATTTAAAAATCTATATAAGATTATAATGACTATTAGATTGGTGTTAAAACTTATTGAAGGCCTAATGACATTGGAGGCGAGATTTCAACATGCCAAATAGGATGAATAATTGTCCCACATTCAAATAAAGGATATTAATTCATTGTTATGAATTTACATAGCTTTTATGTTATGCTTTTTAATCTTGCACTTTCGTAAAGTACTTTGGAAAATATGTTATTGTAGGATGTTGAAAACTATAAATAGATATCATGAAAATAGTTTTAATATAATAGAGTCTGTATGTACATTACACACAAACTATATTGCATATTGCAACTATGCCAGGTTCTGAGTTGGGTAGTTTCAAAAGCTATCATAACAGAAATCTGTGAACATGCTTTATCGCTATATGCATGAATCAAGGAAGATCTCCATTAAAATATATTCTAGAGCCTTCTATTATTTGGTTTGAAAGCACTTTTAGTGGTTTGTCTTAAAATATACAGTAGAACCTCTATTAACTAATATGGGTCACATGTCCCCTGAGTAGGGGTCGGTTAGACTTGCACCAAGTCTCTAGTTTTGTCTTGTTTTTTCAGTCAGCGTTTTGATTTTCTGTAAACTACATTTCCAGCTCAAGTATTATACATAATTTACATGTTTATCTTTTAACCAATGAACCTAAAGGCTGTTTTGAACACTTTTCCTAATCTAGTCATCATCACAGTAAATATTAGCCCTGCATAAATAAAAAAAATATGCGAACCCTGTACGTGACATTTTTTTCATTTAGCCTTTTATTGTTCATACAGATTATTTCATAGTGTTGATTCCTTAATTCATGTTTTGTATAGTAGTCATAACTAATATGTATATTGTCAGTTAAATGCATAAATACTGTACCTGCAGTAAGTGTTTGCAGTATTACAGATGATCTGATTTACCAGGATGTACAATGCTAGCTGTCATGCCGCGTGTAAACGTGATACAAAAAAAAAATGTGGTTTTTATCCCTAAAGCTTAATGGTAGATTTAGAATCCTTCACATGATCTCAAAATAATTGGAGCTTTTGCAAGTTCACATTCTTGATGGTTACTTTTATGCTCTGTCTACACTATCAAACTTTATGTGACAAAAAAAATGTGATGTGCCCATACATGGGCATGATGATGTCATACCACTACCATATTTGGGCATATCACTACCATATTTGGGCACATCACACTTTTTGGGCACATCACACTTTTTGGCAAACTAGTTTGATAGTGTAGACAAAGCTTTACTGCAAACTGTGAAATTAATACTGCTTTTATGCTGACTATTTTCATTTTTATTTTATTGGTAGCTATCCTAGAAAACTTTGAATCATGTTTCTGTAGTTTCCTAACCCCAATGCTCCTCATTGTACCTGTACCATCATGAGTAAATAATCATAGATATTAACAGTGAATAAAGACTAGATATGTAAAATTATCCATAAATGATTACTAAATTAAGTAAAGCTACAGCAAATTAGGAATAGGTGTGATATGACTAGAGAAGGAAATAAAAAAAACAGAAGCTGAGAATTTATGTCATCACATTTGACACCTACTGTACAATGACATTTGACCTACAATGACATCACCTGATGTGTGTTACTGACAGTGTGCGCATGGTACCTGTCACATATAAATGTTTTAGTAATGTTCTACCATGCCAGTTGTGAATTACGTGTAGATCATTTATCAATTTCACTCCAGTAAGTCCTTACTGGAACGTGTCTTTCCTAGTAAAGTAACTTGCTTCACTGAATTTAAACTGTGAAATATTTATTTTAAGATACCGTAGATAGAAAATGTTCTATTTTGAAAAAAAAAGGCAAGCTTGAAGTCAGTATTGATGATAGGTTCATCAAACTGTATGACATAATCACATCATCGTTATATTATATAATAATGATGATGTTAGTCATAAAATAAAGTTACATTTGAAACTTTATCCTCATTCTTTACTGCTATTTTTATGACATAATTCAGTATAAAGAATCCTATGTCATTAGTAATGATACACAAAATGTGTACAATATTGTTATTAATGCCATAAATAGAATACATTTTATATCGCATTTTATCGTTATCTATTGCACCTTATTATCTTGTTTCAACAGCCTACTATTTTATAGTTCATTTTATAACAAATTTTGTGATCCAATTCAGTTTAAACTAAACTACGCTTCTGTTTATCTGTACTGTGTAAGTTTTTGGTAATATTAAGGAATGCAAAAACAAAAAGCATTCACAATTAATGATTGATGTATTCGTTTTATCAAAATAGTTAAAATATGGAAGGTTAGAATTCACAAAAATTTATATTAGGGCTTGGAAAATGAAGGGCTTTTCCTGTAAAACAAAGATGTCATTTGTCATTTTATCCAATGTATTAAACATGTTTTTATCAAATCAAACGAGAGATACTAAACCATAAACAATTATAGAATACCTTGTAGGGATAATTTCTTTCTTTTGAGTAGAGTCATAAAAATGATTTAATATCAAAGATGCTTTGAAAGCGATGTAACGACATCAAGTTAGAATAGATATGCTATGTGGTAATTGTACTTAACCATACAGTACACTTTAAAGTACATTGCTTTTAGTACACACTCTTGGTTCATTCTCTTTTATTTTTTTATATTAATTTTTATTCACATAGCCTGTGACCCAGAAGTTTCTCGTTTACACAACATAGTAGTCCATTTTATGTGTTAACGATACAGATTAAGGGATACAGTATCTGGTCTGTGAAAACATATGTAATACAATAAGCATGTAAATAATAAAGCAATAAATACATAAATAAGTCTGGGACCCAGTAATAGTAGTTTAATTCATAACATGCATTTTTTATCATGTACAATACATTACAGTTGAACCTCCGTGAGCGGCCACCTCCCGTAAGAAGCCACCTCCCTGGCTGCATTTTAAAAGCCTGTTTGTTCTTCATATGTTTTCCCGGTCCCTAAAGTGGCCGCTTACGGGAGATTCAACTGTAATATTGTTTTAATTTTGGAAAGAAGTTACTATTATTACAAGATCAGGTTGCATTCAAGAGTCCAGTGTGTGATTCCTCTCTTTGTTAAAAAGTATCCATTTAAATATTTTAAATAATTTTGTTTTATCTTTTTAGATTCTCATAAGACTCTAAAAGATGTACTGGAAGAATTCAACGGGGATGGGGCATTGTCGAAGTACAACCCAGAACAGGTTAGTTACTAAGTAAAATAGTAAAAGTTATATGCAAATTGCTTGATTTTGTACTAGCCCTAAATAGTCAATTGGAAGTCTAAATGAAAATTTAAAAGTTTATTTTGTCTTTTTATTAACAATACATCTTTAAAATTAATTAAGATTTAAGTTATTTTTTTAACATTAATTATATTTCAATGGTGCATGAAAATGTCTTTTATATAAACATAAAACATAGACCCTTGTTCAGGTGTTTTATGGACAAAATAAATACTATGTACTACCTAATATAATTTTGTGGGAAACGGACTAGTTCAAGAAAATAAATTTCCAAGAGATTCCCTTTCAGGCTATTTATCTATTGCTAATTATTCAAATGGGGAAAATGTAATGTAATGTAGCATCAAGTCATGTACATCTAACATATGTTTTGCTACAAATTTTTGAAGAGGTAATTATAGAGAATGTATTAAAGGGGATACAGGATAAGAAGCTATATTAAAGCAAGCTGACCATATCTAGCTTTAACCAGTTAAACTATACAAGGAGTGACAATGAGAATATAATAGATTATTAGTGTAGGCTTACCATAATATATCATTTAAGTAAAACAATTTAATTTTACTTTCAACACAATACATAATGGCCTTCAATTGAAAGCTAAAATGGCTCACAAAGAATATATATTCAGTGAAACTAATGAAACTTAATAAAATCCAACCTTGAAAAGCAGTGGCGGACAATGCTTAATAATAAAGGTCATTTATTATATATCAAATTGTTATATTTGTATTTTAAAAATAAACTATTTAGAGAAAGTCTGATTGGAATAGCATCCATCATTGACAACAATTCTTCCACTTCTTAATGACAACCAGTATGATGGATATTTGACATTTTCCACCCAAAAATTAAGTGCACAATATATACACAAGTCATTAATATTTGTGTACTTATGTAATTGTAAAATCAGGAAAACACTTGGTGACTCATTACAGTATGTCTTAAGAATTGGTATATCTTTATGTCATTAGCATTTCTTTTTGATTTTATGGTATGCTACTAAAATATTGACCTTTGGTAACGAAAAACAAACCTTTTTAGGTGATCATTTAGAATAAAATGATCACCTATTGTTATTGTATAAAATCTTTATTATTATTTTTATTATTTTTTTTTTTTTTCTTTTTATTGTTTCTGTACACTATTTTGTGTAACAATTATCTCAAAAAGTTTAATGTCAATGATTACAAAAATTTCAGAATATCTTTCAAATAATATAACTTAATCCTAATAAGCTTTCCAGCGTGATCACTCATCCGTGACGACATTTATACGCCATTTTGCGAAATCACATTATCAATCATATCTCCATAATTCATTATCACATATTAATGAAATTCACTACACGTAAACTTCAGATCAAGGGTAAAAATATTAGCAAATAAAAACACACGCGCACGTAGGTTCATGCGCGTGATATCGCGCGTTAAAAATTTAAAACGCTCAAAATTAAGTTTTGATCAATTTAGAGCATGAATTAGGCCATTTGCGTGTTTCAAAAAATTACTGCGCAAAAATGCGTTTTTGCGCGCGCGATACTTAAAAAGCGTAAAAAACATGAATTTTTTTTACAAATCTCATTCTACTCACCATCCTTAGTACATTCACCAAATTTGAGTCAGTTCCGACTTAAAATAACGCTATACGAGCACGTTAAAAATGACAAAATGCGCACATTAATTTTACAAAAGTTCTGAAAATGGTGAAAAATAGGTCTTTTTTAAAATGAAAATAATTCTTCAGAATGCAAGATGACCCCCGATTTTTTTAACTTATTCTGGAAGCCATTGAGTTGTAGATATGAATTCATGTACACATTTTACGTACAAAATGTTTTGACGTCATCAAATGGCCACTTGAATTTAAAAATTAGGATTTGTTATCTTTTTGTGTAGATTATCACATTCAACAGAGCGCATCTTGGTTATGTGTGCTCGAATTTCGCACAACTTTCAGTATGTGCTTGCTTAATTAATTATCTTTATCATGAGTTGACACTATCTTCATTTTAATGACGTCATCACGCGTAAAAACTTGAATAACGTAGGCCGTGTAATTTCACCTTCGCAGTAAATTTGAATATCTTACAGCTCTTCAGAATTGAAGGTTACCTTGATGATTATAATTTATTATGAAAGCTGATGAAATGTAGATATTAATTCATATAAAAATTAAGCCTATCGGATGTTGTGACGTTAACATATGGCCAGTTGAAGTGAAAAAGTAGTTTTTTCATATTTTTCGTCAAAGTTATACACAATTCAAAGAGCGCGCACAGCGCTTCTACGTGCCAATTTTTTTTCCAAATCTTATGTTTTTTTGCTCAATTAATTATCTTTCGAAATTGTCATCTTAAAGTTTAGTTTGATAACGTCATCATGCCAAAAAATTAGAACATGTGTGTCCCGTAATTTCACCTATGCTACACTGTATATAGATATACAGTATATACTGTACATATTGTATATGGCATATAGGCACAACTCAGCACTATAAGCATATAATAGGATGGCATACATCAACATTTTCCGATCGTATGTTAACGTACGTGCATGTTTAAAAAAAATTAATTTCAGTAAAATGATAAAAATGATCACCTATAATTCGTCAAAGTGACGAATTAAATTCTAGTTACGATTTACATTTGTCATGTTTTATCAACTTGTCTGACGTTTCTTATAGATGAAAGGTTATGGGATTTTCTGTTTCCATAAATCTGTGTAACATGAGACTCAGAGTGCAAGATGGCTGCAAGGGAGTTGCACCATCGTGTTGTATCATTTAGAAAAGATAGTTTAATTTATTGTCCTCATCCTTTGGAAGAGGCATTAAGCCATTGGTTCCATGTTCATAAAAAGCATTCAATACAAAGAAAATGGGATCTTCTTCCAGTTTATTAATCATCTCTGGGCGATTTATCTCCAGTCCAAGATGTCCTAGAAGATTGCCTCATCCTTTGAAAGAGGCAATCTTCTAGAAGATAGATTGCCTAATCCTTTGAAAGAGGCATTAAGCCATCGGTTCCATGTTCATAAATAGCATTCAATACAAAAAAAGAGAGGATCCTCTTCCAGTTTATTAATTATCTTTGGGGGATTTGTCTTCATTCCCAGATCCCCTACAAGATATCTAATGCCTCATCCTTTGGAAGAGGCATTAAGCAACATTTCCATGTTCATAAAAAGAAAAGGGACCCTTTTCTAGTTTATTTATAGATCTTTAAGAAAGTCATCTTCATTCCCAGATCTCCCATTCACACTACTCATATCATTTCAATTCGGATCAGAATTCCAACACTATTAAGTGAATACCATGGAACAGCACAGGGCTTTATAGACAGCTTATGGGACCTTCCTCACCTACAAGCTAATAATATTTGTTTATTTATTTATTTTAGCCCATTGATTATCAAGGGTTCAAGCTTTTTATGGAAACATACCTTGATGTGGACATGCCAGAAGACCTGTGTAGACATCTATTCTTATCCTTTGTCAAGAAAGCGCCATCAACGCCTACCGTGGCTGCTCCAACAGAAACTAAGGGTAAGGAGATGGACACGATGGGTCGTGTCATTGCAATGACCGCCCAGACGATGTGTGCCCCGATTACAGCTACCAGTGCAACCCCCATACCAGGTGAAGGCAAACTTATAAAGACCAGGTGTTTCGTACTTGTCAATTCAGTTGGCTGGGGCAATGTACCTATAATAATAAACAATATTTTATCCAGGTCCAGTTTGAAGGGTATGCCAATAAGTGTGGATAGCAAAAGAGTGTGTCTGCTAATTACAAAATCCCTGGCTCTTAATTTAGAAGGGCTAGGTAAAGTCCTATATACAGTATGTTGTGTGGCAGAGAGTTAGGTTAACTGAAGATTACTGTGTCCCCTGCCCAGGACAAGTCTAACAAATGGTTATTGCTAGTACTCTAATATACCCAGGTTAATGTCCAGTCTACAATTGACAAGTACTAAACAATTGCTTTGCTTCTTTTAATACTTTTTTCCTCTTGTAATGGTATTCTTTCCAGTGTGCTATTAGTAAAAGAAATCTAATTTAAAATCCTGAAATGCTATTGAAATCTAATTATTAAAAAATAACGAATATTGTGGCACAATCTCGCAAACAGGCAATTTGGTTCCAAGACGAAGTCTAGATTTGCGTCTGGTTTATGTCTGCTAAATTAAAAGTGGTATTTAGATTGTCATCGAATGAAAGTCGTTTTTAATAAATAGCACATTGGAACTCGTATTTCTAAACCTTTTGCATGTTGCACATTGAATGTTCTTATCTTATCCATGGTTACTAATTATGCACCTATTTACTTCCTAACTTTTCACATTGTCTTCAGCTTTTATTATTTTATACATTTACAATAATAATTTTGCTGGTTTAAAAATTATATTGTTTATTATAAAATATAAACATTTGCAACAACATTTATTATAACCAAACAGAGGTGAAGCAAAACAAGCAATTGTGAAAAACGTATTAGAAAATTTAAAAAAAAATTGACTCTCATTTTATGTAAATATGAGAAAGAAGGTAAATCGATCAATCAATTTTATATAGGAAAATAAAAAAATAAAATAAAAAAATCTATTTTTATTACAAGTAGTTGTAAGTCATTAAAAATCAGTAGAATTCCTATCTTATCATTTACAAGTACAGACTTATTTTATGATAAGCGGTATGATTCACCTCTGTCGAAGAATAAGTGGGGTTATTATCAATGACAATGTTGTTGCAAAAGTTTATAATTGAAAATTATACCTGGAGCTATAAACCTTTGAAATTATTAACCAACATATAGAGGCCATCATTAATTTAATCATTTTGAAATTTAAACCTTCAACATTAATTACAGAATAATTGAAATTGAAAAACATCTGATTAAACATTATATTTAGTCCTATATTTTAGACCTAAAAAATCTACTGAATTACTATTAGAAAAATATATAGAAAAAATTGCGAGATTTGTTTAGAATCAATATATATTTGATAATTGTCTACAACCTCTTTAAATTATTCTTATTTATTCTGTGCAACATATACCTGTTTCAATCACACCCACGCTAAATACATATAGTAGTCTGTAATTTGAATTACATACAATTTACTAGGGAGATAAAAGCCAACTATTCACATTAGTAATACCGAATACAACCCATAAAGACCATTAGTGATTGTATCATCTATTATATTTAAAATGTCTGCATCCACTATTTGGATGGCATATAACATGCCATATCCCCGTAAAAAGACCTTACTACATAAATAATCATGTGATTTATGTAACGAGCGCTTTCAAATAGAATTACATTAGTAAAAGAAACTATTCTTTTAAGTTGCCGCATTATGGTTAAAGCCTATTCTACAACTTTGAATGGGTTTCTTTTTAAGTTGGTCGTCTTTTCAAGGTGACCTCCATTTTAAGATGGGCTTATTGATGGTTGTCTAATCACAAAATTGGCATTAGTAATAACTACTGTATAGATAAATTTAGCATATTAACTAGAAGTAAAGTAATTGAAGTCACAATATTCTTGATACCAGGGGTACTCCCCCCCCCCCCCCCCCCCAAAAAAAAAAAAAAATGCAAGTGTAAGCCAGAGGCTTTTACCCAAAATGCAGTGGTTAATTATTTCAATATTCCTTAATATCAAAGAGTGGGCTTTATCTTATGTTATAGTAGACTTATTCACATAAATCATGCAATTTGACTATTAACATTTATGTATCTCATTAAAATATGTTCTATTATACTATTATCTAATTTTAAATTCTATAAACAATCCTTCTTACAATATATTATATGCTATAAACGTTGCCTTATTCTTATGCAAGTAATCTTCTCGACTAATTAGCAAGGCTTTCTCATCCTAATATCTTGAGCATAATAAGTGATTGATTGAAATGGAACTGCTCTTCGTTAACTTTCTTCCTTAATTATACATGACAAGTGAAGATAAACTAACATTAGTCTGCGATTTGAAGAAAACTTTTTTTTAAAATTATTCCTCACTTTAATTTTATTCAAATTAATGCAAATTTGGTGTTTCATATGCTATTGAAGTATAGCATTTGCAAATAAATTCTTGTCATGTGCAATAAGGCTGTGAAATATTTACTACATATGCAAAGTTCTGGTCATATCGGTTGATATAAATGCTTTCACAGGCCATTTTTAATATATAAGTACAGTATTATTTCCTTTTTCAGAAGCTAGTTGTAACATAAACAAGCCAAACATTGTCAACCAACACACTTTATTTCCTTTTGGTATCACACATCGGATACCACAAACCTAACTTTATATACCAGTTATTGTTGTTTTCAATGCCCTATACAGTTGTATATTTATTTTGGTCAAATTAACCGAGTCGCCAGCTAAACTGACCAAGAAAAGTCCAAATACGAACACTGGCTACCATTCGCTAATGGTTAAAAATTAACAAAGTCCAATGATTACTTTTACTGACCACTGCCTGTTTACACAAAGGCAGTAGAACTTCGTCTCGGTAAAACTAGCTAAGTTAAATAAGTCCAGTGCAAAGAAAGCTTTAGAACATAGACATTCTTTTTATATGATAGAGTGTGATCACTGATGTGTGCGACCACTACCCACCAAGGTGTAAATTGTAATAAATGAAACCCTGGATAATTACAGTTCTGAGAAATCATTTTTGTTTTGGCAATAGAGACGTCATACAATTTATTTTTCCAAATCCCTCTGGTTATACTATCTACTTAAAAAATCAATGTAAAAAGTGTATCGAAATTCAGTTTTACTGTAAAGATGATAAAATTATTAATGAATATATCATACTGTATTTATGTATGAAGAAGGAATGAATTTTTGTATAAAATAGTTTTAAAAAAAAACGTTTTGTAATAATATATCAATAAGTTTATACAGCGAAGCGCTATATTTTGTACTTTAATGCATATGTACAATAATGATAAGGGATAAACATAAATTTACTACTAGATCGACAGATGACTTTTTTTCATTGAAAATAGATAATTCTTTATTAAACTAATAACACTATTGATTTCTGTATCAAGGACTCATACCGGATAAAAGATAATGCATTTTTGAGGATATAAATATAGGTTAGCTACCATAATGAGAAATAGTATTGACTAGCGACATCTGTCAAAAACAAATTATCTTACAAGAATTTAGTAAACAAGTATATTATTAATATCAATCATTTGAACAATAGAGTAAAAAAGTATTAAAAATTACTGTTATTTAATCATTAGCGGCCTTTAATTATTACACCTTTAATATTTGCAGCCATATTTATTGGCAGTCTTTTATTATTTGCTGCCTTTAAATTGGTAGCCCTTTAATTATGAAGCCTTTTAATTATTTGCAGACTTTAAATTTTGTGTAAATATAAGTAAATTGTCCAGTTTAATAACCATACATTTTCATTCTTAATTATTAGTTTAAATTATTTATTTTTGTGAAAATTAAGGGTGAGCGAAATTAAAAGCATATGGTATATAGCTTCGCCCTGATAATGATAAAGATAGGTGGGCTGCAGCTGACCTGGTTGCGTTACACTCTAGAGTATATTAAAGTCCTTTGAAATTGTGCGTGGGCTGCAGACAGTCCCAAATTTGTTGTTATTCTTCAAATGTTTCTTTGGCAGGGTTGTCAGGTCAGCTTTAGTGAATGTTAAATATATAAAAAAAACATTTTGTTTATTCATGATTATTTTATTTTAGATCATTCGTAAACCAATATGTAGCATAGTCATGCTTTCAAAATAAAACTGAAATAATGAATTGCATTTATTGTTGATAAAATCAAAATAGAATCATTTGTTAGATGTCCATCAAAATTTGTATTGTATGCTATCAGTTGTATGTGATGGTAGAGTCGAAAATATATTTTTTTATTGCTTGCTTATCAATAAAATGTCCATTATATTAGGTGTACCAGGTACAAACTTATATGGTTAGAAAGGACGACTTTATAAAATGATTAAGCTATGTATTATTACACATCATAACACATTTCTTTAAAATTGTTACTTTTTAATTAAAAAAATATATATATTTCGGCTTCAAAACTCTATTCCAATTTGGTTATTGTGTAGCTTGTGAAGATAAAGAAAGCAATAGTTCTATAACTAATTAATTAATTGTTCTGTTTGTATAGCATCTTCAAAATGTATTATTATACTGTTTCTGTAATTGGTATACATTTGTTTGTGCCATAGATGACATTATTATAACACATGGTTAGTAGAGTAGAGTAACATAAAAACAAAGATTAGTTTATAAAATATGAAAGTGAAAGCTACTGTAGGCTGAATGTCACACCCTGGTAGTGGGTGTTGTGTAGGAGTTGAACTGAAAAACAGTCGTTGATTTTACAGCTGGTCACCTAATGTACGTCATTTCTGAATCAACAGATTCTTTTTTATCAAGTTCCTGTAATTAGTTGACAATTTGGAAAGTTTATTTTCCTTTGACAATTATTAATAATCGTGTTTTCTAAGAACACTGTGATTTTAACGCAATCAATTTTAGTTTGTCCACTCTTTACGAATTCCAATTTCGTGACGTATGAATGTGAAATCCGGTGACATAATAAAGTTAAATTGCACCTTAAATGTTATTTTTAATTCTTTAGTGAGATGGTTTTTATAGTAAAATTAAAAATACAGTAGTCCTGTACATCATATATTTCTGTATTAGTATCGGATTGGAAAATCCCCAGGTTTGGTAAAAACGTGTGTAGACCAAGTTTTGTCTCTTTCATATGTATAGTAGTGGTATTTAAATTGGAATTCCTTCTATGTCTTTTACAAGTATGTTCAGACCTATAATTAAGTACAACAACATGCAGTCTGTTGATTAGTGTGAATCACCTCTTATGTCACCAACCTGCATTTTGATAGATAAGCAAAAGAATCCAAATTAACAAGGGCCATTATTATCAATGTAATTGTAACGATTCTATCTCTTAGATTAATCGAAATTTCCATTTAAAGAAAGAAGTCAAAGTGACATATTCGAACACATTGGCCATTCACTTCAGACTTTTCAGTCTATTAATATTTTAGTTATTAAGCATTAACTGAAGCCATATCTGTATCTATCAATCATAAAGTCAAAAGAGGTGGACCTAATTAAATTGTCTCAATTATTACAAATTAAAGTGATCCTTAATTTAGAAAACAAATAGCCATTATGATAAAAACAAACAAACACTATTTTTCCCAAGTATTATATTGAGATCAAACCCATCAAGATAGTGAGGTTCTTTTGTCTCTCTTGAATCTGTCCATGCAATTGCATTTTTTTAAGCAAGGTTCTAGACAGCGTTCGGCTTAATCATTTTGGCACGCATGGCGTGTCATACATATGATTAAGCGACTCATCTAGTTTAAAGACAAAAATGAAAGAAATACTATCAACATAAAAATTTTAAAAAACTAGAGACTGGGGCAAGTATATTGCAGGAGTGCTACATTATGGACATATTCAATCATAGTAAATCCGGCTTCATTTACAACTGAAAAGTGCCCAATTGGACCAACCATATCACTTGAATATGAAATATATTAACTGCTTTTAAAGCAAGTAGAATCTTTAGTTCCTGTTCTGAATAAAGATTAAATCAAAACCGTAAAACTAAAAGGTTGATTTATAAGCTTAGTGTCATGTGTATGTATGCTAATAACTAGTGGTAGAAAATAGGCTTGAATTAAAGATGAAACAGTGGTTCTTTTATTCACACATACTGGTTTAGTTAATTAAAATAATTATGGGTTATGTTGCTGTCAATGACTACTGCTTTTCAATCACAATATTGTCATACTTGAACCATTGTGGCACCAATTGCACCCCATGGACATTAGGTATGGAAGGATGGAAGGTAAAGGAATAACATTTTCAGAATGGCAAATGGATAACACAATATTAAGTATGTGTGTAAACTCATTTCAATTCATCTCACGGTTTAAAAGCCTTTAGGGCGCAACTTGTTTGATAACAGTGCATTATAGTAGATTGGGAAAGTCATCAGTGTATTTTGCGTACACAATCAGATAATTATTCATTATAAACACATTTTATGAGTTGTAAAACTTACCTATTTTGAATAAGTGATAATTTGTAAATTTTAATTGTACTGAAGCTTTAAAATATATTTTAGATATTATTTTCTTAAGTTGAAGCAAATTTCAATGTGCCTTCGTAATCAATGATTAATAAATCACAGTTTATGAGGTGATATATTTTGTCATTGACGTCATCAAAATCTTTGTTAATGCCATTGTTTTTATTGTCAACACAATTGCTATTATCTCATCATCAGACCATGATTACGAGAAAAAGCTTCTGTTACTGTATATTAAAACTCTATTTATTTATTCTTATACTTTACACTGGGCTGTACACTTACTGTACATGGTATGTGTTACAGTTACATTGAAAAGTTTGCAAAGAATACAAATCAATATAAAAAGTAAAATAAAAGTAATACTAAATTAAGAGATTTTTTTTTTTAAGATGGAAACATTATTAAAAGTTGATTGTTGTAATATTGTAGGTTATTCCATAACTTGGTAGAGTGGTATAGAACTGTTTGTTTACCTTGTGTACATATTATCTGTATATGGCAAGTACTGTATATAAGCGCACAAATGTATTTTTTTATTCAATTTATTGGGACTTTGTAAGGAATTTATCATCATAATTGTTATCGCAATATTCAAATTATTGTGGATTAATTTAAGTTATGTTGATAAAAGTTAATCAAACATCTTGTTCTCATCTCTTAAAGGATCAAATATCGCTGACCCGCCTGTTTCACATTCGAGAAGTTCATCAAAGAAATCGAACGCATCAAATGGAACAACATCAGTACACCATGAACATACCTTACAAGGACCAGATAGTAAGAGTGCCGACACGGACAAGAAAAGTAAGCATCTGATTTCAATCAAAACTTAATACATGAGAACACCTATTAAGAGGACACTTTCGGGACCCACCAAAGTGTCCCCTTAATAGGTGTATCTTTGCCTGTATAGTGTTAACAAATGTATTGCTTTTCATTTGTTTTACAGAAAAGTGTCTCCTTTATGGGGTGTTCCCTCTTCTTAAATTATAATTAATGTGTCCTATTCTTTTAAAGAGAGAAATGGACAGTGATATAAAACAAGTTGAATCCATTTTAAATGTTAATATTGTAATTTACAAGAATCTATTAATAACTTATTTTAAAGTGAGTTATCTATTCCTCTTCCTCTATTACTTAATCCATCCTTGTCAATTGATCCATTTATGTTTTTTTTCCTGTTAATGATGCTACAAAAATTCTTTCCTGTCATGTGTTTCAAAATAAATGCAAATAATCATGTCTGTGCTCAAAATTGCTCAGTCATCTAAATTTGTTTTGTCCCAACAAAAAAGGACACCCTTTTCACTTGCTTAAAATGTTCAGTTTTTTAGAAAATAAAGAATATTTCATTTACAAAGAAGCACTGATCATAAAAATGTTGGTTAAGGGCATCAGAAAAGTTGATTGTATTTTTTTGCTTTAGGTAAACAGAAGAAAGGTTTATTTAGCTCAGTCCGAGTGAAACGGCACAAGAAAAAGAATTTAACAACTTCAGACACGGCAGAACAGATAGCACCACGGCCGCATCGATCGCAGCCTGGTGAACCAATGCCTGATGTAGAGAATCAAGTGGTCTTTATGAAAGACATTGTTTGTTATCTTTCACTCCTTGAACGTGGTAAACCAGAAGACAAACTTGAATGTAGGTTGTTAAATTAACTTTTGTATATAATCTTTATTGTCTTTCTTTCTTGTTTGTTCATTTTCATATACATAAAATCAAAACTAAAGACAAAAGACCAAAAAAAAAGCTTTCGCTTATCGAGTTTTGGCCTTTTAAAATAAATAAAACTTAAACTAGAACGAATATCATTTCTAAGAAAGAAGAATCTGAAGAAAATTAATTACATAAATGAAAATTAAAAACTCACTGGCATTATCAATATGAATATGAAATAAGTAATAGAAGAATATTATACACATTTTTTTGTTTGTTTTTTAAATAGAAAAAACTAGAAATAAACTAAACATCATATAATGTTATCAAATGTTCTTTGACTTTGATGGCAAATTGTGTTCTAAATGAAATTGACTTAATATTTACTGGGAGTTTATTCCAGAGTTTGGGACCTTGGTATGTTATATTGGTTTGAGATAGAGTCGTACGGCAGAAGGGGATCGAGAGATTAAACGGGTCATTAAATCGGGTGTTAAATGGATGGTTTACATAGTTAAAGTATAGTATAATATGATGAGGTAATCTAGAATAAAATAAATCGGAAATAAATTTAAGCACATGCAACTCATACAATTTAAACACATCTAAAATCAACAATTGCTTAAACAAAGGTATAGAATGTGCTCTAAAATCAGAAAACGTAACACAGCGAACGAACATCTTTTGAATAAGTAGAACTTGGTTTAAGTAACTTAAATGTGTACTTCCCCATACTTCAATACCATAGGTAATTAGTGGTAAAATAAATGACTTATAAATTAACATTAATATACTTTGAGGAAGAAAATACCTTAACTTATAAAAAATACCTATTTTTGTACGTAATGTTTTACATAAATTGTTGAGATGAGTTTTCCATGTAAGATTCTTATCAAGTGATACTCCAACAAACGACACAGTCTCAGCCTCATTAATTACTTTATCGTTAACAAAAAGTGAGCCTATCTTATTAATAATTTTGCCCTTATTGTGAAATAAAATATAATTAGTTTTGTTATAGTTGATTGTTAATTTATTTACAATACACCATTCACATACTTTATATAAATGTTCATTTGCTATATTAAGGTCTATTTTATCTGGTGAAAATGAATGAAATAGGTTGGAGTCATCGGCAAATAAACGAAAATCAAAATAATCTGTTGAATTTGGCATATCATTAATATAAATTAAAAAAAGTATAGGTCCTAGCACTGAGCCTTGTGGGACTCCATGAGGTATTTCCCTAGTTCGAGAATGGCTATTATGAAATGATACATATTGAGATCTATTCTTTAAATAATCGGTTATCCATGACAATGCTTTTCCTCGAATACCATAATTAAATAATTTTGAAATTAAAATTTTGTGATTAATAGTATCAAACGCTTTGCTGAAGTCTACGAAAATACCAAGTGACACGTTACCCTTATCAATATCAGAAAGCAAAGTGTTAACTAAATTGATTAATGATAACTTAGTACTATGACGTTTTCGAAACCCATATTGATGAAAATAAAATAAATTAAATTTCTCAAAAAATCTTGTTAACCTGTCACAAAACAACCTTTCAAGTATTTTGCTGAGAACTGGTAAAATTGAGATAGGACGGAAATTTCCAGGTATTTCTTTTGACCCCTTTTTAAAGACTGGTTGAACTCGAGCACACTTTAACAGATTTGGGAATATACAATTATTAAATGATAAATTAAATATATAACACAAGGGATTTGAAATATGTAATGCTGCAATTGAAATTAATTTTGCTGGTAGATCATCTGATCCAGTTGCTTTATTTTGGTCGATTTTACAAATTAAATTAAATACCTCATTAACAGTGATAGGTTCAAGAAAAAAAGAATTTGGTAAGGGATTGGCCAGATACTGAGAAAAACATTTTTGTGAGGGGGGAATTTCGTTTGCAAGTTGATCGGCTACGCCAACAAAATAATCATTAAATACATTAGCAATTTCGTCCGGATTATCTACTAGTGATGTTGTCCCATCATTATTATTACGAATTAGTTTTTCAGGAATAGCATTAACAGATTTTAATTTATTTTTACCAAGTACATCATTTATTATCTTCCACGTTTTTACTGAATTTGTTGCGTTAGCTGAAAACATATGTGAATAATAATTTCTTTTTGCAGTTCTTAACACCTTTGTAAGGGTATTTCGGTATTTTTTATATTTCATAAAATCAGAATTATCAAGTTTACTTTTAATTAGTTTCTGGTACATCTTGTTTTTTTTGTTAATAGATTTTTTTAATATTTCGGGTGATCCATGGTTTTTTCTTATTTACATGATTTATTGACATCGTTCTTATTGGCGCATGCTTGTCACAAATATTTTTGAATTTAGTATTAAATCTATCGTAGGCCAAGTTTGTATCATTGCATAAATAAACCGATTCCCATGACATGTTAGATAAATCATTTAAAAAATCATTTTTGTTAAAATGCTTATAACATCTTGATTTATAATAATACTTATCATTAGAAGTAATGTCAATGTTATTTTCAAAAATTGCAAATATTGGTAGATGATCGGATATGTCACACGACATCGTCCCAGATATTATACTATTACAAATAATGTTACTATATATGTGGTCAATTAGGGTGTTAGATGCAGGACGGGTTGTCGATTCTATTAACTGAGTCATATTTAAACATTCAATAGCCGTTAAATATGAGTTTATATCAGTGTTATTAACATTAAAAAGATTTATATTGAAATCGCCCATTAGTATACATTGTTTTTTGTTGACTTTCATTTGTTTTAAGGTATCTAAGAGGTCTTCTCTAAATTCATTTATGTTGGAATTAACATTTCGATAAATTACCCCTATCACGTACATTTTACCCCCATCACATACTTCAAACCACAATGATTCAGAGTTACAAATATTTATATCAAGACGTCTATACTTAACTGAACTATGGATATAGGCAGCAACGCCACCACTTCTACCGAACTCACGACAGATGTGCTCGAAATTGTAGGAACTCAATTGGTATTTTCCAAAACCAGACATCGGCTGGTCCAAAAATAACCCATAATATGACGGCAATCATGATGTCAATTATACCCGTACGAGCACATAAGCACATCCATCTCACAATGTGATTATAACAATAATAGGTTAAGTTTGGTTCCCACTAGCGATGCAATGTAATGCAACCTACACAAAAATGCCCTTCCAATAATAATAATTTTCTCCCGTCTGCGTGAATTTAATCATAGTCTTAAAATATACATGTCCCTTGTTTGTTTCATGGGATAGTGTCCCTTATTTAGGATATAAATAAGGGTTGGCCATAGTGTTAAAACATATATTGTCCCTTGTTTATGTCATAGGATAGTGTCCCTTATTTAGGATATACCCTGAATAGGGGTTGGCCATAGTGTTACTACATATATTCTCTCTTGTTTATTTCATGGGATACTGTCCCTTATTTAGGATATACCCTGAATAGGAGTTGGCCATAGTGTTACAACATGTATTGTCCCTTGTTTATTTCATGGGATAGTGTCCCTTATTTAGGATATACCCTGAATAGGAGTTGGCCTTAGTGTTACTACATATATTGTCCCTTGTTTATTTCATGGAATGTGTCCCTTATTTGGGATATACGCTGAATAGGAGTTGGCCTTAGTGTTACTACATATATTGTCCCTTGTTTATTTCATGGAATGTGTCCCTTATTTGGGATATACGCTGAATAGGAGTTGGCCTTAGTGTTACTACATATATTGTCCCTTGTTTATTTCATGGAATGTGTCCCTTATTTGGGATATACGCTGAATAGGAGTTGGCCTTAGTGTTACTACATATATTGTCCCTTGTTTATTTCATGGAATGTGTCTCTTATTTAGGATATACGCTGAATAGAGGTTGGCCATGTTCTTAAAACATATTGTCCCATGTCATGGTATGGTGTCACCTTAGTAGTTGTTTATCTGTTGGTGATGTGTGACAAATAAAATAGGAAATATAATCACATTAGGTGAAAGGTGATGTTGGGGCATATCCTATGACTTTACAACTTGCCTTGATTTCTTAGAAAGGTGAACATTGAAAAGGTCATATTCTCTGATTAGAATTCTCTTTGTAATACTCTACTGTGTATAGTCTTAGAATAACAACAAAATATACAAATTTAGCTTGATTTATTAGAAAATTTGTCAAGAGAAAATCTTCATTTTTCCAAATTTATCTAACTATTTTTAGATGTTTTCTAATCTCAAATTGCATATTATTGCATGTGAGATTATTTACAATTTTATTTTTGTTTATATGCTATATTAAATTATTATATAGGTATCTCAAAATTTAAGGAAGTGAAATCTTTAGGGTTTTTTTTAGTGTGTTATGGCGGTTGATTAGGTGACAATAATTCAAAAACCATCATAGTATCGTATTTATCACACCATCTTTTATTTTACATTATTGTTACTAGATTTTTTTCATTAACATTCATAAATATTCAATAATTAGTAACTATACTATAACTTTGGTTTATGTAAATAGTAAAACAATATTTAATATAAGAAAATTGTCTACAATAAATTATAGAAGTTTGAGTGAATGCAAGTGTTTCTAGAATAAATATTTAGTTACCTATATTTTTATCATTGATACCTTTGATATTTTGGCAGGTTTCTCACTTTTCGTTGTTACTATGGTAATAATCCCTTTATCATTTAATGAATATGGCATATTTTGAATGAGTTGGCACATTATTAGCAGGTTGTACTTGTGTCATTAAGGCAAACATTTTAGCATGTGTACTCAAATAACATTAGGGCACTCATCCATGTTCTTATTAACGACTAGCTTTAATGGTCGCGTGCAATTATGCGTGGTAATCATTACCACGTTGCGGTGTATGATTTGCAAAGCGGAGTTATGTTGTAGGAATCTTGATGAATGTTTTGGTAATGTCATGTTGAACATAACAAATGTTTGATTTAATAAGCATTCCGACAACGAGATAAAGTTGTATACGGAACGTGCTTGCCTATCTAAATTCCTGGGTTCAAATCCTGTATCACTCCCAAACACTTTGCGTATATTTATCTGTATGTTGTTTTGTGTGCAGATTAACATTAACTCAATGATTACATTTATTATTCTCAAATACATCTAAAGTCGAACAATGCTATGTAAAACGATTGATATAGGCTTCAATATCATCATTCTATTCAGTAGTTTTTTACTTTTAGCTGAATGACATTTTAATGTTCTAATCTTGTTTGTGTTTTTCAGTTATGTTTCGTCTGTATGATACGGATGGTAATGGAATTCTAGATAGCACTGTAAGACACTTTACTTTTCATTCTCAGAATTGTACACTTTTTATCATCTTTAAGTCATTACTCAGTTAATGGACATCTCTTCTCATAGCACAATGAATATTTTGCTTATAAAATGACCCATTTTTTTGTTTCTTCATCAGGAACTGGATTGTATTGTAAATCAAATGATGCATGTTGCAGAATACTTAGGATGGGACGTTACTGAACTGAGACCGGTATGATAAGAGCAATAGCCACACCCAAAATACGAACACATTTAAAATATAGCCATGTTAATAAGATAATAGTGACTTAAGGAAAACCAAAAACTGTAGCATTCAATTCAATAAAACTTTATTATCCTAAACTCTGGGGAAATTCATGTGGTTGTGGTATACAAAGATTCATAAAAATCTTTTAAAAAGTACACAAAAAGGCAAGCACAACAATCATAATAAAAATCTAAAATATGTTTTAAAAACACAGAAAGGAACAAATAGCACACAATAATTAAAATCAGGTTCATATTGCACAGCATTATTATTGTAGGCTCAAACTGCAGTAGGAATAAATGAGTTATTTATCTCATGATCAGTAATACTCAAAGCATAATAAAAAAATGTGTTACGCCCACTTGTGCTACAAGGAGTGACCACACCTAAATAATAGCCATACTCAGAGATAATAATTATCTAGAGATGGCAACTAGAACAGACAGCCTATACTACACTATATATACCACAGTAACCACCCCCACATTGTCATACTGTACCAACAACTTTCCAATACAAATATATAACAATTATGACATTTGAATTTCTTCTTTGATATTTAGATCACTATTTCAAAACACATAACTAGAACCATTGAATAATACCAAAGGTTAATATATAGATATTTCTAGTCTACCTTAGTTTCATTCAGTTTAATGATGTTTCACACACACGACATTTTTTGTTACAGATTTTACAGGATATGATGATTGAAATTGATTTTGATTCAGACGGGTATGTATCACTAGAAGAATGGATTCGAGGGGGTACATCTACAATACCTTTATTGGTTTTACTTGGCTTAGATACAGTAAGTTTTGGTGCCATACTTTACAATAGGGAGCTTTGGATTTGTAAATTATACTAAAAACTTGATAGAAATTGAAAAGAAAACGCAAAATATGCAAATAATACCTCAATATGATACTATGATAGTATCAAAAGCTTCCTAATACCTGACTATAGAGTAATGTTTTACATACAAATATTGTTTTCATGCCTATTGTTGAGGTTGTTAATAGTAATGCTGTATTTGAAAAGACATGCCTATGCATTCACTGACAAGCCTTCAAATTCCATTGGACTCCAACAACAGCTTAAAAGATTACAATGTCTGAACAGTAAAATTTGTTTTTAAAAAAACTATTTTAAGAGTAGTTAATTAATGGCAGAAATTATTCATTTTTAATATACTGTAAACATAGATAATAAAAAAGCACATGAAACATGTTTTGGAAATATATTTTAGTTACTATAGCAGTCACACAAGCATCTAAGATTTGGCAAAATTGATTTCTAAACTTATCTAAAGATGTTTTATTTACTTTACCACACGTCATATACAATAATTTATATTATTTGATTTAGGCTAATGTGCATACAAATTATTTCAACTCATGTTTCATAGTTGTCCAATCCATTTACCACAGTTTTTTGTTACATAAGTGTGTTTTCATTTTACTTGGTTATGCAAATATCAGCCTTATAATTTCTTGTTTGTTTTTTCTCCAATTTCTCTATTTCTAGAATGTGAAAGATGATGGCAATCACATTTGGAAGTTGAAACATTTTAGCAAGCCAGCCTACTGTAATTACTGTTTAAACTTGTTGGTTGGTCTAGGCAAACAAGGCCTCAGTTGTACCTGTGAGTTATCATAATAGTTTAAATTAGTTGCTTTAATAAAGAAAACCTATTAATTCAGTAGAATCCCTATTAAGGGGATACATTCGGACCCAACATAGCAGTGTACAACGAATTGCTGTTGGATGTAGTGTTTGTTTCACAGAAAAGTGTCCCCTTAATAGGTGGGTCCTCTGAATAAGGCTGTCCCATGTGGGTGTGTGTCCTCGTTCATCACCTCGACACAGGTTTGATGGTTTCTAGGACACATCGATTGACCTGACCTAGGCTGGTCCTCGCAAAGCGTAAGCTCCTTTTCCCTAGAAAAGAAAGGTAGTAATATTTCATCTTACCTTTAAAGATGTCACCATTTTTTCTTATCATCTCATATTTTCCACATCACCACACTGCACTGCACTAAATCTATTTTTGTTCACTGTCATGTGAGCAAACAAATAATTATCACTCTTCATAGATAAAAATGATGATAATCATTTTTTTATTATCTTATTTGAAAAGGTTATGTTTAAAACCCTACTTTCATAACTCATGATGCATTATGTAAACACAATCACTTTAAAAATGATTAGATAATGACTATTCACTACATGACCTTAGCTGGACAAGCCGATTAACGTCATCAAATTAATGTCTTTTGCTAAAGATGCTGATTTCTTTGCTAAGTCAATTAACATTAATTAGAACCATATGGTAACAGTGTCTTCTACTAACATCTGGAGATTCATGATATAAATGCATTACATTGCGTGGGATATAAAAGAAACAATGTGTTTATTCAGTTCGTCTATATCAAAATATTTTGAAAAGGGCGATGACAAAAATCAAACATCTAAATATAAAGCTCGCATTACAACACTATTAGTTGTCAATTGTGATTCCTATAAATAAATTTAATTAATTTCTATCAAAAACACTATACAATAGCTTCAATATTACTAACTGTACTTAGTATTTGTCACTGTTTTTTTATTGTACGTATACTGTAATAAAATAAATACAGAAAACAAATAAATAAAAATTGATAAATACAATAATAAAACGTTTGTAATGTTAATTCAAGGATACTTGGTTCGAATCCTGTTACAGTCCCAAGATTGTTATCAATACCAAATAGCCATCCTATACAGTAATTTGAGTCTTTAAAATTATTTATTTTTTTAAAAAGGACATTATTTCTGATGTAGTATGTGTCACATGAATGTTCTTAATCAGGTTTGACCTATTAACCAGTCAGAATGTTAATATAACATTAAAATGAAACAACTTAAATGGCTAATCAAATATTTGCATTAGTACATTCAGTTATATGTAATCACACTGTCAATAATATAGAGTGCTCTCTGATTAATTAATTAAAATAATGAAATGTTCGGGTTCCAGATAAGGTCATTGACATTTAAAATGTCAGCTCAATATTGGCAGGAGTAAAGAATACATTTTTTTCCGTTTTTAGCTTTCTTGTGGTGTGGTTTCCTCTGTTAGTGTCATTTTAAATTCTGACTTTACATGACTCTCATCCTCCTCCAAACAAAAGATTGAACTTTTAGTTTGTGTCTGCATCCTCTTTTGCTTTATACAGTATTATCATATTTTATAATATTACACACAATGTTGTTATGTATTTTTGTGGAAATTTGAAATTGAAACTATAGCAAATTGTATTAAATTATTTGAATATTCATGATTTTTTTTAATTTTTCAGTTTGTAAATACACCGTGCATGAACGATGCGTAAAGCACGCGCCAGCAACGTGTATCAACACGTACATGAAGTCCAAGAAGGCAGGAGCAGTTGTAAGTTAGCGTATTAAAACAGAGTTATATTATGCATATAAATGTATTTAACAAAAGCTATTAATACATGCTTTCACACTTAATTCACTACAGTTTCTTAATTGTAATTTTTTTTCAAAATTTTAATGTTTTTCAAAGAATCAATGTCTGCAAAATTTCTGTTCTATCTAATTAACAACATATGTATATTTTTTTACATATTCACATACAGTATAATGTACATTAAGTTGTATTTATCAAATTTAATTAAATTCATTTGTACAGCAGCATGGACATTATAACATACAATCATCTGTTACCTTTTGTGTCCTCCGCTCACACAGCAGGTACCTACAACAAATGTCCACCTTTCCATACTGACAATGTATAACTGTAATTAATATATTAATCCAAAGGTAAATTACTGAAAAAATGACAATGCTGTGGGTATCAGTGACTGGATCTCAATGGAGATACAAAAAACTAAATCAAAACGATAAAGTAAAACAGCCATAAAAATTAGCAGAGCTTTCGGGCAATATAATATATTACAAATTATACCTGCATGATTGTTCATATTAATTGCCATATCAGTGGCTGGATCTCAATGGGGATACAAAAAAAAAGCAACTAACCAAATCAAAACGATAAAGTAAAACAGCCAGAAAAATTAGCAGAGCTTTCAGGCAACACTAGCCCTTCATCAGTGTAATATATTACAAATTATACCTGTATTATTGATCATATTAATATTAATAATATATATATTTAAGTACTAATTTTAATTTTGTGAAATAATTACCTCTTTTCTGCTAATGATTAAGCTCTTTTGATGACTTAGTTTTTGAGACGAGATAAGACGCTTTGTTAAAAGTTTCATAGAAATTAAATATAAAAAATTGTACAGTTTAAACATAGTGAATTGACCAATTTTTCATCAAAATTTGTTCAAATTTTGGGGTGAAGATGCTAATTTAATGATAATATGTCCTCCAATGCATACTGGCATATTTAACATTATGTAGTGGGCCCTCTATTAATGTAGGTGTGTTTTATTTTATTAAAAGTATACATTTTATTCAAATCCAAAATAAACTGTTTAGTTTATTTTTATATTTTAGCAACATTTGAATTAGACATTTAAATTATTTAAATTAATTTGCACTTATTTGTGATTTTTTTATAAGGATTATACTAGTTACAGTTATTTTAGAATTTCGTGAAAATAGCTAACAAGTATGACCGTTCTTTTGGCACATGAATGTCAAGATATTTATTTTAATATTTATTTATACCATCACTTTCACCTTTATTTTAATCTTGGGCATTATATCAACATTATACACATCGACTCAAAAGTACATACTTATTTTAACAGTGTGTGGTACTTAACATACATACATACTTGTCACCTTCACATATATTTATTTATTCTACACATGTATTTATCATTTATATTTCATACATTTCATGTATTTATTGACGATATTATTCAGTAATTCACTCATTGATAACTCTACATACAAATAGGTTATTAAATTCAATTCTTTTTTAAAATAATAATATTTGCTTTTAAATTATTCTTAATATGCTGTACTGATTTTTTAAATTGTTTGTTTATCCTTCAATTGTAAATATTTCTCTGTTGCAAATGTTTCTATGTTGCTGCCATAGAGTTGTATTAAAAACACTAGACACTCTCCCAATCACCCAAAATTTAAAATGGCTGGGTTTCCGGAAAAATTGTCATAATACTATTTTCGATTGTAGTAGGAAAGAACTTTTGAACCTTAATTCTTATGTTTGTAAAGTTCTGTTGATTAATTTCAATTAAAAAACATCCTTATTTCTGACTGCCCTTGTTATTCCAAAAACCCATTAAAAGCAACCTTTTCTTTATTCTCGTTGTCCTAGGGATTTCCCCTTCCAAATACCTCATAATCAATACAAATGGTGTTACTAATAACATTAAAGTAATCCATTCAAAGGGCTCTAGAGAAATAATATAATATCTACAAACTGTAGACACATGTATACCATAGTTTTTTTAATATGAAACAATCTAATTTATTATGAATTGGATTTATAATACAATACAAAAAATACTAAATGTAAGATCTGACTACGAGTATAGTTCTTCAGAAAATATACCAATCTTGCAAAGGGATTTTACCCCGGGGTGGGCTTATACCAGCATTAATACAGATTTTGACTCTAGTACGTTATATACAATTCTATGATGGTAATGTGTACTTTACTCTATTGTTACTTGTACCCTTAGCAGTCATCCAACAGCCTCAGTGGCCAGGAAACTTCGGTAGGTGTTATTCTTCTGGCCGTTACTGTTAAATATTAGACACTTGTGTTTTTCTAACTATATATATATATTTTTCCAATTGTGTAAATTGACATAGTATTTATCATTTTAATTGTCATCTTTATGTTAGATTTATGTTCATCATTGCATGCGTCATGTTATTTAAAAGAAAATCTTTTACAGTTAATTTAGAATATTTTACTTGTGATTTTAATTGGTGTACTTTATTCTTTCTTACTTATTATTTATTTATATAGTCTATATTTTGTTGTGACAGTATTTTTGTAGTATGCATTAGTTTGTTAACCTTTTGGTGGTAGAATAATAACCAAAATGACAAATATTTTATATATCTGCACTATTAATTAGAAATGGTAATTAATATTGGAAACAGATATTGAATTTCACAAACACATTTGATTAATACACTCGTAAACAAAAGAAACATTCATAATGCAAATATGGTGTAATATAATTAACGTAGGTGAACCATCTGGGCAACAGGTTTCAGGTCATTAAGGTTCCATGGCTTTGTTTGCACATGCTCTGTGGGGAATGGTGTCAACTTAAATAGAGTTGGTGTTTCATGTTATAGGAGGAGTATTGGTTAAACTGGAATACTGTAAACACATTCATGGTTCTTTTCTATTAATATCCAGGGACCTATGTGGTCTATTTGATTATTATCCAGGGACCTACTTTTCTTCTTGCACATTTCTGCCTTTTAGACAATTGTGCCATGTCAATAAAACTTGACATTTGCTAAGATTTAAAGCAAAGTATCTTCTTTCCCAGTTGTATCAACTAAAAACAAGTTATTTTCTTCTCCACATACTTCTTTTCCTCTTTCTTTTTCTTTTCTCCTACATTTAAATTCTGTATTTCATCTTTTTTTATCTTACTTTCTTTCCCTCCTTTTCTAAATTATACACTGGGGTGTGGCATGCTCAGTTAATCACATCAAAGCTTGGTTCCCACTAGCGACGCAACGCAAAGACAAAACGCAACGTAAGTGATTTGACCAATCACAAACGATGGATTATTCATTTTATTGGTCAACTCGCTTGCGTTGCGTGTACGTCATTGCGTTGCATCACTAGTGGGAACCACGCCTTAGTAGACATTCGCAATGTTGTAAACCCTTGGTTGTTTGTTTGATTTTTCCTACATTTAAAAATAAAGCATTTAGTTCTGGTGCTTTTATTTCTAAATGTGTATACATACCATTTTATGATTAATTATTATGTGTAAAAAGGTAATTTATTGATACAGTAGGTGTCTTGCTGATCATTTTAGCATTGATCCAATGTTATTCTGGAATTTAAAACAGATACAGATAAACTGTATTTAATCCTTTAATAAATTAATAATGAAATATTATACTATAGTAACAATGTTTTTGTAAAACTATGAAACAATAATATAGATGGACAAGCCATTGTTTTTAAATTGAACTATAATTATTTGTTATGATATTATTTTCCTGAAGAAAAAAATATCCATTATTTTGAGCACCCCCTGGATCTGCCCCTAATTATCATAATCTTGATTCACAACTTGCTGGCTTGTATATCATTAAGTACAGTTTAATGGGGTTTATTGTGCCATATTTTAGCATGTTTTTATATCTGGATAGTTGCAGTGTATGACTGAGTTGCATGATCCATTATGATTAAAGTTTTATTGTTTTTCCCTTATCAATTTTAAGTTTTAACTTTTACAAAATTGGAATGCCTGAAATTTTGTCTATCTTTAAAAACCATAATAGTGATTTTATTATTTTTAGAAATATTTTTTTCTTCATAAATTGTTGAAGAATAAATTAGTTATACATCTGCAACTTAAGTGTATATAGTAATAGCAATTGTACTTAATAAGTTTGTATGAGACTCAAGCCTACAACTTCCAGATCATACAACTTCCAGATCATATCTCTAGAGCTTGCAATAGGGTTAGATTTGTGCTCAAGGAAGCGAGGAATGCGTCAACAGAATTAATAATTTTAATTTTCATCCTGATATCAACATTGTTTTATTTTATTTGAATATTATTTAGAACATAACATAACATACTTGTCGGTGATATAATTGGTTACATGAATCATATGAATAATTATTTAAAGTTTTAATTAATATAATAATTTATAATGCATTTTATTTTATCAGGAGGTAATGACCCATCATTGGGTGGAAGGAAATTGCCCAGGTAAATGCAGCCGCTGTAAAAAGTCAATCAAGAGTTACAATGGCATTACTGGAGTACATTGTAGATGGTGCAAGATCAGGGTAAGTAGGAGTGGACACCTTCAGTGTTAATAAGAGTGTCTCCTGAATAGGGGTTGGCCTTAATTCATTTAATGGGAAAGTGTCCTCTTAATAGGTGTACTTTCTTCATGAGGAAGTGTCCCTTTAATAGAGGTGATTGCACGAAATTCATTTCATGGATAAGTGTCCCTTTAATAGGAGTGATTGCCCCAAATTCATTTCATGGGGAAGTGTCCCCTTAATCAGGATGCTTTATCCTGTTTATTTCATGGAAAATTGTTCTTTAATATGTATGCTTTTTTCTCCCGTTCATTTCATGGGTAAATGTCCCCTTAATAGTGGTGATTGCACGAAATTCATTTCATGGGGAAGTGTTTCTTTAATAGGTATGTTTTCTACCGTTCATTTGATGGTAATGTGTCCCTATAATCGGTATGCTTTCTCCCGTTTATTTCATGAGAAAGTGTCCCTTTAATAGGTATCATTTCATGGATGGGTAAATTTCCACCTAATCTGGAGGTATTCCACAAATTAATTTCATAGGGAAGTGACACAGTAAACAACTTAAAACCATCTTGATTCCTAAAAGCACTGTATGTACTTTTTTTTTTTAAACCACACCCACATCCTTAAAACCCCACCCCTTATAGACATTTGTTGCTACACCCCTTGCAACAATAGTCCTATATCATGTACTTGCACTTTACTGCCTATCTAATTGTTGTTGAATTTGTTTACTTTCAGCTACACGATAAGTGTAAATCTCATGTGAAAACAGAATGCAATATGGGTGAATTCAAAGATCATATTTTACCACCTACAGCTATCTGCCCAGCAGTACTAGTAAGCATGGTCACCTTTATTTAAATTACAGCATCTGACTATTAAACCTTAGCTATTTATAATTATTTTGACGCAGTGATGTAGCCAGTTTTCGCAAGAAAGGGAACAATCTCTGTTCAAGCCACTGGGTTGTCAAAGGCCTCTGTGAAAAAGTGGTGGTTACAGTCCTGTGACGTAGGGATTTTTTAATGCAGTTTTTATTTTTAATAATTTTGGAAGAGGACAGTTTCCTGTCTTCACTGACTTCAGAATTCGGAGAGTTGACTATAATATATTTTTAGCAGTTAATATAATTATTGAAAACATATAGAGGGCAGCATATATGATATCATTATTATCACATTATTTTTTATTACACTATCAAATTTTATTTGAAAAAAAAATGTGATGTGCCCATATATGGACATGATGATGTCATATCAATACCATATATGGGCATATCACTACCATATTTGGACACATCACACTTTTTTTGTCAAACTAGTTTTGATAGTGTAGACTTGGCTTTTTATTATACAACGTGAGCTAATTGCCCTCAGAACTGGATATTGAGCACATCCTTAAAAATCAGTAGCTTCATCATTATATTTTTAAGATTTGTAATTTATACTGTTGACTAACTAATTTCAAACCATGTTATATGTTTGACTTGAATAACAATAATAAATGACATGAAATAATGGTCTAGCGCCTTGAGCACTTTGTGGATATGTGCGCTTTATAAACCTTATTATCTTATTTTATCTTATCTGTCTATTTCCACAGGGACGTGTTAATTCACTGAAAAAAAGTGGTGGCCTAAACAAACAAACAAGTTGTATAGAGGTAATTTTTTTAGATTTACACATTTTTTTAAAAATAGCAACAATTAAATATTTAACTATAAATAATATTCAAGAATAGTTTAAAAATAAATTTAGTACTGTAATGGAATTCTCAGTCCACTATTTAGAAATATAAGGATGGTTTCTGTTCTGCCTATTTATCATGGGTTATAGTATAATTTAAAGATGTATTGTCACCAAAAGCATTTAATTAATATTAAATTAACAAGTAAAAGAAAAATTGTTCATAGTTTATCCTTAAAAGTAAATTGCTCTACGCCATCATACACCAGGGAGGTATAAAAATAAGATAGCTCTCTGCATACACCATTCAACCAAATACTGTGAACTTTAAAGCTGTCATTTTGTGAATTATTCTAAGACTATTGAATTATTTTTAAATGAACTAAATGAACCAGCTTACTATTTTATGGTACCCAGATATATTTGACCCTCGTTTAAGTATTGCATTCATGGACAAGTCAGATTTAACTGATCTGGCTTAAAAATCTATAGTCTTATTACGTAGAAATAAAATGCTATATTTTTTTTTATATTTTAAAGGTGATTTATTTTTCATGATGTCTTAGATTATTACCAAGAGTTAATAGTATGACTATTTAACTGCATAAGCACTTATTAAAAGGCTTAGGTACATTATGGTTTCTGTTTAACTTGATGCGGTCTTTTAATAAGCTGTAACAAACTGAATAAAATAGTAATCTCAAAGATATTTCACAAGCCTCACAAAATATTCTTTTAAATTAATATAGATATTTCTATATGATCAGGTTGGACATGTGACCCATTTTTATGAGACAGGTCATCTTTTAATAGGCTATACATACAACATTCTTTTTAGTTCATTTATTATTACTTTGTTCTGGCAGTAATATTTAATTTCATTTTTGCTTCAAAAACTAGTAGCTTTCTCAGGATGTTTTTATTTACTGTATATGTTACAATGAACCATTGTAATCTAGCTATTGTATTAAGGTGCTTTTGAAAATTTGTTTTCTCAGCAAGCATGATATTGAGAGAGAATTTGCTGTATGCATTTTTGTTATCAAACTACTTCAGATTATCAATTCTAACATGTATTTTCTATGAAATGCTTAACAATTCCCGCTTTGAAAACACTTTAATATAAAAAATATGTGGGTGGTTGCCCACTATAAAGTGTGGTTCTCAGACATTTCCAATACATTATAGGGGTGATTGAATTTCTTCTTTTCGTAAATGATTCTCTCTTCGGAGAGAGAGAAGGCTATTATTTGTTTACCCTGGTAAGCAGCGCTCATAGACTACCACTATATAAAATAAGTATTATTTTAATTTTCTTTTACAGGAAAGAAAGATGGCTACAAACAAAGATAGTTCAGCATCCGAAGATAGTGAAACCTCTCGTCGTACAGTATCACGGACAGATTCAATGTCTGTAGATGGACAAGGATTACAGGTAAGTAGACCAATAGGAGGTTGGTAACCAGAGGCTGAAAAGAACCCAAATTAAACTAATACATTTATTTTATATTTTATTTATTTATTTTTTTTCGAGCAATGATACATTTTGAGAATCTTTTTTTGTATTGTTGCCACAGCTGGTGGCCTATTGATTGTGTTTTTGGAAATGAAATAATTAAAAAAAATATTTAATATTAATTCACATATGTAACAGCAAGGATTCCCACTACTAAGAATAAATTAATAAATAAATTAAATACATAAATAAACAATTTTCTAATTGTTGCATTGTGATGAGGATAGACTTTAAATCCAAATTAAACTATGCCACCCCAAACCCCCCTCCATTCATTTTTTAATTATTTGATTAACTGACAATCATTATTTTTACCATATTTTCCATAATCAGTGAGTCATGTCACTACATTCAATTTGTTATTTATTCTGTTTTTACACTTTTAAAAATTATTGACTAAAATTGGGGTGTGCATGGGTTTTTCTCAGAAAATATTGGTATCTAAATAGTTTTCAGTTTTCTCTTATAACCTAACTATTAAATTGATTAGTATTATAATATTTGCATACATTGCTGATATAAATTATTCACCAATTTTCAATAATTTTAAAGTAGAAAATTTAAGAATATTGAAATATGTTTTTGAAAAGGTTAGAATACAGGAAAGGTTGAAAAGTTCATTTTTGAAAAATGTTATATAATACAAAGACTAGACTGGTCTCAATTTGGATTTTGATTACAAATATTAAAGAAGAAATATTTCAGATATGCATCCGATTTATGTTTTTTCAAGTAGAGTAACAATATACGTATAGATATATTTTTCTTGGTTAAATATCTTTCAAGATAATTTTGTCTTCCAAAAATATAGATTACTTGGTCTGTGCGTTTTCCATAATTTAGTTTTTTACAGTATGGACAACAATGTAGCCAACGGATATTGAGGCAACAACTTTCTCCATGATAGGGTTATCCCCTGAATAGGAATTGGCCACAGTGTTAAAACATATATTGTCTCTTGTTTATTTCATGGGATAGTGTCCCTTATTTAGAATATACCCTGAATAGGAATTGGCCACAGTGTTAAAACATATATTGTCCCTTGTTTATGTCATGGGATAGTGTCCCTTATTTAGAATATACCCTGAATAGGAATTGGCCACAGTGTTAAAACATATATTGTCCCTTGTTTATGTCATGGGATAGTGTCCCTTATTTAGAATATACCCTGAATAGGAATTGGCCACAGTGTTAAAACATATATTGTCCCTTGTTTATTTCATGGAATACTGTCCCTTATTTAGAATATACCCTGAATAGGAATTGGCCACAGTGTTAAAACATATATTGTCCCTTGTTTATGTCATGGGATAGTGTCCCTTATTTAGAATATACCCTGAATAGGAATTGGCCACAGTGTTAAAACATATATTGTCCCTTGTTTATTTCATGGGATAGTGTCCCTTATTTAGAATATACCCTGAATAGGAATTGGCCACAGTGTTAAAACATATATTGTCCCTTGTTTATTTCATGGAATACTGTCCCTTATTTAGAATATACCCTGAATAGGAATTGGCCACAGTGTTAAACATATATTGTCCCTTGTTTATTTCATGGAATACTGTCCCTTATTTAGAATATACCCTGAATAGGAATTGGCCACAGTGTTAAAACATATATTGTCTCTTGTTTATTTCATGGGATAGTGTCCCTTATTTAGAATATACCCTGAATAGGAATTGGCCACAGTGTTAAAACATATATTGTCCCTTGTTTATTTCATGGAATACTGTCCCTTATTTAGAATATACCCTGAATAGGAATTGGCCACAGTGTTAAAACATATATTGTCTCTTGTTTATTTCATGGGATAGTGTCCCTTATTTAGAATATACCCTGAATAGGAATTGGCCACAGTGTTAAAACATATATTGTCCCTTGTTTATTTCATGGAATACTGTCCCTTATTTAGAATATACCCTGAATAGGAATTGGCCACAGTGTTAAAACATATATTGTCCCTTGTTTATTTCATGGAATACTGTCCCTTATTTAGAATATACCCTGAATAGGAATTGGCCACAGTGTTAAAACATATATTGTCCCTTGTTTATTTCACAAGAAAGTGTCTTCTTTGGAGGGGTTCCAAAGGAGGGGTTTCACTGGAGATATTTTAGCTTAGATATTTATTTAAGTAAAAGTTTTCTTTTTTGACAGGTTACACCCCCACCTGGTACCCACCCTCTTCTAGTATTTGTGAATCCTAAGAGTGGAGGTCGTCAAGGAGAAAAAATAGAACGAAAGTTTCAGTATTTGTTGAACCCAAGACAAGTGTATGACCTATCAAAAGGAGGACCAATGCCAGGGTAAGTAAACAACTTGTCACATGATTTACGCCACATGACGTCACCATATAGAGGTGCTATCAATAGTTTATTTTATTTTTGTTTTTATTTAATTTATATGGCGCTTTTTACAAAGGGCCTGACACTACAAAACAAACATCAAAAATCTAAAATAAAAATTGCAAAAAACACAAGATACACAACATCAAAAACCTTAAATAAAAAATATAAGATACACAAAAGAAAAGGTAATCAGGCCTGCCATGGATACTGGCGTCATCGGGCGAGTCACCTAATCATCCCACACTGTAAATGGATCTTAAGTTTCCTTTTAAAAAGTGAAAGTGACTTACGAATTTCAAGGGGCAGATCGTTCCAATATTGAGGTTTTAGTTTTCGTAAGTGGCACCACAAGTCTGTGAGTGTCAGAGGTTTACCCAGTAAAGAGTGAAATTACAATAAGTTCATTCTTCCCTGCTTTGCCCAGCATCATGGTAAAACAGATATAAATAATCCAAGTGTGAACATAAAAGATTTGACTAAACTTAACTGCTCAATTTGACCAAAAAAAGTCAAGTGCGAATAAGGCCATAGTTGATAATGATGACATAAAACATGGAATTATAGTAAAGAATGTTGATATATTAGAGAGCATTATATGAAGGTATCAAATGCATATAATCAACACCTTCTGAGAATATCTCAATTTTCAATGTCATTAACAGATACTCTCATATATCATGTGAAACAAATATTAATACTGCCCTCACAGCTAACTTCAGAAACCAATATGTATACAGTTTATAGTAGAGCTAAGGTTTTTATTTTCAAAGTTTTAACTGAGTGTAATTTAATTTAAAATGTTAGTGAGTGCAATTATTTTACTATAAATGTGAGTAAAATAAATAAATATTAAATATATTGTCTTGTACATGTATTTATAATCAAATTACAATAGTACAGTCTACATTTTAAATGTACAAATTAAACTTAGCGAGACTCAAACATTAAAAGTAAATATAAGTTTTTATCCTTCTGCTTATGCTATGTTACCTTAAAATTTGATTGAATGAGAACTGTGCATAAATAAGTGACTAATTTAAATATAACATTTTAGATTTTGTTTTTTAAAATTTAATTTGTTTATTTGTTATTTTTGATTGTTTCTTTTGTACGGAAGTAATTAACTTTATTAAAACTACAAAATAGTCTATTCAAAGTCTTCATTTTTCATGTTTTTTCAATACATCTTTAAACTTTTATTTATTAAATTTTACTGTTATCTTTGAATGAATTTCTGCATTAAAAATGTATCATAGTTTATTGCCCATCATCCGTCATTACCGACAACACAGATATATTACTGTAGACATTTTTACAATTGGATTACCTTATGAGGACTTTAATTACCATGCAGGGTACAATTCCTTTCTTTGAATTATCTAAATCCTATAGTATAACAATTAAGCAATCTGTCAGCGTAGGGACGCATTAGTAGCCATTCTAACAAGAACCGTTTTTGTCTAAGATCCGTCTTGTAGAAGGCCAAGGTTTTGCATACTGACGTCAATGAACAAATTGTTAATATCGGTGATACACACGCAAGTGAGAAATTTATAGGGTAATTTGGGTTACGTAATGTGAGAGGGTAACATTAGAAGTATACAAAGCTACGGGAACATAACAATTTATCCCAAGTCATTGAAATACGTTTATTTATGGCTGTTAATTTAAATGGAAAGATTTTTTTTAATTCTACATAAACAAATATTAGCTATCCTTACAAAGAAAAAATCTAGTACATATGTAACATTAATACATTTAATTACTACAAGTTTATTGGCATATTACATTCAATTATTCCATTCAAAATTACAATTATAATAATATAATATGAAGTTATAATACTGTTGGTACCATTATAGATTCTGCTACAGTGATTAAGTTCACTTAGGTTGGCCATGGTTTCCCCAATTTCATTTTTTTTTGTTATGTATATATTGAAATTGACCGAATAATAATGAAATGAAAGTTAACATCAACTTGCATTTTGAAATGCTGTTGACACAAGAAAAATAAAACAATTTTTAAACATGAATATGCATGCCCACCGGAGGAATGTCACTGCACTGTTGACTTTTATCCCCAATTTCTAACAAACCATTGTTTCAATAAAAAAATATAATAACTTGTTGGTGGTGATTACCATTTTAAATGCAGATTGGAGGTGGTGGTATAAAAATGTAATATTTAATTACTCCATGCTGACGTATGAATGCTTTCAATTTCGGATGACATACGCAAATATTATGTTGCACGGACCTAGGATCCGCCAAAGCTATTTCAAGGAATCGAGCAAGCAAGCGTGTCCCGATGTCCCCACAATAAATTAGCATTACGTAACTAGATCGTACAGTAGGTCATCATAAATCAGACATTTTCTATTTTAGGTAATTCAATTATAATTTATGAATGTTATTTTTATTAATTTTCTAGCCTCAAATTTTTCTGGGAGGTAAACAATGCCAGAATATTGTGTTGCGGAGGTGATGGAACTGTAGGCTGGGTTTTAGACTGCATGGGTAAGTTGTTATTTTTGTATCAGCCTTCAAATTACAACATCCATGCACAGTGCTAAGGAGTTTGTAATATATTATGGTACAGAAAACATTGAAAAATGCTTTCCATATTCAGCATATTCTTGGTTTATATATTGATATCTTGATACAGTAGAATGCCTATTAAAGGGACAATGTCAGGACCTCAACAAAATGGTTCCTTAATAGGGCTGTCTCCTGAATAAAGGTTTGTTGTAGTGTCAAAACATATTGGTCTTCATTCATTTGGTCTGTATATGTGCTTGTGTGCAATCATTTTGCTATAGCATTATTAAAGCAATTTTATTGATATAAATTGATAATATAATTTTTCCAAAAATAATGATCTTCCACAGCATTTGATAATTTTGTTGTAAAGATCTCAATTCTGTCTTGCTATTTGTAATACATATATTATTATGAGTGTTTGATCTATTAGTAAAGGATAATGGTATACAATATCTGTCATAAATGTGAGAATGTTATGTGTACTGTTAAAATGCATTACTTAAGTAAGTTAATTGCGTTCCCTTGACTCATTTCACTCACCATTAACTGCTAAACTAACTGAAAAAAACAGCTCATCCCAATTCATGATAATCTTAAGAATTTCTTCGGCGAATGAAAAGAGGTGTTTTTACTTCGGATTCTGTTTATAGTTTTGAAATTGACAACTGTATCAGAAGTAGAATTCTCTTTTTAACTTTGGGCCCTTGGGGATTTCTTTGATGAACTTTAACCTTTATGAAATCTTGTTTATCATGTTATGCGATGTTAGAACATTGATAAAGTCCACTTGTGATTACTAAATGTAATGATACTATATTTTACATACAGTAACATATTTCAGTGTTCTCCCAATTAAGACAATTAAGTAAAATATTTTAACAATTTACACACACAAAAAAATCTTATTTTCTGAAGGCAGGTTTTAAATACTGTAGTACAAAATCATTTGGGATTATTTTGAATCAATTCTTGTTTTGGAAAAGTTTTCGGGGAGTATAGGTTTGGGAAAATTGTTAGTTGTATTAAGCTCTGTCTACACTATCAAACTAGTTTGACAAAAAAAAGTGTGATGTGCCCAAATATGGTAGTGATATGCCCAAATATGGTTGTGATATGACATCATCGTGTCCATATATGGGCTAATCACATTTTGTTGTCATATAAAGTTTGATAGTGTAGACAGAGCTTAATTCTGCTTTTAGTTAGAAGATAAAGACATTGAAAATCAGTACTGTGATACCGAAATTGTTGTCACATATAAGATAGAGATAAATAAAATAATATAAGTAATATACACATAAATACAATCACTATGTGATCTTTAGTTTAATCAAATGTATCCAATGCTTGGCAGGTTCAGGGTCTTGTTTCGATGATGATTATTTCTTTTACAGATAAGTTGAACTTACCGAATCGTCCGCCAGTGGCTGTGTTGCCCTTAGGTACAGGCAATGATTTAGCACGCTGCTTAAACTGGGGTGGAGGTGAGATTTGTTTGACCTCTTTCTTTTAATAATCAATTAAAACTGGTCTGTTACATGTGTATATTTCCTAAAAACATTTGTTTAGTATAACTGACATTGAATAAAATACATTTTTCCAGTTTTGTGTAGAGTAATTCAAATATTGTTTAAGATTTTGAATATGTGATATGTCTATTTATATATTTATATATAAACACAACAGGCACAAAACATGAATTCTAAACCGCCCCAGTGATATACTGAAATTTAATTAATTTATTCAAAAATATCTGTATATAAATGTCATTAAAAGTAAAATAATTATTTCCTATTATGATATATACATTATAATTTCTCTTGATCAATAATTATAAACATATTTTATTTCCAAATGTTTAATACAAAATTGCTATCATGCACACATTTTCTTTTATTGTACAAATTGTAAGAAAGATAAAGTAAACCAAAGTATCATTGAAAATTATTCAATGTTTTTAATTAATACCCTCAAATTTATAATCGTAAAATTTAAAAGAAAATGTTATAGCTGTTCAGTAAAACTAAAACGTGTACTGACAGTTAGAATAGAAACAAACACATTAAAATTGGAGGAATTAAACAGTCATTAACTAATTGTCCTGTGTACTTTGTTGTTTAGCTAAGTGCCTCAATACCAACAAATGTGAACTTAACATTGAAAAGGTTAAGTTAAGAAAAACATGATTGACCTTTGACCCTTATTAGACACTACAACTAATAACAAGTATTGAGGCGTACCTAAAGAAATCGTAATAATGATCATAATGAATTGCAGATACGTTTCAATGTATAATCTTAAATAGCAATGTCAGTTAAACACATGTTATACTAAAGAACCTATAGAGAAAGTAAAACATTTTTTTCTTATTTTTTTCTTTTATTCAGTTAAGTGTTTTAGATACATGATACATGACTGAAAAGCAAGTTTGATTATATTCTTTTTTTTTTTTCTTGATAGGTTATGTTGGAGCTAGTCTAACGAAAACAATGAAGGATTTAGAGAATTCAAGAATGGTATACCTTGACAGGTGGCATATTGAATTCAGTACGACTAACACAGAAGAACAAGGTGATCCCGTACCTTACAACATCATAAATAACTACTTCTCTATCGGTGTGGTAAGTTATGTCACAGGAGAGAATTAATAGTGGATTTGTTGAGATTATTTATATAATCACCTCAGCATAATTAAGATTACAACATACATAATTAATATCTACTTCGGTATTGGTTTGAGGTGGAAGGCATTAACTGAAATCATTGAACTTACTAAAACATTCAACTTTAGATTAAAACAGGTTATTTGATTTAATACCCATGTTGAATATTATCCTATCAAATGTACAAATTATTAATATTTGTCTTTAATAGGATGCGGCCATCGCAAACAGATTCCATCAAATGAGAGAGCGCCACCCAGAGAAGTTTAACAGTCGAATGAAAAATAAACTTTGGTATTTTGAATTTGGAACTTCAGAAACCTTTTCATCAACTTGTAAAAATTTACATGAAGATATTGACATTATGGTAAGAATTGTTACCAATCTACAATACTTCAATTTGTTTCTAAAACTGGGAAGGAAAATGACAAATCCACCTTTGAAAGCTGCACCTTTCCTTCCTTCCTTCCTCCACTCCCCATCCCTTCTTCCCACCCCATTCTTTTCTTCTTTCTACCCCATTCCTTTCTTCTTCCCCCATCCGTTCTTCCCTTCCCTTCCCTTCCCTTCCTCCCTCTTCATTCCATCATTCCTCTCCATCCCTTCCTCCCAACCTCATCCCTTTCTCCCTCCTCGTCCCTTCTTCCCTCCCTATCCATCCCTCCCTGTCCATCCCTTCCTCCCAACTTCATCCCTTTCTCCCTCCTGATCCCTTCTTCCCTCGCTATCCATTCCTCCCTCTCCCTTCCTTCATATCTGTTCCTTCCTATCCATTCCTCCCTGTCCCTTCCTCCCTATCTATTCCTTCCTATCCATTCCTTCCTATCCATTCCTCCCTGTCCCTTCATTCCTATCCGTTCCTTCCTCCCCTTCCCCCTCACACCACAGCAAACAAAAGTTCTCTTGAATTCTATCATACTAAATCCACTATAAATGCATATTGCTTTATATTGATCGTTGTTGTTGTTTTTGTTCTGCTTACTCTAGCGTAAAATACTGTCATCTAAAAAATAATCCGTCTGTGTTTAGGAGTTTTATGAGTTTTATTAGTTTTAACATTTCAAAAACAATGTGCTTTACAACATCTTTAGATTGTGAGAATTCCCACTTTACGAGCTAATCTCCTTAACCTCCTAGTCAAGGCAAAACATGTTTCTCTTACTCTTACAATTTCTTCGTTAAAAGTTTCAGTCAATTGCTCGTTAGTTTGCTTGAATCCACTTAAACTACATGGACATTTCGGATTCAGTCCACTAGTTAATCTTTTAAGCAACGTAAAGATTCATTGCACTGCGCTAATGTTTACAGGTAATTCA
Organism: Antedon bifida; assembly: GCF_963402885.1. NCBI lineage: Eukaryota > Metazoa > Echinodermata > Crinoidea > Comatulida > Antedonidae > Antedon > Antedon bifida. Next base: position 9,721,409 of record NC_136226.1, on the reverse strand, counting down.
CAAAGCATAATTCCTGAATGTCCGACCTTTATTTCGTCTTTAAAATTAAAATTCTAGTCCTCTAGAAATTGGCAAATGTCCTTCTTGTCAACATGAGTGGTACTGCAAATTATCCTAAGACAAATACAATTCTCATTTCGCATCATTGCCATTTGATAAATGGCGCATTCCGTGATATTTTCGATTGTGGAATTAAGGTAAGCAGTGATTTGAATGATGTGCGTTTAATTTATTTGAAAGGGACAAATTAATTAATGCTTACACTAAGAGCAATTGCAAGTCCGAAATCATTTCGCGAGAAGCTTCCTAAACAAATGTGTAAGTCTGAATGTTTCATAGATTTAATTTCATGATCGTTACTATGTATCGGATGCTAAACTTTTGATCTCGGTTATTTCTGAAGATATCATGTTTTTAATGCAGGCTTTTCGTACAATCCACTTGATACTTGTGCTTTTACGTTACTTTCAGTTTTTCACGAGCACTGTCATTCATTTTCAAGGTCACCATTTGACATTTTTATTGCAAAAATATTAGAACATTTCAAAGCTGCGACCAAAATGGAGTTGTATTAATTTGTATTTAGAATTTTCCCATATTTCAACACTTTCCATTCAATTACACATATTAATTAACTGAATTGTTTACCATTTGGTTTTATTTTATCAAATAGTGCGATGGTGTATCACTAGACCTCGCAAACGGGCCTTCACTTGAGGGAATTGCGATCTTGAATATCCCGAGCATCTATGGCGGATCGAACCTTTGGGGCGAGAACCCTAGCACAAAGAAGCGTGCCAGGATTGCAAAGAGGGCGCAGAAACAGAAAGATTCGGGCCACACTAATGTTGCAGCTACACAGTCAAATGTAGATCTGCTATCTGCTGAACAATGTAAGTTTACAACTAGGCTCGATGTAGGCAGGTGCCCAATAGGGAGCTTGTAATTTTGGGATAATTGACGGCATAGGACCTACGTATGTCGTCGGTCATTACCGTGACCTATATACCACCAAATAAAGTGGGGGAGAAAGAAAAAAAACACAAACTTAACTCATTTAACACATACTCAGTGTTACCCCAACACAATATGTAAGAACAACAAATTGAATTGAGCCCTTATTCACACATTGTGAAATTTTCAAAATAAATACTAAATGAATTTCATCTTAAATATATCAACAGTCTTATATGTACTAAAAAAATTGTAAAATCTCAATTTGATATCATCATTATTTTAGAATTGTGTTCTAGGAATATTAATAAACTTTTAACATTTTTATTTCCACATTTTGAATACTATAAATTGACTTTCATTTTCAATAGCAATTGGAGATAAGAAGATCGAGGTTGTAGGATTAGATAGTTCACTTCATGTTGGGCAAGTGAAAGCAGGGATTCGTTCTTCTGGGCGACGGCTTGCCCAATGCTCCACAGTCACTATACGTACACGGAAACGGTTACCTATGCAAATTGATGGTGAACCGTGGCTTCAACCACCGTGCACAGTAAGTTACAGCCAGTTACTGCTTTAAATATTTAATATGTTTTAATCGTTTGTGTTTAATGATGATAACTTAATTACTGTGTATTAATATTATTTAGTGCGTTTGATAGAATATAAAAAATTGATTTGGTTTAATTTACATGTAGTATACATAATGAATAAACAACTTTGTTTTCGGTTCATTTAATTCTTGGTGTTGAAAAACATGCATGCCCACCATTTAATAACTGAGTGTAAATGGATTACTGTATATTTTCTTACTTAAAATATTAAAAATGAATGTGCTACTAGTTAGCTATGATTAAATCTATATCATTCAAAACATGATAAATTTTCCAAACATTGTGGTAAAGTCACTGATCTGAAAACTAAAAAGAGCTAAAATTATTTTGATTATTAATAGTTTTCCATGCAACTCAATCAAATTTGCTTATAAATTTGGTTTTTAAAATTAATCAGAATAATCGCTGTCATTTAGATCATAAATAAATTAGTTGACACAAAAAAAATGGCACATCTAAGGGATTTACAAGTTATAGAGTATTGTTGAAAGTCATGTTGTTTGTGTCCTGGTTGGATATTCAACTTTTTAAAATTAATTCTTAAGGAATTAAAACATAATAACACAAGTTTCATCATTATTGCTAAGTCAATTTTGTTGAATTTACCGGATATCACTCCATATCTCCTAATTATGATTCTTCCTCTTCCTCTTTTTTTATCCCCTGTATCCATCACTTCAATCCAATTCTTTAAACATATAAAGCTCTGTCTACACTATCAAACTAGTTTGACAAAAAAGTGTGATGTGCCTAAATAGTAGTGATATTCTCAAATATAGTAGTGATATGACATCATCATGTCCATATAATGGGCACATTTGTTTGTCACATAAAGTTTGATAGAGTAGATAGAGCTTAACATCTCAATCAATTATTTTCTCCAAACTAAGATTTCCCATATAATCTTCTATTGTTTTCAAGCAAACTTTGATATTTTAATATGATATTTTATAATTCAACTGACTTAAAAGTTGCAATAAAAGTAATCTTAGCTTATTATTGAAATCTATTAAATGCTTGTTCACCAAAACATTTTGACATTTAACTGTATTAAATTGTTTTCCCCTTTATAAAATGTTTACATCAAATTGTATTAAACTTTTTTTCTAGATAAGATGTTCTTGATTATGAATTGTTAGGAAATAATATACTAATTTAGTAATAAATAATTTTGGAAGTCATTATGGGTCACAAAAGCATTACAAAAAAAATTTACATTGAAATGGTCAAATGGTTCTACATTCTAAGTTTGCCTTGAAAATTATCTATTTAAAAAAGTAGTCATAAAGATTTACTATTTAAACCAGCATTATTATCTTTTAACTTAAAGATTTATTGTCCCCCTGAAAAAATAATTCTTAACATTTTTGTTGAATATGCCATTTTAATGTAACATAATAGTTATCCACTTTTACCAAAAATTGGATCAAAAAAAAATTATTTACCTGAAAAACTGTAATTTAAAGCAAAAAATGGTCAAATTGGCTGCCAGCCAATGTATTTTTGGTTGAATTTAACCATTTATTTTGTCATTTTATAAGGGAAAACATTTTTTTTTGTTTTCGTTTTTTTCTACTAAAGTGATTAACTTTATTATTAAAAGTCTGATTTAATTAATCTTCATTTTTCATGTTTTTGTTTTTTCATCTTTAAAGTTTGGAAACTAGTCTCTTTAATTTGTTATGATTGCTTTCCGCTACAAATTTTATTTATTTGCCATACTTATTTTACTGCTTTGATTGGACAAAAAGAATTTTCATGTCGATGGCCACTAACTTCTTGCATTGAATACTTTTAATTTAGTGCTACTCAAAATGATCAATTACTTAATCAATTATTTATCTCCGATTAGTCAGATATTGACGTATCAAATTTATCAAAATGGTTTTTTATTGTACATTGTCCATCAGGAGTATTTACTATCTGGAAGTCATTAGGAAAAAGTATGTATCAATTTTAAAGACATTTCGCTGTCTTTTGATAGATTTACATTACATTGTTATGTAATATATTTGAAAGACTATAGTCGAATAGTTTACAAGCAAAATAGACATACTAGCTCATTTACTCATTTATTCAATCAAATAATACAATTGAAGGATGTGTCTTTACTATCGCCGCTCTTTCTGTCTCAAAGTAGTTAATTTACAGACTGATTGCCCGAGTAATTTTACTCGAATCTCTCTAGTATGTTGCCTCGCTTGTTTTTCATTTATTCTTCGACCTTTTGTACCATCTGTGAACTTTAACAGAGAAATGAGAATGTCAACAAACTACGATTTAAAACCCCCCGTCCTTCACCCCTTTAAAAGACGATGTATACTCATTTGTAAATTGTCCTTTTGAAATAATCCTTGTAGACTGAGATGTATAGCTATGAAGATTAAGATGATCAGTTACGTTTAAGCCTTTTCCTCTTTTTTCCCCTTATCTATTTTCCTGTTAGATTTTGTTATACAACCATCAGAAATAGTTTATTTGCCTTTTTCTATTGATCTATAGGTTTCTTGTTGTGAAACGTTGTTCAACTTGAAAAATGTTTTTTTACTTAAAGCCTGATTAATATTATGCACAAAAGAAAAACACAATTACTGTATTACAACGTTTTAAATATAATTAGCAGTGGGTTAAAATGTCTACTGTGGTCTTTGGTTCAAATCCAGTGACATGCCTCAAAGTTTTTGTCAAGTATTAGATGTTCTGTTGATTATCTGTTAAAATTAAAAATGAATAAATAATAGTAATGATCTACTGCCAGGGTTGTAACTCATGAATTTTACTACTCGACTCCCTAAGCCTCAAATGAGAATTAACATGATATAGTTTATCCATCCTATCACGTTACTTGCTGTTATAGATTTGTATGAAATACTTTTTTTTTTTAAAGAATTTATGTGTTGATAAACTACAATACTAAGCAACAATATTGAATCAAGTTTAATCCTTTTATTAATATTGCATGTTATGATATTAAATTTTTGCTAGAAACCTTTATTTTGAACTATAATCCATGAGAAATGATCCCTTTACCAGAAAATGATGAAAAATATCCTGCGGAAGGAGGAGACATGTAAAATGTAGGATATATCACCAACATGTATGAATGCATACATCATGAAAAAAGGGTATATTTAGTTTTTTTATAAGGCATTAATCATTGTCATTGTGGCTTGACACACCACGATGTGTGTTTTGCAAACTACATTTTAGGGTTTTGCTTGTTTTTGCAATTTAAGAAGTTTAAGGTTACAATGGGTATGTGTACAGCAACATTTAATCAACATTTATTTGAAAGTTGATTTTAGAAATCACCATTTTTTAAAATGTGTATTTAATAAGATTAACATTAATAACATAACATTTTAGTTCATTTTTTATTGTGAAAGTGTGTGTGTTTTGTTTTTTGTTTTTTTCAAATTCCAACACATGAATTTACTAGGTAGCATCATGTAAGATATTCAGAAATTTCACATTTTGTGGGTATAAAAACAGAAATAATTAATGTTCTGTGCCTGATGTGTTTATATATGTAAAAAAAGTATTTCTTTGGAGATCCCGCTTCGTGAATTAATATACTGAAAGATGTGGGCATATCAATTTCATTTCTGGTGTGTGTGCGTACAATTGAGGGACTAGTGCTGTTTCCACGTACCACGCCAAGAATGTTAAAGAGTCGCTATCCAATAGGATTTGAACAAAACCATTACAGCCCCAGTGGTCTAATGGTTAGGACATCTGCATATCAAGCAGAAGGTTCCGGGTTCGAATCTCGGTTGGGGTGACTTTAATGGGGTGACTCATTCTCTCGTTTCAAACTATAATGTATTTATATAATAATAATAATAACATTAACTAGAATTTAATTCGTCACTTTGACGAATTATAGGTGATCATTTTACTGAAATTATTTTTTTTTAAACATGCACGTACGTTAACATACGATCGGAAAATGTTGATGTATGCCATCCTATTATATACGCTTATAGTGCTGAGTTGTGTCTATATGCCATATGTACAGTATATACTGTATATCTATATACAGTGTAGCATAGGTGAAATTACGGGACACACATCATGTTCTAATTTTTTGGTATGATGGAATTATCAAAATAAACTTGAAGATGACAATTTCGAAAGATAATTAATTGAGCAAATAAATATAAGGATTGGAAGAGAATTTGACACGTAGAAGCGCAATGCGCGCTCTTTGAAATTTGTATAACTTCGACTAAAGAAATTTAAAAACAACGTTTTAACTTCAACTAGCCATATGATAACATCACAACATCCGTATGAATGTGAATTCAAATCTACATTTCATCAGCTTTCATAGTAAATTATAATCATCAAGGTCACATTTAATTCGGAAGAGCTGTAAGATATTCAAATGTATGGTGTAGGTGAAATTACACGACCTACGTTATTCAAGGTTTTACGCGTGATGACGTCATCAAAATGAAAATGTTGACAACTCATGAGAAAGATAATTATATGAGCAATCATATACAAAAAATTGAGCGAAAATCGGGCGCAAAATAACCGAGATGCGCTCAGTTGAATGTGATAATCTATGACAAAAGAGAAAAAAACCTAATTTTTAAATTCAAGTGGCCATGTGATGACGTAATACCATTTTGTACGTCTAATGTGTATATACATTTATATCTACAACTCAATGGCTTCCCGAATAAGTTAAAAAATTTAGGGGTCATCGTCCATTCTGAAGAGTTATTTTCATTTTAAAAAAGACATATTTTTCACCATTTTCAGAACTTTTGTGAAATTAATGTGCGCATTTTGTCATTTTTAACATGCTCGTATAGCGTTATTTTAAGTCGGAACGAACTCAAATTCGGTGAATGTACTAAGGATGGTGAGTAGAATGCGATTTCTACAAAAAATCGTATTTTTATGCTTTTTAAGAATCGCGCGCTCAAAAACGCATTTTTGCGCAGTAATTTTTTGAAACACGCAAATGGCCTAATTCATGCTCTAAATTGATTAAAACTTAATTTTGAGCTTTTTAAATTTTGAACGCGCGATTTTACGCGCATGACCCTACGTGCGCGTGCGTTTTTACTTGCTAATATTTTTACCCTTGACCTGAAGTTTACGTGTAATAAATTTCATTAATATGTGATAATGAATTATGGAGATATGATTGATAATGTGATTTCACAAAATGGCGTATAAATAACGTCACGGATGAGTGATCACGCTGAAAAGCTTATTAGGACTAAGTTAAAGTATTTGAAAGACATTGTGAAATTTTGGTAATCATTGACATTAAACTTTTTTAGATATTTGTTACACAAAATAGTGCCCAGAAACAATAATAACAATAAAGATTTGATACAATAACAATAGGTGATCATTTTATTCTAAATGATCACCTAATAATAACTAAACAATATATACACTTCAGAACATCTAATAATTGTACAGTATCGTTTGATAGGGGGTGGGGGGGGGGACATGAGGAGAATGAGCCCCCATCTAGGTCTGCCATTGAGATGTTAGAATATGTGGCTGATGGAAGTTAGCGCTTGCTTACTAGAAAAAGAAACGCATGAATAATTTGTATTGAGTTCTACATTTCATATCCCTGTCTTAAAATGTTTCAGTTTTGCACTTTTGCCCAGATTTAGAATTCTCAAAATGATGGACGATTGCAAATTGAACGATGAGAGATTGAGTGTATGTTGCCTCGTGGAACACAAGAGGGAGTGCATGTAGCACTTGTCTTGTTGTTTCACAGAACACCCATGAACTTCATTTAATCTGGGGCATAGCTATGCAGTTGTGTACATCATTTAGTTTACCAAGTTCTGTACATTTGCTGCATGCAATTTTTGAGACAAGCTCTTATTTAAAGTTACACCTCATCATTCTTGGGGAACAAGTAAAATGATGGTTCGTTTCGTTCATTTTCCTTCTGCTATAACATTTTCTCTTTCACCTTTATTCCATCAAAGGGTACCTGGAATACTCTTTTTATTAGGTGATCATTTAGAATAAAATGATCACCTATTGTTATTGTATAAAATCTTTATTATTATTTTTTTTTTTTTTTTTTTTTTCTTTTTATTGTTTCTGTACACTATTTTGTGTAACAATTATCTCAAAAAGTTTAATGTCAATGATTACAAAAATTTCAGAATATCTTTCAAATAATATAACTTAATCCTAATAAGCTTTCCAGAGTGGTCACTCATCCGTGACGACATTTATACGCCATTTTGCGAAATCACATTATCAATCATATCTCCATAATTCATTATCACATATTAATGAAATTCACTACACGTAAACTTCAGATCAAGGGTAAAAATATTAGCAAATAAAAACGCACGCGCACGTAGGTTCATGCGCGTGATATCGCGCGTTAAAAATTTAAAACGCTCAAAATTAGGTTTTGATCAATTTAGAGCATGAATTAGGCCATTTGCGTGTTTCAAAAAATTACTGCGCAAAAATGCGTTTTTGCGCGCGCGATACTTAAAAAGCGTAAAAAATATGAATTTTTTTTACAAATCTCATTCTACTCACCATCCTTAGTACATTCACCAAATTTGAGTCAGTTCCGACTTAAAATAACGCTATACGAGCACGTTAAAAATGACAAAATGCGCACATTAATTTTACAAAAGTTCTGAAAATGGTGAAAAATAGGTCTTTTTTAGAATGAAAATAATTCTTCAGAATGCAAGATGACCCCCGATTTTTTTAACTTATTCTGGAAGCCATTGAGTTGTAGATATGAATTCATGTACACATTTTACGTACAAAATGTTTTGACGTCATCAAATGGCCACTTGAATTAAAAAATTAGGATTTGTTATCTTTTTGTGTAGATTATGACATTCAACAGAGCGCATCTTGGTTATGTGTGCTCGAATTTCGCACAACTTTCAGTATGTGCTTGCTTAATTAATATTCTTTATCATGAGTTGACACTATCTTCATTTTAATGACGTCATCACGCGTAAAAACTTGAATAACGTAGGCCGTGTAATTTCACCTTCGCAGTAAATTTGAATATCTTACAGCTCTTCAGAATTGAAGGTTACCTTGATGATTATAATTTATTATGAAAGCTGACGAAATGTAGATATTAATTCAAATAAAAATTAAGCCTATCGGATGTTGTGACGTTAACATATGGCCAGTTGAAGTGAAAAAGTAGTTTTTTCATATTTTTCGTCAAAGTTATACACAATTCAAAGAGCGCGCACAGCGCTTCTACGTGCCAAATTTTTTTCCAAATCTTATATTTTTTTGCTCAATTAATTATCTTTCGAAATTGTCATCTTAAAGTTTAGTTTGATAACGTCATCATGCCAAAAAATTAGAACATGTGTGTCCCGTAATTTCACCTATGCTACACTGTATATAGATATACAGTATATACTGTACATATTGTATATGGCATATAGGCACAACTCAGCACTATAAGCATATAATAGGATGGCATACATCAACATTTTCCGATCGTATGTTAACGTACGTGCATGTTTAAAAAAAATTAATTTCAGTAAAATGATAAAAATGATCACCTATAATTCGTCAAAGTGACGAATTAAATTCTAGTTCAATCTTAGGTTTGTTGGATAGTTTTTCGATTCATGAAAAATGAAACTCAACCCTGATTTGGATTTTCAGATATCTTATAGTGACTTTTAGTTTTCATGAGACTGTGTAGCTGTCGAGTTGTAAAGTAATTCTGTGCATGTTTGGAAACATATGAGATGCACAGAATAGCCCCATGGTGGGTATAGTCTGAAAGAACACCAATTCCATTCAATCAGTTGAGGTTGTTTACTTTGTTTGTTAGAAGTCAGTTTCTTGTTAGATATTAATTTCTTGTTAGTTGTTAGATTCTGATTACTTAATTTCATTATTACTTTTAGCCTGTTGCAGCTTTTATTTATTTATTTATTTTTTTTTTTCAAAAAACCTGAAATGTTTTTCCAACCAATCCTGTGGCAATAAATTATCCTTTGTGTTAGAAATTGTAAAATGTGCGTTAGAATAACAGATGATAAATAGACGTGATGTGTTGTCTACATTTATAGTTTAATAACGTGCAGATCCCTAGAGCTAGACTTGGACGCAGTAAGACTGCAATCAAACATGTTAATGTGCAAATTGTCTGCTAACACAATAATATTCTAACACTTAACGTGTAAATACCATATAGATTGGTGTCCAGGCCACACTTTCTTGCTCATTAAGGCACTAATTCCTTTGGACAAAGTAAACCTAATTGCTTGCACAATTTCACGTACGAGAAGAACTCGTCACCCAAGTACGCTAACGCAAAATGCACATTAGTTGTGTATGGGATAATTAGTGAAGGCTTTAAGTATACACATAGGTACGATTAGAAACAAGTTAAATTGTTGTAAAATTTCTACGTCAACTTTTCTGTTTTATAAACTTACAAATGCATATTTATAAAAATGATTTCCTTACAATTAACATAATTGATATTATAATATTTATTGACTTTAGTTTATATTGCAATAGTATTTTTGGTGAATCAAGTCTCGTTTTTAAAATATAATTTATCTGTCGTTTATTTTCATCATTATAAAGTTTAAGTTGATTTTTAAAACAAAGAATCTTTAAAGTCATCAATAACAATTTCAAAAGAAATAAAATTTCAATTTTTGATCAAATATAGCAAAAGGCATCAATCTTAATCTCTTCACAGCTGTACAATGTGCACTAGGCTAAAATATCATGTGACTTAAAACATAAAGTCGTCGGCGTAAGTCTACGCACCCTGTGGCTCACTCGTGACAGATAGAGCGCCGTTCAAAAATGAGTAAGATTTATTTTAGCATGGACTTTAAGAAAGCCATATACAATTGAGGCAATGGAACAAAGTGGAGAAAAAAGTAATTAATAGTTGGACATTGATAAATAAAGTTGAATATCTCAGGCAGTGAAATGACGTTAGTTAATGGCTTTAGATTATTCTACATTGTACATACGTTTACCATTGTTGAAATTCTTTGATATGAATAACATTATTACCATCGTTTATTATCTTTTGATCGGAAACTTCAAGATTAATGGGATAATATTATCATTGCAGTACATTAGTTTTTTTGTTATCTTGTTTAGTCATGAGTTTTTCTTCTAATGCTACTACATTTTTGAATAATTTGTTTTTTCTCTTAATTCGTTCTTTATTTAATCAATCAATTAAACATAATAACGACCATAGTAATATTATATAGTACAATGATTTTTTTTAAAATAATAATAGAAATAATATTATGATATAGCCTAATTTACAATTTTTGGCCATTAATAATAAAAGATAACAATAAATTAAGAAAGATAAATTGTTTTAAACAATTATAAAGTAATAAATAAGTACAAGTAAATTGATAAATCAAATAAATTTTTATTCCATAAACCTAAACATAAGGTTATTATATAGTACAATGATTTTTTTTTAACATAATAATAGAAATAATATTATGATATAGCCTAATTTACAATTTGGCCATTAATAATAAAAGATAACAATAAACTAAGAAAGAAAGATAAATTGTTTTAAACAAGTATAAAGTAATAAATAAGTACAAGTAAATTGATAAATCAAATCAATTTTTATTCCATAAACTTAAATGTACAGAACGTCATCAAAGGTTATGGAAAAGGGAACTCAAAATAGTAATACAATACAATTATTAATATTTACTCTTTATTTTGACGGATTGCATTTTCAGTAATGTAGTACTGATTTTCTGTGAAAAGGTTTACAAGAGTATAATTAAAATTTAAAAAAGTAAAAACACAATACATCTACAGTATATCTACAAAGTTAACAAAATGAAAAATAATCTTAAAGATGTATTGTCCCTATGACTAATTCCAAAAAAATAAAAAATAACAGATTTCGAAAAAAGTGGTTCATTTTGAAGTATCATAATAGTTATTAACTATCACGATCTGTGTGAGAACACCTTCTCACCTTTACCAGTTGTAAACAATCCTAATTAGCATATGCATAATGCGTACTCGTGGTTTGAAATCTTTGTTTACTTTCGCTCGCGAAGATTTTCCAGACGAAATGTAATCAAACTAATTTACCTGTTAATTACGTAAACTTGTTGCTTTTGGCTTGAATTTTCGACTTAAAGTGAATAACTTTAATATTACTTTGATATGGCCAATTTAATTTTTTTGTGTTTCAAGGGACAATACATCTTTAAAGTAAAAGAAAAATAATAATAAATACACAAGACACATTAATAGCTAATGATGACATTTTGGTTGATTCAAATGTATTTTTACATTCATTTTTTCAGTTGTATTTATTCAAATTTCAGTTGTCAAAGATCTTATTTTGTTGCTGTTCCTATGTATTTATAATATAATCAATAGAATTGATGAATGAAATGTAAAAATAGTGCTTAATGACTTTGTTATCAAGATATTGAACAAAATATATTCAAAGTTTTGACAAGGCTTTGACAAATGAAGTAAAGAAGACAGAGTTTTAAGATAAATATATTTTTATAAAGATATATTGTTGAAATTACATTTCATGTTCATATTTTTCTTTTAAATTAAGATATATTGACAAAGGAAATGTATTTGTTTATGACATCTTTGTTAAAAATTTTATTTTTCTGTGTCACGATAAAGTTATTAATTTAACAAAATGACACATTGAATATAATGTATTTGTCTTTACATAAACAGTATATGACATTAACGTTTATCATTGCTGTTATATTTAGTATAGAAAACATTGTTTTTACACAATTTATTTGTTTTCTGTCTGTGGAGGCAGTTAAAATGTGTTAAAAGACTGCTTCCTTTTCTAAACAATGTAAAACATAATTAGTGTTTATATTTCTTTTGATCAAAAGGTGATTGATCTATTCCAATTTTAACTTCAGATGCACATACAAGCTTCTATTTTGTAGAAATAATAATAATTTTTGTAGAAATGTGTTAACAAACAGAAATGTGTTAACATACACCACAAAGCTTTTCACAAAAATCTTAACTGAAGTTGAGGAGTAACAAGTGTCAAAATTAATCTACTGCAGTTACTGGAGTAATTCATTTTGTCTGCTCTTTAATCATATTAATATATTTAATATAAATCATAATTATATGATTGTAAAAAATAACAATCATATATATTAATTCGTCTCTGCATCACCACCACACATTAATCTCAAAACAAAATGTGTAAAACCAACTCATTCCAACACAGTATAAGATACTCCGAACCCACACTGTGGAATAATCTACCACCCACCATTTTAGACTCTGCCTCTTATAATATATTTTTTTTTAAATTAAAAATTATATCTTTTCTTACTTGTCTTTTCCATACAGTTTTTTTTTTTTAATTTATTTATTTATTCTTTTTTAAATGTCCTATTCATTATAAATTTATTTTTTTGTTATGGCTTGCCCAACACATGATGTTATCATCTTTTAGGACATCTGCCTTCAAACTCTGACTGACTATATTATTATTTTATTGAATTTTACTTAATTGTCTTTCATGTCAGAGTCTGTAAATTAAAGTAAGTAATGCAGTAACTGTAGTCGAATGATTATCATTTTCAGATTTCAGATTCATATAACAGTATACCGTACTACAATCAAAACTCAATATCCTTATTGATAATATTGTTTTATTTTCCAGATTGCTATTACCCACAAAAACAGCTCACCCATGCTGGTTGGACCACCTCCCAAAAAGGGCTTCCAAGGCCTGCGTAAAATTCTATCGTTTGGCCGTTCAAATGCCGATATTACCGAAGATGCCATGCTGTGAAAATCGACTAGAATAACGTGGGGAAAATTAAAAAGAAAAAAATGAATATATGGTGGTGTTGATTTCATTTGACCAAATTGTGTACTAGAAGAAAATGAGTTAATTAAATATGTAAATTAGGTATATGTATTTTAATCAATAGGCATTCACGATGAATAGTATAATTGGGCGAGAACACTTAAGTGGTGTTTCTATTGTAAGTTTATTTGTATGGTGTTTATCGTCAGTCTATTATCTTTCTCAACATTTTAAATAAAAACCTTTAAATAGCTAGATTCATTGAAACTCGTGTTCAACATTTGTATGTCTATTTGCTTGCTTTTCCTTTACTGTAGTTTTTTATATCTTAATAATGTATCCAATATGGTTTTTTTTCTCTTTATTTTATCTTGGTTATTTATACAAATGAGATGATTTTAAAACAGTATTTTAACACTTACTTAAGTTATAATATTTAGGATCAGTGGCTGTATTTACCAATCACACTTAAGTGAGATATTTCTGTTAAAGTATTTCACTATAAGTCAATAATGTAAGGATTTCTTTTAAAAGTGGTACTCACTTAAAAGAATTTTTAAATGTTAAGAGTTTTTTTTCTCGGCCTAAGTGTAAATACTGAATACAGGCACAGAACCTTGGGAAAATAGAATTTAAAAGTGTTGTTTATTGTTATCGTGCGGACATGGCTTTATTTCCTAGTGTGGATCAGCCCCTTGAATTACCAAATATCTCTGTAGTCAATGGAATACTCCAGCCTACAAGTGTCAAATCGTATCTTGGTTATATATCATGGAGAAATAAGTTACAATTACTTATTTTTCTGTGATTATAGAATTTCTTTAGAATCACCAACATTTTTTTTAGAAAAATTACTGAATGATGCAAGACATTTGATATATTGTATTAAAGTTGGTTTTTTTTTTCATCTTTTACCAAATTGTTAAATAAAATATAAATCCTTATCAAACTGATTATTAATAATAAAACAAACTCTTATATCTTAGTTGTAAAAAAATTTAAAATAGAGGTTTTTGGGAAATTTTTATTAGACAGGTTATGGTTATGGTTTTTTTTTAAATATTTATTTTTTCTAAATTAATTTATAGATGAGGCCTATCAGCTTGTATTGCTTTTAGACTAATGTTTCTTTTGCATTAAACATTATCTAATATTTTGGCTACTTACTAAATCTTATATATTTTTCTAGTATAGATATCTTATGGACAAACTTTATGTTTCTTAAATAGTTGTTATACGAACGTTGTTTACATTTTCTGTTTATTTTTACATATTTTAAGGCAATTAACACCATAAGTGGGATTATGAATTTGGCAGTTTTAATATTTTGCATATCATTTTACAATTTTTAAAAAGGATATACAGTATATTCATAAATATATACAAGTGTATTAAACAGGTCACTATATATATATATATACTGTATATGGGGGGTTTCAAGCTTGTATGTTTTATACACAATTATGTATAAAATGTATAAAATACAATAACTCACATAATGTGAGATATGCTTTGTTCTATATGTAATATACGACTAATACATCTAAGTTAATTTTAAGTTAATATCACATCACTGTTTTAATATAAAGATTACCCAGTTTTTATTTTCTTAAAAGTTGTTATTGTTAAATGTATTTACAACCATCTCTTACCTCTATATATTTAAACATACATTACACTTTTGTGTTGTTAAAAAGTTGTACATTTTTAACCTTAAATAGTAGATTTTAAATTGAGGCTAAATACTAAATATATATATTTAAAAAAAGAGGCTAGATGCATTTTGTTGCATACCCTTGTGAACATCGCACTGGGTGTGACTATACAGTTGTACAAATTTTAAAAAGAATGCTAGATCCAGTAAACAATAGATAAAACTGGTAAATGCCAAATCAAAGATTTATATAAATTATATAAATGAGGTATGGTTTTTCTATAGAGTAATATATGATTATAAATTAAGTAGTTATTTTAGTGTTTTTGTTGAACAAATCTAAAATTATACTGTCTGTGAATAAAACATTGACATTAAATTTGATTATGTATCTTAAGCTCTGTCTACACTATCAAAGTGTGATATGCCCAAATATAGTAGTGATATGACATCATCATATCCATATATGGGCACATCACTTTTTTGTAACATAAAGTTTGAAAGTGTAGACAGAGTGAATTAAATTGTTATTGCTTGCAGCAAATTCATTTTTAATAAATTCTTAAATTATAAACAAGATTTAACATTTACACTTTTGGCAAACATGTAAGTTGTATTCTGTGTGTTTCTAAATAGGATTTAAAATATATATAAAATCCACATAACATTAAATTATTAATTTATATAATTAATAATATGTTATAAGCATTTATGTTTATTATTAAATTATTAATTTTTGTAGATTTTCTAAATAGTGCTAGAAAGAATACTCTTGCTGTTCCAATAATGATTTTTCCTTTCATGTTAGCAATAACCAAATTATTTAATTAACCAAGATTATTAATTAGAATTAATTTATTCATAAATAAACACATTTTTGCACTTACATTTACATATTAAAATTTGTAAAATATATGTTTGATTTGTGATTAGATGTTATTAGGAAATATAATATTGATATGGTCACAAGATGTCATGTTTTACATAACCACACAATGTCATGTACAATTCACGTCGTTAACATAAGACATTATTGATTATTCGTCAATGTAAACATATCTTTATATTAATAGGTGGAATTTTGTTTCAGGAATATCATATATGCGGTGAATTTTGCCCAACCTTATTTGAAAAATGTACTCTATACTCAGTCAGGGGCGGATCCAGTATTATAGATTAGGGGTAGGGGCTAAATATTTCATAAAAACAATCCGTGAGGTTGCTTGAAAAAAAGGTCATTATTTTAGACCTTTAAGACCGCTTTAACCCAAAAGACTTGTTCTCACATGGTCTCGAGGTAGTTGCAGATACTGGTCTTGTGGTCTTTGGTTTAAATATCATTGAAGAAGTGACATTTTTAAAAGTATTCTTGTTTTTCACTTCATCAGTATACTTTTTAGGTTGGGAAAAATTCACCTCATAAAATATTTTTTTTTTTAAATATTTTTTAATGATGTTCCTGCTGTATTCAATCAAAATATTAATCTAAAAATTACACATGTCCTGTTGGTAGATGATTTTCGTATTTTTCTATTTAAAACTTGAATGTATTGTAATTCATTTAGTAAAGTAATTGTAGAGGGAGATATTCATAAATTGTCGAGTGATTGATTTTTACCTGTTGTTGTGATAGGGTGTTATAACCTAATATAGGTCCATGTAGATGTTCGTAGTATTCATGTTTAAAATAATGGGTTAATAATGTATGCCCTCTAGTAACTTTACATGGATGAATTATAGTAATGCCCAGGGCGCCCTCTCTAGCTTTAAATTTACATCGTAACTAAGAGTGCAATTTTTGGGATTGTTCTTTTGGCATTATAAAAATTAAGACTCAAAAAGAAATAATGTGTAATATTATATAATATATGTGTGTGTTATCGATTATTATATACGCTCATGATTCATACATACCTATGTATTGTATTATAGTACAATAATGTATTTGTATGGTTATATACAGTAACACGCGCACAATATAATATAAAGTAATACATTGTTGAGTCGCGCTAAATCGTAGTCGTATTCGTCATTGACCATTTCAACCGTAATTTTAGATTAATAATATTGTACATTTTAATCAGTTTTCTCCTTTTCATTTTAAAATAGTTGATAATGGTTTTTAACTTGTAGTATGGTAAGTGACAAAATATAAGTCGCGATTTTACAGTATTCCGAAATATTAGTTTAAAATAAGAAATAAGATGTATTTATTTGTTTTGTCTTTTAACTATACAAATGCATGGTGGGTGTTATTAAATTGTTAAGCTAATGTGAGCATTTTTATCAACATTACAAAATACATATCGTTATAGAAAAAAAACGCTTCAAATACACATACCTTTTTATCATTTATGATTTGTTATGAGAGTTGATTTGTTCAAACACAAACAATGCACATTCGATTATTTGTAAATATATCTCTATGAGCTAAAGATCAACTTTGGTAATTCAAAAAAAATATATTTTGATTTTTTTAAGCGATTTTTTACAATCAAGATATTCTTTTGATTAACCTTTGACCTTCTGTTTTTACGCAGATACAATGTATGTTGTTTTATAATGATTGTATGCCTTCCCTTTTCTTGCTGAGAATGTACGTATTTAATGAAAGAGCACAGTGTTGGGATTTAATAAGGTATTCAATGACACGACATATGATATTATTTAGTTTATTTTTTATTAATTTTGCTATAGCAAGTTATAGAGTATTGCTAATATTATATTGATTTTGTTTTTGTAATGGTTTTAACTCACTGATGTGTATGTAACCTAAGAATGTCTAGATCTAATATATAAGGGAAAACAACATCACTCTCGACTCTCTTTTTTTGTTACTTTGTTGTTTGACGTAAAGCTCTGTCTACACTATCAAACTTTATGTGACAAAAACTGTGATGTGCCCATATATGGACACGATGATATCACTACCATATTTGGGTACATCACACTTTTTTGTCAAACTAGTTTGATAGTGTAGACAGAGCTGTGGTGGTGGTGAGGATGATGTGTTGATGTAAAGTTTAAGCGGATGATGTGGTGTTGATGTTAGTGCCACCGTGAGACAACCAGATGTAACATCGAGTTGGTTTTTTACTTCCACATTATTGGTATTTTCGTTAAATTAAAAGTCCGTTGACTTCGTTGGAACACCGTGCATGGTGGTGGTGCGACGACCATGATTACTTCTACGTCACCGTGCATGGTTGTGGTGCGACGACCATGATGACTTATACGTCACCGTAAACGGTGGTGATGCGACGACCATGATTACTTCTACGTCACCGTGCATGGTTGTGGTGCGACGACCATGATGACTTATACGTCACCGTAAACGGTGGTGGTGCGACGACCATGATTACTTCTACGTCACCGTGCATGGTTGTGGTGCGACGACCATGATGACTAATACGTCACCGTAAACGGTGGTGGTGCGACGACCATGATTACTTCTACGTCACCGTGCATGGTTGTGGTGCGACGACCATGATGACTTATACGTCACCGTAAACGGTGGTGATGCGACGACCATGATTACTTCTACGTCACCGTGCATGGTTGTGGTGCGACGACCATGATGACTTATACGTCACCGTAAACGGTGGTGATGCGACGACCATGATTACTGCTACGTCACCGTGCATGGTGGTGGTGCGACGACCATGATGACTTATACGTCACCTTAAACGGTGGTGATGCGAAGACCATGATTACTTCTACGTCACCGTGCATGGTTGTGGTGCGACGACCATGATGACTTCTACGTCATTGATGATGTCGTAGGAGTTAGTTCCATGTCACCACCGTGCATGGTGGTGGTGCGATGCCCCATCGTAGATCTTGATTTAGTACGCCGAACGCAAACACAAGGACGTAACGCAACGTAAGTTATTTGACCAATTCATTCTAACTGTCGCTTGTCATTGGTCACAACTCGCTACGTACATGCGTTGCGTCTAGTGGGAACCAAACTGTATAAGTACGGTAGTTAATGATGACGAAAAAGCAATGGAACTAAAGATAGCATACAGCAATAATTTTCTTTTGGTTGTCTGAATTTTCGCGAAAACTGATGAAGCCATCCACATGAACTGATGACGTGACGACAGTCGTCATCATCATCACAACACCTAAGACCGATAACTGCGATGAGGGGGATGGGGGACAGACAATCTGCGAATGTGTTGTGATAGGACGATCGTCGTGGAGGTGGGTTAATTTAAAGAAATTACACCCGATATCTTAATTATAACAGAATATATTTACAATGAAAACGACGTATGACGTTTTTATGACGAATCCGTTAACTTGTTGAAAATCCATTTTTAAAATTCTTATTTATTAGGCCTATGTTTATAAATAAATATATGGAGAATTCAAGAACTTTTACGTAATATCTTTTATTACTTTAACAGACTTTAGTTATAAATATTCTGGGTTAAGTACGGTAGTACATAGTTCGGAGGTATTCGTAAATGTCATCGCCATATCGCAAAAAAAACCCCGCAAAATGGAGACCCTAAATTTATTAATCATACAAGAAAATGCCGCGTAAGACGCCGATGCTGTTTCCTGCAATATATTTCGTTTAGGGATCATGTCAGAATGATTCTACCGCAGATACTGCAGTAATTAGGCATAGGCCTACATCGTTACTGCAAAACTTGGTAGACGTATGCGGCAGTCGTTGCAATACACAGTGTGTATGATGATTACCCACAGAATACTTGCTTATAAATAATACAATAATAATAATAATAAAGAGATAAACAAACTGTAGGCCTAGTTACTACCGGTATATTAACTGCAGTAGAATAATTTTGACATGGTTCCTTATAATTATCAATTCAATGTCTATTTAGTCAAATTTCAACAGCTAAAGTTCGAGTGACAGTGTACTGCATCTATCAAAAGAACTGCAAACCACCACCCAGCGGCAATTCTAAATTCTAAGAAAAATATTTAGTGATGTTCTCCATTTTCCTGGGCTATGTAAAGACATCATGACGTTTAGTCAAATAGTAAAATGTCCTCTCCTATCCTCACCCAGCCCAGTAAACATTTTACATTGACTAAATGTTCTTAATATGAAAACATTATTTTGTCATAATATTATTAGCTCAAAACGTTGAGCCTCCCACACGGTCCAATATTTTCGGAGGGGTATACATTTTCAATCCTAACCCCATTGACGTCATCGTCACCATTACAGTAGTGACAACTGGAACTGACTATTGGATGTAATGATTGGCGGGTAAAATTAGATTGAGATTTTTTATCAATCTTTGATTGATAGCTAACTTGTAAATTGACCAATAGTATTGATCTGCTTATCAGTGGATCCATCCAATCAGAGGTCCCCGTTCATGAATGGACGACAAGCATATCGGAACCACACTTGCTACATGCTTAGCGAAATAGACCTAAGCAGGCGATACAGGTAGCCACTGTAGAGGTACATCCAGCCTACAGATTCACTAAATAATACCGGCTTTCATGTTATCATAGCCGGTTCAGGACTTCAACACTAGTTTTCTGGTGAATATATTTGGAACCTAGGTGTTGAAGATAGGACTGACAACTCGTGGGCGTACGACGGTAAGTAAAGTTCGTAACTTGTTGTTATCAGGTTTGTTGGCGTGTAGGTTTCTTTAACTGGGTATCATCGGCTCCCGAAGCTAGCCGGTCTGCGGGAGGTCCCATTTACCGTGTTTGCCAGTTATTTAGGCAGAAGGGAAGTGCAATTTCCTCGCTACTGTAATACCTTTGATTCTGTTATTACTGAAATTGAAGTAAAATCACATATCGGTGATTTATTCACTGTGAAAGTCAAGTCGTTCAATAAGATGAATATTTTCCCTAGTGAGCACGATAAAGCATGTTGCCGTCGTTTGTAAGACCTTTTTATAACTAATGAGAGAAGCTGCACGTTGAAATGTTCATTCTATGAACTATTGGTCAGATTTGGATAGCTACTTGTCAGCTGTGTTTATGTGTGAGGAAATTGCTATAGTCTAACAAGATTTCAGTCTAAAATTATACACATACATAGCTTAAAAATCTAAAGCTTCAATGTTATACGATAAGCTCTGTATTAAAGAAAACATATTCTGTAATCCGAATAAAAATAGTATTTTTTTCAATAATATATGAATATATGCATGCTGCATGAATATTTTATTTGCCATCGCATAACCTGTATCATAACGTCTTGGTTAAATTTGCACAGTACAGGATAATTATATGTGAGATTGTAAGAGAATTAAGAATATCCCTATTCAACCCCACCAAGTTTTATCGCAGGAGTAAGAACAAGGGTACACTAAACAATATACAACATACTGCAAGTTTAAATCATTCAACTCCATGGCAAATCAAGGCTACTAAATGCTCTGGTCACTCGCAAACATCCTGCATATAAACAGCAAGGAGTTTGAGAAATAGTTGAATACGCCTCTGAGCTGAATTAGCCATGAGATGCTATAAATTGGCGAAACTTCTTATAAATAAATTGAGGGGGTAACTTCATAAATAGTAATGATTGAATAGAAAGATTTATCTATTTTAATTTAACTTTTAAAAAGAATTGGTGTTTATAAATGTTTTTCACTTTTCCTTTACTGTTAAAACTTGTGACAATTTTTATGTCATTTATAACTTGTCACAGTTTTTGTCATTTACAACTTGTCACAGTGTTTATTTGTTGTGTCAACAGTAAAAGGAAGTTGCACTTTAACAACATAATCGATTTTGTTAAACTTAAAGTTTATTGGTTTAGTTGTCACCCAGTGATCTTATTACAGTTAATAAATTATTTTTACAAAAACAAATGAGAAGACAGTTAGGCTCTTTTAGCACTATTTTGCAATGTTATTGGTTTTCTAGGCCTATGTGCACTTTCTGACTAAGCCTAGATAAAATTGCTGATAGCTGTACAGTAGACATAAAAATCCTTCAGAAATCTGTTTAAATAATAAAATTTGGTGCTTAAACTGTAATACTGTAATGCTTTTTATCAAAGCGTTTCACAGTATAATGTGTTGCAGCTACGAAGTGCAGTAGATTATATGATATCATAACTTCATCTCCCCAAAGCGTCTATTTGTGTCGAGCTTCCACAATGTTCATTCGTTGACGACGGGCTGACCTGGACTAGAGGGTACATCCCCCTTCTTTTCAGATTCACCACACGGTAGTAACTGACTATAATTTCCAATGCAACATAACTGACATTTTTACTGTTTGTCGTCATTTCAGGTAAGGCTTACAACATTCATGTAGCCTAGCTTATGATGGAAGACCAAAGTGATGGATTTTATGATCAGCAAGTACCTTACCTAGTTCCACAGGTAAAATATTATGCATTCATTATTTTTAAATTATCAACTAATGGTAACTGTATCTTGGTTTGTTACTTGCTTTCCTACCCCAGTTCTTGGTTCAAGTCTAGTTGTACTGTAGTCAGATTTCAAGGTTTTTAACATGTTGGACACAGTTTCACTACAGTATAATATACTATTGGACTTTAAAAGCATGAAATGTTTAGGCATGATTTACCGCATTTATACACGATTTTGAGGCAGCCTTGGACTGACCCTAGGTCGGCAAATGATGTGTAAACTCTGATACTGCTTGACCTACTGTACAGTACTGCAGGTCAAACAATGATGATCAAGCTTAAAAAGGATACTGTTGACATTTCCATGTTAGTAATATTATAATGTTAATACACTAATTTACATTCCGACATAGTAGCATTATTTGATCATGCATAATACTGTACTATAAATTCACCTTGTTCAATTAAAATCCTTTTCAAAGAAGCCTATTGGATTATTTACCCACTTTTTCAAAATAATCAAGTACTGTACATTTAAAATTGTTAGTATCCTAAGATTTCAATTATGTTTTTATGTCTCCTGTAGTAAATCTCCTTGTACAAGTCAAAAGGTAGTAGTATTAACATTATGCCTGTCCTTAGTAATACAGTAGTTATCCTAAACGATGAACTTGTTAAGGAGTATAATTGTAATGTGTGTTTACAGTCATGGTTACTAAATCCAAATGTACTTGTAGGCTGCTTGAGACTCTAAACCTCTTATTGTAAGACTGTATAATACACTTTTTTTTTTATAAATTACTGTAGAAATCGACAAAAAAAAAACATTAAGAAAGAATTGGGTATTAAGATCAATTTTAACACAAATCATATAGTACAAAACAAAACCTATATTAGAAATACAAATAACAAATAGTAACAGCATCTGTTATTAAACCCTAATGATAGAATATGTGTACTGTAGACTTACAGTACTGTACTTCGCTAAGACTTTGCAATAGAATATTTATGTATTTTCTAGTAAAAAATTAATAGATATGTAATTATTGATTTTTATTTGCGAGGTTCAGAGAGCTTTTTATTATAAATGGATCTTATTATTTATTGCTTTAAAATTTACAACAAAATACGATGATTTATAGACTACTGTACTGTACCATTCCATTTGAATCTGTTTATTAATAAACAAACATTTGTATTTGAAGTACTATTGCACACATACGGAGCTGTCAACAATGTAGTTAAATTCCGTAGAATCTATTGTATATACAGTAGTGTGCTCAGATGTCCTAAATTCTGGTAGTGAGATTTGTACTAATAGTTTTTGCAATAAATATTAATATTAAACCACTTTTACTGTACAATGATCAAATTCGAGCCAGTGACCAGAAAAGTGTTCACATCAAAAATGCCGTTGAGATTCTGCAGGTTAAAGTTAACATACATTACAGCACCCACAAATATACAGTACAGTAGTCTGGATTCATATACAGTAGTACTCACCACTCAATCAATTCTGGGCTTGTATACAGTAGTAGTGTGCTGTATACTACAGTATATTTTTCATATACTGTATATATAGTGACTCGAGCGACTTAACATCATGGTGAGGAATATTGAAAAAGCAACTTTTGATCTGTAAAACTGTATATAGTACATTAGCGAAGCATTTATATGTCTTGTTTACCAGGATATTTTTTATAATAATATGCTTTAGATTTGCGAAATAAAGTTTAAAATGCAGTAGTATTGTACTAGTATTACTACTGGTCAGTAAAAAGTATTGATGAGGGACAAGATAGATTACTTTAATGCAATTTGAATTAAATGATTTAGACCTCCTACCAAGAGTCCTTGTCATTGCAAGTGTTCCGCATCACTGCATGTGTACTGTACCTTACAGTATGTTCAGACACAAGGCGTTGTTGAGGTGTAGAAATGTAACCAGCATTGTACAGTATGTCGACGATATGTAGTACGGCCTCTATTCCTGTTTAAGTTAATATCTTCTGGTGGATATTACAGAAATAAAGATATTTCTAAAGAGTTAGAACAATGTCATTACATTGTAAACTATATAGATTGCATCAAAATCTACTGTACAATACGTAACTGTATAGAATCATGACATAAAATTAATAGAATACAGTACAACTTAATTAATAAGCAAAGACACTTAAACATATTTAAATTGGTTAAATCATTAAATTCTTTATTTTGCTTTACATATTTCTGTATGTTGCTCATCTTTTTATTTTTGTGAGTTGATACTTGGTACCTTGATATTGCAGGTGTGCTGAAATAATAAAAATAGGCCTTAGTGTTAAAGGTAATTCTGTTACACTAAGATTGTATCAACTCTGGCACATTTTGTTTTAAAAAATGCTTATATTTATCCACAATACAGTACTCCTCTCATAAGATAGGATACTGTACATTTACCACCAAAAAAAAGATTTAGTTGAGTACCTGGGTTAATGGTCTCGTCCACAATCAGTGGCCTCCTGTGGCAACCATCCCATACCTCTACTGTTGCCAATTCTTTCTGTATTACTATATACTATATTTCAGGTAGAGAAATTAACCTGTGTATAAGGTTCAATTTAGAAAATATTACAAAAACAGTAATATTTAGTTTTTATTCTTGTATTTTTAGATTGTACCTGATGTGGATAGCAGTTTAAGTGACAGAGATCTCTGCTTTGGACAATGCAAGTTTGAAAGTGGTTACAAAAAACTCTTCAAAGAAGACTTCTGTGATTCAGCTGGTAAGTTTTAAAGTCTAGTTGATAACTGATGGTTGAAGAGTTTATTTGACCCACCTTGTAATGCGGTTTTGTTATTTATATCTACATTCAATTGACGTCATACCATACATTTGTAAAGAGAATTTATTATTATATAATCACAATGGTCCCATGGTTTCCCTGTAGAATTAAGGGTGTAATGTACATGTTTAGTAATTAATGTCAAATGATGGTCTATTTTTGTATTACCAAAAACACATATTCATGCAAACATTTACTTTTTATTGTTTTTAAGAATACAATAAAAACAATTCAAAATTTTGTCTTGAGAGTCAATAGAGTGGTATTGGATTGACAACCTATTAATGACACATTACCCTAATTAAATTCAAACAATTAATTACCTTTCAGAGAGTATCTGATAACAAGACTTATCTCTATGCATTAGTTCTTTTTCAAGGAAATTCCTTTCCTATGTCATTATAAGACTATTTAAAGGGAATTTCCAACTTGTCGTCATATACTGTAAATAAAATAAGGTGATTATAGTTTGATAAAGACAGGTTAAAAATCACCCTTTACAAACTTGCTTTTGTTAGATTTCAAAAGAAAGGAAATGAAAGATTATAGCTTCTTTTCTGTCTTACATCATGCTTGGTTACACAGCTTGAACACTTTTTAACTCTGCCACCAACTTTATTGTTTTGCGAACAAAATGGCTCATCTATGGGTTTATTGTTAAGACATGCACAGAAAGAAAAATTGTATGGATAATATCTAAATATAAAGTTTGTTTACTTTCCAGATGAGTTCAGATTGAAAACTTCAAAGAAATTAATATTAAGTAAAGTATTAGTGATATAATTGGGGGCTTAATCTGCCCACTTCTGTAATTTATCTGAACATTTTAAAATTACATAACCCACAATATTAATTGCATCCATATATTAAATAACCCGGCAGAAGTTTCTAATGAATAGCCATAGATACTAATGAATCAAGTTATAGACACACAGCATTACCTAATTACGAACCATCTTTTCAAACAGTATCATATTTAACTTATTATAGAAATGCCTTCACAGTATGATATTCCAACATTTGTTCACTTCATCAAGCGACGAGCGATCTTTTCAAAACACTGTTGGTAAAACCTTTCTGAATATAACTTTACTGTACAATTCACTAGTATAATACTTTATGAATTTTTGATAGTTACTGTACTATACTATACTATTTTGTGCCCAGCTTTACCTGGATAAGCATAGCAAAGTTATACATAGACTATTATAATAATAAAAACTGCCATCATTCAGATAATAACAAAACGAATACCTACTGTAACGAAACATAATAATGGACAGAATTAACGAAAATCTATAACCCTGCATTTAAACTTACATGTGTCGCTTCAGGATTGAGTCCACATTTAAATGTTTTCCCAAGCCATTGCACATACTGTAGGTCACTTCATTTAATGTCATCCCAACTAAATTGTTTATCAAGTACAGAACATTATTTATTTTAGTTTTTAAAATGTTTTACTGTTGGTGAATCACAAACGGTACCGATACAAATTAAAGGAAAACTTGGATTATTAAAACATCAAGGTGTCTAAACAAGTATTCAATTTCATAAATTATCAGTTAGTTTTAAGGTCTATAAAAAGGTTTTACTCGGTCTGTGTTTCTCTTGCAATTAAATAATGACGACAACAGTGATATTACTAACTGAAACCTCAAATCTATGCAAATGTCACATATTCAGTTAAAATTGCTTCATTTCCCTTGAATATTTCTTAATTTTTCTTGTCCAATAAACTTAGCTATGTCATCTTTACAAGGTGTTTATTGTACAAGACAATAACACCCTGAATTGTATAATACAGTTTTAATTTTTTTAATTTACAAATAATTATTCTTTTAAATTTTAATTGCATATTGAAACTTTATCCTAAGTTGCAATCAATATTTAATAACTCTGTAATGTAGTGTTTTATGTTTTTTTTATCAGAAAATTAACAATAATTATTTTAGATATTCCTGGGAATTGAAATGTAATTACTATTTTTTTGTCATTTATATTGTATACTGTATCTAATCATTTTACCAGATTATTTAATACAACTATTTATGGTACAGTACATTTAGAATCATTAATATGAAATCAGAATGGGATGGGAGCCTTTTTGAGAAAGAAACATGAACAGTATACCATGATGATACAAATTGAAGGTGTCTTTTTAAAGACAAGTCATTCAGGTCTCATTGTTAAATTACATGTTATGTTTTTAGTGTCCAGTGGCCAAGCAGTTTAGGCAGGGCTCTGCAAACTGTAGTTGTAATATTGGCACAAGTTGCAAGACTTTCCTCAGTCACAGTTTAGGTGGTAGTACTGTAGAACAAGTCTTAAGTTTGTTTCATCTTTTAATGGGTTTACCCCAGCGTGTTCTGGTACATCTTGTCAGAAGAGTGAGTGTGACCTGTGAGCCTTACAATGACAAGATATGAATTAACATCCTCTCGGATACATCTTATAGAATCTGTATAATACTGTTATAACATGCCGTCATAACAATGAATTTTAACTTCAGAGTTCAGATTGAAAACTTGAAACAAATCAATATTAATTAAATGTAAACCAACCAACCAACTTTGATTTGTACCTCATTAATTAATCATCCCATTCTTTTTGTTAACACTATACTATGCTCCTACTAAATATGAATATAGTTCTGAACATGCATAAAATAAATATGTTGGTGTTATACGCGTAACATTAACAAACTTTAGTTCAGTAAATAACTGTAGGAAACTGAACTTTAAATCTATCCTTAATGATTTTTCAATCATTCTATAAAACATCTGGCACTGTCAACAAAAATTGGAATGACAATTACCCCTCGCCCACAAGTACAGTAATAATTTAAAAGACAATTAATTATAAAATACACAGCAGAAACACCTCCTTTGGGATACCACATATTCAGAGGACACCCCTATTAAAAGGAAACTTTCCGTGAAATAAACGAGAGGACACCCTTCTAAAAGAACATTTTTTGGGTGGTCCTGAAGGTGGCCCCTTAATTGGTGTTCTACTGTAGGTAATATTCTTTCATAGTGTCCAGCCATTATCAATTTACTGATTACCACACTGTATGCGTTACTTTAATTTGTATAACAATAGCTAACCCAACAATTCCATACAGTACGATATACAGTAAATATTGATTGAACTTTATGTGTTATAGAATAATACATGGTAGTTTAGCATATTTGATAGTTTTATAGACATATATGGAAATTCTATGTAATCTTGGAATAAACTGATCACAAAAATACTTAATAAATAGATAGAAAGACATTGAAGAATTTATCAAATCAAGTTATTACATAGTCAAGTTCTTTGATTATTTGATGTACAGTAATAATACATTTGGTGTTCTTCGATATACAACAGGGATGTATGTATGTAAGATATCTAACAAGATTACCACCACATGGAGATCATAAGAAAAGGGTGGATTCTACTTAAAAACTAAAGCTGGGTCCAATAGTGTACATTGACTCCGCCCAGAAAATACTGTACAGTAAATACCCACCAGTGTTTTCACGTTATATTCTAAAGAAAACATTTTTTTTTTCATTATAAGATTATGAAAATAAAATGAGGAAAGTATCTCAAATTCATAAACTCTATATATGATAGGATTTACTGTTAATATGTTTATAATATACAGTGCTAATTAATAACTTAGTTCTTCAATTTTTGATAATTTTGTTGTAGTTAGAAATGAAATTTCATCCTGTTCGGAAGACTAGGAAATGAAAATGTTCCTGACTATGTCGTGGGTACTTTCAATATAAAGTTTTGACATTTCTGAAAATGGACATTTTAAGTCAATGTTTCCCCTTTGTGCACAATGAAAAGCTTTTCTTTTTAACTTTATCAAAGGTAGTGTTAATGGGTACTTAAGTTTGCCATTTTGACTCTTTTTATCAATGTGTTAAGAACTCTTACTAAGCTCAAGGACACTTTTACTGCCATTGTCAAGTTTAACTCATAAAATTTCCAGCAATTTAATATTTAGAAATACTTAATTCATTGGAAGAAAGTGACTGCTTATTACGTATATTGCTATTTAAAGTGTCTGTCTTAACTAAGCACACAGTATCAGTAGTTGGCTATTACAAACTAGAAATCTAGAGTCCATATTTGTAACTAAATAGAAAGAAAACTATTTTTTATGTCCTGAATAGTTTATTACAGACTTTTACTGTATTTGTAATTGTTTAATAAACTTACTCAAAATTCATATTTAATATTTCAACTTTGGTGTTAAAATTGAATTGTTTCCTCAAAATCTACAACATTTAACATGTGTTGCTTTACTTTATCTTTTAAACTTGTTGGTATTACAAGTTCTGGCCCAGATTGAGTAATTTAATACTTCCACAAGCAAGCCAATAAATCACACAAGAAATGCCTGCAAGCTTACAAAACATTCTCAAACAAGTCCCTAGGGTCAAAGTTCAGGTGACCTCAATTTCCTAAAGTTGACCTGCTGCCTGATTCGTTGATGTATACTGGCTTTTCATATCCTATTTCAGTCCCATACAGTTGCCTATAGAAAACGAGAAGCTATTGGCTATGTGCCAATATAAAAATGCACTGGTAGTGATTTTAAGAATCAACCATTATCCATTGAAATAGATCAATCCAATATTATTTCATTACTTGTTGAATGTTGGAAAAGTGAAACTACCATTTAAACGGGCATTTATTACAAACAATTATGTTTTTTTTTTTAAAAGACTATAGAATTTACAATTTAAAACTATAATTTTACTAAACTTTTTATGGCAAGACTTGTTTTTTACGATATACCGGTGTGCCCAACTTTAAGTTATAATATGGTGAAATTCACCAAGTGAAAATCTGTGTTCGTACTTGATACGATTTCTCTTCCTAAGTTCCTGTTTAGTTTTCTCTTACTAAGGTCTCGGTAAGATTTCAACCTCAGCAGAATGACTAGCTTAAAAACATTGAATGACATGTGTTTAAAATAAATTAAATTGCCTAATTAAAAAGTATAGTCTATAGTTATAGTAAGAAAAATTAAAATGACAATTTAGACTACTTCTTTGGTTGGACAACATAAAAGTTCAAAAACATAAAAATCATGATTGACTGATGGTATACTCATGAGAATGCGGTAATATTTTGTCACACCATATTATAATCATCGTTTCTTAGCCAATAGTTTTTCAGTTTGCCCTATCGCGAATCATGTAGTTGTTAGTTCAGTCATTCGACCATATTCCCCTCTGGCTGAATATCAAAGTTCATATTTTGTTATTTTCTTTTAACTCCAAATATTTATGTTTCAAAATTCAGGTTAAAAAATGTCAATCTGAAATCGTAATCAGTAGAAGAAGAGTCTGCTATAATAAATATGTTTTAATCGAACATTTTAAGCTCATTAATGGATAGGGTAGGATGTTTTATTTTACACTCAGACTTTGTTAATTACAGCAAACTCTGCTGGCTGTTTGCCAGCCTGTATTTTAACTATTTCAAACAACAGGATAACAACAATATCCAATTTTCTTTCTTTTAACCAACTTCCTATAATCTTAAATGTTCTTATTCATGGCTGACATAACACTACTGTATTTCATAACCAAATACAGGAACATGTTTTATGTGATTTTGAACTGTTGGGCCAACAGTAGGATTGTATTATAAAAGCTTATTGACAATGATTAAACTATGTTTCAGGAATTTTATCATAAAAAGAGTTCATTAATTCTTAAATTTTGTTTCTAGTTTGTGCTTTAACTTACCTAGAAAAGGCCGCCAATAGCCTATTCTTTCAAAGAGTGAGATATAATCCTATATATTTTCAGTATTTTGCCTTTGGATTTATTTATACACACAGCTTCACAATAATTGAAAAAAATTCATGA
The DNA here is from genome assembly GCF_963402885.1 of Antedon bifida. NCBI lineage: Eukaryota > Metazoa > Echinodermata > Crinoidea > Comatulida > Antedonidae > Antedon > Antedon bifida. The sequence goes on along the minus strand of NC_136226.1, from coordinate 9,690,293 downwards.
AAATAAAGCATAAACAATAAATTGTTTTTTAAAATGTATACTGTGTATTAAATCAACGCTGAACCATGAGGGACAAGGGACTACCAATAATTAAGTTTACTTAGCCTCTAACTATAAGTCAGAAATTCATAAAAATTATTTATTCATTTATTAATTTTTCATAATAATATCGTTTTCTAAATCTTTGCTAATAAATCTAAAAAATAATCAAATTTTCCTTTTTTTTGTTTTTTCTAGAGTTATTTCAAGACCTTGACCAATTACAAGATGAATGGTTTCCAGATGGTATGTACCATTTATCACTACAGGGGTGTTTTGTTTTTTAGTTTAATAAAATATAATCAAAACTTATTAGAAATCACTGATGATTGACCAGGAATTTGAAAATCATATCGCTTATCTAGGAGGTGGGGTGAAGTAAATTACTATGGGATGGGATGATTGTGGTCAGGTTGCGGTACTGTCAGGTTGCGGTATTGTCAGGTTGCGGTGTTGTCAGGTTGCGGTACTGTTATGTTGTGGTACAGCGTAGGCCTATACAAAAGTAGGCCTATATATAATTGTGGAGTCCTGCTGTATATAGTTTTTATAGAATTGACGTTTATACTTTAATTTGTACATTGTATTATAAAGGTAAATGCCATGCTTTCTATGGGTTGTTATCATTTTATTTTTACAGTCATTTATAGCTATAAATGTCACTTAATTTAATGTTTAACACAGAAGAGCTATCTTTTATATTATCCATTATTAAATGAAACACCTTGAGTTTTTGATTTTTATCATCTTTCTTTCAATCAATTATTATCCTTCTCCTACATATCAATGTAAGGTAACAGTCGTTTTATGGTCGACTATTCAAATATATAAATGAAGTGTTTAAAAGTCCAAAGGTCAGTCTGATACATGTTATAATGAGGTGATTTTGGCTGATATTTCTGAAGTATAAACCCAGCCTAGCCACTAAATTGTGGTTATGGATAATTGCCTTTCCATATTTGGTCATGTTGATTTTCAACGATTTGATTGGACACATTGGTAGCATGTTTACTTTGCAGTAAGTAATTCATTCACAATAAGTTTGCTTTGCAAACAATGGCCATTCAGGTAATTTTGCTAACTTTCAAACTATAACAATGGACATTTGTACTTGAACTGCCAGAAGTATTTTATTGATCCTTTTTGCTAACTGTCAATAAGTTTTAAAAAATGTTTGAAATTTATAATAACAGCAACTCAAATTAAGATTGTAAAAGATAATATTATTTTCAAAAATTTATGAAAATGTGATCTATTCGCACATTTATCTGATAAAACTAATAAAACATTTGATGAAATGAGTGTATTTAAAACACTTGACATTTCAGACTCTTACTGATTGACGTTGCTCAAATCAAACTGAAATATTTATATAAAAATAAATTCTAAATTCTGATGCAATAATGTCTTCAGTGGTATATACAAGATCTTTAGAATGAGGATGCTGACTGATTGTAATACGCTCATCTCATATCACCATGCCAGTTCTGAGATTAAAACTCTGATCCAAATGACATTTTCATACTTGAAATTGAGTTTGTTATGCACAGTGTTTGAATTCTTATAAAATCAATACAAATTGGGCTTTCTTGAGTGGAAAATCAACTCCTCATACCAAAACCTCACTAATTGTCGTACTGCATAATTTAAAATACCTAAAATTATTATATTAAGTCTATTCAATGCCTATGTTAACTGGATAAAACCAACATAGGCTTTTAACCCTATGAGGAGAGAACATAATTTATTACTGTTTCAACATCTCAAAATAAAAACGAAGGATGCAAGAGATAGTGTTTCCCGAGGAGAGGGGGTGGGGGAGAAATTGAGGTAAAGTTGTACCTGGTTAATAACTTAATGGAGAAAAGGTCTGTCGGTTTATTCAACTAAGCAGCACTATTCAGCTATTGATTAAGTTCAGTTATCTGAAAACTGGCTAAAATTCTCTCATGGCTAAATTAGTCCAATGGTTACTTTACTGACCACTACCTGCTCGGTAAAACTAACCATGCAGTCCACAATCGAACGTGCGTGTGAACACATGACCTTCACCAATTCGTCAATCATAGTTTTAATTTCAGAGTTCAATTTTGGTAAAAATATAGTAAAACTGTCTACATGGTGTGAACAACGGTCACATTTACCATTTTCAAGTCCAGTGTGAACAGGGCTATAAACTACTAGTACCAACAATGCATCTGGTTTGTGTAATTTCTTCAAAACAAAAAGATTATTCAAGCTCTTTCAAAAATGTTTTTATACAACAAAATTTCATATTTATGAAAATTACAAAATCATTGATCATTTCATTAAGTTGAGGTGACAAATGGAATGATAACAACCTTGAAAACATTAGATATTTAATGTACAATATAATCCAACCAATTATAAATGGATTGTATACATTCTTATCATTATGTTTACACAATTAAAAAATACACCCTTAGCACTTAACATTATTATAATATGCTTATACTACTATTTAATTTTATTAATTTACTATTATTAATATTACATAATTTATCCCAATTATAGCTATTTGTTTATACAATAATATTTTTAGTTACTGTGGCATTGTGTATCCTACAGCCAATAGGCTTACATTACTTACACATTTAATAATTGTTATGGTATTGTCAGTAAACCTACACGAAATAAAAATTTTTTTTATACATGAAGATTTCTCAAAAGGTATCCAATGTCTTGATCGAACTGGACTTAATTTGTACAGTAGCCGTCCAAAGCCTATTTTGTATGGAACCCCTTCTGCTTGTTTTACATGAAGATTTATCAAAGTTATCCAATGCCTTGATCGAACTGGACTTAATTTGTAGCAATGCAAAGCCTATTATTTTGTAGTCACATTAGTTTCATAATCATCTAATGGGAAAGTTATATCATTTTTACTTATAATTAAAACAATTTTGTATTATTGAAAAAAATGGAAAAGTTTAGGAATTAATTATGACAAGATTATAGCACTAGAAGTCAATCAACTTAAAATCTTACTAAACATGATGAAAAATGCAAATTTTCAATATTTATACATTAATTATGTAATCCTTTTTATATACTTTTCACTGTATTTAATCATAATTTGAGCAAAGATTATCAAAGACTCTTTATTATTATATATTACTCCATACAAAATATTGAATTTTAATTCTGATTTTGGCTATTTTTGAATTAATTACTTTAAATCATTATTAATATTTTTACTTAAAGTTAAATGTATTCTTCCTGTAGTTTTGTCATATTCATAGATTTCTAAATTAAAATTTGGCAGTATTACATATAGACATATACATTTAATGGTATAGCAAAAAATTCAATTAAAAACTATGTTTCTTAATCCAGATTGATCAGGAATTATGGCTATTCCTAATCTTTTTAAGGAAAATGTTCGGCCATGCTTTTCTGTTAACCTGGACCAAGCAGAACCGGACCGCTACTGAATTATCAATTTTAGTTTCTCTTTAATTTTTTTTTGCACATGGTATTTACATTTCAACATTTTCTTGGTACCTTGTTACCAATTTATTTTATTTATTTTTTAAATTTTTTTTTTTCATCAAGACCAAACGCAACAAAAGTTGCCACTTAAAAAGGTATGAAACAGAAAACAGATACGATAAATACCATATGAGGCAAACTTAAATAAAAATATGTTAAATAGTAAAAATTAGCCTATTGAGCACAATTATTTTTAAAAAGTATACAATGAGTCTTAAATAAAGGATAAGTACTGTACGTTATTATTATTATTCAGGAATAATTGTAGAAACCCATTTTAGCGCCTTAAATCTACTACAGAATCATATCATTTTGTTAAAGGATAGTTTATCTTGATATATCCGTTAGGAAGCCTTTACTTTCCTTAACCGCAACCTTTGAATGGTTATCCTGTTTCTGGTTTCCTCTTTAAAGTTCATTCAGGAATTGTAGTTCAAAAAGCAATAGCTTCTACACTGGTACATTACAACATTTTTTCGAAAAGCTTTTTATCATTTGTTATATTAATATTTTAAAGGTGAATTGAAATACTCTGAACCAGATTATGCAGTAAATATGATAAATAATAAAATATGAAACATTGAAGATTTAAAAAGTATGCGTGAGTGTGATAAGCCAACATCGACATTCAGATTGTTTGCTTGATATGCCAATGCCCTCCATTACACTACTGGGGCTTTTATATTAAAATTATCAAAACTATATACAAATGATAGATTGATAGTTGAAAACTACAAAAAGAAATCACAAATTTTAAAAGTTTTCTTGTTTCCAATGTTTTATTTTGATGCAGGAAATATCCAACTTTTAAGTTCTAAAGTTTTTTTTAAATTACAGAAATAGTATTTACAGGACATGTGCACATGCATATATATCCTTATTTATTATTAGTAACTGCAGTTTGCTGTTCAATCTGCACTTTAGGTACAAGCCTATTGTTAAGCTCTGTCTACACTATCAAACTAGTTTGACAAGAAAAGTGTGATGTGCCCAAATATGGTATTGAAATGCTCAAATATGGTAGTGATATGACATGTCCATATACATGGACACATCACATCAAGTTTGATAGTGTAGACAGAGCTTTACATTAAAACACTTTATACAGTAATCACACAGAACACTTATATATTACTATTTACTGTAGTCATTACTTAATTTGTATACTTTTATTATGTTGTAGATCATAGGTTAGATTTTTTACTATCATATTGGGATTGATAACTGCTGCTGTTACCACTATGTCTATGTTTGTGTTCATGTAACCATGGAATCAAGTCAGCATCAGGTCCCATGATCTCAGAGGAACATCTAATGAACTCTGATTACAGTAGTTTATTTATAGACTCTTACATATTGTATTGATGATCTGATGATACTTCAGATTTACTATTTAAACCATGATTATGACCAAAAACTCTGCTGGCATTTATGTGAGATTACACCATTCTTTTCTTTTTTACCAACAGTAACTTACTAAAGAAAATATGTACTTTAGACTTTCTGATAACACGCGTGATCGTAATTCTATAGGCCTAATTATGTGCCAATATATAGTAGGGATATGCGCAAATATGGTAGTGCCATGACATCATCATGTCCATGGGCACATCACATTTCTTTGTCACATAAAGTTTGATAATGTAGCTTAAGGTATGATTAATATTCAGTACTATATTGATAGTAATAGATTGTACTATAGAAATATATTAGGTTATTAATTAAAACAAATAGCAGATAATGAAATAGCTAGTTATGCAGTAAAGTATTGCATCATTATCAATTGTATCAAAATCGTTGTTTTATCTGTCAACAGTGGCCATACATTATTGATAAGAGAATCTGATAACACGTGTATATTATCACAGAATATGAAAAGTGTATGTTCTAATAATTTTATTGAAAGGTGTTTACTTACTTTTACTACTATCAGTATTTATTATTATTTAATTATTGATAGAAATTCTAAACTGTAAAGATTGCTTAAAGAAAACTGTATTCCAAGCAAGATTTAACTCATACACTTCTGCTTGAATTTGTAGTGCTTAAATATTTTATTTTCGTAATGTATTCCACTCTTTGGAGAGAGAGAGGCTATTGTTGGTTTGTCCAGATAAGCTCACACTACGTGGAATTCACAAAGACTATAGGGTCTAAAATATCTCCAATTGTCAATTTTAGGGGAAAAAAACATTTTTATAGTGGAATGTCAAACTTATTTCCGTTTTGAATAGTTAGAAAGTACTAATACCAAATTTCTTTAGGATAGACTTTGGCCTACTTAACAAAACAAGACAAACAAATGCAACAATGGCCAGATAATAGATTGCTTCCTTTTTGCCATCTCATGAATAATTCATGAGTTTACGGACAAACAATCTGTTGATTGTGATAGCATGGTTGTTGATAGTGTAGACTCGGTGGTGACAAATATGAGGAAACCATTCACTACCAAACCATGCACCACTGCATAGGTACAATTGATGATTAAATGCATTACTGCTCAAAAATACAGAGAAGGTTGAATTTAAAAGCATCTTTTGGAATTTCATCTCATCTACCTGAACCATTGACACCATACCTCAAATTGTAATGTGCTATTGATATGTTAGAATAAATATTTTGTTAGAAACTTGGTATTCTGTGTTATACTTTCTATTCTAAAAAGTGTTACAACTCTTCGTTTCAAAATTTATAAACTTTAAAAAAGATAGGACATTTTTGTTTGGAAACACACACACAAGTGACACACTTTGTAAGAGTGTCTAAATACTCAAAATTGTTCTTATTTCATTCTTCACCACCTCATTCCCACCTCCCCCAAATTATTATATTACAGTAAATAACTCTTATAGCAGCATTGTCAATTATCCTTTTGTAACTTTATATTTTTTGTAATAATAAATTACACAATAAATGAATGAAGACAGTTTTCCTAGCAATTCTTAAAACACTATTTAGGATATCACACATGTTGCCATATTTAATTATTAAAACATAAATTTAAATCATCAACAGTTTGCGAAAATGATGAAAACAAAAGCAGTTTTTCTGTATGCATTAAATCATTTATTAATTGAATTTGACATATTTGATGCAGATAATTTGATACTAAATGATGAAAGTAATAGATTTTGTAAGGTATAGTAAATTGTCAATGCCATGTGATTTGGATAAGATTTAAGATTGTCAGTTTCATTGTTTTGCTCATCCTCCGGGGAACATTTCAAATCTAATAAAAATATTGTAAAAATAATATACGTTGTAGGCTTGAAATGGATTTATATCCTAATGCGTCTAAAGTCTGTAAATTCCTTGGAATTTGATGGATTTAAGCAAGAAGATGAAGCATTTTTACTGGCAACTAATCCTAAAGATGTGATATATATTTTTATTGTTTTGAAGACTATGTTAGCATCTATATTTGACCTACATGTTGGATGTTTCTAATGCTTCTTAAAAGACGTATAACCGATTAAAGGGATTGAATTTAAAACTCTCTACAAGCATTATAATTTATTCAGTTTAAAACAAAAAATACTGAGTAAAATATAAATAAGTATTAACCTTCTCTAAGTTCATTTTCCTTGTAGTGTTTAGATAGAATGATTTGTACTTGTTATCCATGTTTCAACCTATATGGCTTGCTGCCTTTTGCTTAGAAGCCATTCCATTTTAGTAAAGTTCATTTTTTCTGAATTATTCTAAACGGAAATATGGTTAAGAAAATTTCTATTTCAGTTGTTCACTGATGTGATGCGCAATAAAGATCTTTTAAAAAAAAAATGTTTTTTAATATTATTGGAAAGGATCGTTCGATGGTTTGGTCAATGATAGGATGGGTCACTAAAAGGATTGGACACCAAACCAAAATGATTTTCACCTCGGCTACTTTTTATCTAAGTTCTACCAAGGCAGGATGCTGAGCTCTGGAGATCAAAGGGTTTATCTATGTCTGCGACATGGTCAGTTCCATGCCCTCTAAACAGGCACCGCGCCAAATCAGTGCATAGTATAGTACTGTTGGTATTTGTCGCAGCCAGACATAAGATCAAAGGACTGTTACGGGTTCCTATCTTGGCAAGGCGAGCTCAGCGTCATGTTGTTAGATTGCCTTGGTTCTACCACCTAAATTATTTTCATTTGACACACATCCACCGTTTCAGAGAAATTTGTTTAACTTCCTACTTTAGTATTGTATATTTAAGGTCCACCAGCAAGCTTTTGGTTAACTATATCCCTGATAGCTTTAGATTTTTTTAAATCTTTTTATCTAATTTTGATTGATGCAGGTGAATGATTCTGGTAGTTGACCCTTCATAGTTCATGGCACTCCTTCTATTAAAGGAAGATACTCCAAAATCTTATATCCTCTTATCTTTGCATTTTGTAGATTCATTTTCTTATCAATCATAATCATATTTTTTTTTTATTAATCTGGGTTTAGATATTCATTTTTTTAATCTTGAATATTTATATAACATGTAATCTGGGACTTTGTTCAAAAGCGAATATTGATATGGAGTTTACTGTAGAACAAAGATTGCAAGAGTATTGTTTTGTTAAAATGTAATATGTTAATTCCTTTGATCTAACTATTTTAGGGTTACAAAACTTGATTGCTTATTTAAAACTGGTAAGAATAAAGATAAATTTGATTAAATATTCTTTGTAATTTTGTCTGCAGGGATTAATAATTAATTAATGGAAGCTTGATATGGTAGATTGTCTTACCTAATCATATGATTTAGCAGAGCCCTAATATAGTAATACAAAGTATTTAAATATTTGTTTTATCCTATCATCTCTAAAGCTCTTTCTACACTATCAAACTTTATGTGACAAAAAATATTGTGTGCCCACTTTTGGACATGATGATGTCTTGGGCTGGCCTAATTATACTGTATGTTCTATTTTCCAACAATGTTCATATTCTCAATGTTTTTTTGATGGTACAAAATAATGTAGGAGTTTTTGGACCTTCAAGAAAAGTCTAGTTTTCAAAAAAAAAAGTTGACAGTACTTATTCCACTGCACCCTGTATTAAACCCACCACTTTATAACTTGTAGACAGTTAGTAATTCTATGCTTTGATGATACCAACATTCACAGTGATGTTAGTCACGAGAAATAAAGTGGTGCGATTTTCGCGAGGTAACAATCTCTGTTCAAGCCACTTCAAAGGCCTCTCTGAATTCATTTGGTTTTGTAAGTTTTTTGTGCAAGTACTCAAAGAATATGTATTGTTTACCGTTGGAAAAGCTTTGGATAAGTTTAATTAAGAAACAGGTGGATGACAATCATTACAGTTAAATCTATTTCCTGTTTTTATTGATTATATTAAGAAAGTTTAGTTGTTTTGAAGTATACATGTGCCGTCGTATCGATTCGAAATTACAGTCTAGTAAACAAATTTTCTTGTTTCCTCCCAAGAACAATATTCTTTGATCAAACTCATTGGAGTTTAACACACTCCAAGACATCCGTTTTTCTTTTGTCTTCGTCAAATTGGTAATAATAAATCTATAAGCATGATCGTTGGGTATTGATTACTGTTGTATTGGCTGGTGGCCTCATACAGGTTCATTAACATAATTAGTTACGTCATTAACTTGGTGGTTATGGTGGTGTTGGGTTCAAATCCTGACTGATATTGCAAGATGATTTAGGTCAAGACTATCTTAAAGTGGTATCCTTGAAAGAGGACAGTTATATAGTCCCGGACTAATCCTATACTATACTGTATGTTTATGTAGAGAGAGTGAATGAATTCAGTTATGGTTATCCTTGGCAAAACAAAGCTAATATTTTTATAATTTTGTATTAGGAATGTTTATTCACATGAAAATATTTTAATTGGATTTTAACAGAACTGTATGTCAAAACAAAATGGATTCTGTTTTGGAAATTAATGTTTGAATAGAATTGGTGATGTCATAGTTATATTGTTGTTGATTGTATCGGGTGATGTCATGACGTTCTTTATCTATTGTGAAAGTTCATCCGAGTGAATATTAATTGTAACTGATATTATGATGAATTAATAATAATTATGTAATAGGTAGATAGACCTCCCTAGGCTATGAGTTTGCATAGTGTTTTTTGTGTAATTAGCTCAATACTAAATTGTGTTAATGATTATTGTTAGCTAATTAGTAGTTAGAATGTTATTGTACAGATATTACATTAATATATATGTATGGTAATTGTTAATGACATTAACATACTGTAACATGTTATACATATTGACTATACGTTATATGTTAATTTCGAAGTGATAAAGATGTACACGGAAAATTAGCAAGCTTTTCTGTATACAATATATATTATTAAAACGTTATAAATTACAGAGTAACCTTAATTGATAATTCCTAATATAAGTATAACATTCTAAAATATTAAGTAAATTATTTAAAATCCACCACTGTTTGTCCGATTTATTATGTAAAAACCAACTTTTTCTCATGTTCATGATATTCATTAATGTAGGCTTGTTTTTCGAAAATGAATGTTTTGACTATATTTATTTATATTAATTGTTTTTAATATTTGTTTCTTTACTATTAGGTTTATACAGCGACCATGAAGCAGAACAGTTTGTACCAGATCAAGCTGATAACTGTAAGTATTTTATTTTTTTAATTTAAAAGGAGGGGAGGGGGTTGTGTGAATTCTCAATGTTTTTTCATACATGTAAGCCAGAAAATAGTGTGGTTGTTATACAGAAGGTAAGTTTGAGGTAACTGGTAAAGCCTAGCGTGAAATGAGAGAGAGTTAGAATTTAAAACTATGCTGTTTATCCAGATAAATAATAATAATTTATCTATTTAGTAAAATTCACCTTGTATTGTTAATTACTTTCAATAGATTATCTATGTTTATATATAATCATCCTTGATTCATTGGAAAACCTGATAGAATAGACAGACCTGTTAAAGAAGGTGCACGCACACAAACAGCTAACGACAACAAAAAACAAATTAGCGAATACCTCCTAGAATGATGTTAATGACATGAAATTCTTTCTTGGATGTTAACTTTCTTAAATTTGCCCTTTCCCCAATACCCCAATAGCAGCGCCAACATGTCTAGTAGAAATCGCCTTCACATCCTGCTTTTAATATTATATAACTACTCTATTACTGTATTTGTTATTTTTATTTCTTATTATGACCTTTTATGCTTCCTAAATTCATAATATTACAGTGGTCTGCTGGTAAACTTGCTTTGAAATCACAATTGCTGGGTTCAACTCTTATACAGATATTGATAATAACAGCAACAGTATTTAATATGTTTGTGTTGTTTAAATGAACTTTTAAATCTATACTAACTTATTCACTAATACAGAACTTTGTAGAACTCTGTAATATAAAAAAAAACAGAGATTAAAGTAAAGTGCCTAAGAGTAAAAATTTATGAGCCAGTGTGCGGAAGTAATGTGTGTTTTGCACGTGTGTGCAATGTTCATAAAAACACATTCCACAGAAATCATTTAAAAAGTTTTGTTATTACGTGATGATTTTATGACTCATAATTTGCATAAAGTTTAATGTCATTTTCTAATCTTCTTTCTTTGTTTTTTCATACTTCTTTGAAAATATAAGCAAAATTCAGAGTTACTTGAATACATTTTGCTTTTCTTTTCAAAGAAGAATAAAATAATATAGTGTTCTATATATATATTCTATTTTATGCAACAGCACAACTTTTCCAGAAATTGATGTGAAGAGTTTAAGCTCATCTAATAGTTACACACAAACAATACATTTTACTTAAGTAGAAATGTCATACCTATTTTCATTATGTAATATTAAATAAACTTTCTGAAGAATTTGTAAAACAACTGTTTTAACAGTTTTTTTTGTAAACAGCAAGAAACTGTGTCAGTTGCCTGCACGAGGGAGTTCTTTAAACTCCAACGGAAGCAAAGAAATGTTGGTGAATTATTACCCAACATATTGAACAATAAAAAGATTTAAACAAAAATTCCCTCTCTAATGGTTATATGAATACAATTGCCGTGGTAACACATCACAATCATGTTCGTTCACAATATTTCATTACCTCCTTCTTTGTTACAACCTGCAGGACTTCCAAGTTTAATTTTCTTTTTTTTTTTTCGCCCTTGACTAAATTTATAACTTTACATATGGGACACAACCTATATGTAACTTGTTTGTTGGTAACTTTACATATGGGACAGTAAAAGCTATATGTAATACAATGTCTCTTGTAATCTTTAGGATAAACTTTGCCAAGTTCTAATAATTGGGATTCAGAATAAGTTTCTTCATCTTCATCACTTTTTTATCTTACTTTTTGTCACTTTGTTTCATTTAGTTTAGTTTTTATTTTAAATTTTCAAGAGTAGATGTCATAAAAATAATGATCTTGTACATGAATGAATCATTCACGATGTCCGTCATCCACGCTGAAATAAGCCCTTGGATACTTCATAGCAACAGTAATTAATTAATATTAATTATTTATTTTAAGACTACATTATGTCTATTCATGTAATGATATCATAAGTAGATTTAAGATGAACATACTTAGTCTGTTTTGATACAGTAAGAATTAAGTTAATGTTCCTAATTACAGTATAATAGCATCCTATAAAACAAAACAGTAACATGGAAATTAACTTATAAAGCTTTTATACTTAAACTAAACCCTATAAACTAAAGATGTTATAGCAGTACATTGCCTAATGTTCAGTTTTGGTCTATAGTACTGGAGTATATAACATTAATTGGTAACCATCTTGAATGTACTGTATTGAATCTGCTTGCCACACCAGGGGTCTGACTAACAGGGTCATCGCAAAAGGCATCGTGACATGAAAAACTTAATGGACTCTGAAACTAAGATATTGAATAAGATAGAAAATTTACTATAACATTATGTTCAACACAAGAGAACGGTTTGTTATTTATACTCTCAACAGGTTATTGTTAATCTAGTTCAACATAGAAATTAAAAGCCTTCATAAGAACAACGCATTTACTAAGAACATGCTTACTTATCTGTCAAGTTAGCTAATCTACATGATTTGCCATAGACGTAAATATTGAACCATCAATAAGCCCTCAAGCTGATTGTGATTAATTTATAAGTATGTAGATGTTATGTATATTTAATTGTTACCACATCATGCAAGACATTAGCACTAATAAAACATTTATCTGTAAACACGTTTGTAGATGATTCCACTGAATATATGTGATCCTATGCATATTGATTGTTTAATCTCATGAGTAAAACATGTTCAATTAGTTTACAAATGCATTCAAGTTAGTTATTACAAGTTAGTCTCTATTAACTGTTTAATTGTACACTTTATAATAACAGTGTAGAAATTTGTGTTGATAGTGATAGGCATATAAAAAAACACTTTGAAAATTGGTTAAAAATCTAAAAATAAATTGAATAGCAATTGTAAAATTAAAAATTCTATATATAAAAAAATCTTTTATACTTCATAATCTCTTGGTTTTAGATATTTAGGCTTAATATTCATAAAAGAACAATATTTTGGTATATATGGCATGTCAAAAAAAATAAAAGCTGATGCTGGTGATATTCAGGTACGTAAAAAGAAAGTGCTTCAAGTTTAATGCTAGTATTCTTGTAATAAGTTACTGAGATCAGTTCGAGAACGAGTATCCACCAATGTTATGTAAAATTAAATCAATGATCAATATTGATGGAATTAAAGCAACACTTAATCTTTTTATGGCAGTTACAAATGAAAAGGATTATAATACCTGACCCTAAACGTGTTAAAGGTTGGCCTTACACTTCATGATTTCAATAAGGAGTCAACAGTGCTAAACATTGAGATAAGTTTATCAAGTTACGATTATTATGATTAATATTATGCATGAAAGTCCTTGGAAATTGATATAGGCCCAGCTAGGGTAGAGTGCTTAAAATATTTTAATGACTTGTTAAAATTCATGCCAGATTTTTAAGAGTTTATCAATGCCGAAAGCATATAAGCGTAAGAAAAATTGAAATTATTTTCGACTGGGAAGATTTTACATGCTAAACGTCGAAGGGAAACAGACCTACTAATGATTTTAGCCGTCAACCAAACATTGCTATGATTTGTGTCCTTTTAGAAAAATGAGTGATACTCTAAAGGTTTTTTGCTCAAAGCCAATTCATTTCCATCTTGTTTCCCCCAATTTTCTTCTTGACTTTTGGTTATTTGTATAAAATGTTTAACTGTTATTAAATAATGTATACCTGTCAAGAATTTATATACAGGCAGGTATAAATGTATAAATATGATTCATAAATTCACTTAAAGTATTTGCCTGAAGGTATCTAGGTTTCTTGCTGCCGGCCAACTCATTTCAATCTGGTTGCCCCCAATTTCTCTGTTGTTTTTTTAATGACTTAATTACATGTAATATAAATATTTGATACAATATTTAATATCTGATAGCCAACAGGCATGGTATACTTCCTTTTGTGTAACAGAAACATCGTTAAATAAGGTATGTAGAAAAATCAACTTCCGTTGTTCACTTAAAAAGTACAGACATTTCAACATTGCTATATGCTTTAAGTATCCATAGGATATAGCCAGCTTAGGATATTGTGACGGATTGTGACTCAAAATTGATTAAAATTTGTATTCTTTTGAGTCAAGATGTGATTTTATAGAATTGATTGCGTATATCAATTTCTTAAGTGCTTTTATGTTTCTGAATGTAGTTAAAGAAAACACTTGGTGAAATAGAATGGTTCATTGATTATACTTGGTGAATTCCCCAGTGTTTTTGGGATTTAAGGTTGTGATTTATGGAGTTTTAAAGCCAAAAATGAATTCAACACTTGAAATGATATTAAGTGATGCTTGTGAAGCGATAATTTATTGATTTTATTGCAAGAGTTATTGTATGGCTATCTGGGGAGTCGGTTACTTTAAGTTCTTTACTCACTAAAAGTATTTCACAACAAATCACACCAATAAATTAGCAAAATGATTGTGAATAGAATTGTACGATACAAATTAGGTAGAAGTTTCATATCAAATCAGAAGTTTGTTTCTAATTTCTTTGATTACTTCAAAGTTACAAAATGAATTTGAATTTCCATTTCTATTATTCCTTGATTGAAGTTACATAACCATCATCGTTGGTTCTTTAACTCTCCTTTATTCTAGAGAATTGAATATGGCTGCCGGATTCTGATTCCCTCATTTCAGGAAAAGTTGAAATGCGGATGTATTAAAAGGATTAAAATTTAATTCAATTTATTCAAAATTACCCCCAAAACAAGGAAAAGATATATAAATTAATTCAAAATCATAAAAGTTTCCAATATATAGTAATCCCATTAGATAACTAGTTTGAGCATGTTATAATTATTAAAGAAGATTTCACTGATTTTATTTTGAGAAATAAAATAATTGAATTGAAATGTTTTTTGGTTTCTTGAAGTATTTGTTTAATGAACAGTATTGTTACTTGTAGTATATATATATCCTAAGAATCTGGCTATGAGGTAGTTCTGAAGGCTTTCTTTTCACCAATTAGCACTATACAAGGGTTCATTAACATGTTCAAGGGCATCTACACACTCTGAAATAAAAAAACAATGCCTTTAGGTGTTGTATTTCCAACCAAACAAGTTACAAGTCACAATAATCGCCTATGACCCTAAAGTACATTATTACAATTAATATATTTAAGAAACAATATTGGCATTTATTTACCACCTTTACTTTAGTCTACTCCTTAAAATGTTTACATACTGTATGGAGTTTACAGCTTATGTTTGGAGCTTAACATTTCCTGTCTGAGAAAAAATAATTAGTAATTAGTTCCACAGTAGTATGTACTATATACCTTACTCTCAGTGAACTATATGCTTTTAAATTATGCATTGGTTTGTTTGTTAATAATTTAGTTGTGATGATAACAAGTAATAATTAATGTTACTTTCCATAATTTTTTATTTATTTATAAAGTTTTCTAATGAAAACCAAATATTATTTGCAACACTTTAAAGATATAAATTTGTTGTTGGATAAGCCAGTTTTAACATCTTATATTTGTTCCTTTGACCAAACCTTTGATTTATAAACAACAATTTACCTGGTAAAACTATATAAAGAAAAGAAAACTAGAAATCAATGGGTTTTTGGTTAAATTTAACTGTTTATTTTAGTTTTTTTCAATGAAATCATTATTTTTGGATGCAAAGGTGAATAACTTTCAAAACTACAAAATTGCCTATTCAAAGTTATAATTGATTCAACTTTATTTTTCATACATTTTCAATTATTTTATTTCGGAAGTCAATAAATACACTTTGAAATAATGAGGGGAACAGTACACCAAAAATAATCACACAGTAAGATATAAACGGATACATTGAGAATATAATATTTCATTACAATGATACACCTATTAGTTAAAAAGTAAGATATATTGTTATCACATATGACTTATATTTAAGGTCGGTGATGAAATGATTGCAAACAAATAAAAGACTATAAAAAGGTGAGTTGGAGCAGAAGAACTATGCCCTTAGGTGAGGGAAACATTTATTCAACATATTGTGTTTGCACGATGAACCCATAAGTAAGAGGTCTATGCGATTGCTGTATAAAAACACTGAACAATAGAACAAGCAACGTTCCAATGCACACGTAAACGTATTGGAATTAATTAGTATTATACAAATTTCTTGGAGTATACTTGCCAATAGTTGATATAGATCGATAGTTTTTAATTGTCATTTATTTAAATATTCCTTTTTATGATATATTTATACTAAAATTACATATTTACTTAATACTTATTTACTTATTAGTTTCGTGTGTGTATTTTTTTTTATTGATAGTGTAGTTGTAGAAACAAAAAAGGAAAATATCTATACTGTAGGTAATTAATTGATTTGCTATCTTCTTTTTACTTGAAGTATACCGTACATTGTAAGCTAGTTGATAAAGATCGATATTTTTTATTGTTGTTTACTTAAATTTTTCGCTTTCTGATATATTTACACTCAAATTACAGCACATATGAAAAGACTATTTAACTTTATTACTTCCTGTCATAGTAAGTAAGTAGATTTGTTTTTTTGTTGTTTGTTATTGCTGAAGAAAAAATAAGGAAACTATGAGAATCAGGTAATTGGAAGTGTTATCTTCCTTTTACTGCCTATTCAAGTTTTTGTCATCCTCTGTTTTGAGTAAATCCTTCCTTTTAGCGCTAATATCAAAGTGTTGATTTTATTGATTCTAGTAATACTAGTTTTCATTACAAAATAATATTGAATTATTAACCTAAGGACCTCTGCATATTTTACCATATATATTTGAACACATTTAACAGACTTAATAATTATATATACTTTATAGTTTATGAATAATTAAGTATTCACTTCCACGTTATATCTTTATAGACTGTTAAATCAATGCTATATTTTATCATATTGTCTCATAATTAAAACCTTTTTGTTGCAATTCTAAAATTATACAAATTGGTCTCGGTCTTGTTTCCACACATAGCCGAAATGTCTAATTTCAGATTTCCCATTTTTCACATTAAAAAAAAAATGTTTACCTTAATACTAATAGAAAATATCTTCCTTAAATGTAATTAAATTTAACAAAATAAATAAACACATTCATTTACTTGATAAATTATTTTTAAATGTCAATGAAAAGTACCAACATGTTTAAATTTGACTGCAGTTTGTAGAAAATTGTACTTTAGTATTTAAACATATTAAAACACTAAAGTTAACAATGATACTGTAGTACTGTGAGTGGGAACAAGTAATTCCAACGAAAATTTAAACATTCGCACTCAATATTTTTAATTCATTTTTCAATGCATGTTAACTTGTTGTATATTATTAACTATTTTTAACCTTGAATAAATTAATAGTTTATTATTCTAAAGAGCACACTTAAAATTTGTTGAAGTGCATTCTTTTTAAATGAATATATTTAAAATTTGTGAATAATTAACATTAATTTGAGGATATGATATAAAGTGATAATAACAAACAAACAACTTAAGTTTAAAAAAAAAAATATTTTGTAAAAATCTTAACTTAGTAATAAATATCGCAAGATTTGCGTCATACACGATTGCATGTGTGAAGCTGTGACTTGATCTAATGACTTAATAAGTGAATAATTTACTTATGTCATCTAACATAATAAGTTGAACATTGACATAACAACAACTTGTCTGTACGTATTGAAAATAATTAACATCAAATAATGGGCAAGGAATTTTATTTATACTGATTTACAGGGCCATAGCCAGCATGAGGCAGACGAGGCACTCACCTAGTCTGAAATTTTCACCAACAACCCCAATTCCCCAGCACAGATCATACTTTGTATTGATACTTATATTTAAATCATCTTTGCCTCATCTGTTTTTAACCTCTTGTTTCCTCCTTGATTTACCATTCTCTTTGGTTACCAATTTCTTGATTGTTAGTAAATGCTGATGATTCATGAAGTGTGTTAAATGGAATATTTTTAAAATTATTAAGTAAATAACGATTTAATATCCTGTCCTGATTATTTATCCGTATTTAATACCATTACACTTATATTCGTTTATTTACTACATTCTGTAAGCCGAGAGCAAGATTTAACCTGGATGATGTCGCAATTTGGCAACGGTTTTAATCCAATATCAAAATAAGGAATTGTACAAGAGATTACTAAGGTGCCAATTAAATTATCGCAATGTCTTGATAGAAAACAGGGCAAATATTGACGATTAACTAAACTAGCTGGATATGTTTAGAAATTAAGACTATTATATACGCTACTCAGTGTAAGAGACGAGCTCTATAGTACTACTAAAAAAAACTTGTTAAAATACCAACCATTATTCACTTTAATAAAATACAAATTGAGATTGCAACATTTTTAATTTTTTTTTTATCTATATTTGTATTTGTAGTAACCATGCATTTTTTATATAAAAAAAAGGAATAAACACTTACAGTATTTTAAAAATAACTCTCATGTCAATAAAATTGAATTGAAAATTTTTGTTTCAACTTGCACAAAATTAGTACAAAAACCCTACAAATGGTACAATTAATACAATTGTATGTTGTGAATTATCTTTATTTTAAAGAAGTTTTGAACATATTAAATTAAACCTTGGTTGTTCATCTGTTGGATTTTGAATAAATCCACTCTGTGGTAACCATTAGACAATAAGTCTTAAAATCTTAATTGAAGTCTGTCTTAAATATTCTAAGAATCAGTTGTTTTTATCTGTCATTTCCTCCCTATTTCTTTGGAATAAATGCAATGCTTTTTTATTTATCTTTATATTAAAGAACACTTTGAAATCCAAGAAAAATACTGTAAATAACAATTACTAAGAAAATATGACATTTTGTGAAAATGTTTAGTCTTACCAATACAAAACATACTGGTTCACCCCTGTATTTAATTGTATAGGCCCTCCATCAACTCTTTTTATTATAATTATAATAGGACAAAATGTATTGACACTTGAATTGTACTTTCATGTTCCCCTTTAACTAAATGGTTTAACCCATAAAGTTAACCGAGAATATTGTTAAAGTCATTTATGAGATCCCCTGGGGTCACAGCTACAGTATTTGCCAATAAACTCTATCTGCAAGTTCAATTTTAAAATGTCTGTTGTAAGAAATATTCAAGTACTTTAAACTATAATGAATATAGTACTTGAAAAGTGTTCTATACCTTTCACTATGAAGACATTTTGTATGAAATGCAAACTGTTTATTATTGTTTCAATATTCTTGTTTGTTCATTCAAGTTTAAAAAAAATTAAAAGCGATAAAAAGAATTATGTTGTTGTAATAGCTTTGAAAGTTTGCCAACGAAGCTTTAAGGGACCTCCTGCTTCACTTAGCTTATGCGTTGAGTTGCGGTCGGTCGTTGGCTAGTAGGACAGATAATTATCGGGAAGCATTCACTTTCATGGCCTTGGGCTGCCAAACAAATCAGCTTGCTTCTGGAAGTTTTCACTTAATAAGATCATACAATGGTATGCCTATACACTGTGGCTTGTTACTAATGATAACAAGAGGAATGTAAAGACTCAAGTTTTAGTGGTGTAGTTACTGCTTTGTGTTAACCACATCATACAGTTCTATTTCAGGGTTTACCCAGCTACCCATCCCACAACCCACATGTTTATTTGATACCCATAATGTATTTTACTTGACAAATTTATTGCGTATTATTATTTAGTCTAGTAAAAACTAGGTCTATGATGATTGTTAGCATTAATTCTTGTCAGGAATCCCTCACAGATCCCAGTAAATAAATGATGTGATTTCATTATTGTGTAATTGTTGTTATTTGAGTAAATCTCTTATAAATAATGTTTTTTAACACTTTTCGTTGTCGTTTTCCACTTTATTTTTTTGAAGTAAAACAATTTGGTATGTTCTATTGTATTGAAAATTCAGCAATACAATTTCCTTTTTTTAAACATTTTGTTATTTATTTATTGAACCTCTGTGTATATGTACTATTTTGTACTACCATACTTTGTACTACTATACTTTGTTCACTAAGATTTATAAATGTAAGTCAAATCGCCTGTCCGATGCAACCTATAGGACAATTATGGCCTGGAAACGTCCATAACTACAAAATATAATTTTAGCTGGTACTGTACAGTAGCCATTTGATTAAATGCAGCGATGACTAACAGCATTGTAGGCCCAAGGATTCCATTTTTTAAACTATAGAGGGCAGTATTAATATTCTGCTAAAAGTATTTAAAAAATTAGTTAAACATGATAATATGGTTACACATATTTTTTAATTAGTATCACCGACGTCGTGTCAATTTTCTCGCATTTTTTTTCGCCTTGGTTTCAGCACTTTTGAATTAAAATATTTTTTAAAAAACGAAAGAAAGAATAAATAAGTTTATTTAAAGTTATTATATATTATAATTTAATCACTATTTGTTTGCCATGTATTATTTAATTATTATTTTTAAAAACGTTAATGTTTCACAATACATGTATATTATACATTTGATATACATTAAATGTATGTATCCTCATGCCACATTCTAATGTCTGTTTTATTGTTTGATACTGTCAAATAAGGATGTAATAATAGTAATGTATTTATGATGACCTACAATAGTGGCATATTTACATGATAAAGACATATGTTATTAAATGTGCAGGTACTTAAAATAAAAGTACAGTATTTTTGTTCACCCATTGCATACTGCACAAACTTCAAGTTTATCAAAATTATAATACCAAATTGTACCATTTTCTTAAAGTTTATTGATTTCCAATTAAAATATTCTAAACACAGATTAAAATTACAGAAGATCCAAATATGAATACCTGTTTATTACAGAAATCGGAAAAAGCTTGTTGGAAGCTTAGTATATTTTATAAAATAATTTAATTGTATTCTAGGATAATCCACAGTATAAACTTGACCTCAGTAACTTTGATATTGTTTTATTTTGAGATTTAATGTTTTTAACTTTGCAATATATCTTTTATTATTTCCTTTTTTGGCTGCAAGTTGTCTTTTAGTAATTTTTCTTGTATTGACGATTGCTATAAAATATAATAGGCCTATACTGTATCATACAGTATTGTCTTTGTTATTATTATAATAGATAGGTATTTATAATAGGTTTTACAGAATATACCTGCTGTGTAAGAAACATTGAAAATACGATTAGGTTTAAGAAGTCTTTGCTCTGCTTAGAGAGAATATTAGAATAAATGAATTTGTCCATTAATGTTTTGTGTAGATAAATATATATATACACAACAGGCAAAGAACATTAATTCTAAACCGCCCGGTGATATACTGAAAATTAATCAATTAATTTGAAACGATAAGATGAGTAAATCTGTGAGATTGAGAAAAAGTTGGCCCATGTCTTTTCTTTATATGAATATAGTATGGATAATATCTTAAATAAAAGAGTGAATGAATAACACTAAGCAAATGAATACGGATATATAACGTTTGCTTGAATCAACAGATATTGAGTTTCATCTCATCATTTAATTACTACCAAAAATGTATTCTCCCAGATGGCCAGAAATTCCATGTTGCTAGAATAACTTAGCAGATATTCAATGAAAATTGGTTGATAAATTGAATTATA
Organism: Antedon bifida; assembly: GCF_963402885.1. Lineage (NCBI taxonomy): Eukaryota > Metazoa > Echinodermata > Crinoidea > Comatulida > Antedonidae > Antedon > Antedon bifida. The sequence continues at coordinate 9,668,577 of NC_136226.1, read as the reverse complement.
GGACGTAACCCAGGCTAAGGTGTACTGTCAAGTGTTGATATGTACAAGAATAGGTAGCATTATAGATCTATGTTTTATAACAGAATAAATATAAAATGAAGACGTTTGTTTCCATATTCATACCATGGTTGTTTCTATATTCATATTCATTTTTTAAACAAAATCACCAGCTTATTTTTTTGTCATCATTTAGTCATTTAATTTGCTTAATTTCATTCCAGACAAATAAGGAGTGAAATGTATCTATGCATTAATGTTAAGTTGCTAAATAAGATACATTACATTATGCCATTTCAAAAGTATAAAAGTGAGTTTCTTCATTCTTCTGCAAATCAAGTTGTTAGATTTACAGATACATTGAAGATATTCCAGTATAGTAATTATAATATGTAGCTTTTTTTGTTGATAAATACATTTTCAAGTTACTGTAAATACACAAATCTTCTATACTATATTTTGGTTGTTGTCACAGATTAGTACGACTTCATATATTATCCATTATTTAAAGTAATTTCTTCATGAAATTCATTATTTAGTAGTAATAAAAACCAATGGAATAATGTTGCATTAATTAATATCTTACAGTGCTTGCTAGTATCAAGATCAAACCTGAACCAAGAAGCCCATTTTGTCAGAAGCCATGCTCTCACATGAAAACTCCTAAATTTACATTTGATAACAAGTTTGAATTTGGTGAAAAAGCATTTGTGACCAAACCAGCATCTGAAAATCACAATGTGCCTGCAATGGTACCCCAACAACAGACGCAGCCACAGACCCAACCACTTCCACAGAGTAACCCAATGGTGTCGCCCCCAATACTACGACAATCTACAACGCCGCTGCCGCCATCGGTACCTGACGTCAACTACAATTTCATGATGAAAGATAACATGCATCAACAGACAATGAAAGATCAACAATTTATGACACCGATGGGCACACCAAATTATAGAGATAAAAGGTATGTTTTTGCAAAATCATTGTAATAATAATATTGATGGGTAGAAGCTATTATAAAAAAAGCAGATGATTTTTAAATCATAGCTACCTAATAACAATGATAACATCATTACAAGAATATGGTATTTTAGCATTTAGACAAAACAAAACAACAATTGAACTCCTTTAAAAGATAAATACTGAATACTGAAATTTTTATTTTTAGATATTTATTTATTCACAATTTTTTGTGGTCTAATCAGTCAAAAAGACTGAACTCTTTTAAGACCTTGGCTACAATTAGTACATATAAATATCAAAGTAACCATATTTATTAAATTTTATAAGAAATTATTAGGTGCCCAAGGAATAAAAATAATGTGTAAGTCATTGATTTATTTAAGGGTAGTGCCTACCATGATGCTACCCCCATTTCTTACTTTGACACACCCATCTTACAATTCTACTACAATGTGTCATTATATAACATACAATGCTACCCTGGGTGAAAGAAAAAAGTCAACAATGGTTAAGAACAATAGGACAATCTATGATTGGTGCAAATTAATAAGGTGTATCCAAATTAGATAAACAGTTTCTACCTATAAAACTTTGAGAACTTCTGGATAGTTTCAGTTGTGTTTTAGCTTTTGCTATCAAGGTTGTTAAAGAAATAAACTTTGCAAGTTAACATAATGTATTTTTCTAGATTACTTCGTCAATCTACTGAGCCCTGTTTCAGCCCTCCTCTTAACATCGACCAGCGCCAGTTTAGACGACAGAATTCTGAGCCAGTATTTATGAAGTCGGATTCCTTGGATTGTCAGTACAACAACCAACATTTCATGAACTTTGACATCAAGCAGGAGCCACAGGATTTTGGTTATGAATCAGGTAAGTGTTTTTTTTATATTAGTGCAGTTTATTTTACATTTTTTGAGAACACATTTATTGAAATTTTATAAGTCAACTCTCTTAAACACCCTTAGCATTGGTGACAAGTATCTGGAGATGCAATATCTGCTTTTCATAATGTATTTTACAAATAGCAAGAAATAATTCTGAAACTGGTTTTGGGAATGTTATAAGTTTTCTGGGTGTTTGTTGCCTTACCGTATTATCACCCATAATTGAAATATTTCCCTTAAATTCCATGTAATTTCACTTATATTTAAGGATTTCAAAATCTTATAGGTTAGCATTTCCCATAGCCTATTTAAAAGGGAAGGAATCCAAAATGAAATATGGCCACTGGTTTTGTGACCAAATTTCATATGGATGCTGGGCTGGTGAATTGGTAGGCTTCAGGGCTTAGTATGGGACTTAGAAACTTGAAAATATCATAATAAATAGTTGATTACTAATAAATGTATATTTCTTTGTTGTAGATGCATCTTCAAAGTCAGGATGTTACAGAAGAATGGAAAATCATTACACAATGCCAACAACTAACAAAAATGAAGGTAAGACATGGAATCTAAAAAATCTATATTCCCCAACATATCTCTATCATGTTTTTAAGCATTATCTATAAATAACATATTATATACTTATTCTTTGGTAAATGAATTTTAATCTGAATATATTATATTGTTCATTAGGTCAAATTAAGTCGCTACGAATGAAACTTAAAAATCTCTTTCAATTCTCAACTGTACTTTGTTTACTAATATATAGAAACATATGGTGTAGTCCAAACCTTCCTGTGCTAGTCTTTATCGGCCATGCAAACATTTAAACTATATTGCTCTTTACATTCTTAATGAGCGGGTATATTTAAAAAAAATCCCAATTGTAACGACATAGTTTTTTCAAATAATGGTTTATACTTGCATGGCAAAGAATGTAGCAGAAAGAAAATTTGCATAATGAACAATTTCAATATGTCATCATAACATATATTAATATTTACTACATATTGAGTGCATTTTTGCTGGTTTTATGTACTAATGTAATATTGTTTTTTTGTTGACAATAGTAGGGTACTAGTAGTAAACCTACTAACTAGCCCACATGACTTCCTAGCCAAACTTTATACTCATCTATCAGCCTATTACAGACCTGGTATTGTTAAATGAGTTGCTTATTTTTCATGTCACTATCCCACAGAGATTCTGTTTTACATATCGTGCTAGTACAGTAATATATCAATTGTATAATCAATTAAGATTAATCAAAATATTTATTTGATCCATGTGAAAAATATAGCAATTTATGATGGAAAAATTTTGAGATTACCAAATAGATAGCAGTCACTAGTTAATTACTGCTCGTTCTTCTTTCTGTTAAATTCCGTATTCCGGAAGATGCTTTTATGTCTTATTATACTCATTAATATCATCACCTTAATGATGTGTATTCAGTGATCTGTAAGCTAGATATTTATTAATTGTTGACTATTGTTTATGTGACTTAGTTGCACAGTACAGTGTCCATAGTGTTATTTTTGGTAGAAGCCCTGGTCCTAATTATTAGTTGTTATCAACTATTAAAAGGCTGTCTTAATTAGATATTCTTCATTTGTGGAAGACCTGCACATTTATCTATATTTGTTCACTACATATCATAATTAATTTTTTTCATTCATCATTGCAGGTCAATTTGAGAACTGTAGCCCAAGATCGAGTATCAGTCCTAGATCAACTTTTGAAGATGCTGCAGTACCGGAGAAACTCGCCCCTGTCAAGACTCATTTACCTGGTAAGAAAGGAGACTAAGCATGTTACCTTGTAACAATAACAAACCAGATGATTGCTAAAACATACATAAAACCCTTCAAACAATGTTGCTAGACAGTTTCTAAAATGCTCAACAAATTTCATCCAAAAACTGCAATCATACTGTTTTTTCATCTAAATCTTTCAATATTTTTTTAAAAATAGTGAAACCCAAGACAGAGCCGTTTACAGGACCTCCATATCAGCGACGTGGATCTCTCCAGTTGTGGCAGTTTCTGGTGACACTTTTAGAAGATCCAGCTAATTCAGGTTACATCACTTGGACTGGTCGTGGACTTGAGTTTAAACTCATTGACCCTGAAGAGGTAAATAAAGAACTAAAACAAAAATTTTTAACATTAGTGGGTTATTACATGTTATTACACATTACATGTGTTACTATTAGTACTACTACTACTACCAGATTGTGAATTAAATAAGAAGCACACACAAATAATGTGTATATTCGTTTTCTATCTTCATATTGCATGCTGTTCAATATAAGTTCTATTGCACGTTAAAAGTTCTGTTACATGGTAGCTTTTTGTAAAAATTCTGCTCTATTTTTCTCAGCTTTTTAAATAGTAGGCCAGAAGTTAACGACCTTAAAACAAATTTTTACAACAAGCATACTATCTTTATTAATTTAAAAGTTAGGAAATAGGTCTACCTAATCAATTTGTATAATATTTTTCTTAATGAAAATTGTTTTGTTTTTTAGGTGGCAAGGAGATGGGGAATACAAAAAAACCGACCAGCAATGAACTATGACAAACTGTCGAGGTCTTTGCGATACTATTACGAGAAAGGCATCATGCAGAAAGTAGCTGGTGAGCGATACGTTTACAAATTCGTCTGCGACCCCGAAGCACTTTTTATCATGGCGTTTCCAGATGGTGTTCGACATTACACAAGACATAGCCTTGTCTCGCAGCCGCCTCCTCCGGTAATTAAAGAGGAAAATGGCGTGGTACCGTTAATGCAGTATGATCAACGTTTATACTCACATGAAATGGTTAACACACAGCCATGTCAGCCTCAGTACCATTGTCTTTATTAAGAGACTTAATGATATACTTGTAAATAGCATTGATAAATAGAAAATTCATTATATTGATCAGAAAGAAAGTTATTTTTTTGCATTTTGTGTTTTTAAGTATTTTAATTTTTCAAGCGGTTGTTCGTTTTCTGCGCTTTGTGTTTAAGATTACATTTAATAGGTTTAATGCTATACCAATCTCATTTTACATATTTGTTCTTTGTAGCGCCAGAAACAATGTTGTCTAAACCTATCATGTTCTTGTAATTTACGTGCATCAAATTGATTATATAATATTACTGGTAGATGGGTTGAACTGAGCAATACCTTTAGATAAAAACTGGTACATCCTAAAAAAAAAATTACTTAATTAAGAATCTTAATACGTTATTACAATATGTTAAATTCAATCTCAATTAATCAATATATTAATTAGTTATATTCACTAATTAATATATTATAAAAAGTAAAAGTATAATATTCAAGTGTAACTAAGTTACTATTTTTGGAAATGCCTATTAAAAGACAAAATTATTTGTAAAAGCAACGTTTTGTTTATTATTCAAATGTTTAAATTTTTATCATTTCGAAAACAAAATGAAAATTGTTAATAATATCTCACATCAAGAATTAAGAACAGTTCTTAGCTATTCTTTTAACTACTTAGTCTTCAATGTTTGTAAGGCCAGATACACATTTCACCTAGTACTGAAATCTGTTCATGTTTTCATTATGTTGTGGGATCCTTTGAAAGGGCAGGGTTTCTCTGACAAGAGAACTAACTAAGAACAATTCCAAAATTGTAAAACTATACTATACTATCAAAGATAGTGCATTACACGAAGTTTAATGAATTTTTCATAAATAAATTTCCCAGAATTATAGTCATAAATGATAATTATGTTAAAGTACAATCACGTGTGTAAATTATGTGAAGAGCCCGGTGTAGTCTCATATTGACTGATCAAATGCATGCTTAGAATTGAATCTGCGAACGTTTTTTGAGAAAAAAAACCTAAGATGCGAACATAAAATGTTACAGTGCTGTTTATTGGTTTTAACATTGTGGGTGAAAGGTCATGGCATATACAATTTTATTATATAGTTTACTTGGAAAATTATAATGGAGAATGTGTTAGTCCTGTACATTTATTATATTAAACGTAACATGGCTGAAATAATGCGTCACTGTAATATAGAGGTAATTGCGGAGAAATATAAATATATCATTAGATACTACCAGCTGTATAAAGATTGCAACCAGCCATCTTCGTACCTGATGTATGAAGATAAGTGGTTGCAGTATGTAAAATAACATTTATCATGTGGGATTGTTTGGGTATGAATGCATGACTGGTTTTATACATTACAATAGAGAAAGTATCTCAGGGGACGGATCCAGGATTTTTTAAGGGGGTGGAGAGTGTTGGGCTGACATTATTATATTACCGGTAGTAGTAAAAAATAGATATCAAAAAGTAGTTCATAATTTCATAATATCCCTGGATCCGCCCCTGTCTCTTAAGCTCTGTCTACACTATCAAACTAGTTTGCCAAAAAAGTGTGATGTGCCCAAATATGGTAGTGATATGACATCATCATGTCCATATATGGGGACATCACATTTTCTTCACATAAAGTTTGATAGTGTAGACTGAGCTTTAAACAAGAAATAATAACAAATATATAATAGAAAGAATGTAAGATATGTTTTAGTTCAGCATTGTGTACACAGTTATATTATCCTTACTATGTAACATCAGTTACAATAACAAAAAATGTTTCCCAATCAGCGAACTAATAGAATTTAATGTAAAATGTACTGCTGGTACGTTACTCATTAAAATATATATATTTTTTATTTTAATCTTAGTACAACCTTTGCTTAGATTTAAGTTTGAACTGAATTGCAAAAAAAAGACAATCACAATATATATAGCATAATTAAGCTATATGTCAAATTATATAATGTCATATATACAAGGGAAAAATCACTTAATTGGGGAGATTGACAGTTAGATCATATACTGTATTGCCCTGGTTCGTTTCACAGGGAAGCATCCCCTTAATAGGGTTGTTCCCTGAATAGGGGTTTCTCAAATGAGTTGTTATACTGTATAATTTCTGTAATGAATACTTTACTGTTTTTTCTTTATTTTGTTAGTACTGTAAATTGTGATGGTATGTTATGTGTTTTATCATACCAGATTCTCAGAAATATAATATCAGATTATTAACTGTTTCAACCTATGACCTTAAAGTCAGCACAACTTCATTTTAGTATTTTTATATATTTTTTTGTTCAATTCATTTTGCATTTGTTTCAAGTATATGTCCATTACCTATATTATGCTGCAGTATTGTCTCTGTTACTGCAGTACAATTTCTAAATCATGAATTCTGTAATAGTAAGCCTAAAATAGAAAGTGTTGAGTGTAAAACTGAATCTTGTAGATACTTCATCTACATCTTTTGTGTTTTTAAACAGTGCTTGGTACTGTTATTTTATTGTTTTCTTCAATTTTAACAAGTAACATTTATTAATTCTACTTAGTTCACTCATAAGATTTGGTAACACATCTGATCTCGGTTTTCTAACAATAATAATTATTTTTCAAAAATGTATTTATTGTTTTAATTCAAGTTATTACAAACAATCATTAATTAACACTTTCTTCATTTTAACATTGACATTATTTCTATTTCAACCGCTGATAAGAATGGTAACATCTGCTCTCAGTTTTCTAACACTATTCCAATAGTATATTTTGTTTATTTAAATTTTATCTTTTAAGCATCAATTTTAGGCAGGGAAGAGTGAAATTTCACTCTCCCTGATTTTAGGTTAACATTGTGGAATTGTATTATAAATAAATCAGTAATTAGACATAAATAATAATTGAGATTTAATCCTTATAAGACAATCAGTTTACCAGCAAATGTATTCCGAATGTTTAGAACAAAATCATGTTATATTTCTAATTAAGATGGTATGTTATCGTGATATTTTGTAAATGGTGGAAATGGGTAGATGTTGACCGCTAGTTCTTCCGTGGTAACAATTTAGGCTGTTTTTGTGGCTACATTGGTAATATGGTCAACTTTCTATGTTTAAGGTTTTTGTATCACATGACCCCGCTGTTTCAATAAACTGTTTTGTATATAAATTATTTGTCTTTACGTTAATTTTTGACGGAAAATAATAGGGTCGACGACGATTATGATATGGGATGATAATGCAGTTGGCGTTATGATGATGATGATCGTTGATGCGTTGGATGTGACGATTTATATGATGATGAAAGTGATTCGCAATGACGGTCGCGTGACGATGCGAAAATAATATTGTTTGGCATAACATGCGAAAGCAACTTTCATGCAGTGATTTCACAGATAATTTTACATTTTCTATAGTCTATCTAGGCCTATTGTAATATGTTTTTGTTTTAAAAGGCTGTGTAATGTTTTCCGTTTTTGCTGTGTAGAGAGAGAATGAGATTGATTTCTAGGTGGCGCTATAATACTGGCGTTCCCAGAGCCATATATGGCTCTGGGCGTTCCTGTATATTGAACCAATCAGAACATACAGATGGAACTAAGCAAGTCATGTGGCGCGGAATGTAACAGCAACAATTCTAACATGGCAGACGATTATACTGGAATAATTTAACTAAACAAATGTAATGGAAGGGGCATCGATGTTTGTCAACACTAATTCTGGGAAGTTAAGCAGGTATTGTATTCACCCCGTTTAACAAAGTGCACCAGATACTCACCTATCTGGGAACTTCTTCCCGCTTGGGGCAAATCCAATTGATATATATAAATCCTCTGGTAATACTGCTAAAAGCCGTAATATCCTTCTAACCACGGCAAACTCCGTGGCTAACTGCCCCGATTCTTGGTCTGCTCCAACCGTCTGCGCATGACGCCCAGCCGTCTATACGTCACAAGCACTAGAACCAGGCGCCCGCAGACGGTTGGTAGGTTCGGGCCATTCATTTAGCGGCCACCCCCTTACGGTCGATACTACACTCCCCCCGGTTTTGAAAAAGAGGTAGTCCCCGGGGTCACCTGGCCAGCGTTGCAGCCCAGTCCCTGAGACTGGGTTCAATGAATCGCTAACTGGTGATCCGAAACGTAGCACCCGGCCGTGGGCCTGGTGCAAATTACAACTAAACGAGCTTCTGTTAACTGAACTAAAAATAACCGTACTCTTCTTTTAATCTTATTAATAAACCAACAAAAACACTTCTGGGCCCCTTGGCGGAGCAAGACTATTCCGGGATCAGATCCCGGCCATTCTTCCAGGTGAGGTCCAGAACCTCACTGGCCTCCATCCCCGTAATCTTCCCCAGGGCTTCGGCGGCGAAGCCGATGAGGTAGGGAGAGCCTACCCGGTGGCCCGCCGGACGAAAGTGAGGGGCGTCCGTCTCCAGTAGGACCCGGCGCTCCGACTGGTACATGAGGTATCTGCAGGCCTCCTGCACAGCTGGGCACGCTCGCCCTACCCCCAAATTGAAACTGAAATAGGTCATTGGGAAGAATCTCAGGAATTCCTCCACAATGAATACCGATGACGAGAAACTGTGCAAAATCAGTTTCTGTCCACGGGGTACCCCCACCAGCCGAAGAAGGTCCAGCCCCCGGAGGTAGCATTCCTCCCCCGTTGGGTCAGTCGCCGCACCCCGCAGGTGCAGGGTCAGCACGTGATGACGCTGGGGGCAGAAACATTCCCGCAAGATCCGCTCCAGGAGCCGATCTTGTCGGGGCCAGTCGGTGATGGAACGGTTGTGGTCCAGACCCACCTCTCCCAGCGCCCGAACACTCAGGTTCTGGGCCAACCCCCGAAAAGTCGCAAACTCCCGCGCCGACACCATGCGCGTGGGGTGCAGCCCAACGGAAACATGGTTGTACGGCGGCGACTGCATCAGGTTTATCTCCCTGAGGGATGGATAAGTGGGCGGATCGCAGAAAACCGCGATTGCCCCTAGAACGGTGACCCTTGGGTCTCCTGGCTTTACAGGGTCTGCATCCCTCACCCGACGTATCTGATAGATTGGGGACAGCCCTAGGGCCGAAAATAAACGATCCGGGTGAAAATGTGCGTCAAAAGCGCACGGCGGAGGCGGGGTTTCCGGCACAGGGCCAGGACCCCGAGAGCCCTCCGTCGGCGCACGCCGCTTCCTCCCCCTTCTGTCAGCCGGCGTCTGGGAAGGCACTGGGACCTTCGCCTCCGCCCGTTCAGCAACTGCCATAAACGTAACCACCCCCACGAGTTTGGCCATGGCGGCCAGTGCTCGGTAATGTATTAGGAAAGCGGGGTGATTATCAACCCGTGTACACAGGTCCTCCTCCCTCCCCTTAAAAACCCCGTTCAGTTTGAGCATTGCTCCCTGGGTTTTAGGGTCCAAGGCTTCCCAGGACACATCCATGGGAAGAAGTTTCATTTCTTGCAGGCTCCTCAACAAATCGTGTGGTTCTTGTCGTCCACCAGGTCGGACAATAATGTGCGCCAGCTCGCTCAGGGCTTGGGCCTGAACTTGCGCACGGCGCCCCGTACTCCGGGATTGTGGCCGGAAACAAGGTGGAAAATGCCGGGCCTGCATATGTGCTCTTAGATGACGAATACCCGTAGCATCGCATCCAGGAAAGCTGCACGACACCCCCTCGGTCGATGGTGCTGGTTCTTCGTCCATGACCACTACCACTCGGCTAGGAGCACCTCGGTCCTCCACTGGCGCCTCCCTCGCGCCCGGGTCACTGGAAAGCGAAGCATCATCGGCTTGGCCCGTCTTCCCCTCTGGTTTTGGGTCACTCATTATTAACTCTGAAACGATAGAAAAATACAAGCAATTAAAATTGAATTGATTATTAGATAGTAGGCGCCGCCGAGACTATAGCTGGCTCTCGGCAAGCGGCACATTTGTAACGGTCAATATTGAGCGCATCTAGCTGCGAAATATTGACACACACCCCGTGGTACCAGATGTCACAATAATCACATTGGATCATAAAAGCCCCACCCCAGGGCCGTCGGCAAAAACAATACAACTCGCCGCCCGTGGTGGTGTCTGCCCGGTCCCCACTCGCTGACGCAGTGGGCAACTGGAAGGTCTGAAGCCACTTGGGTAGCAACTTGTCTCTGCAAGGCTTCAGTTTATCGTGATTTAGCACCATAACTTTGTTCCGGAACTGAACCCGGAAAAGTGAGGGAGTCAGGACCCCCACGATAACCGCCGGTCCTTTCCATGGAGGACACAACTTTTTACTCTTGCCCTTGGGCGTGCTGTCATCCAAGGCATACACCCGGTCCCCCAACCCATAGGAACGTTTCAGTACCCGAAGGTCATAGTCCCTCTTCATACGCCGCTGGGCTTGCCGGAGAGTGGTGCGAGCTACCTCATGTGCATCTCGGATGGTGTTGACCAGCTCCGAGACATAAACCCCCACCCCCGGATCCGGCCCATCTCCTTGCAATTCCCCCCCAAACATGAGATCAGCTGGAAGGTTCACTTCCCGCCCCAGCATCAACATATTCGGTGTAAACCCGGTTGACCGATTAACGGTCGCCCGCAATGCCCCCGCTATTTGAGGTAAGTGGACGTCCCAGTCCCGCTGCCTCTTCCCCACGAAGCAACGAACCGCATCCATCAGTGTGCGGTTATAACGCTCGACCTGTCCGTTGGCGGATGGACGATAACTGGTCGTCCGGGTTTTGTGAATTTGGAGAACTTTACAGAGAGAACCAAAAAGTTCGCTCTCGAAATTACGGCCTTGGTCCGAATGAAGCTCGAACGGAACCCCAAACCGACTAAAAAAGTTAGCTACTAAGGCCCTGGCCGTCACCTCTGCAGTCTGTGAAGGTAACGGACTAATTTCTACCCATTTTGAAAATTGATCCACCATCATCAGGATCTGGACGTTACCCGCCTCCGACTTAGGTAAAGGTCCCAGGAAATCAATGTGGACCCGCTCCATTGGCGCCCCTGCGTGAAACTCCGTTAACGGAGACCTGCCCTTACGTGCAGTCTTTTTGTTTTGATTGCAGATTTCGCAGGCTCGGATGTAGCGCTCCACATCTCTCCCCATCCCATACCAAAAGAACTTAGCTCGGAGGCGAAGTTTGGTGCGGGACATTCCCTGGTGCCCGGACGATGGGATGTCATGATGAAGCCTCAGAGCCTCGGCATGGAGTTCCCGTGGTAAAATTAGCCGCTCGCCCCCCATGTCATCCCTGAGAATGTACAGGAGGCCATCCTCCCCGATATGTAACCACTCTCGATTCAGCCATAGGTGTTTAGTCGCTGGACTGGATCTAAATAATTCCCCGTCTGGCGGTTCCCCCAATTCTAACCATCCCCTGATAACCGCTAAATCGGGATCTTTAGCCTGAAATTGCTCAAGCTCTTTACAGGAGTATCCCCAACACATGGATACCCGACCGTCGGGTTGTATAGCTGAAATCCCCCCCACATCGTTTTGAACCAAATTAATAGCACAACACGAAGGCCCCCGTACGACCTCGATCGTAGTCCCACCCGGGTCCACCAACCCCCCTTCATTAGGGTCCGGTTCTATCTGCCGGATTTGTGAGATCGGGACCACGTCATCTACGTCTTCCCGGAAACGGACCCACCGGCCATGCGCCCTGACACAATAAGTGCATCCCCCGCATGGTAAATCCCCGGGGTCAACTCCCTGCTCAAAGTGGTCAACCGGTTTGGCCTGACGGGATAACGCATCTGCATTCCCATGTAATACCCCCTTACGATGTTCCAGAACAAGATTATAAAGGCTGAGTTCCTCTATCCACCTAGCTAATTGCCCTTGGGGGTTTTTAAACGACAGTAACCAGACCAGGCTGTTATGGTCTGTTCTAACCCGGAAAGGTCTACCCAACAAATAGTGGCGAAAATGACGCGTCAGATACACCACCGCCAATAATTCTTTTCGGGTCGTACAGTAATTGCGTTGCTCCGCCGTAAGTCGGGTGCTAGCATACGCAATTACCTTCTCCCGTCCTCCTTGTACTTGTATTAGTTCTCCCCCTAACGCCAGGTCTGACGCATCGACATCTAAAATAAATTCGTCCCTGGTATTGGGAAGGGTGAGAACAGGAGGTGTAATGAGAGCCAACTTTAGGCCAGCAAAAGCAGCTTGCTGTTCGGGCCCCCACACAAATGGGACCCCTTTACCCAGTAATTCGTACAACGGGCCAGCCTTATCGGCAAAATGGTCAATGAATTCCCGGTGGTAATTAGCCAGTCCCAGGAACTGTTGCAACTCCTTTACCGAGGTAGGTACGGCCCAATCTCGGACTACAGTAACATCCGTAGCCGAAACCGATAAGGTATCCCCACCAACTACCCGGCCTAGGAATTCCACCTCCCGTTGGAAAAAGATACATTTTTTCGGCTTGAGCTTAAGGCTGCTTGCCCGGAAACGCTCTAAAACTTGTCGGACATTGCCCAAATGGTCATCGAAATCCCGTCCCATCACTACAATGTCATCCAGAAATGCAAGAACGGTGTCCCAGGCTAGCCCCCTCAATACTAAACCCATAGCCCGTGAAAAAGTGGCTGGGCAATTTGATAGCCCGAACGGCATTTTAACGAATTCAAATAGCCCGTACTTGGTAATGAATGCCGTCTTTCTCCTATCATTTTCCCCCATATTAATTTGCCAGTACCCCCATATGGCATCCAATTTGGTAAACCACGTGTTGCCCGACAGAGCGTCGAGACAATCCCGTACCAAGGGTAGAGGATAGGCGTCTTTAATTGTAACATTATTTAGAGCCCGGTAGTCGATACAGAACCGCACTGAGCCGTCCCGTTTGCGTACCAACACCGGTGGGGAGGCCCACTCGGACACTGAAGGCTGAACCACCCCTGCTTGTAACATTTTATCGATCTCCTTTTCCTCCTCCCCGGCAAAGTGCATAGGAGTTGGTCGGAGTCGTTGTCGGATTGGCGGCGCGTCCCCCGTATCAATAGTATGCTCGATCCCCTTCAGAGTTCCTATATCAAATTGATGGGCGGCAAAGACATCTTGGAACTCAATGAGCAGTTGTTTCACCCTATCGAACTCAGAATCGGACAAGGTTTTCCTTACATCCGCTAACATTCCTTCCAGGTGTTGTGGTACCCCACCCTGGTCCGTGGAGGATTTCTCTGAAGCGTCAACCCCTACGGTGGACACCGATCCCCCTTGAGAAGCATGATTACCTTCCCACTCAGTGGCATTCCCCACAACCTCTCCATGTTTCAGTGTTACATATCTGCCCGTAAGATTCGCCACGCAAACTTTGGGAACAGTCCCACCCCGATGAATAGTGGCTGGAATTAAAACTTTCCCCTGATTATCGGGCTCAATGAAATAATCGGGGAGATGCTCCCCTGTTACATCTAACCGGCACAGTATGTAACCCGCCGAAAACGGAGGAAGCACCCTGCGCTTGCCAACCGTCACCCGGGCAACCCTAGGGTTAACCTCCCCCACCTCTTTGCGAAGAGAAAGTGTACTTGTTCCCACAAATAGTAATAATTTCCCACAATCGATAAGAGCTCGATTGGGTATCAAAAAGTCCCCTCCCAGCAACATATCGTCATTAATCGGCGCCACGTACATATACTCAGTGTACACCTCGGAACCTAATGCGAACGTGACTGGGCCTACCCGGTATCCCGGCATAGAAGTCCCCCTACCTGCTAATTTAAAGGAAAGCTCTGCAATTATTGGTGGGGCAGGGTCCAGCTTGGCAAATACCCGGTCTGAAAGAATTGTATAATCAGCGGCGGTATCTACTACAGCTACCATGCGAAGCCCATTTACAAACACCGTGGCATGCAATGCATTCGCTGACTCCACTCTATTTACCACTATGCATGGTTCCCTTTCCTTTAAGCTAACTATATCCACGGACACCGCCAGAGGATCCCCACCCGGGTACCCCTGTCCCTCTTCCTTTTTAGCGCACGAGCCTTCAGAACGCTGGCAGTCGGTAGTCAGGCCCCGACCCCCGACCCCTATTCGTTTAAAGGATCCTCTTGTTCCCCTACCTGCCTGGCTTGCCGCGCTAATTTCGGACATTCCCTTTTGAAATGACCCACCTCATTACATTCAAAGCAGCGGTCCCAGGTAGTAGTAGTGGATTGGGGAGGAGGTGGCGGCCCTGAACCCCCACCCGTTCGGTCCCCGCCCTCTACTATCTCCAGAACCCTTTTTAACAACCCTTTAACCTGGGCTAAATCCGCCTCGATTGCCATCACCCTCTTACCTAACCCACCTGGTCGGGCCTCGGACCCACCTCTAGGTGGTGGTCGGTAAAATCCCCTATTTTCCATCCCTGGCCTACGCTCGACTAACCGGACCAGGGGCTCCCCCTCCCCTTCACTATCGTTGTCGTCCTCCGGTTGGACGGAAGTGGAGGAAAGCGGGCGTGATTGCGCCATCGGCCTAGCCGAGACCGTTGGAGACCTGGCCTGGGGTGGTAGAGATGTTATTTCCTTTCCCCATTTTGTTTCATACAGAGATTGGAGGCTGTTAAATTTGTCGTACTTTCTAAGCGCCTCGGACATAGTCGCGCAGTTTTCAAAAAGTACCAATTTCCCCACCCCCGTGTTACGGCACCCAATACAGAACTTCATAGCTGAATGTCTCTGTATCCATTCATTGGAAAGTGGCTTGAAGGCTTTCCTAGTTAGGGTTAATACCCGATCGGCCCATTCCCCTACGGTTTCTGTCTCATGTTGGGATGCCGTCTCTAGTTTGGCCTGGAGGACCTCAGGAAGTTCATCCTCCGTAAATCGTTGGTCAAAGGCATGAATTATGTCCCAAAAGGAAATGTCCCCATCCATGGTCACTAAATTGGTGTAGAGGTCCGCCGCAGCCCCCTCCACGCACCAACAAAACGCCTCCTTCATTTCCCAGGGCGAAAGATGATGCTCTTCCGAAAAAGCCCTAAATCTACGTTTAAAGAAAGCCCAATTATCCTTCCCTCTATATACCAGGCTTCTCGGGACATCCTTAGATCGGAAAGGTTCCCATCTTGGCCTACCCCCTGACCTATTACCACTAGTTCCGGCCCTTGGACCTCTATCCCTTCGGTCCTGGTATAATACTGGCCTCTCTTCGTATCTACCCCAGGGTTGTGGAACGACCCATGAATAGTCCCAGTCCTGACGACCTGGTCCCTCCCGTGGACGACCAGATGACCATCCATAAGGAGACTCGGACCCCTGGTATCCGTCCCACCTCCCCGATCGGTCCGAAGTCCAATCCGATTCCTGATGAGTAGGCCTGTGTGAGAGTCTTGGTCTGTCATCCCTTGGACGATATCCAGGACGGTCCCAAGTACCATCCCCAGGGAACCCGTTCCCTGATCTATCTCCACCCCATGAGTTCCCCTCTCTCGTATTTGCCCATTGTCGGCCTGTACCAACTTCGTAATTTTGAGATTCCCTCTGTGGAGCCGGATATCCCCCTTTTGATACCGGAGTCCCATATTCTTTATTCCCGCTAAACTCTTTCCCCCTTCCACATGAGGATATTTCCCCAGCCTTGTACCGGAGAGTCGCTGCGTAGTCTTCTGCGGAACCCACATGAGCCTCCTCCCCACTAGAGTAACCCTCTTCCTGGTTCTCTGGAGAAAGAGAGAATTCCCTAAAGGACATAAACTTAAGCTTTTGCTCAGTTTTCCGGGAACGAGTATCGTCATTCCCGGGACCCACCGCCTTCTTTAGGACACTTTTAATTGTATTGGCGCCCTTACTAACCCCAGCAGACCCAGACGATGCCGACCCCTGCCGCAGGACCATCGGAGACATAACACCTAATCTATGGTGAGCCTTATCAAATTCTACTCCCTTTGCCCCAGAGCCTCCCCTTTCAGCTCCACCCTCAGATTCTAAATGTTGGGCTGGGGAATGAACACTAAAATCATTCCGATCATCTACCAACGAAGACACAGAACCCAACATTCGACGAAAATCCTCGGGTGACAACCTAGGGTTAGGTGAAAAATCGAATCTGCTTAAGAATTCTGGCTTCTTACTCAGACCCTTAATAGAACTTAAATCTATTACGGATGAAATATTCCCCAATCTGGTCCTAAGGGACAAAATTTCGTCCGCCCGAACCACCCCTATTCCCGGAATATCGCATAATTGCTCGAGTGTACAGAAATTCACTCGAATGCGATTCCCGTCTATGGGCATGGTAATCCAGACGCTACTATTCACTAAAGAAACCCCGTACTTTATTATCACCAAACCGGGAATTTTGAACCCCGCCGCTGGAGATCGATTCTCGATTTCCAAAAGCGAAATAAATATTAATTTATCACAATCCCAATAGACACACAAATATATGTATCCAATTAAGTAATACTAACCCACCGTACCGCAATAACGCGGCAAATGCTTTTCCTACCGACCTTGGAAACTAATTTGCATAAATATGCGGAACAAGTGTGTCTTTTATCGCACACACAAATTCCTTAGGAAAACAAGCAAAAATACAGGAATAATTATCCTTTTTTGCTCGCAGCGCCAATATTGTATTCACCCCGTTTAACAAAGTGCACCAGATACTCACCTATCTGGGAACTTCTTCCCGCTTGGGGCAAATCCAATTGATATATATAAATCCTCTGGTAATACTGCTAAAAGCCGTAATATCCTTCTAACCACGGCAAACTCCGTGGCTAACTGCCCCGATTCTTGGTCTGCTCCAACCGTCTGCGCATGACGCCCAGCCGTCCATACGTCACAAGCACTAGAACCAGGCGCCCGCAGACGGTTGGTAGGTTCGGGCCATTCATTTAGCGGCCACCCCCTTACGGTCGATACTACACAGGCAACTTCACATAATTAAACGTAGGCTTGATAGATGATACATTCGTGAAGTGAGTAGACTTACCTTCTACAATAATAATTAATATAGCTAGCTAGGCCTAGCCGCTAACCCATAATTTAGGCCTGGTAGGGTACGCCACCTGCTTATCTGGCCTCTAAAGTAGCTTCTACTGGCTAGGTTAAGATAAACAGCTCTGGCAGTAGAGGCTACCGCCCTCCCGCACATGGAAACACTGTGACGTTATAGTTTTCCAGTATCCATCCACATCATCCTCATGGATAAGCTAGTCTATAGAGGATCCACATTTAATAAGTCTGGGATTTACAATTAATTCTCAATGCCTTTCTCAACTTCCTTACTAAATCCCATGTCAGAATGATAATAATAATAATACGAATTTGTAATGCGCCAATTCCAGCAGTAAGTGATCAAATGAGAGAGTTCAATTTGAAAGAAAAAGATGAGTTTTCAAGGCAGATTTAAAGGCGATAGTAGAAGAACATGACCTAATATCATACACTGTTGTACTACAATACTGTATAAGTATTTTTATTTTATTTCATAAGATTTAACAGTAAGACCAGACCGACATTTAGTATATTAAACAAATTAGTCAATTAAGATTTCGGTTTTTAAAAAAAGAGCACACTAGCTACTTCCAACCAGTATAACAAAAATTTTACCAAAAAAAAATGTTATGCAAACAATATAAGAAACATCAGACAGTACAGGGACAATGATTAGACAAATGGACCGACACGCACGCATCCGGTGCCATGTTGTAGACATTTATTGAAAATCAAGATTAATGTTTAAAACAAAATTAAAGCTACAAAACCAAGACGTGCGCCCTCAGTATAATTTGCCTCATTTTTGTGGCATTTTGGATTGATGGCGCTGTAACTGATTTTATCAAAAATCTTTACTTTTGACTTGAATTTACCTAAAGAAACCGTTTATAAGTTTATATCATGTACAGTAGAAGAATATTCAATCGTTATATCTCTTTTAAATAAAGCAATTTATTTTTTTTTTCTTTACCTTTATTTTTACACCGTTTTTGTGGCACTAGGCATAATGATTTATTGAAAAAAAAATCCTAGAATTGTGAATGCTAGGTCTGTGTAACGTTTTCTCACTTTCAGTGTCATAATAGATGGTAATATATTCAAATGTCTCTACATAAACTTAAAATTTGGGATGACATTTGTTTGTTGACCGTACAGTAGATTTGAACCTCGTGTTAATGATAGTGGCAACTTGATGTTATTCGCGCTAATCGACCATGATAAGCTTTAATGGTTGCGCGTTTTTTCGCGTTACAAAAGGAGATCTAAAATAAAGCAATGCTTTCGATTTACGCGAATACATTTTCCTTGTAAAAACATCATTGGACAATATAGTTCCTGGTACATATTAGAAGATTCATTTATGGAGGTACTTTAAAAATCCGTGGTTGTTCTTTGGTTATAAATCAGTATAGGAGATGTCGGGAGATTTCCCTACGCATTTACATTTAAGAACAAATGCTCACTAAAAAAATTCCCTCAAGCGACCATTTTGTTTATAATATAAGCTTTGTAGCGATATTGTTTCAGTTAGCAAATTTATACACGATTGTTATCAAAATTTCTTTGAAGATCCGTTAACGACAAAATGCTCTTTGGGGAATTTACGAATAGAGAATGAAGACTACCTAATCCCATGTGAATCAAACTGATGCAATAGCCAGGGTAGTGCTGGGTGCCTATGCCCTCTAACCACAATCGCTATTGTTGGCTTCTTACAATAGCTAAATTGTCTACACTATAATAGCGTATCTGAAGACTGGAATCACTTCAATATAGTTCTTTTAATGCTTTGTGTTCCACTATCAGGTTCAAACTCTTTTCAGCGTACCCGTTTCGCTAGTTTTATTAAAATATGTATGATTATCGTAGAGTTATACCCTATTGTCTGTCCATTCAATCGTGTATGCTGTTTAAAATGGTCGCATTGTGTGTAAAGTGCTTAGTAACAAAACGGATGAAGATAATATAAAACCGCTTTTGTTAATGAGGATTTGTGTAAATTTTCACTATTTTATTGTAGGTTACATATTCAAGTTCGAGGCCGCTCATCCCTAGTTCTTATATAACCAATCGTATTTAGGTCAGTTAGTATTATGTCGTTCAGTAGGGCCTATTCTCACGTACAACATGTACGAAATAACCACATCAAGTCTTATAACAGTTATTTTATAAATGCATAACATACGTTGATTCACCCGTACCAGCACTGAACCATCGTATTTTTTACTGTTGCTGTACCGTACGTAACGTAACCATTCTAACTAGCGTCATCACATTAGTAACATTCCGAAAGAGACACGTTGATTTAAACGTTATTACTAAAACTAATTAACGCTTCACACATTATATATCGTAACAACATACGTATCGTAATATTCTTTGATTTGTTACGGTACTGAGAAATTTCCATAACACTGGTAGAGTAATCCAATGATGTTAAAAAAAAGAATGAAATATAAATTAATTCATTTGAACCGATAAAGATTGGGAAAATGTGAGAATGAGAAAACCCAATTCAGGCGTGGGGCCATTTTCCAACCCAAAAAAATGCGTAAGCAACTGAACCTAGGCTTTCGTGGAAAGATTAGGCCTAGTGAAATAATTTAAAAAACCCACATTTCAAAAGCTGTGGTCAGGGTAATATTTTCCCCACATAAACGGTGATGTTCATTGACAGACTTCCTGTTTTTAGAGACACCAAAAATAGACACTCATTACGAAATAAAATGAAAGTAGAACAGTGTAAATTCCCACTTTTTGTATAATTCGTCAAAAATAATTAACAGTACACCACACTATCATGCCCACATTTGATTACCACAAAAAAAAACATGTTGGGATCGAACCATAAAGCTGAACCCATTATTCAGAAATCCGCACTCGTAAATTGCACTCAGTGAATGTGCCCGTTTTTATCGTGTGTAGGCCTAATTTATTTTTAGACCTCGTACGGGAGTGTATTTGAAATTAATTAGTTTTTCTTATCACACAGCAATTAATCTTCGCCATTTAATTGTGTTACAAATAGAAACATGCAATGAGATAATTAAATATAGAATGTCTCCCAAAATAGAGTTATAAATCATTAATGGCTAATTGTGGTTTTACTCTGCTCCCACTGGAAGATGTCAACAGAAAAATCTTGTTTCATTGCTCGTCTATGGCGCGCCAAGCTGTCATTTATTCTCATCTAAACTTTTCAACCACTTTTGACCAGTGATTTATAATCCTCTAATTTGCTGTTGTCGTGAGAGAGAAGTCAATTATGAATGTTCCTTTGATTTATACATTACAGAAGAAAAATAATCAAATATTTTGCAAAGTAGGCCTAATGTATGTATTAAAATTACTAAAAACGATGACGTCATCGGTCATTTTTATGCGTACGTAAAATCCAGGGAACGTAAAATCAGGGTACGTAAAACAAAGGTTTTACTGTAATATTATAGTAGCTGGCCTAGTAAACATTTCAATAAAAAGTGAATCCATACACTGACAGTGCATGTTGCACCGTACGGTTTTGATTTAAATCGTATAACGCAATGACAATGTAAGACTTTTATCACAACTCCTAATATTTATTTACTTTATTTCATACTCATCCAACAGCGAGCGAGCACAAACTCGCCAATTACAGGATGAGATAAACTATTTTATAGTCTATCGTGCTTATAAATTAAGTCTCATTTGAGGCTTAAGGAGTGGGGTTGAAAGAGCCGTGAGTAACCCTGGCACAGTCAGGATTGAACCCCGGACATTGGGATTGGAATGCAAGCACGTTAACCACCAAGCTACAGCTCCACTACTAATTTCACTTGGGCTTTTGATAATATTGCCATTTATAAATCGTTTAGATATATAAACAAATCGTGTTTAAAATAAGCTAAAATGAACTTTATGTACGCGAGTCAAGTAAACAGAGCCACGTGGGAATGCCGACAGACGATCGATTTTCCCGCCGTTTAATATTTTTATTCGACAGGTTACATATTTACATTGTTACCTTTCGAGAAGGTGGGCCATAGTACAGCTTTTTCCTGTCGTAATGAAATGGATATCGTGACACCTGATTCGCCTTTTGTTGGTTTTAACGTTTGAATAAAAGATGATCATTAATTTAGAGTGTGAAACAGCTAAACTAATAGATAGAACAAAATGTCAATTAGGCCTGTTTATTAAAATAACACAAGGGATTGGAACTGATGTATTGTAACATTCCCATTTGAACAGAACTACCTTAATTGTTTGACAAATAGGCCCTATTCCTCTCTCCAAGCCTACGTCACCTTCTACCCGAACCCTAGCCTTTCATGGTACCACACCCAACCAATGCAGTTTCTCTTGGATGTCGCGAAAAAAAAAAAAACGCAACACTGTTGGACATTTTACACGCAATTCATTCGTTGGTTGCATTGACATTACTCATACATTAAATTACCACATACAGGTTTTTTTGAAGATTCAGGAAGTTATGTTTGTTATTCAGCACATTATTATATTAAATAAAAAATAACAATAATGTAAACATATTATTCTTCAACGTAACGCAAAACAACGTAAACGTGGCACAACGCAAGTCCGTTGAACATCATGCAGCTTGGTTCCCACTATGACGCAACGCAAGGACGTGAACGTAACGCAAGCGTGTTGACCAATGACAAGCGACAGTCGAATAAATCCATCGCTTGTGATTGGTCAAATCCCTTACGTTGCGTTATGTCCTTGCGTTGCGTCTCTAGTGGGAACCAAGCATAAACGGCAGAAACGTCCGATCACCAACGTTTTTCAAACATTCAGAGTTAGTTTTCTATTCATGATTAAGTACAATAGGGATGTCTGTACTTTTACCTCTTAATGAGAGGTACGTCAACTTCATGATAGACATTCATCTGTCTCCATTATTCCCAGAATCCGTTACCGTATGATACCATTAGAATTTACTATCGGTATTGTTAAGCTCTGTCTACACTATCAACTATGTGTGACAAAAAAATGTGATGTGCCCATATATGGTCACATCACTACCATAGTTAATCATATCACTACCATATTTGGGCACATTACTACCATATTTGGGCACATCACACCATTGTTTGTTTGATAGCTAGGCTGGAAAGCTAACGAAAATGTCGATTTCATTCAACGATAGTACCACCTTTGCAAAGTTTTCTTTAAGTTAGCTTATAAATGCGAGGATTACAATTATCCGTTAAAGGTCGGGTATAATACTCAGCATTATATGAATGACCAATTGTGTGTATAGTTCGTGACTCAAGGGTGTCTTGAGTGTACATAGATGGGATCAAGAACGTAATAGTAATACCTTCATTATAGGTTCATAGAGAAGCCTGTCAAACTGTCACTCAACATGATGGACCACTTAAGTATGCTGATTGAGAGCCTCACACCAGGTTAATTCAATCAAATATTAGCTACTTTTGCTAGAGAGTTGCACCGGACCAGAACTGTTCCACATTGGTTGTAATCAGTACAATGCCCTATTGTAGGCCTGTATCAATTGGGATTGTGGTGGGGGAGACGGGGAGGGGGGTTGTCGGGGCTGGATGATCACATCAATATTTAAACTGTGTGTGTGTGTGGTTTCTCTCTGTCTTAGGCACTATGTAGGCACTGGCCCACCCTAAATCAATTTCTTATGAAGTTTGTTATATCGTATGTTCCAAAAATTTACGATCATAAACCAACACAATTATTACGAATACTGTACTTACCATTGCAGCTGAAATTTAACACTAGCAGCATTGGTAGTGGTTACAGCATGGAGGTAAAAATTTACCTCCATGGTTACAGTATCCCTGCTATGATATTTAATTCGTATTATGACGATTATATTTTAAACGCATAAAGCAAAACAATAGTTAAAGAACATTAAATTCTGTGACTGAAATGATTACCACATTTAACATTGAACTTTAAAGTAATGATTTGAGACATTCAAGCTACACTTGTCATATGTTGGCGGTCTATCTATACAGACCACTGGACAACTAAGGAAATAATATTTCCTGTTGAATCTGTGTTTCCAACGGGTAAAGAATGCAATCAACATTTTAGTTTATCGTCAAACCACCACATACTATTTGTTTTGTAAAGTTCCCTGGCGTTTTATACGCATAATCACGTAGGTGCAATGTGCAAAATCGGAAAACGGTAGATGAGTACGAGACGGATTTGTCACGACATGACTGGTAACAAATATATCTGTTTATGAGAGCATGGTCAATCAGAAGGGGCGGATCTGACTTGCAAATATACAAATGCCTATTTTCTGCATTTTACCCAAAAAAACCCCGTGGATATCAAACGTGTACAAGTTGAGACAACTGACGTACATACGTCTTATGAAGACTACCGGTACTATGAGAGAGGTCTGTACAAACGCGCAATACAAAGTCCTGTTTTAGCTTACGTGTACCATATTCTGAGGCATAACAAACTGGCATTCAATCCTAAATTTAAGCTCTGTCTACACAAACTTTATGTGACAAAAAAATGTGATGTGGCCATATATGGACACGGTGATGTCACATCACTATCATATTTGGGCATCGCTGCCATATTTGGCCATATCGCTACCATATTGGGCACATCACACTTTTTTGTCAACTAGTTTGATAGTGTAGGCAGATCTTTAGTCTTCAGTTTAATGGCGTACTTTTATTGAAAAGTCTTGTTGCATATTCTAATTAGTTCAATCAATTGAATGTATGGAGCTGGCATACGGTATGCAGCAGTATCCACACTTAACTGGAGGGAAGGGCAACCTGATAATCCGCTATTATTTACTGAGATTAAGATTTGGTCAATTGGTATTGATTAGAAGATTAGATTTAGTTAATCACTCTGAGTACACAAATCAAAGTTAATTCTGCATTTTTGGTATTATACGTCGGCTAAGGCCATTAACCACCGTCGAGGGATGCACTTAAATGTCGACGCATGAGTGTGAGTATTCACATGTCTGGATGGCTTTGAGGCTAGTTCTCGAAATGGCACTATAGTACTGTATGCAATAAAGTATAAAGTATAGACGCGTTATTTATCAACACATATGCATTGGTAATATTCCCTTTGGTTTCAAGACTATACTGCTTTCAATGTTCTGGAATCGTGCCTGTAAATTTTCCAGAGTTCCGCCTGTCTTTAAACTCGTGCACTTGCCAATTTTGTTGTATGCATAACAGGGATTAAAATTCGAACACAATCCCCAATTCACCCGTAATAGTTCACATTTTAAATAAACGTAATTAATATATAAATTGCAGTGAAATTGGGTGTTAATAAATATAGTTACGTCGTTTATTCCATTGACACGTGTTTGAATGCCTCGTTACGGTCTTTTAGGCAGAAATTTCTAACACGTTTAAGTAATGGGGCCTTATTCCCATACTTTACCGTTGTTTTCTTTTGAAGAGCATCGAAACACCTGCATAAAGGAACCCTGGTTGCATTAACTTTATTACCTAGGGCTGACTTTAGCGTTCTGTTGAGCCTGCCAAGTCATCCGTTATTCAAGTACTATAGCTCCCATTCTAGGCAGCTTGTCTTCAGGCATAATTTTAGCGAGGCGATAGCTAAGCTCTCAGTACCTTTTTAGAGGGTGGCGCTGAATCTCTGGTCTTGGTCTTGCATCGCGTAGTGGTCACATAATGTTCGTGAGAATCCATATGCCTGAGCGCGCAGGCACCTGGGTAACGACTGCCGTACAAAATGCAACAAGTGGGGCGAACTAAATGTTATTGTTCACTGGCCTGGATCTGAAACGAAAAGTCTTTCTCAAATAAATAGAACCGACTTTTAAACTATTTAACCGTTTGCGCTAATTAAGCACTCTAAAGATTTAAAATAGCAACAGTTTCTTGAAACAATGCAAATTAAAATTACATCAGTCGATCATTTAGAAAAAACAATAGAGGAGTGTATTGAACCTGATAAGTAACGGCGTTTAGTTCATTCAATGCCAAATTTGTTGAGTATTGAGTACTAAAAATCACATTTACTGCCCGCTATTAGGTGTCTAAAAATCGCGTCCCATGCAGGACTAGTTCCCACGTGTCGAGGGTAAAGTTGAGAGCGTTCACGTTGAGTCTTCATTAAAAAAAATATAAACATGATTTTCCTACACCAACCTGCTCGACATGTATGTGTATAATTTGCGATATCAGTATTTGACAAATTGCTAACCGGAAACCAATGATAGATATTCGTGACAGTATTATAAATATCGGATTATAAAAAAAATCATCCGCAGCCGATTTGATTGATCAAACTTAAAGATTTAAGCACACGGTTTTAGAAAGAATGGTCTAAGAATTTGTAACTATAGCGTAGCAATTCGGTCAATCCTGAAGTTTATCACTGACCGAACATAGATAGAACCATAAACTATACCATAGTGTTATAATAACCAAGAAATGGCACGGTATATTATTGTGGTGTTTCACTAAAAGAAGATGGGTATAATACTGCGTACCTAAATTTGCCTATAGATCATAGGCCATCATTGCCATGATACAACATCACATGTGAAACCTGTAATCAAATACCCTATTTTTATTTATTGTTTTATTTTATTTCATCATCACCCTACAGTGAGATACGTCACCATTAACAGGGCTGAAAGGCTAATTCTGAACATAACCCAACACATTCATTCATTTATTTAGTCAAAATTAATTCAATAACAATATTATTAGGCCTATAGAAAAGATACAAGAGCAGCAAGTCAACTTTTATTATTTTTATGACGTCATCCCACAGAGGTTAGTGTTTCTGACATTACACGGTTTCCCGTCTCCGTTTACCGTCCCCCATCTTGCAAGTGGTATGCAAACACAGTTTTCCGCTTTGCCCGATCTTATCTAGACATATAATGACACTCTTTTTAAACAATTACTTTATACCTACGTTCTAACTATAGTTTCAGAAAAAAACACAGAAAAATACAAACCAAAACCAAAACTATAAAATATGATATCTATACCTATACTGATAATAATAAATATGCGATTCAAAAGTGTGACCACGTGGTAACCACACTATGTGGTGGTTTTACGTTTTCAGTTTTCAAAAGAGAGCGGTATTTTGTGAATGAACGACAAGAGAAAGCATACAAATTTAATCGAAACCACCAGATTATTAAAACTGATAATTTCCCAGATCGATATCTTGAGCGAGAACCGGGTTTATTCGAGTTCACACACGATTAGCGGGATTTAGGACCTACCGAATGCTCTTTTGTATTTTTGCGAACGATAAAAATCATTAATTCAATTATTCCATTCTTTAAATGATGAGAATATTGATATTATGACAAAGATATACTACGCAAGTTAGATTGTCATACACTGGCCTTTTGTCTTAATTCTCACAGTAATTTCTTTGTTTTTTTTCTATATTACTTCATTGTTGAAAAACGTAACCGAAGTATCCGTATTGCCTTAAGCGATTGCTTGATTATCAAATAAGAATGAATAACTGTGTATAGAGTGTTTC
Organism: Antedon bifida; assembly: GCF_963402885.1. NCBI lineage: Eukaryota > Metazoa > Echinodermata > Crinoidea > Comatulida > Antedonidae > Antedon > Antedon bifida. The sequence continues at coordinate 9,641,431 of NC_136226.1, read as the reverse complement.
TGATCTCTGAACCCCCCTCATAAATGGGGCAGGGGAGACTGGAATACAATAGAGACGGATGCATGAACAATGCTATGGGTGTAAGTATCCACTGATATGAACTGTATGGTGCCAAATGTCAACATAAATTCATGTTTCATTTGATATCCTGTGTGATAATTCAATGTATCGTTAAATAACGTTGGTAACCATTAGAAGGCAGTTTGATTCTGTGGCACCAATTGAAATCGAGAGGTTTTTAAATTACTCTGAATGGAGTAAATCTATCTTGGTTTCTTTATATTATTAGGTGAAAATTGATCTTGCTACAGTATACTTTCTCGCCGTATTTAAGTTTGTTTGCTATTATTATACTTCTGTGGCCGTATTCACCAATCACACTTAAGTGAGATATTTCACTTAAATATTAAGTATTTCACTTAACTCAACCAATATTTAAGTATTTCCGTAAGAGTATGTGTGAATGGTGAATAGGGCCACTGGTCTTCTTCACAGAGGAAACCTCATAAAGTTTGGCTTTGCGATTTAATTATAAAATCCCCTATTTTTATTGGAACCGAATTTGAATGAGCAAACTATTTTACCGTTTTCATTATAATATTTGGCAATTTACTTACGTTACTAGTTAGTTTGGTATGTTGTGCAGATGGTTTGACACTTAGCTAAGATGATGAATTCCGAGTACCCATCAAACTTGTGACTGTTGACAAATTAAATCGTGGAATATTAACTTTGACTCTTATGGAAGGCAAACACCGCCAAAATATATTTAAAAAGTATGCCCTGATGTGAGACATGATGCCTGGATAAATCAAAGGTATGCCGACGATGTCACCTTACCTGGTCATTTACAGTCCATTAAATAAGCATTGTTCAAAGTACGCTTAACACCTTTTATCATTATACCTTCATTTGACTAGAAAAATATTAGAGTTAACTGCACTTCGCTGTGACCGAGTTGTAATAGTCACCGTCCGATTATAATAATGCTGAATTGAATACATTTCTTCTGCTACATTTGCGCCAATGCCATTGACTTTCGTTCATCCGAGCTCGGCGATTAAAAATAAATAAACTGTATGTTAACGTGTGCTGTAAAGTTTACCGGGCGTTCACATGCGATTAGATAAATAGAAGATATACATAATTAATTTGTTTCTTTAAGGAGTTTGTCGCGTGTTTAACTCCCTCATTTGTAACTGTTGCAAGCTACGATAATATAATAAATGTCGCTATATATTACAGTAATTAGATTAATTACTGCAGTACCTAATGGTTCTGGTAAATTGTGTGAATGTGGTTATAGGCTACGTTCACACTGAGCTTGGATTGCGGTCAGATGGCCCAAAATCACACTGGTTCATTTATTACAGACTCCGTTACAAAACGTACGCGTGTGATCGAAAAACGTAACGTAGCCCATAGGTTTCTCCGTCTAATGCTTGGTTCCCACTAGAGACGCAACAAAAGAACGTAGCTCAACTTAAGTGAGTTGACCAATCACAAGCGATGAATTATTCGCATTACGTCCTAATTGTGTTGCGTCTTAGTGGGACCAAGCCTTAGTATGAACGTACCTTGGACGCATACCTGGGAATAGACATATAACCTGAAAACTGGCGCGTTATTTGATATTTTCATATACATTTTAATATTGCAATGACACCAATCAATTAGAAATCAATAACACAAATAATTGTAGTTATGATATGTAACAGTTGGTCGTACGCCATGAGCGTATAACAATAATAGTTAAGTTGAGGAATTACGATTGATTCAAATTCACTGATTAATGCAATGTCCCGTAAAACAGTAGAATAAACAAAGTGCAATCTAAAGGAATTCTATAGTGTTACAATAGTGTTAAAGCAACCTGTTACACAGGTATTTGTTTAAGGTAACTTAAACCATCATTATTGTAGAGATCTAGTATTTACGTAGCACCCGTGGTATTGCTACAGGTGGTACGTGTAGGTCAAGGTAGAGGTGCAATAGGTTCGCTATACTGTACTGTACTATCCATACTATTACAGAAACAATGGAACATTTCCATCTATAGACTAATTAAGGATAGGAATTCGAACGAATATAGACCTACCACATAAAGACACCAACATTATAATAATTAGGCCTAATACGGTAACTTATAGAAACATCTTATTTGAAAAAGTAGTACAGAGAACAAACGAAGTGTCCTTTTAAATTGAGATTAGGAAACATAAATTTCACGGCAACGTGTCCCCTTAATAGGGTTCCCCCTCCCCACCCAATACTGAATAGGGATGTCCCAAAGAACGGCCTCTACAGTATTTGTTAAAGTATATACAGAATTGCAATTGATAGATGGTGTGAATTTTGTATTAACATAGGCCCTATTTTAATTGTATTTAGAATCAAAGCAAAGAAATATAGCCATCTGCTACCGGTATGTATCAATCATTACAATTGTACATTTACTTTGAATGCTTCTAATAAAAGTTTATTTTTAGATTATCAAATAAATCGAATTATAACGAATGTATGCTAGTTAAAAAACCACCTTTTAAGATCATCAATTGTATGTCATGCATTCATCTAAAGGTCGTTTGTTAGAAGGTTTCTTTTAAGGAAATCCCCGAATCAAGTATATAATGTTAACTGTACTAAAATAGAGATTTCGAATTACCGTAATCATAATTTTGAGAAAAAAAATCAATTAAAATCTTTGCGAGATTTTAAGATAAACTTTATGAGCACAAAAGCCAGATTGTGTGACCTACATTAGAAGTATTGGCCTTGGTGATCACAATGTGACGTATTGACAATTTTTTGAAGCAATACAGTAGGCCTATGTAGTTTTTATATAGTATAGAACCATTAAGGGGAAACCAGCCAACAAAGTGTCCCCTTAATATGGAGTGTCCCCTGAATGTGTGTTGGCCGTTGTGTTAAAACATGCATTTCACCTTTTCACAAACAATAGTGTCCCAAAAGGAAGGGTTATACTTTATTTCGAAAAGAGAAAACGTCCAGCAATAAACACTAAAATAAACTGAATGAGGTAATCTCGGTGAACTGGTTCACAAAATACCCCGGTGAACTGGTTCACAAAATAGCCCCTGTATCCACCTATCTGTTAGGACAGTGATTAATTCACTATTGGTAATCCTTTGCCACATTGCCTAAAGACATAAAAATTATAAAAAAAATAAAATAATATGCAATATCCCGTATATAACGAACAATTTAAGAAGCATTGTCAATATTTTTAATTGATTATTTATTTTCATTATTGTTTGTTTGAATGAATGAAATTAAATATTGGCAGGTTAGGCCTATACTTTCCTGTAACGCACGATCCCTCGGGCTAATTAGATATGGTGCCAAATACTTAGTGCTGGTATTTGGCATGGATTTGCTCATTTAGGCCTTTAAAGGCATTGCTAATTTAGACCTTTAACTGAATTGCTAATAATAAGTTGAGGCTTTAAAAGTATATGATATACTTTAAGTTTAATTGATAAATATGACGGCTTTCGTACATTTCAACATTTCATTTAAATGAGGACATTATTTTCATATAACTGGATAATTTTCTGGTAATATACATTTCCTATAATTTTGTTGAAAGACCAAAAAGGTGCGAACTTTGAATGGACGCTTATCTTTAATCAAACAATATAATATTGCCTCAGGAAAAGTTTTAGGACGTGTATCTGAAATCGGAACCTTTAATGACAGTACAATGACCTCTGGCTCATTTATAAAGTTACTTTAAACTTGTTAAAATTGACTGAATTTGAAATATAAAGCGTGGTAATATCTGGTCATCAAGCATTGAGGACCTCCATGGCTAAAATATGTGTTATGGTACTCAGGCCTTACGTTGTGGTAGTCTTGTCGAACCGATGGAGGAACTATGGTACGGAAAAAATCGCTGTCGGGTCTTCTGTACTTTGCTCCGCGAGGGCTGTTCGATCGTAGTAATTCCCACATACAGAAATGAATATACTCAGACGTGGGAAAATTGCAATATTTAACCAGACCAGCAACACGTTTAAATGTACTACTTCAATCATGCAACCCTCGTCTATCCGCTAAAAGTGCTAAAATCCATATTTCTTTGTAGGGGATTACAAAAGGTTTTTGACTAGGCATCAGTCAATGAAAAGACCAGTTGCCTGGTTGGGAAAACGCGTTCAGTGATTAATTCCTGTCACCACATTTGAACACATTGCGTTAAAGCACTAACACTTTCCGTTTTATTACAACTATAATTTTGTATCGAAGATCATAGTTGGAACAAACCGGTTTTTACATTAACAAAATATTAATCAATTTTGAAAAAAAACCTATTGATTTGTTCAAGCGGGTGAACTAATATGGGTTGGCAATTTGGCATGCGCGTATTCTGTAAAATGTGAAGGTGGGAAAATAAATAATTTAGAACTTCCATGGAAACTGAACATATTACCTCTTACGATGGCAAGAGTGGCTAATTGTTCCAATGCGTTTAAAATAATATTTTACATAATTACAATTTTTAAATGTATTTAAAACAACTTCACACAAAAATATAGTTGTTAGTCAAAGGATATCTCAATGAAATTTCAACACTTTTTGAGTCGCATTCGGAAGTGCTGTATAATGTACGATCTTTTCTTCTCATAATTCTAACTCGATCAGGGACACTTTTTTCCGACTTGTTTTGCTAATTCAATAATAGCCAACACCTTCTTAATATATCATAATGTAGGGCCTATTTTCTTCTTATTTTAGATCGTTATGTTGAAAAATAAATTAAAATTTAATTCTACCGAGTGTTATTGTTAATTATGATACCCCATGAGAGATGAGAGAGACATTTCCACGTAGTCGCGATATTCTCATGAGGTACAATGACTTCGACTTAATTTTAAGCATAAAAATAGCGAGTAATATAGTTAGGCTATATCTATCACTATACTAAGAATATACATTTTGTGTTGTTTTCATGAACATTAAACTCTATCATTCTGTTATACATTTAGTTTTGCATGTGTTATAATTATGAAACCGTAAAAGAGTAACGTTAAGAGCATGGGAAATTGTTGATATATTGACTAAAGATTCTCATTATAGAACAATCTTATCTGAAGTCACATTCTTCAGTTCAGTTATCAGTGTTCACATCTTTTTTTTATATTACTTCTGCTGTTTGTATACACTGTTACAAGTTACTGTTTGTTTGTACTTTATGGAATAGTTTTGTATTTTCGTTATTTTTTTTTTTATAAGAACATACAGATTGATTACGTCCCACTGCTACACGACTATTTATATGGAACTTACATGTATGTACTTAAGATATCATACCATTTTAATAATTATTACCTGTTATTTATGCCAAAAGCGTTCGACTTTAATGTAACAAAGGATGTTACATTATCCCTATTCAATTTTCTGATCACTTTGGGATTGATTAATCGCCTGTTAAACTAGCAGGTTCATATTTTTGATACAAGTATCTTGGGAAATTATAAATCATTCATGTTTACTTCCAGAAAAATTGCGGTTTGCAAAACCAATGTATATTATTGTAAATCCAAATAAGGAACCAGACGCAACAATCTGGCCTATAATTTGCATTATTATTTGCTGCATTTTGATTGGATACTTGGTAATGCCTTGTCTGGTAATACTTCAAATCTGCTAGTTTAAAAATAGACCGTTAATTCAGTTAAATTTAATTTTGTGTAAGTTTTCCTTTTAAAACTCTTGTTGAAATATGAATAATATAAACAATAAGTTTAAAACGTTTCTGAATGCCTTTTAAAATATTATATAACAACTAGGCCTAATTGTATGAATTTTCTAAAATGACGGATGGGAGACGTTTAATTTAGGCCTATTATCTTTATTTTTAATAATGTACTGACATTTTTTTTCTCTTCTACATACAGAACATATAATATATATCTTATTTTAAAAAGGAAATTCGTGTTTTATTTTCGATTTGCTAACTTATTGGTCACTCCAATTCAAAATTAGTCGCTCTAAAAGTTTAAATTAATTTATTTTCTGGTAGGCCTACAGGAATAACTATAACTCAATTAGAATAAATGAATAGTGATTGTTTACAATTGAGTCCAGGCTTAACGGTCAGATTACATTATTACGATATTCAGGAGGCAACACTCGTGCGATCGGCTCCAAATATCTGAATTATTTTAAATCTTTGAAAATAATTTGTTCTTGATTTCTTCAGGTTAATACCAAAACAAGATGTATACTTTACAGAATGAATATCGAACACACCACCCCGAAGCAATCCAAAGATTCCATGCGAGTAAAAGGACCTCAAACCGAGATTACGGATATATAGTAAGGTAACCATTAATGTATTCGTTCTTTATTAAGTATCCGATAAGTTGGAAGATAAGATAATATTAATAGTAAGTTTCTGAAACAAGATAATATTGTGCAATGAAAATGAGACTTTAGTCTTTTAAGAGAATTAATATAGTGTAATTTAGGCCTATTTCTTTAAAAGGTCCTATTTTATAAAGATTTTAGTCAGTTTTAAGCCTTGTTTTCGCAATTCAGTTTCATACGGCAATGAAGTTATGTTGTGTTTGATATATAAAACGTTGATATATAAAACACGTCCGCTGGCTGAAATCTCGAATAAAAAAAAAATGAAACAAACTATGAAAGAAACAAACCAAAATTATTTTGCTATTTTTCATTTTTGAAAACACAATCCTAAATCTTTTAAAACATACATTTCTGGAAATGTATATCGATTTAAAAAAAGTATAAAATGAGTTGAAAATAACTGCAATTAAAAATGCTTATCTGGTTATCTGTTTTAAAAATGCTTTTGGGATTTGAGAAGACAAAAAGGAAACTTAATTATTCTAAAATAGATTATAGGAAATTATAAATTAATTATTCAAAAATCATAAATGTATTCTTCATGAACTTCAAGTTCACAGTATTATTAGCAACTACACGGTTACTTATATTACGGTTACAATTACTCTGTATAATATTTCATTGATGCGCAATACTAACTTAGTATATAACTTAGCGGTATAATAGTATAACAAAACATTTATAAAAGAAATTTTGTACTTATCATGGTGAGGAAATCAGAACACATGCATTGTTATTATTAGAGTTATAACGAAAATCCCGTCTGAGAAAACTCTCAACGAACAGTAGCCTACATTATGACTTATCAAAAAATATCATTATCTGTGTGACGTTGCCAGAAGTTTTATTGAACAAAACTCTTTATGTAAGGATGACATTGCAAGTACTACCTTTGTGATATCATTCTCAACATGTTGCTTAAATTACCAAACGTCGAGTAGCTTGCTTAAGCTTAAATTAATCTTAAATCTTTATTCTCTCACTTGTCAAGTTGTTAGTGTAATGTCTTTTTGTTTCTGTGAGTTAAACGTGCCAGTAGCCTTGGATATTCTGTATTCGTGTGAATAGCCGTTTCCGGCTAATTTCCGTTGATATTATGTTTTGCATTATTAAGTGCTAGCATTCTTACATGTCATCTGTATTGTAACACAGGAACACGGGGATATGTTCGTTATTATTAGAAGTGTCACCATTTTGATAGTGACTAGGTTCCGATATAATTGACCCAGTTTCGATAGCAAGGTAGGGGGTAAGATGAAGGGGAAGGTGCAGCTTAAATGTCCATTTTTGCTATTCGTCCGGTGACAAAATCTGACGCGCCCGTCCAAATAATACTGCTACCTATCAAACTGATTTCTGTACCCACTCTTACATACGAAATGCTATACTGTATGTTGACAATATGCAATGTAACATGATCATTTTATTACAGTAAGTTCCAGAAATATTAAATTAACTTTACCAACTTTAAAGTTTGAATTTATGTGGTGTTTGTTTAACTTACGAACAGTGGTTTAATTCTACCAACTTTGGTATATTTATGTTATATAGAAAATGTATTACGTTCCCAGAGGACATATAACCTAACTCCTTATGTTATAATTCATAAATCAGCATAATTTCACAGTACATTTTTTCACTCATATCATTTATCAACACGGTACACTTTGTTCAACTTGTTCATTCATTGATGATTTGTAGGAGCTTAAGTGGGCTAAGTTAATGACGGGTTATATTTTACCACTTTGACGTGCCATAAATTATTATATCACCATTCTGATGTACACGGGGAAATAGGGATGAGTGTAACATAAGTATGTTAACCTAATCATTCTTACAGAATGATAAACGGATTTAAACTGTCGAGGTGTTGAGTAAAATAGGTGATGAAATATTCAGTAGTGTAACCTTAAAAAGGCTTTTAGATATAACATAACAGAAAGTAGCTTTAAAAGAAAACTCTTAAAGGCGCGATTTAATCCTTGCGCATATAGATAAAATGTACTATAAAAACAGCATTGTCCCGTCCTCGGGTTTATAAGGTAGGTTAAGTCTATGACTTTGGCGGTACTTCAATAGAAAAACACCTGCACCCAGTAACAATAGGGTTGGTGTGAGTTTAAAGACGATCAAAGTTGTTACAGTTTGGCGATAGCTTAAGGAAATTATTTGTCTTTTTATATCAAGAATAGACGGTTGCCTGTTCACGATATAAACTTTCGACCTATAAATACTGTGACCGAGAACATCGCAAATAAACACACTGTATAATGCACTAAAATCAAACATTGTCAGACTAGAAAAGTTCCAAAACGAAATAGGCCTAAAATACAGTAGAAAATTGATTAGGAAGTCAGACGATTTCAAAAAACGGGTCCTGCACACTTTTGGATGAGAATTTATGTTCACATTTCAGTGTTTATTCGAATATAAGCCCCACACACTAGAGTATTAGCCCATCTCCAGTTTATAGTTCACTACATTGAGGTACACGGGTATAAACTCATAAATTCCAACTGTGTTCAAATTGGTACAGTAGGCTAATTCCAGTAAAGTATAATCATGACATGCGCGAATTCTTAATAAATGTTAGTACAGTGGGTTTAATTAGCCTCAGTTCGACTCAAAGTAAACATCCTAAATAAAAGTATAGAAGGCCTAATCGTAGTAGGCCCTAATAAATGTTATTATAAGCAAACCAACAATACAATGTGCGAATTAGTTAATTGCATTTTTCATCCTTGACTTTTTATCTTTGTTTAATTTAATCATTTATGTTATTTAATATATGAAACAATAGTTTTAATTTCTTTGTAGACACAACGGATGAAGAGGGGCGGCGTAGGCATATTCTGTTGTCAAAATAATTATATCTTTGACGTGATTCCATAATTGAATTATGCTGATTCTATTATAAAAAGAGTGTCATTAAAAAAAACAACGATTACATAATCTTTAGAAAAAAAGAAAATTTACCGAAAAGCATAATAAGGTTGAAATAAAAACTTGGTTTAGTGTGTAAATTTGCCTCTTTGACACGAACTTATTGCATTCTAACTAATGCTTTTCAGTGTCGGTTTGTCTTTGTAAACCTCATTATTTTTCCTCAGGCTAATAATAGGCCAGGATGAAGCTTTAATAATAATAATAATAATTTAAAAAATTCTATAGTAATTGAAAAAATAAAATTTGAAAAATATATTCATTTTCAAGTATATGTGGAAGGATAACCAATACCATGTTAGGCCACCTAAAATAGAAATAGATTTATACGGTTCGTAATTTATTCAACGCACTGCGGTTGTCAATGGGTATATAACCAGACATTAGAACAAGGCATGAACCCTTCTCTCAATTCATATTTGACGTACACTTTTCAAAATTACTCTTTACGAGCAGCGCATGCGTATAGGATGTACGCGCAAGTGAAACTTCATTAGTTAATCCGGTGACGTAATAGGTTAAATAGATGACCTTAACCCTTCACAGGATAAGTTGCTTTAGATCAAATATTATTAATATAATGTATAATATAATGACGACACTGTCGATCAAATTGGCCTATCATATGAATTCCTTAAAAAATATTAAAATTATAATTTGCTAATTATCAGCAAACAATACTTCTTTGAAAAGATAAGATTGGGATTTTGCTTTAAGAAAAGTATCAATTAAAATTCGGATGATCCATCGCGTCGTGATTGGTCAAATTACTTGCGGCGCGTCCGTGTGAATCAAGCTTTAGGATGCTGTTTGGTAAGATTTGGCAACATGGAATTCGATTAAAACCATGAAGCGCCCACCACATGCTGAACACCTCGTGGAATTAATTACATTCTTTGTGCGATCCGATCTTGTATGCATGATAATTAATAAGTTATGAAAGTTTGGTAGGAGTACGGTAGTAAATAATATAAACATACGGTAAACAGAAAAGAGAATAGTTAGTACTAATTTGCATAAGTTACTTATATCACGCCCTCTATATCGTCACACAAAAATGCTCTCTTTGTCTTTAGGTAATTTAGATACATTTTAAAAGTTTGACTTGAAATAAACGTTTCGCAGACATAGTCTTATGGTACTCGTTAATACGAAGTGTGGGATATTGGAATCAGATGTCTAATAATATGAAACTTATATTGTTCCACTCAACAACGTGAATCATAATATATATTAAATACAGTTCTGTCAAACGAAATCTTTTTTGTATCAAATAATCATATATAGATGAATTATATTTATTATAAAATCTCTGGTTCGTTAATAAAACATCATTTATTCAGTCTTTCATGGCCAATACTGTTATGACTCTATTGATAATCGAATACGCATAATCGCTTGAAAATTTGTTTTGACGGCATCATAATACAAAACGTATTGTATAATCATAGATTAGGAAAATCATGGCCAGGTAGAATGGTGGTTTGTTATTCCCATTGGCGAAAAGGTTTAGTGTAGAACAATACATTGAAATGAATTTCATCTTAGCTAAACCTCTAGCACACACCCCTAGTGGCCTCGATTGTTGCGCGTTAATCGTGTGGGCCTTGTTATTTTCTGGTTCGTTACCGTCCTTCTGGGCACGTGCTCCTCAAAACAAAATATTTCACCTTCACTAGGTGCTAGAGATGTATTTAGCCTCAGTTATTATAGGTTATATTGTATAACCTTACGCCAGTGCATCAAAGCAATCAAATCAAATCTTACATGCCGTTGATTTGTACATTATATATTTTTAAGGCTGAGGTTAGGCTGAGCAGTAGTCCATTTTGTTTCGACGTAAGGGACATTTCGTTCTCGTCTTTGATCAGTTTAAATTATAATAGGAGAGGAAATCATTACTATCTATCTATTTTGGTTCAGGCAAAGTGCGTACTGTTACCGTTTTCAATCGTTGGTTGCATGCTGAAAAATTTGTTTCAGTTTTAGTTCTGCTTTGGTACAAAATGTGCTGCTACTACTAGTTGTACTACTTGTGGTATATCGTTGCTGTAGTACTGAGCGTACGAATATTTATATTTGTTAATGCGTGCCACGTACCATATCCTCTATCATTATTTTAATATAGCGCGTGCCACAACTAAGCTCCTATTTTGAGGTCGTGATGCAGCAGCGCGTGGCAATGGTGTTGAGATATCACATTTATACAACTCAACTGAGCACGACGCCTTTTGTCATCTTGTCATTGAGCTGGAGTTCTTTGATAGGTGATTTGCCGGGAGTTTTTTGACACTACTAAATTAATACTTTTCTTCACATCTATTACACAATAGAACGTAAAGGTCGAGGTTATTTCAATACAAAGATTGACTAAACCAAACGAAAAATGATGACAGCCACACACGCACGCACCACCCATAACCCACCACCCTCCCAAATACATATTAGGCCACCGAACTGATCATATAATATTAGTATTGTATGTTGGATAGATCATTCATTGTGTAGGGCAAATGCATAGCTGTGAATAACCCATTATTCCATGAACTGTCTTCCTGTGACCCTTGAGATCAAAAGTACATATACAACATTAAATACAATGGTTTAAGCGACAGGTGAGTCCCCATAAATATTGATCCTTCACTCGATCAATTGGAAACAAATACAGCCCACAGTACCCAATTCTAGTCCTAAAGTACATGTTATTTCCGCGAACCCAATAAAGGGATCCATACCCATGGAGGCCCTCCAATGCGTAGTAAGGCCGTTTATAATAAATATTACACTTGTATCAAAAGCACTTTACAAACAAATTCAGAAAAATCAAAAGAAAACAAGTAATGAAACAAAACCATTTGATGCAACTTCTTATATTATATGGACGTTATGGCATGTTAATATTGAAACTCTTAAACAGAAACAAAGAAAACAAACGATCTTCTGCTTCTTCTTCTGCATATTCCTTCGAAAGTGGTGCACTAGTGCGGTTTTTTTTCTCATATAAAAATTTCTTTAATTGACAAAATACGTCAGTTCAAATATAATTTTGATAAATGAAAATGTAATAATTGAATATTTATTGTGTCAAATTTTAAATAGTATTGAATTTTTGTTTTACAAAACTCTGATTGTAGGCCTCCTCTATACGATAAATGAATAAATGAACGAATTGCCCAAAAGGAAAAAGTTAAATATTACTGCATTTTAAGCATTCACGTTATAATTTGTAACCCTACATCGATGTCAGAATTTGACAATGATAATTATATTAATTTAAATACAAAAATGGGTCATTTGATTGGGTTTAGCCATGGCTAATAAGTCGACTTAAGTAAGCTTAACAAAAATGCACCTACAAATCCGACTTAAAAACCAAATAGAGTTGATCTATGGGATAACTATAATAAATACTTACAAAGTCACGTGGCTTTTTATTTTGGTTCAATTAATCTGTAAAATATTTTGATAATTTTGATTTCAAAGGTAAAAGCGACACTTCAAAGACATGCGCCCTTCAAACGATAGACCTCTATTTGAACCGGTCTTATATTAGCCAATTCCAGATACTATCTACGGTATCATAAGCAAATTCCGTGATACATTGTTACATATGTACCACATATGACGCCTGTATCAGGCCATTATAAGCCATATCGTACTGTACAGTACAACGTAACATTCTATTCTGGAATACCATGTTACAGACAGATTTTGTCATAATTATGTGGAGATACAGGACTGAGAATTGGATGTTTTGTATATTCTGTTTTTTACAGACCCTTGGCCGTTTCTGGTCTTTTTAAAGAAGTTTATACTTTAATCGTAAATCGTGACAAGTACAGAAAAAAATTATAATTTTAATAAAAAGTGTCCTCTGACTTTTGACCAAAACCTCAGTAACAATTTTAATTGAAGTTGATTGAAACATCAAAATTACAAAATTTAATGTTACACGTAATAAATTCACAGTAATTATACAGCTAGTACCGTCTACATTTTAGTTTTTAAAATTGTTGTTGAAATGCTCTATACTGTATTGAATATTTGGAGATTATAGTTATTAAGTTAGCATTTCACGTTGTAGAAAATAGGTAATGTATATAATAGAACCAGGATATTAAGGTTAAAGATGTGTAACTGAACATTGTATGTCTGAAAGTGCACGTTATGCGACATTTAACCGCCACTGCGGTACACCGCCTACAACACTAAACCCATTACAACTATTGAACCATTTTTTTCTTCTCTTTACTTTTCATTCTGAATGAAAATCTGTGCATAGAATTGTACTGATTAGAGACTTTTGTACTGATGCCACTCTTTGTGAGTTTCTCCTGGGGCATTGTAGAGTTAAATCTCACTTAATTTGACATCTCAACAAAAGGCCAATTGTTGTGGCGTATTACTAAAATATGCATACGATTACATGAATGATTAGAGAATTACGAAAACCATGGAACTGCCTCTTGGTTTCAGACGTACCTTTTATTCGAATTCAGTACCTGGTTATTTTAACTAAATCCTTTATCCTTATAGTCGTGGGTCAAAATTCGGCTACGACTATTCAGTGCATGTGTCTCCACGTTTCTAGTTTTTCTATTCCACTCCGAAAAGTAATAAATGTTCCCTCTTGAATAATTGTTGGATACTTATACGTATATATTTTTGTTTGACTGCTACATATGCGTTTGTGCTGTGCAATCTAACACCAATACGTTTAACAAGTGCGTTTGACTGCATACGTTGCGTTTGTTTGTTTTATTTAAGTTATGTGAGAGGGAATCTTCCAATGATAACACAATACAGTACAGACGATTAAAATAAAGAACATTCTCCCCTAATGACTATATTCAAATGTAGAATCCTTAAAAACAAAAACTTTCAAACTGTCGAAGTCTGGTGTATATAAGGCTTTATAGTGTGTACGTAGTTAACTTTTTCCATTTCGGCTCGCTACTCTTCGACAAGTTGGTACCGGAATGTTTACAGATTTTACTAAAATATATTCTACCGGTAGCCTAGGCCTATATAATATTTGTACGGTACCTGTACAAGAAAAGACAATATTGTGATTTAAAATTATTGTACCAGCCACTAGTGGATGATTTGTTATAATTTCCTATAGGAAAAATGTATGTTTAGGCCCAGTGTTTGTATTGATAAAACAGTTTTAGATTGTTAAAATGTTAACGCCATTTGCGAATAATAAATAATAATAATAATTTCGGGTATTATAGTTGAATTTACTAAATAAAGTAGGTATATAAGGTTTTGGACGTTAACAGACTGAAGTTTATGCTCAGGGAAGAGTGAAATTCGTTTTTATAGGCTATTATGCGAAATATTCGTCGTTTAATGTTCTCGAATATGGGTGTACACTACAAAACCTTTGCTACAATATTCCAAATGAACGTAACTGGTTATATTTTGTTAAGTATCAATTTCAATAGATTACAACTACTATTATAATTATTCGGCTCCTACTCAATAGGAGTCTAAATGTCGCGATTGATAACATCAACAGACTTAGAATGTAAATTTCTTTTTAACTATATGCGAAATATATCTGGTATACAATGTCTCTTGTCGTTCTATTCAAACAACTATTCTTTCTATTGTAAGGTTATTCATATAGAAGAGTTTGTTCCATTGTATTAGAAAAACCCTCAAACAATTTATTTCCTATGAAGGATGAAAGAAGTTGATAAAGAGAGATATTTAGCTTTTATAAGTTGAAATACTTCGGCGTTTTGACGACCTGGTCCAACCTTTAGAATATTAAATTGTCATTTATGTGTGACTGGGTATGGCGAATTTTGGTTGATTGGTTATTCAGCATTTTTTTCCATTTTCTGTTCCAGTTTATCAAACTTGCTTCGCAAAACAACCATCTTAACTTTGTTTTAAGTCAATGATTTTGCTTAAGTTAACGTAAATATTAACCTTTTAGTAGTATACTGGACAAGCATTTAATCATTTGCTTAAAGCTCTATCCACACTATGTAATGCAATTTTGTTTCTTTTCAATTTCAATTTTTTTCGTTTCTGTCGTATTTATATGGTGTTGGTTTTTTTGTAATATCACGAACTTGTGTAAAAACAATCAATGTTGATTGAACGAGTTGTACTGTACATCAGTCTCGTGTCTAAATAAATTTTATATATATATTAAACTTGTTTGACAAAAAAGTATGATGTGCCTAAGTACCGTAGTGATATGACGTCAGCGTATCCATTATATGGGCACATCACATTTGTTTGTCACATAAAGATTGTTAGTGTAGACAGAGCTTAAGTCGAAATAGTACTTGTAAAAAAGAGGCTTCCTATTTTTCATCAGTACGTTTTATTGTATACGTCATCTAAGATTTAAATATGGCTTGTTATTTTGAAAACCAATTAAGCAAAATATTTAAAAAGAAATAAAGTTAAGTTTATTTTTTTCTAAGCACATTTGATATAATCGACATGTGTCATTTGGTTGATGGAAGCGCATTGAAAGCATTAGTGATAATTATGATGATGTAATGTACTCATTAGTTTGTGTACGCAAACCTTGTCTATTCATTACTTTGCTTTTTATTATAAAATCGTAATGATTGGCGTAGTAGTATTATTATCTAAACATTGATGATTACCGTCAATCTTGATCAAGTTTCAAACCAAACATGGCAGACAAGAGACGGGCTACTATAATTGATAGTCGATATACAACAGTACAACTTTTGAACGTTCTTGTGTTACTTTCGGGTTGCTTTATTCCGAAATACAGTTACACTTAAATATGTTTACAACTTTTTACTCCTCTGGTTCGCTTTAATTTGCTGTATTTTCAGCAGATTTAAAACCTGTTAATTCTAAATAAAGCAATAACACCATAAATATTGTATTTTCTTTATAATATGAATGTTGAACATTAAAACAGAATTTTACATCAATATACTCTAGATATAGATTTTAACAAGGTTGCCTATTTCAATGGAATGACTATCGTAAATATTAAAATAGAATGATAAACGAACATTTCGAAATGATAATCCCAGCCAGTAAAACAACAATTATTATTAAATTAACAAAGAAAACAGTATTGTTATTAATAAACATTAGAAGAAACTTGAAAGATATTGAATTCTATAAATTATATTTTTAAATTCTAAAACCAACGGTTATAACATGTCAATATGCATATACCAACATGAAAATGTATTTCTGCTCTCGATAGGAATAGATTTGAATTAAACAATTATAAAATTGCAGTAACGTCTGCAAAAATGTCTTTACTATTATAGGCAAAAATAATTAATTTTTCAAATATAAAATTGAACTTGATCAAAATATCACGTAAAGGGACCAAGAAATGATACAATCTAAAATTGTTCGTCATTTCCAATGAAAAACATTTCATTAGTGACACTACTTGATGAGCGTTTATAAACGGTAATAATATATCAAGAATCTAATTGATGAGTGCGTGTGAACACTGATGTCATGCATCTGAACTTGACGCGCGCGTACAGATGCTGTTAATATATTATGCATCCAAACTTGACGCGCGCGTACAGATGCTGTTAATATATTATGCATCCAAACTTGACGCGCGCGTACAGATGATGTTAATATAATATGAATCTAAAGTTGACGCGCGCGTACAGATGCTGTTAATATATCATGCATCTAAACTTCAATCTCACTTGGAAACACTGATACCATGCCTCTAAACTTTACGCGCGCGTACAAACGTTGATAATGTTTGTACGGGCGCGTAAGATATGTGAAAACTACCCGGTAGTATAATGTAATTTTTGTTTCGCGATAAATTATTCTTTTGTTATATCTTATAATACAATAAATTAGTCCTATAAAAGTAACACTATAAATATCAACACTTTTAATCTTGTATTATAATCATAGTTTTCTACGATTTGATGAGGGCCCAGATACATTTATAGTGCTTAATATAAGTTTTTACAATTAGATGCTGTAGCAAAATTAAGCAAGAATCCGTTAAATAATTTGTATCATTCATTCAAATTTGGTTATTATATTCAGAGAGCAAAAGAGTGTTCGGTGACGAAGGATATAATTTCCTTGTTAACATTCGTGAACAACATGCACTTATAAGTAAAATGCTAAATCACTGATCACATCATCAGCATAACATTAGAATTATTATTTTTTTAATGTAAGAAAATTAATACTGCTTTTATATAAACTATTCAAAAAGAAACAATATACAATATATCATAAATGAATACAATCAACTTGCCATCTGTGGTTCCAATGCAACCATAGCAAATACAATATCATTATTTATACATGTTTTTAAAAATTATTTACAACGTTTCACAAATGAACTTTACACTAAATTCAATATGATACAAATGTGCGATGGCATAACAGGTTATATATAATATGCCTTATAATGGCAGTTAGTTCGTACTATTGAGTTTTCGTACTCCTGTGTTAATTCCATTGTATTGGTTAATGTTACCGTACGAGTTTGTTATAGAATTAACATTATGACGTTACAGTTTCTTGTACACGTATGACGTCTGATTCGTACTGTACATTAATACAGGTTGCTGGTTAGGCACCTCCACTTCTGTCATTTGTGACATACACATCTTTAACAGTGTAGACTTGTACACTTTGGGTTAAAGTCTCGTCACCACGTCATGTGATCGTAAACCAGACGTAAATGTACTTAACCGTCTGCGATACGTTCTTCACCATTTTAGCACCACGTGAAGGCACAAAGGGCAAACCTAATTTCTCCCCTTATCAGTTTTCCTTTTCTCGACTTCGTTTACGTTCCGTTCGACTTGTATCTTGGTGATGGTTATTGTCCAAGCGAGACTGGTTGTGTTTTTTATTGTATTTTTTACATTTGCAACTTCGAACAGTTCGAATTCTATATGTTCGCCTTTCACCATTTTCACAACGGAGATGAACCCGTTTATGGCGAATAACATCATTTACGCATCGCCATTCTTTTGTCTTTTCGGTACTCCATACTTTGACGTATTCGGCGTACCATGGAAGGTTTCGTACGGGTAAGCATTCGCCAGCACAGACAACTTCTGTGATAGGTTTTATACTTGTGCAAAATCCATCCGAAATATACCGTTTTGATCTGAGTTCGGTACAGCCAAGTTGTAGATCGTCTGGAAGATAAAAATATAAACAAACGGGTTAATCTCTGGAGGGTGTAGTCTGACAAGATAGGCACAGTACGCTTGGGGTAAATTCAACATTATAGATGGATGAAAAGATATGATATTCACATATAGCAGTAATATAATATAGCAATCGTCAACCAGCTTCAAGAATGATGTCAGAGAACCCGTATGTTTGTACAACTCATTTTCAACAACGTCATCGAATTTTATTTTAATGATTTATGAGTTGAAGATATTGATAAGTCAAACGAAACCACTTCACTCTTAAAAAATAATTTGGCAAATTGTCAAAGTGTGTTCGGTCCTGACCTTGTTATCAACCGCAAACTATTGGTTAAACAAAGCGTATCAATATACCAATGATATATATTTTAATAATGGGTTGAATTCGATCGCAATATGTCCATCAAGATTGCAATGAACATTTTTATAACAAAAGTATTAAAAGTATTAAAAAGGAATACAACTGGTCTTTAGGACACCTCCATCACTTTGTTTGATCATCTATCGTGAAAGTACTACACGGCTCGCCATACAGGTAGTCTACTTACTATTGTATGGTAACACGTGGGAAGAATGCAATATGTTTCCATCCTAAAATGGGTTATAAACTGGGTCGGCAAGGCGATATATTAATAAAAAGAAATATTTCAATTTGAAAGCATACTATATTATGACATCCCTGGAACTAGTGCTGTCCTTCGTGTAACAATTTATGAAAGAGAACTGTTAAAAGGAATACAACAAAGAGTTGATCTCTGTTAAGCCGTCTCTGTTCTCTTCTGTTCAAAACCAGGATATTAAGGGACTAGATAAATTAATAATTCTCAATACACACCATGAAATGTTAAAGCAGTGGTAGGGGAACAATTATGTAGTCACAAAGTGTGATCAGTTTTGGTTGAATGAACGCCATTAAAATATACCAAAACGGAAAAATACAGAAAATACCTATATCGTTGAAGCAATTTCCATACGTTTTCTGTTTAGTCACGTGATTACCAAGTACTTACTTAGCGGCCCGGGGCCAAATACAATGACACAATACCCTGATCACAATGGTTCTGATTATAATAGTATGGTCCCTTTCTTTCGATCTTTTTTAATGTTTGATTTGGATCCTACTACCACTGGATGCAGTTTGCGCCCGTTTGAATATGTTATACCATTGGCATAATGTAGACCAGTTACCGTACCGGTATACCGGTATTTAAGCGGAATGTTTGAAATAATTCATTTGATTTTAGAATCGTAATTCTGGACATTGAAAGCAACATTACGCTCAGTACAGTTGTCCGAGCCCTGGGTTAGAATCTTACATAAAGTAAAACATGCTTCATGCCGTCCGTTACGTCACAGACAGTCCCATACGCAAGTGATACCACCATCCAAAAACTTGGATCTTGTTTCAATTTTTTTTAAACTGTTCATTTATTGTACTGCGTATGTTAAAGTATAGATGCTCACATCGCAGCGCATCCGCTGATAAGGAAATAGTTTGCGAACTTTGTAAAATTTCAGGCACTCTGATTTTACCGGTAACATATGTTGTTAAATAAGATTAGTATGATTTATTACATATTCCCACATTTATCAACGACACTGTGTAACGATTTTTATCATGATCTATATTAACAAGCCACAATATATAGGTTAATGATAAAAACTACTTTTGATGGTGTGGGTTGTCATTAACGAGCTGTCAATCAGTGACACGCCTGCCAATTATCACTGGGACCAGGAATCTCCCGTATACGTGTGCCGCCACGCTTTTTGATGCCGTCATTCATTCATTCATTCGGGAACAAATCGTAATATATCGCATTATCGCAAAATTATTTTAGCGTTTAGCGTTTTTTTATATTTCTGAATAACCAGGCGTACCGGTATGGTTTTCGAAAAGTGGATTTTAATATGTTAATCTGTAGCTTTGTCGCAAACGCGCTTACTGTATATACACCTATATGCCTATATACGCAAAGTCATCCACAATAAAGCTGAAGACTTTGCTAAAAAGTACGGTTGAATGTTTAATGTGAACATCACAGTGGCGTCTCACAGAATTTGTAACGAAGGCAGGGGTTGCGATTGTTTTATATTGTAGACTACACCCACGGTGTGACGGTTTGGTACTCAAAAATATAGTACTGTGTCATAACGTGTCGATCCGAAGAAGACCCTACTGCACCAATAACACGTAATATCACATCAATCTAAGACCCTGTTAACTTGACGTTACCTAAAGAGAGGTATAACGTCCGCCACGTGAACAATTCTCTACAATTGATAATCTATCTTAAAGAATATTACAGAAGAATAAAGGCTCAGCCTTGTGTTCTATATCTATAGCTCTTACGTTTGTTCTCAATTTAATGGTAGCAAATTTAACGGACTAATTTTATCTCCTCTTAAAACATCTGAATGACATCTTTTCTCGTTAAATCCTTAGCGATTACAAAAGAAGGAATTGGACCAAAGGCATGAAGACCGATGACATTATTCGCGTGCCAGTCGCCTCGTCGACTTCTGTAATATCTTGTAAAGTACAATACAATCCTAGAAATCTGTCACAAAACCAAGGTTGCAGTTTGCCACCAGTTATGTAGCCTGGTTTTGTTTTCATAATCCAAGATTAACGAACGATACGGATTTACTGATCTTGTCAAATTGTTAACAAATCCTTTTTTGACGGCAGCAGTTCAAATTCCATCAATCGACTTCGTATATCCACAGAGAATGTGAATGCAATTAATATATGAACGATTCATAGTACACCGAGGACACTTTTTCTAGAAAAGCAAGTCCTGAACTAAAATCCTACTATACTCTTAATAATCGTAGCGGTTTACGGAAGGGGAGGGGGGTTGGGTGGGTGGTGTTTTCGAACTACGCCGCTGGATAACGCATAGGCCTCGTGAAGAATGTCTAACCAGTAAGACAAGTAATCATGCTGTATTAAACCATATGTATGATCTAACAAACCTGTATAACACCAGGTTCATTGAAATTATATTTTGTTATTGTTGATCCATAATGTAGGGTATAGCCCGGTAGAGCGAGTATCACTGTCTGTATACTTTTCACAAATAACCAGATTGACGAGGCTTTCTATTTCACGTGTTAGGAATCTACTGTATTTAGTTGTTATATAGACCCAATATATTTGACTAATACTGTATTAAAGAATATTAACCTGTCAAAAAGTTAGCACAATATGCATGCAATTATTGTAATTTTAATACGAATTATAACAACGTTTGTATGTTATATAATGTAATGAATGATTCCATTAATACCAAAGGAGAATGACAATGGACTAGACTAACAAGACCAACTGTTAAATCAGGCGTTTAACCGCGTTTCGATGACTCACGATCTACCAAAAGAAAAAATACCAAAATACTATGAAAACACGGGATGTCCTGCAGCTTCCGTCTCACAACATGTTCATTTAGTGTATAAGTCGTTTGTGTTCAGTATAAAATATAAAACAAACAGAAACCATTACAAGGAAAATGAATGTATATGCCGTCAAACAAAGGAGTACCAATATATAAGGTAGGCCTACCTGTAAAATCTAAATGAAACGATGAGGCGCACTTTAGAAGTCATTCAATTGTAGTATCATTTTGAATGATAGTAGGGACACGTACAGTAAGGTTGCCATAAAATAAATGGAAATTAAGAAATTCTTCACAAAAAAATTGTAAATGATTTTAGTCTAGCAACCTTGTAGAAAGATACAGGGGCAGGATGCTCCAAGACCTTGGTATTGAATCATAATTGCGAATCATGATTTAATGTATTTGAGGTATAATTAGGCCTGTAGGGATACTGTAATTGTCGAGATACATGACTTTGATGGCCTGTTTTCCCTTGCACATAAAACATGAATCAGAATGTGAATGAAGCCACATCTAGAAACGCATGCGCACCACTATGATGGTTTATATTTTAATTAAGACCTTAACAGATTGGGGTGGAAGGTGGGGGATGGCAAAATCAGCACTGTGGTCATGTTACAAGAGTTGTCGAAACAATATAGATTGTCTGATAAAACTCATAGAATGTAGGAAGCCTTTTGCCATTTTCTGTTATTTTCTGTTAATACCGTATGGATCTGAATAACAAGTATGAAATGTTTAGGCCTAAGCGAACATATTCATTTCTCTATCCCTGGAGTCATCCACCTTGTAGTATGTCAATGAACTTTGTCGGTCGATTTCCATTAAATATACATTGTTCATTATTAAGCCTATTTGAAATTGTACACGTTCTCTTTATGGTGAAATAATGACAAATTATTCGGAAAAAGGCAATAATTTATTGGTGTACACTCGTAATTTCTGAGGTGTCTAATTAGGGGTCAACTTAGAATGCCAAGCGTGGTTAAAAAATACTGATATTTACACCCACAATCTACTTTCGGACTATTTAAAACCTTAGTGTGTGATATATTTTTTTATTTTTATATTCAATACAAATTGAAAAATAAAAGTTTTTTTTTATTTTAGGTTTCCTCTTTTCTTTGTGTCAATTAAATTATTGAAAACGATTCTAGAAACTGATCTTTACACCCACAATCTACATTCAGACTATTTAAAACCTTAGTGTGTGATATATTTTTTTATTTTTATATTCAATACAAATTGAAAAATAAAAGTTTTTTTTTATTTTAGGTTTCCTCTTTTCTTTGTGTCAATTAAATGATTGAAAACGATAATAGAAATTATGATTGAGAAAAGAGAAGTATACGTAATTTACTGATCTCGTCCTCTAAACTTTACAGGTAGAAAACATCAATACAAAAAGGATTGGAACGTTCGGTCTTTTGTTGAGAAAGTTTCATATTCTTCTGACATTCTTTATTATGTTGATATTAGTTTTTGATATAAAAAGAAGGAACTCGAGAGCGAGAAAATCGCCGAAAAGCTGTCAAAGTTGTCTTGATTTTGTGGCAAAAAAATCACAAATGTAACAATTAAAGGCATAATAACCTCTTTCATTTCCAGCTCCTTCTATTAATATTGCCAATAAATAGGAAGACAAAGAAATGGTGACATTTGAGACACGTGTAATTTATAGGATATTGTTCGCATAGAAACCACATATAGTGCGAGTTTGTTTTACCTGTTCCTATCGTTTCATCGTTCGGTTGATGCAATAGAATGCTATTTAAATTTATATGAAACGTATCAGTACTTGAATTAATACGGTTCACAATGCATTTCACTTGGCTGTATACTTCTGTTAAATCAGCAACCTTCATTCTATATGATCGACAGCTGAAAGTGAATTGAACTTTTTAAGAGTTCTACCAGAAGGAATGTTACCGAGAACTCAACATACAAATAAATACTAATTATTTTTTTGTAATATTCAATGAGTAAATATTTGTGTTTTATATAGTAGGCCTTAAATTGTCTGACGAATTATTGAAAGCAATTTCAAGCTAGAAACTAGGGTAAATATCTGGAAAGAAATTATATTTACTAAAATGATGCCTATTTCCTTCTATAATACATGGTATCCTAAAATACAGTATTATTTGTTAACAGGTCCACACCCTGTACTTATTAGGCGAGTTATGTAGGCCTATCATCCACACGTAATAGCCTACTTTTGATAGTTACCGAAATCTATGTATTACACCTTACATTTTACAGGCTATATACATTATCCTAAAATGTTTAGGTTCAATATACATAAATAAATATATTTATTCATGTTAAGCTGGTATGTACGTCATAAAAAAACTGTTAAAAAAGTGTTAACGTCATCGAAATAAAAATATAGACGTAGTTAAGCTCATGTGCCTACTAAATATAAGAATGAATTACATAAGTGTAGGCCTACCTTACTGTATTGGTTAAAAGTAATCTAGATAGTCGGACACACACCCTCGTTTTCGGCCAATCACAGGACAACCCACCGATAATAATAATATAGACTTTAGCACTACAGACGCTTAATGATGATAATGGGGTTTAGAAATTCAATTTGGCAATCAGCCAATATTTACATCGGACATTTTTACAAGTAGTATACGAATAAATTGTGTAAATAATAGCTGACTATCAATTAGATTTTTGTCTGTATTTGACAGATTGACAGAAACATAAATATTATTAATTCGATTTAGTTATGGCTAGTATAATCGGCTGATTCAACATGTGGTGCGTATGTCTCTGCAGTGCGGTGTCCATAATCTAGGCCTAGACCTAATTTGAAGCATACATATCGATATATTTATTTTAGTATAAATGAAAGCTATCATTCACTTTAAACTTATAAATAATTAAATAGTAATGAAGAAGCGGATCTAGTAAATGTAGTGTGTAAACTGTTACCGGTAGCATTGGCATTTTGTTTTCTGGTTTTTAGACCGTCCCCTAAACTGTTATTATAAATTGAATGAATTTAAATGATAATCATTATGCTCATTTGTTTAAAGTTAACATAATAATATAGGCTTGTGGGTAGTATTTCATTAAAATTACTGCATTGACCCATTCCTTATTTGGTTCGACACAAAATATTGCGGACTGTAGTAAAGCGTGCATCGACCATGGTCACGTGTTCCTGGTAAACATGGTCGTCTGCAGGGCAACCTTATTAGCAGACGATCGCTATCACAGTTTATTCACTAAAAAAAGAAATCTGTGCAGGTTTTTAATGCAATGATTCGTCTTTAGTTGAGTGTCAATTCCATCGAACAAAAGCTTTCGTGGATGAGGTATTATCTACACAGATAGGAATTGAGCAGAGGCGTCTAATTGTGAAGGAATCATCAGCATGTATAAAACCCATTGGACAGTAAAAGGTATTCTCTCCATTCGCACCTTTTGTTTGCATAGCCTCTGGGTTAAACAGAATAATATACATAAAATCTGGGGATATCTTCCTTGCGTTATCAACAAAAGAGAAGAGTAGTGACAGTATTTCTGTCACCCTGAACAATTAGATAAATATATATTTATATAAATCATAATATAACATATATAGAATAATTGGATGTTTTTTTAGCTTACCTGGGTTGTAAGGGGAAGGGTATCCATTAGGTTTTTCCTCTGTACCCGGCTGCTGCGGCGTATCCAACTCAGTTGTTCTTTGCCTATTTCTTCGTTTTTGATCTCTATCCCTTTTATTCTCTGTAACGACCGTAGCGGTCTCTACTACTACTTCCTCAATTGAAGGTGGAGATGTTTCTAAAACTAACTTATCTGGGTTTACAACTGCACAATCACAATATAATACAAATAACAATCCAGAAAATAATGCAATCCACGAGAAAGTTGATGAGTGAGGCCGCATCGTACAGCCGAAATAATTCAACTTCATTATTAAAATAGTATTGAATCCAAAAAGCGTGTAACTTCTACATGGACGTTTACTGCCGTTGTACCACAAGGTCAGTGTAAAACAAACTGTATGTTCAAACAGAAGAATAACGTTTTATGTATGTAAATGCGCGGGAACAATAGCATATGCGAACACTAGGACTTCATACGTCTAACTGAACCCCAATGAAAAGTATTTTGTCGTTCAGCTCTACAGTGGGCGGAGTCTCTGTTGTTCAACACTGCTAAACTTTTCAGATAGTCCACTACTCGCTCACGTGACCTATACGTTTATTCTTCTTCTTAACGGCGTATTCCACAGCGGCAGTCGTATATTGTAGAAAACCGGAGGAAAAAAACAACGCTAAAACTTCGAGTAGGAGGAGTTTCATGCCGCCGCAATAGCCTCCTAACAAAAATGTAGTACAGGTACTGCGTGTGCCACTGTTTGACTGACAGTAGGCTTATAAACAAATGCTGTTCGCTTTTAAATTAATGAGTTCTGATGTTATTTATAGTCTATCAAGTATAGGGAGGAGATGTAGAAACGTAACACCATGACTGACAAGTGATGTGTTCCACTTGTTACTTGTGCTGCCTATAGGTTTTTGCCACATGTTTTCGTTGTCTTTCAGTCTCGATTGTGTAGGCCTACCGCAATTGTTTCAAATCTGGTGAAGCACATTGTAGAGTGGCCTAAGTATTAATTAATAATAGGCCTAGATACATTTTATCTTCTCTTTCCTTTTACTCTTCTGTCTGTCTCCCTGGCCTGGATCCACCCCTGGTTGTGTGCCATGAGACCCATGCGACATGAATTAATTGCAACAACTTGTAATTTTAACCAACTGTCAACATATCCACTGAGAATTAAAATATCCCCTGAAAGTTTCACAGAACAAAGTGATTACATTATAATTGTGTCTCCTGTATATCTTGTAACACTAATTGCTATAGCCGATAGTAGCAATATATTCTCAGAATGTATGTCTAATTATACTGTTGTGTTCCGGGGAATGTCGTATATCGAATATCGTACAAACATCTTTTTTTTTCACAAACGAAATAAAGGTTAAGATGATGATACACGTGTTACTCAACAAACGGGTATCGTCACGCTTTGATTGTAAATTCATTTACGTGAATCCCACGGTAATATTAAAGAAATTACAAGCTGGATGATATCAAATTGTTCAGTTTAAAAATAAAATTACCTTCCTAAAAAATATCTTAATAAAACTAAATTATGTAAAACTATACTTTTGTATTTTATACCTCCAAATACGATGTGTATTATAAGTAAATCAGTATTATAAAACTGACTATATTGCGGGTTAATAACATGTATTCCAATCCTATTGTCTGGGTTCAAATCGGATGCCCACTCTCCTTTTGCAACAGAATGAAAAATCAATAATATGAGTTTGGAGGTAATTTTATTTTTAAATTATAAATTTAACTTAAGTATATAAATCAACTCCGGCCTCGATTCTGTCACAATTAAGCTCTGTCTACACATGTGATGTGACATGTGCCCATAAATGGACATGATTACATCATATCACTACCATATTTGGGCACATCACACTTTTTTTTGGTCAAACTACTGTAGTTTGATAGTGTAGACAGAGCTTTATACCATTTTCAAGAATGTGAAATTTAAAAGTTGTGTTTGCTTGGCAGAACCTCAAACACCGAATATAACATCTGTACAACATATATTTATGATATTTATTCATAACCGAGCAACGAATATATCGCTAAAAGCGAATGTTTGCACCGTTTATATTGGTAGAGAGCATATCGGTAACATTGGTACGGTTTGCTTCAGGGGCATGTTGGCTTCGTTTAGTTGGTAGGATATCTTAATGTCCGTCGTCAGTGACACGCCTGTACCGCTGCTCTAGCTACCTGTCAGTCGTGTTTTATATTCAGTATTAATTGTATATAATTAATAATTACTGATTCTCGGAAGTGACAATTTGCTTCCAGAGTGCCAATTCATTTTCACAACATCCGCTCAACAGCTTTTTGACCAAAGTGTTCGACAGTCTGTTTTAATTTGTTTGTCATATTAGTGGTCATTTTCGAACGATTTCTGCCACAAGTTTGAATTGAATCGCGATTCTTGTGGTCGCAAATAGTATAAAGTCGCCATGATTATTATTAAGATTTATGCAACTCATGGGTAATGGTAGAGTGTGCTTTAATAGAACTTAAGAGAACTTTCTGACCTGTTGTTAATTTTCAATCTGTCTATTTCTATTGAGTTGTGTACTCTTCAACATTACATGACCTCGGTCTTCTAGTTTTTGTCATTCAGGGCACTCCATACATGTAATCGGTTAATGTTATTGGGACGCTTTACCTAGCTATACATGAAGCAAATGTGTTCCTTTATGACCATGTAGCTTTACAATATTGCATATTACCCTATCATAACTGAAGCAGATGAGTGAAAACTTATCATGGGACCTAAATGTATCGGTTTATCGATATCCACACCACGGTGAAGATAAATATACATTTATCTTTCCCAATTTATTAGTGTTCTTTATATAAATTGAGAGCCTCCTTGAACATATAATTGAAATTAATGAAAACACCTAAAATGTAATAGAATATGATACACTTGTTGGTTCAAAGACACCAACATTACATGCTGGTAACTTAAGGTTGGTACTCTGTCATCAGCAATGAAGCTTATTTTACAAATAACTAAATTCTATTTTTAAACCATACTTAATATCCGCATGTTTAACATGCTTAATTTAGACAGCATGTATTAAGTCAATGAACAACTTAAGTCACGCGCACATTAAACTTCCGTTGTAGTCTGAATGTTGTTACGCACTAATTAACGTAGTTCCCATAATGCATCATTGAAACATGCCATATTAATGAGTCATTATACAACTCGTGTTTGTTTCCTGTGGAATGATGTGGTTGCTATGGTAATGTAGTGATAGACACCGGTGTGAAAGTCTGTTTTGCATCTACTGCTGGGAATCAGTCTTTAGGCGCTGTAGAGAAGTTTAAAGCCCAAATCTCTTCATACTAGGAGGCTTGTAGGCCTACCATATTATTGTTTACAGAGGCTTACAGTGAAGTATATTTTTTTAATGAGTTAGAGAAATAATATTGAATGTAAATGAAATTTCTAAATACAAACAACCCAACATTTTTATAAGAACACTTGGGGAGATTTCCTCCGAAATGATGATCCGAAGAGAGGCCTACTCTTTTACGCAACGCCCTGCTGGATATTCACAGGTTGTAATGATTGCCAAAAAGAGAATCGACAATATTGTATTCACACAAAATGAATTAATATCAGCTGGTTGATCAAGGTTACGAAACAGAGATTAATAATTCAGATCCCAAGGGATTAATTAATGGATTAACTGAACGACAATTTTATCCATAATTTCCTCAACGAAAATTCCATCTGACATTGCTAAGTATAATGATTCAAAACTAATTTGGAAGATTGTTATCACCATATGAAGATGAATTATGATTTTAAACTTTTGATTTATATTGACATGGCGGTTTCTAGCGATAAGAACAGGACAGATGTGTAAAGTAAGCATTTATCATTAATATGAAGCTAAATTAAGAAAATGATAATTCAAAGTGAATAAAAACCCCAACAAATAAGCTACTGCATTGAATTGGGGGGAAAAACACTTATACAAACATAGAAATTAATCAATCAATGGAAAATAGCACTGTAGGCCTACCTGTATAATTATTTAGATGGGACTTCTATAAATAGACCGAAAAAGACATGAATTATAGGCTTTAGTCGTAGCATAATCGTATTATTTAGATAAACTACAGTACACATCTACACACACTAGGACGCAACGCAAGGACGTAAGGGCAACCATTCACACTCATTTGGTATATTCACTTGCGTTGCCCCGTAAGCTTGGTTCCCACTAGGACGTAAGTGCGTTGATCAATCACAAGTGATGGATTATCCGAACTGTCGCTTGTCATTGGTCAACACGGTTGCGTTGCGTTTACGTCCTTGCGTTGCGTCCTAGTGGGAACCAAGCTTTACGTTCTCTTTACGTTCTTACGTTACGTCCAAGTGTAAACCAAGCTTAAAGAATGTTATCCTATGCAAATCGAGATTAGAACTCTTTGATTGATATACAACTATGAAGTTGCAATCTGACTACGTGCACGATACAGTGATCTAATGACAATGTTCACATTTATCTACACTGTTAAAATATTAGTTTGAAATATAGGCCTAAGTCGACTCAAACGCATTTTTCTTTTTTTTCCTTTTTTTTTTTTCTGACCGATTTCGCTCCAGGAAACTTCACGTCAGCTAAGTCATAGTTAAAATAAACTCTGGTAATAATTAATTATCATGACATCCGCCCGTTGACTTTGAGAAGGAAAAACATCCTTCAAGAGAGAACCCACTAAACGTTCATTGTGTGTACCCCACACAGCTCTTGTAAACATTTCCATATTTGAACCGAACCGAAAAATACTGTCTGTTAAATTTTAGAAACTGTCAAAAAGTTATAATTCAATGTGTCGTTTGAAATAATCTTTTCCCCCTGTTTTTCTGTTTTTGTTGAACTTAGTTTTATCATTATCTAAATCCTATAGAAGCAATTAGCTCCTACTATCAATAACTTTAAAAAAAAATGATCTGTACATGCCTATATATGTTCGTTGAAATCTAAATAGTTCGACCAATCGAAAAATACAGTCGATTGAAAATGTTTCTCAAACCATCTTTCTCAAACCATCATACTTAAGAATCAACAGAAAACAATATTTTTAAAAAGAAACCATTCTAGAGTGAGTCTAGTCTATATGAAGGTGAGCCCAAAACAAACTGAAACAACAAAAGAAGAAGAATAACATTTTGCCCTCGTTTTTGATATTATTAGAAAATGGAGAGTTAATAGAAAAAGTTCATTCCGCTAGAGGGCGCAATATAAACATACATACTATTTATAATAAAATAAAGTTTATATGAATTTTTAGCAATGTATTTTTACTATTCATTCATTGACCTTGTACGTCGGAATACAGTAAATTAATAATAGAGATGAAGGAATGTAATGCTTTTAAGTGATTCATTGACATCATGTTGATAAATTCGTTCTCCTTCCGTTAGCTAGGCTACATTACGGTCAAGGGGCTGAATTGTAGGTTTCCTTTAAACCGCAATGTCTCTTAAAAATCAATGGTTGGCAAGACGATAATTATTGTTATCATCTATTTTAGTAATCAAACTTGTATGCGTTTGTCGAAAAATATGCCTGTGACGTCATTAAAAAACAACTTGTTTTGGTTTATCAGTTGTAAACCAAACAGGAAAGATATCATCATTACAAGATACTTTGAATTCCAGGGTAAACTCATAATCTAACAAAAAAACATATCGTAAACAAGCTAACTGTGCTTACGTTAGGTTTACCAATGTGTACGCGTGCGTACTGTGCTTACGTTAGATTTGCCAATGTTTACGCATGCGTATAATCGTACCTTTTTTTTTATCAGTATCAAGATCGCGCGTCTTGTGTTGTTGCTTCCTGTGGTGTCGTCATGATGATGCGGTTAGTATTTTGGGTGTGTCGTGTAGTCGTATCGATTTGCATTTGCAGTTATATCAATTTAAGACCGAAATCAATCAATTTTAAACAAAATTGATGGTATTCATAATATACGTTATATGAATACGTTATATAACAAGAATAAGCAGACAGACGGTTAATTTGCCAAGAAGATCGTTTTCGACCATAGACCTTTCTCAAATTTTAAAATAATTATGGCAAATTAAATTACTTATCGATTTAATATATATTATATTGAACTTGTTTTGTATAAATTTAATACATATTTTACTTTTGTATGTAGGTCTAGGCCAGATACAAAATAATTTGTATTACAAATTCAATCTTTAGACATATGAAATTTGAATTGGTCACAAGGTAACTGATACCTTTTATATTGTAGTCGTACAATGGACAACGAAAGTAATAAATGTCATCTGAATCTAAATTAAACCGTAAAAGTTCTCGAAATTGGCATGATATTTGAACTCGGATGACTTTGGTTTCAGACTAAAGTTCCCATAAACTAGCCCAGGACCTGTTTAGATATTAATCAAAAAGAACGTGACAAAGCCCGCCATTTTCTCTTGAATAACACGCAAACTTTCTGCAGCAGATGTGCAGAAATAGGAACCTTTCCCCGCGTTGGATTATCGTCTGATAGGGGGTCAGTTTTGCTTGTTTTGCATAATCATCGATAATTCCATATTGTGATCAGTCCGTGTAAAATATATTATTTGCCAAATTAGTTAGTAATTGCATGTAATTTAATACGTAAATTGCAACAGTTTGAAATGTTGTTAACATCCTATTCTACCTTAGTAAATTCGCGAACAGAAAGAAGACATTTTGATTCTAATGTTAAAGCCTGTCAGAATACATCTGACGGGACTGTATGATGATGTACGAGCTTTGTTTTGCTTTAGCTGCACCGCACCTGATGTAGTTTTCATTTTTTATGCGTTGTATGGTATATTATTGATAGATATCAAATCGAAAAGAAATGCATCTTTCATTTCTTGACTTGTTACTAATTCTTACAAATAAAGTAGAAATATTATTTCTATATTTCAATAATAGTAATAGAGTGAAAGGTAGTCTTTATTGAAACCTATACGCTTATAATGCTGTAGTTTCTTAACGTATAGGTTAACTTGTTTATAAAATCTGTGAGAAGTAAGCCTAAACATTTATAGTTCACTAACGTTGTTTGTGCTTCAATTTCTGATAAATGTTTACCACTTGTCGATGTGGCATCTGCCCATAATCACAATTAAATCCTATAATTCTCCTTTAATTAAATTGATTCCACGAATTTTCGACATACAATACACATTAAAGGCATATTCCATTACTCAGGAAGAAGTTGTCTTTCTCCTCACTCACCAAAACAAATACTATTTACATTTACGTTTGCGTGTAATAAATAAGTGACGTCATAGTTAGCGCCAGTCCTATTTTATGATGTCACAAACATGTTTATTACGTAATAAAATGAGATAAAACTTCTTTAATTTCAGATATTTCCTCCCTGCATCTATTCACACAGTGTAAAAAAACCCATTACATTTTTGTTTTCAATTTCAGTTAAATTTGTTATTTTTTACAATCATGATGTTTGTACAGTAAATAAGTGACGTCATAATGTCGTCGCGTCAATATTATTTGTGACGTCAGATATTGTCTTGAGAAAGAGGAAGTAAATATTGGTGCCAGATGTAAACGTCAAATGCGAAATTAATCTGAAGACATTTGAAGAATATACATCTAGGCCACGGGTACCAGCTGATTGAAATCAAATTACAGAATATTATTGCCAGTGACAGATCCAAAATGGATCAATTTGCAATGATATGTTAGTGTACTTTTAATTCAAGTTATAACTGTGCAAAAAGCTTACAAGTACAACGTAACCCTGTATTTACTTTAATTACCATTCCGCTTTAGATTCACCCTCCTTTGACGATTTCACCCATGGTGGTGTCAAGAAAAGTCAAAAGTATCTAAGAAAAATGTTTTTAACGAATAAACTAAAATTAATGAAAACAGTTCGTATTAATTCAAATGCAACTTTCAGTCGAAAATATAGATTCACTGTAATTAACTTGAATAGTTGTAAGTATACTCAAGTCAATATGTGTGGTGAAATTAATTGTTTTGACTTTTCGATGCAATCCGAAATTATTATTTATTATTAAGTAAGTAAGTAATATTTATTGCATTCCAAGAACAGTACAATTTACAAAACAGCATAATATTTTAATGAAAATAAATACAAACATTAAACCTGAGAAATTAGTTTGTAGAAATTCCAAGAACATTTTAATGGGTAAGATGCATAACAGTTACAGTTAATAATAGAAAAATATATAGTTTATTTATAGAATTCAAACAAACTCATTTAGCTTCCTCGTCGAAGAAACATCAACATTAATAATACAGCCATCGATTGGTGATACAGTCACATGGTTCTAAGAATTCAAAAGTATTTGGTGTACTTGTTACTAATTTATTTATTTATTAAAACATATTTAGGCAACATAATTCAGAAATAAAAAGATCACCAAATTTCTGTTTTTCAATATGGTCCTGCAATGAAATAACTTTAAAAAAACACAAGAAATTCAAAAGAATCAACAAAAAAAAAAGAAAACATATAACAATCAATGAATATAGAACGTTAATAATAATACATGTGGAAATGATTTTTATAATTAATTTTAAAACTATTTACAGACAAACTATCTTGAATATTTACAGGGATCTTATTCCAAACTTTTGCTCCTGCAATCTTTAGCGATCCGTTCATTAATAAGCAATTTGGCATTCAGAGATTGGGAATATCTCGTAGAGTATCCATGTTGGTCGTAAATCATTTCAATATCGTTGCACAGACGGGGAGGTGCAATACCATGTATACATTTGTACATAATAAAGCTAGAGCGTAGTTTATTTGTAAAGAAAACATATCTATTCATACCATTCAATACGTAACCTAATCGTAGAAGTGCACACTATATATTGAAGAACATTGATTGCTGTCTTTTAAATTTACTTCATTTGTTTTCTTAAACTTCTTCATTGAAACACAAGTTCCTATTTATTGCTTTTTTTATTGCTTTTACTCATAATTAATTGCCTTTACTAATTTACGTCCTATATTTTTGCTAATTGAAATAATTAAAACGTATACTAAACGGACTTGGTTACTATACTTGGAATTATTGATCACCAAAGAAGAGTCGTAGGCCGTACTATGAATATTGTTGACTAATTATTTTAATTTAAACAATGGCTAAAGTCCAGTCATAGATTTCATCGACGTTGTGTTACTTAGATATTTAACATCACTCGTTTGCTATCACTTTTGCTAAAAAAAAATGTAAACAGATTTTTGCTTAACGGATGAAATAGTATATAGGCCTATGACATGTCATACTCACTTACTGTAGTAATTTGTAGTAGGCCTTGAGAAGTATACGAACATTTCAATTTTTTTAAACCACTCTCAACTAGAACTGGACACTTTTTATATTAAAAATTGAATGTTTTTGCCGATAAAATATGTCACGTGCACATAGATTACATAGTGCTGACAGTTTTCATTCCTTAGTGTCATAAATAATTTTACATTTTAATTTTGACATTAATTATTTAAGACATATTTCGGTCCATAGAACCGCTTTTGATTGCGAACGGATATTAGATAGATCGAGTGACCCCTGGCCTAGACACCTGTGATGTTCAGGTTAATAGGACATGTTGACTGCCCTAATGGAACATCCATCAACGTAACGATTAAATTTAGTTAAGATATTGACACTTAGCTGGAACTGGTGTTGTGATAGAAGATTTAAAACAACAGGCCGAGGAAGACAGAGAAAGCAAATTGTATCAAACTTTGTTGAATACCTCAAGGTGTGAAGGAAACACTTCATCGCACATTGTAATGAAGTGTCTTGATTTTAATATCCATCACCTCAAATGGATATAAGCCTAAAAGCATGATATAACATAACATATTTTAAGTTAGTTATTTCATCTTGCAGTACTTTCATCTTTGCAGTAGTTTTATTCGGACCAAGATGGCAGAAGCATTTATCAACCTAACTCCTAAATTAACAGAACATAATATATGTTGAACATTATTAATATTACTCTCCTCCACCCAAAATCACAGAAATTCAAAACTAATTATTATTCTTATTCTTCTTTATTGCCAATCATAAAAAAACAACAAAAACAAACAAATAACTACAAAGTGGTACAAAAACAAGCAAAGCAAAACTAATATTTAAGGGCGCTGATCCGAATATTAAAGAGGATTTCTTGGTAAAAGAAGTTGCTGCTTTCAATATGCCATTTATTTGTCGCCGAAAAGTGCAGAATTATCCCCCTCTAAAGTCTGCTATCCCCCTACGATCTGCACCAGTGTTAACAACACAAACAGCGGTTACAGGTCATAAATCAGCATTGAGTTATCATCTTTATATTAGCATAGTGAATAACATCCTGAAGCAGTTGTGTAACATGATTCGTATGTTGCTTTATAATAGGCCTGTCCATGTGTTGGCCTATTTGATTACCTGCAGGTTGTACTTTGAAGCAATAACCAACCGACACTTAACATCTGCACAAAATTGAAATTAAATATTTGTTTATACAACTAGTTTACTTGTTATGTTTTGCAAGCTGCAAAGTGTGAATTCCATATGGTATTACAGCATTACTGAAGCTTATGGATAAACTATGTCAGTGAATTCTATTCGAAACGTTTCAACTTTATAGTCCTAAAGTTGTATTTACTGTATTAGATTATGTAGACGGTATCTCATCACGGTCTATACGTCTGCTGGTACTCAGTATTTTACTAAACGATCTTATTTGTCCACAATAATGCAGTAGTAGGGCATCCATCTCAGGAGACACCCTCCTTCCACCTTCTCGTGAACGAATGGAGAGTAACATATTATATGTTTCAACACTATAACAGGCAACCCTTATTCAGAGGACACGCGTGCACCATATTATTAAGGAAACTGTTTGAATCCCGAAAGTGTCTTAAGAATTCTTTTGTACTGTATAGTTACTAAGTGTCCACAACTGTGCCGATGGTAAATTTATTCCGTAACTGTAAAGACACAAGGCAACTGGCAACTATTGAACAGTTATGACAATCATGTGCCATGTGATGTGTTGCACAAATCACAAGGTATAATGTTGATTTCCTAATATTTTTGTTTACATACGGTACTATATCGAATTTACAGTCTCAGAACTATTCATGTGTCGTTCCGACAAGCGAATTGAACGCCTGCAGGGCATTTATTTAGAACCATTATACTGTTACGTTATTAATATGTGACTGTCCTATGATGATTGAATTGTGTAATGTCATTGTATGATGTAATAATTATTATACCATTAGGCCTCAGAAGGGTGTGTTACTTTTCATGTCAAATCAATCCAGAAGCGAATTCTTTGGAAGTGGGGTTGTATGAATTAGGTACTGAATACCGTATAATTTAAAAACATGTTATGCGATTAACAAAGAAGGTCGAACACGTCTCATCGTTTAATCAAATTTATGTTTATCCTACGATATAATTAACGTCACATTAAAAGTCATGTTATTGTCGCAAGAAGTTATTTAACCGAAAATGAGTCAGCATCACTATTGAAAGTGTATCCATCTCGTACTCACGTACATTGAAATTGGACGTATTGGATCGAGTCCTAGACCTGAACGTACTCACGTATATGAAATTGGACGTATTGGAGTCCTAGACTTGAACGTACTCACGTACATTGAAATTGGACATATTGGACTAGACTTGGACAGACCAAGTCTGTAGTTATTTCGAGGCTTTTCGATGTTTACGTATGAAACGCCATTTGTGCCTTAATATTTATCTTTTTACCAATATTAAGTCAAAAATCCGTCTGGAACCCAAACTAGTATAGCTGCGTATAATGCCAATCTCGGATCCGGAAAATGGGGCACTGTGTATAAATTAAATAGATTTGATGTAAACGCTTCTAATACCATACTATTTTGTTTTAAAATTTGGGCCGGATTTCGGGTTTGAATAAACGTAGAAACGCAGAACACACCCATAGTAGTTACCAGATCTGGAAGATTAACAACAATTCCAGTTAAAACAAATAGACATAAATTTTCATTCTTACCTAGCGCTATTAGACTATACAACAGTGAGTTTCAAAGATAGGTCATTAGGTCTGTTGTATTTTAGTTGCTGATCCGTTGTTGTTGTTGTTGTTAGTTCCAAGTTGATCACGAATGTAAATATTATGTGTGTATTGTTTTGCTTGTGTTTTTCTGCCAAGAAAACAATTATCATTATACTATGTACGAACGACTTAATAAATCGAATCTGAATCTGCACCATTCGCGTTTAACGCGTCGAATGTAATTGGCCTAAAGCTCTGCCTAAACTATCAAACTAGTTTGAAAAAAAGTGTGATGTGCTCAAGTATTATGGTAGTGATATGCTTAAATATGGTAGTGATATCACATGTCCATATATGAGCACATAAAGTTTGATAGTGTGGACAGAGCTTTACATTTGAGTAAGAACGCAACTCGCCGTCGGGCATTGGATACCGGTGGTGTTCAGTTAGAACAAAATTAATTATAATCTTATAAACTAATAGGCCTATGCAAACCTATTGATGTATATAACGCTGGTAAACATGCTTAAATTATTATGTTTGATAATAAACATACTATTATTCAATTATTTCGAGGATGTGCTTGATTAGCGCATCTTCATGTGTTTTGTAAGGTTAATTCTTCACCACAGAATTAGGGTCACTGATTTCGAATTGAAAAAAGTGACAAGATCACGTGTGTTATTTCCTATCACACACTTGTCTGTGGTTAAAACCAATGACAGGTCAACTTTTAAACTTTTCTGTTTATCGGTAATTCGTGTTTAATTTGATAGGCCTAAAATATTTAACCAACCAAGGCTTACTGTTTATCATTTAATATTGATGGTTAACCACCTACACACATATTTTTATAATTCCTGCGTTAAAAACACGTACAGGGAATTTAAAATGGGAAACTGTCACAAACGACCCAATGTTATGGTAAGGTTGATTTGATGGTCTTTTGTAACAACAGTTACATATCGGATATTAAACATAAGTAAGTTGTTAATTTTGTTGTAATGTTAGTTTGCTGAACGGATGAGATGCATAATTCACCTAAAATAATGTTGACATGTTTTGGCATATCTACCAGGAAAACATATGAAGCGTTAAGTTTCGTATGAAACAAATAAAAGGTTTTAACACTATTCGTTAATTAATTGTAAAACGGAAGTACTTTTGTTGATTATCACAACATATTAATGTAATGAACGCCCACGTTTTGCTCGGACAAGTCGTTATTCTTTTAAAAAGCGGTTTCGAAGTTAAGTCTGCCCTCGCCTGCTGTGTGCGGCCGTTCAGTCTCACATCCAGGAGTTTCAATATATGAAACTGCTCGTTGTTTCTAAATACATGCGGTCCGCCGCAAAATGAAATTAATACGCTTGATATATCCAAGCATGCTGAGAATAACGTCAACCACAAAAGTCACTATTTCTCTGCTTACAATTATTACATAACTCTGATATAAATATTGTACAAAGTTTGGATACTGTAGAGGGCGCACTAGCTGAAATTTGATATCCACACATGTCACGTTTGTTGTTTGTTGACATTCATTCATTCATGGCCTAGCCTCAAAGAAGATGGAGTTGCCCACTTACGTTATTCTTCCAGCCGCTGGAAGCGGGGAGAGGATGGGGATTAAACAACCAAAACAATTTTGCAATGTATTAGGTCTTCCTCTTATTGTTTATACGATTGAATGTTTTGAAAGGTTAGTGAAAGTGTTTTTAAAATCGAATACTAAAAGCTAGGCCTAACTATGTGAGGTCAAATGTTACCAGACAGAACACTCCTCAATATGTGTTACGAGGAAGGTCAGTATTTCCACTGTAGGCCTACTATAAAACTAGGCTAGTGTACAGAAGAAACTTTTGGATCTTAATGGCTTGGATGATGAACTATTATCTTAGTACACACACGTCTTTGGTTTTTTTTTCAAATTAAACTAATTAATTGTTATTGTTGTGAATCTGATGAGGTTTGATTTATTTATATTTATTTAATTTAAAACTTAATTTAAACATTGATTAAAGAAAATCAATTAATCATTTTGTTAGACCATTTACCTCCATGGTTAGACTGTACAGTCTGCAGTATTGTAGTTTATACTTTGACCTTGGTTTGGGTGTATATTAGCCAAAATTTGTGGGGGTGTTCAAATCAGAAGTTATTCTATTAAGTATTATTTATCTCTTTGTTTGCTAATCTTTACTGTCTGATATTTTATTATACCATCATTTTTTAGAGGAAACATTGCTGAATGATGTGTGGGCTATTATAAATCAAAGCCAGTAATATACTTTAATAATATCTGTGAACACTACACATGATTACAAAGTTATATTCAGCCATAATTATACAGTTCATTTTTTACATAATTATATATGTATAATATATAGATTGTCATCATGTAATACAATACAATGCTCTGAGTCTTAGATAATAATAATACAGTTACTGTATTAGTCTTTAAATGCAATTAATCTTCACAGTTTATTTATATTTTCAGGTTGCCATGGATAACGAAAATCTTTATTGTAATTTCACTTGATCGAATAAATTACATGCAAAGAATTTTACTTGAGAATGATTTCCAGAAGGTAGAATTGGTAGAGGGCGCTTCCACGAGACATAGGTCAATTAGAAATGGCATTAACGCTATAAGCAGTGACGAGGATGACGAGCAGGCATACCTGGAAAAAAGTGTTGTGATCGTTCATGATGCAGTTAGACCATTCGTTGATGAAAATATTTTAAAGAAGATTGCATTAGCCGCTTCAGAATTTGGGGTTAGCCATATTTTTACTAAGTTCTTCAAGCCATTGGTCTCATGCACCTTTGATAAAGAATTTTGTGCACTACAGTAAAACCCCTCGCTTTAAGGGGACACCGCCAGAGCTCGATATTTCACTTGTCCGGCGTACATTGTCTAGTTAAAACTGCTCCGGGTTAGTCAACCTACCTTCTGTCAAGCCCGGGTGTCTAGCTAAGTGTGTAAACAATTAGGCCTCACACCCATATTCATGGGACAGTGACAATTTTCTGTATTTACATTTATATTCTTTAAATCTCTTGAAAGTTATGATAACAATTCAGTTTTTTTGTTTTCTAGGCTGCTGGTTGCATCCGTCCTTTAGTATCGACAACAGTTGCGGCTGATGAAGAAGGCTTCCTAGATCACACTCTAGTAAGATCTAAGTACAGAGCCAGTCAAACACCACAGGCATTCTCTTACCCCATAATTAAAACAGCTTATGAAAAGGTAATCATTAAAATAAGACACACTCCATATGCTGTTTGAAATACCATATGATGGAGTAGAGTAACCAGGCCTATAGGCATTCAAGTCTATTGTGGTGTAAAACTCTTGAGAAACTACACAATGCATAACCAATTGCACTGTACATAGTACTGTACTGAATAACATGATTCTGTCTATAAGTAGGAACATTCTGTGCAAATATTCCAATCATCTCAAAGGAATCAACCAATAATGTATTCCTATTAAGGGATACCTTTGTTGGGTCACAAGAATTATTACTACTTATTATTTACTGGTCCATAACTAGAAGTTTGATTTTTTTGTTGTCAATATACAATTATATACATATAAAATGCATTTCTTCCTAGAGTAGAGGTGTCACTTGAATAGGATTGGCCATATTTTTAAACCATATGTTTACCCTTGTTCTTTTCACAGAAAGTTGTCCCCTTAATGGAGGTTCCCTCCCCCCTCCCACAAAAGGAGAGCTTCTATGATAGTATGTTTATTTAAATTCATTAATTAATTTGTTTATTATTCTTTCAGATCTCAGAACATAACTTAGATTTTGGAACAGAGTGCTTACATGTTGCTCAGGAATATTGCCAAGTGAAAGCTAAGCTTATTGAAGCACCAGAGGATGTGTGGAAGGTACAGCAAATGTATCATCATAATTATGATTATTATTATTATATTAAGAACATTTATTTATATCGAAATCATCATCAATTTATTCAATTTCAATTACATTTATTCAATAATACCCCAAGATAAAGGCAAATATCATAAAATAAATATTTTATCAGTTTCAATTTTTTCAATTTATTTCCACAATATAACATACATATAATATACAATAACATAATGATAAACTAGTTTGTTAATAAATAAAATTGCATACAAATACAATGAAAAGTAGTTCAGTCATGTAGGGGGAGAGTCATATAAGTAAGAAAATTCAGCCCACCCTAAGATATAACATTAAATACGAAAAAAAATAAAATAAAATATTATCAGAAGTATAAAAATCATATTAATCATTACTATACTAAATCATCATTAATATCATTAAGAATATTTCAACCTCATGAGGTTATTCAGGTTGGAGACTTATCCATCTTAAACGTTTGTGTACAATACGATACACAGTACCTGAGTGGCATCTGATAAGGTGTTAGTCTTATATGGACCTATTTCTTCATGATTAGACCATGGTTTTACTGTTTCTGATAACATTATGTTTATGTTTACTAATGGAGTTGTTGTAATATTCTAGATAACATATAGGAGAGATTTGTATGCTGCTGAAGCCATTATTAAAGGTAATTTATCAAAATGTTTATCGTTATCTAGAATTGTATATACACAGTGTTTGATAAATATGATGATTAAATTTTATAATGTCATAAATTGTTCAAACATTTCTGTATAATACGTCTATGCACAGAAGACAGATGTAAGTGTGTATTCTAAGACTGTAAAGTTTTATTGTAGCTCATTGTAAGATAAACTGAAGTCAACTGACAAGAAACTCCCCAATGTGTGCCTCAATCAATCTTATTATATTTCCAAAATGGCAAGATTTAAGTTAACCAAGATTGAGTACATACTTTGTTGTGTCCCTTAAAATATTACACTGCTTTCATATACTGTATACAGAGTCTTCAGGTTCAGAAACTGTAAATACAGCATGACCCCTCATTTGTGACACCCCTACTCACAGGGCATCCCTATTAAGGGGACAATGTGTTTGTCTCCCCTTGAGTGGGTTATACTGAGCTTTGAAATATATAGTATGTAAAAATTGATAAATATATGTTGCTTTAAAATGTTCATAAAAACGTTTTTGTATTCTCCTTCAGAAAAACGTGTTTCTCCTTGTCTGGTTGGATTTGATGATAATCGTTTAGTCAAAAGTATTCAGTCAAAGTTATCTGAAAAATCACTGGTAAAGTTAACAATCCTATTTTCTGTACAGTATTTTGTGTCAAAATATAAATAGTAAAGCTCTGTCTACACTATCAACTTTATGTGACAAAAAAATGTGATATGCCCATATATGGACATGACGATGTCATATCACTATCATATTTAAGCATATCACTACCATATTTTGGCACATCACACTTTTTGACAGTGTAGACGGAGCTTAACATTTGTTGTGATTGTCTTCCAGTGTTGTACAAGTGTTCATTGGATGACCAGCACACCCAAACATATCAACTCTATCGCTATCATGATTGTAAGTATTATATATTCATGTAGGATATTTATAGGTTGGTATTTTATTCTCGTCCTTGGATGAGCGTCTGCCCACAACAATACATTTAATTCAGTTACTTTATGATTAACCATCTGTGACATTATGCAATACATTACTAAAGCTTAGAATTCATCCAAATTACAGTGAGTACAAAAACGCTAGTACTGTATATAGTATAGATCCCCTCCTTTGGGACAATCCAATTGAGGGGACAAAATTTCACTATAAACGAAATTTAAAATTTATATGACCAACCCGTATTCAGGGAACACCCTATTATTTAAGGTGACCCTTTGTGTGAAACATTTTAATACTATAACCCCTATTCAGAGGATACCCCTATTAAGTGGACAATTTGTAGGGTGTTGGCAGTGTTCTACTATTTAAGCATTATCTGAAAAGAATCTCATATATAACAGAAATCCAACCCAAGATACGCATTTGTAATCATCTTCCCAGTTCCCAGATGTTAATTGGATGTCTTGAAATTAGCTACTTGATAAATATTAATTATTAAATATGCAATATTCTGCAACAATAGTGTTTGTAATTGAGTTTGTAGTTGGAAGAGGTTACTGTTCTCTAATTCTACTGTTTAAAAAAAATATAATATACATTTAAAAAAAATATAATATACATTTTAAAAAGCTATAGATACATTTAATTTGTTAATGCCTATAATAGTTTGATCAATAATATGAAGGTTTAATGAAAGTAGTATTTAATGGACATACTATTGCATGCCATGTGACCCATAATCGTTCAATCAAATGACAGGAATTTATTTATATTGTTATAATAGTGTTTATTGCTCACACCTATATTCTATTTTGTATTTAGGAAGGAGAGGAAAGTTTGCAAGACCAAGGTAATGAAACTTTAAACTGGTTAATGACACACGCTACTGAAGGTGGGTGTCTCATAATGATATTATTAACAACGTCTCAACCAAATGTGGAGAAACTTCATCAAATTGCGCGCACACTAAGTGAAAGATCAAAACAAAACTGTGTCAACGTTAGCATCCTGGTCCTTGAAGAGAAAACGTATTACATGGGTGCGGTTGAACGCATTGGATCCCTAGTGACCACGTTGATGTTTGACCGACTTCCTGCGTTTAGTGGTCAAGTTTTTATGGTTTGATGTTTTTATCCAGGTTCTCTAATTTATTTATTTTACTAAACTTACCTTTTTTGGTATGGTGTATAAATGACCGTCCAGTGTGCTGATGTGTATGTTGAAGCAATAATTGAATCCATTTGACTTGCCAGTTTAAAAAATACCTCTTGACATTCATAGCACTAGTATTCATCCAAGTTTGACAAAAACCATATGTTGCCATCATTATCACAAACATGTTTTATTTGTGTTAACATTATGTGCGCATAAACTGATTAAAATAATGTAGATTGCTCTTATCTAGACGACCCCTAGCCCCAGTCTATTGTTGGTCACTATACTCCCAAAGTACACCTTCAATTTTAGCGATGAGGTAGGTATATTTTTTGCTAGATTGTACTTGAAATC
Source organism: Antedon bifida (assembly GCF_963402885.1). NCBI lineage: Eukaryota > Metazoa > Echinodermata > Crinoidea > Comatulida > Antedonidae > Antedon > Antedon bifida. The sequence goes on along the minus strand of NC_136226.1, from coordinate 9,596,747 downwards.
TATTTCTAGTCTGCGACCTTTGACACACCCACCAATACATGACATGACAGTAGATTTCACAAATCTACATACAAGGATACAAGTCAATAGTAATTGCATCGGTGCCAATATATTTATTTTTGTTTGGTAAGAATAGTTTGCTAATCATAGTACAGTAGAAATGATTAAAGTATAGACCATCAAGTAGAAATTTTATATTTTTAACATTTTTTTTTAAAATTTTGTAAAAGCCATTTAAAATTAGTTTTTAATATGTACAGTTTAATATATCAATTTAACAATAGATTGTTTCTTTATTTGTTAAAAAATAAGAATTTAAAGTCCACCTAACAAATAAGAATAATACACACAGTATTTTTTAGTACAGTACTGTGTAGTTGCATTTAAAACTAAAATTATTTGGGCTTGGTCCTCTGTTAAATTTCTATTAGTAAAATAAGCATTCATAGTTATTAGTACATTTAATGTATAATTACCTACGGTAGATAAATATGGTAGTAGAAATTGAATACAGTATGTATCACATAACTAAATATGGTATACAGTATGCGAAATGTTCACCAAAACTGTGTATATAGTTTATGTACTCAATAAATAAATAATTATAAAGTTGGTTTATTTAATGAGTTGACTACTTATATGATTATACTGTGCATATTATAACCTCCATTGAGCAATTATACAAAGCTGTAGTTGTCTTGCGTGTACCCACTTGTACTCCTGTGCGTGAAACATCATTGATGGTGATGATGGCAGTAGAACAACTTATCATTGCAACATAAGGAGGTAAAGAATAATACTGTATGTTTGTTTACTTACATTATGTTTAGTGTGCATGTAATACATGTGGATGTAGTTGTGCTGAGTGGAGGGGACACCCATTTTCTTCTGCCCAGACCAAAGCTTATTATAAGGTCTTCTACCCAGACATTAAGCTTATTTTAAAGTCTTCCATCCAGACCAAAGCTTATTTCAATATCTTCCACCCACCCTAAAGCTTATTTTAATATCTTCAACCCAGACCAAAGTTTATTTTAATGTCTTCTGCCCAGCCTAATTTCAACAAACCTAAGAAATCTATGGGTACCTGAAAGCACTGTTATTTCTTTCCCTCTAGACAGCTGCTCTAGACATCCCGGACATGTATTCAGGATTAGGAATTGCTTTCGTACTTAAACATTTTAAGTACAGTATGTCTGTCATTTTTGTTGCTCTATCATTTTGTAATCAACAGTGTATTAGTAATGATTTAGAAATCATGGACTCTTCACATTAAAATTAGAAATATAAAAATATATTTAGATGCAGATAACAAGTTTAATATCACTACAGTATTTTACAAAGTATAGTTAACATGGAATTATAATCTCATAAATATAAGTATATAAATGGAAATAATAGTATAATACAAAATTATTCTGACTAGATTAAAAATTGTTTAATGTATTTACAAAGTGTGTTTATTGACCAATTTAATGTTTGATTAAATGTTGTAATTATCTCGGTGACAATAACAATCTTGTCATGATTCTTTATAGGTCAAAGGTCACACTTCAGTTGATAAATAACACTTTGGTCAGTATTTGTTGTTTACCAAACAACATAGCCACCATCGGAACCACCAGTCATCCAGTTGCCCTGACGTTGTGTCATCACCACGTTCTGTCCTTGTGTTGCTGCCATTTGTGCATGGTTTGGAGCGTAGCCTGGAGGAGGAGGCTAAATTGGAAAAATTGAATTTGTTTAGTTTTTTAGCCTGTTTGAACGTAAGTTTGTTATTGTTCTTCCTATTGTCTGTAAATATTAAAGATGTATTGTCCCCCAAAAACATGAAAAATAAAGATTAATAAAATCAGACTTATTATTATTATCAGATATTATTTTGTAGTTTTAATAGTTAATCACTTCCATAGAAAAAAAAACAGAAACAAATTATGGTTTCACTTATAAAATGGCAAAATAAATGGTTAAATTCAATTCAATTATTTTTTCTGGGGGACAATACATCTTTAAATGCTGATTGCTATTTTAAAAACTAATAATTTGTATTTTAGAGTACCAGGAAAGAAATAAAAAAAAAAAACTTTGATAATGACCTTTCACCTTGAATCACATTCTGAATTGTATTTCAAAGCCTCTTTTCAAAACTACTGGAGCGTATATTTACTGAAATATTTCAGTAGGAGGAGAACAATGGCATTGTTTAAACTACCGTATTACAACGCATATTCATTGAAACCTCTCTTGTCTGAATCGGCCAAAAACCCCAGCTCAGTATAATGAATCTATCCGTTTTGCAAATGATATATTATGTACTGTAAAGTAAATTTAAAAATGAAACAAAAGTCTCCTATAACTCTGTTTTATCATAAATTGTTTAATGATGTGAAATGAACTGAATTTGTCTTTTAGAAATTGGACTTGATTAAAACTTGGATTGTGAACTATTAGTTGATAAACTTACTGGGATTGATGTTGGGTTCCTTGCGCCAGCATCAAATCCTCCTTGAACCACTAATGTACCTCCTTGTTGAAGTTGTGCAGGAGGCATTGGTGGCTGACTCATTGGAGGTGCTGCAAAGTTCTATGAAAATGATAACAAGAAAAATTAGTATCAGCTAGTTAATGTTAATATTCCAATAACGTAATTACTTGTCTTTTTAACTGTAAAGTCATAATTACTTTGCTTGTTATATTGAATTTCAATGGGATACTGTAAGATTGTATGTATAAACACCAAAAACGACAAAGACTACATTACATTATTTACGTACACCGATAATTCCAACACAGCACAGACAAATTTAATTCCTACCTGGGGTTGAGCAGTGTATGGTGGTGGTGGACCCTGTGGCCCTTGTGGTGCATAACCTGGTGGAGGTGTAGGTTGAAAACCACCGGCTGCAGCATGTGGGTAGTGCACAGGTGGGTACCCTTGTTGCTGAGGGTATCCTTGTTGCTGAGGGTATCCTGGTTGAGCTGGGTAACCCTGTTGTGTTGGATAGGCTCCAGCCTGTTGCACTGGGTATGCTGGCTGCTGTACTGGATAGGCCGGCTTCTTTTTCTTCTCTGGGAAAAAACATCAAATATCAAAAAATTATATTAGGCTTACTAGTTAATGACAAGAGTTTATTTCTTAGTTAGATGAAATCTAAAAATTAAACTACAATAGACCAAATAAAATAATTATCATTCATTGTTGTGTTTGTATTGGCAGTATTTTGTTTAAAAATCCAGTAAGCAAATTATTAATAGTAGTTATTAAGTTTAAGTATTTACAGTATTTTAGTTATTAATGTAGGTGTTCCATACAAAAATAGCTAATGTTATACGACGCCGCCCAGTGGTACTGCGACCGAAATCCATTAATGCACGGCCGAAATTAAGTACGACTGAAATTATCCTACTAGAAGTGTCTAGCTAGTCTAGGCCTAGACTTCCATACTTTAGTCAAACCCGCCCAGAAAAAGTCAATGTGTTCTAGGCCTAGTTAGATAGGCTCCACCGTAAAACAGTACTCTTCTATGTTGTAGAATGACTTACCTTTCTTACCGAACGGCATTTTAGCTTTCTTTTGACTAAAATAACAGTAGCTGCAGTGAGTATTGTGATCGTTTTTGATAAACTCTCTGCTGTGTGTTTACAATTTACATTATAATATACAAATTTGCATAATTACGTTATAGCTATTAATAGCCACAAAAGCGCCCTCTTTTATGACGCACTTCCTATGACGTAGGGCATGTGATTTTGAGTTTAATTTTCCAGAAAAATAACAAAAAATATGATTCATATATATTTATATATATATTATAACAGTATGTATAACAAAATATATCACATGAGGTGAGAAATAAGTACACTATTGTTTAAATCGGTTAACCGGACTACTGTATTTATTATATTATTATAGACTCTACCTATAGTACTAGAGGTATATAAGTAGACCGTTGTGTTCGTGAGGGGGGATAGACAAGACCATACACAACATATTTCATTTTAGTATTAAAATGCGCACCTTTATCGCGCCTATAAACTAATGTTTCAACCCGGGCCTATATCTATCCGAGATTACAAATTACTGTAACATTAAATACAATACGTACCTGCCATTTTCCTGTCGTTAATAGACCTGTGCAACTTGTGTGTCAGTGAAGGTGTGTATTGATTGAACTAAAAATACGCATCGACTGTTTGCACACATAATTTACAGGTCAGTAAATATCAAAGTCCAACGCGTTAAGCACTGTTTACAGTGTTTATTGTATCAAACATCTCGTTTTAAAACTTCAGTTACCTCAAAGAGAGAAAGTTATTCAATTCGATATGAACGCTTTTCTGAATTTGTTCTTTCCCGTCTTCCTTTTTGTTGCTGTTAATTGTGCACCAATTAACGAAGGTAGTTTACACTTTTTAATTTTTAGATAATTAGATACAAATCTTGAATAGTAGGTCATTAGTATTACTGAATTTATGTTCGTTCACACCGGACAAAAACACTGGGTGCTTCTCACCTTTGAAGTTAGCGGCCTCATTTCACCCTCTCCCTAAAAAAACATGCAAACATAACAAACTGGTGCATTAAAAGTTTGGAAGGCTCAGTTTTTGCAGCCAGAACCTATGGATGCATTTTGTTATAATATGATATGGACTTGTTTTTCTTTGCAACTAGGCGATGCACGTTCTCGTACGGATAGACGTCTGATTGATCTCAGCAAAAACAAGGTAAGTAAGATCAGAGTACTACAACTGAAAACTTTGGTTCACAACGCGGGCGGCGTACAAAAGATTACAGCGTGCGCACGACGTACGTGATAGTTCTTTATTTCTAAGGCCACCAAATGTTAGATTTATAAGTTTCTTATCTAAATATGGACAAAACATCTTTTCTTTAAATCTTTTTATAATTAATAAGTAATATTTTAAACATTTTTTGCAGCTGGAATTTTTAAAGAAACAGGTAAACTCTAATTTATATTTATTTTAAAATGAAATGTCATTGTACAAAGAAGTTATTTCTTGGAAAGATTTTGCTCTTAACAATGAATAGACAATGAGTATCCTTCATGATACACGTAGATCAAAAACCCATCTTGTAAAATTGTCCGTCCGTTTACACTATTTCTTATAAATATTGTTTTGTCTAATTTTTACAATGTTTTTTTTCTTAGATTGAAGATATAGGAAAAGGGGTAAGCATTCAAACTAATCATGAATAGTAACTTCTGATTAAATTTAAAATTTGAATTATTTATTTCCCTTTTTATCCCTAAACTTCGACACCTTTGTATTCAGGTAATTCAGAATAACCTATATTATTTTGTTATTCTTGCAATTCTTCTGAAAAGTTGAACGAACTTTCTCAGACGTACTCAACGCTTCCAAGCGATGATACAGAGCAAAATAGGAAGCAGATTGAAGGAGACAATGTAGATATTACGTCATCTGAGAATATTAAAAATAATTTGGGCGAAGAAAATCATTTTCTAGAAGGATCCGATAATAAACAGATAAAGCGAACAGAGGATTGGGAAAACAGAAAACTTCAAACTCAAACTGAAACTATAGAGGGCGACATGCTAACCAAATTTGAGCAATTAGAAACTGAAAAGCATATTTTACAGGAGGTTAGTAATGATTAATTTTATTATAATTAAAATATATAATAATAATAAACAATATTATTTCTAAACCGGCACACGTTCGAAATAGAACAACATTTGACGCGGGTTTATTCATTTGAATGAAGTCGGTTTTAATTTAATTATTCCATTTGTTTTAGCATCTTGAAAAAGTAAAAGAAAAACAAAGTGAAAATCAAGATAACGGTACGTTGCAACTGCATACTATTATTTGAAATAATAAACATTTTTGTTTTGCTATTCTGTAATCTACTTCACATCATACTTCACGTTCTGTCTTTAAGAATTACCGTATGTTTTTGGTAGGTTTTGACCCTATGGGTTACTTTGGTCATGTTAAATCAAGCGATCTTTTACGAGCTGCACCGGAGAAAAATATGGAGCTTCCGAACCGAGGTGTACACTCGGGAATGTTCGCTGATACTCCGTTTGCATCCGAAGAACTTGGAGCAGTGAAAGGTACGTTTGTACCTTTGCCTATTCTCTCTCACTCCCACTTTGCACTATTAAGAGCATTTTAACTGGACAGTAGTCACACTACAGATACAAAGAGCACACTTTTCATTAATGTTCACATTTAAATTAACATTTTCGCCTATACCTACTGAACATAAACAAGAGGGCAGTTCTAGAACTTCCTGTCTTTAGAAAGAGAACGAATGGTATAAATTAGAAAATAATTCATTGTCTATCCTTATTTTCGCATTTAAGGATTAAAAAAGAGTAAAGAAGAAAATGACCAAAAGTCTGAGGAAGAAGAGTCAGAAATATCTGGTAATGACAAAGGTAACACCAAATCTTTATTTTAGCTTGGAATAAATTATCACTTTTTAATTCTGCTGACTAATAATATTGGCCAGTATTTTTTGTCAGTACCAATGTTTATCTAGTGTGAATGTGTGCGGTAAATTTTGCAAGACGCAAGGTTAAAAAGTTGCCAAGAGTGTTAACCGAGTTACAACGTCTTACTTATTTATAGTTGCAGATGTGTTGATAGCGGCTTTGGTGTCTGATATTCAACTTCTTTTAAACAACGGAGTTGACTTTGACGAGATACATAAGATGTTACAGGAAAAAATTGATAGTAATTCGCATTTAATACGTTGATTATTATATAGCAAATCACCACATTTCACACTATAACATTGTTCATATCATCATTTTGGCTAAGTTTTCGTCGTGATAACAGTCCAATCTGAACACTGACTGACATCTCATCGTTGCTATATATAGAAGCCATCACTGCGCAAAGTAAATCATTCTCCTGGCATTCTCTGCACCATCATCGTCTTCTTGGTAATTACTATTTTCATTTTAAACTTCCTCTTTTCTTATACTATCACCATCTTGTAATACCCTCCACCTCGATATACCCATATTATAACCATCTCGGCCTACCTCGCTACCACCATCATCAATCAATGGACGGTCCATCAACCACCTTCATTCAGTCTGGTGTACATAAGTTAAATTCTAATTTTTAAAGCAAAATAATTTGGAACATTTCTTCGTAGACTTAAATGATACCTCGAGTGCAGAGAAGGAGCTAGCAGATTTGATGGATAAGGCAAGGGGAGTCGATGGCCAAGATTATACTGAACGAAAACTTCATGATATTATGATGTAGCCTAGTAAAGCAAAATATATACATTATATATTATATATAAACACTGAATTAAAGGACTGTAAATAATACTAAATCTTGGAGGTATTATCTTCATGACCAAACTACTACAGTAGGCCTAGCAGCGGTTTTCCTAATGGATGTACAGGATCTGAAGTGAAGGAATAAGTGTAATTCCTTCATGGTTGAAGCAAGTTCAGTTTGAGGAGTAGTAAGCCTACACGTCCATCGTACATATAGGCGTACATTTTATTTAGGGCAAAACGAAACGTTTTATGAACTTGCTTTCCAATCTCTGAAACTATCCTAGTACAAGAGTACGTAGATTTAGTTCCAAGTCCATCGCGAATTAGTTGACATTGCAAAATAAAGGGTATTGTAAGCCAAAATAGTATAACGACAGGAAAGAAATTGATAATAACGGAAATTGTAGACAGGAGGCAGTTAAGACTTGTTCACGTTTAAAAGGAACATTATTGGGGCCAAGAAATTGAAATTTAGAACAAGGCGTTGTTAATTATATAACAGTCCACATTCGCTATTGTTTATTGGGAAAATATAAATTACCAATCAGCGTTGTGTGCTTAAGCTGAAAAGAGTATGAGCCTAGACAATTATAAATAAACTATAAAGAAAGAGAATACGAGAGAATAAAGAGAATATAATGGTGTTTTGAGAGTTAAATCCAATGCTACAAGACCACTTCAACATCGATGCCTTTATTTAACGTCCTTTTATTTTCTTATCTGATTTTATTTTTTGAAAAGCAAAAATACGGCCTAGGGGTAAGTTCTTTTAAAATTCAGACAATAATAAAGAGTTTGATTCTATGCTTTCTAACACCTTTGTAAATCCGTAATGAATAGAAATTAGATAAGCACTGAAATTGGACACCTTGCTTTGATGAGGCAATGCGTTCATCGGGACTCAATCACTCACAACGAATCTTCACGTCATTCAGCTATGATGGCATTACTGGCTATAGGCTTCAACCGGGTTTAAAACACATTTCGTTTCCGTATTTTAAACAGTGATAGTAATAACAGACGCCTAGTATCTATTTAACGAGGGTCAACCATTTGTCTGAAGTAGAAGAGACGAAGCTTGATGTTTTTAGTAAAGAAATCTATTTTCTAACTTTGTGAATCCGTTACCAGTATCTTCTGTATCCAGTCGCGGACGAACAATAGAAACATGACAAATTTGTGGTCCGTTTTACTTCCTACGTTGGTGATAATTACCGGATTTCTCGACAAGTAAGCTTAAGTATACTTTTGTTCTTATTTATAATATATTCGACATTGTTTATAGGTATTGTTCTACATAGGTTAGCTACCTTCTTTCGTTAATGTATCGTTGTTTCTTACTTTATCTTTACGGCAAGTCACCAATAACTTGTTGGGAATTTGTTTTTAAAAGTATACACGAATAAGAGGGTGTGTGCGGTGGTTTGCCTATATTGCTAGTGTATTTTGATTTATCTGTCAATAATAATAGTATAGAATATATCTTGGAAATGATTCCATGAATATATTGTACCCCTAAAGGCGATATTGGGTAATTAAAATCTGTACAGTGACGACTAATTTTTATATTTTGATCACACCATGTTAAATCGTGTTCTTAGCCCGTAAAGTCAAGGCCATTGTCTGTTCTAGTTTTTACCACTTGCGGTGCTTTCTCCTGGCGTACATGATTGCTTATTCATTTTAGCATGTGTTTTGGATTTCAATAAAGCTCTCAATAATCTTGAAATAGCTCATCATAAAGACCCCTGATGTGAGTAAACACTAGAATCACTATATTATTATGTCAATCCCCTGCATTACACTCTTGCCGTTTATGTTCAATTACCGAATGTTTTAAACACTAAAATATTAATGTTAATATTCATCATCATCTATTATAGTTACCAGAAACTACGCTGAATAATTTCAGATTAAAAAAAAATGGTAACTGCAAATAAAGAGACGAAAAAACATTGTGATTTTTTTGTTTGTTTCCACAAAAAGTATCCGTAAAAATGTTTGCGTCAATACACTGCCTGCATCGATCAGTAAGTTCATATTTTCCCGCGATTGTGGGAAGAAATTCATGATGAAGTCAAAGACTAATTATAATTGATAATTTCCCAATATTTTTATTCAAAAAGAAGTGTTTTTGCTTGTTCTCTCTGCTGCTTGCTTTTGTATTATTTTTTATGAATGATTTTTTGAAATTTGTTGTTTTGATATTTTCTGATATATTTATTGAAATGCTATATTTTATCTTTATGTGCTACTTGGTAAGAGGTTTCACTGGCTCTTGTCATAGGAATTTAGTTCCTGTTTGTGTTCCCTGCCACTTTGTACTTGTTTGTTGTTTTTATGATTGGCAAATAAGAATTATTAGTAAAAGTGTTTACCTCACTCAAACCACTAGTATCCGCTAATTAATTGCAGTGTTGACAGCAAACGGAGAGAGCTGCAGGCACCAACGGACCTTGCAGCTGAAGCCATTTCCCCCTTCAGCATTCGTGTTTCTTGGAAAGATCCGAATCAAGTTCGAGGAAAATTGACTTACACGATCATCTACAAAGTAGTCCCAGAACAGATCGAATTAGGCGAGCTTGGAGAGTAAGCCACATAACACTTGTTTTTCTAATAATTTTCTAATTTCTGACTTAAAATTAATTGTATTAAAACATTTGATTGATGTTAAATGCGTCAGTGTATATACATTTTTTATCAATTAATAATTATTTTATATTTTGATGACATGGATGACCTCGTAACATGTGCATGAGTTTAATTAGGCATACTTCGCCTACAGTACATTCATTTATGCAACTGTATAAATTACAGTAGTCATGGTGGATAGAAAAATAGTTTTTCTCCTACATTTAGTTAAATTATATTTGTAATGAGTTGGTGGAAATATATACACTTAATTTAGAAAATATTATTGCGGCATCACTTTTATATTTTTTGTTTTCTCATTTATAACTAGAAATGAAGAAATTGAAGTGATGAATACGGATTTTGTATTGATAGACAAGCTTCTGCCTTTGACAACTTATGTATTTGTTGTCATGGTTTCAAAGGGAAGATCAAAGAGTCCGCATAGTACATCGGTGATGAATACGACCAACGATCCTCTCGAGTGGGGAGCGACTCTGGAAGGTAAAAATAAGATGGCATTGATATAGAGATTTGAATAAGTAGAATACAACACTACTACGAATACGTACATTCTTAAGAAAACAAATAGTTGAATAAAACAAGATGGCTTGATGATGTTTTAAATTAAGACCGAAAGCAAGAGAAATACACATGAATAATATTGGTATAAGTTTATATTGTGAATGCTTAGATCTTTCTTAAAGAGCGCGATAAAATCGAGTCTTAAGCTCTGTCTATACTATCAACTTTATGTGACAACATATGTGATGTGCCCATATATAGACTAATATCGTTTCTTTTTGCAGCACCTGTGCTATTACGTGTTGTGGGACATGGTGACGGAGTTAAAGTCGTAGCGAGGACAACTGGATATTGTGAGTACAGTAATGTTTGTATTTCATATAAAAACAATTAGGCCTATTGGATTATTATTGAAGTATAAGAATAATGTAAATAGTTTTTGTTTGATTGAAATGAAATGAAAAGCTTTTTCTTCCCTTTAGTATCCCTTATATTAAGCCTCTATTTTAGGCCTACATTAAATTTACTACATCGTAACGTACATCTTGCTCACAAGGTCTTTATCGATTAATCGATAGGTCATTAATGATTATGATGATTTGATATTGTGTGTTTTTTTTCTGGTAAAGCATATAATGTTTACTATACCAAAAACAAAACATTGCCGCTTGAAGAATGGTCAGTGACACAGCAGAGAACAATCCGTCTTCCTGAACCATATAACAAATATTACTTTAGAGTAACCACTCAGATGTTGCATATGGAAAGCCCGCCCTCAAATATTGTCTCTTATCCAGAAGGTGAGTGGTTGTTCAAACTTTTACATGTTTGCTATCATCAGTAATAACTTTACTTACATGATTATAAAAGCATGCGATAATATACAATACTGTATAACCCTTCTTTGTTTATTTTATTAGGTTTTTTTTCTATTTTTCATTACAACACATTCTTCATTATGTTTATTAATTAGGCTTAGTAGATTTCTTTCAATAGGCCTATACTTTTTAAAACAGAAATAACTTTTGTATTCTGTATCTTTTCGAGTTTTCTTTTTGAGTTTTCATTTTACTATCGTATAATCTATTTCCTTGTCTACAGACTGTGGAGTTATGATAACTGCAGATTCTCCTCCTTCTGGAACCATCATGCAGTTCATAAAGTCCTCCTACGTTCGCTGTCGATACCGCTTTACGGCTCCTGCGAATAAGAAAGTCACTATCAACATAACGCGACTAGACTTCTTACCAGAGACCAATAACGAGTCCGTGCCAACAAAGTTTTTGATCCGTGAATCGATGGTATTTCAGACGTTTACTGATAGAGACCAAAAGACAAGGAAAATGGCGTCTATCTCCAGTCGGGATGGTTTAGATCTACCATTAATTGTGACGTCAACACAGCAGCAACTCAATGTGTTTTATACAGGACCAAGTACGGTGTCTGGTCTCTTTGCAGTTCACTATCAGTTTGAATTACCGGAAAACGTTTCATACCAACACCACGAGATCACAAAGAGTATGCTATTGTCATTCAGAAATTAGTGTGATAATATAAGTGTGTGTTTGTTTTAAATAAAAATAAATTAGTTTAAGTTATTATTCATTCTCAATCTAATCTAATCCATTAGTAGAGTTTTTACCAGAAAATCCACATGACTGTTCCTGATTAGAATAAAAAGGGCGATCGCTTTAGATGTGTGAATTGAAGAAATGTTATGTTGCAATAGAGTTGTATATTTCAAGATACCAACAATGAATTTCTGTTTTTTTAGAGGCACCAGAGTTCCTGTCGAAACCGAGGAATGCTTCCGCACAATCCGGCAGTCCGTCATTCTTGGTGTGTTCCGTTTATGGATATCCGAAACCTGTTATTTCGTGGTTGAAAGGTAATACAAACAAGTTATTATTATTGCTGAATCTGTGTATTTGACACTGTGATTTGTTTAAATTACATAAGTTTGTACAGAGAGAATTCCCCAATTTGTATATCACACATGGATTTTTCCAATTTTCCTTTCAGATGGCAATAGTTCAGTGGCAGCAGTCATAGAAGGACGTCTTCTGGAAACTCTAATGGAAGGTGTATTCTTTATCAGCAAGACAGTAAAAGAAGACGCCGGAACCTACACGTGTGTTGCAGAGAATTGGGCAGGTCGCATAACAGCAGATGCTGTATTAACCGTCCTAGTTCCACCAACCTTCATTGAAAAACCAGAAGACATTGAAACGACGGAAGGGAATGACGTCACTCTTAGATGCCGTGCAGACGGTGTTCCTAAACCAGAAATAAAATGGAAGAAACTGAAATATGACATTGTACCAAATGATAAATATTTGTTGAGCGAGGGTGGTGAAATTTTGACAATTAATAACGTTAATAAGGATGATTCTTCTACTTACATCTGTGAGATAAATAGTCCGATGGACACAAGTTTTCGACCCGAGTTTGCCAGAGCAAAACTAGAAGTGACAAGAGTGCCAGGTAAGATGTAATTTATCTTTTACTTTTGATTACCTAAGTCTTGTTCACTATATACTGGCATGTGTTTAGAAATGATGTTAATATATTAGCCTAATCATAGTTACATTTTTTCAGGATGTTATGGTTTTAATTCTATTTTTTTATTTGACTGTTACTTAAAAAAGTGAAAATAAAATGCGAAACATTTTTTTTATAAAATTATATCGTAGACGAATCACGGGTACCGCCTCAAGTGGAATCTTTGACAGTTATCCCACGATCAGACGCCATACACATTATGTGGGAACCTCCAGATAGCGAGCAAGGCACTATAGTACGTGGATATATACTTGGTATTGGCAAGAATCTTCCTGACGTCGTTATCAAAGAATTGGACAGCAACAAGTTATCGTATACTTATGTTAATGTGAGACCGTCCGCGAGTTACGTCATCAAGTTAAGAGCATTCAACCAAGCTGGAGAGGGCGAACCTGTGTATAAAATTGTTGAGATACCAGATACTGATACAGGTATTTATATTGGTCGAAAGACTTTTCTTGATTTGGTAATAATATTTTCGTGTTGATGATCCAATGTTCGTAGAAGATTTGGACTTTTCTTAAGTTATTCGCCGCTGGTGGCGCTTTAAAAAAAGTTTAACAAGTCAACAACTAATCGATAGTTATAGCTTATCGTATTTTTATCTGTCATAAATTTTATTTTATTAGTTGATAGTAGACCACTTGACCCACCGTTCGCCGTGAAACTCCAGACCACAGGTCCATCAACGATGATTGTGGCCTTTATGGCACCTGATGGAGCGGATGGTAAAGTGATGTATACAGTTAAATATACACCATCTTATCCTCTGAATGTGAAGTAAGTTCTTAAGTTGTTCACCACTCGATTTTGTTAGAAATCCAATATTTAATAAAGATGCATTTTGAAATATTGTACATAAAGTCCGTCATACGGAGATTCAGTCAATGCCCTACATTTTAACAGCTTGTTCAATTATTTGGAAGTGTAATAATGCCAAATGGCCACTTACTTCGTACATTAAACTCTTTGAGAATTAAGTCTATAATGTTTCTAAAATTGTTTAAGATTATCATTAATGGCGTTAGGATGAATGTCTCGAAAGCCTCAATAGGGAATTACAGTAAAAACTCTCCTTTTAGACATCCTTGGGGACACTTTCCTGTAAAACCAACGAGGGGGAATTAATGTTTTCACTACAGAAACACAGGGGACACCTCTATTATGTTGACACTTTGTTGAGTCCCATACATAGATGTCCTTCTCAATATAGGTATCATATTCAAAATAAAATAGTAGTTGACCCCATGATACATATGTAATCTCAGTCCCCAAACCCATACAACAAGAAAAGAAGCCAATCTAGTTGTTTTAAATATGTCATGTTTAATGTGGGACGATGCGGCCAGGCCACACACGCCAATTGCACCATACGTTGCGAAGCCCGTGTCGTACAACTACGATGTAATTTAAACACGTAGCGAAGAGTTAACAATCATTATTCTCTAACATATGTTTTATTTGTTTAGATTAATAAATACAACTGAAACCACGTTGACTTTGACAAACTTAAAGCCATATACAGTGTACGAAGTGAGTGTTAAAAGAACAACAATCGAGGGTTCAAGTCGCTACAGCATTGTGTCTTTTAACAAAACGTTTGAAGATGGTATGTATATCAATATCAATATTCAAATTGACCAGTAACCATGTTCACCAATCACACTTATATAAAGGGAAACAATTCTACTTAAAATTGTAATAAATTCTCTCATCTAAGTGAAATATTTAAATATTTACTGACTTAAGTGAAATGCTTAACATTTAAGAGCAATATGATTGGTGAATACGACCATGATTTGTCAAGTTATACCAGATTTGATCAGTGTTATACTCCTTGTATAACTTTTACTTCACCGATTACAAGAAAATGATGATGACGAAGATGATTATGATGATGAGGACGATGATGATGATGAGGACGTTGATGATGAGGACGATGATGATGATGACGATGATGATGACCACGATGTTGACGATGATGATGAGGACGACGAGGACGATTATGATGATGATGACGATTATGATGACAATGATGATGACGATTATGATGAGGACAATGAAGATGATGACGATTATGATGATGACGATGTTGACGATGACGATTATGATGATGACGATTATGATGATGACGATTATGATGATGATGAGGAGGAGGAGGAGGACGATGATGATAAGGACGATGATGATGATGACGATGATGATGAGGACGATGATGATGACGCTGATGATGATGATGACGGTTATGATGATGATGATGACGATTATGATGATTATGACGATTATGATGAGGACAATGAAGATGATGACGATTATGATGACGATGATGATGACGATTATGATGAGGACAATGAAGATGATGACGATTATGATGATGATGACGATGTTGACGATGACGATTATGATGATGATAAGGACGATGATGATGACGATGATGATGAGGACGATGAGGATGGCGCTGATGATGATGATGACGATGACGCTGATGATGAAAATAAGTTTTTAAACTGTTGTTTATATTCGTTTCAGCTCCAAGTTCCCCGCCAAGTGATCCAACGTTAGTTTTATCTGAATACAGTTGCGGAGCCATTATTGTGAATTGGCTTCCACCTGCCAAGCCAAACGGCATTATTAATGGTAAGTGTAGGTAATAATAATATGATGATAATAGAGGGACAGCCAGAAAGAATATCGTCCAATGTTGAACTAATGTTCCATAACGTGTTTGTGTGCATTTGGAGCTTTATGTGTTTTACATTAAGTTTATCTTACTTATCTGATGATGTTATAACTGAGAAAATATGCAAAATGGAAAATACTTTTATATATGCTATTATATAATAACGGTAACTAACGATAACTACTAAAAATATCAACAAAGTACACATTTGAAAGTGATGGTTTTGTCTGAATACGTCAGGTAGAGCACTGTATAATCTCATGTACTTTCTGGCACTGCGACAGCGCCAGGATTCGAATCCAGTATTATTTGGTAAGACAAGACCATGGCATTAGTAAAGAACGCATGTTAACATTTCCACATCACTTAAAAAAAGGCATTTTCGCATAATTTTGTTACAGCATACATCATAATGTACAGTATCAACTCTCACCTTGGTGACAGCGATTGGGTTGTTGAGGTAGCCGACGGAGGTGACTTGACACGTACGATACATGGATTGGTTAGCAGCACTAGGTATTACTTTAAGATGAAGGGACGGACGAGTAAAGGATGGGGACCAGTTTCGAACACCGTCTCTATGTCGACTGGACGTTGTCCTTAGGTGTAAGCATATACCGTAATGCTATGCAGAAGCATACAAACATTGTAATATATAAGACAAATAGGGTTTATTATTATTTTCACATATTGTTTGAAATAGCAAGACAATAATAGGCCAGATAACTTCACTCACTTTCGATAAATCGTCCGCGTGCCTGAGCTCCCTACTAAGGTTGAAGGATAGGATCCACGGAGAGCCTTCGTCCTCATTAATCATGTTTATTATGAAATATAATTGTAATATATTTAAATATTTTTTTATAGCCCGTGCTGTTGAGTGATATAACATTAAACGGCTCTTGAAGGAAAGATTTTCAAAACGTTAACGTTCATCTAAATCTTGGTTCCCACTAGGACGTAACGCAAGGACGTAAGCGCAACGCAAGCGTGTTGACCAATCACAAGCAAACATTCGGATAATCCATCGCTTGTGATTGGTTAAATTGCTTACGTCGTTGCGTTACGTCCTAGTGGGAACCAAGCTTGAGTAACGGTATGTCGCTTCCTCGCGTCTTCTCGATCACGAAAAAAAAATCTTGCATTGTTTGATAATCAAAATATTTTAAAAGAATGTAATATAATAGTTAATCACTTAATAAAATTAGGTTAACGAACTCATGCATTTATTCTTATAACACAATTGAGAATTCATTGAGTTAATAATTAGTTTTACAATGTGTTTTTATGATGTCAATGTCTCCCTAACTAGTGTAATGCAGGTAGGCCTATTAACGTTTTAATTCACAATGTTCCACGACAACCTTTATGTTAGTGAACATAAAGGAGAAACCCCCATTGGCCTTGTCGAACGCGTACTGAGGCCCACAATTACGTAAGTATTACTATTATTTTTAAACTAAACAAAATGTTAATTATTTTACAATATATTAATAATAGTTAAGTTTGCACTGACAAACATTTAAAATCGTTGGTTATAAAATCTGTATCTGTATTTGATATCTTATAGACAATATTAGTACCCATGTTCCAATCTGATTTTGCTCTAACCTACCTAAATTATGAAAATATATGATTATACTGTACTGTAAGTATACAGGAATAGGGAAAATCGAAACCGCCCGGTGATATATTGGAAATTAATTTTAATCATAATGTAGCCTACTATTGATGAATACAATAAACTTGTAAATATTTAACATAATGTTTGATTTATTAACATATTGCTAACAACACGGTTTCAAAGGACTCGAGTAGAATTAATAGCCTGTGCGACGTTAGCATTTTGATCTACTGTATCCTGTGCTACTAAAATGCAGTAAGGCATCAATCTGCCCTTAACGTGTACATTTTATTTATTTCAATAGTTACACTGTTAGGCAAACATCGATATATTACAAAAAGCGTCGATGCTGAACTTAGTATTATGTATTATGCATAGTGTAATCAATTTGTAGAGTTATGATTTATGTAATTTAATTTCATGTTTTAATAACCTGTGCAAAATGCTGTATATCTATTAAGCAATGCTATACACATGGCTGGGATATATGACATTATATTTACTGCCACACTTCACATATCATTGTTCAACACCCTATTGAAATAATTATAAATTGAGCACCATGCATTATTGAGTTGGAACATTAGGCCTATATACAGTGGCCCAATACACAGAGGTATAGGCTTATACGAAGATCCTACTTTTGTCACGATGTATCAATTATCGAATTGTGATAGTCCCAATAATTCAGACATAAAAAAGTGATTAAGAATTAAGTCGAAATAGGCCTATACTTGTCGAATTTAATTATCTAAAGAGATACAATACATCGATTCGGTAACACTTTCAATTGCATGTGACAAAATGATATGAATATGTTTATATTATAAGCGTGGTGATTTTCGAACCCCTACAACATGTCGGAACCCCATACTTATTACACCGCTCAACGAATCAACATCGAGTTTCCTATCATTAGATGCGTGCGCATACTACCTCCGTCAAAAACAATAATTTACGCGCTAACACAGGTTGTAAACGTACGTATACATCTTATGCAGACAAGAGCAAACTTAACATGGGCGAGATCATTCATCTGCAGATTGGACAATGTGGAAATCAGGTTGGAACTCAGGTAATTATAATGTTTTTCCTTCTATTTTTTACCTGTGTGATAAATATAAACTCACGTAGAATGAGTGTGATGTTCTGCTGCATACGTCATCAATGCTGAATGAAATTGTTACCTTAGAACTAGGAGGATGAAGCAGTGATAGTATTAATGATTATTGATGCATGAATTTCATTATCTTATACATTATTATTCGTAGTATCTGCGCGTTTAAGATCGTAAACGAATTGATAAGTTATTATGCTTTGCTTTACAAATGTATTACGCGCAAAGTTGTGTTAAAGATGTCGACCTTTTATTGGCAACATGTTGCATTAGGAACAGAAAAAGAAAATACTTTTCTGAAATTCAGTTGCTCAGACCAAAACCATTTCAATTAAATTTATAGAGCGTTTCACCATAAGAAAGATATGGTTATTACTTTTCAAACAATTTTGAACTCGGCTCTATTGAAGGAAAACCAAAAATGTACGTCCAGTGTTTTTTCAGAGGCAAAATGTTAATGAATATAGACATACTTTAGGTTTGAAGGAAATGTATATAACATAATAAGGAAACGGTTTACAGTGCAGATTTCAGTATAAACTGAATAGGATATCATTCTGATGTTGACAGCGCGTCCTGAGGCGTCATGACGATACTCACTCATCTCCCTCTCTCATTTCTTTAGACTTTCGACATCTCATTTATCTCTTCTTTTTTTTTTCGTGAATCTAAGTAAAAATGAAAAATAATTTATTTCCTGCATACATTTTGCAGTAAACAATCGCAACCAAAAAAAATAAATAAAAAAACATTTCAACGTTAATAAATAACAGGTTTGTTTACAAGTAACGATCGGTCAATATTATAAAGTGGAATTTTCAGAATCATTATTATAGCAAAAAACGTCCTAATTATAAAATAAGTGGATATCACATGCATAATGTATTTTATACTAACTCGGTAATTCTTGGGGTTACACGGGGATAATGGTTGCAACGGTTTTCTTAGATCATTGCGTATTTCTAGCTAATTGGAAATGTAGGCATATCTTCTGTCAGAAATTGCTTCATAAGAGTAGAATATTTAACAGTCATGTAAAGTATACTTAGATTACGGTACCCTACTTTTTTTAGATCTAAACAATAACATTTTGTATAAATCTCATGTATAAGGCACCTATATTAGGACGGGTAGGCCTGTTTATTTCAAAATATACAATATTATTGGTTTTATTAATGGATGACTGGATGGATTTTTGTAATTAAAAATCGACGTTTCATATTATTTTGTTTTAATCTGTTATGATTGTTATTAGCAAAAGCATATAAAATTTGTAAGTCAGTCTATCTTTTGGCTATTGATCCGGTTATAATATTA
Source organism: Antedon bifida (assembly GCF_963402885.1). Taxonomy (NCBI): domain Eukaryota; kingdom Metazoa; phylum Echinodermata; class Crinoidea; order Comatulida; family Antedonidae; genus Antedon; species Antedon bifida. The sequence continues at coordinate 9,576,999 of NC_136226.1, read as the reverse complement.
GAAACAGTTATTAAGCCCTCTTTCGCGACACACCTATAATACCTCCATGACCCAATTAAGGGACACTTTGGTCGCGGAGGTGTCCCTTAAATTAAGAGGTTCTACCGTAGGCCTATAACGAATTCAGGTACAGCAAGAGGTGGTACCGGTATTTTTTCACTAGCGGTAAAGATGAATAGGCCTACGTATGTATAGTTATTATATAACGTAAACACAAAGGTGACATTATGTATAGTTTTAATCGGCTGGTGCCGGGAAATGTTGTAAAATAGATAATAGTGAGCAGTGTTAGTGAAAGGGTCGAAACTGTACCACAGATAGGTTAAAAGCATTAATATTCCGATTGCTGTCAGAATATACTTGTGATAATAAAATATATCGAAATAATTAATTAATTAATTAGCTCCTAACTTTGGAATCCTGGAAACAAACTGGGCCTAATTATAAATAATTGTTTTTGTTAACTTGGATTTTCTTACTTTTCGGTATTAAAAAAAACCAAAAAAAATGGTTTTAATGAAGAAAAGTCAAACCGTATCTCCATTCTCCGGTTCTTTTATAACAGCTTACCAATTTCCACGTTCGTGGAGATATAGCGCTGATGTCCTCAATGAATTTTGCCAATTATTGCATAATCCATTGCTTCAACTAGCTCTGCATTATTTAGATAGTTCATTATAGAAATGAAATTTCCTTTCAAGAAATATGTCAAAGTTAATATTTTATTCTGTTTCCCTGTGTATATGTTGCATTATGAATCAATAGGAATTATTTATATCTGCAAGTCAACTCATTTAACAACATCCTATAGATGTCATGATATGTTGGATCGATCTTTTCAGTGCCGGTATTAATTTTTAAACGAAAACCAATGGTGCGACCGGGTCTCAGAGAACCTCACTATTAACCATAGTTAAACATACTAGTATGTATAATTAACAGACATTCTAACAAAATTGCTCGACACTTTTTGTATGTGACATTATAGCCTCGAGTGATTCATTCAAATTTTGATAATAAAAGAACTATCTTTACGTAATAGATTGTACATAATGGTTTGGGAAACTATCCTTATGAGTTAAAATATGCTGAAATTTACGTCCTTGTTATAGCATCTAGAATACATTTTAGAATTTCAGTGTCTGACAATTGTAGATTGGGGTTTTCTCAACCCACGTTCCTTTTTTTTCAATTATTTAATTAAAAACAATAAAGGAAGATTAACCAATATACATTGTAATTTTGTTTATTGTAGTTCTGGGAACAAGTAACCAAGGAGCATGGAATTAGTTCAACAGGAACGTATGAAGGAAACTCCGATCTGGAACTACGTCGAGCTAATGTTTACTTCAACCAAGAATCACGTGGCATATACACTCCAAGAGCCGTCTTAGTTGACCTTGAACCAGGCACCATGGATGCTGCTAGATCGGGAGACTATGGCCGTCTGTTTAAACCAGATAACTTTATTTATGCTCAGAGTGGTGCTGGGAACAACTGGGCTAAAGGATATTACACAGATGGGGCAGAACTTATTGAAGAGATTATGGAGGTTGTCCAAAAAGAAGCCGAGGAATGTGATTGTTTACAAGGATTCCAGTTGATACACTCTCTAGGAGGAGGAACTGGTTCCGGGTTAGGCACTCTGCTGATGAGTAAACTGCATGAAGAGTATCCAGATAGAATATTGGCATCGTACAGTGTGTTGCCATCGCCCGGTGTTTCAGCTACTATTGTAGAACCTTACAACAGTGGTTTAGCAATGAACCAACTTATAGACCATTCAGAAATGACGTTCTGTCTCGACAACCAGGCACTTGCTGCCATCTGTTCACGGACTCTGAAACTGACGGCACCAACCTACTCTCAAATGAACCAGTTGGTAGCTAACACAATGTGTGGGGTTACCACTTGTTTACGATTCCCAGGTCAATTAAATGCTGGGTTACGTAAACTAGCCGTTAATATGATTCCTTTCCCGCGTCTTCATTTCTTCATGACCGGCTTTGCTCCTATGGTGAGTACAGACAATCGTATTTATAGCGAAGATACAGTCTCGCAGTTGACGAAACAAGTGTTTCATGCAAAGAACATGATGACGGCTTGCGATCCTAGGCACGGTCGTTACCTTAGTGCCGCCGTCGTTTACCGCGGAAACATGTCCGTTTGTGAAGTAGACAGAGAAGTTAAAAACATTCAAAATAAAAGTAGTAACGACTTTGTAGACTGGATACTGGATAACATCAAAACTGCTGTGTGTAATATACCGCCACCAAACTACAAGAAAACGGCAACTTTTATGGGAAATAATACCGCTATATCGGAAATTATCAGACGAGTATCGGAACAATTCACCATGATGTTGAAACGAAGAGTGTACTTGCACTCGTACAAGAACGAAGGAATGGATGAACTGGAGTTTAAAGAAACGGAATCAAATCTGAATGATCTTGTGTCAGAATACCAGCAGTACGAGTCTGTTGGAGTTGATTCGGATGAACTGGATGATGAAGAAATGGAATAGTGATACCATAAAAAACCATTTTATAATGCCTTTCCTAAGAAAAGCAGAGCTTATACACAGCTTGGTTATTTATGTATTTTTAAAATATATATTTAAGCCTACAGATTTGTCAGCGCTATCCATGTCAAATGTCTTCCCTAGGCTAAATACCGTTTGCCTACGGTATTAGTATATACCCAAACCACCCAAACCAGGCACACCCATCACACAGTGCGTTTGGCCAGTCTTAAATGTGCGTTTGAAACGTTTGGCACGTTTGACTTAAACTTTGATGACTTTGCTGGCCTACTGCGAGGCGTCTCAAACCTGGGCCTTGATGGTTTGTGCGAAATTTCGTGAATAAATTGTTCGTAAATTTAAATGTAGGTTTAAGGGTGTACAGGGTATATAAGGTATATTAATATTAAGTAAATGCATTTGAGTCTGCAGCTGAGCTGAGTCAATAAGTTAACCGTTTCAAATTGAAGCGTGTATTGCTTATATTTGATGATAAATAGTACAGCAATTTTTTAAATATCTTAATTTAAATTATATTGTGTATGATTTTAGTTGAACGATTGATTATCAATCATAGACATATTACTATTTTGGATAATATTTAATAAGAATTTAATAATAATGTGGAATGTAGATTACATAATTGTGCTTTAAAAAGTCGCATGTTTTGCTGCTCAAAATACACCTTTGCTCCAATCAAATTAGATTTGCTTCTTAAATATCAAATTATAAGTAGTCTATGCCTACATTGTATATTAGAAACTACACTATTACTCATTTATTTTGAAGTAAATCTTTGAATTTAATGAGTAGAATAGTTTTAGGATACAACGTGATTCAGTGCACGGTCGAAAAAATTATCGTGGAACCTTTAATTGGCTTTTATAGAAATATCTATATAAATTGTTCAAGACTAGATGCTACTTTTAACTCGTTACATTACCTCAGACTCATCAGGTATATTTAAAATGCTAGCGGCGTTTTCAGGGAATCACTTCCACATATATATTATTGTGAATCGACGTCTACCTCTAACTTATCTACTAAATAAAAACTACTGTTGTATTCCATAGATTACAGACTGATACAAAGTAAACGACAATTAAACAACTACAACTAATGATGAAATTTAGTGTTTTTTCTGAGTTCTGTGAGCTGGCCATATAATAAAACAATAGAGGAATATTAATAGATGAAACATTATAAAATCCTTTAATCTGGCAGAAGAACTTTTAAAGCAAATGTCGCCCTCTATATTTAAGTTCGTCCCGCTACAAAAAACAAATCGATAATTTATCAGCAGACGAGGTACTGGTTTAAACTGTCGGCTTACGTCATGTCTACGTACACAAAATATCATAAACAAGGTATAGTATATGAAATTATTGTTCATGTGTGTAACACATTGCTGTTTAATACTAATATAATGTTTCTGTAGGTTCAATGTCATTGACGGAGTGACGGACCTCTCAGGCCCTGTCTAAGTACGTGAACATCTCGGAGGAGCAAGGTGCTTACTGCCCGGCTCGTTTCCAGGTGACTGTATTTTATTACAATGAGAGGGCTAAGTACTCTAACGTATAAATAATAATGTTGAAAAAAACATAATAAAGAAATGTAATAAAGTAGCCCTTACTTTTTACAAATCAAACTACATTTATTTACGTCTAAAACTAAAGGTACGGTAATTATTATACAGTGTGCTACTGTATGTAATATTGTAAGAAGGAATAGATGCAAATTAAATAGGTTATAGCAATGGTATTCTGCAAGCCAACTTTGTTGCCAAACTGTGTAGCGTTAGACTGGGTGAACTAAGGATGTCGAAACTGATCAGTACCTGTCCATTTTTTTCATCTTTTTCTCACCATTGCCTAGAGGGATGTTTTTTTCTTCGGTTTCGAGGGTCGAGGCCCGATCTTTTCGTGCCTTACAGCCAGAGAAAACGATATGCTCTATCCATAGCCACAGTTTTATTTATTTGGTTAAATAATAATAATCCTACGATTAAAATTCACAAAAGAGAAAAAAAATGATTAAAATTCATGGTGATTTATGTGAATGGTTTTAAAGTATAGATTTATGGATTCAAAAGTTATTCGTAACTTGAGAAGGTTTTGAACTTGTACTTTGTAGAGTTGATATTCATATAGAAAGATATTTTTATCAGATTAGCATCTCAATGCAAAAACATCAACAAACATAAAGCTGTCATCAGTTATCAGAATGACAATAAGTCTTTCCACAATCATGTTATTAGTGGGGAGTCCTTAGTGGTTACGTGTCATCCCTGTTCTATACAATGTCTGGCATGGCCTAACAAGTGGAAATATGGTTCAAGTATCAACCAGGGAGTTGTTGTAGAAATGATGGATAATGAATTTAGATATGTTAACCTGAAGGAAAAGTAAGTGAGCAAAACAGTCAATCATAATACTGCTATATCACTTATTGAATTTAATGGATAATTCAGTGAAATTCACTATGTTTTACTCTATAAATAATAAATTTGTGATAGGTAATTTGTTGTTTCTGTACTTTATAAAACAATGTAACATTTGCGTTGCAAATAAAAAATTTAGGTGTAATTGTGTATGATATCTGGTTATTTTTCTAGTTGAATTTTTTCCTTTGCTCTCTGTATGTATTGTTATTTATATGGATGTCCTATCAGAAATAAAAATAAATAAATTAATTAATTAGCTAGGTAGCCTTAAGTTTGTATTGTTTTTATACTAATCTTGTAGAAAGAAAAACATAATTAGGCCTACTTTAGAAACTAAGTAGTATAGAATTGTAGAACAAGAATAATAATATTTCAATTTAAAAACCCTGTTGTTCAGTTACAGTGTACATAGTGCCTTGGAACTACCACATTTGATGGTCAAGTTTAACAATGACATACTGTGTAATTACATTGCATTTGACTTTAGGCAGTTACTCATTGTCAGTCTTAAACCCTATGCTTACTTTGTTTTGTGTTATGTACCATACAACAATAGAACATTTAAAAAATGATTGTGAATAGCATTGGGCTATTAGCTGTTTAACGATCACCATGTATTACATTCCAAAATATCACTTATTAGTGCATCAAACAGTCAGAACGTTTATTGGATGTGATTGATATAAATTGAGGCAGTGAGCCTTTGACACCAAGAAAACATAGTCCACACTTAATTCTGATTGCTCACATGGAGATATAAAAATAAATACCTTTATGGTATAAGATGGTCATTCATTCAAAGCACAGAAAAGAATGTTATGCGCAAACAATTCAAATTTGCTGGATTAATAAGTGCCTGAAAGCCTGGTAGTAGAACAATTTTGTTCTTTCCTTAACAATTTGTGGGTGGGATTTATGAAGAAATATTTACAAATATGTAGCAAATATCTTATTGTATTCTGATGTGAGAAGTTTATATACATTTTTTATTTGTTTTTTCAGATAAAATGGATAATATTTATCCCATTATCTTCAATGTGATATGAATATCAACATTCCTCCTTGTAATATTATCACAACAACAATTAAATCTACACCAAGACATCAAAGGACAAGTATGTGATCTATTTACCTAAAATCTACACCAAGACATGTACCGTATGACGTGATCTCTATACTGAGTGTATAATCCAAGTGCAAGTATAAGAATTTTAACATTCCTAGTAATTATCTAGATGTGGCTATTATTGTTAATCAAACACTGATTATAATTTCAATACATTCGCCAGTGGCTATGTAAGTCGCTGTCTAAAAAACAGATGTACTGGATTTAAGATTGAAGAGTTGTATAGGATAGTAGGCTAGATGTTGCCTGGTTGCTGAACACGGACCATTGCACCTCACCACGGGGTGCAAATTTCCCTTGGGATGCTCAAGTTCTCGGTTACAATGGGAAACTCATCCGGTAAAGTTCACCTGCCTGCTGCACAGAGACACGATTCGTTGGACAGTAAGTCAACATTTCTTACATTTTATTCATATTAGAATCAATCCCAATGTGCTCTGTCTTTAGTAGTAAAGACTTAATTTTACATTTTGATTTATAATGATATCCTGGTATTTGGTTCCTTTCCTAATTTCATAAAGTAGGTCATACCATAGAGATATTATAGTATATATACTATAATATCTCTATGGTCATATAAATTCCTCTTATAAAACATAACATTATACATGAATCTAAAAAAAATTGGCTAATCCAATTATGTTTTTAAAGAAAAATATATAATATTTTAATGATAAAAATGGCACAATTAACTTTAATTAATATTAGTTCAATTATTTCCTTCATATGTCAAGTGCCATACAGTACATTTCAATTATTTCCTGTTTGTATCAGATACCAGCTTTTCTTAACCAAATACTAAATCGTGTATGTGATTACGTACAGTACACAATGTATCCTCTATTTTAAGATGCTTATGGTTCAGAATTAGGCTCTGTACCAGGGATTTGACTCTGCACTTTCCCAGGAATTTGGCCCTATACAGTACATGCCCAGGGATTTAGCCCTCTACGCCTCCAAGATGAGGGCTACCTTTTCCTCTATACAATATACCTTGTACACATAAATAAGTGGCTTTACACAACAGTTTAAAGTTAACAATATGGTGCAATTTTATTTCAATTATAAAATTAATCTGCAATTTAATTTTATTCATTTTTTTATTTTGGAAATTGTAGCCACTACAGGTAAATCACATAGTAAAGTATCTCTAGTGACAAATATTTATGTTATCACTGCACAATCAGTTAATTAGGTAATACACTTTAGCTGTGTTTGTTTCATTCCTACAGTAGTAAACTCCCTTGATTACTATCAGTCTGTCTATAGATCATTTATAAAGCTGCTACAGCATTGTTTGTACATATCAAACCAAAGTATACAAACTTGTTTGTTTTCTTACCACTGTATGAGACATGCAGCGATGGAATTAGATTGTCTAAAAAGGACAATATCAGATCTTAGTTAAAAATGTACTTACAGTATTGTATACTATTGTTATGAAGTTTTTAACTTAACGCCAAATAAATAATCGTTATTTTCATGTTTCTTCCCTCATCAACTATTTTTTGGGGGGAAAATGGACGTAAAACAAATCATTCACGGTTACATGATCGTCAACAAGGTATAACATACAAAGTATGCTGTGTTTCAGTGCAATAAATTTATAAAATGAATAGGCCTAGTTAACTTTCTTTTACAGGGCACACAACATACAGCTCAAGTCTTTCACAGTCAGATATGAGTTCAAATGCAGATCTTACATTTACTCCAACAAACACAGCTTCCAGTGTTGGTAAGTCCTAATCATTATTATTTTTAACAGCCTATTTTCAATTTTTGATTCGGTAAACTAGGCTAATGTTGTGAATTGTTATAGGTTTATTCACCTTGGTTATATTGAAAGACATTATCATGTCTTTGTGTTTTATGTTCATGAACTGTATGCTTTGCACTCGTGAGAAGCGAACTTACTACAAATTGTAAAGCAGTATATAAAGGGAATATCATAACCTCGTGATACCCTGTTTTAGTCTGAGGTGGTGGCAGAAAATGAGAGTTCACTTGGACAGGGCTAGCCCTCTAATTTATATATATCTAAGCAAAAGATAGAACATAGTTTAGAATTTCATTTTAGGCCCTGAGGTTGTAGAGGATGTCTATTTCAAATTCCTGGATTTGAGAATGATACTGTATGATGTTCAAAAGACATGTTTGAAAATGTTTATGCAATAATTGTCACGGTTACCAAAACAGTTTACAAATTTGTGCACATTCATGTCACATGATGAGCCTTAGGTTGTCATGCTATCAGGGTAACCTTCTACAAACAATGATAGTCAACCTAACTTTCAAAAGCATTTGTTTGATACGAATAAATCATTTTAATATGAGGAAATTCATATTTAATAATTATGATATTAAAAAATTGAATTCATAATTGATACTAATTAAGCGCTTATATAGGAGTGAATCGGTTAAAAAGAAATTTAGTTTTCATCTAAATCTTTATATTTCTAATTTTAGTATAGTATTTCATAGTGTTAGCTTTTCATAAAAGGATTGGTTGTATAGGGTGTCAAATATCATGTACAAAAACTTATTAATTGACGTTGCTAACTACCGAGTACCAAGTTAAGACAAGATTCAACAAAACATGTGCCAGCCTATACACATGTTTGTCTTATTGATCGTGGTTGACCTGAATTAGATGGTGTAAATATGCAATGCAAGTGAAACCGTGCTCCTTGCCACTCGTGGGTATTGTAAGGCTGCCACCGCCGCACCTCTTTTTACCCGAATCTTATGAAGCCAAGTTGAATAGTAATAGAAGTACAGTGTGTTTAAAGGTTTAAACCGACAGAACACAGCTGCCCGATTGGTCGTTCAAAGCCCCATAAGGCAACATATCACACCTGTGCTGAGACAGCTTCACTGGCTTCCGGTAACACAAAGAATTACATTCAAGATCCTGCTCTTTGTTTTCAAAGCTCTTCATAATTCTTCATCTAAGTTCATTTCTGAACTTATTCAACCTTATGTTCCTAAGCGGTCTCTGAGATCTAGATCTGAGTCTCTTCTTGCCCATATATTTCATCCCTCCACTAAGTTTTATGGAAATCGTTCATTTTCTTCGGCATCCGTTTCTCTATGGAATGCGTTGCCTATTGAAATCCGTCAGGCTACTTCCACCAGTGTCTTCAAATCTCTCCTCAAAACCCACCTTTTTAATTTGTAATTTTTCAAAATTTTCTGTCTTTGTAAAGCGCATTGAGGCTTTCAGCATAATGCGCTATATCAAGTACCAGTTATTATTATTATTATTAATCCTTTTGAAGAATAAAGTATGATTTTGAAATTTTTAAATATTAATTTTTTATATTTTATATATTATATTATTTATTAATACTTTTGCATGTTTTCTAGTAAATTTTTAACATGAAGTTAAATAAGAAGACATTAAGAAGTTAATTTGAAAAATAAATTAACTTTTACAACTTATTTACAACAATATTCAAAATCTTATTATTTATATTAAAATAAAAATGAAACTCGTTTTCTTGCAAGACCTCGCGTGTTCGTTTGTTCACACATTCATCTGTTTGCAGTTGGTGGACCTCAGGTAAAGATTTCCAAGCTACCAGAGTGTCAACAATGTAAGAAAAGTGAAGTTTATTTGCGGAGGTGTTCAGTTTCACTGGGCATTCACAATAAGATATACCTGTGAAGAATGCAGGACCTCGGGGACAGTGGGCAGGAATATTTTAGCCATATTTACAGAATGACTTTTCAAATAATATTAAACATCTTTTCATAATTGAGACCTAGGGGACAGTGGTTTAAACACTTAATCTGAAATATTTTTGCAATATTTACAGAATGACTTCATTTATTAAGGTCTTTTAATAGTAATTCACGAAAATTTGGTGATAAAAATGTATGTCGGTGTCTATTTGTTTATTGTGTACAGTAGTATACAAATAATGAATGTTTATGAGTGTAATGGTACAAATAATGGCATGAGGTGAATGATGAAAGGTTATATCAACGAGGCAACGCCGAGTTGATGTAACCTTTCATCATTCACCAAATGCCATTATTTGTACCATTACACGAATATTAAACATTCATTATTTGTTTTATATAACATCTAAATAGATTCCTGTCATTTGAATCAAATATAAGGTAGCCCTAGCCAAGAGGCCTACATTTCATTCAGATTGATTAAAACAGTAATATTATAATATTAAATGTTAATGTTATATTTATATGGATTTTATAAACACACCTACTTTAGTGTTAATTATGTCAACAAACAACCAAATAATCCTATGCTTAGCAAGGCTAAAACGCCTAGGCTAGGCCTAGCCTATACTAACAGGCCTAGCCTATACTAACAGGCCTAGCTAGGCTAGACCTAGTGTAGTAGTACTAGATTGGCAGAAAGGCAAAACTTCGACAGACAATTGGAACTTATCTTGACTAATTATGGTTTTTCCAACGATTCCACGTCTTGTAGGGATGTCCCCATTAAGTAATCAAAATCCTAAAAACGATCTAAAGCTAATTTAAATGCCTTTTTGAATGAAATTAGTACATATATATCTCCAAATCGTACACAAAAATCTGCTGCTTTTGCATATCTCGCGGTGGTGTTTACAAACAGAGGCAGGACGACAGGTGGCGCTGTTGTATTTCAATGTAATTTTTGTATTCTAAATTTTTTTTCATCCGCGAAACGTTTTTTTTTTCGTACACAAAATGTTTAAAAAAGTACTATTAAACGATCGTTTAATAGTGCGTACTATTGCACGCCATGTGACCCACAATCGTCCAATCAAATGACAGGAATTTATTTAGGTGTTATATAATACTACATACTGTACTGCACTGTAACTTCACAACTACCCGCCATCACCTTACCCTCTCTAAAAAAAAAAATAGAATAAAATTTTTGACAAATAAATAAATTCATATTCAGGGGGTGCAATGGAAATAGAGATAAGTGTAATAAAGTGACATTCTACACAAATTTACTTGTTTATTTTTAAACTGAAGTATATCCTTAAACTTAAATTAAATAATGGGTCAGTTACAACTACTTTATCTTGTTATCTACAACTTTGTTATTGTCTGATCGCAATTTAATTGAATAACTATTTTATCCAAATAAACTGAAAGACAGACAATTCATTAAATTGTGTTATCACAAAAGTTGAATTAAGAACTCATTAATAATGTATCATCTTCTTTGATTACCAATCTTGCCTATTGGCTCAATCCCACCTCTTAATTTAGCCTAATACTTTAGGTTTTATTTTATTATAGCTACCAGTTCAGTTGTTAAGTTAGCTTATTGTTGTTGTACAACAATGTACAACAGAAGCGTTTATTTTGGGGAGAAAAAAAAAAAATTTAATTTTATCTTTTTTTCTTTTTTACATCCTGATTATTATTTTTTTTTTTTTTTTGCAAATAGTTGTATAAAGATGATGCCTATATATTTTCAGGAAAATTGATATAGTGATGATGTCACAAATTAAAAGCTTACTGTATTAAAATCTTTATAGTTTCAATATTTGCTAAAATATTATATATCACGCCCTCTGATACTATATTTATTTTGCGAAGTATCTGAGTGCCAAGTAATTTACAGTGTAAATTACTAGGTACAGTATAAGTAGTACATAGCGGTATTTTGGAGAGTATCAACTTTACTTTGTTTTATATCATTTAGTTGATACATAATGATATATTGGCCTATAATATAATAAAATCGTGGTTATTTTCCAATTTTATAGTATAATTATATGTACATAAAATATCGACTTGACTATAGGATTAAAAACGGTAATCATTTATTACAAATTACTGTTTACAAAAGCTCATAAAAAAAATCCTATTCCAAGTATCTTTACATCTAAACAGTATTAACATGGAAACATTTGTGAAGTAATCAATTTCTTGGCTGGTGGACGATGTCCATCTATTGAAAGTTAGATATTGTTATCACAGTGCATACATGTTTGTCTTCCATGTACTATTGTCCAGATCAAGCGGTTGGATTAAATCATCAATAAATTAACAGTTAACTTACATCTCCAATACAGGGATTATAAGAGGATAGATCAAGGCTTTAACAATAGATTTTGTTAATAGCACTTCTCTCCAACTATGAAAAGAGTGCATAACACAAAGATAAAATTGTTACAATGTGTGATGATAGTGGGATAACACATATGTTACATTTTACAGCTTTTAAATTCTATTACTTTTGTTATAATTGATTTTTTATGAAGATTAATATCAATGAATAATAATCTAGGATTAATTACTAATTGCAAAGTTATGTAATCAATTTTTATTGGTAAATAAACAAAGACTGGATATTTTGTATTTGTTCATAAAGTAAACCTTTTTAGGTCTTAAAATTGGTGTACTTTGGTGTTGCTAAGCTCTCTTGTGTATTATTTATAATGTTTAATTACAAAAACTGTATAGCACCCTCTAGAATTTCAAATAATGATATTTATCATTAGCAATTTATAATGACCATTTCATTAAAGCCAAAATGTCATTATTTTGTTAAAAATCAATTGTTCTGCATACTGTGGTTATAAAGTATGATAGTGGGCTTAAATCTGATAGTAGGCATACATTCATGAGGGTGGGCTTATGTCTGGGATACACCTGTTGTATCAGTACAGTAGTAAGAACTGTAATATTGATCATAGGGTCGTGGGACATTTGACGAGGGTGTCAATATCCATGTTTCTCTGTGGTTCTCATAGGCACTACCACTGGTTCGTCACCTGTCTGATAAATACAGTTCTCTGGGAGTCAAACGCACTCCACTTTTCCCATCCCCATGCTTTTGTTTACATGGTTTACAGTCACAAAGAGGTTGAACCTGAATACAAGGGTTCAGTTTCACGTTTATTAGCAAGAGCCCTTTCAAAGGAAACAGCGCGGAAAATCTGTTTGGTTTGAATTGTTATTAGTGACGCCTCAATCAATGCATTTTACACTTTGATTGACCGTGAATCGGTCTGTGATTGCTCAACATATATTAGCAGTCATTTTCTATTTTTAATATAAAGCATAACAAACACATTTTCTATACTAATCCTTTGAAATTTATCAATAGATACAGAATTCATTTCCTTCTCTTTTCCCATAAAAGATTTAAAAAATAAAACATGTGAATAAAAAGCGTGCAAATAGACGACGGTAATAAATAAGGAATAAAAATTTATCAAATGATACAAAATTTATTATGGTAATTATACAGCTTGATTCATAAAGTGAGTGCTTACAGACTAAAGAACTGAGAATGAAAATGAAAGCTTGGCGTCAAATCAATTGATTTGTTAGGCAAGAGCGTTCTTGCTTTATACAATTGGGTGATAAGTTCAACTCCTATAAATTCTAAGATTTTTTTTTATTGACGTGATTGTCACGATACATCCAATATCATTATCAGGTGCTATTAAAAATATTTAGTTATTATATTGTATTACATATGATATCTATATTTTCATGTTTTTAGTAGTTGGAACAAAATTTAATAATACCATTTTTTTATGTAAAAAATGTCCTTACTATTGGTATTTGTACATTTATTTATTTATTTATTTCATTAGAATTGAGGTGAGGATTGAGTTGTCAGTGACGGTTTTGATTTAGTTTAATTAGACGTAACATTTATTTGTCTTGTAGTGAATTGTAAACTATACCATTAGAGCCTATTAGGCCTAATGGTGATGTTTAATTTTTACAAATTTCAAATAAAATGACTAAAAATCTTGAATGAAGAAATACTTTAGATATCGTATATCATAATCTCAAACTAGTCCATGCAAACACTGACTGTACATAAGGACATTTTACGTAAAAGAGAAGTATGTAGTTTTAATTTGCAATACCTCGTGTACGTAATGCCTTAAAACGATTTTTATTGTTCAATGTGCAACAGAAATACATTTACATCTACAGTACTTGATTTTGCATTACAATTTCAGTAGACTCAGATCAATAGTTGTATATTTCACCGACTACAATAGCAAATAGAAAGGTTGAACTGTAGATGCAAACTGTACACAGATCTGAGTGAGATTAACCCTATCAGAAAGGGTGACAACTAGAAAAATAAACGATGTGGTGTGAAAAGCCATCCTGAAGCTATAAACCTAATGTGAGGAAATAGTCTAAGTACGTGCTGCCTCAGGTAGTTGTGTAACTAATAAAAATACGCAAACAATTTGACTGGAAGAAGAGAAGAACACTATATTAATATTATTTTTACAGTTTCTTAGGTTTAAGGAGAGTGTTGAAGCTTTATCAAATTGTAAGTAAATTAAATTTCATTCAAATTGTAATATGGTGTGTGGTTGTGTTAAATGTCTAGGCTTGGTGCTGCTATTCTATGCAATAGCAATGGCAGTTACACCATAATATTTTAAGTTATTGATGATTTTTTGTGTTGACGGTAACTCTGTTAAAATTGTTGCATATTATAATTAATATTGATCAAAAATATTTCCTGTATGCTTCAGGTGTTGGCTTTTTTTTTCCTACTCCAGTGTTTTTTTTGCTAAATTTCAAATTACATCACAAAAGCTTAGTGAATATAATAAAATCTTGAATATTAGGAGCTGAAATATTAAATAGCATGCCCTCTGCATTTTGCTAAACGCCTAATTTTGTATAGTTTTTTTTTCATACATTTGTGTAGTAAAATAATTATTAAATATACTAGGCTGTAGTCTTTTATTTAAAGAATAATTGATAGAATTGGTTTAGTTCATATACATATAGTTATATACCTGTTTATGACAGGTTAAGGAACCCAGATACTTAATAGAAGATAATTATGTCAAAGACCTGATTTGAGGAGAATACAAACAAATTCAGTGCAGCATCAACATTGTAACTGAAATGCAATTCATTTTTCAATTATTTTTGTTTCATATTTTTAATTATTTATTTATGCTTGATTTATCGTAACTGTTTTGAGGACAAATTCTGTTTCCTTTTTGCAACCATTCAAGCATGAAAACTAAGATAACAAATCCGTGATTGACACAACCATCTCATTACACCTGTGTGCGCATCACCGATTTACAAATCATATTTCTTGCAAATGAAAATATTTTTGGAGGTAAAATAAACATGTAGAGAAATAGATACAGAATAGATTTATTTAAATGATAATTTGTGTGTAATTAGAACAATTAGCATTTAATTTAGATTGACAATCAATTAACTCAACGTGTTACATTTTATGAGAATGGCTCCCTGCTGCAGCATTGATGATATTGTATTTGTAAATATTGTTGAAGGCAAGATAAACAGATGTGGTGATACAGAATAATTATTAACTATAATATTATCAAAAACCATATTAGAATATGATTATTGTTAACTATTCAAAAACCATCTTTCCTTACTTTAGAACAAAACTTCTGATCTTATTTAAATCTAAAATAGGGTTTTTAAAAATTTATTTTACAGATTAAGTATTTCATAATTAATTATAGAAATGAAAAAAATTATATTAAATTCATTTTTACCTCGTAATTTACCAACCGCACAGTAATAATAGTTTTGAGTGAAACGTTGATTGAGATTAATGGGTAGAAACTTATTCTCAGACCCTTTATAGAAATATAATGGGCTGAAAAACAACAGAGCGTTTATGACATCATTTGGTTTGTCTACCGTCAATATGTCTGGCTCCCTCAATGGCTCCTTGTTATGTATCGCAACATAATCTTAGTGACTAGTGTTGTAATTGCATATTCTGTAATCAAACTCTACATTATTTTCATCTCAAATATTTAACAAAAAGGCTTTGTTTTTGATGCATTTTTTCTCTCAGTTTATCATTCAAAATATAAATAATTAAATTTTTAAAGACAGTGGATATTTAAGATTTGGAGAAACACATAAATAGCTTTATACATATATATATATAAACATCACAGATTTGAACTCGGAACCTTCTGCTTGATATGCAGATATCCTAACCATTATACCACTGGGCCTTACTGTATTTATACACATATATATATTTCTGAATAATTTATTTACGGTTGATATGTAAGTATAAGATTAAATTCCGTGGGAAAACAAGTGGTTAATATTGACTTTATTCATTGATGTTTTGTATAATTATATTGACTCTGCATGTTCATTTCTTTATCAATGACAGTATTGAATATCAATGTGTAGCTCAAATTATTGTAGCAATTATGGAATATGTTTTGTATTATTTATTCTAACTTGGCTGTTGAAAATGCTATACAATGCAAATACATTTTTACATTTATTATAGTAACAAATTAATTTAAAATTTTCGGAAAAAATAAGTTGATATTTAAATTGAATTAACTCTACCATGTCCTACAGTGTGGTTCAAAATAGAATACCATGGAAGTATACCTCCATGATAATACAAACAAAAATTGAAGAACAATGAGTTTAAAACTAAAATAGCAACAGGTTTTGACGTTTTTGTATTTCATAATTGATTTTAATAGTAGATTTATTCGTACCCTTAAGAGAAAGTGTTACAAGGTTGCTCTATTTACCATCTCTTGTTACTTATATTAGGTTTCAACATAGAAGATTTTATTGAAAAACTAAAAAAAAAAATTGATGACATTTACTGTTAAAGAATGCCAATTATGGATAATTATGTATCACAATGGTACAGTTTTTTGTTCCAAGAAGCCTGGAGTCATATGTAGCAATAAACTCCATGGCCATAGACAGCTGACATTACTTAATTTTTCAGTAGGCCTACAGTACAGCTGATTTCTTCCAATTACTTATTATTCATATACCATTCATCTTAACAAAAACTTAATTGTTACACATTGACTCAACAAGTCTTTTCGGTAGAGTCACCCCATGTTTAAGTAAGCTCACAGATTAGGAATGATCCCATCCCCCTAGGCTATCTCATGTATTCATGACATCTGGAGAGTACTCACTCATGCGTAACTAATCCAAGCCTGATTGGGCAGATGGAGATCAATGGAAACAGGCTAGTCAGTCATTTGACATTTACACGGCTACTGGTCTACGTGTGCATTTATTTATGAGAGCAGATAAATGTATATCTTGTGATTATTAATGTTCTGTGTATTTTTTTTCTGAATAATTTTTTCATCTGAAGAAGAGACTTGGTCATTTGTTTGAGTAGGATTGGATTAATGTAAACCATCCAGTTTGATATGGTTTGATAAATGCATTCCTTCACTGTTGAAGCATGGATTCAATCGTCAGAGGTTTACTTTGATAATCTTGACTAACTTGCCTGAAGATTAGGATTTGGAACATATTTTTTAAATAGTAACTTTTATCTTGTATCCGGTTTTTACAGAAAATGTGTATTAATAAAAGGTGATTCCCATGATAATTTTAAATACTAATTTTAAATAATTGCATATACTTTTGAATAGAATTCTATTGTGGACGAGCAACAACAATAGCCATACTACCAAAAGGTAACCTTCTCAATTTAAAAACTATTATCTCTGTGTAAGTTCATTATTATATTCTCAACTGATTTTTAAAAGCCCATGAGAGGTGACTGTATTTTCTCATGCTCTTTGATGTTTAATACGCATCAGCGATAGACGGTAATTGAAAGAGCCGCCTGCTTGTTCATGCTTTTGAAGATTTCTGTAGCATCCCGCTCATTAACTATTGTCCTTCAACTTCATCTGATGGTATCACAAAAATCGTGTCCAAAACTTTACAAACCAAGTGAGATGATGACCAGTTACACGGCTTTGTTCCGATGATTTTTGAACATGGAATAACTATAGAGTGGTTTATTTAATGGATATATTTTGAAAGTTCACTGTGTTTCTTGAATATGGAACATGAAATGATAGTATTTTGAGAATTGTTTGATGTTGAAGACATTTGGAATGTGTTTAATGAACCACTGTACAAGTCAAATCACAACAATGTTGAAATTTTGTGGTAAGTACAAATACAGTTTCAATATTACTGTTGTCATACATTTTTATTTACAAAATTGTATGAATATTTTCTGTCAATCTGAAGATATACTAAATCAATTTACTGTATGTCGTATATTATCTAAATGGTGATGTATATTATTTAGGTGATTTTTAAAATAAGAAATTCTATGTTATTTCATTTTCATCAATTATATTGAGACATTTTTTACTTTGATTGGATGCAGTAACGATATCTGAAAAGCTAGTTTTTAAACTACTCTATTCATTATTTTTATTTATTATTAATTATTTATTATTAATTAAGTATCTATTTGACCACTACACCTATTACAGTGGCACACTCCAAGAAATGGAGGTAGATCCAAGAAGCATAATAAAAAACATAAATATAAAAGACTTGATTGATACCCACAGCATTGTCTTCTTTTCATTAATTTTGCCTTTTGATTAATTATATAAAATTAATTTTTATAGTAAGTCTAAACCTGTTTACACATGATAAAAAGGGTGTCTCCAATATAACACATTATAAGTACAAATTATCACCATTATTAATAACAAATCAATATAGTAATTGATATTCATGGTTAATACTATTAAATTGTCCAGTTATATATTTCTATGAAATTCTATAATCTCAATACTGCCCTCAATATTAGTTTGATCAAGGTTATCTCCAGGTAAGTTTTTAAGGTAGTGTCATACATCTACCTGGTGATGATCATTGACTGATCTGGTGAAAGGACTGTATTATCTGAAAAACAAAAGAAGTTTAGATGGAGCATAAAATCAATTAAAATGAGATATGTAAACAAATAATTCTCATAGTACTGTAGGAATGTGGCCTTGATTTTGTAATTATAATAGATACATTTTTTAAATGTTGCCATTAATATTTAGAGGAAGTGGACACCTTTAGGACCCAACAAAGTGTCCCTTTATTTATTTTATTTATCCCTCAATACAGGTTGGCCCAAAGATTAGTTTCTACTACTATTATTTGATTTACAAAGTATACTTTATACAATGCAAGGTTTATTATACTTAAAATATAAAAAGATTCCTATTTGACGATTTCTTCATCAACAATTATTTTGATATATTTTCACAAATTGAATTTTGAACTTTTGCTTACAAATTGAATCCTTATGGAATAAAATGATACCATATAAGCAGAGTTTCAGCTACAGAATTGGTTTATTATACTTAAAATATAAAAAGATTCCTATTTGACAATTTCTTCATGAACAACTTTTATTATTATTTTGATATATTTTCACAAATTGAATTTTGAACTTGCAATTTGAACTTTTGCTTACAAATTGAATCCTTATGGAATAAAATGATACCATATAAGCAGAGTTTCAGCTACAGAATCGGTTTGTTATACTTAATATATAATTTATAAAAGACTCCTATTTGACGATTTCTTCATGAACAACTTTTATTATTATTTTGATATATTTTCACAAATTGAATTTTGAACTTGCAGTTTTGAACTTTTGCTTACAAATTGAATCCTTATGGAATAAAATGATACCATAAGCAAAGTTTCAGCTTCAGAATCACATAAATCAACAACAGAAAAAAATGGAAAGTGCCAAAGAAATGCCAAAACTTGCTTGATGAAACATATGCTTTCTAAAAACTATAAATCATACTGTCTCTTGTAAAAAGAAAAGATCATTGTAAGGTCAACCATGTTTACAATTAGCAATGATGAGAATGACAATTTGTTCACTTAAAAATTTGTTTTATTTGTCTTGTGTTAAGTTTAAAGGATTTAATCATGTAGGATTAAGGGCTTTAGTTGATTAGCGAGAGATTAAGTTGTTTGTTACATACAGTTTGAATTTTTCCTTGTTAAAATGATCCCATTAGCGCTCAAATTAACTCATTGATTTCCCATCATATCAATTTTAACTTCTCCCTTTTGTTTATTTCTTGTTACATTTTCTAAAAGCTGAAGGATAATTAACATATTTATGGGGATTAGTAAGCATGGCCGCTGAATTAACAAGATGACCAAATTTGAAGAAAAAAAATCAATAAGGAGACATTTAAGAAGTTTGTTCAAAATAGACAGATTAAGATTCAATAACTGAAATTGTAGGAGTGTTTGTTTATGATATTTGTGTTTATTTCATATCTATATTTAGATATATTACATTATTTAACATTCCTCTGGTGCAAATAAGCTTTGTCTTCAATATGTTATTCACAAATTGGCTAAACCTCTGTCAATCAAATTTATAAAGTTTATTGAAAATGTTAATTTTAAACTGAAACATGCCAAATGGTTGGTTTACTCTATTCAATAATAAATACTTTGTGTAACATAAAATTCCATAATTATTCCATACACTAGGGTTAAAATTGTATACATGCCACCTTCAGGTTTTTACACTGTTGTTATTTTAATACCTGCTCATCTTCTTATATTATGCTCTATGAATCCTTTTGTTACAATGATCTTTGTTGAGTTTTGCCTTTAGAATTACTTCTAAACATAATATTCCCTTGCTTCAGTGATTTTCTTTTTGTTCAAAACTAAAAACAGTTTGAAGTGAATTAGTACCATTCAAGGTACCTGATAAGTCCATCATTGAAACATATTTCAGGAAAAATCTCCGACATTGTGGCTAAGTTTATAAACCAAAAGCAAGTCAGTGAGAGTTTTAATTTCTCAAGATTTATTATTTGACATAATGTTGAAATCTGGGCAATGTGAGTGGCCATTGTGTTCTTGTTGTTATGTGGACCACGTTTCACAAATGCTTGCCGTTGAGAAGACTAAAAAAGGTATAGTTCAATGTTGTTTGAAGCATCATAGAAGTTTTTTTATATAATTAGATTACCCTACTATTTAATCATGAAAGTTTAAATATTTATTATTTATATATGCCTATGAATGCAATATAGATCAGTTTTAGGTTGAATTGAAAGGTGAAGCCATGTAGACTAGGATTTGTCATGCATTTTATTTCTTTTTACATTGTTTATTATTTCTCCAGTGGGCTTTTTGATTTTAGTTGTTCATAACTTTGTAGTGTATATGAAATTTGTGTAAAAAAAAGAACTTTGTGCTAGCTTTATATGGTTTTCCCTTGAACAACCATATGTACCCTTATATTTTATTGTATTGACTCAATAATAACTCTTCTGTTTATAACCATAAGTTATTAATTTTTATGGCGTTTTGTTCTACTGAGACTAAGCAAATAAAATATTGTTAAGAATTTTGAATAATGAAAGTTCACTTGAGGTTTCAGGTTTGTGTTTTTTCCTCGTGTAATGAGAGAGTAATTTATCATACCTTTATTTTTCAACTAGCCTACTTTAAACATTATTAACAATCATTTTAAAAACTTATCCAATTCCTCATGATGTTATTGTAATTTCAGAATATCTAAATTGAATGTGATTGATTTCTTTGGTGTGTGTTATAATTTCTTAACAGCTTGATCTAACTTAGTTTATTTATGTCACTGTATTATAGATGAGATTTATATCACGTAAATAGGTTAATTACCATTTCAGTACTATAAAAAATATGAGTGTAATTTGTTATAATTTTTTTTCTGCATAGACCTTCAGTTTCACCCGAAGCACAGCAAATTACTCCCTAAAAGTAAAACTTCCATTTGTTCCCAAACCTATTTCTTTCTCTATGGACTCTTTCACACAGATCAGGCTTACGACCGTGACGGTAATATTACCGCAATTTTACTAGGTCCTGAGGTGGTCTAACGGAAACCGCAATATTACCGTCTTACAGCTCTGTGTGAAAGGAGCTTCTGACTCCCTCCAAGCTGTATATTGACACATTTTTTAAATGGTTAGTAACTATCACAGTGAACTGTACAAGTCTAGCCATGTCATTGAAATAGAAAAATTGTATGATTTAATACAGTAGATAACTATAGGTACCATCTCTAGGTTCATACGGAACTAGTTCAAAACTATTGTATCACCAAAGCTATATACAATATATGTTGTTTTGAAGAGTGAAACTTTTTGTGTAATAAAACCCAAACTATTGTGATTGAATGACATGTTGGTAATAAATTTTACTTGGTTAAAAAAAAGAATCACAACTAAAAAAACATAAGTCATTTTTCTTTCAAGTTATGTCTAAAATGAAAAGAAAAATCACCATCGTTTGATTCATGTGTGGTTTCAAATTTAATCTGTATACCGTAAATAAGAAAATATAGAAAAATATTCGTAGGCCTACTGTATATATGCAATCCGTGTTCTTCCAACTTAGAAATAAATTTCAGACAATTAAAGAAATGAGGTACCACATCCTATGCATACTGATATATGAAATTTAAATACAAATATATCAATGTATTGAATTTTATCAATACAATTGACAAAACATTTTAATTTAATGGCCAGTTGTGGCCTACCGTACCAGACAAGTGTTTAATCTTCCTACACTATTTTTAATTATATTATTCCAGTAAATCTTGCTTGTATGGTATAGTAAACAAGCACTTGCATTTAGATCCATACTAATGTACTTTCACTACTATTTTCCTCTCTTTATACACCTTTTCCTTCACATTCAAACAAATGAGGTCCTAAAGAAAGCCAACTTTCTCATAACATCATTCGTTCTCTTTTTGTGATGACCCACGGGTTATAAAATAATAAATACTGTAGAAACGGTACCTATTACCTACTGTTCTGTAGAATATTGTTGCAATATCTGTGAATTTTAACCATTAAAGTACATCATAATGATGATTAAGATCTGTTCAGCTATATCCGGAGCATAACATTATTCATGCTTTTGTGTTCATCTTATTTAATGATCTTATGTCAACTATATAAAGTACAGAAAATGTTAAATATTGAATGTATTTATCACACCACCATAGTAATGTCTTAAAGGTTACAAATAAACCTACTTACACTTAATAATATTTATTGTTCACTCTTAATGGAAATGTCTTTTCATAGGCGGCTTTCTTTTGAAGTTTGCAAATTGATTTTGAGCAGTTTTGAATGTTATCCATTTAAATTTGATTCTATCATTGTAATTTGAATGTATACATTTATATCGAAAGTTATTTTATTTCCAAAAACATTGTTTGCCATTCAAATTCTTGATTGAAATAAAATTCTTTTTTTTCGTGTTTCAGAAAAATAATTGTTGAATTTCTTTTTTGAGACTTCATGAATGCAAAAATGAACTTTGACATATGACCTTTCTACTTTACACCTGCTGTCTTCAGTGAATAACATTTTTTTATACATTAAGATTTATCAATTTGTGTTGATGGATTATGAGATTTGGTTTTGAAAATATGACACATTACATTTTCTTGTTAGGGTACTTTTCTATAAAAAAAAAATTAAATAAGAAGAAAACTGGATTGTGTATGAAAGTAGACAGGATTTTAACATTTTGTTTAGTAGTTTGGTCACTATTTAGGATCATTTAAATATATATATATCTTTATTTAAAAGAATTTAAGGTGAATATAGATACATAAAAATAAAATACTAATTCAGTTTATTTTCAACTTTTGTGATACATTTAACCATTAAAAAAAGTAATTTTTCTGAATTGAAAATTAATATTGAAAAGTTTGTTTCAGAGGACCAGCCATAGAAAATGTTATTGCCAAAAACAACATTAAAAGACTTCAGACCACCAAGAAGTAGGCCTAAGTGCAAATCAGTACTGCATACTTACAAATTTATTGTATGACAAATTGGTGTAATGCAAAATCATATGTACATAGTCAGAACTTTAACTTTGAAAAATAATTCAAATTGCTGTAATTTCTAAAGTAATGACTCTCATTAAGTTGTTGTTTGATTTTTACCGGCATACCAAAGATATAGTTGAGAGGTAATTGTTTTGGCAGTGTATGTATGTGGTATTTAACAACTGCAGTACACTTACATGTCAAAGAACTATTAATGTATTTTTGATCAAATATATGTTTTAGTAATTAAACAGATTCCAATACTAATTCACTAAAAAAACAACAATAATATTTTTAGAAATGTATGTGTTTAATTAGATATTAAAGATATATAAGTAAAATTGGTATAAAGATAAATTAAATACTTTTCAACATTATCTATTAAAAGAGATTGCAGAAAATAAAAATGACCATATAGTAGAACCCCTCTATTTTAGACACACCTTATTGAGGGGACACACAAAATGATCAAGGAGAAATATGAGTTTTAACACCATAGCTCATCCCTATCCAGGGGACACTTCCTTGGGTCCTAAAGGTGTTCCTTAATGGTTATAATGTACAGTGTTTGGATTTATATAGAAAATGTTCACTATACTTTATCAACTTATCAACTGGGCATGACATCAGTTTTATGTATCACATTTTCTGAAGGTCACTGAAGTTTGTACCCCCTCTTTGGATACGCCATAGCGCATATCATAATAAATTTTTATTTGAACCTTGTTGTACTATAAACAGAGAGTTTAAAGCATCATTTTAACCAGTCTGCAATAAATTGGAGGAGGTACTTCTATAAATTCAAGGTGACATTATAAAGTAAAGTAATTTCCTTGAAAGAACTGTACCATATAATTACATTTTTCAAGTTCACCTTTTGCAACATCTGGTAAAAAGATTTATGCATGCTAATAATTAGCAATTCTATTATTAATAATTCTTAGAAAATAGGTGTATATTATGTGTGTGTACAGTGTCATACAATTTATAGGTTCCCAGTGAATGTTCGATTGTATAATTAAAAACAACTCCATTTGTAATATATGTTTCATCCAAATTAAATAAATTGTTAATTACAAATTTGACAGATTTTACATGATTTATTTGAACTTCGAACTTCATTTGTGCCCACTGTCAATTAACAGGAAAGTGACCAGATGCTGTTTCTTTGAATGATTGATTGACATTAATACTTGGTAATTTGTACAGAAATCAGTACATGTAATACAATATTTTCAGTATTTAAAATTAATATTCAAAAGTAGAACAAGTTAAATACAGTACTTTTTTTATTATTGAGCGTGTTGGTGTGGACGTGTGAGCATGTGAAAAATATTTCATTTGAGAGGGATAGATTGTGTAATGTTTTTAATGAATATTTGTTTCTGTTCTAAAATTGGCATATTTTGACTTTAATCTTAAAGCTCTGTCTACACTAAAACTAGTTTGACAAAAAAAGTGTGCTGTACCCAAATATGATAGTGATATTCCCAAATATGGTAGTGATATGACATCATCATGTCCAGATATGGGCACATCACTTTTTTTTGTTCACATAAAGTTTGATAGTGTAGACAGGGCTTAACATAAGTCATTATTTAACATTTGTTATCAAATAGAAATAATTTTGTAAAAAAAAATCAAATGGAATACTGTATGCCAATGCTATGGTACTAATGATCAATGTTTTAATACTTATACAGTACATGCTATTTCATGATCTTACTTATTCAGGATCCAGCCTACTTTTAGCTTTATACCTGGGTTCCCAAAAGACACAAGATGATGTTTTGGTAAATTGATAATGCACGTATTAGTGCTACATATTTCTGAGTTACATACACTAGATTCCAAACATATCACAAAGTAGTAGGTTTCTTTATTCCTTTCAATCTCTTTAAGATTGTTATCAACCAGTTTTTTTTTATTGATTCTTGGCCTTTTCTTTGTAGGTTCCATAAAAGGAGATATAAAATTGAAAGGTTAAAGTTTAGTCTGTTGGGGACGAAAATGGATTGTGCCTTTAAGGAATTTTGTTTTTGATATAAAACATTGATACACCATATTTTATTTTTGATATTAATACAAAAACTAGGTATTTTGTAAGGATTTAAATGTATTTTATATAATAATAAAGCAAAGTTTTACATTGTACATCATAAACTCAACCAATAAAATCTGATTTGATAATAATATTCTGTAGTTCTACATTATCGACATTTTACCAAGGTGAGCAGTTTGAGAAAATGACATACTCTATTCTACAATGCCTATGGCTTGAAATAGTCTAATAATCTATCAACATTGTATCATGTTGTCTTGGTTACAATATAGCTTTGTATGAACCCAGTCCTATTTTTAACCATACAGTAATCTCTATCTTTCAATATATTCTAATTAGAAAACAATTTTGAAGTTTTCTATTTAAAAAAAGATTTATAATGCTTTTATAATCCTTTGTGTAAAAAACATAATGTAGATATTATTCAATCATAGTATGTTATAATGTAACATGGATTATTTCTCCATGGTTATTGCTAATAAGTAATATTAGTTTGATAGTAAATAAAATACAGAATAGTTTGATGGTGAGTAATTTTTTTTTTTATTTATAGTAAATTTTTTCTTTATTATGTATTTAATAGAATTTAATAAAGCAGTACTTCTATGGTGGTCGTCTTAACATTCCTTTTCTTAGCATGTAGTATTTGATGTGCCTAATTACATGTTTAATATCTTGTGAGTAAGGCAATAAAAATCTTCATTCCTTGTCCTGATTTAAGTAGTTACTTGTCTTGAAACTAATTACAAGTTGCTATTGATTGAAATGAAGTATCAAATATCAGATTCAATATGATTTATTTGATGAATGAGGCTAGCATTCTGTCAGTGTGTGGTATTAAATCAGGAAGTTCAAATAGGAGCTAATGATTGCAAGTGATGCAAAACAAAGAGAATATCAAACTGAATATATGTAAATTTAATAACTACATATGACTTACCTTCCAATTCAGAGGTACAGTAGTATTAAAATAAAATTACAATTCACTGGATGAATTAGAATACCCAACATGAGAATTGGTGATTTGAAATTTAAGTCTGATTTAATTTTCAGGATTCAGTGTTAAATTTATTAAAATTAACACACAATTGCTTTTCTATAATTTATAGCATTTGTAATAAGACCCTTAACCCCAATAGTATTTAAAACAAAAGGTCATAAATATATATTTCTCAGGTGTTCTGCAAGACTTTTATAGCTTTTTTAGATATTAAATTGCATAAAGACTTTGACCCTTGAGTTTTGAACATTGTGGGGCTTTTTACAGCTTTTTCCTCCTGACAAACCAGCTTAACCCACTTCAAACTTTATGCAGACAAATTCGGTTGTCGGACGTGTCTTGATCAATAACCACTATTCAATATATGTACTGAACTTTATTATATCTCTTTTATATCAGAGGCACAGTCTCAAATAAAAAAAAATTAGACAGAAAAACAACAAAAATTATGATAATATTGTATTTTTTTAATTTGTTGAATTTAGAGAATTAAACTATAAGAAAATAAAAAATTGATAAAACAAAAAAAATTCCTGCAGTAGAAAAAGGCAGTTTTATAAAATCTTGATAGAATTCAATCAATCAATTGTTCCAATTTTTAGCGCCATTCCAACGATCATTGCTTGTGGCGCTTATTAACTGATCAATAGAATAATTCTTGGTTCATCTTCGGAGTCATCAATCATACTTCTTGAAAGATGAGCAGCATGTTGCTATTTTTTCTTATGCTCTGTCTACACTATCAAACTTTATTTGACAAAAAAATGTGATGTGCCCATATATAGACATCATGATGTGCCCATATATGGACATCATGATGTCATATCATCATCATATTGGGCATATCACTACCGTATTTGGGTACATCACACTTTTTTTTTCTAACTTGTTTGACACTGTAGACCAAGCTTTAGATGACATTAAAATGGAAAAAAGAAAATACCTGTTAAGGGTATTTTAAACAAACACATTGTATTGTTGCTTCTCTATTATCTCACAATTGCTGGGAAAGAAAGTTAGACACTATCCCACATAACAAGTGCTGAGTGTTAATAATTTATCAATACAAACAAATTATAGTCTAAAGAGAATTGTGCTAATATCGGCTTATTAAAGGTATTGTGTATTGTTTTCATTGTTAATTTTGCTGTTTTAATCAAAAATGTCTCGACCGTAAATATAAAAGATACTTATGTACCGTTGATTGATTTCAAAAGATAGAATCATAAAAGACGCCAGTCTGATGGAGCTGCTTTTCCTTGCATTGATGGAATTACATTCTGAATTATATTGATTAGGAAACATTAATTAATGTAATAAATGTTAAGATTTACTGACAGACTTCATATTGAATCATAAATTGTTAAATAATAAAGTTACAAATAACGTAATGCCTGATGACTATTTTATTGCCTAGAAATGCTCTTAAAATATGACAATCTCATTAAATGTCATTTTTAATTTCATATCACCAATAAATACCTGATATAACATTGTATTTACATAGCTGACAGGTGTACCTAAAAGTGATTCATTAGGTTTATTGTTCCCTTTGGTTGAATAAACTGTTGAACATTAGTCCAGGTTTATACAATGACGTAGGTCTGATGATGTCATAAATTTAAGTTCAAATTGAGTGTATACTGTAAAAATGTATTCCTAGTTGAGTTTGTTCCTAAGAATGCAGGAGGTGCGTGTTTCCTGGTGGTTTAATTGCTGTGGTATGCCTTCACTGTGGCTTACCTGGTGATTTATAAACATCACATACTAAGCTCCTAGATTAGTTACTACCATACACTCAACCAAATTGAGCACTTGTTGAAATTGCCCTTGATCTTCAAACTTTTGTAAAGCTGAGTCAATAGGGTTGCAATACTTTGGAAATAGCAGTGTAGCCTAGTTCGTAAGTAGACTGCTTGGTAGATTGTTACTGAACTTGGATGAGCTGAGATAAGAAAATCATCATGCAGCTGATAATGAACACATTTACATAAGATCCACCTGTATACATAGTGATTTATTTGTCAAATCTGTGTATTGTAATTGCACTAATATATTGATTTCAAGATTACTAAAGGAAATTTCTACAGACTATTTTCTCTTTTTTTGGAACGCGGTCGCATGTTACATCATTTGTTTTTATTTCAAGTGATCTTTCTAACGATCTTGTCTACAGTTTTAACAAATTAGAAGAGATGGAGTTTACAGAAGAGTAGTATACAGGAAGTCACTGCAGATGGTTTTCTTTTAACTTGAGGAACCTTCATCATATCAGATAATACTATTCTTATCATTTATAATTAATCACTTGTTACATACGTAATGATAAATGACCAGTTCAATATTGGTACTTTATTTGATTTTTTTCTCATCAATTAGTCTTTAACAAGGGCTCATAAATTGACCAATCATATGCTAGATTAGATAATCGTAGACTGAGTGGATGTTGAAGCTATGGTAATTTTTACTTGCTTGATTAAACCTTCTCAATTAATGCACATGTTGGTTGCTCCAGTCATCAGATGATTGCCGAGTTACAAAGCTAGGACTTCTATTCATTCCCACGAGCTTGCATACACGCACAGCATCTGTTCAGTTGAAAAGTTTATCACTACCAGAGATGCAATACCAACCCTTTATATTACATTTGATGGATTACCTCGTTGAAATATGACTATTCAATTTTTTCTCCCTACTCCGATAAAAAGCCATCCAGACTACAGCTGAACTTTTGCTGAACGTTATAGATGTTGGTGGTTTTACATTTGCGTGCTTACCAGTTGCAATGTTTTGCTAAAGTTCAGAACTTAAATTTGATCTACTTTCATTTTAAGTAGAGGGAAATAAAGCAAGGATTTTAAAGCTTCTTTGGCGTTCTCTATCAAGTTATTTGCTCTTTTGATTAATTCAAGTTCATTGTTTTGTCAAAGGTTTTTCATGAAATATTGTGTAAAATTTTACAAATCTTTCTTCATCGACTTTGAAGCAATTCTGACCGAATTATCAAAATTCCAGACAACAACAAACAGTGAAATTCTTCAACAAGTTTTGTCAGCCCAAAAAGGCTGTATGCCTATGCGTTTGTGACTCAAAACTGTATCTTGTAACCATTATTTATGGGACACACAGGGATGAATTTTCATAATGGAACGAAGATTTACATGTTTTGAACTGTACCATAAGCTTCGTACATATGCATGTTCAAATCGAGAATTGTTTGAGTTACAAGCCATCATGTTAAAGTTTGTTGTTTACAAGGACAGAAATCACACTGATCTGAACAATAATGGTAATGCTCCGGTGGTAGAAAAAGATGGAATTTTAGTCGGCAATAGTGATTTAGTAGACTCAGGTTTGTTGTATATTTCAAACATTATAGGCAGTTTTATTCATTCTTATTTCAATAGTAAATGATTCATGCAAAAATGAATTGTTTTTTTTTTATTATTATTATATGCACATCCAATAAATGTAATATTTTAGCATTGTATGATTTTACTAGGCTAGTTGAGTGCCATATGTACATAATATTTTGATGTCTTTGTAAAAATTAGGTGTCTTGAATGAATTTAATTGATAGATATTATATATAATATAGTACTGAACCTTGAACATAATAAATGTAAACTTTACAGGAATGTACCACAGAAATGGTAAAATAATTAGGTCAATCATTATGTGCTGTAGGCCTATAATTTTGGTATTTTTTTTTTTAAATCTGCATTTTTCTTGTATTTTTGTTACATGAAGCCCTCCGTCTCATTTTAACGCCCACTACACCTCTTTAATTATGTTGTTATTGTAACACCTTAGATTGTAAGAGGTAGAATACATACCTCTTAACTTTTAGTTTGGAGTAGTTACTGTACTATCCAACTCTGTATGTGGGAGTATGCAAGGTCATTGACCTATGAAAGCTGGAATATTCGCCCTCCTAAAAACTTTTCAATTTAAATGTTTTCAATACAGACAAAAGTAGTAAAGTTTGGTTCAAACCAAAATACATCTTGTAACTACAAGTTTTGTTGTTATATCCTATATTTATTCAAGTTTTCAGAGAATAGAGAACCTATTATTATATATGGTCAAAAATATTTCTACTACTATTTTTTCATATGTTTTATAAAATTGAATGTTTGTGTTTTATAATAATGATATTTTTTGTAATAACAGTTGTACAGTTGTATATGACATGATAAATGAGAGACTGATCTGATCTGGCTTTTATGTCTGAAAGAAAAAGAATAATATAGCACATTGATCTGTATTACCTTGCATTCATATTTCATTTTGCATGTCATGCCCCT
Organism: Antedon bifida; assembly: GCF_963402885.1. Lineage (NCBI taxonomy): Eukaryota > Metazoa > Echinodermata > Crinoidea > Comatulida > Antedonidae > Antedon > Antedon bifida. The sequence continues at coordinate 9,545,872 of NC_136226.1, read as the reverse complement.
GTTGAAAACTTGACATTCTGAAAATTTATGTAGATATACGAGTAGTAAATCTATTCAATCAGTAACTTATTTGAAATTATTTTTTTCAGAGTCGTTTCAAATGAACAAGTATAAAGATGGTCCTAAGAAGACTGTCAGAATTATGACCAATGGCTACATAACACCGACAGGTCGTCATCAAGGAGATTCAAGTTACGGCAGCGCATCTCCAACGTACAGCTCTCCAGCGAGCAGCACGCAAAGAGTGTCTCCTACAATCGATCTTGATCCTGATAGAGGAACTCCGACCTCACAGACCAGTCATAAAAGTTCCAAATCAGATTCACAAAGACCTCCTTCACGGTCTTCTGGTGAAGTTACTGTCCATAAGAGTGCCTTGAAAAAGAGAACCAAAAATCTGAAACCTTTGTTTGATTTGCTTTCAGACGATTTAATAATCAAAATATTATCTTATTTATCAAGTAGACAGTTATGTAGAACTGCTGGAGTTTGTCGTAGATTTTATAAATTATCCTGGCAACCAGTTTTGTGGACGAACATTAGAATAACTGGTGAGAACACGGACATTGACAGAGCAATGAAAGTTCTTACCAGACGGTTATGTCAGGAGACACCGTATGTATGTCTTTCAGTACAAAAGCTTGTGTTAAGTGGATGTGAACTTTTAAGTGAAAAGGGACTTACTTTAATCGCTCAAAGATATCCAGAATTACAGCACTTAGAATTATCTGGCTGCATAAATTTAACAAATCAAGCTCTTTTTGAAATTGTCTCCAAGTGTATTCAATTGGATTATCTTGACATATCAGGTACGTATTTTTCTTTTTACTTTGTATTACAATACACAGAAAGTGTGTACTGTACTGTAAGAGATTTCAATTTGTTCCTGGATCTAGAATCCAAAACTGTGACGAGGAATCAAACATACAACTCAATGTCCCTGTATGCCCACAATAAATTAACATGACGGTACTAGTTCCTGCAGTAGGTCGTCTCAAATCAAAAACTTCCTATTGAACCATTTTACTATTGGAGAAGGTTATCATTACAATTTACCAATTTAAGAATTCATTGTAAATGTATTTTTAACTTTATTTATAATATGGTATCACAAAATGATAGAATATGGATGTATATTGTCCATATACTACTGTATCATATTTCTTAACATATTGCAAGCAGTAATTAGTATTAGCATTACAGATATCGATTGTCTTATTTTACATCTTCACGTTTTGCAAGAAGTAGTACTTTCATTTTCTCATATTAATAAAATGAAATATAATCAATTTTGTATGTTGATAGAATACAATGTTTAACATGATTTCAAGGTAATACATGCTATGAACCCCATTTGCCAGACCAAATCGTTTGTAACAAATTGTCTGTATTAGTTACACTCACTTTCTTCTTGTGGAGTTAATGAATTCAATTCTGACAAGTTAAATCAATTAGCTCAATACTCCATGGACCTCCCAGCTACTCTGTAACAACATTGGGTCTGTTTCTGCTGAAAAAATCAAAATAATCGATTTTTTCCAGTCACCGCAAACCACAAAAATAATCGCGTTGCAATTGAAAATTGCTACGACTTTAACCGGTTATTCAGGTAATCGGTTTTTAAAATCACGTCATCATTCCCCCCACAGCGCATTCAAGTTATGAAAGGCCGATGAGAGTTGGTTTGTTTACATCCTATCGCTGCGTTAAACTCTCACATGTAGGATTAAAAATTACTCTTACGTAAAGCTATATTATTTGTAAAACATCTAGGCCTACTACCGTACCACATACAACAGAATAATGATGTTATATTAATAAAGACACGTCGGCGAGAAAAGTTCGTTTCGCCGTTCGTTGGTTCTACCTTCGGCCTGCTAGGCCTACTATAGGCTATATATTTCTACCGAAACAGACAACAGGCCTACAAAAGGACATGTAAAACATCGTTAGCCTGGACTGGTGGGATGTAAGGGTGTACTTGTAACACAAAATCCTGGAGTCTCTCGGTATAATTCTCCCCCACAAAATAATAAAAATCAAATGTTTAACATTTGATTGTTATTCGGTCTACATCGCGATCGTTGTTTTGCTGATCGTCGTCCTCGATATCGCGCAAATAAACAGCATGCTTTGTGACGTGAATGCCATACTCTAGAGGTCAAAGTGGGGTCAATAATCGCTATTTGTGTTGCAGCTCAAAACTGCTCCGCAATAATCGGTTAAAACAAGAAATAATCGATTAAAACACGCAATGGATTGAGTGTTTTTAATCGGTTATTTTTAATCGGTTATTTTATTTTGCGCCGTTTCTGCTGCCCAAAAATAATCGATTAAAAAAATAAACGGTTAATAATCGATTATTTCTGCTCAGCAGAAACAGGCCCATTGTCAGATGTGTTATTAAATATTCTATGCATAACAACAAACAAATCAACTTAGGAATGTGGTTTATTAACTTTTCTTGAGACGTTGCTGTCATATTTTTCGGTTATAATATTTTAGGATAATTATTTAATAATTTGATACCTACCTATTTGTTAGACTTTATAGTTATACTCGTTTTCAAACTTTTTGTTAATTGATAATCAAAATTACCATATTGATCTATTCATCTGAAAAGACATTTAGTTTATGTGAAAATCATTTTAAATAATGGAATTTAATTTTCATTATTATAATTTAATTGTGTGTGTCGGTCCAAATTGGTTAATTTTTCTTTCTCTGTTCCTCTGTTCTGTTGACCTTTCCCACCATGGTCAAGTTTTCTTTTTTTATGGCACAACCTAATAGATGTCCTTTAGCCCTAATTAGGAGCTATTGGCCATTAAATGGCAATACCTCATCATAAACCTTTCCTCGACCTTATTGCTAGTGGTACCTTCATCACTGGCACCACATGCACAACTTCTAAGCCATCTTGCCGACTTGATGAAAGTTTTATCATAAAGTCCGATCTTGAGCTTGATTGTAGAACAATTCTGACCAAATGTTTGTTTAGGAGTGTCAACCAGGAAAGCATTTTTTGCAGATTCGTCACCAGTGGATGTTGATGATTGAGAAGCCTGACAAACATTTCTTAGTTTAGATCCTGATTAGTTGGAAAAAGTTATTGTTTGGTTTGATGGGGTTGTTGTGCGGTTGAAAGATGGCCTAATTATTTTTAATGTGGAAGATTAATTGAGGAAGTTTCTGTGGTGGTAGATTGGTACACAAGTTGTTGATGATTATAACTTAATTATGTTTTGTTTCAATCTGTTGTTAAGTTGCTTCAAAATTCGTAATAGATGACTCATCTTTAGCCAAGTTATATTATTGGAGGAAAACAGATCCATTCAGCTATATTATAGTAAAACACTTTTTTTAAAGAGTGTTGTGCTTGTTCCCCAGATTCGTCTGAGCCATGCAACTTATCACATAGGCTGATTCAATTTTGCAAATTGTAATGCAAAAAAAGATAGACACACACAGTTCGACACCTAAAATTTGCCATTTTTAGGCCCTGAGCCCGAAATCCTGGATATAATTCAACATTTATTAGTTTCTATCAATGGTATAACAATACAATAAAAAAGAATGATAATTTATAATGAGAAAATACAAAAAATACCATTAATAGAGGATCTTGCAAGAAGAGAATACTTGTCACTGCACACTGTAGTGTGCTCCACTCTTTCTCTTAGTTACTCTCTGAGCAGATACTCATTTACACAGTATCAATTTTAAATGTTTCACACAATTATTTGCACTAAAAAAAATCATCTTTATAATATGTGCAAAGTTATGCAAGCATGCGACACTGTTGACATTTCTAGTTGAGTCGTGCTTTGACATGGGTAAGTTTGTGTTCACAGTCTGTAAAAAATGGGTCAAATTCATGTATTCTGGCTATTTTGATTTCAAACTGCAGGTAGAGAACTTAAATTGGTTCCAAATTGAAAGAATTTCGGATGTAAATTGGTTTTTTGCCCAGGGCTTGTTATTGATATGAAGAACCTCAATTTAGCTGTATTTACAGTATTTTACAATGTTACAAAATACTTTTTGACACCCTAGAATGATGGTTATAGATAGGAATGGAAAGTAGTATTACAGTATGATTAAATTTAATAAATTTCTCTGTAAATTAAGACTGAAATTTCATTCATGTTTATACTTTTAAATTAATATAAATTGTGGAATTAAAAGGTTATTTAAAGATATATTGTCCTGAAAAAAAATATTTAAAAAAAAAAAAACTGTCTTAATAGTTATTCACTTTGTTGACCAAAAATTGGATCTGCAAAAAAATTGTAATTTAAGCAAAAAATAGATAATGAGTTTTAGGTTAGACTTAACTTTAATTATTTTTTCGTTTAACGTTTCGTTTGAACGTTTAAAACTGCAAAATGGTCTATTCAAAATCTGATTTAGAGGACAATTCAACTTAAACAAAAGCTTAATTTTATTTACCAATTTCCATTCTTCAAAATGAATTAAATATGTGTTTCCTAGGCAGATTATGGAAATAAATTATTAAACTAATAGGCCACCACATCATATCCTTTACATTATATTTTATTATTAAATTCAACAACATTAAATGTTTTAATTTAGTCAGAAACAGACCCTTAGTTTAGTATTAAATACATAATGTGAGATTTATCATTGCCATATTTATTTTTTTTCCAAACCTAGTTATAAATGAATTACAGCATTAAGCGTTCAGGACGAGACCCTTGAGGGGCTCTTGTAACCAAAACTATGCAAGGTATGATCTCAAAGACCAATAGGGTGGAATAGACGGTTCTTAGCTGTGGCTACAACAAAGTGACCAACTAACAAAGAAACATTGCATATGAGGAGGGTGAATGCCTTTAGTGATCGTTACCACCTGAAGTTTTTCTGCACGTTCAGTAAATAAAAATATTCAATAATAAGCTAAAATTAACTGAAGGCTGATGTTCAAGATATTAATAACAATTAATTACGAAGCTATAAGAATAATAAAAATGCTTTAAATATATGAAAATTAATTTCAATTTCTGCATAACATCTAAAACTTATCTTGAAAAAAATGATAATTGATTTATATTAATTATTACATTGTTGGAATTTTTTATTCATAAAGAAACATTAAAATCAGATGAAAAGATCCATTATCAATTCTGTTTGTACATTATAATATCAAAATATTTAATTTGTCGTATTCGGTGTACGATCTAGGCCGATATGCTGTAGGTAATATGTCCAATTGGGTAATCATAGGCATGCTGCGTGTGTATGAATTGATAGGTGATTGAGTGCACCTGGGCCTAGCTAAAACCGAAAGTAACAATATTTTGACAGGTTTGTGAAATGAGGCTTAAATGGTGCATTGATGGAAAAACAAGTTGCTGAACGAACTGTCAATTTATCAGTCAATCTTGTACACAATTAAAAAACTACAAGTAACTACAGTACAACAGTGATGTAGCTAATATGAGCAAAAAAAAAGCAAATAACCCAATTTTCTGACACCAGAATCAGAACAAATTACTGGTTAAATAGCTTTAATTATTAAACTGGGTGAACAAACTTTAAATCTACGTTATGCAGGATCAGCTGTAGTATCATATTTGATAGCATGCTTAACGTCTGCACTGTGGTTTATACAGTTTACATATATGTACTGTACATTGAAAGTACAGTACGCACAATGTCAGTCATCACACTGTCCGTTTGTACATGCTGTAAAATATTGGCTGCTGTCCAGGATATGGGTGTGCCGTTACCTTCCGTTAATATCACAAAACAGAGGACCCCCAACTTTTATGAATTTACAAATTCCAATGGGGTTTGTAAGGATATAGATACACCTTCTGATGAATAACGTACATACAAGCAAATATTCTAGTTTGATTGTTAGCAGGAACCTTCTTATGTCACTCAGTGAGACCCACTGTAACTGATATGCCCCAATTAGACTCTGTAGTAATAGAATCACCATCAAGAAACAATGTAATTGTACAAAAGGCATTGTAGTGGTGACACAGTTTTGTTGTTGTCTGTATCGGTATAGATTAGATTCTTGACATCTAGCATAAAGGATATAGAAATATTGACATACTGTTGCTTTGGTATTGTTGGCACGATAACAAGACAGCTACAGAAAAAAGAATATCTAACAGTGAATTAGGTCTAATATAGGCCTATACTCAATTTTCAGTTTAAATGTGTGGATATTTCTTTTTTTATGAAAAAATCGAAAGTGTCTAAACAAAAAGAATAAAGGTTGAAACTATCTAGTGTCAAATAGATTTAGTAGACATTCTTTTCATTTTCAAAGTTCTGTATAAAAATTATTATGTAAATAAGATCGCAAGAAATCTATACATTTAGTATGTAGGTCTAGGTTAATCTACAAAACTAGATTTTAAAAACGTTCTATTGATAGTTCACTCATGACAACACAGTATATCATTATTACCCAATCCAATCCTGAATTTCTTTGGACAATACCTGGCACATATTAAATGGTCTTCATTTACAATAATGTAAACTTTGAAATGGAGGTTAATTGCTCAAATCCCTTTATTAACAGACTTTACTCAGACTAATAAAGTTTCTAATATGAGTCTTCGTTAGTACTACCATACAAAGCGCATCTTTCCAACAAAAGTTTAATAGCTATAAACAAATAAGTTCGCAATTATTTGATCTTTAAGTTCAAGTGTTTATATTTCACAAGGCAATGGTTTGTTAGTTTGTTCTGAAATGTCAGTAACCTGTACTTATATCTAGGTTGTTAATTCAACCTTATATAAATTGCCATAAGTGTTTGTACTTTTTTAGGATCATCATCAATTGAGATGAATATTCAATCAATTCAATTCAATAATCAGTTATTCTATTTTTTTTTAAATTCAATTTTGTATAATATGTACAGGTGATTGTTTTATCGCAAGATCAGACACTTTGTGACACCCTGGTTTAAACATTCGGGTATCCGTCCCTCTTTATATAGTCAAATTAAGGGCTGAATTAAGTATAATAATATAACCAATTCATTGACATTTAAAATTTCTCTACTAAAAAAAGTGTATGCCAAATAATACAGTACATGCAATATTGCAAAATATGCTATATTTAGCTGTTTTATGATGCCTTTTTGTTTTATTAAAATGTTCTCACGGAGTACAGTATCAAGGAATCAATGCTATCCTTGACATTTTAACTTCAATGTTATATTTCATAATGTTCTTTATATTAAACTTGACTTTTTTTTTGGTTCATAGGCTGTCCATTGATCACATGTTTCAGTGTATCCGACGAGTCGTCTGCGGAGTCATGTGAATTGCAAGGTCAAAGTTTACGATTACGACATCTAGATATGTCCAATTGTGCTGCCCTCGATGACAAAGGATTACGAACAGTCGCTCTGAACTGTCCTGGTCTGCAGAACCTTTATATCCGACGATGCCAACGCATCACGGACGAGGGCTTCCGAGAAATAGCCAACAGTTGTTCCGTTTTAAAAGAGATCTCCGTAATAGAATGCCGTAGAATCACAGACTACGGCATGAGGTCGTTATCTAAGTTAGGCGCATCACTTAAACATTTCAGCATCGCAAAATGTGACCGTATTACAGATTTAGGAATACATTCAATTGCGAAATACTGTAGTAAACTGCGTTACCTCAATGTGAGAGGTTGCGCACTTTTAACGGACAAAGCTATGGTTGATCTGGCACGTGGATGTGTACGATTACGATCGCTTGATATTGGTAAATGCTCGCAAGTAACTGATCAAGGCGTGACTGCGTTGGCTATCGGGTGTATGTATCTACGCAAGTTAAGCCTGAAAGGATGTATGTTGGTGAAAGACGAGGGCATTAATATGATGGCACAGTATTGCCAGGAACTACAACAACTGAATATACAAGAATGTCAGGTGTCTGTCGAGGCTTATAAGGCATTCAAGAAAACCTGTCGCAAATGTATCATTGAACACACAAACCCAGCTTTTTACTAATCTCCTCCAGAAATGTGACTGTTTAAAATAAACTATAACTGACATAATATAGATATTTATTCTCCTATTATAAACATTAGGAGGTGTCCAGTATGTGTAATGATGGTCGATCATTATGACCTTCTTAGCAGTATATTTTCCCATGTGAATGTGTATCTATGTTGGTTGATCATTATGACCTTCTTAGCAGTGTATTTTCGCCATGTGAATGTGTATCTATGTTGGTTGATCATTATGACCTTCTTAGCAGTGTATTTTCGCTATGTGAATGTGTATCTATGTTGGTTGATCATTATGACCTTCTTAGCAGTATATTTCCCCATGTGAATGTGTATCTATGATGGTTGATCATTATGACCTTCTTAGCAGTGTATTTTCCCCATGTGAATGTGTATCTATGTTTATAGTTTTCAGCATCTCAATGCTTTTATAAAATTTGTATAGAGTAATATGTGGACATTCCGAAAAAATTTATATGAGAGAATAATTCTGTTGCGACCATTTAATGCAGATAAATTTTCCAGATTTCTGATTCAGATTTCACTATTTTTGTCCTCAAAAAATATTTTTAGTGTATTCATGGTACATTATAAAGGTGTAACATTTTATTCCCAATATATGGATATAAATATATGGATATACAATATGGATATAATAGATTATGGATATGTAATATCCATATATGGAATAGAAAATAAAAAAAGCCATTGTCTGTCTTAATTTAAAATGAAATATTGTAGAATAAATTTAAGTATTTAATTCATGTTCAGGATATGTCAAATTTATAGGTTTTATAATTTTTATAATTTTTGTTTATGTAGATGTGTTTACACATACAGATCAATAATGTTGCTGTGTATGATAGAGTGCTTCCAATTATATATTATAAAGTATGTATAAAATTATACATATTATTATTTTCATTTATGTACAAATTTTGAAAAGGTGAAAACTGTATAGTGTACATAATAAGGAAATACTATTTACTTTCATGTTTATTGAATTTGAGTGATGCAATTTGCATCTATAGAGGGCAGTATACCATATTTTGAAATTATCAAAATTGAAAATAAGTAATTAATAGCAAACAACACTATCTTTAATTTGATAATGAACTTCATAATTTCATAGTGAAAATACCTAAATATATTAAATATAGACATTTATCAAACCATTATTTCTGCGCACAAAAATACTGGTGGGCAGTGTACTACTACTAGTGTCATATTATATAATAATATTAATAATGATACATACAGCTATTATATTACTGAATACCAGTATCATTACAATTCAGTAACTTAATTCAAAGATTTTTTTCTTAATATTTAAAAGTAAACAGGACTGTAATCTGAAAGCAGATTCACTTTTAATGGCGTATTACATTGTACAGGTGTTTAACATTGCTACAAATATTTAATAAAATACAAAGCATGCCTATCATATAGAATTGTTTGTTTAATTTAATTTGGTTCACACTTCAAATGGAACTTAACATTTAATAAAATATGAATATTCCTGATTTCATGAGTTTATTATAATGTCAAAATATCCTATATAAATGCACTTGAGTATGATTGGAAAACTTTTTCGCAAAAACTGTTTTCATCTTTATACCACAAGTAAAATGAATACATCATTTACTTGTATTGATCAAATCAACACCAAATCAATCATGACACCAAGTACCATTTTTTCATTCAACGTGATTTAATAAAGAACACTTTTTATATTATAATATATTTAAAGATGTATTGTCCCCACAAAACATGAAAAATGAAGATTAATGAAATCAGACTTTGAATAGGTTTAATTTGTAGCTTTAATAAAGTTAATAACTTCCGTAGAAAAACAACAACAAAAAATAATGTTTTCACTTATAAAAAGACCCAATAAATGGTTAAATTCAACCAAAATTCCATTGGCTGGCAGTCAATTTGAATATTTTTCAGGTAAATACATTTTTTTCGATCTAATTTTTTGGTCAAAGGGGATAAATATTATGTGACAATACATCTTTAATGATCAAAGTTAAATAAGCATACAAAACAATATTGATATAAAACAAAAATATTAAATTTATCAAATATAGTAAATTTAAAAAAAACGCGTGAACTCAGCTACCTACAGAGGGCGTGTGAGAGCTCGCTGCTCGAGTGTGATTGTGAAACAACAATAGAGCTTCAACAGCAACAGAACGAGCGACGGCTGTTTTTGTTGTTGGTAGAGAGAGATCGACAGAAACCTGCCAAAATTCACTGTTAACCCAGACGAATCAGAAAATAGGAATGGCTTTATCAGACGGTAAGTTAATTGTCATGTTCATCTTTACTTTGCTTGTATTCATTGTCTATTTAACTGCGAAAATTTAATCTAGGCCTATGCTCACGGGTTCTTCGTGGTGTGTGGATGGTTGATTGTTTATGTTCACATGTATGGTGTGTGAATACGACGACTCCATTGTCGATGAATCATTACTCACGTAGGCACGTTAGCCTAGCTAGCCCAGCCTTTGTGTCTGTTTATACTTTCGTGTAAAAAGGCGTGGGGAACCAAAGGCGTGTATAATAATATTAATAATATATAATATAGTCCGAGTTTTAAGGAACTGGATTTATTTTGTTAATTCAGATTTATTTATCCTTTAATTGGTTTATTTAATTAATATCAATAGATAGGCCCTGCCAACAATTAACAATAACATGTTTCATGTTGGTTCAGGGACGATTCGGCCCTGAGACGATTCGGCCCGGGACTATTCGGCCCACTTTTGGTGGGACGATTCGGCCCACTTTTGGGCCGAAACATCCCACTTTGTGGGCCGAAACGTCTCACTTCAGACCAAATTCATATTCATATTTTGGGTATTTATCAAGTTTTTAAAGGTGTTTAACAATCCGTATTTTATTGATATTGACAATTTTGATATAATATATATAATAAATTACTAAAAAAACGTAATTTTATAATGAATTTATTACTTCGAAAACCTTGTTTATTTCGTGCATTCGCCAAGCGGCCAACAGAGGGCGTAACTTGTTTACATCGTTCCCGTGACTAAAAATTGATCATTTTCGACAATGTTTTCAAAATGTTTGCTTTATTGCATCGTTATCCATTCTGTACTACCCCATAGTCTCTCTGGAAATAAAGTTTGGGGAAAAAGCTTATTTTATGCTTATGAAATGCATATCAACGCCGATAAATTTAAGTGTGCCGAATCGTCTCAGGGCCGAATCGTCCCGGGCCGAATAGTCCCGGGCCGAATCGTCCCAGGGCCGAATCGTCCCGGGCCGAATCGTCTCAGGGCCGAATCGTCCCGTTACCTTCATGTTTTAAACAAGTTTGGTCTTTCAATCATCACCAGAAACTAAACTGAAGCTTGCTTGGTAGAGGTTCCCCTTCATCCAATCAAATTCCGGCACAGTATAAAAATGCGGACAATCTCTTCATTTTCCTAAATTCGTTCATTCAACTTTATAATATTTTACATTGTGACTATTATCGGGTAATGCTAATTTTTCTCCCGGTAGGGTTTTAGACATAAAATGTTATCAAGTACATGCTAACATAATATTTAATGTTATTGTGATATTTCATTAATTCTACTGTCAAAATACTGATTATGTTTTTTCCGAAACTGAAAAGTTAAACTGAATTAACTTGTGTCTGGTGGAAAGAAAAATATATAAATTTACGACTAAAGCATCTTAGTAATAAAATGTACTTGACATCATTTTATATCATAAAACCCTATCTAGGCGATACCTGGCCCCTACCGGGCGTACCGGGCGAGGATTAGCATGACCGCTATTATCAGTTATCATAAAGTACATGATAATAATCCATCATGATATTGCAATGCTTTCTTTTTTGCACAACCGCAGTGAATGTCTGGAGTAAGTCGATAAATAACCTTCATCATAATAATATCCTTCTGCACATTTGATTTAATTGATGTTCATAACATTCGCATTTAATTTCTATGAAGATATTGACTAGGAAGTATTTTGCCTTGTCATGATAATCTAGCAAGCAAGGTGTTTGGCAAGCTATATCCTGGATTCAAATCAAGGTTACAAATAACAAATACTATAGAAAAGGGCAATGTAATTAGAATAGCATACAGTACACTGATTATTTTACAATAGTGAAACCTTATAATTAAAGAAGCATTCATAATATTCGCAGAAAAATACTGTAAATATGTTGATTTTCTATTGTAATAAGTAATCTTTTGTACAAAAAACATTACAATTTTACTGTACAATATTGAAAGTAAAAATATCATTTTGGAAAAAAAAACGAATGTGTTTAAAGAATCAGTCACTATCATTGTTATCAATCAACTATTAATAAGGTGCATATTTGATTCTTATATTTGAAAGAAAAGAAGGCAAACTGTAGATAAAGTATAAACATGTATGAACTTTATGACCTTTTGACATTTGTCAAGGTTGAATCTATTGTTAAATTATTAACCCCAGAATTCCCTGCAGTCATTGTTTGTAAAAGAAAAGTTTACTTACTAATAATAATATCCAATAAGTAGATAACAATCTTGAATATTGGTATTACAGAACATGGCCACTTCAGAAATAATGTGTTTTTAATTTCTTAGTGTAAAGTATTAGTACAGAACAGAGTACAGTATACTTTTTTTAAGACCAATAATGAATATAAAGTATATAAATCATTTAAAATTATCCTTTTTATAATCCCCAAATTTTTTTTACAGATTGTAGCAAATACCGATGTGAGAAATCCATTGATATTGATGGAAAATCGTTCAAATACTTTGACCTATTAGGCATAAACGACCCCCGATATGGTAAGTTTACTTTGACTTTTTAGGCATAAATGATCCTTGATTTAACCCGGAAAGATTGTATTTTCCATCTCATGTTTGTGCCACTGTCTTAACCGCTCAGCAACTTACAGTAAGTTCATACTAATGTTTACACATTTTTTTCTTGTAGATGAACTTCCATTTTCCATCAGAGTGCTTCTCGAATCTGCAATCAGAAATTATGACAACTTTCACATCAAGGTTAAAGATATTGAAAACATTTTAAATTGGAAAGAAAATCAACTGAAGAGTGTTGAAGTTCCATTTAAACCAGCCCGTGTCATCCTTCAAGACTTCACGTATGTTGATTGCTTTGAAATAATTAAAGTTCTGTCTACACTATCAAAAATTGTGATGTGCCCAAATATCATAGTGATATACCCAAATTTTGGTAGTGATATACCCAAATATGGTAGTGATATGACATCATCATGTCCATATATGGGCATCACATTTTTTGTCACATAAACTTTGATAGTGTAGACAGAGCTTTAGAGTATAGTAAAATATGAAAAGATGTTTTAAAATTAGTTAAAATGCTTTAATTATGCTATGTTGTTTACTTTAGGAATAAATATTTTTAATGCCAAATTGTGTATATTGTTATTCTGTTTTAATGCTAATTGATTAATTATTAATAAATGATGACACTAACTGATGGTTCAGAATCAAATTTGCATTAAAAAAATACTTTACAGGCAGAAAAGGTTTTCCCATATCACTGTATGCATAAAATCAAATATATAATTTGATATTTCAAATTATTGAAACCCAAACATGATTGTGTTTATATAAAACTGTTAAAGCTTTACTAATTATATATACACTATATAAATATATTTATTTTATTTATTGCTACAAAATGTTCTACATTATTATTGCTAATTAATGTTTGTAGTGGTGTCCCAGCAGTTGTGGACTTTGCGGCAATGCGAGATGCAGTGAAAAGACTTGGTGGCGATCCTGAAAAGATAAATCCAGTGGTACCGGCTGACCTTGTTATTGACCATTCGGTGCAAGTAGATGTCTCAAGAAGGTATGAATAACCATGTAACTTTATTATTAACGTTAGCCTTCCTTTATATAACTTATGGTACTAAAATCATGTTCATGCTGATTGAGTTATGGCTATTAGCGTTTTCCACTAAAACGGTTGAGTTCATCATGCGCTAAAACACTGACTGTGCACAGACACAACATTTTGCAAAACATCATAACTCCATTGGTATTAACAGTACATTAGTAGTCACACACATACACACACTGCTATCACAGATACCGTAATATTCCAATATATAATGTTCAATAGTATCATTATTATATTCCTGTTTTTTCAAATGCTTTTTAAAATAAAACATGATGTATTTTGTAACTTTGATTGTATCAGTTCTTCTACTTTTAGCGCCGATGCTCTCCAGAAGAATCAAGACATTGAATTTGAACGCAACAAAGAACGATTTCTCTTTCTCAAGGTCAGTTTTAATGTTTTTTTATTTCAACAATATTTAACTGTTGGCCTACTTCATTTATAAAGTACAATAGAACCTCCTTCTTTAGGATGCCCCTATCAAAGGGTCACTTTCCTTTGAAATGAACACAGGGAAATACATGTCTTAACACTATGGCCAACCCCTATTCAGAAACTACCCCTATTAAGGGGGTAACTTTCCTTTGAAATGAACACAGGGATATACATGTCTTAACACTATGGCCAACCCCTATTCAAAAACTACCCCTATGAATGGGACACTCTTCTTGGTCTTGAAAGTGTCCCGTTAATACTAATAGTTTGACTAAACAATATTAATCAATTCTGTTTTCTGTTGCGTTACAGTGGGGTGCAAAAGCTTTAAAGAACATGTTGATAGTGCCTCCAGGCTCTGGCATAGTGCATCAAGTAAATCTTGAATACTTAGCTAGAGTGGTGTTTGACAGTGATAACATCCTCTACCCTGACAGCTTAGTTGGAACAGACTCGCATACTACCATGATCAATGGCCTAGGAATTGTTGGATGGGGTATTGTATTTGTTTTTCAATGTTTCATAAATTTCATTTAATACAGCTTTAAAAATAGTGGCAAAGAACATGAAAAAAAGTGAAATACATTACTGTCAAGTGTGGACCCTTAACTTAATGGGGTCAAGTCTTAAAGAGTGTTACTTATTTGACTTTTCTCTAAACTTTTTATCTATATTACTATGTTAAAATATTGAGTGGAGTGTGTAGAAACAAATAATGAAAACAAAAAAAAGCAGATACATTTTCTTTGACAAAGAGATAAGCATTCCATATTTGTTGTTTTTAGGAGTTGGAGGCATTGAAGCTGAAGCAGTAATGTTGGGTCAAGCGATAAGTATGGTTCTACCAAAGGTCATAGGTTACAAGCTTACAGGCCAGATGAATGCATTAGTCACTTCTACAGATGTTGTTCTCACAATAACAAAGGTTGGTCACATGTATACAAAATCACCACACACTCTATATGTATGATATGGTAATATTCTCCCATAGTTTTATTAGTATTTGCGAAAATCAACTTGTATTCTGCGTAGTGGCAATGTTCTTGTCATTTATTTATGCTCTACACAAAAATAAATGGCGAAGTATTTGTTACGTATAAATCTCTGTCTACACTATCAAACTTTATGTGACAAAATGTGATGTACTCATATATGGACATGATGATGTCATACCACTACCATTTTTGGGCATATCATTACCATATTTGAGCATATCACTAGCATATTTAGGCACATGACACTTTTTTGAAAACTAGTTTGATAGTGTAGACAGTTCTTTAGATCTGCATAAGATAATTCTATTGAGATATACAATACAAGATCCTTTGTTATTTTATTGGATATAAATGTCTGAAATAAAGAAATGTGACAATATGAATGTATAATGATGTACCTGTGTTGACAGTGACAGGTGTACATAGTGAAACATATTGATCTCTTTTTCTAGCATTTGCGTCAAATTGGTGTGGTTGGCAAGTTTGTCGAGTTCTTTGGGCCGGGTGTGTCACAACTATCAATTGCTGATAGGGCTACGATTGCCAACATGTGTCCAGAGTATGGTGCCACTATTGGATACTTTGCTATTGATGAAATTAGTCTTAAGTATATGAAACAAACAGGTAAATGTTGTTTTGTTATTAATCATAGCTACATCCTAGCTATATCCCTGCATTTAGAAGACCTAGCTACATCCTTGCATTTAGAAGACCTAGCTACATCCTTGCATTTAGAATACCTAGCTATATCCCACCATTTAGAAGACCCAGCTACACCCTGCATTTCGAAACCTAGCTATATCCCACCATTTAGAAGACCTAGCACCATCCTTGCATTTAGAATACCTAGCTACTGTACACCCCTGTATTTAGAATACCTAACTATATCCCACTATTTAGAAAACCTAGTAGATACACCCTGTATATAAAAGACCTTGCTAATACCATAAAATGTATCTCTTTTTGTTAACTTTTGCAGGGCGACAGGACAGTAAGATATCAATGGTGGAGAAATATTTAAAAGCAAATGGATTATTTCGAGATTTTGATAATTCCAAGCAAGACCCTGTTTATTCCGAGGTAAGTTATTGCTTTCAAAGTCCCATTCTTATGGCTCTGTCATTGGTATGTCATTAAGTTCATTACCAAATTTGAACTCCTCTCTGTAAACTTGAATTTCGTTTCTGTGAGTTATATTCTGGTGAGCTCTCATTTAGGAGCTTTAAAGTGCTGGAGAATTAAACTGTCTTCACTCATTATAATTTTTTCTTCCCCTGGTCTTAACAACCTTTTGTTACTGCTAATAATCACTGTTGACTATATTTCATGATTCTTTTCTTTCCTTAGATTGTTGAATTGGACCTCTCAACTGTAATGTCCTGCGTCAGTGGTCCAAAGCGCCCTCATGATAAGGTCGATGTTAACGTCATGAAGAAAGACTTTCAGAACTGTCTTGATAATCCAATCGGGTTTAAAGGTTTTAAGATCGCACCAGATCAACAAAGCAAGTCCATTCCTTTTGTTTATGAAAATGAGGAGTATGTTTTGTCACATGGCTCTGTTGTCATAGCAGCCATCACAAGTTGCACAAATACCAGTAATCCATCAGTCATGCTAGGAGCAGGTGTGTAGAATTTTTCAAATCAGTAATGACTATTTAATTTTATGAAGACATCAAATAGATAATACTATTCTAAGAACTAGATGGCTAATTAGGTGACAGCGAAGGCAGGAACTCTGCCAGAGAAAACAAATACTTAGTATATAAAAATAACTTAAAGTGTTATGAAAAACCACATAAATCATAACATAGAATGCTAATGTTAATGGTGATAAAATGAATAATTTTCAGTAATGCTATTGTGATAAAATGAATAATTGTTGGTAATACTATGGGGATAAAATGAATTTTTGATGATACAATGTTTGCATATGAAGATCGTATAATAATATGCACGAGTAGGGTGCATCAGTTCAAAATGACATATCTCATTGATGCTGCCATGCCCTGTGGCCCTCTCCATCGTGATTGTGTTGAAGTTAGATGTCTTCTTATAGAGCATCTGTGAATCACATTTAAATGAGATGAGATTGTGTTGAATTTCTTAAAATTAACACAATTTTCAAAATTTATTTTCAGGTATACTTGCTAAAAATGCAGTGAATAAAGGATTAACAGTGAAGCCATTTGTGAAGACAAGTCTAAGTCCAGGTTCAGGTGTTGTCACTTACTACCTGAAGGAGAGTGGTGTCATTCCATATTTAGAAACTCTTGGGTATGTTATCATTTAATCATAATCTGCCACCATTAAATTTATCATCTTAATATATCACTATAAACATAATAATTCCCAAATAAGAGCCTTGATATCCCATACTGACTTTTATCTATTTTACTACATACATTCAAAATACAATATGAATAATTTTCTTGCATGAATATTTTCTTTATAGTTTTAATGTGGTTGGATACGGCTGTATGACGTGTATTGGAAATTCAGGTCCACTACCAGAACCAGTTGCTCAAGCAATTGAAAAAGTAAATACAATAAATAATATATATATTTCACAGCTCTATGGAAACCTGAAATAATATTGTTTCAACACTGGTATCCCTGATGGGGTGGTATGAAAACTATTTGTATATACAGTGTGTTGGAATTAGAATTATGTAGTGTAGTATTCATGAACTAGAAAGCCACTCTGAGAGTGCATACCTCCGCCTACTGTAAAATTCTCCTACATAAGATTTCTCCTGTAAAAAAAAAAATATATATTTGTGTGTGTCTTAATGCTGTTTGTGATTTAGGCTAATTTCACTACAAGCATGTGTATGCGAGTTTGGTGTAATGGTTATGTAATAAGCCTTTCAATTAACAATAGCTTCAGTTGACTAACAATAGAACAGCAACACGAAAATCAAACGAGTGAATTTGAAAAGAAATAGGTTTTTTAAACTACTAGCATAAAAAAACGTGCACATTAAATTAAATTATGTTTAAAATTACAAATCACAAATTATAATTCTTGCCTTTTGTACAAAAATGAAGTTTTTGGACAAGTAGTTCTCGAGAAAATGCAATTTCAGTTTACTTGTTACTTTAAGACTGCTCGCTGGCTTTTGAAAAATTCTGTCCTATCTTTTAACACTAGCAGGTCTGAAACGTATACTAAAAGTGGTCCAGAATTGGGACCATGGTCCCAAAATTTAATGGAATGGTCCTTGACCACATATCTATCCGTATATTCATTTTGGTAAAGATCTTGTAATTACTTTTTGAGTAATCCTGCTAACAAACAAACACACGCTACCGATTACATATACCTCCTTGGCGGCGATAAATAAAACAAACACACCAAATGTAGATCATAATTACAAAATAAATTTACAATTCAATTACCTCACTTTAAATACTCTATAGAAACATCAAATTAATAATAATAATATTGTGCAAAGAAACAAGGCTATAATTCTACTTAACTTGCCAAGTAATAATAACTGTAATAATTTAATTCAGCAATTTTATTTACTAATAATTTATTTTGTAGGGTGACTTAGTAACGTGTGGTGTGCTGTCAGGCAATAGGAACTTTGAAGGTCGTATTCATCCATTAACTCGTGCAAACTACTTGGCTTCTCCGCTTCTAGTCATAGCTTACGCTATTGCAGGAACGGTCTCTATAGATTTTGAAAAAGAACCAATTGGTATGTTTATAAAGATGTTCATTAGATGCCTATTTGGTTTTAATTTCTTAAAATATTGATAAATAATCTCTATGAAAATGGCACCTTATAATACTATAGAACATTTTTAGAAGTCTTCCAATAAATTCTTTTTGCTGTCATATTTTCAAAACTATTTTCATATTGGTGAAAAGTTTACATTTTATGAATATTTTATATCGTAACTGGTTTTGGGTTTATTTTTCATGGTAATCAACTCATATATTTATAATTTTAGGCAAGGATAATGATGGAAAAGATGTGTTTTTAAGAGATATTTGGCCTTCACGTCAAGTGGTCCAAGAGGTTGAACGTGAGCATGTCATACCAGCAATGTTTCAGGAAGTCTATTCTAATATTACGGTAACATTTCAGTTAATTAATACATATTTTTCGATTTTCTAATGTAAGCATTACAATTATTAATTGTGAAAAACATTATTGTTGACAGAAAATTCCTAATATTTTGTTGACAGGAAGGAAATGATAGATGGCGCTCTTTAGATGCTCCTGATGCACAACTCTACCCGTGGGACAGCTCATCAACGTACATCCAGTCGCCACCATTCTTTCAGACAATGGTTTGTAATACTTTATGGTTTGAGTGTAATGTGATGTGAATTTGAAAATGTATTTGTTTTTTTTTTAATTCATAGATAATTTTTAATTGGTGTTAATTTCAATTTGTAAAGGATACCATCCTTTTATGTCTATAAACTATATTTGGTTTCTTTCACAGACGAGAGACTTGCCATCGGTTGGAGTCATTAAAGACGCAAAGGTTCTTCTAAACTTGGGTGATTCTGTAACGACAGACCACATCTCACCAGCGGGTAGCATTGCTCGCAACAGCCCCGCTGCTCGCTATCTCGCAGGTCGTGGATTGATACCTCGTCAGTTCAACTCGTACGGAAGTCGGAGAGGCAATGATGCCATCATGGCTCGTGGAACATTCGCAAACATTCGTCTTGTTAATAAATTTATCGGGAAGGCAGCGCCAAAGACTATACACATTCCATCAGGAGATGTGATGGACATATTTGATGCTGCTGATCGTTATAAAGCTGATGACACGCAGTTGATCATTCTGTCTGGCAAAGATTATGGTTCAGGTTCGTCAAGAGATTGGGCAGCAAAAGGTCCATGGATGCAGGTAACAGTTAATGTCATTGTTTTATTTTTTTTGTATTTATTCAGGTATAAAAACTTACAAATTCCAACCAGCAGAAAAAGCTGAAATGGTTGGATTACAATTTAAACACACAAAGCATAAACATTAGAAAATTATAAGATTCATGCTAAGTACAGGATTGTTGGTTTCCTGTACCTTTCCATACGGCATCTGCATGAATCCAACTTGGTGAAAATATTGTCCCTTAAACAATTTAACCATAATAACAAAAGTAACAGTCTAGAGGTTCTCCACATCAAAGTTTGCAACTAATTCTCAGGAAGACCCATGGCCTCTAGACCTCCATTGAGATCCAGCTACTGATAACCACAGCATTGTCATTTTGTTTTGTAATTTGCCTTTGGATTTGAATATACTATTAATACTGTATACATTATCTTTATTGCAGGGTGTTAAAGCAGTAATTGCTGAAAGCTTTGAAAGGATCCACCGTAGTAACTTGGTTGGTATGGGCATTATTCCATTACAATACTTGCCAGGGCAAACG
Source organism: Antedon bifida (assembly GCF_963402885.1). Taxonomy (NCBI): domain Eukaryota; kingdom Metazoa; phylum Echinodermata; class Crinoidea; order Comatulida; family Antedonidae; genus Antedon; species Antedon bifida. The sequence goes on along the minus strand of NC_136226.1, from coordinate 9,525,110 downwards.
GCTGAATCTCTTGGGCTTAGTGGCAAGGAAAATTACAGTCTCTCAGTACCGGATGATATCCAAGCTGGACAGAAAATAAGTGTACAAGTAAGTAATACAGTATAAGTATTTTAATATTAACTCTGTGATTGTGTGTTATTCTTCTATTATGTGTGTATATGTGTTTTTCATTACATGTGCTTAGTGTTATTCTTTATGTCATAATCACTTTATATTTTACTGTCTACTAGGTGGATAAAAGATCATTTGAGGTGATAGTTCGTTTTGACACAGACGTTGAATTGGCCTACTTCAAACATGGTGGAATACTCAACTATATGATAAGGCAGATGCTAGAATAGGAAGAGGAATAAAATGCTTATATTGTTATGCTAAGTACACTCTCACAAATATTAATGCCACTCACAAAGCATTATGTAAGTATGTACGAATAAACACTTGGTGACACTGTGTATACTGATCATTTACAATAACATAATATATATAATATTTATATGATATGCAAGAAAGATAATGTTTCCTCAAATTATCTAATTTACACTTGAAAAACAACTCAGGAAGTATTATGTTCGTGGAGACTAACATGTTTACATGTCTATTGTTACAAATTATAGTATTAAATGTGCAAAGTTGTTTGGTAAATCATTGCATTCTACACAACTATAATTCATTCCATTGTGTTTAAATAAATTCAATTGTAAATTACCTGGTTGAGATGTCATTATGAGAAAGTTATTTGATATAATTTGCATTAGAATAATGGAGAAATTCATTCTGAATCATTTTCAAAGCTGAATTTTTATTGTCGGTTCTTCAATGAAATAAGTTTGTTTTGATATAATTTATTATTTATCTGTAATGTTTTTATTTGTGTTGCATTTAAGTAGTGGTGCTGTTGATGAAGATGCTTCCTTTGTTTAAGCGTGGTTCCCATTAGCGACGCAATGTAAGAAAATGCCCTTCCAATAATTGTGTTTGCCCTCATCTGCGTGAAATCAAACCTGTGATGTTTGCAGCACTGTCGTCGTTTCCCACTTGTGATTACGCAATACAGCGCTTTGCGTCAATACATCGTAGCGTTGCATCGCTAGCTTTAGGCCTTCTGTACCTGTGCCTTTATATCAACATTAGAAAATATAATATTAACAATAAAAGGATGAGAATACATATTTATTTTGTTGCTCTTTACGATATAAAAAAAGATGTATATACAAGTACTAATATTTTAAAGGCTTTTGTTACTATTTTTATTGATTGGACAATGTGGGTAATATTTGGCTATTAAGATACATAGAGCTGAAATGATGATGCTTCATATATTGTAGTCATTTTAACTTATAAAAAATAACCAACTAACAATACTAACAGAATGTGTTAATGGAAGGTTAGGATTTATTGTACACTATTATAAACAATGTTGGCACATTATATAAGTTTTCTGAAATTGTTAAAGGTATCAAAAAGAAATGAATAAATTAATATGAATAATTTGTTTTGAATTTCATTTTTATGTAAAAATAGCTTTTAATTACCTCCCCCAAGAAGTTTTTTGTCCTAGATGTGTTTGTGTACAACATGCTTTTGGCTCATAGAACCATGTAAATATTATTTTTATTTAGTAATGAATTGAGAAAGCTAAATATAAAAATTAGAATTAATAGGTTTCTATTTTGTGACGGAGGTACATTCCTTCCATTAAAAATTAATACTTTATAAGCACCCATTGAACTTTATATGTAAGTAGAAAAGTGACTATAAACGCCCTGGATTAAGGGTCAGACAAACAAGCATTGAAGTGTCCAATCTTGTACTTTATACAATCTTGGAATTTATACTAATTAGCAAAATGTACAATTAAACATGTTTTCCTTAACAGGTGTTCACCTCCTTAAGGCCTGTTCACCTCTTACAATCATTTTAATAAATTCCTCAAACTTATAAATTCATTTCGTTAGCTTTTGAATCCCAATAGATTTTATCACACAAATTTTGAATTTTTTTTTAATTGGTCATAGATAGAAGTAGACCACTGGTATGTGAATGTTTGTGAATCTATGCACTGTCAAAAAATATTTTAAAAACGGTCGAAATTTGCCAATTTATCAAATAATGACTGGTTACTATATCATAATTAACATGCGCAGAGTCGAATAATGTGTTTTGCGCATGTCAATTATGCTTTACTAACCAGTTATATCGAAAAATAAAAAGGTTGAAATTTTCCCATTTTTGGAAAAAATCTCTGTCCTATAGTACAGGGAAATTTTTGAAAAATGGCTAATTTTCGCCCTTTTATTTCTTTACATAACTGGTTATTATATCATAATTAACATGCGCAGAGTCGAATAATGTGTTCTGCGTTTGTCAATTATGCTTTACTAACCAGTTATATCGAAAAATAAAAAGGTCGAAATTTGCCCATTTTTGGAAAAAATCCCTGTACTATAGTACAGGGAAATTTTCGAAAATGGCCAATTTTCGTCCTTTTATTTTTTGACATAACTGGTTACTATATCATAATTAACATGCGCAGAGTCGAATAATGTGTTCTGCGCATGTAAATTATGCTTTACTAACCAGTTATATCAAAAAGTAAAAAGGTCGAAATTTGCCCATTTTTGGACAAAATCCCTGTACTATAGTACTATAGTACAGGTAAATTTTCGAAAAATGGCTAATTTTCGCCCTTTTATTTTTTTACATATCTGGTTACTATATCATAATTAACATGCGCAGAGTCGAATAATGTGTTCTGCGCATGTCAATTATACTTTACTAACCAGTTATATCGAAAAATAAAAAGGTCGAAATGTGCCCATTTTTTGAAAAAATCCCTGTACTATAGTACAGGTAAATTTTCGAAAAATGGCTAATTTTCGCCCTTTTATTTTTTTACATAACTGGTTACTATATCATAATTAACATGCGCAGAGTCGAATAATGTGTTCTGCGCATGTCAATTATGCTTTACTAACCAGTTATATCGAAAAATAAAAAGGTCGAAATTTGCCAATTTTTGGAAAAAATCCCTGTACTATAGTACAGGGAAATTTTCGAAAAATGGCCAATTTTCGTCCTTTTATTTTTTGACATAACTAGTTACTATATCATAATTAACATGCGCAGAGTCGAATAATGTGTTCTGCGCATGTCAATTATGCTTTACTAACCAGTTATGTCAAAAAGTAAAAAGGTCGAAATTTGCCCATTTTTGGACAAAATCCCTGCACTATAGTACAGGGAAATTTTAGAAAAATGGCTAATTTTCGCCCTTTTATTTCTTTACATATCTGGTTACTATATCATAATTAACATGCGCAGAGTCGAATAATGTGTTCTGCGTTTGTCAATTATGCTTTACTAACCAGTTATATCGAAAAATAAAAAGGTCGAAATTTGCCCATTTTTGGAAAAAATCCCTGTACTATAGTACAGGGAAATTTTCGAAAAATGGCCAATTTTCGTCCTTTTATTTTTTGACATAACTGGTTACTATATCATAATTAACATGCGCAGAGTCGAATAATGTGTTCTGCGCATGTCAATTATGCTTTACTAACCAGTTATATCGAAAAATAAAAAGGTCGAAATTTGCCCATTTTTGGAAAAAATCCCTGTACTATAGTACAGGGAAATTTTCGAAAAATGGCTAATTTTCGCCCTTTTATTTTTTTACATAACTGGTTACTATATCATAATTAACATGCGCAGAGTCGAATAATGTGTTCTGCGCATGTCAATTAGGCTTTACTAACCCATTTTTCGAAAATTCCCCTGTACTATAATACATGAATTTTTTCCAAAAATGGGCAAATTTCGACCTTTTTATTTGTCGATATAACATAACTGGTTACTATATCATAATTAACATGCGCAGAGTCGAATAATGTGTTCTGCGCATGTCAATTATGCTTTACTCACCAGTTATATCGAAAAATAAAAAGGTTGAAATTTGCCCATTTAAAAAAAAAAATCCCTGTATTACCCTGTCATCGTAACCAGTTAAAAATAAAACATCCAAATGGAACTACTGACATAATTTCACATTTTAATTTAATAAAAGGACATAAAAGCATGATATATAGAGACATTCAAGAATTAAATACAACCAAAGAAAAATAAAAACACCCAATATATACAGTCTTCAAGTCAAGAAATATAACATATTTACAGACATTCGAGAATTAACAAAAATGACATCGTTTTTGGAATAAAGTTTGATATTGAATATTCATGATTTCATATGAATATTTATGATTCTATTTACATACATTAGAAGCATTTAACATGATTATTATGTTGACATAAAAAATGATTTGGACTGCATTAGCATCCTTCTATAGCGTGAGACATTTATCAAATTATAAGGGACAATTTTGAAGGAAATAAAACTATATTCACCATTACTGTATGTAAAAGTTTCCCTTAACACATTAAATACGTTCTTAGGAAGAACTATATTTAAGTACATAATACAATTAGCCTGCACTCAGTAGTTTATACTAGTCATCAATGTGTAATATTCTGTACATTTTGTTTATAACACTAAATACTACTCTATACAATATTATACACTATTATTAATATTATAAATATATTTGTTGATTAAATAACAAGGGTTATATATTATTTATATTATATAAATCAAATATGTTAGATTTGAGAGGATTTAGAATCTAAAATCTCTATTTCTAATTAAGGCCAGTTTGTTTTTATAAATTTGTCTAAAAATGTATGAAAATCACAGCAAAAACACACTTGTTTTTTTTTTTTAAATGTCTTCTTTTTGATGACAAAAATGGAAGACACGTACCAGTATGTAGGGCTAATATCACAAATAAAGTGATAGAAAAACAGGCTAGGTGAATTTGTTACTACGCAATACCTCCTTTTACAGTATTATTCTACATTTCACAATAGTAAAACTGTCTATTCCAAAAGGAAAGTAAAAATGTTGAAAAATGTATATACAGTATATGAATACAGATCACTACTACCATGGATTAAAGAATAGAAGGATATGCATCGACGTGAGATCAAGGGTTCCTTGACTCTCGCCGACAGACCGCGGACCGCCCACAATGTTATCAGTTTAATTAACCGCATGGTAACAACGAAACGGTCGCGTGCCTAATATATTGTTTACTGCACATGTGCAACGACATCTAACCTTGTTGGCTACGCTTCTTTCGCGCGTTCTTTGGTGGCATGATGTTTTAGCGCTAGCAACAACGGCGACGAACAATTTATACGACAAATTTAGTTATAACCTTTCTGATGAGGAATTGTAAATGCTATAATTGTAATTAGTATAGGTTTCTGCCGCGATTGATCTACGCTAATGTTTTTATGACATTAAAGTAGCATTTTATGACCTGTAGTAGCCCTACATCTGAGACAATAACTATTTGTTGTATCGGCCTAGCCCTACATGTAAAATTACAAAATCAGCAAGGATACTAGGCCTAGGCCTTTTCTTCTAGGCTTACTAGTAAACCATATGATTTGCCGACATTGATACTGCCTAGGTAGGCCTAGGCTAATCTTAAGTGTAGTAGATACAACGTGTAATCATGATCTATATACTCACCGTTGTCTTACTTCTTGTGTGAATAATAATAGGTACTTCGTTTTTTCGTGATTAAGTTTGCCCTGCGTGTACTTTTCAAAACGACCGCTAGGTAACGAATCGCAACTATACATAGCCAGCCAATCCCGGATCAGGGATCGCTGTTTTCATTCAATTAGACCCGATGATTGGATGTGGTGTGGATGACATAACCACTAGCCAATCACCAGGCACTACAATTTAAATATAATCACATCGATAATTAAGGAGATTTATGAAGAAACCACTGCTTAGCCATATATTAAAAACACGATTGTTGTATGGGTGAACACCGGCCACGCTAACAACATACATGGTCAAATGCATAATTTAATATTCTATAGATTAACGCAATTTTTAATGACAGAAGATGGCAGGCAAATAATGATAATTCAAATATAAAAATTGCATATTTTATTAATATTACTAACTACTTAAAATTACTAGTCGTAAGAAAGTGAACTTTTCGTAGTCCGATTGTGATGAAACTAAAACAGAATTATTCAGCAATATATTGTTGTTGTCAATTAATCATCGACGCAGACATGTCAATAGAACATTCAGACTGCGCATACGATTTCTACATGGTTACGTTTTGGTCTCAAAAAAGGTAACAGTTGATTCGCAGCGTTTTACAGAGGGCCGCGGTTAGAGACACGGAGTTCAATGAGCGTGTTTGTTTGATTGGCAGCAGTGCTTTAGTATAGGCAAGCGCGTTGTAAAATCGTTTGATGTCACCGTCGATGCATATCCTTCTATTCTTTAATCCATGCTACTACTACATATGATTCTTGACAAATATTTGTAAACATTTTTTTTCTCTAAAATGTGATCCTAGTAGAAAATTAAAAACATCCCTTGGTTCACAACCTGATTGGCAAAGACCTTGGATGAAATTGGTTTTTTTACATCACCATGGCAACAGTCATAAACGACTGTTTAACATTCATATCATTTCATATGTCATACCCTTTAATATGATTAATTTCTTTGTGATCATATTTCACAATAAATCAAGCAAACTTGTTAAAAATTCTCACGGGAACTGTCAAATGCATGAGCATTTATGTTTTATTGTACCATGATTGTACAGTATTCTAAAGATAGTTTCGTACATTTAAAAAAAACTTGTTTTACTTGTGTAACTGTTTCTTTATGTGCTTTCATGAAACCAAATCATTTTGCTTGCAGTAAAATCTATACTCAAAGGTATACTCTATACTCAAAGGTATACTCTATACTCAATAGTATACTCTATACTCAATAGTATACTCTATACTCAATAGTATACTCTATACTCAAAAGTATACTCTATACTCAAAAGTATACTCTATACTCAAAAGTATACTCTATACTCAAAAGTATACTCTATACTCAAAAGTATACTCTATACTCAAAAGTATACTCTATACTCAAAAGCAATTCTTTAAGTCTCCCCTCATGACAGAACAAACTATATATAGGCATATGAGAATCGAAATGCAATATTAAAATTCACTTTGCTATCCATCTGATCAGAAAAATGTTGCAAAATTATTGTCTCAAACAAAACCAGATGTAGCACACCCTCTATAGTACAGAAAAAACATGTACTCTCTATGACATGAGCTATGCAGTTGATGCCCATACACAGTAGTACCAGGGAGTTGTAAATCTCCCTGGTAGTACTTTCCATAAAACCATTTTAAATAAATATAATACAATAAATAACATCTATTAATATCTATAATATCTTATTAAATAATTATTGTTACTGGATAAAACTATTAAAGGAGATACAAATCAAGGTATACAGAATATTTGGGAAAAATGTAATAAAAAATAATAATATAAACAAACCTTGGGTAAAATATTCATTATGTTTTCTTTGGTATTTCCTCAAAAAAGTAATATTATTATAATAAATTACAATGAATATAATTGATAAGAACTGTCTAATCATCTGTTACAAGAATTATAGATGGATTAAAAACACTTAAAATAACAGCTTATTAACATAGCGTTTAACCCAACAACAGACCACCCAACTTGAAAAAATTAAATATCGGTAATTTTAAAGCATGTCCAAACTATAGAGGGTGCTTTTGAAATTACCTCAAATTATAGAGGGCAATATTCAAAAATAGAAAGATATTGCAGCATCTATAATAGTAAGCATGCGTATGTCATGGCATGCCATAGGCGGAAAATAGATAACCAACCCAATATTATTATATCTTATACATAATTATGGACCAATATTATTGTTAGTAGTTTTCTAATAATATCTTATCTAGAGCCTAGAGGCAGTAGATATTATAAATTATCAAGATATTTCGTATGTTTATCCAAAATATCGGGAGAAATTGTTTTTTAGCAGGAGAGCGGGAGATGTGGGGATATTATTGGGAGAGTTAGGAGGTCTGCAATAAGCATAATTAAATTACAGTAACTTAAACCATCTAAATATGAGCTAAATTGTGTGATGTGTGGCCCCATATGTGGATCTTCCCCAGTACTGAAAGTTTCATGCTTAAGTACATCTACCAACAGAGACAAATCAATGATTTGCCTTTGTTGATCTCATCTTGGATTTCGTCCTGTGACGTTGATATATCCGCTTGAACGGATAGTACAGAACAAACAAATAATAACACTGTAGATCCCATCGCTGTGAAGTAGGCCCATCCGACTCCGCAATCGCCGACTTGGAAGGGCGCTGCATCTTCTCCGCATACATCCTGGACCGCATCTGATCCCCAGCCAATCGGGTATATGCATAGAGCTATGATGATAAACAAACCTGCAAGAAATTTGATTTGATTTGATTTGAATTTATTCGGAAGTACACAAATATACATTACAATTGGTAAACAAGAACAATTAAAACATACGGTAGTCTTCCATGGATAACCCAAAAAGCCGGTAAATATTATTCCAGCTTATTTCCATTGGGGTCCATTAGAAATCAACAGGTAAATTAAGTAAATTACCATATACTAGTTAATATATACATTTTTTTGTCCTTAAGATGACATTCAAAGAACAGGACATTTGTTTATTCAGTATTATATTCATTTATGGTAGAATGATTTATATCTTGTGTATCATCTTTGACTGATGAGTCAAATAACACCTACATAGTACAAAGATGAATGTACTATGTGGTGAAATTCCAAGAAAGGAGTCAGCCAAGGGGCAGTATTATTTTGGCTCCAAAACGAAGTTGCTATGTAGTGTATTGCATAAAGAATGTTTCTTCTAGTGAAATGATTTTAATCATTATTATTAAAATACTATGACCTACAGTTAGACAGAGGTTGTAAAGTACATTGTAGTAAACAACAACAAAAGCAAGTGCCACCTGATGTGGACCAGAAAGTATTTATATCAAGTACATTTCTGAAAAATGATGCAAGATTGTCTTAAATGATTCCACAGGTGTAAGAATCTTCTACCAAATGTTCACATATATTGTTTCCTTGGTTTATTGCCAATTCACTGTAAGCACAACCTAAAACTGCCAGGTAAAATTCACTGATTACTAAGTACAAATGGTAGGGTGTGAACTATACCTCTATGGTAGGAGACTTGTTTTTAAACAACTGTTGTTGTTATTCTAGCATTGGAAATTTGATCAGCTGTTTATATATTATCATAATAGGGCTTACAAACAGTAGTTTAAATACAGAAAATGTACTGTACTGATCAAACCTATATTTTTCAATTTTTAACACAACCAAATAATGTTTCTCATAGTAAACATGAATTGTAATGATGAAATATCTAGGTAAGTAAAACCCATGATTGCAATAATATATTAATCAAATAAGATTGTCATGTGATGCCAATATCTCCACTCCTCAAAAACCTCATAAATAGTCCTGGAGGTGTAGAGGTGTTAAGTGATGGCCCTTGTGGCTTGATGATCAGTGATGAATCCTTTAATGGCTTACATGTTTTTAAAGCATTTAAAACGGAATATTAAAGAAACACTATACAGTAGTTCTATTTCAACTGTTGAAAATCATATTATATATTTGTACAGTATGGTATATAAACTTCTAGGTCTGCTGCTAATAGATCTCATTAACAGAAATAAGTGTATGCATTTTTATTACATACATACATAGCTGTTTCATCATGTTTGAAATAATACAAACTTATGATGGTTATAGGCAAAAGGTAACTTTGCAGATACTTTTTTTAATTGTATATTATTAATTATGAAAGTTTAACAATAACACATTATGTGTCTGCTATTTTGATTGCTATGAAACGGTGAATGAACTACAGAATGTACATGACAATATAGTTTAATTGTCATTATATTATTAATTTGATGTACTTTTGATTTGTACTATGTCAAAGGTGAATGACCTACAGACTGTGTATGACAATCTCTCAACCCACTACTACAGTAATATTGTTTACAACTTCCTCCAATCCCTACCACACAAGTTTTATATTTTACAAGTTTTATATCACAATTAAAATCCACTATATCTTGTTCTGTTAAGACTGTTTACTTTTCAAGCTACAAGGTTAATCATTTGTGAGTAATATTATCAGACTTCACAAAGTGCCACAATGTCTTACCTCAACAATAATTATGGGCTGATGTGGGCTCTTAACCTTGTTGGACCATGACGCTCTTGTGTCTGTAGCCTGGAGTTGCCCCAGAACAGGATAAGTAAGTGTTAATAGCATTATGGTATTGTATTGAACACAGAGAATAATTGTGGGTATCTGTAGCACAAGTTTAACTGGTTATGAAGGTCATGGTACACCTTGAAGCGATTTTGTATAGTGTTTTTATTTTAATGACCATAACTGATTCACTAGAGACTTAAGACCTGAAATCATCCTTCCCCACCAAGAAATATAATTATTATCACAACATTTCCTAAAATGAAAGTCTTCAACACAGCCTTAGTCATCACTACCAACTGTTTTTAAAATATGACAATAACTTGTTTTATGATTTATCACCCCCTGGTAGAATCTGGGTTATTGTCACTTCCTTCCTGTCTTCATAGACAGTGACAGGTCTCTTTAAAATAAGTCCCATGAAAATACAATGACAGATCCTTGAAAATTAAACAAAAAAATGTATAATTTATTGTGTATTTAAATAGATTATAGTGAACTAAGATAAACTATGAAGAGAAACAAAGGAAACAAAGTGCTGTACGTGGGCAAAGTTTTATGGTGCCAATAAAATCAGTACAATACAGTACTTATAAATAAATTTCACGTAATTTACTTTCTATATTTAATCAATAACAATACTTCTGAATTTTACCAACAAAACAGTAGTGCCAGTTGCTACCATTTTATAGTTGTTTCTTGGTAATTGTTATGACAGTACTGTATTATGTAATAAACTGGTTTTCCTTTAAAAATTGTTGTCCCCCGGATGTAACAACTTAAAAAAATTTGATTTGAGTTTAAGATATACTTTAAAATACACATTACAAATGGTCCACACATAAATTTCAATACAAATAATATGCCAAATATTATTTGCACAGCCAGTTTGCTACAGGTTTGGATCTGATAGAATTACCAACATGATGACATAAGTGAAAATTCAAAAGTAGGACATTACCAGTGACATTTTATAAAGGTAAATAAATAGCAGTAAAGATAATGATGAATAATTTTCTGGTTTGTGATTTTAGTAGTACAGTTATTATATAAATAATATGAAAAGTACACTGCTATTAAAAGCAACTAATTATATTTATAACATATATATTTGATTAATTCCTAATAAACTGCTGTTTTTCCAGACTTTTAAAGGTATTTTTAACAAAATAAATTAATATAATTCGAAAGAAGAATAGATATATATATATATATATATATATACAAACATTACATTATATTCCCTAAAACACTAAAAATGTTTTTTGTTACCATTTAATTAAGAAGATGAGGAAAATGATGTGCAGATCTCACTCAATCATTATCATGTATTAAGGAAGATGCAGAGTGCAATAACATGACCTACATGAGGAGCATTTTTTGTTTACTCTACTCTGAAGACAATGCCTACTTGATGACAACTGGAAATGACTACTTCTTGCTAATATTATGAAACGCATCATCACCATAATCTTCATCATCTGTAAGGAATTGTACTAATTCATTTACGGATTGGTTTACAGTGGCTCACAGCAGGTCAACCATAGATGGGTCAACTCTTAACGCAGCGTTTATGACTGTGACCATTAATTTCCAAAATCAATACAAACATCACTCCATTTCCATCTTGCTAAAAACTAAACAAAAATCTGGCTACGTCAAACAAAATCAAGGAAAACATGGTAAAAACTAACTTGCATGATGGCTGCGAATCCAATTAGGTCAACTATATTAATCTTCGTTAAGTGATCATTTATTTAAAATTGAAATCTAATTTTAGAAGATTATCAACAACTCTTTAATGACTTTCAATTAAAATAAATTTTGTTTTCAAGAGAATTCTGAGCAATTTAATCAAAACAAGATTTATCAAATTATTAATAAGTAGTGCATTTAAAGGTAATTATATAAAACTAGCTCTACAGTCATACAGCAACTAACGTAAAGCCATGTATAATACTGCACAAGGAGTGAGGAAAAACTAATTTTAAATTACAAAAATATATATTTTTTTATTTTGCTGTGTCAGCATAATTTCCAATGCATTACTCTGACATTACCACTTTGTTGTACAGATACTAAAATAAGAGAATACATTTGACTGTAAAAGTGCAATGTATCTAGAATTTAAAAGTACATTGACAATAGTTCAATAACCTAATATACATTATTTACCATAAAAACGTAATGTATTATTTATTAATTTTTATTAATATTTTAACAGTGTAATATTCATACGGCTATTATTGGTATTACACATTTTAATGTAGACAACAATATGTTATATTGTTTACCAAAGTATTCCTTCAAAAAACAAGAACCAATTCTTATATTCTAAACACCAGTAATACCTAGCAATGTAAAACTATTCATTTAATGGATGGGAACTATCACAGGCTTTATTAAAAATCTGGGTTTCATTATAAGGCTTAGAAGTGGTGCTGTTTAGGTCATAAAACAGCTATTTTACTACATCATAGCAGTGGTGCTAGCCTAGTTTAAATCTAGAAACACTTGTATTCAATTTGACCATGTAAAAAGCAATAATTCAAGATGTGTACAATTACAAAACTATTTGATGTTCTTTCATTTCATATACTTTTGTAGTTGGATTGATGGATTTATCATTGACCAACTCAGAGCTATATTTTTAAAACATTAAAAACAGAACGTGCCAACATAATTATGTTTTTCCTGTTTGACTAACTTTCCAAGTTTAACATGTCTCTACATCAATTTACAATTGCCTGAATGCCAGAATGATGTAGCCAAATGTCACATTAAGTAAGTACACACGTTTCAGTGAAATGCAAACAAGGTACAATACAGTATATGTTTTAACACTATGATCAACCTCTATTCAGGGGACATCCCTAATAAGGTACTGACGCTTTGTTTGGTCCTGAACGTTCTATTTTGCACTTAATTCTCATAACATAAAATTAGTATAGATACAATTTTGATAATATCAAAATCATCACATCTATTTTATTCAATTCACATGTACAAACTGAATTGAACCGTGCAAGTTAAATCTACAAATTCAATTAGTTAAACATTAACGGAAGAATTCTATAGACCTATCCAGCCGACACAAAGCCTAATGAAGCTGTTGTCATACCAGTGTTCACACATAAAGAATACTCACTAAACACAACAAGCTGATGCTCCTAAAAATTCTGTCATAATACAATTATGAAATGCGTACATTGTTAGCCAGGGGTTGGATTCTACGTGCATGGATGGATAATGTGGGTTATTTTTCACCTGAGAAAACATTGTATCTTTTTTTGCCTCAGGTGTTTTGAATAGGAGTGTAATAAACTTGTGAATTGTTACCTCCTAAACATCCCAGATACAGCCCTAATAATATTTATGCTAAAGGGTACATTGTACTGTCTCTGTAGTGTGAACAAATGTCATGGATGTGATTGTGCTCGGCGGGAACTTCAAAGTCTTCCACCCAGCCTAAAGCTTAAGGTCTCTCACCCAAACCAACATAGCGCCGACTCACATAAACATCTAGGTACCTGAAAAGTACTGTTTTATTTATATATTTTTTCAATTCATTTATGTTTTTGAAACCCACTATGTAGCTGCATCCCTGATAATGTATATCGCAATAATAATAATAATATGAATAAAATTAGCATCTATCTATGTTCTATTGGTTGGAAAAAATAATCTATATCTTTCATTCACAAGTTATTATAATATAAAGGAAATTAGAAATAGCATACACAATTCTGTAATGCTATCTAGAACAAAATTACATATAGGCTTGTAATGCAAAAAACTAGAACGCTCTGCTATTTACCATACTATAAAAATAACTGACATTTTAAGACAACATAGTTTTTCCACTACTATTACGATAGTAGCACACTTTACGCCGAAGCCAGTGCAATTGTAATAATGATAAGATCTAATGTATGCATTTCCCTTGAGACATCGTCTTGTATAGCTTCAAGCTATCATGGTTTTTGTAGAGATTATTGTAGTTGCTTGCATTAGATATCCTTGCCTGTTTAACGTGTAAATTGAATTTGTATTGAGGAGAACATTCATTAATGTTTACATTATAATTCAGATGGTTTTTTTAGGTGATCATTTAGAATAAAATGATCACCTATTGTTATTGTATAAAATCTTTATTATTATTTTTTTTTTTATTATTTTTTTTCTTTTTATTGTTTCTGTACACTATTTTGTGTAACAATTATCTCAACAAGTTTAATGTCAATGATTACAAAAATTTCAGAATATCTTTCAAATAATACAACTTAATCCTAATAAGCTTTCCAGCGTGATCACTCATCCGTGACGACATTTATACGCCATTTTGCGAAATCACATTATCAATCATATCTCCATAATTCATTATCACATATTAATGAAATTCACTACACGTAAATTTCAGATCAAGGGTAAAAATATTAGCAAATAAAAACGCACGCACACGTAGGTTCATGCGCGTGATATCGCGCGTTAAAAATTTAAAACGCTCAAAATTAAGTTTTGATCAATTTAGAGCATGAATTAGGCCATTTGCGTGTTTCAAAAAATTACTGCGCAAAAATGCGTTTTTGCACGCGCGATACTTAAAAAGCGTAAAAAATATGAATTTTTTTACAAATCTCATTCTACTCACCATCCTTAGTACATTCACCAAATTTGAGTCAGTTCCGACTTAAAATAACGCTATACGAGCACGTTAAAAATGACAAAATGCGCACATTTATTTTACAAAAGTTCTGAAAATGGTGAAAAATAGGTCTTTTTTAAAATGAAAATAATTCTTCAGAATGCAAGATGACCCCCGATTTTTTAAACTTATTCTGGAAGCCATTGAGTTGTAGATATGAATTCATGTACACATTTTACGTACAAAATGTTTTGACGTCATCAAATGGCCACTTGAATTTAAAAATTAGGATTTGTTATCTTTTTGTGTAGATTATCACATTCAACAGAGCGCATCTTGGTTATGTGTGCTCGAATTTCGCACAACTTTCAGTATGTGCTTGCTTAATTAATTATCTTTATCATGAGTTGACACTATCTTCATTTTAATGACGTCATCACGCGTAAAAACTTGAATAACGTAGTTCGTGTAATTTCACCTTCGCAGTAAATTTGAATATCTTACAGCTCTTCAGAATTGAAGGTTACCTTGATGATTATAATTTATTATGAAAGCTGATGAAATGTAGATATTAATTCATATAAAAATTAAGCCTATCGGATGTTGTGACGTTAACATATGGCCAGTTGAAGTGAAAAAGTAGTTTTTTCATATTTTTCGTCAAAGTTATACACAATTCAAAGAGCGCGCACAGCGCTTCTACTTGCCAAATTTTTTTCCAAATCTTATAGTTTTTTGCTCAATTAATTATCTTTCGAAATTGTCATCTTAAAGTTTAGTTTGATAACGTCATCATGCCAAAAAATTAGAACATGTGTCCCGTAATTTCACCTATGCTACACTGTATATAGATATACAGTATATACTGTACATATTGTATATGGCATATAGGCACAACTCAGCACTATAAGCATATAATAGGATGGCATACATCAACATTTTCCGATCGTATGTTAACGTACGTGCATGTTTAAAAAAAAATTAATTTCAGTAAAATGATAAAAATGATCACCTATAATTCGTCAAAGTGACGAATTAAATTCTAGTTTTAATTATGGTTATCGTTAACAGTATAAATGAAAATTAACAGTATTCATTTTATATGAAAACCCTACAAATTCAATAGCAGTTTTTATGTTCTTTTTTTCATATCACAAGTACAGTAAATGGAAATAAAAAGAATTATCCAAACAATAATTTATTTCTCCATAGTCTTGCACCACAAAGAAAATAAGGTTTGTATACCTGGAGGTAATTACTAAGGCAGTCGTTAAATCATTTAATGACTCAACTCCATAGTGACCCAGGTCACAAATCCATTAGTATTCACCCATTTGGGTCAGGTTTGGTTCCACTGTAAGCCTTCTCTTTTGTTTTACACAAGACACTGATCCTCGCCCTTTTGTTTACCTGTCTGGCGACAGTTTCTTGTTGTTCTACCTTCCGGCCTTCCTTCTCAATAGGATCACAGTGTCTCTGTATCAATGTTGATTCTTTAATAGTGAATAGCGTATTTCTAATGATGCATGAGTAAATCTGGTACTTCTACCCTTGAACCTCCCTGGTCACCCTATCCTCTGTGTTTAATTATTTTGTAACATATACTACTTCCTCTGTCTTTTTGTGTATTTTCAAATGTCACTAATCTCCATAATAACTATTATGGCACCTGTTCTACTGACCTGCTGACCAGTGACAACATAAAAGGAAAAAGGGCTCAATTTCACATATCCATAGCTCTATGAATCACTAATCTTAGTTTTACAGTGTTTTACTGACCAGTGGTCCAATAGCACCATCAATTCTACTACTATAGTACCACCACCAATGCTACAACCACAACCAATGTTTCTAGTGATCCACACTCATCCTTTGTGAAAAATTCTTATGATTGTGCGCCTCCTCCCCTCTACCCCCACTCTCCTCCCCCCTTTAAAAAATCCACACACACCTGCTACCAACACCACTACTATCACCCACCAGAAACCACCAAACCACGTCCGATGCTCTACCACCTTCTTGCAATCCCATTTACATTTTTATATTAAAATGTACATATTTTCCATAATAAAATGTTTCATAAATAAACATTGTAACAAACTATAGAAAGAAACTGGTATTCGGCCATTGCTTATCATGTGTATTAAATTACAGCAAAGCAATATAAGTTATGTACAGCAATATAAATTCTGTACGACTGCCATAAAACATACAACGATGCAGTGTAACATGAGCTGCTGTTTGAAACCAGTCTTTACCATCATGGGAAAAAGTATACATCAACATCTATTATTTAAACACACTGAGAAACTGTAGTGTACTAAAATATGCAATCAAAATATCATATAACTCACAAGAAGTTGACCAACGCAGAAAAAACATGTCTTGTGTTAATGAACGAAAAAAAAATTAAAATTTTACCTCAACAAATTAATACAATCATACTATTTGAAGAAAATTATCACAATTAATTAACTAGTGTGACCGGAAAACTGAATTGTACAGTAGCATATGTATGGTCCGAGGCTATTTACAGGACACCTAGGGCAAGAGATAAGGCGAACCCCTAGGCAGGTATGAGGTTATTTGAACAGTTTTTCTAGGCTTTGGTGTGAGGATAACCATAGGATATTTACTCTGGTACCATAAAGCTGTTTCATTGAGAATTTTGAGAATGACAGACTACTGTACAACATGAACTCATTAAGAAGTTCAAGGGTATATCTTTACAATTCATGTCAACACACTACTCAACATCATCAAAATATTGACACAATATTAAAGGTGAACTGGACTTTTTTTTAACACTCTCACTAATTAAGCCTTTGTCTCCATAGTGGTTGATGTATTTTGTTATTGGCAGTATTTGCTATTTATAAAATTCAAAATGTCTACAATCAAATGTATAAATGGATATAATACTGAAACAAAAAAAATACATTTTTGGAGAAAAAAATAATTAATAAATGTATGTTTTTTGTGTAAAAATAAACAAACATAAAAAAGCAGAAACAAGTACACTCGTTAATTAATAATTCATAAATGTAATATTGAAAGATTTTTAAATAAAAAAAAAAAAATAAAAGGCTTACCTGCAACAGCTTGTAAAAATCCAGAAACTGTGAAAATACTTTTATGACAAATACTGCGTTTACATAAACTAATAAAGGCCACACAAAAAACAAAACTTAAAATCAGAAAACCAAATGCATAAAACACTACAGACGCCTTCCAATATCCATTTGCAATATCCCCAAAGCTTCTTGTGTATGTTGTACATAAAATGGAATCTGGTAATCCAAGACTTTCTTGTGAAACCCGAGTTAATTGTCGGCAGCTACTAAAAATCCCGATAGAAGGGCTCCAACGTTCTTCCGATACGTCGGGGTTGATATGATCACCATCGTATTTGTTACGAGGTTTCCCAATCAACCAATAAGGCTGCGCAAGAGCGATCAAATGTCCCAATGTGACTGCTATGCTTAGCAGTGACCATAACAATGATCGGGATGTTACGATTACAAAACACATTATTGCTTTTGATACTGGATGATGGATCAAAGTGTCTTCTTCGCTGAGATGTCAAATGTAAATGCTTATTTTTCTGGTCAAAACAACTATTGGTAAACAGCAGACGTAGGATGGTTTTTGAGCCTTTAAACAAACTTCGGTCTTTATTATCCTCGTTCTATAAAAGGCACAATCTTCTTATGGTGTAAGAAAAAATCTAGGGCTTAAATTTAGATACTGTAAAGTTTATCTTAACCAAGAAACTGCAATGCTGTTAATGTCTTTAATTATTCCCCTATTTTAAATGGTTTACCATCAGCTTTCACCTCTTTACAAGTAGCATTCTCAGATTGAAACGGATTAACAACTTGACAAGCTTTCCAATGATCCTAATGGATGTTGCTATGGTTTTAGATGAATACGACACAGCCGACCAATTACATCACAGACCTGGATGAGGTAATAATAAGATGTGTGAATAAGATGAACGATAAATGAATCTCATTTTGAAACAATCAGAAAGGAATTAAAATGGCAATTGCAAGCTCATTCAATCCCTCTCATAAGAATACATAATGTCTATAATTTACATAAACATTGCTCTATTTATATTAAATGATGCTGACATAAAATACAATTCACAAATATTTACAGTTCTGATACTCAATCAAATTAATATATATACAAGGAGGGTGTCTAAGAATTTGAACTAAAACATGAAAGCTCCAGTGGTCTAATGGTAGGATGTCTGCATAAAGAGGACAATTTTGGGCTCGCATCTCAGTTGAAGTACCTTAGCTTTTTCAAAATCTCACCGTTTATAAATTAATTTCCAGAACATTACTGGCCAGTTTGGAGTTTCTCTATGCTTCTAAATTTTAAAATAATTAATTAAATACATTACTACAACATTTTTAGTAGAAGCATTTGCTACTATTATTGGCTGTACATGTACAAAGTTGAACCTTACCAACTACTATGATGAACGATGTGGTGAGAAATCAGAAAATGAGTAATCAGTAAAAGTATAACGTTAGGTCAGCAAGTTAAAGGCTATCATGCTTATTTAGCGTTGACATTATCGGGAAATTGATACATAATTATTTGCGCATCTTCGTTAATTAAGAAAGCATGCTGATACAAGTAACTCAGTGCTCAGGTACAAATAAAATTTTTAAAGCAGTGACATCATAGCGGATTCTCATCCTGCCACTCGATCTTGTTTAAGCTATGGTTCATACTATGATGTAATGAAAGCACAACATATAAAGCGAGTTGACCAATGACAAGCGACAGTTCAAATAAGCCATGGTTTGTGATTGGTCAAATTACTTGTGATGAGCTTTTGTCCTTGCATTTTGTCTTTGAGGATTGTTATTTCCACAGGCCAACCAATATAATTTTTAACATTTCCAAATTTGAATTTAGAAATGTCTTTTTTAACAATCTAGTTATTTGAATTAAAAACCAGAAATATTTACAATCATTCATATTGTTTAGAGCTATATCCCATACTACAGTATGTACTACTAGCAGTAGGTGAGAACAGATTCTGGTACTGTATACTTCTTTTTTTTTAACAGTTCTTACAATGATTGGATACTAGATAGTAATTAACAAAAGTACATGAGTGAACCACATCAATTTACATCAAGACAAATCATGATTTACAAATGTCAAACACAGATACTAATGGATGCTTAGCGCGCATACTTATAATGCCTAATGTAAGATGCAGACATCTTGAAGATGAGAAATCTCTAGATTGCCTATCTAATATTCTTCAGACGACCACTTGAAATATAATCTTCAGCAATATTGTCTGAACACAATTTGAAAACTGCCAAAAGCAGCAATCAAGCAACATGCTTTGCATATTCAACAAAACTGGATTTTCATACAAAAATCATACTATAATAAGAACATCCTATCTTATCTTATTATCAATATTACAAATACATTTAATAATTTACCAAATTGCCATGTAATATTTCTTTATGAAATATTTTCTTTTATGTTCCACCAACAACAATTGCACGATATCCTATTAGGGAACATTTCCAGGACCAAATAATAATAATAACAAATGATAGATGGGGCTTACATAGTGTATTATGCAAAGTCACAAAAGACATAAAAAGTGTAAAACTAAGAGGGAAAAAGAGAGTTACAAACGTGAGTTTAGAGCAGCCTTAACATACTGTACAGTACTGTAAGTGACAGATAGAGATTGGTACGGTAGTTCCAAATACTACTACTGTACTACTAAACCCTCCCTTTGACCTCTGAGAAGAAATGGACCATTCAGTTACTTCTCAATTCAAATGCATTTCAAATCAGTCGTAATGAACCAAAAAAAAAAAAGCAAAGAAGAGTAGATGAAGAGTAGAACTGACGATAAAAACACATAATATGTAGACACAATTATTATTATAATATTCTATAGAAAAAAATCATTAAATGCATGAGTAATTCGGTAATGAGTTTTATATTGTACAGATATCATAAAGGCTCTCATATTAATATTCTTAAGATAAATATAAATTTTAATCATACAGGTTGTCATACATTAATGTATTTCTGTTTTCAGTAGTGAAGCAGAAAAGCATTGTGAAATTTAACTTTAAATAATTAATTCTAAAATTAAGACATGTTACCTGAATAGTGTAGATCCTCTATTCATAAGAAAAAAATATGCAGTGAAGTCTGCCCAAACTGATTTGTGAGGTGCAGTAGGTGTGGTCAGAGGTAACTAATTTCCTTAAAATTAACTATGGATTATTTTTAATTATGAATATAATCGGTTTGTTTAATCAGCTTGTTTCACGGAACCGTTTGTATTCCTTATCTATCAAATTCTGTCAAAAAATGATATATAAACAAATGAATGAAAACCAAATTGGAATTGGAATATGGACTAAATAAAGATGTAACTACTACAGTGTTACTGTACTAGTTGAGGTAAATTTTAAATTCAAATGATCTCTTAATAATTGTTCTTTATATTGGTTACTCAGAAATCTTTAAATTGATTAATGATCTATATTACTCAGCCTGATATACAGTAATTTGTGGTTAGAGTTAACACAGTGGGTATGTTACGACTTACAGTAGTCCACTGTCCTGTTTGCGTCCTGGTTTACCAAGGGAGGAAACTCTCAGGACTTCATGTACACGTTTTATTTATTGGAACTGATAGAAAAGGAGGACATGATAAATTTAATGACCTAGAATTAAAGAAATTCTATCTTTGTCATTGTCACCAACAACAATTGTCTTTATTTACATTTTGGCATAAAAATTTCCCAACCATTGAAGTAAATGATCTTTATTATCACTATTAATTTACAATAAAACTTTTTTTATGCATAAAATATAAACATGACTACTACTTTTTCATATCAATGCTGGATATTGTCATGACATCATCATGAACCTAGAAGTACTATTAATGACGTGACGTTATTTGTACCATACAGTACTTGATACATTTAAGAAAATACTTAAAATTAAGTACTACAGTATATGAATCGAACCTGCAACCTATAGATCACTAGCCTGGTGTTCATACTACTAGACCACTAATACTTCAGATGGATAAGGTTGGATTTGAGCTTATAAGCAGTGGGTGCTATTGTATACCAATTTACTGTTGAGAGTAATCATCATAAGAACAAATTCAGGGGAATTGTGTTGAATGTTAAATGGAAACAAATATAGTTTCTTCCACATAGCCATAAGTTCACACTTTAGAAAATGACAAAACCATTGTATTATTAATATCTTAATTATTAATCACAAATTAGAATCACCATCATTATCATCATTTTCAATATCATCAATGTATTTCTCTACTATGTTGACAAGATGACAATCTTAAAATTATACAGACGTCTTAAGTAGAATTCGTAATTAACTCAACTGAGAATAGACCTAAGGTCTAAACATCAGCACAGCTTATCACTGAAGCTAAACTGATTAGAGAATAACTTTACCAAATTAAGTATTAATATGATAATTAAATGTAGAAAAATTGCTTATTCTTGACATTACTTATTCCTACTGGATAGGTTAAGTAGAGCGATGCTTAGGAATAAGTGGAAAAATATTTGAACTCATCTTCTTTGGACCGTAGGCTCGCATCAATTACTTCGGTGCAAGTAAATTTTGAAATGACAATTTTTAAGATAAATCATCATAAATCATTTACTGTATTTTGGTTTGATTAGAAAAGCATGAACTTGGAGCTAATTTTTTTTTTCTTAATTGTAGTTTTTTTGTTTTCATTTATTTAGTGTTTACACTTACAGTACTTACAAACTGAAATAATGTATTTTATTGTAAATTAAAAATACAGTACTACTATTCACTACTCTTTCAAAAACGTCAAACAAATATATATACATATTTTAATTGACATTATAAATACATTTGTTTTACTTCATCAAATAAATAGTTTGATTTTGTACAGTATTTCATAACAAATATTAACTTTGTTGTTGATTTCTTTTTGAGTGGGATAATTGGTGGCCATAAGTCTAGACAACAGCATATGTTTTTACCACATTACATTATGTTATAATTTCCTTTTTACATTTCCACAAAAATACTTTTTCTGGATGTTTTTGATCCATCAATACCTCAGGGAATTTGTCAGGAGACATGAGTAATTGAGAATCATCTCATCTTTGAATGAAATTTACAACCTGGGGTCGACTAGTGAGAGCAAGCCCTGTCAACGGGTCAGACATGGTTCACTACATATCTGGAATACATTTTAAGTGAATAAATGCAGATAAAAATAAAAATATGTAAAATTGCTTTACGGATTACTTTTTAAACAATCCAAGGGTTTATAGTTTAAAAGTCAATTTATTGTTAAAAATCAATTATTTATCTTCTAATAGATTATGACAATGGGCCTGTTTCTGCTGCATAAAAATAACCGGTTAAAATCGGTGTGAATAAATTAAAATCGGTGTGAATAAATTAACTCCATTTTCTTGCCAGCAGAAACAGGACACATTTTTGGTAACCGGTTAAAAGGCAGCGCAAAATAACCGGTTAAAAACACCAATTTAAATCGGTGTTAGAACGCCGTTTAACCGGTTATCGCTGAGCAATTCTTAGCTGCAACACGAAATAACGGTTATTTGATTGACAGTTGTGACCCCGGGTCAGATACCGTCGCGTACCACGTGTGTTTTCCTCGTGGTTTTGACAGTCGAAAGAAGAAGTGAATGTATGTGGATGAATGAAATCACAAGATATGTTATTCAGTTGTGGGGGAAGAGAAAGTACGGGGAAGGATGGCAGGCAATAGAAAAGATTCACAGATATATAACAGCATTTTTGCGAAAGTAAAAGAGGAATTCGGGGTGGAGTTCCGGACTACCCAAGCTAAACAATTTAAGGCCTTAATACACGCTCGTGAAGGATATGCCTATGGTCCTATAAATACCAAAACGGAAACAAAAGGGACTCAGAATGTTGCAAATACCTACCAAACGAGAATAGATAATGGTTAATTAATTATGAAAACCCAAATTTTATATAAAAAATCGTCAGAATTTATGTTAAAAACGATGAATTTAGCAACAAAAACTGAAACCGAACGAGCGTATTTATGGCACGCCCTTAGTGCATTTAATAGGAGAACAATGAACAATCTTACTTTGATCGTTTTACATCATCATTTTTTATAAAAACATCACATCGACCGAAAACAAAGGTTATCAGAGTCTTTGATAATATATTAAATATGATTTTATTAAGCATAGAAATGTGCTATTATTTATGTTAGTACATAAATATACGAAATAATGTTCAACACTCATTATTCTATTAAAGGCACTATGTGCGTGCGATATTCTATGACTTGGATACACTCGTTTGATTTAAGTTTTTGCGGCTAAACTCATCGTTTTTAACATAAATTCGGACGATTTTTGCTATAAAAGTTGGGTTTTCATAATTAATTAACAATTATATACTCTCGTTTGGTAGGTATTGCAACATTCTGAGTCTCGTTTTTGTTTCCGTTTGGTGTTTAGTAGGACCTCGCTCGCGAAAAGACAACAGTCGTCCACGTGGGAAGAGGACCGTAGACATCGCCTTTTTGAGGAATTAGGCTAGATAATAATTATCCTAGGCGATCGGGCGCTGCACGACCCTCCCCATGTTTATTGAAGGCGGCATGAGAATTAATTTTATTAGTGATGGTAAGTAGGCTTTACAACATGTTTGAGATGTTCGACGATATCACACACGTGTGTACTGACGTCGATGTAAACAAACAGCCAACTTGCTACTTCCGTTTGAGTGTATTGCATTTTGGGTAATGATGACGTTTTGCTCGACGACCACCCATAGATTTAACCGGTTATTTCGGAGCACAAATTGAGCAGAAACGCGGTCTTGTTATTGTTATCTATTTTTAATCTATTTTAAAATAACCGGTTAAATTGCGTTATGCAGCAGAAACAGACCCCAAAACACCTTGATAATTATCCCACAGTTTCAAGGTTACAGACAAAACAAGTATAACCTCACTCAAATTTGATAGGAAATGCACTTTTGACGTAAATACAGTATATTTTTGTACAGTTTTGTTTGTTTGCAAGTGGTTTCTTCAAAACAATGTCAAGAATAGGCCTATTTAAGCTTCTATGCTAGATTTTGCTCCCAAATAATTATTCTCATCCCAAAGGTCAAACAAATAACCATTATTTACCATAGCAGATAAATTGTGCACCCAGATTATATGAATTATATATTACTTTGTCTTGCTTACTTTATCCACATACTATTTAGCAAGTTACTTATTTTTCACAAAAGTGAAACAGTTGATGCAATATTCTGATGTACAGTATTACACAATGTTGGCATTAGCATGCATTATGTTTGTCTGTTAAAATAAATAATGTCTGTTAAAATAAATACTGAAAGATTACAAAACTATTGTGATGAATTGTTACCTTTGTACTATACTAAACGTAGTATCACTTACTACTTAGTACTTAATATAAAAAAGTACACTTTGGACCAAACGGTTTTTTTTTTATTTTGTGAACTTTTAAAAAACCCAATGAAGTATAACTGTAGATTTTTATTGAGATAAAAATACATTCATAGTTGATAATAGACATTGTAAAACTTTACATACAATTTTTAAGCCACAATTGACAGTGGGGTTAGCAATTATCAAACAATTGTCAGTACCAAGTTCTCAACTAAGTGAATGCATTAGTAGAAAATTATTATTTAAATATCTTTGTTTGATACAATAATACATTTTATTAGAATCGTCTGGTGTGGTTCACCCCATCAGAAAAACTAACCTGCAGTATTAACAAAAGGATTGTACCTACATTTGGGATATAATATTCATGAAAATATATGTGTAATTAAGACTTGCTACAGCATGGATTGGAGGCATTAGTGTATTTCATCCATGTCTATAGTAAAGTTGTATTACTAATTGCCATTACTGTAGTTCAGATATCACTTTTCTTTTTATATTTACTCCAAAATATTATGAACGTCAATTAAATTTAAGTTCAATATCTTTGGATTAGATAGTTATAAACCTATGCAATTACTATTATTTCATTGATAGTTACTACAGTATTACCGTTAGTGTTAGATTATTTTTTCCTTGACATTTTAATTTTTAGATAAAATGAAATGGAAGGATTTCTTATAATATTCCATCTCTTACCTTTTTATACAATAAATAAAATATTCTAGAGTATTTCTTTTTCATTGTCATGCCGTTTATCAATATAAAACCTTCAAATGTATTAGTACTAAACCATTTTGACAGCAAGTCAAAGAATTACATCAGCAGACTTATCTATAAATCTACGGATCAAACCTTCAATGGATTCAATTTTACAGTACAGTTGCTGTATGTTAAACACCTGCATGTGCTTGCGCATACAAATAAATAATGCCTTGATATAGGAATAATACAGACTTTTATTATTGCTTCTTTAATGGCACCACCAGTGATTCTAATGCTCAAGCATAGTTATGACACGTGATGTGTGCCAAAAATGTTTTTCTTTTACGAATAATAAGCTGAATCGGCATCTAGAACCCTAGTAGTGGAAGGAATGATGTGACAATATTATGAATTTAGGTCAACTTAAAACTCCCATAATGTTTTAGTTCAATTTTATTATTAATTAATCATCAATACAGTACTCTGAATCAAAAATACCATAGCAAAAAAGTATATTCATGTACAGTAGGCAGTAGGGTTACATTCCTTTTTCTGTATAAAACAAAGTATAACACTATTATACTAATATAGCTGCAGGCAGGTCTATGTACTTTTTAAATTAAACTAAACAGCAGTCAACTCTTGTGAATTACATGCTGACAGACATAGCAAGGTCTTTTTGTTTTACTTTCTCAGGAGTTAAAATTGCTATAGTACTGCACACTTAGTATAGTATACTAAAACTACAATGTAATACTAACATATCAAACGTAGCTGACGATTATAGTAATGCACTGTACTGTAATGTCAAAATAATATAGTTATGTTTAATAAAGGTCAGGTTATGATAAACAATAAAATATATAATATAAACCCACATATTCTAATTTGTACATAAATAACACCATGAATATTCAAATGCAAGCATGAACACATAAGGCTACAATAAAACATGGCTATATATCTTCATATTACTGTATAGTATTTCCATATTCATATTTTGCATGGAATAACAAATATATTAACATACTTTTTTTTACCTAAAATTTAAAATGAGTCATAATGTTCAGTAGAAAAAAAAGCGATTCAACGCTACATTAACATCAGCTTAAGAATTAATCATGCCGTACCTCGACATTATCTTTATTGCCGCTGTCAGCGTCTTTCTATTATTATAATAATGCATAAATGTCATAGTTGCTATAGAAACTTAATTATGTTTATTATTTAGCTAACTGAAGTACTCAAGTCAGCTATGTTCTAAGCCATTGCTCTATTTGCACTTGAAAGTATCAATTCTAAACTCTGCCAATAATCATTGGTAATTAAATAAAGCAATAATATATGTTACATGTAAGCAACTCTATATAATACTATAAAAGATGTAACAACATCCTACCTGTAATAAACTACACAGTTAAAAATCTGATTCTTGAATATCATCAATAATATAAACACTGGGTTCTAATACCACTTATTATTGTACCTATCTCCACCACACAACAACCCCATTGGGTTACAATACTCCAAATGACACACTCTACCATCTACAATCTGATATGTTACACCTTCCCACGCAAATCGGTCATTCTGATTGGTTGAGTAATCATGATGTCATTAGACTCAGTTGTCTACAATGATGTAAACTCTTTCCCAATGAAATCTAATGTGTCCTAATTAGACCATGGATTTTCCTTAGTTACACAAAATAGAATTGATGAATAATTAGGATAAATTGGAAATGATAAAGAAGTTTATATGAAAACCTCAAAGTGCCTTGAGCTATTACTATAATCACAAAAAGGTTATTGCAGGTAAATGGTTTGTTCTCCTATGGCGTGTCCATTTTTATTTACATTTACAATGTATTTAAATTCTTTTACTTAGATCAGATTAGACGATAAGCAACGATAGTAAATATTTAATTTGGAATTTAATCTAAATGTGGATAAAAAAGAAACATTATGCACAATGGGTTTATATATAACTTTATACCTACACAAATGAACTTAAATACATTAATACCATGGAGGAAATTAAATAAATATTATTATTGACACACTTTATTTTCATTCTTTATTTTGAATGTTTAGGACTGTAAGAAGGGTGATTCAATAACCTTCAAAAGTAGGTGCAATTTTGAACCTTACATTAAATAAATACAGTAGAACCTCTTTCCAGGCAGATACAGTACCTTCAGGACCAAACAAAGTGTTCCGTTAAAAGGGATGTCCTCTTGATAGGGGTTGAGCATAGTGTTGAACATGGCCCCTCATTGCTTTATGGGAGAAAAGACCCTTAATTATTATAGGGTAAAGTGAGGGGTGGTTTTACTATACATTATACCATGTACTATTAAAATGGTATTGTTTCGGTCACCGTCCAGTTCTTTTTACCTTTAATGTGGTAGGCCTGCAGTTGCATAAGGGTGGTTCCACTGTATACCCTGTACCATAAAAATGATAGTGTTCCGGTCACCATCCAGTTCTTTATACTCTTAATGTGGTAGGCCTACAGTTGCATAAGGGTGGTTCCACTGTATACCCTGTACCATTAAAATGATAGTGTTCGGTCATCATCTAGTTCTTTTTACCCTTGTGGTAATATCAATAAATATCATTGAATATTTAGAATGGGTAAAATACAAGGTGTTATATTGCATGTTCGATTTCATACAACACTTATTCTTTTAATAAGAGTATTAGGTTACCAAACTTTTCCTCCTTTGTTCTTCGCTCTCATCAGTTTGCATCGGTAACCCCTTTCATCCATTTACGAACACTAATTGGAGAAGGATCAAGATTTTGTTCATTTTGTGATCGCAATCAAATGATGCAAGCATCAGGGTTAATTCAAGCATTGTAATGTAAACAATTACTTGTATATAGAATGATCTAATATTTAGTGCCTTCGGTGTTTTGGCATTAGGTGAAATTATATTTTAATCTTGCATACAACAATTAAAATTGTTTGATGTAAATTCGCAACTTTGATTTTTTGGGTTTACCGCTTAAAGTTTATTTTAATTCACGATGATTACTTTCAAGCAATTAATTACCTGTATTCAATGATGTTAGAATACGAAATAGGGTTTGCCAATTATTTGCTTTGTATGCAACATCTGCAATTTTCTTTTGTAATACCTAATATACTAACAGACTATGCCTATTGACTTTTATGAAAATCTGCATCATAAACCTTTATCTGTATATGGGCAATTCTCCATTGGAAGACCAAAATCATCATTTTTTAAATCTACATGAACCTACACTTCAGTGTTATTTTTTGTTTACTAATATGTGTGGAATTTAGTTCCAACTAAAATTTTTGTTTTATTAATTCACATTTCTTCAAAAATTGCTTTCCTTGTCGAATGTGTAATTTAAAATTTGAAACTGAAAAAATAGCTGAAATTAGACAATCCTGAACTATGTACTTAACTCAACCCTTGTTGACTTTAATTATTCTAATTATTTGAGTTCATGGTCTCTAGAACACTAATATTAATATAAATTTTCATGTCGCATCTCCAACTTTCTATAAGAAATCATTCATTTTCTAGTAAATTGGTTTGTAATTCCGTTACCAAAAAATTGATTAAAGTTTTCCTGTGAGCTAACCAATGCTTATAAACTTGAGTTACTTTAAATTCTCTTATTAGGTATGTCCCTTTACCTATATCAATTACACATTTTGTTTGGTCTTCTCTAGTTTTGTAGAAAACTTGGTAACGGAATTACATTTGGTAACGGAATTACATTTGGTAACGGAATTACATGGGGGTATAGGTATAAAATAATGTATCTTAATTCACTATAAATGTCTCTGTAATCACATAAAATTGTATTTAAGTGAAGGGAATCAACAATTAATTGATTATTTATAATAAATCCAATTCCTAGTGGCCAAAACAGTTCCATGGAGTCACTTATAGTAGAAATTTACTATTGATGCACAAAATCACTTAAAACGTTTATAAAATATGCTTCCTATGAGCTAACCAATGCTTATAAAAACTTAAATTACTTTATATTATCCTAATACTAGGTATGCTCAAACCAATATCATTATCAGTATTACCAGTTATGTTTCCTCTAGTTTTTTTAGAAAGCCTGGTTTTATTTTGGTATAAATTAATGGTATTACATGGTAACGGAATTACATTGGGTTATGTATAAAGTAATACACCTTAATTCACTACATATGTCTTAGTATTGTATAAATTGTTTCTAAATGAAGCTAATCAACAATTAATTGATAAATAATGAATCCAATTCCAAAATAAATCCATAGTATATAGAGTCACAGTACAGTATACGGTAGATACTATATTTCCGATCAATGCTAAAATCATTGAAATTCATTCCCATATACGGCACCACTTTAAGGATCTATCTGAATCAAAATAGGTTGATGAAGGTTAATGGTCATAAAGCTGATGACAGTAGTAAATAAACTTATATTTAATAATGATTATTTTGATGATGGCTGTAGTACAGTGTATACAACAGCTAGTTAAACTTCAATAGTGATAACACTGACGATCTAAGCTTAAAGTGAGTAGTTTTAGGCACTTCGGCCAGAATAATATTAGAGAAATTTTGGCCAGGCTCTTGAATATGACAATGAAAATTAAGCTTCACAATTCAATTTGTTAACATTTTAAAATTTGGAACATTTTGTTTCTAGTTATAGTGTAGATGACTTAAATACAGTGGACAGATCATGAATATATTGACTAAGCTCTGTGAACCACAGATACGCGCATTTTTTATTATTATAGTAGGTAGATCCAACGAATTCATGTGATGATTTTTATAAAATCTGGTTTAAATGGACATCAATCATTGTTAAAGTTCCATGAGAACACTAAAAACATAGAAAAAATTATTATTTGATGTTCTATTCGAATCAATAATCAGACGCGTAATTCCGTTACCATGTCATGTAATTCCGTTACCAGACAAAACTAACTAAATGCAGATAAACTATGAAAATATCCGAAGTAAACTTGTATTAATAAATTAGCCACATCTTATGTCTACACTGTAATACCAATCATAATCTTCAGTTGTTTATAGTATTCAGACGGAATCTCATGTTTCAAGTTAAAAATTGAATTATCAATTTTCTGTGTAATTCCGTTACCAAAATAAAAGTTACCAGAATATCAAGACATTGTAATTTTTTTTTTAAAGTAGACTGTTTTAGATTGGTAAGTATGTGTACTACACACACATATTAAATTTATTATTCAAAGCTTACCCAGATCTTGTGGGTTGGTTAAAAAAGGCCGAAAATCAGTGTGAATTGTAATTCCGTTACCGTGGAATTGCCCATATTCAATGTGGTTTGAAATATTAAATACTGTAGTATGCCTACTGTCGCTCACTGCATTTTGCAATTTATTTCACTTAGTTTCTGTGTAATTTCTTTCTATACTTACGTACCAATACCAAAGGTAAGGTATTTTACCATTTTAGCAGTCATATGATAATTCTTAAAAGGAATGTGGTATACCACCATTAGTATGACTTGTTTATACAATACTTCAAAGAAACAGATTCAGTGATTGGACAATACCGCACATTTTTATTTCTTTTACCTCACATTTGTCATTTCTATTTATACTGTACTATTGTGTAAGTTCAGAGAAGAAATGGGTTCAAACAACATGGGCAATTGGTGGTTTATTACTTAACTACCATATCTACCATATATCTGTAGAAAAATACCTTTCCATTGTATATCATAATATGTTTAATTCTTGTTAAGGTATTGAACAAATTGTTATTGTTATCACAAACCAGCAATCTGTAGTGTATGACAGTCAAATTTTTTTAATGAAACCTTTTCAAAAACTTGTCAAAAAGTTTCCTTTTAAGGTTAATATCCTAAACTAAATGGATTGTGGGTAGGTTTTAACCAAACTAACAACCAAACAAATTTTCAATTAAAGCTTTTGTTCTTTGATTACTTGTGCCGCATGTGATCATACTCATCAGACTGTGACTGGCTTAAAAAATCATTAAACCTTTTTAGGATATCCTTTGTTAATGCTTTACTCTAAAGTAATCTCTTAATCAGAACTTTACTAAATCAATGTTATACAGTACCCGGGAAGAGAGGACCTCACCCTGGATCTGATCAATATAAAGGTGGTGCTCCAAGCCCTATAGCAAGGGGTGGGCGTTTTTGTGTTCGGACAAATCCCTTTCCCTACAGGCAAATTTCATCTACTAGCTACTATTGGCTAGACCTCACAATATTTTCTCCAGTCAATAGATAATAATTTATTTCTTATTCTTTAATAATACATGAACATTTACCATGGATATTTCATTTTATTATTCTTCATCTATGCAAGTTCTGTAATACAAAGAATGAACAAGTAAACCAGTTCAAATGCCATGAATAGTAAATAGGTATATGCCACTGCCAGCAGGATTTCCCCACAGTTGCAATATAATATAAATAGTAATTTATTAACTGCATATGACGGTAATAAATTTACATGCAAATACAGCCAGCAGGGTATAAATGTATTATGTATCATTAAATCATAACTACAGTATTAGATAGATACGCTTCTATTTACTGTGTAAACAAATGGATCAAAGAGAGAAAGGCATCTTTGTCTATTTAATAATAGTAGGCCCTACTGTACTGTACTATTATATGAAGTCTGAGAATTGCTAAATAAAACTAATTTAAACGATGTACACATTAATGACAATACTAAGAGCAGACATTTTCATTTAGTGAACCATATTAGTGTCTGTGCATTGATATATTAAAGACTCTTCCAACTAATTCTTATCGACATTTAGATGAAGATCTCAAAATTACCCATTTATTATTATATTATTCTTATACTTCATAACAGTGATATAAACAACAACGTAAATCGATATTTTTGTTGACACTTTGTCCAAATTTAAGTTCTTAAATCGATTTAAGTTTGCCATTTTGTATGTTTCATGTTTTGTATTTTAATGTGCTTTTAATTCTATATTTATATCTAAAGAGTTTTAAGGCATTGGCAATTTTTCGCTGTTGAATGTGGTTGAAATAAAATAAAAAATAAATAAAATAAATAAAAGTGGTGCGGTTGTCGCAAGAAAAGAGAACTATCTCTCCAATATATCTCTCAAGTCACTGGGTTGTCAAAGGCCTATGTGAAAAATTGGCACTGGTGGCTACGGCCCTGCATATAGTTAGCTAATAATACTAGGTACCTCTCTCTTTCTTATAGTAAAATTCTATTAATACAGGACATATATAAAATATGAATTATTATTTAAATCAATTTTCAAGAAAAATAATCTAGTAAATTAAAATTTGTATAATTACATTGAATGAAAGAATTATAATTATCAAACTATATACTGTACAGTACTTACTTATATGTTCATACATTCTATATTATAATCACTTTTATTACTCCATCTGTTCTCATCTATATTTAACACACTTGTACTTGTTTGACATGTCTACCTTTATTTAGATTATTAATTTACCATGGAACAGATGGAACACTATCTTTTAAATGGGTAGATCTACGGATCTCAATCACCTTCATCTTATATTGGTCTTTGGTTAATGAATCATTTGTTAAATCCTTGGGATGATAAATTATTTGATAATAGGCTTTTACTGGTGGTAGCTAAGTGATTGATCAATCTGTCATATAGTCAATGACCTTTGTTTAAAAAAAACTACTTTCTATAATAGAATTATTGATTTTAATTTTAATATTATAATGTTTCTAATTTACCCTATGCAATCATGTTTTTATGTATTTGTCTGTGTATTACCATAAAGCTCTGTCTACACTATCAAACTAGTTTGACAAAAAAAGTGCACAAATATAGTGGTGATATGACCAAATATGGTAGTGATATGACATCATCATGTCCATATATGGGCATATCACATATACGTTTGATAGTGTAGACAGAGCTTTATGAATGAAGTAGAGTAACCAAGATAAATGTTGGTATACGCATCCAGCAATGTCCAAGTAGCCCTTAAAATAAATAGCATTGTATTTTTTTTCTGCACCTTGGTAACAATTCAGGGTAAAATCATGACACAATATAAATACACAATGCAAATTTAAAATTGACTTGACATACCCATTGTCAAGGAGAAGATTAATTAAACCTAATTACCTACTCTTGCATCACATCCATTGTTTCAATTAAAAGAGCATCTAAAGCCAAAGAAATTAAACTCAGATTCAAACAACTTGACCTTTGGATATATAAATGATCTAAGTACTACTCAATCAATTAAGAGTTTTCTTTATCAAAAGTTGTTCTTGAGTCTACTATTCAAGGTGGGAAAAAGGAAATGTCATTTGAAGCCAAGTACATAAGGTCACTGTGAAGACATTCAATATTAGCACAAACACAGGAAGATGCCACACCTCGGTTATATTCAGATGATGTTATAAATTAGTATTTGTTAATATTAAGATGAAAAACATTTAATAAAACTTAACCTATGGTGGGATACTAAGAATTGTATGTAGTTACATCGGATGTACCTAAACAATTTAGATGAAACGTCTCAATCGACTGGGGCAAATGTTCCAGGGTTGAAACATTCTTAATTCATTGAAATACACCACAAAAAGTTTATTTTTACATTTTTGAATTATAAAAAGTTGATATTGGTGAAAAAGCGTGGGGTTTTAAGTGTGTGGCGTGAGAGCTTGAGGTTAGGTAAAAAAGCGTGATGCGATATGCAAGACCACATAACAATATCAACTGAATATATATTTTTGATATTGCATGCGTAAATCATTTTATTCAATTATCTGAAAATTAATTTCATAGTTGAGTTGAACAGGGAAAGCATGCATAATCAATTAGTTAATCAGACATAAATTGGAACAATTAGTTATTTTCTGGCTGTTAAAGACAGGTAAACAGACTTTATGCTGACCTAGAGTTGATCTTACTTAAATTTCAATACAATGGTTTTAGCACCTAGGCTAGGCAATTTTTACACATTTTTTGTTTCAACAATACCTGCTGTACCAGTGTAGTGGATTAAAGTAGCTATATTACTGTTTTTTGAGATGATAAAACACTTTTGACCTGGTAACATCAATCAGGCCGAGGCCTGCCTACTGTAGTGCCAGCCTACTCTACAACCAACCAGATCAGGTTAGAGAACCATGCCAGAGAGCTTAGCTAAAGCAGTATGCATGCTTAGTAGGTACTGTACTTACAAATTGCATTAAATATGTTTTTCTTTTCGAAAATACACGTATATACGCTCAGAAAAACAATCAATTCATAGTATAAAATTCAAAAAAAAATGCAGCTTTACTTACCAAATATTATATTCGAAATCAACTTCGAAAGAGGATGTTGGGGGAGCACACACTGCCTGCAGCAGCAGACGACAACCAAAAAGTTACATAGGCACTGTCCAATAGAGGGCGCTAATCAAAATTATTACTGTTATAATATTTTGATTTGACATTGCAATATTTCATAGAATTAATATCAAATTTTTAAAAGCCAAACCCACAACAAAATACAGATACGGTAATTTATTGACATTTGTCTGGTTAACAGCAGTATTAATATAATATTCATTGTCTAGAACATAATGTATATAGAGTTACCTTAAAAACTTTCTTCATATAAAACAATTTACTTGTTACATTCATTTTTAAAAACCATAGTGAAGACGGTCTCAAGACTTTTTTTATACAAAATATATTCACCCATTAAATCCCTATTTATTATTACAGCATTACAACCTTGTATATTACATGATTTGTTATCATGTAGTGTGTGTAGCATGTTTATATTATATCACAGATTGGTAGAACCAACAATTATTGTCTACAATGTGAATTACAAACCAAGCATGATCTTAACAGCGATACATTTATTTACAGTAGTAACTAAAAAAAACAGCAGAGGGCAAGATGTTTGAGTAGTTATAATAGTAGTCTTTTATCCAACACAGTATATTATATATATATCCCAAAATTAACTTTAGGCCATCATGTACACACATAGTCATCCTGCTGTTTGGGAAGAAGGATCTTTGTATTGATGTGTTATTTACACGTTTTCTTCCCGTCTTTTACCTTCCCACAACCCCCTTCAGATCAAACATACCCCAATGAATGTTCTACTGTATAAAATAACCAAATATATTCTCTCTTTCAACTTCATCAAATATAATTAGCATTTAAAACAATTGACCATGTCTTCTTAAAACAAGGTTTCATTTTTATGTCTACATCAAGCACCGAACAAATTGTAAAAAAATATTACTTTAATGTAAAAATTGTGTATATTTTGCTTACATCAGCTGCCTTTTCTTCGAGTTGGTCTAACCTAAATTTCTCTTGCAACATGCACATAAAATATCTAATACGGCTATATATTACATCAGGATATTATATATTATTTATTATATTTAAAATAACAATACGGTGTATTTACAGCAAGTGTAAAAGTAAGCTAAATGTATAGACAAGGAGCAACATTTTGCCTTCAAACGTCATATAATTTATCCCCATGTTAGTGAGCCCTCTCTTGTTCAGTCTTAATGACCACCTTACTTCAAAGCATTATGGGTGCCAGTTTTGTAGGTCCTGAAGATTAATGTTTCTTTTTGGATTCCCAGAAAACAATACACACTTAAAAATCTTTCTTTAAATCCTAAAATCTTTCCAACACATTTGCTACCGTGTTCTTAACCCGGTCTTTAATTGTAGTTTGAGCTAAATCTGTCTAAATTAAGCCAACCTCGACTAAATT
Source organism: Antedon bifida (assembly GCF_963402885.1). Taxonomy (NCBI): domain Eukaryota; kingdom Metazoa; phylum Echinodermata; class Crinoidea; order Comatulida; family Antedonidae; genus Antedon; species Antedon bifida. The sequence goes on along the minus strand of NC_136226.1, from coordinate 9,488,196 downwards.
GTGGCGGATTTCGACAAATTGTTTTTTAGTCCTTGAAGGGCAGGCTAATTTGTTGACTAAACTAAACTTGTATCAACAATCAAGGCCTAGGAGGGAATCCTAAAATATTTTTTTTTAAACTCAAAACAGACCTTTAAGTCATTATAATTAATTTACGGACATAATCAACATGTGAAAAAACTTCACATATAAAATTTAAAACTCTACTTTGATCTCTTCAAAATGAACTTTAATAATAATTATTTCTTTATTTAAACAATCTTTATACAGCAATTTGAATCTTATAAATTTCCAATTGGTACAGCACCACTAAATTTATCCGAATAAAACATGTTGATGTATTTGGTTTAATACAACATACTTTTGTTCTTTACTTAAAATACAAGCAAATATTTACAAAAAAGAAGGCTATTTACATCAATATGTTAACAGAAAATAAAAAACTAAGATAGGGCACTTGTTTTAGAAAACTCATAGTCAAAAATATGAATAAACAATGACAATAACCAATTTGAGTCGAGCTGAGACAATTTGGGACCACCTTAATAGTAAAAAGGTTTGTTTTTGTTTTTAGTATAACGCCTCAACAACTGTTTAATACAATAGTCTACACATGACAATTCTTACATAAAAATTGATTGTCAAACTTTATCATTACAAATCTATTTCAGTTTGTATTAAGTATAGCCTTTTTGTCAACCATACATGATGGACTAGCTGCAAATTATGTTTGTAAGTTTTGTAAAAATGAATAGTCAAGGCAAGTATCAGACAATAAAATTGAAAACTATATTACAATCTAAAAGATCTAAAACAATTTAAAAGAAAAATATTTAATTTTATTATCTTTTTTTTAAAAATTAAAAATGTTACTATATTGATATCCATTGATTAGCCACCAGTATCTACTTTATTAAGTAGTTATATAAACGATTGACACACTCAAAATAAGCTTACTTATATCTATAAGCTTGAGACTGATGAACAGTAAATATTCCAAAATCATGTACTCAAAATTGGCCTTATAACTGAAGTGTATTTCTATGACTTGCTTCCTACAGTAAAAGGATGTGGTCCCATTTGTTGTAACACCCTGTCTAACCACTGCAACGGTCCATTGAGATGCATTTCAATCCAGCAAGGAGTGCTTATGATTGTCTGGCGACGGTACTCAGCGCCCCATCCTTTAACGAAGCTCATACGAATTGTGCACATACGTGTGAGTTGATAAACGGCTTCAAAGCCACGATGAACGGACTGCGACAAGAGTGCAGCAAATTCTTGATTGTTGAAAATCTTCAAATTGCAACCTGTTAAATGATATAAAGTGCATCTATCTACATATCAGATTGTGAGACAAGACATAGAACTATTACAAGGAAGGTGTTTTTTTAATTGTATTTTTTATTTTATTTATTTATGACAATTCGGAGACATGTCTCCCGAAAAAGCCAGATAGTCACATAGCCGTCAAGGCTAGTGGCTAATTTAATACAGAAAAACAGTAAAAGAAATATGTGCTTAAAATAATTCGAAAGGTTGATGATAAAATGGTTTGTGAATTAACTACAGATTGAGGTAATGTGTTCCAAAGTGAAATAACAGAGGGTTAGTATGATGATTTAAATGCCTGTGTGCGAGTAAACGGAATAAAAAATGTTTCTGAGTGGTGGAAACGTGCAGATCGACGTTTTGGTTGAACTAAGATATTAGGAGGAATAAAATGAATAAATCGAACAAAACGGAAAAATGTTAACAATTTTAAATATGAACGATGTTCTTTAGAGATAATAAATTAGTCCTAAAACAGAGAGAGACATAAGGTATTTTCCATGCTTTGCAAATTATTTTCAATGCAAATTTTGGACTCGTTCTAGTCTATTATAGTGAATATTGTAAGAAGGATCAAACACTTGACATGCATATTCTAGATGCGGGCGAATGAGGGCAATATAAAGTTTTTTTTAAAGTTTACATTCCTTAACTTAGAAAAAATGCAGTTAGCCTAAGGTTTTTTGTGTGGTTTTTAAGCAGTCTTTTTCCTAAGGTTGAATGGCCGAGCAGTAAACCACAATAACCAATAATATCAACATGAGACCTGGTCAGTTCAGCTTTTTAATAGTAAACAGTAAAACTCACCATCCATGACTATTACTTACCTGGAGGGATTTTACACACAGTTGCAGGATGCCATCCGTACCTCTGGTTACAATTTGGACTTTGAACAAATATGCTACTTTCACTTAAGCATTCTGCAAATACCTCACCTCCAATATAATATAACCTCACACCCTTACCTAAAAAACAATAAAATGATGAAAATAATAACGGTACAAAAATTGTGAGACAAGACATAGAACTATTACAAGGAAAGTGTTTTTTTATTGTATTTTTTATTTTATTTATTTATGACAATTAGGCAATTATATGATAGAGGCATAACTCCCGATTATTTATATGAACACCAAAATTCATGGCGCCATTCACGTCATAATTTATAATTTCATAATTTACTCACTATCATATTTTTGTTATTACAAGGGTTAGGCCAGCTTTACTCACCACCATCGCCTTGAAGAATGTTTTGAGGGAAGTATAAATATTTGGCCTTGGTGGCGTACCATACATGGCAACCAAAATGCCATTATGCACTGTGTTAATACAAGGGTTAGGCCAGCTTTACTCACCACTATCGCCTAGAGGGATGTTTTGAGGTAAGTATAAATATCTGGCCTTGGTGGCGTACCATACATGGCAACCAAAATGCCATCATGCACTGTGTCCTATAATTATAATTACATAATCCAATATAAAAAATTTTCTTACCGACATGTCTCCTTGTCATTTCCACAACAGATTCTCTGTTAACGTTTGAGAGTAAACCAAGACAGAATCTCTCTGAATTGGAAGGATCTGTGAAACCATCGATAGTCAACGATGGTTGTGAAGCATGGAAAGTCTCGCCGACCCTTTGGTTCATCTCATAATACGAGATTGAACACCAGAACATTGGCTCGGTGTAAGAGACTGGTTGGACATCTAGAACATAAAAAAAATGTTTAAATCATGATGTGTAATGTATTTTCATCTACATAATAATTGTGGAAGCGATATGATTTAATGATATTGAACAATGTTCAAGACCAGTTTATAATATGTTGGCTTTTGTTATAAAAGAACAAAAATTACAAACATTTGAAAATGAGAAAAAATAAATGGTAAGGTAATACTTATTAACATAGAATATGTATGATTTATAGGAAGCAACAAACATTTATTAGAAATGATAACTACCAGGACAAATTATAACAATCTAATACATATAAAAATAACTGGTAGAAATGTAATCATACTGTAACTTTTAAGGTTGGTTACTTTTTATATCAGGATTTATTAAATAAAGCATAGTTTTCACTTGGATGGATGCAACTCAAAGAAGTAAGCGCACCACAAATATTTTAACCAATCACGACATGATCGATTATCCGAACTGTCGATTGCAATTGAGCAATTGGGCAACCAACTTATATTGTGCCTATGGCAATTTAAGTGTGAACTAAGCTTAATGTAGCCTTGTTCACTACTAAAACTACAGTATGATGTGACTAGTTTGTTTCATGTCACTTCATATGTGACTAGTTTGTTTCATGTCACTTCATATGTGATATCCATCAATCATAGTTCGACTTACCTTGAAAATCACTGGGGCTAGGGGACACAGCAGCACCTGGAAAATATTTGGAAATATTTCAATTAGTAAGCAGAAATATTGTTATTGATAAATGATAATCAAAACATAGAATTTCATTAAGAAAATCTGTAAGAATAAAAAGAAGTAACATAATAGTACAGATAATGTTTTCTCTCACTCTCGATGGTCGTTCAATTGTAAATTTTAAATCTTTCTAAATCATATACATACTGTAGATATTATAATATAATAAATGTTTACTGTATTATTCAAATATAATAATAGGAAAAAAATATAAAACTCTTACTTCCAGTTTGAGACGTGTCCATGCTTTCTGTATTAGTGTCCCCATCTTCACTCATGTAGCCTGGTGGTGGTGTCTCTGCAAAACAAAACGAACATACTATCAGTTAAATACACAAGCTACCGAAACATGGAAAGAGCTAGCTAATTAGGTATTTTGTTGCATAGCAACCTTATAGCCATGTCAATGGACCACTGAAAAATGGAAATTATTCGACAAAAAACATGTTAAATAAATATCTTTTAAAAGGACAAAGTAATAAAATAATAATTAAATACTATTTAAAATAATTGTAAACTATTGTAAGTATTAAACCAACGACAGTTTTATATTAATTTAATTTGTTGAGAACATCCCTGACATAGTATTTAAATATTATGTTTATATAGCTCTATCGGAAAAACTGAGATCAATTTATTTGGGTAGTGATTTATTGAGAAAAAACATTAAACTACATCAGTATGACAGTAATGGAATCCTTGTTGAATTTGTAATTAACCAATTAAAATGATATTTAATGTCAATGCAAACACCAAACCAGTACTGTAGTGTTTATAAAGCTCTGTCTACACTATCGAACTTTATATGACAAACAAATGTGATGTGCCCATATATGGACATGATGTCATATCACTACTATACTTGGTCATATCACTACTATACTTGGGCATATCACTACCATATTTGGGCACATCACATTTTTTTGTAAAATTAATTTATAGAATTTTGTATTTTCATGAATTAATGTATTAATTATTATTATGAGACCTTGTCAATTAAATCTCATATTCTTCAAAAAATGTGATGAAAAGAGATTACCGTACTAAAATAAATCAAATCATTAACATTAAAGGTTAAGGAAGAGAAAGACTGAAATTATCTTTGTTTGTATGAGCAAATTATTTATGAAAGAACTAGTAACAACATATACTGTACTGTAGATAATCTAATTTTATAACATTTAATAATTTATGTATTGTTACCTACTGTATATACAGCAGGATATATACAGTACATATATTTGTACTATACTATTAACTGTTAAGAGGGTCACATTTGGGACCCAACAAATTGTGTTCCTACTGTAGGTATGTCTCTTTCATAGCTATGTCCCCTGCATGTGTGTGTCCCATGAATACACATGTATCCCCTAAATTGGGGTGTCCTAAAGTATTATGCAATGTAATTTTAAATAGAAATTATTGTACAGTAACTAAAGCACAACTTGTGAACCTGAATTAAATAACATTTTATTAAATTACACATTCTATTGACGTCATCTGTGAAAATGGGCGTATGAAGAAAAAAAAATTACATCAACGTACTGATTTTTAGAAAAGAATCTTTTTTATATATTATAGTAAATTAAAAATTCCCAAATTTACATTTACAATACCCATAACTGTAATTTTTAATATTATTTCCAAGAAATTCACAGCTCCGATGTTAATGTAATGCGATTTATCAAGCCTGCAATAGGCTGGCAAGTTGCCAATTTACCTGGGGTCAAATGCAGAGAAGGTTTGGGTCAACCTAACTGTCTATATGAATGTCTGGTTTTGAGGGTATTATGGGTAATCTGTAATAAAAATTATATTATTGTTATATATCATTATTATTACAAAAAAAAAAGAATATGTAAATTTGTAAATTAAAATAATATGGATACAGTAATGCAAGTTTGTTAATGTTATTTTTTTTTCTCGATATTTTCTAGAGATTTAAAACTGTAATTTAAAATTCTAGGAAAGGAAATATTTTGGTGCATATTTGGATATATGGACCCATCCCTCTGCACAGTGGCATATCATTTAAAGGCTATTCAAAACTTAAAACTTTAAATGTTGCAAACACAGCCATGCAATAGTTACTGTATATTGTAGCCCCAACACAGATACTGTACTATTAACGGCAATAGTCCGGTTCTATTTTGACTATGGTACAGTATACAGTACTACTGTAGTACTACGCTGGTTAACAAAAAACTAGAGACTAAATTGGTAAGTAATTTGAATGCGGTCTGTACACACCCACCACTAAGCCTGCCGATATTATACAGAACTAGGTACGGTAGTGTAACCCTAACTGGCTTGGTTCCAATACATACTGTGTGATACAATGCTAATGCTAAGCGCAGATTAAAAAAGCCCAGGCCAGTGATGTCTGAAATACGTCGAATTTACCACAAAAACACACACTACTACTCATGATTGTTGTGATAATACAGTACTTATACAATTATTGTTTATCTTACCACCAAATTTAAGTCCACTCAATACAAGATATTCCTTGAATAGATCGATGGTGTTAACGTTTACAAAGATAGTCCAGGAAGTAAACAGAGACTGAATAGTATTCTTATAATTTCAGAAACATACTACGTCATTCATAAACATGAATCGTCATAGGCTACCATATTTAAATTCAAACTGGGAAGGAGGCTAGAGGAGAGGTCATTGGTCAATATTTACTGGGCAACAATGGCTGCCTGTAAGCGGATTGTAAAATTCTGATACAGAGAAGTTAACTAGCGTAAGACAGGTTAGGTTTTGTTGGGACTGGAACAATGCCAATATCTACGATAACAACATAAAACTACGCAGTTTAACCTAGATAACCTGATTATCTCAGTACCAATAGTCTTTTTTTTGGCTATACTGTTGATATGAATGTTAACCTTATTGTTATGTTACTGTGCATACAGTGATTCAAAATTGTCTCTTGATGGTGGCCTAGAGTAGACTTAAGACTTTACATGTTTGGCTAAAATGATACAGAGCTACATTGTTATAGTTGTAATTGAATAAATTGTACATATAGTGTATTGTACAGTAAAGGTAGTTTATTAATTATCAATAAAATTGTTCTGACAGTATTATCTGGGCAGGGAGTTGCAATTAGACAACTCCCTGATTTGGGTTGCAAGCAAGAAGGGTTTTGAAACTCTTTAATATCCCAATGAATGAGAAAATGTACAGAGAAAGAGGGCCTCTGTATTTTGGTAAGGATCACTACTGTATACAGTACTGTACTACCATTCCTTTAAAAAATTTCTTTTAAACAAAAACTGTTAATTAACGAATTGTTTACTGTATGTAACATTTAAACAATTACAATTTAAATTGCTATAATCAATAATACAAACAATTAAAACTAAATGTTAACATTGAAATCTAAACTTGCTATAATACACATAATCTTTTCCTGTTCCTCCCACACACAAACAATATAAGTTAGCCTAACTATAATAACCTAATAAATATTCACAAAATAAAATTAAAATTACCTGAATGATCTTTTATTTTTTGTTCAATTCTAACTCTTCAAATAATATTATTTCATTAATAAAATCAGTATACGTATGCTAGACATGTGTGCTTTTTTGCTGTAGTGAAGGTTGCCAACCTGCAACCCAACCAGTCTGGACTACAACTACCAACAAAGCATTTCAAGGGCAAAATCAACATAGTCCATTTTAAATCAGGTCAAGTACAACAATCACACTTTCTTCTAAATGTTTTGCAACTCATTAAATTTAAACATATCTAATAAAAATTAAACAGGCTTTTCAATATCTAACCACAACGGAAATTCTAATTCTAAATTATTTGCTATAATTACCAGAAATAATACTAAATATTTGATTTACCTCATAGTGATAATGGAAGAGGCAAAACGGAAATGGCTAGGTTAAGGTGACCTTGTTATGGGTGAAATAATGGTAGTGATAGACCACCAAAAGGCCATTCTTAGTTCAATAGGACAAAGGCATTCGTGATACAGCATACAAGTTATAACGTTTAAATAAATTATATAATACAGTATAGAATACTACTATAATTGTATTCAACCAACTATAAAGTACTCACCACAAAATATACCACCACATACAGTAGTTTGTACTGTATATGTAGGTCATTGTTGATACCATACTCACTGTACTGTCACATACAGTAATAAGTAAACATTTTGATTTGTGTGAAAATTAACTAATATAAAAAAATGATTGTTGCAATACTTGACAGTGTTTGTAAAACCCAAGCGTACTGCATTTTGGATAATGATGATGATGCCTGGCGATAAAATTGGATTATTCTACAGGCAGAATCCATTGTTTACTGTTATCATTATTGGGGATGAAATTGGATTATTCTATGGGCAGCATCCATTGTTTACTGTTATCATGATTGGGGATGAAATTGGATTATTCTACGGGCAGCATCCATTGTTTACTGTTATCATGATTGGGGATGAAATTGGATTATTCTACAGGCAGAATCCATTGTTTACTGTTATCATTATTGGGGATGAAATTGGATTATTCTACGGGCAGCATCCATTGTTTACTGTTATCATGATTGGGGATGAAATTGGATTATTCTACGGGCAGCATCCATTGTTTACTGTTATCATTATTGGGGATGAAATTGGATTATTCTACGGGCAGCATCCATCATTTACTGTTATCATGATTGGGGATGAAATTGGATTATTCTACGGGCAGCATCCATTGTTTACTGTTATCATGATTGGGGATGAAATTGGATTATTCTACGGGCAGCATCCATCGTTTACTATTATTATCATGACTGGGGATGAAACTGGATTATTCTACGGGCAGCATCCATCATTTATGGTTGTCAATGAAATAATAATTTTGTTAAGTAGAATTAATTTGGCAAAAAATAAATGTTGTTGGGAGTATATGTACAGTACAGTCTCAACACAGAGTTGGAATTATTTCCCACAAAATACTGGGTTCTGTACACAACCTGTATCTAATAGTACAGTACAGTATGTACAGTATGACATGACATTTCTTGTACTTGCCATTTGACAAATTCAATTATTTCACTACCCACTTCTGAACATTAAGATTAGATCCCAATACGGGAAATATGGTAGATTATGAAGTCAACATGTTTGCTTTATTACGTCAATGACTTAACATGTGATTTTCAACCAGGTCATAATAGTCTTGATTCATACACCTACCTACATCAGATTCATATCCATATCTGTGATGTAATACTGATAATGATTTTAATGCAATTAAATGCTCCATAATAAAATTATGTCTTTAAAATATCACTCAAAATGAGTAATATGAGGAAGAACTATTTTTTTCCAAAAAGTCATTGGACATGATGAACGTCATGGAGGACGTCAATAAAGACGAGTAAAGTGACCAAAATCAAAATGAAACCATTGGAAGCAATTTAAACATACATTCCAGTTCTAGAGCCAAAGTGTAAAAAATGTACAGTATAGAGCAGGAATAACAATGTACATTAGGATTAGAGAAAAGACACAAATATAAACCGAAACAGCCAAGTGTTTTAGCTATAAAACTAGTACAGTAAGCTGTACAGTGCACTAAATAAAAAAAAGATGCCCTTGATTATCGGTAGTACTTTATGATCATAGAGCACACACTGGATAGAGTAAATATTACTAGAGACCACAATTAACTCATCTTACTGAGAGACTATACATTTAAAGGACAGAGTTTAGTCAATGTACAACAGTATTATACACTACAAGAGCAGGGATGTCATCAGCATGTCATGAGTGGTGGTCGGCGACCCTCCCCCCAAAACAAATAATCGGGGGGTGGGGGAGGGGGTGTCCGGCTACTCCGCCAAACCCACGCATTTCATAATAAGGTCGGAAAAAATGCATTACGATGTTTTTTCTGAGGTAACAAGGTGTGCACAATTAAATTAATGAGTCAATTTTGACTGACGGAGGACCAAGTTGTAAATTACTCGGAAGCATTTATTAATAAATATTATTAATCCTAATCATTTTTTCATGGTGTTTTTTATCTACTCGACTCGACAGCGAATATATAAATAAATAGAAATTTCTCACGGTAGAGGCATGATGGCACCACACGGTGAACCACAATGAACTAGCCTAGTAGTATAGGCTTTGGTCAACTTATAAAAATAAAACGTCCAGTCGATCCAGATACGATGCCGACAACAAAAGATCGCTAACATTCTAAATAAGTATCGGAACGTCGATTGCACGCACAGAGCTAGATTTTTTTTGTGGCTCATATGGCAGGCCTGGAAACGCAACGAAGATCGTGTACCTAGATTTTGTGTCACATGACATGAAACGCGATACTCTCTACTCTAAATTAACTGTTTCCACCATCACACGTAGCATATGTTTTTTTTTCACTCAAAATTAATTATGGTCAGGGTTAGCTACAGAATACTAGGGCCATTTTCATTAAACAGTGAAATGTCATAATAATTGAATAGGCCTAGGCCTATGTTAAATCTTAACATGTAATATATTGATTTTGCATAGATTTTTTTTTTTTCACGTCGGCATATTTATAATTCGCTAAGCCAAGGTAGGATTAAATAATTTAGCGTAAGCCTAGCCCGCCGAAACTAGACAAATTCCGAGTGGTGGACGGGGCCGTCCATCGCCGACCGAAGTCTAACTAACTACTACAGTAATACAATCCACTTGCTACAGTACAATGTACAGTACATTAAAGTTTGTCTGTTCACAACAAAATAATTGATGAGTGAATATGAATATATTAAGGTTATCGAATACCAGTCTTTTTAATGAGTAATGTAGTTAGGGTTCACAAAGGTTTGATGATTGTTTACTTTATATACAGTTATGAAGTTTAATATGTGTATGTATGTTGTACTGTATAGTTACCAGCATAAATCAATCAATCATAATAATAGGCATGTTTATGCGACTATGGAAAGGTTAATAGCAGTCCATACAACATGTTGTAACGGTTTACCAGTGTGGGTACAAACATGAATTGAAAATTGAATTGTTTAACTATCAAAAACAATTGCTTTGTAGGGACCTTTAAAATCACAAAAAGACCTTTCACTGGTTTCCAATTGCCACCACACCCCTTTTCTCTCTTCCAACCTCTTTAATTAATATCTCAAATTCAAATTCTTTATTTATCCCTCGTGGGGAATCCTCTACTGTTTCAGATTTCCCTCTAATATGCTCAATTATATTAACATCTGAAACATTTATGAATTTTTTTATCATTATTATTTATATATCTAACATTGTCATGCAGTTGTTTATTTATCTTTTTTTCTGTTTAGTTGGTATAAGACAAGTTCTTTTACTTTCTATTTCCGATCCCTAAAACAGCTCCTATTATTGTTACCATCTGTTGTAAATGTATGCTTTTTCTTTTTTCTTGGACTGTTTCAAATAAATGTGAATGAAATCAATACTGTACCTGGTGGTAAAAGAATTTCTCTCTTAATATCTTCAGGAAAGTTGGCATTGTCTGGTATTGTGTTGGACAAGTCATCTAAAGCTATCTCGCTTGGTATATCTGTTTGTCTTGGTACAAGAACAGGTGGAAGAACTAACAAATAAAAAAAGAATTAATATATTTAACAATGCCATAGGAACAAATAGTCATGTCGGTGAAAGAATTTGGTACTAAGTGCCTCTCCCACTTTTAGAAACTAATTAAAACTAATAAACACTTCAAAGCACAAATATAATATATAAGGTATGCTGTACTGTCTGAGATGAGACTATAAACACAATGATATTAATATAAAAAAGTTTTAAAAAATTTGGTATACTTTATATATGAATGAAGTAAACTTGTTAGATATTTTTTTTAATTCATAGTTACACTGATAATGAATTGATTAAAACTACTAAACACATCAAAGCACAAATATAATATATAAGGTATGTCATACTGTCTGAGATGAGACTATTATATAAACACAATGATGTTGATATATAAAAGTAAAAACAAATTTTATACTTCATATTTTATGAATGCACTGTAAACTGGTTATATTTTTTTCTAAATTCATAGTTACAGTAATGAATTGATTAAAACTACTAAACACATCAAAGCACAAATATAATATATAAGGTATGCTGTACTGTCTGAGACTATTTATAAACACAATGATATTAATATAAAAAGTGAACAAAAATTTTGTATACTTTATATTTATAAATGCAAAGTAAACTTGTTAGATATTTTATTAATTCATAGTTACACTGATAATGAATTGATTAAAACTACTAAACACATCAAAGCACAAATATAATATATAAGGTAATGGTATGCCATACTGTCTGAGATGAGACAATAAACACAATGATGTTGATATAAAAAAACAAATTTTAGACTTCATATTTTATGAATGCATTGTAAACTGGTTGATTTTTCTCTAAATTCATAGTTACAGTTAACCGGTTAATAATTGTTTATTTTTTATAATGGATTACAAATGTTAAATGTAAACATTATTCTACTGTAATTACGTTTATGTTTACTTTTTAATAATGTTCAAGTTATAAGTTTGGGTAATTAAATCATAAACACTGATTGATTGTACAGACTGCCTTATACTGTAAACATCTAACTATAGGTAAAATGAGTTGATTGAAACAACCTAAAAAAATGTTGTTACTGTTTTACTAGTAGAACAATGTAGACATTATCGCTAGATACATTATCCAACAAAGCAATTAGCATTCTGTATACAGTAACTTAAAACTAAAATAGGAAATTAGTGAATTATCTAAACAAGCAATAGTCCTCATTGACGTAAGCATTTAATTTGATAAGGTTGATTTCTGCATTATGACGTTTACTCTTTTTTTATATATATATTATTTCAAGTATATGATGTATAAATTGTGTTGAATCATGACATTTTCACAGAATCAACACACCTAAAATTAATAATCTTTAAAAGTTATAAATTAAAATGTTGAAATATAAAATATAATAAATAGTAGTACTAGTTTCAACTTGATTTTCTTTAAAAAGATACACTGTATAAATAAGGTTAAATAATAAATGTTTGAAAAGGCAATTTTTTAAATAAAAAATACAGGTAATGATATGAAGAAATGGTCACATAAACATAAACTTTAAAAAAAATGATTTTTTCATTATTTAAATTAATTTTTATAAGGGGTTTTCGTATCAATTTTTGTTGGTCAAAGTGTATTGTGACATTAAAAAGTCTTATTCAACAACATAATTTTTTTTTTTAGAAGAGCAACAGTATCGTTTTTAGGTTTTTAAAGGTTAAAGAGGTTTGCAATAGTGCACTTCCTTATTCAATATCAATACAGGTAAGTTTTTAGGTTAACTATAAAAAAAGTATAATAGTGAAAACAAAGGAGATTTCCTGTATCTACCTACATATTTCCGATATTACAACCCTTGTACAGTACAGTGAATTAGTAAAAGGACAAGACAAAATTATTTTTGTGTTTCGGGTGTACAGCAGTACGGACACCTCCACAACCTGGAGAGAATACCTCCATAATATAATACAAAGGGTCTGTCATTACAACCGACCAACAGTTTGCACAAATGATGGGGAAATATAAATGAGCACATCAACATATATGCCATCATGTGCAATTCTTTTTTTTTCATAATTTACAATTTTTTTTTCAAACTATGAGGTTACCATAAAATTTAATTAGTATTTCTAGATCTTAAACAATAGCATGTCAATGAAATGCATGAATGAACAGAACTTGCATTTTAAAGAAAGAACAGATTCTTTGAATTTGTACTGCATTATCAAATATTATATAGGAATTAAAAATAAAAATACCTGGTGCTTCAGCCCGTATATAATGGTACGGATTTACGCAAACCTCTTCACGTTTTAAATTGAATGCGTACTCGCAAGTTTCCAGTGAACGGAGTTCATGGTGACTCTGAAGATCGGGCCAGCGCCATAGTCGACAATAGATGACGTGCGGTAGTCCCTTCCTGTGAGATACTTGAAGACGACCATCCAGAGATCTATAAAAGGAAGTCGTATATAATATGACAAGTACATTAAGAGGTTAGATCCTTCCTTTTGCTTTCTTTTTCCATCTGTTGACTAGTCTAGTTTTTTAATCCATTTTGTTTAATTTATCACCATCAATTAATAATCTTTGATTTCTTACCTTGACAAATAAACTATATATACTCATTTAACAATGGAAAGATGATAGCTGTTTATAATTGCCTGACTTAATCCAACCATGGAGTAATAATTCCATGATCCAACAGTGAAATAATTTACATCTCTCGTTTCTGTTATAACTTAAGGCTATGCTAATTTCACATACTGTAACCATGTACAGTACAGTGTAAACTAAATATTCAATAATGTCCGTTTGTTGGTAGTGCTTTCGTAGAAATGTGTAACAACATTGCAATGTGAAAATAAAATTATTTGTCTCGTATTTGTACAGCAATATTTTTTTCATTTTATAGTATATAATACTCAAGTAGTTTCCACCAAGAAAGAAATGTTTCAATGTCTATAATATAATGCAAGAATGTAAATATTTTCTGAATAAAACCCCAATTATTTAGGAGGGATTAGGTTCAGCTATTATGGAGCCATAATTATCTTTCTTATTATTAATCAATCATCTTATTCAGTGGACCTGCTGAGTCTGTGCTCAATCATCCATGGTCCCAATCTATCAACCAGACACACAATTTTAAATTACTGTAATTACTGGTCTCATTTTAGTCTACTACAGTAATAAAATTAGGCTATTCTTTAAAGTTTTGAAAGGATTTTTTTTCTTTTCAAAGATCGCTAAAACAGCACAATGTATTAGTAACAGTATATACTTGTTTAAATCATAGCCTAAAATAAATAAATAGCTCAAAAATCAGAATTTGGGAAGCTTTAATTTAATAACGTAAGACCTGAAGAATACATGTGAAGTATTACTTATACAACATCATCATTGTCACGTCTGCCAGGCCAGCGGAAAAACAAAGCAATTGTTTAACGTCGAATATTTTAACAATACAAAAGCACGTTTGTTTGTGTTATGCCTAGCCTAGCTAGGTTTCTCTCTGAGCTATTGGCGATAATATAGGCCTAATGTCTTCCTCCTAAGCTTACCTTGGTATTGTTACACAACTTGTATTAGCATCTTGGTTCGATATCGCCTTTTCTAATTCTTCTAGGCATCCACTTTTCTTTAGCTTTTTCACAAGCGACTTGACGGCCTTTTCGGACCACTTGTCCTCGGCCCCAGTATCCTCCTTTTTCCACCCGAGCAATCGCTTGACAATCGGAGGCGTGAAGGGTAGCAAACCACTCATGTTTTACCTCAAAATCGAATTGTCTTTCAATTTTCTGACTAAAATAGAGAGGTTAAACCACAGTCTAATGAATTGAACAATCCTGATATAGCATAAGTTGTCGAATAGGTGAATAATACTCTATTTTCTGCATCTACGTTTTGCTTTCCATGACAAGGGATCGAGTCGTCGAAGGAAGGCTGTTTCACACGAAAAGTGAAAACCTAGCATACTGCATTGTACTTAATACGCATGCGCAAAATTATTAAAGGCCATTCATTTTATATATTTGTGTATTCATCATCACTGTTTTGATTTTACTTTTACTTTTTACTTTTAGACAAGAATATATTTCATTTCAATTCAACGCAAGGTGAATTTCATTTACTTGTACAATTGCGCTATTAATTTACTGTAGGCCAGTTATTTTAACTGGTTGCTATAACCATAATTATCTACTTTGCAAGAAATTCTGTCATTTGTCAAAACGGAGTAATTTTTATACGTAATGTATGTAAGCAATCAACAATTATATTTTGTTTAAATCTATCAAAAATGACTGTGTGTAACCATGGAGTAATTAAATTCAGGCTCACCGGGATAGGCCTATAATTAAAATAAAAGAATCAGTTGAAGCCAGTGGACTGAAAAGGGAATTCAATAAAATCAGAGCGCATTTAAAGGTAGTAAAAATAGTTTAAGGGGGTCACATAAAAACCATCTTTCTTCCCTGAAAGTGAAAATACTGAGTAATCGGTAACAGTGGTTCAATCGCCCTCTGATAATACGAAGAAAATTCGCCGGGTTACACTAAAGAATCGGAGAAAGTTCTATTATTCTACCGGGTTTAACATTTAAATGTCCACGCGACAAACAAATATTGATATTATAAATCTAAAAAGCTTGATTATAAGTCCAATGCACACATCTTGATATTTAAATAATTGTTAATGCTTACGCTTTGATTATGACAGTTGAATAACGTCAAAAAAATTGAAACGAAATTCTTGTTAAGGCAAGATTCAGATAAAAATAAACAAGGGTTAGCAGAAAGGATGTCAGGATGTTTAAAATGTTGTATGTCAGTATTTAAATTGCTTTTAATTAACCCACCAAAGTACGTACCTGCAAAGAAAAAAAAGGTAATTCATTTTCGTCTAGCTGTGTGGGAAAAGAGGGTGGGGTGAAACTTCATACCCGCTGGCCATTCTTGGTGTAAAGACAATCACATTTGGGACTAAAGTGGGGCTGTGATTTTTCCAAAACCTATCCACGTTATTTTAATAGTTATGAATATACATTAAATTCATTAACTGATGATGAAACGGAAAATGTTACTCAATCGCCGCACAGAGAAATAATGATAATATTAGGTCTATGAACCTATGTTTGACGAACGCACTTATTTTACAGCGACGAAATGAGTTGGTCATTAGTGGAAAATAGGACACAACCCAGTATGTATAGGCCTAGAATTCTTTTCCGCGAGACTTTTTAAGCTAACAAATGTACTTAATATAAAATTAATTGGTTATTTGTTTTTAATAAAGTTTACGAATGGCATTCTAGTCGCACTATGGTCTAAAGGAACATGATGGAACTATTTTTTAAAAAGCGTACCGTATCGAATCTGTTAGCCTACCTTTAGGAAAACGGCATAGGCCTAGTTTGATAGGATCATTCGTTAATAATATGCAAATAATGTGTGTCTCGTATGTACCCTCACACATGTGTTTTAATGAGCGGCCATTTTTATATGCATGTATCCCATGCATTAATTGATGTAATGCATGTAGGCCTACAAATGTCTTGGTTTTAATAGATTTAATTCCTTCTTCATAACATTATAGTAGTATTGACACATATTAAAGGGACACTTTCAATTCAACCCCTTTGTAGGGTACATCCATTAAAGGGATATTTGTTGGTTCCCTAAGTTTACTCCTTAATAGGTGCTACTTTATCTCATCTGTCTGTTTTTTTGGCAAATTTATTTTTATTGTCTTATATAAGGCCTAATATATATTAAATAGCCATATCATTCCCTCGGGGATGTCAAATCTTATATTTCACCTCTAAGCAATATCTGTATAATATTTTGTAAAATGCAATTATTTCAGTGGCCGTATTTCCAATCAGATAAAATATTTTTTTTTTAAATAAATAAGAGTACAGTGCATAACAGTTATTACCGAACAATAGAGATATTGTACAAACACCAAGCACTCAATCACAACCATTGTTGGCAGTTTCTTTATTTTGGACACATTGGAAATCGGAATTTCTTATTTATAATTTGATCGACATCATAATAGCGCCACCTATCGCTATTGTCGTTTTTAGTTTGGACCAATGATTTTTCACTGGTTCCGGGACACAAAATTTCTCGACTTTTGGTGGACAAGACTGGCACCACCACACACCCATTGAGTCAGTCGACCATGTTCAACCTACTGAAATGGTATACCCATAGAGATATGTATAATATCTCTATTGGTATACATAGGACTAATATTGCTCATTCTTCATACGGGAGAGATAAGTGTAGAAAGTGTGTGCCGCGCGCGTGTTTTTTTAAAGTCTAAATTCAAATACGGGTCCAAGTGTTTAACAAATAGGATGTGTGACAGTGAGCTTAAAACTAGTGAGATTTATTTTACATCGCCCATGCCCATTTTTAGACCCCCCAACTAAGCAGCATACCATTAAAAAACAAGCGTCTTCCACATCATATCATATGTCCCTGAGCTAACCCGTATTACAACCCAGATTATAAATCTTTCTCTATTTTATATCCGTTTAGCATTACGTCATTAATTAATCAAGCATAACGGATTGTAACATCCCCATCACACACAACTATCACTTGCCCTCCTCCCCCTCCCCCACCACCTCCTAAATTTAGGTTATATTGCTCTTCTCCCCTCATAAAAAAAAAAAAGATGTATTGTCCCCCAAAAAACATGAAAAATGAAGTCTTTGAAAAAGTTAATCACGTCCGTAGAAAAAATAACTTTATTTTCACTTATAAAAAGACAAAATAAATTCAACCAAAAACCACTGTGACTTCCAATCAATTTGAATATTTCTTTGCTTTAGATTACAGTTTTTTCAGATAAATATTTTTTTTTTATCCGATTTTTTGTCAAAGTGACTACAGTGTGTGCCATTAAAATTAAATAGTGAACAACAAAATTAAAACCAATTATTTTTCAGTTGTGACGTATTATACAGTATAATATGGCCGTGTTTCCGCAGCCATAACAAAATTACCGGTTAATTATCGGTTAATTTTTATTAATTTTTGGAACACGGCCTATGTAAACAAATTAGTATATTCGAATTGCCAGAAATATTATGTTAAATAAAATGTTAAAAATTAAATTGTTAGCGTACAAACTAGGTAATAAGTATTTTTTGATTACCAAATATATTTTATTGAATTATATAATACTACAAATTAAAAGCACTATTGTTAATCATAATTATATATATTTAATTATTGATTGTAAATTCAAATCAATTTAATACATTTTCTGGAAACGTTTTCATGACAACATAAACATATGAAATCGCGGAGGAAAGAGTCGAGTTTGTGTGTTGAGAAAGAATTTCATTAATAAACATTTATAATAATCGTGTGTAAAAATAAACCCAGAAAGGTAAAATGTGGTAGTTTAAAATGACTGAATCATAATTAATTCTGTGAATTAAAACATAGACAAAACATAGCTAGAATACCTACTTAAATTGCTATAATCAAATCTCCATTATTCTAGGCCTTGCTAGCTAGCTAGCCTCCAGCTCTTCTCTCTATATTACTATCAGGAGAGAGGTAGGGCCCGGCAAGCCTAGAGTAGTAGTATAGCCTAGGCCTAATTAGCTAGCATAGCAGCCCGACCCGGATGTATATCTAATATCTATGGTATATAAAATACTATTTTAGGCCTATAAATACCGACTTTCCTACTGCTGTATATGATGGGCTACTTTATTTTATATTAAACTTCATGGCATATGGCTAGTAGAGTATGTAGTAGTAGTAGTACTACTAGGCCTAGTAGTAGAGTAGAGGATGCAGTATTACGTAGCAAATACAATTAAGTATAAATGCCAGCCGATTGTAATTTATTGTTGGATGTTTTTTAAATTAAAAAAAAAAAAAATAATAATTTACTAGTTGGGGTGCCCAGGCCTATCCTACATAATAGGATTTTATTTAATGTTATTATATTCATTAGTCACTGTAGTTTTTATGTAGCAAAAAGCAAATTATTGAATACAGTTTTACAAATAACACATTTTAAATTTGTTGTATTTTTTTCTATTCTCTTTAGTTCACACAGATCAACAGAACTCATTATAATTAATTTGGAAGAATGTCATTCTCAGACAGTTTTGAAAGTGAAGACAGTAGTGATGAGAAAAATGGCAGTATTCACACTGAAGAGGAAGATTCACCAAAAGATGCTAGGTAAATTATGTTTTGTTTTACCAAACTTCTTACTTACCGTAGATAAATATCTTTGGAATGTGCTAAGTTTACTCTTTGTTTGTTTCAGCAGTAGTGTTTGGTCGGACGATGCTTCTGCTGTGTCGTCTGATTACGGTTCGGACATAACTCTTGACACAGGATATGAGCAAGGTTCTCCAGAAGACAGATTACATATAGCCGAAAAGTATGCCAACAAATTCACAGCCAAAAATAAGGTAAACTTGTAATTATATTTTTCAATACATTCCATTATTAATGTGAGAAAATGTTGATTTTTGCAGATATTATCATCAACATTGTCATTGTTATTTAACAATATCATTGATATCAGATCATTGCACTATGACATCTCTATCACCATAATTTACCATTCAATGTTTTTGTTTTTATCATCTTTTTGCAAGCTCTCCTGTTTCTTTTATGTCATTAAATAAATGATAGGTTTTTAATGAAGCCAATGTATATACTCGTCATTTTGCAGGTTGATTTAGCAATGGCTGAATGGATTCGGTGTACAGCGCTGGCAAGACTGGTGTATGGAGATGGCCACTGGCAATTAGCACATAGTTATGCTAACCTAGGCCAGGCTTACTTAGAACTAAGAGGTAAAAGTACACTAAATATTTAAAGTAATCAAGGCTCAGCAGTGTTGATGATGCGAGCACACGCAAGGCTATACTATCTAAAGGTGTATGTTCATAAGTTAAGCATTGGTGGCTATGTTATGTAGTTTCATGAAGTAGGTTTTAGAATTTAGATGAGTCACATTTGATGATAACAATGAATGGGTAGTATGTGCAAACTCAGTACTTTATTTATGTCCACCTTAGCATGCCATACTAATCAGCAAAAGTACACCCCTTTGCAATGGTATAATGTCAATAAAGTTAGGAATTAATATTGTGTTTCCAATAGAATGTTGACTAATTCTAACACTGTTTTTTGTTTTTTAAAGGTTTAGCTCCCCAGGCAGAGCATCATGCAAGCCTAGCTAAAACTATTCTTCTAAAAGAAGCACATTCAACGACTAGTACTGAGGACAAAGCTGGGCTTTTGTTGGCTTTAATTACTACATACTATACCTTAGGGAGGGCTTGCACTATTCTACAAAAATATCCTTTGCTTTGGTAAACATTTTCTATATGATTTGCGTGAATTACATTTGTAATATTTAATTTCTATTCATCTGTTAAAATGACAGACAAATATTGGTAACAATTATTAAATAATAATATCTTTAGTATTGCTCCCCGTACAATTACATCCTGGTAGTTTTATTCACATAATCTCTTTGATCATGGTTTGATTCAATCTCATAGTTGATATGATTCCTTAACATTCCAAACATACCCCCAAGGTGAGCAAAACTTAGCAAAGGCAGAGAGAAGTTGTGAAGAAAGGAGAAAACTATACAACCAAGACGACTTGGATATCAAAGTTAAATTAGCTTTGGCAAGGTTAGTCTATATAATGCATTTATTCGTTGTACCTCTAATGTATTACTTTGAGTGTTCTCGGGTAAGGACTATTTAGTCTTTTCAGATAAGGACTATAAACCGTAGGTCCATTGTACACATCTGGTTCATGTGCACTTTAAAGAACCTAGTACATCTTTCAAGTAGGGAGTTACCCCGGTGTACTAGTACATCACATCCACTGATCATACATAACTAGGCCTTCTGGGAGACCATTGTGTAACCGAAGAGGTCACCTAGTAATAGTATAAATATATAATACAAACAGTAGTGACCATGATTTTGGGTGCTTTCAGTACAGTATATAATGTATAATAATATTTTTATAATTGTTTTCTTCAGGTTGTGTGCCAGTCAAGGCAGACATACAGCTGGTTTCACATACTATGAAAAAGCTATAAAGCTGATTAAGGGAGACTCGGGCAAGGAAAGTAGTGATTTAGTAGCAGTTTACCAGGATATGGGAAGACTAGAACAAAGCAAGAAGGACAAAGCTGATCATGATAGAGCTGTGGAATACTTCCTTCAGGCCCATTCTATTGCATCTTCAAGGTATGATAGACGCTATTTACACTTCCGTTTAGCTCCTGAGAGAAAATGCATTTTTGCATGTTAAATATATAAGGTCAAATATTTAATACAGTTCACTGGGCTTAGGCCAACTCACTTGTGAGGTGGTCTAAATTTGGGCAACTCCGGGATCGAACACATAGCATTCACAGCAATTATATTTATCATTTAGGCCAACTCACTTGTGAGGTGCTCTAAATTTGGGATCGAATCAAGGCATTCAGAGCATTTAATTTATCAATTGTTGACACAAGGCTGCCACACAGTTTTGTATTTACACGGATATTGTATTTAAAGGACAATATACATCACATAATTTTATAATAAAATATACTTTCAACGTTTTACCTATTGCTTACATTTGTAGTTCACTAAATTAATGTGCTTATCTTTTCAAAGTTCAAAAAGACCACAAGAGTTGACAGGAGAGACAGCTTATCAGCTTGCGATGGCATATACCAAATCTGGCACATCTGAGGCAGAAAGTAAGCATGGTTTTGCAAACAACATGAATAGTAGTAAAGATTGGCCACCAGTTGTGAGAGAGTTGACAATATCTGGTACCAATTTATACTCCTGAGTATAAAGCCTTGTCTACAATATCAAACTTTATGTGACAAAAAAATGTGATGTTCCCATATGGACATGAGGATGTCATATCACTACCATGTTTGGCCGTATCACTACCATATTTGGGCACATCACATTTTTTTTGTCAAACTTTGATAGTGTAGACAGAGCTTAACTTTTCTATATTCTGTTCTAATAGATGCTGCAGAACGCTACCTAGAAGAGAGTCTTGGTACATATAGCGTTGTTCATGGTGAACATCATGCCAAGTCAATTGAAGTGCAAGAAGAGCTTTGCAAATTACTCATACGAACACAACGTACAGAGGTGAGTTACCAAGCCCATAGCTAGGGGGTTTTGTATGGTATGAAAGAACCATCCTTTTCCATGGCCTTCCAAATAGAGACCAGCAAAAGTGCTAGTAAATAGGTCTAGCTCATGTCAATTTGGCCAATCCTACCTACCACCTAGCCAGCAGGCAAATCTACTAGATTAGGCCTAAAACATGTTCAATAGCTTTGGTCCATTAGTGCTTCTTACATTGTATGTCTCCTTTTGGGACAAAGAACCCCCTGGCTACAGGCTCGGTTACATGCAAATGTTAATTAAGATTCTGCAGAACTATAAACTCGAAGGCAATACTGCAGTAATACTGTGATTGTGAAGCAATAATAAATTATAAAAAACAGAAATCAAATCTAAAGATCTGTCTACACTATCAAACTATATGTAACAACAAAATGTCATGTCATATCACTACCATATTTGGGCATATCACTACCATATTTGAGCACATCACACTAGTTTGACCAGAGCATTATACAAATGCAATGTTCTTCTAACTAATTGTATTCACTTTATATAGGAAGCTATAGATTTGTTAAAATGCATTATATCAGCTAAGAACACAGTGTATGGTGAACTCAGTGAAGAGGTTGGTGAGAGTTATAAGTTGTATGCTTCACTTCTTATGGCTCAGGGAAAACTTGATAAAGCATTAATATATTTTAAAAAGGTAATTATTTATATTCTGTGCATAATTTCCTCTCTTTCTTTTCAATAAAAACTATTTGTCATCAACTATTGATTAATTAAATACCACAAAAGTTTATATTTTTGTATTTTAAAAAGGTTAAAAGCTCACTCATTGTTTTTATTGATTAAAATAAAATGTTTATTTTCAGTGCCACGGAATCAAATCAAACTTGTATGGAAGTCAGCATCGTAAAACACAAGCAATACAAAATACAATTGACATGTTATTGCAGTGAGTATATAAAAATAATTTTATTCTTAAAACTAATAATAATAAATTGCTGTGTAAAATTATTGTGTGTGCGGTGACATTTTATTGTATATTTTACGATTATTACCTTTTTGTATCTGTTTTCAATTTAAAGCAATTTTAAATTGATTTTTCTTATTGATATTTAAGTTAACACAATGACAAGTTATGGAATATCATATATCCAGGTTTCGACCATAAATGTGAATACAAAAATTAAAAGCATATTGAATTCATAGGCTGAAATAATTTTTTTTAAATATATTTTTGCATTGAAATTGTGTTTTTAGATCACCGTTGCTTGCTGCAAAAGAGAACAAAAGTAAGTCTGCTCGGTTAAAAGCTAGGCCTAGGTTTTCAGCGACAGTTGGAAGAAGTAACACAGCTTCAACCAAGCCAATAGAGTACTGAAGATATGATAAAGAGACATTCCAGACAATGGTAGATCAAATTGGGAGAAAATGAAAGCTAGAATTTGAACTTATCCACAAATAATTACAGTAGGACCTCAGGACACCTTCAGGACCAACAAACCATAGCAACGTTCCCTGTATAGGTTTGTCCCAAAGGTGGGATTTTACTATATTACTTACCTTTCTCATTATAGTAATGCAACTTGTCTATATAAGTATGTTTAGTGTGAAAGCAAGTTCAACTCAATCTCAGGGAATTGAAAATTAATTGAAGCTGCAAATAACTAGCCCTTCACGGCTGCTCCAATGTTACAAAAGTTGTCCACATTTGTATTTAGTTGCCATTAATATTTGTAGTTTTAAATCATGTCCTAAAAATCTATATTCCATGTAGAATACTGTAGTACAATGGTTTACGTACATTAACAGTACATTTAAGAATAGGCGACATAGATATTAGTCTGGAAAAACGTAATGTATAAGATAGTTTTACAGTATCATCAGTCTCAATACTTTAATGGACTTGAGCCTGCTTCTGGCGAACGAACACAAACGGCCTTTAATGCATTAATAGTTACTTTATATACGTTTTTGCACGGCTTACCTGAAATGGTCATGTTTATTTTATATTTGATGCATTTTAGTAATATATTTGTGCAATATTGTAGGGAATAAAATCAAAAATTCACCGACGTTTCTGATTCCTGTGTCATTTCGTTGCTGAACTGAATTCGTTTGAGCTTTTATTTGTTTACAGTTCATAGGCAACGGTCACCATGTAACAGCGCGTGTGGTTAGCAATGTTTGCAAACGCGCATTACGCTTTGTGCGTTCTCTACGCGTTTCCGTTGTTGAGGAAATATATTCACGCACTTCCGTTTCCACCGCATTGTCGCCTCTTAGCAACACCACAATCGATTACACAAAACAAAACACACTGTATGTTAATGTTATTGATGACCGAGTAGGCCAACTACAGTACTTCTGAGCTGTTTACACTTACAGTAAGGTACAAGAGCGATTTATATTTTATTTATAGGCCTATATATTGCAATATTGATACAACATCACACAAATATCAGTTAAAGATTAAACACTGGTATAAACCCGAATACAGTAAGGTATTAAATTAAAACCTTCACACTGGAGAAGCCAACAAGGTGACGGTTGTTGGCCGTATAGTATGTTCACTCATAATAGATGTCTACTGTATAGAAATAAAATAAAAAAGATACATGACGCGGCAATTTACAGATACACAAACTGTAATTTACTGTATATTATGTCAATGACGAATGCCATGGAGAAATAAGTTAAGATTAACTTATTTAACCATGGGAATACTAAATGATAGAAATGAAACAATACAACATATTTATCAGACATTTAAATTAAATATTTTTTTATTCGCAACAATCCGCAAAAGTAACATAACTTGGACACGTAGAAGCAATTTGTTAATTCTAAGAAGAAAAAAATGCATGCACTTTTATCAAGTCAAATTAGCCTTAGTACCTACTCAGCAAATTAGGCTTGTTTGTGACAAGCGCAGCCTACATTTAGAACTGTGCCTCGCACACGCTCGACGTCTAATTTGCTTTGGGAAGCACATGCGCGCGCACAACGATTGCATTATAGAATAGAAAAATAAGTTCGACTCACTGATTATATAAAGGCCTTCACGAAAGTATTTATAATTTAGGCTAATTTAAACCAAAGATGTTTCTACTCTATGAAAGAAAATTAGGTTTGAAATCACCTAACCGTTCTGGAAAAAATATACATACATACATGCAATGCACCCTAAAGTGAATAGTATAATTGAGGTAATATATTACTATAACTGTAAGAATGGCGGCGTCACATTTCATTTAAAAAGTTGCGTGTTTTTTCGTGCTTTTGTGCGTACATTTAATGAGATATATTATATCAATATAAAAACATAATGTCCTAACTCGTCAAATATCTGCAATCTTTTAGTTTAATTAACGTAATAACGACGTACAACTATAACGCATAGATTAACGCTGCAACGCTTCTGGTTATAGGCCTATAATACTCGTATAACATCAGATTGTTTGCGAAATATGCATAATCAGGATTCTGAGTACTAACGCTTGGTAATAAGCTGTATTGTACTTCTATTCAAATTAATTTCTCATATTACTTTTAATAATTGATTCTACTTTATAATTTTGCAACCTATCTAGCTGCGAGATCAAACAAAATATTGTCAATTTTGTAACGGTTGTGTTTACAATTACAGTTAAATTAATATTGGATAATGTGTTCCACTGCAATCTTTATAATTATTTATATACATTTTGAAAATCCATTAATTAGTAAATGTTGAAATCCTTCGTTACATTCAGACATATAAATATGGTCATCGTAACAAATCCAAAACACTCGTCATTCGGCTTCCTAAATTTTATTTTTTTTAAAACATTTTTTGTCGTTTTTGCTCTATGCGTAGTTACTATAGGAAGTCTAGATACGCTTGGCAATTCACGCAACAAATTGATTACGCCTATAGGAATAATTTAAACTAAGGGAAATCAAGCGATAGAAATATAATATGAGTATAATATAATATCTAGTTTGCAATATATTCATTGATAAAAATGCGTCATTGTTAAGACTTCATTGTTACGCCAGCATAACTCTTCGGGAGTGGGCCTAATGACTGGTAGTATAAGTTGTTCTTGCTATAATCGTAGTTGCTATAGAAACTCTAGGTATACGCTAGCAAGTTACGCTACATAAATACATTTGGCTGTTTTTTTGTTTTTGAATGATTCGGAACTGTTCAGAACATGGGTATTTTAAAGAAACATAAGTAATATCAATACTTAAATGCTTGTTTCCATTAGGCGCCGCGCGTTCAGAACAATGCTCACGCGTTTCCATGCGGAAATTGTCTAAACGTATCGACATCTAACCCACACGTGTGAACAGATCGCTATTAAGAAACACCAGGCGTAAGCATAATATTAGTTAGATAGAAGTCATTATTGGTTGTCATCTCAGCGTATCATGCGTATCGTAGTCCATAATGCTGCGGACATCGCCCATTCGCATTGGAACTTCTGCTGGTCTAACTGCTAATCTGCTTACGTCGGCATTTCCTACTTTATTCTTGTTTTTCTGCGATCTTCTGTATTGGAAATCTCCCTCATCGAAGCAATATTCAAAAACTTGAAAAGCAGTCAGAGCACTTGCACCCGTAAACAAGCCAAGATTACCACCAATATTTGCTGAAAATTAAATCAAAACGTGATTTTATTATACAACTTTAGATAAGTGTAACCGCACAGCAGTTTAGACGCGCGTTGGGCGCTAAACGCTCGCATCTAATTTCCATTCACATGACCAACTGATGAGGTGAAACTTAATAATGACGTAATTTAGTAAAAGTGGTACACCTTAAAAATTAGGTGCCTTTTAACTCTTTCGACATTAAGCAAAACACAAAACCTCACCCAACAAAACGACCAAACTCATTTCTGGAAGCTGTTCAACTACTTCGAAATTCAGAGCCTCGTAAAACAATGATACAACAGCAACGTTGTCCCTAAAAAACCCAAATAAATTGCATTACGTGAACAAGAGTCTACTTTAAGTACGATGACTGAAATAATAATTTACAAACAATAAATATTTCTTACATTATATAGTCCGCGGTAAAATTGTTAGATGTACCACGGAAGAGCCGCTCCATGAAGTTTGGTCGTAGCTTTGCATTGGTCGTACTGAAGGGATAGTCTTCAACTTCACACGGAGAACGGCACACGCAAACATCATCTACCAACGTACCTTCAGTTACACTAACTAAAATAAACAATTACAAAATATTGTCAATTTATCGATTTTAAACAAAGAGTGTGCTGGAAATGTGGTAGTCCCTCATGATTCTACTCCCTGATTATCTAATAAGTGTTGAGTTAATTTAAGAATTAAATATTACGTAATCTCCATTTTTTAGAAAGACCACATGTAAGTTTTTTTTTGTGTCATCATATCATCTTGTGTTTGTTTGAAACGACGACATCAGCTAGTTTCGCCCTGATACAACCTATCGTAAAGACGTACCGGTAGGCCTACCTTTGAAATCTCGACACTGTTTGTTTCAGTGTTTAAATTCCATGTTTAACAGTATAGCTTGTTCGATATGCTATCAATGTTTGGAATTCAGATTAATTTTTATTATGGTCATGTTATAGTAATTTGCGATCGATAACAACAACTATAAGACTTAGGCCAACACAAACGAGCTTATTCACACACTGGCCAAGTGTTGATTGATGACGAAGTTGCCGCCTTACTATTATTCTATCAGATTATTTATCAACTCATTTATTTTTCCTTTTCCTTTGAAGAGTGATTGGGGTCTTCAAATAGAGAATACATCATTGATTGATCGATACGATAAATGCGACAACGATTAAACAAACATGCTGTTCTTTCGTGTTAATTTAAAGTTCATGACTTGTCAAAACCTTTGAGTTTGCTTTTTTCAATACGTATTAACAGGGACTCTTCCTCGTATTAAAATTTTAGAACAAGGTTTCCCATCGGGTTACCGAGTTAGGGTTACCGAGTTAGGGTTACCGAGTTAGGGTTACCGAGTTCGGGTTACCGAGTTCGGGTTACCGAGTTCGGGTTACCGAGTTCGGGTTACCGAGTTCGGGTTACCGAGTTCGGGTTACCGAGTTCGGGTTACCGAGTTCAGGTTACCGCGTTCGGGTTACCGAGTTCGGGTTACCGAGTTCGGGTTACCGAGTTAGGGTTACCGAGTTCGGGTTACCGAGTTCGGGTTACCGAGTTCGGGTTACCGAGTTCGGGTTACCGAGTTCGGGTTACCGAGTTCGGGTTACCGAGTTCGGGTTACCGAGTTCGGGTTACCGAGTTCGGGTTACCGAGTTCGGGTTACCGAGTTCGGGTTACCGAGTTCGGGTTACCGAGTTCGGGTTACCGAGTTCGGGTTACCGAGTTCGGGTTACCGAGTTCGGGTTACCGAGTTCGGGTTACCGAGTATAATAAGTATTTGTTTTCGGCTGGTAGGGCCTATTATCCTTATGGTTTGTCAAACACTTAACTCTAATGTTATGCTTACTTATGAAGATGAGTCTCTATTATTCTTTATGCGACAGCTTTGCTATCTTTTTCGAGTATGTTGGTTTTACGTTTAGTTCTACTTAAACATGGAATAAACTTAGACGGGAAGGAATTTCAGATAATCGCAAGAGACTAAGTGCTGTTGAAAATCGTAAATGTGTTTGTACGGTGTTGGTAGCTTTAATTGGTTGACATATAACCCAATAAGAATTACTGTCCTGTATACCATCAATATATAGTTTGTCTTTAATTCAGCATCATCAACAATGATTATATGAATATAATAATCATTTCGGATTTACCAATTAGGATATTTTGGTCTCTCATATCATAGGCCTACTGTAGGTCCTACATGAGCAAAGATGAAAAATGTATTGAATTCTTTATAGCTTAGATTCGTGCAAAGGCTCAGAATCCCGTGGCAACTTACGTAAGATTTCTTCAGCACATACATGTGTTTGATTTGGGCTGCACACTGGGAAACCATCCCCAGTTGGCTGCTCAACAAGGCGGCAGTCACAATATTTTTCAACTGCCTTTGTCTCACATTCAATGCGGCATCCTTGAAGGGAGTATTGCTCGAAGTACCCTGACGTGTCTTCTTTCTGACACTCCGTGTAAGGCAGTGGTAAGCTTGTTATCTGTAAAATGATAATTTATATAAAGAATAAGAATAGGCCTATGCCTATGATACCACGGCATGTTTTTTATTCTGTAGCCAACGTCTGTCTACATTATCAAACTTTATGCGACAACACATGTGATGTGCCCATATATGGACCTTATGGACCATATTACTACCATATTTAGGCATATTACTACCATATTTAGGTATATTACTACCATATTTAGGCATAATTTATCAGTACCATATTTAGGCATCACTACCATATTTGGACACATCACACTTTTTTGAAAATTATGATAGTAGACAAACATTTATACATTTCAAGTCGCTACTTAGAAATATTGCTTCAGCAGATTACAACTACAGAATTAACAGTCAAAAATATTGTTTGTTTGTTTTGGTCGGTCGGTCGGTCGGTCGGTCGATCGGTCGGTCGATCGGTTGGTCGACGATGATACTGACCTGCGCGTGTCGCATAGCAACATACGTGTGCTGTCCTACAGCTGATACAAAGCCGAGTTCTTTTACGTAAGGTGGTTCAGACGGCAAGTGAAGCATTATCTTCACCCCTGCATCCATTGCTTCACTGCCGAGGTCGTTTGTCGGTGTGTATTCATCAACTTCAACGTTAAAAACCAATCTTAATCCATTACCTGTACAACATAGCAATATTGTATTGGTAATAGCTAGGGTGGGCGAGGGTTGTGGGTGTTCCTAATTCATTAGGCCTACAAAATTGAACTCATGTCATTCCAGTACCGATATGTTTTGTATTGAGGTTTTTCGAGGTTGAAAGGGGTAGATGGTATGAGGTTTTATGAGAAAACATAATATGTAAATTATGCCATAGGAATGAGATTGAAGAATGAATATCACTTTCTGTTAATTTGTCCGTTACTATAATGAGTTACGTCAGGAGTTATTACCTTACCTTTTATAATTTCCGATCTGAAAGTTCATTATTTTAATGGCTTCCAGAAATATTACTTTAATTGAAAATATGTCTAAATTCATTTTTGTGCATTTAAAAAAAGAAATAATTCTTTCTGCATTTAATTTTTGTAAATAATATATATGTACTTTGGGCCGCTAGTCTATGTGCTGTACAAATAAATGCCATGTTTCAGTTTATCCTATGCATATTGTAAACGCATTATTAATAAATAGTGTAGCCATGTCTGTTCCTGATTGACTGACATAGAAATAATAAACAAAAGTAAGCTAAATATACGTTGTCGCAGTAGACCGTGAAAACACAGAAAGTTTCGCGAAAAGAGAGACCACCAGACCGTGGACAAATGACATTTATAGTCATGCTAATGATCAGTTACTAAATTAAAAATGATGAGTATAATTATAATCGTTTCAAAAAGCGGCTAGCTACCATCTCCATGGGATTTTCCTATTATCACATAGTAATCGGTGCGTATAAGTATAACCATGCTCTTCATCTCAATATTTAAAAACTTGATGTAACGTACAGTACCAAAAGATCCACTGAATAATTTCAAATAATACGAGTGTAACTCCAACTAAAGAAACGGAACATTTTAACGAAATTATATAAAGCTGCTTACAGCCCTATGATTTAAAATATATCGAGAGGTAATTTACGCTTAAAAGCATTCTTTGTTTTTAGTATGGACTTCAGATTGACTCGACATTCATTGCAAAAATGAAATTTATTTTACATTAGTATATAAAACATGTATGTTACCTCCAGTTGATGCGCAATAAACAAAATGTGTATCTTTTAATTTTTGGGTATGATCTCAACTCCATCAAAGCATTCGGATCTGACACCGATGATTGTTGTATTTTTACTTTTTTTACTGTATATATTTCTGTGGCATATTTAGTAACGTAAAGGCGACAATATAGATATAGAGCAAAACTCTACTAAATTGAAGGAAAGATTGAAACTCAATTAAGGTATCTGCAAGATAGCGTACCATATCGGTTTAATAAAGCGGCATAAATTACCGTTGATAACAACGAAAGCACAAAGCGCACTTCGATCGAATTGTTTATGTTTAATTGAAACATCGTCTTTAATGTTACTGTTTGTTGTTTATTCTTGCGCCATTACACTTCGTCCATATCTTATTTATAACAAACAAAATAGTATCAAAACTATCTCAGCGATTTGTACAGAATTTAAAGTGCTCCCTCTTCGGATTATGCGTGTCCAATTAAAGAAATGATACATGATCATTTGTGGGAACCCACAGCCCATTAATATTGATAGACGGTGAAACGATTTTCAAAAAAGGATTTCTGAGAAGGTTTGTGATTTTCCTCTTGGGGCTATTCATTTGAAAGTCTAAATTATGAGGCAAGGGAGAGAAGGAATTAGCTGTTCATGAAAATCAAATTTTGGAATGAGGGGGAGGGGTTTATGGGATGATAATAATAATGATGATGATTAAGAAAAAGACGATTATCATGAACACCATGCGATGCCTGGACTTCACAAATGATGACGTCACAAATTGTGTGATTAATGATGATGATGGTGAAGAGAATTGAGGATTGTGCCAAACAGGCAATAATAACGACCCGCCACCTGGTCATTCTGAACATGTTCAGAAACATATGAGCATGCGCAGAATGACTCGATAGTTGATGGTGACGATGTCGTCGGTGTATAGGCCTATACTTACTTGCACCAGCATTCATAGATATTTTTCTCTCTGTATCGTCCGAGGCTTTATTAAATGTATAGCAATTTCCAAGGTGAGTAAATGTATGTACAAAGTCGGTTTCAGCGCAATCCTCTTCTTTCCACACACACTACATATAATTACAAATAATGTTACAAATAATCTGATAAAAAATATTGGCTTCAGTAATCCTATCAAAATGAAAAGTGAAATTCAATGGCTAACATTCTAGAATAAACTTTTGACAGGGGTGTAATAATCGTGCGACACGCGTGTAATAATCGTGCGACACGCGTGTAATAATCGTGCGACACGCGTGTAGTACGGTCATCGTGGGACACGCGTGTAATAATCGTGAGACACGCGTGTGTAATAATCGTGAGACACGCGTATGTAATAATCGTGCGACACGCGCGTTTAATAATCGTGAGACAGGCGTGTAATAAGCGTGCGATACGCGTGTAATAATCGTGCGACACGCGTGTAGTACGGTCATCGTGGGACACGCGTGTAATAATCGTGAGACACGCGTGTGTAATAATCGTGAGACACGCGTATGTAATAATCGTGCGACACGCGCGTTTAATAATCGTGAGACAGGCGTGTAATAAGCGTGCGATACGCGTGTAATAATCGTGCGTCACAAACGAGGAAGTATAACTAACGATCTTCTGTGATTGAACGATCAATTAGTTACAGATTCTCCTACACGGTGTGTCTAGT
Source organism: Antedon bifida (assembly GCF_963402885.1). NCBI lineage: Eukaryota > Metazoa > Echinodermata > Crinoidea > Comatulida > Antedonidae > Antedon > Antedon bifida. The sequence continues at coordinate 9,455,148 of NC_136226.1, read as the reverse complement.
CTTTGTATACTATATTATAGGAAATTCTAAATACAGCGTCACATGTAAGATTGTTTTTACCTTGATCTTAACTTATATGATACAACTTCCATGTGACGAACATGTGACGCTGTGTTACGGATCGTTTTCTGCGATACCGACACAAAGTTATACCGAGAATCAAATGATATAATCAAAACAATCCTTTTTTCCTCAATTTCTACAAATTCTTTACGTCAAACGTGTTTTTATATTAAATGTTTCGAATTACTTGGAATACATAAATGTTAACTGCATAGTTCCTAAACAAAAATTAATAAAACAGATCGATTTTCACACTTATAATGTAGGACTATGTGATGAACATTTGACAAATGTACAATTTTTCGAGTTTATTGCTCGCGAAATCTAATGTTAACATTTTTCTTAAAGCTTACGTTTAGCATGTTGGTAATTGAATATCGTAATAAATTCTATTGGCCCTATCACACAAATAATTTATTAACAATTTATTTCAGTCTTGAAAACCTTAAAAGCGTAGGTAACGTAAAGTGTGGAAACCAATATGTCTTGACCTACATCTTAAGTCAATGCTGTCACATAACAGATATTTTAAAAAATAAAAAGATAAGAGACAGCTTTGCTGCAGAGAACGATAGATGCCAAGTGTTATATCAATGGTGCCATACTTGTCGGAAGCCTTCGGAATTATTATACCGATATTGCCTGCTTAGAGGTAAAATATAAGATTTGACATACCCGAGGGAATATATATTTCTATAAATAAATAATTATAAAAAAATGTAATTCTCGAGAGCATAATATCACTTCACGAGGAGATGTCAAATCTTATATTTTACCGATAGAAAATTATCATTGGTTTCTTCAAGCAAGTTACGTGGCGCGTAAAACGTAGTCTCGTGATGATGTGGACTAATCTTCGCGAGTTCGAGTCTCAGTAGATGACTTTTGTTTATTTATCGCCAAACGCGAGTGTTGCCACACGCAAATTACACAGTTAATATAATCGTACTCAAGAATTTGCTGGATTTTATATGTTTAATGACAGGGACACGATAATCCCACGAAAATTACTCAGTCAATATCATCGTACTCGATGAAATATACGGTTTACGATCCTCGCAGGAGTAGTCTTCTGATGCAGTTTCAACCAATCACGTTCACGTATTTACATAGGCTATGCAATATAACGTTATAAGTCCGCATACTAACATAATTATTACTGATTATATATACAATGTTCCCATTTATATTGGGGCTTTGGGCCATGACTTCCTCTGGATAGATAGGCTTAGAGTACAGTAGATGTGTAGACTAAATTCAAGTGAAAATGTTTTAGGCTCAACGATTATAGGCAACGTCTTATTTAAGTCAAAGATGCTCTCCATGTGGAATGCCATCCTGAGATGAGTAGTAGTAATTAGTCTTGTATATTTTTATTTCATTTATATGTAATTTTTACTTTCTATGGATCAGAGATTCCGAAATAAAAGATTGAATGAATGAATGAATGAATAATGTGAATGATGCTGTATTACGGGATTTCATAGAATACCAAGGAAACCCAGTACTGGGATGTAGAATAGTCTTTTGGTGAAGTGTTGTTTTCTGGTTGTTGTGGCAACTTTAAGGCGTTTGTATATTTACTTGAAGACCGACTCATTTTAGTACATTAATTAATTTACCAAACAGGTATTGCGCATTTAAAAAAGAAAAAGACTATAGTTTATACTCTATACCACTTAGCGCGGTTTCGATTTGGGTTCGATTTGTTTTTCCTTCCTAAATTTCCATTTAGTATATTTACTCACCTTAATCAATGCACTGGCATTGTTCGTTTGTATTGATACTAAGTTAATTTGAAAATAAATATTTTAATTACAGCTTCTAAATTGGGTAAGGGGGCTAATTGATTAAACAAAATATTGATCGCTAATGCCTTGGAGGCTAAATGATCAGGTTATGACAATTTAACTCAATTGAATAAATGCGACATTGGTGCTAGATGTGTTTTAAGTATTTAAGTACCCGATTGGTTGATGACGTGTGCGGTCTTGTCACGTCATGGTTTCTTTTTAAAGAATAACTATTGCCATTCTCATTTATCAAATCATAATTTACGAGAAATATTACTATTAAGCAGTTAACTCAAAGTTAAATTGTAAATAAGATGTTTTAACCCTACTCTAACAATATTATTAACTCCAATGTTTGTTCATTTGGATCATTTCTTCTATTCTAAAGCTCTGTCTACACTATCAAACTAATTTGACAAAAAAGTGTGAGTGATATGTCATCGTGTCCATACATGGGCACATCACATTTTATGTCACATAAAGTTCAATATAGTTTAGACATAGCTTTAAACATTGTTTTCAAGCCTGAAGTCTACACTATATAAAACTCTGGCAATATGGTTTTCCAAAGTTTGCTAGTGTAGACCAATTGACAAACTTCTGCAAATTGCAGAAACTGCAAAAGTTAGGCCGGGCACAAACTTGCTTAGATTTCAAAACTGAAAATCAAGTCATGTGATTCTACAGGTGAGCAAAATAACAGCATCAAGTAAAATATACTGGAGAGAATTCTCCATACGGAGTTTGCAAACAAATTAATGTTTGATAGCGTTTGCTTTGTGGACTAGGAGAGCAACTTTAGCAGAAGAATTCAAGTTGAAACTGAACGATGTCAGAAATAACTGAAAATGAGCAGTGATAATGTCTATGGACCCTACGCTTGGTTCCCATGGATAGAACGCAACGCAAGCGCACATATTTGACCAACCATAACCCGATGGATCATGCGAACTGTCGCTTTTGATTGGTCAACTCACTACCGTTGTACCTATGTCGCGACGTAGGTTGCGTTGCGTTTAAATGAGAACGAAGCAATAACAATAACGACACAGCATCTTACTTGAACGATAAAATCTTCTTTTTGATGTCCGGTTCTTTTGACAAAGTCAGTCATGTTGTAGTCTGGATCTTCCACAGTAGTCGTCCAGTTAATGGCGGCAACTGTGGCAGCAAATTCATCTGTATAAAGTTCTGGCGATAGTAAGTTGCGATTTTCATCTACAATTCCTGAAATACAAATCATATAAACTTTCTTTTAAGATATAATCAATTTTACGTATTTTACAATGTTTTACAAAGTCGGAATATCTTACAACAGGAAAAGTATGACATAATAACATAGGAATTATATATCTCGGTATATTAATTGAAAAATTCACATTTAAAAGTACATACATGGCAACACATGGCTGAATTGCATATGTATTACACAATAAAAAATATTTAAACAATAGACAACACTATCAACAATATATAAATACGAATAAGTTAGACTGCAGATACCTCAAATAATAATAATACAAGCAAAAAAATAAATAAATTAAAGTTTGTTCAAAAATTCAACCATAAAAGGAACTGGACTAGTCTGGAAACGTTTTGTTTTATAACTGTAATTGTCCACTTTACGATTATGTCTAAGGGTCATGCAGGATCTATACTGAGGGGCAGGGAACCAGGTGGAGAATTGACCAGAGGCGTGTGCTTTAGAGGCAAAAACCTTGCAAGAGTGCCATCTTCTAGTGTGGAGTGGTTCAAGATTTAAAATGGCAAGAGAATCCGAGTATGTTGATATACTCTTTGCCCAACACAATCTTGCAGACACGCTTCTGAATCTTTTCCACCTGATTCACCTGTCCCTGCGTAAGACCCGCATGCCACAAAGGGGCTGCATACTTTGTTTGATATGATGCTAAAATACTTTATTGTCATGTACATTGTGGAAGAGTGATTAGTCATCTGCTGTATCTCTATGGTCTCGAGTCATGGTTGATTTTAAATCACATGCTGATAACAACATTGGAGGAGTTCGCCATAATGACTGAACGTTTTTGCTTCTGTGCAATGAACTCAGTCAACGAACTACGATCAAATACTTATATTATTAATAGAAAAAATGGTTATAGGCCTATCATGACGGTATATATTCAATTAAATCTTTTCATTCGGATTAACATCCATGAAAATAACAATTAAGCAGCGTAAAAATAATAAAAGTTTCTAGAAAATAAGATATGAAGCCGCATCAACCTCTCGGCAGCAGATAATTCTACGTTTTGTGTGGGTAGTAGAGCAGACTGTCGAAACACATTATTAGTCAGATTAATTTCAATTCATTTTTTGAACGCAGTAAATAGAATTTCTCTAATACTCAAACGAATACTAAATTATATACGATTTTATCACATCGCAAATCTAAGCTCTGTCTACACTATCAAATTAATGTGATGTGCCCATATATTGACATGATGATGTCATATCACTACCATATTTAAGCATATCACTACTATATTTGGGCACATCATACTTTTTTTGTCAAACTAGTTTGAATCATCTTTAGAATCATATCTTCTATGTCGGTAAACTTGATTGAGTTATCTGAATAGTATTAAAGGTTTTATTTTAAACAAAATCTAATTAATACCGGATAACAAGTTCGCAATAGTGTGTCAGTATTTTGATAGATGTGCTAGGTATGGCAATGCTTGCATTATGCATGACACTGCATACAGAAGTATATAACCCGCATGTCGTTTATGCCGTATAATTGAGACATAAAACACAACGTATGCAGTAAATCGTGTACACCTGCAAAATGCAGGGTTGGCGGCAACATAAGGTGTTTATAATACATTATTCCTGTTAGATTAATATGGTTTTTTATTGTGTACGAATCACGGTTTGTGTTTATTTAGTATCCTGCAGTTTTCTAGGATTTGTCCAAAAAATATGTAAGCCTATAGAGAGGAAGGATGAAAGGGGGTGTAAATCAATAGTAAGAGACAGAATACAGTATATTCTGGATACAAGACTGGTTTGTTTATATATCAATAATAGATAAAAAAAATAAAAGAAAATATAGATATTGAATCAACAGTATTAAAACGACACAATGTCTATTTATATTAGATGATAAAATGAACATGGATATCTTTATGCTAAAACAAATGTTAATGTATGATGATGGAATATAGACAACACGCATGCGCATATAGTTTATGATTTATGTGAGCTAACACTTGTGTTGCCTTACGAGACTTGTAAAACAAATGAGATGGGAAATAATTGCTTACTTAATCATAATATATTGGGGGGTTTACCTTAAAGCTTCGAAAAGCACTGACTCTATACTATACCGTATTGAACGGTCAGATATATTTTAGCATTACTGAGATAAGTTTCTCTCTAAATAGTGTGTGATGACATAGTTTATTAGATTATTATATTACTTGTCTGTTTTATAAGGATATTTCAATAGTGGAGCTGTAAGCACGGTGGTTAAAATGCTTGCCTTCAAATCCTAAGGTCCTGGGTTCAATCCTGATCTAGTGTCGGATTGTTGTTTCTATTCCTCTACCAAGATTCAAGTTTATTCTTAATTAGTGAAATATTTGCTGTTGGATTTGTGAAAAGACGGTTATTAACCTAGGCCTAATTATATAAACTGCCAGTTACCCTTATCAGGTACCCGTATCAACAGTGATGTGTAGCCATGTTTAACTTCCATAAAAGTACAGATGTATTAATGAATGCTCTACTGACTACATTGACAAGATTATGTTCACTAGGATATAAGATATGTTATAAATGTGGCGGTAACTTATTTTGATAGCAAACAATTTACCCAATCTGTATAAATCATTAAGTCCGTACTTTAAATATTTCAATTTAAGTAGCGGTAGATATTATATACAAAAGTACGTTGTGACATTTCTCTAAACCATCCTATATTGCACATAATCATTTATGTTCAACATGGTGGAAAAGTAGAGCTATACTCTACCTTGTTTGAATTGTACAAACGACAAACCGACGTTACACAGAGTATGACTATATCGAAACAATGTAAATATAAATCATTAAAAAAATTCTTAACTTACCAAGGTGGACTCCGACGTTAACAATATCATAGTCGGTAAGTGCTGATTCTCGATACTTATTGAAGTTACAGACAGTAATGGCGGGAAAAGCTACCGTCTGCTTGTATTCTACATCTACTTTGGTAACATGATGATATTCAAAAAAGTTTGTAAAAAGCAGGACAGTCTCATAAATTACAATTACCCAGGCTACGGCAGTCACAGTAATCCAAATTAGTTTTCTGACCCATCCTCCATCGCCAAATATCCCAGGAAGTCCATGCAAATCGGTCTTTTCTGTTGAGTATATTGGTAAATAAAAATTATCTCGATCACACCGCATGTTTCTTTCTCAGCTATAACCGGAACATAGAACACAGTTTAACTATCACGGTTCGATTATAGTTTGTAGTTAAGTAACTTCTGTAGGCCTATTACTCAGAACACATCAGATATCTCTCTGTTCTTAGAACATTAAATCCAGTGGCCTTCCGACTATCATTATTCATATGTCGTAGACAATCAGTTCTTGATGACGTCGACTGATACAGGGTTAGCCCTCCTTTGTTAAACTCTAAAAGAAAACACCGAGGTCTAATGGAGTTAATCAATAGAGGTAAGAAACGATTTACGATCCATGCAATCTCCTCAACTGTTTTCTGAAATCTTTACACGATACAACAGGACTAAGTAGACGAGATATGACCAACATTTTATCATAAATTTATCCGAGTCACTTGCGTTAAAGTTTATTGCTATCAGCTGTGCCCTTGTTAATATCTGGAACATAAAGAGAAACATGTTATAATATATAGTAACATCTAACCTTAGTGACATTTTTTTAAAACGTTACTGCATTTAAAAACTTTTTTTTAATAAAAAAAAAACTCAACTTCCGTTGAAATGGAATTGCAAATGATTTTCTTTTGAATCGTAAATAGTTTATTTTCATCATGACCAATTTACAGATACTTTACGAGATTTATAAATGTATATGACACCCAAAAATGAGTTGAAATAAAGGCTTTTTTAGACTTTATTATTTAAAAGGATGAGTGGAATAACACGGCTTATATAAATTTAAATCAATACAATTTAAGATATGTTGCATTGGTCATTTTTGCATGGACAATAAATATAAACAATATCAATACAAAAATATACCAAATCGAACTTTTCAGTTGCTGTGGTAAGTTGTTCACGGAAAGGTAAAACAAAAAAAAAATTATTTCATTTCAAGAACATTTATTGGTTTCAATAATGGCAAAATAACAATAATATACATAATATAATTAAGACATAAAATATATATAATATAATACCAAATTGATCCAGTCTCTAACATGAGGGGATTAGTGTTTTTTTATTCTGTGTGAGCAAGGCAATCTATTGTTAGATCGCCTTGGTGTGTGTGTAGGCTTACGTTGTTCCTGACAACCATCTGAAGGAGTTTTAACAAAAGATTAAACATGTGATTGAACTGGACAATAATAATTACATGAATACCAGAGTAGTCATGATTTCAACATTTGAGTTTAATAAATTATGCTATCTTGGATCTTGATGAACTGAAACAGAGACAGAAACATAATCTCGACTATTTCCAATACAGTGCAATTAAACTCTGGATGACAGTGCTGTAAGACAGGTTAGCCGTTGGATTAAATACAGACTTAACTGATTTGTAAGGTATAAAACTAGCAAAACTGTTGAATATAATAAGCATTTATGACATACCTGGTGTGAACTACAGACATTTTCGGAAATATCCAAGTGTTATACACGAAACCATTTGTCATATTTTGCCAAACGTTAAAACTCTCATACCGTTTCGTATATTGAATTGAACATGGCTTAATTTTAAGAAGGTACTTGAGATACAAATCCCAATGAGCAGTGACGTCTGACACGTTAATAGCTTTGTGATTATTCTCCAATTATATTGATTTCTGCTGTGTAAGTAAGAACCCTCTTAATGATCAAAATAAAGAAGTAATGTAAAGGATCAATAATCGACCTCCAGACTGTTTGCTTATTCTTTCGGTTCAAATGTTATATTTCCATCGAAAATAAAGGCGGTATTGATGGGTTGGTAAAATCTATAATGTGTCATTGAAAACAATCAACAATTGGGTTAGAGAAACTAAATATCATATTTAATTTAACGATGTTTGCTGTTTTTACATGGAAATCACAGTTTGTCCACATCATTTATTGTAGGGCTATTAAGTTACATTTTTGAAAAGTTATCATCGTAATCTTACCGAAACAACATAATAAAACATACCATCTTTTATAGAATTCCTGTCCATGCATCCGACAATTTCACTACGATCACCACAGTAATAATCTTTTCACTAAAAATGATCATTTGTTTATTTACACCTTACGCTACACCCACCCGCCTATCTACATATATGTCATTATATATGTCACATGTGATACCTATGTGACACTGTATCACAGAAAATGCTTATGATATAGAACACATTAACAGAAGCAGAGAATCGGCGACTATATTAACATTATCATATTCACATTATTCTTAACGTTATCCACTTGTCATCTCTCGGTATCTTTGTCTTCATCACGATCATCAAACAAAGCAGAAATAGTGCAGTGTGTTTAGGTTCATGTTTAAAACAGTGACGATCAGATAGAATACCTAATCACTGTTCTTGATTAACCTTAAAATCCAGGTCATTCGGCGATATGGCTTGGAGGAAATGCCCTATGATTAAGTACTATTCTAAAATTTCAAAGCAAATAAAAAATGTTTCGATTTATTATTGATTAGTGACGGGTTATTGCACCATCTCTCCACTATAATAATGATATGTCAGACTTTAATAGTAATAGCACACAGTAGGCCTATGCAACACTGATTATTCGACATAGTGTGTTTACTTACTGAGAAGTGAGTACACTATTAAAGCTTAAATTAATTGTCCATCTGTCTGGACATTAATCAAGATATTTGAAGTTATTACTTTATCAACCAATCATAATTGGTTAAGCCGAACTAAACCAACATTGTATATCCAATCGTAAACATTATATTGCGCCAGTTGTTCACCCTTCCAAGGAATTGTTTATTTTTTAGGCTTTAAAAATTCCATAATTTTCTATGCTTGGATCTTCCCAACGAAATTTGACCAATCACACGAGATGGATTGTTCGAACTGTCGCTTGTGATTGGTCAACTCGCTTGCGTTTATGGATTGTTCTAGTGTGAGCCATCTAATATGATTTAATAATGTAAACAAACGTCTACTTTACTAGGTGTTAATACGCGTGAAGAGAAAAGCAAACGATTTATTAAACACAGAATTAAAAGGGTCTTAATAACAGTTTTAAAAATGATGACTAGCCTTGTTCAACTAATTATCATTTAAGCACATGAGGAACCCGTAATGGGGCTGCTGTCAGCCTTGATCATGTTGATCAAAGGCGGCATATTTACCAAAGACCTGCTTAATTGGATGGATTTATAATCATATAGAGTAATCCTCAAAAGTATCCCATCTTTTATTTTTATTAGAATATAATGCATTATATACTACTTATACATATATTCAAAATGCAGACATTTCATTTTTAACTAATATCTACAGTGATCGCAGCGTTTTTGCAACGGCTATTTGATAAGTACATAATTCAATGAATTAGTTATGATATACGTTTATTTGACGATAGCAGTGGATTCAAATAAAATTGATCTTTTCTATAACTTTAATCTATTCATTGCCACAATATAATTTATTATGACATTGACAAAATTTAAGTCATTTGTTGCGTAAATTTAAAGCCTCTATGAACCGATCTACAAACTAAGTATTACAAACATTCCTGGCGTTCATTAAGTTCAACAGTTGTTTTCATGTTTTATTACACAGAGAAACATAATTTGTGATCGAATGTCTTAAAAGTATAACATACAATCAACAGAGTCGGATGATGATGACGGTGGATATGCCGATAATTATAATGGAGATGATGATGATAATGATGATGATGATGATGATGATGATGATGGAGATGATGATGATGGAGATGATGATGATCATGATGATGATGGAGATGATGATGATCATGATGATGATGATCATGATGATGATGATGGAGATGATGATGATGGAGATAATGATGATGGAGATGATGATAATGATGAAGATGACGATGATGATTGAGATGATGATAATGATGATGATGGAGATGATGATGATGATGATGACGACGACGATGATGGTGATGATGATGATGATGACGATGATGTTGATTGATGATGATGTTGATTGATGATGATGACAATGACGACGAGTGATGATGATGATGATGATGATGTTGATGATGACAATGACGATGATGTTGATGACAATGACGACGATGACAACGTCGCGGACGAGTATGCTGATGTGACAATTTATTATGATATTGGAGAAAATGATTATTTTATGACGATGATGATGATGATGACGATGATGTTGATGATGACAATGACGACGATCACAACGTTATGGACGGGTATGCTGATGTGACAATTTATTATGATACTTGAGGAAATTTAAACAATGATGATGAATAGTGATAATGAAAATTGTGATTATCTTATAAAGATGATTAACGATGACGACGATAGATTATATCGTGATAATATTTATGATGAAAACAGTCATTATTTGTTGAAAATGATGAAGAAAATGATGATGACAACGACGATGTCGCGTTGAGTTGACATTTAAAAAGGCAGGTAAAACACCATGTAAGAAACATACAATTACTAAAAGTTCAATACAATTACCTTTGTTACTATGACGACAAAGACGGGTAGTGAATATTATGGTTATTGTTTTTATTAAAATTAATAACATCATAACATGATTCAATACGCTAATAAAATAATATCGTTAGAATAACTTAATATTATTCATTCATTCATGAAACATTAGTTCCCAGAAAATTATGTAGGAATATGAATACAGGAATATTGATATGTATATATTTTTTTATTTGGACATTTCTCTTCTTTTACATTTTCGTTTTTCAGCTTATTCAGATTTACAGCATTTTACAGCAATGTTTTTTTTTTCAGGAGTATATTGGAATTATATATAACTCAGTTGTAAATTTTGATAATATAATAATACTATATTATTAATACCATACATAACTATTGTAATTTTTATTTATTATTACTACAGTAAATGCTAATGAAAAAACTTAATCTAAAAATTGTATAGACTCATCTCAGACTCTTCATACAATTTTCATCACATACCATTCAATGTTTAAAATGCTAAACTGGTTGATTTATAAGCATCATTTTTAAATCTTAAACATATTAGTCTGGCGTCATCGGCAGACTACACAGCATAGTTTTAGACTCATTAACAATAATTAAGAAATGTCTGATGTCATAATTATTCATTTACTGTACAGCATAAAATCAGAGGCAAATGTTAATAATATGCAGCGAAAATAATTATTGCAAAAATAAAGTTTGAAGTGTATTGCAATCGTCGAATGTAGGTGGACCTAATGGCTTTTCGAAGATAATATTTTATTCAGAGGGGACATGAGACCTATTTCACTTCTAAATTACATTAGAGAAGAGCGAAAATCCAGAAGGATTGAAATGATATTCATAGCCAAAATAACAATTTATTATCACATCAGAATAAACTGTGAAGGCGTATGCCCTATTTGGAAAATTTGCGATGAGTTACATAGGGCGTAGGAAGTTACGTCATGTTAATTGATTGTGCGCATGCGAGTAAATTGCGACTCGCTTCTTCGCTTGTACCTCCCCACAGTTCGCAGATTTTATGTCCAGGTGAAACAATGGCCTACTTGGGTCCTCTAGGTGGTCCACAGACCGAGAGCTCAATATATTTAAGCTACAACTTATCTTATCCCTCAATCGTCGTTAAGCTCTGTCTACACTATCAAATTAGTTTGACAAAAAGTGTGATGTCCAAATATGGTAGTGATATGACATCATCATGTCTCTATATTATGGGCACATCACATTTTTGTTGTCACATAAAGTGTAGACAGAGTTTTAGACTAGAAAACTTATTTATGGTCACGTTCAAACGATGACACAGTAGTACTTAGTATGGCGTATCCATGTATTGTGACTGGCGAGATTTCCAGGTACGGTAATCGTATTCGTAGTATTGTTTACCTGTGGACACTAGACTTATCTTCTAATGTCCAAAAATCTTAAACATTGTCACCATTCCGAAGTTTGTGTTGTGAATAGCTAAAAACTACATCAATAATACGTCATATCAGAACTTTCTTCACACCTCTAGCCGGCAAAATCACAGGGGAACATAACGTAGCTTCTATAGCAATTATGATACGTCGTTAATATAATGATTATACGCTGAAAGCACAAAATGACTAACAATTGAACGAATGCGCTAAATTTTACATTTGAATTTTCTAAATTTAAAATGAGAATGCTTCATTTAGAAATGGAAATACAACATTTTTTAACAATAGCGTATGAATGAATCAATGATCTGTTTTACATTACAGATTCCTTTTATTATCCAACATAATGGAAATTACAGTGCTCATATCTTGGCTTGCCTTAGATTGATTAGCCTCTACACCTGGACCAGCCCAACAAAGTGTCCCGTTATATTATATTAGGGTGTCCTCTGAATACGGTTGGACGTAATGTTTTGCATTTGTTTCTTCTGTGATACTTTTATGTTTGATTGGTTATTTTTGTTTCATTTTGTAGCATATAATTGTATACTTTTACTGCCGAGTTTCTGTGTTGTTTTATTTATACGGAAAACATAAATTTCTTGAATCTTGAAAACAATTCCCCTCGTTTGTTTTACGGAAAATGTCCTTTTATATGTGTCCCCAGAATAGCCGTGTCCACGGGAGGGTTCTTGTATTACAAAAGATAGAAACCAAGCAAATAAATAAAGTGTTATTAAAATGGTATTAGTCATGTGAATCATCATATGGAATAATAATTACTCCTTAATAGGCCTGCTCTAACAAAAGAATTGATAAATGAGTCCGACACAATGAATTATATTATAGGAACATTTTAATATTTTGACGTAATTATATAACCGTCTTTGAAAGAGATGAACGCGGGAGGAACCGAATTTGGAAAACGGATTTCTAAAAAATTCCTTGGACAGCTTATTAATTTACTGAAACTCCTTAATAGGCCTGCTATAACAAAGGGATTGATAAAACTCCGACGCAATGAACTAATAAATATAGAAACATTTCAATATTCTTACGTTATATAACCGTCTTGAAAGACGCGAAAGGAACCGAATTTGGAAAACGGATTTCTGAAAAAAAAAATGCCTTGGACAGTTTTTTTAATTTACCGAAACAAAAACAAATTATATCGATCAAGTAGGCCTATTATGTCTATACTTATAGTAGCCGAAGTCGTGTATACAACGATTTTGAATTGTAAAAAGAACTCACATGAATAACCTTACGTATTTATTCTGTCTTGTCTCAAAATATTTGTTTTCAAAATTTAAATATAAGTCATTAATATTTTTACAGAAAGTGAATTATATTACGTTTGTTTACGTTTCAATTTCTTGAATAATTTACTATTTTTTTAAACACCCTAACAAACTCTGTTTCCAATATCACTTTACATGATTTGTAACTTATATCTTTGAAAATACATGCATTCTAGGCCTGCAGTGAAAAGCAAATGGCTGCCATGTGAATAAATGAAGCGTTAACAAAGATCAAAATATGTACAATTCAAAATAAATGTCATTGAACATGCATATGACTACACTTTGCTATAATGATGCCAACTGACATGTTTGAATGTATAAAGCATAACATTCATATATTCAGATCTAAGTTCGTGGAAATTATAATTATTTATACGACTTGGTTTGCTTTCAAACGAATACTTTGATAAACTCGTATGAAGGTTAGATATTTTTTCAGTAGACACAAAACCTAATGCCAATTTTTTCGCTTCAAATATGAACATTTTAAGTTTACCTGATGCATCTGAAAGTATAATAATGTTTATACTTTTAAAAACGTAACTGCTCGTAGTTAATAAAATGCAACTCCGTTAAATGATTCAAGAGAATCTTAAATTTAAGTGACACTATATAATATACTGATCTAATATAATCTATACTTCAGAACCGTAAGTAAGACTATTACCTTTGTCACCGATGGCATACGGTAGATTTTAATGTAACTGTAGGCTTACAGTGCCGTGTGGTTGCATGTCAGTCTATTCTCAAGGTACTGCCACATATATCGCAAATACATTTTAATATTATTTATTAGGAACTGAAGTCGTAAAATTTTAGTGCTTGGATGGAAATACATAACTGAAATCAGATCCGAGTACTGGTGCGCATCGTCATGCTTGAGTAGTCATGTACAAATTAAAAGATCGGAGCGCATCTCAAATTGCGTCCAAATGACCAGATATGGTCAGGAATATACACTTTTGAATTCGGAGAAGTATACATTAATGTGGATATTCAATATATCAATTGCACTATGGGTAGATAGAGTAATAATTAATCGCACTTATGGGTATAGACAGTATAAGTAATCGCACTATGAGTATTTACAGTAATAATTAATCGCACGTAAAGGTATAGGCAGTATAAGTAATCGTACTATGAGTAGATACAGTATATAAGTAATCGCACTATGAGTAGATACAGTATATAAGTAATCGCACGTATAGGTATAGGCAGTATAAGTAATCGCACTATGAGTAGATACAGTATATAAGTAATCGCACAGTATGGGTAGATACGGTACAGTAAGTAATCGCACAGTATGGGTAGATACAGTATATAAGTAATCGCACAGTATGGGTAGATACAGTATATAAGTAATCGCACAGTATGGGTAGATACAGTATAAGTAATCGCAGTACGAGCAGATACAGTATGTATTATTAATCGCACTTATGGGTATAGACAGAATAAGTAATCGCACTATGAGTAGATACAGTATATAAGTAATCGCACGTATGGGTATAGGCAGAATAAGTAATCGCACTATGAGTAGATACAGTTATAAGTAATCGCACAGTATGGGGAGATACATTATAAATAATCGCAGTATGAGTAGATACAGTATATAAGTAATCGCACGTATGGGTATAGGCAGAATAAGTAATCGCACTATGAGTAGATACAGTTATAAGTAATCGCACAGTATGGGGAGATACATTATAAGTAATCGCAGTATGAGTAGATACAGTATATAAGTAATCGCACGTATGGGTATAGGCAGAATAAGTAATCGCACTATGAGTAGATACAGTTATAAGTAATCGCACAGTATGGGGAGATACATTATAAGTAATCGCAGTATGAGTAGATACAGTATATAAGTAATTTCACGTATAGGTAGGCCTATAGGCAGTATAAGTAATCGCACTATGAGTAGATACAGTATAGTAATCGCATTATGGATTATAATAATCAAGCTATCTGAATAAACGCCGCTCTCTCTAAATTACAAGCGTCCAATGCGTATTGCGCACCTCTGGTAACGTGCGCAAACCAACTCTTTCGAAATCGCACACGGGAAAGAGAATAGATATGTATATATATATATTATATTATGAGTCAGTGCAAATAAAAGGTTAACCACTCATAACTTATCCAAAGTTACAATATTATAAGAACAAATTTCAGATACTTTCACTTGAGTACATTTAAATATATAAAAGTAATCTTTACCGGATTCAGACATCAGTCTCGCGGGTTCGTTTTAAATACATAGTATTTAGTGTATTCGTATCTGATATTTTTCATTTGCAAATGGATAAAAAAGGTGATGGTTATTCTATACTGAGTTTTTCTTTCGCATTATGCTGCAGAAGAAATAGCTTCATAAGACTGAAAATAAATGAGATGGTATAGCAATGATCATTGAGAATTAAGCAATGACTGAATATAGTTGCGATGATTGAGCTGAAGAGAGTCGAAGTTCACTTTGCAATGCAAACCACTTATTATTACCGTCACGACCAATACGAATATTAAATGCAGAAAAAAAATATCGTACGTTCCCTAGCTAAATAATGAGGTAAACCTACTCACCAAATCCAAGTCTGCAATAATGGCGATTATGCCACCATTTCTAGCATTTTTGTTGCAATTTCACTGTGTTAAAAATATCCTTATAAGGCACAGTATACTACATTTTGTTTGAGAGAGTCACTCGCGTTTATACCGCCAGAGTAAGTTCGCTCATGGCCGTCGACTTTCAAATCACCAACTGAAGCAATCCACGCGTTGAAGATAGAAAGTCTAATTAAGTACTTTACGTCACGTAAAATGGTTACTTACATTATTTCAAACAGTATCGTTGCCACGAGGTAAATAGTCCGCTGCTTAAAACACAAAATATGTATATGTGCTGTACTAGAGTGAAAACACGATCTGTTAGGAATACACTATACGTAAAGTAAATACAAGTACCTGTAGGCTTATTATGGAGTCCTACTTCTCTCAACTCGAGCGAATAATTTCACCATCAGACCTTATATTAATTTGTTTAACAATAAAACCGAACATTCCTAAGTCACTGTGTGGGCATTTGCTATGGAAACAAAGTAAACTGATTCACGGTATAACAACAGTTGTATCTTAATTTTATTTATTTTATAATCATTTTATAATTAGTTTTGTTATTATTTATGCTATAATGTCAAATCCTGAAAGAGCTTTATTCCCTTTATATGACTATTTGTCATAATTATGTGCAAAAGCCATCGTTTAAATTATTGGTGGGTGGTGAGGAGGTGGTAATTGTTTACGATATCTTTAATTCGCAAGGAGAATGATTAAAATAGTTAAAACGTTGCGGTATGATACTTTTATTGTTGTTGTTGTTGATGATGATGATAATAATGATGATGATGATGATGATGATGATGATGATAATGATGATGATGATGATGATGATAATGATGATGATGATGATGATGATGATGATGATGATGATGATGATGATGATGATGATGATGATGATGATGATGATGATGATGATGATGATGATGATGATGATGATGATGATGATGATGATGATGATGATGATGATGATGATGATGATGATGATGATGGTGGTGGTGGTGGTGGTGATGATGATGATGGTGATGATGATGATGAGACGTGATGATGATGATTAATGGCATGATTGTGATGATAACGAGGACGTCATTGATTATGATAACGATCGAGGATGATGAGATGATGCTGAAACAATGATGAAGAAACTAAACTATAGAAATAGAACTAAATGTGGAAGAAATTAAGACAAGCTATAACTATTGATACATGCTTTAAATGTTACATTTATTATTATCAATAATAAAATTAGAGTACTCTCGCATAATACAGTATTCACTGAGGTGTGACTTATAGGCCTAACAGATGAAAATTATATTTCACCGTATAATTTATTGTTTCAATCATTTCTTCAGAGAATTAGAGTCCCCGTTCTTAATCATCTACGTATAATATTTAATGGTATCGTTGTCTATCGTCTATCTGTGCATACAGTATAGAAATTACTATATTATAGGAATGACATATAACGTGCTCGGATTATTGTAACTGACATCGCATAATTTTAACATTAGATAATAAATGTATCAGCAGTGACTACGACTCTGTACAGTTGGCCTACGGTTCAGATATGAAGTCAGACATCAATATCATGTGGTTTGAATTAGAATTCATAAACAAATCAACGGTAAAAATAAAAATATTGTTGGTAATGTACCGTACGTTTTGTTATTCTGCAGGCCGATATTCATCCATTATTCATCTCTTAGTATCCATTTATTTATACGCGGTATTATTCTTATTATTCATCAAATTATCACGATAATGTAGTCTGATTCTGGTGGTCTCGTCACCGGGCACATCAAGGAGGAAAAATCCACTATTTTTATAGACCCGCATAATGTTTAACTTCAGTGTCATTATACTTTTTCCAATTCAAACAATTCGTTCACTGCTACGTAAAAATAAGGGATATTTTTTTCATACGAATTGAATAGGAGATGTTACTGACAATGAGAATTTTATACATAGAAATGGAAAAAAAAATATACCACCACCACCACAATCAATGATTTAAACTGTAGAGTGCGCTCTTGTAGGATGGCGGAAGTGCCCCTCCCCATAATGCATCTTTATCGAGGGAAGTGTGAGATGTAAATCAAGAAAAATGTCGGCTTTAGAAACTTTATTTGATAATGAAATTCCAGCAGGTCGGCAGGCTCTCGAAAACAGCCAAGCAAACCTTCTTGATGTAGCTAAATACTGTGAAGACAACTATGTCAATGTGAGCTAAAATACGTAACATTTTCAATACAAACATCTTTCGTTTGTTAGGCCTCGATCGATGGACTTCCTCGAGTGGTTGTTTTGATGATACGCCAAGAGCGGCCTTGCATGTTGGTGGTGTTTGGAGTAGGGTACCGCCCACTTAACTATGTATAGCCTGGCCTAGATAGACCTTGTTATAAAAGATAGGTAGTCTAGAACGCATCTTAGTTGGTACTTATTTGTAAGCATAAATTATCTGCATTGTGCTTTTATTTAATATTATTTATTATTAATATATAAATATTATTAAAAATTAATTATTAATTAATAATTGAGACTTTGTTGAGATAAAAGGCAGTGGCCTGTCTGTGCCGTGTGGACTGTGTGGGTTGAACTTGGACAGTAGACCCTTTTTTTTCATTATTGTATATTATATTGGTAATAGTAGTATCATCAAATGCACTTCTACTTACATAACTAACAAATGATTGTTATTATAAAAAACCTAGGCTGAAGACAAAAGAGTTGCCCTGGAGGAAACTAAGAATTACACGACACAATCATTGGCAAGTGTTGCCTACCAAATCAACACATTAGCTACCAGTATGTTGCAGATGCTTGACCTTCAGGTCAATCAGCTTTCTACGATGGAAGCTAGTGTTAACCATATAGCTCAGGTAATATTTCATTAAATGTTTTTATTCTAACTAAATTATAAAATTTTTAGATGGGAATTTATCAAGGAGAGGAAGACAACATTTGGATTTGTATAGAGAAAAAAAGTATTTGTAACACATATTTTGTTATTGTATGTTATTGTATGTTATTGTGTTAAATGTGATACGTGCATACATAAACAATTTTAAACTACACCATTCTGTAAAAATGTACTTATTAGTTAAACTACAATTGCTAACTATGTTGTTTATATTTGTTATATTAGACTGTCAGTATACACAAAGAAAAGGTTGCCAGAAGAGAGATTGGTGTTTTGACGACAAATAAAAATGTAACTCGTACACATAAGATTATAGCCCCAGCAAATCCTGAAAGACCAGCAAAATACAAATCAAAACTCATTGATTACACAGCTTTAGACGCTATTGGCCATGGGTTAAAAATTGGACAGCCAAAGCAGAGAACACTTTCTACGAGCAGTGCAATGAGTGTCACTTCTAATGCTGCCTTGCCAATTGTTCAACCAAACAGTCAATATGGAACGATTCGTACAAATCCTGTAAGACCACCCAGAGTACCAGACGGCGGCCAAGCACCTAATATGCATAATACTGGGCCGCCTGTACCACCATCTATGCCCCAAAGCCAGTCAAATATTCCTCAACATATACAGCAGGAATCGCCATATGCACGTCATGGATCTCCTTACATGTCCCAGCAGGGCCCTCCACAACCCCCACAAGCTCCTCAAATGGGTTATCATCCCTCTGCAGGCCCAGTAAGACCAGCTCCGGCACCACCTCCAGCACCTATGCCAAGTACTGTTCCTCCTCCACCACCACCAATGCCACCACCAGATATGGCACCTCCTCCACCAAACTTTGATCCAGGATTAAATCGTGTGCCATCATTACATCAGGAATCTGCTCCACCACCACCTCCTGAACCTGTTGACGATAGGCCTCAATTCGCAATAATGAGTGAATTAAACAGAGCATTGTCCAAGAGCAAAGGTAGTTATAGCGGTAGAAAAGAGCCACAAGATCAATATGCCTCTGATTTTGGTGATATGCCGCCGCCACCTCCTCCGGATGAACCGCCAATGTTTGACATGACCAGTAAGGATATTTTGAACTTTTTAGAATTGTTTTTTCTTGTTTTATGTAGTTTTAGTTCAATATAACCGTACATCCATTAAAAATGCCACTCAGACCTTTTGAAAGAATGTGGCTGTAAGTGTACTAAGTCGATTATATTTTGAATACTTTTATGAGAAACATGCATCATAATAATCATATTTAATTTGTTTTTATAGTGTCTCCATTACCGCCCCCACCCCCAGAGCACTTTGAAGCCATAGATTATGATGAAATGCTTCCTGCTCCCCCTCAATTTCTGCAAGAAGATGTGCCAGAATGGGTTCCAACTGACTATATGCAGAAAGGTAAGTATCTGGGTTAAAAAAATAGATAATTTGAAAAAGTCGTTTAAATAGGGTGCATTATCAACCATCAGCTAAGTATGATGGTGATGATCTTCTTGGTCTAATCCACTGTGGATTGAATTCGTACTGACAACCAGTTTGCAAATATTTTAATAAAATGTTTGTACACAGTTTTGTATACTAGGTATTCAATCAGTGGAGATAATCAAATTGAACTGGGTATGAGACCATAATTTTGGTGGGTTAACCTACCCCCACCTCTGCTCCTAGCGACTGCGCCATGGATAATGATCTAGTCATTTTAAAAATTTCATACACATCCAACTCACCAATTACAGAATGGACTATTTTATAATTCGTTGTGCTTATAAACTAAGTCTCATTTGAGGCTTAGGGAGTGGAGTTGAAAGAGTTTTGAGTTACAACACTGGCACTAGGTCAGGATTTAACTCTGGACCATGGGATTGGACGTTTGCAAGAACGTCAACCACCAAGCTACAGCTTTACATCCTTTACATGGATGACTTTGCTATTAAATCAAAAAACTCTAAATTTGATATACAGTAATGTAGGATTTACTTCTTTTTCCTTGCAGTTGTGGCCATTTATGACTATATTGCAAACCAAGATGACGAATTGACTTTTCAAGAAGGCAATATTATCTATGTAGTGAAGATGAATGAGGATGGTTGGTATGAAGGAGTCATGGAAGGATTAACCGGACTTTTCCCAGGAAATCATGTAGAAATATGCCCATAAGTGTGTTTATTATTTACTCATACAGTGTAGGTTATACTTCATGATGATCATTTTAAATTTTATGTGTGTGATAGTCGGTCACAGCAACTCAATTTAAGGTAGCAGTGTGGTGATGTATCGCACCAATGATTATCAAGGTAATTTACAGTGTGGTCCATATCCTTAAAAATATTACATTCTCCTGAGGAGGTTCATATGCCCACTATAGGATGTAGTCTGTAGACATTGATCCAATGAATGGCATGGGTATAAAAATGTAATGTTCTAAAAGGCTTGTTTAAGAATATAAAAATTGTCCATACAATGTACCTCCAATGTCCTGAGATAAAATAGAGTCCAAATGTATACAAATTCAATAACCTACTGCATAGAATAATAACAGTATTTTCTAAATAAAGTAGTACTAGTATTTATATGCAAATGAAATAGTTCCAATTGGTATCATCATATTCATAAAATTCAATATTTTTAATGTAGTAATGTAATAAATTAAGAAATATATCATGAAATGTGAACAGTTAAAATGAATTTAGATTCACACATGTATTATAATTGTGGATTGAATATTGTTTGTTATTAAGCCAGTTTTACCAGCAAGATTTATGGGAATAAATTGGCTCCCAATTGGATAAAAAATTGTGTAAGAAAATATAACAAAGAAAAACCTGTCTAGACATTGAACATTGTATAGATTAGCTACACTGATTTTATAATACTGTAATATTATTGAACGCCTTAATGGAATGCGATTTTTTTTTTTCGTACATAAGTTGAGGTCCCCTTATGTGAATGGTAGCCGAACTACTTCCTAAATATAACTAAACCTAACCCTGTAAATAATCTCTATCTCACTATAAAGTAAAAAGAAGTTTCTCATGGGATTCGAATCCCATAAATCGACAAGTTCATAGTCTAATCCACTCAACTACACAGACAGCTCGACAGAAAGTGTTTGCATTAGTGAATTGTAGTTAGCTCAATTCTTGCGTCACACATTATGGATATGACTAATGAATATTTATGTTTATTTTGTGACGTTTCATGAAGGGTCCCCAACTTATGTATGAAAAGAAATATGGCTTATGGGACCATCTACATTACACACATACAGTAAACTCTCCTGACACCAGTTGCTAAGTCTGGTACTCTGTTTTCTTGAGAGCATAGACTGTAAATATTTTTTTTAAATTAAGTGATGTAACTCTAAAAATATACACAGTGTTAACTTTTTTTTAAATAAACAGTACGTTTTTTGTGTAAAAGGTTATTATGACTACTGATAGTAATTTTATATTTGAGCTTCCCTAATCTGATATTTTTTGCTAAATCATACAGTGCTATTTTTTATGCAAGATATTCTGTTTCATTGTGTTTATGAATTTATTCAATGGTTCCCATTGTTCAACCACATTTTTTTTAAAAACCTGTATGAGCTATTATATATTAATTTCTTTTAAAGTTTTGTTGAAATACTGAGATCTAATATTTTGTCATATTCATGAAAAGGTACATTTTAAATCAAAACTGTGACATTCAAGCTTTTATGTAGAATGATATGCACATCACAGAGTTTGCATACAAGCTTGTATATGCTTTGCCATTTAAAATACTGCTTAGTAAATGATAATTTGTTGTTTGCTATACAAATTAAAATGGCTAAGTTGAGACTAGATTTTGTTTAAACTTAATGTTAGAAGCATTATGTTTATTTTCATTTTTTTATCTACATTTTCTATTTACATTTTTTTTTCATTTTCTATTTACTTTTTTATCTACATTTTCTATTTACTTTTTTTTTTACTAAATTACAACATGCATTTATATATAAGCATCAGCTTTGAGAAATATGATCGTACTTTAGGCTGGTAGTACTAACTCGAAATACAAATATTTTCGGCTATGATTTTAGAAAACAGTGTTTCGGTTTTCCATTGCCCAAGGCATAATACGCTTTCTATTTATTCAGTAGTAGTATTTTTAGTACCATCATTTGCTATGGTGTGTACTTTATTCTAACCTTTCTTTTATTTTAAATATATTAATGTATGTAGAAAAATTAAAACTAAATTGAAATACTATTATATGCTTAGTATACCTCTTGTTGACAATGCTAACCTTGTATTGTGACCAATGTTTTTTAATATGTATTTTATTCATGAACAAATAAAGTTATAAATATAACAATACAGTAAATATCCAATGTATTGTATTTTGTTTTGTGACTGGACTTAAATAAGTAAGTGCAAAGAAAGTAAATTACAATGTAGTCGCGAATACAGACGTTTATTGCTACAAAACGTGTTTTCACATGGTGAAGTGCCTGGGTGTATTAGCCTAAGAACAACGGTAATTGATTACATGGCAACCGTCAGCAGCAGCAAGTAAATGCATTTAACAGCTACAGAAAACTTGTTATTTCATGTATTTTCTGTAATTAAATATTAGTAATATGATATATAGCACTTGTAGTTTGATCTAAATTATATATTGTGAGTAATTTTTAGTCAAATTAACTACTTATTATCTGCCACATAGTCATAATAGAATAGCCTACTCTACTACACGGCGCTCCTACTCTCCTACCGACTAGGCCTAGGCTATCTAGCAGCCGAATCAGCCTTGTTTAGGCCTAACTAGCTAGGGCTTAGGCCCTAAAAATTACATAATAAAATATGTTATTAAAAGGACCTAGGCGGGCGCGACTGTAACCTATGGACTAGGCCTAACTGGGCATCAGATCTAGACTAGGCCTAGCCTACTAGCCTAGTTCAGTTTAATCCACAATTATAGATATATATAGGCCTAGCTAGTTAGTAGGCTACAGCAAATACACACGATTTAAAGGAAGAGTAATAATATTGTATTGATGACATTTATTTCATTTAAAAAAGAACGAATTTTTTTTAGGAGGAAAAATGTAGATTTTCATACTCAGCATATTTTAACAAAAAAATGAGTATGCTCTGAAAACTACAAACAAATCAATCATGAGCAATTTTAATGTAACCAATCCAAACGCCAACCGATCAGCCATTTCTCTCGGTGGTGAGTTTACAAACCGTGACCGACATGCCGCTAATAAATACAAGATTGGAAGTCTTGCTAGCATTCAACGAGGCAAAGAAAAGCCAAGGCCAAAGTAAGTATTACTTTCATGTTGCATTGTAAGAATATATTTTTTTTCATCTTTATTTTTCTATATTTATTACATGGTTTTTTTATTCATCTTACAATTAACATAAGAAATTATAGAAGAAAAGAAGGTAAACAAATTAGCAAAATGAAAAATTAAAACGAAATTGTATTTTACAGGTCACAACCAAGTACTGAAGATCAAAAAGACCAGGCAGCGTTTTCATATAGACCCCCTCAAAGTGCACCCTCTACTGTTAAGGCACGGTGTGATCGTTTCTATGAAGTAGAAAAAGATAAGAGTGCTAGGAGAGCTTTTGAGAACCACCTCCCACTCAAGAAGAATAGTGGGACAACACCTTCAGGCACAGAGGTACTAATTGAGTTACTCAATTGTTATAATACAAATGATACTGTACAATGTTTTTGATGTAATGATTATTACTACAGCTCTGTCTACACATCAAACTTTATGTGACAAAAAAATGTGATGTGTCCGTATATGTAATTATGGCAATGTAATAAAGGATCAAAAGTGGAATGAATTTTTTTTTTTAAATTAAAAAAACATTTCAATGATATTGATAACCCACCGAAGAAGTTAATAATTTTCCATGAAACCAACTTACACAGGTAAATAACTAAGCCTGAATGGGTCCATAATAATCATATGTATGAATTATTTGTTACTTCCAGTCCTCACGAGAATATGAATTGGGGCCTGGGATGAGATTAACAAAGAGTCGGAGTAAAATGGCAGTAACAATCAACACTGGATTAATGGACCTTCCAAAGACACACAGCAGGAGGGCTAATGAAAGGTACATTTTAGCTTTAACGCTGGCATAATAATGTGATATACTAAATTCTCATTGTATTGAACTATGTAAATGAATAATTTTAACTTGAATTTAAAAATGAAAATGTTTATATTCTGTTGGGTTTTGACTAGATCAAAAAGAATAGAAATTGAATCAGAAATTGTCGGAATCAGAAAGAAAACATCAATTGAATCAAGAGGGTTTTTTTTCTAGAAAATTATAATTTGTGTTCTATACTATTTGTTACTGATTTGTTATTACTCTTCAGTTTGATTAGATCTTGGTTTTTTTCCTACTTTCTATCTGCTTTTATTACTTTTTATGTCCACAAACATTGATTTTTTATTTTCAGAAGATTGTTTTTTTAATTTATATATGTATTCAATATTAATTCTCTGTGTCTTCTTCTGACTTATTGCTACATGTTTTATAATCCATTGTTAATTTATCTTAATTCTTCATTTGGTACATTTTGGTATTTAGATAACTGTATTTATCCTTTTGACATACAAGTATATATTTATTGTTTTTAGGATCATTCCCTTATAATCTATAATTTTCCCAATAGTAATTCTTTTTTTCATCAACTTCTATACCTCTCTACAAACAAAATCATAACTATCTTAATTATTTATGAATGATCAGATTCTATGTAGATGAAATACCTCATTCAAAACCTTATTTCTTCTCTGCATCCAGTTCTGCATACCAGGATCCAGAAAGGTAAGATATAGAAACGTTTCATTGCCGGCTAATGTTATGTGGATCAAATAATAACTTATAATAATGTGTTTTGCTTATACTGAAATAATTATTGTTTAATTGTACTGGGTGTAGAGTTTTTCATTTATGGTATGTGTATAGATATAAGGGTCTTACTAATATTTTTAAATATGCAGTTTGCATTTAATACAATAATTTTGTAGTCTGGTATATCGTGTAATTTATTATTATGTCAGCCTGGCAGGCTGATTTTTACTGTAGAAGTTTCCTCTTTGAGTAGTGTCAAATGCTACTAACAATTTTGTTGTGGGCAAATGCTCCCAAATAATTATATCCATAGAATTT
This sequence comes from Antedon bifida, assembly GCF_963402885.1. NCBI lineage: Eukaryota > Metazoa > Echinodermata > Crinoidea > Comatulida > Antedonidae > Antedon > Antedon bifida. The sequence goes on along the minus strand of NC_136226.1, from coordinate 9,428,970 downwards.
CTACCAATTATTTACATAAAAATCCAATTTATTTACTCTATTTTTTACAGCAAGTAAATCAACCAATCACATCATTTAAAAAAGGGAGTAGTGCAATTAATAGACTAGACAATCTTTTAGTGTAAATATTCAAATTCTGTTCCTACTAAATCTACAACACAACTCAGGTATGGGTTTTTTGTTTCAAAAAGAGAGTGACTGAAAGCACATGATTTTTTAACTGAAACTAAAAAAAACTAAACAAATAATGTAATGTAGTTCTTAACCAAAGTTCGTTTTAACTGCATATTTTAACAAACTTACAAAGAATAATGAAGTCATCATCACTATAATAATAGTAATAAATAATGGGAGCGTTTTATTTGTGATGACCAAAGACATGCGCATATTGTTTAATGGACTGGTTGTCGCATGGACCTAGAATCCATCAAAACTGTGTTGAGAAATGAAGAAGCGCATCCTAACGTAACAATTTCCTAGGTCGTAGATCATCACAAAGTGAATCTCCCTAATAATCAATAATGTTTGTGTAAGCTCAACACAACTTTCAAATCTATACTTTTACAATTATAATGATGATTATACTAAATACTACTGTACACATAATTTCTCATACAGCATTATTAAAGATATTCATACAAACAATATATATTGATAACATCATGTATAAAATAATAACTAATAAACTTGCTGTTCAAGTTCATCACTCCACATGACACGTATGCATGACCTTTGAACTCATTACCCTAATATTTATATTTATTTTACATCTATTTTAATTGCATGGATGTGATTGGTTGTTTCTTGCCTGTAACGCAACTTGGTGAATGGCTCTCATTGGCTCAAAGTAATCTTCGTTATTATAATGGTGTTGATGTGCAGGGATTAAAAAACCAATTCTAAAATAAAGACTAAAATGTATTTACTAACTGATTTTAAAATTATTTCTCTTTGTCCTTCATTTGCATACTATTTGCTGATTGGATGGTTTGACTTTTGCATGTACATTCTTTAAAAATAATTGTCACTATATTTGTATTAATAATATTATGATCATGACAATGTCAATTTTATCCTATTTTTAACTAATGGACTATAAATGTATGATGTCTGCCATAAACAATATTATGTTATTGCCATTCTGTATACCTCATTATATATTCTGACATATTATTATGTTTCATTGTTGTGTTTTCATGTCTACTGGACTGTGAAATTTAATCATAATTGTACATTCTATAAAAAAATGCTATTTAATAATAATTTGTATATGTTTATTTCTTCATTCTTTTCATTTATTCATTATTCTTTTCATTCATTCACGCATTCACTTATTTCTTTATGACATGTGAATACAACATTCATACATCATCATTTGTTTTGTTGATGTCTTGTTATCTTTCAATCGATGTTGTGTAAAAAATGTATGTCTGATGATTGTGTAATGTTATCAATATTATGTCATATTGTGATAATGTATCATATTTACTATGAAATGTGTCATAAATTTGTATAATATCAATAACAGAAGATTTAACAAAGCCAAAGAAATGACAGGTTTTAATAATAAGTTGCCAAGTCTACGCTCTGTTAAAGGACCTTTAAAAATGGGGAAAAATGTCCCGAATAATAGACTGACCACATGGACTCAGAATAACAGGTAGAAATATGAAATGTCCACTTTAAACATTTTATTTATTTTCTTCACTCAGTTTCATATTTTGTTCTTTGACAGTAATTATGAACATTAAATAAAAAACTAAACAAATTTAAGTAAAATGACAAATGGACGCTTTAGATTTTTCATAAATGACATCTTATAATAGTTGTATTAACTTTCAAGTTATCTTTGTATAGGGACTCTTTAATTTTTCAACTACAGAATCAGGTCACTGACCTGACCTTATATTTAGAGGAGGAGCGCATGAATCATAAAAACACACGAGATAAGGTGAATTTTGCATGATTTTAATTTACGTTTATCACACTTTAATTCATTATTGGTATGACATTTATGATATATATGCTTTCAACATTGGTTTTTAATTAATTTTTTTTTTATTTCACGACCCTCATTCTGCTTAACCGCTCATCCGAAAAGCCTACTGTTATCATCAATGTTGTCGAAAATTATTACATTTCTAATTATTAATAGCTATTTTAAGCTCAAGCATTGCCGAAAAGGTATATTTTCTAAACTGTGTGAAGCCAACCAATATAGCTATTCTTGTTTTAAGATGATGTTTATTTGTAATTAATTTTCATTTATTATAGGCTGCTGTAAATTTAAAAGCCAAGCTTATGGACCTGGAAGAAAGGTACAAAGATGAGATAAATGTACTCGTAAATGATCACAGGGAGGAATTAGATTTAGTGAAACAGCTACAAAAGAAAGAGTTGGAGCATCAAAAGAATGGTAGTGATGCTGCATATTGTAAGTTTAATTTACTTTCCTTACCCCCTACTAGTTATGTTATTGATGAGATTATGGATGAGAAAGTAAAGGTATTGAACACATGTTTTTCAGTCGGTTTTTCACAATGAATTTTGAAAAGAAACTTGATTGAAAATAAAAAGTGTACTAAAATAAAAACAGAATTGTATTAATCATATTTCTTCATTTTTTTTCTTTTTCATTGAAGCACGTTTAAAGGGTGAGATGGAGTTTTTGCAAGGTGCATTTGAAGCCTATAAAACAACCTTAGCTCAAGATATGGAGGATAAATGGAAGAAACGAGAAGGTGACTTAAAGGTGCTGTTCCAGGAAGAAATGGACAAACACATGCATGAACTAAGTAAGATATATTTCTGTGACAGTACCTTTAAATTAATATACTAGTACTGTTATTTCTGTACAAAATGGTTCAAAAATATTATTATATGGAATAGATTTCTTTCTCACTATATTCATGAATAATTTATTTCAATCCTGATTATTATATTTTCAGAAACACAACTACTTGAAGAAAAACTGAGGGAGAAAAACCTCATGACAAGAGAGTTTCATCGGCAGATGCAAATTTCATCCAGTGACCACAAAAAAGAAATTGATGTAAGATAATATTTTAAAATACATAAACAGATAGGTTATATCATTGAAAAATGTTTGTATCCAAGAATTTGAATGATTTTGTTTCTAATCATTTTTGGAATAGTAAGGGATATCTTGGTGTTTTGGTACAGTACATCACATCCCTGACAAAAGGATGGCTGAAGGAATGGTTACCTAAAGCCCTGTCTACACTATCAAACTTTATGTGACAAATAAATGTGATGCGCCCATATATGGACATGATGTCATGTCATATCACTACCATATTTGGGCATATCACTACCATATTTGCCAACGTCATGATAGAAAGAACTTAAGATCCATTACAGCCAGTGAGATCATCTCATTGGCATGTCCACTTGATATGATATATCTTCCCTTGAACCTATTATATTACCAGTTGTTTTATTTTATATAGAGCATATTAAAAAAGTTTTCAAGTACATCTGATGATGTACAAAACCTGAAGAAAGCTCTTGAACGGCTGAAATCTGTACAGGCAGAGCTTGAAGATACTGTGGAAAATCTGGCAGTTGCTAAATCAAAGTTAGCGGAAACAAAGGCAGAACTTGAAATAACAGTAAGTGGTTATGTGTTTGTCACTGTCTAACTAGCAAACTTTTGATTTGTGATGATAGATGAAGAATAAACATTTGAACATAACCGTGTATACTGAGCAGATTTAATCAACCTGATGATAAAATAATAAATTTATGAAATATTGAATAAATCATAATGGGTGTTTTATTTGACTATGCATTATTCTTGAAATTATTCTAGTAGCCTTTTCGATTAAATTGTGATTTTCTTTCGCAGAAGAGACGGTTGATTGGATTTGAAGAAAATTTTGAAGAGAAAGTAGATGAAGTTGATGATAAATACAAACAACAGATAAACAATCTAATGATTGATAATTCTGAATTAAGGTATTGTATGATATTAACAACTATGGTTATTACTTACTTGTTACTTGTTTTCATAGCTATCCCCATTATTGGGGACATTTCGCCGTCATTGACATTATGTTGACATAGCACAACAATGAGAGACATTAATTTTGATGAGAATGTCATGGAACACTAATTAATTTTAAAAACAACTAAAAACCTGGGACCTGTAACCCTTGGTAGGGACCCTGACGGGTACTCTCCCTATGGGTCAAATGGATCCCGAAACTCATCGGTGGGCAGGGGCGCTCATCTCCCTGTTCAGGACTATTCCTGATGATTACCCAACCTATTTACATTTAAAATTAAATTTAAACATCAAGACATATAACTTAATCAACTTAATGACTACTGGACAACATGAACTCTCCAAATAAGAACCTTATGGGCCGTGTTTCAGTCTGTCTCATGCACACACACACCTAATCAACATTGTTTTGTAACTACTACATTAGAAACAATTGTATACTGTATTTACTAAAGAAAGTTTGAACATCTTGGGCTAAACATGTATTATTGTCCTCAAATAACATATTGATGATGTGATTGTGACTCTTTAGGAGAAGATACATGCAGAAATGTGACCAACTATTTGATGAGAAATCACAAGGAGAGGTTAGGAGAATGGAGAGATTGAGTAGTACTAAAGAAATTATGCAGGTAAATAAATCAATTATGATCACTCTGGTACACAATGGGAATGGTGTTTTATCCCTATATATTCAATGTATTACAGATTATGTATTAAGTAGTTTGGTCTCATTTAATATTGTACATTGATTTATTAATAATACCAAACTCTGTTTTCATAAATTAATCTTTGCAGGTTGGCTTAAATATAAAAACTTCATTGCAAATTACAATATTTTTTCATTGCACTTTTTAAATGTATTCTATATAATCTTTTAGCTCCGTCTGTACAAAGCGCGGTGAGTTTTCATTTCTTTATACATCTGTTGACACCCAATTGCATGATTATCCCCTTCCCAATGTCTCCCCCTTCCCAGTGTCTCTCCCTTCCCATTGACTGTATACCGTAAATCTTTTAATTGTAACCTGGGTTATTATTCTTTGATTGTTTTTTAGGGTGGGTTATTATTAGAGTAGTGGGTTACTATTACTAATCTTAAATTAGGCACCTGAAAATAGTAACCCACCCTCAAATTTTCCGGTCAGCAAAATAATAAAACAGTACGAATAAACAAATTTGGTTGAACTCTAACTTTATATTATAAACTCAAAAACACTCAATCCTCCCCCATTCCCGAGATCAACATGCATTATCTCCTTATTTTCAAAATACGGCTGCATCATAAGTTTTTGTGACTCTAATAGTAACCTCCATGGGTTACTATTAGAGTAGTGGGTTATTATTATAGATTGACTTATAAGGTGGGTTACTATTAGAAGGGGGATTACTATTAGAGTGTGGGTTACTATTAGAAGATTTACTGTACCTTTCCCATTATCTCTCCCTTCCCATGCCATCACAGATATCTTGAAGTGTTCCATTTCTTTTGATCATATCCGATTCCCACCAAACCACACCAATTTTCTTTTCCCCAGTACCTAATATCTCTCTTTCAAACTATAATAACCTTTATTAATAAAGTTTAATTTCTTGGCCCCCTCCATCTTTCACCTTCATCTGCCCTCTCTCTGCCCGCCCTCTCCCCCACCCTACTCTGATAATCATGCATGCTGTCAAATATTGCTGGTGAGTCACTGTTTATTTAATGAATTTTATCATTTTCATAACAGTTACTGTTTAATTGGTGTTTTGTTTTTATGTTCCATACTTGTTCACAGTATCTTTGGATGCAATCTTTCAACTCTCTATTCCAACCTCAGCATGCCTCTTCGAACCAACCCTCCTCCCAAACCCCACCATCACCATAAACCCTCTTCATGAGTATGCAGTTTGCAGCATGTGGTGTATGTCTTAAGTTCTGTCTACACTATCAAACTAGTTTGACAAAAAAGTGTGATGCACTTAAATATGGTAGTGATATGCCCAAATATAGTAGTGATATGACATCATCATGTCCATATATGGGCACATCACATTTTTTTGTCACATAAAGTTTGATAGTGTAGACAAAGCTTTAAGTTCTGTCTACAATATCAAACTAGTTTGACAAAAAAAAGTGTGAAGTGCTAAATATGGTAGTGATATGCCCAAATATGGTAGTGTCTATATATGAGCATATCACATTTGTTTGTCACATAAAGTTTGATAGTGTAGACATAGCTTTACAGCATTGTTTGATTATACTGTAGTTTGAGTCTTGATTTTTGCATTTCATTTACTTTGATGACAACATTCATTGAATCTACGCTCAGATTGAGCCATATGGTTTCTGTGAACTCTGACATATCAATGTTTTAATGTGTGGTTGCCATCAAGAATGTGCATGAATTTAATGTGCATGCTTTGGTTTGTTGTTTGATTAAACATTATCAAAACCATAAAACTGATTTTTGTGGCAGTAATAATAACTGCATAGCTCATTATGATTTAATAGCTAGTTTAAGTATGAACTTATATGCTTCAATGGTATAGAGAACCAGATGTTAGGTTGAAAATGATTTGTATGTCACTGCACATCCACACAAATACCAAAGAAATGGGATTTAGACACAAGTTATTTTAAAGCTCTGTCTACACTATCAAACTAGTTTGACAAATGTGATGTGCCCAAATATGGTAGGGATATGCCAAAATATGGTAGTGATATGACATCATCATGTCCATATATGGGCACATCACATTTTTTGTCACATAAAGTTTGATAGTGTAGACAGTTCTTTAGAGATACATAATATACAGTATTATATATAATATAAATGAGTAAAAAAAAGGCATATAACTTGATTATTAATTAATTATTATTTATACTTCTTTCAGATGCTTGTCCACGTCAAAAATAGATCCAACATAAGTATCGCATGTTCCAATCCCAACACGGACCACATTCCAAAACTTGCATTAACACGTCCGTTGAGTGCTCCATGCACTAAACGTGAAGAAAACAAAGCTATTCGTTCGGCCGGAGAAACAGGATATTTAAGAGAACAGGATAGGAGTTACACACAATATGAAAGGCGCCCTCGTACAACGCATTTAACGAGTAGAGCTAAGTCATCTTTAGATTTTCAAGATGATACTTTTGACACAACACATCTTCTTCCTCTTTGACTTACTGTATTTTATAAACATTTTGATAAAAGATAGGTGCAAATTGTTGTGGTCATAAAGCATGGTGGTTAATATTTTTCACTTCCAATCCCAAGGTTCCGGGTTCAAATCTTTTAACCTTAACTCTCCAAGCAGGGAATGCTCTAAGTAACAGTGCTGTCAAGTCAAATTTCTTGTTTCAGTCACACTATTTTGTTTCGGCTTTTAAACATTTTACAGTGTTTGGTGGAACTATGATATGAAAATATCATTTTTAATGATAATTGATACTACACTTTTACATTTCATTGTAGGAAAAGTAGTTTTATGTGTGGTGTCTATATTTCGTTGTATCAATATTTCGTTGTATCATCAGAACTAGGGTATTGAATATTCAAAAAGTATATAGATGAATATTTTAATTAATGTAAGTAATAATTTTGAATTTGTGATTCAAAATGGTGCAATTTTGTTTTTAAAAGATGTATCTTTTATTAAAAATTTGAAAAACAAAGAAAAACAGTTTGGTTGTTTTATTTGTCTTTCTGATATAGATTGTATTGTTCAATTTTGTTTTATTTGATACAGTAGCTTATTTTTAAAACTATGCTAATAGCAAGTAGACTATAAAACCTCAAAATCGATTGTGGTAGTTGCATACTAATCAATTGCAGATTAACTTTATTATAGAGTAACAAACATCGATTAATACTATAAACGAAATAGTACAAGGATAATAATTGTGTGTCCATTCAAACCACAAATAATAAAAGTTGAAATAATTATCACAAAAATAATTTCTATTATAATGTTTTTGACAAATCTAACTGAATGTGAAATGTAAACAAAATGCCTAACATTGATATTGATTTATATATTGATTGTTGTAGGCTACATAACATTGATATTCGACCATAGTAACGAATGTAACCTAAAACTCTGTCTACACTATCAAACTAGTTTGAAAAAAAAAGTGTGATGTGCCCAAATATGGTAGTGATATTTCCAAATATGGTAGTGATATGACATCATCATGACCATATATAGGCACATCACATTTTGTTTGTCACATAAAGTTTGATAGTGTGGACAGAGCTTCACACGTAGTGACACTAAAATAAATATATCAACTTCATTAGTGCAATACAATGAACCCATATTAACCAATTAGTTTAATCAAAAAGTATCCCCTTTAGGGGACACGTCAGAATTTCCAAACTTCTTTTTAACGTATTTCTTAAGATTCATATTGCAGTTTACATTACAAAAAAACAAAGTTAAAAAAGAAAAGATTTTAGACAGTAATTCATGGATAAATACTACTGTCAGAATTTCCTATAAGATTGTAATTATTACGAATATCTACACAAAATATTTTTATATTTACCTAATTCTCAAAATAACAACCGATATCACCGATGATCGTGGGAGTAATGATTACGTCTAATCTAATTTTGTGTAATAGGCTACTTATTAATTATCGTATACGTCTAAATCCAAGTCATCAATGTTTACTTCATTCACCATAAAATGTGTTTCTTTTGTTGTCACCCCTCCTATTCTACAGTTGATAGAGACTTCAATAGTATGACGTCCACTTTCATTCGGCTTGAATTTGACGAGGAATTCCGATATCTTATCCTGAACACTGACAATATCGTTTGATACCGTTTCACTAGTACTACTACGAATTACGCAATCCGTGATATCGGATCGTTTGATGATGTGGTAACCGCAAAGACAAACTGGAACTCGAATCTCGACAACTGCGTCCTCTTCTACAAACGCTTCCTTTGGTACCAGTAAAAATGGCTCAACTTCAACAATAAACGGATACTCTGCTATCGGCTTACCATGTACACGCACGTACAACTTTAATGGTCCTAGATGATCAGGCGTGTATATGACGTCATATGTTCCGTTACAGTTGCTTACTATTTTACACGGAATTTGACGGGAACTCGGATCGTGTATAGTCGCTTCAATCCGCGCTCCACCAGTCTTACACATACCATATTTATTCCCCGTGTGTATACTAACACCCCATTTGGTATGTACCAAACAATGATGAACGTGTATTTTCGTGAATCTTGGATACTCATGTTCATTAAAAGAATAAATATTTCCAAGTGATTTGACAACTTCTTCGAATTCATCGCGGTTCCGTTCTTGAAGTTCCGTTTCGACGATAGTTATAGGTCCATTTGAAACAGGCCAATTGGAGAGATCTGCCATCCGGTTTTCAAGACCATTATAGGCAAAGACAACGTCGATATTACTTGCATGAATAAGAGCATTGTCCATAAATTCACAACCACATGACACTTGTATAAGATCGTGCTCAAACTCTTTAACTTCTTCGTCCAGTTTCTCATTCCATTGTTTGAAGTTTTCATCTACTTCATCAAGTAGCTCCTTTTCGCGAATATTGAGCATTTCGTGGCATTTTTCCATTAATTCCTGGATATTCTGCTTTGTTTCCTTTACTTGTTTTGCAATTGATTTTCTCTCCTTTTCAATGTTTTCTCTCAGCTTGTTTAATTTTGATTCATTCACTCTTGACTTTTTAAGAAAGTTCTTTAACCGATGTTTCAATCCATTCGCGCCCAATTCTAATTCTGAGGTAGTGTGCGGTGGATCTGTATGCTCAGAGGAAGCACACAACACACAGAGTGCCGTCTGACACTTAGTAGCAAAACAGTAATGTGACAGTTCCATGGTCTCATGCTGGTCACAGAATAGATGAGGTCTTAACATTGCCATTCCGTCCGATGGTTTGAATGTTGTCAGTGGTTGAATATTGTGCTTCATCATAGAGGCGAGTTCATGTGACACAACACAAGCCTTGCAGATGAACGTCATACACTGACAACACCAGGCCACGGCCAGTTCTCTGTTATCCTTAGTCTGACAGTTCTTACAGAAGAGCGTATGCTTCTTAAATCGTAGATCCTTGTACCAATAGATTCCATGATTGCACAAACGACTCATTTTATGTTCGTCAACACATCCAGTGCAGATCACTTGTCGACATTCTGTACACCAGAGTTCGGCAATCCCTCCTTTTTTACATTCTGCACAGATTAATCCATCCTCGCGGGTAGTCGCCTTGCCATATATTGACCAATAATCTTGTATATTCTGTATGAAGAAGTTGTCTGGGATTCCATTAACTCTGCCATCAGGTAGATGAAGTCGGACATCACATTCTGGACAATTGAGCCAATAACTCCATGCACTGATCTCCTCTAAACATTGTTTACAGAAGGTATGAAGGCATGGCAGATATTTTGGAACTCGTTCATCGTCAAATGGTAACAAACATCGCTTGCATTGCAGAATCTCAGATTCAAATTCTTGTACATACCCGTGTGCTTCTGCCATTTTTCGACAAAGTTATGTTCTAAAGGAACGTTTAATTATCGTTACAAGTCGATTAAAGGCTCTCTCCCCACAAGATAACAAAATTAAAAACACGCTTATATAATTATATAATTAATTTTTGATTCGCTTTCCACAGCTTAAATGCAAACTTTAATATGTTCCTTCCTCGATAGAAAATAAACTAAAAATGCATTTGACCGATAACTTATATCAAGTTATATCTCGTTGCTAGGAGACATATGGGTTCTTCAATTTCTTATTAAATTTTAATGATTATTGACGCTAGATCGTGTTTTTATTACTATCGACATGTTCTTTTGTTATTATAGGGTAAATTACATACAGACAACACAACCGTGTATTGATGTCTGTCCAATAAATTAGGTTTCATTTTCTTGTTTGTATTCGATTGATGGAAAATTCATTATTAATATGAACACTATTGTACAAGTATAATACAGCCTTGTAGTAAAAAGCAGTTACTAACTATATGCATCCGCATTGTATTAATTAATCTATTATACTTACTTCTAGACTGCGTTTGCACAACAATCTAATTGTAGTTAATATAGCAATATACATATGATATGATTCTATATGATAAAGGTGTAAGAAATTCAATCATACATTCTGCAGAGAGAAGTGACCAATAATTGTCATTAGTCACTAGATCTCTAAATATGGTACTGCCGTACAATTGAAAACTGTCACAGAATTAATCTACATATTTAACCAAAATATGAATAAAATGGATAAAAATAATTTTTATACAGATCTTTTATTTAAATCACTTTATTCATTCATCATGAAGACCAATACATTTAAATAATCCAACAATATTGTGTCAGTAATAGTACGTCACTTATTTAAAATTGTCATTTAAAATTGTCTTTTAACATTTCATTTCAATAAAAAAAATTAATAAAAAAATAGTTACATCTTATAATTTGTTATATCATCTTTATTTTACAATTTAAAAAAATTCTATTCTAGATATAATTTCAAAGATTTTGAAACATAATTTCATTCACCTTTGGTTTGAAAATTAAAATGGAAGCTCGAATAATATGAATTAATGTTACACATCATTACCCTTATCTCAACTCTACAACTTTAAGGGGGGCTGAGAAAATTGGGTAGCAAATAATGATCCTTAAGCATAGATCGTTACAAAAATGTCTTAAAACACCAACAAAGATCTTTGCTCTGTCTATCTAAATTGATTGCAATAAAGTAATAGTAATATGTCAGATCCCATGGAATCCTGTGCAATACATGCTATATATTAATTAATTAGTAATTCTTACATAGCGCATATAAACAAGCTCCCAATGCACTGTACATAACATAAATAGACGAGAAGTAAATTAATGAAAAACTCGACGAATATTATTATTATTGTGGTAGCAATAAAGGAATGCTGACAGGGGAAAGTGAAATTTTATTAAAAATTTTCAACAAAATATTTCATTTAAATTTAATCAAGAAATATAATTGTAATGTAGTAGTAGACCAACAGTTACGCTGACCACCATTTGACTGGTCTCCATTGGTCAACGATGGCACCATCTGATAGGATATGATAGACCTCATGCAAGGATGCTGTTGCACACGCCTATAAAAAAATAGTAATTTGATAGTTAAATTTGAAAAGTAAAATACAAGTAAAAAAAACATAGATAACAAGTAAAGTGTTAGGTACTCGTCAATTACAGAATTGGAAACTCATGTAAATGGAGGAATAACCTGCGACTTGACTTGAATTGTGCACAGGTGTGGATGACACATACCACAACTTTCTACTCCTAAGGGTCCCTTCATGTCGAGTGCTGCCACCAAATGGCGCCTGTTCGTCGGTCCACAACGAAAAAGGCTGAATGGGCCAGTACACCAGGGTAACCCCCTACTCTTCCGAAAGATGTACTGGGTTCTTTAAAGTGCACACGAGCCAGATGTGTACACTGGACCTCCAGTTTTAAGTTCTTATCCAAGAAGACTTGTTCTATCACCAGAACAATAGTCGAGGAGTGACTTGAACTTGAGTCGATTGTATAGCTATGGTTTGCGGCGGTGCTCCTGCCTTAATCGCTCTGCTTTCTACCAAGACTCACATAGGCTTAGGTAGTGGCACTGTGTTGGCCATCAAAAAGACTTTACATTTATTTCACTTACATGCCATGGGTATATCCGTAAAATTGTTCCAATTGGATATTTTTCATAATCTAGTTTACCATTGATGGCGGAAATTTTTCCAATTTCTTGGGTCATGGAGTCAATTCTATATATAAAATAAATAAAACTTTTGTAAAAGAAAATTTTACAAAAATTTAGCCATCAATCAAAAAAGAAATGCTATTCATCAGAATGTATATATGCAAATTTGGTAATCAATTAACCTATTATAACTTTTTTTAATGACCTTCTAACTTGACTTAACACTGACCTTAAGTTTGGTTCACCAACAATACAACCATGTCCAGTAACGCACTTTGACATTTGGCTTTGGTTGTCCAGTGCAGTCCAACCACAATCCATCACCATATGTCCTCTATCAGGGTAGTGACCTATGACCCTTGCAATTACCGTACATGCTATATCATCTAGAGTGCACGAACCAATGTAGTACTGTTGTAAATCTAGAGGATAAGAATGTTTAATCATTCTTGATTTTGCTTTATGAATAATAAACATAATACAGTAGAAACTCTATTTAGAGATACCTTCTGGACTAGACAATATTAATTTAATAGGGGTTGTCTGTAGTGTTATTCATTCATTTATATAGTAGGCCTACATCAATATACAAATCATACAAAAAAGACAAGAAGAGAAACAATTACACTAGAAAGTTAACAATATAAGCAACTTCCACAAAACCAACCTACAATATCCTAATATAACATATTGCCACTCACTTATTTCACAGGAAGGTATCTCTTTAATAGATGTTTCATCTGAATGTTACCCCAATAAATGAATTCAGTTTATGTCACTTGTGTTACAGAAGTCCCACCTTCAAAATGTTGTTTTGTATTTAACTAAAGCAATGATAACTCACCATAAAACACGTAATTTCCAGGATGAAATTCAGTTATTTTACTCATGATTTCAGCTGGTAGGCTACAAGAAGGTGTTGAACCCATTGATTTGACTGGACAATCTATTCCTTCCTTTTCAAGCCTGCAACATTTAAAATCACACATTTATTATACACAATACTGCTTAACAAAAACAGCAAAAAAACATATGCAGTGGTCCCAACTTGGAAAAATTTAATATCGAGAGAATTTATGAAAACATTGCCAAATAAGAAGGGCACAATAACAATTTAATAATAAACATAGAACTATTATAGAGAATGCTTTAAAAATCTTGAGACTAAGTCACAAATTTATACATTTAATATCGAGATATATATATTTTGAAAAAAGAAGCAATCTTGAGAAATTTCACTGTAGTGGGAGGTGGGATGATGACTTGAAAGGAACCTCCTTGGGAGATCTGAATATCGTGGCTTTTAAAACCTTCCAGGTACCCACTATAATACTCCTGAGTGGAAAATTCACTTTGAAGCAGTTACAGATTTTCAAAAAGTAAATGCTTATAAAATGCCTACTTGTCTGAAAATTCAAGCAATCGTGTTGCAGTCACATCAGAAAGTTTAGTGACATCACCAGCTGACGTTTGATTGTATGAATTTCCTTCATGTACATAAAGACCAGCAAGATCGACTGATTCTGATTGGTGGATTAATCGAGCCAGGTCAAATGTTTTAATACTATCCCATTTGGCTCCGGCTTGAAAATAAAACAGTTAATTTATTTTTCAAAAAAGGTTTTGCAGTAAGTGTTAAGTTCTCTCTACACTATCAAAAAAAGTGTAATGTGCCCAAATATGGTAGTGGTATGCCCAAATATGGTAGTGCTTTGACATCATTATGTCCATATATAGACACATCACATTTTTTTGTCACATGAAGTTTGATAGTGAGACAGAACGTAAAACACGAGATGAAAGATGAGAAAATCTGATACTCAAACTTTGGTACTTCTGCTTGATATATGCATATTAGACCACTGGTGTAGTTAGTAGCCAGCACTGATTCTTGCTTATATGGATTTGCAAATTGATATGGTCTTATCTATACTATAGTATTTAATTTTTTTTTAAATGTTATATCTTTAGGCAATGTGGCCAAGGATTACCAATAGTAAATTAATCACTTTCCTATCAGATAGGTGGTAATCCGCCTGATACAGGGCTATTTTGTGAACCAGTTCACCAAGGTAACTACCCCCTACTCATCTTGAATAATGAACTGGGTTCTTTAAAGTGCACACAGGTTATAACTGTGTACACTGGTCATACGGTTTATAGTCCTTATCCAAGAACATTGTTCCACCACCAGAACTAGAAGCAAGTCGCCTCGAACCCATGCCGATATTGTTGGCTCTTTAGGTACGGTAAATGGCGCCTCTGCCGTAACTGCTCGGCCATTCACAATATCAGAAGAGACACAATATCAGAAGAGATCTATAAATCCTGGGGTATGATATCAATAATACCGTAATCATAATGACAATACTTGATCATGTTTAGTTATTATATAGAACTTACTTCTACCATAACCACAATCTAAATCGAGAAAGACAGACCACTGTTTTCCATTCGCCAACTTTGTATCCTCTAGCATTTGCAAATGTTGAACATTATCGATAAGCATATGAAACTTTGAGATACTCTCAACGAGGGCAGTACACACTTCAACCTTGTTTAGGCTTGGAGGCTGGGCAAATATAATATCTGTGAATCCACCATTGATAAAGTATTTGGCTTCTGCTATTGTTGACACAACAAGTCCATGTTTTCGATTTCCAGTTGATATTTCACCTGCTTGCCTTGAAGAAAATGTCATATTGAATTCAGAAAAAAATAGCAGATAAGTCTGACATACTGTACAACAATTATACACACAACTTTTTTCAAGAATTTTCTCTTTTAACTTTAAATTTCTTATTAGATGGAAAAGTAAATGATTAGAATGAACTTACAAGGTTTTATGGGTTTTAGTATGAGGTCGAAGTTTAACACCCAGTTCTTGACATTTTTGTAACATCCTTTCACAATTCTGTGTCACTTTGTTTAGATCAACAACGAGTGAAGGGGTTGGCAAACATGATAACTCTGCCATGATGTTACTGTATGTCAAATCTGTAAGATTTTGAGAATTTTTCATTTGGGAGTGGTGCATTTGGGGGTCCAGTGTTGGGAAAATCAAACATTTAATCAAGAAATACATAGAAAGTCACAAAAAAGATGATTCATTTGACTTGTTTGGTGGATATTATTTTTGTGAAAAATATTTTGTAAAAAAAAAAAATTAGGTTGCTACATTTGTCCACATATAACAATACATACCGTGTAGAGTAGGCGGCCTCTTTCTGGCTAGTAGTAGCTAGGCCTGAATACCAGGTGTAGCTCTAGGTAGGGGCCGGCCGCCTGGGACTATCTCCTCGGCGGCTTAGCGACTAACTAAGGAGCCTAGCTAGAGGCCTAGACTACTTTCTATAAACTTATTACAGCCTGCCTATTTTAGTATATTATTAGCTAGAGAGTAAGCATTAATGGGCTAACTATGCGAGTCGCTTATTCAAATTAATAATTACAATATATAGTACGGGGTAAAATATTATAGACCTAGGCCTAGGTTTATTAGCCTAAATGCTGAGCCTACCTCTCCTCCGTCGACGGTTCTCACGTGTCGTTGATTTTGTGTGTGTTGTTGTTGTCGTTGTAAAATATAGAGTACGCCCTCTTGCATAAACTTTATGAAATGAAACCAGATCCCTACGGGTACCGAGGCTCATGCAGTTCCCAAAATTTAGAGTCGGTATTTTACGTCGCACGTTATTAAATAATCGTCACAGCAAATTTAATTGTTTAAAAAAGTACGCAAACAGTTAAATTAACAAATCCTGGCATTACAAAGTGCGACCACTGATAGCAGTCGGTGCAGCTAAATTAAGGGGGGATATCTGCGGTTTTAACGGAAATAAATTACTTTGTTGAAGGACGATACTGTTCTAAAGGTTCGTTAGCCTTCCTGTCGTGATTTCCTTTTTATTGTCCTTGTTTAAAGTTCTCCTTCCTTTATATCTTATTTCTTCTGTAAAATTGCCTACACTATCTAGTAGTTGTTTCTTTGGACGCACCTTCACAAGTTGAAGTGTGCCACTGATAAAAAAAAATTGCAGTGCCAATAAATTATTATTATATCTTGTGTTAAATATGGCCTACTACTACTCTTTTAAATTTCCTACCTTAATGTACATTACATTCTTAATTAATGCATGGATAAAATAAGTAGGCCTACTACTAATTTTATCCATGATTAAATTTATTATCATTATTATTCATCTCGTTTGAATAATACTTTAATTGAATAGAAAGATCGTATATCCAATGCAGCACTTGTTAATGAACAACTCCCTGGCCAATGCTGTTTTATAGAATGAGCGGCGCGTATAATAATTTGATTACATGATCTTCTTAAACTCTCTGTATACGCTATCAAACTGTATGTGACAAAAAAAGTGTGATGTACCCAAATATGGTAGTGATATGCTTAATTATGGTAGTGATATGGCATCATTATGTCCATATATGGGCACGTCTCATTTTTTGTCACATAAAGTTTGATAGTGTAGATCTAGACAAGGCTTTGTGTATGAATTTTCATACGTGATAATGACACTGGTGTAGCTTGATAAGGCCAACAAAACTATATAACAAACACCTCTCTCTCTCCCCCTGTTATTTTTATGACAAAAAAGCAACTAAAAATTCCAATAAAAATCGGATTAATTTTAAAAAATAAACATGACCAGATCAAGATGGAATATTAAAAACTGAAAGAGCAAGTTCATTCATTCTGACATTCATTTACGAATAAAAAAAAAAAGAAAACATTCGATTATTGCGAGAGTACGTGTACAGGAACACTGTTATTGCATTAAGTGGTTGAAAATTAATGTAGTGATCTATTTGTTCATGTTTTAAAGATTTGGTGTGAGTGTATGACCTATTAAAATATAGTACATTAAAAAAAACGCCCTCCCTCCACTGAAATTATTCAGAGGTTGTTTTGGCCTAATAATATTTCACTAGCTGGTACTCTCGGAACTCGCTCGATGTCGCCCTAACGTTTTTTACGTCTGCCATCAACCCCTCTGATGGAGACTGTACTGTATTTAAAACACTGGCAAGAAGAGATGCAACAAACCCATTACTGTAGCCTATTCAGGGGCGCAGCCAGCGATGAAATCAAGGGGCGGGGTTTGACTTTCATGATGAAAAATATTTTCCACAAATAACATGACACTATTTCAGATTAATGACAGTATTACATTTATTAATGACAATTGCTTAAACTTACATTTTGAGTTTAGTACGTTTAGTATAGCACATAAGGAACAGGAACATAATTTGAGACCTTGGGTTAAGGTGAACATGTTGTCAGGATGTAGATATGGATGCGATGACATCAAATTCTATAATCAATTGTACTTTTGCCCCAAAATAGAACACACCTTACTTGAGTACAGCACAGTGTTCTCAACATTATAAAAGAAATAAATAAATACTGTACGCCTATACGATGGGGAGGGGTTTTGGAAGAAGCTTATAAAGTTCCACTTAGGTTTGGCTCTACTGGGCATCATCCCCAGCAAGACGCAGGAGAGAACCACTCTCCCAGTAACAAGCCACAGTTCAAGCCTGGTCTTCTACTGCTCGATATGCAGCAACCTATTATTACAACCAATATATTTAAACACAGTATGATTGCCATTAATATATCATTTGATAGGCATAGGAGAAACTCTAAACAGGTCATTGATACACTGAAAATGAACCAATTACTGTACTGTGATAATGGGAAAAGCCAACTTATTTGATTCGAACCCGGAATATTCTGCTTATAATATTTATATTTTACAATACACAAAAACCCCAGAAATAATATGTATTTGTCAATAAAGTTTGTTTAAATTAGGTCCAATAATAGACGCAATATTTCAGCACCAAATGTCATCATATGTAACTTTACTTTAAGCTGACTTGTAATATTGTCGTATCATTTTATCTTTAAAAAATATAAATGCAAAATATTTTGATTATTATACAGACTATATATTAACATATATATTACAGGTTAGTAGAATAAAGATTAATATAAACAATTTAATCTACCAATTTTCTAATACTTTTATACAATACCAGGTTTTCAAAATGAATTAAAAAAAACTTCTAAAAATTTGGTTACAAAAAATGTTACTTTTCACATAATGTACAATTTTTCTATACAAACTGGCTACAGTTGTCACTGTAGAAAATACCCTGAAACTGAGTTTTAGAATATCATGGACAGGGCGATATATCTTTTTGGAAAATGTATTTTAAGACATAGGAATTTAAGAATTTACTTAATTTTACTCTATACCATGAGCAAAAATCATAACAAGACCTGGGTCAAGGGTCAGATCTTCTCCCATATGTGCATTATCACATGACATTACGACGACTGCTTGTTTGCCCGGTATTCGTCTTGTCACGTATTGTTCATAAGTGTGTCGATTCATCTGGCGAGTCTCTAAAGTGCTCAGTCCTGGTGGCCATTTTCTTTCATGCGCATTTTCCATCAGTTCCGTTACAATATGTGCGGGGCAACCACTCTCGATCAAAGAGCGCTTGATGACGGCTTGCAATACCGCATCTGGTGTTGAGATCATCCCACCCCAACGTGTCACTCTTGCAAGGGGCAGTGAGTTAACCCAGCGTAACACTTCATTTTGTTCAATTTCATCCTCTATGGCACGTATCGATGGACTATTGCTAGGATTTGCCACTCTGATGGCACGGATGTACTCCTTCAGCATCTGAATTTCTCTTTTGTTATCGTTTTGTGAACGTCGCATATCGGATAGTTCAATATGATAACCAGATAGTTTGTCTTGCTGTTCTTTGATTAAATGGCGGAGTTCTTTCACACAGTTGTGATCAACAAGCTCATCTTTGGGGATCACCATACCACAACCAGATTCACACTGCACGGGTCTTTTAGGATTATGTTCACATTCATCTAAATGTTGTGTTAGCGTATCGAGCTTGACAATTTTTTTGCAGCCGAATAAAACATTATCGCATGCAATACGCAACCGCGCCAAAAGGTTGCGTAGGATTCGAGGCACAGGCTTGAGCTGCTGAGGAGTTATTGGGTTGCGATCTACAGGGCATGTATGTTGTCGTGACAGCCATTCTTGGATACATGCACTACAAAAAGCATGTTCACACTGTGGTGCTTGAACCGGCTCTTCTAAAACCCCACTACATATAGGACAAATTAATTCTTCATCGACATCTCCTTCAAATCTATGCACTTCAAAGCCCATTATGTCTGAAAATATACATTAAAAAATACACAAATCAGTAAATTAAAAAGAATGTTTTAACAGCTAGGTCTATTAATTTACACTGTGGTGATCACTAAATAAGCAATAAATCAATTAAATGAAATCATACATCCATACTATAATTTAGCCTTAGTAGCATTGGAAAAAAAATTTAAAATAATCACCAGACCAGATTATAATAAGATGGAATGAATAATATTAAGAAAATAAATAAACAAACAAAACAAGGGATATCCTGCTGAGCAAGTTTTGCTTTTTATTACCGTTACCATTCATTTACGGAAAATGATAGCAAATACGATTTTACTGCTAAGATATTACGTGTAGGCTCTAACACCGAGTACACTACACACATTCTTCTTCCACTCATAAATGCCAGTCCAACCCTACAGGCTACACACCCGTCTAGACACTCCTATCTATCCAGGCCTAGCCGTAGTGTCAGTGACACATTCACGAAACACGTCATCTAAACCAACAAATCTATTCTAAATATCAGTGATATATATAAATAATATACCTAAATTCAACGTCTAATATAACACTAATAATTAAACTAATCATATGTATTGTTAAAAATACCTACAAGCACTCCAAAATGATTCAATTTGATAAACTAATTCATCCAGGTAAACTTCGAAAAACGACGACTACCAAACCACTAAAAACATCGATAGTGCAATAGTACTGTACGTGTCAGGTATATTATGTAGTTGTTTTTTGATAACAGAGAACTATCACTTATGCCATCCTCGTATATAATTAATTTCGTACGAAAAACACATTTAATTGATTATATCATTAGGTAGAGTATCATTCTTATAATTAATTATCAGTAATATATATAATTTTTGAAATGTTAGGGATATATTTTAAAATAACTATAAATAGATATATAATTTCACAAACACGAGATTATCTTTTCTGCCTGAAACCTAGGCCCTAGCTAGGCCTCCTCCTCCTCTGCTCTCACTTCGTTCGTTTCGCTACCTGATCCGTGCAGGCCTAGCCTAGGCCTAGGCTAGACCAAAGATCGTATAGCGCCACGTAGTGGCGCTATACGATCTTTGGGCTAGACTGGATATTAAGATTGCAAGCCAAAAAGGTAGATTTAGAAGCATATTTTATTGATTACCCATCATAAGTGTCGCCCTTAACAGATAGTTAAGCTATGTTTGTAGGTCATAGCTTATTTTAGACAATATTTTAGCCTCCAAAAAGGGCAGATTAGTTAGGCCTAGGCCTAGCCCCTAGCTAGGAGGCCTAGGCCTAGCCTAGCTAGGCCTAGCTAGGCCTAGGTAGGCTGGCATCTCTCTACTCTAGCTAGTAGCCTAGGTAGGCCTAGTACTAGTACTACTAGGCATATAGCCTAGGCCTACTACTAGGCCTAGGGCTAGTCTAGCTACCCTAGCCTAGGGCCTAGATAGGCCTAGTAGTAGTACTAGCCTAGTAAGCTACTACTAGGGTAGTACTACTACTACTAGGCCTAGCTAGGCTAGGCCCACCTGGTTAGGCCCTACTACGGAACTGGTAGCTTATAAGTACTAGTTACTAGCTAATAAGTAGCTAGGCTAGTCCTAGGCTAGCCTCTAGCTAGCTCTATGTATTCTAGTTTTTAGGGCCTAGGCCTAGACTAGTTTATTAGGCCTTAGTTTAGGCTGATTATGCCTGCCTAGGCCTAGTTAAATAAATAGGCATATAACCAGGCTCAGTCTAAACACTCTAGGCCTATCTATATGAGACCTGTGCTATTAATTATAGGACTAGGCCTAGGGCCTTGCTAGCTAGCCAGCAGAATGGTATAGAGAGGCATAGGCCTAGCTAGGGGTAGGCTGGGGGTCATAGACAGCCTATCTATATAAAATGTTAGTGTGTAAGTTGATTTCATTGCTAATGGCAAGGTATTAGGCCTGTTTATTTTCAGGTTGAAAACAATGGATAAAGAGAGATTCAATTCTACAACAAAAGAGACAAAAGTCAAACTCAAACTGATAATTAACAATGTTTCCAGTTAATTAATGTTAATTATTTTAATAGATTGTAGTGACCCTAACTACCTTACTGTTTGTGTATGGCTGTAATATTATATTAAATGTCATCACAATTAGTAAGGTTGTGAGGCTTCACAATTTCAAACAACTCTTCTTGTGTCTCTTCTTCATGTGGATGGATTAAAAAATACTGTGAGTATTGTACAGAAAAACAAACTCTTTATATGAATATATCATCATCAATCACAATATCAAATATGATCAGTGTAGTCAAAATTTGATAAGTTAGCATGCATCTTATAATATCTACATCATCAATAATTAATACTCTACATCACATTGTTGGATATGATCAGTGTAGTCATAATTTGATAACTGAGCACGCATCTTTTAATATCTACCTCATCAATAATTATTATTAATAATCTATATCTCATTGTTCGATATGATCAGTGTAGTCAGAATTTGATAACTGAGCACGCATCTTTTAATATCTACCTCATCAATAATTATTATTAATAATCTATATCACATTGTTCGATATGATCAGTGTAGTCAGAATTTGATAACTGAGCATGCATCTTTTAATATCTACCTCATCAATAATTATTATTAATAATCTATATCTCATTGTTCGATATGATCAGTGTAGTCAGAATTTGATAACTGAGCACGCATCTTTTAATATCTACCTCATAAATAATTATTATTAATAATCTATATCACATTGTTCGATATGATCAGTGTAGTCAGAATTTGATAACTGAGCACGCATCTTTTAATATCTACCTCATCAATAATTATTATTAATAATCTATATCACATTGTTCGATATGATCAGTGTAGTCAGAATTTGATAACTGAGCACGCATCTTTTAATATCTTCATCATCAATAATTATTATTAATAATCTATATCACATTGTTGGATATGATCAGTGTAGTCAGAATTTGATAACTGAGCACGCATCTTTTAATATCTACCTCATCAATAATTATTATTAATAATCTATATCACATTGTTGGATATGATCAGTGTAGTCAGAATTTGATAACTGAGCACACATCTTTTAATATCTACCTCATCAATAATTATTATTGATAATCTATATCACATTGCTCGATATGATCAGTGTAGTCATAATTTGATAACTGAGCACGCATCTTTTAATATCTACCTCATCAATAATTAATATTAATAATCTATATCACATTGTTGGATATGATCAGTGTAGTCAGAATTTGATAACTGAGCACGCATCTTTTAATATCTACCTCATAAATAATTATTATTAATAATCTATATCACATTGTTCGATATGATCAGTGTAGTCAGAATTTGATAACTGAGCACGCATCTTTTAATATCTACCTCATCAATAATTATTATTAATAATCTATATCACATTGTTCGATATGATCAGTGTAGTCAGAATTTGATAACTGAGCACGCATCTTTTAATATCTGTTTCATCAATAATTATTATTAATAATTTATATCACATTGTTGGATATGATCAGTGTAGTCATAATGTTATAACTGAGCACCCATCTTTCAATAACTACCTCATCATTAATTAATATTAATAATCTATATCACACTGTTGGATATGATCTGTTTAGTTTTTTAATATATACCTTATCAATAATTATTATTAATAATCTATGTCACATTGTTCGATATGATCAGTGTAGTCATAATTTGATAACTGAGCACGCATCTTTTAATATCTACCTCATCAATAATTAATATTAATAATCTATATCACATTGTTGGATATGATCAGTGTAGTCATAATTTGATAACTGAGCACGCATCTTTTAATATCTACCTCATCAATAATTAATATTAATAATCTATATCACATTGTTCGATATGATCAGTGTAGTCATAATTTGATAACCGAGCACGCATATTTTAATATCTACCTCATCAATAATTAATATTAATAATCTATATCGCATTGTTCGATATGATCAGTGTAGTCATAATTTGATAACTGAGCATGCATCTTTTAATATCTACCTCATCAATAATTATTATTAATAATCTATATCACATTGTTGGATATGATCAGTGTAGTCATAATTTGATAACTGAGCAAAAATCTTTTAATATAGATACATCATCATTAATTAATATTAATAATCTTTATCATACTGTTGGATATGATCTGTTTAGTTTTTTAATATCTACCTTATCAATAACTATTAATAATATCCTATATCACAATGTTGGATATGATCAGTGTAGTCATAGTTTGATAACTGAGCACGCATCTTTTAATATCTACCTCATCAATAAGTAATATTAATAATCTATATCACATTGTTCGATATGATCAGTGTAGTCATAATTTGATAACTGAGCACGCATCTTTTAATATCTACCTCATCAATAATTATTATTAATAATCTATATCACATTGTTAGATGTGATCAGTGTAGTCAGAATTTGATAACTGAGCACGCATCTTTAAATATCTACCTCATCAATAATTATTATTAATATCTTATATCACATTGTTCGATATGATCAGTGTAGTCATAATTTGATAACTGAGCACGCATCTTTTAATATCTACCTCATCAATAATTATTATTAATAATCTATATCACATTGTTGGATATGATCAGTGTAGTCATAATTTGATAACTGAGCACGCATCTTTTAATATCTACCTTATCAATAACTATTAATAATATCCTATATCACAATGTTGGATATGATCAGTGTAGTCAGAATTTGATAACTGAGCATGCATCTTTTAATATCTACCTCATCAATAATTAGCATTGATATCATATATCACATTGTTGGATATGATCAGTGTAGTCATAATTTGATAACTGAGCACCCATCTTTCAATATCTATTTTATCAATAATTATTATTAATAATCTATATCACATTGTTGGATATGATCAGTGTAGTCATAATTTGATAATTGAGCAAAAATCGTTTAATATAGATACATCATCATTAATTAATATTAATAATCTCTATCATACTGTTGGATATGATCTGTTTAGTTTTTTAATATCTACCTTATCAATAACTACTAATAATATCCTATATCACAATGTTGGATATGATCAGTGTAATCATAGTTTTGATAACTTTGATATAATCAATATTAAATGGTTTGAATGATGTTTGTGGGGTGTTTTTTTAAAGTTTGCATTAAATTTACGCAGTTTAAATGGTAAAATCTGTAAATTTATCCAAAATTGACATTTTTCACCCTAAAAAATCAAACCTAGAGCTATTTCAATAAAATTATTTCATAAATTGTCTTCTTTTACAGTTCTAGTAGTGATATAATCAATATTAAGTGGTTTGAATGATGTTTGTGGGGTGTTTTTTTTAAGTTTGCATTAAGTTTATGCAGTTTACATGGTAAAATCTGTAAATTTATCCAAAATTGACATTTTTCACCCTAAAAAATCAAACCTAGAGCTATTTCAATAAAATTATTTCATAAATTGTCCTCTTTTATAGTTATAGCAGTGGTATAATCAATATTAAGTGGTTTGGATGATGTTTGTGGGGTGTTTTTTTAAAGTTTGCACAGTTTACATGGTAAAATCTGTCAATTTATCCAAAATTGACATTTTTCACCCTAAAAAATCAAACCTAGAGCTATTTCAATAAAATTATTCCATAAATTGTCCTCTTTTATAGTTCTTGTAGTGGTATAATCAATATTAAGTTGTTTGGATGATGTTTGTGGGTGTTTTTTTAAAGTTTGCATTAAATTTACGCAGTTTAAATGGTAAAATCTGTAAATTTATCCAAAATTGACATTTTTCACGCTAAAAAGTCAAACTTAGAGCTATTTCAATAAAATTATTTCATAAATTGTCTTCTTTTACAGTTCTAGTAGTGATATAATCAATATTAAGTGGTTTGAATGATGTTTGTGGGGTGTTTTTTTTAAGTTTGCATTAAGTTTATGCAGTTTACATGGTAAAATCTGTCTATTTATCCAAAATTGACATTTTTCTCCCTAAAAAATCAAACCTAGAGCTATTTCAATAAAATTATTTCATAAATTGTCCTCTTTTATAGTTCTAATAATGATATAATCAATATTAAGTGGTTTGGATGATGTTTGTGGGGTTTTTTTTAAAGTTTGCACAGTTTACATAGTAAAATCTATAAATTTATCCAAAATTGACATTTTTCACTCCAAAAAAGTCAACCTTAGAGCTATTTCAATAAATTGATTTCAAAAATTGTCTTCTTTTACAGTTCTAGTAGTGATATAATCAATATTAAGTGGTTTGAATGATGTTTGTGGGGTGTTTTTTTTAAGTTTGCATTAAGTTTATGCAGTTTACATGGTAAAATCTGTAAATTTATCCAAAATTGACATTTTTCACCCTAAAAAATCAAACCTAGAGCTATTTCAATAAAATTATTTCCTAAATTGTCCTCTTTTATAGTTCTAGCAGTGGTATAATCAATATTAAGTGGTTTGGATGATGTTTGTGGGGTGTTTTTTTTTAAAGTTTGCACAGTTTACATGGTAAAATCTGTAAGTTTATCCAAAATTGACATTTTTCACCCTAAAAAATCAAACCTAGAGCTATTTCAATAAAATTATTTAATAAATTGTCCTCTTTTATAGTTCTAGCAGTGGTATAATCAATATTAAGTGGTTTGAATGATGTTTGTGGGGTGTTTTTATTAAAGTTTGCATTAAGTTTGCACAGTTTACATGGTAAAATCTGTCAATTTATCTAAAATTGACATTTTAAAACACAAACTAGGTCAGAAGCTTGTAAAAACCGAGACCAATGACATTTAAAACAACTCCTACTTAAAATTCCCTACTTATACAGTACAGCAGCTTTTCGGATTGGCTGCAAGTTTAGTTTTCTGTTCCTTCATCAGAAATGGTACAACTAATTATTAATCAACAAGATTACTGGATTCTTTAGTATTTCTGACACATTTCCTTTTTAATTGAATTATTAATGTAATGGAAATTCGTCATAGGCCTATTATAGCAACATATCATTTCTGGAAGAGTATTAATACGTGTACGTCTGTATAGATCGATGTTAAAACACACGTCCTCATTTATCAAATTATTCATTCACTGCAAATTTATTCTGTTAAGAAGAACTGGGACCCTCAATAGAAGCCAATACATATGAAACATAAAAAGATATGGAATATTTTTATTTTTACAACGGCACACGTTCATCATAAACGATGCGTTCTTAAAAGTATAAATTTAAACAGCAAACGGATACAAATCAATAGGGTGATTAGGAACAAAAGAATAACACATTTTCAAAACCCATCGACTCGATCTCTCGTATACATTAAATTTAACAAAACCACACTGATCATATCCAACATTAAGTATTAATAATTATTATTGATTAGGTAGATATTAAAAGATGCGTTATATCAAATTATGAATACACAGATCATATCCAACAATGTGATATATATTATTAATAATAATTATTGATGAAGTAGATATTTAAAGATGCGTGCTTAGTTATCAAATTATGACTACACTGATTATATCCAACAATGTGATAGAGATTGTTAATAATAATTATTGATGAGGTAGATATTTAAAGATGCGTGCTCAGTTATCAAATTATGACTACACTGATCATATCCAACAATGTGATATAAGATATTAATAATAATTATTGATGAGGTAGATATTAAAAGATGCGTGCTCAGTTATCAAATTCTGACTACACTGATCATATCGAACAATGAGATATAGATTATTAATAATAATTATTGATGAGGTAGATATTAAAAGATGCGTGCTCAGTTATCAAATTATGACTACACTGATCATATCCAACAATGTGATATATGATATCAATGCTAATTATTGATGAGGTAGATATTAAAAGATGCGTGCTCAGTTATCAAATTCTGACTACACTGATCATATACAACAATGTGATATAGATTATTAATATTAATTATTGATGAGGTAGATATTAAAAGATGCGTCCTCAGTTATCAAATTATGACTACACTGATCATATCGAGCAATGTGATATAGATTATCAATAATAATTATTGATGAGGTAGATATTAAAAGATGCGTGCTCAGTTATCAAATTCTGACTACACTAATCATATCCAACAATGTGATATAGATTATTAATAATAATTATTGATGAGGTAGATATTAAAAGATGCGTGCTCAGTTATCAAATTCTGACTACACTGATCATATCGAACAATGTGATATAGATTATTAATAATAATTATTGATGATGTAGATATTAAAAGATGCGTGCTCAGTTATCAAATTCTGACTACACTGATCATATCGAACAATGTGATATAGATTATTAATAATAATTATTGATGAGGTAGATATTAAAAGATGCGTGCTCAGTTATCAAATTCTGACTACACTGATCATATCCAACAATGTGATATAGATTATTAATATTAATTATTGATGAGGTAGATATTAAAAGATGCGTGCTCAGTTATCAAATTATGACTACACTGATCATATCGAACAATGTGATATAGATTATTAATAATAATTAGTGATGATGTAGATATTAAAAGATGCGTGCTCAGTTATCAAATTCTGACTACACTGATCATATCGAACAATGTGATATAGATTATTAATAAAAATTATTGATGAGGTAGATATTAAAAGATGCGTGCTCAGTTATCAAATTCTGACTACACTGATCATATCGAACAATGTGATATAGATTATTAATAATAATTATTGATGAGGTAGATATTAAAAGATGCGTGCTCAGTTATCAAATTCTGACTACACTGATCATATCGAACAATGAGATATAGATTATTAATAAGTATTATTGATGATGTAGATATTAAAAGATGCGTGCTCAGTTATCAAATTCTGACTACACTGATCATATCGAACAATGTGATATAGATTATTAATAATAATTATTGATGAGGTAGATATTAAAAGATGCGTGCTCAGTTATCAAATTATGACTACACTGATCATATCCAACAATGTGATATAGATTGTTAATAATAATTATTGATGAGGTAGATATTAAAAGATGCGTGCTCAGTTATCAAATTCTGACTACACTGATCATATCGAGCAATGTGATATAGATTATCAATAATAATTATTGATGAGGTAGATATTAAAAGATGCGTGCTCAGTTATCAAATTCTGACTACACTGATCATATCCAACAATGGGATATAGATTATTAATAATAATTATTGATGAGGTAGATATTGAAAGATGCGTGCTCAGTTATCAAATTCTGACTACACTGATCATATCCAACAATGTGATATAGATTATTAATAATAATTATTGATGATGTAGATATTAAAAGATGCGTGCTCAGTTATCAAATTCTGACTACACTGATCATATCGAACAATGTGATATAGATTATTAATAATAATTATTGATGAGGTAGATATTAAAAAATGCGTGCTCAGTTATCAAATTCTGACTACACTGATCATATCGAACAATGTGATATAGATTATTAATGATAATTATTGATGAGGTAGATATTAAAAGATGCGTGCTCAGTTATCAAATTCCGACTACACTGATCATATCGAACAATGAGATATAGATTATTAATAATAATTATTGATGAGGTAGATATTAAAAGATGCGTGCTCAGTTATCAAATTATGACTACACTGATCATATCCAACAATGTGATATAGATTATTAATAATAATTATTGATGAGGTAGATATTAAAAGATGCGTGCTCAGTTATCAAATTATGACTACACTGATCATATCCAACAATGTGATATATGATATCAATGCTAATTATTGATGAGGTAGATATTAAAAGATGCGTGCTCAGTTATCAAAATATGACTACACTGATCATATCCAACAATGTGATATATGATATCAATGCTAATTATTGATGAGGTAGATATTAAAAGATGCGTGCTCAGTTATCAAATTCTGACTACACTGATCATATCCAACAATGTAATATAGATTATTAATATTAATTATTGATGAGGTAGATATTAAAAGATGCGTGCTCAGTTATCAAATTCTGACTACACTGATCATATCGAACAATGTGATATAGATTATTAATAATAATTATTGATGATGTAGATATTAAAAGATGCGTGCTCAGTTATCAAATTCTGACTACACTGATCATATCGAACAATGTGATATAGATTATTAATATTAATTATTGATGAGGTAGATATTAAAAGATGCGTGCTCAGTTATCAAATTCTGACTACACTGATCATATCGAACAATGTGATATAGATTATTAATAATAATTATTGATGATGTAGATATTAAAAGATGCGTGCTCAGTTATTAAATTCTGACTACACTGATCATATCGAACAATGTGATATAGATTATTAATAATAATTATTGATGAGGTAGATATTAAAAAATGCGTGCTCAGTTATCAAATTCTGACTACACTGATCATATAGAACAATGTGATATAGATTATTAATGATAATTATTGATGAGGTAGATATTAAAAGATGCGTGCTCAGTTATCAAATTCCGACTACACTGATCATATCGAACAATGAGATATAGATTATTAATAATAATTATTGATGAGGTAGATATTAAAAGATGCGTGCTCAGTTATCAAATTATGACTACACTGATCATATCCAACAATGTGATATAGATTATTAATAATAATTATTGATGAGGTAGATATTAAAAGATGCGTGCTCAGTTATCAAATTATGACTACACTGATCATATCCAACAATGTGATATATGATATCAATGCTAATTATTGATGAGGTAGATATTAAAAGATGCGTGCTCAGTTATCAAATTCTGACTACACTGATCATATCCAACAATGTGATATAGATTATTAATATTAATTATTGATGAGGTAGATATTAAAAGATGCGTGCTCAGTTATCAAATTCTGACTACACTGATCATATCGAACAATGTGATATAGATTATTAATAATAATTATTGATGATGTAGATATTAAAAGATGCGTGCTCAGTTATTAAATTCTGACTACACTGATCATATCGAACAATGTGATATAGATTATTAATAATAATTATTGATGAGGTAGATATTAAAAAATGCGTGCTCAGTTATCAAATTCTGACTACACTGATCATATAGAACAATGTGATATAGATTATTAATGATAATTATTGATGAGGTAGATATTAAAAGATGCGTGCTCAGTTATCAAATTCCGACTACACTGATCATATCGAACAATGAGATATAGATTATTAATAATAATTATTGATGAGGTAGATATTAAAAGATGCGTGCTTAGTTATCAAATTCTGACTACACTGATCATATCCAACAATGTGATATAGATTATTAATAATAATTATTGATGAGGTAGATATTAAAAGATGCGTGCTCAGTTATCAAATTATGACTACACTGATCATATCCAACAATGTGATATATGATATCAATGCTAATTATTGATGAGGTAGATATTAAAAGATGCGTGCTCAGTTATCAAATTCTGACTACACTGATCATATCCAACAATGTGATATAGATTATTAATATTAATTATTGATGAGGTAGATATTAAAAGATGCGTGCTCAGTTATCAAATTCTGACTACACTGATCATATCGAACAATGTGATATAGATTATTAATAATAATTATTGATGATGTAGATATTAAAAGATGCGTGCTCAGTTATCAAATTCTGACTACACTGATCATATCGAACAATGTGATATAGATTATTAATATTAATTATTGATGAGGTAGATATTAAAAGATGCGTGCTCAGTTATCAAATTCTGACTACACTGATCATATCGAACAATGTGATATAGATTATTAATAATAATTATTGATGAGGTAGATATTAAAAGATGCGTGCTCAGTTATCAAATTATGACTACACTGATCATATCGAGCAATGTGATATAGATTATCAATAATAATTATTGATGAGGTAGATATTAAAAGATGCGTGCTCAGTTATCAAATTCTGACTACACTGATCATATCCAACAATGGGATATAGATTATTAATAATAATTATTGATGAGGTAGATATTAAAAGATGCGTGCTCAGTTATCAAATTCTGACTACACTGATCATATCCAACAATGTGATATAGATTATTGATAATAATTATTGATGATGTAGATATTAAAAGATGCGTGCTCAGTTATCAAATTCTGACTACACTGATCATATCGAACAATGTGATATAGATTATTAATAATAATTATTGATGAGGTAGATATTAAAAGATGCGTGCTCAGTTATCAAATTCTGACTACACTGATCATATCGAACAATGTGATATAGATTATTAATAATAATTATTGATGAGGTAGATATTAAAAGATGCGTGCTCAGTTATCAAATTCTGACTACACTGATCATATCGAACAATGAGATATAGATTATTAATAATAATTATTGATGAGGTAGATATTAAAAGATGCGTGCTCAGTTATCAAATTCTGACTACACTGATCATATCCAACAATGTGATATAGATTATTAATAATTATTGATAATGTAGATATTAAAAGATGCGTGCTCAGTTATCAAATTCTGACTACACTGATCATATCGAACAATGTGATATAGATTATTAATAATAATTATTGATGAGGTAGATATTAAAAGATGCGTGTTCAGTTATCAAATTCTGACTACACTGATCATATCGAACAATGTGATATAGATTATTAATAATAATTATTGATGAGGTAGATATTAAAAGATGCGTGCTCAGTTATCAAATTCTGACTACACTGATCATATCGAACAATGAGATATAGATTATTAATAATAATTATTGATGAGATAGATATTAAAAGATGCGTGCTCAGTTATCAAATTATGACTACACTGATCATATCCAACAATGTGATATATGATATCAATGCTAATTATTGATGAGGTAGATATTAAAAGATGCGTGCTCAGTTATCAAATTCTGACTACACTGATCATAATACTGTACACATAGTCCTATGCAATTAGACATTGATTTAGTAGTACTACATATCATTTGTTATATTAAGAATGTTGTTTCAGTGTTATTAAAATACTTATCAAATTTTTTTAAAAATAAAAATATTAGTTTTGGTACCTATACATTTATATATTATAATAATATGCTAGATTTTATAATAATGTGATCTTTATTACAACTAAGAAACAATTATATACGAGGATGATACACACTGATAGCTCTCAGTTATCAAAAAACGACTACACAATATAGCTCTACGTGTTTACTAAAGCAGAGCGACTGGAAACTGAGTCTAACGGGCGTCATTCCTGAGAGAATGAGGGCTCACTTAGTAAATTTTGCACTAACCGAAAAGTTTTTATATACCAACATGGCACTAATTCTGACCAGCAATAACATGTTTTTATTTACTAGGCTAAACTGAATAATCGCCAACTAAGTCGAATATAAATTACACGTACTTTTAAAATCACACACTAAGTAGGCCTAGTATGTTTTTTTATCATTTACAACATTATTTTCTATTTTTACATAAATAATTAAATAGTATTGACATAACATCATCACACCTGGCCTTGTTTAGCGGATCCGACCCTACACATCCTAATGTAGACTTTTCTCGTCATCATTTATTAATTAATAGTATTAATTGACAATTAAACATTTAAACAATTATATAGCTTTACAGTACTTTTAAATAAATTGAAGGGAGTGGGTGGTGGAAATAGGACATTACATAGTTGTGGTCGTATCAATTGATTAGCTAGACGTTTATTATTTATCTTGAAAATATTGTTTGTCCTTTTCTTTTCATGGTTTAAAAAAAATTATTTTTGTAAGGATAAAACTTTTTACTAAGTGTGCCGTTGATTTAAAAGTATATATTCAAATAAATGAATGAATGCCCCACGTTTCGTCGTCGATTTTGTATGGGAGGGAAAGTCCCTTCACCAATTTCTACGTTATTGTTGTTTCAACCAATCAGAGTCAAGTTTATACACTTATCTAAAGATGGCGTCTTTTCTGAAGCGTTGCTGTTTGTATGTTTTCTAAAAGGCAAGTCTAGACAAGGTTTTGTTGTGGTTATTCAAATTTTTAGTTGTAAAAACATAAATATTATGTTTCGTAATATTCTCTTGCGTCTATAAATATATTTATTAAGTATTACTATGCATTATGTAATCTAAATATATTATATTAATATGTACAGTGTGTTGTTGATAAGTTAGGCCCATTGTTTGGATCGCGTGTGTAAATTAAAATTGAAAAAACGGCGGTGAAATTTGCCATTGGTCCATTGAAATTTGACGTATGCGGGCCTGGAGAAATGTAATGGGCCTAGACATATGTCAAAGTTTACAAGGTAATATATTATATATACAGTATAAGTGTAGGCCTATTATATAATGCATTGAAACCAAAGTTAATTAATAATAATAATTTTTCTACCAAAAAATAATTTAGTAAGCCTGCCTACTACTAGGCATTATTATTATGGCTTAGGCCTAAAATTGCAGCTGCTACAGTACATTAGCAGTCAACAAGAAAGGCTTTTTTTAGCTGTGCCAAAGTTTCAAATTTTGTATATAAATATTGTATATTTATTTTTGATTAAAAAAAGACAACAAATTAATAAATGAACAATTCAGAGAAGCTCTACGTTTTTTTATTTTTGCAAATATAATTAGAATATAAATGAAATTGAATTTTAAAAACAAATATCAATTTTTTCTTTGTTTTAAAATATATTATTATTATGAATGAACAATTTTACTAATGTCTTCTAATAATGATGGAAAACTTTATAGCACAAATTAGTATTATTAGGCCAACATCATTTAACCAAATGGCACAGACTATCACATAAAATTAAAATACTGTATAAAAATATAATGCAAATACAGTACTATACACAAATTAATTTATAATGTATATACACTTAATTATTATATCATGACTATAATTGATAAACATTTTTTTTTTTAAGGCTCTAAATGACATGCCAGATTTGTGGCAGTTGCAGGCGATCCAGTTGAAGACAAAACAAAATTTAAAGAGCAAAGATAAAAGGTTACAGTTGAGTAACCTACATCTGAACACTCTGCCAACATGGCATCTGCTGTGTCCAGTACACATCACTACGCTGGACATCAGCCACAACATTTTTCAAACGTTGCCAGACTGCTTGTATTCATTGGTTCACCTTCAACAGTTGTTTGCCCAAAACAATCGCCTTGTTTTGCTATCGGATGGGATCCAACATTTCCAAAACTTAACCACACTCAACCTAGCCCAAAACCATATTAGTCAGCTTCCAAAAAGTTTTACTGAGCTGAAGAAACTTGAAATTGTTAATCTTTCAGGCAATTTATTGAAATCTCTAACAAAAGAGAGCTTACTACTTCCAAATTTAAAATTATTCCATGTTACAAGAAACCCACTTGAAAACATTCCACGTGATGTGTACATTAATGGGTTGCCTGCACTGTGGAAATATTTTAATATTAGTTTTAAAAGTAGGTCTATATGCCTAAAGAACGATTATGAAATTGAGAGTAATTTATGCGATGAGTTAAAAAATGTAAGTCTTCGTAAGGTAGTTCCTGCAATTGTCCAGAGCAAAGGGCATCATGCTGTAGGATTGGATGCTAACACTATCGTAACAAGTGACTATGTTTCTTGCTCAGGGTCAAGTCAAGAGAATCAGAGCTCAGAGCTTTTTTTAAAACTTGAAAATGATTGCGGCAACAGTTGTAGTGGTGACCACGGTAGTGAGTCCGGTGAGGAATTGAATTGTTGTTCAGAGGAACATGATTTTGATTTATGTGACGTTTGCTCACAACCTCTTTATAAAGAACCTTTTTTAGATTATGACGCGTACTATGAAGGACGCTTAGAAGATCGCTGTAAGTTTATTGTATATCGCAATGCTGCAGTGATTATTCCGGAGCACAATCGGAATCATCATATGCAGTCAGAATTTTCCATGAGCATTTTATCCGATGTGCGTTACCAGCCTGAAGTTGATGAGCATACCTCACTGGCCAGTCATGTGGTATCGTTAACTCCACATCGGACTTGTTTTTATCCGGATAAACCAGCCCGAGTTAAGCTTCCACTCTTTGTAAGCAGCATTTGCAAAGATAATGTTGTTTGTTTTTGTAGCGATACCGACGAAGATGAGGATCCTTTCTGGTTACAAATGCCAGTTACAAACTACAAAGTGTTTAATGATTATGTGGAGATTAAAGCAGAGCATTTTTCATTATTTACTGTTTTGGTTAAAGACTCTGCTATCCATGTCTCAAAGTATGTTTCAGTAGAGGATGGAGGCTGTCTTCAAATTCCAGAGATACCATCATTCTACGTAAACTTTCCAAAAGGATGTGTTAAGAAAGACATTACTGCTTCAGCTAACATGTACTTTTCTAATCTACCTCAGAATCTTCGAATTGGTTTGAATCAGGATGATGCTTTAGCAACACCAGTTGTCTTTTTAGGACCACATGGTTGTAAGTTCCACTCTGTCGCTTCAGATCCGGTCACCATTAGGTTACCGTTGCCAAATTACCTAGAGATCTGTCAGACTTTAGGATCACTAGCAGAATTGACAATCTGGTCAACGGAGACATTAGAAACGAAACCGTCGAAATGGCGGAAATTAGATGTCGACTTTGAAATCACATTAATTGATGGCATTTATAACGTAATCTTTGCCACACCACATTTTACAGGCTTTGGCGGATTCTTCAAAGGCGTGGCCTCACAGCTAAACCTAAATAGACTTGGTCTGCCATGGACTTGGTCGAATCGCGATGTTAGTTTTAAATGCCAAGCATTCATGCCGGTCGAGGACCTAGACTCGGAAGATAAATTTTCGCTTCTTGTGGTTTGCCACAATGCGGCAAATACGCTTCAAGATTTTGGAAATGCTCGACGAATTGGAGGAAGTATTAAACCAGTGACAATAAAACAGGGTAAGTACACTGATGTGAGTATGACTGCAACACTTTTACAGTTGTTGTTAAATAAGTAAACTCATGACTAATAATTAACACATTAACTTTGTTTGTTTCTTTATTTCCATTCACAAAAACATAAACATACATAAATAATCATTACAAAACAAAAAATGGAAAGGGGGAATCTCTGAAGTAGAAACCCCCTGTTACAAAGCTCAGAGAGTAAAATGTAATTGTTCAGTTTTAATCATTAAAAAAGGGGAGACATAAACAAACAACTAAATACCTGTTTTTTAATTAATTACTTTAATTGTTTATTATATTTATTTCTATTAATTCTTGACTTATTGTATATCATTTTAATAATTGATTTGTGTGCAAAATATTGTTTATGTCATCTGCTTTTTTTAGTTATGTTCTAGAAGCTGGAGTTGAACATTCCTAGTGATACAGTAGTGGTATCTCTACTGTATTATTTCATTCAACACTCCATTTATTGTGTTGTTTATTTGTATGTAATCTTTTGCTGAATGAAATAAAATATAGAAATCATTATATACATTTTATCCTTGTTTAAATACAGGTGGAGACATACAAGTGAGACTGGCAAAATCGGATTATTTTGAGGCAGACACCGGGACTGGAGAAGATGCCTCCCTCATTCAAATTGAAAAGAATTTCCATGGAAATGAATTTGAAAAGCAGTTTGCCTGCAAGTTTAAAGGTGATAAACTTACGAGAGGCGTGTTTGGCAAAGTGTTTGTCACTCAAAAGAAAGAAGATGGATCGGAAATATCACTGTTTCAGTTTAATTTGATAAAGGTTAGTTTATATTATGTATACTTAAGTGCATCCTGGCCATTTGATTGGTTGATTACATACTGTACCATGCATTATTCCGATCCATCCTCATGGTTAGGCACGTCTACTTAACTCATGAAGATATTCTACTACAATTCAACTCCTAAACACTCATTATTTGTATAATAGATTCAGCTTTTTACAGTATTATACCTCCTCTTATAATCTTGAGTATAGCTCTGGGGTTTAGATGTTTTTCAGTGGAATTGTTTGACACTGACATTAAACTATATTATTTCCATAAAGCTCGGTTTTATAAATAATCTATTGACTCAATTGGTGTTTCAGAGTTCAGACGAGCCAGACCAGTCGAGCCAAGACCCCTGGTCAATGCAGCCTCTAGTTGAATTAGCTGGTAAGTTAGAGCTAAATCATTTCAAAGAAAACTAACCGGCAGACACAATTTAATTACTAACCTCTAGTTCCAGTTCAATGTTGATCCACAGAGACTCGGATCAACACAGGGTTGTGCTTCATTGGGGCTATGCAAAAAAATTTAACATCCTTTAGTCAATGTGGCTATAACTTAAGTCAAAGAATAATGCGTATTTGTTTTACAATACAGTTGTCTCTCAGTTTCAAAAATATACTTTTTTCCACAGAAATGCACGGAATAATATTCGAAGATAACTGGAAGGTATTGAGCCATGAATTGGGATTTACAGACCAGGAGATCTTCAAGTTTAGTCAATCAGTAAATCCATTTAAGAAATTAGTGGCATCATATCGTCAACGAGGTGGCACACACGAACTGTTTTCTCAAACAATGAGTGAGGTTGCAAGGAAGCTGCGGCTAGGACACTATTCTCTTGAGTCTGAAAATCGACCAACTTCATCCAGCTGGTGGCCGTCATTCTTTTATCGATCTCAATCTAGTTCAGCTGCAAGCTCACCAGCTAGGTCTACCAGTACGTTAGATGAAGATCAACGTAAGTATCCACTGTAGACTGCATCAAACCGTAATAGTGCTTTCACATTTTTCTCTATTTTGACCTTTAGAGCATAATAGTAATATTAATGGAAACAAACAATATATTCATTAGCCTTTGTTGAATGATATACATTTACACTGATAACATTCGTAACAGTACAAGTAGTTATAAACTGTGTAAACACCGTCTTAACAAAATCTGTTTTTCATATCTACAGCAAGTACTAGTAGAGGTGTAACCAGACGTTCCAGAAAGCGTGCTCACCCAACATGTGCAGCTACCGCCAAAAAACGTATGCGTTACGACCAAGAATCGAGCAACGATGAACTTCTTGAAAACCTTCAGATCAGTCCACCAGATGGCACTCCCCCAAGAACACCGCCACGCTCACCACAATTTTATGGCTCTATTCCATCTTTTTCTCGGTCTTCGCCGCCGTTACCGACCCTGTCACAGATTACCGGAAATACGACGGTTGTTGGTAGCCAACCAAGTGCCCGAATGTCTAGCATGGTGTCTGTAGGAAACGCTCCAAACACGGCAGCATTTTATGCAAATGTACCATCTTCTTCATCTACAGTAAGTATTTTAGGGAATGGATTGGGAAATGTATCCAAATCATTTGGTGGTATGTTTTATTTGGAGTACCCTTGTTTTATTGTGTTTTCTGATATTGTTTATTTATATATATATTTTTTTGTGTTATAGTCAACTACTCCTATGCCAGCAATGTTTAACGAGCAAATTTTGCGACACAGTCGAGAAGAGTTAACTCATCGACAGATTTATCGTATCGCTCCTTTAACCCAGACGCACTGGAAGAAGATTGCCCGTTTGGTACGTGGTGACGACCAAATTGAAAACGACATAAAAAACATTGAGAAAGAGTACTCTTCGAAAGAAGACCATGCAATACAGATGATGCTGAAATGGAAGAATGAGTACACAGACACATGTACAAAGGGAGGACTGTATAGTGCACTCATGGATATAAAGCAGAAATCATTAGCCAATGATTGTATGAAAATTTGTGCTACTAAATAAAAGTGGAGGGCCACTTAGGGTGTGTAAACCAGGGGTCTCTGCGTTACACCACTGATAATAGGTCTAAATTGAATAATACTGAAACTTGTTTAATAGTCTAGATTATAGACAGCGATTTATTTTTTGTAAAATGAGCCATTTTAGCATACGTAGTGTGTCATAACGCCTGCTGGTGGCGCTATATAAAAACAACTAGAGACTTGTGGCAAGTCTACGTTTTCAATCATTCTGTGGTAGGACACACAAAAACTGTTTCTAAAGCTCTTTCTACACTATCAAACTACTTTGACAACAAAGGTTTAATGTGTCCAAATATGGTACTGTAGTAATATGATGTCACCATGTCCATGGGCAAACCATATTTTTTGTCACATAAAGTTTGATAGTGTAGACAGAGCTTTACAATGATTTAAATTAAATAATTTCGTAGCAACATATTCGGTTGTCTGTATTTATGACATGCATTCCACAAGTTCATTCAGATCATGTGACATATAATGACGTAGGTAACATATATACCTACACATTGTTGAATTTAATATGTATATAGCACATTCAACTAACAAAATTAGTTTTTATATTTTAGAAATGTTTTTTTAGAAATAATATTTTGTGCATTTGTAAATAGAGATATTTATACAATAATGTAAATTTTGATAATTTAAAAGAAGAAACATAATTGTGAAAATAATATATGCATGTTTTAGTAGTCATAGAGCAAACTTTGCTTTGTTCTATGATTTAATTAAGCTACTGTATTATGTTTTTTAAAGAGAATTTTGTACAACTGTACATACCACGTTTGGCGTTAATAATAGACCAAATATTTTATATAAATCATGTGAATTGTCAATTTATTTTGTTTGGCAGACAATAAAAATGATGACGGTAATGAGTGACGTGGATGATGTAATGTAGAAATGTTATGACGCTGTAGGACGACAATGAAACAACATTTTTAATTAAACCAAAAGAAATCAATTAGATTGTCAATCATAAACTCAGAAAAACCTCATGTGATATGAAGAAAAACACCAATAGCACCCTCTGTTGTTGCACCACGTGGTACACAAACCAAGCTCCCGGGGTTTTGAAAGCGAGGCTGAGGAGGTCATATTTTTACACCGATGGAGTTTGTGATGATGAATGAGCCACCGCCGAACGTAGCAGCAGCAGCGCAAAGTAGTTAGCGTGGCTGTTTTGAGCTATTCGACGAGAAAGGTAATTTACAAGATAATATGAAATTAATGATCTTACTATAAAATTCAGCTCAATTTTGCTTTGCCTAGGTGTCTCAAGATCTATATAGCAAGTATTATTATCATTTACTAGTAGTAGCTTCACGTTTAAATTTTTGTTTTTGTTAGGCTGTGTCCTTTTAAATTTCAAGTTCATTTGTCAGGCTTTTGGTTGACGACGGGCTGAGACGTCGACGACAGGCTAGGGCCTAGATTGCTACTCTCTGTAGGCTGCGGTTGAAAAGCGGACTGTTCAACAATTACACACATCCGATGAGAAGGTTGTGTTTCCAGGCTTACGCCTAGGTCTGGAATCACAGCCTACTACGACGTATTGTCTGTAGGCCTACATCTTCAAACAAGATCAGAAATATCAACAAAATACCAAAATGACCGAGGAGTATGATCCAGCATTTCCCACAGAGTAAGTAATCAATATACTGTAATAAGGTTTAGGCTAGAATTAACAACAAAAAATGCTGGAAATTCTATGGTGAAAAAGGATGGGAGCACTTGCATTTCAGGTATTTTGCCCTGTCTAAACCTACTTGTATCTGTCAAGTTAGCTTAGAACCGTGGCACATTATTGAAAACAGTTTTGACTCTTCTTGTTAATGTTAATTTTTCCCATAGAATTTTCATTAAACAATTTTTACAGTATGTAGTATCACCTTCATTCAATCAAAGGTAAGTCTGTTGCTGGATGGAAAGAAGGAAGAATGAAGACCATTTAATTTGTACAACTGCTGTGTCAGTCTATAAGATATAAATTGTTGTTTATTAACAAACTTCTATCCAATCTGTATATTTTAGCAATTGTAAAAGTGATCATACATGGATATTGTGGTACTGAAATTTAAAGCATTGAGTGATTGATTTGGCTGT
The DNA here is from genome assembly GCF_963402885.1 of Antedon bifida. Lineage (NCBI taxonomy): Eukaryota > Metazoa > Echinodermata > Crinoidea > Comatulida > Antedonidae > Antedon > Antedon bifida. The sequence goes on along the minus strand of NC_136226.1, from coordinate 9,387,031 downwards.
TCTTAACAACATTAATACATCAATGTAGGCGCATTTTCTATCCAAAGAAATTGTCCTGCTCCTGCTCAAACTTGTTGCTGTAATGATTTTCATGATTATGGAATTAGGTCGATGGTTTCTTTGAAACAATACAATTTTTATATTTTGAAATTTGAGATGAGATTTTGGTTACATGTTCATCGTATCTAAAAGCCTTACTTATTTGAGATTTGTGATATGAGAAGATGGTTAGAAGATGGTTAGAAGACAATTTCAAATTTATTTTTTGAGCTGCAAATCCAGGTTTAGGAGGTTTAAGTAGTATACAAATAATGATGGCAGATTTTCTCTATACTGAGAGGGAACTTTGTAAGGTCGTGGTTTTTCAAATGTGTTAGGCCTGAAGGAGAGAGATTATTTAGAAGAGTGCTAGCTTTAAAGGTTAGGTTCAGTGTTTTATTTATTGGTCTGATTTTATTTCTCCAACAGCATTCTGGGTAATGGTTGCCTGTAAAAAATGGTTTTAATGTGAGAATGTTATGTTACAATGTATGAGATTGACCTACACAAACACTTCCAAAAAGAAAGACAGCATCCCATTCTCCCAGTTTTTTTTCAAATGTTGGGTTCCTTAGTAGTACAGTAGTTTATGTTTATAATGTAAATGATTGTATGATCCACATACACATTGTACATTAGCTAAACTCAAACAGTTTAGGCCAATAGAATGAATGAAAAAACCCCGAAATAAATATAGTGGTATAACAATTTTAGAGGCAGCCAGCATTTGACAATATATCTGCATATACTGTTTTACCAAAAACTTCTTGGAAGTAGGCTACTATAAAATTAAGGGTATGTTGACAAAAATCTGGGTTTAATTAAGTCTTTGAAATAAATTTAAGCGCAACTTCTATACTGTTATGCAGACATAACAGATAGATAGTGCTGTGCATCAAAATAGGATATATCCTAATATAATAATAATGGTAACATACAGCTGAATTTTGGCGCTTATTTGAGTCTTGGCTATTGGCAAAGTATAATATGAACATAGTTTATTGGTCATTTTAGTTTATTCGCTCATTATGCTAAACTATGGTTTTTGTTAATAGAATACAGTATGCTCTAGTAAGATTTATGATGTATGTCCTGTCCATTATTCAGACAGACTGGCATTAGATTTCTCCAAATTTGTAATAGTATATTGGTAATGGTGCAACATTACTACCCATTTTTGTGTGGTGAATTTAGTTCTTAGGACTAACACATTAATACAGTGAGGCAATCCTAAAACCATTGTGTGTTGAAAATACATATTTCAACATGTTTGTAACATCATATCTATTTAGAAGTAGGAGACTAAATCACCAAACAACTGTAATTAATTTTTTTTAAACTGGTAGCGAACTAAGTATATTCACTCAACAACTGAAAACTGTGGAACAACATATTTTTATCATTTGGCAAAATTAATGTGCAATCTTCAGCAAGCAATATGCATGGGCCGAACAGATAAACTGCTAGTAAGTCTACACTATCAAACTTTATGTGACCAAAATATGTGATGTGCCCACATACTGTATGGACATGATGATGTCATATCACTACCATATTTAAGCATATCACTACCATATTTGGGTACATCACACTTTTTTTTGTCAAACTAGTTTGTAGACAGAGCTTAATGCCAGACATACAAACAATACAAAATATAATACAAAATTATCATAGGGCATTTGATTTGGGATCTGGATAAAGAAACTGTCCCCTAATCTTATTGGTAGGAGAAATTTCATAAATTTAGGTATTATCATCATTTACAGTAAAGTGGTATTTGTAGTACAGAGTTATTTTATACAGTAAACTCAATATAGGCCTAAATACACAAGTTTTAATTAGATAAACAAGCCCAATCCAAAAACCATGCATAAATTGTGATACACGGTAGTCTACAAATATTTATTTTTTATAGAATTTCAGCTTATTTTCTTAGTGATATACTCGTAACTATTCATAATCAATTATAATTCAGTATTGTATTTCCTAAACAGTGTGTTTGGTTTGTTGTGTTTTCATTGGCTGGGCTTGCTTAGAATTACATGTACGTGAGTATATGTAATTAAATGATAGGTCTGATACTTAGGTTCTGTTCCTAAAACCTAAATAACAACCAGGTATCATTTGAATTGAACATATGTTCATAAAAAATATTGATGTATAAATTGATAACTAAAATGGATATAGGTTTTGAAAATTATAAAATTCCCTTTTTGACTGTTTATTATGCAGTGTTTGTGGTTGTTCAGTCTATTACTAACTAATCCGGTACAAACCGGTTCTTAAGTTTAAAGTTCATAGCATCCACTCAAAGGCGTTTCAATCTGTAGAATATACAGTATATCCAAATGTTGTTTAACCTCTGGATAACAACATTTTTTTCAGTTTTCTTTAGTAAGAATTTTTTTATGGTTTTATTTGAGTTCCTTCCAGTTTGTTTATTCCACAATACAGTGAGTTTGCAAAATGAAATTTAAAGGAATAACGACATGGTTGTTTCATAGTGAACTTCATAATGGGTTAGTTTATTCAATTATGCTGGCAAATTATTTTTGGAATTCTAAGTCTTTACTCTATAAACAAAGGATCTGCATTCAGATCATAAAATACTGTATGCATTATAAAACATTATCACCCAATGTTTTATAAAAAAAAAAGTACCTATTCTACAGTAAATTTAGAAGATTTTTCAAACAAAAAGACTGCTAGAAATAACTAATTTATTCTTTATTATAAACAATAAACTGTATTAGGGACAGTAAAAGCTATACATGTAAATAGGTTTTTAGAAAAACTATGATTAACTTTAAATTCATCAAACTAAAGCTCTGTCTACACTATCAAACACGTTTGACAAAACAAGTGTGATGTGCCCAAATATGGTGGTGATATGCCCAAATATGGAAGTGATATGACATAATCATGTCCATGTATGGACACATCACATTTTTTGTCACATGAATTTGATAATGTAGATAGACCTTTACTTATATGCAACATTCAGTTGCTAAATATACTGTAAAGCCAACAGATACTTAAATAGAGAATTGCACCAATGGTGTTTGTACACAATGTGGAAGATTAAGGAAATGAACACAGAAAGCATGTTACCCATCAAGAAACAGTAACTGACAGTATGTCTATGTGTCCCTCAATTGTTTTTATATTATATGCCAATGACTGCAATCTCTGAATATCGTAAGAAACAGTATTTCTGAATAGCTATTTTTCAGTATGAACTTAAAAAACAAGTGCATAGGTGGTCTGGTAACACAATGTTTTTGCTCAGTTGTTGTTATTTAAAAAACATCATTAATCAGAGATTTAAGAAAATGTGTAAACCTGTGACAATGATACCATTAAGATTTAGAGATGCTGTAAATGCTATTTCTATTACAGTGTATACGGTTTAGATGCAAATCCTTGTAATGTTATGATACAGTACAGGTAGGTTTGTCTTTGGTGAGTACAGTTGTAGGCTACAGATGCTGTTATTGATTTGTATAGGTGTGTACTAGTTATAGTATAGTTGTTTTATTTATGGTATTTCCAAATTCTTTCACACTCCGTGAAACACATTGTGATTACTGAACATAACAGAAAGCCATACATTCTGAACCAGCTCAAGGGTGTTGAGTTTGTGCAGTCAGATCTAACTGTACTGTATAAACAACTCAAGTACATGATTCAATCATTCTGGAGAATATCTCATGACAGATACACTCGTTTTTGTCTGCTTTATCATTTAGAAATATCCTGTTTATATGGTGGAACTAATACTATAGATGCACTGATTATGTTTAAATAACATAGTATAAAACGGACTCCAAATAATGAGAGGCAAGCCATGATTCAACGTTTCAATCTTTATTCGATCTTCATCAGGAATGTCAGTTTTATACTATATAATGGTGGAATTTTCTTTGATTTCGATAATCCATGATTTAATAATATCTTAGATTATACATTTAGATTGTCAATGTAATCGCAGAAGAAATAGTGTTTCTCCATGAGGAAGGGACCAAGGAATAAGGCGGCATCAATCCACCGATCAGTTACACGCATTCACTCACGACTACGCCTGTGTTGCAGTATGTTGAGTATATCAATGCGAGAATGTCTTCTAATTCTATCATACGGTCTTTGTATGCAAAAATGTCTCGAAGTTTTCCAATAAATTATTCATTGTTTTTCCATTGATTGACAATAGAGTTATTTCATATACTAATCATTTTAGCAATACTTCTGAATAGATACAGTCATTTTGAAGATCCCAAACCTTTGATTTTGACTAGTTAGCTCTCTAGCCCATCTATAATACCTCAATGATATTAATAATACACCGTTTGGTATGTTATAAGTGTCCTTGACGTAATTTTTACAGGTTATGTTTTGAAGCACTAGTGATCATAGAAGTTGACCTTTGTTATGTTTACTATCATCTGATTGGCTGAGAGGATATAGAGGCCATGGTTGAATAGTTCAGTTGTTGTTCCACCCTCCATTGATCGTATGCAGAAAAGGGAAAAACTGAGGCTAGCAGGCTTAAACAAAGGAAGTCATTTGTGATTGCAACATTTTAATGTAGCGAATTTATTAATGAGATTATGGAAACACTCACATTTGTTGGTACTATCAATGTACTATTAATGTTAAATATACAGGGAAATAATAGAGACTGATTGAAAGTTAGCATCATAAATATGATGTATGTACAGTCTGTGGTTCTTATACACGATATACAACATAATATCATTTGATTCAGGGAATTTTCAAATCATGGATTTATTTTTGATCCAAACATTATCACACAGTCCTTCCACTTTGAAGGCAACCTTAAATGCAACAATCTTTAACAATATAGAATAAGAGCTTTGTTGTATAATAAGGGAACACCTTCTGAGGTGGTAAGGAAATATTACACAAGATTGCCCATAGCTTACTCAAACACAACTGGTAATGATCAAGTCATTTTTAGCCTTAATAAAGGCGAATGCTACCTTAAGATTATAATGAGCTACAATATTGGATTCTCAAGTTAAATTCTAATTTGTTCTTAGCTGCAAAGACAGACTACAAACTAAATAATTCATTACCAAATGTTGAAACATTCCAAAAGAGTGTTGTTCAAGTCGAAACATATGCTACTTATACTTTATTGATTGAAATGAGTCGCCAAAAATATGCACATTTTTTTGTAGAATGGGTATCTAGTATATTTAAACTCTTTGTCTAAATTCTATAGAAAATGTGGAACCTTGTACTGTATTGTAATGAGAGACCTTATAGAAATAATTCATGTATTTTGCCAATGACTTATTTGTATTCTGCAGGTTTTGGCTTCTAGGCTTAAACACTAGGAAGGATATAAATAGTTTTATTAAATATATTTATTATCCAAAAGACGAGTAAAACATATACTTATTTATTGCAATATATTATTTCTGAAAGTTTAACTGAATTCATGAAGATGGTCCTTTAAAACATATTAGGCTTCACAGTTGAAAGTAAATATATTTCAATCATCTCAATTGCACAGATGCATTCACACAAATCAATACATTATTGTTGAGAACACTGTTTATTCAGTGAACAAATTCATAACAAATTAGGATATGAATTTGAAGCTTTGTTTGGCATTTTAAACCGCTTATGACAGCCATTGTACTGTATAAAGTGTATATTAGATAGGTCTATGGGAATAGGCCTACAGACTTGTTCTACAAGACTCCTAAGCCTAGTAACAGCAAATTCTCTGTGTGATAATTTGTCACAGCTCTGCCATTACAGCTCTTCCTTACCGATGATGCATTTTGCAGCTTTGCATTAAGACCATTCCATTTTTAAAATAGGGGAAGAATATATATATTTGTTATGGTGTTGTGATATTCATTATCATTTTGTTGTACAGTATTAATCATATTACAGTAAATGTTTTGATTATTTATCCAATTATACCTTCAAATATCTTTTAAAATGTGGTGTTTATGTCTACAGTAATTTGACTAAATTCTACTATAAACTGTAAAAGCATTTTCATAAACCTGTAAAATGTTTAAGATATATTCTTACACTACATAAGGTCCTTATATGTAGTGTAAGAATATATCTTAAACATTTTACACTAAGAATTTGTTGATTGTGTACAATTGCATTAAATCAGCCTGTGACAACATACACCCCATGTTAGCACAGTGATTAAGTCTGGAATTCAACATGGATGAACAATGTGTTATCATACTGCTTGGCTTTTGTTCTTTTCCCTGACTGTTTACCAACCAGAAATGCTAGGCCTTAATCTATAGAAGTACTAACATACATAGAATTTGTTGTACCTCAAAGTATAAACAAAATCAACAAATGTTATAAAATATAGTAAAAACATGGTTGCAATGTCTTGTTTCCTGCATAGTATTGTATAAGCATGGAGAAAATTAAACAAAAATGAAATTAAAGAATTCATAATTTTTCTTTACGGTAATATAGAAGAAGTACTTGTTTTGTTATACAGTGGAATCTAGTGTAGGTATGGGTTGCAACAATTTACTGGCCTTTGATCAAATTGTGACTGATTATACTGTATTCATTAAAAATGTTAATCTTTATTTAGTTATAGTATTTCAATGCTATTATTATTAATATATAGTGCTTTCTTTTTTTTCTTTCATGATTTTCTTTAATGGATTCAGTGAAGATATAGGAATTGTGAGTATTACAGTTAGTAGACTTTCTACTGCTATTACTACTACCCAAAAATAACCTTCAATAACATAACATTTTATCAATCCGCTTTGTTAGACATTCTACTATTGTGTGCCATTTTTTCCTGTCATGAGTCGGGTGTGTCTCAAGTGAGCCTGGGTAATTTAATATAGTGTACAAATCATCCTGTATCATTTTATTCAATAATATCTTCGGACTTCCAAAGCAGGAAATAATGATTTTTTAGTATAATATTAACAATCATCATGGTCAACCATGTCTATCAAAGACAAAATTACATCAAAGTTTGACCATGCCAATATTCTCATCCATAAAGTGTGCTTTTATTTATTAATATAAAGAAAATGTTTGAAATTTATTTTTAGATTAAAACATCTGACGAGGAGATTTGCTTGGAAAAGAAGAAAAGAAAAAAACATGGAAAGAAAAAGAGGTTTAAAGACATTGTGGTGTCGGATGATACTGTTGGTAGCTCTAGTTCATCACCTCCACCACCACCACCACCTCCTCCAAAACATGGGTTGGAGCAATCAATAAGAATTGATGAAATTGGACTTCCACCTCCTCCTCCACCACCACCGCCCCAAGAAATAGACCTTTTCAGTGGATTGCCTCCTCCAAAATTAGAAGAAAACAATCTCCCCCCTCCACCACCACCACCTAACAAAAATGGTAAACACAACGTAATAGAGGAACCTCCACCACCGCCACCTCCACTACCAAAGCGTTTTGATCCATATAAAAATTTACCTCAGACAATTTCAGAAGATTTTTTGCCTCCACCACCGCCACCACCAGAGGATAAATCAAAACAATCTCCAAAATTAAGTGCACTCTGTTCTTCACCTCCAATTGCGGATTCTTCATTAGATTCAACTAATCTTGCGTTCCTATCCTCTCCCCCTCCTCCTCCTCCTTCTTCTCCACCACCACCTCCCCCGCCACCACAACCAACTGATCAGGAATGGGCAAAATCAATTTGTTCACTTCTGGCTCCACCACCGCCCCCACCTCCACCACCTTGTAAGGAAGAGGACATAAGTAGTTCTGTGACAGAAAATACAAGTTATAAAGACCAATCATCTGTGAATCAATCATTTGATTTAAAATCTATTGTCAATATACCGTTACCAAAAGAGCCTGATCTACTGCCTTTAACAAATGTTCCTGTACCTGATTCAAATACTGCACCAGATTTTCAGGCCACTGTTTGTTTGTCGCACAAAAAGGAGCAAGAACTAGCCAAGACCGGAGCTGTTTGGAAAGACAGTAATGTTGTAAGAACTGATAAAGTTAAGAAAAAGTCACCCAGGGCATCAAAATGGGACATCAAACCACAATTCCTTCAAAGAATTGAGGCCAAACAAAAGCTAGCAGCAAATAAACTAAATTCTGAAAATGTTTCGACATCATTGGAAGAAAAAATGTTTCTTGAGCTTGAGCAGGAAATGCTTTCAAAGAAATTGAAAGCAGACAACTCACTAAAAAATGAGTCTGATGTTAATTTTGAAGTAACTGGTAGAAGCAAAAGGGATGAATATAATATTTCTGAAACTAAATTAACAGATGATGTGAAGAAGGAGGAGGATCCAACATCCGAGGAAACAAATTTAACAACAAATATTGGAGGTGATCCACAAAAACAAATTGAATTAAAAAGCCCTACGAAACTTAAAAAGAAAAAGAAAGGACTTGAGTTTAAACCATTTGTTATCAAAGTGCAAAATACAACGGAGCGATTTTCCATGAAAGGGCCGTTTCAAATGAAATCCTCATTTCCTGGGAATGAGGATCGTGAACATGTTGTAGAAAGCAGTTATAGACCACCAAAACACTTCACTGGCAAAATACCATCAATGAAGTTAAAGGCAAAGCACAAAGCAAATTCGTTAGATGCAATAAAAAAGGAGATCAAAGTAGAAACAAAAATAATTCCTGAACCTAAGTTGGAGAGTAAGACTTTGATTGATACAAAGCCAGTTGTGCAGACTCTGAGCATTTCTGAACCAAATGTTGGCTCAAAAGAAATTCAGATTAAAGAAGAAACTAAGCCATCTATTCAAACAAGTCCTGAAAGTAATAATAAATTACTGACAAATATTGTGGAAAAAGAAGCTGTTCACACAAAGGAATTAACAGTTGATACTAGACCTTCAGATACTAGTAGTAGTACACTTACAAAGAAATCTAGAAAAGAGATTGCTTTTGATTTTGTTGCTTCTAAGAATGTGAAACATGAAATGGAAGTCGTTAAGGAAGAACACATCTTAAACAATAAAATTGAACCAGTTAAAACTGTAACTGAACCAGTTCAATCTACAATTGAACCAGTTAAAACTATAACTGAACCAGTTCAATCTACAATTGAACCAGTTAAAACTAAAATAGAACCAGTTAAATCTAGAACTGAACCAGTTCAATCTACAATTGAGCCTTTTAAAACTAAAATAGAACCAGTTAAATCTAGAACTGAACCAGTTAAATCTACCATTGAAACAGCTAAAACTAAAATAGAACCAGTTAAAACTAGAAGTGAACTAGTTGAATCTACAATTGAAACAGTTAAAACTAGAATTAATTTAGATCATACTGGAAATAGAGTTGCTGATAGTGAAATAAAACTGAATGAAATTAATTCCATTGAATTTGGAATTAAACCGATTACCACTGCATATAATAAGGTTGACACTGAACTTGAGTCAAGACAGTCTCTGATGACAACGTCAAATGCTATTCAGTCTAATGTCGCTGAACTGTACAAGGAAAAGGAAATATATAAACCAGAAGTTTCTGTCTCTGGTAGACAGGATAAACATATTTCTAACTTTGAACTTGAAAAACACCAGAAAAAAGTGACACATAAACTTTATAACCTTGATGATGAAAGGCCTCTTATTCAAAACAATGTTGGTGGAAGTTCTGAAACTTCTGAAAAGAAACTCATTCCTCATGTTAAAGATGCTGTGTCATCAACAGATCAAGATTTGCATTTGGTTTCACCAATATCTCCAAATCTAAAGGTTTTACACGAACCAAGTGAAGATGTCACGATAAAAAGTTCATCAACAAAAAGACTTGATATGTATTCTATTGAGAGCACTACAAATTTAAAACCATGTGAAACTCTCAGTCAAGATGAAACGAGTAAAAACGTTGAAAGCAATAAAATTATACCAACAATACATTTGCCACGGCCAGAAACTCCAGATACAGAACCACCAACAGAGGAAACAAGCATGTTTTCTCCAAGAAATAGGACTTTAAAGATAATACCACTATTTGAATCCCAGATTCATGAGAATGAGAAAAATAAGGATGCAACACAAAAACTCTTTGACTTGTCTTCTGTAAGAACTAAAAACCTGCAGCCAATACCTTCAATAACTGAATCGCACCATAAAAGTAAGGAAGTCTTTGGTGTTATGGGAGGTAGTTTTTGGACACGTAGACAAAAAAAATTGAAACCTATACCTTCTTTCGAAAATCAACTGACAAAGATTGAGACTATAGGTAATGTATTCTCTCCTTTAGGGAATAAAAACCTAAAGATGATACCTTTAATTGAAACTCCAGATGTATTGAAAAGTAACTCTAAAAAAAGTGAACCAAAAATGCATTTACCTAAATTTGAAATTCCATCAGAACCACGTCTTGAAAGTATGGGTAATGATTATAGTACTTTGAAAGCGATTTCTGTAGTTGAACCTCATTACTCAAGTAGAGAGAATGCTGGTGCAACTAAAGTATCTCCTGAAAGAGTTCGAAGCTTAAAAGTGCTTACTTCTCCTGAATCTGAAAGTACAGAGTTAAGTAAAGTCACTCCAACGACAGGAACAGCAATGCCCTTTGAAGCTAGAACTAACATTAGTGAGATGTTTCCTTTGTCAGAATTGCCAAGTGAAAATAGCATACCAATTGAAGGAGATGCAAAACAAGAGGTTGCTGATAGTGGAAGCCATATTCTTTCCAGTACATCTTTATTTGAGTCTGTAACTTGTAGTAGCGATGCACAAAAGAAGATGTACCCTGAGGTGAGTGACCTCAAACGCTTGGAACCATCAACAGAATATTCCATCTCTAAACCTGTTTCTGAAGATGTTGGCAACAACATAATGAAACCAGAAACAGTTGAGCAAATCCCAGACTCTAGTCTTCTGAAATTTGAAACTTTGTCCAATAAGAAAACATCGATGGAATCTGAGAATGCTTTGGTTCCAAACGCAGGGTATAATCAAACATTGCCACAAGATCATGAACAATTTGATAGTCACATGATTGCGTTTCAGGATTCCATTCACTTGGAAAATTATGATAGAAACCAAGAGTTGAGCTCGGTGACAAAACAAACTTACAGTGACTTTACCGACACAGACAATGATGATTTCTTATCAAAAAGTAAAGGAAAGAGAAAAAGGTGGAATACTGATTCAGAGAGCACTCAAGATGAAGCAGAGCCGATTGGCAAAGAGAGGAGGAGAAGTAGTAGAATAAAGTCATTAGAAGGAAAAAGAAAAGAATCTCCAAAAACTGTAGAACAAGTTAAGAACATATCAAGAAATAGTTCTCAAGAACATTCACCTGTGCATGGAATTACAGATAATATCCATGATGGATCTAATGTAATCTTTACCAAATCATATTTACAACAGCTAGCAATGACTCCCCAAGTTACTCACATTCCATTGTCTGATTCCCAAGCTGGTATATGTGAAACAGAACCAAGTCAAAGTTCAATTTCTGATGGACAATGCTTAACAGGTTCTGGTGCTAAGGAAGAAGAGGTCTTGCCTAATACAAACAATGAGTTAATGTCAAATGAAGCAAGTGCTAAAGTGAGAGTTACAACTTATGAAGATCAAAATACAACAACTAGTGAAAGTGTTCAGGATTTATTTCTGGATGAAAGTGGTGAAGATAAGCCACAGCTGCTAGGCCCACATTTGAGTGCTGATATCACCAGTGAGGCTGAAGAGAATAGTGCTTCCAAGCAAGTTGATAGTAACTCATCTAGTAAGCCATCAGATAGGCAACATGTGAAAGATGTACCGGACTACAAGGCAATGGGAATCCTAAGTGAACGTGATTACCCAGAGTTTGACAGTCTTACAGAAAACATTTATCTTACAGAAAGGTGAGATATTTAGAAAATTCTATTGGCCTAAAATGTATTAAGCAGCTACCACTAATAAAGTGTCAATACAGCTCATGTAGGCTGTAGGAGAGATGACAACTTTGTGAATAAATACTGTTTTTTGTTTGTGTGGTTTTTTATATGTAAAGCTCTGTTTACACGATCAAACTAGATTGACATAACATTTGATAGTGTAGACAGAGTAACACTATTAATATATATCTATATAAAATCAGGTTTGCTGTGCAACATGCATCTTCAAAAGGAAGTGAATGCAAACTAATGCACTGTGGTTATCTTTAGGGTTAGTTTCATGGCAACATCATGGAACCAGAACCAAGCCCTGTATATAGTCTCAGCTAGATGCCAAAGTGCATTAGCATCATGGAAACCTTACTATTATAATTAACTGTTTATCTCCCATGTGAACATTTAAACAATATTAGATAATAATCATTACAGTATTATGCTAACATATATTCATAAGTTTGCAAACCTTACTTTACTAGTGTTTATCTCCCATGTGAACATTTAAAAAATAAAAACAATTATTATATTATGCTAACATATATTCATACTTCATATTTTAAAATTATTTCTCCATCTTTTTCCATTTGTTTTCTATAGGAAAAGATCAAAATCGAGTAAAGAGGCTCGCAGGATGTTATGTGAATGTACGACATCATCTGAAGATAGACGTAGAGGATTTAGAGCATGTGATGAGGATTGTTTAAATAGGCTATTAATGATTGAATGGTATGGTGCTATTTAATATTATTACAATATATATAAATACACAATATAGGGTGAATGAATAACATATACTTAACAAATACGTACATTACTGTCCATAAAGTTATTGCTATGCTATGAAGATGTACAAGACAACTAATTTTATTAATTTAGTTTATTTGTTGGTTTAAAAAAAAAAAAACTTTTTTTCTGCTTCAGTTCTTCAAGATGCCCATGTGGAGACTATTGTACAAACAAACGTTTCCAGCGTGTAAGTTTTAATTATTTGGTTTAACTTTCCATTTGATTTATTTATATACAATTACTAAAAACATTAGCACATACAAAAACAAACTTGCTAATGTAATCAATCATTTCATTTTTTTAAATGATAAATATTGTGATTAAAATTTAAAGTTAATATTATTATTTCCTTTTGACTTTAGCGTGAATATGCACCTGTTGGCGTCTTCTATAGTAAAGATAAGGGGCATGGTTTGAAGGCATTGAGAGAGATCGGAGCGTAAGTATACCGCTTGCATGTCTATACTAAATTATTATACTTTTCCATTAGTGGAATTATAGTAGTGCAGAATTTGTGCCTGTCGATTCAAACTGGACCCCTATGCCAGGCCAGCAAGTTTATTATTCGTCACGCATTGTGAACAATCACCCTTCCCCTCCTGTCTTCAAGAAGGCTGGATCTGCCGTTTAAATAATTTCTGTTTGCGGACATTTGTATGTTCACAGATGTCGCTTATAATTTGTTTAATTTCCATTTAATTTAAATTATTTGATTTATAGAGGTGCATTTATAATGGAATACTGCGGTGAGGTGCTTAATTTTCATGAATTCCAGCAGAGGGTGAAACAATACAATAAAGCCAAGCAACATCATTTTTACTTTATGGCTCTAAAGACAGATGAGGTAGGAACAAAGGTTACTTCATGCGCATTACAAATTACTTTTAATCATAACAATAACGGACCATCATAGCCACTACAAATGAATATATCCAATAGCTTTTGTTAAAAAGAAAAGACAGTAATTACAGTACAACCCAAGTGTCTCCTGAATATGGGTAGTGTAGTGTATGTAGTTTTAATAAGTGTCCACTGAATTGGATGTCCTAGAAGGAGGGCTTGTACTCTATAGTATGATTGAATATTATGAATAATTTTGATAATTGTATTGCTATTTTTTTGTGAAATCTTTTTTAAGCATAACATGTGGATTAAAAAAAAATTGTTTTTCCATCTTAAGATAATTGATGCTACAAAGCGTGGTAACACGTCCAGATTTATCAACCACAGTTGTCAACCTAACTGTGAAACGCAAAAGGTAAGTATTTTGGAAATTTATTGAGTAATTTTATATTTTTTTTTCTACTTTTATCTGGAGGTATAATCACCAAAACTAAAATAGAAGTTTGTAATATTATATTATACAACGATTTCGGTCATAATAATTGCTGGGCATTTTTTTTTAGTGGACAGTTAACGGATCCTTGCGTGTTGGTTTCTTTACAACTAGAACTTTAGAAGTGGGTGAAGAACTTACCTTTGACTACCAATTTGAAGTCTATGGGTAAGGTTTTGTGGTTTGGTTCTAAATTGAAAATGAGTTGATATATATTGAAATATAAGTAGATTTGTGTTTACTGTTAGTATTGGTTTTTGTCTTCAATTTCAATTGTTATAAATCTTGCATAAATCTTTTATCTTTATACTAGTGAAGAAGCTCAGAAATGCTGTTGTGGTGCAGACACATGCAGGGGATATATTGGTAAGAGAAAGGCACAACCAAAGGGGCGTGATACCACACCACGGAGAAGAAGTACCCAAGATAGGCGCAAGAAAGAAAGTTTTGAAGATATTTCTGTGAGTATACATGATGCCTTTTTTATATCTCTTTTGGCACTGTTTGTTGATGATACACAAAGTTCCTCACCTAGGTTAGTGTTTAGTTTCTCTGTCTCCATTGCAGCAAATTGATGTGAAAATTAAGTTTGTATGAATAATATATTTTTGTATTTATCTTCAGTTAGATGAAGAGATCGATGCAATGTGTTCTGACATGCAGAATGATGGTCTCCAGAAAGCAGACCAGGCGTTGAAACTCTCAAGGTTCATGGTCAGAGCAGAGACATCCAGTCAAAGACTAAAGCTGTTGCAAGTATTACAGGTAATACTCTCGAGTTTGCCCAAATTCATTAAGTAATATCTTTTATCCATATCATAAAATGTCTCTTTAATGTATTTGTAATTGTTGACATTTGTAGGATACCAAGAAGCAAGACTGTTTGAAATACTTTCTGACACATCATGGATTGGCGCTTATTTGGAGCTGGATGGTAGATCTAGGAGATAACAGAGAAGAATTACAAATGCAGGTAAATGCTTAAACTTAACAATAACAAGAATTACAACCTAATAACAAGATCACTGTTTACTCTGCTGTGTCATCCCTAAACAAGATATTTTGTGCTTGTCAGACTTTGTAAAGGCTTGTTTTCATTAGCTGTACATCTTGGATAATGGACTGAATGGGCAATTAATAAAAGTCTTGTTAGGTTAAGTCAAATCAGAAATCCCTGGAATAATCGGTTCATTCCTACTATACGTTATATATTCAATGTTTTGAGTAAAAGACTGTAATCGTTTCATTAATTCAATAGATACTTGCAACATTGGATATTTTACCAATTCCTCATAAAAATATGCTTGAGGACAGTAAAGTGAGATCTGTTGTTAACAAGTGGGCGCAGGAAGCAGCATTAGCAGCAAAAGCTTCAGAACCTGAAGTGGAAGATTCTAGTGCCAGTGAGACTCCATCACGAGCAGAAACCCCTTCCATCTCAAACACTCCAGTATCAACAAAAGAAGATGTGACATCTGATGTAAAAGAAGACAGTGATTTTGACACTCCTGTCAAACAAAAAAATGACAATGATGTAGTTGTTACCCCCACAAGTATCAAAGATGGCAGTGAACCACCAAAAAAGAAACTCTTAAGACAGTTACAGATTGAAGGAATGCTACCAGCGCCATCTTCTGATTCTGAATCAAAAGAAATTAGTGGCACCGAGGAGGATGTTTCTGAAAGAGAAATGGAAACAGAAGCAGTTATTGATTTAACCAAGGATGTCCAAAGTGAAGATGGTGAAAAGATTGAGGATGCAAGTAAAGATGTTGTCAGTGCTGAATCTGATGCTAAACCATCCATTGCTAAAATTGCAGCATCACTTTTGGAATCTTGGAGCACACTTAAGGTAACTGTAGAAAATGTGTTGGGTTATTTGAAGAATTATCACAATAAATAGTAATACAATATACTGTATCCCACACGTTTTTCCGACACGGTTTTTAGAAACAATTAATCCTTTCATAACTGTGAAACCAGTGAACAATTTGAATTTTCCTTCTGTAATTCTTGCATTTATTCAGATTTATGTACATTTTCAACAGTACATTGTGTGTTATGTATCTACTTTTTAGTGTGTCTTGGTTATAAAGCTTGGTTACCAATCCAAGGGTCCTGGGTTCAAGTCCTGTCATGTCAGGATTTTTCTAATGGCAAATTACAACTCCACTCCCAAAGCCTTGTTATAAGTCTTTGTTTATGTAGAGCATTTGTGTATATGTTTGTCTTGTGAACAGGATTGCAACCTTTAAGAAGGATAGTGAATGAATTCGCTTATGGTTATCTTTGGCAATTTGCCTAAATATATAAAAAAAATCAAAGAAAACATAAAACAATTATTCTTCATTAGCATGTTTTATTTCTTCCAGGAAATATACATAATTCCTAAGCTGGACAAAGACAAAGATAGAAAGGATCGTGACAAAAACCGGGATAGAGATCGCAGTGATCGCGAAAGAGATCGCAACAGAGACAGAGATTATGATCGATACCGAGAAAGAAGCCGGGAACGTGATAGAAGCAGGTATGATAGGGACAGCGACAGGCATCGAGATCGCGATAGGAGAGATCGAAGGAGGGACTATAAAAAGCGTTCTCGTTCACGTAGTAGAGAACGTGAAGACCGAAGAGAGAGTGATAGCAAAACGTTACCGAAGCTACGTAAACCTTGGAAAGATCAAATCACTGATGAGCCTGAAAGAAAACGAGCAAAAGAAATTAGCAAACAGGAAAGACGACAAGCTTTTGAAAGGGAGATGGAAGAACAAATCCAGAAAAAAGAGGAAGAAAAGAAATATAAAGAAGAAATGATGCGACAACATATGATGGATTATTATGAGGAGGACATGCAATATCATTATGTTGACAATAATGGTTTTCCAATACCAGCACATTATGCAATGGACCCAGAGATGGCCCCTTTTATGATGCCATTTCCAGAACACATGGAACCAGGAATGCTTCCTCCACCGGATGGCGTGATGCCACCTATGGACGGTAGCGATCCTAATGCTATGATGTATATGGATGAAAATGGTATGCCAATATATGGAGAACCCCCTATGCATCACGGACCTGAAGGAGTGATACCGCCTGAACAATTACCACATGTATGTAAATTAAGTTTTTTGCTGCAATTCAAGTTATAAAGTTATTTTATGTCTTATTACTGTATTTGAACAAGTATATTTCCATAGTTTGAATATAATCTCACTCACTAATTTAGGCTAAATTTGGACACAAGACTCTTTTAAATTTTATACCACCAGGCCACATGAAACTATATATTTTGGTCATACGCTATATTCTATTACATTTTTCAGCCATTATTAGGGTAATAATTAAAAATCCACCTTTTATATATGCAATTTGTGATTCTAGGGTTGGGAGCCAAGTCATGGAGGAGCACCAATGTTTCAGCAACCTCAAGACCATATGTTACCACCACCTGGCATTCAAGATATGGTACAACCTGGTATACCTGAACACATGGTAGCACCTGGTGTACAAGAGCACATGGAGCATATCCAGCCTGCAGCAGTAAGTTTAGTTCTTCTATCATACCATAGAAGTAGTTTCTTGTTCTTTCTGTTACATTGTTTAAATTCCATTTTATCCATACATTTAGTTGCATACTGCTTCATGTATATGTATTGCTTATTGATTTTTTTAATCAATTCATTAGCATACTCTTGAAAAATTTAAAGCCAGCTGAAAATATTTGTATCCTGATAATATTAATTAAAATATTGATAAACTTTGCTAGCCCTGGGAGATGAAGCATAATGTACCTGATATACAATCCCGTGGACGAGGTGGTGATGATTGTGAATCAGGTTTTGTCATGAGACGAGCTATAAAACAGGTGTGAAAGCATGCCTTGACCTCTAGCTTGCATCATGTGTGAACGCATGCTTAATGACATAAATCTATAAATATTTTATATATGAATAGAAGATACAAAAACAGAGTTAGAGTGGTATGGTGTAATTGTTGGAGAGATCGAGCTAGCATGTGAGAGGCATGGGTTCAAGACTTGTCTGTACCACATTGCTTGTATCTTTAGGCTTGCTCTCCCTTGGATGGACATAAATCTGTTGGTGCTGTGCACATGTGCATGATAAAGAACTTGGTACACTATTTGAAAAAAGTAGGGATCAGCGGTCCTATATTAGAGAAGAAATAAATAAAAAATAAAGAAATATCATAATGGTTATATTTCTATGCATCATTCTCATATAAACATTTTCTATTGCATTGTGTACTTAATGATTTTAAACACAAACTGTAATGTTTGCATTATGTCAAATTCCTAAATTAATATTAATTGATTTACTGTTAATTGAATATTACACAGTATGAGAATCACCACAGGAGTCACATGGTAGCTACTAGTTGTGTACTTCAGCAATTTCAAGTAAAATTTCTGTAAACTTCATTCTTCTTTCCATTCCAGTAATTCTGTCGGTTTTCATGTTTTAATAAATAATCATGTCATAAAGTCAATTTAAAATAACAATGAACATAAAAATAACTTTTAATTTAACAATGTTATGTATGTATAACTATATTAATTAATTACATAGTTGATAAAAAAATTGTAATAATCAACTCTTGGGTAAAGACTTCAATGTCTGCACTTCCCAATTGAATCACCAAAACAATTTTATACTAATCTTTTATTTTTAATCTTTATTTTCTTTTACCATTTGCTTCATGACTAGGATACCATTTGTTATTGTTATATTTATCATGATCGCATTTGAAAAAAAAAGAAAAGAGTTCAAACAATACTTGGCTATTGTCATGAGGATTGACTTACGTTAAGGAGTTTCCAATATGCAACAACCTACACATATTGTGATCATTGTCTGGACCTAGAATCCACCAAAATTGTGTCAGGGAATTGAGTGAAGAAGCATGTCTGAATGTCACTACATGGCACAATGAATTATAATGTAACTAGTTTCTAAATACCAGGTCATCGCAAAATTGAAAGTCATTATCCTCAACATCTATCACCCTCATTATCAACAGCAAAATTCTCTTTGTTACCATCATCATTAGCCATGTTGTCTTCATCATTGTCACTATGTTTGTTACAGATATATTAATGCCGTTTAATGATGTTTTACTACTTTCACGTTGTTGTTATAACCATTTGATTGTGTTTTACAGCAAACGCCAGCCCAAGCTCAGACAACAACTTTCATCACACCAGATGGTATGCTGATTACACAAACTATCACACCACTCGCTGATCCTAATGTGCATCAGGTTTGTAGATTATACCAAATACTGTAGTATGTATATGTACAATATAAATATTTTTAAAAATTACGTAGCTCTTATTCTCAATGTTATATAAATCAAAAAACTAAAATAAAGGTGCATAGCATGGTATAAAAGTAGATCTCGATTACACCAGCAGTGAAGTCAACTGATACTAAGTATCCGTCAATGACGGCCATGTGTCTTCAGAAGAAGAAGAGTAACAATAACAGTTGACCTGATTTGACCTGTTCAAGCTATCCTTTGTGTCATTGTTTACATAATAAGACAAAAATGAATTGATAATTTAACAATTGGAAATAAAATGGCAACAAAGGCTAAAGCAAAATGTCACGAGTAAGGGAGGTATGCAAAGCTTTTATGAACATCCCTATTAAGATGATACTTTCCAGTGAAATGAACAAAAGAAGTACAGTTAACTCTCCCAATACCCAATGACGAATGAAGATGAATATATCTGGAAAGTCTGGTATTTAGAATGTGTTTTTAATGGTAACAATTAATTTGTACCTTTTGTCTGGTTTTGGGATAGTTTCTGGTTTTCAGAGAGTCCGGTATTGGGAGCGTTGACTGTATATGTTTTTTGACACTATAACCAACCCCTATACAGGAGACACCCCTATTAAAGGGACACTTTGTAGTAATTAATATTGTGAGTTTTTCAATATTTTTTTTAATGATTTTCAGCAACTACAGACCCAGCTTATCAACCAAAATCTAACTCCAGTTGCAGTCAACTCACAAGCCTCTTCTACATCAATACAAACCATAGTTCAGGATGATATACCATCCCCACCTAAACCACCACCAAATAAACTGCCCCCTAATTGGAAAACAGCTACCGACTCAGAGGGTAAAGTCTACTATTATCATGCTATTACCAGGTATGCCTTCTAAGTTTGTTTCTGACCAATCCCTGCTTGTCTTGGTTTAAATATATGGGATTTATTATGTTTTTTATAGATTTTTTGTTGCAATAATCAGATATTATTCAGTCCTATCAACCACTCTATGCATATGTACATTTATCAATTTCGTGAAAGCTCAATTGAAGTTGTGGTGTTATTTTTATAATCTTACCAGACAAACTCAATGGGACCCACCATCATGGGATGGGAATGATGCTGTACCTGGCGATGAAGAAGCGGACATGGATTTAGGAACACCGACATACGACGAGAGAAAGCACAGGCGAACAACAACAGCAGCAGCAGATACATCCAGTGAAACAGCCAAGAAGTGTAAAGATCATTTCAGGTCAAAGGTTAGTACAGTATTTTAATATTATGCCTATTAGTAAGACTTAAAAACTACTTTAGGACGCCTGCCTACCATAGAAAAATCTTTATACGCTAAAAGAATAATGTAGAAAATACAGTAAAACTGTAACTGGGAGACCTTATGTATTGTCATGGGTTATTGCAAAACATAAAGAGAAAAACTACACTCTCTGGTAGTGAATAGATATCAGCTGTATCGTGATTGGTCTGGATCATGCATGAGCTTTCTATATCCGACCAATAAGAACTGAGCTGATGTAAACATAACATTTATAATTGACTATACAATTTTATGCATTTAAAAATTGTAAATATTTGTTATTATTTGTCAGATGTCTGGTTACGTAGTGACAGTATTAAATACCTACAGGAAACCTGAATGCAAAATTGGACGAATCACAAACACAGAGGATTTTAAGCACTTGGCCAGAAAGGTAATACATTTGTACTATTTGTACCCATTAGCCCATTTTAGTATTAGTAGTTAAGTTAGTTAGATTATTAGTACCAGTAATTCCAATGGAAAATATTGTACAGTACACAAAAAGAAATCAATGTTAACCTAACCACCCATTGCCAATATACACATATAGCAAAGAAATGTATTGTCAATGCCTGTAATATACTGGATTTTTAAAAACTTTGTTTTATATTTAATATAAAATATATTTTGTTTTATTCGTATAGTTAACACATGGTATAATGGCCAAAGAATTAAAACATTGCAAAAACATGGAAGATCTAGAAGTGAATGCAAACGTGAAACACAAAGCCAAAGAATACATTCGCAAGTACATGGGAAGGTATGGATCACTCTATAGAAAAGAACCAGATTAACGCTTGAGGAGCAACAAGGGGTCTTCAACAAGATGTGGGGTACTCAACTAGACAGGGGTTACTCAAGAAGATGGGGGAAGGTGCTCAACAAAACAGGGGAACTCAATAAGACAGAGGGTACTCAACAAGACATAGGGTACTCAACAAGACATAGGGTACTCAGCAAGACATAGGGTACTCAACAAGACATAGGGTACTCAACAAGACGAGGCTACTCGGGGGTCACTCAACAAAACAGGGGTCACGCAAGAAGACAGGGGTCACGCAAGAAGACAGGATCACTCAACAAGACCGGGGTCACTCAACAAGACAGGGGTCACTCAACAAGACAGGGGTCACTCAACAAGACAGGGGTCACTCAACAAGACAGGGGTCACTCAACAAGACAGGGGTCACTCAACAAGACAGAGGTCACTCAACAAGACAGGGGTCACTCAACAAGACAGGGGTCACTCAACAAGACAGGGGTCACTCAACAAGACAGGGGTCACTCAACAAGACAGGGGTCACTCAACAAGACAGGGGTCACTCAACAAGACAGAGGTCACTCAACAAGACAGGGGTCACTCAACAAGACAGGGGTCACTCAACAAGACAGGGAGCACTCAACAAGACAGGGAGCACTCAACGAGACAGGGAGCACTCACCAAACGGGGAGCACTCACCAAACGGGGAGCACTCAACAAGACAGGTGGTACTCAATTGGGTGCAAGCGTTGTAAGGAGATTAGAACATTTCAATATGATGTAGATAATGCCATTGATGCGTATTGATATATTCCAATAGAAGGAAGTTAGGGCGGTGGCTCATCATTGGCTACGTTTAAGATCAATGATAAAGAATAATAAGAATAACTGAAAAACTATCAGGGACTATGTATCTATTTTGCAACCATACAGGTAACATAGAGAAAGCTTATCATGCAAATAAAAATACAAATTTTGTTTTTAGCATTAATTTATGAGAAACTTACGAAAAAGCGCTGTAACATTATGAACGAAATCATTGCTTTTCATTCATTTTATAAAATCTTTCAATGTAGTTGAATATATGTCAGAATTTATGGCATGGATAAACAACACAGTAAACAAACAGTTTTTAACTCTGTTGGGGAGTTGCACTATTTTTTAAAAGAAGAAAATATGGCTAATTGCAGATACAGTTTAGAGGTAGAATACAAAAACTTAGGCTGAGACTTCAGCTTGTGCAGGTTTAATACAGTCTAAAGCCTTCGTTGCCTCAGATTTCAAAACCTTTCATGGGTTCCGAATTATCATGATTTTGAATTTATATATGTTTATAAATTATCAGCATATAATATAAAAGATGGATTTAAATGATAAAATGAAGATTCATGTTAATATTGATTTTTTAATACAAGTTGTCGATGTGTATAATAATGTTTGGTTTTTTATGTAAAGAAAACAAAAAGAACATGTAAATAGATGTTTTTCCAAGTTTGTTAATAAAAGAAATGAAATAGACATTTATGTATAGTTGAATTTGATTACCTCTATTTGAAAAATTATATTATATAATTATATACAGTACACCAATCAGTAGCAATCTAACCTTTGACACCGTCAAATAAAAAAAAATCTACGGAACGGCTGTGGAGATGAGCCTATAAAAACTCCATGAAATCATGTTTTTTTCAACAGCAGGAAGAGACGAGTAAAAAAGAAAATTTGACAACTTATTGAAACGTTTATTAAGAGGTAAAGGTGAGTTTGATTGTTGGTGTATACACATATGTATATAGTCTTATGTCATCCCTAGATTCGCCGGTTTTTTTTACTCTAGGCCTACTAGGCCTGGCCCTAGGACTAGCCTAGGCCTAGCTAGGTGGTAGGCCTACTACTATCTAGAGCCTACTAGAGGCATAGGCCTAGCTCCTAACTAGAGAAGTAGCCTTACTTATGGCTGACTGAGCCTACCTACACACATAACAACAGTACTACTACATATAGGGTTAGTTACTAGTTAGAGAGCTAGACAACTGCCTAGTATTAGAGATCCAACACACTATTGCGATATAATATAACTGCGATTGGTATAGATGATGGTATAGACTGGATGATGCCGATGGTGAGTAAAAAAACAAATCATCTGGGGAAACAATTTGATCCCTGGACCCTACTGCCGCAAATGCTGCACAACAACACTAACCAGTCAAAGAAATAGGTGTGCTTCTCCTGGCTTATTAAAGACTAAATGAAAAACATACTGTACACATGAAATAATTCAAATAGTTATCAATTTGTTTATTGTAACCAAATAAAATAAGTGGATGATTTTATACAATTACTGGCAAGAATATGAAAAGTTTCAACCAATGTATACAGTAATATAAATAACTTATCACAACAGCATTGTTTACTAAATGTGGGATCTTGGATGTCATCTTACTGCAGTAATCCACATTGTGGCCCATCTTCTTTTTTACTGCAGTAGAACAAATCTATCTGTCCTGAACCATTTAATCTACTAATACTATTAATATCATTTACTGATTGTAGATCTTTATAACCATGTGATCAATTAGTTTAATAGATTACTGTACAATTGTTTACATACTAATTAATGCAATTTACATTACTTTGTTATTATTATAAACATACTATATTTGTAGAAGAAACTTGATAGTTTATTCTTACTTGCCATCTCCACCCACCTCATATTATACATTGAAATTGTAAAATATATCTACAAATAAAATATATAATTTATCTATTGAAAAGCCCTTCAAAACTATTGTGGGCATTTTAGAAATAAAGTTAAATTGTTTTTCTTTATAAAATAATAAAATACATTACAGAGCACCATAGCTTTACAGATGCAGATGAAAAGTAGTTACAAATAATAAACAAATTAAATTTCTGTTTGAAAAAATTAAGGTTGAAATAATAGTTTGAAAATCTATATTTATTGACTAACTAATACTAGTTATCTGGTGTGAGTAAACATCTTTAAAGTTGAATTTAAAAAACAACTTTTCTATAAAACAAGTACATTAAAATAATAATGCAGATAGAAACTTGTGTATATTTTAAACCTAAACATTTCAATGAAAATTCGCATTGTGCTTATAGTACACTAACAGTAACTATAGAGTTTGCTTTATAAATACTGTATACTGTGTAGGCCAGATTAGAGTGGCCATTCGTGAGTACACAGTTTACAAGGAGCTCCCTCTAGAGTATAGTGTATACATTTGATTGACTTCAAAAGAATAAAGGCATAAGGAAAAAAGGACAATTAAAATGCTGTATTATTGACTTTACCATTCAATGTATCTGGCATTTTGCAAGTTTCAAATATACAAACATACAGTACATATAGCTTGACCTATTTACTGATTTTTTTAAGGGAAATTTAAGTGCTCTACTGCAGTGTACTGTGTAGGCCAATGTTTAACTGGAATGACTTTACACAAGTACAGTACAGCAGCATTTTACACTGTACAGCAAATAAACATATCAGCACCTTTTAAATATTGTAATAATATTACATATTGTATACTGTAATATGTTGTTAGATGGGGGAAGTAGTCAGAATACATGGTTTTTGGTCATATAGCCAAATTAAGTAAATTTAGTGTAGTTTTTATTATTCTATTCTTTGGGTGTAACACTGTAATGTTTATAGTTTTGAAAATAAATGTAATGATTCTCTGCTTTCCTTTCTCTCTTAAATAAAATATATATAAAAGTAAAAACCAACTGATATCTACATATCTTACACTGTACAAAGTTTATATACAATACAGTTAACTTAAGAATATTTATATTAACATTATGTGATTTGTGATAAGCTAACATACACTGGAATTACATTTAATACATCAGTTCGTCCAATTCGATGTAATGCTGCCACCAATAGTCCTAAAGTTGCATCCTCACGTCGACTCCAAATCATAAGCATTTTTTCAGCAGGTAAATGTTTATTAGAGTTTTTAATCAAACTGACGGTATCTTCTTCGGTAAAACCAAGCTCAAAAGCAAGTCCACGCCAATCACGACGATCAAGTCGCGTCGTTCCTAGCAATTTCTCTACTTCTTTTTTCTTTTCGCTAGGCAGGTCAACGTATAACATCCCTACGGGCACTGGGGGAAAAAATTTAAAAAAACAAATTAGTACTTTTAATTCAGCTAGATATGTCATGTGTTTTCTAAATTCCACATCAGTATTACTGTTCTAATTTAATAAACAAATATAATTCAATTGGTTGTAACGAATTAAATAAAATAATAATTATTAATAATCATTATTTAAAATATGAGAAGTAAAAGTACATTTTAAGAACAAAATTCTTCAGCTTGTTGTAGGTTAGTTTTCTCACACTGTTTGTGTGTACTTAAGATAACGATGGTACTTGACAGGTTTAATTGGTTTGGGTCAATTGAACATTGGCTAAAATTATATACACATTACTGTAACCCCCCATCTATACATTGTAAGCAGACATATAATTAAAATTGTTGATCTTATTTCATTTCCAATGTGAGATAAATGATTGTTATTGAAAAAGACAACCATATGCACGCTTTTAATTTATATTGAATGCAATAATAACATCTTTATTTCTTACGATTACTGTTAATGACTATGGTAATTACTAATACAAAGCATGATTTAAAAAGCAATTTATATGCCGACAAATATCACACTAAGACTACATGGTTTTACAATAACATGTTTACTTCACGAGCAAATTTAGATTTTAATATCTACGTTTTTATGAAGCCAATGTACTCTAGACTGAAATGTTGCTATAGAAACCATCATAAAACAGTATTAAAACATATTTCATTTATATTTTATCGGCATAAGACATAATGGATAATTTTAATACCGGTATGTAAATATTTTGTAAGTAAAAAGAGGTGCCAAATTGCCTATAACCTGTATTCATCTTTTGATATTGCATGCAATTAATATGAATAATAATATAAATCCCAACAACAAGGATATTACGACTGGAAGGACAAACATAATTAGTTGATGTGGCAACCGTTGTATAATAATAAGAAAAACAAAATTAAAATGAATTACAGTATAAAATTTGCAATAGCTTATTATTACTGATGCAACAAGGTTGTGCCTAAAGCCCTCAAACTTTAATTAGGACAAAGTAACAATAAATAATCAAGCCATTAAATTGTTTAGATCATGAAGAATGAGAAAGTATATCTATGGATACACTGTCATGAAAGCAAGCATAAAAATAGCACAAACAAACCAATTAGTAATTACATCGTAAGCAAAATAATCGTTTAGTTCAACTGAATGTCCTTGTCGGTCATATGTGACTAAAAGCATCTGAAATTATTTCAGATCAACTCGCTGATTTGCAAGTCAGAAACTGTTAGAATAACTTTGTTGTTAACCAAAATATCAGTGCTATTTATTAACAATTGACCAAAGGCATACAATAGTTTTGAGTACAAATGAAGCTTTATATTACAGGTAACCCAAATTGACCTAATAAATAGTACTAGTGTAATTTAACAGAATATTTAAGTCGAACACCAATTTACAGTAGAAAGGCTTATCCCATTTAATAAATACATTTTCTCAACTTTACTAATACAAATATTTAAATTTGTTTTATTTTAGCTATACAAGTAGTTAAATTTTAAATATTAATTAATAATTATTATATAATACTGTATAACTTGCATATTTTTTATATTTATTTTCTAATGCCTACTTTGTAATCATGATTTTTGCAGTAACTAATACTATACAACAAATAATTTTAACATTAATAGTATTGTCAACAATGGTACAGTGGTACGTAGATTTGCAGTACTTAATAGTACTGTAACTATACAACAAATAATTGTAACAATTAGTACATTCAACAGATGCAGTGGTACTAGTAGTAGAGGTAGGGTTTGGGGTTGAGGTGGTGGGGTAAGTGTTGTGGAAGTAAAGAAAGGAATAGGAGTGGTGATAATGATGGTTTAGTGTATACTTACTTGCCATGAGTGGAGCATGGATACTTGGCATACTATCCATTAACTTCTGACTTTGTAGACTACTAGAATATGGAGCAGATAGCTTAGAAGAATGCAGACTAAGTTGTTCTTTTGTTAAACCTTCACCATTATTTAATCTGCAAAAATAAAATAATGTATGTTGATATAAAGTTTGCGGTACACCACGTATATTAGTTCTGAAAAGAACTGTTGAGTGTCTTGACGTTTCGATCAATATGCTTTGATCGTCCTCAGAACTGATAATATAGTTTTTTAGAAAAATAAAAAAATGTACACATCTGAAATAATAATTGAAATAATTAAAATGTATTATAAATTATTTTTGGGGCATTAAACAGATTAAATTTAATTCTAACCTGTAAAAACATACATTTATAAATAAATTTACGTTACAAACATTGTTTTTTAAAAAAACTTTGTGTGTGGGGATAAAGTAGAGTGAATTATTTTATAGCATTAGCGATTGATTAAATTGACCTCTTATACATGTTTTCTGTAATGATATCCAACTGCTTTTAAGTTAAGGCCCAGCGGCCCTCCATACCAGCCACACAATGTAACAATTTCTTAGCTATTTGCGATAGACCAAAAAGAAGCAGAGACAGACCAACAAGATGCCGAGTATGATAATCATATTAATGGTGTTGAACTTGGCAGCAGTAAATGGACTAGTAATAAACTACAGGCTGAGATATATAAATCAAATACTGTCCTAAGAAACACTGTAGGAACCTATCCTTTGCAAATAATGTACAAGAAAAATCAACTTAAAACTAATAATGTAAAGAAAAACCTATCCCTCTTTATAAATAAAATGACTTTTATTGCTTTTGTTTGGTTAAGGCAATTTTTATTAAATTCTGTTTTACAGCATCATATAAATTTGTGGATATTTTTATTAAAATTAAAGCAGAGTACGGCAGCAACAATGAAACACAAAAACTGTTACACCTGTAGGTTTTTTTCAGCATGGAGGAGAACCATTTTTAAGCTGTTTAATCATAAATTATAACCACAAACTTTAAATTAATAATAAAGGACATGATTTTAAGGAATATCAAACATATTATTACAATATATGTAGCACAGAATTTGTTACAAAAAATCCACACTAGGAATTGAGAGTTTGTAGAAGAATAACCATGGCAACTAATCTACCTGTACAAAGTAGAACACTAGTTACCATAGCAACAAATCCAGATTGTGTGGATAATGCTCATTCATTTTAAAAATGATTCATTTTTGATCAAATGAACAATCATTTTATTGAAGGATTGGTAAATAACAACAATACTTTAATTGAATGGTAAATTTAATTGGTAATTAATATAATTAATTAAATTTGGTTTAAATCCCCAATGATTTGATATAATTAATTAAAAAATGAATATTGAATGAACAAAAGTTAATTGCTAATTTAAATTTAATGAATTAAAATATGTAATTAAAATCTATGATCAGAAAATGTAATTATTAAATTTTACACTAGGCTAATCAGCAATCAATAGTTTTATTAAATATAAATATTAAAATCATAAATGAAAATATAAAGAAATACCTTACTATACTGTTATTAAAGTTAAGGTAAAAAGGCAAAAAAATAATAAAAGAATTACTTATAAAAATGGTTAAAAAATATTCAAATGTAATTAAACGAGATAAAATAACATAATTAATATAGAATAAAATAATATAAATATTATTAACCTGTGAGGTTTCTGTTGTTGCACTTTAATTTTATAAAATGACCACTTCTTATAAAGAACATAAGCTACAAGTCCTAGCACCACACATCCAAGTATTGCGCAATATAACGGTACTATGTTGGCGCTCTGTTTTTGGTTAACATAATAAAAATGTGTTGTATGATCGACTGGAACAGGTATGGTCACTGGCGATATTACTGTAAAAAAAATAGGAAAAAGGAACTGATTACTTATCGGTACAAAAAATAAACCATTGTGGACATGAAATTCATTATCAAATACTTACCATAAGTATTTAAAAAAATCTTGAATGCATGAGCAGATCAGGGGGAGGAGAAGCCCAGCTGGCCTAGGTTCCCCCCACCCCCTCTACATTTTGAAAAAAAATACATTGCAAAAGATAGCACATTTGTTTAAGCTCAGCACTTAATAAATGCTTTGGTCCCCCACTATTTCAAAATCCTGGATCTGCCAATGAAATGATGTTTAATAATAATGTGATGCAAAATGAATCTTTAATGAGATAATGGAAAATCTGCTAAAATCATTTATTTGTGAGTTATAGGCAAGAGAGGAACATTTTACACAATGCACACAGAACCCACCTGTTTTTCACACGCTCATATGGACACGTTCTATTATTCTTAACATTGTAATAACATTTTGTGATGACACAAAGATTCCAGAATACTTGCTCAAATAGTTACTTTCATAGAGTAATCTTATATTTCTTTTTAGATACTGTATTTGTTTTGTGTCATTTTGTATTGACATTATTAAATAACTGTATTTTAATGATCAAAAAACAAACATAAACCATCCCTAGGACTGTATGACCTATAACATTAAGCTGAAACTATGATAATTTAATTTGGTTGTATGTACCACAGGTTGACTAAGATCATGCCTCGAAGCCATAGATGAAATTTTCCTATAATGA
The DNA here is from genome assembly GCF_963402885.1 of Antedon bifida. NCBI lineage: Eukaryota > Metazoa > Echinodermata > Crinoidea > Comatulida > Antedonidae > Antedon > Antedon bifida. The sequence goes on along the minus strand of NC_136226.1, from coordinate 9,356,923 downwards.
AGGAAAAGGGCATTCACTAATAATATTTAAAATAATGTTATGGTATGTACAGTTATATAGACATGGTTTCCTGGATGAAGTTGTTTTTATCCAGTTTAAATTTCTGCACCCATTCTAAAGCCAGACTCAGATACTATCAAAGAGTACTTACTATCTGTAAACCCCCTTTCCTGCCCTGCCCACTATTTTTTCGCTTTTTGACATCAACTAGGCTAAGCTACATGTACAGTATTAGTAGTAAATAATGATTTCATCCATTGCATTGTTGTGTCAATGCGCCATGAGCATCTCATTTTTTATAGGCGGCGCAATATAAGATATTCTTATTATTTAACTCCTACAGTACATGTTTGTGTAGATATTATATAATCTTGTACTAAACAGTAGGAAGGGGAAATTGTATTGAGTAACACCTGATTTCTTTCTCCCCCTGTTGTCATTGTTAAATTGAAAGACCCCATAATACTATTATAATTTGATGTGTATTCAATTTCTAATTTGTTCTAAATTCTGCTTCAATTCAAGTTCGATACAATTTTCACAATTGTTGACCCAGTTTAAGTCAAATGTTGATATTATGACCATATATAGATTTATAAAGGTTATTTTATTTTGTACTTTATTAAATAGTTTTTGTGTGATATTTCTTCAGATTGATAAGTTAAATCTAGGGTTCACGTATCTTGGCCTTTTTTTTTTAGTTTGAAATATATAGGCTAATTGACAGAAAGAAATGAACTAACAAATGCAGTTAACTTAATGTATTCAATTAAAATTTGAAATGCATTACTGTAAATTTTCGAAATAAAAGACTTAGAAGTGACAAAGAAATAACTAGAGTACAAAATGACAATTGAGTGTAAATATGAAAGAACACAATTAATATAGTAAATGTAAAGTAGATATAAAGATTATAAGGTATTAGTCAGAGTGTTGTATAGAATGAAAAACTTCTTTATTATTAATACATACATAGTTAACCTACAATCTAATCTTTTCTGCTTGTACTTTTTAAAATATGCATTTTTTATGACCGGCATGCACGATAGGTTTTGCCTCGGGCATGTTTCACAACATCAAAGTAAGCCGAGTAAACGACCTATGTGCTGCTATCGCCAGTATAATACTTAGAATCTACAGTAAACTTGACAATTGTTTCTAAATCAGTCAAGTACAAAAATACTGATCTTTATCTCTGAGCACCTTTTAAAATAATTCATAAAGTGCTAGGTTCTATTTTTCATTATGTTATTGTATAAACTACAACCCTGGTATTATTCCATTCCAAACATATATTTATTCATGTTACTGTTTCATATGTCATGGTGTTAGTAATTAATTATTAATTTCTAAATCAGAAAATAATATATTAAAACTATAACATTGTAAACTAAATAAATATTATAAGTGAAAATAAAATGTTCATTGAACTTGGTTGAGTCGTGTTAAGCTTTGTATTCATACAGTTCTCATACATTAACTCTCCTAGTAAAGGATTTACAATGTCGATTGAGACATGAGGGATATAGTGAAGAATACATATGCCACATAAACCTTGCCCTAGATCCACCGGCAATCCCTCGACGACGCCATCATAATCAGAATCATTTAAAAATAGAACAGAATCAGAGTTAAACTGGATAATAAATTTAGAAAAGAAAACATTATTTCATCAATAAATGCTTTTACTAAATTTTGTTCTGATCGCAGTATTTGATATTAGTGACTCAAATTTTAACAGAAATTGTTAACATAATAACTATATTGCTTATTGGAAAACACAAAAGACACATTACTGTATGTGCAGTAGGCCTATATTGCTAGGAGATAAACACTATAGCATTATTGTAGTATTGAATATCAGTTTAATAGCATAGAAATGATTGAATTAAAAATAAATTTGTATGCAATTTTATTGTGTAGCGTTTTGTGTAAGTTTCACCTTAACCTGTGAGTTAAGTATAAAACCACTAATAATTGGTGCTAAATTATTGATGTTATATTTAACCTGGTTTGTTAATCTACAGTAGGTGCTTGTCCTTTAATAATAGGTTACCATGTACAAATCAATGTGTTACCTAAGGTTGTAATCGATACAATGCAATTTGATAAAGTAAAATAAGTTTACTTTGCATGTTGATACTGTTCAACAAACCAAAATGTGCCTAATGGTTGTTTTGGCGTACTCAAGACTTTGCCCTATACAATTATACTATTTACTTTACTTATCCATAGACGAAAATACATCCATAAACTTATTTGCCTATCTTAATCTTTATACTATTATTAATATAACGATAGATTAAAGTATTAAAGATGTAAAATAGAAAACTTGAAAAACAAAGATTGATAAAATCAGACTATGTAGTTTTTCAGTTTGAATAAATTTGTTCACTTTTGTTGAAAAAAAAAACGAAAAAAAATAATTTGTTTTTTTTAAAGAGACAAATTATATCTTTAATAGGTCTGTTGTTGGAAGATTTATTTTGTAATGACAGTATGATACATTATCACATTGTGTTAGGGAGGGAATAGCTAACAATGGACCTCTATAACACTGAAGGTTTGTTGGCAAAAACACACTGTGTACAAAGAGCAATTTATGTCGCTAGTTATTTAATAATATTGAAAGTTGTGTTTCATTGTCCTTGCTTACGCTCATTAGAAAGATTTTCTAATGTAGGACGCTAATTAAACTTTAATACACCGTATAGGATAAAGGAATAAAGATTGTTAGCTATTTTTGATACCTTGCTGGTATCATGACCTATATTCCCTTCAATAACATAATATAATTATTAATGATAAAATATAAAATAATTAACTTAAAGCTCTCCAACAATACACATTGTTGATATCTTTTATTACATTAGAGCATAGGAAACCCGTTAGGTCATACATAATGCTTATAAAAAACCACAATAAACACGCCGACATCATTGTTTGTCAACTTTATGTTTCTAGAGCGCTGTTTATAATTTACGAGTGGACTCTGAGACAAATTATGATCCTTTTAAGTAGATAACCAAACACACTTTTGTGTACTTGATTCAATTTTACTAGTTTGGTGGAAATACCACATCATGACAACAAAGTTATAAAACTCTAACGGAGGTCAGTGCAACTGTTCCGCAGAGGTCAATTTGGTAGATTGAAGGAGATTTCATTGGTCATTATTAAGCAAAATAAAGAAATAAAATTGTTATATTACCTAGGCCTCAACCACTTGGCATTCCTACAGTAGTCAATAACCTTCTATGAGATTGATTCTTACCCTTTTGTGGTAAAATACGTTTTCAAATTAAATTAATTTCCAGTAGTTAAAATGAAACAATGGGTAATTCAGTTCGTTTACTGTACAGTAAATGATTAAATATATTGAGGGATATGACTTATACAAGGAAGGTAACACAAATGGATAAAAATTACTGAAAATTAGCTCAAAATTCAGGAAATATGTTCATTTAATGGAAACAATTCAATAACTTAAATTTCACAATTTATAGCTGTTGTTTTTGGTTGAATAAACAATTTAAATATCCGACTTTTTACATTCTTAAAATCCACCTTTTACTATTATAAGCTACCATTACTTCAGATTAAAACAATAATTTATTAAGCAACCATTATAGCAACCATGGGAGACAACTAAAACTGTTATAATCAACTTATAACCAATAACTGACCACTTCCCACCACCAACCAATCAGAAAACAGCATCATTAGCACTTCCTTCTATTGGCTAAAACCTGACCACTTCCATCTTAATGGTCAATCATGAAAGAAATTATAGGTCAATAAATGTTAGAAGTCTTGCTTTGACTATTATGGTCAATAATGGCTGAAATCACTATCACCTTTTGGTAAAATCTTTTATGAGAAGGTGCATACTTTTTATTAAATTAAATGGTCATTAACTGTCCAAAAACCATGTGAATAAATTTTAACTATCAAATTAATTATGGCTAATAAATGTCCAGACTAAACAGCATGATATTTTTGCTGTTCCCATGCCAGTGGTCATTTTTGGTGCCAGACCTAATGCAAGTTTACTGCTTTGGCCCTGGTCAAAGCTGGTTGTAAAATGTTGTTGTTGGTCTTTTACAGTTATATTTGTCATCAATTATAAAAAATCAACCTTGAGATTTTATGATCTTAATGTTTGATGTCTTTTCCCATTGATATGTGTAATATCACTATATACATTTCTATACAGGGACTAGTATTACTATATATAATGATAATAATTTATTTGGAAGCTACACTTTTGAAACAGTGGCACACTTCTTGAATGAATGTGCGTCCAGAGTAAGTAAAATAAAAGTTGTGTAATATACAGTATTATACTGATCAATTTTCACCATTTTTGATCAAGCATTTGTGATTTAATATTTGAATTTGGAAGTGTTATTTTACATAGTCTATTTAGTCTGAGTTGAAAGATCTATGTCTATTAAGACATCAAGAGAAACATGATCATGTACTAATCTGTTTCTAACAACATGATAATAACATGATCAATCATTTGAAACATAATAACATCAACACATTTCCAGATGAATAAAAAATCGAGTTTACATGATAATTGTTAACACTTTGAACATCTGCAAGTGAAATACCTACTCAAATTGAGATCGATGGAAGAGATACCACAGCATCCTGAAGTGTTTTTATGAGTGAAGACTTTGAAACGATTATCAATATTTTATGCGTAGCCACTCATGTGTTTTTTAGGCTTGCTTCTGGCTTTCTTATCCTTGTCGCCACTCGTTTCTTTAGGGCATGTTTTCGCTACAACATCATTCAGTTTTTCAGGCATCAGAAGTTGTATAATTGCAAAAAACTGTTTTCATCCTTTGCAATCAATTAATCTGCGTTTTTGCCAAGGACATTCCTTTCATTTGCGAGATTGCTCATCTGAGCAGGAAAATTGGGCCAAATTCCAAATTGATTTTGTTTTCAAATTTAGGTTGAATGAACATGTGTCTGAGAGCTTTACAACAAAGTCACATCAATACAATACTTCCGTAGCACTGTCACTCAGCAGGACAGACCGAAAGATGACAGGGAAAAAAAACTTAGATTTTTTCCACAAAAGGGGCACTTACCTACTTAGTGTGTGTATGTACATAGGATTGGCAAAACATTCTCATGAGCTATAGGCTAGTAAAAGTAGGCTTATTTACCAAAATTTACTGATTTCTAATAGGGTACAATATGTTGGGCTTGATTGAACAGGTAAGGAATGGTTTATTTGCCTGGCAATGGCAGTTAGCATCAACATTACCAACCAGACACAAAGAAATCTTAGCAAACTAACAGCAAGACTGACCATATCCTAGTAATTTATAATAACTATAAACCTATAAACATTCAACAATATTGAGTATCCAAAGTTTATAATAAGATCTATATTACTGTAATAATTATATTGTGCTGTACGCAATATGTTTTTGATTGTATACAAAGAAACCTTTTAACACAAAATTATTATAAACATTTCTAAACAAAGCGGGCATTGGTGGCGACAACGTGCGGCAGTAGTGACTTAATGAGAACATGAAAATGTTGTTTACGTCTTAAAACATGAGCAGAATGAACCAAAGAAAAAATTAATGTGTTGATGGCTGTTCCTTTTAGAACACTCACCATTATATCTATGATGCTTTTTTTGGTAGCTACTGTAAATACTACAAAGCAACTACAGTCATTAGAAAATATCATAAAACTCAGATGAAAACTCTAACTTCCTTAAAACCCTCTGAAAAATTTTGTAAAACATTTATACAAAAATAAAAGATAGAAACATTCCGTAACCCAACCTAAATCTGTAAAATTCATATTTAAAACCACTTTTCAGAAAAACTGGCTTTTGTGGGTTGAAAGGTTTGAAATGTGGTGAATATTGTTCAGTTTTTGGAAAATTGGCATTCTAATCTTACTGTACTGTACAGTACTACAATAGACCTGGTAAAGCAATATAAAAAATATAAAATGTGTAATTAAATCCTTCTCTATAGTAAGTTAATGAAATGCATGTAAAAAAAAAAGTTGTAAGAAATGTCACATACAACATTTGCATGACTTTTCATAGAAACAACAGTTTATGCTATATTTTTCTATTTGTATAGCAAACAAAGATACCGCAAACAAACTAAAAATACCACACAAAATTATGTTGTAACAATTGCAACATGAGTACTACAAACACAAGCAGTAGACAACTTATACGACCCACTGGGGTTTTGATATGAACACCTACACTGGCTGACCATTTAATTACTTTGACCCTGGGTGAAATTGTAGTGTAGTGTGAACCAAGTTCAATTACATCATGACCTTACATTTATTGCTTTGACCTAACAATGAATTAATTCAGAAAAATAGAATAAATTAATTTTATTTGAATTGTAAAATAATGTTTTAATGTATATGGTATAAGGTCATCATTCTACTCAAACAATGAACTCTTGTTAATGTTGTCAATATTATCATTCATTTGTCATTGTTAATTGTAAGACTAATCATAAGACTGTAAAATATTGCCTTTGTCATTTATCAGTGTATGCATATTTTTGAATAATTGCTCTATATATTGCAAGTTGTCAAATTTTGAATGATATTTAACTGTAGTTTTTGACTGATTATGCCCTGAGGCAGTAGCCTGTAGGTTTACTAATATAAATATTATTATTCTTTAATATGTTTTATATCTCACTACATTACAAAATGTTAACATGTGTAATTTTAGTGTATAATAATATTACAAACATATTATCAAAACTAAATTAGTTTGTTGGATTTTTTCTACCTGAAACATTTCTTGTTTTGTCAGTCAGTAACAAAGCCGATATGCAAATTTCATATTATTTGAATGCATTTTAATGAGTATTATTGATCATAACCGTTATTCATCATATTTTTATTTTCTACTAAAAGTTATCAGTCAACTGTAATGACATTATTGGGTGATATGTACTTTAATACGATACCATTTCTTAAACAAATATGTAAAAAATTAAAGTAATAAAAAAGTATTTTAATAAAATTAATTTCAATATACAGGTACTGTATTTGTTACAAAAATTAGTTATAATTTAGCAAAATCATGTCATTCGTTTATGTGTATGTACTGTATATACTGTACATGTATGTATGGTATATGAAACATAACTATGAAGAAATTGAATGGATTTGAGAGTACAGTAAATTTTCTAAGTGAACTAATTTAAGTAAACTGAAATCTAAAAAGAATTTAATACAGGTTTAAAACAGCCTTTTGTTGAATGTTATTGTTGGTTTTAAATAATAGTTTGGGTACAGCACTGTTAAAATCAATTGAAAACCAATAACAGGCCATTTGTGGTTTAAAATGTTTGGTTCAGTGAGTGTTAGAGTTAGTACACTTCAGTCAACTGTGTAATGTGAATTGTTTGGCCTAGGTCACGCATCACACTTTTAAACTACCGAACTGGTGCAAGCGAAGGGTGTTATCATCGCGATACGGCATCAAGCTTCGTCTCTGACTCATCACGGTAGTCTGGCTTAGCACCGGGGATCGAGGAAGGTGAAGTGATCTCTCTCGAGATATTTGAAATGCTAGATAAAATATTACAAGTAACAGCTGGGAAAGGCAATTAATATGTGACATAAAAACAACAGAGGCTACTAAGAGTTCAGATAAAACAGTAGTAGTTGCCTTTAAACCGTGTACATGAATCGCAACAACCAATAAAGTATTATACCAAGAAAGTGGGGGAAAGGAGATAACTAAGAATCCTCTAAAAATGACATAAATAGTGCAATTTAATGTCAGCTATTATTTTACTTTTTAACTATTAATATAAAAATACAGTAGCACCTCTATTAGGAGGACACCTAGGGATGCAAGAAAATGTTCCTTGAATAGAGTGTCCGAAAGAAGGGGTTCTGTATAATCAAGAAGGGTAATTTTAAATAACTTGTGTATAGGTACAGTACTAATTTGTCAAACACTGATTGTAAACTTCTCTTATCCTTATTGAGACTGCACTGCATAAGAAACTGACATTGAAGTTGAAAAACAGACACTGGGTTTTAGAAAGCTCAGAAATCTAAACTTTCTTGAGAGATTGTTCCTGATTATAACTAAAATATTTGATGCAAATAAATGAGAAATTTGAAAAGTGAGAAAGTAGGCGTTGGTTGTTTATATGCAGCATCTATCTGTGTAAGGTATCAAATTCTTGCGTTCAAATTCCATACCAGCTACGGATAATTGGTAATTTTGTCACATTAGTTCAATAAATTACAGCAACGAACCATGAATAGACTGGATTCTCATACGCAAATGAATTCATTAATTGGATGGATAGGCAAAACTTCTTTCGGCGAGGAGTAGTTAATACAACTATTTGATATAATTACTGGTAGAATTATGAACAGGGAATGTACTAATAGGACAAATAATCTAATCAAACAATAATCAGATAACATGTACACAGACAAAAAAAAAAATTAATTTCATTATTATCTTTTTAGGTATATAAATTACTGTTTGCTGATGATACCCCGATTTATAACCCCAATTAAAATGATTGGATTTGGAATGAATTTAGTGAGTATAATAATAATATATAATATAATAACAGCAAAGCAGTAAGTAAAAGTTACTTATTTTCAAGTGATTGCTAAACTTGATAAATTGGAGATGTTCGATATTTCATAGTAAAAAACAATGTATTTAAATGTACTTTTAAAAAAGAATATCAGCATTTATACTTTTTATACTTATTTTCAATGGTGTCCAGAAAAAACAAATTGTATACTTTCTTTAAATATCTTTTACACCCAAGCTATATCTCAAGGTTTAATCTAAAGATTGTGAATTTGAATTTAAATATTTTCGTAATAATGAACCATGAACCTTTGAGTTGATTTTTCTGAATTCCAAAGCCTGCTTTTTTCAGCGCTTTTACAACAATCCAACCGAGTTCTCAGCACCAGTTCTTTGAGGTATCTAACCCTACTACCATTACATCTTTAATAGATACGCATCTACCTCCACGTATTTCAATTTTACAAAATTACCACCATATTTTCTAAACAGGTGCCATATTATATCAACAGACCGGTTGACTTTGGGTGCAATTGGCAGACGATACTGTTGCCGATTTGCTCGCCCTGTTCCAAGCCGTGGAACGAATCATTCGCTGACATATTCAATTATTTGTGATGAGTCACACTTGATCTAAGGCCTAGCTTCCCATGGCTTCTACTCACTGAGTAAATTGATTAAGTACACATCTAATGTTGTGGAAATTTTATAAAGTGTTTATGCAAAGATATTTTAGGAAGGTTTATAAAGTGCAAACATGTTTCTATATGTAAATAAATAGTACAAATATTACTATTACTTTACTGTGTCTTGTACTGTATTACTACTGTATACAGTTATCTATATTCAATTAATAATAGTTAATTAATATTTAAAGTATTTCGCAATCTACAGTTTCTTTATTTCTCGAAGTATATTAATTAAACAGTTAATTCCTTAACAAATTGTAAAAGAAGTTTTTAACTATTAATACTAGCGCAAACCCAGCACAAATGGAAAAAAAAATCTGTAAACTAGTGTAAGTACTGATGAAAAATATATAAAAGACTACCGGTATATTATTATATATTTATATTATACTGTATTAACATTATATTTTTATTAACATGAGACTTTGTTCAATCATCACAGTACAATCTTCAATCCAGCTTTTGTGTGACAAGTTAATTTCTAAGATATTGATCATTTTACTTTTTAACAAAAAAACATTTAATTCTTATTTTAGAACTAATCAAGCTCTTGTACAATCCAATTTACTTTTTTTATTCTCACTGCAACTTGCCGATAAGTTCACAATGCACAATAGCCACAATGTTCTATTGTCGGTGTGTTCCTTGCAACTAAAACTTTAACAAAGGAGTTAAATTAAATAACCCTACAACAACTAACTAATTTACTTGAGAATTATAACACTAATCTGTAACGTGCTATATATTCACACTGCAAACAATAACAACCAATTGTTAAACAACTATTTCGATATGATCTTGTTAAAATTAGACCATGGTATGCTTTAAGCTATCGACCTCCTGAAATATAGTACAATGGAATAACATTATAATTCAGTATTGTATTGTATTGTAAACTATGAATTTCCTTTTTCATATGAGATTGATTAATGAATTTCAGATTAATGTTTGTGATAAGACGTTTGTTTTCTTTCTTGCCTACCCTTTATGTAAGTTAATTTATCCATATACCTGTAATACTATACAGGTAGTACTGTAGTAGAATACAACAACAAACAACTAATAGTCATCCTAAGCTGTAAAAAAAACCCCAATGTAAATGCAATTTTGCTACATCATTCTTAACCTCAGTTCTTCAGCCATTTGTTTCTGAATTAACAAGCAAGCAAATTTTCATTTCCGAAATGTTTACAGACCACAGTAGAACCCCTGGGGGGACACCTTTGGGACTCAACAAAGTGCCTCAAGTGCTGTATTGGGTAGCCTACTGTAAACCTTTAAAACATAACATTATTGCCCCTTATTCATTTCACAGGAGGAAAGTGTCTCCTTATAGGGATGTCCCCTGAAAATATGAATTTTTTTACAGTATCTCTATGGCGGTTCTACTATACAAGCAATTAGTTTTTTTTTTAAAGCATATTAAATATATGATTTAAATCCTGTTTAAAACAATAAACTTATAATATGTTTCAGTTATTTTAATGTTATTGAAACAAATTGTAATAAAAATATTCCATGACAGATTTAGTGCGATAGCAAACTAGAGAGAATGACCATGATTTTGGGGTTTTTTTATGCAAGCAAAGTCTAGAAACTGCTGTACTTAATAATGTTCCAAGTTTTTATGTCTAGTTACATTACTGTCACAAGTTAAAAATAATTAGATTAGGTAGCAGCAAAGAAAGCTCGAAAACTCCAGCTTCACCAAATGTTGACCTCTTGACCTAATGCTCCACACAATGACGACAGTTGCCTACTAAAAACTGGTTTTTACTACGAATACACTCGTAGCCTTGTTTGAATAATTTAGTTTATAATCTATTTAACACTTGACTTTACAACTTGCTATCAAATATTGATATTTGTTGAAAATAATTTCAGATGTGGTATATAACTTGTTATTGTATTTTAAATTATTAGAGGAGTTGAAACATAATAAATATTTAAGATAATGTTAAGATATTTTTGAATAATTTTCTAATTTTATTTTACTTTTTTTCTATGCATTGCAGGCCTACTGATGCAGGTATTGAAGAATTGTATTACTAAAAGAGGACCTGTTACAAAGAAGATTAAATATTAGTTTGTAGTGTCGACTGTACTGTAGGTCTACTAACTTTATTTTGAAAGAACAAATTTTTAAATGTTATTGTATTTTTTTTTATACAGGCCTACTGATGCAGGTATTGAAGAATTGTATTACTAAAAGAAGACCTGTTACAAAGAAGATTAAATATTAGTTCGTAGTGTCAACTGTACTGTAGGTCTACTACTGTATTTTGAAATAACAAGTTTGTTACGTAGTACAGTACACGTTACAGTACACTAAGTCTGATCTGAATGTAGGTAACTATGCACTTATGTGTTCTGGTTGAAAGAATTTCTGTATTTTCTTTTCAACATAAATATATCACAATATTTTATGAGCATAACAGCTGACATCCTGGCGGTATTTGATACAAAATACCGACATTAATTATTATGTTGATGATGACACCCACAAATGTGGACATTTTATACATGAATTTATATTGTTAACTTGATGTCTGTTAATGATTGTGTACTGTAATGTATTGAAGTTATGGTTGTTCACATCAATTCAACTTCCATTAAAAGTACTCGCACTGTACTTTTTTACACTCTGGCTGCTGAAAATGGCCAAACATAGTGACCGGATTTATAAAGGTACATTCGCACAAGACGGCACCGTTTGGGAATATAGACAATTTTAAAGAATATTGATCGGCACTCTTCTGTTCCATGAAGCGGAACATGTGTGAATGTACTGTAACCCGTCCCAAGGCTTGAAAAATTCATTAAGGATTTATAAGAAAACGGATCAGACAGAAAACGGATCAGACAGAAAAAGATCTGGAAATTCAATGGTAGACATCAAATATCCCAGTAGAAGGCTTTTAATCAAAACTGTATGAGATATTATAGTTCACTATAATATCTCTATGGTATGACTAAATGAAAAGAGACACATTTTTATTTATAAAAAGAATGAATTGAATGTTGTTCAAAATGTAAGAAAATGAAAAAAAAAAATGATGGAAAATAAACTTACCTTCACAAACTGTATCTTGTAGCCAGGTACAGTTGCTGATCTTTCTCGTACCCACTGGGCATATGCTGCAGTCTTGACATCCTTTAACATTACTATACTCATCAGAAAATGTTGAATTACCACATTTAACGCATACAGAATTGTGGTCTGCAGAACATGGTGTTTGCGCACCATACCCCTTCAAACAGAGGTCACACTGCCTGCATGAGGAATCGTCTTTATTTCTATAGAAATCTTTTTTACATTCACAGATTGTATCGTGTGTGATATTACACGGTTGTTTGACTAGTTCATTAGTTGGGCATTTGCTGCACATATTGCAAACATCACCTCGACTTGATGATGGCGAGAATGTAGTGCCGGGTATACATGCTTCGCAAATTGTGTTATTTTCATGACCACACGGTGAAACAACCCCAAACCCAGGTGCACACTCCTCGCAGCATTCACCATTCGAAAGCCACCTATCACCTGGACATATTGGCGACCCTAAAACCTGAAAAATAAAAAATATTTGTTGTCTGGTGTCTTCTAGTCATGCAAAAACACAGTTTAAACTTTATATTATTATCTACCACCGCCCAAAATTGTTGGGGAAGGTTGCTATTGGTTTTAAATTTTATTTGATTGTAGATGGAAAGTTACATACAAGAAGAGTATGATGAACTAAGGGACAGGTATTTATTATCAATTTTTTATGTTGGTTCGATTGGGTTTTCTATGTTTAGTTGGGAGGTTTGCGGTGTTTAGCAATACCCTTTATTATGGAATAGAAAAGCTCAATGAGTAGTGTAATTGCAGGGGTGACCAGCGTGCCACCGTAGTTTTTTGTTTAGATTAGAGGCGAATCCAGACGGTAGATGATTTGAAACGTAAAATCTTTCCCAATATCTTTTGGACTTTGGGATAACATCCATTACCCCTTGGCCTCCTCTCTCCCAACGTACTGGATCCGCCCTTATATCTATCTAATTAACGTCTGCCCTGTGTATGTCCATTCCGTCGCAAATTGTGTAATCCTCACATTTTAAGCGTCTCAAACTCGTGAAACGCGTTTTTATAATTATAATAAAATGTTTCAAAACTTATCGAAAATCATTTTAAAATGAACTTATATCGAAAATTAAATCAAAATTTGTCATGCAAAATCGATCAAAATTAATGCTGGGCTTGTATGATAATTAACCATCGCGCAATTACAAATAATTATGGCTCAAGAAACCGGTACATCAAAGCGGCTTTTTTACGATCAACGCATGCTGGTGGTTATTAATCAGTATGTCGGCAAGATCAAAGGACTTACGTGTGCAATACATCGAGAGGAAATGCCAATAGCAGAAACTAAGCCGTTACGATTGAAAACCAATAAACCTGGTATAAGATTAGACTTAACATTATCTTCTAGGCCTATACTAGCGAAATTAAACTAAAAAGAATATCAATGTATTTAATCCAAAACGTTGTCGGAAATGTTATCTATCATTGAGATAAATAAATCTCACTATTTAAAAAAAAATATGATAATTTAAAAACTTCCGAAAAAAAGTGGGGGAAGTCATGGTAAATCAAAATATGATTCTTTCGCACTTTATTTGGCACCCCTTTTTTTTCACGTTCATTCCTGAGTTAGTGGACCCTCTCCTTTTTCAAATATTGTTTTGATATCTCATAATTCGTCTGTGTTACCGATCATCTTCTAGCAGTGCTCATTTAATAAAACATACGTAATATAATTTAATTTCAATATACAGTAGGTTTATCACTAAAAGTAGAAATCTATTAGTATTAGATCAGGTCCTAGATTAAAACAGCGATTTGTTGATCGTCGGCAAGTTAGCAGAGCAATAAAAAAAAAACGAACACAAAGATGAAATCTAGCGTTGGTATTGTTTACACGAACCGTTTACCTGTACTGTAATCTCTACAATTGGCATGCTAGAATACACAACAAAAGAAGTAAAGTCAGAAAAGAAAACAGCGGCAAACAATAAAGGCAAAAGGGATCAGTATCACAGACAATAGAGTTGCAAACAAGGCCAGATATGGATACTCTGAATATAGCTATTCAGCCTGGATGATCGCCTGCAAAATTGAATACCTATTGATTGATTGTGTGTATATTATATACACCGAGAACATTTAATTTAAAAGAGCTGTTTGAATTGTACAGTAGCTAGCTACAGGTAATTTAGAGCGCGACCAGCTTAAACAATTCTAGAGAAAATAGGCTTTACAAAAAGTACACCCCGAAAGTAATCACTATTACACAAGTTGTACTTTTTTAGTTCTACTTCTATTTATTTTAGTTCTATTATTATGACCCAGTTCAGTTATGATTCACAACCTTCAAAATGTCCTTTTATAGGCTACATAGAATTAATCCTCATTATCAATATCTTTAAACGGAACCCTTTAACCTTTAAACAACGATTTCTAACACTTTTTCGCAGATCCTTCATTTTCTCTACCTACTGTGTCTAATTTTCGTGTTTTTTTCTCTCCTTATATTTTCCCTATCTCGTGAAATTAGCGGTTTCTGTTTTTAGATATTTGTCGACAATAATGGGGCTACGTACGCAAAAAGTGAGGTTTCGTTAATTGTCAAAAGCAACGTCTATCGAATTTGAGACTTTTTCAAAAAATTTGGAACAATTGAACAAATTTAAATGTACGATCCCGTCCTGAACATCAGAACATTTCATTAGTTACGTAACACAGACATTATACAATTCTACATGTCGGATCCTCAGATAGAGCCATAAAGCATAAATTAGGCCTATTTTAAAATAATAAATTAGGCGGATAATGGTTAAAATGTTTACTATGATTAGGAAAGATAAGTTGCTTAAAAACATAACTAAACTTACCGAAGAAAGTATAACAGTAAACGTCAACAATACACACGTGATTTCCTGCGTCTTTATATGCATAGTAGTAGTAGATGACGATATATAACACATATGATATATAAAACCAAACGTCCTGTAAAAAATATATATTAACTTTACGCAACAAATCAATAGTACATTCCAAATAGGTTTGATGCAGTATGTATCATAAGCCTCGGGAGAAAACTGCTTTCCTTCTGCCTGGTCGAATCATAAGTACATGCTTTTGAGCTCGTAAAATGCTGGCCTAGTATTTACGTCTCGGTTGTAAAAAGTGAGGTGTTACTTTACAGTGAAGTCATAAAGAACCGCCGAGTCTATTGATACGGCATACGGATCGTTTTGATTGGCTTATTGAGATCTGATTAAATTTCTAGCGGGGCCGCATACACCGTATTTGGAGGATATTAATTAAAGCTACAAGTACTTTGGGTCAATAGTCGCTATTCTATCAATAAAATTCACTCCCTTTGTCTAAGCAAAGATCCTATTAATTTAAGTACGTTCTTACTGACATTCTTTATTCGATTCTCTCTGATTGTAATGTGTTCTTCCGCTCATTATCGTGTGTACTATTGAGAAACCCGACCGACATAACAGTCAAATGGTCAAATAAAAGTGCATTTGAAATTCTTCGTGTTCTCCATAATAACGATGGTCTTACTCTTATACCATTGAGAATTAAGTAGGACCTATTCCGAGTATGAACTGTACAGTATGATGTGTAAAAACTGAATCGTTCGTACCACACCAGGTATACCGGGATTGACATTGGGAGATAGTTCGAACATTAATATTACTTTCACTCTTCCCTGATTACTAATGTTGGGTTTTTAGTAAAAAGCTATTGGAAGAAAACCAGAAAAAAGAAATTGTACAAAATAAATGTTTTTTTTTAATACTATCTAAATGTACACTAGCCCTAATATTTCATATCATATATCTGAAGAACCCCATTTTGATATTTTACTCCATTGTCAATAATTTGATTCTAATTTTTATTTTATTCATTTTTATAAATTATGTTTAATTTGTAATTGAATGTTAATGTCTTGTCAAATTGTATTTTTGTGAGGGTCACTGATGATGATCAGCTTCCGCTGAATGGACCACCATCGTCAAATATTGTTAAAATAAAATAAATAATTATATTCAAATTAATGTGCTTTAACATAACGATCATTTTCCGGATTAAGCTACCGCTCTTTCATCTTTATGATATACTTAATAATTACAATAGGCGGAATCTTCAAAGTCAAGTTAGACAATCATCGATCGGTCGGCCTAAAAGCTGATCCAAATACGATATAGAACATTGTTCCTTTTGTAATAAAGCTATTCGCCACTCCCTGGCTGCTCTTTACAAGCCCTTTCAAGCGATCGATGTTGTTAATAAAATATTTTATTGTAACAAATTGTTTATGAATGTATAATGAGATGGCATCATAATCAAGGAGCAATTACTGTGTACCAATGGAATATACACCGTTGTTTATTCCCATATATAAAACAAATATTTTAATCACCTCTCAATTTTCAAACTTTCACCCAGTAAACCAACATAATGAGGCAGTAGGCCACAGTCGTAAATGTTATTTTTTTATTTTAAATCAAGTACAGTAGGCTATTATTATTTATTTTGTAAATTGAAAATGATTAAATACAGAATAATAGAATTAATAAGATTAGGGAAGATTTATGGAAATTACACATTTAAAGTGCGATATTTTGCGCTACTGTATTTTGAAAAATTAAAAAGGGTATTTCAACTTTCAAGAGAAAAAAAAATGAGGGGGTGGTCGTTAATTTTTTTTTCCATGGAACTATACATTGTATACTGTATCCAAAGGGCATGCAAGTACAGAACTAAACCAAAACGGATTTTTATCAATTGCATCCGACGATACCGATCTTTAGGATGAACCTGTCCGAGAGGATTAAAGTTTCCGATTCCTGATGCTCCTCCTTTCCGTTTTCCGCCATTCAGATTACGCTTTCCATGATTTGTTTCCATATTTTTCTGTTTTGGGCAGGATGGTTTGTTATTGTGCTAAAGTCTACATTTTGTCCCTTTTAAATCGTTTTTTATTTGGTTTATCCATGGAGGAAATATACAATATCTGTATATTTCCTCCATGGTTTATCCAGATTGCTTTTTGTCTCGGTCTTTTTACTTTCTTTGTAGTTTCCTTCATTTGTTAATTTAATATTCATTATCTTTCGCAACATTTTGCAGTTATAACTATGCTATAGATCCTTCAATATTTTGTTGGGTACCCAAAAGTATATTGTCAATACATAACAAAAATACTGAAGAGTCGGCATTTCACATTTTTGTGTTCTAGCGATGATTTTAACTTATTAATGTCATAGCTGCTAGTGATTTTCGTCTTTTAATGTATTGTTCTGTATCTAAGTTACTATCGAGGTATTTGCATTTTTCCCATTTTATTTTGTTTCTTCCTATTAAATATTCCTCTGTTTTACTTTTTATCTTTAGGTCGAATTGATCATTTCTCTGCTAGGCCTAGCTGTTTTTTTTTAATAGTTATGTATTCTTTTAAGTCGCTAATAATATAATGATGAAATGTCATCTGCTGACTGCATCTGGATATTAAGCTGTTAATGATAACTATGTGGAAAAGGAACTTGACTATATGAAGTTATTTTTCTCTGATGGTTTTATTCCTGATGTACGACATGAAAATACATGTACAGTAAAAGTATTCTGATCTAACACGAGTGTATAGAGTTAGTACATTAATAATAGCACATGGTGTATGAATTCTCAGCTCCAGTACGAAATTCACGCATTAACAACAGAAGGGGTGAGCCTAATTGTTTACATTGCTAGCTATTGTGGTTAATCAAAACTTTAATCTACACCAAGTCACGATATGAGAGGAAAAGAACACTAATAAAAACTGAAATAGCAACATCGTGCCTCGTATGTGGTCTGCTTGAGGCTCAGCAAAAAACTGATGGTTCAACGTATACCAATCGTACCAGGGAAGAGTGCAAAGTGGTCTCAAGAACACGGAGAAAAGAAATGCTACCCAAACCTATAATGGTACACAATGTATTATTGATATACTATAGATGTAGGCCTAATGCTGATTTTATCCGCGTAAATTTGGCTCGTAGTATGCTGTTCCAGAGTTAATCCCAGTAGGCCTATCCTTTCTCATCTCCGAATAATATTCGTTTTGCTTATCAGGTTCAGAGAATTAAAGATTCTTTTTTATACGCCCTGCAAGGCTGCATACCATATTACGTTCAAGCAACTTAAAAACATATAATTATTATTTTTATTTGACACAATTACGACCAAGGGACAGATGTAGCTAACATTACCGTACAGCGCCTTACGTCATGAAGGCCAAAAGCATAAAACGCAATAGGAAAAGAAGACCGAACTCGTAAAACCGTCCGACAATTTACGACTTTTGCCGATTCGCATATGGGCAACAAGGTAAAATAATCAAAAGAAACATTGAAAGTTATAACGGTATAACATTTCGTTTAATTAAATCTATTCTGACATTCCTTACCAAATGACAAAAGAAGCCTTTATTTTATATTATTTTAAAATTCAACTTGAAGCTAGCGCAGCTCAGGTACTGCCAAAATACCAATTTGCTATAGGCGAATACCTCCAATAATAGCCTAAATTTTTAGAATTGAATTTGTAGCTCAACATCTGGGATGTATTAATTATTTTATAATACTTCAGTTTTTGATGATTTGAACATCTTCTATTTACAATGGAACTTATACAGTATATGGAATAACCTACCGCTGAATTTAAAAGAAATACCCATCATAAATTCATTTAAAACAAAATACAAACAAATACTTATTTCCAACTATTCAGAACATTAGTACTCACAATTGCCTTAAGAATATTTTTTTTTCTCTTTTTTGTGCATTTTTGTTTAATTTTATTTGTCAATTAAACGAAAGAAAGAAGTGTTTTTTTTTTATCTCTCACTTTTTTATCTCTCACCTAAATTAAATATAAATCCAAAGGCAAATTACTGAAAAAAAATGACAATGCTGTGGGTATCAGTGGCTGGATCTCAATGGAGATACAAAAAAAAGCGAAAAGCTAAATCAAAACATAAAGTAAAACAGCCAGAAAAGTTGGCAGAGCTTTCGGGCAACACTAGCCCTTATATTTATTTATCTGGAGGACCAAACTTAAAGCCTTGGCTTAATGCGTCCTCCTCACACAATTATATTTATTAATTTATGTTCTGTTTTATATTGTATTGTGTGAAACAATAAACTTGAACTTGAAAAACTTGAATAAATAATTGTTTTATTCTTTTAATTTTATGAATGTTGCACAACTTGTCAATGGTATTTAATGTATTTTTTTTAATGGCAAATACGATTAAAATTTGTTGTTTTAGCGGTTAGGTTATCGTTGTTAAATAGAGTTCACGTAAAAAAAATTAAATAAAAAATTAAAAAAATGTTCAGACTCAGAGGAAGTATTAAAAAAAATATAGCAGAGCGAGGTTTCGATCCTCGGACCTCTGGGTTATGGGCCCAGCACGCTTCCTCTGCGCCACTCTGCTTTACCATACTTAGTCAACGTTGAGGGGGGAATTTTAAATTTGTTCAGCATGATGCAATTTCGAATGAAATGTGCAAATCAAGATCTATAATATTATATCTGATATACTGTATATTCTTTGGACATCTCCCTGGATCTACTGAATATTTTTTTAATTACAGGTACTGTATTGCCAAAAAACAATCATCGGCCAATGCCTACAATAATAAATTGTTAGAATGGAAAATCTCCGGGATCTATTACTATTAGGCCTAATTATTTAATTTTGATGATAAAATAATTATAATAAGTAATTGTTTTGTTCATTTTATGAACGTTGTACAACTTGTCAATGGTATTTAACGTTATGGCAAATAAATAAATACGATTACAATGTGTTGTTTTATTGGTATGATTGTTGTTAAAGATGTATTTGTCCCCCACTAAAAACATGAAAAATGAAGATTAATTAAATCAGACTTTGAATAGGTTATTTAGTTTTAATTAAAAATCCCCTCCGTAAAAAAAAAATGTTTTCTCATATAAAATGGCAAAATAAATTGTTAAATTCAACCAAAAACCCATTGACTGGCAGGTAAATACATTGTTTTCGATTCAATTTTTGTTTAAAGTCGATTATTATGTGACCAAGATGGCATATTAAAGCGTGGTTCCCACTAGCGACGCAACGCAAGGACGTAACGCAACGCAAGTGAATTGACCAATCACAAGCGATGGCTTATTCGCTTGTGATTGCTAACTGTCTATAACTTCGCTTGTGATTGGTTAAAACGCTTACGTTGCGTTTACGTCCTTGCGTTACGTTCTAGTGAGAACCAAGCTTAAACAAAAAAAAATATTTGTTCAGGGGACAATAAATCTTTAAATAGAGTTCACGTAAAAAAATACATTATCAAAGAAAGTATATACCAAAAAAAATATAGCAGAGCGAGGTTTCGATCCTCGGACCTCTGGGTTATGGGCCCAGCACGCTTCCTCTGCGCCACTCTGCTTACCATACGTAGTCAACGTTGAGGGAGAAGTTTAAATTTGTTCAGAGTGATGCAATATTCGAATGAAAATGTGCAAATCAAGATCTATAATATTATATCTGTATTCTTTGGACATCTCCCCATGGAGCTATACAATTTTATAGCTCCATGATCTCCCTCTCTACTGAATAATTTTTAAATTACGGGTACGGGTACTGTATTGCCAAAATACAACCATCGGCCAATGCCTACAATAATTGTTAGATTGGAAATTGTACCTCAAAATCTCCGGGATCTATTAATTATTTAATATTGATGATAAAATATAAGACATAATTGTTTTGTTCTTTTAATGAACGTTGTACAACTTGTCAATGGTATTAACGTATTTTTATGGAAAATACGATAAATGTGTTGTTTTAGTGGTATGATTACTGTTAAATAGAGTTCACGTACAAAAAATACGCCAAAATACATTATCAGAGAAAGTATATAACCAAAAAAATATAGCAGAGCGAGGTTTCGATCCTCGGACCTCTGGGTTATGGGCCCAGCACGCTTCCGCTGCGCCACTCTGCTTTTACATATTTTAATTTTGAATTTGTTCAGTATGATGCAATTTTTGAATGAAATGTGCAAATTAAGATCACTAGATCTACTACTGAATAATGTTTTTTAAAGAGGCCATTAGTTTTAGAGTACATCTATCATTTTGTTTAAAGGATAATAAATGGCTTTGTGTGTATACAAATGTAGGCCTATTGAACATTTTATTTTGTTACAGTTTAATTATATAAACATTTTTCAGTGGTTCGTGTTCGTGTATACATTTATCTAAATATTTTAAAGGCATCCTATAATTGGCGAGTTTCGCTGTTGGGTGTAGTTGAAATAAAATTAAATAAAAAAATAAAACATTAGATAATAATTTATTATACTCCATATAGTAATATTAATAATAATAACAGTTATGAATTATATCATGTGACATTATTCATTTGATATTTTTCTTTTTAATTATATTATTTATTAATCGTGTATTATTCTTTTGATATAAAGTTAGCCCATGATAATAGGCCTACAGTAGAGTGTCTTTAAACAAAATCCTGCGCTGATGTCGTATCGTATGTTCAGTTTGTGCATGGATGTATTATACCTCCATGGTTTGTGTGAAGAGACTGATATATTGATAAGTAACAAAATACGGTGGAAACCTTTGGGACCCAACAACATTTTCTCTTAATATGGGATGTCTCCTGAATACAAGGTGTCCAAGAATGAGTGGACAAAATAAAGCCCACAGATTTTACCAACTCCACTGAAAAATAGAGAGTGTGCTGCAGCATGACGTCATTTATTATTTTCTGTGACGTCGTAGATTATGAGTCAATCAACTCGTCATCCATATTTTTACTGTCTTTGAGTTGTGTTGTGTCGTCGATTTCGTTCCGCAAACTACCTAGTTAAATCCAAAGCAATCGTGCTATATTAAGTATTTTTGTAACTTTTAATAGAAACAACTGATAGTCTGATGTCCGGCATTCAAAATTTACAAACATATGGTGAGTATTATGATTATAAAATGGTACAAATACCGTAATTATTGGCCTAGGCAATTCAAGGAAAACACAAAGAGACAGGTCGATACGCAATCCACTGCCACTGCAGGCATCCACTAAAGACTATTCGTCCCAATTCTTGAGTATAAATTATTATCGACTTTAGTGTGTCGGAATTCTCTACTCTAGAGTTTTTAGGCCTATCTATAGCTTAATACCCACAAGTACTGTCACTAGGCTTATAGCTAGGCTAAGTAATAAAATAGCATAATTTAGTAATTGTATATTGATTGGCAAAGCATTTAAATTCTAGCTAGCCTAGCCTATTTTTGTATGTAAAAACATATATGAACTTGCTTTTTTAGATCCATTTACAGAGGCCTCAAGTGAATCTGGCAATCGCCAGGAAGCTGTCATTCACATAAGGTATGTCAATGTAAAAAGGGCAATAATTTATTTCAGTTTTCAATCATAATGCATTAATTATTATCAAAGTATTTTCTCTTATATTGTCCCCCTGAAACGTTTTTGCTGAATATTGCCATTTATACACTTTGACAAAAAATTAGATTGGGGAAAAAATTATTAACCTGAAAAAACTGTAATTTAAAGATGTATTGTCCCTCCAAAACATGAAAAATGGAGATTAATAAAATCAGATTTTGAATAGGCCAGTTTGTATTTTTAATAAAGTTAATCACTTTTTCGGAAGTTACTTTATTAAAACTGCAATATGGCCTTTTTATTATTTTTCATGTTTTTGGAGGACAATACATCTTGAAATGAACATTATAACAGTTATTGCTATACATAGGTGGATCCAGAAAATCCTTCTCTGTGAGCCTTCACACGTTTGATGGATGTTTAGAACAGTTAATTATTAATAATGCATTGTATTTTGTAGAATCCAGCAGAGAAACGGCCGGAAGACTTTAACCACAGTCTCTGGTATATCTGATGCATATGACAAGAAGAAACTGGTAAAAGTTTTTAAAAAGGTAAGTACATTTTACAAGAAGGACAATAAAAGTTATATCTATCTATCTACAGTACTGTGATAGACTATTTGGAACCATAAAATCTAACCAGGTATTATACTTAAAAGCTGTTCACTAACTAACCAGCCTTATTTGATACCGAAATTAATCAATCCGTTACTCAGGCTCTACTGTACAAAGTTATCCTTGGAAATCAGTATGTTGTTGGCATGCTTTATAATTCAAATTACCGGAGTAATTCTCAACCAATACATTGAAGGATTCATTTTATGTTAGCGATAATAAATAGAATACAGTTACAGTAGAACCTCTTTCTTTGGGACACTCAAAAGAAAAACTTCAGCGGTCCCAAGTTCCCCGAAATTTGCGAGTTTTTTCCGATTTTTAATGCAGAACCCGCCTCCCCAAAATTGGTTATTTTCCCCCGAAAATCTTTATGATTTAGGCCTAGACTAGCTTAGCCTAGAGATTTGTCATCTAAGATAACTAATTTTTTTCAACTTAGGACCTCTTACACTAAAACAATATTGAGAGGACTGAAAATATCCCCATAATAGGTGTTCTACTTTATTTAAAATTTCCAACAAAACAAAAACTTTTTTTATCACGCCCGTATTTCAAAATTTGTCGTCAAAAATTAAACATACATTATCATACATGTGCTATATAATATACAATACACCACAGGCTAAAAATAAATTCTAAACCGCCTGGTGATGCACTGATAATTAATTTGAAATTTTAATTTTTGACAGGAATTTGCTTGCAATGGGACTGTAGTGGAGCATCCTGAACATGGTGAAGTGATACAATTACAAGGGGACAAGCGAAACAGTATTTGCGAGTTCCTCTTGCAGATTAACTTGGCTAAAAAGAGCCAGTTAAAAGTTCATGGTTTTTAAGTGGAAATGACATTATTACATAAGTCAAGTTTTTGAATAATAATAATATCCAAGGAATAAAATAATATACATAGCAGTGATATTTATAGCTTTTGATTTAGTGGCATGTCCGATATGGAAAATATAAAATATTCAAATTTTAACCCTCGACATAGAACGGAGAATCATTGGTTAGTATTAGACATTAGGTGAAGCAGTGTATTTATTTTTATGTTAGAAAATTCTGAAAGTCGTCGTGTAAATTAAGTGGTAGATGTTACAAAATGAGGTGGGTAGGCCTTTCCAATATATTGATAAAGGTACACTAGTGATAACATCTAGTTCTTAATGTATTAAGCATTATAAACAATATATTATTACAAGTGTACCCAATGTTTGACTACCATAGGTAATGGTGTAATGATTGAACAATATTATTTTACCTTATATATTTGTGTGTATTTCCAACTAATAAAGTTTTGTTAATTACATTAGTTTGTTAGTATTGCAATTTATTAATAAAATAATTTTAATAAAGCTTAAAATATTAAAATACCAGGTGGTTTATTTCTATAAAATAAATAACATCGCATAATATGTATTGCAGTACTGTACCAGGATTTATTATGGGCTGTAGCATAGAGAGCTACGATAATGCAGGAGTTCCAGATATGTAGATTCATCTACCACCCGCTATGGTGAAATTTCTCTTATTCATTATTATGGAAAAAAATATACCAATAACATATACATTTATTGTTTATGCAAGGCTAGTTCCAGTTTAAAAAATTTATAGAAAGTGGAAATCTTCCATATCCATTGTTTACTATAAGATTCAATGGCTCTGGAAGATTGTATTTAATAGCGCCCTCTATATTTTTAACATTTGTATAGCACCCTCTCTTGTTTCTCCCGATATTTCACTTTTCCAAGTTGGGCATTTAGAGCTGCCTAACAAATCTGTTCCCTCGCCACCTGAAGCTTGGTTCTCACTAGGACGCAACGCAAGGACGTAAACGCAACGCAAGCGTGTTAACCAATGACAAGCGACAGTTCGAATAATTCATCGTTTGTGATTGGTCAATTCACTTACGTTGCGTTACGTCCTTGTGTTGCGTCTCTAGTGTGGGAACCAAGCATTACCGTCATTTTCAACATCAATTGCATCTAAAGATGGATGGAAGAATATACCGTAAAGACAAATTTATTATTATTAGAAAGCTTTTGATTTGCAAAGATCTAGGAACTATTTAGACAGTTAATTTACGTGCGTCAATTAATTGGGTTAATAAAGTTGGTTGGCCACTAGAATGCAACGCAAGGACGTATGCGCAACGCAAGTGAGTTAATATTCGGATACTCCATCGATTGGTCAAATTACTTACGCTGCGTCCTAGTGTGAATCATGCTTCAGTTTTGCTTTGGCGGATTCTAAAGACGACCTTTACTTCATCAGATGGCATTGTTCATCTTCAGTATAGTGTAATCTAGATTTTTTCACTGCAAAATCATTACAATATTTTCAATGTAAATCGAGGGCTCTTCTCATCCTGGATACAACAGTGTGATGCGTGGAGTCTGGAGAGAGATTAAAGCTTGGTTCCCACTAGGACGCAACGCAAGGACGTAAACGCAACGCAAGCGTGTTGACCAATGACAAGCGACAGTTCGAATAATTCATCGGTTGTGATTGGTCAACTCACTTACGTTGCGTCTACGTCCTTGCATTGCGTCCTAGTGAGAACCAAGCTTATATGTGTGCGGTCGTGGCGATACTGATATAATAAATAGCAGCAATATTTGCCAGAACAACCTCTACTGATTGCACATACTTTAAAAAAAAGGACATAAATGGACAATATTAAATCCCGGTTGCAAATTAAGTTTTTCTAAAGGAAAATGATAACATTACATTTAATAATTCATCTGGTTTGGTAGTTTGATGAAGTTGTCAACGAAACGTCACTAAACGTACGTATTTAGAATTACTGTTTTGCTTCAACAATAAAAAAAAAGGTAGTAAATATCCCTCTTATTTTAAATTTTGATTTGGCTTTGGTATCTCGCCGGTTGTTTTATTCCCCGATTTGACACGTCACGCACGGTGGTTTGTAACAGATAAAACCTACTTTTGGAGACAAAAAGATGCAGAAATGCATCACGACACTTTTTTGTTTTTTGTTCTTCGTTTCATATATTGGCAGCCTCTCATTTCCCTTCATGTCAGTCATCTAGCAGGGGCCTTCGAGGACGTTTTTCTTCCTTCTCCAATAAGGCATATCATCATCTCCAGTCTCATATCCTACGTACTAAAAGTGTCCTATTCAGTTATTATATTTGTCTTTATCGTCTATTTGTATTGACTTTAATTCAGTAATTTTTAAATTCAATTCTTTCAGGCTGCATTTTTAAGGATAGTTTTACACCGAAATACTTCATACCTACTATACGATGATTTATTATGACAACGTGGTCCAGTTATTGCGTTTAGACAATTATTACTTGATTCTCAGCTGAAAAAAAAATCTCAAAATTATTCCTCCTGTGAGTAAAGTCCACCTAACATTTTACCACTCTGCTTTTATTTCTTTTCCGAGGTTGTGGGATACCCTCACTATTGAAGTGACTGATTTGTGCCTTTTTGGTTCCTCTAAGTTTTTCCCTGCCTTATTTAATGTATTTTGCTGTTAACTTGTTGTTTTTGTCTGCACCAGAAGGAGAGTACTCACATAGTGACTTCATCACTTTTCTACAATCCGCCAGACTGGTGTTAGTTTTCTTGTGTTTGTATTTTTGATTGTACTTTATGTATTATATGTCTTCTGGAAAATAAATGAATTGAATTGAATTGAGTACTTTTTTGTAATACAATAATAATAGAAAACAATACAGCGCCCTCTCTAGTAAAAAATCACGATGGTGGGTTTTCGGTGTCGCAAAAAAGGCGATGAATTGAAGAAGAACGTAACGCATGCAGATAAAATTGAATGGTTTCTTCTTAATCCTTTTATAATTTAAAAAAATGTTTAATGTTTGGATGTACAGAAAAATCTTTATAATAATTAGGTTTTTAATAGAATTTAGGATATTTTGACAGATATCGAAAAAGGCAAATTCCCAAAATATCTCCATGTGAACACGCATGCGCGTAAGCCTTGAATGCATGCGGCCTAAATAACCAGGAAGGAAACGAGAGTATAGGTTTCAAAATCTATACTTTATTCCCAAAATAGGACCTTAGAATATCAATTTTTTGTGCCTTATTTTTATTGGAAACTCGACATTCTTTCTGGTGAAATATAAAGATATAGCTACTCAACGAAGTTCATCAATCGGCACCTGAAAGTGAGTATACGCCCTTCTTTGCTCACTTATCTCGTTACACAGCTGCTATCTCCTCAACACTATACTGAGCACGGTCGCCATTTTACGATTAGTATCACGTGTAGTTTGTTTAATTTGTATGAATAGAATTTATAATAATAATCAAAATAATATATTATAATTGATAAATAAAGGTGGTTCATTCATGTGGTGTTTTCTCTACATTTGATGCGAAACGTGTATGGTGTGGGTTGAGTTTTGTTTTGAGAATAGGTTACGAGAAACACCGCTGTTGCTGTTCTCTCTGCAAAAATGGTTTGCGAAGCTAGCTCTCCAATTCAAAATATTTCATACGTTTATATACGTAGGAAGTAAGCGCGTGGGAGTTGGTTGATAATCGGTAATTCTAGTGTAGTTGTATTGAACGGTAACCGGCTGTTATGTATACAAGAGACTTCTGTAGGAACGGTTTCAGTATGATTAGAAAACATTCATAATAATTACGTATTTCCTAATTGTACAGCCTAGCCGTAGTTTGTGTTTTTCCGAAAGTCATGCAGCACTGTCTGCTGGAGAAGTGCGTGTGTGTGTGTGCCACTTTGGCATTAGTCAACAAATCAGTGTAAACATAACTGATTAACATTGCAAAGTGTAGCTGATAGCTGATATACTGTGTGATTGCATTATTCCTTGCCAAGCGGTGCCTTTCTCTCGCAGGATTTTATGAATGAATTTCAACATCCTGTTTTGCTTACCTTCAGTTTTTTAAATGATAATTGATTTTTTAAAGTATTATTAAGTGCGTGGATTTTACATTTATTATGGACTTGCTCAGACAGGAATTAAGTGG
The DNA here is from genome assembly GCF_963402885.1 of Antedon bifida. Classification (NCBI taxonomy): domain Eukaryota; kingdom Metazoa; phylum Echinodermata; class Crinoidea; order Comatulida; family Antedonidae; genus Antedon; species Antedon bifida. The sequence goes on along the minus strand of NC_136226.1, from coordinate 9,328,512 downwards.
TCCCTTGCAAAGGATATTTTCTACAAGTGTACCATCTGTGAACTAAACATTTTTCCTCACTTAGTTCATTTATAATGGATTACTTAATTATGGATTTTACATATTCTCATCTTTGGAAATATTTATAAGAAAAATATTTTTTCTACTAATTATTTTTTCATGCAAGATCATTTGTATGTATGTGTATTTATTTATTGGTATCATGTTGAATTTTCCCCCTCAAGCTTTTTGGACCGTGATCCTCTCACCTCCAGATAAACCGTTTAATTGTAAATTGGCCGGTGAATTACTGAATTGTAAATCGGCTGAATTGGAACTGAATTCTCCTCTTACACAGCCCATGACTTCCGACCAGACAAACGAGAGCTCTACTTTGGATTCTAGAACTACGGTAAGGAAATATCTTCTTTTTTTTTTTTTAAATTTTGAATTCACCTTTGAACAATAATAATAATTAGTTATCCGCTTGGTATACCAAGCGGATAACTCCTTGTAATTGTATGAGATCAATATTTTTTTTCTGTATTATTCTTCTTTCCTTCCTTCCTTTTTGTGAGTCGTGTTCCTCTAAAATGTGTAAACATAACATTTCATAACTTTGACAACATATGGGCATTTACGTGAAGTTGTGCACCTCCTATTTTTGAATGACGTCATAGTTGCGCAACGTGACTTATGCGCAATTTTATGAATTTCAATGATTGATCATAGATTAAAAACCAAAAGTCATTTAGTATTGACACTTTGACAAAATTTAAGTCATATCAGGGGCAAACTTTCTACGGATTAAAAACGGCATGTTTGACAAGAAGTTACGCGCGCACGCGCATTTAAAATTTCAAAATGCGCAAAATTAATTTCTAATCAACTTTTTACGCGTTTCTTGTCATTTTGAGCATGTCAAAAATTCCCACGGGCGCGCAATTTTTTATGCGCGCGGTGCGCACATAGCGTTAAAAACATATTTTTTTCTCTTGAATTATATTTTTCAAGCCTTTCCCAGTGATTTTGAAAACAATTTAGACCTTTTCCAGTTTAAATAACGCCATACGAACACGTTGAATTAGACAATTCGTGCGCGTTTTTTATGAAAAAGCTTTAAAAATCGTCAAAATTATGTCTTTTTTTAAACAGTCATAGTTTCTAAAGTAAACCGTTAACCGTTTATTTTTATTACAAAATCTAGAAGTTGATGAGTTGTAGATATCGGATCATGCATCAATAAGGCTAAAAAAACATTGTGACGTCATCGTATGGCCACACGAATGTAAAATATAGGATTTTTGTCTCTTTCGTTATTGCTCATCACATTCAATGGAGCGCATCGCGCTTATCTGTATTCCTTTTTCTCCTACATTTATATATTGTGTAGGTCAATCAACTTTCTTTAGCATGAGATAAAAATATTTTAATTTTTATGACGTCATCATGCCTAAAAATTTTAATTACGTGGGTCATTAATTTCATCTTTACAGTAAATTTTAATCTGTAATAGCTCGTAAGAATAAAATGTGATAATCACGATTAAAACGTTTTCTGGAAGCTATTGGATTGTAGATACGAATTCATGTAAACATTTTGCCAATCGGATGTTGTGACGTCATCATATGGCCAGTTGAATAAAAAAAGTCGTATTTTCATATTTTGCGTAATAGTTCATCACATTTAAAAGGGTGCGCATCTATATTTTACGTATTCAAATTTCTTCTACACGTTAATATGTTGTTCCTGAGATAATTTCCTTCTGAAATTGCTATCTAAGTCTTTCATTTTGATACCGTCGCCATGTTAAAAATTGGAATAAATGGCGGGTCCCGTAATTTCACCTATTCTACACTGTATGTAATATGTATACAGCTTATACTGTTTGCATGTATATACTATATGACACAAAATTCAGCACTAACAGCATGTCATATTCTTCAGTTCTTGTCATAATGCCATAATCTTTATCTGTGTGCAATATTCCAACGTATGACGTGCACGTGGCGTTTGTCGTGGTGCGGATAACTAACTCGTCAAAGTGACGAGTTTCATGTCTAGTTTGTATTGTGGTTGCTATTTAGTAGTAGATTTGACCTGTTTGTTAGGCCACCATATGTTACATACAGTGTTATCTAGAAACATCATTCAAGTCAATAGAAAATGTGTGAATTCAGATTTTAATCCAAGGAAACAGTAATGCTTACAAAAAGGTTAGAATGGGTGTAAACCAGTTTGTGTGTTAATCAAGTACAGAAGGGTTCTTTGGATCCCCTAATTTAATAGGGGTGGATGTGATTTTGTTTTTTAGGGGGTGGTGTTTGGGGGGGTGGGGGTGTGTAACGCTAACAGTATATTATTAATCTGTCAAATATGAATATCGTGGTGGTAGTTCTGTCAAGAAGCATGCTCCTAGTGGAAACCAAGCTTTAACACTAACCCCTTGATCTGCCTCCGTGGGAACTAAGGCTTAGCACTAACTGAGAATTACAGAATTGTAACAATGGCATTATGTTTTATGTATAAATTATCATTGCATTTAATTTTTTCTTAATAGTAATTATTGTTTACTGTATGTATGTTTCCGAATTCAACAAACTTTAATCTAACAGTAAGGTCTTATGCTGATCATGTAAATAGGATTGGGTGACTTCACATTCGTAAAAGCTTTTTAATTATTTTGAAGTGGATGTTACTGAAGTTCAAAATTAAGTATGGATTTTTATAATTCCTTCAATCAATCATGTTTATGGCCAAAATAAATATTAAAAAAACTAAATTACAGATATAGAAACTGTGAATTTTTCCAAAAAACTGTTCAACAGAGTTGATTATCTGATGACAACAGCATTCAGAACTGTATTATTACACAGTAGCAATGACTTTTTTATGCTTATTTTATGAGTGTTTTACTTTAATTTACTTGGTAAAAGTTCCAAAAAATGGTTTAGTTTATACAGTATAAGATTATTCCACAGTAGCATTGGTATTTTACCTGTAATTAATGTTTAAGTAAACATTTGACTTCTAGATAACTATGTCACAAATTTAATTGTGGTTTAGTGGGTGGTAGTAATTGGTGTTACCTATCCTAGCATCTTAGACCTAGTAGATATCATTGCTTCATTAATTTGAAGATAATTCTCTTGACGTTACATTTTTTGAAATGTTAATTATTAATCTCTGACATGCAAAAAGATGGTCCATTGGTAAGGAATCAGACTTCCATGTGAGAAGGAATGGGTTCGACACCTGCTTGTGTCATTCTCATTTGTTGTGTTTTAATACTGACTACAGACATAATTGCCTCCTCTTTCAGTATACCATTGTGATGTACATGCACACGTGCAGCCCAAAAACTGTGTATTTTATACAGCAGTAGTAGTACTACAGTAATCATGGTAGTCACCACCTCTGTAGCAATCTGAATTTTCTCACTTTCCATTAAATAAAAATTTACTATATAATTTTCTAATATTTCTGAATGATATTGCTTAAAATACAATGTATTGCAACACATGTTTTTAGCATTTTGTTTTATTTCAGTAAATACTGACATTATGTTGTGTATTGAGAATTTTCATTCTAAGCCATATTGGCAAATTCTAGAATAGATTTGGATCGTCTACCTCATAAGTAATTCAATTGAAAACAAGTATTTTTTTGCCGTTTTCAGCATTTTATCATGCTAGTTTGGTGTTGTTAATTGTAGTTTATTTCTCATCGATGGAATTTGTTATTTTCAAGTTTGATACTGAATGTCATCCATAACGAGATTAATAAACAGCCGACTCTGTATATTGACGTCAAACATAATGATGTACATGCACATAATACTGATATTATAATGTTTCTGAGATAGTTATTTATAATGTTTTAACTTGGTAATGTACCAGAAAAATAACACATAAAAGATAGAACATTTTGTAATATTTAAAAATAAAAGAATATAATATTTTTTTTATATTTTTATAGTTAATTGTTTGGTATTATATAGAACCAACTGCATAACTGTATATTCCATCTGAAGTATGTTTATTTTAGTTGTCCCATGACCTAGAGGAATCGTAGGGGTGTAGCAGATGAGATAGAGTAGTTGTACTCATCATGATACAATGCACTAGGCATAAGCCTATCTCAGGGGTTTTGCTGGATGGCTGTCATTGGTTCTCCTGAACCGACACCCTTGTACTTGGTTTTTTTGTTTTTAGTACCAACTGGGTGTCCAACCACCCTTCACACCATACTCCTGAAGGAGTTGGTGGGGGTACCAGTTTTAGTCACCGGTGTTTGACAGTGTGGCTACTATAGGTTCTTTAAAGTGCACATGATCCAGATGTGTACACTAGACCTACGGTTTATTCTTATCTGAGAAGACTCATTCTACCACCAGAACCACATAGTGAGCGAGTATCGAACCCTTGCCGATGTTATGGCGACGTAATTACGGTTCCACTGTCTTAACTGCTTGGCCACTCGCTCGTATTAAGTATGCATGTTCCCCAATAATACTGTGTATAGATTTTACTTTGAACACAAAACTTCCATGCTGAGCTATACTCACAGTGAACAGTCATTGTGATACATTGTGAATATGGGTAATAAATTAATAATTTAAATAGTATAGTCTCAATTCTCTAAAGGCAAGCATTTTATTTTCTATCTATCATACAGTAATATATCTGAAAATATTTACGCAAGTTCATCATTTGTCCAATATTCGGAAAACTAAACTATATTGTTATTTCTTAATATAGTAACTATTTCATGTTTGATCTGATTCATTTCCTATAGGGAATTAAAATAGATTGATGTGCAGTGTTACAATGTTTTACCAATGTAAAAATAAATTCCCGAAAATTATAAGACTAGGTACTGAATCCTAAAGTGATATACTGTAAATCTGTAAAGTGTAGAATACAGTAGAACCCATCCTGTGGTACACCTTTATTAAGGGGGACACATGTGAAAAGAACTAGCTCAGCAATATTATTTAAAACCCCTATTTAGGGCCAACTCTATTTAGGGGATATTTTGTTGGGTCACTGTAGGTGTCCCCTAGAAGTTCTACAGTTATTTATGTTTTCTTACACCATTTTAAATTTGGGTACAGTAGAAAGCAATTCGTTCCGTTGCCTGCTAAATATTGCTGGAAAAACCAGCTTCCAGAGAACATTGAGTGTTATGATCTAGATGGGAAAGTCTGTGAGATTACAACAAGTTATTGTCAAATAAATATTGCAAAAAATCTCATTGATAATTGAAATAGATGTAACACGGATAATAGGTACTACAATATGATTAAATAATTATTAGTATATTCATTTTATGTTGCTATTAATAGTTATTGTATGTTTATTTTAATACTATTGTTAGGTTATTGATTATTCTGATCTGAATTTCCCATATTAAAATATCAATCCTATTGTGGTAATACAAGAAGTGTTGTTGTTGATTTGCCAGTTTAGATAATCATGATGACAATGTAAATGCACATTTAGATTAACATAATAATAACGGGGTTTAGATTAAATCGCAAGAATATAAATCTGGTGGTAAGAGCAAGATTATTTATGTCAGTGGTTACTTTTTAACTCACTATCAGTATAAAATAATGATATTAATTATATTTTATTCCCATGTACTCAACAAAAAACCCTGCCCTTAAGTGAAAATTACATGGTTGTATGTAATACTTAATAGTCCATTCATTTCTTTAGGGAAAAAAAAAACTTGGCTGACCCATATGAGGTCATGGTCACGCATTAGTAATTTTAAAGTAAGCAAATTTAAATAAATCACTAAACCAATAGGTAATAAAAAACTATACATTTGCTGGTCTTTAAACCATAATGGAGAAACTAACAATATGGCTTGATATTCTATTAATAGATCAATAGACCATGTGATCTGGTCTCCTTGGAACTCATTGATCTGTGATAATATTATAATGCACTGTATGACAAACAAGCGGGAACCATTAATACAGTATTATGTAGGACCATGTGCTTAGTACCTTTTGTTGAGTAGACTTGAAGGAATTTTTCATAAAAACTTTCAATAAAATTGCTATATCTGCTTCATTTTGTTGACAATATTAGGATCAACCATTATTTCTGGTTTATAGATGGTAAGTAATTTCTCAATGGTAGAGTATACACCACATTATAGGCCTCGTCTTGTGACAGCATTTATTCATAAGCCTTGTGAGGTAATACAACTTAACAGGCCTTGTTAGGAAACATAAACCTACTACAGTATATAGGCCTTGTTAGGCAACATACTACAGTATATAGGCCTTGTTAGGCAACATACTACAGTATATAGGCCTTGTTAGGCAACATACTACAGTATATAGGCCTTGTGTAGGCAACAAAACCTAACTTCACTATATACTGTAGGCCTTGTTGTATAGGCAACAATGCTTGAATTTCCATTTTTATGACATCTTCCATGGCTTAAAAGCTATGTACTGTATGCGTACAGTACTTCATATTGTTTAAGTTAATTTAAATTTTTTGTCGAGATTGTAAAAAGCATGGAGATATTCATCCAATATTAATTTGTGCAAGAAGAAAGCAATATAAATCTTTGTATTTTATGTATTGGGGAAAAAATGTTTTAATAAGCTTTGATTGAATGCAAGTGTGTTAACTGGCTATAATAAATATTTTATGATATTTAAACTGGTGACTGTATCAACAGACTGTAGGTGAAAGGTTACAAGCAACAATGTTACCACATCTTGTGTTCATTGTTATTGAAGGGTACCCATATTCAACTACCTGCCAGCACAATATAGTATCGGCTTTTTGTAATAATGTTAATATTTCACTGCTTTGATTAAATGAATAGTTACAACATGCTACCAAAACGATAAATAAAAGATTTAATTAACGTACTGATCCATATTTTGAGCTTTATGGTATTCATTCGTATTACGAGTTAGTTTTAATGACGCAATGCAGAAAATCAAACTCCTCATGTCATAGGTCAAACTCATAGGTCAAAGACATACAGTATTTTTTATTGGTGCCAGAAAATGCTACACAAAATGCGGTATAAGTTTATAAATACCACATTTTATCCACAAATTTGGTGGGGAAAATATGTTCTCCATCACCATTTCTATTTCCAAAAATATATCGTAATTGTATTTTTATATCGGTATTTATATGGCAGCAGACACAGGGCTTTTGTGTTATTGGTATCTACTATTATGTACAGTACACGTATTCCAGCTCATGACGGAGACGCTAACAATGATTACACAGTGATACCTTTACAAATAAACACTTTATTATGTGAATATAAATATATCTCATAGGACACTGACACAAAAAGGCATAGCTATTTTATAGTGTTTGGCACTGTAACTTATCTGAATAGACATTTTATTAATTTAAAATAAAATGTTCCATTTTATTAGTACAGTACACTTAGCAACATATTTATTTGTTATTTGTTAGAAATGTAACATGTCATGATGATCCAAAATGACAATACCTAACATATTGCTCTGTCATTCAACATTGGTGGTTTACAATAACAATTTTAATTTTCTTGGTTTTGATAATTTTGCAGCGATATTTCCTGTTACCATGTGTTCTTAGTTATTTTTAACATCATTATTTTTGTCATGTTTTGTTTATATCGTGTGTTTCCAAAGTTCTTCTTATCAATCTCATTAAATCGACGATAAACATTTCACGTATTCTGATTTTTACTGTGTTTATTTAACATATTATGAGACATCAGACATTAAGTAGGGGGTGGGATAAGACCCGAACTGGGATTATACCTGAGGATATACAGATATAAATTATTTTTTTAGACAGATATAATATTTTATGGATGTTAATTAATTAATTTATTTATTTATTACTATCTTTACTGAGGGTAGCCTATCCAGTTCCAAATAGAACTGATCATTCAGTTCTGAAATAGAGATGAAATTAATAAATTCTCGGATTATGATGAGTTCACATAATGGTGGATCATGTGAGGATGATTGATATACAGTACAGTACCAGTATGTACTTGGTATTAAAAGAAAGCACATACAATGTTATCATGATTTATGTACCTTGAAGTATTTCACAATTCCAATTCAGGTTTTTTTAGCTCTCACAGTAAAAACAAAAATCGCATTTAAATCTTCTGGGAAAATCCCTATGATTTTGAGAATAGTAATTGCGGGGTTTTTCCAAGAAAATGTTCTTCAGTATTTTGGACACACAATTAGGGGAAACTTGCATATGAAACGGCAAGGGGAAATAAAAGTGTAGGTTTTAAGGCCCAATCCATGTTCAGGAGATTCTTTTATTAGAAGAACATTGGTCCTTGAAGTGTTTCCTTAATAGAGTTTCTTGTAGCATGTGCATTATTTTCAGTGCTTTCATCATATCACGGCTTTGATTTTTTTGCTAATGACATTGAGAATTGATTGAACTATGACATTGTATAGAATATTCAAGCATTATTTTGAGTAATCTTTTAACTCATAACTAACAACACAATTGACGTCAAAAATTTCAATGTCGTGATTTATTGCTCACTTGTTTTACGTCACTTTCCTGAAGATTGTTTTTTATATTTCTACTTTCAATCTTTATTTAATAATTCAAAGAAGTGTAAAATTTAATCTTCTATTTTCATTATTGAAAATAACAAAGTGTTGAAAAATATGACATGGTGAGCAGATTAATTAGTTTGCATTATTAATAATTATAAGTACTATCACTTGTCTTGGTACAGTATAATTTCTTTTACAGTTGTGTGGTTGTTTAAATAATGCTTTTATTTCTTCATATATGCCAACATATTTTTTCTGTCATTTCTGGGATATGAAAAAAAAATGTAATCTCGCTGAAAGCACAAATTGCTTGTATTCTAACACAAATAGTTTATAAAATATTCAACGCCATTTACCGGTTATCACTGCAACTTTTAGCTCTGTTACGAAATAACGGTAAATTTGATTGACAGCTGTACTGTAGAAACGATTGAACGATCACATTGCATTTTGGGTAATACGTTAAGGTTTTTGTCATTGACCAACAACTAATTTAATCGGTTATTTGGGAGCACAAATTTAGCAGAAATGCGGTCAGTCTAAGAATGATTTTATTGAAATAAACGGTTTATTCAGCACTATACAGAAGAATCAGAACTGTAGATGCAGTGTACTTAATTCTGACTAAATCATTACAAATAAAGGAATTACACAAAACTGTACCCTGCTTAAATGTTGAATGCAGTCAGTATATTAATAATAGAAAAGTAATATTAATATAATAACATTAATAACATTAAATGAAAACCAAACAACTTACAGTAACGTATGTACAAACTTCTCTGATTAATAATAATAATTTGAATCTAAACCACATTCGTACAGGAATCCGTCATGCAATTTACTATGATTTATGAATAAACAAATTTTAAAATAAAAATTATGAAACCGCGTGTTTGCTTATTCAGTTATTCATATCACAGTTTACTGTATATTTTGGTCATGTAATGAATAAAAATGAATGATTTTTGTAGATTAAATTGATTAATATTATATGATATCAGTACTTTAAAAAATATGCGTATTGATTTATGTAGATTTGTGTAGCGTATTGGCGAAATCATTACAGCTATGAGTAGGTTTTAAGTGATATTGAATAGCAGAGGCTAGATTTATTATGAACTAGAAAAACAACACTTCTGTTTCGCTAAGACCTGACTAAAGGTTAAAATGAAAAGGTCATCTGCAAAATGTATCATATAGTAGTATTAGATAGTATTGCACCGCACACATATTAAATGGCTGTTTAGAGAACACAAATGCATTATTATGTGGTCATAAAAAACTGTGCATAAAATATCTAGTCTTACTTTCCTGTCCCATGACGTCTTTGAAGGATAATCTGAGAGAATAGACCCACTAACTTGATGTTGATGATTGATTGCGTTAGCGAAAATATCTATTAAATTGAATTCTTATTGTCTTGTCAACAATTACTCATTTCTGCTATACACCATTAAAGCTTGCTGATGATTAACATACTTGACTGAATCCCACTGAACATACTAGAATTTCTTAATAGAATATATTTTGATATGAGTGATTAACATTCGTTTGTGGATAAAATTCTGAAATAAAAGCAAATGAAATACATTTTTTAACCTATCATGATTTAAAAAAAAACGTTTATATTATTGATCTGGGTATACTCAATTACTAAAATAATTTAGGTATTTTTAAAACTAATACTACTCATTCAGCTGTTTAATAAAGAAAGAAATCCCAGGTTCTAAAATTATTTATCGGTTAAGTGGGACCAATATTTTGATTTGTTTTGTTGTACAGTTAAAATAACTATAGCAAGGCATTTAATGAATAGGCAAACTGTCTTAAAATGTGACATGTTTCGAGAAACTATTCTCATCATCAGAAGAACAGAAAACAACGCCTAGAGTATTTATACCAATAGGACAGGTTGTATGTAAATAATTGCGAAAATAAATATTGGATGTTTCTTCATTGATGTGGTTTAGTACAGTAGAACCTCTAATATGGGGACACCTTTTGGTCTTTATAGACATTACAATAAACACATTTCCCCTGAATAGGAATGTTCCAAAAGAGGTATTCTACTGTATGTGAAGTTATATATTTCTCTTTCTACTAACAAAGTAAATATTGACTGTCGTATTGTTTTGCAGGTTGCATCGACAACGCTCAATCCTAATGCTAAGGCATTCCCGGTACCCAAGAGGTCTGTGACCCCAGACGCAAACGACAACTTTGAGCTGGTAGATCATGACAATAGGGATTCAGGTACTGCACCATCACAGGTAGCAATGAATAGTAAAGGTAATATATTCAATAGATCTCTTCTGTGCGGATGATTAGAAACAAGCTTTCAAAACAGGAGATGCGGGCAATCACCCGACAGGAACGCTGTTGCCTCCCTCGTATATAATATTCTGCATGCGCCGAGTTAACTTTGCGCTTGGTTCCATGTTGTGTCTTGTCGCCAATTTCGAAAGCTTGTTAATAGTCCAAGATTGCAGTTGATATTTATACAATACTGTAGTACATGATTTTATTGAGATGGCTAGTCTAACAAATGTGAGATTTATAGTCTTGCAATGGTGTTTATAATTTAAACACCTATTGCCAATAATATGTGATATGGGAAACTCCCTCAGAACATGTTATCCTAACAACATGTTTTCTGTAATGTGTTGATACATACTGTTATGGTCATGTGACAGACAGGTGATTGGTATAAGCACCTGTGTTATTTATTTTTGACATTCACACCACTAACATATTGAGCTACTTGTATCTGAAGTGCAAGGACTCGCTGTAGTCTGACTAGGCAGTGTGAATAGGTAGGTCATGAAGCTATAATTTTGTAAATTTTTAATCTGTAATGGTATGACTGTCTGGAAAATGCTGATGATTTATTCATTAACTCTGTTTGTTAAACACAACGAAATAGGCATATACGTTCGCAACCAATCGGTCACAAGACTAGTAAAAAAAATTATTTTGAAAGAACCCATAAAACAAAGTACAATAGTAATTGTTGCTATATTATGTCCCTCAGGTGCAAAATAAACGAGCACATTTATGACTCGACGAGTTTGTTATTACACAAGGCTTTTAAGTTAACTTAAGAACTATAAAAAAAACTTATAGAACCCAATACGTTATGTGAAATTAATATAGAGATACCTAGGTATGCTGATCAAATTTTGGGAATGTGGGTAGTCTTGGAAGCTAACCATGTAAAGTAATCTTGATAGTAAATGATCAAATTTTGTCCAACAAGCCTTCTGTTCAAGATAAATATCTTAATATTTAAAAAATGAATTGTTCAGAAAAAAAAGATAGATGCTTGTAGTTGTACAGTAAGTGAGCCTTTGCGATTTATACTAATATGTACGTTGACAATAATTAGTAAATTACTGGATTTTGTATTGCCCCAGGGAAGTTCAAAGGTCATTTTCTGCTATGATGAGTGCATTTAAATTAGGCAATTTACATTTATATATTTTATTGTAATTACTCTCTGTAAGGCTTTAAAGAGACTGCAATTCCATATGGTCAGTAGTCGTACTGATTGATAAATCCACAAAATTGTTTCAAAGATAAATTTTGACTTAACTCCATTAGCTGACAAGGTGTTTGCCATGCAAAATAGATTAGATATCATTTACTTTTAATGTTGATAATGAGAATTGATAGTGATTGATTAAATTAATAAACAAAATTTGTCTTTATAGTACCGTATCTTATAAATGGTAATAACAGCCAGTATTCAAGTACTAGTGGTAGCATGGGATATCCATCAAATCCAGAGTCTCCGGTACAGACACCAGCTCTTCCAAATGGAATCAACCATACCGAGTATTCCTTTCTCCATAATGGCAGTGTAGGTTCAGGTAAGTGCACCAATACTAGTCATTTTTTGAGTTTCCCATCAAATTTTAAGACTCAATGACTTGAAAATATCTATCAAATCATGTGTCTCCGGTACAGGACACCCCCTCTTCGAAATGGAATAAACCATACCAAGTATTCCATAATGGCAGTGTAGGTTCAAGTAAGTACATCAATACTAGTAATTTTTTGCTTTTTCCATCAAATTCAAGACTTGATAATTTAAAAATATCCATACAATCTTGAGCCTCCAATACAGACACCCCCTCCTAGAAATGGAATCAACCATACCGACTAATCATTTGTTTTTGTTTAGAATGCATTTTTCAGATTTTGCCACCAAGCAATTGTGAATCTATAACACATTATTTTTTAAACAAATTAATACAAATTCATAAAAAATGTGTAAAACAAATTACACAAGTTTTTCAAACATTGATGTAGCAATTTAAGTTTAATTGTCAATTTGCAAAATGATGTTTTGTATTCAAATTATAACATAAATGTGGGCTTATATATAGATTGTCCCTGCATATTAGTTTTGTAATGAACACTTTATCTTTAAAAGCATCTTTTGGAATAGAATATAATATTTGTAGCCTATAGTATCAATAGTATTATCAACTGTCATTGTATACCGTGCATATTAAGGCCGTATCATTACCATACATTAAATCTACTGAATATATGGTTTACTTAAGTACACCATGTAATTGAAGACAAGATAATTCTCAAACTCTAAACGACAATTTTATTCATAGAATTTATTCAGACATCAATAAATTTACAAAAGTTATCCCTTTGATATAAAAAAAATGGAAGGTGGGTTCAGATAAACGATTGCAATTAAAAATGTAATTATTTTCCAACTGACAGCTTACTATAAATTTTGATGCGAGTTACTACTGTGACGCGACCCATATTAATCATTCTGTCTTTTTCTGGGTACTTGTCTTAAAACTTAGACAGCACTTCATTATTAAGTGTACTATCATAGGATTGCTGGTCGTTGGATCAGTAATGATTGGTATACGGATTTTGCCTGTCACGAGTAAAACCAATAAAAACAGTTACGAAGGATTTAATAATACATTATTATGATAAATAGTGATGCCTCTCTCCAAATCCAGAGCGCATGATTAAACTGACTGTCGTAATCGCTGTCCTTACGATAATTCAGATGTTTGTTTCCTCATCCAGCCGTTTCATGCTTTCCTCTGTACAGTATCTACCTCATATATAGAAAAAATAATGCAGAAACTGTCCTGGTTGAAAAAGACCAACAAATTTAGCTTTAATTATTTATTTGATAAACGAACAAATTAAGCATTACACCATCGGCAAGTGGCATTTTTTCCCCTGATTTTATGCTTTTTCACCAAAATGATGATCTATGTTGTGAGTATCTCATCGGCAAAATGGATAAAGCAGCCATTTTATTTTTCGTCGATACAAACAAGTTTTGTGTCTCAACTTGGCTATCGGTCAGTGGGTGCCTGGACTACCATCAGTGCAATTATCTGTCACCACAACCATCATTATCATTATATTATCATCTTTACCTGAATTACTATCATCCTTTTCAACATCATCTAATCAACATGGTATTTTAAGGTTGTGTGTGATGACATTTCACAACTACCCATGGCTAGGTTGTGTGGGTGTGTGCTATGTTCTTGAAATGCAAAGTGCTTTTTTATTCAAAATATTTATAATGAATATTGATTATGATTCTTATACTGCTGTAAGTTGACCTTCGTAGTTCATGCTTAGTTGTCACAATACAGAGTTAAACCCACACATATTATAATAATATCAGAAATGTGAATGAATCTTAATAAACAAAAATCGAATTAAGCCTACTACTCTGCCTATACAATATAACATGAATAATTGATGGTACTTTTATTTATTAACTGTTAAGTACCCATTTGAATTCATCAAATTTTTTTATTTTTATTTTATTTCAACTACAGGATGCCTTAAAACTCTTTAGATATAAATATAGAATTTTATTTATATCGATAGTCTTTTCTTTAATAGAAATTGAATTAAAAAGGTTGGATAATCTTTGAATAAAACCATATTTGGTTACGTTGACTCGGCAACGGGCAACGGAAAATAAGTCGGTGTTGCGAGAGTTTGATTAATTTTGAGAGAAAAAAATGACAAAATATTACATTTAAAAAGGGAGTTGAAGCATTTAAAAAGAAATACCAAATCGAAAAGGCTTCTCCGAGTATGAAGCGGAGGAAGATGAATTAAAGGACCAGGATTGTTGTGGTTAACAAAGTAAATAAATTTGGATTGAACCCGTTAGTAACACGGTTCATCTTGTTACATACAAATTTTATTTGGTTATTTATATTTAATTAACATGTTTTCTTATTTAATTAAAAAACTATTGATTCAATAATGATGTAACTAAAATCATCATTGTGTTTTAACTGTTACTTCATAATCTACTTCCCACATAATTAAGACTTATTCATCATTATTACCTACTTCCTTTAGCTATTAAGATTTCAGACCCAATATATAATATATGTATTTTTAACTGAATATATATTTTAGTGATATTACTGTACAAATAACAAAGGATGGCAATACAATCAGTGTCATTACTTCTAAACAATAAACGATAAGGTATAATTTATTTATATTCACAGTTATTAAACTTTAAATGCACCTTTATACAATTTAATAATAAATAATAATATAAAATGTTGCATAAAACATATGATTTGGCCTTGTGTTTTGCCTCTTGAGTGCCTCTTGTAGGTTGTTGCAAACTGTTTCTTTGTAAGCCATACATAATAATATAATATTTATTATAAATATATACAGTATAATATTTATATATTATTTATATTTGATCATTTGTATTTATTTGTTACAATCTAGGATAAGGTGTATTCATTTTTAACCCATATAATTTAGAATAGGAAAAAAAAACCAAATATAAATATTTAAAAAAAACTTATCAACATTTAACATATTAAAATATGAAAGAAATTTATATATTTATAATTTATTATTGGGGCACATTTCATATAATAAACGAATGTCCATTAAAGTTATTTTTCCTTTTAAGTACAATAGAGAAGTAGATTACCTTTTTAGCGAAAAAATAACTTGAAATATTCCAGAATGATTAGCCAAGTGCTTCTAGTGGCCGAATTCTAAGAAATAAACTCTTAGACTAATGTTACGCAACTTAAAAACATGTCATTCATCAAACAGTTGGTGTAGTTTGACCGATAAGTTAAGAGTTATTCAGTTTTAGGGTTACACAGTTGTTAACTAGCATTGATCAAAACGTTGTTTATGCATTATTCAACTCAATAACTGACAAGCTAGTACTAGTTAGTACCAAATATAATACTTTCTGAATTGAATCTTACATATAGAGGCCAAGCAAAACAACAACCATTGCTCCTCATTGCTTTATTGGAGAAATATTTCTGACAGAAGAGTATTTAGGAAGAATATCAATTACATGGATAGTCATACATATTTGCATCTATCCATCTTATGTTATATTGCAGTATTACATAGCTTGACAATGGATCTACAGTATATAGGTCCATGACTTTGTTGTTATTGTTTCTCTGCACACACATAACATTAACATTGTTCAACAACAAGTTACACTAGTTTGCCTTGACAATAAAAAAAGTCATGCAGGCCATTATCATTATCCAATTGCTGGCATTATATGGTAGTCATATGCGCTCAGAAAAACAATCCAATGAAAAGTGATATTATTGCTTTGATAATTTGTACACGTTAATGCAGAACAACATAGAATGTAAATAATATTATAAATTCTAATAATATTTTTATTTTCAAATGTACAAATAATAATAAATACTTAAACAAGTTATTTATGTTGCTGTAGTATAATCTTAATAAATGCATAACTGTCTTCTCTACTGTATCCTAATTTATTATTTTCTAATTAATCCCAGATTATAAATTTAGACTTTCAAACAAATATTTAAAATAAACTGTGTTAGTTAATAGCATTATAAATGAACATTCTCGAGGGGTGTTAAAAAGGATAAAGTTGAAACGATCGCTGTAATAAGTTGTCAAATTCTAGAATGAAAATCACAAATACCCTAGTAACTATTGAATGTACTCAACCGTATGTCAGCCATCTATTTTTGTCTTCAGCTTGCGTCAGTACACGTTTTACGCAGATACTGAGTGGGATCTCATTCACATACTAACTGAGTGTACGGCAGATGCAATTGTAATATCAATTATCTTGCAAATTGATGTTGGAAAAATAATCTCTGGATAGGAAAACTGTCGTATTTAATTCTTAGAATTTTTGTATGTGAATATTATTTAGTAAATAATTTCTTGAAATGTTCTTCTCCTTTTATCTATTTGCTATTCCGTTTTAATGCATATTATAATGGTCATTAATACACATGTTGACAATTACAATATTTGTTTCCATTTAACTAATCCAGTTTTAAAAATTCTTTTAATGTTTATTAATTTATACATTATCAAATTGAATTTTTACAAAATTTAAATCCCATGATAAACATTTTTAATTATTTATTTATAGACAAGTATATTAAATTTCTTTTGTGATAAAATTGAATGCAATATTCCATTTTATTTTATCTACCTTGGATGTTGGCAATTATAATAATAGTTTTGCCTATATTCATCTTTTATGTTTACATATACAAATCATCAAATTGAATTTGTTTTAAATTCAGATTCCTTTGATAAACATTTTAATGTTTTTGTTTATAGATTTTATTAAATTGAATACAAGACAATGCTGGATTTTTATTTACTTTTCTAGTCAACAAATTTCAAATTGGTTTTATTAAACCTTGACAATAATTGAATAATCCATGCTGTAAATGTTTTGTACTATAGATAATGTAAGCATAATTATGACTATTATATACTTTCCTAGCTGTGGCACCTTCTCTAGTCAAGCAATAGGCTGAAACAAGATTAATGCTAAATATAAACATAATTATATATTATTTATTTTGAATGTACACCTTCGTATATGCGGTGGCGCCGGTCAATGGGTTGGTGCGTTCTAAAACCAGCAGACTGAAACTGATCACGATACAAACAGACATTGAAAAAGTAGTGCATTTTAATTACAATATTTTTCAATTTAAAATGCGTTTTTGAAAAATTGTCAAGTATTCGCTGGTTGTAAGATATTGTAGCTACTGGAGAGTAACTATATGCTATAATTGATAAAAAGGACTATAATAAATGCAACGGTAGTATTCTAGGTGATCTCTTGGGCCTAAGGATAGATATCAATTCACAATTTTATGTAGCTAGCTAACCTAGCGATTTAATGACACGGGATAGATGATGACGACAACGTAATAAACGAGATATGTAGTCTGTATTATGATGGTAAATGAAGCAGTGTTTAGTATTACGTAGTGTTTACGTGTTGCTTTGCCAAAACCTGCGTCAGAAACAGCATTCATGTCCCAAATGCATTAACAGTTATCGGATACGTTCTAATCCTGTCCTATTCGAGTGTACACTGTGTTCATATGATGTGGTAATGTTTCAGCAACTATGGAATCACATTAAGATCTTATTACAAATTATCTACTCTCGTTTGACATTTATCTAATTACTTACAATTCTTTTTTGTTGTTAATTCTGTACTTGTGAAATTAAAATGGCTGATTGTTACTACTTTAAGACTATGCGTAATTACAAATATTTAGTTTCAACAGAATGATGATAATGTTAGTTATTTTTAGTTCATTGTCTATGAGTTGAATTGTACGGTAACGCATGAAATCATTTCAGTATAGAATTTCTAAGCACAATCAACAACCTAAAGATAAAAACATTCAACAACATTTTGGGAGGGTAACATGATTCGAACCCAAAGCCTTGGAATTACTAGGCAACCGTTAATATACTGTGCTTGGATTTAACAGTACTTTATGTTAATTTTTATGTTGATAAAATATTAAAGCGTAGAGTATAGGCTAGTAAATAGCAAATGAATTAATAATTATCTCAGTATGACTGATTTCTTTTGTAGCTGTATTTTATTATAAAGTAGCATAATTTTTCTGTATACCTGACGTTCCTCTTTCATCATACTTACAACCAACTACTTAAACCTCTTTTTATTATTCATATCTTGTATACATTGTCTCATCTAATAAACAGATATGATAGTTTCTTGGTTAATTAGAGCCAAAGAGATCACTTTTTAGCATAAGTCTTTGTACTTCTAGTAATAAAAATTGATGATGCTTTTGTGTTATGAAACGGTAGGTTGCTTTGTATTTCATAAGAATAGTTTTCCATTGAAAATTGACATTTATTTGTATTCTTGTGCTTTACAATGGGACGATTATGGAAACGTTAGTTGTGTGAATGTGAAGTAGATCAGTTCATGAAATCTAGGCTACTACTACCCTAACCACTCTACCAACCAGACATTTCTTTCAATCAATATAATTTATAAACTCGTACTAGAACTGAATCTCATTCAATTAATTACAATAGTTATAAATATTAAATACTGACTATACTAGATACTAATTGACATGTTTTGTTGTATTCCTATGAATTGTTTGATTGGGAAATTTGTAAAATTAGAATTAGTAGTTTCATTTATCAACCACTCATCTAAATATTTTAAACCTATAATAACTATCATTATATTAATTTGTAATAAAGCTCTGTCTACACTATCAAACTCTATGTGACAAGAAAATATGATGTGCCCATATGGACATGATGTCATATCACTCACTCATCATGTCATATCACTCACTCATCATATATTTAAGCATCACTACCATATTTGGGCATATCACTACCATATTTGGGCATATCACTACCATATTTGAGCACATCACCTTTTTTTTGTCAAACTAGTTTGATATTGTAGACACAGCTTAATATGAGTGTCTCAAGATGTTCTACTGTATAGCAAATTGGCTTGTACCTATGCCATGTTCTATTGATTTAAAAATTAATATTCTAAATATAATAGTCATATCCCCTTTAGTGCCTCATAAAATGTTAAAAACTTGGCAACAACTCGCTAACAAGTAACATTGATATCCAGGGTCTTGTGATGAACAACTCGTAGTTATTATTTTACTTTAAAAAAAAAGACATTCTTACTTGAATGACATTCTGTTTTATTAGTACATTCTTGCAATTTTTCTAGTGACTTTTTATCGATATTCATGATTTTTTACTTTCTTTTTCAGATGATATGAACCGAGAAGGATCTCCTAAGGATGGTGATTTACGCAAACAACTTCAAGTTCAATTAGAGTACTACTTTTCAAGGTATGAACATCAAAATAACATTTTTTTTATGTTAGCACACATGATTCAACTTACGTTACTACGTCCTAACGTGACAATTACAGATTGAGAAGTGAACTCAAGCCCCAATAGGATTCCTTTATTTTACTATGCAACACCAAATCCCCATGATGTCATGCGGTATATTTTTGCACGCTAATCAGTGTTGTAATAACTCTTAACACTTCTATTTTCATTTAAAAACTAAATTTATTCGAGATTGTCTAAAAATGTATGTTCAAATTTTTCTCAAATGTTGTTAGAACACTATCAAACTAGTTTGACAAAAAATGTGATGTGAGCAAATATGGTAGTAACATCTTCATGTCCATATATGGGCACATCACATATTTGTTTAATAGTGTAGAATCGTACGTTCAACCTTTTTTCAAAGGTTATTAGAAATTTAACTTCATGCAGAGATGTCTTATTACAATTGGTTATAGAAATTGGGCTAAAATTTAATTTCACTTGGCCAAACTAAAATAATCAATCTCAAAATCCAATTATAAAACCACTCATACATTTATTGTTTGATATTGTCATTTATTATTATTACAGTGATTGTATAGCTTGCCTTTGGCAGACAATGAAAGATAGATAAAACAAATATGCCTAGATTTAGCATACTGAAATGTTACTGATTTGAACCTATTTGTGCCTTGAAAAACATGTTTTATTTCGCTACGGTGGTCGTTCGAGATCACATGAGATCCCGTTGCATACGCACAAAATCAGAAGTCTTCGACATCGGATATCTAAAGAAAAATTGATTATTTTGTAAGAAATACACGTCATATTATCTATCAAGCATTGTTTCGTTATGGACAACTTATCACTTGGTAAGAGGGATAACGAACAATCAAGAAAAATAGTAGAAGTAGGGCTTGAGAGCTCAGAAACTTCGACAGGTTTCGCCGACCTTGCGGGGCCAGGCGTGCTAATTGAAGCATAGTAGTGGAAAGCGTAGGAAGGTTGCCCCGTCCGGGCCGGCTGTTCCCGCTGATGTATCAGTAGCTTCCCAGCAGGGGAATCTAATACATGATTCTAAACATAAATCCACTAAATCAAAACAAAAACCTGTCTCAGAAACACCTACGGTTGATAGTAGAACCACTTTATTACTGTAGGACACCCCTACGAAGGTAACACTTTCCTGTTAAACGAAAAAGTGGAAATATATTTTAGCTACCGTCTCCTTACTAGGGTTCTACTGTACTACAATTTTACCCCTTTAAAAAAAAAATTTATTTTATGTCTTTTGGCACATGTGACCAAGGATTACCAATAGTAAATGAATCACTGTCCTATCAGATAGGTGTTAATCCCCCTGAACAGGGGCTATTTTGTGAACCATTTCACCGGGGTAATCCCCTGAATGATTGTTGGATGAGCCTCGGTAAACTTATATTTGATTGTAAAAGTAATAAATTGTAGATTTCCAAAGCAGGTGTTTTAAAGTAGGTCTAGTGAAAGCTCTCAATTCTTATCATTTCTTTCCAACGTCATTACTTCCAATTTCTGACCTTAGGTCAGAAAAAAATATTAAACTTAATGTACAATGACGTATGTATTGTTCAGCTGCAAAACTATTTTCTAGACAATAAAATTAGCACCCTGAAATTACCCATTATTAATCATTAGTCAGGCAAAATTGATAATATAAAATGAAAAGTTGGTAATTTTTTCAAAATAGAAGATGCATAAAATTGATGAGACGGAAGATGCCCAAAATTGATAAGAGAGAATATGCGATAAATTTGATTAATTTTCCCTTTTCGTTTTTATAATGTTGACAAATAACAATATTTCATTCAAACCAGAAGAAATTGGAACAAAGTCTCAATATGCTTCTACTAGTTTGTACTAAATTAACTATCCACTATAAGAATCTAGGTTTTCTCTCTTAAATTGTTTTTTAATTAACTATAAAGAAGCCAAAATGTAAAGATTATTAGGTCTACTTTAAAACGAAGATAGCAGTTAGCATTTAACATACAACATCATTTAATTTAATTATAACTGCTGTTGGTTATATGTTACTATTAATAGTTTTGAATTCTCAATTGTCATGTGTTATTGCATGATAGCACTGAGTTTACGAATGAATTTGGCATTAAATTAGCTTGATTTTGATTGGTTTATTGAGACAGGTTATTTGGCTATAGAGGTTTCTTTTAACTGTAATTATAACTGTTATTATCAACCATCTTCATC
Organism: Antedon bifida; assembly: GCF_963402885.1. Taxonomy (NCBI): domain Eukaryota; kingdom Metazoa; phylum Echinodermata; class Crinoidea; order Comatulida; family Antedonidae; genus Antedon; species Antedon bifida. Next base: position 9,306,512 of record NC_136226.1, on the reverse strand, counting down.
TTTGTAAACTTAATGGTGGAATTGCTTGTGTATACTTTACTGTAATTTCCTCATCCTTCGGTTGGAACATAAAGTCATTGATCCTGTGTACATGGAAAGAACTTGGTACACTACTTTAAAAAAAGGAGTTGAAGATTGTCTCCTGAGGAAAACAGTGTTGCCTAGTATAAAGAAGAACCTAACAAAAAACGAATCGGCTTGATTAATGAATGGTCCCATATATTTGGATTTGATGTTCAGGTACATTTTATATTATAAACCAAAATACCCAGGAAAAAAAATGAACTGTCACAACATTTTTATTTGAAAGAACATTTCAATCAAGAAAACATTTCTAAGGCTTAAGTCACTCTGAATTTACCAACCTATAACCATCTTCACTCCTTAGTTAATTATTACCTGAACTTTTACCCAAAGGATCATTAATAAATTCAGGACAATTGTTCTTGCACTTAAATCTTTGTATTTTATTTTACCAAGAACTGATCAATAATAAATTCAGGATATTGTTTTGTTTTTGTACTTAAATCTTTTTATTTGAGTATTACCCAACCACCACCTCATCTTTCACCCAATTTTATTGCAAATCATTATGTATTTTTACATTTTATTGTCTGCAATTGGTCTATGTAATTGGCTTTTAATGCATTTTCTCCATCTGTTGTTTACATATTTATAATTATGTTTATGTCCAATGACATAGTTTTATGATTTTCGGTAATAATGTGCATCTAATGTTTATTTGCCAATAATTCCCTACTGAATTTATGATAGACATATTTATTGATATTGATAGTGGTTACATTATATTGAAATGTAGCATACAGAATAGATAGTTATACAAAGTGGAAGGCCAGAAAGGGATTTCTCACAAACCTTTTCACATTATTACCCCGGTTATTTTTATGAAACGCGTATGTAAAAATACTTCCATAATGTTGCAGCCAGTAATCAGCGCAGGTAGTGCTTTGACCTAACCAAAATCTCTGGGTGGAGAGTGACAAATGTAAGTACAGTAAAGTGTCTTGCCTAAGGACACATGTGGTGCGATGAGCTCGCGATTAGAAGCCCAACTTCCAACACACTATATGGCACACTCTCCCAGTATATATCATCCGACGCGATTCCTATGCAGTCTCCCATATAAGAACACAACCTGGCCCAGCGTGGTTTACTTGGGTGATCTGACAAGAACCAGTGTTTAAACACACATTGGCCGTACAACAACATGGTTGATATTGATAGTAATTCCTTCGTTATTGATTATATTTCAAATTATTGGTTACCCAATTCAAATGGGTTTAATAGTCGGAAATCACAGTCAACGTTAAGTATCCTTGCAATTATTCGTTGGTCTTTATTTCTCTAAGCCAACTGTCTGTCAGACAACATGTTCTCATTTGTATTTAATTTATGCGCGTATATCAATGTTTTGCTACAACTACTTAAGTCTAACGTAGACAATAGTTGTCAGGATGGTTGATTCATAAGATTGCTGGGGTATTGTTAACCTGGTTTATCCATCATTTGTGGAACACTTGTAGAATAGGCTAGTCATAGATTGTATTGTGTGTATGAAGGCTTTTTGTCATGTCATGTAAACCAGTGCAGTGAATAAAGTAATTTATTAAAGAAAGCGAAAGTTTTCAGCTTTAAGAATGTTTTTATTAACACTAAATTGCATTTTAGTGAAGTCTTTTTCTTTCAAACATAAATCTTCGTTAATTGTGAAATGAAATCATTATTTATAAATTGTTCAATTTGTATTTAAATACAAAAAAAAAAAAGAATAATGATGTTGTAGGACATGTCTGGAACAACTTGAAAATAATTTATGATGTATTTTACTGGTTTTCTTTGAAAAGGATTTATGTTGCCATAAAATTCTACATCACTATCTGGAGAGCATTATTCAAACATAAAGATAACTTAAATCAATGTCTATAAAAAAAAAATTACAAAAATGCTATTAAAACCAACTTGAAAAAACCACTAATGCAATGCAGGGATTTTTTTCGCAATTGAGATTAAAAGGAGAAAAATAAGGGCTACGATAATTGGTATGCACAATTTAAGAAATGCTGGGTATATATTCTATAGCTTAGACCAGAACCAGTCTCTATGTCTCAAACCTAACAATTATCCTGCAAGGGATTCACAACCGCTTTTATAAAGTGTAGATGCTAAAAATTTATAATTATAACCTAAGGCAAGAAGTTTCTTAAAGTGTGATTATGTTTAAATTATTTTTTTGGGTGTTAGAAGGAAGTATAACAAATATTGATTTATAATAAAAACTACTATTACATATAAAATGAAATCTTTATTCTTTCTCTCTCCTTTGACATTAAAAATAGCCAAGCTATTTTTGGCTCATAATATTCTCAACGGCAATCATGATATCTTGTTCCTTTCATTTATTTGTCGGGCTGGACAGTGATCAGTAATTTACATAATGAGTTATTAACCACGCGTGTGAATTTACAGGTGTTATGAACATATTGTTGATCTGAGTTGTTGGTGTTTAATGCTAATTAGCTTGATATTATAATAATGTGATAATTATTCAATGACGCTAGCAATCACTACAGTTTTAATAAACAAGTTAAATTTTAATAATTTGCAAATTAATGTGTACATAATTATAATAATAATAATTAAAGACACCTTCCCTACAATTTGTGACATTTTGTAAAAATAATACATATATATTACTTTAAAAACATTAAACATTCCTTTGTCTTAAATGTACGTTTTATGGTAAATTATGATAAAAAGTGAGAAACAATGCACTACCTAGTAGCTCGCGGCGAATGACCTCTCGTGGACGGTCTTTAGACCTAGCCTAGCTAGGCTTAGTTTTGTAGGCCTAGCTGGTAAACATCGGTAACATACGAACATCGTACGATAGCTATATACCTAGCCTGACGTTGTATAGTTACTGCATTAATTGTCTTTCTATTTTTGCCAGACTCCGTTGATACAAATTGGGGAAAACCTGGTATTTTCGCTGAAAAGTTAGGAGTCTTCCATTTGTTTTGGCCTCACGATCGATTGAAAAGTGGGTGAATTACAGAAGAAAAACAAAAATATCAATCCGCGCGCAATGCATTTTGGGATTTATAGCGGGCCGCTATAATTATTAGAATCAACTTATTTTTAACATTTTTAACCATTTAAAGACGAAAAAAGTTATCGCAATAGGACCATATGGTATTATTTTTACATTAAATATAGTTTGTGATCTTAAATTAGATCTAAAAAACGTAGGGAAGGTGTCTTTAATAATAGTTGTTGTGTTAGCATTTAATTTATTGGTTAACATTGCAATTCGTACTATATAACTTCTAAAATTGTATTATATAATATACAAATGATATGCTAATAATATGCTAATGTAGTTTATAGGTGATGCGATAAAACGACTTTGTGTGCTTTAAAAGTTTGCATACAATTTATCTACCGTCTGTGCCCATATGGTAATGTTTGTTTGCAACTTGCTCAGTTATTTTGAATCAAGTTAAAACATGTCGAATTTGGCACAGGGCCAATTATTATCTCTGAATGAATATACAGCAATGATAGCAGATAATTATCTGTACCGGCTGAAGTCGTTTTACATTATTAAGCATTGTTCTCGTAATGCTTAGGATTAAATGGCTAGGTTTAGTAATGGTAGTTATACTTATCAATAACATATAGTCATCTTCAAATTTATCTTTTGTTTACATGTTCAATTTCTTGGGGCCTGTTTTTGCTGCATATCCACAAAATATCTCATTATACTGTTCACACTATTTTTACCGAAGGCACTCAAAACAGAAAATATAGAAACAAATCGTGGAAAGCATAATGTCAGAATGACGGAAAATGTTTCAAGAGAGAGAGATATCCACAAAATATTGTATAAAGCATATATAATACCATATTTTAAGTACTTTTTGGTTGGTCCTGCTAAAATAATTTTTTAAACCAAAGCTGCCTTTCAATGTGTTGGAAAGTCTGAACCTATGTATACTGAGCATGAGTACTTCGCTGCCAAAAATATACCGTGTATAATATTATGGTAAATTCAATAAATGCTGAATTTGCTTTGAAATGTTGAAAAGGTTACTTTACAGAATTTCTTAACCTTTATGGAGTGTATTTAATATATTGCTTTTCAACAGTGGGTGGAATTGTCAATTTCAAACTTTGTCAACTGAATTTTATGAGGAATTCTCAAAAGATTTTTAATATTCAACTGAGCTATTTTGATAGACAATACATTTTGTATTTCTAGCTAGCAATTTCACTAAAATGTAAGATGCGGTTTCAACTGATATAGTTAGGTATTTTAATATTCAGTCCATCCGCAAATTGATTTAATGTGATTTTGAGAAGGTTTTGCTTTCAACAACAAGATTGTCTTACTGTGGTTTCTTTTAGTTCTTTCATTCTTAAGTGATTGTTATTTCCGGCAGTTCCATCCTAGTCATTAAAATTCCCCTTTTTTTCTCCCACCTAAAGTCGCTGTAATTTATTTTATTGCACAGGTATTGTGCAATACTACAATTTTATATGATGATTTATATCTTCCATATGTAAATATTATTAAAATTATGCTATTATTGTATGTTTGTTCAAAGTACATACATCTATTCAATTGTACTGTGATAGCTTCCTGTATTTTAAAAAAAAAAGATATAATTTGTAATTACTAAAGCTATATTTATCTGTGTTATACAAACATTTATGTAGTGGAATACGGTATATTGGCGGAAGGAATTGACTTGCCCTGGCACAGTTATTTTCCTGTTACCATTGTTACAAGCCTTGCCTAATAAATAGTGCATTTTTATCTTGTCAATACCGTATTTTAATAATAATATTAATATGTTCAATCTTTTAATACTTTGCTTACAATACATGTTAGTAGTAGTAGTATAATATTATTCAAGATGATTCAATTTTATTAATTATTATTATTATTTGCTCATTTTTAATTTCCAATTTAATTTTTAATATTATTCAAGATGGTTTCAATTTTATTAAATTTGATTATTTGCTCATTTTTAATTTAATTTTTATTATGGATATTGTTAATATTCTAAATTGACATATTTTTTTTTTCAGGGAGAATTTAACGAATGATCGTTATCTTCAGTCTCAAATGGACGCAGACCAGTATGTGCCGATCTGGACGATAGCAAATTTCAACGCTATTAAGAGATTAACAACAGATATAGGACTTATTATTGCTGTACTTAAAGGTAGACAATGTCTCTCGTATTACACGAATGAATTATTAATTTTTTCGTTCATCAATTTAAGTGCTTTTTTATATGCAGAATTGTTTCCATAAATTAATTTTTCTTCTGTTGTATAATGAGTAAAATTTAATTTTAATCATTTAATTTTGTCAGTTGCGAGTTACAATAAATTTGAAATTTTAATTACTATTAAACCAGTTTTTTTTTTACTTCATAGACAACTTCAATGTTTGTTTTCTTGCTAGTCTAATCACTTTTTTTTTTTTTTTTTTTTTGCGTTAAAATAATTCTCGTTACAGAATCAACATGTGTTGAAGTAGATCCAAGTTCAAAGAAGGTGCGGCCAAGCCATAAAAGACGAACAGTCATACTGAGAGAGGTACCCGAAAGTACACCACTAGAGGTTAGTCGTTAAATAATGTTTCTAAATATTTTATCTGAGGTTCTCCCATTGTGCCCGTTCAGGCTTAGTTAGTCTATTTCGTGCCTAGCTTACCTGGATAAACTGACAAATGCCCTTCTCACCTTCGAAGAGCGAGATATAGTCGAAAAGTAGAAAATTCATTGAATACCCCTCTCCATAAATAAATGGTTCAGGCTATGGTTAATTTACCTGCTAATTTAGCTTTGTGGATTAATTATTGCTTTGGTGGGTAACCAACAAACTTACCCGGGTAAATTACTCAACACGCCCATTGAAAGAACATTTTGATACACTAGCTTAGCCTTATAAAGAAACTTATCTTGGCATCAAAGTGACACTACCTTCAACCCTATAAATTGGGACGAAATGACTTCTGAAAATGTTTTTTTTTATACAAAGCCTAGATCGTTTTAATTATGTTGAATCAAGTGAAATGTAGTGGCTGTAGTATTGAAATAGTGTGAAACCACAACAGCCTGAAGAGAATATGAAAGATGATAACCTATTTACTGCATCACTATAGGTTTTGGATGATCTCATCTCATAAAATACGATCCGAAATCTTAATCCCTTTCTGCTCATTTCGTGAGTGTTGTATCTATCGTGTTACATACAATGATATAAGTGTAACGTATAGATTAAATTCCTAAGGGAGTCAAATCATTTTGTCCATTCAACTTCCGTCAAATTAATATAAAGTTAGAATACCAAGCGAAATTAATCTAATATTAGTAATCTCGCGAGAATTGTGAACCGTTCGTAACGGAAGTAATTTACATCATCTTTTGTAACTTTCCTCAGATTTCGTTCTCCCACACAGTGGAGATTAAATCTTCCAATCAAGTAACAGATCAGCAATTGAATAAGTCCCTCCCCTTTTTATATAAAATCAATCGAAAAGAGCAATACTCAATAATGTCTATCATGTTGATTGTAATGGCTAAATTCTTTAAAAAATTTACATTCTTTTCTTGGAATATTTAAGATAAAACATTTATCACTGGTTGTTAATATACTAAATAGTCTTTAGTTCAGATCGTGAACAATTGTATTTGGTTCTGAAACTGTTTATCTTTCAGCATTATATTCTTTAGTGTAGTTCTTGCTATGAGCAGTTGTATTTAGGTCTGTTCAAATCTTGCTATGTTCACAGAGCAATTGTAATTGGGTGTGTTCAAATCTTGCCATGTTCACAGAGCAATTATAATTGGGTGTGTTCAAATCTTGCTATGTTCACAGAGCAATTGTAATTGGGTGTGTTCAAATCTTGCTATGTTCACAGAGCAATTATGTTTTGTTGTGTTCAAATGTTGCTATGTTCACAGACAATTGTAATTTGGTGTGTTTAATTGTTACTATTATGTTCACAGAGCAAAGTAATTTAATGCTAAAGCTGTTTACTTTCCAATACTGCTTTCTGTGGTTCTAAATCTTCAGATGCTGACAGTGCAATTATGGATATTTTATATTCCAATTGTTTTCCTTTAAGATAAATTAACTTTTCGTCTCGTTTAATCCATTATTAACATGTTGACTTTGTGTCAATTTGAATTGTTAACTGCTGCAAGTGTTTCTGGAGGTACCATTATAAAAATTAGCTGCCAAGATGTTTCCTTGGGGTATCTTTGTATCAAGTCCCAAGCCAAATTTAGGACCAACAAATTGTTATTAACGTATACAAACTATATACTCAAATTCTAATTCAACAAACATTTATTTTATCAAATGACATACATCATTGTTATGTGAAGAATTAGTATTATTTATACTGTACTAACCAAATAAATAAATTATACCAATTAAATGCTATTGCAAAATCTGGCTTCTTGATCGAATGTTCTTTTGTTTGATAAATTAATTGTCATTCACAAAAAGTTCTTATTGTGTCCGGCTTTTGATTGATGTTTTAATGGCCATGGTTGAATTTTGTTCTTTATATTGCACAATCTTCCACAATTAATTGGTGTGTGGGAAGGCCAATCAAGCAAATTGTCTATTTTTTCATTCATATTTCTTGTTTATTTTATTCTGTTTGTTTGAGTAGACCATGAGAGAGGACATATTAATATTAACCAGTCAGTATTTAGTATCAGAGAAATTTGAATTACAATTAGTTCCCTTTCATATTTCATTATCTCTTTGACCAAGGCTGGAGACAAAACTGGAATAAATAAAAAGCCACCACGGTCAGTAATTACCCATTTTACAATACAAAAATATACAAATTTACTAAAAATACTACAGTACTTGCATTCCGATGAAAAATGATTTTCACTATTTGATGAGAATACAAATTCTGTTGTCATTTATATTCTAATTTTATCAGATGCAAAATAACATTGCATACTTTTAACATAAGCTTTGACCTATAGTTATTGCTTAATTAAATAATTTTATATTATTATTATAATGAACCATTGAAATTAAGGAGAATAAAAACCGAATAAAATTAGCATAATTGTTTATTGAAATTTTCTGTTAATTATTATTATTCATTAATTCAATTTGATCGTTTTTTCATTAGTTTGTCATGGTGATGCCATAATCTGTTATTGCTATTTTTGTATTACTTTGACATCCAGTAGGATGATGGATTCTACAATCCGGCTTTTAATTCGAATTTGCGATAATTTATCATAATCTCCGGAAGTGGTTGTTTACTAGAATTTCATTCATTAAACTGCTAAAGTCTACTACGAACAAACTAGGCACGCTGATTTATTGAAGTCCGTGTTTTACTAAGCTTGAGAAACGGGCCGTGTTATACGTTTCGTGGTTTCAGTGAATTGATAATTTGTGAATGAGTTGATGCATTATTGATATTAGATGAGTCATATGACCAGTGTCTGTCTAAAGTGCCCTCACTTTTTACAATTTGTCTTTAATGTCATAGCAGTAGCATTAAGACAACTTGAGTCAGTTCTGTGTCATGCTGATTGAAATAATTTGACATAATGTAAATTTACTTCTTATAGAAGTCATAGTCTGTCAGCCATTCATTTATTTATTCATATATTTACATATTCATTCATCATATATTTTCACAATCATTAATATATTTACACAGTCATTCTTCCATTCGCAAATGTAGATTTACATATTTATTCACTCACTTATTTATTTACTTATTTATTCATTCACTCCTTATTTAAATTCACTCACTTATAAATTCATCCATTCTTATAAATGCTGTAAATATGTTAATTTCACCAAGGTATTACAGAGTTAGATTGATATAATCTGTGTCTCAAATAGACTGAGACATAATTGGAAGAATAAATTATTCCTAGTCACTAAATTAATGAAAATGAATATGTAAGCTGAACTGTTGAAGAGTACACATGCTGTAACGCGTTTCAACGTGTCATGTGACATAAAACGTGTATCACATGACACATGAGCACGTCAGAATTTTGTAATTACTTCGATTTGAATTTTCTAGCGTCTCGTTGCATCGCAAATTCCTTGCGGACGAGCTAAGAAGTTGAATTTAATGGATAATATTTGTTAACAATGTATTCATGCATGAACCTAATATGGTCTTTCACCTCTAGTCATTTGGAGATACAGGTCAAATTTATTAAATTGAATACAGGAAAAAGAGGTTAAAATATATATTACATATTTGTTTATAGAATATTTTACTTGTGTTTATTATTATAACAGACAAATGTCACATCTAACAGTAGTTATAATATAGTATTACAATTCCAATTGTAGTATAAAGGCCTAGGTAGTGTGTCTATTTTGCTCATGAGAAAAATCCTGGTACTGGAAGGATTTAAACCTAAACCTCTATATTGATAAGCTAACCATGTTACCCATCATGCCATTCCGCAAATACTGACATTCTTTCTAGTCTATTTACAGTAAAGTACAGATTTTGTTAAATCAATAAAATTCAAATATTATACATGATTTCTTTATTCACCAATAACAAATGAAAGCTATAGCAAATCGCTTATCGATGGTTTGCCCCGTATTACTAACAAATACATTGTATACAGTACGAATAATCACATAGCAATGAAATTATGCTACACCGAAACCAGATGAAAACGTGAAAACGTTGGTTATTGTATAATATGTATGCCTGTGGCATTATAGCAATTGAAGATAATAGATTAAACTGAACATTTGATGTCATGCGATTGTGAATTAGTGAAACTCAAAACAAATTTGTACTGTCTGCAAATATGTACAGTGCATTAATAATGATGATTGAGAAAGGTTTTTGGATGTCGCAATAATAATCTATTCGCTTCATATATGTTCTCTTTCATGACAAACTCTTGCTTTTTATCTTTGATTTCTAGGATGTTCGTAAGTTGTTCTCAGGTCCGACTTGCCCTCCGATGGTAAGCTGTGAATTTGCGCATAACAACAACTGGTACATCACCTTTGACTCGGACATCGACGCACAAAATGCGTATCGCTACTTGCGTGAAGTTGTCCAGACGTTTCAAGGAAAACCGATTATGGTATGTTCAAATTTCAGAAACTGTTTAATTACCAGCGGAAAATGAATCCAATACGAGGCTTATCCTGTCTTCTTATGAGGCTTGATGAGAGCGTACTGATGATACTTAAAAGTACTTGCGCCTGCGATTAAGAAATGAATATTACAGCATCACTTTAATGTCGCATACAGAATGAATGACGTTTATCATTGTAACAAGTAGCCATCTGAGGATTGATATTGATGTACCTACACAATTGTTAAAGTATAACTGTGTGGTCACGCCATTTTTCCTTGAGTGCAATTGGTTAGAAGGCTAGACATGGGATTTTTCTGATAACCTAAAGTATTATAGTATTGTTATAAACTTATACTATTTATTGTTTGATTATTTTTAGGCAAGGATAAAAGCCAAGCCTCTTCAACGAGTTCCTTACCCACCCAAATCCCGTAATGGATTTAGTCAAACGCCGTCCGGTCCATCTACATATGCCCAGCCCCCAGCGGCAATACCACAGGCATTCCAGTACCCTGCCGTTTCACAACCGCAGATGAACGGCGTACATACTGGCCCACCGCTCTCGTACTATACACAAATACTGCCACAAGGGTGGACACCAACGCAATCATATTTTGAGGCACCTAATGTGGTAAGATTTTGTTGTTTTTTTTGCAATATATACACATACATACTATTAGAATGGGGAATTTCCTATGTTTATGTGTTGCACTACAATAGTTTATCCATCATATCTCACTTCTGTGATGTTGTGCTGGTGACTGTATTCCACAGTTGTGTGTTGAGGGCACAATGTTAAAATAAAAACATTTCTGTGCACATTTTGATTGCTCTTCCATTTAAATATTGTGTATTCTTCATATATTTACTTTTAGATATGCCATCATTCAAATCAGGTGGCATTCAATTTGTTTATTTCACAATACAACAAATAATATACAACTTAATGGTCCTGCAATATCATAAACCTTTTTTTTTTTTAAATAAATATTTGTATAGATGGTAATTAACATAATTTCGGGAAACAGTATCTGAGATTATCTATCATATTAAAATAAAATGTTTATATTGGTATAATTGTACAGATAACCTGGCAACCTTTCATGTCTGCCATGCTAATCTTGACATATAATTGAAGATTAAATTTTAATGGCAGCCGACAAGTAATTATCAAACTCGCTTTGAAATACATCATTTTTTATTTAAAGCTGGTACCTAATGCTCCAAAGATTTGATTAATCTATTTAACAAATCTCAGAGGAGAGCTGCTTCCAATATTCTGTGGAAAACTAATAAAGTATCTCTACAGGAAAAAAAATATGATGGTAGAATTCTATCATTAGAAAATGGAAAAAAATCTATAGAATAGAAAACAGTATTGCAAAAAATGTATACAATTCGGTCATTATAACTTGTCCCACATAATTATACCAATTTGTTACTTTAGATTAATTAAAATTAATTATTATTCTTTGTAAACGTTGATAAAGCAGCCATTTTTAGCAATGTATATAAATAGTTTTAATTAATAGATACAGAATCTTTTAACAGCTAGCCATTTATCTTTAGAGTTGCGTTACAATAAAAACTTGTGAAATTTATCTTGATGTACTCTCCTATTAAGATCGCTATTTCATCATGCATTAGCCTCTCAGAAATCTGAACAGAAATTGTGAAAAACATGTTAAAGAAAAGACAGGAGAGTAAAGACAGCTGATTTTGTTACATCACTAAGCGTGTGCTTACGTCAACAACTGTGTATGAATGATTTTGTTGTCATTGTAAGAATATAAGAGTTTAATGGAGATGTTGTGATCAAAAGCATGGGGGTGTAGACAATCTGATATTGTATGCTGCTAGTGCTTTAATTTGTTAAATACTAGTATTTTTTAGTTTTTGATACATCGTTGTTTACGTTGTGTACAAATAATTTTCTTGTTTAATCTAAATTTAAATATATAATTCTTATGTTTATATATTTCTCTGTAAATGTGCTAAATAAAAAACAACATAACAATATAATTGATAATTGCCTTAACTCGGTAATTCTTTTTAAAATACAATAAAGGAAATGTCATTAACACATTTTTGTTTTTCTAAATTGATACAATTACACTTGAGAATATGATAAGCTCATTGTAAAACGCAATTGTTTTCCTAGCCAAAGTTTTTTAAAAAAACATTCATTTTATCGTAGTAATCGTAGACATCTGTACATAACTAGCATGAACCAGCTAATATTTGATATAAAATTAATTATTTCAACTATGATTATTAAATATAAACAATAGAATTCAGTGAAGCGTGACAGCAATGTAATCTAAATACAAATTAATTAACCTTTGTTCCATTCATGATTTGTACCGGACATGCTTTATTTATCTACCAAATTATCATATTTTATAATTAAATCGTATTGGATGAAAAACGTCATGTGATTTTGTTACACACCTACTTGTTATCTAATCTTTGAAAAAAAAAAGAATTAAATTGAAATCTATAAACTTGGTTAGGATGTATGCAAACAATTCATGATGGTGATATTAACCTAGGCTCATTTTGTGTGCGAAATTTAAAATTAAAGCTTAGGAGAATACCTTACAAGGCCTTGAATATACTGGGTGGGTGGAGGAAAATTGGGCTAATTACTTTTTATTTATTTATTTTTTTTTCAACCATCCATCCATTTTAGCCCAGAGGATTAACTGATATTATCTAACCTCTAACTAATAAAATTAAAATACATTACAAATAGTTTTTCTATAGACGGACTTGTTACTTGGCTTATTATTGAGGATGGGCTTATTATTGAGGATGGGCTTACTATTGAGGATGGGCTTACTATTGAGGATGTACAGGTTTATTGAAGTATTCACAGAAATTACTATATTACTACTAAATTTACTATCCCTCTTAAAATTTGTTTAAAAATGATCGCATAATTTATTTTCTGTTTGATAATGATATACATTTTATTATTTATGTGCAAACATGTTTTTCATATAATATAAAGGATTTATAAAATTGGCATTGAGATTATAACACATTCAATCTGTACCATCTGCCACTAGTTCTGAAAAGTGTTTTCATACATTTTTTTGGCAGGTGAAAATGTTCAAAGTGAATGTACGCTTTATATTGATATTCTATTTTATTTAATTGTGAAATAGTTAATGATTTTAAAATTATTATTGGGCCGTGTATTTTGTATTTATTTATAATTTTACATTGATTTTGTTGGGCATTAGTGTGGGCTGCAGTTTGATTTGATTTCAAGTATTATTGATATTTATTAGGTTTTAGATTGATTATTTTTATATATAGCTATTATAGTTCATTTATCTTTTATTTTTATTACGTTAATGTTTTGTGTGCAGTGCGTGGTGATACATGTTGAACGGCAGATGAGTGGGCAAGACAAAACATATAGATTAATGCAGCATGTACGCTAAGAGATTGTGACAAGTAGATTGATGGATGTACTAACGGGCACGCTCACGGTCTTAGTGAATCACGGATATGATGAATTGTTTCAAAGTTTTGCTGTTAGCCCTGATCTTATTATTTAAGATTCTTTACCATTATCTTTCCATGTATTAAGAGCATTAGTCTTTTTTTAGCCGATGCCAGAGATAACTATGTTGTCGTCTTCGTTTTATCAACAGTATCGTCATCCATCATTGAATTATCGACATCTTCCTGCACAACATTGGCGTTATCGTTTTTTTTCAACATCCTCTTCCTTATCATTACCGGTACCATCCTAGTCACTGCCGTCTTCATGCCTCCTTTGTTCACTGGTTTTATCTACCCATTCTCCTTGTATCATCAACCGTTATGTGATTATTTAATATTATGCAATATTTGAAATTATTTTAACTATATTATGTAATCATTATCAACGTTGTTATCCTCATCCTATTTTTCTTACCTACGTCTTTATCATTATCACAATAAGTACACATGAAAACCTGAGAAATCAATTATTATATGGTCTCATAAATGGTCTATTTAATAACTGCAAATGGTTTTATAACATTACTGTCTCAAGTTCTTTTTTTTTTCTGTTTTCCGTGATACATCTCCGTGTCACAGCCAATAAATTAGCACAGTCATGAGAAATGAATTGGAAAAGAAATTTAATGCATATAGAGGGCGGGCTATATTCACATCTTTAATGTTTTTTTTCCCTTTTGCTTGATGGTTTACGCGCTTGCCTTCCAATCCTACCCTAGTGTCAACTCTTTCTACTCCGCTTAAAGCCTTAAATGAGTACCCCTTTGACATTGCCTAGAAAAACTTACACTCCACCGGGGTGCTTTGTATGCTATGTGTAAGCTCAAGTGTTTGCTAGGCGATGTGAAATGATTATTACATTATAAGCATGATAAATTATAGTTTATCCATCCAGTTTGGCTCGTTACTTGCTTGTTGTATAACAAAAATATATATATATATAACATTTTCTGGTGTTTTTTATTTTGTCTTGTAGCCACAGCAGCCTTTCTCTTCTAGTGCCTTTCCACCTCATCAAAAAATACCTTATGGAAATCGACAAGTATATACAAATAGAAATATGACTAGCAGGTAATGTGATTTCAGTTTATTTTAATATGTATACTGATTGCAAACAATCATACATAATATCCATTATTGTAAAATTTATACCCTTTGCTGAGAAATGTTTAATAGCATTGTTTCTGCCAGTGAACATTAAGGCTGTGTAATTTGCTAGAGTTTTAAATGATTGCCCTGAAGGAACCATTAGGGCTGAAGATGTTCCATGTTTGGGAATAGTAATACAAAATTCAAGTTAGAATCGGATCATAGTCATAATTTGCTAGGCACAATATATTTTTAATGATTTCTGGTGCGGTGGGATATCTTACATAATTATTACCATAAACAAAATTATTTTAATATATATTGTTAGCTTTAAATAGATTCTGTTTAATAATAAACTAGTTATATTAATAATAATATATATATTGTTAAACATTAATAATAATCAAAATTATTTTATATATATTGTTAGCTTTAATAATATATTCTGTTTAATAATAAACTGTTTATATTAAAAATAATATATATTGTTAAGAATTAATAATAGATTATATTTACTAATAATCTTTTTAATAATAATATATTGTTAAGCATTAATAATAGATTGTGTTTATTAATAAACTGTTTATATTAATAATAATATATATTGTTAAACATTAATAATTGATTTTATTTACTAATAAACTTTTTAATATAATCAAAAATAATAGCCAATTGTCGACATTTACAAATCGGTAGCAGGAACAGAATAATAAACATATTATGATTAATATCATTTAGTATCTAATAATTATCTTTAATAATTACAAAATGAATAATTAATTAAGATGAACATCTAATATCTAGTTGGACTTGTTCCCTTGACAATCAATTTGTTTTGATATAAAGTTGTTATACGTAAACACAATAACACTCTAATAAAGTAAACAGACATCAATCATTTCATATTTTTAATTATTCTATTTTTATTCCACAATTGCTGCATTTTTGTTTCAATAATGTTTTGTGAGATCTAAATGTGATTTTCACTTTTCACTTATCTTCTAATACATTTTAACATCAACATTTAAACAGTATCATTCTTTTAATGCTCAGTTCCTTTATACTTTATAAAACAATCTCAAAAAACAAAAACAATAAAATACACTTGAAGCTAAGAAGATAGACCCAAACAAACAGGGAACCCCAAAAGTGGACTATAAATCACTATCGACTGGGGACCGTCATAAATCGGCATTTATCAATACCCTAGCTACCATATATTTGCATTTGAACCAATTCCTTATACATTAGTTATTAGTCCATCATTGCTTTCATCATCATTATTATTATTGTACAGTAGTATCATGATTATTTACCATAGCTTCATTGTCTTTGGTTCTGGTTTTTTCATATTCCATTTATTATTATTATTCTATGCTCTAATAACATTTATTATTAATTATTATTATCAGGCAAACAAAGTCCAGGACATTGAGCACACCTGAATTTCGATCAATAGAGCATGGCGTTTCTGATGAGAACATTTATAAAGCAAATGAACGACGCCATACAGCTCAAAGTATTAATAGTAACCCTCGACCTATGAACTATGACCGAGAACAAAAAAATGAAAGGAAACTTTCAAATGAAGGACGTGATTATCAACAAAACGGATTCAACAGAAGGAATAATGATGGACCCGTGCATACGCGAACCAGGAATCACGAGGATTTTAACAATGTAAAAGGACAACAACAAATGAATAGGTAGGCTCAAGCAAACAAATAATTAATATTAATAATACAGTTGTTGATAACTTTATACTTTAACAGCAAGGCAACTGCCAGCAATATGTAAATGTGAAGGACAAATTTGCGAGATTGATAAAAAGAAAAATCTATACATATCTAACTGATATGATATATATGGCTATTCTGCTATATTAGTATAACATTAGGACTCCTATCCTGCTGTCCTAAGGGGACACATTCAAACAAAACACCATGTTGATAGGTGTGTCCCCTAAATAGAGGTTGATTGACTGATAGCGTTAAAACATACACTTTTTTGTTTCACAGGAAAGTGTACCCTGATTAGTGTTGTCTGTAACTGATATGATAAATATTGATATTCTGCTATATTAGAATATACAGTAGAACTTCTATTAAGGGGACACATTCAAACAAAATACCATGTTGATAGGTGTATCCCCTGAATAGGGGTTGATTGACTGTAATGTTAAAACATACACTGTTTTGTCCCTTTTTTGTTTGACAGGAAAGTGTTCCCTGATTAGTGTTGTCCCCTGATTAGTGTTGTCCCCTGAATATTAGTGTGACTTTAAAATAAATCCAGAGACCTAGAAAAAGCTTACTTTAAAGAAGGAAATGAACCTTTTATTATTCGTTACTTAAAATATGTAAGCAAAAGAAATTAGGAGTAAAAGCTACTAATTTGCAAAATATTAATAGAAATACTTGGTTGAAATTGATTCATATTATAGCTTATAAGAAATGGAAACTACATGATAAAAACAATTCTAGCATATAAACCAAAGTTCATTAACTTTATTTTAGTATAACTACATCACGCGGCTATTTATGTGTTGATATTTTGCAATCGAGACTCGAGAGGATCGTTAGACAAGTCATGTAGAACTTAAAGCAATGCTTTTCATATAGATTTAATGATATATGCCCACATGTATATAATAAGGCTGAATGCAGTAATACAAGAGGTTTTCATTAAGAGTGTAGGAGGCAGTTGTGAGGTTCCATTGATTGCAGGTTGTGGATATAGGGCCCCCAGGACACTGAGCACGTGAAGAGAAATAAGTTCATAGAAATATGGAAGTTTTAGATTGCATGTGTTGTTTAAATTAGTATAAGATAAAGGCCTATGATCTGTGTACAATTGAGAACCAGTGGTTTTCCACAGTACCACGCCAAGGATGTTAAAGAGTTACTATTAAATTGGGTTTGAACCATACCATAAAAACCCCAGTTGTCTAATGGTAGGATGCTTACATATGGTAGTATGCTTCTTGTGGCGGCTTTTTCTCATTGTCACAGATGTTTATTAATTAATTAATTACCAGTATACAGTATCACCGGACGGTTTGCAGTTTCACATATTTCAAATTATCATTTAACAGTATTATAGTATTATATTACTGTGAATAAATTTGTTTGTGAATGAATTTTTCAAAACATATGCTTGAAAGATACTAATTGTATTGAAAATCAAAATATTTTACAATTTCCTGTTTCTCTATTATTTTGATATAGGAATTATTCTTTATATAAAAGGCATGTCAGTTTCAATGTTTAAATTTATTTGGTTTCAGAAGAAGTACTGGAAGCTTGCCTTTCAACGAGCGCCCTCGACGTCGTCATGATAGTGCATCCAGTCGAAAATCTTTCAGAGAAACCAAAGAGAAGGAACCAGTTGTTAAAATTCCTTCGCCCTCTTTAGACCCTTCCTCTTTTCCACCACTTCCAGGACATACCGAAAACTCCAGAGTCGAAGTTGGGAAAGAGGTCGTACAAAAAGAGGTTACAGAAGCAGAAACTGTTACCAAGTTTGCAGATATTTGTAAAGGAATCGTAAGTAACCTCAAAATATGTTAATTGTCTTATAATATAAAGTTAAATGAATACCGTGGAGTAACATTGATTATGCATGGATATTATAAGGTTTAAATGTCAAACTATTAAAACACAAATTTTATACTCAAATTTAAATCACAGCACAAGGGAATTAAACACTTGAGAATTGAGAGTTTAATGATTCGTGGAAATAATTAAATAACTTTTATTATTATCAATGTTTCCGGTTTCTGCATTTAGAGTAACCACATTTCTCTGTAAAATCTTAATAAATTCTAGTTCTAATAGTGATGTGGTCAGAAAATTAGAGTTTTATTGTACTCTATATCTTATTTAGCCATTAATGTAGTTAGTATGCATCAAATCTTCATTGATAATGTTGTAATGTCTTTAAATTCTATTATATTTTATAAAATATTTAAATGTACAATTTCAGAAAGCAGTTAAAACTCAAGATTCTAAAACTGTGAACCCAAGTAGTTCGACTACTACAACTCAAGCTAATAAATCTGATGTCTCTCTTGCGTCTAAATCTGGCGTGTCACCTACAAACTCTATAGAGCCTGACAAATCAACACCTATTACACCACAAACGAATACACAAAGGTTTGTATATAGCTTGTAATTTTTGATGGTTTTGATAGCTTTGCTTAATGACATGATTTCACCACATGACCTCACCACTACCTACCTAACCTCTTTGAGCCTCGTGGCCCATATGGCTGTATTGGCAATTTCCAGTTGGTTCTATTGGCGGCGATTTGTTTTTCTTCGTTCCATGTCCTCCGCCATGTTGTTTTGGGCCGTCCGACTCTTCTCCTGCCTTTTCATGTCATAGCTATAATAATATAATAATAACAACTTTATTTAAAATGGATGCAACACTTGAATCACCAGATTGGTGGCATATACTGACTATTGTTTTCCCTTCTCATCACATGGCACAATCCATTTCCACCTTTTGATCTTGGTCTCTCGCTTATTCTTTTCATTTTTGTGGTTGCTGGATGTAACCCTTATTATGAATTTTCCATTTCCTCTGAAGCGTTCGACCAGTTTAAAGTGCTCAGATATCTCTTCATGTCATCTCCACCATCTTCCTTGTCTTCAACTTTTCCAGTTCTTAGTCGCCACTCTATAAAATCTTTTTCTCCACCCACCTATTGTCAGTTATTCTTGTTATGTATGCTGTCTGTAACATTTCAAAACCCATACAACTCTCCAAATCTTGATATGTGCTGGGGCGGATCCAGACATTTTGAGAGGGGGGGTCCGCCGATAAAAAGGGCACATCAGATATTGAGTATTTGAGCCACAGCCCCCCCATGGTGGGGGTTGTGGCGAAGCGAATTTTGTTACAGGACACACTTAGATGGCCGGAAATGGCACTCTCGCACGCAAAATCCATGATAAATGGCACCTTTCTAGTTCGCCGGAAATGACACTTATTAGCAGGGTATAACGATGCAAAATTAAAAGTTGTTATTTTTCAACCAATTTAAACATTATCTGTTGGTATTTTGTTTCAATATTCCAATAAAGAAAGAATTACGAAAATCTGACTTGTAGTTTTCGAAATATAGGGTCTAAAACATTGCCGAAAATGATCGTTTTTAGCCACGAACGTTGTAAACAAATTGCGCCATTTTTCGCTAAAATAATTACATATAATTACGTTTTATAGTAATTTCTTTTATATATCAACATTGGAAATATCAATAAAATATGTTATTAAATGTTTATAAAATATATAGAGTTGTTTATTTAACGGAATTCGTACAAATTCATTGCTCTAAATTTGTGTAGTACCGTTCAGTACAGAGAGATCACGTGACTTCTTGGTACACGCGAGAGAAAACATTCCGCTGTGGGTGATTCGCGTCCACCAATCAAATAGCCAGAATCCAAAATCATTCAACCGTGAGCTCTGCCGATCGCGGGAAAGCTCAGCTTTGATTGGCTTACGATGACATCATATCACAAAATGGTGGTTTTGTAGTTGAGCCTCACGTAATTTTCACAAATATTGTTTCAAAAATGAAATAAATGAACCTTCTTTATGGTATGTGTGATTTTTCTTTAAAAGATTTGAATAATAAAGGCTTCATATCGAGAAAAAAACATTTTTTTTGGCACTTATAATAAATATTTCTCAGAGAAAAAAGCACATGGCTTCAACTTGTAGAACTATATTATCTTGGCATAGGAAGACAAACAAATCCCAGGTCATGAGAGGCTCAACTACAAAAACAAGGTTGAATAGTCTAATTTCGATGATTTTTTAGTAAACAATCTACCGCGTATGGTCGTACGCGCTAGATAGTACGATATTTTAACTACATTTTTTACATGTTTGGTTGGATGTAATGGAAATAAAAAATAGTTGATCTGATGGAATGATATGTAAATAAACAAATACTCAAAAGAATTATGTTTACAGTTCAATTATTTTCAGAATAATAATACATAAAAATGTGTTTACCAATGGACAAATAATCGAGTCAATGACATAGCGCGCATGGTAACGTACGCGGAGTTGAATCGTAAAAAGTTTACATGCGCCCTCTGTAGTATGTGAAACGATCTATTTTTAGAAGTTTAAGTAGAGATCATCACGCGTCACCACCTCTCACGATGCTCTTTGATCGGCCGCCGTAACTTAACATCGCGCTCATTGTGATAAATTTCTGTTTTTATTTTTGGGGTTAGTGTAGCCTACTCTGTGCATACTAATATACACACAAATATGTCACACAAATAAAATATTGAACCTCTAAAAAAAGGGCACCCTTAAAATTTAGGGGGGGTCCGGACCCCGTGGACCCCCCCTCTGGATCCGCCCCAGATGTGGCAGATTTTTTACCGGTGAATTAAAATTCTTATAAACATTAAGATGTTATTGATGAGAGTAATCCGTTTTGGGGTTACTTTTAATTGAAATCCATGTTGCCTTGAAGATTTATTTGTGCACTTTGCGTTTGAAGCAGCTTATTAATTGTTTGTGAACTCTGTATTGATGTTCTCATTCCCACACATCTAATGATGGTAAATTATCGTTATACAAGTACTATTAATGTGTGTGACAATGTGTGGGAGGTGTTTGTACACGCTTCTACTGATAAGTTAATATGTGCAAGTGTTACTTACTGTACAGAATTCTTGTAATAAAATCTCATCAAATAAATTCTGCATTCGTGAAAATGTATCTAAAGGGATACAGAAAAGCATGTGTTCATGGTAGAGTAATAAGGCCTTAACAAATGTTTATGTTAACACAGCATCATCAGTTGAATTAGGGTTATTTTTCTTCTTCGTTTGTAAAGCTGGTTTTGAGTCATTCACATAATAATACGGACAAAATAACAAAAAAGATAAATTCACTGGTGCATGCAAATTCTATTCAACATTTTTGATATTCAATTACAAAAAAAGAAAAATCTGATTCGTTGGTCAAGCATCACAATACCATATATTACAGTTTGATCATTAACATCTAATTGCATGGACAGTTTGATAATTAACATCTAATTGTATGGTTTTAAACATTGAGAAAAAATTGTTTTCATAATTATTATAACTACTTTTCCCACACAGTAAAAAGTCAACAAAAAAGTCCTATCAAGCAGCAAGTGAGCCTAGCAAAGCCGCTGTGAGCTCATCTGATGAAACACCTTCATCATCTCAGGCCCTGTCTACAACAACTACCAAGCCCGCCAGTAATCAGATGTCACCTACGCCACAGGAGACTGTACCCGTGACTGCTTCAACCAAAGTTAATACTAGTAACATCAATGCAAAAGAAACAGCTGATACAACAAGTGCAACAGAAGTACAATGTGCATCCTCTGGTGTAAGTATTTTTTTGTATATTGCCATCTACCTTGGAGAAAATAATTAAATGTCTATTTCTTTTGTTTGTGTTGTTCTCTGTTTTTAACTAATATGATAAAACATATTTTTCACTTATAAAAAATCATTGCAAATTCGGTTTTTGGTACATTATGTGTTTTCTAAAGTTCCGTCACTGTCAAACTAGTTTGTCAAAAAAAATGTGCCCAAATATGGCAGTTATATGCCCAAATATGGTAGTGATATGACATCATGTCCATATATGTCACATAATGTTTGATAGTGTAGACATAGCTTTAAAGAATAAAGCTCCAAACTACTCCTGGATCTGCCCCAGATACTATGTTTGAAAATGTTTTAACGTAATGCTACAACTGTCTTCTGGAGAAAAATGTACTTGTTTCTTACTGGTGCCTTATATTTAAATTTCTACTGCATTAACTGTTGTTTTCACTTTTTTAATCTTGTTAATATAACTTCATTGTTAATTTTGATTGTAATATATTATAATATTATGTCAATTTGTTAACGCAGGATGCATCCAAAAAATTCAGCTACGCTGCAATCGCACGAAGGAAGCCAGGACCGGGGGAAGTTTGCCCGACTCAAGGTCAAACCAATACCCCACCTGCAAAGAACGCAACAACTAATAAAAATGCCACAACGAATCCAAAACAAGACAAAGAACGTGACCAGAACGAACAACCTACCCGCAACCATAGAGATAACGACAAAAGAAGATCAAACGGTCGCAGCTCCCCAGGAAGCCGAAGGTCACCTGGAGGCCGTAGATCTCCAACTGCCGGACGAAACCAGACATCGCAGAAGACGAAATAAACGATTTGAGCCAAAGATTAGCAGGTGAATGGTTTCGGAGTTTGGTTTTTGAGGTAGATGAATGAATTGCAATCCATGACCTATACGTGATGCTAGATGTAAAATATAGAATAATTTTACCGGATATATTTGCTTGGAATATTTCACAGCAACAGGTCGTGTGGTAATCATTGTGATAATGTACTGGTAAAGATGTGCTGTATAGCCATCAACAAAGACTTCAGAGACAAAGGAATTCACTAAAACCAGAACTTCTTATGGAAATTAAGAAACATTTTACTTTTTAATCACTTCCTTTTTAATATTTCAGCAAAAGTATTTTTTAATCAAGTTTTCAAAGAAAAGGTTGTATTAAATTTAGGTTTTTTTTAAAAGAATTTTGGGATCATGTTTTTAATTTTAATCGCATGCTTTTTAAGTTTTAAAAAGAAAAAAAAAGAAAATATAATGGATAAAGGTTTCTTATTGGATGTTTAGTTGCCGTGGTTACAGTAGAAAATGCTTTTGCTGAATAAATACAAGAAGAAAGTAGAGAAGATTTACAAAAAAAAGTGATGTTTGAAAGAAATGTGAAAGAATTGGGGAAAATGAGGTTCTTATTGTTTGGGGAAACAACCAGTTTATAAATATAGAGGGCGCTATTATGTTCCTACTAGTACGTTACCATGTTTGTGTATCGTGCTAACAATTTTTTCGCCAACATAGGAACACCCCTCTTTAAATAAGTGTGATGTTCTTTTTTCAGTTTTAAAAGTGGAGAAGTCTCCCAGGTTGGAGCATTCCATTTGAAATTGGAAAAAAAAGAGCAAATTATTTAGCGAGAAAAAAACAACCTTGTAAATGTTTTATTTTCTGAGGAAAAAAAAAGAATATTATGTAAATACTTAAATGTAATAATTGTTAATTGATAGTTCTTACTATACAATTAGTATTTTCAACGATAATTAAGATATTTCTTGCATATATGTTTTATGTTTACTTTTTATTGGTTTAAATTAGGCATTATGGGTTACCATGGTGTTACTTAGACCCCATTTACACTTACGTTTGGGTCCTGGGCCGCTCCAGGATCGGGTCCAAATTTAATTGTTTGGGCCTGATCCAGTGTGTTTACACTTTCGTTCCAAATTATGGCCCTGAGGATTCATTTTCTCAAGCCATTGCCCACAGTTCACTGCATAAGCTGGCCTAAACATAAAAGCTGCTCCTGGCTTGAGAGGTGGTCAAGGTGTGCATCCGGCCCAGGCCCAGCCTAACTTTATTAATCAGACCCAAATCGTAAGTGTAAATAGGGTCTTACTGTTCTATACACAAGACATGAATACGTAAACCCTTGTGATATGCCATTGGTTAATTATATATACATCTCTTCTCTATGAAATGCCAAAAAAACCTGGAATTATTATGATACCAACAATATTTTGGTAAAAGCCCAAAATGATCCAGTTTTGGTGAGAGTGGAATGTGCGTGAATGTTGTGTAAACTTTAGATGATATTCATGTTGTTAAAACATTGAAAGTTGAGATAAGTACAGCCCAGTTTTCAATTCCTACTCATTTGAAATAGATGAATAGGGAGTATTATTTCCTGGGTATGAACCTATAAAGCAAAAACAACTTCTTATATCAAGATAATGCAAATGTTGAGTGGAAGAAATTTACTTACGCAAACAAAATTAAAATTTGATTTTTAATTTGTTTTCTCTTATGCTGTATTTTGATGTAATTTCACCTCGATGAAAAGAAACATGCAATGACGTTCCGGTTAAACATATTTAACAGAAGTCTTTTCTTCATTTAGAATAAATAATTCATGGGTTGTATAATAATGGTGTAAAATTTTGGAGAAGTACCTTTGTGCACTTCATTGCACACAGGGGTGAATGCACAAACCGTGATCCAACCATGAAGATGAGTAAAAGAAAACAAAACTCATCTGAAAGTTGAATACAATTGTATTGAGCAAGCAATTAAGTGAATGTATCAGTCAAATTATTATTATATTATAATATTACGACGAAAAAAGAAATATATTTGATAAAGTTAGTTTTTGCAGCTGCTGGTGCTAATAATGAGATCATTTATTAAGAATTTGTGAAATTTAGTGTTTTGGCTTATTATTGCGGGACTTTAATGGGAGTTGTTTTTGTGTGAACTTTCTAATCTTGTGTGACAAACTGTCCTTAACCAGGTTTTTTAGTGCGCACTAGTAGTGTTGGCTTGGGATTCATTTTGTATTAGTGAATGTAAATTTGTGTAAATTTTCTTAACTCCAATGTCTACATTTGATGACAAATCACTCCTTTAGTTTCTCATCTTTACTGGCAATGGTCTTCCATTTCTCAGCTAAGCTTTTTTTTTTTTGTGCAATTCAATCGTAAAATTGTCATTTGATAGTTTTGTTCTTTAGCAAATCAAGTTTTGAAAATTATGTTTAAATGCTTGTTTGCCACTTATAGAATGTATAGGATAACCTGTTTAAAATCTCTGGCTTGTTCATGTTGAACTCAAACTGACCTCTGCTTGAAAAACCATTGGTTC
Source organism: Antedon bifida (assembly GCF_963402885.1). NCBI lineage: Eukaryota > Metazoa > Echinodermata > Crinoidea > Comatulida > Antedonidae > Antedon > Antedon bifida. The sequence goes on along the minus strand of NC_136226.1, from coordinate 9,280,978 downwards.
CCATATCTGCATTCTGATTTATGGTGAGGTACACAGTGTTGACTTTACATCTTTAACCATTTTGTTGCTGTGCTGGTACATGCACTGCCTAACATGCTCTTAGGCATGTTGGTTTCAGAGGGAAAAATTTCTGTTTACTGGTGACCAGTGTTGTTTTATTGTATTCTATAATCAGTTCCTCAAATGCTACATTAACACGTTCCGTTCATGGAATGGAAGAAGGCGCCGTTATGTTAACAATGGAAAATTATATACAGGATTAAATGATGCTGTCTTCTGTGAATGTAGCTTGATGTAGGTCTTAAACTGTAAGAATATCCCAAACACCCTGTAGACAGCTGGTTTTGCTATTTTAATTTCAATGTGCTCTGTGGTAACGATCTCCATCAACAGAAAATGGTTGTATCTCAAAATCAAGATAAATCCACCTTTCATTTGGCATTTCACAGATTTTTTGTGGAAGAAAATCTAGGCCTTGTTAAGAATGCTTGAGTTATTTAGCATTACTGTACCTACACTGATATTAGGCACATCTGAGGATTTTAAATACTCGTAAATTTTAATGCTCTACGTATAAATTATTTCTTAATCATTAAATTTTGATATTTAATTTGCTGTAATATTATTTTTGATTTCTATAATTAAATTAGCAAAAATCTGCAAAATTTATAGAAGAATTTGTGTATATTAATATATATTATATATCAACAGAATCTGTGTATGTTTACACATATATATCTATACATATAAATATGTATATATTGTGTTTGAAAATAATGTAATAATTACAGTTGCGAAAATGTTTAATTTTCTGTTTTAGATGTTCATGATTTTCAGTATTCCGGATTTTGCAAGCGCCATTTGATGAGTCCTCTACTGTTGATTGGTCAGCTATAAATAGCCATTTCAGTACTATACAGGTCACTTGAGGTCATTTACCATTAGCCTGATGACATCACTTCCTGTTGATATTTCAATATTTAATTATCCTTAAAATGTTTAAGTTTATTATTCTGTTTTAAATTAATTTATGCGTATTCCCTTATATCACTGTTGATATCGGTTTTAATTGTTTTATAAATGTTGAGAAAAAGATACAACACTATTTAAAATTATTTAATTAAAATCTTATACATTTTGAGAGAAAAATTATATATATTTATGATTTGCCTCAATTGCACTTGTTTTTATCATATTTACACTGATTAAACTTCCAAGGTTCTATTTTTCTTGTTACTATCTAGTCAACTGTAAATTGAACTATACCTTCTGGTTTATAAGGTATCATCACCGGTCATGATTAAGAGTTTGAAATCAATTTTCTATATATTTTATAAAATCAGAAATGTTTATTACGCTGAGTTTTCCTTTCTTCTTTTCGTATCACTAGCTTTTATTCAATTTCTTTTTGTATGCAGACAACTTCCAACTCATTGGCTAACAATTGACTTGTCCTTATTCTGTGAGGGGTAGGGGAGAAGAGCTACCTTTTTATAATCAAATAACATTATATACAGTACCATGTTTGATGATTAATTAAGTATTTGGGTTTTTAGTTAGACTAATTTTTCAGAATGTATTAAAAATTGCAACTCACTAAAATGTAAAAAAAAAAAGAGAAATATTATAAGCAAAGTGGATACAGTGTGCTTCGAAACAAAGAGTTATTTTAAGAAAGTTGCTGACGTAGCCTATGTACAAGTTTATATATGTATATTGGTAAATAGCTCGCCTACAGCCAACTCCATCTTAATGTATAAGTTGGTTATTAATGCCTTCTAAAAAACTATATAATATAATAATTATATAACAAATTAAAAGGACTGAAACCTTGCATTTTTATTATAGATTCTAAAACAGGATTGTTTGGGTTTGGTTTTTTTAATGTGGGTTTGAGGTGTTTAGTAACTTAGCAACGTGAAGCTTTTGGTCGATCACATGTTTCAAAGTATGTAATGTGTATAATAGTTAATCAAGTTTATTTTTTGTCATTATTTTTCACAGCTATTGTGCAATTCTAACGTTTAAGGTATAAATGGCAGAATAATACAAGTCAATATTGCTTCCTTCTCAATGTCAACATTATTTTTGTTTATACCTTGAGAATGTGTAGAATATTAAAATGAAAATTAGGCTGCAGGTTCCAAATAGAAGATGCTTAATCTATAAGTTTTAATTTGCTATATTATATACCATTATTCTAATGGTTTTTGTATAATAAAGCGAATTGAATCCCATCAAATGGCTTACACAAAATATATAGAAATTGTTTATCTGTCATTCAGTCTATATGTGGCCTTTGGAGGCTTTGACATTTTCATTTAGTTTATCAAAACAACCTAAACAAATACAGTAGAACACCTTTTTTTGGGGACACCCATATTAAGGCGATACTTTTTCCGTGAAACAAACAAGGGGAAATATCTGTATACTGTATAACAATACAGCCGGCCAACCACTAGACAGGAGACACCACTGTTGTGGGTATGGGTTATGTTTCCAAATGTTATCTCCTTAATAGGGTTCTACTGTATAAGGAAAATATAATATATGTATTCAATGTGTAATTGTACAATCCATTTGGAGTTTTTTTTTTTTGGTACTGCTAAGTGTTGAATATTGTTCTTCTGTGTTTTTTATCTGGCTAATTTGGTTCCCAACAGATCCAACCAGACGTGTTTGCCTTGGGTCTAGTTTTGAACCTATTGTTCAGTGTAATTCATAGAATTCATTCACTGCCAGTCGTATTTCAAAATCAAATTCCTGTCACGATATTTTTTTAAGGAAACTTTAATTTGGAATGCAATATATTGGGAATGAATTTTATAATTATTGTTAATAATTGGTGATGACTTGATGGGGATTACGAAAATTGCAATTATATGTGTCATCACACCAGTGGCGTAATGGCTATGAGCGCTCACTGGCTAAACCCAGGGGCCCTGGAGCTTATGGGGGCCCCTGAGTAGTGCCAAGAGGAAAACATCCGACATCAAAATATGTCAAAAAAGCTACAAACGTCCGAGGCCTCCAGCGTTGGAGGGCCACTTAGGGTTCCTAAACCAGGGGCCTCAGCGTTATGCCACTGCATCACACAGGTACAGTCGATGCTAAATTGGTTATCGTGTTCAGACGTCAAACTTGATGTTAGTGAACGCGTCAAACTTGATGTTGGTAAACGCATCAAACTTAATGTTGGTAAACGCGTCAAACATCTGTGATTTGGGTCGTACTGTACATTATGATTGTAAGAAATACAGCAATTATATGTAAAGAAATATAAAGCCATATTATGAACATGAACCATATGTTGTCAGTAAACCATATACTGTATGAAAGGTATGGGTTCGGTTACAATGTTGTTTCTCCACCGTCTTTGAATTTTAAGTTTGCAAATATTATTTTCATTTATAAATTTTGTGTAACTATAAAATGGTCCTAATTTAAAATATTTTCTTTTAGTTATATATAGGCCTACCTACTACATTTATAAAGAAGTTTAATTTGTGTTTTATCAGATTACTGAAAATATGTGTGATTTCTAGTTATAAGGTAAACTATTGTGAATAAGAATCATCAAAACCAGATTATAATATAAAAATACAAATCGTTGTAAACTGTTCATTGTTTGACAAAATAGAGGGGGTTTATTTGGTAAACTTTGTGAACATGTGCTTTTGAAAGTCCAAGCTGACGTTAATAACACATCTGTGATGTGACGTTCTTATTCGTCTGGTTTTGGCATTTTGGGATACATTTGGGGGTTTATTGTAAACATGTTACGATCAAACGTGTAGACACTACATTAGTGTCGATATCGACGCATGTGAACGTCCATAGGTTACCTTTACATCAATGTTGATGTATGCATCATTCTGTACTGTTATGAACACTTGTAAACTTGATGACATTTGTAAACATGTCGAAAAAAAGTGTTTGTAAACACACATATGCGAGTACTTTATGTTGTGTGTATGTACGTAGTGGGTTTTGCGTTGTATGCATTTCAGTATGTATGGCGTATAAAAGCATGTTTAGGTCGTCAACTTTTACTATTTTTCCTAAAAGGTTAGGTTTGTCATGTATTTTTTGCAAGGTGGCTTGTCATTTTGAAAACATCTCAATTCTTCATGACTTTTCTAATTGAATGAGGATACTTGTAAATGTGTGACATTACTTATAAAACAAGGGGAGAAAGACAAACACAATAGATGTTATTGTTGTGCAGATTATATTCGAAATAATCGCCTCGGAGGGTTTGGGGTACCTCAGGTCGTTTCAAATTATTATTGGATGGTTAGGACATATCCTTGTCTGTCATCTACAGTATAAGGTAAACCTAATAGTTCATGTGCACTGGTTCCCTTATGAGGGGTTATTTTGTCACCTTTTGCCCGTCATCAGAAACGCTGGTGCCAGTGGATCTGTTTTGTTTTTTTTTAAACTCGTGTTATTATAAGCTTTTTTCTTTGTTCCTTGCCAATATTTTTGTGATGGTTGATTGAAAGAATTTAGATTTAGATATTCACATGTGAACTAAAACAATGATAATTGAAAAAAAAAATCGTCTATGCTATGAACATAAATATGTTGTGGTGTTTTCTTTCGTTGTCATTCATGATTTTAAATGTTTATTGATGTAGATGGACTTAACATGTGACAATGACAGGTAATAAGAACGACTTATACGGACATCGTTTGACTAAAAAGATTGTATATATACAACATTTATTGTATATTTCTTTCAAAATCCAAAAATCGCTGTATAATTATTGCATTTAATTCTCATCATTTCCATTTTTTAATATTTGGTTTTTGTTACTATCTTCCTCGATTGATGACGGAAGCTTAGATGTGACGTCATCGTCATCATCCTCGCAAATCATCATTCTCGTTTCCAAATGCCAGCAAGCTTATATATGCTTTCGTCATCATCATCCTCGCGAGTCATAATCCTCGCGAGTCATCCTCTCGAAGTGCAAGCATGCCAACACGCTTAGATGCTTTCGTCATCATCCTCGCGAGTCATCCTCTCCAAGTGCCAGCATGCCAACAAGCTTATATGCTTTCGTCATCATCATCCTCGCGACTCATAATCCTCGTGAGGTCATCCTCTCCAAGTGCCAGCATGCCAACACGCTTAGATGCTTTCGTCATCATCTTCGCGAGTTATAATCCTCGCGAGTCATCCTCTCCAAGTGCCAGCATGCCAACAAGCTTAGATGCTTTCGTCGTCATCATCATCCTTGCGGGCCATCATCATCCTCTCCAAATGCCAGAATCCTATATGCTTTCGTCATCATCATCCTCATCATCGTCGTCGTCATCATCATTATCTCCAAATTCCAGCATGCCATCAAGCTTAGAGGCTATTATGTTTCCAAGTTTCTCACGTCTTTCCCGCTGGTTATGAAAACTTAAACCTAGCATCGAAATGTCTCGAAAATTTTCCCTTTTCTTAGACTGTTCTTCCTTACGTTCTTGCATCCGCTTCCGTATCTCGAGAAACTTCTCTTTTTCAGTCAGTTGTTTCTTTTGTTCGACGACCGGTACGTCAACCTTTTGGGGCTTATCTTGAGTTACAGAAAAAAGATTAGAAGGTTCTACGTCGTCTGTCTTTTGAGTAGGAAGAATATCTCTTCGACGTCTTTCTTTCAGTTCACTTTGATTCATTGAAGTTGTTCCAGAACTTGTGCTATCTAAACTAACCCTTGATTCTGTTTTTAACAATGACTTTTTTTCAAGATTGGTTTCAGATAGAGTTGGAGTTAATACTGTCTTTGCAATACTGTCTCGAGATAATTTTGAAGTTAATGGCTGCCTCTCCAGACTGACGTCAGTTTCTGGCGTTGTGGAGTCTCTTGTGACGTTATTTTCTTTTAACATGTGTGATGTCGTGAAATTATCTTCATCTGTCTCTGAAATGAATTGCTTATTTGTATCATCCGTATCACTCTTTATCTTCGTGTGCGTTGTGTTCAGACTTTGTTCTGAATTGTCAACCTTTTCTGTTGGTTCCCCTGCAGTTACCAATACAGTTTCATCGGTATTTATGTCTACCATCGTGTCCCTTTCTACCTTTACATCAAGTTCAAAATGTGACGGTGGTGCGTATTTAGATTTCCTTTTATCTTTACGTGTTTGAATTATCTTACTTTTAGATTTTCTGACTTCAGGTAATATCAACAATTTCTTTTTACCAGATTTTGACGTCATCTTCTTCGCTGCCTCGATTCTCGGTGACAGTTCTGGTGTGGTGACGTCATAAACGTATTTGCTTTTATTCCTATCTTTAATTCGTCTTGAATTGATCTTCCTTTCTGCATCCTCGATATTGGTTTCAACAATTTCTAAATCAGTGATATGAGAACGCAAACATTCAACAGAAAATTGAAGGTTTGTTATAGGAACTGATTGTGGTAAGCTATTATTAATTCTTCTAATTGATAAATCATCATCATCTTCTAATAATGTATCCAGCATTTGTATATACCATTCATTGTCACCTCTGATTGCATCATATGTGCCAGATATTGAATGTTCATTTACTGCTGAATTTTCCCGCGCTTTAATTCCATCCAGATCACGCCGTAATTCGCGAATTCTTTTACTTAATTCTAACATCAAAACATCTTTAGTTTCCATCAGAGTGGAGTACGTTGGTGATTTACTTCTAGAATGATATCCCTCTTTAGATGGTATCAACACAGTCTCTTTTTTAACATTATGTCGCCCTAGAAAAGGTAATAGGCCTACAGTATCACATTCAAGTGGAAACGACTTTGATCTACCATGGTGAACTCTTTGATTTAGTCTTCTGTGTAATTTAGGATTTCCACGTAAACTTCTAGATGCTAAATCGCGACAAAACAGCCCATCAGTAATATATACAAACGAAGATGGTTTTGCCTTTGCTTGTAAGTTTCCTTGAATGTGTGTATGTGTAGATACATTGCACTTAAACTGGTTGGTTTTTCTATCGGAAAAGACCACGTTTGAATGACTATTTGGATGATTGTATGTTAGCCTTGAATTTGCACTACATTGTACTTTTTTAGAAGCTGCGGGTCTACCTCCTGTTGACGTTGCGGTCATGTGACTGTTTTGGGGGCCTTCTCGATGCCATGATCTGTCAAAAAAAGTAGATGAGTGTAATATAAATTCATTGGCGAAATATTGTATATTTGGTACTGCAGTTAGCAGTATGATTGTGATTACAAACTTTGTTAACAATAACATACATATTGAAGCTCAAGTAGTAGTGACTACACTAATTAAAATACATAAGGATCATCATTACAGAATGGAAATGAAACAATGGAAATGGGGTGAGGAAAGAATGGAAACAGAGATGAGGAATTGAAACATTGAATTGATAAATACAAGCATTCTGTGTGCGTGCCCAAAACTCTAAATGCAAGTCGCCATTCGCCAATTCCATCTAAATCATGGAGGAATTCTTTAACCTACCTACCTGTTCCATTTCTCCATTTCTGATTATTCAAATATTCCAACACCTGTATTATACATAACCTATTAATCCAACGTACGTTTGAATGGGTTTAAGCTCTCTCGACACTTTAACGCGAAAACACAGACGTCGTGGATGGACAAACGTAAGTAATAAATCTGTTTTAATTTAGCTAATGTTAGTCTAGACTTTGATTCTTTTGAAGAGAATTGTAAACATTTTGAAAAAGGTTCCGTGTTTGTGTGATTAGTGTTCTTGATAAGGGTTTTTGACTGATAGGCCAATGTTTGCCATTAATTAGTATACTCGTGATAAAATATTTATATATTTTCAATGCTTATTCTTATTGCACTCCAGGACTCCTACTCAAACAGTGAACCTAAATCAATAGTACAATAATAGTTTAACCTTTAATTCACGAAGTAAATTTATTTTGATAAATAACTGGTAGGCCCACAACTCTGAATATACTGATTGGTTTATCCAGGGGGTTTTAGTTGGTATAACGACGATCACAGGAATCGGTCTGAGGTTGCGCTGTACTCTCTTACAATTTGAATATAGGCTAAACCAACCGCTAAATGCCACTTTTCTCACACTCTTTTACCCCACCGAACCACAACATTCAATGTAAGTTTCACTGATTTGATTGAATAGTTCCAATACCGACGTATTCCGACGATATTCACATCCCACCCATCGATGTATATTTTTTCACAGTAATTCTGCCTTACAACTTAGTTTTTACATAGGCCTACACAGAATTTAGAAGATTTTTTTCTTACCGTGTTATTGGGTATGTAGTGCTTGGTCGTCTATTTGGTATATCTGACGTATTCCGTCTACTTGCCCATGCTTCGATCACATGATGTATCTTGCCCGGCGAATGTTGTAATTTAGGTTGCCCAACTGGTTGCCCCACATATCGGCTCACATGGCAACTTTTACTGCGTACCACAGACACAGGTTTGGGAGGGGGAGCCGTGAAAATCGGTCCTACCATACTTGTGGTAGCTATTTATGTTATATTCCGTTTCCATTCATTGGTCCACCTGCGATCTATGTGGGAGACTGTTTGAATAAAAAAATCCATAAATTATACTAGTCGGAATATATTTGACAACCGAAACAGTAAAAGCTTGTTTTAGGGTCAGTAGAATCATACCTTAATAAATTCTTTCACCAGGAACAAATATTTGAAAGTGTTTTACTAATTCAATTTAATTCATATTTGGACAGTTCTTTCAAGGTATAGGCTATTAGTTTTAAATACAATTGTAGTTTTCACTACAATTAAAATTGCCCAGTCTTGAATATTGGTGAATTCGAAATATAGGCATATTAATATTATAGGGGAACGTCACACCCTCTAATCTACCCCTACTGACTGCACTTACAATTAATTTCAATTTTAGTAAGTTAACCCAAAATGCACAATAAATTACTGTGGGTACTTCTAATGCTGTTTCTCCTACCTATCATGTACTTCGTCCTCCGGCGATAGGTCTAGTATTAGTACATATTATTATTATATCAGTACTATACGCCCACCAACGAAACACTGATGAGTTTGTAATATGGTACGAAATTACAGTACGTGCTTTCAAATATTAATATTATACCTCTGTGATACAATACTGTATAGGCTACTTACGGTTTTAAGTGATAATCCAACCGGGACTATTCGTAAGCGTTTCAACACGATTCACGATTCATTTATTCAACGAACTCTAAAAAACGTCCACTTTCATTGGAGAGAAATACTGATATACCACCGTTGTAACGTTGCTTTCAATAATAAAAAGTAAAGAATTTGGTTTCTAAAGTACAAGATTCGTCCCATGGGAGGTATTCGGTTATAACACTAACAACAAGAGTCTGCTGCCTGGAGACCAACCACAGTGTAATAATTGTTAAAAAGCATGAACTTCTATTCAATTGAAAGGATAGGGCTTACACTTGGCAAACAAATAAAACAATGGAAAGTGCAGAGGTAATTTTATTGGGCTTGGTAATAAAACTAATAGGATTAAACCACGAAACAATGGACGGTACTGTCTTTTATGGTGACAATTTTACTGTACGTTGTACTTTAATACCATCGTATAGGTCACCAGGACTATATAATCCATTAAACTATAACGCTGCAATATTGCGAATCTATCATTTGATTGGTCAAGATCAACCATGATTCTTGACATATTAGTTTGGTATTGCGGTGGGCCTATTGAACTGTATATTTTGTACTGTTCAGTTAATTTGAAATTTCACGTGCCATGTATTGATGGGGGTAGGGTAGACTTGCCCCAAGTCTGTAGTTGTTTCATAGCTTTTCGATGTGTGTGTGTCTGAAATACACAAGCTCAAGTAGTATACGTATGAAAACGCCATATATGCCAAAATATTTATATTTGTACTAATACAGTATTAACTCAAAACTCTGGAACCTGGTCCATTATCATTCCATTTTAATTAATGAAGGGTAGTTTACACCCTTTTCCATTTAAGCCTTCAAAAACAAATACTATAACATGGAGTAATATAAATAATAATTGGTGTAGGCTACAGTATGATACAGTATGTATCAAATTAGCATAATATTAGACGTAGGGCTGAATCTGTGTGAGAGTCTAGGACCCAATAAAGTAATCAAAAGTAATGGCAAAGAAATTTAGTACATAAAGAATTTAATATTGCTGTACAATATATTTATATAATAGTATATAATACATAATTTAATATATAAAACATTTACATCTTAAAAGTATTGCAATTCATTGCGAATCTTTATCAGTTGATTGGTCAGGATCTACCATGTGATCAGCTGATTCAATCACTGTTTGGTTGTTCTGCATTTCACTCAGTAATGATTCTGCCGTACTATCTTGTAACAGACTATTTGATTGGTTGTTTTCAGATTCCATCATTGGTAACGGGCTACCTGCTTGGTTATTGGTTTTGTCGATGTCGGTAACTTCTGTGCATGTTACTAGATTACTCTTGCCAGTCTAAAATGGAATTTAAAGAATAATTAACAGTAAGTTTAAAGAATAATGTAAATTATAATTGCAATAAAATATTATTACAAAATATTTTTAAAAGAGTAGATACAGCGTAGAATACAAGATAAAGAATACAATTCCTTAAGTTTACCTTTGTTGAATTTATCTGTGATAATAATTTATTGCCAGCCATGTTTGACATAGGTAATGGTCCTGTTAAAAAAAAAGTTACATGTTATATACGTTTGTAAATAAATTTAAAGACAATACACTACATTGCTAGTTCTATAAAGATAGACGGATGATGATTGATTTTGGTGCTTTACTCAAATTATTTTTCCTACATATTGAATATGCATGATAAAGTACAGTACTACTCAAAAGAGTAGGGGATCATCACTGGGTTTGCTGATAATGGTATAAGCTACTTTTTGGTGGTGGGATCTGTAGACTGTGTGGAATAGACTTTAAATATATCACAAACAATAATAACATTACCTTCATCTTCTTTTGGCTCAATCCACTTATTTATTAATTTAGTATCTTCAGATTTTTCAATGTCTCTAAATTTAATCTTGAAATCAAATAATATACTCTATTTATTGTACAGTATTACATTGGACATTTATAAACTTAATATTAAATAAGAAATCTTACAACCCACATTAACTGCCTTAAAAGTAAGAGTAGACCTATACTTACATCTAATATAAGTTCTCCCTTTTCCACAGCTTTCTTGATTTCGTGTTTGTAGTTTTGGATGTTATTGATGGTAGGAAAGTACCTGGGATCGTGTCTATCTGGACACTTTTCAGCCTTAAACAGCTCTTGTAGAACATACTGCCTAGGAAATAAAGAGAATGGTACCTTAAATGCATGTTTGTCTTTGGCAGCTTTCAAATTGTGATGACCTAGCTAGTGATGTCATGCACATTCATTCTCCTTCACCCGATTCCTCAACAGTGTTGGTGGATTTTTCCCCTTTTTCACAGCGTTTCAAGACTGTTTTTTGAGCTTTAAAACCATAAGCCATTCTAGGTCCTGACGATGACGAGAGCTCCCTATTAATTGGACTTGGGAGATTTGTTATAATATGTAAAAACTGGTATTTCAGTCACTAAAACTACTTAATAATTTTACTGCTTTAGCAAGTAAGTTACACAAACCTTAGCTTGGCTCTAATTTCAAAATCATTTGAAATGCCTTCACTAATAAGATCCTGTATTTTCTGAGCTACTTTAGGGTTCATTCGCTCTTCAGCCGGTGTCTCCTGTCTTTGCAACTCTAACATTGGCTGCAACACGTTCTCTGTAACTGGATCATGGTAATCATGTGCTTGAATTGTGGGTAATTGTACATACCACCTGTGGAGAAAATGTATATTTATTTTCATATTCAAAAGGGGACATAAACAGGGAAAGCGTACTGAGGAAAACAGCAGTCAATAATTTAGCCAATTGATGGTGTATTTTAACATTTTAGGTCAGAAATTGACACCAAAAGTGTATTGCACTACTCTTCTGAATCTACCAATGTGGAAGGTATACATTATTTATACTGTATTTTTTTCTTAATTATTAAAGTATGAAGGGAAAAAAGTGACAAACCTTTCTACACCATGAACTTCATCAATTCCAATATCTTTGATGGACTGGAAAACTCTGTCATGATCTTTTTTGTCATTTATATTAGAAGCTTTGAACTTGAGAAATTTTCTAACTTTCTTTATGTAAATTCTAAAAAAAAATGATATGAAATAAGCAAAGTAATCTTAAATTGTGTTGAGTTTAGTTTCTTTCAACTGTTTTATGTTTTTAGGAACTGAACTAAAGGTCAATCAATTACAGAAATACATAAGCAGCTAAGGGACCAATGGCTCCTATTGTGACAATTCCAGCAGTATGTACCTTGCAGGACATGATGTCTTGAAGTTCTTGCTACTCCCTGCCTTCCATGCTTTACTTTTTCGTCTTGGACCAAACTGACATTCCATTGTCACAGCCCTGCTACCTAAAAACATAGGAAAAATACAAATTTATGGAATATACCATTTTTGGAAAAGGGGTGTTCTTTTTTTTCTCCATATTTTGACTCATTTTGTTTGTAGAGACAGGCTGTTTTTAATTTATCCAGGTAAGCTGCACATAAAGATTCCTTCACAGTATCAAAAATATTAGAAAGCTTACCCATATTCACAAAGGGAATGCCGTCATATGGGACATACTGTGAGCGCCACATAAGCCTCTTTGAAGACCTCTCTGCACTAGGTGACTGACGGGTACCCCAGAAACTTCCTGTCTCTTGCTTATGAAATGTAAGTAGCAAGTCCAATTCAATCTCATTTTCAACAAATCCTCGATATGACGTCCCAACTTTCTGCAAAAGGAGTATAAGATAATGAACAAATCATGTCCTACAACCTCTTATTCCTACAACCTCTTATCTATGACAGGTGCTGTGTGGATCAGTACATCAAAATAATATTGTAAAATATGTTTTTTATAATTAGAAAACAGAACAATATGGTTCAGTACTGTACAGGTGAGTGAAATGTGTAAACCAAAGACAGGCTATAAATGATTCATCAATTTAAGGATGGAAAACCCATGCTTGTAAACCAAGTCTCTCGCTTAAGCTCTATCTACACTATTAAACTTTATGTGACAGAAAAATGTGATGTCCATTTGCCCATTTGTACACAATGATGTCATATCACTAACATATTTGGGCACATCATACTTTTTTTGTCAATCTAGTTTGAGAGTGTAGACAGAGCTTTAGGTACAGTAGTGGCAGGTGCTGATATTGTGATAGGATTTGAACCACAGGCCCTGGAATAGGTAAGCCACAACTTACCTGGCATTCTTTAAGTCTAGCAGCCCACTGGGGACATCCTGGTGGAGGTGCTTTACAGCTCGTCATTATCTGTATAGGTATTGATATACCTGCAATGAAAACAAATAGGTCATTGAATTATCTTCTTTAATATGGAAAAACAAATGCAAAATATGGGAAAATATAGGAAAAAGTTTTGGAGTTCATAACTTACTAGTAACTGCTTGGTTTTCGGTAGCTAAATAAGGGTACACTGTACCGCCAATATCTATCTGGTGAGTACTACCGTGACTTGAGATGGTAGCAACGCCTATCGGATGATCTTCATCGTGGCCAGTGATGGAGCAAACCTCCAACTGATGTGTTTCATCACCTCCACTAATCTCCGATGATTCAATCATTATGCCTTCCATTTCCATCTTACTTTGCGCACTCTGTAAAAGAAATGGGTCATTGTATGTTATTAATAGAAGAAAACCTACTAAAGTGTCGGTATGCACTGTTTATTCCATTGAGGCCTTAAGCTCTGTCTACACTATCAAACTTTATGTGACAAAAAATGTGATATGCCCATATATGGACATGATGATGTCATATCACCACCATATTTAGGGTTGTTTTATCAGTCAATGGTTGGTCAATGAATCAAAATTCATACTTCACTCTCCATACGAGTTCTGTAACTGTTGAGAACAATTACAGATGTTGTTCTTCTTGCATTGATGTTTTCTGGATGTACATCCATACAGACTCCATCTGCATGGTTGTCGGAGTTCAGGATGTCTTCAGGTGGCTGGTTTCCTGAGATCAAGATATCACCAGTTGAATGCATTACATCTTCTGAATAGACCACCGTGTCATTGACATTGTTGTCTGATGAATGTTCCATAACACAGACATTCGATTGTATGTCGGAGACTACAGGATGGTCGTCGTCACTAGGTGACCTTGCATATTCTGTGCTCATGATAACAGTACCACCAGTAGATATAGATTGTTGTTCAATATTATCTGCATGTAAATCTGCATTAATCATGTTATCTTCTATCTGACCTTTGACATGTGTATTAGAATGCTACTAAGAAAAACATTCTGAAACGAAAAATATTAAAAAAAGTTAAGTACCAGGCCCAGATTTAGGCAGGGCTAAACAGCCTTTAGACATCCCCCCCCCCCACACACAAATTTAACAGCCATGTCTTTTTAAAATAAAATGCAACCCGACGGATCGTTTTTATAATTTATGAAATATAGCACCCCCTGATATATAATGCTGGATCTGTCCCTGATTACACATACAGTAAATCTTTATATATATACAATTTTTGAGTTAAATTTATATTCAGTTTTAACTACTGTACTGTACTTTGACTATCAGTACAGTAGGCCTAGTGTGTCACTCAAATTTCTCAATGCATATAAAATCCAGGATAATTCAGGATACCGATTCGTTCAATAAAAATAATGCCTTTAAAATTAAAAATTGTTTAAAAATGGGAGAAAATATAATGCTAGCTGTAACTTCATAAGAAATCAACCAATCAAATGGCTAGGATACAGGACTATATTATGCCCACTTACAGTATTTTTGTGCAGAGAGCCAAGCTTTTTATAGCCTACATTCTGAATAGTTAGGCCTAGCAAAGCACAACGAAAACAATACACTATGCAGTTATTTAACGTAAGAATAATTTATAGAAGGTCTGCTGGTGAATAACTAGGAAAGATAAAGTTTTGAAAATTGGAAAAAAATATATCGCGGGAGGAAAATTTGAAAACGAGACACAAACCTCGACTTCAGCCACGCCTCGATTTCAGATTCTTCGTACCGGAAATAGAAACAGTGGAAAGGTTGTTGACCTAATTTTATATTATTGGTGGCGCTAGACTAAAAAAGTATTCAATCAAAACATTTGGCACCGCGAAATCAGCAGCTACTCTGCTCCAAAAAATGTTACCGTCTGCGGTATGTTGAAGTATTTCCTAGTAACGTACTGTTTTCTTGGGAATTTACTGGAGTTTTAGAACTTGTATAAAGATGCTGCAAACGTGCTTTCATTTTATAACATTTTTGTGTTGAGCTTTTAGACAAATAATTGTAAAATATGCCTGGAATGGTGGTATTTGGACGACGGTGGTCGGTAGGCAGTGACGACATGGTCGTTCCAGCTATTTTCTTGCTAGTCTCCCACTTTACCTGGTGAGTGTTACTGCTGTCACTTTTACTGATGAAAAATAATGCGTTTACCTATTTTTTCCGTTTGTGAAATATTGTTATATACTGTACTATTCTGTAACAATTTTTGAGGTTTTCATTTTGGTGGTATTTGACATTTGACACTTGACCAACAACAACGCAAGAACCTGAACCAGACCAGAGCCTGAATCCTACATACAAATTTACAATGTAATGTCTGGTGGTGGTGGTGGTGGTGTGGTGGGGGAGTGGGATGGGATGGGAGATTTTGTGTATTTATTAGGTAGTTATAGTAGGCTCTAGCAGTTAGTATGGTAGACCCTACCGACCTGACGGATTTTAAATGTGCAATAAACTCCACCGATTGGCTGGCTGGAGCCGTTGAAAGGTCCCCCACGAGAATAGTCAAGGCAAGGGGGCGGATAAACACTGTCTGACCTGTCCAGCGACCGAAACACATATTTATTGAATATTAAGTTTTTTATTACGATTACACGATTACATTGTTGACATTACAATACAATATCCCCACCAGGTACACTGTGATAATTAATGATACATTGATATGTATTTTAAACCAATTTATTAATAATATCCCTACTCTAAAATCATGTAATTTTTTAGTTTTTATTTTGAATTGAAATTGTCATTGTAAATAATTAGTTCATAGATTTTCTTTACCACCATGTTTGCAATTGAACGTAGTTAATGCCTATATCCCTTAATTCTATTTTTCAAGTCTATTACGTGACTAGCTTACCTGGATGAACCGACATAGGCCTTTTCCCCTTCAAGGGGAGAACATAACCGAAAAGTAACATTTTATTCATGAACTCCCCTCCAAGACAGTGGTATCGCCCATGCGCCACGCCCTCAGGTGGGCGGCAACGCCCATGCATACCTCACCATTTCTTTTCGAGACGTCGAAACGTTAACACGTTCCGACAACAGGGGATTTCGGTCTGGTTTTTGTGTGCTAACTGAACATCGCTAGCCAAGACCCGGTGCCGGGTTTCCTTGGCCGATTGTTGTGGGCTATACGTGTGCTAGTCACCATGCCCAAGATGGCTTGTGTTGCGTGCGGGGGGCCTCGTGCCACGATAAAGTGGGATAAACATACGAAATGTTTATCCTGTAGGGATTGCAGCCAAGCCGATCCGTGTGAAGTGTGTGTCAGGTGGCCTCCGGCGCGATTCGCCGCTCTTCCAGCACGCGCTGAGAAGACCTCGCCTATACCTGAGTCTTCCGCGGAGGCTCCGCCGTTGCCCCCGATCCCGGTAATTCCGCCGCCGATCCCGGTAATTCCACCGCCAATCCCGGTAATTCCGCCGCCGATTCCAACTGTTACACCGCCGTATGTTGGTCAAAATACGTCAGGTCAAGCTCCTGCGGAGCAACAATTCGACTTGTCTCCCGCCTTTCTACAGGCGGTCGCGGCGGCCGTACGGGCGCTGCCTAAGGATGGCCCTCCGCCGGTGCCATACATGCAGCCACCTCCGACTGTCCTTCTTCCCACGCCGGAACCTGAGGACGTTGACATGGAGGACGATGAGACACTTGTGTCTTTCTCTGATTGCGACGACAGTGCGGGGGCACCCGGGCTCCAAACGTTGGTAAACCGTGTAGTACCGGCGGTGCTATCTTACCTCGGGGTAGACTACGCGTACAAGGAGGCTACGCCGCTTCCGGAGTACAAGCGCTTCACGACGTTCGGGGTACGCACTCCGGTGCGTCACGCGCGAACGAGCCCAATCGTTCCACTCGAGCCTGAACTGCTAGAACGATTGGAGAGCGTGGCCCGGGAACCGCCGCGACGGCCCGCGCCGGCCGAGTTTGCTACGGTATTCCCGGTCCCGCCGGCGCACTTTGAAGAAGTGCTTCGCTCCCCACCTATCCCGGATGCCGCGAAGGGGAGAGCGCGGGAGGACCAGGGTCTGGAATCGACTAGAACTGTTTTCCTTGACCCCACGGCTGCTAAAACCGAGGAGGCCCTCACTGCTTGTGATAAGGCAGCGCGTGAAACACTCCGCGTGCTCTCGATGGCGGGATACCTGCTCTCATTCTTGGCAGACCCGGAGCGGCCAAAAGAACTTGATCCGGGCGTGATCACGCTACTGCAGCAGATCACGGGACTTGCAGCCGACCAGCAAGCGTCAGTCGCATTAACAGCCAATGCCGCACGCCGAGTTAATTTGCTGCAAGCGACGGATATCGCGCCCGGCCATCATAAACGCTTTACTACCGTTGAGTCGTTTCGGTCTACGGACCTATTCTTTGGCACGTTCTCCCAGCGGGAGGATAAATGGGCGCGCGAACGAGAGGTTCGTAGGGAAACGCGCGCGCGCTTCCCTCAGAAGCGTGTTGCTTCTCAATCACGATCTCAAAGGGGCCCCCCGCGGGGGCCACCTCCGCCACCTCTCCAGCCGGCTCCGGTGCGTCCCACGCATCAACATGTACCACCTCAACCTGCTGCGCAGGCCACAGGTGCGTCTTCTTCACAGCCCTTTCGCGCTAACCCCACCTGCGGTGGGGCATCGAGGGGCCGTCGTCGCGATCGACGACGATACGCGCGGCGTCGATGATGCAAGGGGACGGTCCACTCCCAGCGGGGGGAGTGGACGGTCCACTCCCAGCGGGGGGAGTGGACGAGTGGGGGGTCGCCTCCGCGAGTTCGGAGGGGCGTGGGACTCACTCCTACAAGCGGACAGTTGGGTCTGCGCGACCGTACAGGAGGGCTACCGTATCGAATTTACAGCAACCCCGGTGCCGGGGACGATAAGCCACACTCGGATCCCGAGCGATCCAGAGATGCGCGGCGCCCTCCTGGACGGCGTTTCCGACCTTTTACGCAAGGGCGCGGTCGTTCCGGTCGACGCTCGACACGCCCCACCAGGACACGAGTCTACGATGTTCCTGGCTCGCAAATCCTCCGGCGGATGGCGACCGATACTAAATCTCAAGAGTCTCAACAAGCGCTACTTCCGACCAGCCAGATTCAGAATGGAGACGCTCTCCACGATTCTGCTTGGCCTGCGACGAGGAGACTGGGCAGCCTCAATAGATCTCAAGGATGCGTACTTCCATGTACCCATCTTCGAGGCCGATCAGCGGTGGCTGCGCTTCCGCATAAGCAACCAAATTTACCAATTCGTAGCACTCCCGTTCGGGCTGTCGACAGCCCCACGGGTCTTTACGCGTGTCGTTCGGGCGCTGGCAGCGTTCCTGCATCGACACGGTATCCGTATACACATGTACTTAGACGATTGGTTGGTTGTGGCCCAGTCACGAGATCAGTTGCTGCGCAACATAGATTTCGTCCTCGACGCCACGGAACGAGTAGGTTTCTTAATCAATCGGGACAAGTCGTGCCTGCTCCCGACTCAGTACCCGCAATACCTTGGAGCCCGGATCAATCTGAACACATGCGTGGCTCACCCGACCGCAGCGCGAGTGGTCTCGGCGCAGGCAGCTCTGGCCGGTCTGCTCGCGAGTTCGGCTCCAACGGTATTCGACTGGCTCAGGACTCTGGGCTTCCTCGCCAGCTTCGTCGACCTACTCCCATTCTGCCGTCTCAGAATGAGACCGTTGCAGATCCATCTGCTAGCGTTTTATCGACCCGCGTCAGACTCTATCGACAAAGTGGTGCCGGTGTCCCCATTCGTGGCGACACACATCCGTTGGTGGCTAAACACAAAAACTCTCACTGCCGGCCGGTCGTTCGTCAGGTCCACGCCAGACATACGAATTACTACCGATGCCTCCGAAACCGGATGGGGAGGACACTCGGAGACGCAGCACGCTTCCGGCCTCTGGTCTCACAGCGAGGCCCGTCACCACATCAACATTCTGGAGCTATGGGCGGTGCAGCGCACGCTAAAAGCTCTCAAAGCGTCAGTGCAGGGCCGTCATGTGCTCATTCGGTCCGACAGTACCACCGTCGTGGCCTACATAAACAGAGAGGGCGGCACGCGCTCGCCAACACTCTGCTGCCATACGTGGACATTAATTCATTGGTGCATCGCGCACAAAATAACATTAACAGCAGCCCATATAGCGGGCCGGCTAAACACAGTAGCGGACGCGCTATCAAGGCCTCTGCTTTGCCCGACGGAATGGCAACTCTCGCCGCGTATAGCCACCCTCATCTTCCACCACTTCGGGCGGCCGCTCGTAGACCTTTTTGCGACAGCGCGGAACACTCAGCTTCCGACCTACTGCAGCCGGTTCCAGGAAGCCCAAGCGTGGCAGATGGACGCCCTGTCCATCTCGTGGGACGGTCTCTGGGCGTATGCGTTCCCACCGATCTCTCTCCTCCCGCTCGTGTTGTCGCATGTTCATCGCCATCACTGCCGGGTGCTCCTAGTGGCTCCATACTGGACGCGCCAGTCATGGTTCCCACTCCTCTACAGCTTACTGTACGACCACCCCCTGCAACTACCGGTCCGTGCGGACCTTCTATCGCAGGGCAGAGCACATCTCTCACTAACAAACATCCGATCCCTGCGCCTGACTGCCTGGCCATTGTCAGGGATCGCCTCCGAGAGTCTGGCATACCAGATGGCCCGGCCGCCCTGGCGGCCAAGTCCCGACGAGAATCGACGCTAACAGTGTACAATAGCCGTCTGAAGCACTTCTTCCGGTGGTGCGCCGAGAAGAACACGGACCCCAGGACTGCGTCTCTGGGTCTTATCTGTGACTTTCTTTTTTACCTGTTCAATTCAGGGTTGCAACCCCGCACGATTGCAGGTTACCGGTCGGCCATCGCGGCCATATTGCCGGCGCTTCCCGACGGTTCGACGATCTCTAACTCTTCTGTCATCACGCACCTCTTGCGAGGCATGCATCATGAGCGTCCTCCTTCGTCGGTTCTCCTCCCGCGCTGGGACATCAACGTCGTACTCTCTGCACTCACCCGCGCCCCCTTCGAACCATTACATAATGCCTCTCTTTATAATCTCACCCTCAAAACGGCGTTCCTGGTTGCAGCGTCATCCTGTCGACGCCGGGGTGAGTTGCATGCTCTATCGCTAGAGCCCGGCCATATTAGGTTCGAACGCGGTGGCGTGCGGCTAACTTTTCGCAGGGGGTTTCTAGCAAAATCGCAGACGTTGCATCACTCGCCGCCCGCGATCTTCATCCCCACCATAGCTGCCTCTTCTTCTGTCCGCGAGGACAAACTCTGGTGCCCGGTGCGGGCCTTAAAGTTTTACGTCCATCGGACCAAGGACGTACGAGAAAAGCTCTCTCACCTCTTCTGCGTCACAGTCCCGCCATTCGGTCCGGCATCAAAGGCCACCATAGCTAGGTGGATCATCGCCGCGATCCAGGCAGGCTACTCGGCGTCTCAAACACCTCCTCCTGCACACATGCATCAGGTACGGGGTATGGCTGCGTCATGGGCCCTGTTCTCGGGTGTTCCGCTAGCAGACGTACTACAAGCAGCATGGTGGCGATCGCACACAACGTTCACAGCTTTCTACCTCCAAGACCTCGCTCAAAACATGGCACCAGTAGCACACGCTGTGCTGAAGCCACAGTAAACAGGTATGTTGATCAAATTACCTCTTCTTGTCAGCCCACCACCGACTAGATGCCTAGTCCGGTGCTATTCTGGCCTATGTCGGTTCATCCAGGTAAGCTAGTCACGTAATAGACTACACAAACCAAGAGTGGTGTTGGTAGTCTATGAGTGATAGCTTACCTGGATGAACAACCCTCCCTCCTCCCCACTTGACAAGCGTCTCGTGGAATGGTGAGGTATGCATGGGCGTTGCCGCCCACCTGAGGGCGTGGCGCATGGGCGATACCACTGTCTTGGAGGGGAGTTCATGAATAAAATGTTACTTTTCGGTTATGTTCTCCCCTTGAAGGGGAAAAGGCCTATGTCGGTTCATCCAGGTAAGCTATCACTCATAGACTACCAACACCACTCTTGGTTTGTGTAATTTATTCAGCATGTCAAGAAATTAAATGACTAGGAAGAAATGACTCATTTTTTGTTTCCAGAATATTGCATGCACACATGCATGAGACAGTAAAAATATTATCATTGCATTTTAATATCAAATTCATTGCATTAAAAACACCTAGACGAGCCTACAAGATTCTTATGGCTTGTCTCCATTAGTTGATCTTGTCTTTTTTTATACGCATTTCACTGGTAGAATTTTGTTGATTTGCTCTAGATGAACTCTCAGCCAAGAATTGTTTTCACAAATACATAACTTCAAAATCTACTATTTGCCTTTCACACCCAAGAAACCTCTGTGCTCTGGGTGCCTAAATTTACTGCCCACCTCTTCAGCTACAATTGTTTGGAGGCAGGTTTGAGAGATCTATAAATAGCTGAAATTCCTATTCATTGTCACATTGCCCGCTAGATGAACTTTAACATTAATTAATGCAAAGAACTAAGCCATCATGAAAGAAAAACATTAACATACCTCTTATTAGATCTATTCTTGTCATTCAGCAGTGTTGTAATCCAGATGTTATGACAATAAATCCTACTTTACTATATTGTGACTGTCATTAGTAGACAAGTATAGTATCCATGAGTAATCCTAAAAAAATAGAAAATACTTAATATCCACCAGATGCACCAGTATATTAAGTTTTTTTGTTAAAAATGACACTATTGTGTATTAATGAAGCATTTTTTTTATAATTTATAAACAAACATTTATATACAAATTGTATTACACCTTTGATTAATATTGTGTGTCAAACGAAATTTAAAATAATTATAATACTGTAGGCCTACAACAGTAGTAAGACAACATTAGTCATATAATTTAATGAGTTTGAGACTGAGGATCAGGAAGTATAGTTTAAAACTTTAAATCCTTAAAGCTCTATCTACACTATCAAACTTTATGTGCCCATGGACACGATGGTGTCATATCACTACCATATTTGGGCATATCACTACCATATTTGGGCACATCACACTTTTTTTGTCAAACTAGTTTTATAGTGTAGACAGAGCTTTAGGAGTATTATAATAACCACAGTTTCTCATCCCACAACCTCATTATGCAACCAATTTCACCATCCCTTTGTTTTAAGTTAATACAAAAAATTGTATAATGAGTTCTGTTGAAATGGTTTTAAAAAAAGGAGAATTTTTATTTATTGTTAAAATTGATTGTATAATAATGCTTGAGTTTGCCTATTAGGACTCAGCACCTTCAGATTAATATAGTTACCCTACTGTACCTCCCTTACTTGGATCTGCCTATAGGACTGTACTTTATTGGATTAATTAAACTATACTTTGTGACTAATAATCTGTATTGTTGAATACAATAGTAATTCTTGTTTTCATTTCTCTTTTGAAGTTATTTGCAACAGAGTTAATGAATTGGAAGTATTCTTGAATAAATCAATGAGATTGTATCAACATTTTTATAAACAATATTAGCTTTGGTTTTAGGATATAACAATAAAATGAAATTGAAATGAAAGGCTAAGACTCTCTGATTTGACAAACTGACAAGCGCTAAGAATAAGTGAAAAATTGGAATGTGCGACAACCCTAGGCTAATTGCATTGTTTAAATTATATGACAATAAATTAATTTGATCATAATTTCTGTTGCAGATTTTACTGTTTATGAGCAAAACGTATTTCCTCCACTATTTCCGAAAATTATACGATAACAAAATGTGTGTATAACAATTCCTACATACCAACACTGATAGGACAATGATTGTTGTGTAGTGTAGGGTCAAAGTCTACTATAAATTTAGTTAATGTAACTTATTACAAACAGGTATAAACAATAGAAAGTTGGGTAAGGTGCAGGTTGTCACATATAAAAGTAATACTATCTAAAGTAACTATCATCAATCATTGTAAAAGTTACAGTACATAAGCGTGTGCAAAGATGAATTTAAAGGGCCTTTATATTACTCAAAGCTTTGTCTACACTATCAAACTGGTTTGACAAAAAAAGTATGATGTGCCCAAATATGGTAGTGATATGCCCAAATATGGTAGTGATATGATATCATTATGTCTATATATGGGCACATCACATTTTCTTCCACATAAAGTTTGATAGTGTAGACAGAGCTTTATACTATTCTATACATTCACATTCCTCGTCAGCAAGTTTGCTCCTAGTTTTGCCATCCTTATACTTTCCGCATCACTAATCTTAAATGGACGTATAAAATGTTACATTTCTAGACCAATGATTACTAACACTATAATGAGCAAATAAAGAACTTTATATAATATTATCATGGTATAGTGATATTTAGCATGCAGTGAAAGAGTATAACGGAAGTAACTGAGCAACCAAAATAATGACCTAAGCAATCAGTGTAATGAATTGTAAAATAATTCATTGTTGGACACAAGATATCTGTAAACTGCAATGACGCATACTATGGTAGAAATGAAGTGGTTTAATTACAGAATTTGTACTGTTTTGTAACTTTGTAACTCAATTTAAATGTAGAAACAATAGTAATACTTTATTAATTACTTTTTTTGCTTAATTAAAATTTAAGTTTAACAAAAATAATTGTTATTCTAATACAACACTACTGTATTCAATTAAAAATCATGTGGCTCATGTACTTTTCCCCCAAATTTAATACAGCCTTTGAGACATCCATTTTTATGGACATTTTACCTTAAAACTAAACAAGGGGAAATACATAGTGTTAATACAACCAACACCTCCTGAAGGTGTTCCCTTAATGGGAAGTTCTACTGTGAGAAAGATATGTTTTATTAAAGAAGTACTTTGGTTTTTTGATAATGTGAAATAAAATAATGAACGATTCAGCTTTGATTCTCACATCCTGACACTTGATATGATAATGTGATTGATTTTGACGAGATCTTGTTGATGTGTTATGATAATTGAATCTTGCTATTTAATTCATGCCATTGTAAACAAATTTGTTGGAGATGCCTTTAATTTAATTTGATTATATGAATTATATTATGAGTGGCTTTTGGTTTTTAGTATCAAATATGTACAGTAATATTATAGTAATAGGTGTACTGTAAATCTCTGATCTACAAAAGGTTGTACAGCAGTGTATGCTATCTTTTTTTTTAATTTATTCAATTTTCTGCCATATTCAATACAAAGAAGACAAAACAAATATAAAAGGCCAGGAAAGACCAAACAGGTGCTAAACACCTATGCTAGTTGGTCAACCCAGAATCAATGACGCATCTACATCAAATCAAAGTTTTTGAAATAAAGAAAGGCGTGATTATCATGTCTGTTTTTACTTTTTGCAATGAATGAATTTAAAAAACAAAAAATCATGGAAGTAACTTCAAAAGGTTATAAAACAGCTGGTAAACTTCATTAGCTATTATTTATAATATTACTATTGCTCATCCTATTTGTGTTGTATACTAGATTAGTATTAAAGAGTTCCCATCCATTTTGCTAGCAATTATGTACTTAATGCACTTAGAGCATGGTGTTATTATGCAGGATAATATAGCCTATTTGTTTTAAATAATATTAGCATTTATAGTTCTGAAAATTACATCCGTTGGCTATATATTAAGTTTAAATACTAAAGTTGTGCTATGGTATTATTACATTAGGCTTACAATATGGTAAGAGGCATTCTGCAAGTTTCACACAGTAGGTGGTCAGTATCACACTGATTTGTGGGGTATCACTCATACACTGTTCTAGTAACACATTTCATGAGTATGCAGTTACTGTAAATAAAACTATATGTTTAGCAAAATACTCGCCAA
This sequence comes from Antedon bifida, assembly GCF_963402885.1. NCBI lineage: Eukaryota > Metazoa > Echinodermata > Crinoidea > Comatulida > Antedonidae > Antedon > Antedon bifida. The sequence continues at coordinate 9,255,729 of NC_136226.1, read as the reverse complement.
AAACTAGAACAAACTGATAATTTTATCCTACTTTTTTCACTTTCCAAATTTTAAACGCTTGAGACATGATTATTGACTTGAATTGAATTGATAATCAATAGAATTTTAAAAGGAAGCGTTTTAAAGCATTAATTGCAAATCTTTTAAGGACAGTTATAGAACTGTAAATTATATAATTAGTTGTCTAGACAACTATCGGTATTTATGTACTCTATTGCACAATTTCATGGATGATTTCCGAACTTCTTTGCTTGATCCGTGAGGATATTTTGATACTGTACGTTGAATTGAAGAAGACGGAAAGTATTGGCACTTTCTTTTTAAAAATCTCATGAGTCCTTAAAAAGCAATACAGTATCTTTCTCATCTCATATGATAGTACAGTATCCATCAGATACAGTGACTGTACAGTGTCTCTCTGATGGCAGTACAGTATCCATCAGATACAGTGACTGTACAGTGTCTCTCTGATGGCAGTACAGTATCCATCAGATACAGTGACTGTACAGTGTCTCTCTGATGGCAGTACAGTATCCATCAGATACAGTGACTGTACAGTGTCTCTCTGATCGCAGTACAGTATCCATCAGATACAGTGACTGTACAGTGTCTCTCTGATGGCAGTAAAGTATCCATCAGATACAGTGACTGTACAGTGTCTCTCTGATGGCAGTACAGTATCCATCAGATACAGTGACTGTACAGTGTCTCTCTGATCGCAGTACAGTATCCATCAGATACAGTGACTGTACAGTGTCTCTCTGATGGCAGTACAGTATCCATCAGATACAATGACTGTACAGTGTCTCTCTGATGGCAGTACAGTATCCATCAGATACAGTGACTGTACAGTGTCTCTCTGATCGCAGTACAGTATCCATCAGATGATCATAGTATCCCTCTGATGATGACAATACAGTGCGGTATCCCTCACACTGTATGATGGCCAGGTACTATCCAGATCCCTCATATGATGGTCATATCTCTTAGATGACAAAACAATATACCTTAGATGGACAGTACAGTATAGTACTGATATCCATATATGATGATTGTGCAATTACTGTATCCCTCATACTATATGGATGACAGAACATTACCTAAAGCATGTTGTCCTGTCGATCGTTGAGTTGCGTTAAGGTGCGTTGAATTGACAGGATTCAACGATTTTACAGGAAAACAGGCTTTCAATGGACAGTAGGCCTAATAGTGATATCCTTCATGATGATTGTGCAGTACTACTACTGTACTGTATATTCCTTTAATTAAGATGACAGAACAGAATACCTGGTATATACCACCAGTATAGTAAATCTGTATCCCTACAGTACAGATTCCTTGAATGACATTGACAGAATAGTAAAGTGTGTATCCTTCATAAGATACAGCTGTATCCCTCAGATGACAGTTTTAATGTGTTTAATTATCATAAGACAAAATGTCTGTATACAATGGAAATTATCTAAAACCTCTCTTTCTTATTTCTAGGTTTATAGTATTATGTGTATTGGTAGTGAGAGCAGACTTCTCTTCATGTTTAGCAGTAGCAGCCTCATTTGGACTCAAGGATTTCGCTATCTGCTTTCTGGTGCTTCTGTCGCTTTGTCTAGTCATGGAAATTATTGAGGGTGTTGTGGCGCTACGAGGAAATATAATGAACGTAAAACCAAGAAATTCTATGCAATATCTACTTTATATAAGACTTGGTAAGTATAAAATAACAATAGGATTCATTTGTGTACAATTGAAACCCAACTTTTCACATGGCTAATGTTGACCTTGTTGAGACCCTATTGCAACATGCTTTAAAAATCAAATAAATTTCATTAAAACAAATAATGAGTCACCATTTAGAGATTGTATAGTTTAAATTCCATTAATTAATAGTGAGTTCAAATACCAATGACATTTTCTGTAAAAAATAATAATATTTAGATATAATACTAACAAATAGTAGCTTTCGAATAATAAATAAAAAACTCTATTCCACCAAAAAGGCAGCATTATTCACACAGAAGTTGTTATCTTTCATACTGTATTTTCTCGTTCAGTTACAAAGTTGTTTTCTTTGCTAATATTGTACAACCTTGTACAATAATAAAATAAATACATCATCTATTGCTAGTTTACAGTTAGAACTAAAGTAGCATAAAACATTGTTCATTCATGCTGGGGTTGTAGGTAGGGTTGGTTTTTTTCGTTAAGGGGGTTTGAAAACTGTTTCAAAAGAAAGATTTTCTTTCCCATAGAAATGGGCCCTCTTAAAAATCTACAAGAACCAGTCTTGTTTGATTGAAAAAAAACAAACTATTATGCACAGATACAGTGGCGTAATGCAGAGGCCTGAGTCCCCTGGTTTAGGAACCCAAAGTTGCCCTCCAACACTGGAGGCCTCGGACATTTTTAGCCTTTTTCGATATATTTTAATGCCTGTTTTTTCCTCTGTGCACCAACGGCGCTATGATTATAAAAAACATTAAAACTCCAATATAACAAATAAACCCTTTTCGCTAAGAAAATAATTGCAAATTAGTTATTAAACTAGTTTTTCAAATATGATATGAAATAAGACTTGAAGTCTGTACTCTAACATTTCCTTAGAGTATTACTTTAATCATTCATATACATTGAATGCATAATTCATGTATAAATGTGCCAGAATCTATCATCAGTCATTTTCTTTTTTATTCTTCAGTTTTTTGTATGATAAAATAAAATCTATAATTTCTTATTTCTCGTTCAAAGATAATAAACATCTTCACTATATTGTTTTGCTTGTAGTTTTGTAAAGATTTTGACTAATGATTATGACTGTGATTTAAATCTTTCTGTTTTTAGTTTTGCATTATACTGTATAATATTGTTTTAATAATTAGTACAACTAGTACTAGTTTTTTATTCTCTTGGGAGGAAAGATCATTTTATTGTTTAGTCTCATTGTCTTTCATTGCCACAAATTAAAATTAATTGATACAAGCTTGGTTTTTGTGTAGAAATTGACTTTTAAGTTAAACCAGAATTGTGGTTTTTCTTGTAGTTGGTATCATGCTGGTTGGTGAAGTTTTGGTTTCTTTCTGTTGCTGAAATGAAACCTGCCTAGTATTATTCCAAAGAGTTTTTAAAGAGAGTTGCAACAAAATATAATTAAATGTATTTTGAAGGGTTCAGTATCAAGTTAGTTAATAACAAACGTATTGAAAATAGAGAATATCAAATTAAAGCCCACAGGACCAGAAACATCTACTGCAACATGTCCTGTTGTGATCACAAGACGAAATGCATTGCTTGCTATTGTTCACACTGCTTAACTAAACGATAGTATGTCAAGCAGTGTGAACAAGTAGTATTCATCTCGAAATTTAATACCTATTAAATATAAATAATTTAAAATTTAATTCTATTGGTGTACTGTATAAGCTCTAATATTTAATATTGAAGACTTTTTTTATCAAAGCTTTCCTGAAGATTAAAGATTATATAAGAGTATACAGAGTGACAGAAATTAGCTGTGCATGGGGTATTCTGAACTTTTCTATTTTAAAAAAAATCCTCAAAATTATTTCTTTTCATGATCTACAGTAAAGAATAAATGTAAGATTACAAAATTGTATACTGTATGCAATTCTTTATACTGTAAAATGTGTTACTGTACAGTAAAAGAAAGGAAAATGACAAAATATTAACAGTAAAAATGGAAATACTGTTCATAGATTGGTAGTTGGTATACAGTAGGACTTGCTATGGCCTGGATGATTATTATTGACATTTGATAGGAATATGGCTCAACAGATGGAATAATTAACTATTGATTGATAATGAAAGTGAGAGCAAATTGACATAAATTATGGCTATTCTAATATACAGTTAGTATTACTACTGTATGTTCCTTACTGTAGTATATTACCGTAATAGTAATACACACATATCAGTGGTAAAAGCAACCAAAAATTGACTTTATCAATTTAATTATTGCAAATTTGTAATTATTTGTGTCAATTATTCTTAGTATTTAATGTTTTATGGCCTTCAGCATTTGGTTCTTCTCACATTAATTGACGTATTGTTCTTACATTGGCATAATTGTTAATAGGTTTTGTTGTATGCTTGCTATAGTAAAATATAGCAGATATATCATATGTAGATGCTTAGTTTCTCCTACAGTAAATGTTCATATGCAGTAAAAATTGATTGCTATTAATGACTGTTGAATGACCGAGCAATGACTCATCAGACATCAATCTCATTCTCCTTTATAAGGAATATATTTTCTGACCAAAATAGACTTGTTTTTAATTAAGTGGATACGGTACTCGTTCAATGGATGTTGCAACTATTTTTCATGCAACACAGTTAGTCCATTATCAATATCATTTTCAAGGTGTATACCATAGTAGATTATTTTTTTTATATCCTAATAATTAATTGCAATTTTACAGGAAATATTATTTATTAACAACATAAAATCATAGTATGTTCATACAAAATATTCAAATATTCATGAATATTAATTTCAACTCTCACAGTAGAATTTTCTTTTGTATTGAGATGATAAACCTGTAGTTGCACTGCATCTTATAAACCAGATCCTGGGTTCAGTTCATGATGAGGTACTAAGAATAAGATAATATTCTTAATGGCATAATGTTGGGAACATTTTTATTTATGATATAAAATTTGTTTTATAGTATAGGACTGGAGTATCTGTTTAGATGTACTCAAATAATATAGAAACAATAATAAATATGGAAAAATTACACATTAGCAAAAAGGTACAGTAATACTGACATACTTTCGAAAATAATGCTATGGTATGATTAGGATTTAGTACAGAACACTTATATACAGTACAGTACAGCTGGTAAAGCATTCCCTTTTATGTTGACATTTTTCATAGACTTTCTAGTTGTTATAGCAATTTAAAACAAACAACAGACTAATATTAATTATTAATTGAAAAAAATGACTGATAAAACATTCTCTTATGTCAAAATATTGTTGATGTAGTTATTATATCAGGTGTTGAGCTTGATAATAATCAGGCTTGGGAGTGACACTTCATTCTAGTAGGATACTGTAAATTGTTGGCGCCTTCAAGTCTGAAGTTAAAATATTGGTTTTTTTAAATAGCCATTAATTAATCTTCATCCAACATCCTTATTGTTAAATTGATAAATGCAGTGAAGTAGGCCATGACGTGTAAATGATTTTCAAAATACAGTACTTGCTCATTGTATTGTTTTTTTTTTCAATCTATTGGACGGGAGATTTCACAGACAAATTAACAAAATAACAGGGGGAATTCAAATTACTAATCTTTTCTGTGCCTGTCTTATTATACTCCTGGATAAACTATAACTAAATTCTACAAATATATTAAAATCTGAAAATCCCCAGTTTAATGATACAATCCATGAAGCATGATAGTATACCAAATGAGAGGACCACCACCACCAACACCACCATCATCACCACTACTCCCACCATCACAACCACCATCATCGCCATCATCACCATCACCACCACCACCACCACCACCATCACCATTACAACCACTATTCACAACCATCACCACTACCATCACAACCACTATCATCACCACCATCATCACCACTCTCATCACTACCATCACCATCACAACCAACATCAACACCACCATCACCATCATCACAACCACCATCACCATTCACAACAACACCACCATCATCACTACCATCACCACCATCATGACCATCACAACCACCATCATAACCACCATCACCACCACCATCATAACCATCATCACCACCACCATCACCCACCACCACCACCACCATCAACACCACCACCATCACAACCACCATCATCACCACTATCACAACCACCATCATTACCACCACCATCACAACCACTATCACCATTCACAACCACCATCACCATCACTACCATCACCACCACCATGAACATCACAACTATCATCACAACCATCACCATCATTACCACCACCATCACCACTATCACAACCATCATCATCACCACCATCACTATCACAACCACCATCATCACCACCACAACCACCATCATCACCACCACAACCACCACCACAACCACCATCATCGCCACCACAACCACCATTCACAATCACCATCATTAAACTAGACAGTAGGTTTGTATAATTCAGATCGTGGTACACGGTTATATGAATTTTTCACAACATCTAAGATGATAAATTAACACAGATCATCCTATCATCAACTTGAATTTTGTCAATATTTCATTCCTACAGTACAGTATATAATGCCTTGAGGAATACAAGTATAGACATGTTTATCACATAATGTTTTTACCGGCAGCGAAGATACTATGGATTATCTATCTATCCTTTTAGTTTGCCATCCGAGAATTGAGACTCATTTTAGAATCTCATCATTTGCGGCTAAGCTAAACAGATGAACAAGCGAAGCATTCATCATTTAATTTCTTAATTTTCATATCAAATGAGATTTAATCAAGATTGATTTGATGATACTGTATTAGCAAGCGCCTTAGAGGATAATGATAGTGTTGTTGCCTTTAAATACAGTAATGGAATGTTGTGATGTAATGAGGCTGAATTCCTCTGCATGAGGGAGGCTGGGGGAATTGATCTCTCTATTTACCAACCTGCGTAGGTTATAACTTTATTAATCGTAATCAAAAATGATTTGATCGTAATTAAGAAGGTTTATAATTACAATGTCGATATTATATTAGACACAGAGTAGCACAAAGATACTATACTATCATCAATAAAGTTGAGAGAACTTCTATTTAATTTGAAGTACTATAATGTTAGCATATCTTTTTAAAAGATAAAATAAATTGGAATACTTTGAAAACCTTCTTTCTTAATCTTAATTTTGAGTTTATTCTCGTTTTTTCAAAATTAGATTTCTTCTTTCTATAGAAAAGTAGACAAAGCCAATTAAAAAGGAAAAATACAATATGTATTTTTAATACATTTGATTTGCTCTGCATATAGTATTTAGGTTCTGGATAAAATAAGAAAATATTTTATCGTTTTATCAACATAATCTGTACTGTACTGTTCATCCATGGTTTATATAAGAAATAAAAGTCAACATTGGACAATCATTAATAAGAGTGTCATCACATACATTGAATTCACATTTAAAGATCTTACACCTAGTAGTGTTGCCATCGATCTGGTATACCTTTCAAATATTGAACCTCTTATTATTTGAATTATTGGATGTGTGTAACTAAAAAGGAAAATCTAATCATTAATGTATGAATGACCACACTAAGGAGACTGACTTGTCGCCAGAATTTATAGCTTATAACACTAGTAGTAGTACAGGTCAATTCTACTTTCTTGTTTATGCAGTGTATTAAAATGATTAAATGATTTAAAAAAAGTAGAATAATCAATTTATAGAAGACTATTGAATATTTTGTATTTTACCTCTTGGTGCTGTTTGTATTTTACCTCTTGGTGCTGTTTGTATTTTACCCATTTTATCATATTAATAATGTTTTATATACATGACAAGCAAGACAATTTTCGAGCCAGAGTGCTTGAGGGAATAAAATAATTTAATTGAATTGTCCTAATCATATTGTATTGTGGGAGATTTTACTGTGCTGAATATTCAGTAAAGTGAATTATTATTAGTGTGTGGGAAAATATCATTAAATAAATATATTATTTAATCCCGGGGGAAAGATATCGAAGAAAAAGTGACACGCTGTATAAAAGGGTGAATCCCTAGTGGGTGAAGTTTGAAATCAAAATGAATTGAAAGATTTTGGTTTTGTTTGGTTTGTTTAAACTTGGTAAATATACTTTCACTATGGCAAACACTCTAAACATTCAGGACAATTTGCAAGATAATATCAAAATAGTTCAACATTGTGTGTATACTGCATGCGAAAAGTGCATGTGGGTGTATTGGCCTCTACTATAGTTTTTCGACAGTTTATTCTGCAGTGAAAAATTATTATTAAAATTATAATAATTTGCATTATATTTATTGCATTTTGTGTTATTTACTGTCATTTTCACTACAGTATGTGTAGGACTAAACAGAAGACTTAAAAAATAAAACAATGGCATTTATTTTTATTTTTAATTTCTGTATTTGACTGCCATAAAAATTCAATTCATATTTTAGCAAAACGTTTTACATTATACCAAAGACGTGACCCATGAATCTTTACAAAATGTTATCCCCGGTGACCTACATTGCACAACATAGGTTAAAGGGTAAGTCCCCACTATTATAACAGTGAACATACCTCATAGACCATGTGACCATACTAATCCAATTCACCTTTACCGGTCAGTTAATCATGTGATTAATTGCTCGCAGTCCTTCTCTAATTATCAAATTTCCTCGTGTTTTTCTTGCTCATTTTACTTTGTAACCTCCGTAATACCCATTGGTTCTGCCTTATTGATCATGTTATTAAATCCTATGAAAGTTTTAGTCAATCGTAAAGAATTGCCTAATTTTAAACTGCCTAATAACTGCCGGTCCTTTTTGATCTATATACCCATGTAATTATAAGTTAACAAGTCTCTGTAAACAATCATCAGAGTTGATTGATCATAATACTTTGCATCACCTACAGTATTTTGATTTTGTATATATTATTTTGTGGTGGTGATGGTTGGATTGATTTTTTTTTAAAGCGTCGACTGCTTTGTTGCTTCCCATCCCCAATTTCCTTGGAAAGTAAAACATTGGTTGTAACACGTGCATATTGTTTGTCGTTACACAGGTGAGACAAATTGTTACCTGTAGTGGTGTTCAACATACCTTTTTAATTTTCAGTTTTTTAATCATTATTTGACATACATGCCATTTATATAGGTCAGGTATACTTGTATGACACAGGTAGGACAAGATTTAGGACTGTATTACTTTATCATTGTGAGATCGTGGTTCGAACTCAACTATCGCCGCATTGCTTGTATCCTTAGGCAAGATACTTTAATAGTTACATTTGCCTCTCTCCACCCAGGTGTATAAAATGGGTACCAGTTAGATCAAGACACAACTTTGCACTGATTACTAGCTGCATTATTATGGGAGTACTGTATGTTTCCATACGTGTGATCGTGGGGTAATAACGTGCAGCTTGCTTACAGTATATGCGCTATATAAGAATGAACTATTATTATAAGTTATACAATTTTCCAAGAATAATCTGTCTCCATCAAATATAATTACCATGTACCCTGATTGTACTGTAGCAATTTACCTGCATTATTTATTACAAACAGTAGTTTATTTAGAAACAATGCATTTATTGTTGCGTGTGTCTCAATTATAATTTGTAATGTAATTAAACTGTCAATTCAACCTGTTTTTGAAAACAAAACCAGTTGAATGAAATTCAATGCTATTGTTACATAGTTTCATAAGTCATATATGATCTAATAAAATACTAGCTTCATACCAGGTTTCTTTCATTGAAAGTATAATTATAAGCACCATGCATGTATAGTACTGTATCATTATACCTGTACACCACTTCCAAACAATAGTACTAAGCACATATCAAACTTGTGTCTTCTGCCAGTTTCAGCCCACTCGCCAAACTTTGACCAATGTTCATGCCTTGTTTTCGGCAGCGATCACATGCTTTACAATCAGGCTCCTAAAATGCCTTGCACAATCAAGGTGCAATTTGTAGCATCCCTGCAAAATGCAGAAAAAACTATTTATATGGTTGTAAATGTTATATAATAAATTACAATTATTAAGATTTTTAATGTTTGCTTTTTTTTTTCCTCCTTTAGTTCTATTCATGTTACAAATAGGATTTATAATTGTTGGTAGTTTGTGCTATAAAAATTCCAGTGACTGTGAAAGAAATGTACTCGGAAATGCAGTATTAGGTGAGTATGATAAAGGAGGTATACCTCCCTTGTATTATTATTACTGATTTGTAGTAGCACTTCAGCATTTTTCCAACTATTAGTCTATTACGTGCCTGCTTACCTGGATAAACACGACAGTAGCCCTTTTCCACAAAGTGCAAAACAATTATGAAAAGAAGAATTTTATTTATTTTCGATTCGAACATGGCACTAAAGCCACTGTCTACACTATCAAACTTTATGTGACAAAAACATGATGATGTCATATCACTACCATACCATATATCGGCATATCACTGCCATAAAGTTTGATAGTGTAGACAAAGCTTAAGAAGGATTAGGCTATTGGCACGGCCAATGCATGTAATGTAATGTTTTCTATAGGAACAGTTGTTTGTGCATGCTTCTGTAGCAAAGTACATCGTGCGTCTAATGCCTTGTTTCTATCCGAAAGGACTTTCAAACTCTTTAATTCTGAGGTTTTATCGGTATGGGGAACTAGGCGTACAATATAGTCAACCTAACTACCTTAGACAAACATGGTCATCCATGCTGATAGAAAATAATAGTGCCATTCTAAAGAAGAATAGTCATGTTTAGCAAAAAATACAAATTTATCTAGAGAACTAATAAATTAACATAATTTGATCATATTGTTTACATAAACGCAAATACTTTTCTACTAATCAACTTTCAATACAGTAGTTGTATCAATACTACTGTGATAAATCAATTCATATTACTTGACAAGCCTCTACTCTGACTGGACAATAATACAGTGTTCAGATTAAGTTTTATGGATATTGAGGACCATAAACATTTGAGTAAGATAGTGATTACAGTGGGTGAGTTACAGTTACTTTGCAATAGAGCAATTAAAACGTTTGATGACTAACAACAACATAATACTACAACTGTCAAAGTACTGTAGTTGGTTATAGTAGTTTGGATTTATAAATGAGATGGTTTTAATTTAAATATTTTGATTGATATGCTGGATAGAGATGGATGTGTTACTGTATAAACGTGTATAGTACAGTAATGATGACTAATTTATGTACATTCTAAGCCAGGAATTTGTAATGGCTTAGGCTACCGGTTAGTGAATGTTATTGCTATGTAGTAAAACAAATAATAAAGTTACAACATTATATTAAATTACCACAATGAGATGAACAATATAGGAAAAATACCAAAACCATTTTTTGTTCAACATTCTGTACAGTTTGGTGATATGATCTTCCACCTTGAATTGACTGTTAAATTAAAAAAAAATGGTGCTCAGAATTTCTCCGCGTTGATAGGTTTGTTTACCACTGTGCGTTATCACAAGCCTACAGTACTGTAGGTTGTCCCTCAAAATTCTGAAATCTGTGCAATGGTCCCCCTCCCCCACCGCACCCACTTGTTAAAATGAGAGATAATAATGCATGATAGATACGCGATACTAAATTAACCAATCAGATGCCAAGAATAGAATGTGTTATTATTAGGCACTAATTATTACACTACATGTTGATCAATAAGTAAGGCTGATATAGTATTTGTAAAGTGGATGTTTACTTTATTAAAGGCTTCATTATTACAATCATTGATTTTCAGCTATTTAGAATCATCAATAGTATTGTGCAGGTACAATTACTTGTATTGAAAACACCTAAAATAACAAGCATTGCTGACGTACAGTATTGTCGGTCTGGTGTTATAATGATATCCCTTCCCTTCCTCCAACAGTCAATTTGTGGTATTTTTGCTGTTAAACAATTCTAATTTCATGTTCAGGGTTTCAGTTGAATGCGATAAGAATGCTATAAACAGCAACAGTATTTAGTGTGTAATTGCCACACCTTGCAATACTATAACAGATTAATAACATTCTATGTTTAACATAAACATTCATGGTACATTTAATGTTTGCAGATCAAATTCCATTAAAGCTAATTGGGTAATATCGTTATGTCAGTATTGAGAATGAAAGACTGATTTTACCAATGTGATCTAGCAACAAATGGTTATACTGCCCTCTATGTGTTTAGGCTGTCTTGATTTGGCTACGAAAATGAAATTGATAACTACTATAAACTAATCAAATGTACAAATACTCTCGATAAATGGATATAAAAAACATCTTGATTACACAAGATGGTAAATTTATACTATTATTCTAGACCCCTTTTGGTTACCTAAAGGCGAATATGTATTTCCACTAATACTACCTACAGATCTTTACCCACAAGATTTTGAAATAGCACCCTCTATGTTTGCATTTATTTGTTAAACTTATTATTATAGACGCCTCTATGTTTTTTCCATGCTTTATAATTCTCCCGATATTTTTAAAACAAGCATTTTATTGTTGGTTGTTTTAGCTCATTGAAGCAATCATAATTGAAATCTGTGACGATCTTTAAGGAGATGCACGTATAACCTTACGGCGTTCTACATAATCTATGTCTGCCTGTTATTGTAAGTTAATCATGCATAGGTTGTGAGCTAAGCGTCGTCTGCTTTTATTGCCTCTTGCAAAACTACAATATTAACGTTGTCTGCTCAAAAGGCAGTAGAAATACTGTAGAAGGATTTTTTCTTTAAAAATTTCAAATCGGTGGCTTTGTGGAAATTTTAGAATTAAAGGTAGGTAGGCATTATTATAATTTTAAAATTGTTGTGGTTACTTAATAATTTAGGTATTTGTATAGTGCCAGAATCAACTAAACCGAAGTAAAAATCAAAGGCGCTTATATTGGATGTTAAAAAGATGCGTTTTAAGTTCTTTTTTTAAAATAGCAATAGAAGTTATAAATTTTATATAAAAATCTCCAAAGAGAAGCAGCAGAGAACATAAAAGATTTGGTGTTAATTCTAGGAACAAGTAGTAGGTTTTGATCAGCCGAACGAAGACAAACAAGAGGGGTGTAGGAGGGAAGAAGATCAAGGTGATAAGTAGGTTGTTTAAGAAGTAGCGCTTTAAATGTTAGTAAAAGGATCTTATTTTATACGGGAGTCAATACTTAATACTGTACAATCAAATTTTGGAAGTCTAGCATGAAATTTTTCAAAGATAGAGAGTGGAATATTTTACAGTGGACTTTACTAAAATACTGTAGGAGTTGAAGATTGTTCTCGTGCTTACGATTATTTTTATTATTTCTCAGTCAGTTAATATGTCCATGTCATGTATTATTATCTTCCTCCCTCTGTCTCTTTTTCTGTTCTTCTTCTTTCCTTCCTTCTTTTCCATTCATTTTTGTCTGTTCTACCTCCTTTTCTCTAGTAGCACTTTATCTCAAAAACTAATCTTTTAAATTTACTTTAGCATTTGTATGCACTTACCATTCCAAAATCGGTTTAAGAATAGGCATACCTATTGATTCCAATCCTCCTCTCTCCTCATTTCTTCTCTTTCTATATATTAAGAAATAATCCAAAAGCTATGTTGCTAATCGTTTAAAAGTCATTATTTTGAATTCTACTGTTTAACTCATTCATTCTACATATTTTTACATTAAACTCTGTGAATACTGTATATAACATATCTGTTAAAGTTATTTAAAAGGAAATCCATATTGTAGCTTATTGCATTTTAATGTTTACAAAATATAGGTGTGTTATTAATACAATCAATCAATTGATGACATAAACACCATAGTGTGACTAATTATACATCAATATCACTTTATGAGTCATAAAGAGTAAGTCCTTTGGGGTTGACCATCACAATCATATGTTATTGTTATACAATTGTAATGTATGTTCATTATCATTTGTCATAGAGGAATTAGAGACATTGAGGTGAGCAATAAAAATGTTATCAATAATATAAAGTACTGTATAGAATTTAGCATTTTCACCAACTCTGTGGTGTAGAAGTAGAATCACCAGGCTATTGATCTTGAGGTTATTGGTTCGAGTTTTCCTTAGTTAACACTGAAGCAGTTTATTTCAGTATTTTGGCAAATGAGCAAAAAAACCTAATTTAGCATTTAAAAAAAAAATTATAATTTGATTAAATACAGTTATAACAAATTGCATTGCCATAGTAAAGGATGTATTAAAATCATCAGTAATACATTAGAACTCCTACTGTATGTTGGGAATTCTATTTACTGTACTTTCATGTGAAATGAATGATGATAATATTAAGTTTTCATACTGTTGCGAACCCCTATTTAGAGGACACTTTGTTTTGTGTCCTGAACATGTCCCGTTATTAGGAATTCTACCGTATTTGTTTTTTTCTATTGTTTCAGTAAATAATATAAGTATTTTTAAATTATATTGTAAAAAACTGTATTGAATAGGATATACAAATAAAAAAAAACACCTAAAAGTACTTTCATCTCTTTTTAAAAAACAAACAAAGCCTAGAAATATTGAACTCGTATAGCCATGAATTCTCATATTTCTATTGTTACTTTCAAAATCATCTCCACACGTTATCAGTGAGAGGATAAATAAATCCTTTGATAAATAAAAAAGAAAAAGAATTGTTATTCTGGCGGCGGATCTCTGATACCAGCCATGCATATAAACCACTACAGTTTGGGTATTGTCTTATGATTGTCTCTGAGCTGAACAATCACAGTGATTCCTTACAAATGTGTTTGTCAGTCAGTCATTGCATACCGGTACATAAGAATTGATTATCTGCTGTGAATTGTGCAGTTATCAGGGATTCTCTGCTAGCTTAATACTATTGTGTAGTTAGTCAGTCAGTCAGTCGTTTTACTTACCGGTACACACATGCACGTACACATGATTGCTGAGCAGTTTTCACCTAATATGCTATTCATGGATTTCTTATTTTAATTATTAATTTTTTTTTCTACTGTACTAGGTAAGTAGTTTATGTCTAGGTACTCAGTTGTGGGCGAGTCATCTTTTAATTCTGATACATATTATGTTTTGAATTTTCAAATTATACGTTCCATATCAAAATATTATTATTACCTGCAAAGAACAAAGAAAGAATTATTATTCAAGGCCTTCAAACTCCACGTCCCCTGAATTATTTGATAATCATAATAATACATTGTGATTATCAATAATTGCTGGTATAAATTATCTATTCCAAACGTCATCTTATCTCTAACTTTGTTTTTAAAGCAACACGTTTATTTTTGTTTTTCAGGAATTGTGATTTTTAATGGATTAGTTGTGCTTATAATTCTCATTACGATATGGTGCGTTTATGATCGAGCAGGTCGTAGTTTTGTACAACTTCAGAACCGTGAAAAACAGACCATGCGCCACAGAACGTCAAGTCGTTTGCAGAAGCAGGAAATACGATTGAGGTATACAGTATTTTTAATTTATTCAAAAACATTTACCATTTTGTCAGGTCCTATTGTACAGTACAAAGAAAAACATTAATTTTGATATTTTTTTAACAATACTGTAGGGCCTATCTTTATTAAATTATTATTTTTTATAATTTTAGAAATTTCTGTATAATTTTAAGTTGTGTCAGGTCCACTCTTAGCCGATTCTCGGTACAGTATCTATAATTTGTCCAGTATTATTATAGGCAAATTCTGTATAGTGTCACATGTATCAGATGTGACACATGTATCAGATGTGACACATGTATCATAGCCTAACCTAACCTGTGTGACACTGTATTACAGAATTTGCCTATGATACAGGACAGATAATGCTATGTTGAGATAATTAGGTCAGGCTGCCTTCCTAAAACAAGTAAATGGGTCAAACATGAGCCCTGATATTAATTATTTTTATCGAAAATCTCCCTCATTAACATGTAAGCTTTGCTGTCCTATTTTTTAAACTCTTGAACTATAATCTCCTAATACTCTACTTCCCTGACACTCTTTCATGCTGTATTATAGTAGGCCACCTACTATTTCATCCTATTGTTAACCATTAACAATACAACTGGCTCTCATCCTATTGTCCAGATTTTACATGAGGTTTGTCTCTGATTAAGAACACAGGCAACTTTTTAAATCTTTATAGGATTCACCTTTTCACTTGATGTATTGAGTGGAACAAACACATAAATTTAGATTACTAATTTTAAAAATAGTTGACCTACACTAGATGTGTTAATTACAAACAAAATACTGTAGATGGTATAGTCGTTAAATTCCGTATGAAAAGATTAAGTTATTTTCTAGGTATAGTATGTTTGGTGAGGCTAAAGTTATTTATGTGACATAGAAGGGGATTCTTTTTGAAATACAAAAAGGGGAAAGTGTGAGTGTAAAACAATATGGACCAAAGGGAATGAATGATAATAAGATTATGTCAGGTCTAACCTTCTAGATAGAATTTGCTTGCTAGCTGTATGTAGGACAGCCCTAAATAATTTTTTTGATTATTTTTTTCTCCTGTATATTGAGTACTTTGTATATTTTAAATATTTGTTTATATTTTAAAAGAATTCAATTTTATATTATCAAGATTAAATAATGATTCATGTTTTGGAATGTGATGTTAAAAGATTTTCATTCAATTTTCTAATCTCGAATGTTTACATATTCGTTCATTTGGAATCAAACTGCAATATTTTGATACGCTCAAGTGACAAATTAAGATGAGTTCATGTGGAAATATGTATTGATTTTAGTCACTATAAAGTTACATGGTGAGCCATATGACTCCTATGGGCGTTGCTTCTTTTTGATGATGGTGACAGAGGCGGGGGTGGCCTTGCGATGTATTCGTCTAGAAGATACAATATATTCATGGTCTTCCGCTTTGCCCTATTTTCAATAAGGCCTTTAATGCAATGTTGTTGGATACATCCACGGTGATATGTGTTAAACAAAATATACACATTGGTCATATCGAGCGATCCCTGAATGATTCAATTTGCATCACTATACATGTACAGTATATTTCAAGCTTCAGTTTACATTATAATTTAGTATTCTTTTTCAATATTTGTTATTTTTTTATTTTTTTATTTCATGGTATCAAAAACAAAACAAAGACAGGGCCGACGCAGTAACACACGCAGAGAAAAAAAAGTACCATCTGAGTACATTGTTATTAGTAATTTAAGCATATCTTACTTCTTAAAAATATATTGTCCCCCTGAAAAATAAAAAAAAAATATTTTTGTTAAGTGATTAACTTCAATAAAACTACAAAATGGGCATTCAAATTGCATTGATCTTCATCTTTTTCGATAAACTTTATTGAGAAAATTATCATTGGAGATCATAAATTAACATGTGATAATTCCTAAATAAAATTTTGTTCAATTTCATATTTTGTTTATTGTTTAGTTAGTAGTTTAGTATCATAAGAAAATATATTGTTAAAAGTTGAAAATTCATTTTATGAAGTAATTTGATATAAAAAATGAGAATGATAGGAATATTATGAAGCTTTTCTGGCATCTTCAATCAATGGTTAGACCTTTATTACCTTCTAGTTTATGACTTGTTAATTCAGTTGAATTTTATCGCTTCGCCATCTGACAGTCGTCATCCATATCAGATGATGAATATTATAACGTGCAGCATGCCTCATATTATAATGCATGTCATGATTCCTATATAATATTATTCTACAATTTCTGTTTGAACTTATAACACTTGCCAGTAGTAGTTGCTAGTTGCAGCATCTATTTAAAGATGTATTGTCCCCAAAAACATAAAAAATAAAGATCAATAAAATCAAACACGGCGTCGTGGAAGAACACATTTTGTTGTGAACGAGCCTCCGTTTTAAAATAAAATGTTATTATTATTATAATAGATTATTTTGTAGTTTAAATAAAGGTAATCACTTCTGTAGAAAAAAAAACAGAAAAAATTGTTTTCACTTATAAAATGACAAAATAAAGGGTTGAATTCAACCAAAAACACATTGGCTGGCAGCAGCATTTATTATGTAAATACATTTTTTGCCCATCCAATTTTTGGTCAAAGTGAATTTCATTTCATTTCATTTCATTTCAAAAGACATTTATTTTCCTCCATAGCAATACAGTACAAAATAATAAACAAAAATGGTAAGGAATATAAAAAATGAAATAGATGTTTGTTGGATAAAACAACAGAAAAGTGAATTTAAGAAAATTGGCTATGGAGGAAGGCATAATCCCGAGAAGATGAGGAAATCTTGTGCTGGGTATGCCTATGCAAATAAAATGGATAATTGAATAAGAGTGGAAATAAAGAGAAACAAACAAGACAAAAAAACGCACAGAAAAGGAAAAATAAAAAATAAATAAATTAATTAATTAATTTAAAAAAAATAAATAAAATAAATAAATAAATAAATAAATAAATTGATAAAAAATAGATCAATCAAATTGTAGAATCAGAAAATAAAACTCAAAAACCACAGTAGATCAATGTTCAGCAGCATAAATCAAATTGCGACATTCGATTGTTGTCTTTTTAATACTTTAACATTAGGTGTTGTTTTAATTTTTTGGAAAATAAAGAAATTGAAACAGCATTTGTAATTGGGGGTGGTAAACTGTTCATCATTGATGGACCGGAGTATCTAATACTGTTTTGAAAATAATTGGTGTTGTGGATAGGTATGTGTATATTAGTTCTAGAACGTGTAGGGTAATTGTGAATAGAAAAATTCGGAATAAACATATTGTTTAAATGATTTGGAGAAGTGGAATGCAGGGCGGAGAATACAAATTTGCCTTGTTGCATTATGTTTATATCAATGAGTTTGAGGAGATTAAGTTTGGAAAATAAATGGGAAGAATGGGACCGCGGTGGAGCGCCAGATATAATCCTGATAGCCTTCTTTTGTATAATTTGCAGTTTACTGAGGTTGGATACGTAAGTATTGGCCCAGACAATGTTACAGTAGCTCAAATAGGGAAGAATGAGGGAGCAGTAAAGGGTTCGAAGAATATTAAGGGGTACAAATGAGGATAACCTAGAAATGATACCAACGCTTTTGGAAGTTTTATTCTCTACTTCTTTAATATGATTTTTCCATGTTAGATTGCTGTCCATAACTACACCTAAAAACTTAGCTGATTGAACACAAGGTATATCATGGTTGTCAATGGTAATTCTGTTGGCTGATAAGTCAATAGATTTTAATAGTTGTGGGGTCCCAAAGAGGATGAAGCTACATTTTTTATGATTAAGAGAAAGTTTATTAGCTGCAAAATATTGGGACAAATTTATCAAATTGGAGTTGACTGTATTGAATAACTATTAGGTGACGTTAAAATGGCATATTCAACAAAAAAAATTAAGAATTATTTTTTCAGGGGGACAATACATCTTTAATGTTATTAATACAACAGATGCATTTTTAATTTGAATGATAATTTTTAATCGGTTTGCTTACCCACCCTTTGCCTTACCAACAATTTTTGGGAAACCTCTATTAAATGTGAAACGAGTTATAAGAAAATAAATATTTTAATACTATAGTCAATCCCTATTAAGGTGACATTTTGTTATGGCGCAAAGGTGTCCCCTTAATGTTCAGACTTAGAGTTAATTTCAGTGGTTAAGAAAAATAGTTTGTACAAGTTGCCAATTATTATAAGAAGTCGCCATATTAATTAAATACGATGTTTCACCAAGGCCCTGGAGACAGTTACAATTAAGAGTGTTCACCATTTTAGTGGAAATATATTATTCCAATTAGAGATGTACTAAGTACTGTATGCTTATTGGTATTAATTTAATAATCGGCATGACGATTGCTTGCAGTATGACGTAAATGGTTGCAATTAAAGGACATTTTTTTTCCAGAACTAGAGATTCTACCGAAAATAAAAGATTATTAAAAGACACTGATTAACTTTTTAAAAAGAATGATGATTTATATAGTAATAAAACAATAATACATTGTGATACAGTTACATAAAATATTTTTGTTTTCTTTTATCTCAACAGAAAAACTCAAGAATTATATGAACGTAACTGGAACAATAGATGTCGATTATTGTGTTGCTGTGCTGGTGTCAGGGACACACAAGAGGTATTTAAATTAAATAGTTTTGTGGTATAAATTAAAGTGATTAGGTATACCCAAAATAATTACTATCATAATACATGGCAATATATCTACATTAATTGGCAGGCAAATATTACATACGACATGATTTATAATGATTTATAATAAAATAATAATAATTTTTTTCTTGCAGAATGCATTTGCAGAAGTAGCTGAGTTATTTTCCGAGTTCTTCCGTGACCTAGATATTGTACCATCGGATGTATTTGCCGGTTTATTGCTTCTTCGTGAGGAGCAAAAAAGAAAGCGCAATGCAATTATTGCAAATCCACGATGGCACGTTATGAAGTTCCTTTCTGGAATTCCCATAATGCCTCAAACACGCTTCCTGGATTTAGAAAATGCTGTATGTTAATATTACAAAATTATAATATTTTATGTCGGTCACCAATAAATACTAACCAAGAGAATCTACACTAAACTCCATATGCAGTAAACAAACAGTTCAGTAAAATATGTAATTGTATAAATTACTAAATTCATATATTGTATTTCTTTAGTATATTATTTTCCTTTTCTATTTTTATAGGAAGAAAAACAATTATTTACAGATGCCAAATACTATATGAAATACGCCACAGCGGCTTACGGCTGGCCCGTTTACGCCTTGCTGAACCCAACAACTGGTTTCTGTCAGTTGTGTCAAGGATGTCGGTATGTTATGAAATATTTATGAAAAAAAGTAATTAAAACATTTGTAGATAAATCCATATTTCAATCATTCCGACAGCCAATAATATCAATTTGTTAATGCAATAACAAATTCAGGAGAAAGAATGACTGAACAGTGAAAATCTACATTATGTTTTCCAGTAATTTGTCTTCGGATTCATAAAATAATTATGTATAATATATATGCTTAAATAATTAATATTAATGTATAAATTATGGATTTTATTAGTTTTGATTCTAAATATACATGGAATGTAAACATTTGAGTTTGGACATTTCAATGAAAATGTTTTAAC
This sequence comes from Antedon bifida, assembly GCF_963402885.1. Lineage (NCBI taxonomy): Eukaryota > Metazoa > Echinodermata > Crinoidea > Comatulida > Antedonidae > Antedon > Antedon bifida. Next base: position 9,234,915 of record NC_136226.1, on the reverse strand, counting down.
AGCACATAAATTATTATATTCTACTGGCAGATTGGTGTTTTCATTTCAAATTTGGTTGTAACATGTGTTTAGTTCAGAACTCTGAAATATTTTATGTGTACACACTTCTATAAATTCAGTACAGTCAACTCTCCCAATACCGGACACCTTCTGGCTGGCCAAATATGTCTAGTTTTCTGGAAAGTCCGGTATTCGAAATGTGTTTTTAATGGTAAAAATGAATTTGGTACTGTTTGGACTTCAAGAAAAGTCCAGTCCGGTATTGGGAGGGTTGACTGAATTTAACAATAACTAGACATGAAACTCGTCACTTTGACGAGTTAGTTATCCGCACCACGACAAACGCCACGTGCACATCATACGTTGGAATATTGCACACAGATAAAGATTATGGCATTATGACAAGAACTGAAGAATATGACATGCTGTTAGTGCTGAATTTTGTGTCATATAGTATATACATGCAAACAGTATAAGCTGTACATATTACATACAGTGTAGAATAGGTGAAATTACGGGACCCGCCATTTATTCCAATTTTTAACATGGCGACGGTATCAAAATGAAACACTTAGATAGCAATTTCAGAAGGAAATTATCTCAGGAACAACATATTAACGTGTAGAAGAAATTTGAATACGTAAAATATAGATGCGCACACTTTTAAATGTGATGAACTATTACGCAAAATATGAAAATACGACTTTTTTTATTCAACTGGCCATATGATGACGTCACAACATCCGATTGGCAAAATGTTTACATGAATTCGTATCTACAATCCAATAGCTTCCAGAAAACGTTTTAATCGTGATTATCACATTTTATTCTTACGAGCTATTACAGATTAAAATTTACTGTAAAGATGAAATTAATGACCCACGTAATTAAAATTTTTAGGCATGATGACGTCATAAAAATTAAAATATTTTTATCTCATGCTAAAGAAAGTTGATTGACCTACACAATATATAAATGTAGGAGAAAAAGGAATACAGATAAGCGCGATGCGCTCCATTGAATGTGATGAGCAATAACGAAAGAGACAAAAATCCTATATTTTACATTCGTGTGGCCATACGATGACGTCACAATGTTTTTTTAGCCTTATCGATGCATGATCCGATATCTACAACTCATCAACTTCTAGATTTTGTAATAAAAATAAACGGTTAACGGTTTACTTTAGAAACTATGACTGTTTAAAAAAAGACATAATTTTGACGATTTTTTAAGCTTTTTCATAAAAAACGCGCACGAATTGTCTAATTCAACGTGTTCGTATGGCGTTATTTAAACTGGAAAAGGTCTAAATTGTTTTCAAAATCACTGGGAAAGGCTTGAAAAATATAATTCAAGAGAAAAAAATATGTTTTTAACGCTATGTGCGGACCGCGCGCATAAAAAATTGCGCGCCCGTGGGAATTTTTGACATGCTCAAAATGACAAGAAACGCGTAAAAAGTTGATTAGAAATTAATTTTGCGCATTTTGAAATTTTAAATGCGCGTGCGCGCGTAACTTCTTGTCAAACATGCCATTTTTAATCCGTAGAAAGTTTGCCCCTGATATGACTTAAATTTTGTCAAAGTGTCAATACTAAATGACTTTTGGTTTTTAATCTATGATCAATCATTGAAATTCATAAAATTGCGCATAAGTCACGTTGCGCAACTATGACGTCATTCAAAAATAGGAGGTGCACAACTTCACGTAAATGCCCATATGTTGTCAAAGTTATGAAATGTTATGTTTACACATTTTAGAGGAACACGACTCACAAAAAGGAAGGAAGGAAAGAAGAATAATACAGAAAAAAAATATTGATCTCATACAATTACAAGGAGTTATCCGCTTGGTATACCAAGCGGATAACTAAATATGCGTTTAATCATATACACTATTGAGTGCAATGTGAAAAGAATATCTTAATTTAAAGTCAATTGACAAAATTAAATAGAAAACCAGTAGTAATTATTATACAATATGAGAATATGATGTATCATCATGTTTCACTTGACAATTTGATAGTCTTATATTGAATACTTTCAAATAAATTGTTTTATGATTATGTTACTTCCTATTGATGATAACACGTTTGTTATGACTTGTCACGTCCACAGCTGTTGCTGTTGTTTCCCATGTCTGAAACAGAAGAAACCGGTGACGCTAGACGATGACAACTGTTGCCATTGCAATTACGCCGCCCTCAAGAAGATCAGCGGTCTTGACGACGCCAACATCATCTACACCACGTTTCACTCCGCGGTTAGTAAAACCCGCCCTCCTACAATCCATGCTGGCTCAGTCGGTGAGTTAAGCATGGATATGGAAGGCTTGCGATTAGTCGGTAGTGTTAACAACAGAGGGCAGCAGAACACCGAACAGAATGGCGCAACGCCGGCCCTCAGTGCCGACAGTGAGGCCGATGAATTCCCGCCGGTTATGTGTTTAGAAACGAGTATGTCTTTCCAAGAGGTTATGGATGAACGTTGCATGGATCTAGAGACCGATGGAAAAGAGTCTTGCTGTTTGTTTTGTTTTAAAACATCTAACAATGACACGGTATGCGCTTTTCTTATAATTCCCTAATATAACCCGCAACCTGTAGACTTTTACTACTCATGTTAGTTTGAAAGCATCAACCCACAGCAATTCTTGTGATCCATTTTGTATTCAAATATATATACAAATCGAGTCACAATTCATTTTTTTATAAAAAATCAACATAAAAAACGTAAAATAATTATGAGCAGTCATGGTGATTAATTGATGATAGAATTAAAATTAAAATAGTTATCTTTATTATTATTAAAATATTAATACAAAATTGTTATTTAGTCAAGATTTTCTATTAATATTGATAATATTTATTTGGCATAATCAGGAGCAAGTAGTAGGCATAGGCCTAAACAGATTTAACCACTCTTTTCCAATAACAAATTTCATTATCATTAAAAGTAATAATTTTTTTCACAATCTTCATCCATTCTTCTGAATTATTAATAAAGTAATTAACATATTAATGAATTCAATTAAGTAAATTTTAGAAACCATTTACCGTACAAATTGATATCAATTCTAAAAATTAATATTCATTCTCTCTGGAATTGCTGTGGGTTTGACATAGGAGACTTGTTTGTGGAATTGTTCTAAATTTGTGATATTTTTCTTATTAATGTTGATACTTTGTAATGTGACAATTTAATGTTATTAATTGAGTGTTATTATTTGTCATCTCAACTTTGTCATTATGTGTTATTGTCACAGAATATCTTACTGTATATTATTCATATTCTTATTCACCATTTTTTTCAATACAGTTTTGTTCTTAAAGTTTGAAAATATTTAATTTTTTTAATCAAAGTGTGTCATAAATAATTTTGGATGAAAAATAATTAGTGAGCAGTTAAATAAGTAGACGGCATAATGGGAAGTTGACGTCATAATAGGCAATGGACAACAATGTTATGGCATTTTGACCAATAGGAATATTATCCACTAAGAAGACCCATATTCCACACTCTATTGATCGCCTTCTATTCATTACACATTTATTCATTGTACTGTATCTCCACATATGCCATCATTTGTCCAGTATCATAGGAAAATTCTGTAATATAGCATCACATATGTATCACATGTGGCACCTTTTGCATATGTTTCAATAGACATTTATTTACAAAATCTGAATACATACAGTAGGAAAACAAGAAACAGGATTGTACAGACTTATAAAAGTGTATCAGAAAATGAAGGCAAAAGCCCAGAAAGATGTTTGTAACATCTTGTGTTGGGCGAGCCTTAACACAAATAAAAAAGAAAAGAAATGCATTGAAGAAAATCATAATAAATTTCATAATCTAAAATATGAATAACAGAAAAAAAAAAAAAAATCTGTTGGTACTGCAGATCGAGACATGACCGATTAATAAATATTTAATAAGTAGAAAAGGTGTATTTTTTTAATTTTGAGAGAAGTATCTTAGGGGAAGCAGATTTTAAAATGGAGGGTGGTAGGTTGTTCCATAGGGTGGGTCCAGAGTATCGAATGTTATGTTGGAAAAAATTTGTTCTATGGGAGGGTATAGATAATTTATTTTTAGTACGTGTGTGATGGGAATGATAGAAGGAATTGGAAGTAAATATATAACAAAGATGGTGAGGAAGGATGTTGTTTAAGGCAGAGTAGACAAAAATGGTTTGTTGAATTAAGTTGATATCATTAAGTTTGATGAGATTAAGATTTGAAAATAAATGAGAGGAATGGGAAAGCGGAGGCGCGCCAGATATAATTCTGATAGCCTTCTTTTGGAGGGTATGCAATTTATTAAGGTTTGTAGGGTATGTGTTGCACCAAACAATATTACAATAACTCAAATAGGGAAGAATCATAGAGCAATACAGGATGCGTAGGATATTAGGGGGTAAATATGAAGACAAACGAAAAATAATACCAAGGCTTTTGGAAATTTTGTTTTCAGTTACACTAATGTGTGTTTTCCACGTCAGGCCAGAGTCAAGATGGACACCTAAGAATTTTGCTGATTGAACAGAGGGGATGTTTATATTTTCAATGGTAATATTGTATAGTGATGGGTCAACATTTTTTAACTTCTGGGGGGTCCCAAACAGGATGAAGTTACATTTTTTATGGTTTATAGAAAGTTTATTAGCAGCAAAGTATTGGGACAACATCTCTAGGTGGGAGTTGGTAGTATTAAACAGAGTTTGGATTTCAGGGTGAGAATAAGTGACAGTTGTGTCGTCAGCGTATAGGTAAAAATCAAGTAATGGGGAAGAAAGATAGATATCGTTAATGTACAGAATAAATAAAAGGGGACCGAGTAAGGAGCCTTGGGGAACACCACAAGTTACATGATTGAAATTAGAGATTGAATTGGAGAATTTTGTGCATTGGACACGATTAGAGAGGTAACTTTTGAAGAGATTTAAAGCAGGGCCACGGATTCCATAGTGAGATAATTTGAATAAGAGTATATTGTGATCAATTGTATCGAAAGCCTTGGAGAGGTCTATAAAAATTCCTAATGTGAGGTGACGGTCTTCGAAACCATCAACAATTTTATTAGTTAGGTCGATTAGAGCGGATGCAGTATTGTGGCTTTTTCTAAATCCAAATTGTTTTTTGTAGAGAATGTTGTATTTATTTATGAATGAGGACGTACGTTCATAAATCACTCTCTCCAAGGCTTTCGAGAAAATTGAAAGAATTGAGATAGGACGATAGTTGGAGAGATCAGATTTGTTTCCGGACTTATAAATAGGAGTAACGCGCGCTATCTTCATCCTGTCTGGGAACACACCATTAGTTAAAACAAGATTAAAAATATGGGATAAAGGGAAAGAGATCAAATTGGCGACATATTTAATGGGTTTAGTTTTAAAATCGTCAATGCCAGGGGATTTGTTTGTTTCAAAGGATGTGATAATTTTTATAACTTCCGTCTCATCAACTGGATTAAGAAATAAAGAATTATGAGTTGGATTTGGCAGAAAGTCTTTAAATGAGTTGTTGACATTGGGAATTTTGTTAGCAAGGGAGGGACCGATTTCTACAAAGTATTTGTTAAAAGCATTACATATTGTATTGGGATCTTTAGTCAGTTCACCGTTACAGTTGATAGAGATATCAGAGTTTCGATTATTGGGGTTTTTGAGTAGTGAATTGATGGTTTTCCAGGTTGCCTTGATATTATTTTTATGTTTAATGAAAGTGTCCTTGTAATGTGATTTTTTAGCCAGTTTGACCAAAGTATTTAGTTTATTGCGAAATTTTTTGTATGTTTTTTCATTGGCGACAGAAGGACAGTGGAGGAATTTAGAATAAAGTTTCTGTTTATATTTAACTGAATTTAGCAATCCATTAGTCATCCAGGATTTTATTTTATTTTTTTTTTTTTTTGATTTTTGGAGGGGAAAGTGTTTATTATAAAGTGATTTTAATTTATTGTCAAAATTGTTATATGCAGTGTTGGGATCGTCAGTATTTATAACTTCAAGCCATTGTTGTGAAGCCACATCAATGCGAAAGTTTTCCAGGGATGTATAGTTTATTTTTCTGAACTCATGAATTTCTTCCCCATCTGAGCCAGTTGGAATATTATTAATAAAAGAAATATTGAAAACAGGAAGATGATCAGAGATATCACAATACAGTAAACCACTTATGTTGTGATGATCGAACTGATTTGTAAAAATGTTGTCAAGCAGAGTAGCAGTGGTTTTAGATATACGGGATGGCTTGTGAATACATGGAAGGTAATGGTTACTAAACAGTGAATTTATAAAATGGCGGGCTTCATTATCAAATTCATATTTGAGAATGTCAATATTGAAATCGCCAAGGATATACACAATCTTGTTTTCTTTGGATAATGTGGAAAGAACAGAATCTAATTCATCTGAAAATGTGTTTGGGTCAAAAGAGGGGGGCCTATAAACTGTTCCAATAACGATGTTTTTTAAATTTGGTCTGGTAATTTCGATAAAAATTGATTCGCATGTAGAGGGGTGTAGAGTCAAGTCATTTCTTGTGGAATACTGAAGGCTATCACGAATATACATGGCAACGCCACCACCGACTTTATGGTCTCTGTGATTTGCAGTAAAATGGTAATTAGGGAGCTGTACAAGAGGGTTATCATATTTAAGCCAGGTTTCACTTACACCAATGACATCAAATTGATGCTTTGTTGATTCTAAGAGTTGTTTAATTTGATCAATGTTTTTAAGGATACTTCTAGAGTTAAAATGAATTGTAGAAAAGCAGTCAGATTTAGTATTCGGGAATGAGTTGGGGTAGTAGTATTGAGATAAGTTTTGGTCGTTAGAGAAAAAATGTGTATCAGGATCAATATTAGTAGTAAAATTGTCAGAATCATTTAAAAAGGGTGAAAAAATTAGGTTGGTTAGTCGGTCATGTTCCGAGGTGCTAGAGTCTATATCATTTGCATAGTACATACCAAAAAAAAAAAAAAATATATGTGTTACAAAAACAAAAAACTACGACTTAACGTACTTAAAAAAGAGAAAAAAAAAAAAGAATCAAAATTGCAATTTAACATTTGGTTAAAATTAAGTTAACTGATATTGATAAAAAATATGATATGATGAATGAAAACAACAAAAAAAATTAAAAATAATTAAAATTGAAAATGCTGGAGATGTGTATTTATGTTTAAAGTGTTAAATTGTTATTATTTTCCATTCAAAAAGTATATAGGCTATCTTGATGCTTGGCATTGTTTCCCTGGCTGACCACTTCCTCTTCTCTTCTGTCCGCTTCATCTTCTTCATGCCTCTCATTCGTGATCCAGCCACTCTCACCAGTTTAATAATAAAAACATTGTCAAACAAAAGTTAATGATGAAAATAGAAGTAATAATTATGATAATCAAAATAATGATTGATAAATGAAATTAAAATGATGAATAATATGAAGGAAAAAGAAGAGCGTCTTTTATGAATGTTGTTTTCAGTTATGAGTTTGTGTTAAGTAAGGAGTACTTAGCTGTTTGTTGATCATTCCTGATTTGGGCGGAGACTCAAAGATGGTTGAGGTCAGAATCTGATCTGATGACGATCTTTTTCTTGTTCTTTAGCAGACAGTGTACTCTTCCATCTGTGGACCATGCAGCTTCAACCGATTCATTACGTGTTGCTAGATGTAACAGATTTAAGCGTCTCGATGTTAGGTTCTCAGTAATTGAGTAACCAGATTTTTTTAGTTGTCGTTTATTGCGAAAAACATCAGAGCGAGTGCGGTATGAGGTAAATTTGATAATGATAGGTCTTGGTTTGGATTTAGATACATCGGTGCCAGGATTTAGTTTCTTTCTGCCTAAACGATGTGTGCGATCAATATCACAAAGTTCAACCCCTTCTGAGATCCTTGTTGTTATTACGTCAAGTGCCAGTGTATCTGTATTTTCCTTAAAAGACTCAGGAACACCATGTAATAGTAGACAGTTACGTCTGCTATACTGTTCTAATTCATCGAGTTTATCCCCCATTGCTCTGTTTTCAGCTAATAAAGTGTCATTCTGTTCGCGAAGACTAGAAATGTTTGCCGCCGTTACACCGTTGTCCATGGCAACGCTGTCATAAACACTGTCAGTAACCTGGTCAACTATAGATTTGCTGATTTCAGCGATTAGCGTTTTACTATCACATACAGCTTTAATTATTTTCTGAAAGAGTTCAGGTGACGATAATATGTGATTGCTAATGCTTGTTGCCACAATTGAAATTAATTGAGGATCGTCGGCTAGAAGGTCATGAAGGGGTCCGACTCCGAGACCTAGCGGTGATACCGGCTTCGCCTCCGCTGCTGGCATGGCTTGTTCCGGGTCATCCGTTAGTGGGTCTGGGCCTAGCTCATTCTTACCTCCATTATCGTTAGATCTTTCTTTTACCTTTTTTTGTTTGGTAGATCTAGTTGACATCATGCTCAGTTTGCTAGTTGACGTTATTAGTGATCAATATCAGAGTTGTAAATGTGCAATTAGGAGACTTTTTTTGTTAGGTTAGGCAATCAAGCTATCATTGTTGCAGCGCCAATGGATGTTATGGTTATATTTAGCTTATGGCCATGATACAGGCATTACATGTGGTACATATGTCACACTGTATTACAAAAAGTAATATACATAAGTATAATTCAGATTACCGAGCAACTTTTATTTCATTTTCATCATCTTTTATATTTTTTCTGTTTTTGTTCCATGGTCATTTTATGTATTTTACGTATTTGAAATTTGCTTACTTGCGAGTTTTTGAAAACTAATATAATTTTACTAACAAAAATTAACATAATAACTTGAACAAGCTGACCTTAAAAAAATGTAGACATTACCTGGAGCAGAAACAGGAGTTAATTCCTTTGGCAATCGTTAACACAAATATTTGAAAGATATAATAGTAGCAGTGCCTACCTATCAGCTAATTTAAAATGTCATGAGTTAAGTGCTACAGACACTTTTAGAGACCAAATTTATGGCTGTTTTTCCTTAAATTATATCTGTTGATAAGGCTATTAGAACAGAGGCTGGATTTGTCATCACGATTTGAAATATCTGTGTGTAATTCGCTTCAGTGCCTTGTCTCACTCATTAAATCTCATATGTACTGATAATATCATTTTATGGTAGAACAGCATATGATCTGTAGTCTTGAGAGAAAATTTTCAGCAAATTCGATACAAAATTCTGAAAGAGAATGCATAAATGGGGATAAATGGATAAATTTAAAACTTTAATAATTTGCCAATTAGCTAATTTTGAAGATTTCAGATTAGCTTTCATCTTTACTATTTCAAATTTGGTACAAAAATTGTCAACATTTATTTTGGGCACAGTTAATTTAGTTTAACTCAATTATTGTTGCTTTGTTTGCTATCTGTTTAATTAGAACAGTTGCACTAACAAGTCTTGATGTTACCAATCTTGCCAGGCTTGTCAATGTTTGTCAAAACAATATTTATGCTTAAAAATACAATAAAAAGAAATAAGAAACAAAACAGTTACAAAGTATTCAAATTGGATATTTTTTTTCTCCATCAAATTAGATATTTTTTCCTCCATCAAATTGGATATTTTTTTTCTCCATCAAATTGGATATTTCTATTTATATTGATAATGATCAAATTTAAGGATGATTTTTGTTGGTAATATCTGGCAGGATTGGTTTAGTATTTTTATGATTTGCTTACTTACTAACATGATGCATGACTTTTTAAAAGCACGATTTTAAATTTAGCAAACCACCCCACATGGAAGAAATTTATTTAGCAATTTATCTACTACACCCACTGTTATATTTTATGCTCACGCCAACTGTTCTGCTTGCCTCTCTGCTGCCTCTGAGTAGTCTAGTGTATCGACGCATAGCCACGCCGTCAGTTGCTCCAGAAAGCCTGGTGCGACACCCGCCATTAAAGCTAAGGTAGGCGTATAACGTGGTAAGCTGGTTGTTTGTTGTATTAGTTTTTGCATGCTTAATGTGGTAAGCCTTTATTTTGCATTTAAAGGTCACAGCACAAAGGGAAATAATCCATTAAAATTGGAAAACATTCACTGTACCCGCACCTGTATTGCAAATATTAGATACAATATGTGTAAATATGGTTCCTTTATAAAAATGGTTGTAATTTTGTGGGTAACATTAATTTATATTTCCACTTAGATTAGACTGTCTTCTTTATGCAGATTTCCATATTGATTTTTTTTTTCCCTTAAACTACTGTATACTTTGCGTCGGTTAATTGGTCTGATCATTATGGCATACTCCATAATTGTACTGTATTTACTCCCATACTTTGAGAACACCTCAAATATGGTTATTATTGTGAGGGTCTCCAATAATAATAATATTTCCACTTAAATAAGACTTTTGATGTAATTTTGGGGAAAAAAGTTCTGATCAATTGTTTTTTTTTTCCGGAAATTCAAATGCAAATACAGTTATAACGACTGTATGAATTTCCCCAAATAATTAAATAATTTTGTAAATTTTAAAGATGGTTGGTTTTGCATGCAGTGTCCCCGAAAAGTATTCCTTGTATACAGTACTTTCTCTACCTTAATACACTTGGCAGTGATATAGGCTATTTTTGTGAAAATACAACAAATAATTGCATTTCTGTATTTTGATTTCTATTGACAGTTTGGCTTTTCTAAAATTTCTATTTGAAAATTCTCACAAAAATAATTTATATCCATTTAGCGATAAGAATTTCCAAAAGCCTAAACCCTCTTAAACTATGTGAACTGTCTTCATAAGGTAAGGTCAATGTTAATCCTTCTGTTTTGCTATTGGCTGTTGTTGTTATTCAATGTTACAATGTTGTTGTGTTCGTAAATTTGTTGGGATAATTTTTGTTTGATGTTTATTTAAAGCCCTGCCTACACTATCAAACTTTATGTGACAATGACATGATGATGTGCCCATATATGGATATGATTATGTCATATCACTACCATATTTGAGCACAAACTAGTTAGATAGTGTAGACAGAGCTTAATACTAATATGTTATTATTTGAAAATACTGTACATCATAGATTTATTTAATAAACCGTGAATTGAATACTATTTTAATTGTTGTACGGTAGACCTTCAATATTTACTAATTATATATATTTTAATCGGAAATATTTCAATTATCATATTAAATTACTCACTTTTTATTTTACATTTTTAAATCACTGGTTTATTATATCTACCAGGATATTCAACATATCTCTGAACGTTCAATTAAGAAAATATCTATTTCTCAATCTTAAATCAAGAAAATGACAAATCAAATTCTTCTTTAATCAGAAATTGCCTTCTGGGAGGATCTATGAATGTATTTTCAAGTAAAAAAGCTAATAAAAATGGGATGCACTATAGATAGTAATTAACAGCACAAGGGAAGCAATAGAAAGATAGGTCACACCGACAAACCCATAGAATCACTCGCTATAAAAATAAAATAAATAAACCACACGTTAATTTATTGATCATATTATAATAGAAATAATTAATTTTTAAAATTTATTTCATATAGTCCTGTGAGCCTTGTAGTTTATTCATGGTATAGTATATTGAAGTTCCAAGAGAAAAGATGAAAACAATTTAAATTTCATTATAGCTAAATAATGATTATAAAATGTTATAGAAATGGTATATTACACATAGACATCATATATTATAATATCAATAAGCATTTATAGTAATTGTATTCTGTATTATTTTCCATGATTAGGTTTTGGAAACGCCCTTCTTTATTGCGATTGATCATGAGAAGCGCAGTGTTGTGATTTCAATCCGTGGAACATTATCAATGCAGGACTGTCTTACCGATTGTCATGCTTCATCTACTAGTATTCCCGTTGAGGGCAGCACAGAAAACTTCCAAGCACATAAGGTGCTGTACACTCTATTTTATTTTTCTCTAAGCTCTGTCTACACTATCAAACTTTATGTGACAAAAAAATGTGATGTGCTCACATATGGACATGATGATGTCATATCACTACCATATTTGGGCATATAACCACCATATTTGGGCACATTACACTTTTTTTGTCAAACTAGTTTGATAGTATAGACAGCTTAAGAATGTAAACTAATGCACCATATATATTTAAAAGAATCGATATGTTTTTATTCTTATAAATTAAAATGTAAGAATGCATTTAAATGGTTATATATATTTTTCAGGGAATGGTAGAAGCTGCATTATATATTAAGAAAAGATTGAATGAAGACCTTCTGCTAACCAATGCCTTTATGAGAGAAACTGTAAGTGTTTTACTGTGTTACAGCAGAAACTCTCTTTTCAGAGGAAACTTTGTGCTTGTCCTCTGTAGTATTCTACTGTATTATAATTAATTCAAAGCAATCTAAACAACAGGACGCTGAGCTCGCCTTGCCAAGATAGGAACCCGTAACAGTCATTTGATCTAATGTCTGACTGCGACAAATACAGTACCAACAGTAGCTTGCTGTACATGCACATATTCTCAGTGGCATGGTGTCTTTTTAGATAGTGTGGAACTGATTCGCAGCCACAGATAAACCCTTTGATCTCCGGAGCTCAGCATCCTGTTGTTAGATTGCCTAGATTGATTTAGTTACCACAGAGTCTAAAATCAACTCATGGTTGGTCTTCCCAGCATTTAAATTTATTTCATGTGTTTTTCAGAATCAATATTCAACACAGAATTATCAACTGGTATTGGTTGGTCACTCGTTAGGTGCGGGGACAGCAACAGTCCTTGCCATTTTACTCAGACCAGAGTACCCAGACTTAAGGTGCTTCGCATTTTCACCACCAGGAGGACTCCTTAAGTAAGTATAAATAAGTTATTCATTTTATCACCCGTTTGACTCCTTAAGTACGTATAAAATATAGACATTTGCATTCTCACTTCTCAAATCAAGGTTTTTTCTCACCATTTCTTAATCGAGTTTAATCTTAGGCAGAGCATTATATTTGTTTGTTGTTATTTTTACATTTTATAAATGTTTGTTTCATGTTAGTATAGTAATAGTATCATGTTCATAAAGGTTAAACCAAGTGTGTTAAATTAAATTAATTTTATCATTCTATTTTTTCAGCAAAGAGGCGTTGGAGTACAGCAAAGAGTTTGTATTGTCTGTGGTTGTCGGTAAAGATGTAGTGATACGGATCGGACTGCCACAACTGGAGGTCCTTAAGACTGATCTGCTTAATTGTATGACCAGGTGCAAGGATCCAAAGGTTTGGGATTTATTGATTTGTTAGGCCACTGGTATGTGATTTCTGAACATCACTCATGAGTTTAAGAAATAGTTCAACATTTAAAAATTCATAGCACTAATATTCTTTTTCATTTGAACAAAATCTTAATTATATACTGAATAGAATTAAAACTTAGTTTTTTTTTGTAATTTCGTCATGAATAGTCTAGGGGTTGCACTTTGGTAGAAATGCTACCAATTTGAAAGACCCAACAAATTATTTGCAATAGATTTTTATCCATAAATTTTTCAAATTGACTTAAAATTCTAAAACCAAATATTATATTTAAAGCATTCTCTGTATATAGTCTCTAAATCTATACTACCTTACAATATTTTCAAATTCCTGAAGAACACTTCTTTTTTTTCTGAATCAGTGGAAAGTAATAATGAGCAGTCTGATGTGTTGCTTATCCATCAACCACCGCAATCTATCAGATGAAGAAGAGAATGGTCCTAAATCTCCTAACAGTGCGAGTCTGGGATTGAATCCACAAGGATCTGCATTCCCATTCAATGGTCGCACACCACTTTTTCCACCTGGAAAAATCCTTCATCTTGTTCGCAATAATCCTAAACGAGAAGGGTTTGTAAATTTATTTGTATTTTTATGAAAATGTTCAGAGGAGGTGTAGCTTGGTGGTTAATGTACTGACCTTGTGCCAGTTTCTACTCCATTCCCTAAGCCTCAAATAAGACTTAGTTTATAAAAGCACAATCAGTATAGTTTATCCATTGTGTAATTGGCGATGTATTTGGATATGTAAAGTATGAAACAAAATTATAAATATTAAATTTATTAAACTTATTTCTTTTGAATATTAAAAAAAAAATGATTTTTGTTGTTTCTTTGCTTATTTTTGATAGTATTTCAAGAAAAGGTTTAAGTTATTACGGTGTTTGGCGTGATAATTCTGATTTTAATGAAGTATTAGTGTCGCCTGTTATGATAAACGATCACCTACCCACTGAAGTCATGGCTGCTTTTGATAAGGTATGTATAACAATCTTCTGTTTTCATTAAAAAAATTTTGCTTACATGAAAACAAATCCTGCGTTTGATCATACTAGTATATTTGGCCATAAAATAAATCATTTTCATAAAATATATTTGATGTGATATTTGTAATATATTTGTTGTGTTGTGTTTATAATAATAATATACAAGTTCTTGTATATCACCATGATATCACCGAATTCCAGCGAATGGATCATTGCTCATGGCGCTGTGGACTAAAAATGCTTCTCCCCTAAGGGTCAAGTTAGGTCAGTGCAGCCACTTTAAGGTGCTCTCTCATCTGTCCACAACATAATCATTCATTCATGCTGATCATTCATTATCACGTTTGTTTTTGTTTCGTTTCTCCCTCACTACATTTCAGTGTCTTGATTGCGCTAAGGTACGAAGCTTCCCAAAAGAGTTCTTTCTTCATCACCAAAGACAAAAACAAGATAGTCGTTCATCATCGCAACTGACGGCTAGTGTTCCTCAACTCCAACCCGTTCCTAAACACGCTTCAAGAACATACTTAGAACAGAATGCAAATGTGGTCACGGAACTAACGAGAAACTCTTCACAAAATATATCATTATCTACAATGTCTGAATCGTCTACTCTAGTAAATGAACCAATTGCAACTCCTGTCAGTTCCCCGTTATTAATGAACGGTTTCGTTGATCCGCTCAAAATGGCTCCACTTGCGAGCACCGAAACAATTGATAGTATATCGGAAACAAGCTCGATTGCAACATCGATGATCAGGGTGAAACTACGAAAACCACGACGTGAAACCGATGAAGATTTTAAGCGTGGAAGCTGGTATAAAGAAGGATATTGTTACTACGTTTCAGATGCGGAATCGCAAGCAAGTTCAGCGCCAAGTAATGCGACGCCGTTGCTTCAACATCGTCTTCAAACGCAGGCGGTTATTGAAGGCGGTTTAATGGAGAATAATAATAACTCAATGAGGGCTGGTACCTCACATGTGCGCAATGGAACACCCTACTACGACCGTTTTTGTTATTCAAAGCGACGCACATCAAACTTGCAATGTTATACCTTGACTTATGATGACGATACAGGAAGGGACGATAGAAACACTAAATCTCGACCGCAAAGTTTACCAATTACCATGTTTGAAGGTAATATTATATTACAATTATATAATTGACGAATACATTATGCATAAAACAATTAATTATAATACTGAACATCTGTTATTGTTATACCTTCATATGTTTATAATACTGTGTTGAACCCCTCCTTTGAGACACCCCTATTAAGGGAACACCCCTATTATCGAAACACCTCTATTATCGAAACACCTCTATTATCGAAACACCTCTATTAAGGGAACACCCCCATTCCAATGAAACAAATAACACTACTGCCAACCCCTATTAAGGGGACACATTGTTGGGCCTTATGGTGTACCCTTAGTAGGTGTTCTCCTATGCTAATATGAATGCCAATATTTATTTGTCTAAAACAAAATGCTTAGCTACATGACTAACGTTGTTAAATCCATAGTTTCTCTTTTAAAATTCATTTTTAAGAAAACGAAGAAGCATGCAGAATGTAAGTCATTTATGTAAAATAGTCATTTGCATATCATTTGCATACTAACCTCACTTTGCATCATGCTACTGGGATATTTTGTGATCATTTGCAGATCTGGATTGCTGAATTTTGGATTTGTTACAATTTGCTTTTGCTGTAGTTGGAGTATAAAATAGTTTATTAAAATTTTTTGGCAAATAGCAAATATAATGGGTAATACAAATAGTTGGCATTAGATCCATTTGGGGATATGTTTTTTTTACTGTTTGCAGTAGGTGTAGTCAAACTTTTCGGTTTGAAATAGATTTGAGATAGATCATTGAAAGTACCATAGGTATATCATTTTTACATTCAAGCTAAATGAAAGTAAGTTATATTCGAAATGGGATGAGGTATTTCTATATGTAACAAAAATTGTATTTTAATTTTACATAATTTTTTACATTTCCTTTTTTGGGTTTTCTTTTCCAACTCCATATTGATTTTTATTTCATCTAAACATTTTTTTTAATTGATTTGGTAAGCTTTTAATTTTTAAATTACTGTGGGAATGATATTGAATTGTTCAGTTAGACCTGCCACTTGCGGTGTTGAATAATGGACATAAATAATGAAATAAATACTGTAGTACCAGAGATGGTTGTTTAGTAATTAGAAAATAAAACAAAACTGTAACATAATGTTCACTAAGATACTAATAATAGCAGCACGTCTGCTATCAACTATTTTAACTAGTTAAAAATTAGTAAATAATATTTCGACAGTAGATAGAAAGATGCACAGATATGAGAACACAGTAGTACAATATTAATAAAAGTTGTAACAATTGTAGGAAGTGTCAATATAGCTGTAAAATGCACATTATAACATAATAATTAACATAATTTGTTTAATTAATTAATAAAAAGCTGCACAGTAGTACAATATTAATACAGTAACAAGTTGTAACAATTGTAGGAAGTGTCAATATAGCTTTAAAATGCACATTATAACATAATTAATTAATACAAAGATTTTTTCTTTATAGTTACATGAGTACCATAAGGAAAGTATTTGCTGCGAAATATGAAATCATTCTACTTATTTTCCTTCCTTATTTATAGATTTAATTTTTTATTTATTGGGTCATTTGTAAATTAATAACAATAATAAAAAAATTGAAGTGAACCAAATGGTTTGATGTGCCCAAATATTGCAATGACATGTCATCATCATGTCCATATATGGGCACATCACATTTGTTTGTCACATAAAGTTTGATAGTGTAGACAGAGCTTTAACCTGTGTATTTCTTCTTGTTTTATTTGCAGATAGCAGTTTCATACCCTCATCTTCAGGGTCACCAGAACCAAGGCTTGGATTTGCATACACTAAATATTTCTCAGTTAACGGAAACTACGACCCTTTAGCAAACACCTTTAGCCCCCTCCCGAGTATGTCTTCGGACCGACAAAGCAGTGTGGACCTCTCTTCTGAAGAGTCAACTCCGGTCGTCGACAGATATTTTATTCCATCTCCAAAAAGAACACTAGAAGAAGATTTAGATGAAATAATCCAAAAAGAGTCTATATGTTAATTATGTCAGGTGTACCTAATTTAAATATTTGATCTAATTTGCATATCAATGCTTTCAATGGATATTCAGCTTCAAGAATACAAATTCCAAGAATACCAGGTGTATCTTATTTAAATATTGCAAACCTACCCTCATAAGTAAGTTCGCTTCAAGTGTGCAGGCCCCAGTTGTTATTGTTATAACTGAATAAATGTGTGTATGAATGAATACATAATCTCCAGGTACACCAAGCAATACCTCTGTTTTGACACAAAATATATGTGCTGTAACTGAAGTGGTTGTCATAAATTTGTAAATTTAATGGAAACAATTTTGAATAACATGCTTACATTATTACTAGTATTTATATTCTATGAATGAATTGAAATATTTTTGTACAAAGTTGAAATAATATAAAATGTATTATTATACCAATCAAATAAAACTATTTTTGTGATTAAGGCAGGGTAAATATTTAATAGGAAAGTTACAAATGTATGTGTTGTATTTAATGTTCGTAATATTTTGATGAGAAGTAACCAATGTAAATATTATAATGAATTCAGTTCCCTTGATTGATTAAAGTATAGAATGAAATATATATATTAATAATTATAATATTTAAAAATATTAATTTGAAAAATGAAACCGTTTATTATTGAATTATTCTTGGTTGATCTGAAATATATATTTTGTTTATCATTTTATCAAATTAAAATTATTTAAAACAAATTTAATGATTAAATTATTACATATTAATGTTTTTTTATTATTGTTTATACTAAAATGTATATTAGAATTTTATTAATTATTTTTATCTTTCCACAATGTTGTGTAAAAACTTGAAAATCTTGAACTGGGCAGATAATGCAATAATGAGCTTTTGATTTTGAATAACAGCGAGGACAATAACAATAAGTTTTATTATTTAACACTGCTATAATAATATGCTAAAAATTAAAAATTACATACCTATTAGAATCTTTTGTAAGCATATGTTTATTATTAGTATTTCTAATCAACTTTAGTATGAGTTTTAAATAGAATGTTTTACCCACCATAAATCTTTTAAAGATTGTTATTTTTAAGTGCCTGGATGGATAGTTATATAACTTTTAATGCTGTTTTACCTAATTTTTAGACCCTTTATTTGAAGAGGGTGTGGTATTTGTCAGGGCTACCATAATTGTGCAAATAATTAGCAACTGTTCAATACCACTGACATATGAGTGCTTTTCAGTTTTTGCTTAGTCCTTAAAGATATTAATAAATAGTGCATAGCTTTGCAATAACTAAATAATGCTTCCACCAAAGCAATAATTGCTATTCAGTAGCTGCAATTCTTGCGTCCAGTTATTTAAATCTACCATAAAAGTTTCAACTTCTGGACTAAATTTTGCCCATACGTCAAAGAAAAAAAATTACTGAATACTGGGTAAAATTCACTCCATACATTATAGTTTTCATTTATAATTTAATATTATGAATATCAACTGATGATTTATTAACGATAATAATCGTACACTTCGTCATCGCACTCTTTTGAATTAAATACTGTAGAATCCTTCACTCGCACTTTGTTGTAAAAGGGAATGTTTCATTTATATTGTTTAACACATAGCCAACACCTATTCAGGAGAAGCCTCTGTTAAGCATGCTTTGTTGTATGGCAAATGTGTCCTCTTAACCGTGGTTCCCACTAGAGACTCTACACAAGCAAGTTGACCAATGACAAGCCAGTATTCGAATAATCCATCGCTTGTGATTGGTCAAATCACTTACGTTGCATTGCGTCCTTACATTGCATCGGTAGTGGGAATCAAGTTTTAATAGGGTTTCTACTGTATTTGTATCTCCAATTTGAAAACCTTGATTATTCAAGTTCCAAAAATGTTGCTTTACAATTCAAATTCAAAACATACATTAAAAAAATCCAATATTTATACAACTTGACAAATAATTATTTTGATTGTGGTATTATCAGTGACTTATAAATGTATTGATATTATTAGTTTTTTTGGCATCTTCCAGAGGTCGACAGGCTCTGGTTTGTGGCATGCACTGAGAACATACTGTACATTTTTTTAAATATAGTATAAATGATATAACAATGATAATGTTTATATTATCTTTGGAATGTTGCTTAAAAATAAAATGTGTTGTGTGACATTTCATGTTTTAGATAAATTGTTAAATGTTATCATACTTGCTCTTCCAAAATAAATAAATTAGGTCCGACATATTGAACAAAAAAGGACACAAAGGAAAGAATCTCACCAGAAATTTATGTGAATAACTTGATTTATCTGAAATATTATATATGACCATATTTGAATAAAATTTTGAAAACTGTACTGAGCAATAACAGACTCTCATTGGCTGGATGAGCATTTAAAGTTGCATTCACATCTGTTGCTCTTCATAGAATGTATAGGGCAAGGGGTTTGAATAATCATATATATAAAGATCTTCTGTTCTTTGAAGCGGAACAAGTGTGGATACATCTTAAAGTTGTATATATAAAGATCTGCATGGAAAACTGTGTACACTGTTGCAAATATTGTGTTATTATTGTACTAATTACATCTAATTAAAATATACAGGTGTAATACAGCTTTACAAGCTATAACAATCTCACATGATGTTTTTACTACACAAAAATTAAAACAAAATACGTTTTTTTAAATCTTTGGCTTTTATTAGTTTTACATTACATTACACTTTTTAGTATGGCACATCAAATCAACAGTAAATACATGTTATAATGCTCTAATCTAAATGTATGCAAACGCTTTGATTATAAGTTCTATACTACTACAATAAAAACTAAGATATATTGAATTATAATACACGTAATGATAATGGACGGATATTGGTCTTAAAATTAGTACGTATATACTTTTACGATTTATTAAAAATACCTTTTTTAAACAAATGCTTTCTAAAACTAATAAATTCAAACTACTATTAATACGTACTGTACTTGAAAAATAAAATTATTTACTATTACAACAGATACGCTATTATTGAAAATATAAGTATTTCAAGAGGAAAAAAATACATCATGATTTTAATTGGTACTTATATTTTTTAATATATATATTGCATAATTTTCAGCTTTTCAGGTTAAATTGCAGTTCACTTAATAACAGTAGTGAAATACTAATATGTTGTTGCATTGGTTCAAAATAACAGGTATATTTACAGTAATTATTATTTTATAAAGCTTTGCCTACATCATCACAAATGTGATGTGCCCATATATGGACACTATGATGTCATATCACTACAATATTTGGGCACATCACACTTTCTTGTCAAACTAGTTTGCTTTCGAGTGTTTCTGTTAAACTACAGCAATACAAAGAGAACAATACTGTGTCACCTATGGTTGTGGTGTGTTTCTCAAGATCAAAGTACTTTTTGTGGACATTTTTTGATGAGAAGCCTACTACTATGGCAAGCCATCATTCACTGGTTACTAAACAATTAAGAAAAGTATAAGACTTAACCATCTTACATTTTGCATGCCATACAATTTTACCTGGCAAGATATTTATTTGAGAAAATAAAGTATACGGTGGGACGTAATTTATTTTCTCATTTAAAGATGCTATTTATTTCTAGAGTGCGGTTATGTAGCTGTTAATATACATTGTAGTTACACTTATTGCTATTTTACATCTAAATTAGATTGCAAGAAAGTCTCAGCCAGTTTTGTTTTGTTATTGCTTTTATTTACATTTTTATTATGATTTATTTTTAGATCAACATTCGACTGCAAGCGAGCAAGAAATGGTGAACTTTGACCTTAAAAGACAGCAGCCATCTTTTGGTGTAGCTTCATGTCGTGAGTGTGGTCATCATAGAAGCGATCGGTTGCCTTAATGCTCCTATCAAAATAAATTTATTATACAAATAATGTTGGCGTTAATATCCTGAAATATGAAGTTGGACATGGCAATGTTGTTCAGTGTCTAGGTTTTGTCTAGTCAATTATTAACCATTGTTACATGTTACACTTAATGTAAATAATATGCAAGTTTGATAAACATCTTTAATACTGTTCGTAAACAAAAGCATTTCATCGCCATAACAGATGTTATAGAGGGCACTATTTAAATAATACCACTTGTCACATTCCATCTTACCTAGCTACATATGGATCTAAATTCCTTAGTTGTCCAGTTGTATCCAGACCTGGGCCGTAAGAATGAACTGCAGTGCTCTTTGTAAAGCCATTAGGTAACTGATCCATTACTGCTCCGAATGTACGCCCTGCACGAGCCTTCCCCTTTGGGTTCATATCATAAAATCTGAAGGAATCGCAGGTTTGTTAATGACTTTGTCCAAATGTACTAGTGTAATACAGTATTCAAAAGTAAAGACCAACATGTAAAAAACTGGCCTACCTTGTATCATAGTGTGTTATCCAACCAAACGGCTCAACTGGAATTTGTGCTTGAGGTTTGTCATTATTGTTGGCATAGCCTGATAATTCCTATAAAGTAAATTAAATGAAACTGCTCAAAAGTCTATTAATTTAAACTTAATATTATTTTACTGTATTTCAATGTAAATTAGAACTCAATGTTTTAATTATTATGTTGAATTTTTTTAATAAATACCATATAAATATAATTATTAGAAAAACTTCACTGACCTTATGACCCAAAATATAGTGACCCAGTCTCTCGTTCTGGCTTGGTATTGGCTGTTGTTGACCTTGGAATGATTTGGTCGCTATAGATGAGTGGTTATCAGGGTTGGTCATATTCAGGTACTCGGCTGGGTCAATCTTGCGGATTCTTCTGCTTACATAGTCTGGCACATCTTTCTTCTTTGTATAAGCCTTCATAATTCAAATTATTAATTCAAATAGTATTCATATTTTTAATTCTAATGTAAGACGATAATGCAATTTTTAAATAGTTTTACATTTTTAACAGTATTTTTAACTTTTTATCTTGTATTTTTAATCTGTTATAATACTGCACGTTTTAAATTGTTGCAATATTGTTGTTTTAATCTACCAAGCAAAGTGAATTTCCATTTTTATGGACAAATAAAATTTCTTGAATCTATGTATAACTATTATTATCTATAACTTGAAAGTACCAGGCGCGGATTTAGACGGGGGGTAAACAGGCTCTGCCTCCCCCCTCCTAAAATTTAACAGCCATTTAAAAAAATAAAATAAAATAATGACTATTTTTATTTGTATGTAACCTGATGGATTGTTTTTATCATTTATGAAATATTTAGCCCCCCTCCTCTAATCTATAATGCTGTAAATCTAATCTAATTCTATAAACTAAGCAGATAAAGGTACTCCTTTGTGAAGATAGAACTAAGTAAAAATTCAACTTACATGTTCCATTACTCTGTGCACGTATAATGGTTTCGCCTTCTCATGTGTAAACCCGGTTTCGTGGTCTGATCGATCAGAAATGAATGGTAACTTCTCAGCTCCCTATAAAAACCATAACAATTTTACTTTATTGGATTTACTATATCACAGTATTAGTGCTATTTAGCTATTATCCATCCAAAGTCAATTAGGTGACTAACTACATAAGTTGATGAGTTAAATAATATTTTTTGTCTTCTATATTGTAATAATATGATGATAATAAGATGTAAAGAATGGTATTTCATATGTACTCCTCAATCCTGCAATAATTGTCTTTTAGTAAGTTAGATGATTGAAAACTTACATGGCTATATTTCGATGGTCTATAGGAGGTTTTCATAACACTAATTCCAGTTGGTCGATCTGTAAAAAATCCCTAAAATAAACAAACATTTTAAAAAATTAAAAATTACAGACTGGCCAAACCATTAATGCAAATCAATTTTGTCAAAACTGATTTTATGAGAAACAATCATACATAAAAACAAAATGTTATTAATAAAATATAAAATTGTAGATATAAAGGAATTCAACAGTGTCCACTTACAGGCATATCGTTTTTGTAGGGTGAACCAGGATGGTATGTGATTGGTTCAACGTTGTAAGCATGCGTATAACCAGAGCCCTCTTTTCCTCCAACAGTTTTAGTTGAGGTATCCACTAAGTTGAAAATAGAGTTGTAAATTAAATGATATTGTTATATCAATTAAATGAATCTAAATCGTGATAGTACGGTCAAGGTAACTCTCTAAAACCATCTGGACCTCAAAAACTTTGGCCTGGCCCAAAATATTGAGTTTCCAGAAAGTATTTGGGACCGTCTGGACCTTTAGGACCATTTTGGTCTTGGGGAAGTGACCGTACTGTTAGTATTCATTTAAAAAGTCAGTAATCTCAATCTACTGTTTACTTACGTCTTTGGCTTGGAGTGCCTTTAAATCTTACACTTGATTCTGTTGTCATATATCCTGGACCCTGAAATAAAATATTTTAATTTATGTGGTACTGTATTAATTTTCTATTTTACAGTTTTATATTGCATGTTTTAGAGTTTTTTGTTTTAATTTAAATCACTTCTACAAGGATAAACATAATTAGTACATTTCATAGTCATTTTGTACTGTATTCATTTTCTATTTTAAAGTTTTATATTGCATGTTTTTTGTTTCAATTTAAATTGCTTCTACAGGGATAAACATAATTTTTGTTTAGCTTTCAATTTGAGAAGAATCCTTGCTTTCAACATACAAAAAATTGATATTAATTGTATTAAGTCAAAGAGTATTTAAAATTCTTACATGTCCCCTGTTCTCTAACGCTACTGGGTCCTTGGATTGTAACTTATGCAGATATGGTTTGTATTTTGGCAGTACACCACTAATACTGGGACCAATACCGTGCTGTTTGGTGTCAACATACACTCCATGCACCTGTGATATAATATAAAAATAATCAATAATTATCAATCTATCAAAAAAGCAATCAAATTGATGGTAAATTAAAAAATCTATTAAAAGTATTATTGAATCATATACATAACATAAACAATGCTATATTTTTATGTCCGAAAAATGTATTTGTTGTATTTTAACAATATTGACAACTGTTTAATGTACCTCTCCAACTGTTGGATATGTGATGGGCTTCTGACGCACAAATCCACTGCCGACTTGCGCCAGATTGGATGGGAGTCTATCAGTTCCATTTGAATCTCTAGAGGGCTTGAAATGAAGTTGTGTGATAGAGTTGTAGTTTCCACGAATGATTTGGCTGTAAAGAAAAAGAGTTAACATTTTAGAGTAATTATTGAAATAAAATAATATTAAGATTGTTTTTAAATATCTGTATGTGAATATTTCTTACCCCATTGCTGGGTTGTCCTTCTCGTCCAATCTTGCGCTGTAGTAGACTCCTGGTCTAAAGTTAGACTTATATCCAGTACCAACATGCTTGCCTAGCCTTGGTTCGAACCCATCCTTTCCATACTTGGTGGAATAGTTTGTAGAGTAAAACTTCATCATGTCAGTGTCTGGACCATGACTGGCACTGATGTGGTATGTTTTAGGACCAATCGGTAAACGACCCATTTTGATGTTACAGGCTTACTTTTTTTGTTTACAGTATATAATCTAGCCTAGGTCTAACAGAAAAAAAAAATATACATATATCACAACTTAAGTAAATTGATTTACCCCAGGAGCATATTTCAGTAAAGGCCTATATTATAGCCCAGCCCCAGCCGTGGTCTATAGGTCCCGCCTAGCTAGTATATAAATTATTATTTCTGGCACTCACAGTCACTCCTACTTATATTATTACTGAACTGCTGACACTCACTGTACTGATGACAGTGACTGCTACAGTGGTTACTAAAGTTTGGCCTGTGTAGTTGTTCTCAATCATTTATTACATTATCTAAACCTTTATTATATCAAGATGTATACTTACCAGGTGGTTTTCCCTATTATTTACAGTAAAATCATGCAAAATCGGTCGTTTGTGTAGAGATGTAATCCCACCACCCCAACACAGCACATGTCACAACAAACAAAATGTTTACCGAAGTTGCTATTGGTGATCGGTTGTGCTCATTTCTGAAATGTCGCCCCCTACAGTTTATATTACTTTTTTGATGTGAAGAATTTATGAATTTTAAATAGGATCTACAAATCGTTTTTTCATCAACTATAATGAAATTAATTATTTGAAAAAAATAAAAAATATAATTGTCTTATAAATTTATTATTAAAAGAATTTCATTCAATCATTATGTGATTAAATTAGACTCGACCCATGTCATGGTAGGCCTATACTTTTCTATAAAACATAGCATTAAAGTTAACATTTATAAATTTAGCCTTCACAATCTAATTCTAACCCATCGTCCAAAATCAAGGTCGAAATGCGTGATAGTTACGATTTCAGATATCTCCAAAGTGACACCTTAAAAAACAAAAGTAAAATCATACTTCAATAGGATTACCGCAACCCCGGATATGTACGCTTTATATGAATTGTGTGACGTAATCGTCAGCCCAATAATCACTTTTATAGTGCGTTATTAGCAGGGAAGTTTCCTGATTACAGTGAGTGTATTGATGATGATCGACAAAAATATTTAGATTATTATTTTTAGTCACAATTAAACATTTCTTAGAAAAACCAAAATAGACACGTCGGCATGAATCTCCTATTAAAACCAACATTGCATTGAAATTGCCATTCATCATTATTAACATATAATTACAGTAATAAGAAATAAATGATAATACTAGCATCATTTCTGTAAGTAACCAAATTGATTATCGATCCGTAGTTATGTTTTATGCCTCGTGCTTTCTCCATACCATCATATTATATTTATTTACTTTTACTTAAATATTAAAATTTTACTTTGTTATTTTTTATCGTTGATTTTTTTTTAAAGTTTAATTATTATTGTTATAATTTTAATTTGTGGTTTAATGGTTTTTTCTACTCAACAGGATTTAGTTCATCTTTGGGATTTCCCTGTCTCATTTTTCTCTGTCATTTTATTGTTGTACCTTTGTACTGTCCTTGGTTTTTTTAGATGAATAAATAAATAAAATGAAATGAAAATGAAATAGTTAATCAAACATAATATATACTTTAATTTGAATAATAGTATAATTAGTGTACGCGTTGAATGAAATTGAAATACAAAGAATTTTACAATTAAATGATTTTATTTTATTGCTGTTTTGAGGCTTTAGAATTCTTTTAGCCAATCAGAGCGCAGATATCGTACTCATCAGAGCAAGCAGCAGGTTGAATCATCGATGTATTTTTTAGGCGGAGAGGATTCTGCTATTAATATTTAATCATCAATTTATCCGAATTGAATACGATTATCTTATTACTAAGGTTTGTGCCATCGTTAAATCATATTGTAGCACCTATAGAACTATATATACGAAATATATACACCTGTTGTTTCTGTCTAGCCCGCCTCTTCTGATTCAGTGTACCGTTCTAAGCCTGGGGTTGCCAATCGAAAGTGGTACCTAGCCGTACTCTCTCTCGCGTACTGGTGTGAGGTAGGTAAACAAACGACTATTTGGTAGTACAACAGCAGTACTGTCAGGTACCACGCATTGTTATTCATATATTACTCATATAATAGATTTCGTAGCCTACAATATTTTATTAGGATCAGAGGATGGTTGTTTTTTAAATAACATTCGATACTAATAATTTCACAAAACAATGAAACAAGTAGAAACTAGAAGTTGAAAAATATTTCATATTTGATATTTATTATTCTTTTAGATAAGTGTCAATTAAAAATGGAATTTGCATCAAGCCATGTGTTAAATTATGATGATTCAGATGAAGAATTTATCTCTGAAGGAGAGTACAAGTTTGGAATAGGTGGCAGGTATTTTGATTCATTTATTATTTTTTTATATAGTACAAGACTTTCGACCCCCTTATTTTCAATAATCAGCCGTGGATTTAGGTAGGGGCTAAACAGGCTTTTTAGCCCTCCCTAAAATTTAACAGCCATGTCTTATCTCTAAATAAAATAATTACCTTTTTTATTTTTCTTCAACCCGACGGATCATTTTTATCATTTATGAAATATTTAGCCTCCACCTAATCTATAATGCTGGATCCGCCCCTGATAATAGTAGGTGTGAATCCAGGATTTTGTAAGAGAAGTGCTATAATATATAATTTTGATTATTAGTCTTGAACCCATTAATCTCACATTATAGTCCGATCCCTTACAATTATACCACATATCACTCTCTTTTGGGTTTGGTACTAGTTGCTTCAGGTAGATTTTTACCCAATGCTTAACGAAGCATGTGACAGTGAGTCAAAACTGTTGGTAGTATGATTTTAATAATTAACTAGCAAAAGTTTATCATTCAAAATATTAATTTCTTTTTTGACAGTGCAAAGTATGCTGCCAGTACAGGACGTACTGTGGCTCCTGGCGGTAGAAGTTTTGTCCAATCAGAAGGTACTGTATAGTGTACAAAAAAGATTATAAAATAGTCACCAATAAGAGTACAATTTTTATCATTTTCAAAAATGAAAATCATTTAAATCAATGTTGTATTTCAAAAAAGATCAAATTTTTATATATTTTTTAAGCATTTTTCTTATTGAAAGTTACTGTATTGTGAGTCTTTTGTTTCTATTTTTTCTGTAATAGTTCCTCCTTAAAATAGGCCTAGATTCGAAATTAAAAAAAGGCTTTTCTGTTTCCAATTTCGATGATTATACTATTCTAAGCCTACATTGTTTATTTTCTTATACAAATGCCTGTCGTTTACAGATATATATTTAGCAATAAGCAATAACTTCCTCCATTGTACAATTAAATTATACCCAGAAGTTGGTTATTCATTATTATTGTTACACTTCAGTGAAAATTCCACAATAGAGTACCACAATAGACTTTTGACTTCATAACATTGTACAAAATATGCGTAATATTCATAAAATGTATTGATCTATTGGCCTTCATACGTTTGTATTAGTAACTTATTTTATGCTTATGGGTTTATTCTAACATTTACCCATTGGTAATGATAATTGCCATGACTATTTTGAGACAAACTTAATTACATCCTTTATTGGGTTAATTTGTCATTTTTACTTTACAGCAACTTACGGTGAAAGTATAAGGGGTTGTCGCAGAAATTATGCCTTGTCAAATGAAGGTTTGATAGCTCGTCATTTAGTTGCTCACCAGTATTTTTGCAAGCAGCACATAAACCTTATTCATTAGTTTAAACCATGATTAGATTTAGAAATGATACTGAGAATTTATAATAAACCTATCCATGTCTTTCATCATTATCTTTTTCACATCTGCAAAATGTAACAACTTGTAACCAGGTTTGAATACAATTTTGTGGAAAATCTCCTGAGATTTCACAGTGGTCTCTTGTGAAATCTCGGAAGAAAAACACACCAACAAGAGGCCTGTGTTTTTGTCCCGAGATGTTCCGAGTTTTTGCTGCGCACGCATGTATTGCCCTGGTATTAACTGACCAATCATAGTAATCAAATAGCGCGCAACTATTCTTTCCTCCACAGATTTCACAAGGTTCGTGTATAAAAACATGTAATAAGTCGGGCGAATCCATCTGGTTACAAGTTGTAACAATTTATACATATGTGAAAAGGGTATTAGTTGGAACATGGAGGTATTAATCTAGACATAATTCCTTCATTGTTTGTAATGTTGCTGACTATTTCATATTTCCCTGTACATATCATTGACTGAAATATCTCATACCCACTTATACTCCAGAAGATGTTTGTTTGTAGCACTTAGCATTAGTACATCCCACAAATTGCTTGTGTTTTTAAGGTAATAGTGTGGCAGTTGTTACCAATTTTCGATATCTGCTTTCCATTTAATAATATCCATTTTTGCTACTGCTTATAATTTTTATTTTCATAGTACAAAACATCTACAAACATGGCATCAATATTATTTTATTTTAACTACATCCAACAGTGAAAAATCGCCAATTATAGGATGTCTTAAAAATATTTAGATATAAATATATACGTTTATTATAGTTAAATCTCCCGTAAGACCCTTCTACTTGCCCAAAATCTTGGATTATTTTTCATAATTCATTTTCAATGCTGTAGTACAAAAAAATTAGAACCCCTTTTAAAGCTCGTCTACACTATCAATCTTTCTGTGACAAAATGTGTGATGTGCCCAAATATGGTAGTGATATGCCCAAACATGACATCATCATGTCTATATGTGGGCACATCACACATTTTTTTGTCACATAAAGTTTGATAGTGTAGATAGAGTTTTAGGATGTCTGGTTTTCGAGATAGATGGTGTACATCACAATTATACCTGATTCACATGTAACACACAAATGCAACAAACTGTTAGTTCCATTTTGTAAGATTGTTTTAAATGTGACTTAGAATTAGAATGAATTTCCCAATAGTTGCATGTTTGCTTTTTATTGTTACATTTATCTATTTTTACCAATTTCCTGATTGCAGTGTTTACATTGTACAATATGTATACATGTCTGGTGCATGCTAATTTTTAAAATCATGTTATTCCCTCCATATGATTGCATATTCTTATGTATTCTGTACTACATTTTTTCCTAGCATTACACACTCATAATGTGTTGATTAAAGCTGTTCTAGCCATATTAATTATGATATGGCATTATACCACCTCTGCTGAAAGTAATTATATATGTAAATTTGCTGCTTAAGAAGCAAAGATGAGAATTTTGCTTTAGTTCAATAATACAATATTCTATAGTTCCTACACAAATGAGATGAAATTACTGTAGTATAGTGTACTTCCACACGTTTATTACTACAGTATTGTAATGTGTTGTAATTGTAGTAAGCACATTAGTTCATTTTGATCTAAAGCATTTAAGTTAAATATTATTTTTATCAGAAGCCATATGAAAGTCAGGCATTTGGAAGAACCAAGAGGTTTAAAAGTGTTTCTGTGTTTAAATCATACTTTTCTATTTATCTATTGCAGGTAATTATGATAATGTTGGTTTAGTTGGTCAGAAGTCAGAACCCTCTGAAGGTAAAGTACATTACTGTCAAACTTTGTTTTCGAAGTACTTAAAGTTAGTGAAAATATTATGTAAGTTTGTTATTGCTATTTTCATGCTTGTACCGTACTACTGGTGTGCCATGTTGGACATTGTTATCCCCAGTTGTCAAAAAAGAATAATACTATAAATATCAAAATGTTACACGATTTAATATTAAGAAGAAACTTGTGATACTGTACGTTTTTGATTAAAATAATTCCATACAAGGACAGTAACAACTAATAACCATAACAAAATAATGTATGTAAATGAGAGGCAATATATAACTGGATATATAAGGAATTACAAAGAAAATTAAATATATTAAAATTTAACTGTTTTCTAATAATAAAACTTGCTTACGCAAGGACGGAAAGCTCACGGAAAGTGATTTGACCAACCGCAATACGAACTACTGTCTCACTTGCATTTTGTCCAAGTGGTAACCATGCTTATTAATGATAATAAAAACATACTAATCTTTGTATGATGAATTCATTAAATAATCATAATCCACAATCAACTTTTATTATAGGTTATTACAAAGACTTAATTAATAATTATATATTTGTTAATAATGTCTTGAAAGCAAGAAAATTAATTAGAACATGGATAGAGTATTGTATCTATGCCTATTGTTATTGTAAATGTGTACTTATATAACAGTGTTATTGGGGATGTGCTGATTATATTTATTTTTTGGGAGTAATACCTTTAAATTATTAGATTAGATTAAAACAGAAAACGTAAAACATACAACTTGGAAGCTTTTTTTATATTCAATTGTGATTAATAATGTAACATTTGATTTTCCAGAAGCAATATACGATAACAGGACATTTGATAGACCAGAAGCTATTTACGATAACAAAATTCCATCAAAAAATAAGCCAAAAGTTCCAGAAGGTTTATATGCTGAACTGGGAGCGCATGATTCACACCACTACTCAGAATTAAGCGGTAAAAAAAATAAATTCTTGTATTAATCATTTGTAATTAAAAGATAGAAAAGAAATCCATGGATTGAACTTGAACTTTATTATCGCAATTCATTATACATAAATAAAAGTTGAACATAAAATATCGCATATAAAAAATATAAAACATTGCACTCAAAAGATAATCAAAGATTATGGATGTGCGGTGAATAAGATCAAAACTGAAGGCTCTTGAAAATGAGTTAAAATCAATAATACGATAATTGTTCCATGAAGTCAGCTTACCTGGGTATAACTAAGCCTGAACCATAGAGGATCAGAACAAGACATTTTATGGGAAAAGATTACAACTGAAGCAAAAGATGAGATGAATAGACTAGGTACAGCATATTATGGTTGACATAAAATGATATGGTCTAGATCATAGCTTACCTGGATAAACCAACAATAGCCCTTTCTCCTGGAAGAGCGAGATATAACTCGAAAAGTAGACATTTTTATTCCCTCTACACAAATGGTATAGTCCATGAAATATGCCCTCAAATGGAAGCCTCCCCACAAACCACCATCATCATTTGCTGTTGGTTTGTGTAATATGAAGACATCACATGATTAGCACACTCTCTCCTCTCTTTTGAAACGTATTCAGGCATATACGCTTTCCACCATTTGTTTCCATATTTTTCTGTTTTGGGCCGGATGGTTAGTTATTGAGCTAAAGTCTACATTTTTTCCTTTTAAATCTTTTTTTAGTTGGTTTATCCAGTTATCTTTTGGTCTTCCTGGTGGTCTTATTACTTTCTTTTTAGTTTCCTTCATTAGCACAGTTGCTTGGAAATCCTGAGCGCTCTGTAGCGGGAAAAAATAATACTATAAATAATGTAATTTTTTTCTTTTAGCGAATGCTCCGCCATTGCCTCCAGAAAATAGAAAAAAGACTAAAGAAGGTAACTAACTATAAACAACCTTGAGACAGAATTTCATAATAGTCGTGTCTCATATACAATTTTTACAATGGCCTTTTGTAATATCAATAAAAACTAGACATGAAACTCGTCACTTTGACGAGTTAGTTATCCGCACCACGACAAACGCCACGTGCACGTCATACGTTGGAATATTGCACACAGATAAAGATTATGGCATTATGACAAGAACTGAGGAATATGACATGCTGTTAGTGCTGAATTTTGTGTCATATAGTATATACATGCAAACAGTATAAGCTGTATACATATTACATACAGTGTAGAATAGGTGAAATTACGGGACCCGCCATTTATTCCAATTTTTAACATGGCGACGGTATCAAAATGAAACACTTAGATAGCAATTTCAGAAGGAAATTATCTCAGGAACAACATATTAACGTGTAGAAGAAATTTGAATACGTAAAATATAGATGCGCACCCTTTTAAATGTGATGAACTATTACGCAAAATATGAAAATACGACTTTTTTTATTCAACTGGCCATATGATGACGTCACAACATCCGATTGGCAAAATGTTTACATGAATTCGTATCTACAATCCAATAGCTTCCAGAAAACGTTTTAATCGTGATTATCACATTTTATTCTTACGAGCTATTACAGATTAAAATTTACTGTAAAGATGAAATTAATGACCCACGTAATTAAAATTTTTAGGCATGATGACGTCATAAAAATTAAAATATTTTTATCTCATGCTAAAGAAAGTTGATTGACCTACACAATATATAAATGTAGGAGAAAAAGGAATACAGATAAGCGCGATGCGCTCCATTGAATGTGATGAGCAATAACGAAAGAGACAAAAATCCTATATTTTACATTCGTGTGGCCATACGATGACGTCACAATGTTTTTTTAGCCTTATTGATGCATGATCCGATATCTACAACTCATCAACTTCTAGATTTTGTAATAAAAATAAACGGTTAACGGTTTACTTTAGAAACTATGACTGTTTAAAAAAAGACATAATTTTGACGATTTTTTAAGCTTTTTCATAAAAAACGCGCACGAATTGTCTAATTCAACGTGTTCGTATGGCGTTATTTAAACTGGAAAAGGTCTAAATTGTTTTCAAAATCACTGGGAAAGGCTTGAAAAATATAATTCAAGAGAAAAAAATATGTTTTTAACGCTATGTGCGCACCGCGCGCATAAAAAATTGCGCGCCCGTGGGAATTTTTGACATGCTCAAAATGACAAGAAACGCGTAAAAAGTTGATTAGAAATTAATTTTGCGCATTTTGAAATTTTAAATGCGCGTGCGCGCGTAACTTCTTGTCAAACATGCCATTTTTAATCCGTAGAAAGTTTGCCCCTGATATGACTTAAATTTTGTCAAAGTGTCAATACTAAATGACTTTTGGTTTTTAATCTATGATCAATCATTGAAATTCATAAAATTGCGCATAAGTCACGTTGCGCAACTATGACGTCATTCAAAAATAGGAGGTGCACAACTTCACGTAAATGCCCATATGTTGTCAAAGTTATGAAATGTTATGTTTACACATTTTAGAGGAACACGACTCACAAAAAGGAAGGAAGGAAAGAAGAATAATACAGAAAAAAAATATTGATCTCATACAATTACAAGGAGTTATCCGCTTGGTATACCAAGCGGATAACTAAAAACACTTCACTGGAACATTTTGTTTTCCTGGTGAAGGCCACTGTACTATTCATAGTGGTAAACCACAAAACTGTATCATCACGTTTTTTTGTTATGTTGTTTATATGTATACATTTTATTTATTATGGTATCAGGTAGTTAAAATAATAACAAAGCAAAGATATATTAATATTATATCAACTATTCAAAATGCCAACCTGTGAATAGACATTTGTCTGGATATAGTAAATTTATCATCTTCTTTTAATATCCCAAAACTATCGGAGCACAGAATTGAATATTGAATGAAATTTGTAAAAGGGCTGTAAAGGACACATTCAGCAGTTTGGTTGTAATGAATTTCTTTTTAATTTTGTCTTGATATGTGAAATCATTATTTTTTTTTCATTTTTTTCCTATGGAATAACTTAATTAAAACTGCAACATTTTATAAATCTTTATTTTTCATTATTTTGGGAGACAATAACCTGAAAATTACAGTTTATAAAAAAATAAACATAAACGCAAAGAAAATGTAACTTTAGAAAAAGAAAAAAAGATGATAAACTTACTAATTTTTTTCATTTACATTTTATTCACAGAAAGTAAACCCATGAAGTATAGACGAGCAGATACAAATGTTGTTGCTGTTAAATTTGAATCTTTAGTAAAATCTGTCGACTTTTCACCAGGGGAGGCTATATTTTGTGAAAACTGTTCTGCAGCTTTTTCGCATATCAGCAAAATCATAGATGGACAGGTACCTGATATTCATATTGTTTAGGGAAATGATGGTTTATGGGATGAGGTGGTTTATGGGATGAGGTGGTTTATGGGATGAGGCAGTATATGGGATGAGGCAGTATATGGGATGAGGTAGTTAATGGGAAGAGGTGGTTTATGGGATGAAGCTGTTTATGGGATGAGTTGCTTTATGGGATGGGGTGGTTTATAGGAAGAGGTGGTTTATGAGATGAAGTGGTTTATGGGATGTGGTGGTTTATGAGATGAAGTGGTTTATAGAATGCGGTGGTTTATGGGATGCAGTGGTTTATGTGATGAGGTGGTTTATGGGATGCAGTGGTTTATGGAATGGGGTGGTTTATGGGATGTGGTTTATGGTCTAAATATTCTATCTATTCTATTGTAGATATTATAATGAAACATTTGTTTGTCATATCGTAGTACCATCCAGACAACATCATTTATATTTTATGGGGAAGCCGTACAATTAATCAAGTCATATTTAATAGTACTGTACCATTCCCATTCACTTTAAATTACTGAAAACTAATTTCTTAGTTATGAATTTGCTAAAGCAGCCTCAACTATATGTAGGTTTCCATCTATGTTTGTTGTCTTGAATATCATTTTTATTAGTTTCAAAGTCCACATATTTAATGTGATAAGAATATAATTACATTGCTGTGTATGATTAATTCACTTTCAATTCAATATAAATTTGAAAATTAAAGTCATATTTTTTGTTGTCATAAAAAACAGTGACTGACTCCATTATTTTGCTTTTATAATTCTCTACAGTTTTGGAAATGTGAGTTTTGCGAAGCCGAGAATATAAGTGAAAAATTTGCAATTCAAGATAAATTAGAAAAAGATGATGTTACCTATATATTAAATGAAGGATCTGGAACCGAGGCTGATTCGGCCATCTTGTTTTGTTTAGATATCTCTGGAAGCATGTGCGTCACAACTGAGGTATTTTTTCTGTGATCATTCTTTAAATAAAGTTGTAATCGACGATAAAATCTGTTTCACTGTAGTAAAATTCAACATAAAATACTTAAAAACCCAGTGTGTTTTCATATCCAATGTTATACAATACCTAAATAAATTACAGTCATTTGATTGGATGATTGTGGGTCACATGGCGTGCAATAGTACGCACTATTCCAGTAAAAGACTACAGTTCAAGTCGTGGAATGTTATCAGAGACTTTCTCAATGGTTTGAGTTTAGTAAAATATACAAACAGTAGAATCCTTCTTGTGTATGGGACACTTTCCTGTCAAATGAGGAATAATATGCTTTAACAATATGGCTAATCAATATTCTAATATGTCCACACGTAAATGGAAATGATCAAAATGTTATCAGACTTTCTCAATGGTTTTAATTTAGTAAAATATACATACAGTAGAACCCTTTGTAAATCCATATTTATGGGACACTTTCCTGTCAAATGAGGAATACAGTACTTGGCTAACCAACATTCTAATATGTCCGCAGGTGAATGGAAATGATCAACTGATGAGATCAAACGATGCAAATATTGCACTGATGGAAAGTCGTAAGCAGTTTGATGAGCCGCGGTATGTTTCATACCCTGGTGCTACTGTACAACCAAAGACATACATTTCAAGATTACAGGTATGGTATAGTAAAATTCCCTCCTTTAGGCACCCCTATTCTGGACACACTTTCATGTGAAACGAACACGGTAGAACTCCTTTCTTTAGGACACCCTATTCAGGACACACTTTCATGTGAAACGAACACGGTAGAACTCCTTTCTTTAGGCACCCCTATTCTGGACACACTTTCATGTGAAACGAACACGGTAGAACTCCTTTCTTTAGGCACCCCTATTCTGGACACACTTTCATGTGAAACGAACACGGTAGAACTCCTTTCTTTAGGACACCCTATTCAGGACACACTTTCATGTGAAACGAACACGGTAGAACTCCTTTCTTTAGGCACCCCTATTCAGGACACACTTTCATGTGAAACGAACACGGTAGAACTCCTTTCTTTAGGACACCCTATTCAGGACACACGTTCATGTGAAATGAACAATGAAAATATATGTTTTTGTTCACACTGCAGTCAAACCACTCAAATCTTCTAACTTAAATTATTTCTTTCCATAATTTCTTGTTATTAATTTATAATTTTGTAGGCCATGCAATCAGCCATTGACACACAATTAACCAGGATGGAGAGAGAGCAACCGAACAAAAGAGTTGGAATTGTGGCATTTAATAATCGAGTAAGTTGTTTTCTTCTTGTGATAAGAAATTGGTGATATAAATATATATATATAGATTGATGCTACAAGCTTTATTGACAGTAAATTTAAATTATGAACTTTTATGTATTTTTGATAGACTATTAATATTATATGTTAAAGCTCCAGGATCTGCCCCTGTGTTGTGTAGATTAGTTGTACAGTATCAAGAAAAAGTAACTGAATATCTGAAAGTAGTACATTGTTGCCAAATAGATAACAGGACACACCCACCAATATTTTATATGCAAACAATTTAAACAGGACAAAGTTAGAAGATCGGAAGAACGTCGTACACCACATTAGTGTGAGAGGCTAGCATGTTACATGCTAGGTTTATTCTAACATGATTCTACTTCTACAATCAGGGGCGTAGGTTTATGGGTAGTGCGTTAGGGTCATAGACGGGGGTGGGGTGCGTTAGGGTCATGGGCTGGGGGTGGGGTAGTGTTAGTCCTGAATTTACAATTTTCGTACCCTCCCAGGCAGCAACCAGCCTATGCCACTGACAGTACTGTTATAAACCATATAAATATGATGTAATAATGTACTGCATTTTTATCAGGTTATTGTAGTTGGTGATGGCAGTAATCCACCAGTTATCCTTCATGAGGAACAGCTGCTTGAGAATGACGTCGTAGTTGAAGTTGGCCGCAGCATTCCCCTACCAGCTCCAATATCTCAAGTCAAGAGGTGTCTAGCTGATAAGGTTTTCAGGTAAATATTCTCTTCTTCACTAATATGCAGTGGCGTAATGCAGAGGCATGAGGCCCCTGGTTTAGGAACTAAGTGGCCCTCCAACACTTGAGGCCTCAGGCGTTTTTAGCCTTTTTCCGACATTTTTTAATGCCTGTTTTTTCTCTGGGCACTGCTCAGGGCCCCATAAGCTCCTGGCCCCTGATTTTAGCCAGTGAGCGCTCATAGCCACTGCTGTTTTTCTATTTTGAGTTTAGTTTCAGTTTCAGTTTTTATTTTCCAATATAAAACAAAGTGTAAATGAATATATGCATAAAAAATGGAAGGATGACCAAAAAAGAGCAAAGCTCGTACAGTGTTTGGCCACCTTAACAAAATAATTAATACATGATACAAACATAATTGAAGCACAGGACGAGACAATACTAGCTAAACATGTTGGCATATGAACTCAAAGATTGTGCGATAAAACCAAACAAAGCAAAAGAACAATGTAAATGTAAACATATTTGTATATTTAGTTGGTGGAGGAGATTAATTCTTTCTTTATGGTGATAAAAATGTATTTATACTATTATCAGTTAAACCATTTTATAGCTCCACTATTAAACATTAAATTTGTAGACCTAAATACAGTTCACTCCTTCCATTGACCTTATAGTACAGCTTACACCTAGTGGTTTCCTATTATCTTCACATTAGTTCCTATTATTTTTCAAAATTGTTTCCTTTACATGCTCAGTAATTGTATTTTTAGAAAGATAATCCTGATAAACGTCAAGCCTGTTAGATAGAAGTCAAGTGACGTAGAATTCACTAGAAATACTTGTTCAATAATGCTTTATGAACCGTTACTTACTATAAATAACTTTTTTTATGTCGTTGTTTGTTCAAAGTTACCTTTGTTAGGGTCAAATTGTATTCAGCCTACCTACAGTATCATAATTGATTGTTACAGTAATATGCATGAATTCATTTGTTTGTTTATTGCAGTATAACTTGTAAAACTTGTATGTATCACATAAAAAAAACCCAAAAATTGTAAAAATAAGTATAAAAATATAACTTAAATTAATTAAATATGCCAAATATATTAATCAATGTAATCTATCTGTAATTTTGAGACAAAAAAATGGGAATTTTATTTCCTAGAATTAAATAACTGAGAGGTGGTTGTGTCCTCTCCTAATTTAACTAATTTTGGAACAGTTCACTTTTTAAAATATTAAGCATATAGAATTGAGTTTCTGAATGAAAAGTACAGGTGTACTATAACTGGCCCACAATCTGTTTTTTGCTTCTAATAGTTTGATTTTTTGTGTCTATATTTATTATTAGGAATTTCCATATTTGCAAATCTATGAAAGAAATCATGTGTTTTGCTCTAAACATATCATATTATTGGATGTTAAAATGAAAATAATGTGGTAAACCTGATCTTGTATAGAACCTGTCTTTATTATAAAAATGTCTCTGTCTGAAAAGTTCAGATATACCTGACCACAATCTGTCTTCGGCTAATAATAATTTGATTTTTTGTTTCTAAATTTATTATTAGGAATTTCCATATTTGCAAATCTATGAAAGAAATCATGTGTTTTGCTCTAAACATATCATATGATATTATTGGACGTTAAAATGAATATAATAATCCTGTTATTATAAAAAAAGTCTCTGTTTGAAAAGTACCCTCACAATCCGTCCTTCCGCTACTAGTAATTTGATTTTTTGTTTCTATATTTATTAATAGGAATTTCCATATTTGCAAATCTATGAAAGAAATCATGTGTTTTGCTCTAAACATATCATATGATATTATTGGACGTTAAAATGAATATAATAATCCTGTTATTATAGAAAAAGTCTCTGTTTGAAAAGTACCCTCACAATCCGTCCTTCCGCTACTAGTAATTTGATTGATTTTTTTCTATATTTATTAATAGGAATTTCCGTATTTGCAAATCCATGAAAGAAATCATGTGTTTTGCTTTAAACATATCATATGATGTTATTGGACGTTAAAATGAAAATAATGTGGTAAACCTGATCCTGTTATAGAACCTGTCTTTATTATAAAAAAAAAAAACGTCTCTGTCTGAAAAGGGTAGGTATACCTGCCCACAATCCGTGTTCCGCTATTAATAATATGATTTTTTGTTTCTGTATTTATTATTAGGAATTTCCGTATTTGCAAAACCATGAAAGAAATCATGCTCTAAACATATCAATAATGTGGTAAACTTAATCCTGTATAGAACCTGTTTTTATATTATATAAATAATAATAATAATAATAGTTCATTTTATATAGCGCATATAAGCAAGCTCTCAATGCGCTGCACATTATTACCCCGGTCATTTTTTGGATCAAACATGTATCGAAACATACTCCCATAATAATGCAGCTAGTAATCAGTGCAAAGTTGTGTTTTGATCTAACCGGGTACCCATTTTATACACCTGTGTGGAGAGAGGCAAATGTAAGTAAAGTGTCTTGCCTAAAGAAAGCAATGCAGCGAGAGTTGGATTCAAACCACGATCTCACTATCAGTGATCCAACGTCCTCGTATAAATGTTCATCATGTTTATCAAAGCCATCTAAACCTACTAATTTATTGTGGCTTAAAGCAGCATATTGACATGTTTGACTGCGGCCCAAAATTGATGCAATAAAACATCTGTATTCCACGTCATCGTTTGGTATAGTTCTGTTATTAGTAACTGAAGGCCTTTTAATGTAGTTTTGGTTTTATATTTTGATAAGTTATAGGTGGAAACACAAGGCGTGGTTAAATGAATCGTCATGTATCTACAAAACTTTTTGCGGCATTATTATTAGAAAACAGATCTTTTGGAATCTTTTCAGTTCATATTTTTCTCCTTGTTTTCTAATAACATGTAACATTGTTTTGTCTTCTTTTACAAGTCAGTGTATCCATGAGGTTATGTTCTTTTATCGATTATTATTCCAACAAGAAATTTCTGACAAAAACTATTAAATGTTTTTAGCTCTATTGCACATTTTATTTTTCCTGATACAGAATACATTTTGTTCATAGCATTTTGCTGAGTTATATGTAGCTAATGTAATACTTTACAATAATAATATAATAATTATAAATATCCAAACAGAAATATACCATATTATGTT
The DNA here is from genome assembly GCF_963402885.1 of Antedon bifida. Taxonomy (NCBI): domain Eukaryota; kingdom Metazoa; phylum Echinodermata; class Crinoidea; order Comatulida; family Antedonidae; genus Antedon; species Antedon bifida. The sequence continues at coordinate 9,194,090 of NC_136226.1, read as the reverse complement.
TTAAATAATTATAAATATCAACAATGGTGTTTAAAATGTTTCTTAATGCCAATAATGATTTAAGTTTAAATAATTCAATTAAATATAAACACAATTATTATATCACATTAAATACACATTATAAAGCTGATAAAATATATTTTGTGTTTCAAAATATTTTGAACTGATAAAAATACAGTTTACTAGTAAATTTCTTGATTATATTTTTAGATCTTTTAACAGTCTATCAAGTCCTATTGCAAAACTAATCGCCATATTGAGATTGGCACGATTTAGGCTCCAATAAGTCTGTTGATATAGTATATAAATAAAAACCAGAATTTTTAAAGTTTTGATATTGTTAAAATAACTCATAAACATGTTTACTTTGTATTTTTACTGAACAAAAACAAAACTTTTATGTTTATCTTTTAGTTTCATTTTTGTTTTAAAGGTAATTGCTTACAAATTTCTTGCATAATACAGCAAAGTTGTTTATATTACTTTATCACCATAAATTAGTGTATAGGCATGATTTTGAATATAAACAGTTTGTCATGTAAATAAGATAAATGCATATTTTTCCTGACCCGTGACAAAGCTTTCGAAAATACATTATTGATATTTTAAAATCGTCAGATTTTTTTTTCCAATTTTGTTAAAGTTTATACTCTTAATAGCTGTACACATTCTTTATAAGGGCGCCCTCTATTTTTTCTTCTTGTGTTTGGACTAGCGGTGTTAGATGTTGGCGGACTGCTTTTCTGAAGTGTTTCGGTTGTAATGTTTAATGAAAAAATCGTAAACACGGTTGTGATAACTTCGTTTTTACGGTCACTTGCTTCGTATATGCAGTTTTGTGTTTCTTCTAAGAGCTTCCCGTCTGTGTCATGCAGTTTTAAGTTCTCATATGTCACGTCCTTCTTCACTTCCTCCGATGAAACATTCTCTAATTCGTCCTGTGTATTTTTCTCTTCATGCGTTTCAATTTCTTTTTGTACAGCTTTATATATTTCTTCGGCATTGGTAGACTTAAACGTGAAAAAGTCATACTTCTTTTTACTTGAGTTAGACATTTCTATTGAGTAGTATGGGTGGAAAACTGAATGATTTTGTATGACATCACATCGCCAGCTGACAGTAGTCTTTAACGATGATGGCTCCCTCAAAGACAGCTCGTTATTATTTATGTTCAGTTCGTAATCTTCGCCAGACCGAAGTCGTTCGTCATCGGAAAAGTGTATGCTAATGTTAAACATCTTTAAATTCATTCTATAAAATAATACAAAATAAACCGTTTATTAATAAGATTGAATATTTCAGTTAACAATTAATAATATAATATTGTTAAATTTGAAATTATTGTAAAATGACTTTGGAATTAAAATTAACGATTCTTGAAAGAATCAATAACAACTAACATTAACACATCAATTTATATTTCATATTAAAATATCAATTTACAGGAATTGAAACTCTAAACCGCCCGGTGATACACTAATCAATTAATAATAAATATTACTAATTAATTATCATTGATTATGAAACAAATGAATGTGACTTACCAAATAATGAAGATAATAAATAGATAATGTTACTATTGATAGTAAAGAGGATCTCAGACAGGTGTGTAGTCGATAACATCAGATTTAATTCTGAATCACAAACTGAAAGCACTGAATTTATATGACTCTGCGTTTCCTGGATGACTGAAATAGCATTGTTCACTGTATACCTTTCAGTGTGAATGCACAGGAATAGGAAGTGCTTGTGGCGTAAGCCAATGGGAACTTCCCTAATTTCTCCATAATAGCGTAACTACCTGATTCTTAGGAATGTCTCTGCTATTTTGACCTTAGTCAGTAAATTAATATTAAGTAAATATTGGAGAGCGATTTGTATTTCATCTTGTAATTATGTGGTTGCGAGATTATTGCGAAATAAGAGTCTTGCACATGCGCGAATCAGTGAGCAAAAATTCTATAATAAAGAAAATTCATCGAATTTACACAGTGAGCATATTTTTCACAATTTTAACACAAAATTTATATATATATATATTTTTGTTTAATTTTTAAAATCATTACTGTGGAATTATAAAATAGTACTAGTAATAGTAAAGTAATTTTTAGTATTTAAAGTGGTTAAAATACTTGTTTTATAATCCTGAGGGTTTAATCCTGTTGCTAATTTACAACTCGTTCTTTCTCTTTCTATACTCCCTAAGCCTCAAATGATACTCTATAGCACAATGAATTATAGTTTATCCATCCTGTAAATGGCGAGTTTAGTGATAATTATTTATTATACAAAAATTTGTCTTTTTACATTTATTTTCTCAGCTGTTAATAAAACAGTTTTATTTTTTAAAATTAGTACACACTTCATTTTTTGTGTTTATTTTGTTTAACGAAAAATGTTGTATCTGACAGAAACATAACAAGCAATACTATATTGACCTTTGACTTTACAGTAAATCCTTATTAGGCAATGGCTAGAAACTATACAATAGTTATCATATTATGCTAATTGTTTATGAAAGTATAAACAGAAATAGGACACGGCAATGCACTAACATTCCTAAAAATGGAAATGTCAAATCATACTGTACATTAATTTCTGAGCCTATCGTAGGTCAATCATACCAAAAATGATAGTTCAGAAAATGTAGTACATGTTTCAGATACTGTAATAACACAAGTACATTTGATACAAAGCTAATCATTTTATCCTGTTCGTATGACCATTTTTATTTATTTTTATTAATTTTTTATAATAAAAAAATGTTTCTATGTTTATACAACCTACTTTATTTTAAGGTAAATTCAAAGTGTGGTAAATGGTGAATAATAGGAATACTTAAAAGTGCAGTGTAATTTAGTACCAAGCACCTTAATTAACGAGTCGTTGGATTTCTTTGTTATTATCGTTATTTGCTTTTTCCTGTTTATTTAGTAGACTATGAATAACTATGTGACACCCACTGACTCAACAAACACATTCTTGTCTTTTCATAATGAAAGGTTTCATTGTTGAAAATCACCTGTGATTTGCCAAATATATTTAACGAGTGGAAATTCCATTTTTAGGAATTATATTGCATTGCTAGTCCTGTTTTGAAGACTGTGTACCATTTTAAACTATTAGTGTAACACTGCTATAATTCTCTTATTCTGACCGTCAGGCCGACAAGTGACCATTTCTGTTTTATTTATTCCTTTCTCCTTACTCTAGCTATTAACATCACACATAGACTTACATACATACAAAATACATATGTTTCACTAGTACATTTTGTATGAAATCATTGTAGTATTAATATTAGGCTTACTTTTAAACTGTGGTGGCAGGTCATTACAGGGGCTACAGTGTACGGTGGGATATTGTGTTTTAAGTGTAAAAACAATTGCCAAAAACAAATAAATAATAGTTCATTTGAGGATTTCTTTGAAGGTGTAACAGTACACCTTCAACAAATTCTTCAAATGGACTATTATTTCGGTAACAAGAGAGAACTGACGTCAATCATATTGTGATTAGTTCTCGCGCAACCATAAAAATCACTAAGTTCTAATGTATGTAATGTAATGGTGAGTAAAACTGACCTAACCCTTGTCCTCAAGACGATGGTGAATAAAAAAAATTAAAAGAACTCCTTTTTTTAAAACCACATCACTGAGTCAACCAGCTTGTATAATTTTGTATATGATTATTGTGAAAATGTGCATGCATGAGCTTTTTTAGTGGACCAATCAGGACATGGCTAATATACTGGTTCTCTACTTGCAAATTAATAAGACTCCTCTCCCTAACACCCACCAACCCCACCCTTTCTGTCAATTCTAAAATTTGTCTAGACTGCATTTATGTGCATGTTTTACAAGTATGCATACACATACACACTTCTGCAAGTATGCATACACAGCCACAACGTTAACACAAGGACACCACCGAAATCAAGGTTCATGTATAACAATAATAATAATATAAGTATCTCTTCGGAGATCCCGCCTCATGAATAAAATACTGAAAGATGAGGGCGTATCAATTTGATCTCTGGTGCGCGTGCGTACAACTGAGGACTAGTGCTGTTCCGCTGTACCACGCCGAGAATGTTAAAGAGTCGCTATCCAATCGAGTTTGAACAATACCATGAAAGCCCCAGTGGTCTAATGGTTAGGACATCTGCATATCAAGCAGGCGGTCCGAGTTTGAGTCTCAGTTGGGGCGACTTTTTCTCATTCTCACAGATTTCCTCATCTTTATCGTTTCAAATTAATTAATTAAATTTCAGTATATCACCGGGCGGTTTAGAATTAATGTTCTTTGCCTGATTTGTTAATAATAATAATATAATATATAATTAATAATGAAATATAAGACACTTTTTAAACCGTTTTTGTAATGATCTTTATTTTTAACTTAAATATTTATGAACTGTAATTTTATGATGTACTATTTTAATCATTGTGTATTTTTATATTGTTATTCTACATTTTATACTTTATTTTTATACGATATTTTTATGTGATAAGTTAGCAAATGCAATTTCCAGTTTATTTGGACAATAACAGTTATCTGTATCTGTATCTTATATTAAGCAAAATGTTATTTGATTGTTTTAACAAAACTGTAATAGTGCTATATTAATCACTGGCGTTTAGGAATGATTTTCTAATGGAATGGTACTAATAAATTAATTATTATTCAATATCATTTCCTTGAAGTCAAAGTTCACATAATTAGGCATAAGTATTAATTAAAAAAAACAATGAAACCAAACAACCCTTTTCTGAAAATTAACATAAATACAGGAAATTACATATAATAATTTCATTCAGTGTAGTATGATCTAGTATCACTTGTACTGTATGTTTTATATATTATCACATTAGTTTTATTTGCTTTTTAAAATGCTAATAATAAAAGTAGTATGTACATATGTAAATATAAATATGGCATAACAAAATGTTAAAAAGGTAGGAATCGTAGGAATCTAAAATAATAAAGACTTTACACTGTCACAAATTCCATAATAATTTTAAACAAAAGTCATTGTTAGAAGACATGTTATAGTCCACCCTCCCAATACCAGACTTTCTGAAAACCGGAAACACTCCAAAACTGCAGACTTTTCTTTAGGTTAAAATGTTCCCAAATTCCCTTTTCCATTAAAAAACAGAATTTCTAGAAAACCAAACATATTAGGCCATTCTAAGTGTGTCGGGAATTGGGAGAGTCAGTTGACTGTAGTAAAATAAATATATTGTTCTGCAGAGCTCATTAAAGTGTAAGCAATATTGTCTATCTATAATATATGTAAAAGTAGCAACTATATGTTAGAATGGACCATAAATAGTAGTATTTTATTATGTAAAACGAGCAAATAAAACAATAAAAACAAAACTGAAACAAAGTATACAAGTACCTCGATATTAGATATCCTGGATTTTACAAACATTTATTCTTACATTATGGCATCATTTTATTTATTTAAATCTTATTATTCAGACAAAAACATTTTTAATATTGCAATTTATAAATTTTCTCGTACCAGTAATTTGTGTTTGATACCTCTAGTTACCTCTTAGTCTAATTGTAGAGTGTCTTATGTAGCAGTCTCTAGTCTAATTGCATATCTAGGCTCGGAGTCTTGGATTTTCTTTCCTATTTTACATTATTTTCAGCATTTTTGTTGCCTCTAAATTACTGTAATATATAAATACAGGAGGACCCCTTATTTTGGACACCCATATTCAGGAGACATTAAGGGTCAATGTATCTTAGCAACCTCTATTAAAGGGATACTTTTGGATCTTGGAAGGTAATAGGGGTTCTCTACTGTATATGGAACAAAGATATATTTAGTCTAAACTGTAGGAGATTTTGGTAGTAGCAAAAGATCTTGATAAGTGTGCTGTGGATTCTCATCAAATATTAGTCCCTGGTATTGCGGTTCTGGTTGCTTTTGCCCACTGCCACTCCTTACATTACCTGGTAGAGACAACATCTGCTTCTTTTTAACGAGCAGATCTTCAAAATGTTGCAACCGAGTTTGGATATGTTGCCCCTCTGTTGTTCGCAACTCAATAGTGCCCTCTCCGGCCATGCTGTTTTTTCCGCCACTAAAGCTAAACTTTTTTTCTTTTACGTTGCGTTCAACAATATTCTTGAATGGCCACCAGTACTCCATTTCACCTGTGGTCGCATTTTGCAGAGATATTCCTGTTATGTCCACTAACAGAACAATTTGACCAGAAAGTTTGAGATGTTTCGACAACTTTGTTTTTATAATCTCACCTGTATATGCATTCTCTGTAAAACAAACAATATATTGACAAAATGTTATGTTATGGTACAAAACATCAAAATGATTTAAAAAAAAATAAGGATAAAAAACACAAAAAATATGCATAGACAAATATATTGTACTATACTGATGTACATTATAAACTAGAGGTTATTTTGAATTCAAATTGATTTAGGATGTACATCTAGATACATGGGATATTAAGGGACACTAGTGTGGCCATCCACTATTAAGGTAACAATTTGTTTGGTCAAAAAGGTGTTCCCTTAACAGTTTTACTCTTTTTGACTTTTTTTTATTAATTATTATTTTTAATTTATATATATTACCTGATATATCACTAGCGCCAGGAATCTTATTACGAAGATAAAAATCAAAAGACATCTTCTCTATTTCTCGTTTCATATTTCGAACAATCTCTTGTCCAATTTTTGTCTCCTTGATAGCTAACATAAGTGTCCCTTCTCCAGTCACACTTCTGCGTCCAACTTCCATAAAAAAGCAACCCTCATTAGTGCCATATTGTCTTACGTGTTTGTAATCCCAGATGAGATCTCCGTGAGTGGTATATGGTTTGTGTAGGCTTGCTTGGTTTTTGTAAAGCTTAAACTCACAAGTTCCTGTTAAGTTCAGTTTATCAGAGAAAGAATTTTGTTGTACTGGCAGAGAATAAGTGTGGATTACCGGTCCTAATGTGGATGATGTGTTCACATATGCTGCCCTTACTGGTCTGTCCTTTTCTGCTATGTCCATGTTTGTTGCCCCTTTATCATTCTGATAATTAAAGTTTTCGTCTGTTGTGTTGCTTTTTGCTCCTGTGTTTGCACTTCCTCTGTTCTTGTCCCCTCCCCTTGTGTTTATGTAAGCATTTGAGTTTTTGTGACCATCTTCTGTATCTGTGTTTGCATAACTTGGTGTTTCCAAAGGGTTCCTGATACTGTTGATTGTTTTTTGAATATTAGATTCATATGTGTGCTCTGAAATGTGCAAAAATATAACCATATATTCATGGGTACATAGTCCAATCAAAGATAAACCTACTGTTTATTAATAGTAAATAGAAAATGTACTTCATAGACTAAGTGGATTGAAGTGTAATGTTTACATTGCAAATTAAAAATTAAACAATATTTAACATTGGATTGATTTCTGTATCTGCCTAGGTCACCTATGTTATACTGTGTGCATCATTTTTTATTGTAGGCCCTAAACCAGGTAAACCTGACATTAATCTTAGACTTACCTTCTGCCATTTTTCTAGTATTTAAAATTCTGTTTTGTCGACGATCTTTCCTCGTTTAAATCCTTTTAATATTTTACTGATTTGCTTTCAATCAGTTTCGACAATAAACGCATGAGGAAGTAAAAAAGTTTTTTTGTCGCCTCTTGTTTACATTCAATGAACTGTAAATTTGTTTTGTTAAGCTAAATAGATATGAGTATCAACATGCTCAGTTTATGAGGGTATGTTTATTGCTTCCTTTGTAATTCCAACTATAATATAAGGTAGTATTTTATACAAGGAAGACTATTAATAATATACAAACATGAATTTTCCTTTATGATGCAAATAATGAATTAGGTTTTAAAGTTAATTTTATAAAATACATGGGACTTAATACTTGAAATATCAAAGTGTGGGCAAAAATGGTTCTTTACAAATGGTTTAATATATAGATATGTAGGTTAACATGTGTCTTGCACTTCACATATAGTAGAATAAAAAAGTGGTGACCTAGACACACACCCTCCCCCAGCCCCACCCCACCCTAAATTGAGGAAATTGCAATAAGAAAGATAGGAGAGACACACACCCTCCCCCAGCCCCACCCCGCCCTAAATTTAGGAAATTGCAATAAGAAGGATAGGACATTATGTTAAGTTCAGTAGTTCATTTTACAATTTTTAGTCCCTGGAACCCACCCCCTCTAATTCCATAATCAGCTGCCCCCACCAGGTATTGTTTTTTTATTCAAATTTTAAAATAGAATTGAAAACATTTAAAACTCATAAGGAATCAAATAAAATATTATATAACATAATAAACTTCCACTGCAATGCCCTTATAAGGAAGTTTGTCATCTATATTCTTATTGAACTTTTCTAAGAAATCGCACTTTTTATATTTCAGCTTAAATGAAGTTGGACAAACCGCTTTGGGACCAGCTCTTCTAGTGTCTATTGCAATGGCATCGCAAAGGCCAGGTTCAAAGGTCATAGTTTGTACAGATGGAATGGCAAATATCGGTCTTGGTAGCCTTCTTTATACAGACACTGAGTATGAATATGAAGCTGCTTCTGTTTTCTATCAGGAGGCTGGCAAATATGCTTGTGCAAATGGGTAAGTGGTTGTCACGACTAAAAGGTAGAAAAAATATATCTCATGTTGCTTGCATCCCCGTATTTTAATAAAAATTTAACAAAAGTATATAAAAATAGAACTATGGGCCTGTTTCTGCCGATGCAAAATACAATACAAAAAAAAATGCATAATGACTTTATATAACATTGTTTGAAGGTTTGCATGGCGAAACCAAATGTTCATATAAAGTTTGTGGTACACCACATGTATTAATTCTGAAAAGAACTGTTGAGTTTCTCGACGTTTCGATCAATATGCTTTGATCGTCCTCAGGAGAGATATCTCTCAAAGCTGGCATATTGATCGAAACGTCGAGAAACTCAACAGTTCTTTTCAGAACTAATATACGTGGTATACTACAAACTTTATATCAAGATTTTATGTAAATTATTTTATTATTGAAATACATATTTAGTACAGTAAAGTATTCTATATGTTTTCAGAGTGTCTGTTTCTGTATTGACAATGGAAGGCGAAGATTGTCGTGTCATTGAACTGGGATCAGTAGCTGATGCTACAGGTGGTCAGGTAAATTTCATTGTTTTAATAAAAACCAAAACCATATTACTCATAGATATAAATACATCATCCATCTATAGTGGAAAGGTCAGGCATTTGTTATATCCTTCATACATCCTTTTCATATCCTTTTATTTTTAACCAACGACTATTAAGTGTTGTTTGACCTAATCTTGATTCAGGATTCTGTACAGCTATAAGGGGTATGGGATTCTTCCTTAGTATTAGTATGCAATGCCGTTGAAAAGTCAAGTGTGTGCAAAATTAGTTTAAAGAAGAATTAAGATGTAGACCCTGGTATCAACCAGATATTTTCTTACCATTTCTAGGATCTATTATTTATTGCTGTCATGAATGCACTGCAAATATTTCAAACTAGGAAGTTTGCCAGTGAAATCTACCCCAGAAATTGTCATAATAGTAATAATCCTATAGTCTATTTAATTATGGTTAAACTTGTTCACCTCAACAGTGTTTTTTTCAACAAGGTTGTAAAGAACTTTCTACTAAATACAATTAAATATAGAATTTTAAAAACATGTAATTACAGTTTTTCTTTCTAAACATTATTATTCCTTACAGTATTCCTTTTTTTAAATTCTTAAAACCAAAATGATGTCATTATAGGTCAATATTGTTCAACCTAACAATTTATCTGAAGAATTTGGTAGCATTCTGCAGGATCCAATCTTAGCTTGCAAAGTTTCAGCAAAATTGATACTACACAAAGGAATGTAAGTAGTAGACTTTTATCAAACAATAAAGAATTATTGATTTAATATAATTCAGTCGGTAAAAGTATATAAAATGTAAAATAAGTTTTGGATAGGGATTAAAAATGTAAATAAATTATATAGCAGAATTCTTACTTAATAGTAAAAGTCCATGTACTGTATACTGCCCTCATATAGATTGGCTGTTTAAATGTGTAAGGTATTGGATGCAAAAATTCTAACGTAATAAAGTCCCTATAATTTATCTATAAATATTTTTATTTTAGGTATTTTCGGAATGAAGATACAGAGGGCAGCGTAGTGAGTCGTAACATTGGCAACGTCACAAGTGACTCTGAAGCTACTTTTGAATTTGGTGTACGAAAAAAGGCAGTTATGCAAGGTTTGATGTTATACTAATATTATTGAATATAATATTTAATATAAATCCAAAGGCAAATTACTGACAATGCTGTGGATATCAGTGGCTGGAGATACAATAAGCAAAAAGTAAAATAGTCAGAACAACAGCAGAGCTTTTTGTCAACACTAGCCCTTCATATTATTTAATATAATATATGTAGTACCTGACCAAGTTGTTCCTCATAATACTTTGTGTTGGAACGTACGGAGCAAACTTCCAGCATGGATATGACATAACAGTTATCCAATCAATTATTTAATTGATTTATTGTCTTTGATTCAATACATGAAACATGACAGAATTCCAAATACTTTGCCTAATTAAATTTGTCAGCATTAGTGGCTTATTGTTTTCCTTTTTACCTAAATCATAGTAATTAAAATGGTTTATTGTCTATGTGATTCATTCATTTTACCCACAGTGCTCTATGATAACCTTGGTGGAACGATGGTAGGCTCCGACCAAGCAGCAGGTAAGCCTTTAATTGTTTTAATGAAATGATTCACAATGGGGAAAAAACCTTCATAGATCACAAAATAATTGAAAATAAATTTGATTTTCTGAAATTTTTCTTATAAAGGATAATTGTTTTCTGATAATTGTTAATTAATATATGGTAACAATTTGTATTTAGATTGAATGTACAAAATTAAGCTACTTGTCAATATAAACAATTACCGTTTCCCTATTTTCAGAGGAGCCAATATACGATACTGTGATGGCAACAAGTGCGATTGAAGGATTAGAACGTCTGCCTTTCCAGTTGCAGATACGTTACACAACTCGTACCGGATCAGAGTGTCTACGTATTATAACCATGGATAGACCAGTGACAAAGGACCGTCAGTTTGCTGAGCAAAGCAAGTCTTTTTAATTTTGTTCTACCTCAAAGCCTGCATATTTCTAGTTTTGGTTTTTCTCAAAGCACTGAAGTTCAGAAAGCAATTGTCACCCCCACCCCCACCCAATTGATATTTCAACCAAATAAACTATTCTTTAAGCAGCTCTTAATTTGCTCAACTATATATACATACTCATCCAACATTTCTGGCTCAAAAATATTTCCATTGCTTGGTAATTACGCACACCATATTATTCTATCAATTATCAATTTGATTTTTATTGTTTTTTTAGACTTAAATGTAGCGGTTCTTGGGACACATGCAGCTCAATCAACTGCTAAACTTGCAGTAGATGGTCTGTATGGAGAGGCGCGTCTAAACGCAATTGTGACACAGAAGTTAGTTGAGCGACATGTGTAAGTACAGAAAGTATAGCCTACGGAATATTTGCTATAATGATAATTTTGGATGATTATAATTGGAGACAAGTTTTGAAAATTATTTTTATTATTATTGTTCTTATATATTAGTCTGTCTATATTAGACAGATTAACATATTTTTACTGATAGAGGGCACTCTTCATTTATTTTGTATTTTGCAGGCAACAAAAGGAAGAAGATGACGAAGGGATTTACCAAACGTTTGTTAGCAATCTAGCACCTATTGACTCAGAACTTAACAGAGTCGCTGATGTAAGATAGTGAATCTGTTTTAACTTTAAAACCACCCTGTGTAAACAATATGCTTGTTTGTGATATTTATTATTATTTTTATTATTATTCTGGAACTGTATATATTCATACAAGTAGTGTGTTGTGGGCAAAGAAAGAATGAGATAAGACATAGACATAAGACATAGACAAAACACATAAGAAAACTTTATTACCAACAATTTGAAGGAACTACAAGCGCTTGCAATCAAACATATATAAAAATAAAGAGATATACAAATTGCCAGTCCTTGGCAATTGACTGTTTAGTTTTATTTATAATAAGATACATATTTTAATATCACAAATAGTTGTAGAACCTCTCACAGATTGACCGTTTAAAACATAGTTATATCAGCTATATTATCACCACTCAATATTAATTCTTTTAGGCTAACAGTCAAGAAATGAATGCCAGTCCAAGTGAAGAAGAAGAGGCATCCAGTCCAAAGGACAAGAAAGCTAAGAAGAAGTCCAAAAAAGTGAGCAGGAATACACTTGTTTTCATAACTGTGCCTTTCTACATCCAGTTTCATAACGTCTATGAGTGCTCACTGGCTAAACCCAGGGCCCCCGGATCTTACGGGACCCTGATCTATGTGTCCAGATGAAAAAACAGGCATTAAAATATGTCAAAAAAGGCTAAAAACCCGAGACCTCCAGCATTGGAGGGCCACTTGGGCTTCCTAAGCCAGGGGCCTCAGGCCTTTGCTTTACGCCATTTTTCTAAAAAATGATTTTAAATTGTTTTTGTTTTTCTTATAGGGCAAAATTTGGCGAAAGAAGGTAACAGATCGGTCAGCAAGTATCTTTTACAAAACAAAAAACGTGACTGGCAAGGATTTTTATGTTTAGATACAATATTATTTGCTACTGCTGGTCAGTACAACTCGGTTTCTTAACCTTTGACCTTTTTAAATCGATTACTGTTGTACCAAAATTATGGAGGAATTTTTGCAAGCATGTTTTAGGTACATGATCATTAAAAGAATGTACACACATACTTAAAGTCATGTTCACACTAAGCCTGAATCAGTTTCAATGTGAATGTAGCTTTATACTCTTTACATTCTGTTCAGACGATTCAGAGCGTAACAGCTAGTCTTATTGGTATTTAATCATTCCATTAATACTTTCAATGCATTAATTAATAATACATTTATTTGTATATATATCTGTTTTACCTTTGTATTACTATAGAAATTTAAGATATTATTATCATACTAATACAGTGATATCAAAATTTGATATTTGCTGTTACCATATAATTTATATACCACCTTGACTATAGTATATTTTGATCGTTAATGACATTAAAATATTAATTGGTTTATATAATTATTAACATATTATTCAGAGATCTAATATATTTTAGTATATAATATTTATAATGAATTTTAATAGTACAGTATTATTAATTATTTACTAAAAACTTTGTTTTCCTGTATAATATACAGTTTATCTTATTATTTAATGAATTATGTAATTATACAGTTGGTTCTTATACAATTTTATTCCATTTTTAATACATTTTAATAATGTACTGCTTTTCACTGCTGAAATATATGTGTAGCTAAAATTATATTTTCCTCAGAGAATTTCTTTTAGCTTTGAGTAGTTTTTGTACACTGCAGCTCTTTCAAAAAAGAAATTTTATCTTTTAGAATTATGTTATTTTATGAATTATTGTAGAACATCATTCATGTGGGTTTGTTAGATATACTTTATCATTTTAACTTTTATAATAAATAAATGATCAACTGATCCTTTATTATGCACAAATAACTGTTAATATGGTGATCATTTATTCATATTATTTTATTAGGTTCTTTAATTAGGTAATTTAAAGTGTCAAAAAAGACAAATTAATTGTCTGTGCAGTATTTTATATTTATATTGTTATAGTAGACTAAGATTAATATAGTAAGACTTATAAAAACCTATGATTTTTAACATATTTATACATAGTGTAGCAAATAATAACATTCCATATTTCTTATTTCTAAAATTGTAATGATTTGGGCATCTGTTCTTTTTTTAAATGAAAATTATTGCATTGGTGTGTTTGAATGTTTTATTTTCTTTTTTTCAATTCAATTATTATGTATCATAGTACAGGGATTTATTCGTAAAATGGCCAAAATATCAACCTATAAAAATATATACATGAGGTAACGTGCGCACAACACATTATGTGGTATAAATTTAACCTATATTATATCAACAAATAATAGACTGAGGCGAAATATTGACCCGGTTTCAAAATATGTAATGTGATTGGTAACATGCGCAGAACAACCTGCAGTTATGCCAAAAAAATAATTATGTTAACGAAATAAATAATGGTGGTTTTTCGAAGAAGATATCAAACTTTTTAAAATTTCAATTATCATGCACTAAAAATAAAGCTAACTATGCCTATATAATGCGTTAGTATAATTTATGGGGTCATAGTATCAATAGTAATCAATATATGGGTAAATTATTCGAAAAACATAGAATTGTCCCACAACCAACTATTTCCTTTGCCCTCTTGGCGTTCCATACGCCTGGGCCATGTGGCGAATTTAGTACCTGGAAACTTCAAGTCACGCTGCAGCAGATGTGAATATATTATCGTTGTTTATTCAGCTTTTAAATTAAATACAAGTTTGCTTTATATAACATTAATTAGTGACATTAATTAAGATGTTGCAATACCTACATGAATCAATTTGTTCTTTGGGTCATAGATAAATAGATGTTGAAGTGTCTAGCCTAGCTAGGCTTCGTTCATTTGTATTGTACACTTACACCACCGGCATTCACTGCTTCTAGAGGGGTCTTGTCCTCTCGATCGATACAATCAAGACGGGCCTAGGAACAGTCTATTGATTTTTATTACAAAATGGCAATAAGCAATAAAGTATGTGTGTGTTATTGTGTCGTGTTGATGTTAGTTCTATGCGAAAGAATTTGTGAAGGTGCAGATTCCAAGCAGGATCCGAAAAAACCAATTCCAACAAGACAAGAAAAGAAAACAGAACCACAAAAAGAAACTGCTGCTGGTGTTGGGGAGGACAGTGTTATTACACTGTTATCGAGAAATCAATTCGAACAGCTAGCAATGGCTGGAAAACACATGATTGTACAATTTGGTAAGATTTTAATAGTATGTTATATAATACTCTCCAACAAGTCTGCCCTCTGCAATATTATATTCTACCGTAACAAAACAAAGAGAAAACGCTAAGCATTTGCACCTACCGGCAGGAATGAACGAAAAGGTAAGTAAAGTATAAAAACAAAGTGTTTGATATTATATTATATTTAAACTGGTTATTTTATTAAAACATTTGAATTACAGGAAGTCCAAATTGCCAAAAATGTAAAGAATTTCAAAAAGAATATGAAAAACTTTCACATATATTGATTGGCGAGGGAATTGGAATTTATCGAGTAGATGATGCAACTCTTACCAGACAATATGGAGTACCAAGGCTTCCCACTTTGATATATTTCAGAAGTGAAGGTCTACCTGTTATGTATTTTGGTGAGTATTATGGTACTACAATTCTTGATGTAAAATAGAGTGGTAACAGTACAAAATCCTACTTGTCAAACATCAAAATAGTTTTTATTTTATTATTAAATATGATTATGATACTACAGTAGTACAGTATAACCTCTCCTTGTGTACACCTCTACTCGGGGGAAGACACTCCTATAAAGGGGACACTTTCCTGTGAAGTATATTGTATGTTTTAACACTACAGTAATAACAACCCTATTTACAAGGCCCAATGGCAATGTTCAAAGGTTATGGCTTATGGTGGCGAGTGCCATTTAAAAAAAATTTCATACACATCCAACAGCGAGTAACTCGCCAATTACAAGATGTATAAAACTATTTAATAATTTATCATGCTTATAAACTAAGTCTCTAGGAAGTGGCGTTGAAAGAGTCGTGAGTTACAACCCTGTAACTAGGTCGGAATTGGACCCCGGACCTTTGGATTGGAAGGCAAGCACATTAACCATTGATACAAAATGTGTAAATGTATTATATTACATACTTTAACATATCCTTTATTTACTTGTCTAGGTGGACTGGATGGTTATGCAATTGCACAATGGGTAGATTCTAATACAAATCAGATTACTGTTAATTTATTTGATGATACCTTTGAGCATTTAACACAGGCTTCCACAGGTGCAACCACAGGCAATTGGATGGTTAACTTGTAAGTTTAAAAAATCACTAGTAATGTAAACTGTCTATACCTGGTTAACATTGAAGAACTGGTGCATTTATAAGCTAGGCCTACTCGTATGGTGTGTCGGTTAATTTACAATAGTCTTAAATTCAATTTATTTGGTTATAATTCATGGAAACATGGCTAACATTGCTCGTCAGAGATAAAACAATATAATGATGTATGTCTGTATAGGGCATAATATGAATTTCTCAGTTTCCAGTTAAACATGATTTATATGGATTTTAATTACAAAGTAACCGATATACATGTTATCTTGATTTTGTTATTTGTTACAGCTGTAAGAAAGATGTCCCAGGATGCTTTGCACTCTCTGCATCATGGGAAGGTGCAGCTGCCAGGTAATCCTCTTGATAGTCGTCTGTAGGATTTTTTAAATGCCCAGTTGTCTAACTATGGACACAGGCATACCTTCATCGTCTAATTAGGATGTATGCATAATGAAGCAGAAGATACTATGTTCAAATTTCGTTTGGGGCAGCTTTTTCTTAATCTCATAAATACCATTTTTAAATAAATTCATTTCCAGTATATCACTGGGCAGTTTCTATATACCTGTAAATTTACTAATATTATTATCATATTTTCTATCAGATTACAGGGTCGTGCAAATTTTGCTTATGTTGACCCAACTAAGAATGAACTATTAAAAAGAAGATTTAACATTGGCGATAGCTTACCTGTTATTATGCTGTAAGTAGTATATATAAATATAGAAAATTGTAATTTGATTGGGCAGACATAAAGAGTCACATGAATTATTATTATAACACATCTACTGTAAGTGTATTCTTGCTATTTTATTGGTTTATTTTGTATGTGCTATACATTGATGGATGCTGATTATTTGAATAAAGTTTACTATATTTAAACTTAACAGTAGATGTGGTTTTTAATTGGGCCAGAAAAAAAAAAGAAATCACTAATAACATTTTTCTTTGTGGATTTGAACTGATTCACAAGCTTTAAAAAACAACAGAATATTAAGCCTTTTTGGTTTATAAAATTTCAGATTTCGTCAAGGTAAGCAGTACGTTTACGAGTTACCAGCCAAAGACCCTGCTTCATTAGCTGTATTTGCAGAAACGGGATACCAGCATGCCAAAGGCTCACCTGTTAGTTTACAAGCATCTCCCTTGTAAGTTGAACACATTGTTTGCAAAGGATTCTGTTTCTTGCGAGGTGTATGTAGTGGTGTTTAAATAATCGATGTACTGAAACACACGTGATATCAGCGATCGAACCCAGGAACATGGGCCACTAGGCAAGCTTGTTAACCATTAAGCGCCATTGCCAACCAGACAGGTCAATGCAAATTTAAATCCTTGTGTACAGTAGTAGATTTCCTTTTTATTTCCTAACTTTATCTAGACAAATTCACTACTACTACTACTACTACTACTACTACTGTATCATATGAATCCATGGGACACTGTGTCTGCACATGCTTAATACATTACTCACATGTGATGCACATGTTATCTGTATCACAGTATTTTCCTAGATCTGCCTGAATAACTTACGTTATGATGAATGAGCATGTTGTGTGTTCTCCAGAAAATATAACCTCCTTTAATCTATAAACTGGGTAAATATCAATGAAAATACCTTCAGGTTATTTTTATATACTGTACAATCAAATATTCTTTTTTATTTATAATATACAATAAAAATTGTTATTTTTTCCCCTTGCAGTGATACTTTAGTTGAAAGACTTGCCTATAATCTTAAGGTTGGTTTTATATTATTACATTTTATCGATGTCTCAAAATAAATTAAAACATATTTAAATTTAGTTAATCAATTGATATTTTGTTTTAAATATAGGAATTTACTTCGGATAAGGACATGGGAACTCTTTACATCTGTTTTGGTGCTATGTTTGTTATTGTTGTCATGGTGATAGCATTGGTTGTAGAATGCTGTTATGTCACATGTGGTAGTAGCAAAACAACATCTAAAGAAAAAAAGAGCAAGTAGAAATCAAGGATAATATTTGTGTTTTAATAGTTTAGTACTTTTAAAATCTTTTCTTTTATTGTAGATCGTAATATAGAAAATCGTTTGTTTTAGTTTTTTGTAGATAGTAGATATAGAATATCTTTTGTTTTAATAGAGGGAAATGATGAACAGGCATCTACATCAAGTTGGGTACAGTATAATAAAATCATCATAAACTATTTTGGGGGCACTAATTTCCTTATTCTTGTACACAGTGGCTTTTAACTTTTTCCAAAAATGTTCTCCAAAAACAAAAAAATACATTATTGAACAAAAAGGAACTTTTTGAAGTTTAAACCATTGACAAGTGTACTGTGTATTGGTTGTGAACTTATATATAATATTATAATATAAATAAGATTGTTATCCATGCATTTAGATATTATAATACTGTATATATTGTCACCATGCTGCCAGTGGTGCTTTTGGGCCTCTTGGGTTTAGCCAGTGAACACTCAGAGCCATTAGTCCACTGTATACTGCTACATACAGAGCAGGCAAAAACTGCGACAAAATAATTGTAATATGTAAATCATATTCTGCGCTATCAAACTTTATGTGATGTGCCCATATATGGACATGATGATGTCATATCACTACCATATTTGGGCATATCGCTACCATATTGGACACATCACACTTTTTTTGTCAAACTAGTGATAGTGTAGACAGAGCTTAAGGATTTATATAGAATCTTTACCTCACAGTACATTGCTACGATCCAAAACTAACTTACTACACAAACTATTTATTCTTGCATTTAAAAATGATCCTACCTAATTTAATATAATTTAAGGGAAGTGTGATTGCTGAATACGCCCATAGAGCCCCACCCCCTTTTAAAAGAAATAACCTCAAATCTTGTTAGTTTGTTTACTCAATAGTGTTGCATGACATAATAATTTATATAATTTATTTTGGTGCATGTATCATTGATTTTGTTTTTAAAATAAAAGTGAATAATGTACATTACTTGCTCTGTTGTCAAACGTTTTTTTTATATGAATAAATGGTGCAGGTCTTGCGCTACTCCGAAATAAAAGGCAAATTTTGGAAAGAAAAAAGTCATTTCTCATGACACTCAACCACCCCCTCCTTCCCCTACATAGTAGTACTACTACACCCCCTTCCCCCACTCCTCCACTGTGTTTAAACTTACAGAATATTGTTTTTACAAATAATTGTTTATTAATAAATTTCATTAACGAAAACGTACGACTGATTGCCCTTTGATTCAGAAGAAACTAACTATTGCATTTACGCCCTCACACACTGCCCACACCAACCATGAAGATTCAATCCTTTTGTAATATCACACAATGCGAAGACAATGTAAACTATTAAGATGTCAGTGAAAATTACCAACCACTCAATGGCGGGAACAATAGTGAATAAGATGTTAGGGCCTACAGAGCTACCGCTTCGTCTACCCAAGAAAAATAATATCTTTAAAGGAATCTAAGGAGGTTATACCATTGCGATCGATTACAGGTAAGGTGAATTTAACGTTAGGTTTACGGAACAATTAATACTGTATAATATAACAACAAGTGATGCCAATCAATTCTGCGATAATTTTCAATAAAGAACATCGTCTATTGTTACCGAGCCATGATGGTTGAATGAATACGATCGATTTGAATTCTCATTATTATTACTGTATTATTATTAGGCCCTGTTTCTATTATCATTCAATATATGTTTACTGTATAATAGGTAATACAATCAGCAATAAACAGTAATGATTTTTATTAATAATGCATTTGACCAGACATACGTGGTAGTTATAAAAACAATTATAATAATATATATCGTTTCATACTTTACAAATGAACTCGAACTTTAGGACAATCCGAGAAGAAACAATTATAAGATATATCGTTTCATACTATACATGAAATTAACTAAATTTAGGACAATCAGAGAAGGAAAGTAATTTATTGCTTAAAAAACATAAAAAAATAACTATTTTGATATATAGATATAGGTAAAGATAAGGACGGCCTGCTATTAGGCAACCTCCCACTCAACATTAAGATTTGATCATCCCAGCCCAACATGTTTTAAAATCCATGGAGGAAAAA
Source organism: Antedon bifida (assembly GCF_963402885.1). NCBI lineage: Eukaryota > Metazoa > Echinodermata > Crinoidea > Comatulida > Antedonidae > Antedon > Antedon bifida. The sequence goes on along the minus strand of NC_136226.1, from coordinate 9,173,889 downwards.
TTTTTTTCCTCCATGTAAAATCCAACAAACAATATGGAAATATTATAACGCTATTGTTTACCTTCATGATTAGCTTCGCCCTTTAAGGAGTCCTAGGGGGATTAAAAGAAAATACAAATAAAACAATTAGCCACCGATGTACCGTATTCTTTTGGGTTGCGTGTGTGCTGCCGTGTGTGTTTTTAAGATAGTTTGAATGACAGTCTCAACATTTTTAATTGATTTTACCTCCTTGCAAAACAAAAAAAAACACCAAACACTAATGAAATAAGACGTAACACTTTAAAATTTAATTTGAAGGAAATAAAATGTTGATTGATTTGATGAATCAATTAAGAGGCTCTTTGAATACACTTGTTGATTGATTGTCTGATAATGATGTCATTGATATTGATTATGATGTCAGATAATGTTGACAAAGCCATGCAGTAAAAAATAAAAGTATGAAGGTTAAAATCTCGATGTCAAGTGGCTCATTATGCGGCCTCCACATGGATGTAAATAATAATAATTGATCACTTTATTTATTTATAACACAATTCCGTAAAAATCAAAGACATTTAGAATAAATTGCATAAATGACGATTTTTGTCATGTAAACATAACACATTTACATTTTAATTCAAATTTACATTATAAATTTACATTTAAATTCACATTTACATAATGGCAATGTCGGCGACAATTAGAAAGTGCAAGAGGTACTTAGTAGTTTCTTATGAAGTCCGGCACCCGATTCTCTGTATAGGCCTCCGTAAAAAAATCTAAAATGACTAAAAAAAATTCGTCATAAAATAAACAAGGTCATATTGTTTTGGTGATGATTGAGGAGGAGAGTGGATAATTAAGATGGGAATATGAAGGTGTTTTTGGTGATGGTGATGACGTTGATAATAGATGACGGAAATGATGTAAATGATGAAACTTTATCAGTTATATCTCGCGCTTTGACATTTAGGCCTACCGGACATTATAATATTACAATAATATAATAATAATATAATAAGCATAACAAACAAATAAACTGACTATAATAATACTAATTACCTATTTTCAAGCAAGTGGTCGATAAAAAGCCGTTGTTTATGTTATATTTGAACTGATGAAATACTATAATCGAGTATTTCCTTATGTAAACACAATTTACGTAACTGTGTAACATGAACAAGAGTAAAACACCGATGAACTGTATAAAAATGAGCACAATCATAGAATCTACAGAGCTGTAGTCATTAAAGATTTGATTTATTTCGTCTGAATTACAATGGAATTAAATGAGACATGATGAACAACATATAAGAGGTTTATCGGTCTATAAATGTAATTTATGAAAACTGTTAGTGTTAGGCCTACGTTATTGTATTGTATACATTGAATTTTTTAAAGAAAATGCTGTGAATTGTCATTATTATGTAGTACGTTACGTCATCAAACAATTATCACTAATTATGTAATACCCGTACGCCCGCGATTCTTTGTATACTCCGCATCTCTAAAATTATATAAGTGTAAATTGTTTTATAAGTCTTGGCGTGTGACGCTGTGTTACAGGATTTACCTACTTTACTGTAGAAATTAGATACAGTGCCGAGAATCAGCAGTGGGGTTACAGTTATACATGTTCATTTTGTCCCACAGAAGATTACTATAGTCAGTTATAGGCCCTACATCTAAATAGGCATGTCTTAAATCATCATTCTCTCAAATCTTATTTTGTATCATTTTATGCTTTCTTATGTCACTGATGTTAGACAAACTCACAACAAGAAATTTGTGTCCGGAGAATGAACTTTAACACCTAATCTTACCCGTGGAACAACATTCCCTAGGCAGCCAATCACATTTGAATTTTGTACAATGATTTTGTATACATACTCGTCATTACTGTATTAAAACATCAATCAATCTTAATATCATTCATAAGGTGATAACAATGCGTGAAAGATAATGCGAAAATCGTTAATTTCACAACTTAACATATTACACTATAAAAGCAACAGGTTAATGCAGTGTGCTTTATGGGTCTACTCCGACTATAAAACACGCAATGTAATTATTATGATGGCCTATTATGTATTAAAATACTGGATCAAATGTTCTACATAAACCAATCATTCTTGTTGTATTACATTCAATGGCAAAACACAGAGCAACGATTAGTTTTCATACGGTTATTATATTGGTTGTCATGGCAATTAGTGCCGCTGCAGTGTATAGCTAATAAGGTAATGCTTTTCCTTTGTTAGGATAGTCAGGAGGACTGATTAGTAATAGGACTGAAAAGCAATTTAAAGCATGTTTTCATTATTTTGTTTAATAAGCAACCTTTATTTTATCGATTTTACGAGAAATAACTGTATATATACAAAAAAGCAAAATATTAAAACGTGGATAATTTTATAATTATTAATAAATATATATATGACCCAATAAATATTATTTAACTAAGCTAAGTACTTCTCTGCTACGGATGAGTTCTGTCTAAATAAAAATGTTTATCAGGAGAATAATTATTATCATCGTTATATTTATCACCATCATGATCTCACATTTCGACATGGCATTTCGAGTGGCATAGTGCGAAAAATCGGGCGCGTACAAATAGGCCTACTGATAGGATATTATATATTTGTAGACGCGCGCCAAGTGATTTTTTAAACCAATGAAGAAGGTTTATGCAGTGTCATGAATGGGTTTGGACGCAGAATATTATGAAACTGAAACTTCCAAGCATGGTAGCTAAATATTTAGACTTGCCCCAAGTCTGTATTTATTGTCTTTTTATGTTAGTCCACCAGTCAACGCATCGATTTTTTTCTAAAAATACAAGCTCAAGTAGTATACGTATGAAACGCCATATGTGCCAAAATATTTATCTTTTTACTAATACTAAGTCAAAACTCTACTAAATATTATGCCTATACAAGGTAATTAATTCAGTATGCATTAGCTTGTATAATCATTTATTCATCATGCTATTGTGTTGTAATGTAGATGTAATTAGACCTATCTGACGTACAACAAAAACACAATACTGTAATGTATTTTATACCAAAGAGAAATTAATATTTTTACCAATTACATCATACATAATGCTCAGTAATTATGTAGGCCTATTTATAAAATACCAGAAATAGAGAAAATTAGAAACACGAAAACAAAATTTGTATCGTAAGGTTTTTATCGTCAACATGGCAGTATTATTCACTTTATCTAAAACTTGGTTCATACTATTATTTCATTGCGGAATGATTTGTCAAACTAGTTGCGTTGCGCGTACGTCCTTGTTTCCGTCATAATGTGAACAAAGTGTATCAAGTGTTTTTTGATTGAATTCAACTGAGCTTTATTATAAATATAGTACTTTCTTATTTTGTCTGTGACGTGTACCTGCTAGAATCAGACGTCCCAAACCGTGTACAGTACAAGAGGTTAGAAATTAAAGTAAACACGTTTGTTTACCCGTATGATTAATTTACATACAGCTGGACTTACACCATGAAAGATATGACGCAATAACATATTTCATTTCAATTATACAAAAAAATATCTCAATATTATTAGCTGAACTTCAATTCCCACACATCAATCAATGTTATTGTTAGCTGTATTATGACGTAGGCGGGATGTGTATATAAGTTGCATAAGGGAAGCGATTGATTTTCTATCATTATAGTCAAAATAAAAAAAAAGTTAATTCGAATGTTTTTTGTTTTGTGTAGGCCTAAAAGTGTACGATGCGAGATACTATGAGACGGTCGGGCGATCAGTTCTCTAGGGCCACTGTCTCATCAGACACAACCTTACACGGTAGGTGGTTTGAATATTATTATTTACTGTATACAAATAGTACATGCAAGTGGTATATAAACACTGACCCATGTGGAATACAAGCAACTGAATGTGCTCTTTACTGTCTCTGGACTTAAAACCGTCGAGAATCAGGTGCAGTTAACAACTATTCTTAAAATTACAGAAATTATTTTTCATGTTATTAATGTTTTCATAACAAGTCTTAATTGTTGTTTTAATATATGATTAATATTAGCATCCTTCGTGCATGGATATCAAATACCACTCCGTTGGTGTGCAAAATCCTAAATATATCGATCTTAGGCTACTGTCCCATCATAATTTGTAAACCAGAACATCTTCGAGTTTTCAGTTGTTGGTGTGTTTGTTCTATTCTAAATTATTCACTTTAAAGAAAGAGTCTGAAGATGTAATACATTTAAAACAATATTACCCCTAGTAATACAATGCTCGTTAACAAAAACCTTTTAGTGCACATAAGTGGACATGGTAAAATTACTTTAGTACACAAAACGTTTTCCAGTGGTGCTAATTACAGTCAATATTATGGCTTTAATATAAATCTGTATAGTGGCCAGGATGAGGCTTAGCAAATTAAATACTTTATTTAAACAAAGATGATGTGGTAATCCAGCTTGTGATGAGAGAGACCCATGCCATTGTTAATTCTGTACTAAACGGCGTTGGTCTTAAAATCATTGGATTTTTTAATGAAAATAAAGAGTATTTAAATAAAAACAACTATACTAAAATGAATATACAGTAATATATAAAGTTAATGTGTTGATAATAACCTAACTAGGCTTACTTTCTAGGGTTGAAACTAATTAGCAGGTACTTAATTATTAATAAACCAAATTACGGACACGCCCTGATTATTTAAAATGTTTTCATATTATGGGGTAATGTTATAGTAGAAGATATGCATCCTCCACACGCCCCCCATGCAATCTGAATTTTTTTTATCATATACCAAAATAGATTTCGTTTTGAATTGAACAGCACAATGATTTTAAACATAAGCGTTAAAGTACACCATGCTATTGAGCAAAATGCACCACATGGGTGAACTCTCCTGAGCAAAGTATAGTTTTAAATACATTTTAATGTATTTAAAATATATTGAAAATAATATGTATTGAAAGGTTATACAAATGTTATTATCATACTTAATTTACATTTATGAATGAATAATTAACGAATTGTTTGTTTTTGCGATATATCTACTTCATATTTATATCCGTTCAATAACACGTCTTGGTGTTATTGTTGCTATTGATTAATACTTAAGCTACGTACATCTACTAATCAACAAAGTCAATCATTTGTAATTGTGTGGTAGTGGGTGCTTCTAACTTAGTATTAGATGACGGTAATTAAAGCAAATAAAAGAACACACACGCATGTTTAATGTAATTATGCATGAGATGGAGATTATTCATGTAATCATCACCACAAAACCATTGCTAATCATTCACACTACAGTATTCAAATAAAGCCTAATCATGGAAAATGGCCTAATATATAACGTAAAAAAAATCAAGCTATCTTTTCATAAATTTAGAATAAAAACGATGCAACAAAAAATACGTATTAATTAAATCCGTTATTTTAGTGTTCCTTTGATTTACGTAAAACACAATATCTTCAATCATTTACATAGATCATGGAGGTATAAAATTAGATCTAATTCTATACCTCCATGCATAGATACACACAGTTTTCACTAAAAATAGCCATTCAATAGGAGATTGTTTATCTTAAATGATAGTAAATAATACCATAAATACGTCATTATTACGTTAGTCACAAAGTTTAACACGCGCGATATAAAAGCCTCTTCCGATATGCCTAAATTGTTGTTATCTTGGTGTTATATATTATTTATATTTGGTAGCCTCTTCGTCAGATTATAATCTTCGGTATCTAGAGTCTCAATAAGGTCTCTCGGTCGGTCACTTGTATACTTGCTTCCAGCTTTTTGTTTTATTTAAGAAAGAATCTAAATTCATCTTTATTATTTATTGTTCTTACTACTAATTGTTAATGTTGTCGAAGTTTGTTGTCGACAATTTATTTTTAATTTTAAAAATGATTTGATTGATTCACCGGTTTTTGTTTTAGGAATCAATGCTGGGAAGATAATAAAGACAAACCTGATGAATGGGTTAAAGAAGATGTACACATGGCTGGTATGGTTACTGGTGGGCCTTTTGTATTATGTCAACATATTCTACTGGTTATATCGTATCTTTAAGTCTTTATGGAAACCAAAGCCTTATCGTTTAAAGCGCTATGACTATGGAGCTACGATTAAGTATCAACCGTCATTAATTGAACGATGCCGTTTGTATTTTATTGGCGGTAAGTTTCTATTGTCAAAGGTAAATGCGGCACCGGTATATTGATAAATTCGGCACCGGTATATTGATAAATGCGGCACCGGTATATTGATAAATGCTGCACCGGTATATTGATAAATGCTGCACCGGTATATTGATAAATGCGGCACCGGTATATTGATAAATGCGTCACCGGTATATTGATAAATGCGACACCGGTATATTGATAAATGCTGCACCGGTATATTGATAAATGCTGCACCGGTATATTGATAAATTCCTATAACCAACGTCTACGTCTAAATTTGTCTTCATCTTAAAGTCGATAGTCATTTAACTATTGATGCTAAATCATCATTTTTTTTCAATCATTCTTTAGAATCCGGTCAAAAAAAGCGACTTCTCTATTGGATCTCAGATAAACTACCTACGTTTTGCATCGATGATTTTTCCAACTGCTGGTCAAATGGAATTGCGATATGCGCTCTTATTGATGCAGTGGTACCGGACACTTGCCCAAGATACGATCTACTAAACCCGGAATATATGGCCAATAATTGCCGACTAGGCATGCGTCTAGTTGCTAAAGCATTAGGTATCGCTGAGGTGAGTCTATAAAACATATTAATATTAGGACAAGTGCACCTTAGAATTCATCTGAAAGCTCTAATACAAAGTTCAAAATATAAACAAATAGGCATGTATGTGATACTTGTACATTGGACCTCCAATTTCAAGTCCTTGTCCAAGAAGACTTGTTCTTCTTGTATCCACATTACGGTACAAAGGTCATATCATTTTCATCATGTCTTTAAAGATATAACGTCCCCCTGACAAAAATGTAAAACTTTTTTGTTGTTGAACGAATGGGCCATTTTAATGTCACATAATAGATTTTAAAAGTAAAATCATTATTTTTGTTCGTTGTTTCCACTGAGAAATTGAATATCTTGAAACTACAAAATGGCCTATTCTGAATTCAATTTTAATTCATCTTTATTGTTCATGTTTTTTGAGACAATATAAATGCGCTGTCTACCTCTTACGTCACATACGATTTGTATATCATTTATGCAGGATGTATTTAATTTCATATACATTTACAACTGAAAAACAAATATATTATTAGACGTACTTGGCCTGAATAATGCATAGTGAAGATGTTATTGTGAGTGGATGGATCTTTTGATAGATCGTCTGGTTATACATACATATATATTGAGATATATTATTTAATACTTTGTAATGAATGTAGAATGTAATTACTGTGTATTTGCAGTTCGTTAATAGTTTTAAAATTGATTCACCTATCAATTTTACAGCCGATGACACCAGAACAGATGTCCAACCCACGTAAAATACAAGAGAACATAATGATAGGCTATTTACAGATGATACAGTATGCTAGTGTAATCCCCGTGAAAGAACCAGAACGAATTATGTTAAAATTGGAAGAGACCATACAGGTTTGTATTGTGTAGTCCTGTTAGCTATTAACGTTTAAAGACAATAGAGTTAATTAAAAGTTATAAATAGGCCTAGATCTATCATTTTAATGTGTGCTGTAGATTCATTGTATTTTTATTGTTTAAATTATCCATATTTTAATATTTTAATTGTTTTAACTCTGAGCTTGGAGATTAATATAATTATTCTGATTCTGATCCAAGAAAAGTGTATTGTTATTCTTTTTAAATGGACCAGTGACAATTTCTTAAATCTTTAATCTACACAGTATGGGGTCAATTCGATTTAACATTTCTGCATAAATAACATCAATCGAATACTAACCTTTTCTTCTTTTTTTTCGATTACTATAAAGGTAAACGATAAAGAGTGCAGGGCAACCGGAAGTGGACTTGTTGTTGCCATTGAAGGAAAACGCACAAAATTCAACGTGCACGCGGACGCATTTATTTGGAAAAACATCTACGTTGAAATCTCAGGTCCAAACGGCGAATACTGCAAACGTAAAATAAATCACGCTCAGGTTGATCGCGCACAAACATCATCACGAAAAATATCGGGTGAAAAAGATGAACCAGACAAAGATAATAGATTTATATTTTTTGATTATGAGGAGATAAAAGAAGGAGAATATCAGGTGATATACACACCATGTAATGTTGGGACCTACGCAATTAATATAACATGGGGCGGAGAACATATAAAAAATAGTCCCTTCAGTGCCACTGTTAAAGAGCCTAGATTGAACAGTGCATCTAAATCGGAAACCGGGTCTAAAAGGGTATCATTTAACACAGACAATCATAAGCAAAACATGACGTCAGCACCCACAGGCAACACTCCAGTAAAATCTGGAAGACGACAATCTCTGTTTAGACAATCTAATCTTGAGTCGGATATTTTGGAAGATCAGCCAAGATCACAATCAGTGTCATCCAATGATCATCGTAACTCTGTAAAATCCCCTATTAGTAGAAGTGGTTCAATCTTTGGCAAAAGTGTGAAGAACACAAACGGACGTCGAGGGAAAATAATCAGAAAGATTATTAAGTGCCCTTCTGGAGATAAAGAAATTCGGTACGCTTCAAAATCATTATCAGCACAAAAAAGTGTTGTTTCATCTAAGGACTCAAAGCGTTCTGCTGGAGGACCAAGGCATGGCAGTAAACAGACAGCAGGCAGCGAAGATAAGTATGGCAAATTTGCCGATCGTTTATCGAAACAACTGATTGGTCGAGTTTATTATGAAATTACGAAAGAGATTATTCAAGTTAAATCTAGAAATATGTGCGACGTTGTGCATAAAACAGGTGCCAGTGTAGGAAAAATTAGTACCTTACAAATACCAGATTCAGAAAGTATTGTTAAGAATGACGAGAGTAGTACAAGAGATGAAATAACTCCCCCATCTCTTAATAGCCAACAACTCAATGTGTGCTCTATAAGTAATCAAAGAGATACTAAAACGATGGCTACAGAAGACATGGATCAACAAACAACAAACGAGAGCAAAGAAACATATATTTTAAATGAAACAAAAACATTAACTAACGATCATATTGAAATGATTCCCAAGGAAAATGGTCTGCCGATGCATGTTATTACAAAATATACTAATTCTGAATGTGCATATGCCCGAAGTAGTCAATATGACACATCCTTGGAATCCAGTATATCGATCGATGATTGCGCCCTCGAACGTAGTATCCCAACATTTAAACATTATAGACCAACATGGCAGCTACCTACGATTGATAGACCATCTGAAGACTTTCCTGATCGGGAACATTCAAAGCCCTCTAAACATGCTAAGGCAGTGGTACAAACTGCTTCGCTATCTGAAACAGATGATCTCGGCACCTCTCCTCCTCTAGTGAGTGATACACCATCTGAAGACTTTTCTGATCCGGAACATTCAAAACCCTCTAAACATGCTAAAGCAGTGGTACAAACTGCTTCGCTATCTGAAACAGATGATCTCGGCACCTCTCCTCCTCTAGTGAGTGATAGACCATCTGAAGACTTTTCTGATCCGGAACATTCAAAACCCTCTAAACATGCTAAAGCAGTGGTACAAACTGCTTCGCTATCTGAAACAGACGATCTCGGCACCTCTCCTCCTCAAGGAAATCAAACAGTTGAAAAAGCATCGAATTCAATTGAAAGCACAACAAATATACATAGAATTCCAAACGAAAATAGTATATCTCAACCAAACATCTCTGGGAACAAAGCAAGTAGCGATCTGACTGAATCTGAAAGAACCAATATAGTTCAGGTTCCATCCAAAGAACCATCAGATGCTAAAAGAGATGAATGCAAGTCGGAGAATAATAAGACACACCAAAAATTGACATTAAATTCTAGTTCAACAAGCACTCGAGCTACACAGAGCAACACACGGCTTGTACGCCGCAGCAGCCGCAGTAAGTCTACTCATGACAAAGGCACACAATGCACATCGGACTCAATAAGGAAAGCTACTGGCTGGGGCTATATGTCCAGATACAGACAATCGTTTGATGAAGGAAAGCAATCAAACTCAGAAACACATCCAAAGGAAGGCCAGGCTTTAAAAAACACCCACTCACCATCAAATGACAGTGACCTGCTAGGCCACAGAAAGCCAGAAGTTGAAAGGTTGAAACGACCAAAGCGTCGACTTGGATTAAGGCAAACGACATTTGATAGTGGGTTCTCTGATGAACATGCACTAAGTGGCAACAATAAAAGTCCAGATTCTTCGGTTTTAGTGGAGACGACTGCAGGTATACCACCTACAGGTTCACAATGTACAAGCAACAGCATGGATGTACTTGCAACGGAAGTTAAAATAAAAACAGAAAACAGTGCTTCTTTTGTGAAAAGTGAAAGTCGGACTTCAGTGGAGGACATTCACAGTTCTGAAAATGGAACTTTACCTTCATCACAGATGATCAATGGCACTGCAAACACGACAATGAATGGTGAAAACCATACAAATAGTCCTACAGAGGCTGTTTCTGTAGGTTTAGTTACTGAAAGTACAATCCAAACACCATCTGATACCATCTTTAATAGTATTATTAATACACCAATTTCAGTACTTGATAAAATAGAGGCGCACCAAGATCTAACTGATTGTTTGTCGCCAGTCTCGATATTCTCTCCTCTTGTATGCTCATCTAACGAAGCAGACATCAGTAATATGGATGCGGATGAGTCATCATTAGATACAGACGAATCAGTTCTTGATCTTGACATGTCCTTAGATCTACCAGGTGTACAACAAACAGACAAGAATAATTCCTTTCAGCTTCCCGTCTATCCTTTTCAGGAGTGGATACAAAATGTCGGCCTTGAATTTGAAGATGTTCAAAATCACCGTCATGTTATGCAAGAGGAATTTGAGCGTTATCATAGTCCAAACTATTCATTGCCCAGAAGTGATAACAGTAGTTATAATGATAGGTATAGAGCTGTCCATGCTAGTGACACCATGTCATGCAGATCTGCAAATAGCTTCGGAGAAAGTTGCTGCCATTGTCCAAATCTACGTCGACGTCACCGATGCGACGAATCAAGTTCGTTTAGCAGCAGTGACTTTAGTTGCCCTAAAAGACAGTATCCCGGATGCAGAGCATTTGGTGTTGGTCTAACGGAAGGATATGTAAACATGAAGAATAACTTTCAGGTTAGTATTAAAATCTAGTTAATATTAAACTTGTTTGTAGCTTGGAATTGAGGTACACTTTACGACTGAAATTAAGTTGAGTAAAGAATGTGTTTGAACGACTGTATGCTATTTCAAAACTGGTTTGGGCATCAGGGAGTTTTAAATCTTCGGTGAAAACCACCTCACAACCAAGATTGTACTATCGAGTGTTTCTATGCTTGAATGTCTCGTAACCCCTTGTTTGAAAAAAAGAAAAATGGTGCATTTCCTTTCCAAGGGTGGTGCAATGTAGGCCTACTATTAACCCACCAGCGTACTGTACGTCCTTTCAAAGACACTCAGTCTTGTTTCATGCTCTATCGGAGTTAATGCACGCTTAACTATAGTGCCCGTGAACACCACTTACATGTGTTTAATAACAATACATAAAGCGAATGAAATAAGAAAAAAAATCAAGACATAATGACTTGACACGCTATTTAAACACATTGAACATGTGGATGCCTTCTCTGCACGGTACAATGTAGTAATTGGTCAGCGCAAAATAAGATAATTATGAAAAATAGTCATGGTAAATACTGTATTTGACAATGCCGGTACTTTAATTAAATAAAATTATCATAAAGTGCGTGTGCTTAAAATAATGTTATTACTCAAACTAAAGTAATGTAACCGTAACCAAGACAACATGATTACCAATGCTTAGAATATCAAAGCCAACAATTATTATAAACTGAAATTAAAATGGGATTTTGTTTTTGTAGGTGGAGACATCGCAAGCTTCAAAAGGTGGATATTTGTCCGTTACAATTCGTGGACCGCAACGTCATTCGGTAACGGAGACAAACGTTGTATTTACGGGGGACAATCTTTACGAAATTTTATACGAAGTAAATATGCCAGGTTTCTACGTCATTTCCGTCAAGTGGTCAGAGCAACATGTGTCCAATAGTCCATTTATTGTTGCCATAGAACACTGAGCTGCCATTAAGATAAACTCTAATCTAAAATACATTTGTAAACTATTATTACTGTTACTACCATAACTAATGATGGTTTTCATATTATTTGCAGTATATGTGGCGATTAAAATGATTTTATGGTGTTAATGATAAATGAATGCAAATGATGCTATTAATATTTAATTATCATTTTTTGATATATTAGTTATGTTGAATTATGTAAAATATTAACGAATTACACTAAATAGTATAATTTTGATATTTTATAATGAAAAAAAAGATGAAAATACTAGACTAGAGTGGTACTGTAGTAATGGAAATAAAAATGTTAAGAGTCTCGCAACATTTTCCGAATGCAATTATAAAACGTTTCCCTCCAAATAAAAATCTCTACAACTTTCATGGGGTTCTAGGACACCTACCCCCTAGACAGTTACCCCCCGGATGTTTACCACCCGGACAACTACCCCCTTAGGACAACTACCCCCCGGACAACTACTCCCCGGACAACTACCCCCTTAGGACAACTACCCCCTTAGGATAACAACCCCCCCGGACAACCACCCCCTTAGGACAACTACCCCCTTAGGATAACTACCCCCCGGTCAACTACCTATTATACACTGTTGCAGAGTCAGGTTGTTCCTAGGGGGTAATTGTCCGGGGGGTAGTTGTCCAGGGGGTAGTTGTCCTAAGGGGGTTGTTGTCCTAAGGGGGTAGTTGTCCGGGGGGTATTTGTCCGGGGGTAGTTGTCCTAAATGGGTAGTTGTCCTAAGGGGGTAGTTGCCCAGGTGGTGGTTGTCCGGGGGGTAGTTTTCCGGGGGGTAAATGTCCAGGGGGTGAATATCCGGATACGCTTTCGTGGACCGCTTTTTTTCTTGATAAACACAAAATTAAGACAAATGGAGGATTTACTAACTCAACTGAAACAGGCATTGACTTTCGATATTTACATTTGTGACAATTTTTGTATTAATAATTTGTTATGTGTTCTCTTAGTAAGGGTCTCCCCTGAATTTGCCGTAGTGTTTAGGCCTACTGTTATAATTCCTGTTTATTCACAATCGCATTTATAATATTCAATACTATACCAAAAGAAGCGGGTGCTTGTCAGTTTGGTAACCATTTAAATGTAAAGTACTTACATGCCAGACAACATTCATAAACAAAACAAAAAACAATGTTATAATATATCTTTTTCCCGTTCGTGTCACCAAGCAAGAGTGAACTCTTCCCTGGTCACAGTGTCCTTAATAGGGGAGCCTCAATGGAGTTTCTACTCTAGTAAGATTAATACAACATTACACACATTGAACGCGATTATTCTGAATTTATTAAACATGAATGCAGGGAATACAAAATATGCAACAACAAATAATCTGTAATATACAAATGAGATGTCTTGGGAGTAATTAACTTAAGATAGGAATTAAACTATGATCATAAGACTGCTGTTAACGACAAAAAGATGAGCGCGATTTAACAAACATTTCCTCTTTCTTTTATCCCGCCTTTTGTTTTACGTCAATTTACATGCTGCTATCGTCAGATAGAAATTGCTTTTTACAGTGAATAATTTTGAGTAGAGAATGTTTAGATTATGCAAACATTGATGTAATTATTGTTGTTGGGATTACTTACATTGACTATGCGAATATTGTGTTGTCTAAATGTAGAAATACATTCCGGACAAGCAATCGAGGTACTGACTTCTAGTTAATCATAAGATAGATGTAGGCCTATCTACTCTAATTTACTGTAGGGTGAATGCATAATTGTACTTTTTATTAATCAAATTGAATATAAGTACTGTATACTCTATGTTTTCTCTTGTTTTATTTATTAATGTTTAAGCCTAGCCTACCACTATTAGAATAGTTTCTAGTTTATATTATATCTTGACACCATTTTAAATGGAGCCAATTTATTCTGGTAAATCTTGTTGGCAAAAACTGCTTCGGGAGAACACTCATTTATTTTCAGTTGTATACTTAAGTTACATGGGATGGGTGACACTACAAATTTTACGAGATGTATTTAAAAGAGTAATACAAACATTGCAATTGCTTAGTTTCCCCATTAATCCTCAGTTTTGAAGATATTATTAACAATGCAATAAAAAGTAATGTCATTACAAGAAAAGACTGATAAAAAGTGGTAATAGTCGAAATATTAGCAAACCTTTTATTCAGGACGCTAGAGACAAATCAGATTTGACTGTGATGTTCAACTTATCACGGTCTGTTAAATTACTCCTTTGCCTACCGCCCTAAAATAAATGATCACTACTCTTTACTTAACAGTAACAAGACTAAATGCTTTATAGTATTTTGAACATTGGTTTATTTTCTATTACTGTACTTTATGAACTATTGTATTGTTTCATAGTAAATATATAGTTCTTGTTAGGCTGGTCTTCAGTTTATTTGAGAATAGTGTTAGCTCCTAATTTACATATGTTCACAGGTGATTTAACTCATTCATGTCCTCTGGAGAAATAAAAAACAAAACATTATAAATAATTAAATTTATGTACATTTTCTGGCAGTTTACTTTAATTGTTATGCATTAATTATTTAACATTAAAGTCGTTATTTATCATTTTTATTTTATTATTATTTCTAAAAAACTGTTTTTAAATGATTTTAGTATAAAGTTTGAAAATGATTTTAAACTAAAATGGATGGATACTTTCCAAAATATGTAGATTACATTTTTCTACAGTATTTATTTTGTTTAGAAGATGCTTATTGTACAGTTTTGTGATTAAATAATTATTTTACAATAAAAATTAATGAAAATGAACGTACTCGACCATGTGTGCTATCTCCCAATTTGTAGATGCAGACGCTGGCTTTTCGATCCTTGCGCCCTCAGCTGTTACAACTGCGATTTCAAACTAAAAATAATACAAATTGATTCATATTTCTCAAAAAGGTAGGCTAGTCCAAGCCCAGAAGTATCTGCAGCTATTAGTACTGGACGAAGAAAGGTGTGGCTCCACTCAAACAATCATTCAGAAAATAGCTGTGTTCCTCTAACGTTGCCGAGGTAGTGTGAGCGACCGGAGTGTACATAGAAAGGGGATTCCCTTTTATGCCTAGTACTTCCTGTGTTCAAATTGCCAACACAACTAAAATTATCAGTATTACACACACAGAAATTGTGACTTCGCAGTATAAAGAACACCATTATTCATCCGCCAGAATGGTGAGAGGTTATGAGGTCAATAGGGTGTGAATGTTTCTTTCTATATTTGTTAGTTAGCAGGATTACTCAAAAAGTTATTTCCCGATTTTCATAACAGATTTTTTAACGGATGGTTTGATAGCTGTATGGGAACACATGATTCTATATTCATACTGTATGCCTAGGCGGAGAATTGGTCTCTCCGAGTGCCCTTCTTGTTAACACTATTTTCTATCATGTACTAAAATGCACAGTTAATTTGTGTTTCAAAGGCTCTGAAACTGTAAAATTGATTGACACTTTACAGATATACAGTACAGATCATGTCAGGGAATAACTAAATTTGTTCCTATTCTCAATCTGTTTATTCCATTTCTAGTTATGTAGAATACTTACTTTGTTAAATGATCTTGCATCTCTGTAGAATAACACTCGTAAACATCTCTCTAGGACTGCTTTTGCTTCTGCCTCGGACATGTTAGGATTTTTCTCAGCTGCATCTCGCATCATTGGCTAAAAAAACAATAGATAAATCATTGCACTTTAATAAACAAAACAACAGGAATTTTAACATACAGAGAATAACAGTAATACAAGTCTGGTGCTTAAAGATTGTTTTTTCCAGTTTAACAGAAGTACAAAAAGAATTTAAATACTTACCAATGCGATATATGCTCCAAATCCACAGGCTGCTGTGTCACTTTCATATGCTGTACCAATCTTATCAACGTAGCCTAGGAAACTGTTGTAAAACATAAAAAGTGAATGTTCATTCATTTATTTCAACAAGAGGATGCAGATCCATATGTCATGGATATTAAATAAATTGAAACTGGTTTTATTTTATTATTGATGTTGTTCATACTGTAGTTGGAACAATACCATCTAAATTTTCAAACTTTAAAATTCGACAGTATATTAACGATTTAAAAAGGACTTACGATTCCCCATTGTGAACGCCACCAACTATTACTGTATTCCATAGGGGGTTGAACTGTGACCTTCTGTAGTACATAACACGGGTCAGCCAAGAAAATATCGCAGCTGGTGTGTATTCATGACCGTCATTTAAACATTCATTATAAATGCTGTAATTAAAACAAACAAAGTTTAAAAATGAGTTGGTGAACATGAAAAGCTTTGTAATTAATATTTTTTATCAGTATTTCAATATTTATTTTAACAATAAACATACATATTCTGTTCTAGCCTCTCCTTCAGGTACTGAAAATCTGCATAGTCGCCTCCAGCACCCAAAACTGTATTGTTTCCCACCGTTGTGATTCTAGATATGTTACGGAATCTTGCTAAAGAGCCGTAGGATCCTAACATATCAGCTGCTATCAGTACTCCACCATTAAACTTCATTCCAAGTACTGATGAGCCGGTCACTATTGGCGATCTGAAAAACAAAAATGAATAGAAAAAATTTCAAAAACGGAAATCAATTCTCTTCAAAATTCCCCCAAAAAAAAAGTAAATAGACCTATTTAAAAAAAAAAATAGGCCAACCTATATTTTGTATAGTAAGCTAGGCTAAATCATCACATCAACTGCGTTAAACTAGGCCTAGACTTTTCCATACAACTAGCTGAGCCTTCTTGTAAAATTAGCTACGGCTAGGCCAGGTGGACGAAGTGTCTTTCTTAGTGCAACCTTTCGTCTCCCTATTCGATTCCCACTAACAATGCTGACTCACTCAACAAAACTAAACCGTGGTAGGCCTAGCCTACACTATATTAATTCAATGAAGCATACGTATATTAAGAAAAATAGTACAGAACTTACAATGTATATTTAGCAGGATCATCATGCACGGCACTTTTCCCACCTGGAAAATTGTAAAAGGCCCCTGGTGTGGGTCCATTTTTCCATAATTGTGTATCAATTCCACCGCAAAACGCCATGTTGTAATTTTTGTTGAGGATTGAAAGTTTGTTTGTTGGTGGATTGGAGATGATATGATGCATGCCGCCGGCACAACACACACACAGAGCGCGCTTTTGATGACTGGTTCCCTGAACCACCACTGAACATAACATGATAGTTTTGCTTGCCATAGATTCCAATAAGATATGTTTTTAAATTTAAAAAGACAATTTTGTTATTAAATTAAGGTTTTGCTTGTTTACTTTTGTAAAATGTGTATCATCAACATGGTATCTGTGGCACTGCGAACGAAACTTATTGTCTGTTTTTGTGTAGCATATAAATACATTGTCTGCTTTTTGATTGGTATTATTGATGCAACTAAAATGTTATTAGTTTGTTCAATCATCAAATGAGGATTGTTTCAGAAGAATAGCGAACTTATAATTATAATGTGTATTTAATTACTCCAAAAAGAAAAAAATTAATATACACAATTTAAAGTTATCAATAGTAGGGTCTACAGTTTTTAAGAGAAAAAAAACAGTCAAATATCGACGAAGAATAATGTGTAACTTACAGTATATATTTTACTAAACATATTATTATATTCAAGTTACAAAATTGATCGATAACTATCGATACTTTTAGATATTTTATCGAGTGTCGGTTCTTGGCCGCGACTACGTCGGCAGTGATGTACGTTGGTGGTGGCCCTAGGACAAAACAAGAACTTTGAAAACTCATTGCTCTAACAAGTATTTTATCTAGTACAAAAACTGATTCACAACGATAATTTAGTCAGTGTATCATCATGGAGTAAAGATGGTATCATATAGCTGGAGTGCCTATCAATACTGTACATCCCCCTATCTATGCATACACTGTGACACACAAGTATACTATCCAATAAATAACCATGGAAGAGGCTTTATATTTCATAGCTATTCCTAATACAGTATATTATTATCGAATCAAAAAAATGCTTTGGTGGTGGCGATCGATGTCTATCGATCGATTTCGATGGTTATCCTTGTTTTTTTTTAGAAGCACTGTATAGATATTGAGGGCGCTCGCATCCGGAGAATTCATTGACCCTTCTTTGCCGGTTGATTATTTGTGTTGCTGCCACGTTGATTAACAGTATTTTACACATTTTTATTTGATTTTGAAACAAGTAAGCATAAAATTTACGTTTAGTTTAATCTATATAAAACATGCATTATTTGAATATGTTTGCAATATTGTGATTTGCTTTATATTTTGTTTTAAACAGACAAAAACAGATGTGGGTTTGTAGGCTGTGTGTGGTGTTTAGCGTTTGGCTGCTGTCAGCCAGCCAAGTCCGGGCGACGGAGCTTACGTTTGAGCTGTCCGATAACGCTAAGCAATGTTTTTACGAAGAGGTTGACAAGAACATAAAAACGACATTAGAATACCAGGTATGATGTTCAGTAGTAACATCTATTCGTTAGGAAAGTACGGATCGGTCAAATATGAAATATGGATCAATTAAAAAATATCAACAAATATTTCAATAAATAAACTTCCTACCTGACTAACTAAGACTTTCCATTTGTTCGTTTGTATTTATTGCAGATTAAAATATAGATAATGGCTAACAATAGTATAGAACATTGTATGTATGTGTTATTTCATGAAGAATTATTTATGCCTAGACTAGAGAATATCTAAAATAATTTGTGTCTAAATTCAATAAATGTTATTGTTATATTTTTATCCATAAATAAACTGATTTCTATTGTTGATTTAGGTTGTAACTGGTGGTCACTATGATGTCGATGTAACCCTTGAGGGTCCAGGCGCTCAAATCCTGTATAAAGAGAAGAAGAAACAGTATGACACATACACGTGGACCACTACTGTTAAAGGGGTTTACAAATTCTGCTTTAGCAATGAATTTTCAACATTTGCACATAAAACAGTTTATTTTGATTTCTATGCCGGAGATGAACAACCGCTTACCGGCAAGATAGGAGCCCAAGCTAGTGCATTAACACAGGTAAGTTTACAACGTTCAATAAGATCAGACAATTATATTATAATCATGATATAATAACATTGTGTTTTGAATCTAAAATTAGTCTAACATTTTCTTTTGCATAATATTCAAAAATATATTCAATATTTAATTAGACATCTTTATGTACAGTACTCTATGTAGTTTCATTTTACTGAATTTAAAATATTTTAATGTTTCATTTTTTTAAATAATAATGTTAAATTTAATTATTATTTATTTATTTAAATTTTAATATACTTATGTACTGTTGTATTAGAAAATAACCATATGTCAAAACACTGCAGCTCTACAGTTACTAATGAATATTCAGTTACTAATAAATAATCAAAAGAAATACACACACACTATTTTGTAATTAACATATTTTAATTTAAATGATGTGGTTTTTTGCTATTTGCTATTGTGTACCATGTGTCTAATTAATATTCATAAGATTCTGCAAGCTGTGTGCTTTTCTAAAGCACAGATTTAGTGTTGATAAGTGGATTAATAAGATTCATGAAGTGTTTACAATAGCTATTAATGTCAAGTCTACGTACTCATTCACATCATTTGTTGGAAACAAAAACATCATAATGATTGATTGAAATGTGTAAAATTGTAATACAGTAGATGAATTACATGGCCTGTAAAACTATGGGGCGTCAACACTGGTGTTCTGTATGGTGTAAACTCTGTTTTGCTACTTGTGAAAAGGGTTAATAGACTCAAGTCTTTTTTTTTTTTTTTTTTTTTTTTTTTTTTTTTATTTCATCATCATATAATACATTACAAAGGAAAAACATAATCAAATAAAAAATTAAAATTGAAAGCAAACAAAAACAACAAAGATATCCATCTAATAAATTAAATAATGGTTCATAAAAATTATTCTAATCTCTAACAATTTCATATTTGATTTATAAATGTTTCGAATTGTATCCATTTTGTATTAAAAATACTGTCCTCAAAATTTTGATGATAAATAAATTTTTCCGTTTCATAAAACCTTTTTAACTCATTCATAACCATTTTGATAGTTGGCTTACATTTAACTAGTTTACATTTATAAATACATGATTTTACAATTAGAATAATTGCATTAATGGCTTTTAAATTAAAAAACTGATGCGCATCTTGGTATCCGAAAATTATGCTCTCTTTACTAAAAATAAATTGCACTCCAGTTTTTTCTGAAATTTTTTCCTGGAGGAGGTTCCATATCCTTTTTACTATTGGACAATTACAGAACAAATGCTGAATGGTTTCGATTTGACCATCTCCAAATGAGCACATTGAAGTTTCTTTTATATTCATTTTAAATAATTGTTCATTTGTTGCAATTATTTTATTTAAAATTTTATATTGAAAATATATTAAAACAATATTCATTGTACACGTATGTGGAGCTAGGTAGATTGTTTTCTATTGTTCGTTATTGAATACAAATTTATTCTCTGCCCATTTCTTAGACTCAAGTCTTGGTTTTTAATACTTACTTGCTTTATGGTAATGGGTCGGTTAACAAGCTAAATAGCTTATATGACTAGGACCTTCCTTTCCTTCTATGCAACAAAACAATAAATACTGTATATATGTGTGGGGTATCCAAGTATGAAAAATGATTGATACTTATGCTTTATCAATCTATTTTTACTTGGCTTTGTACAGTACATACTGTATTGTACAAAAACTTCCAATTCTGGACAGAAAGCTAGCTAGCTCAAAAAATTGAAAGCATGTGTTGTGCTTCTGTCACGGTCTGTTAACTTTCCTTCATACATTTACCTCTTTTTCATACATAATTTTTTTTTTTTTTCAGCTTGAAGCTTCATGTGTAATGATACATGAGTCATTAAAATCAATCATAAGTTACCAAACGCATGGTAGGTTACGTGAAGCGCACGACCGTGCACACGCAGAGCTCGTCAACAACCGAGTACAATGGTGGTCTATAGCAGAGTTTTGCGCAATCTTGTTTGTAGGAATTGGTCAAGTAATTGTTCTTAGAAGTTTTTTCACGGATAAAAGACCTGGTGCAGGTAGTGGGAAAACATAGATTTTATTTTGTTAACACTTAGCACTGTTTTTGTACACTTGTGTTTGTTTATTTGGGAAATTTTGAGTTGCGACGGCCAGGTCATGTTAATTCATTGTGCGTTTGCGGGGATATTGGGACGTAAATTCTCGCTCTCCACCTTGACACAGTTTTGATCGTTTCTAGGTCCAGACGATGACAGACACATCGATTGACCTGACCTAGTTAGGTCGTCGGTCGTCGCAATTCGAAAGGTCCTTATTTTCTTAGACCAGTTACTTCACGTCTTCAGCTTCACAATTTACACAGTTCTTTTTTATTATTATAAAAACTTAACACTATAACTTATTTTAAATTAATTTCATGTCTATGAGATCCTATATCATTAAGGAATAAATCTAAAGCAATCTGCCATGGGCCTGTAAACATATTATTTTAAGAATGTAATTAGACCACCAAAGCTGTATAACTATACATTATACTGTATACAAAATTCGTTTCATAGATGAAAATTGTTGGAATATTAGAAGGGGATATATTTTGAATAGCTTTTTAAGAGTTACAGTAATTTCATGTCAGATGGTGATGGGCTTTTTCGTTGAATACTTTGCTTAAACATGCAACATAAATGTGTTGCTCAACAATAACATAGTAGATGGCATTTTTTCATTGGGATATTTACAACACTAAAACTTTGCCTTTAAAACTGTATAAAATCTGTAATTAATTTGTTTATCATTAAGAAAAAACCATATTGATGTTATGTTAGGAGAAAGGTTTGGGATATTTAACAGTACATAATGCTATCTATGGAATGAAAAGTCATCAATTTACAAGGGAAATAGAATGTTATATAAAAAAACAGTACAAGCTATTATCGCCTTTATTTCATTGTTACTCAAAATTAATTTGACAAGTGACTGGTCTAATTCATAATCCCAATTGAAAAAAAAAATTTTTTTTTTTTTTTTTTTTAGTAAATTTTCAAAGTTTTAAAAAACATTCTTACTCCTAATTTATGTATGAAAAAGTATACTGCCCTCAATAATAAGAGTATTTTATTTATGTGTGGGTAGGATTGAAATAAATTTATCAGATTCGTAGTCCTCATTCAAGCTGTGTTTTGGAACTTGATTGGTGTGTGGTAAACGTGTACAATTTTTTTTACAAGTGTAATGTTTTTTTTTTCAATTATCTTTAAAACTGGTTCTGTTTTGTAATTGTTCAGAGTTTTGTACTTTATTGTGTGAAGAAGTATTAAATGTGTGAGATTTGTCTGGAAAAAAATAAATTAGTCCCATTAATTTTATATTTATACACATAAAGTAAACATTGAATAGGTGATATGTTTTTAAAAATGAACATATTTTTTTTATTGCTAAATTTATTTTTGTTTTAGTTTCTTTAAATAATTGTAAAACCAAATATAATGTGCGTGTAGATGACACTTTATAGTTTGTCTTTTCAAATTCTAATTATTAAAAATGTACATACTAATAAAGTAGGAACAAGGTGAAACATAAAATTGGCAGAACTTCATTTATAAAGGGTTGTAAAATATACTTTATTGTATACCAAATTATTAACAATACTCACCACACAGTAATATTTGAGCATGCATATTATTTTGAGTATGTACTGTACAAAATAACAGGTTATTATTAGTAGGTTTTAGTCAATATTGTCAAGAGTATAATATATGTAACCTGTTATTGGTTGGTGTCTCTGAAATTTGGACTTTGTCTTCGTGTCTTACTCCACATAGATGTACAAATGGTCATAAGCAGAGCCATATATATATATATATGGCTCTGGTCATCGCGTTGATTTTAGGATCTTTAGAAAACATTGCATTTAACAAGGTTTATTTCGTGTTTATAAAAGTTTATCTCAATGAAAGGAATTATTTTCTAATTTGTAAAAACAATAGAGTCACTCTAGTTAACATCAAATTGGGTCTGGTCTGTGAATTGTCTCGTTTGGGACTCGAACCCATGATCGCAATATCTGAATTTACAACCGTAACCCATTTGAAATCTTGTTGTTGTAATAACGTTTAATGACTTTCTTCTCTTCTAGTTGATTATTTCCCAAATTAGGAAATATCTCAGTACTACTATTTTGGAATATTGATTTGTAATAGTTATAAATGAATTATTGTTTTACATAATTTTAAGCCATGATATTAAATAAAAGCTTGCAGGATTTCCAGCGGGACTAGACGAATTTGTACACTAAATCTTATTACATTACTGTACCTAATCACTATAAAACATGACGGGAGAAGTGAGATATTTTCGTTCATAAAATGAATATGTACGGTACATCTTTATTTCAAGTATCATGGTGGTGTGTTTTACAATACGTAAGCACCCATCCTGGACCGGATTCATTTAGTATTTGATTAGTACTATATAGTATATTGGCAATCAATCTTACGAGATTGTATATAATAGTCCGAGAGATACGAAAACAAGATATACAACTAAGATTTGTCACTTAGGCCTGCTTTTGATATAGAGCTTAAAAAAAGATGTTTGTCCTGGATTGTAATGATTGAATTATAATAAAATAATTACTAAATTGCATATTTTGTCCTAACGTCGATATTATTTTGTCGCTAAACGACCATCGTGATCTAACCTACAGTACCCCATATCCATCTTAATAACGCAGTAAATATGGCCAACATTAATAATAAGAATATCTTAGATTATTTTTTATTCATGCAATTGAGAGTATGAAATCATATTAAAGTTTGCTCATATAGGCCTAGGTTTTGTTTTATTGATTTGCTTAAATGTCTTTTGAAAACAAGAACATTGGTCAAGATTAGGTATGTTTTATGTCGCGTAATTCTACATGTTTTTTGGTAAATAGGGAATTGTATAAATTATGTGTATTTTGAAATCTCAAATAGTATAGTTAATTAAATAATTAATTATTAAAATGCATTTTTGTATAAATACGTTAAGCTTTAAAAATGCGATGTTTGATTTGTCTTTTTGTCTTGTTTCAAATCTTTCAAAATGTATGATGTGCACATGTTTATCACAGTGCCTTTCTTTGAAATAAACCTACAATGTTAAGTAGTGTGAAGTCTCCAGAAAACGGTGGTCGATTTTTTTGACCGTATCGTTTTCTAAAGCTTGATTCCCGCGTGCGCAATGCTAATAATTTGACCAATCACAAGCGATTAATCAATCGAACTGTCGCTTGTGATTGGTCAACTCACTTGTGTTGCGCTTACGCTCTTACGTCTTGTCAAAGTGGTAATCAAGCTTAAATACATGATGTACCGCCATTGTGTACACATACCGGTATACAAGATGAAGTAGTATAATTGTTTTCTCCTTACTCCCTTCCCCAAACTAGACATCATCCTTTTGTTCTGTGTTGGTATATAATAATTGCCGATTGAAATAATTTCGGTTTTTATTTATTAGAATTATTCACTGGAATTAAATTTATATTATGTTCATAAAACGTGTTTAATATTTTAATTTGTTTTATCCGACTAAATGTTGTTTTTGGTGTGTCGAATTAAAAGCATTTCACGTCTTCAAGTAAAGCTTAGTTCTCATTTGGACGTGACGTAATTGAGGAAGTAAGTGCACCGAACCGTAAAACTCTGTCTACACTATCAAACTAGTTTGACAAAAAAAGTGTGATGTGCCCAAATATGGTAGTGATATGATGTTATCATGTCCATACATGGTCACATCACATTTTGTTGTCACATACCGTAAATCTTCTAATAGTAACCCACACTCTAATAGTAACCCCCTTCTAAAAGTAACCCATATGAAGAAAAAGACACTATATGCCAACCTTCCCCGTCTTACGACCATCATTCAAAGACGTCGCATGGGTCTGGCCGGTCATGCTATGAGAAGCTCTGAGCCAGCCTCAAGAGTACTCCTTTGGAAACCAGAAGAGAAAAGGAAAGTGGGAAGACCCCAACTGACTTGGCTCGACATTCTGTTGAAAGATACCAAACTAGACCTGAGTGAACTGAGGAAGAGCATGCTTGATAGAGATGTGTGGAGACAAATTATCATGGCACCCACTAAGAATTAAGTCGTCGTGGAATGACATTAAGCAGTAAGTAAAAAGTAACCCACCTTATTAAAGTCAATCTATAATAATAACCCACTACGCTAATAGTAACCCATGTGAGTTACTATTAGAGTCACAAAAACTATTGACAAAATGACACTAAAATCAACATTTGTTTATTTTATATTTTTCTTTTCATTATGAATTCTAGTCGTTTTTCATGCTGAAAATAAGGAGATAATGCATGTTGATCTCGGAAGTGGGGGAGGATTGAGTGTTTTTGAATTTATAAAATAAAGTTCAGCCAAATTTGTTTATTCGTACTGTTGGGGATGGGTTACTATTTACAGGTGCCTAATTGAAGATTAGTAATAATAACCCACTACTCTAATAGTAACCCCCTTCTTAATAGTAACCTACCCTAAAAAACAATCAAAGAATAATAACCCAGGGTTACAATTAGAAGATTTATACGGTAAAGTTTGATAATAGTGTAGACAGAGCTTCAGTACACTCATGAAGCAATGACTCACCCGAACTGTCGTCTGTGATTGGTCAACTCACTTGCCAAATGATGTACAGTATTATATTGATAAAATAACACACATTGAATATTATATTTAAAAGTCAAACTTATAGGCACGTTTTGTACAGTACTTTAGCCCCCATCAATTCGTTACTATAATGGTTGATTATGAAAATAAGCGGCTCAACTACAAAACTACTATATTATACACATTTAGAATATTTAACTTATTTTTATATACGATTTCAGCAATATGTATTTTTAGAAATAAATAATTAACAGCTATATATAATACATTACATGGCAAAGTGGGCTAAATGAAACTTTAAGGCACGTATTCTTTAAGGAATTACTAAAACTACTAACTTTTAATACACGTTTATGATTTAAGCCTGTTTTCACACTAGGCGAACGAATATTCGCACGAATCTTATTGGTTGCGTCATCAAGTACGCATGCACATTACCCAACATTTTCTATTAGCACAAATAAATTCGCCTAATGGAAAACAGGCTTTAGTTACTATAGGATCTTGACTAAAAAGTTTAGCTGTATTTTGAAAATATAGTTCGTTCACGTATCCGATCTTGCAATATTTTAAATTGAAGGCTCCCTAAAAGCTTATTTGATAGCGTTTTAAGCGTTCAATAGTACGCATTTATATTAAGCCCTTATATATCAATTATTGAATACGTTGACGCAAACCAAACAATTATATTGCGGTCATGTAATTTTACTAGCACAAGAAGTGTATCCACATATCGCGTAATGGAGGACATTACGCGAACATAAATAGATCGAACACTCAAAAGGATACATAAAGCATTTTGATAACACAATATAAAAATCCAAAAAGACATATTTATACGTAGTTCCAATTCAGTGGAATTAAAGCTTTTTGGTTACAACTTATAGGATTGCGTTAACACAGAGCAATACGCGTTACCGCTGCGTTACGGTAACTACTTTTGTGGTACCTAAAACGCGATGGTCTTCAGATATCGGACGTATATTTAAGGGTTCAGGAAGGCTGTATACATCGGTAGGCTGTTCGATAAAATTGCTTGTAGACATATTCGTACACATATCTGCAAAAAAAAGATGTTTTAATTATACATCATTCAATTAATTACAAAATTTAGTACACTGTATCCAAAATTCGCTGTACAGAATAACATCATTAAGGCTAATTTACACTGAACGAGTAACGGTAAGCGGAAAACCGCGTAGCTTGTCCCACGTAGAATCTGTATCTTTCCTGAGCGGAAAGCGCCCATCCGCTCCACGTTGTGTGTAAATGGTCATAAGAAATAACATGGATTCTATATGTTTTATTACCGTTACTGCTCGTCTCTGTATATTGGCCTTTAAACATTATGTTGTTGACGAGTTTCACTTACTTTGTGCGTGTACATTTTTTATTCGTCCATGGTCCGCAGTCTTCTTCATAAGTCTTCTGTACTTTATGTGCATACCCTCTCTTAAATGACATTGTGTAGCTTTCATAGCGACAATGTCCAGGTCTACCACCTCTCGATTGGTAATACTGACTTCTACCAGCTAACTCTGTATTAACCCTGGTCTGGTGTCTAATTGGTGATGCACGATTGGGTGGTTTAGATATCTCTGTAGAAAAAAAAATACAATAAACACATTTACTCCTTCAAGATCGTTCGAACACTAGCAAATATGCATAGCAAATTTTAAATATTAGCGACTTATTGAATACGTTGCATAAAATGAGAAATTCCAGTAATTATGACGTATCGTTAGGCTAATTTGCATAAAGGTGATCGCTTGTGCAGCGTGTGACGGAGAATGCGAGTTTGTCTGCCACAGCGCCATTAAGCGTTATTCAGTGACCAGGAATAATTTACGCTGTTTATGTTTTATTTTGGTCGTTAAATCACTGATTTGAAGGTGCGTTAGTATTTCAAATAAGTATCGTTACAGAAGCTAGAATAATTAATACGTGTAATATTTACGTGTTTGACAGAACTGTCCACCGTATCCTCTTGGACAATCACATTTGTTTGCACCTATGCATTTGCCACCATTTCTACAGAACCGTTCACAATACTCTACAAAAGCCATGGAAAACCTATTGATCAAACACTTATTTCGGATATAAATCGATATCAACAGCATGTAATACAAAGAACAGGCATAAGGTAGGTGGGAACTGATCATGAAGATTACTATACTTACTAACACTGCACCGTTGACCTTTAGTTCCCGACTGACATTTGCAGAAATAAGGGGAAATGCATTCACCACCATTTTCGCACACCGGCCTACAGATAGCTGTGTAGTGGATAGTAAAAATAAGTTAGCTGTTTTTCTTTGATTAAACCTAGTAAGGATGACTCCAGCCCAAGCAGCATAAGCTGACGATATGGGTTCCTTTACACATACAAGTACAATATAAAAATCATAAATATAGCTGTTAGATTTGAACCATCTTAAGTGGAGTGAAATTTGATTTGTATCGATGATGACACAGGGTCCCGATTGGGATTGTAAAAAATGTTACTTCCAATTTTTGGTACTATTTATTAATACCGGTATTGAATGTATTATCGGTTTGTGTTAAATTATATTTTTATAATTGTATTGCAATGTTGCCAGTAAGTTGTTCTCTTTGAACTTGTATCGACATACTTGTAAAGTAGTTTATTGATATCAAAATCACATTATAACGATAGCATACAAAAGAAAGTTAAATTAAACCTACGAGTTGCACAGTTGTCCCCTGTGTAACCAGACCTACAAACGCACCGATCTGGACCCACGCATCGACCGCCATTCAAACAGAAATCCTTACAGATAGCTAGGGAATACAATCATAACATCAATTGATTACTTTAAACTCATGAAGTAAAGCAAGGCAATCTAATCGCCTCGAATAAACATTGTTGTAGGATTCTGTAGCTTAGGTCGGTGTTGAGAAATCATTAATAAGTAACGGTTTAGCTTGACCTGTTCAGGCTTACGTAATTAGTGTACAGAAAATGGTAGTTAAAACCCCACTCCCACATTATTACATAAACACGAAATATATAAACATACCTCTTAAAACGTGATCAAAAAAGCGTAAATTATACAAGAAGTTTTAGAATCCAATGTAGGCGTATTATTTGATTTAGGCCTACTTATTATACCCACAATTCCATCTTCATCAGCCAAAAATTATCAATACCGTTTACATTGATCAGGTTATAAAAAGGAATTAAAACACTCACGTGTTAGACAGTTTGGGCCTTTCCATCCCTGTTTGCACGAACACTGATCTTTGTAAACACATACTCCCTCATTGTAACACGGAGGATCACAAATTGCTAAAGAAAAAATTGATTTGGTGATTTAAAACTAAACTATCCTTAGCTGAGGCCGACCCTATGGACGGTACGTGCCTGTAAATAGGAGAAGGATGTACGTTTCCATGAAAAATTACTAAAATATCTTTATCTATCTAAGTCTTCCAGCACCGTAGGTGAACCCTACCCTGCTCCTCCTAATAGTAATGTCATATATCAAAAAGATTATGCAGATGTAGTTACAACTCTCTAGGCGCAATCATGTTGGTGATTCAAAACCTATAATATCCATTTTAAACATTTTAGTATTTATTTTTTGAATGATTGTGTTCAATATTTCATTACTTACGTCTGCAAAATGGTGGAAGAAATCCATACGGACACGAACAATAATTCTTTGCAACGCACCTCCCGCCAAACTTACAAGGCTCGTCACATAAATCTGACATAAATGTAAACAAAAACAACATTGTGTTATACTACGAATAACCAATTGTATTTATAAGTGTCAATGTTTTCAGAGGCTTTGATATTAATTTTGAGTGTTTGTTGAAGAATCCTAGTGTTGATAAGTTAGAGTGCCCTCTATATCGTCACACAAAACGTGCACTAATTCGTATACGACCAATTCATTACTGTAGTATTTTCATTCATGTTCTAATGTATACATTTCATATCAATGCCAATGTCGGTGATGAATAACAAATGATACTAAATAAGGAAGTATCAATAAACTTACTGTGTTCGCAGTGTTTTCCGTAAAAGCCCACGTTACATAAACACGTTCCAGTGTAGTAATTGCAACGGCCGCCGTTTTTGCATCCTGGATGACACGGTTCTAAAATTTGAACGAAAATGAATAAATTAATAATGAATGAATTAATACCAGCCACTTTACTTAGTACTAATACTAATATGTTAACGTCATAACGACTTACCTTCACATGCCTTTTCGTTACAATTGCGTCGATCTATAACAGTTCCGGGACCGTTATCCAGGCAGATCTTATCGATTGAACTAGGGTAGCAAAATCCAACACGTTGTCTCTCACCATCGCCACAGGTTTTACTGCAGTAAGTCCATGGTGACCAGATGAAAACCTCTGTAATTGACAAACTTTAATTATATACGGTATTGAAATGTATATATTATGAAATATCTAAAGCATGCATTGGTGTGACATATTAAAAATACAGCACTATTTCAAATGAGATACTACAGTATTTATTCCCCACGTAAATGTGATTTTTAGGGAAAGACAAGAATATGAATAAAGTATGCTAGCCGATTCGCGGCACTGTATCTGTAATTTGCAAAGTATCAAAGACAAATTCTGTGATACAGTGCAACATATGTATCACGTGTGACGTCTTTATCGTAGGCCATAATGTTATCGTAACCTAATACAGGCGCCACATGTAGAAGGCCTACTTGTACTTATGTGGCAACGAATTACATAATTTGCCTATGATTTTCATCATACTGAATAATGCAAAGGAGTACAGAGAATCTGTTGGAAACATGCAGGGTGTTTCGGTTGTTAGAATGTCTGTACTGCCACTCTACGCATGCGGGTTAGTAGGAGCACATGGTTTTACTGACTATCCAGGCATACTATCTGAGACAACACTTCAATTTGAATTACTCTCTCTGATATGCATGCATTCCTCACTAAAGCAATGCTACATTGTTAGTACTATCGTTAGTTAGAAGTACACGCATCTCGGTACATGCGTCTTGGTACATGCGCTTGAGTACACAACGTCTACGTACAGAACATGCTCTTGGGTTCATGCGTCTACGTACAGTACATGCGCTTGAGTACACAACGTCTACGTACAGTACATGCGCTTGAGTACACAACGTCTACGTACATACCGTTACACGCTGGCAGCACACATCTCTTTATCTCTCGGGCCATAGTTTGCCCGTGAGCGCAACGTTCGTGTTTCGAGTTGGGCGGACAACGCGCTAATCTCTGCTTGACCCCTGACCCACATGTCTGGGTGCAAACCCCCCACTCCATCCACTGTAAAGTTTCTGGGAAAAATTTACAAATATGATTAACGTAATGTACTTTCAGTGAATTTGATACTTGAGGGCCAAAGGTGTGTAGACGTAGTCAATTTTCTCTCTACACCGACTGTCTTTAAAAATACATTTTCTTGATTTTTGGATATACCAACAGTTAAATAACTGACATATCGATACAGCAACAAATATTGTTTGAAGAAAACTGTTTTAATTTACAAGTTGTGAGTTAGGATTATATCATTTTCTTCACTTTGATCAGCTAGGCCTCTCGCGCCTTTTCATACGTTTGTTGCTAACGCCGGTAACCAGGGACGCTAAGCATTGTGCTTAACACCATACGGTACGTTACGTTTAGTCTTCTGACTAGGCCTAGGTTCACTCTCCTCATCTAAATCATTGGCTGTTTGGATATTTTTTAAAAAAAACAAACTAGTGCGGATTATCACAACAATAATATTTACAGTTACTGTTGGTCGTACTGTAATTTTGTATTTTGTATCGTGACAACCGATGAAACGCTTTGAATGCTTACATTTTTAACATAAAAAAACGTATTTTCTACTTTCTAATAAAATGAACAAACCTATATCATCACCCGAACCAATGTCTTGAACATCACCACGTCTGCCGCCAAGGCCTACAAAGTGTACTGTCGGGCTGCGAGACTCGGTTGTTTCACTGGAGAAAAGATTGCCAAGATTGTCCTGATTATCTTCAAATATGTTATCAAAAGAAAATTTACTGACGCTGTCCTCTTCTCCCATCTCCGATTCTGACTCATCCTTCGGCTTTGACACCTCTTGTTGAGTTGGAATGTATTCGTCAATGACTTCAACGTTTTCGACTGATCTTGGGGTAATTTTTGTTGATTTGGTGTACGTTATCGTGTTACGTGTAGGCTTTACGTCTGGTTTCTTTACGAAATTTATTGGATTGCTTTCTTTTACGGTGGTTTCCTGTGGCTCATCTGTTGTTGAGGGTAGACCCAATGGTGGTTCTTTTGTGAGTGCCTTGGTTGTTGGTTCTTCACGAGCAACGTCACTCACTTGGGGGTAGATCATGCTATCAAACATTGGTGGAATCTGAGGATAATGAACCTAAAAGAAAATGTTTTTACTATTATTTAAACGGTATGGCACAGTACAGTACAATTAAATGCGTGTATGGAAAAAACACGAAAATATATTTCATATAATGGTGTTACAAACAATATAGGCCTACCGTAAATCTTCTAATTGTATCCCTGGATTATTATTCTTTTATTGTTTTTTAGGGTGGGTTACTATTAGAGTAGTGGGTTACAAACCCACTCCCAACTTTTCCGGTCAGCAAATCATAGCAAAATAATAAAACAGTACGAATAAACAAATTTGGTTGAACTCTAACTTTATTTTATAAACTCAAAACATTCAATCCTCCCCACTTAACTTTATCTCCTTATTTTCAAAATATGGCTGCATCATAAGTTTTTGTGACTCTAATAGTAACTTCCATGGAGTAGAGTAGTGGGTTATTATTATAGATTGACTTATAAGGTGGGTTACTATTAGAAGGGGGTTACTATTAGAGTGTGGGTTGCTATTTACGGTATTGTTATGTTCTATGATGACTATTTTCTTACCGATCTGTTGTCTCTTGGGCAATGCAGAGCCGCAGCATTTGGATCATCATCTATTATCAGTTGTATAATATCTCCCTATAATATCAAAATACATTTATTATAATAACGGCACTGGAAAGAAGCTTGATGGACGCATAAAAATAAGTTTGAACAAACACATTTACACACGAAATGTTCTTCTCATATTATGAAAATAGTATAGGCCTCATTGTATTCTACTGTTTCAATAGTATGGAGCGCCTTAATCGCATATTATTTAAGCTATACTAACCTCGTAATACATATCTCTATTTAACGACGTTGCCGAGCCAAGTGACGTTGTACCTTCTGTGTCAATGGCAAGATTGTCCACCTCCATCTCACCATTGTAAACGTAAGCGCAATCACCGTACAACGTCACTTCAGAGCCTTTGATACTGAATGCCAGCTTATGCCACTTTCGATCCAGCATGTTGATTGGGAACGAGAGTGAGATTTCTTTGCGAACCAAACCATCCTTCTGACTGTAGACAAGTGAAGGATTATCACTGATCCTGATGCCCAGCTGAAGGAATCCACTAGAATCAACCATCTGCAGGACATACAGATGGCGTTGGTCGTCTGACAGACGTGGCTTGATGGTCATGATGATTGAGAAACTTGTTGGAAACGTACTGCCAAAAAGGTCGGATGTCTTCATCCGAAGTATGGCGCTGCGGTCGATGCGATAATATCCTATTTGATAACTTTTGAGTTGGACCCCACTCGGTAATGATGACAGTGATAGCAACTTTATTAGGTCTTGATTTCCTAGGTTAACATAACAAGGCATTATTTAAACAATTCCATACTTTTGTTGTTCCATGAACCAAAAGAAGGTAGTCTAGTGAAAGTGACGAACCCGAGCGGATTTAAGTTTCACTGAAAAGAATACTGTACATTAATAAGGACATTTTTTTAAAATTTAATACAGTTTTATCATTTAAATCAATGAGGCGTATTGCAATGTTTTTAGCCATAAGAACATCTTTTTTAAAGAAAAAGGACTCCCGGATTTGATAGACAAGTATGTTATGTTACACCACTTGCCATAAAGCTTCTTTAAAATATCATTGCTTACATTTCAGATACGTATCATAAACATTAATGGTCGAGGGTCAAGTTATGTAGACGAGACATGTCGATGAGCCATGAGGCCCTCGGGCCGGCGTAATGTTCGTTTTTGCTCATGTTAAATTATAAATGTTTTCGTATAGTTCATCGAGCCTAGCCCCATTGTCAACATCCAAATTAAGGAAGTTACTCTATCGGTATACATTCTACAGTAGCAGGGTTAGGGGTTCCAGAATGTTTTAATGACAATACTACGCCTACTTGTTTGAACTTAATGTAGGCCTATGTTGTAAGGGCACAGGGTTATGTCTTAAGAAGCTTCCTGGTAGAATGTTACACCCCACTTTTTGGTTCAATAACATCTATTTATTTCAAATACACATCCGAATGTACTTTTTAGTAATAACTACCTTATCAGTTATTCCCGACTTATGCTTAAGATATATTGTCCCCCTAAAAAATACTTTAATATGCCATTTTAATGTCACATAAGAGTTATTCACTTTGACCAAAAACTGGATCGAAAAAAAAATTATTTACCTGCAAAAATGTAATTTAGAGCAAACAATCCTAAATTAACTGTTTCTTTGCATTTTTACAAGTGAAATCATTATTTTTGTTGGTTTTTTTTTTACAAAAGTGAATAACATTATTAAAACTGCAAAATGGCCTATTCAAATTCTGATTTTAGTAATCTTCGTTTTTCATGTTGTTAACATCTTTAACATTTATATGGTCAATGCGATACAGCACAGTATGAGTACGCTTCCCATACATTTAAAAAAAATTCAAGTCGTCGTATACGGTCGGTACAAAATGATAATTTTTTTATTGTAATACCTTCACATTTGAATTGATTGCAGTGTTGTATCTCCAGAGCTTTTCCTTCGCAAGCATCTGCGAAATCACGAACGCAGATTCGTCTTCGACGTCGAACACCGCCCCCACAATCACGTGAGCAAGGTGTCCATGCTATCCAATTTCGCCATCCTGACAATAAAAATCAATCAATCAATATAAAGCAAATTTGATCAAAAATGTTACATAATTTTACATAATTTGGCATAAATATTTAAAAGAAACCAATATGTATAGTACTGAAGAGTATAGGCATGTATGCCCTCCAGCGTAATTCTGTATAGGCCTAGTGTTTTTCGTGCCGCTCCTTTAGGCAGTTATATTCAAGAGAACGGAGCGGTATAGCTTATAGTTTACTACGTCTGAAAAAATAGGTATTTGGAATCTCGAACTGGGCATGCGCACACCCCAAAGCACGTCTGTGAAAAGAGAGTCTATAAAAACATTTGCTGATAAATATTGAGATGCATGTAGACGGTAGTTACCGTTAGATGAGCTGCGTTTTTTGTAAGAAATATTTCTTGTTTAATTTGTCATACGTCATGCCCATTAATACTAACATTATCTCTTCTGTTTATGGTATACATACATTATATTGCAGTTTGTGGTGTGTTAGTAAATAAAACATACCAGATCCTAGAACGAAGGTTGATCTTATTAACTTCATATGATCATTACTTTGTTATTTCCAACAATAGCTAAATGACATTAATTGGCTATAAAATGTGAACGATCAAACAACACTATAAACAGTGACACTGAGGTCAAATGTTGTCGATATTGTTGTCTAGATTAATATATAATTTCCGAATTAATGTTTGAGACTTAAACAATATTTTGGTTAGTATGTAGCAATAATCTGCTTTGACCTCTGTAGCAACCCCCCCCCCCCCCGACCCATGTACCATGTTATTGAATCATATATTTATTGATCCGAGGATGTACACCTCCTCCATGTTTAAAAAATAAACAGTTTATCGATGATGTTTAAAACGCATTTAATTGTCCATAATATTCTAGGCAGGAAACTATTTCGGTGATTGACACTGCGTCAGTTCATGATAACAAAAGATTATGCGCTCGCGAACTCACAATGCATTGCGCCTCAACTGATGTCTCATCTGGTACCACCAGGAAAGAGTTAAATTTGTAATTTTACTCTTCCCTGGTACCACTGACCACATAAGGCTAACCCAATCGCGCTTGCAATTATTTCGAGGTACATTGTAACCTCTATGGAACTCCTATTCACTACTAATGTTCGTAAGACAATATTGAACCAGGGATCCCCCGATTAAACATTTTTTGTCAAATACAATTAAATGCGCCAGGTCAAAAAGCATTATCTGCATCGGCTCTTAACAACTAAACATTCTCGTGACAACATAGCTTCATGCTAGCCTATCTATGCAATGACTAATTCTAAATACGAATGTAAACACTTTGTGTTATGTTTACGTACTTAACTAGAATAATTGCGCTGCAAATGACATTAAGACATGTTCGCAATTTCTTTTAAAGAAAATAAAGGGTTGTATGTCTGGTAGGCACAGACCTATGTCTGCTTCTTCCATTTTATAATTTCACAAAGTGTTAAAACGTTGTATTTCTTCTTGTTCGTTTGAAAGGAAACGTTACTATTAATATGTGTGTCCCCTGATAGCATGTGACACTTACTAATTTTTATAGTAGTTAATACATTAAATGTTAAAAAAGAAATACGGATAATCTCATCAGGTGATTGTTAGACTATCTCTATATCATGAATGTAAATACTTGTATAGATATTAGATGTTTGATCAGGTGAGCCAAATGTTTGATGTGATGTTTTATATACCATTTCTATGACACTTGAAACTAGGTAGACCTATATTAATTTTTGATAGTAGAAACATTGATAATTTTTAATAATTGTTTAAGCCTACAGATATTAAACTAAAGCTCTGTCTACACTATCAAACTAGTTTGACAAAAAAAGTGTGATGTACCCAAACATGTAGTGATATGCTTAAATATGGTAGTGATATGACATCATCATGTCCATATATAGGCACATCACATTTTTTTCCACAAAGTTTGATAGTGTAGACAGAGCCTAATAACTATGAAAGCGCATGAGCATAAGATGATGAGGCTTTAGTTTTGGCGAATAATTCTTAGTTATAGGAAAAACAGACTTAACGAATTCAGGTAGACCTATATAGTTTTAACATCCCTTAATTGTTAACACAGGTTATTTAACTAATGTAATAATATATACGACAAAAAGTAATTATCCAGCACCAATATAAAATATAACCGAAAATTAACAGAATTAGAACTTATATTTTGAACATGTTGAGCCCTTACCAGGATTTGGACACATAACACGGTAGCTAGACAAAAATTTGGTCCTTAACGAACATGACACTGATGAATACAACGAAGCATTACCGTCACACCCAAATGCGATACATGTGTTAGAGTTAATTGTGTATGAAATTGAACATCAAGTAAACCGATCTCAAATATCTGTCCCGATCATAAACTTTTATTAAATTCTGAATATGAATTATGGGGGAAAGGTGTGGATCGAGAATTGAATAAACGGTGGATAGGATAACCGTTTTCGT
Source organism: Antedon bifida (assembly GCF_963402885.1). Lineage (NCBI taxonomy): Eukaryota > Metazoa > Echinodermata > Crinoidea > Comatulida > Antedonidae > Antedon > Antedon bifida. The sequence continues at coordinate 9,136,411 of NC_136226.1, read as the reverse complement.
TCCGTTCCCTATGATTTAACCCTTTGCCTACAAAAGATATTTGTAGTAATAATATAACTTTTAAAATTAGGCTATTGCTATTATTATTAATAAAGTATTACGGCATTATTAAACCTATTTAAACTTTTTTAATAATGAAATCAGCTAAAAACCAGAATAAAAAATCTCCACATAAATATTTACGGCAATATTAAGCGTGGGAAATGTGTCAAATGGTAATGTTTATTTTCCTGTTAATTGGCCTTTACCTCGGTGTGGTGAGATTCATAGGGATGGGTTCTCAGCGGTGGGGTGTGTTGAGGCGACAACAAAAATGGTAAAGTAAGTAAAGTTAGTACTGCATACGTTTGGCATACGTTGCCCGTTGGGACGATATTAGGAATAATAGGTTGTGCAAAAAAACTGCTGTAAGATACTAATTAGAATTGTCATGATATAGAAAGAAAACAACAGGTGAAAATAGAAACCAGGGTCATCCGACCGCCAGGAAGATGAGCACATCATTTTAATGTACGACAGTCTGGACATTAGTTGACGGCATCGTGCCTTGTGGAAACGCGATTTCCGGTCAACCGACTAATCTCAGAGGGAGTCCATCTCAGCAGTGATCTCACAAATGTTATGATTGATTTATAATGAACATTTATCACAGATTTGTTTCTGGTTTGACCCAAGTTAATTAATACAATTGTTTCTGTACTTTCCTGGCCTCTTTATTCCATGTTGTTAAAGAATAATATAATTGTAATTGTTTGTAACTACTGTCAGGGTGTTGGGTAATTGGTCAGATATTTTGCCCTACTATGACGTAATTTGTACTTTATACTAAGTACATTGAGAATGCTGGCAAAAACGCCAGGTACAAAGTAGGGCAAAAACATCTTAATATAATATGTGTTTGTTGGGCCACATCCTCTTGTAGTATTTCGATGGATTAAAACAGGAGCTGTAAAGAGTTCAACCTTCGATTAATTACCCTTTGATTACTTTTCAGTATCTATTATTACCATGTGAATACAACTTTATACATTGGTGGTATGTTTGTCCATGGAGAAATACTTATTTCTCCTGGTTTGTCATATAAACTAACGGTGACGTCTCATCAATTCATATAGGAAAACTAGCCGCTGGTTGGTATTGGTGTCGATAAATTGTAAAAAACAAAATATACTTCAAATGTTCTCTTTTAAAAGTCTACTTGGAGCACCCAAACCGAAACGCCATAAATATTATATGGTGCGGCCTAAAGGTATACGTTGCATACCACGCAACTATAGCATGTTTATATTAGCATTAATTGTTTGTTTCACCCGGTGGGGGGAAAACTACTGCCAAATTCACATTCTGCAAATCTTCTTCCCCCTTTGTCTTTTTCTACAAATCATTATCTATAAACAAACTAAGATGTAAATTTACCACAGAACATGTCCTTTACGCCCACGAAGTTCACGCATAGTTCACGCAATCCACCTCGCCGCCAAAGCTACCGTGTATATCTGAGTACTTTCCGATCAATTATACAAATAGAATTTAAGCGATTATGGTCTTACAATCATTGTGCTAATATTAAAGATCATTTTTAAACCGACTTTAGTCGTTTATTTTCAAATATGGCTAACGTTAATTACGGTACTAGTTTGCGTTTGCGTTCTTCTCGGTTGGTGTTTACTGTTGTCTGGCTATCAGATTCGTGTAAGATAACCATCAACGATAGTATTTTTTTTAACTATCGTCAATAATGCAGTGCCCTAAATAAAGTAAGCCTATAGTAATTCATGAAATAGTTTCATTGGGTAAACCATGCAGGGATTAGTTTAGCCTATCCATTAGTTGCCATTTGATTAGTTAATTTCGTATCACAGTCCTTCACTATTAGTTCTATTGTATCGGTAAACGTTATATTCAATTGTCTATTCTATTTAATAGTTCTATTACACGGCAGTTTTTGTAAGAAATTGAAATGTTGTGAAACGTGGATTCAAGTTAAGATGGGGGAAGTCAATCTTTTAGGAAGTTTACATTACAGTGATTGACATGTGACTGTCCTATTTATTGCGAAGCTCCGCCTCTTTAATTTCAGTCAATCTCGTAAAAGAAAATATTATCCTCATTTAACTAATAAATATTCATTACAGCAGTACTGTAGAGTACAGTTAGTAAAACAAGTTGAAAGATTCTAAAAAAAAAGAAAACAGAAAACTTCATGTATGAAGAAAATGCCAACGGCATACATTTGAAATAGAGTGTTTGGATAGTTAAAAAATGTGAGTAACCCCAATTTAATTTAACCACAAAGTAAATACTTATCCTTATTAATAATACCACTTAAACAGCTGTATCTACAATTTGGATAACGATTGTGATGATCGTCAAATCAGGGAGTTGTTATTAACAACTCCCTGGTCAAATGTTGGGTACAGGTACAACCATGGAGAAATAAGTTAGTTGATAACTTGTTTCAATAGTAAGTAACCGGAAATATCATATCCAGGGTCACTTATGTGACCTCTATATTTAATTAATTCTCATTCATTAGAAATGTAGATCAACTGGAAATGATACCGTAAAAACAATAAAAAAATAATTAATTAAAGATAAACGTGCACAGATTATTTAGGCATCATTTAGGTATCATGATTAAGCGAGGATCTATTTCGTCTGATAACAATTGTTTCACTTTATGACAGAACAATGATGTTTTTGTACCAGGTCTGAAATAATATTGCAATTCATTAAATTATAAAGTCTACTTGGGCAGGTTTTAATTGAAAATAAACGTTTCCTATTGCACTTTGAAAAGAAAACAATTCAACATCCGATGGGCCACTACAATTCCAGCTTGTCGTTTCCTTTACATGTTACTCTTTTCAGGGTGTTCCCTGGATTTGACTGGAATCAATTCAGTCCTTGTCGATGTTACAGTTATGGGGAAGTGCTGTTTTCATCTGCACCAAATCCAGTATAGTTTGAACTGGAATAGGGGTTATCACGCCAAGGAAATGGAGTTACCCATGGACCTAGGCCTACTCAGGGTAGTGACAATTCAGGCAAAAAATGATTGTACTGTATCGTACATCATCAATACAATTAAAGGACAATTCCAGGTTCAATGCTTTATTGTAATCCGAATGAAAAAGTATTAAAAATGTGTTTATTATAAGTATGTATCAATATATAAATAATAGTCTTTAAATCCTGGAATTCCATTTGTTGAATCAAAATAGTCCCACTAATTCAGGAATTATATATATCTCTATATTTCGTTAGAAGTGGGGAGGATCGTATTAGGAGACAAACAGCTCGATTCTAGGGACAAATAAATGTGTACTGTAAACCGTGTTTGTAGTAGTTTACTAAATTTCGTCTTTAAAAATTGAGAGGGGAAAAATTGTTGTTATAAAGAAGTGGCGGATCCAGAACATGCACAGAGGAACCCGAGATATAATACTACCATAATGGACCAATGGTACATTCAAAATCGAATAAATTGTGTGTACATTTAGAGTATAGGTGGTGGGGTGGCGGCGTTCCCGGCCACTGCTGAGTTAATGTATTCGGTTAATGGGCCGGACGTTTGTTTACCTAAATAGCTGCTAAGCGTGTATCAAATCTAGATAGGAGACTGCTATAAACATTATTACCATGAAGCAATTTATAAATTGTAAACTTCGTAAATCGCGTATGACGATTGATACGTCACAGGCTTGAGATAAACAAACAGTTTATCAGCTAACTGTCAGGGCAATAATAATTTACATCATAAATAGGATAACGAGATATAGGCCTATCGACTGCTTCTGGTAATCAGAATCATGCAATACGGCATCTTCTAAGTAAATATAACTTCGAAAGAAATCAGTGTGATAGAGCGGAAAGAAAACATAATCATAACAAGCAAAAGGTCCAAACAACGAGTAGCAGAGATTGTGGCTACGTTTCATACAATTTAGATCATTTTTATTTTACAATATGTTTTGTTATTCCATAAAGTTATATAGACCAAAGAAGAAATTGAAATATACAACCGGGGCATTCGATGACTTTCATGACAAGCGATGGTAACAGGCCCAACCATAACACACATAGGCATATGTCACTGTTATAAAAATGATTTTTATATCTTGAAATAAGTTTGAACTGTTTTAATATATGCAATATTTTCATTTTTCTGTACAGTACAATTTTAAATACACACTATGTATAATGTATCACTAATTATTTTATCAATGGTTCTATTATAGCTCCATCTGTATAGAGTCTATTTACCTTTATGCCAAATATGTATCTATATCGTTTTAAGAATGACAGAATTATTTATTCTATTATACATTTAAAATGAGAAGAAATTACAATACAGGTGGGTGATTCCCACGAAAGATAAAAAAAAAAGAAGTTTGAACTTAGAATGAACACTTCTGTCAGCAGGTTAACTCTACATACCATTCATAATTCAATTCAATCCTCGATTTAAAAAGCAATTTAACATGTAATCTAACAAGTTTATAACTAACACCAAGAACCGGTATAAAGATTATGAAATGATGAATTTCAAAGTAACAAACATCTGTTATGAGGTGAGCTTTGCTTTGCCTAATCCATCGATTGCATTATTTCAAATATCTGGGATTATTAGGCCTAGGTAATGCTTTATTTAGATACCCTACCTGCTACATACCAAGGGAAGTAATATTAATGCTGATGAGTTAAAAATATACAGTAAGTACCGTAAGCCCCACACTACAAGTATACATTTTATTCATAGGCTGCTTTCGATTTATGACGACCCAGGACCCACTATTTAAAAAGGAACTTAAAGCTCTGTCTACACTATCAAACTATAGTTTGACAAAAGTGTGATGTGCCCAAATATGGTAGTGATATGCCCAAATATGGTTGTGATATGACATCATATCCATATGGGCACATCACATTTGTTTTGTCACATAAAGTTTGATAGTGCAGACAGAGCTTTACGTCAAGTATATTTCATAATCATTGCGCGCACGCATTGGGAATAAGACTTCTTTTAAAATACCACAACAATACGTAACTCGAATCCGAAATAATGGTTCCATTTTGTATTATTACATTTCAAAAATAAATAAATATTAAAACCGTAAGAGTCCCAGAGGCGTGATAACAATGACGGTGCTCGCTAAACTGCTTGTCATTCATCAAGTTTTTGTTGGGGTGAGAATATTTACATGGTATTGTATTTACTTTATGAATGAACACGTTTTGATTGTAAAACGGTGACGCTTTTATCAGAGGTCTTTTGAATGTTTTTTCCTTTGCTTGTCAGTTTTATGGAATTATATAATTCTTGTTTCCAATATACAAATTCATAATTTAGAGTAAAGTACTTATGATTTACGGTACTAATAATATACATTGATAATAATATGTTTATTATTATGAAGCACACACTTTAGCACATGAGCATATTCTTAAAGTAATCAGAAAATGGCGTAATTTAATAAATAAAAAAAAAATGTTGGAAAAGAAAGTCTTGATAAAAAGTAGCATCAGGAGCTAGGATTTTGAAAAATTAGTGGGGGAGTTCAAACACTTGTTATTAATTAATATTTGTTTACAAATAACTTAGATAATAATATATAACTACCTAAAAGCAGGTCATGTTTATACACGCAATACTAAGTTAAGTGTGTACTGTGTATACTGTACTATTTAAACCTGGTGACATCACCAAATAAGATATTGTTATTTTATTCCACCTAATGAGACATCGAGTAAATAAACGAGTTCATTAACCTCAGAATAAGGTAAATGCATTGGTCTCGCACTTTATTTTTATAGGCTCTCAACTTAACCACATTTTAACGACAGCATGCTATCTTATGAATGAGTAAAGTCTATTTTCACAACATATTCGATGAAATATATCTAGCAATAATTTGTAAATAATAATGATGATAGTTCTAATTAGTAACTTTTCTTTACTACACTTAGTAGTACTAAATACTATTACTATACCAAGGCCTATAATATTATAATTGCTAATAAATTCGTTGGAAATCAATTATCACTCTAAAATGATCAGCCTTAATTTTCAAACGAACGGATTCTCTTTCGACTCCGTGTAACCACACTCTTTTAATTAGCACTATATTAAAATGTAATGTTATTTTCTAAAAATTAACACAATAGGTCTACTCAGTACGCAAAAGACTACAACATTAGCACGACCTATCTGTGAGGTTAATGGCTTTCATACGAGGTTAACCTCATTACACTAGTTGTAAATTATCAATTAGGCCTACAACAATATATTATAGAATACGACGCCATTTCTTTCGAACGTTACATACATTTTATCATTTCAAATAGATAAACTTACCAACGGTAAAGTATTTTTTCATTACCGATTAAGTACCATCAGTAAAAATAAACATCTAGGCCTATAAGACTGAAAAGCTGCCTACCGGTATATATAAAGAAATATCTGAAAGAGGCCTATATCTACTCATACCTACCGGTACCTATGGGCCGATAAGCAATACGTATTATAGGGTATCGTAGATTGGTATAGCCTAATATCAATTTGTTATTCAATTTTCTGAATCATCTAAGATCTCAATACAATCCATTCTTTTCTCAGGGAGTTGATAACAAAAATAACCTATAAGTTCGTACCCTTTATGATGTCCTTGTTTGTATTTTTTTTAACGATAAGATCATTTTTTTTGTAACAGGATTTATAGATTTCCTAATAGAGAATAATATTGATAGAAAAGACAGCGGAGACCGTGTGTTTTGTATGTCATCATATACAACGGTAGAAATTGTATCTAATCATCAGATATTATACGTTGATACTTTGATCCAGTTAAAGTATAATTATACTGTAGAGATTCGTCATATTATTGACTGTACCCGGTATAGCACACCCAGGCCTATGAGATCGATTCGAGTGTAATGAGGACGATTAATCTTCATCATGAGTAATTCTTGTTCGGTAATCCAGACTGAGTGTCCTAGATTTAACTGTTTAGATTTTGAATTCATATTAATATAATTCGTATAAGGCTATACATTTCACCAATGCTTTATAATGTGATAGGGTTGTAATTTTGCTATTATTTGATTTACAGCTCCCTGTTATTATTTATTGGCCATAAGCCCCCGTTTACATGATGTAATCCTGTCAAGGCACAATCCAACTGTCACAATATACCAACACATTTGACAGATTTACAGACGAACACCATGTTTTTATCGACCCTTGAAATGTAAGCCATACATGCATGCCCTACGGCCTGGGTTTCACGCTATGCATTTAATGGCCCAAATAGGCCTAGCAGACAAGTTGAGTTTCTGGATATGTAGTTTTTGTCTGGTTTATTTAAAAAAAAATTAAACTGAATTGTCCTAAATTTGAATTTTAAAATATTAAAATATATAGCAAAAATTCGACATATCTAAATAAATTTAGAACGGCAAGGACGACATAGGCATATTAGAAATGCAATATCCACCCGTCATTTGGATAGGACGTTAAGCCATTGGTCAAAACATCTAGGGAGAGTGTAACATAAAAATAACAAGTTCCTCCGTGAATGGTGTTCAGAATATTGTATTTATAATGAAACATGTAGGACCATGCTTAAAACCTGGTAGACCTATATATTTAACTATTATGGTCCCCAGTATTTATCGATTTGAATGAATTTGAAGTCCACTTATGATAATATCAAAATGTCAACCAATGTTCAATGTTATCATGATACGAGTGTAAAATGTGACCATGAACTTAGTTTCACCGATAAGACTTAATGTCGTATCATTTAAACATTATTTTCGTTATCAATATTATATCAAGATTTAACAACGGATGGGCTCAAACTTCAATAAACTTACATCCAGAAATACTCTACTCTTCCCTGGTAAACTCTTATGGGTATACACCTTCATAAACAAAGTTATTGAATTTCTACTACTCATGTAGGCCTACTAGTCTTAATAATATAGAGGCAAACTTAACTTATCCACAAAAAATAGTATAGGCTTAAATTAGGTATACGCATTGTGAAGTTAGTTATGACTGTGACGTAAGCATATTTTTTTCGTTTGATTTACAACAAAGCACATGGTGTCCTAGAACAACACCTGTCTATTATCACTTATTAAATGATTTGTAAAGTGTAAAGACAAATGATTACAAATTGTGACTGTCACCTCCCTGGTATAACTACCGTACTCTACTTACTCACTATTAGTAGGCCCAGGTTAGATTAACTCTTCTCTGTTAGGCCTAGATGATTCTAAAGTGTTTGGTTTAGATAGGCATGGAATACACCTAAAACACATATCTTTGCTTATTTCTCTTCATCATCTTTCAAAATAATAATCATAATCATAATCGTTCTCATTTATAATTCATGGCCATCTCCATTCCATCATAATTACCGTCATTGTCTTATCTAAGATAAGATAATATTTATTGGTCCATCATAAAATATGTTGGAAATTTATTTACCAAATGGCGTACACATAGAAAAATACATACTGTATAAACATTAAAAATATAGGCCTAAATATATAAAATGAAAACATGTACCGTACCTAAAAATAGGCGAACTGTATTATTATTATTATTCATTCAAAAAACTGTATATATATTTTACCATTAATTATTATTTTAAATTTTGTGGAGAAATGACCCCACCCCCACAACCTATCAAAATAATGCAGGCCACGGGGCTAGATGTAGGCCTAATGACACCATGTCCAGTCATTTCGCACCCAATATTTGTCAAAGGTGCCTATACTTGTAGTATATTGTTGATGTACACACATTACGTTTGAAGTAGTTTGTCTTACAGTAAATGTGTAATTATGTAGGCCTACATAAACTTACCACAAGTTTATTGAATAGAGGTAGAGTGTCAAAGTCATAATTATGCGTTAGATTAGAGTAATAACGTTGGTCATATTAGTAAGCTAAATAGTTTGTTTTATATATAGTTACTGAATTTTGTGTGTGTTGAATATGCCATTTTAATGTCACATAATAGTTATCCACTTTGACCAAAAATGATTTACCTGAAAAAACTGTAAATAATTTAAAGCCAATGGATTTTTGGTTGAATTTAACCATTTATTTTTTCATTTTATAAGTGAAACATTATTTGTTTTCGTTTTTTTTCCTACGGAAGTGATTAACTTTATTTACTTTATTACAATACATCTTTAAATATTCTTGAGAGAAAAAAAGCGTTTGAGTTTATTTTGAATATCCTTCAAAAGGAAACTTAGACCTTTGGTCGCGGTAGGTTGTAAACTTAGGCCTGTACTTCTGTATACAACTGAATTTGATAAAACTAACCTTATTGAGACTTAAGCTCTGTCTACACTATCAAACTTTATGTGAAAAAAAAAAGTGATGTGCCCATATGGACCTGATGATGTCATATTTAAGCATATCACTACCATATTTGGGTACATCACCTTTTTTTGTCAAACTAGTTTGATAGTGTAGACAGAGCTTTATAGACCATACCTGCATGGTTATACCCACAAGGCATTTATTAACTATAGGCCTAATTAATTGTTTTAATATACCTATTTCAATGCCACTGATTTGGCTGTAGATGTCGGTTACATCCAAAACAGATTGGAAATTCCGAAGTAATTATAGTAGCTTCTAAATAACTTTCTTGTTGTAAAATAACGATAAACCAGCGACTGAGACAACACGATTTCTTTCTTTGAAAATGCTACGTTGAAGTGTGTGTGATAAGAAGATAACTTATAGTACCTTCTCAATGTAATTAAATTAATTAACAGCGTAGTTTATTTGAAATAAAGTGTTTCAGGGTGGTCGTGGATCTGAACCAAACAAAAATACTTCGCACAGGTTTAATTTCGGCTTTGAGTCTAAAGCTCTGTCTACACTGTCAAACTTTATGTGACAAAAAAAAAGTGAAATGCCCGATGGACATGATATCACTACCATATTTAAGCGTATCACTACCATATTTGGGTACATCACACTGTTTTTGTCAAACTAGTTTGATAGTGTAGACAGAGCTTTACCCTGAATCTTTCTCACGTCCCCATCAGTAAAATCTTTCAGCAATATAGTATTTAAACTATATATGCCTATATACACTATTTAATGCAGATAATACAGTTTTCAAACTTATTGGACTTTAATAATGAGATAACTCCATAGCTTGTTTAATATTGACTTAATCGATTTTAGGGTAACCAATATTTACTCCAAACATTGGATAACGTTAGAGGGTAAAAGATAAGTCAAACTTTTAATAGATACAGGGATGATTGTGTATATAACAACTGACAGTTATTAACGACAGTTATTCAATAAACATGCAGTCAGGTTTGTAATCGGCATTACGACCTTTGACCTTATGTCCGCCAGAAAGATGACAGCAGGAATGACATTTTATGGGAAATTTAGGGGTATGAAATCTATTAAAACTAGATAGAGATATTGACTCTTCATTGTATTATTATGTAAAATTCAGTGTGACGTGTGACATTTTTTACCCTAGGCATACCCTAAACAAGTAATTCTTAAACGTAAGTAACTAGCCTAAACTTGTAACATGTGACGAATATATAACGCTATATCACGGAACTTTCTTCAAAATACTATTTAAACATAAACTATTGTTTTCAAATACCGAGAAACATTTTATTCGGAAATTACAGTACACTGTTTTGTAAGTAAGTAATACAATACTGTAATCGTATACTAAATATACCTAAAGTAAATAAACTAATGTAGTGTTACTGTTAATTGAGAAAGTTATTTTGGTATGTGGTTGTTTTTCGTTGTTTCAACATCCATAAACAACAATGTGAAAGTTGGTTTCAATTAACATGTACATATAGTTTCTTAATGAATTAAAAACATCACAACTCAGTTGAATTTACGATCAACCAAGTCAAAATATTCCATTAATGTTTATAGCTGCTCAATCGGACACTCGAACTCTCAAAAGGTTCGGATTTAACTAGTACACTTTGTTTAATAATTATATTAAATATAAAACTTCCAAAGAACACGTCTTCGATTATAACAATTATTGCTCAAGGCCAGACTCTCTTAAAACAGTCTTAATAAATTATGTATTTCTTGGTTTATACCATGAGAAAATAATAGATGACTATTTGTAATTTTGTAAGTGTTAAGAGACGTGTTAACTTTTCACAAGAAAAATGAAAACGTGTTAATTTATTTTACATGCTTAACCAACTTTTTAAAGACACTAAATTTCAAGTTTAACGTTATTGAAGAGAAGTCTGTATAGCCGTGACTAATTTCGGCTTAATTCATATTTCAAAGTTCCGAACTTTTTCAATCAATTGGTATACCACACATTGATTGAAAGGAATTCCAATACAGGGGATCATCACAAACGTGTTAATAGTAATTTTAGAATTCAAAACACTAAATTAGTATATCGCTACTTCAAGGTAGTGTGCGAATTATCCACTGGTACCGATCATAACATTATAATTGGTAAAAGATACCGTCCTACGCTAAGTTTACAGTCGCAATGGGATACAAATCAATTATTTTTCCTACTCATGATTATTTTTGTAGGCCTAAAACATATAACCTTTTTGCGACCGATATCCCATAATTTTAATGTCAGTATGTTGTAGTTATTATTCTTCATTTAATATTTGATTTAAGTGCATTGGCAGAATTAGCCGCGGGCTGCGCGATTCATTCTCTGTCCTGATATACATACTACGTGACAAGCCATACAAGACACAAAAAGTCGTTTTTATACCTCCAGTTATAACAAGTCTGGTGTGTGGAATTATTTTGTCTTGAAAGATCTAAAGCAGCAATGACAGATTGGTAGCCGTCGAGTACGTATTACCACTGTGAGTGACCATGCATTCAGTCTTAACATACGGGGTGACATTAAGTATTGTTATTATTGTTGCTATAATACCTGTTAGGTCTCTGTATATTCTTCAATTCAGAACATTTAATTGTATTTTAAATGTATGTGGTTGGTTTTTGGTGAAGACACGTCTTCGTGTTTCACATGTCAACATCGTTTCATAATTTATTTTCCATTAAAAACTATTAGTAGTTATTAACACATTGAGTTAACCCTACGTGCTCAGAAAGGATCTTTGTTGACACATTTAAAACGAGCGTGTTTATATAAATTCCATCCTAAATTGAAAAATCAACTTCACGTTGACATGTTTTGAAGGTGATGTACACTACCATACAGTGATAGACTGCAGCGATCCTGTACGAGGAACAGGAGAACAATGGAGAGCAGATGACAGCACATTAAAAAGCTCCTAAAGTGACTGTTTAGAAGTTTTTATCGTTGGCCTGTCGTTGAGTTGAGTTGAGATGATGAGTATGACTCATACTCTACCAACTCAGAAATTAAGTGTTTAAAATTAATTAATTAATGCCTTCGTTCTTCTATATTTCTATCTAGAAAGTTCCAAATTCCATAATTCTTCAGTTTAAATTAGACTATGACTATGTCAGTAAATTCATCTGTCTGGACGGTCAGACTGTATAAATAAAAGTTACCAACATAGAATCTACGAATTCGCTGAATTGACATTATAGTCTGTATTTGATATAACTGAGCTTAACTTGCATCGGTAAGCATAAGCCCACGGATGGACCACTGCGCTAAATTATCCTAATTATTTAATTAAATTATACCTTATGGCAAACCTGAAAGGCATCTCTCGTATTTCTGAAGGTCTACAATATAAACGACCATATAGAATTGTCTACTAATCTATATACGAAACAGTAAGGATGAAATTTGAAACCTACTTCTCAATATAACCTGGCTGGTGACACCCCATTTTTTTCTAAAAATATTTTGTATAATAAAAGTTAAGAATAAATTTGCAACTTACCTATGGTTCTCAATACTATAGCTTCTGTTGCATAATCAAAGTCTGCAACTGCTCCAGTAGGATCGTCATACAAAGCGTATAGAACGCTTTCCCCTTTACCCTTCCCTCCCCCAGTATTAGCGACCACCTTCAGAAAGAAAATATAATGCTCCCCGGGTACCACCGGCGATTTACAGTGACGCTTTTGACCAAAATCCTCAACTTGATAAGTAGGCGGTACATCATTTATCGTCGTAACATTCTTGACTAGATTAATTCCTTTATAAATTTCATCAAAGTAAACTTCGGCTGCGTAAACTTGTTCCGAATTGTCTTCTTGATTGTAGAATGTTCGAACTACAACACCGGATGCGACAATGTTTGCTAGCTCTGTCCTATCGTCAATGGGCATCGGTCGCCAATATCGAGTTATATCCTTACAACATATTGATACATTTAACGCATCGAATAATAAAATACATAGAAAAATAACTGATCCTAAGTTCCGAGTCGTCCAGTTGAGTTTCACTGAGACTGATCCCATTACGACGAAGTTCTGGTGAATACACTGTTAGAATACCTCTACTAGACTCGTCCACCTTCGATCACACACTGGCAGCAGTCCTATAATGTCAATAAAGAAAGTCGAGGGTTTATACCAGTTTGACCTTTTAACCCGAATGTTTTACTAGCTCGTCTATCAAGATAATTCTTTGTATACATATAAATACCAATTCATCGGACTATTATAGGATTAAACACCGTTCACATCAAGAATACATTTAAGGTATATTAAATCATCGGTAGACATTTTGCGAATATTTATTCTTTTTTTTAAAATGTTGACATGTGCTATTCATTATGACCAGCGCGCCTTACACCAACTTTTAACCTGCAACCTTTACACCTTTTTTAAATTTAATACCTATACTACAATTCTCTATGATTATTTTAGTATAAAACATATAAGTCTACGTGATGACCTGAAAATATTGATCCGTAAATACTTTTGTTATTCAATACTTCCGTAAATTACAATAGATTTAATTTCGATAATTGAGAACATGTTTAGTTAATCTAACCTTAGAATTAGTAAACGATATGTCCACAATATACTTGTCCTTTGTGACGTTTACTTTGATAAAAAACAGTTGCATTTTTAGAATTTAAATATTTTGGCCTACAATCAATGTCGATATCTTCTTTTAGAGATTTTCAATAAAAAGGCCATTTTCGTAATATTGTTTGACCCTTCCTTCATTGTTCCCTTAATCAATAACGGGCGTCGTATTATCACAATTATCATTAATATCATTTTCATAATCATCATCATCATCATCGTCATCATCATCGTCATTATCATCAACTTCATAATCATCGTCATCAACTTCATAATCATCGTCATCGTCATCGTCATCATCATCATCATCATCGTCATCATGATCATCATCGTCATCATCATCATCGTCATCATCGTAATCATCGTCATCATCGTCATCATCATCATCGTCCTCATCATCTTCATTATCATCAACTTCATAATCATCGTCATCATCATCAACTTCATAATCATCGTCATCGTCATCATCGTCGTTCGTCGTCATCCTAATCATAACCGCCACCACCATTCTATTACCTAATCATTATCTACATAATGCAGATTAATGCTACTAATTATTATAATTTTATTATTTAATTGATCACTCAACACATTGTTTCTAATGATATATTTTAAGTTTTAAGCTAAGTCATTATTCATAAGCATAATCGACAATTCCATACGAATACAATGCCAACCAGATTATGCTAAATCCTTTTATCGAATTTACTTTCTAAATTTAATCTTTCTGTAATAATTTCCCAGCATTGTATGAGTGATTTTAGTTAATTCATAATTATTATTTGTAACAAAACTTTATTTCCGCTTTCTCTTTAAAAAAAGTTTCATTTTAAAGTTTGTAATAAAGTGACGATGAGGGCGCCACGGCACGTTATAGTAATTGAAATACATTTTAATTGACAATAAAATAATCCAGCAATTTAAGTATTCTTACAAGTATCCATCCTAACCTAATATTCAAATCTATTCTAAACTATTTACTTATTTTCATTGTTATATACACAGTAAAACTGTTGCATTTTAGAATTTAAATATTTACCATGTCGACATCTTATACTAGAGATTATAAATGAAATAGGCCATCTTCGCAATATTATTTGGCCCTTCTTTCTTCACTGTTCTCTTAATCTAATTCCCTATATAAGGGGAGACTACCGCGGGACCAATCAAAGTGTTACTTGAATATGGATTGGCCATAGTGTTAAACTAAAAGGCGTTAGTTAGACATAAAAGGGTGTCCCCTGAATATGGGTGTGTCAAAGGAGGAGTTCTACTGTTTTAATTGACACTCCAAACGGATGTGGTATCTCGTAAAGGAATCCTCTTCTGGTTATCAGTGAACTTTCCATGGCACTTGGTTCAAATCGTGACAGAGTCGTTGCTCCAACCGCAAATTCTCTGCATTATTAGAAGGTCGAAGTCATGATTTCTCGTGGATCTACAATCTTCATAAAAGTTACAACTACTGTAACGATCAGCAAAAGAACAGTTAAAATAATGCGTAATGCTTCGCTAACATCAAACGAAAGACTTCCCATTATGCCTATGCCAATCAGTCCGCCCGCTGTTGCCACGGTAACCATTAGTCCAGCAGCCGATCCCCTTAAAAATATTAATTATGACATATTATTGGAAACAATTTCATATTTCTAAAGCTCTGTCTACACTATCAAACTTTATGTGCACGTGATGTGCCCATATATGGATATGATGATTTTATATCACTATCATATTTGGGCAGATCACTACCATATTTAGGCACATCACATTTTTTTTGTCGTCAAACTAGTTTGATAGTGTAGACAGAGCTTAATGAAAATCGTGCGGCAGTGACACACGCGTCAAACGACCACGAAATGGTGCTAGCTGCTTCGTGTTTACTGTTTACATTCTTTCCTGTTAAAATACATCTTGAAGTGAAAATAAAACAACGATTATCGTTATCTTTAATACCTCATATATCATCACACGGAGACTATTATGGCGGTGAGTTACTGATAACCAACTAACACCATTTCCGATATAAGTTTATTTTCTGTTATTATTAAAATGGTGTAACGGCTAAACCTGTCTATACTGGACGTAATATTTGCGTTAAACAGGCAATCTAATTAACAACTGCCTTGGTTAAACTTTGTTTAATAAACGTGAAACATGTGTATAGACAGACCACCAGGATAGAGACAGGTATTTAACAAAGGTAAACAAAATCATATAAAGCAGAATCTTTTTTTACTGGCGTGCTGATTATATCACACCATTATATTTGAGCAGTCATGGTTTGGACAGGGGATATTGTTCCCTATAAGTTATATATGTGGCACGTAGCCTAAACCACTAACGCCCGAATTCGGACTATAGGTTCGTAGGGAATCCCGAAAAAGTTATAGTGTTTTTTAATTGTTCAACACTAGGCCTACACCCATCGGATCCTGGTTAAGTGTGATAACTTATACCTACAGCATGATATTAAAAATTGTAAGCGCATGGAGACTTTGCATACAGCGATAAATAAACCCAAATTACCTGTTACTTGTTGGAAAATACGCAGTCGTGAGTGCAACGAGCACGCACCATCCGGGCGTGGCACATAACTGGAAGAAGGCATTAAGTGTAGCACCAGCACCCACACTGTTAGCTGTCCATGCAAAGCACACTACAATCGCTGTTAACCCTGATACAATAACTATAACAATATTGAAAAAAATATTTTAACTTTATTCCTTATACGTTTCCTATGTCCGTTTGAACGTCGTTCGTTTATCATTATATTAAAGATGTATTGTTTCCCAAAAAACATGAAAAATGAAGATTAATAAAATCGGACTTTAAATAGACCATTTTGCAGTTTTAATAAAGTTATTTATTCTGTAAAAAAAAAGAAACAAATTATTTCACTTATAAAAAGACAAAAGAAACGTTTAATTTTAACAAAAAAACAATTTTAAGTATTTTTTTATTTTAATTACATTTTTTCTTTTTTCAGGTAAATAATTTTTTTTGGATCCAGTTTTTTGTCAAAGTGCATAGGCCTAACTATAATGTGACATTAAAATGGCATATAAAAACAAACTTTAAAAAAAATATTTTTTAGGGGACAATATATCTTTAACTCGTTTATGTCTATTATCAATACCACCACCACTATTATTTTTATCGATACTGTCATCGTCATCAAACAACAACCACCACCACTATCAACATGACAAGAACATTTTGTTTCGTTTTTTTCTTACCAAATAGAAACTTTGGACCAAGTAGTTCCAAAACACCAATTCCTATTCCGACGCTGACGACACCACATAGAGCGCCCGCAAACATTTTCCAATAGGCCTCCGTAGGGGCAAATGAGACTACTGAGCTACATCCCCGGGTGTCTAGAAACACTCGATTCTCCGTGTCTATAAAATTATGATCTTGAAAGTCCGTTCTCTCAAAGAGAGTGTTGATAAGAGTTGAGCGGTTGAAAATCGTAGTTGTTGAAAGGATATTGTTGAACGTACAATCTTCGAAGGTACAGCGATAGAACTCGGTATCACTGATCACTAAGTTGTTAAACGTTACGTTGGTGAATGTGACGTATTCAAAACGATGTATACTGATGTCGTTCGGATAGGTATCGTCACTCAGGTTATTGTATTTTGAAATCTGTTGATTTTCTTGGTAGACGTCTGTTTGTAAGGAGTTGATTGCCACTGGGAACCATAATGTCCAACCAATAAATCTAAATGCAGTTACAATAATCGATATTAAAACACAACAATGTCCAAAAGTGATGGCTCTGACCACCATGGCAATGTTAAATAAAGAATGTTTACTCACCCGAAAGAGAAACAGAAAACACAAACAACCAACGGGTTCGTGTACTGTGACAGGGGCTGACTTAATACTTTTCCTAATTTTGATATAATCTAAAATAATAATGTAACATAAATTAGCATGATTTTAAATTTTGATAAGGTCTATTTCAAAACTTTCATCTTAATCGCGTCCGATCCTCGAATCAAAGTATAACGCCATGACATTTATTCTTCATTTTGCTCTCCAGTCTTACCGTAATTTAAAAACATAGATAAACATGACCCGGTTATTTATCAAATTGGACTTACTTTTTTCATCCAGTTAACACACTTTTGTATGTACGTTTCATTCGCCTTTGAGTCCACTGACGGTAAAGATGGTGCAAGACGACGTAAATCAGACTCGTTCATCTAAAAATACATAACGAGTTTAGTAAAATACGAAAACAAAAAAGTTAGTATGTAAAAGATTATTATAAAGAGTGAATGTTGAGCCAGTTACGGTACATTGAGGTACGAGGCAAACGTCGAATTGAATGGTGCGGATCGATTCTGCACTTCACGACAACAACAATTGTGTTCATTTGGGAAGAGTGATACTTTTTCCTGGTTCATACCTCTTGTCTAAATAGGTCATTGCCTGTTTTTCCTTTGTGCCATTTATGAATTTTCGCCAATATATCGACACATTCCATCCACATACCGCCCTGTAAATAAAGCAATATCATCAGTTATCGATTTGTTGTAATATAGGCCTAAATTCAGAAATTGTCACATTTAATTATATAGAGAATTAAGGAGAACTTTGTAATGGCATTGCGTGTAGGATTTTTTCAGTAACATGAAGGTGAATAAATTCGATATTACTAGTAAGTAGTGTATTTATTTATTGGTCATCACTTTTTTATCAGTGGCACACACTGTCGTTAGTGGTTCAACCAAAATAAAACAATATAGGCCTAACAGTTAAGCAAAATAATGAAAAGAAACAAAACAAAAGCAACATAAAAATATATACATATATAAGCACAACACATTTGTATGATTCTAATTTAACTGTAAAAACTGTATTTGAAAAAGATAAATTAATCATAGATCATCCGGAGATTCTTGAAAAAGACTCGCTTAAAAAGAAACAACCTTTGAAACAAAGCAAAATTAGGCCTCTCTCTTTTCTAGCTTGGATACTCATGTATCCCCTGTAAATATAAGTGTCTTTCTGGTTTCTAACCTGTATTAGAATCCTTGGACTTTCTGGTAAGACAAAGAAAACAACACCAGCCAGACAGACACACATGAGAGAAAACAGAATCAGTGAAATCCTCCAGGCTTCAAATGGTTTGTTATCGTAATAGTGAATTGCTGTAAGAGAGACAAAAACAGTAAAAAAGATGTATACGTTGTTTTTTGGTTTAAAAAAAATCTCGGATGAGCCGTGCACGATAGAGATTTCTAGCAAGGTCCTATTTTGAATTTAAATTCTATGTCAAAATATAAATTTCATTGAGTGAGGACGATCAAAGCATATTGATCAAAACTTCGAGAAACTCAACAGTTCTGTTCAGAATGAGGTGCACCTCAAACTTTATATCAACTTTTTTTTGATTTTGCCATGCAAACCTTCAAACAATATAATAGTCATGTAATATATCAAAAGAAATGGATTTAGTCTTTATTAATCATAAACATTTGTTTCATCTACATATAAATACGTACTGACTTCGTATGAAGCTAATCCAGTGGTTATTAGTGGAACAAATAAACTGCCCAACACAATAAATATAACTGGTACTACAGAATGTCTGAGACGAAAACTCTTTGGCAGGAATTCATAATAATAGACAATGGAAACTGGAATAACACCTCCAAGTCTGTAATAAAATAAATAAATAAAAACGATTTTTATTCATTTTGTTACATCAATACAATAATATAAATAGACATTAATCCAAACCACTAAACATAACTGTATTATTGTATGTTTCATCCTATCAATTTGCCTTGATAGACAAAAGGTTTGGTTAATATACAGTGAACAATCTTTGGGACACACCTATTCAGGACATGCTCCAAAAGCGGACACTTGAACGACTGAAGGGCGATATAATGCATTAGGACTCTGCCCATCCATTCAGAAACCCTTATTTATTAGGTCCCGTAGGCGTCCCTATACCATGGGTTCTAATTCAATTAATCATCAACGTGATCGTCATTCTGTATACGAGTTTTCGTATTAAACTTACCCGATTCCACACAATACTAACGAGAACACCATAGCACCGTAAGATTCGACAACTGAGCTTAGAAGGCCAAAAATACCGGCAACAACCAAGGATGTTACCAGTATGGGCTTGCGTCCAGACAAATCGGATGCACATCCCCACACAATCGCTGATGTCAGGGGTCCGACAAAAATACTCCCACCTATAAATAATAATCATAAATGATTTATAGAAAGTAAACTAATTTGTTGAAACTTTCGTACCCTCTATATTATGAAATTGTTATTATAACATAGTTATAAATACAGTAAAGTGTTCCTTAAAATGAGTGCCTTGATGGACTTTAGTACTATACGTCCATGGTGTCTCCTGAAGGGGTGTACCAAGTGAGGGATTCTACATACGTTATTATTAAACATTTGGCCCATTAAATGCTTTCTTAGTAGTATTGCAAGAATAGGCCAATGTTATTATATCATGTCTTAACCATGGAGTATTTATATCATTAAGCTAAACGTTTTAGTGCACATAATCAATCACATGAGTATTGTAGGTCTACAATCCTATAATCAATCACTACTCCTTGAACTACATTTATATTTAAATTTCTGTTGAGTTCCTTACTGTATAATGACACCAATATTACTTACGTAGCCACCCAGTGTCATTTTCCGTTAGACACAGATCTCTTACAATATCAGGTACATAGTATCCGACTACTACCATCCATAAACCACAATAAAACAAACACAATCCAATGACTACCAGTAAAACAAAATGGAACTTTCCAAATCCCACCCTCGAAAGGAAGCCTTCATATATGCTTGAGAGCTGGGCAGATTTTTCTATCGTCGTATCCACATGATGTCCACCGGGGACAGCGTTCCTTGTGTTGATGACGCGGGTTCCTCCATCGTTGTGGGGAGATGGGCCTTCGTTGTCACTTAGGCTAACGGTTACGTATGAAACGTCAGAGGGTCTCGGCTGGGGATCCGTAATGTCAAACAGTACGTTATCTTGCTTGACAACTTCTTCGTTACGCGAAAACGTGACTCGACGAGGAGTCTGGCTTTCAGATGGAAACCCAGCGTTATCCATATTTAATTCCATTTGTTTTGATGTAGTGTACGTAGCCTGTTCCCTATACCCACCAGCACCCCTAGTTGGTAATCGATATAATACAATAGAGGTACAGATTTAACAATATCGATTTACGCTAGATTAGACAATGGTTATCACTCCATGGAATGATCATCCAGTAATGTTACCTACTCATCCGAAAAATAGTTTGAAACAAAAGAAAATGAACAATTTGACACACGCAGAAATCGGAATTTTGTGTTTATAATAAAATTAGCATGTTGCTCGGCTTTGATGTGTCTTGTGTGTTTATTTTGAATTAGTGGTAAAGAAATAACAAAACTGCACTAATAATGTATCTTAGTTTATTGAATGTACTATTATTTGATATGCTATAGCTTTCATTTTGTTGTCGTGTAAAAACAGATTATAGTATGGATAAACATTTTATTACTGTATCAGTGTATTAAATAAATTACGAGTTAAAAATGGTATTGTAGATAGTAGTTGTTACATTTTGAACTTGAATACTTCGACATATTTTATATTGGTTAATTTCATTGTTGTACTCTTTTCTTTTTGGATTTATAAGAATGTAAATAGCTCAGATGGGCGAAATAAATATATGGGTCTAATCGTTGCCGTGTTTACACGTCTACAGATTTTAGTCGTTTATTCGTCAGTATGTCTGTTAAAACCCGTGAAGCTACGTCACTCGGAGTTTCCGTTTGATTGGCTACATTACGAAAACTCATCGTTAGTTTATCCACGTGATTTTTA
Organism: Antedon bifida; assembly: GCF_963402885.1. Classification (NCBI taxonomy): domain Eukaryota; kingdom Metazoa; phylum Echinodermata; class Crinoidea; order Comatulida; family Antedonidae; genus Antedon; species Antedon bifida. Next base: position 9,114,524 of record NC_136226.1, on the reverse strand, counting down.
TTCAATTCCCACTTTTGGAGGACTGCATCTACCTGGTGTTCAACCACAGAGTGAGAGACGAACGATACGGGTTTTGCATAAGGAATTACGCATGGATTCTGGCAGAGTTCAGGGGATAGACTAGAGTAGGATGATCCTCCAAGAAGCTTCACCGCTTCGTAGTATATGGCTGCGTTCAAATGGCAGATAGCTGGTAAGGTTGTATCGGCACAGAACTTCTGCATATCTAGGTAGAATTCCTTGTCACATATTTGCCTATTCCACCCGTATTGTTGACCCTTTAAAAAAGGTTGAAATTATACTTTTAAAAACTATCGGATAATGTGTACATCGCGAATTAGTCTATACACAACCGTATAAAAAATATGACTCTGCAACCGTATAATTGTTTGAACTGAACATGCATGGATCATGTCAAGGACTGAGAAAATAAGTGTCCCCTTATTTATGAAGTTTGAAAATCACACTTTCGTGATTATAGGCCTACCATCTTTAACTAGCATTTGAAATTCAAATAAATACTGTATATTAGGAATACCGTAATTCACTGTTCTTGCTGTACGGGCTTATACCATATTGGGAATGTAGAAACAGAGGACTTGGACCGACCACACTGTGGCTAACCGATGCAAGTATTATTTAAACATTTTAACGTCAACTTACGCATTTGTAACACAAATCGTGACGGTTGCACGCTGGTTGAAATGTGTCTTTATACGGTGCTGGTAAATGGTTAGGGACACTGCAGCCGTCTGCATATCTCAATACCGGACATTTAACGAGAGGATTGCTGTTCTCTTGAGATAAGCACGATCCCACTAAGATAATGAACATTAATAAGTACATGTCTCATCGATAGTGTAGTATCCCTGTCCACAGTACTAGACATACCTGAAGAAGAGGTTATTATTGTTCGTTAATAATTAGTTAAATATAGGCCTGCGGAAGGTATAGGGCGTCAGCTAGCACAAAGGCAAACATTTCGGCACAAATTAAAGACAATGTCATGATCATCCAGAAAAAAAGGTTCTAAAATAGTGACATATGTGCACAATAATACTATAATGTAGGAAGAAAGGGTATTTATAAAGGTAGTTGAATTAGGCTATATACACTTTTAGTGTAAAGGAAGAATCAACAAAATGTCCCATTTAGGTGACAGATAATATGAATCATGTTAATTAAATAATATACTATGTCTTGTCTTGTTGACACAAGTAAATGAATACAAAAAGACACAACAAATTCACCACGACTCTAATAGGAATGTTACCTGGTGTAGGCCGCGTAATGCCTGGTTTTCTGATAAATAAAGGGTGGGATAAACTTATAAATAAAGAAACAGTAATCAGGACACCAATAATATTAATAAGAATACCTCCTGGTTGTGATTTTTAATCTATATCGGGTAGGGGGTATATTGGGGTACGGTCCCCAACTAGTGATCACTAGGTCCTACAGCTCTTTGAGTTTATACTTACATTTTACCTACCACTAAATCGACCTGCTGCCGGTGCTCAATACGGTCGCCATAACCACTGGTATATGTCAGTTAAGTATCTACCAGCAAAACTAATAATAACATCTGTTTATATCTTTGATATGTTTGTCTTTGCGTTTTTTAATATATGTGCTGCACACCGCTAAAAATGTTTGAGAATATGGGCGGCCATTAGTTTGGCTTACTGGAGCGGAATTGTTCGTACGGCAACGTTTGTCTATTTTGGCCCTAATGGCCGCCCATATGAGAATCCATCATAAACAAGAAATATTTCTTACAAAAAACGCCGCTCGACATTTTAAAATTAATCATTGTTCTTTCTTCAGATATATTAATAATTTATAGAAAATATGTTTTTGTTACCATGGAAACGTGTAACAAAATAAAAATATGTTGGTTAATCGCAAAAATACACAAAATCTAACATAGCTATTTAATTATAAATTACATCATGCCCATTTTGGTGGGTGTTAGTAATCTGGTTGTATTTCATTGAATAATTGATATTTCTGCTAATTTTCAACAGCATTTGAAAGACATGTGTACCTTTCCAACAATGTATTATTTGCAAAAAATATTAATCTACTAGTTAAAAAATGGCATTTAAAAATGGTCAATTTTTAACTTTAATGTGCTAGCTGTGTGTGTGTATGACCTCAACCTGTAGGCATGCAACTGACTTCACGGTGGTACAAGTGAGATTCTTTCACAGTCTGTTGATTCGCGTCAACCAATCAAAGGGCGAAAATCCAAAATCGTTCAACCGTGAGCCCTCATAGACTCCCTTTTCCCAGACGTTTTTTGGGTCCAGCAGCTGGGACCTATAAATTACAGTCGAGTTTACAAATTCCCAAAACTGTCGGCCTTAGAACTATAGCTACCGCGATGATAAAGCTTCTTAATGAGTATGTCCTCTTGGGACATTGATGGCGAAAAGACGGTCTTATCTACGATATTAATCAGTAAATTAGCGTGATGAAACCAGATGCAGTCTACTAATAGATGAGGGTGGGAATTAGACGAAGGTTGGTTGTGAGTGTGGAGTGGTTTAGATCCACACAGTGGTGAAAAGTAAAAAGAAAGATCTTAAATATTGATATTCTGTTCAAAAATATTTATTATTATATTAAAAAGTTGTGTAGCGCCCTCTATACGTTTTGAAAATTAATGTTCTGTTCTGTTCTGCTCTGCTTTATAAATTTGCATTCAGTTCAATTCTTCTGGATCGTGAGCTCACGGAAGCGTAGAGTAACTTGATAAACCAAGCTCTCCGATTGGTTGAATAACGTAACACTTTATGGATATAAATTGCTTATTATGTATTAAAAATGTGCAAACGGGAATTTAACAATCTTTTAAAAATATTAATCAAACTTGGTTCACACTTAAGCGCGTACAGCGTGGTCCCCACTAGAGACGCATTGACCAATCAGAAGCGAAGCTTGGATAATCCATCGCTTGTGATTGGTCAAATCACTTGCGTTGCGCTTACGTTGCGTTGTTAGTGGGAACCAAGCTTAAGGACGTACGCGCGCCGCGCAAGTAAGATGACGCGATGGATGGACTAATTTGACTTGACTCGCGTTGCGCGTACGTCATTGATTTACGTCCAAGTGGGCCCACACTTAACCCCTCCTTTGGGAAACCCCATTCAGGGGACACCCTTATTAAGGGGACACTTTCCCTTTAAACGAGCGAATGGCAATAGATGCTAGCACATATAATTCAGGGGACACTTTGATGTTGGGTCTCGAAGGTGCTGCTGTTAACCAATTCCGCCAATTACCAAACAAGACCTCAGCGGTGACTGTGGTTCTTAACATTATTCGACCGACCAAATTTATTTGTGACAAAATGTTTGTGATTTATCAAAAGTGCTTTGTGAAAATAAAACATAAATCTTAGTAATATGTTCCGTTCATTACAGTAAGACCATTGTTTAATATTATATTAATTACTCTAAAGCTATATCTACATTATCAAACTTTATGTGACAAACAAATATGATGTGTCCATATATGGACATGATGATGTCATATCACTACCATAATTGGACACATCACACTGTTTATCATATAAAGTTTGATAGTGTAAACAGAGCTTTAGTAATTGAGAGTAACAACACATGGTAATATGAGGTTCTTTAATAAACACAATACAACAACATGAATGTACAGCAGTTCCTCATTATGATACATTCTATGACGTCATTTGTACATTGTAATAGGCCAAGTAACATTCTTATTTTGCTAACAAAAATATTTTAATAATCTACATTAATGTATATTAATGTTGTACATAACAGTAATGTAAAGATATTATATCTTTGGGTATCATGTAAAAGTTTCTCGCGTCTCAACCATTGATGGCGCTATAACGCTAAATTGTAATCTGCAATTAAATATCTATTTAGTTTGTTTCTTTGTTTTTATATTTTCAAAATACGTTTGAATTCTCGTTTGAACTCTCGATTTCGCATAGAGTAAACAAGAGGGTTCATGAAAGAATTGGCGTACAACAAACCGACAAGAATCAAGTCCACAGTTGCAAAGATAATCGAATCGTTCTGATGACGATAGTACGAAATTGTTGAGTGGATATAATACACGGTTAAAGGAGCAAAACATTGAAAAATTTATGATGCTTGTTTTCGTAGCTCGCATTTCGTTCTTGTTTGCTCGTTCATTTTTACCAATAACACGAATTGAGAAAATGTGTCGTTCCTGTTTTTTAGCAACTTTGTAAACGCTAAAATGCAAGGCACACAAAACAAACAAGATGAAACAAATGTAGATAGTTTCCGGAACCACAAGCAAAAACTATCTACTATATCGGTCGTCTTCTATGTGCTGTGGTTTTCGCAACAGGTCTCCCAGGTTGTTTTCCTATGAAATAGTTGATGATGGCACTATTTGGAGTTTTCCTCATCACAATTATTCTGTTTTGTTGGCAACTATCTTGTCGCCTCAACGTTTAATATTGTACTGAAGAAAGACAATCGATTTCTGTCGTCAATCTCTAGCAGAAATTACTAAAATTGTAATGTTTGTTCCAATAATATTAGAATTGCAATACACTGTTCAAGTAGGGAAATATGAAGTACACGTCAATCATATTTTTTGAAGTTGTCAGTTTTTGGATCGAATTCAAGTATTGCCGTCAAACATCTCAAAAAGTTAATAAACTACAGTAATACTACTTCAAAGAACAGTTTTAATCAACCGTTTGTCATGATTGGTCAAATTACTAGAGCAGCTGCATGTGCGTCTTGTGTTGTTGCGTGTGCGTCTTGTGTTGTTGCGTGTGCGTCTTGTGTTGTTGCGTGTGCGTCTTGTGTTGTTGCGTGTACGTCTTGTGTTGTTGCGCGTGCGTCTTGTTCTGTTGCGTGTGCGTCTTGTGTTGTTGCGTGTGCGTCATGTGTTGTTGCGTGTACGTCATGTGTTGTTGCGTGTACGTCATGTGTTGTTGCGTGTGCGTCTTGTGTTGTTGCGTGTGCGTCTTGTGTTGTTGCGTGTGCGTCTTGTGTTGTTGCCTGTGCGTCTTGTGTTGTTGCGTGTGCGTCTTGTGTTGTTGCGTATGCGTCTTGTGTTGTTGCGTATGCGTCTTGTGTTGTTGCGTAAGCGTCTTGTGTTGTTGCGTGTGCGTCTTGTGTTGTTGCGTGTGCGTCTTGTGTTGTTGCGTGTGCGTCTTGTGTTGTTGCGTGTGCTTCTTGTGTTGTTGCGTGTGCGTCTGTTGTTGTTGCGTGTGCTTCTTGTGTTGTTGCGTGTGCGTCTTGTGTTGTTGCGTGTGCGTCTTTTGTTGTTGCGTATGCGTCTTGTGTTGTTGCGTGTACGGTACCAACCACCGTTAGGGAGCTTCGATTTTGCGACGTCCTAGCACTTACGATGTCATATATGAAGGTACTATAATTATATTCACAACGTTGTGTTTGGGTCGTAGGACCTTATTTGGTCGACACCAGGTGACGACATGGATTATGTTATCACAGACATTACGGTATATAACTACGTATTTTAACCGGGTTATTGTGTAGGTCCTCGACGATCATCGCGTCAATCGAAATGCATTCAGAGATGGACGACGACATCAAAAGTTCCTAGGTCGTCGCAAATCAAAATGTTTCCAAATTGTAGAGGGCATTTCGAGGAGGGGATGGGGAGGGAAGAACACGGTAGGTACACGCAGTTGTTATTATTTATTTTTTAAAAACCAATTTTAACTGTCTTTTAAATTCTCGGTTTCTAATAGAATACACGAATGCATTCATTGCTGAATTAGCGAACATGAACATATTAGGAATCAATTCCAAGATGGAAGGGTTCTGACGACGTGCGTCACCCCTTATTACTATACTTACTATCAAATGGTAGATGGTAATTGGCAGATAACAAACAAAAAACATTGTGAAAATGATAATGCTTGTTTTAGTCGCTCGGATCTCTTTTTTCTTGTTCGACCGATCGTCGACGGAACATGCTAATGACGAAATCTTGCGTTGCTGTTTTCTTGCGGACGTATAGACAGTATAATGTAGTACAAACAAAATCACTAATATTGTAACGTCATAAATTGACATACAAACGTAATATGTGTGTACATCTATATAATAATACATGATTGTTATGAACATTCCAATACACATTCCCGATAACCACGCAAACAATATGAGTTTATCAATGCGTTCATTCGGTAGGAGATGCGCATGACGTAATGCATATGTCACGGCTACGTAGCGCTCTATAGCCAGAACCATTAAATGTTGTTGAGATACGTAAATCATGCTGTAGGTACTTCCACTCATAACCAACCTTATAAATATAGTTGTACTTTTAATGTTAAACCCTAGCAACCATTGAATACCCAAAATGCCAGTTATTAAGTCTACAACGCTCAGACTTAGTTGGATACGCCATATACCGTTCCTATATAATCTTGATTTCGTAGAAACGTAGATGACAAGAAGGTTTCCAACGATTATGATGAACGATAACAAAAACCAACATGTAGAAAACAACGTGTGATCTGCCACGAAGTCCACAGACGTTATGTTGTACATTTTAAAACAACGAATGACTACAATCAGAAAACACAACTCAAATGTCACACGAGCGTGTTGGTGAGCACTGTTGAAGAAATAGATAGTTCGCGTGCCTGTGCGCGCGCGCCAAATCAGCAGCGCCAACGTAACGGATTCCCCCTTATCTCCTACTAACAAAACTGTTCGAACTTGAGATAAGCTGCTCGCAATAGAAAATGTCAAACCCAACCGTGATCTTGTACTGAACGTTTTGATTACGTAAACAACACGTGAACAATGTTAACCAATCATGACTGCCACACTGAAACAGGTTGTTTTGATTGGTCAACTGTTGTACGTACGTCATTGTGTTGCGTCCTAGTGGGCGGAGTCAAGCTTAACATTCTGCTTAGTGTTTAAAGAATTGTTTCAAATGACTGTTAAATTCTCGATTACAAATGGAATAAACGAAAGGATTCGACATGGAATTGGAATATTCTAGAGAGATAAGAACCGACTCTAAGTGGGACAGATGTAACGAATAGTTTGGCATTGACTCAGACAAAAATATGGATACGTAAATATGGTATATAATCAATGGTAAATGTCCCAAGAAAAACATTAAGACTATGGTAATGGTAGTTTTCGTTGCCCGAATTTCTTTTCGGCGGTGTGTCCTTTCGGTGGTAATAACATCGTTTGAGAATATTTTATTTTGCTGCGTTCTAGCGATCTTATACACGGTAAAATGCAGTCTTCACAGTTAATATATAATACATTTACATTTTTTTTTTTGCTCTTGGTACTTGCGCGTTCCTTACGCGTATGATACGTAATCACCAATTAACGTCAGACTTGCGTAACAGCTGCGCGAATACAGAAGTCAGATTCCGCCGTTACGTTACTGAGGACGATACCGAATCATCGACTTTTTTCCTTAAAAAGTTTGGTTTAAACATCTTCTTCAAGTGTTGATTAAACTTTCGATTTCTGATGGAATAAACTAACGGGTTCATGGCGGAGTTAGCGTAGTGTAGACACATAATAGACGATTCCAACATGCTAGCCTGACGAGTGTATCTCGCGTCAATGGTTGTTGACGTGCACAGGTAAAACTGGTAAATGATTAATGGTACAAAGCATACCAAAAACATCGAAAATATGATAACTGTAGTTTTTGTAGCCTGCGCATCATCCTTTTTATTAGCATCATTCGATTTGGTTAGCGGGGTTATTTTCCGTTGCTGTGCCTTAGCAGTTTTGTAAACAATATAGTGTAGTAAGCTTAGCACCACTATGACCAAAGCATCGTAACTGGTTTGGATTAAGTACGACAGGTTTGCGTCTAAGTGGTAGTAGACATACACAGAGAATGTTTTGACGGCCAGTCCGAATCCCCAACCAAAAACCAGTATGATTTTATCGACGCGCGCGTTCGGCATGTACTGCGCGTGGTGTAACGGATACGTAACGGCAATGTAACGTTCAAACGCAATAATTAACAAATGCTGTAGAGATAACAACGTCAGGAAACATGTACCGCCTTCAAGAATAGAAATCGCTAACCTGGTTTTGTCGAAAAATATTATAACGATTGAGCACATTAAACCCACAAAACCAGAAAGTAAATCAACAATACTGAGACTAATCTGGATACGCCATGTTCCATTCTCGAACATTCTCTTCTTGACGGCAACATAAACAACGAGAGAATTTCCAGAGATGATGACCAGCGACAAACAAACCCAAAATGTGAAAAGCAATGGATGGTTTAAACCGGTCATATGAGCACTCGCTGTTTCGTTACTGTATTCCATTTCTAACAAATTGAGTACGGTACTTAAGTCGTTAGTGTACCACCAGCTCACGTTCTCTGCACGCAGAATTGAATGAACGAAAACTGAAAGATGACGATCAATATATTTAATATTAATAGGCTATAGTGACTTTAGATACACAAGTTGGTGTAACAAATTAGTTAGGACTATGTATTTAAGAAAAGTCAAAGGCTCCAATCAAATTTGTTAAAAACGCGACCAACTAGAGAAACGTCAACTGCCACATCAACAGCCAATCAGATATCAGTTCCACACTCTGCTCCAACCACGCATACCACCGCGCGCCATCCGATATACGACCGCTTAATCTTAAATAGGTCTATATAATATTCATTTATTCGCAATCTCAAATTAGTCAATGTACAGTAGGCATACAATCTGAATAAATGTTGTTTTCAACCAAAACATTTTAAATGTGTTTCACATTCTGCAGGTATCTTTCAACTGTCGGCGAAACTCTCGATTCCTCATACAATAAATAAACGGGTTAATAGCCGAGTTAGCTTATAAGCAGAAATTTAAAACGTAACGAAAAGTGTCATGGGTTTCATTTTTCATAGGCCTATTAAAAGCCGTGAATATAATAGATAATGTGTTGAATATGATTGTTGTTACTACAAACACACAGCATATAATGGCACTGGTTTTTGTTGCTCGTGTTTCATTTTTAGGTCTAATAACTATTATTCTGTTTATTATTGGAACATTAACTGTTATTTTCGTTTGCTGTGTTTTGGCTACTTTGAATACCTTGTAGTGCAACACGCACATTACAGTTACCATGGCAATGCTGTACACAAATTGTAAAATGTATAAAATAATAATATATTGAACAACATAATATACGATGGTTAAACATGTTAAAAAAATAAATAACGCTGTCACCCAAGTAACGACTAACAGTTTATCAACGCGCGCGTTCGGCATATACTGCGCGTGGTGTAACGGATACGTAACGGCGATATAACGTTCGGACGCAAGTAGCAGCAAATGATGTAGAGACACAAAAGTCATTAACCAGACAACACATCCAGTTACTGTCATTGGTAACGAATTGAAAGAACAAAATATTGCAAGACTGACCAATATACCCGTTATAATATCGACGAAGCTTAGGCTTAGCTGTATTCGCCAGGTAGCGTGTTCAAACAGCTTCTTTCGCATACAAACATACACAACGAGCACATTCCCTAGGATGATGACAATCGTCAAACCAATACAAAATGCCAAGTAGGTTTTAGGTGCCCAAAACACGTCATTTGTTGATTGGTTGTTTACTTTCTCCGTAAGTAGTTTTGTAATCAATAAACTATAATACCGTTTGAATGTTAGTCTAGAATGACGCTTTAAAAGTAATCACACACAGCAGTTTCAAAATGTCCGTATATGACTATACCTCATAATGCACAGTCGAGCACATCAAGTATATTTACCAGATATGACACGCAATATTACGGTAACCATCGATATTGTTTTGTTTTGCTCTTCAAAATACTTAACGAAATTAAATCCTGTTCGTCAAATTGACATGTGTGTTTTAATAAAACGCAAATGTTTTTTTTTTGGCAAGTCGACGATTATGAACATGTCACAGATCAGGTATATAAAACATACCAAATTGACTATTGAGAATTCTCAACTATTACCACAGTACGACGAAGTCTACTGGTATAATCTGATATGCTGATTTCCTTGTTAACTTAAGGGGTTCATTTAATTACTGAATTCTGATTGGTAGCAAAGGAAATGTAGGCCTACTGGAATACTATTGGATGGTAAGTTGGTAGTAGGACCATGTCCATCCCTTTGCAGTAATAAATAAAGTTGAGCCACCTGCGACCATTACAATGTCCTACCATGCTAATGTAGGAGTGGGGAAATCTTATGCTTACTACTGTTTTAATCATTTAGTACAATTAATAAGAATAAAGAATACACTTAACAATATACAACAAATAACACAAGTACACGATGCAGTTTAACACTGTTCTCGACTATAATCATTTTGGTATACTTGAGCACAGTGATGATAAAGAATAGGATAAACTTAACAAAATACAAAAATAACATTAATGTACGATCCAGTTTAACACTGTTCTCAACTATAGTCATTTTGGTATACTTGAGTACAGTGATAAAGAATAGAATAAACTTAACAAAATATAACAAATAACATTAATATACGATCCCGTTTACCACTGTTCTCGACTAAGTGTATAGTCATTGTGGTATACTTGAGCACAGTGATAAAGAATAGAATAAACTTAACAAAATATAACAAATAACATTAATATACGATCCCGTTTACCACTGTTCTCGACTAAGTGTATAGTCATTGTGGTATACTTGAGCACAGTGATAAAGAATAGAATAAACTTAACAAAATATAACAAATAACATTAATATACGATCCCGTTTACCACTGTTCTCGACTAAGTGTATAGTCATTGTGGTATACTTGAGCACAGTGATAAAGAATAGAATAAACTTAAAGATGTATTGTCCCTTGAAACACAAAAAAATGAAGGTCAAAATATTATAAATTTAAATTGGCCATATCAAAGTAATATTAAAGTTATTCACTTTAAGTTGAAAATTCGAGACAAAAACAAAAATTTTGCGTAATTAACAGCTAAATTAATTTGATAACATTTCGTCTGGAAAATCGAAATTGAAAAAGTAAACAAAGATTTCAAACCATGAGTATACATTATGCATGATGCTAATTAGGATTGTTTACAACTCGTCACGGTTGAGACTGGGTGTTTTCACACAGATCGCGAGGAAGTTTTATGATTATGCATACAGAGTAGCCAAATAAGCGCGTTGCATTATGAGATATGTTTTGATCGAAAACTTTGACTGGAAGTCAAAGTTATTTTTTGAACCAAAAAAACGTTTGTATTTCAGTTAAATGATTTTTTTTCCCACTAATTTTTGGTGAAAGTTAATAACTATTATGATACTTCAAAATGACCCACTTTTTTTTTGAAATCTTTTTTTTTTTTTTTTTGGAATTTGACAAAGGGACAATACATCTTTAATATACAACAAATAACATCAATGTACTGTAAATAACTAAAATGAGCGAATGTGTATGCAAGTGTGCATAAATGTCACTACTGATTAGTATTAATACAATTTGGATTAGAACATTTACCAGAAAGGTAGAAAAAACATAAAACCTTTGAGAATTCTCAATAGCCAAAATGGTATAGGCTGGTAATAATATCTGTCTTACACGTGGTCTAGCGCCCTCGTACCACAGGCTAGCCCAAAAAGGAACCACAAACAGTCTGGGTTTCCGCCATACAGGTGTTTGATGACAAGATTTAATACATTCTACATTTTCACTATCCGCCTAAAACAACTATAATTTTAACAACTTTAAAATAGCTAGCAAGAAAAGTATATACAGAGAGTAAACTGTCAAGTATCATTTTGTGATGGTTTTCAACATGCCAAGGCCGGTTAGCTCAGTCGGCAGAGCGTCGTGCTAATAACGCGAATGTCATGGGTTCGAGCCCCATATCGGCCAGGTGATATTTTTTTTCTTTAGCATTCCTGTCACATATGTTTTTAAAAAAGATAAAGTTGTTATTTATATTTATTTCGTTGTTGTTTGAATCCGTTTTTAAATTGAATTTTATGTAAATATTAAACATTTGTACACTTTTACAAAACTGTACCGGCAATTCGGTCGTTGAGGGCTCCTGTCTTTTTAAAGGGCCGGCCTCTCTGTTGTTCAACGTGTCTGCTTCGTCTAGACTACTGTAGGCCTGGCCCACATTTTGTGTGCATATTGCATCATTTATTTCATCTTCTTCCACAACTTTCTATTAAAATATGTCTGCCGATCAAGGCGATATGCCACTGGGGTGAGTATTACTCTATAGTATTAAGTACAGTATATAGTAAGTAGCCTAGCTAAACTGAGGGTAGGCTAGGCCTCTATCTAGGGGAATCCCTATCTAGTAGTAGGCCCAGGCAGGCTTAGTTTAGCATATTTTTTAGAGAGGGGTAGGCCGGCCTACAGTAGTAGTAGTAGCTCTCGATAGTACTAGCTGATAGCTAGTCGGCGGAGGCTAGCTAGGTCTAGAGGTCGCCTGCTTATACATTACATTACTCAGCCTGACAAACACTTGACTTGTCTAGTAGAGTAAATACAGTTAAAAAAATTGTGGACATTATTTTTAAAAAAAGGAAAAATGACTCTACTACCAACCCCTCTACTCTAATTCTGTCCTGAAAGTTTCCCCATAATGTGGTTCTACTGAATGCTTTAAATGGCATATCTTATTTTAGGCTAAGGCCTATCTTATTTTATGTTTGAGTATATTAAAAATCAGAGCTTATTCTTCCCGTATTGTTTTATTTCAGGCCTGATGGTCAACCAATGTCTAAAAAAGCATTGAAAAAGCAACAAAAAGAAGCAGAAAAGGCTGCAAAAAAAGCTGAAAAGGCAGCAAAACAGGTTTGTAGATAGTCCTAGTATCTGATTGATTTTTTATTTGGTGCCATATTTATTTTATTTCTTTACAGTGTAGCCCTGTCCTGAGTGTGTTTAATTTGACAAAAAGCTATTGATTGTGAATGTGAGACCAGTATTTAAAACTACTGTCATCGAATTTCCACTACCATTTAATTGAACTATTAAAATATAAAACCAATTGTTTATTTTTTGTTTAAATGTGGTATAATTTCACCCTTTCTGTTGTTTTTTATTGTGTTAGGCAGCTGAGGTGGAGGCAACAGAAGTGGATGATTTTGCAAAAGATCGTTATGGTGTCGCACCTCTCATTCAGTCTCAGAATGTCCCAGGTTAGTAAACTTCATTCTTGGCATTTGACATCACATACTGTATTATGATATTTAAAGTTATGCAATGAAGTTGATAATGTTTCGTTCTAGCCTTACCAAGTTTTTTCTACTGTATGTATATTTTTCTTTTCTTGTTTTAACTGTAGACCGAACTCTTATAAAGCTTCAAACTCTAGGAGTAGAAAAAAATGGTGAGACGGTATGGGTGCGTGCAAGATTACATACAAGCCGTAGTAAAGGTAGTTCAATTTAGTTCTTATGGTATATCATAGACATTATCTTATACTAACTAGATGGTCAACTAGGTGGCAGCAAAATGATGTAAACAGGACAGGGACTTCTCAACATGGCTGCTGTATCAAAATAAAATTATTTTAAAAATAATACCACATAAATTGGTATATATTTTTTCAGTCTTTATACAACTAACTCTCTTATTAATAGCATTAAATGACGTAATACTTGGCAAAATAGAATGTTGCTAATTAATGTACTTGATTTGTTTAGCACCATAGCACCTACAATTTTCATTCTGAATATTTCGGTACATACAGAACATGCCTATTGAAATTCAAGAAAATCGTTTCATTGATAATTTCACAAATAAAAAAAAAGAAAAATCTGTAATTCTTTTAACATGGGCCAAAGTATCAGTGCTTTCATTTCTTGATATCGGTTCAATTAATTTTTTCTTTTTTTTAGGTAAACAGTGCTTTATTGTCCTTCGTCAACAACAGTTTACTATACAGGGACTGGTAGCAGTTAGTGAAATCGTCAGTAAAGGAATGGTTAAATTTGCTGCAACGTAAGATACTATTATTATTCATAATATAACAATAATTAAAACCTAAAATTTGTGTGGAGTTGGAGGGTGCAGTGGATATTTGATTAATAGAGACATTTATTTAAATACTTATATACACAGTCATAAAACAAATTTGTTAATCGTTTTTTCTTAGTGTCACTAAGGAGTCAATTGTGGACATTGAGGGCACTGTCCTTAAAGTTGGACAAGCGGTTGAAGGATGTACTCAACAAGATGTAGAACTTCATGTCAAACAGGTAATAAACCAGTTGGTTTAAAGCTCTGTCTACACTATCAAACTTTATGATGTGTGCCCATATATGGACATGATGATGTCATATCATTACCATACTTAAGCTCTGTCTATACTATCAAACATTATGTGACAAAAAAATGTGCCCATATATGGACACAGTGACGTCATATCATTACCATATCTGGGTATATCACTACTATATTTAGGTACATCACACTTTTTTGTCAAACTAGTTTGATAGTGCAGACAAAGCTTTAAGCATATCACTACCATATTTGTGCACATTTACACTTTTTTGTCAAACTGGTTTGATAGTGCAGACAAAGCTTTAAGCATATCACTACCATATTTGTGCACATTTACACTTTTTTGTCAAACTGGTTTGATAGTGCAGACAAAGCTTTAAGCATATCACTACCATATTTGTGCACATTTACACTTTTTTGTCAAACTGGTTTGATAGTGCAGACAAAGCTTTAAGCATATCACTACCATATTTGTGCACATTTACACTTTTTTGTCAAACTGGTTTGATAGTGCAGACAAAGCTTTAAGCATATCACTACCATATTTGTGCACATTTATACTTTTTTGTCAAACTAGTTTGATAGTGCAGACAAAGCTTTAAGCATATCACTACCATATTTGTGCACATTTACACTTTTTTGTCAAACTGGTTTGATAGTGCAGACAAAGCTTTAAGCATATCACTACCATATTTGTGCACATTTACACTTTTTTGTCAAACTGGTTTGATAGTGTAGACAGAGCTTTAAGCATATCACTACCATATTTGTGCACATTTACACTTTTTTGTCAAACTGGTTTGATAGTGCAGACAAAGCTTTAAGCATATCACTACCATATTTGTGCACATTTACACTTTTTTGTCAAACTGGTTTGATAGTGCAGACAAAGCTTTAAGCATATCACTACCATATTTGTGCACATTTACACTTTTTTGTCAAACTAGTTTGATAGTGCAGACAAAGCTTTAAGCATATCACTACCATATTTGTGCACATTTACACTTTTTTGTCAAACTGGTTTGATAGTGCAGACAAAGCTTTAAGCATATCACTACCATATTTGTGCACATTTACACTTTTTTGTCAAACTGGTTTGATAGTGTAGACAGAGCTTTAAGCATATCACTACCATATTTGTGCACATTTACACTTTTTTGTCAAACTGGTTTGATAGTGTAGACAGAGCTTTAAGCATATCACTACCATATTTGGGCACATTTACACTTTTTTTGTCAAACTGGTTTGATAGTGCAGACAAAGCTTTAGCCTGTACATTGAAATGTTTGTAGAATTAATTAATTTTGCCAACATTTTTTTGCTTGTTAGTTTGATTGCTCATTTTGCTAATTAGATTTCGTACAAACTAGCAAAGATTTGCTAATGATAGAAAAAGTTTCTAGCTCTTCTGTACATCATTGCAGTATACAGTATGTTCAGAACATCTATTGCAGTTGGTTAAGTAAGTCTACTAATTTGGCTAATCACGTTCTACTTTTACTTACAGATGTTTGTTATAAGTGCTGCTGAGCCTAGACTACCATTACAAATTGATGATGCATCCAGACCGGTGACGGAGGATGAGGATGGTAACCAGGGACCAACTGTTAATCAGGACACACGATTGGACAACAGAATCATTGATCTTAGGGTTAGCTAATTATAATAATAATTTATTGAACATACACTTTTGTAACAGTAGCACACTTCGACATGAATGTACTAAAAATATTAAATTTATAACAATAATAATAAACAATAATGACAACCAAAGAGTACCCGGCTATGTACAATTCACCCCCAATGTAGTTTCTACAAATTCCCATTTTTCTTCAATCAACATAACATTAATGACATATAAATTTAAATTAATACAAATAATATACAGTAATAATCAAACATTTTTTGACGAGACTCTTACATTGTTTGTTTTAATTATTCAAATGTAATGTGAAACAGAGTTATTCAATTGCAGTTTCAATATTTACTGTATTCTACCTTATGAATTTAAATCTTTATCCTGATTTTCAAATGTAATAATCCTGTTTGTTTGCGAAAAAATGATGTAAACTTAAATGTGTGAATTTTCTTTCTGTTTTTAGACAACAACTAACCAGGCTATATTTCGAATAGAGGGCGGTGTTTGTGAACTATTTAGGGAAGCATTGAGAGCAGAGGGTTTTACTGAAATACATACACCAAAGATTATATCAGGTGAATTCATTTACTTAGTTTTTATTTGAATAAAAAAATATTAATTTGCCTATTAATTGGTAATTGTAATTTTATTTAAGATTCGACCTACTGTAATAATTGATTTTATGAGTTGGTACTGTGTCTTAGTGGTTGACGTGCTTGCATCCCAGGGTCCTTAGTTCAAATCATGTCACAATTTCATGAATGCAGCACCACTACCTAAGTTTAATATGAGACTAGGTTTACAAATAATTTACTTTCCTGTTATGTATTTGTTAAATTGTGTTTATATAATAATTTATTTAATTAAAATAATTTTATACATGTTATTTTCCAGTAATATTATTGTATTTTCTTTTTTTCATGTACAGCTGCAAGTGAAGGTGGGGCAAACGTCTTCCAGGTTTCATATTTCAAGACAAAAGCCTTTCTTGCCCAGTCTCCTCAACTTTATAAGCAGATGGCAATTTGTAGTGACTTTGATAGAGTTTTTACAATTGGAGGAAGTTAGTAGAGTACATTTCCTGTATACCTTATTTATAATCTAGAAATTGATTATCTGGCATCAGTATTATTGATAGTGGCAGTTGTTCTGCATACTTCTAAATACCTCTTCTCAACTTCTTTTTATTTATGTGAAGGCCCCATGATTACAGTTTACCACAATATTTAAAAAAAAAAGAAAAAAAGTATAAGCAGTATTTTGAAGGGTATGTGATCTGGGAAAGATCAAAATATATTGAATTTGTCAATGACTGTTTTGTTATGTAACCTATTTCCTAATATGTACCATAATGATCGAATTTACAAAATGAGAAATCCATTTCTTCAGATAACCCATTTTAAGCATTCATCTATTCAACTATCAACCTATAAAAGTTGTGCACTAATTCACCCATCCATTAAGATACCTATCCATATTGTGCATGCATTAATCCATTGAACCAATCAATGTAAATAGCTTGACTATTCAACTCCATATTTCTTTATATAGTTTTTCGGGCAGAAGATTCCAATACTCATCGTCACTTGACAGAGTTTGTTGGCTTGGATGTTGAAATGGCCTTTAACTATCATTATCATGAGGTGAGCTAATTGTTAATTTTACATCTAATTAAACCTTATAATAGTAAACACTTACTGTAATACTATACTGTACTGTATGTGGTTTCACAATATTTGTATGGTCCCTAATGAAAATACAGTAGAACCCCTATTATGTGGACACCATTGAAAACAACAAAGTTTCCACTCCAAAATGAGGGCCTCTGCCGTAGTGAACTAAAATATGTTTGGATGCTCTTTGAAATAAATAGACCTCATACATAATATTACCTTAGTTGGTTTAACCTCGTAATGTATTTTGATTGATTTATCACTTTATTTCTGAATATTCCATATATAAACGGAAAATCACACTAAAATAGGATTTTTTTTGCTTTTTGTTCTGTGAAATATAGAATAATCAATCAATCAATATTTCTCAAAAATATTCTGAATGAAAATTTTATATTAAAAAGATTTTAATCTTTGTTGTGCTTAACAGGTTTTGAAAGTAATAGGCAAAATGTTCAATTACATTTTTGCTGGCTTGCGTGACCGATATGCAAGTGAGATCAAGATGGTCAGCAAGCAGTTTCCTGCGGAACCTTTCAAATTCCTTGATCCTCCACTTATACTGGAGTTTCCTGAAGCTGTTCAGATGTTAAGAGATAACGGTGTTGAAATGGGAGATGAAGATGATCTCAGGTGAGTGAGATACAATTATTTATTTTATCTTATGTTACCATCGCCCAAAATGCGTAGTACACTCCTTGCCTACATTTGAATCTTCTAAGTAGTTTAGTTAGTTACAGTATATATATATTTTGGTCTTATAGCACACCTAATGAAAAGTTCCTTGGAAAACTTGTAAAGAAGAAGTATGACACTGATTTCTACATGTTGGACAAATACCCATTGGCTGTCCGTCCTTTCTACACCATGCCTGATCCGAACAATCCAGTAAGTGCTAAAGAAACTACAGTATATAAAAATTGGTTTGCGACCGCTGTCTTGGTGAATCTTAGGCCGTGTTTCCACAGCCAAAAATTAACCGATAAAAATTTACCGATAACAAACTCCCTGTGGAAATGGGGTTTAACCGATTACACTCGAGAAAAATGAACGGATAATTATCTCATTCGAATCGGATAAATGCGATTTTTAATCTTTGACCTGAAGGACAAATTGTTGCAATGTGATTGGGTCTCTGGTTGTTTTGCACTTTATTGGTTAAAATAATAATTTAGTTTTGGCTGCGGAAACACAGCCTTAAAGTTAAATACTTTACCTTTTTTAAAATTAACAGAAAGCATCAAACTCTTACGATATGTTTATGAGAGGTGAAGAGATTTTGTCGGGAGCTCAGAGGATCCACGACCCAGAACTGTTGGTAGAGAGAGCAAAAGCGCATGAAATACGTAAGTAAACATAAAATATTTTATTTTGTAAACATTTGCTTGTGTAACATTATTTTTGGTATTTTCTCCAGCAAAGTCTTATTTTACTGACATTGTGTTTTTGGAAAAAATATTTTTTTTAGCTTTGGATACCATCCAATCTTACATCGACTCTTTCAAATTCGGAGCACCTCCACACGGAGGTGGAGGTATAGGTTTGGAGCGTGTCACCATGTTGTACCTCGGACTTGATAACATTCGTAAGACTTCTATGTTCCCACGTGACCCTAAACGTTTGACTCCATAAAGTGACAATGATAGTTGTCACAGGTTATTTTTTGGCATTAAATAGTGTACTTATTTTCTCCATTAAGTTTGTAGAAATAGAATGTTCAACTCGGAACTAAATCAGTATTTGTACGATTACACATATATACAAATAATTAATTTGCCAACTAATTTTTTATTTAATTCAGTAATTATACTTTATGATTTGGCTAACACCTACTGGCGATTAGAGACAAGATAATTATTATAAAAAAAATGAAATAAATATAATATACTGTATTTGTTTTAAGCCTCAGAAGAAGTTTGTGTGAATTTTCTCGTTTTCCTTTGTAATATGATCTATATTAAAAGAGTTTATAGACAAAACGTGAACACCATTTTACAGTATTAAAACGTTTATAAAACGATATGTTTAAAAAGCAACTAAAACATAACACGAATTTCCAGAGTTTTTTTCGTGTTCAATATTCCATAGGCATTGTTTTTATGTGCCATTTTCCTAAATAAAGAATTACCCCTCTTTATTCGTCCAAGGCGAATCCGTGGTGGGGAAAATATAATAAAAGATATTAACTATGAAATCTTGTAGTTTTTAATTTTTCATTATGTTGTTCTGTTCTGTATACAACATTCTTTTAAGTTTGACACACATCAATATACACAGTAAAACGTTAGCAGAAAGGAAGTAGATGTTTCATTGTAAAAACAATCATTTGTTGTTGTACACTCTATACTAGTGCTATTTTTGCCTTTCAGATACAAATACTCATTTGGACCCATCATAGAGATAATATCTCTATGATGGGCCCATACAACGCCTTCAAAATGTCTTCCCCACCCTGCCATTCATGCTTGTCTGGTTTCAAGGTCCTGTTTTGATCTAGACATCAACTACGATCGTCAAGTTATGTTGTTAAATATTTAAGTATCCAAAGGCGACTTAATCAATATTCATTGTATACCAACGTATTATAGTCATTAGACCTTGTGTTCATAGGCACATTATACTTATTGTTTTATGTATACACACTGGCATTGTTTCCAATGTTGTTCCAAACTTTGGTCTATTGTTTCCAATTCAAAAGAGGTAATCTTGATGGGTCTCTTTACATAACAACTTAATTTTATTTTTTTTAATTTATTTTATTTCAACAATATTTTATGAGGGTGGTCCATCCAGCATCAGCTGATCATTAGGGAC
This sequence comes from Antedon bifida, assembly GCF_963402885.1. NCBI lineage: Eukaryota > Metazoa > Echinodermata > Crinoidea > Comatulida > Antedonidae > Antedon > Antedon bifida. The sequence goes on along the minus strand of NC_136226.1, from coordinate 9,094,134 downwards.
CCTCAAACAAACAGTAAATACAAAATAAACTATAAAAACACAAAATTAATAGTGATGTTCTGTTTTTTTTGACAGGCACGTCTGGTGTCACCGGTAAGCCTTAAAACGATTATACCTCAATTAAACACTTCAATGTCATTATTGTCCTTAAGGCCGGCCATGCAGTAGAACCACCTCCTTGGGGACATATTCCATGACACGAACGAGGGTCGTGTTTGAATAATACGGACAGATCCTTATTCAGGGGACACTCCCGAAGGTGTTGCCTTCATCAGAGTTCTACTGTATCTATTTCTATTAAATATTGTACGGTTACAATAATAGTTGTTGAAAAATATCGGGTTTGAACAATACCATGAAAGTCCCAGTGGTCTAATGGTTAGGACATCTGCATATCAAGCAAAAGGTTCCGGGTTCGAATCTCGGTTGGGGAAACTTTTTCTCATTCTCACAGATTTCCTCATCTTATCGTTTCAAGTTAATTAATCAATTTCCAGTATATCACCGGGCGTTTTTGTTTTGCCTGTGGTGTTTATAATACATACATACAATATATTGCAATATGTAGCACAAACGAGTGTTTGTGGAACAATATATGATTAAGCCAATGTCATCTGTTTCCAAGATGCATTTTATAGCTATCATCAGTGATCCTCACTACCGGTGTCAGTCGTATTATTTATTTGCTTGAATGTGAATGATGATGGTTTGGCCCAGAAACACTATTGCAATCCTTTGACTTCCGAAAGTACCGGTATTGGGGTAAAGGTTATTTAAGCAGTACAAATGCTATACAACTACCATGCGAATGAATCGTGTAAGATTCGAATTCATCTGTTTTATATAATTATAGTAAAAAGGCATACCCCATAATGCCTATCTTGGTGATTTTTTATACACGTTCAGTTATCATTTTCTAAATGTTCAACAGATTCCTCACGATAGGTATCCAGCATAAATGTAGGAAATAATATCGCTTTTTGAATTTCACTAGAAAACAGGGCAATTGTGCTCGGGCTGGTTTTCCCAACTAGAATTAGACTACGGCCTGGTAGTTTCCCCCACCTCCTCATTTCACCAACGGAAATTCCACTCAAGATGAGTTTTCACAGTAGTTACTATCGAGCAGTAAAGATATTTTAAGGTAAAAATAATATTAAGTTAATTTCAAGACCCACCAAAGACTTACAAACAATTGAAGAACGTTTTAAATGGAAATCGGGTTTTGACACAAAAGTCATTTAAGTTTACCCTAAATGAGACCAATTGTATCCCACGTGCTTGATGGAATTCCAAAGTGTGTTGTTGCTAAAAATGGACATGATCTCTCACCTAATGTTAATGTTACGACGTGTTGATATATCCTACATCAATATTTCTTTTTGACCTAAATATTTTTTTTTTATTCACCGAGGAATAGTTCATAAATCTGATTCAAATCTTTTGTAATTTGATTTATAAAAATTATTTTTATAACGCGCGTGATGTGAAAGCATTAACAGAAGTTTAAATCATGTTTTAAAAATTAGAGTGTTACTTTGATATGATAATGCACGGTTCGCAAAAATGTATGGGCCAAGGACTAATAGATTCAAATTATTGCAGATATATTGTCCCCCTAAAAAATATATATTTTAAAATTTGTTTTTAATATGCCATTTTAGTGTCGCATAATAGTTATTCACTTTGACCAAAAACCGGATCGAGAAAAAAAATTATTGAAAAAAAATGTAATTTAAAGCGAACCATACTTAAATTGTCTGTCAGACAAAGGTTTTTGTTTAAAATTAAACGTTTCTTTTTGTCTTTTTATAAGTGAAATAATTTATTTTTTTTTTTTGGTTTTTTTTTACAGAAGTGAATATCTTTATTAAAACTGCAAAATGGCCTATTTAAAGTCTGATTTTATTAATTTTTTGAGGACAATACATGTTTAATGTATATATATATATATTGTTGTTGTCTCCCGTTCGGTGTTTTTAGTTAGTTTAATCCCTTCTCTCTCCGTGGAGAGTGGACCCTGGTTTTTTATTCCGGATATTTATGTCGTGCCCCATAGGCGGATTCGAAGTGTTCGGCAAATACAATGCGAAGAATCGAACAAGTTACAAGTTCAGTACTTTACGATGAACCCCTCTAAGTATGGATCCGCCCTTGGTACCTTCCATAACTATCATTATCATGATGCGTGCAATCAATCGCTGCAATAATTGTTAAGAAATGTATTAGGCCTAACTACCTACAATACGGTGTAACCAACCGTTACCGGTTTTCCCCAATTACTGTACTGTATTGTAAGCACCTGCATTTTTGGTTGAAAAACCTCATTTATTAAAACTATGAACTACGGGTAAATTACTCAGTAATCGCAATAGTCTGTAATAACAGTTTTTATAAGAAATAATAACATAAATGAAACTATAAGAAAGTATATACGATACACAGTCTAGTCTGGCATATCGTGCATCATGTACATAGATAATTTGTTTTTCAATTTTGTCAGAGAAGTGGTCGCAAATTAGAGGACATTTTTATCCAGCTGGTCTTTAATTTTAGATGAGTAGTGTTGTGTGATTGATACACTGACGGGATACTTTATGGCACATTTTTATGTTCGATGCGTTGGTCGTTTTTACTTATGACATGATGACAGATGTGTGTCGTGTGGTTGATGTAACTGGCCATTATAAAATATTATACCTACTATATCATTTTTGAGGATTTAGCTGAACTTACGCCCCCTCCCCCCACACATACACACCAACATCAAAATGCACACAATAACGTAGAATACTAGAGTAGGGGCCTACGTTAACACAATTGAGTAAGGAGCCCTTTATGAACTTTTTAAGCCTGAATGTTCCGAATCCTTCTCCTGTTTAGTAATTCCCATCTACCCTCTTCCCATTCGTACATCACACCATTAAAATGTCTGTCCTGATAGACAGGCCTAGCATGTGTTAGCTGCAATCGTATACAGTCTATGCCAAAGGTTAGTTCTCTTAGACAACACATAACATTGTTATATATTGTTCTTCGGGCCTTAGGTCTAAACATACTTACTATGTTAGCTTAACCAACGGCATTGAACATAAAAAAATATTGACGTCACAGAATCCTTGATAGAAGTCCAACTATTGAAGATACCCTAATGATTGTGGTAAATAATAAACTATTGTCTGTCCTTTGTTAGTGGATCATCCTTTGTTAGTTTAATTGTTGTGTACTTATTGTCCGTTGTCGACAACCTAATCATGGTTTGTGTTATAAATAAATTAAAGAAAACTAATTTAGTCGTTCAGACTGCCAACGGGAATTGTTCACCTTATAGCGATCAATCAAACCAGTTCTGACAACTTTTTTTTTAAGAGTCAAAAAGTGAAACACATTTTTTAATATTTATAATATATTACGTTGTGAATAATGTCAATTTGTCGAGTTGAATGTATTTTACCACTAGTCCAGGATACCCAGGTTCAAATCCAATATGAGCCAATGTTGTCCCTCATAACGCACTACAATCCCAATATTGTTAACCACCACCTTTATTCATTCCTTTTTTTCAATTCAATTTTGTATACATCTTCAACCTTTTGTTCATAGTAATATTCTGTTTTTGTATCTTTTTATTGTTATTTTAACACATATTTCATACAGTCCCAATGTTTGCTCCTCTACCTACGTCACATAAATTTCCATGGAATGTTGTTATAATGCATTTTCATTCATAATTTGAATTAAACCTTTTTTCGAACAAAGTTTGATGAACTCCGCGAATTCAAATGCTCAGTAGTGTGCCTATTATCTTAATGAGTGATTTACAATGAAGTGTTGTTATTCAGTCTAGATTCCATTATGTGATTGTTGCATAATAGAGGCCAATTAGTGAGTAACAGAATGAGATGTGACCGAGTAAGCCTATGTAATCCGGCTAATCGAACATTAGAGTGTTTAAATCTTATTGGTCGATGAATTGACAGATGGTCGCTATGGTTCTACTGTATAACCTATATTTTACGCTCCTCCTCCTTCTTTACATTATACTCACAATTTTCCTACCTTGGCGTTCTTCCATCAACTGCTAACGTAAAGAATGTTCTTATATTTAGTAAAAAGGATAATAAATTTTTGTAGTTCGTTGATAGCAATGAATGCGCATGTTTCTACAACTAGGCATTTTGATGGAAGTTTAGTTTTAACCAAGAAAACTGTAGTAAATACTGGTGATCAGGAACGATTTTAATACGGTTTAGTTTTACTATTGGGAAAAAACTGTTTCTACTTTGGAAAAGCGGCCTGGAAAGTATTTTGTTTATAGAATTACTTTTTTTAAACCAAGAACTGAGAAAGGTGGAAAGAGAGTAATACGAGTTTCTTTTTTACCTCATGCATGTATTTCATAAAAGTACACTTGTTATAGTTTTACTTTTTCACCATGCAAACTTTGGAAATGAACTGGAAAATTGTTAGTACAAGTTTATTATTTTTTGGACAACTTTGTAAAGTGAACTGAAAGAATTTGATTTCAAGTTTTTTCAACCAACACAACTTGACAAAGTGAACTGCAGGAAATATTGGTATTCAAGTTGCAGTTTCAAAGTGAACCAAAACCTGAAGAAAGTCAACTGGAAACAAGTTTAATTTGTTTCATCATCAAGAAACTTTGGATAAGCGACCTGAAAAGATTTGAATGTGAGCTTAGTTTTTACCTGTAACTAGAAATTCTGTATAAAACGATTTAAAACGAATACTATAATAGTATTGAGTGTGTTTAGAAAACACCAAATTGAACAACTTTTTAAACGGAATTTTAACAGATGCGTGTACGGTATGTTTCACAAGCCCACCTTGTGCGCTAGTCTTCCACAGATCAAAGCCTCTGAAAACTTTTTAAAAAAGGAAATTAAAAGACTGGATTATAACCAGACGCAGATACAGAAGAATATTGATATGGAGAAAGACATTATACGGAAATCATTATTGGACATTAAAGACGTAAAACAGGATACAGTCCGGCAGACTCAGTCGAACTTACTCCGTCGACCTGATGTACAAAACGAGAACTCGATGCTACCGCTACGATCAAAGTCGAGCGGACCGCGCATGGGCAGACGGCATTCTCTTCCTGCGTCAATGCTATTTTCTAAAGATCATAACGACACTCAAATAAGCAAATTAAAGTTATCTAAAAGTTATGGTGATGAAAGTTCCTGTACTTTCACACGTCTTGCTCAGCCGAAGCATGCGGTTGATTCGTTTAGATACATGTCTTCACAAAGAAAACAAATTAACATAGACGATGCTAATCTTGTAGATAAATCAGCGAGATTACAGCGAAGAAGCAGTGTTTCTGCTCTATACGCTTTCAAACATCGGGATGAAAATACTGTTCAATCAACATCATCCTCAATGTTTGTTGTCAAACAAAAAATGGAAGATTCAACCGTTGCTGATTTACAGACTGATTCAAATACTGAGACTCGTAGTAGATTGGCTCCTTGGGAAGAAGATGAGACAAATAAAAATACAGAAGCAGAGCAAAATAACACAAGTGGAGCTATAAAACGATGGCAGAAAATCAACATTATGTCTCCTGTTCAGGAAGATAATTTTTCTGATGACGAAACAGAAGATGATGATTCTGACGCGAATCAAACAGAAGATAGCGTAACGGAAACAAAAACGGATAGTAACAGTACAAATGAACAGGACAAACAAGATGAAGATACAACCCCAAAAATGACTAAAGTACGAAAAAAGAAAAAGATTAAAAAGAAAAAGATATCATCAGGAAATGAGTTGAAAGTAAACAAATTGAAACCAGTAGAGCGTGAACCGCGCGCTGACAAACATTTACGCACCATTCGTTCAACTCGGCAACCAAACAAACCAAAGGATAATAAAATTGAAAATAATAACAATACTACTTGCAGTAACAGCAAGCCTGATAATAATGAAAGCATAATAAAAAACCTTCAACGTATTCAAAGTGCCCGAAGACGGCATAGCATTTCCTATATTGCAGATAATATAAGCGAGAGAGCAGTAACTCCACGACCACCGCCAATGGAACCGGACAAAGTTATTCCTTTTCGGGGGAGAAGAAAATCTATCAGTTCATCAGTAGATCCTGCTAAATTTCAGGAACAGTTGAACATAAGTCGTGAATTGAGGCGATCGTTGCACTATGGAAATTTATCAATACCTTTGAAATTACACCTCGATGAGGAGAAAATGTTAGAGAAAGCGAAACAGTCAGTGGAAGATAAAATTTGGAATGATGTTAGGAATTGTAGATATTTAAGAGGGTATACACCACCATCTATGAGACCAGTAGATGGAGAAAAGCTTACACTAATAGATACGGATGAGCCTGAATGCAGGTGACGTGTGGTGTATGGACATTTTCCTCCAAGAGTTTCCAAGTATTCACCAGGAAATAACTTAAAATCGCTCTAGGCTCTGTGCCTATCGTTTGGACAAGACTGTTAAAAAAATGTCTAATAAAATATCTAAATAAATTAATATTATTAAATTGCATACATTTGTTTTGTCTTGTCTTAAACAATAAATCGTATTGTTATCATAAAAGCATCGCAATACAAGAAATGAAACGTATTCAGTGACGATAGATGACAGTTATAGTGATGACTATACGCTTTACCAACTTTACTTGTTCAAGCACGAGGGCGCTATTGTCCATAGAGCGTCAGAGCCAGAGCCATATATAGAGAGAGTTACGACATTGGATTATAGTCACGTGATATGCAGATCAATTTGTGTCAAACTTGTCTCCGTTAATGCATGTAAAGTATAGGAGCAACAAATTACTTTCAACTTTTTCTTATATTTAAAAAAATGTAGTTGCACATTTTACGGTGAAATATCGATGTGCACAGCGTACAGAAGTACTTGCGGCAAAGAATATTGCGCGCGTGCGTTAGTACATTATAAAGTTCGATTGATTGATTGATGGAACAAAACATCCCATAACTACGTCCTATTAATAACACTTATGTAATATTTTCAATTCATAATGCATGCTTTGATGACTAAATAAAATAATTAAGTGTCGTGGATATATTTGTTAATATACTGAAAAGGGTATAAACAATATTAAAATAATAAAGGCAGATTATTACAAATGAAATGATGAACGAGTCTCTGAAATTTAATAACGTTGGCGGCGCAGTTTGTGTCAAAAACACACAGAAAGCCATATACAGTACTGTATAAAAAGAGGGGTGAATTTGTGTGTTTTTTGTTTTGGTTCATGTTTTGATGTTAACTTCCATGTATGCCCGAGCATTTATTTTTTTGTTATTATAAAAAAAATATATATATGTTACCAAATAAATACCATTAATAAAATTAATTATTAAAATAAAAACGGAATCTAAGCGTTATTTCATAGACAACAAAATCTAAAATTAATGCATGAACTACAGGAAAACGCTATACAAAATAAACGCGCGCGCCCTCAGCGTGCGAATTCTTTGACACAAAAATGGCTTCTAATTTTCAATGTCGTAACTCTTTATATATATCGCCCGTATTCTTAAACCGGACTTTAGTCGTAGTTCGAGCTAAAACTTTAAAAATGACGTAATTTTAATTCATACGCCCGTATTCTTAAACCGGACTTTAGTCGTAGTTCGAGCTAAAACTTTAAAAATGACGTCATTTTAATTCATAAACCGAACTTCAACTAAATCGCCGACTAATTCAGGCCAACCTCGACTAAATCGAGACGGATTTTGATCGATTTTTTTAGTCCTGGAGGGGGCAGGCTAAATGGTCGACTAAATGGTTTTTAAACGATGTTTATGAAAAACGTAACAGTCATTGAGTTGTTATATTGGCCAGATATATATGGAACAACTTACCGCTCAATCTAAAAGCAATAACCATCATAAATACATTTAAAACAAAATACAAACAAACACTTATTTCAAACTATTTAGAACATTAGTAATGCACAATTGCCTTAAGACTGTTTTTTTTGTCTTTTTTGTGCCTTTTTGTTTAATTTTATTTGTCAATTTGACGAAAGAAAGAAGTTTTTTTTTTGTTCTCTCACTTAAATTAAATAATTAAATATATTACTTATCTGGAGGACCAAACTTAAAGCCTTGGCTTAATGCGTCCTCCTCACACAATTGTATTTATTAATTTATGTTTCTGTTCATATTGTATTATATTGTGTGAAACAATAAACTTGAAACTTGAAACTTGAAAACTTGATATTGAAGAATGAAATATCTATTTTTATATTAGCTTAATTAAATATACATTGGTATATGTTATAATAATGAAAATCATCTTTATTTACAACCGTATACAAATTACATTATTTTCTTCGCGCTAAGTCCGACTTGAACTACGTCACGCCATAGCGACAATGGGAGATGCGGAAATTCACCACGCGATGGAATGTTTAGGGGGCCTAGCGCTTTCTTGTCACGCTATGAAGTGCGTGGTTCGTCGCGATCATACTTTGTTGGAGGCCTAGAAAATATGAAAGTTACCGTTACGCCATGGTTCCTAAATATATTTCGAAGATTTTGTTTGTTGTTAATCAAAAGTACTTCACTGTTAAATTAATACTGATCTTGTTCTAATAATTAACGATTAAAATTATTTTTCATGTATATAGTCCTGATGCGTAAAAAGTTTTGTAAGAAAATGGAAAGTGATATCAATGCGCAAAACTTCGTCTGCTCCTCAAATACTCTCTTGTCATTGGCCAATGTATAGCCTTTGTTACCCAGACGTGTGCAACTCGACTAAAAGCTCGACTTCATTAAGTCGAACTGCAAACTTCGACTACTTCGTTTTTTTATGGGAGCTTGTAAAAACAAAAATAAAAGATGATATTGCTAAATGAGCAACTTTGGGCGAAAGTGGAAAAATCAAAAGACAATTTTGATCAAATTTCAAGTGCTGGGACTCCGCTCAGCAGTTTCTTTCGAGATCGTTTACTTAACAGACAAGCAAATGATCAAGTTTGTATTGATACTACATATGCTTCTAACACTTCAGCAAAATATTCAAAAGTTTGTTGGGACGCATATATGGAGGTTTTATCAACTAAAACGATGGAGCAATTGGACAGAATGCATAGATGGAGAAAGATCAAGGGAACGAGCATGCGCTGTTGTAGAACCAGGATGTATAGTATTTTCCGAAAAAATTACGGGAGATTGTGAAATACTTGATTTAATCTTTCCAGAGAATTACATAATCCGAGCATTTCCAGGATATAGTTTAACAATTCAATTTGTAAATGAGATTTCGTCATTACCAGTGATGTTTCAATTCGTCAATGGACCATCGCTTTCTTCAATTACAACAAACGGCAAATTCATTTGGACTGTTCCCATTGATAATTACATCGGTGAAAACACGTACATTAAAGTTTTACTTTATAACACCGAGAGACACCAGCGTACCATTAATTTGACTTTAGAAATAATTAATTGTCTGTGTGAACCGTTTGGAATATGTACACAGCCAGCTAAGCAAAAACAAGGCTTGGGATTATTCACTTGTAATTGCCAAGAAGGACGGTTCGGAACGCTATGCGAAAATGATATAAACGAATGCGAATCTCACCCTTGCTATCCATTGGTTGATTGCATTAATTTACATAATAGTGTATTGGTGCACGCAATGTCCAGAGGGGTACACAGGTGATGGTATTACGTGCACTGCTGATGATGGTAACAACAAAGCGACGGAGTCGACAAATACAAGATCAATTAGTAGGCCTAGTAAACCACAAACATGTAACACAGGAGGATCTGGAATTATTAAATCAATGCATATCATAAATCTGTATGTTATTTCTATAGGCATTATTGTACTGTAGTAGAACATTATTACATGTCTGCATGAAAAAAAAATTATTTTACCATGAATCACAACAGCGACAGTTCGGATGATCCATTATTTAATGTTTTAACTTTGTCTTTGACTAACTTTCTTTGCTTTGAAAACAGTTTCCGAACACTAACGAGATTTTCTCGTTATTTATTTCATTATTACCAACTAAACCACTGTAGTTTACCACTATTTTAGTTCAAATGTTCGAATTTAGATAAATTAAAAACGTACATGTTCTTCAAAAGAAAAACATTTCATAGACTATTTTTAACGTGATTACAGCGTAGGTTTGTCGACGGTTGGATATATTATACTGTCATTACTGATTATTTGCTGTCGTATGAAAATGGTGTATAATTATTAAATAACGTAAACCAAAGTCAAGTGATCATTTAATGCCAATTTTGTATGTTACGCTGTTATTTTCTTGGCTTTCTTGATTTTAACTAATTTTTTCATTAAAATTGTTGTGTTTAAATGTCAAACTATGCCTATCCATAAAAATTAGAATTAATTCGTACTCTTAATCATTTGTGCTACATTCCATCGTCTAACTAAAAGTTATAATTGGTTGTTGATTAATTTTAAATCCGTTTATTTTGCCATCTCAAGATCTTTATAATCAAAGGCCGGGCTAACAGTGCAGCCAAAGAATGTCCATTCTGCACCAGCCACGCATCTTGCACTTTGCCAGTGATCTGCTGGAATCAACAGCTGGAACTTATGACCTTTCTCTATGTCTGGTCCTAATATATACTGTTTGTAATGTTCTTTTCCATCAGGTTTCAAAATGGAAACTTCGATAGGGTCTCCAGTATAATAATGCCAAAGCTCATCTTTGCCCTTTATTCGATGCAAAGCAATGCTATTATCTTTGGATACCAGGTAATGTATAGCTGTGCTATGCTCAGTCCGGTATGTCTCTCTATAGTATCCTCCTTCAACATGTTTTTGAAGTTCAAAGTGTTTTATCATCTCACTTGCTGTTTTCTTATTCATTATCTTGTTTGATATACAACTGTAAATAAGAGATATCTGTAAAATACAAAAAAAAAACCCGAAATAAACACATTTTACTTGGAATATATCACGTACCAGAATTTACATATATAAATGGAAAAAGAACAATTGACAAGTAACTTCAATATCACCTAAAGTTAAGTTGAGTAGGTACCGGTGATCTTTTAAAAGTGATAAAGACGAAATGCTGAACATATACGGGAGAGCGGAGAGGCAGCTCTCCAAACATAGTCACTGATACTTTTCCAAACACAGTAAAACTGAATAAAACGATAATCTAAGCTAATAAAATATAGGGGCATTCCACAGTATTTGGTCCGTGGGTTTAAAAATTTCATTTACTAATTTTGATGTAACCCTTGGCCATTTCTCAAAGTAGACATGTTGAAGTTTATTAAATACATTTTTTTTTATTTTTCTGATATTTATTTTTTAAGTTATTGAATATTAAATATGAAAAAAAACATATTTGACGTTACGGACGGGACATTTTTAAAACTATTTATTTCATAAACTATGCATCTTATTACTGTTTTATCAACAGAATTACTTTATGTCTTTATAATATATAATCAAGTATTTAATTAAAATTGTGTTGTTTATTAATTTCATACATGCATTTCAAATTCATAAATGTCTCGTCCGCGACGTTTTGGGCGTTTTTTTTTTACATTTATTTTTAAAGTAATGATGCAAAAATCTTGATATTTCATTTTCTCCTCCTGAGGACTATATCTCATTATTATTTCATATATACATTTCAAAATTCATAATTGTCCCATCCGCGACATTTTAATAGTAGTTTTATGGTGTTTTTTATGTTTCAGTTAAAAGTTTTGATACCACAATTTAATATTTTGTTTTCTCCTTTTAAAAACTATATGCAATACATTATAAACAAATATTTTAAAACTTTTGGTGAAAATATCATATTCAAAAATATATTGATGATATTTTTCGTAGGAACGGGACAGACATTTTTTTGTTAAGGACGGGACATATCATTTATTAAATCCTTTTCATTTCATAAAACCATGCATCTTGTTAACATTTTCCCCAATAAATATACTGTAGTTAACTTTTTATTTCAAAGTAAGCTTCAATTGTTCATAATCAAGTATTTTATTAAACTTGTTTATTAATTTCATACTTGCATTTCAAAATTCATAATTGTTACTTCTTAGAAATTTCGATTGGGTTTTTCCTCACTTGTGTTTATTGAAGTAATGGCTCCAAAAATTTAAAAAAAAAGTTAATTCTTAATTTTAAATCTTAATTTTCAACTCCTAAGAATATTAAATTGCAATAGATTTAAACAAGTTTTTTAAAACTTGTATTTTTTATTAAAAAAACATTACTATCAAACATGTATTGAATGTTACGGATGGGACATTTTTTTAATGGATGAGATGGCATTATTTTAAGAATTAAAAAGTGTTTTTGTACTGTAGGCTAGTAAGTACTGTACAAAGGTGTTAAACTGTTGTTTATTAATCTGGTCTGTAATTAAAATAACAATCCACGAAAGAACAATACCTAAATCCAAAACAACATGACCAGTATGAATGGGAGTATTGGGTGCGGTCACCACTTTGTAGATTTCATTCTTTGTGAATTTGCAACCAAGAACCTTTTATAAATCAGATACTAAATAATTAAGATTGAATTTTAATAGAAGTAGGCCTATAGTAATATTAAATCCAAGCAAGAATAGATTAGAAGAAAATTTTAGATGCAACTTGGATCCACTAACAAATTCAGACGTCAAACGCCAACGCAAATTTTTTAATATTCACCTTAAAATGCCTAGGGTTCATACAAACATCAATCACAGTGAAAAAATGAGGTCACGTTTGAGGTCAAAGCTCACATAATGTGCATAATGAGACTATAAGACAATCTCAAGTATCATTATGTTCAGGCAAAATATATTTGTGTAAACCATCTGTGAAAATGTGATTATTTTGTTCTTTTTGTTCTCAGCAAATGCTGAGCTCCGGAAACAAGTAAGTAAGTAAGTAGAGTAATGTATATAGGTGGTATTGATACAGTAAAGTACGTATCGGTTGGTGCCCTAGAAAAAATAATCGGATGCTAATGTAAACTACAGTAGATGATACCATAGACATTATAGTGTATATTAATATTCACTACAATCCTCTATTCAGGTTTATATAATGAAAAACATGCAGCCCGAAGGCTGAAATTGTTGATTTACAAAAATATATATATATATATATATATATGAAGTTCGAACAATACCATGAAAGCCCCAGTGGTCTAATGGTTAGGACATCTGCATATCAAGCAGGCGGTCCGAGTTCAAGTCTCGGTTGGGGCGACTTTTTCTCATTCTCACAGATTTCCTCATCTTTATCGTTTCAAATTAATTAATTAAATTTCAGTATATCACCGGGCGGTTTAGAATTAATGTTCTTTGCCTGATTTGTTTATATATATAAAAGTATCTCTTCGGAGATCCCGCCTCTCGTGAATAAAAATACTGTAAGATGAGGGCGTATCAATTTGATCTCTGGTGCGCGTGCGTACAACTGAGGACTAGTGCTGTTCCGCCGTACCACGCCGAGAATGTTAAAGAGTCGCTATCCAATCGAGTTCGAACAATACCATGAAAGCCCCAGTGGTCTAATGGTTAGGACATCTGCATATCAAGCAGGCGGTCCGAGTTCAAGTATCGGTTGGGGCGACTTTTTCTCATTCTCACAGATTTCCTCATCTTTATCGTTTCAAATTAATTAATTAAATTTCAGTATATCACCGGGCGGTTTAGAATTAATGTTCTTTGCCTGATTTGTTTATATATATATATATGGAAACACAAATATTTAAAAAATACAAAAATTTATACAAAACATTAAAAAATTTGAAAAAGTCAGTTAAAAAAATAAAATTATGTTAAAAAAAATTACAAAATTTATATACAAATGCCTAGGCCTATATATGTAAATATTTATAACATAGCAATCTTCAGCGTGATCAGTTTAGGTACTGTTTAAATTAACATGACGATGATACGCTACTACTTTATAGCCATACATAGTAACAGCAGCGTTCCATTTTTTGATGTATATTATATATAAACACATCAAGCAAAGAACATTAATTCTAAACCGCCCGGTGATATACTGAAATTATTAATTAATTTTAAACGATAAAGATGAGGAAATCTGTGAGAATGAGAAAAAGTCGCCCCAACCGAGACTCGAACTCTGACCGCCTGCTTGATATGCAGATGTCCTAACCATTAGACCACTGGGGCTTTCATGGTATCAAAATCGATTGGATAGCGACTCTTTAACATTCTCGGCGTGGTACGGCGGAACAGCACTAGTCCCTTGGTTGTACGCACGCGCACCAGAGATCATATTGATACGCCCTCATCTTTCAGTATTTTTATTCACGAGGCGGGATCTCCGAAGAGATACTTATATATAATAAACACATCAGGCAAAGAACATTAATTCTAAACCGCCCGGTGATATACTGAAATGTAATTAATTAATTTGAAACGATAAAGATGAGGAAATCTGTGAGAATGAGATATACACTGACGAGATCTAATAAGATCGAAACAGTACTGTCTGCAGATTGGATATATATATATAAATCCAAAGGCAAATTTCGGATAATTCGGATAAGACAATCAATTAATTGTCTAACCAAAAACGTCATTTATCTCATATACTGTAATATTTGTGGCAAACAGTACGTCGGGGAAACAAAAAAACACTCTCCGTATGAGAATGACACAACACAGATCAGCTATCAAAACATTAAAGCTTGATCAACCTGTAGCCGAACATTTTAATTCAGCTGGTCACTCGATTGCAAATTTCAGAGTTATTGCAATAGATCATGATGTCAAATGGAGCGACAAAACTCGCAAAGACAACGAAAACCACTGGGAATTACAACTTAAAACCTTTTGGACTTAACATTAAGAACATACTCCCAGATCGGTAAAATTATTCCATTGACTACCAAAATTTAAGTTTCAATATTAACCACCATTTAAACTGTTTTTTAGTTTCATTCCAAAATTATATCTCTACCAAGCTACCTTCTTTGTTTTCTACTCTTATTCAGTCTCCACCCACCATTCACCACCATGTCTCCTTTTGTTGTATTTCTTTTATTTCTCTCCACCCTGGCAGCACTTGCCAGTTCTTATGCTATGACGTTATCCAAATTCATATTCACTTGCACTGATGAAGGGCTAGTGTTGCCCGAAAGCTCTGCTAACTTTTCTGGCTGTTTTACTTTATCGTTTTGATTTAGCTTTTTTTAATATCTCCATTGAGATCCAGCCACTGATACCCACAGCATTGTCATTTTTTTCAGTAATTTGCCTTTGGATTTATATATATATATACTTTATGCATGCTGAAATACACAGCTATTTGTTTGCTATTTATGGCTATATGAGGTATGGCAATTGCACAGCTATTTGTTTGCTATAATTTATGGCTATTAATGAGGTATAGCAATTGCACAGCTATTTGTTTGCTATATAGCAATCACACAGCTATTTGTTTGTTATTTATGGCTATATAAAGTATAGCAATTACACAGCTATTTGTTGGCTATTTATGGCTATATGAAGTATAGCAATTGCACAGGTATTTGTTGGCTATTTATGGCTATATGAAGTATAGCAATTGCACAGCTATTTGTTTGCTGTGTATGGCTATATAAAGTATAGCAATTACACAGCTATTTGTTTGCTATTTATGGCTATATGAAGTATAGCAATTGCACAGCTATTTGTTTGCTATTTATGGCTATATCAAGTATAGCAATTGCAAGCTATTTGTGGCTATATCAAATACAGCAATTACACAGCTATTCTGTATTAATTTGGCTATTTATGCTATATCAAGTATACCAATTGGGATGCTATTTATGCTTGCCAAGGTAGATATGTGGTCAGAAAGTAGAACATAATATATAGAAATATGCGGTTAACGGTGGAAACTGGAATCATCGCGCCGCTCCTTTAGGCAGTTATATTCAATAGAACAGAAGCAATATATATATATTATTAGGAAACATTTTTGTAAGACATAATTTTAAATTCTTTGATCCGTCCATGAAGGAATTATTATTATTTGATAATTCTAAATAATTCCTCTCCTAACGCAAATCGTTTGTGGTTCCGTGTTGTACAACAAGAGTCAAGGTTACTTTTTAATTGGCCGCATTTAACCTTAAAATGGAAATGGTTATTATTTAACCATTTCCATTTTTTATCAGTTTCTGAAAAAATTAAGCTGTGAAATTTGTAATATACCATTAATAATCAATTCCAAGCAGGAGGCTGCTCTGTGGTAGGATTTGTAGTCACAGTGCATTTCTGCCGCCAGTTATGGAACGACCAAATTGAGAATGTTAGAGACTTTGTTTACCTAGGACACACAATTACCAACAGAGAAGAATGCTGCTTTACTGAGCGTCGCGCATCATCAGCTAATGCAAAATTTCAAGAAATGTATTGAAAGACTGTAAAGTAAATATGTATACCAGAAAGAAAATTATGGAGAGGTGTGCAAGATCAAGATTAGTGTATGCAACACAAGCCTGCTCCCCAAAAAAAAACTGAAATAAAGAAATTGGAGACATGTTGGTACTCGCTCATGAGACAGATGATAAGAGGAGGATATAAATGTAAAGAAGCGAAGGTTACAGGGCACCAACAACAATCTACGGAAGATGGAATTTTCAGTCTCCTGTTCTCAAATAAAGATGTTGAAAATATCGTCGGTGCAACTCCACTAAAAGACTATATACATGTTCACTACCTGAAGTACATAGCCCATATCTGCCGAGAACCAAATAACTCATTAACAAAACGAATGCTCTTTGCACAAGCCCGAAAACCATACTATCGTGACCCCTGGATTAAATGAATTAAGCAATCTCCTTCAGTGCGATCCTAGTCAAGCTAAGAAGCTAACCCAGTCAAGGAAGCCCCTCAACAGTCGGACCCAGCATATATTTGGATGCTAGAGAAGACTGCCCCCCCCCCCCCATCAGTGGGAGGAACGAAACTGTACTGTGCTGGTATCTGTTTGACAGTGAGGGTACGTTATGGATCGTATATCGTAAAACAGCAAAAAGATTGGATTGATACTGTAGGCGCGGCACAGAAAGAATGTCCTAATTTGTTATCGATATAAATAATGAATTATTAATAGTGGTAAATAATTTATAAAATATCTAAATTAATTTCCGACATTTAAATAATACAGTTTGTAAAATAAAACGAAAACCCCAAAACAACTTTATTTTCAAAAAGCACACAGACTTCTTGGCACCTGTAAAGTAAATTGAGAACAAAAATGTATTAGGTTTAATAAACATTCTTACATTATAAATGTAGAGTTAAAAACACAGATCAGCTATCAAAACATTAAAGCTTGATCAACCTGTAGCCGAACATTTTAATTCAGCTGGTCACTCGATTGCAAATTTCAGAGTTATTGCAATAGACCATGATGTCAAATGGAGCGACAAAACTCGCAAAGACAACGAAAACCACTGGGAATTACAACTTAAAACCTTTTGGACTTAACATTAGGAACATACTCCCAGATCGGTAAAATTATTCCATTGACTACCAAAATTTAAGTTTCAATATTAACCACCATTTAAACTGTTTTTTAGTTTCATTCCAAAATTATATCTCTACCAAGCTACCTTCTTTGTTTTCTACTCTTATTCAGTCTCCACCCACCATTCACCACCATGTCTCCTTTTGTTGTATTTCTTTTATTCCTCTCCACCCTGGCAGCACTTGCCAGTTCTTATGCTATGACGTTATCCAAATTCATATTCACTTGCACTGATGTGTTGCCCGAAAGCTCTGCTAACTTTTCTGGCTGTTATACTTTATCGTTTTGATTTAGATTTTTTTAATATCTCCATTGAGATCCAGCCACTGATACCCACAGCATTGTCATTTTTTTCAGTAATTTGCCTTTGGATTTCCAATATATATACTTTATGCATGCTGAAATGCACAGCTATTTGCTTGCTATTTATGGCTATATGAGGTATGGCAATTGCACAGCTATTTGTTTGCTATAATTTATGGCTATATGAGGTATAGCAATTGCACAGCTATTTGTTTGCTATATAGCAATCACACAGCTATTTGTTTGTTATTTATGGCTATATAAAGTATAGCAATTACACAGCTATTTGTTTGCTATTTATGGCTATATGAAGTATAGCAATTACACAGCTATTTGTTGGCTATTTATGGCTATATGAAGTATAGCAATTGCACAGCTATTTGTTTGCTGTGTATGGCTATATAAAGTATAGCAATTAAACATCTATTTGTTTGCTATTTATGGCTATATCAAGTATAGCAATTGCAAGCTATTTGTGGCTATATCAAATACAGCAATTACACAGCTATTAATTTGCTATTTATGCTATATCAAGTATACCAATTGGGATGCTATTTATGCTTGCCAAGGTAGATATGTGGTCAGAAAGTAGAACATAATATATAGAAATATGCGGTTAACGGTGGAAACTGTAATCATCGCGCCGCTCCTTTAGGCAGTTATATTCAATAGAACAGAAGCAATATATATATTATTAGGAAACATTTTTGTAAGACATACTTTTAAATTCTTTGATCCGTCCATGAAGGAATTATTATTATTTGATAATTCTAATTAATTCCTCTCCTAACGCAAATCGTTTGTGGTTCCGTGTTGTACAACAAGAGTCAAGGTTACTTTTTAATTGGCCGCATTTAACCTTAAAATGGAAATGGTTATTATTTAACCATTTCCATTTTTTATCAGTTTCTGAAAAAATTAAGCTGTGAAATTTGTAATATACCATTAATAATCAATTCCAAGCAGGTGGCTGCTCTGTGGTAGGATTTGTAGTCACAGTGCATTTCTGCCGCCAGTTATGGAACGACCAAATTGAGAATGTTAGAGACTTTGTTTACCTAGGACACACAATTACCAACAGAGAAGAATGCTGCTTTACTGAGCGTCGCGCATCATCAGCTAATGCAAAATTTCAAGAAATGTATTGAAAGACTGTAAAGTAAATATGTATACCAGAAAGAAAATTATGGAGAGTTGTGCAAGATCAAGATTAGTGTATGCAACACAAGCCTGCTACCCAAAAAAACTGAAATAAAGAAATTGGAGACTCGCTCATGAGACAGATGATAAGAGGAGGATATAAATGTAAAGAAGCGAAGGTTACAGGGCACCAACAACAATCTACGGAAGATGGAATTTTCAGTCTCCTGTTCTCAAATAAAGATGTTGAAAATATCGTCGGTGCAACTCCACTAAAAGACTATATACATGTTCACTACCTGAAGTAGGCCTACATAGCCCATATCTGCCGAGAACCAAATAACTCATTAACAAAACGAATGCTCTTTGCACAAGCCCGAAAACCATACTATCGTGACCCCTGGATTAATGAATTAAGCAATCTCCTTCAGTGCGATCCTAGTCAAGCTAAGAAGCTAACCCAGTCAAGGAAGCCCCTCAACAGTCGGACCCAGCATATATTTGGATGCTAGAGAAGACTGCCCCCCATCAGTGGGAGGAACGAAACTGTACTGTATCTGTTTGACAGTGAGGGTACGTTATGGATCGTATATCGTAAAACAGCAAAAAGATTAGATTGATACTGTAGGCGCGGCACAGAAAGAATGTCCTAATTTGTTATCGATATAAATAATGAATTATTAATAGTGGTAAATAATTTATAAAATATCTAAATTAATTTCCGACATTTAAATAATACAATTTGTAAAATAAAACGAAAACCCCAAAACAACTTTATTTTCAAAAAGCACACATACTTCTTGGCACCTGTAAAGTAAATTGAGAACAAAAATGTATTAGGTTTAATAAACATTCTTACATTATAAATGTAGAGTTAAAAAAGTAATATTCACTGTAGTGATGGCAATGTGCACGCCGTAATTATCGCTGCTGTTTCTGGAATTAAAGACCGCCGATTCGGCTTAATAATAAGTATTAGTAAAATATTAAACACAAGGCGTTTCATACATATTCAAGAAAAACCATTAGTATGTATCCTACCAAGACCTGTAAATTTAAAGTGTTCATTTAACGAAATATGATATATATAGACTTCTAACTAATAGACTATTTCCAACAATAAAACCTCAATTTTAGCGCGATATAGACACCAACAAGCGTCGCGTTCGCGAAACGAACTGAGTTGATGCATACAATGCGTCATAAATGTCTGCATTGCGTCAACCACTGACAAATATAAATACCTTTACCTTTTACCTTTACTGTAGTATGACCTACCAAGACCAACCAAGAAATACCAATTTAAAGTGTTAATTTAACGAAATATGATATATATAGAGTTTATTGGTGCAAAAGAATCACTTCGCAAAGAAATGATAAAGAACATATTTGGTGACACAACGGATAGCTTGCAAAGATGAATATGAATTCAGAAAAACAGCACTGTTTATTAACGAACGCATACAACAGGACATACCAGATTCATATTCCACACCTTTCATCTAAGTAGATACCCATCGACTGGAAAAACAACTCGTGCGAGAGCATCAATAACATTTTGAAATTAAGTGCTAATTGGAAAGCATTAAAGTTACTGATTTAGTCGAACGTTGAAAGGATATTGTTATGTTGCAACTTTGCGAAACACGGAGAGATATTTATGGAACCGGGACTCTCTCTTTATCACCATGGGCTTCAAGATATGCCATAAAACACTACGACTGGGTTAAAAAGCGAAAATATGAACAAGACAAGTTTAATGACTTTATGGACATTCCAGCAAAAAACCAGGGCAACGCCAAAGGTTGAAAGGAACTGTTACCTTTAAGAAATATACATATTTTAGAGTAGTTACCATACTATTATTGTTCAACGTTGTAAATCTCTTCTTATGATATAAATGAACTTACCGTACAGTGTAGGCCGCACCTTTCCAAAATTGTGAATACTCGTTGAAAAAGCGACTGTCTGTAGACTATGCCGCGTGGAGCTTCCAATGATTAAAGCTTTCAGTACAAGACAGACAAATAATGTTCCGAGATAAGAGGCTCAGTTTTATGCGTTATGAAACAATCAAGGGTGGAGTTAACAGGTGATTGATGGGACAAAACAATAAGAGAACTCTAATGTTAACATCCAAGGTTATGTAACACTTTAATCACATCGTCGGCCTCGACATTCAGGTCAATGACGTCATCAAGATAAAATACTGTATTCAGTATTGACCATCATTGTAATGATAGGGCCTGTTTCTGCTGCATACAAAATAACCGGTTAGTCAGATACCGTCGCGAACCATGTGTGTTTTCCTCGTGGTTTTGACAGTCGAACGAAGAAGTGAACATGCATGTGGATGAATGAAATCACAAAATATGTTGTTCACATTTTATAGCAAAAATCGTCCGAATTTATGTTAAAAACGATGAATTTAGCAACAAAAACTGAAACCAAAGATCGCGTATTTATGGCGCGCTCTTAGTGTCTTTAATAGGAGAACAATGAACAATCTTACTTTGATCGTTTTACATATCATTTTTTAGAAAAACATCACATCGACCGAAAACAAAGGTTATCAGAGCCTTTGATAATATATTAAATATGATTTTATTAAGCATAGAAATGTGTTATTATTTATGTTAGTACATAAATATACGAAATAATGTTCAATACTCATTATTCTATTAAAGGCACTATGTGCGTGCGATATTCTATGACTTGCATACTCTCGTTTGATTTAAGTTTTTGTGGCTAAACTCATCGTTTTTAACATAAATTCGGACGATTTTTGCTATATAAGTTGGGTTTTCATAATTAATTAACAATTATCAACTCTCGTTTGGTAGGTATTGCAACATTCTGAGTCTCGTTTTTGTTTCCGTTTGGTGTTTAGTAGGACCGCGCTCGCGGAAGACAACAGTCGTTCACGTGGGAAGGGCCGTGTGACATCGCCTTTTTGAGGAATTATTAGGCTAGATAATAATTATCGTTTGCACGACCCTCCCCATGTTATTGAAGGCGCCATGAGAATTAATTTTATTAGCGATGTTAAGTAGGCTTTACAAAAAACAAAACTTGTAGATCTGGAGACAACATTTTATTATGTTATCATGTTTGAGATGTTCGGCGATATCACACACGTGTGTACTGACGTCGATGTAAACAAACAGCCAACTTACTACTTCCGTCTGAGTGTATTGCATTTTGGGTAATGATGACGTTTTGCTCGACGACCACCCATAGATTTAACCGGTTATTTTCGGAGCACAAATTCGTCAGAAACGCGGTAGTCTATTTTAAAATAACCGGTTAAATTGCGTTATGCAGCAGAAACAGACCCCTAAAAATTGCCAAAGTTGTTCCCATATATATAAAAGTGGGGCCAAGGACGAACTCAACAATTATCGACCTATATCCGTTTTACCAATCCTCTCTAAAATCATTGAACGTGCTGCTCATATCCAACTCTATGACTATCTTACAGCACAGAACATTATCTCAGATAACCAATCAGGCTTTAGGAAACACTTCTCTACCACTACAGCACTTACTAACACATGTGACAACTGGCTCGATGCTATGAATGGGGGTCGCCTCACCGGGTCAGTTTTCATAGATTTAAGAAAAGCTTTTGACACGGTCAACCACAAGATCATGCTTAGAAAACTGACTCGGTGTGGTGTATCCTCATCTGGCATCGAGTGGTTCACATCATATCTAACTAACCGCACTCAAACAGTTAAATTCAAAAACACTAATTTTCTCACCATAACACACGGTATACCTCAGGGGTCCATTCTTGGACCCTTGTTATTCACAATTTACATCAATGATCTTGCCCTGTTCCAGAACATGGCACTCTTGATCTTTATGCTGATGATTCCACCCTCTATTATTCTCACTCTAACATACATATAATTAACAGAAACATCAACTCTGACCTCTCCTCTAACCGATTATCATTACACACTGACAAAACTGAGGCGATGTTAATTGGCGTCCCTCAGCGGCTTAAACACAAAACAATAGACGTATCGATTGCTGCACAACCGATCAAAGTAGAAACTAACCACAAACACTTAGGTGTGCACATTGACAATCAACTTAACTGGCATACCCATGTCAATAAGTTGAGCTCTACACTTTCTTTCAAAATCCACACACTTGCACGAATTAGAAAATATCTTGACAAACGTACAGCACATTTATTTTACAACACATTCATTTTACCACACATTGACTACGGTGCTCTTCTCTGGGGCACCGGAAGTAAAACAAACATTAATAAGATTCAAAAACTTCAAAATCGCGCTATGCGCGTAGTTCTTCAAGCTCCACCTCGCACCAGCACTCACATTCTTCTAACATCTCTACACATCATGAATGAGGGTGCAGTACCAGGTAGGCTGCCTAGCTTTTAAAGCTATGAACAATATTGCCCCTCGATACATCACCCAACGATTTTCCACTGTTCCGATACACTCTATGAGGACTAGGGCTGCTTCCAGGGGAGACTTACTGGTACCCAAAGTTAAATTGGAATGTTTCCGGCGCTCTTTTATTTATTCTGCTAGTATTTTATATAATGTATTACCTTCTGTTTTAAAAGAATGTACCAATATTAACTCGTTTAAATTTAATTTAAAAAAACACATTTTATCGTAATTGTCTAATTGAATTTTTTTTTTTTTTGGATAATTATTTTTTTATATAATTGTTTTAAATTTAAATGTATATAGTAGATTCGTATTAGTTAAGTATAGTTTTATATATTTTGTCATTTTAAGAGGGCCCCTGAATATCAGCTGGCCTGCAGGTTCAACTGGAAGGGTTACCCTCTATAAATAAAGTTGAAATAAAAATAACATAAAAAATGACATAAAGCTTATTAACGAGGTTCGAAGTGGTGTCATCCGCTGCAAGAAATTAAAGTATGAATTCTTGTTGTATTTTACTTCAAATACAAAGTTATTCGCTTCTGTAACAAAAAAAGAATATTTATTCACGTATAAAAAGAGAAAAGAAACGTTTAATTATAACCTGACAGACAATTTAAGTATTTTTTTGCTTTAAATTACATTTTTTCAGGTAAATAATTGTTTGGTTAACGTGAATAACTATTATGTGACAATAAAATGACACATTTCAAAAACAAATTTGAAATAAAAAATATTTTTCAGTGTGACAATATATCTTTAAAACTGTTACGTCAACAAGCGAGCGGGGTTTTTGTAAGAAATATTTCTTGTCTATTTTGAGACAAATAAATACATTTTAACATTTTGTGTGGTATGTTGGTTAAAAAGATGGTATAAATATTATGTATGATTTTCATTAAAAAAAAAATGTTTTATGCTTAAATTGAAAATTTTTTTTAAAATGAAAATTGTGCATATTAATAGAACATACACAATATTGCTGGACCTGGTGCGGATTTTGTGAAAGGGGGTGGGGGGGGTTGCACAACTGTAGAGAGTCCACACCAACTCAGTTGAGTTGTGGCGATTTTGAAAATATAACATCTCTAGATGGTCGGAAATGTCACTCTCACGTTATTATAAATGTATTAAAAATTGATATTTTAAATATAAAAACTGAGGTACTAGCCTATTAAAAGGTGGCATTTCCCCACATAGGCCTATTTTGAGTAAAAGCGTCACAACAGGGCGTTTCGCGCAAGTCAGCGGCTGAAAAAAGTGCCTGGGCCGTCGACAGGACCTGTGGCGAAGCGAACTTTGTTAAATTACGCCCCAGATAGCCGGAAATAGTACTCTCGCACATAAAATTCATGATAAATGGCGCTTCATAATTTACACGAAAAGGCACTCTCATGTAGCATGCTACCAATGAGCAAAACGATCTTACCTTTAACATTTTGTTGCCGATTTCATTCACTCAGTATTTTGTTTTGATTGCGTTGCGTTCAAGTTCAATGCGAACGTACGTCTAGGGGAAGCCCCGAAAAAAACCCGCAAAATTCAATGCTTATTAATATTATAGTAGCTCAATATTTATTTACATCAATTAATTTGTTGAGGAAATTAAATATATTATTATTAATTAATAAATTGGTATTACAGTCAGTTTAGTACGTATCGGTGGGTGGCCTAGAAAAAAAAATCGGTTGCTATAATGTAAACTACAGTACACAGTTACCATAGTTAGTGTACTACTGTATTATTATTAACATATCCTCTATGATGATGATACACTGATACTATATAGCCACACCGTAGGTAACCACGGCGTTCCATTTTTTACGTATATAGGTAGGCATACGCGGTTGTCTGGCGGTACGAATTGTTCGTGCCTCAGCTCGCTGTACGAGTACGATACACGCGTCAATATCATGTTACATTCAGGGACCAACATGTGTTTATCATCCTTTAGGCAATCTTGTGTACCTCGGCAGTGGAAAGACGTAGTGTGTCCTATTCAAAGAGTACGGTATTAATCGGTTAAACATGGTAAATAAAGACAAGTTTCTTTGACTTCACAATTTGCCAAAAAAGCTGAAGGAATTGTATACAGCCTCGTGTTAAAAGATTTTGGACCGAATATGGACACTAGCCAGTATGGGTGCACGTCGAAAGGATGCTCTACATCCCACTACCTGATTGACATGCTCAACTATCTTTATAAAAGAACTGACAAGCCGCGAAAAACAGGGCGCTTGGTTATAACAGATTTCGCTAAAGCATTTGATGGTGTAGACCATACAGTTGCAGCAAGTACTCTTATTGCACGTGGTGCCAAATCCTGGATTGTTGGATATGGATATGTAATTTTTTTTTCTGAAAGGCGCCAAAGAGTCAGATACCAATCGACTTTTTCAGACTGGGAAAACTTATCCTGTGGTGTACTAAAACAGTTTGAAGACCTTGCCCAAGTTTACACAACATTCAGACCAATATTCGAGTATGCAATACCAGTATGGCACTCTTAGTCTTACTGTTACCCAGAAATGCCAAAGAGTCAGAACGTGCGTGTAAGATAATGTTGGAAAGAATTCAAAGACTACAAGACTTCCCTTGAAATTTTGAATATTAAACTACTAGATGATCGCCACGAAACTATATGTCGTAAATTGCTTCAGATTGTATTAGGCCTATATCTAATAAATTTAAGGATTATTGGTTTATTAGAAACCATTAGCTTTGTTGAGCCCCTATACGTAAAACAAACCTATACTATAGCAAAGAACTTATAACACAAGAATCTCCTGTTCTTCAATTTGCATTCAAAACACAGTATCGGAAGTACAGGGTTAAAAGGTCAAACTGGGCGACGCCATTTCACAGCATGGAGCAGCGCCCCTCCAAACTAGGAAGTCAATTACTCTACCCACCTAGAGTATTAGCAGATCCCCTCTAAGATTTTGACTTTCTAATTTGATGCGGGCGCCCTACTCCTCAGTCAATTACTCTATCCCCCCTAGAGTATTAGCAGATCCCCTCTATGATTTTGACTTTTTAATTTGATGCGGGCGCCCTACTCCATGGCTCACAATGGCGCCACCCATTAGCTCTATTCTATCCCACAATGCCTTTCGAAATTGTTACGCGCTTCGGACGAACAGGAGATTCTTGTGTTATAAGTTCTTTGACTATAGCCTTATGCTTTATCTTATACGCCTCCTGAATGAGAGATAGACTTTAATACAGTAAAACTAAAGAAATTTAACATAATATGTAAATATATACAAATAAATATATTATTACTGTCAATCATTTAACTCCATAATTTTCCAATTTTCTAATTATACCAAATTATAATCTTGTAAATAAATTACCAATGTTCGTCCTTGCCTTACTTATTTAATTGAATTTTTATATTTTTCAATTTGTAGATACATTTTGGGTGTCTAGAAAACTCAGATCTCAGATATATCTGCGTTTTCTAGATCTAGAAAACTCAGATATCTGACTTTTCTAGATCTAGAAAACTCAGATATCAAGATCTGAGTTTTCTAGTTCCAGAATGGAAACTAGAAAACTCAGATCATCAAATGATTGGTTGGGAGGTCATTTGGATCATTCCATTATTAAAGATGTATTGTTCCCCTGAAAAAATAATTCTTAAAACATTTTTTGTTGAATATTCCATTTTAATGTAACATAATAGTTATCCACTTTGACCAAAAATTGGATCGAAAAAAAATGTATTTACATGAAAAAAAAATGTAATTTAAAGCAAAAAATTGTCAAATTGGCTGCCAGCCAATGGATTTTTGGTTGAATTTAAATTTTAATCATTTATTTTGTCATTTTACAAGTGAAAACATTATTTTTTTTTAATCAGAAGGTAGGCCATTTGAAATACTAGAGTATTATTAAAACTGATTACTGTGTACGTTTTCTTACTAATGTTGTAACAGCGGCCTACGACTTAAATCATAAAGAAAATACAGTGCACGTTACCGTTAAAATGTAGGCTTAAAAATTAGGTATGCACGAGTTGGTTTGGGTACGAGTTGGTTGAGGTACGAGTTAGCCAAGTTGGGAATATGTAGGCCTACGAGTTATTTTGGGTACGAGTTGACCACTTCTAGCCTAGTAGGGCCAGACCTACTCTTCGCAATACATCGCGATAGCGCCCACACACGTTCAGCCTTGAATTGAGCCTTGGCTAGGCCTAAATTCTAAGCCTACAGTACATTTTAAAAGGTGTAGCCTATACTGTATTTCTTTATGATTTAAGTCGTAGGCTGTTACTACAAGTTACAATAATAATTATTATTAGTAAGAAAACGTATAATACAGTAGTATTTCAAACAAGCTACCCTCTGATTAATACATACCGTAGAGGGCGATGTAGCAAAAGAAAACTGACTAATGCAACTTAGTAATAGAGAGCGAATACGAATACGAATACGAATAGAACTTTATTGCAATCAAACGAAAGATTGAAGTTTAACAAAAGCGTTTCACTCAGAAAAATAAAATGCAATATACAAATATAAAAGAGCATGACGAAAGTCTTTTCTACTGTATTATGAAATTGCCTATTTTGATATTTGAACTATAGGGACTTGAAACTTAATCTTAAAGTGTCAAGGAAATGAAATTCCCATTGTATGCATGTTGAATATGAGTTTCTTGGGCTAACTGTCATGATTCATTAAAACATAGTCAATAGATAGTTTTATGATTGGAAAACGTCCTACGTACGTACTTTCAAACAGTCGAGAGAGTAGCGTAGGCGTATTACTGCTAAATTAAGACGTAGGCCAAGTTAGGTTATCTAGCAGGAATACAGATACACTATAGAAAGTAGCAATCAAATACAAATACCATATAGGTCTAGAGTGGGTATAAAGGTTGATCAAGAGCGGTGAGTGGCCAAGCGGTTAAGAAGACAGTGGAACCGTAAAACCTTGCCATATTAACATCGGCAAGGGTTCGAGCCTCACTCGCTCCATGGTTCTGGTAGTAGAACGAGTCTTCTCGGATAAGGACTATAAACCGTAGGTCCAGTGTACACATCTGGCTCAGGTGCACTTTAAAGAACCTAGTACATCTTTCGAGACGAGTAGGGGGTTACCCTGGTGTACTTGTAGTATACACACAGCCACTGTCACTCATCAAGAGGGCCCCTTGATTGTCAGCATACGCTGTTTAGGGTCACCCTCTATAAATAAGGTGTAATAAATGAATAATCAACTTTGTTGTTACGCGATTCTTGTATGTGCCTGTGATTGGTCAAAAGTGTTCGCTTACAGCGTCACGCGCCCACATGAAATATTCTGTTTTTCAACCAAGCAAGCATTTAATATTTCGCACGTGTTTAGGTCAGCATTCTATCTTAGATTTTCCTGTATTTAATATTCAATTAGAATTTGACAGTGATTATTATTTTGTAGCGGAGCTCGATGGTTAACGTGCCTTCCGGTCACAATGTCCAGGGTTGAATCATGACCTGTGTCAGGGTTGTAACTCACCACTTTTTCTACTTCACGCGCTAATGCCTGAAATGAGTCTTAATTGTTAAGAATAAACTAAATTATTGTTATCTATGCTGTAATTGGCGAGTTTCTTGCTGTTGGATTCGTATAAAAAATAAATTAAAATATCGGTGAATTGTATGCACCTCATAACAGGCCATCGTTGTACGTAATTTGAAGATTGAACGACGGCATAATAGGCCTAGGTTTAACGTGCGAATCATGAATCATCATCTTAGTGGTGACAATCTTTAAATGACATTAGTTCCTCTGGCTTCTTTACATGACGTAGGCATACGTGAGGGATGTTATTTTTGTTTCGAATTAGTGAAATAAAACTAACCGATTATTTCTATGCAAGTCTATGCTCAGTCTTTCATAGACAGTTAGTTAGATACAAGGTTCACGTACGTTTAAACAAGTAATATTCAACCTCGTCGCGACGTCGTTTGTCCAATCTTAAAGTAAGAAACTATAGGCCTAAATAAATTCTAGTGAAAATTGTTGAGATCTTATACCGTACGCAGCTATTATCCGGTGAATTTGGTTCTTTTTGCTCAGTATGACTAATTATACTAAATCTCGCCACTGATATATTCCCGTACAATGAAAACAAACATCTCTGCATGGGCTAAAACTAATTTTAACACGTCCAGGTATCTGTTTGCTTTAACATTATTATCCATGACCATTTAGTCATATTATTTTTAGCATGCATGAAGCTAACCTTAGAAATCAAAAGCGTGGAGTTCAAAAGCCACCCTAATTGACACGTTATCACATGCCCGCCTACTGTATGTCACTTAGTTTCGTTTAAAATTAATTTTTATGAGGAACGTGACAAATCATGGTGTTTTGTGGTATTCAATCATCTATTAATTACAACATATAAAAATAAAATTATTTTCGTGAATTTGTTTTTATCAATTGTGAGCATGTACAGTATGTTATACTTATCTTAATAAATCATTGACCACAATATGTGATCCTGATGAACATATGTGCCACGGGTAAAAATTATGTGACCCGTATGAACATTGTGTAATCCGGATGAACTTTATTTATATGGGTGAACATTATGCGATCCGGATAAACATTAATTATGTTACCCCAACTGACATTGTGACTCTGACTAACATTAAGTGACCCGGATGAACATTATGTGATCTGAATAAACAATATGTAACCCGGATGAACATTATTGATACGGGTGAACATTATGTGATCCGGATAAACATTATGTGACCCCAACTAACATTATTTTACTCTGACTAACATTGAGTGACCCAGATGAACATTATGTGATCTGGATAAACAATATGTGACGCGGATGAACATTATTGATCCGCGTGAACATTATGTGATCCGGATAAACATTATGTGACCCCAACTAACATTATTTGACGCTGACTAACATTAAGTGACCCGGATGAACATTGTGTGATCTGGATAAACATTATGTGACCCGGATTAACATTATTGATCCGGGTGAACATTATGTGCATTATTTGGATAAACATTTGGTGACCCGGATGAACATTATTGATCCGGGTGAAGATTTTGTGAGTCGGATAAACATGTGAGCCCAACTAACATTACATTATAACTCTGACTCTAACATTATGTGATCCGGATAAACATTATGTGACCCGGTCAAACATTATGTGATCCGGATAAACATTATGTGATTCGGATAAACATTATGTGATCCGGTCAAACATTATGTGATCCGGATAAACATTATGTGATCCGGAAAAACATTATGTGATCCGGATGAACATTATGTGATCCGAATAAACATTATGTGATCCGACTAACATTAAGTGATCCGGATAAAATATCATGTGATCCAATTGGATGAACACTATTTGACCACACATTCTTAAAAACCCCTTTCGTTGTTCAATATTACTACTTAGGCCACAGCTGATCCAAATACTATTCGGTCATGTTTACATGTTTTAAAGTGTAGGCTAGCTCCTACCTGTTTTTCTATTCATCATGCGCAAGTAATAATGTGCATGTCAAAATAATATAGATCTATACCGTATTAGACACACATTGTTCACATTCTGCTAAATTGGTTGTGTATGCGTTTGCGAATATCAACTACCTTGTTTAAGGCTTTAGCCACCTCATGGTTTAGATTATAAAGGGCATGTAACTTCATACGTTAGATTAATAGCAAATGTGTTTCCTTTCTCTAAATTGACCAAAGTTTGAAACATATTAATTCAATTTATTCTGTTTTCAAATTGAAACAAAAGGGGGAATTGTTAAAGAGTATAATTAAATAATCTTGTTATGTCGTGATGCCTCTATAACATAGAAGACATTCATTTACACTTGAGAATACGTTTCATCAGTGAAATGTCTTGTCTGTCATGGCCTAGACGAATTCATTAGCTCGCCTAGACAAACACATCTTTAAGTTGTAGAGGCTAACGTATCGAGGCATAAATTCGGCAGATTCAGCAGTAAACAACATAAAAGAAGCATGGGGGTTACGTTCAGACCAGTGTGTGTATGTATCATGGTGGTGGGGCGAGTTTTTTTTAAAAAGTACATCGCCCTAGGCCTTGTACCTATCGTTTGGATAAGATGACTAGTAGATTTCAATACAAATCACCATCTCGAAACGCCTTCTTTAGCTCTCCATACTCCCGTTAGATCTTATTATTTTACTGGTGTACAGTTACTAGTATACATTCGTTATAATAATATTTCATTTCGCACACAGGTGTACAGTATACAGAGTTTTCAGTTTATAATGTATGCGAGGTCTTTTCATTATAAAGCCTAACCTGAATTAAAATATAAGCTATTACTTTTTTTGCATAACCTGGACAATTAAATCATCATTAAAATAAATATAATAAAAATAAACAATAATGATAACGTCAGCTGTCAAATTTCCAATTGGAATTTTTTTTGTTCTATGTTTAATTGTACCGTAATTAGAATTCAAATTCTAATTTAAAATGTATACAATTCATATACTGTTATAATATAACAGAAACAGCACAACAACTTAATTTTATAAATAAATTTTATTATTTTTCTATTGATTTTTTAAATACATTAAATATTTATGAAATAATTCACAAAAACCCATTTGGAGAATATCCAAACATTTTGAAATCATCTCTGTAGCGCTTGTACAGTAATTTCAAATAGTCTAACGGAACTTTAGAATAATAGTCCCCCTGTAATCGTAAAGATGAACTATTTGTACCCGACACTATTGGCAATTCTACAAAGCGATCTTGCACTAATGTATTCAACATGTATTCTGCATCATCTTTAAACGTTTCCATAGTGCCGATGTAATCATAATTAACATGACAAGGTAGACACGTTTTGTACTGGCTGTAAAAATGATTGTTGTTAAAATAGCGGTGATGTTTCTGTGCGTTGTCTCCAAGATACCGTACAAACTCCGAAAACGACAAATCGTAATTATCAGTTATATTTTCCTTTGATCTGTATTGATTCATAATATACTGGCCTAAGTTATCCCGCCATTGTTTCGTATAATCAAATTTAAGTCCGGGTCTAAGTTTGCTTCTGAAGGCGGATAAAACTCTTGAGAATGGGTGCCGAACGAATGTAATCTTTGTATACGTGTTTAGCTTTTCACGTGCTTCTTTGGCCGGTAGCTGTTTCAGAGTTGTAATATTAGGGAATGCTGCCTTAACCTCTCCAGGTTTCAAGTCTAATGTGCTGTTAAGAAAACCGCTCAATACTAAGAATATTCGTTTCCATGTTGTACAGCCAATTTTTGGAATGTAACAGAACATGAGTTTATATTTGTCGTTTATCATCACATGACCCCCTATTGTGTCCTGTATGCTCTCGATAGACTGTTGTGGAGAGTGTAGACACTGATTATGAATAAATTCTTTCCTTTTCGATTGCTGCTCTGCTTGTTTTTTCACATCTATCAACTGTAAAAAATAATATAATATGTTTACAATATTCCAATCATCATTTTTATTCTTCAGAACTATTTGTAATTTTTAAAACTAGGCCTATAGGTAATAATTTACCTTTGGAATTCCATTTCCAAGGGGCCTAGAACTGTGTTGTTTTCTTCGTTTCTCTGTCCCATCGTATTTATATTGTTGGACATGTTTGTAATTATCTGTTTCGGAAAAGAGAAA
Organism: Antedon bifida; assembly: GCF_963402885.1. Lineage (NCBI taxonomy): Eukaryota > Metazoa > Echinodermata > Crinoidea > Comatulida > Antedonidae > Antedon > Antedon bifida. The sequence goes on along the minus strand of NC_136226.1, from coordinate 9,061,051 downwards.
CAAACAAGCAATTAAGAAATATTTTTAGGCTATAAAATAATGAATGTTGAATGTTCAAAACACTACACGAAAGGTAATACGGTATGCAATCAATGAAGTATTCCAAATTTAAGAAATGTGAGTGTTGATTGAATCGGAACAACCACATATTCATCATCAACTTCGGAACCTTTAATTAACGATAACACGGTGTCTTATCAATCCAGTCTACAAGGGGTTTTTCGGGTAAGTTAGTCTTATGGGCCAAATCGTTTTTTTTTGTTACCCGGGTGTGAGAGGGCGTGTGGTGCAGTGTGTTGGACGTTCGACTACTGATCGTGAGATCGAGGTTCGAATCCAACTCTCGCCGCATTGCTTGTATCCTTAGGCAAGATACTTTACTTACGTTTGCCTCTCTCCATCCAGGTGTATAAATGGGAACCCGGTTAGATCAAGACACAACTTTGCGCTGATTACTAGCTGCATTATGGGAGTATGTTTCCATACGTGTTTGATCCAAAAAAATGAATGGGGTAATAATGTTCAGCGCTTAGAGGTTTCACAACATTAGGCGCTATATAAATCCAGGATATTATTATTACATAACTAAGTAAAAACAGGATCATAGTTATACCTACCGGGATCTGTAATAACAAACACGTAGGTTAGAAGAAAAAACAAGCAAAACAACAATACTTTCTTCCATGTTAGAACCTTCCTCATATTCTGAAAATATAGGAACAGATTATAAGATGTGTATAAACCCAGTAGACTTACCTTACACATACGAATATTTAGATTAAAATAGCATAGGATTAATATATTTAATATGTAAAGAAAACATTACAAATGACATTACCACACTTAAAGGACTCATGTTTATCCAATTTACAAGTCCGTAAAAACACTCCGACATGATCTGTACTGTAATGCGAATATCGTTTTAAACGAACAGATTGCTCATTGATACTTCAGTTGTATATATAAGCAATAGCATAATATCAACATTTAGGTTAGATTACTTACGCTATAAGTGCAATTACTGTTTATTTCACAAGATGAAAAGGCACTACATCCAATACCAACATTCCACTTGCCCGTTGGTGGACTATGCGTGATGTGTAGATTTCTCATGATGCTTTTCTGGAATTTTGGTTTAAACACTAATTTATGCAAAATTGGATACAGACGTCATCAGAATGAAATGTTATTTAAATAAAGTAAAGCCTATGCGATAATTTCAGTAGGGGAGGGTGTGAACTGTGAATTATTATTTTGTCACCTTTGAAATACGCCGGGAAGATTTACAACAACCATAAGGTAAATTAGAGCCCCAAACGGCTTATTAAGATTTCTTACCCATGTCGATTTTTCCCCTATTCGGATTCAGACCTATGTGAACCTTTACCTTTACATGTAAAGTAGATACATAGATAAACATTTAACCAATAATATATATATAATGATATGGTATATGCAATGCATGCCCCTATAAAAATGAAAGTTCAACTCATTAGGTCGGACAATATTGATAACAGACTAACAGACAAGTGTGGCCGGAATTCTGTCTGATCATGAATCAGCATTTTAAAGATTTCATGTTTCATCAAGGTCAAGGGTTATGCCAACGACAACGTTAATGGCCGCAACTCTATTTCTATTTTCATATCGTTTGTTTTTATTTCGAATCCATACATTATGAATATCATACATAAAAGTCAAATGAAAAACATCAGAGAAAAAACAATGGAAAAACATTTGATGGTGAATTCAGACAACCCAATTAATCCTAAAAGAAGAATTAGTTTCCATTGGGGTCCATATAAAATATCAAAGGCACAAAACCAACGTTGAAAATGAAGAAGTATGAAATAGAGATAAACAAACTACAGTGATTGATTATATTGAATATATCTGATTATTTTATAGAAACTTTAAAACTTCTTAAACACAAAACGAATTCGCGTCTTCATTATGTTGTCCTATTTTGTAGAATTGAATAGGCCGAATTAATTACAGGTACACGATACTTTTACTTAATATCAATTCTTACCTTTGCTGAAACTGGAAACCTGATTAGTACTCTAACAGAGATCCAAAGTTAAATACTTTTGAACCATAATGTTTCTACGACATTCCTAATTTTGTTAACTTGCAGACAATAACATGTTTACTTTACATAACCGTTGCGTAATATAAATCAGTGTTTAGTACAAGTCATCTACATCCATAACTGTTAGTTAGAATACTTGCTAAGTTCATTGTCATTGTTGATATACTGCCGAGTATATCAAGCAACATTCCAAAAACAGCATGTCGCTTGCTAAAACATGGCGCAAAATGTAATTCAACACAGTATCGTCTGATTAAATTCAGCGAGTATTTTAGAAGTCAACCAGTAAAGTAATAACACAGTTTCTCTAACATAGCTACACAGTTCCACTTCTCTTAACTCTAATTGAAGGTTTAAGAATCCTGCTGTGTGTTACTCTGTGTACCCTCAACCTTACAGTGTGCCTTAAGTTGAAAATAAAGTTTAGTATGAGTCATGGAAACAAAGACCTCTATTGGTTGCCTAATTAGTAGATAAATTAAATTTCCTTTTTGGATCAATTATTATAGTGTATAGAGTGACTTATCGAACAATAGAGGGTGCACTGTTCCGTAATGCGCACTACTTTTATTAATCATTTCAAAATAAATAATTAATTAAATGAAGTTTGAATCTCTTGAACTTTGGCTGTCTATCGAGTCCACTGTTGAGGGGGTGGGTGAGGAGGTGTTGGGTGTTTTGATCCCTGTATATAGACCGGTAAAATAAAATCATCCCACATAGTAAAACCCTAGAAATATTTAAAATATAATACTAATAATTGTTCTTTTAGTGCCTAATATGTGATGTCCATGAAATATCCTAAAAACAACCCAAAACAAAGATGACTCAGAGGAACCATATTTACCACTCCGTTTTCCATCACTATACAACAAGGCCAACAGCCATAAGTCGCGTGCTATAAAACGCATAGTGATACCGGATCGACAGACCGACCGGCATAGTGAACTATAGAGTCGCGTCCATGCGACTAAAAATGTCACCTTTGCGTTACAACGAACATTTATATTAACCTAGTATATGATTGATATATTTAATATGTAAAAAACATTGCAAATGACATTACCACACTTTTAATATTAATAATAAACTAGGACCTTAAAGGAGTCATGTAAAAACACTTCCGTCAGAGATGATCTGTCCTGTAATGCGAATATCGTTTTATATATTTTGTATACAAAACTCACAGGAGCTCGAGTGAAATAGACCCTATGCATGGCTACGTTATAGTACAAACATAAAAGGAGTATCGTATACATAATAATGTATGGAATATAAAAAATAGACATATGTAAGCCTCTACAGTACATCGCTAAATTATTAACCCGTACATATAGGCTATAAATAACTTTGATTTCGGTGGGCTAAACGTATCTATTTTTTCTGCAATAGGTCAAGCACTGTAAGTGTTATTAATCTTTTATCAAAATACTAATTATTAATCACTAGTCATATTAAACCGGAATTATCGTGTGCATACAGGGAGCCTTCGATTCCGTACGTATGGTTGGTCGGCACCTGGGCTCAGAATCCGCTAAAACTGAGCCGAGGAATCAAATTATTAGAAAGCAGACGGTGACGTCATTCAATAAACTAACTAAGTTCCTAAGTCGCTGCTCAACTTAATTTATTTAATTTCCAACATTGTTTTTAGAATACAATATAAACGTAATTTCAATCGATCACGATGTTTGAACGCACATGGTGCACAACGTTTTCAGAACCGTTCGTTATAGTACGATTTTAATAATGATAAAATATTGAAGTTACAATCTATTTTTAGCCTTCTCATGTCTTTAGGGATCCGTACTTATTTTTAGCAGATGCGAATTTCTTTATCATGTATTTTTTAAATTCAGAAATAGGTTAGGACATTAGTTATTCACTAATTGTGCTATAAGAACAATTCTAAATATTTATGCAGGATGAAAACATGATGATGGAGCATAATAATGGTCCCTGTTTTGAAAAATCTACACATAATATAACAAGGCCAACAGCCATAAGTCGCGTGCTCTCAGAAAAAAATTAACTTTCAAAAAGTAATGTACTTTAAAACTTTTCTGTACATCAAAACAGTTCAAAAAGTACAGAAAAGCGATAAAACGCATAGTGATACCGGACCGACAGACCGACCGACCGACATAGTGAACTATAGAGTCGCGTCCACGCGACTAAAAATACATACTTTTTATTTTTTATAACTTAATAAACAACTGTACAAATTAACAATAAATTATATTAGTATGCTTTACTCAATGGTTATATAAAACTAAGAGTAAAAACATATATGCCTAATATACTGACTTTTAATTACGTATCTATATATTCTTAACCGTTTTAGTATTAATTTATATAACCAATTAATAACAGTACTTATACATTTTAAAAGTTGACCTGAAGTGGTCGTGTATTATAAACAAATATATATGATATGTATGCGGCCTAAATGATACCAGGTTAATTGTCGTAGTTGATCAAGAGCATTTAAACGAGAGTTTACAACGGGAGTACAGCACCTCACTTCCACAAACGGAAAATAATGCTGGTCTGGCCATATCACTAAAGTAAGTACCAATTTATTATGTACAATTTCATAGTAATTACTCATTAGTGTTTCGTAGCATAGAAACACGGAACCTTGGTGTACGTTATAATAATAATATGGGAGAAAATAAGGTACGCCAAATAAGGTCCATAGAAAAAAAACGGTCGTAAACAATAGTTCAAAAGCCCACAAGTTCCATGGCGAGGAAAAACTACAGTATATGTGGAAGGCGTAGCATTAGTGCCACGGCACTGATCAGTATACCATGATGTACACGCGACCACCGGGGTGACGTCCCATCCGAAGTACTATAGTCTATTAGAGTAAGGAGGATCCTGCATGACATGACACAAACATGATGGTACAGGCACAGGTCTCGAATCCATGCTTTCTCAATGCATTCAGTGTCTCGGAGAAGCATTGCGTCACATTGATTATACAGGCCTATTATATATCGTGTCTTTTTTCTTTCTAGAATGGCGATAGGTCTGAAGCCGGCATTAGGGTTGTTATGTTTAACGGCATTATTCCTTAAGAGTGGAATTGCCAGCGGTGAAGCAACAGTAGGCATCCAATATCCGATAGAATCCGAACAAATAAGCCTACGTAGCACCGAGTTTAGTGTTTACACACCGTATACCTGGAAACATGGACGGCTGTACTTACATCCACGACATAACAGACGAGTTCGTGTTGTAAGAAGTCGATGGCGACACGGTCGACTGTACCGCTACAGGAGACGCGGCCGTCACCACGCATGGTATTTTGTGAGAAATTTCCACTATAAGGGAAAAGTCGTGATTTGGCATCACAATAAATATGGTTACGAGAAACGAAAAAAGAAACGACATCGTATAGTTTACCACCGTGTATGGTTTAGCTGGAGAAGACACCGTCTGTATGTTCATTACAGATGTGATAAAAAGAGTTATACGAAACGGATTCGATTCAAGTGGCGTAGAAAAAAGCTGTACTATCATTGGCACACTGGTCGAAAGCACTATTGGAGAGTGGTACATTCATTCAAGCGTAACGGAAAATATTATTCATGGTACCACAACAAATACCGAATTCACAAACGACATCATCATGTGACGTTCCATGTGATTTTTTATTTCCGAAATCGTAGACTATATTGCCGATATAAACGCAACGGACGGATACACAATAAAATGATGCGTTTCCGAAAGCGCGGGAAGAGGATTTACTATTATTGGCATAGCGGACGAAGAGGTAGATGGTACTTTCTACGTTATTACAAAATACATGGTCATAATTTCTATTGGAGTAAGAATAGGTACGTTCAACATCATAGATATAGACCCGTTTCGACCTTTTGGGAAAAAAGTGTATGTTATTATCGATTCGTACGCAAACGTCATTACGTTTTTCGGCGCGTAAAATTCCGTTGGCGGAACCATCGTCTGTTTGTTTATATCAAAGGTAGATGGAAATTCATAATAAATTATGTACGAAATGGAAAATATTACCATTGGGTGAGGAATCGTTACCACGCATCTGTGTACAACGGCAAGGGACTAAAAGGTCGATTTGTTTTTCGTGTCGTGTTCATTTTCTGGCGCAAAGGTTACTTCTGGTATAGAATTAAAGGACGTCACACTCGATGGAAGCGACTTCGTGTACGCAAGAAAGGACAGTTGTGGTACTTTTACTGGCGAGGAAGATGGCACATTTTATTATACTTTGTCAAAATGGGTCGTTATTACTACTGGCGTAAAGACCACTATCTCTGGAAAATGTACCGCGTCAAAAAACATCATCTGCATCTTTACTATCAGCCTGCTCACTTATACTACGTTACAAAGAAAGGTGGAAAAGTTGTCATACACAAGATTAAATTTAATTGGAAACATGGTCATTTGTATTATAGTTTCCACAAAGGAAAAGGAAAGATAAAATGGCGTGTGGCTCATAGTTATACAACTGGTAAGCATTTCTTCCATCTGTATCATGGCCATTACAAGTCACGTGTTGTAAAGACGTGGTTTGCCAAGTATTTCACATTGGGCTACCGCGGAGGTAGAGTTATAGCGAGTCATAGACGCATGGTAATGCGTCATGGGAAATTGTATATGAATTATTGGCGCCCCATACCACATCACTGGAAACATGGGAAGTTGATGTACTATCACATGGGTGATGATGGCGAGTTAGAATGGACACCGGTGAAGAATTACGAAGGAGAAGATGGTCACGTTTTCTCATGGAACCATGGACACTACCACAAGACCACCATTAAGCATCATAAACTTCGGTTAAACATACCGCACCGACACAAGAAAAGGCATCAACTGAAACACAGGCACAAACTTCGCATCACACACCATCCTCGTCATAAGCCAAAACATTTCAGATGGAGAAATAGGATCTTGTACATCAGAATCTACAGACGTAACCACATCTACTGGATGCGTGTCCCACACAGAACTGTGCGTGGTAGGATTTATTACAAACGCCATACTCGTGGCCGCCATTACATCTGGACCTTCGTTCCATCGTATGTCATTCATAGACACTATTATTACTGGTGGCGTGGTCATTATAGACTCCGAAGACATATTACCCATCATCCTCGCCATAAGCCAAAACATTTCAGATGGAGAAATAGGATATTGTACATCAGAATCTACAGACGTAACCACATCTACTGGATGCGTGTTCCACACAGAACTGTGCGTGGTAGGATTTATTACAAACGTCATACTCACGGCCATCATTACATCTGGACTTTTGTTCCGTCGTATGTCATCCATAGGCACTATTATTACTGGTGGCGTGGTCATTATAGACTCCGAAGACATATTATCCATCATCCTCGTCATAAGCCAAAACATTTCAGATGGAGAAATAGGATCTTGTACATCAGAATCTACAGACGTAACCACATCTACTGGATGCGTGTCCCACACAGAACAGTGCGTGGTAGGATTTATTACAAACGCCATACTCACGGTAGTCATTACACCTGGACTTTTGTTCCATCGTATGTCATTCATAGACACTATTATTACTGGTGGCGTGGTCATTATAGACTCCGAAGACATATTACCCATCATCCTCGTCATAAGCCAAATCATTTCAGATGGAGAAATAGGATCTTGTACATCAGAATCTACAGACGTAACCACATCTACTGGATGCGTGTCCCACACAGAACTGTGCGCGGTAGGATTTATTACAAACGCCATACTCGTGGCCGCCATTACATCTGGACCTTCGTTCCATCGTATGTCATCCACAGACACTATTATTACTGGTGGCGTGGTCATTATAGACTCCGAAGACATATTACCCATCATCCTCGCCATAAGCCAAGACATTTCAGATGGAGAAATAGGATCTTGTACATCAGAATCTACAGACGTAACCACATCTACTGGATGCGTGTTCCACACAGAACTGTGCGTGGTAGGATTTATTACAAACGTCATACTCACGGCCATCATTACATCTGGACTTTTGTTCCATCGTATGTCATCCACAGACACTATTATTACTGGTGGCGTGGTCATTATAGACTCCGAAGACATATTACCCATCATCCTCGTCATAAGCCAAGACAATTCAGATGGAGAAATAGGATCTTGTACGTCAGAATCTACAGACGTAACCACATCTACTGGATGCGTGTCCCACACAGAACTGTGCGTGGTAGGATTTATTACAAACGTCATACTCACGGACATCATTACATCTGGACTTTTGTTCCGTCGTATGTCATCCAGAGGCACTATTATTACTGGTGGCGTGGTCATTATAGACTCCGAAGACATATTACCCATCATCCTCGTCATAAGCCAAGACATTTCAGATGGAGAAATAGGATCTTGTACATCAGAACCTACAGACGTAACCACATCTACTGGATGCGTGTCCCACACAGAACTGTGCGTGGTAGGATTTATTACAAACGCCATACTCGTGGCCGCCATTACATCTGGACCTTTGTTCCATCGTATGTCATCCACAGACACTATTATTACTGGTGGCGTGGTCATTATAGACTCCGAAGACATATTACCCATCATCCTCGTCATAAGCCAAAACATTTCAGATGGAGAAATAGGATCTTGTACATCAGAATCTACAGACGTAACCACATCTACTGGATGCGTGTTCCACACAGAACTGTGCGCGGTAGGATTTATTACAAACGCCATACTCGTGGCCGTCATTACATCTGGACTTTTGTTCCGTCGTATGTCATCCACAGACACTATTATTACTGGTGGCGTGGTCATTATAGACTCCGAAGACATATTACCCATCATCCTCGTCATAAGCCAAAACAATTTCGATGGAGAAATAGGATCTTGTACATCAAAACCTACAGACGTAACCACATCTACTGGATGCGTGTCCCACACAGAACTGTGCGTGGTAGGATTTATTACAAACGTCATACTCGTGGCCGCCATTACATCTGGACCTTTGTTCCATCGTATGTCATCTATAGGCACTATTATTACTGGTGGCGTGGTCATTATAGACTCCGAAGACATATTACCCATCATCCTCGTCATAAACCAAGACAATTCAGATGGAGAAATAGGATCTTGTACATCAGAGTCTACAGACATAACCACATCTACTGGATGCGTGTCCCACACAGAACTGTGCGTGGTAGGATTTATTACAAACGTCATACTCACGGTAGTCATTACATCTGGACTTTTGTTCCATCGTATGTCATCCATAGGCACTATTATTACTGGTGGCGTGGTCATTATAGACTCCGAAGACATATTACCCATCATCCTCGTCATAAGCCAAGACAATTCAGATGGAGAAATAGGATCTTGTACATCAGAACCTACAGACGTAACCACATCTACTGGATGCGTGTCCCACACAGAACTGTGCGCGGTAGGATTTATTACAAACGCCATACTCATGGTCGTCATTATATCTGGACTTTTGTTCCATCGTATGTCATTCACGGACAGTACCATTATTGGTGGCGTGGCCATTATTGGCTACGTCCGAAACACAGAGTACATTTGTACTTCCGCTGGCGCAGTGGAAAACTCTACTTCAGACTACACCGTGGACGCATTATTTATTGGCAACAGGTTCGATACAAACGAGTAAATGATCGTTTCTATTACCAATGGCAGTACGGGCGGCATACTAGATGGTATCTTGTTAGACATTACTTCTCACATGGCCATATGTATTACTACAGAAATGGCCATTATTACTATCACCACAATGTACGACATGTTTACGTGAATCATCATCGACATGTCTACCATAGACATATTATTCATCACCATCACCACTATCTGCACGTTCATCACAGATTTGTTCACCGAAACGTTATTCACCATATCCATGTTGTTCACTACCAACACCGACACCAGTACCACAACATTCACCACTATCATCATATACATCATATTCATCATCGATATCATCTTCATACAATCGTTCATCATGTGACCGTAAAGCATCATAAACACGTTTATCATAGACATGTAATTCATCATTATCACCATGTTCATCACGTTCATCATAGATATCACCTCCATATTATACGTCATCACATTAGCATCATTCACCATCATCACATACTCCACCGTCATTATCACCATCACTATCATCATTATTATCACATGCACCATCGATACCGTCACGTCACCATATATCATCATCGATTGATCACACATCACCGCCATATTCATCACCACCATTATATACATCACCATCATCATTACTATCACATTCATCATAGGTACCATCATCGTAGGGTTTATCATCACCTCCATGTTACCCATATTCGACACGTTCACCATCGTCACCAAATTCACCATTATCATCACTATTACCATATCCATCACCGTTACCACCATCGCATATTCTACCATCACATACGCGTGGTTCACCACCGCCATGTACATCATCATCACTTTATACATCACCACCATCATTATTACCACGTTCACCATAGGTACCATCACCGAATGGTGTACCATCACATTACAACCGTACACCATCGCCACGTTCATCACAAACATTATATACACCACTATCACCATTATTACCATGTTCATCATCGGTATCACGAGCGCGTGGTAATGCACCATATCAACGTGCTTCATCGTCACCACATTCACCATAGACACTACCATCACCACTATCACCATTATTACCACATCCACCACAGATACCATCATAGGCATATTAGGCATCATATTCAGATAACTCATCATCGTCATGTCCATCACCATCACTACGTCCACCATTATCACCACTACTACCATATTCACCATAGATACCATAATCGCCATATCTACCATCATATCAACATAATTCACCATCGGCATCTACACCACCGTCATTATATCCACCATTACCATCATTACTACCATATACATAATCGGTATGTACACCGAAACATTTATCACCATATCCATGTGGCCCACCACAAACACATACACCACCGTCACATTATCCATCACTACCATCATTATTACCACGTACATCACCGGTTCTACCACCGTGCCATATACCATCACATACAGATTGTACATCACCGTAACTTATACCATCGACACCACATCCATCACTACCATCATTACTACCATATTCACCACAAATACCACCACAGAAAAATATACCACAATATAACAGTTGCGCACCATCGTCATGTGTACCACCGGCATCACATTCATCATTACCATCACTATTATCACGTGCACCATAACTATCGTACCCGAGTGGTATATGTTCATGTTACAGTTAACCACATACGGGATGTTTACCATCGATATTATATACACCATTATATACATACGTACCACAGATACCACCGGTATATTACAAAATACATCATAACACATATAAAGACTATTCATCACATACATAGGTACCATCGCCATTATATACACCATCACCATCACATTTACCATATACACCACCGATTTCACCATAGAAATATTGTTCACCACATAACGATTGTGCACAACCGAAATCTGTTCCATAGACACTACGTACACCACTACCATCACTATTACCATATACATCATAGATATTACCACCGAACCATCCTGCATCATATTAATGTGATACACCGAAGGCATATCCACCATTATCATCATATACATCATTACCATCATATATACCATGTACACCATAAGTATCACCATCGCGTAATCTACCACCATATCACCATTACACACCATCGCCATGTACACCACTACCATACAATTCACCACTACCATCACCATTACCACGTTCATCACAAATACATCCATCGACACATATACCATCATATAAACGTGATACATCACAGGCACTTGCACCACAGACACATCATCCACCACTACCATCATTATTACCACGTACACCATAGGTACCATCACCGGTACGTCGTCCACCACATACTAACCACACACCATCGCCACCTTTATCACACACATTATATTCATCATATACATCACCATTATCACGTTCATCATAGAATACAACATCGTATTATTTATCACCATATTCATATCACTCACCATAAAAACATTCATCACAAACACTATGTACACCATTACCATCACTATTACCATGTTCACCATCGGTACAACAAGCGTATTGTATATCACCATATATGTATTACACACCATAGACATATACACCATCGTCATATAATACACCATTACCATCACTATTACCATAAACATCACCGATACCACGTAAGGACCGTCTACCACCATGTTCTAATCACCCATCACAGACACGTGCACCACCATCATCAAATTCATCACTTCCATCACTATTACCACAAACACCATCGGTATCATGTACGTACAGTATACCATCACATTCAGATAACACATCACAGGCATATACACCACCGACATATCATCCATCACTACCATCATATTTACCATGCGCACCACAGATATCACCATCGAACCGTTTTACACCATGTTCTCATAACCCATCACAGACATATCCAACATTATCATCACATTCACCACTATCACCATGTATACCACGTTCACCACAGGTATCATTTTCGAACCGTCTATCATCACATCCAAGTTACTCACCATCGGCATATACATCATCACCATCATATCCATCATTATCATCATGTACATCATTTACACAAAATATACCACATCCGAACCATAGTACATCATATACATATCCGACATGTCCGTCATGTGCATCACCATCACCGGGTACACCATTATCACCATTACTACCACGTACATCACAGATACCACGCACGTGTAATTCATCACCATATACTCATAACACACCATCGCCACATACACCATTACCATAAGATTCACCATTACCATCACTACTACCATTTACATAATCGGTACATTCACAAGCACGTGTACCACAAGGTGACTATCACGCACCACCGGCACGTCCACCACTACCATGTGATACATCATCACCATCATTACTACCATGTACATCACCGATACCGCACTCGTGTTATTTATCATCGCATCACTGTGACGCACCATAGACACGTATACCATCGTCGATACGTCCACCATCACCACCACATTTACCATTATCACCACAGACATTTGTACAAAACAATCACGCATCGCATCAACGTTATACACTATAGACACATCCACCACTATCACCAAATTCATCACTATCACCATCGGTATATCGTGCACCATGTATATCACAATTATTCGACTAATATTATGTGGAAACATCGGCGTCTATATTACCGAGTTTACAGTGGGTATAGATACTATTGGCGTAGTGTTCGTTATCGAAGATACAATGGCCAACTAATGTACTACTGGAACTACCTGTGGCATAACGTGAAGTCGTACACAAAGCACGGAGGTTATTATTACTGGGTAAACAATCATTATAATGTAAGATACACCCCGGGTTATCTGCGCAGAAATACGCATATATTCTGGAGAAATGGAATCTTATACTATCACCTACGTCGTGGAAACCGTTTCACATGGCACAGAGTAAGATATCGTCGAATAAATGGTCAACTGTATTACTACTGGCGAAGAAGGGGTGTTTACATACGTCATAAGGTGTATTTCTATTATAAACATGGTCAGTATTACATCTGGCATAACAACCATTACTATATACAACCCAGAAAACCAAGTTTAAGTTTCATCAGAAGTGCTTGTAGATTGTATTGGAGCCGTGGCAGACTTTATTATATTTACTGGCGTAATGGTCATAAGGCCAGACGTCCTATCCGGTATATAAGACGTCATGGACGTATTCTGTATAAATTAGGACGGACATGGCAGCCTGCTTACTATTATTATGTCAACGGTCGTTACTTCTACTGGTCTAAACATCGATATCATGTCGTACGTCCAACAAGAAGGCCACCAATTAAACAATTCTATTTCAGATATGGCCGTCTCTACTTAAGAGTACACTCTGGTACTACGTATTACTGGAGATTGGTCTATTCCCGAGTAAGACGTGGTCGCATCTACTATTACTGGCATCGTACTTGGTACTTCTTAAGAACTTACAGACGTTATCATCGTGTGTATTACTGGCATTATGGTCGATATCGACTTATGCCAAGAAGACGTCCAAGAAGACCGCATCATAAACAATTTTATCTGAGATTTGGTCGTCTTTTGTACTATAAAAAACGTTTTGGTACGAGATATTATTGGAAACCAGTCCATTCCCGAATAAAACACGGTCGCATCTACTATTACTGGAATCACAAGTGGTACTTCTTAAGGTCTTACAGACGTCATAACCGTCCTTATTATTGGTATAATGGTCGATATCAGCAGCCACGAAGGCGACCACGTGGTCATTTGACGCATGTGCAGAAGAACAAAAAGAAACCGGTATGCTCCTGCTGCATGGGCCCTGTAGCAAAGACGCACTTGTTCATATGCCATGGCCACGCCTATCGTATTATGAATCGCAAAGGCAAGTGCGTAGTTAAGATCGTTCCGTTTAAATGGTCGCACGGACGATTATACTACAAAGATTGCAAGAAAATAGGATCCCAGTGGCATTGTGTAAATCGATATTGCCATTGCTATTCATGGAGCAACGGTGCTTATCACTGAGCTGGATATTCCATACTTATTATTATATCAAACAAGGGAAGAGTGATTTACTTCTCTGGTCAAACAAAGGCTACTAAAAGCCTAGGTCAAACAATCCACAGACAACTTTTAATTATATTCTGGGCAAGTCTGGTAGTATTCTTTCTTTCTTCTCTTCCTATGTCCTGTGACAGGGTTTTCTTGGACTTTTCTGCTTTCTTTTCCCCCTAATGGATTCTATTGTTCTACTGCTATGTGCTTCGAGTGGTATTTTAGTCTCATTTCTTTCGTAGAGTAAGTCTATGCAATTTATTGGCTCCTGATGTCTAATGCGGATTGACTACTAAAAATACTATTGATCAGTTAAAACAATTATATGATATTTAAAGTCCAATAAATATATTTGATTTTTTTTTTAAATAACATTTATTATAAATGTTATTTAGTTATTTTTTCTTTTTTCCAACAATAATTATTGTAAATAAAATACCAACTAAACTCAATTTTGGTCAAAGTCGGTTAACGTTAATAAAACAACACTTTGAAGTTCATTCTCAAGTAAGAGTGTCACTTGAGCTCCAACTCTATTAATAATTTATAATAAGTGTACACTTCAATCAATATTATAACTTAACGGCTGTAGGAATATTAAAGATACAAAAAAGAGCGTACGTTGTCTTTTTTAAATTTTTTTTATTATAGTTTAGTGCCTTTTATTGTTGTGTTACAAACGATTCCATAAATAGACCTACTCTAAAAGTGTTTATCGTGCGCCCTCAAACTTATCAAGTTAAAGGAATGGCCAAATCAGAGACGCATTTTCCGCACGCTATTAGTAATAAACTTGAATTGTGCACGGGCTCCTAAAATCTAATATAAATATATTTATATAAAAATATACAAAATATATGTCTAGAAGGACTATAACTAACGAAGACTGAAAAAAACAACAGTGAACCGAGCCTGTGTTTATATAGCGTTTGAATTAATTTCAACTCATTATGAAGATCATTCCTCACTTAAAGTGGCGCACACTTTCACCAATTACTGTAGTATTACAAGGCTGTGGTGAATCGTATAAGTATTCCCGGTGAATAGCATGGTATTCCCGGTGAATCGTATTCACATTGAATAGTATGGTATTAAATTCCCAGTGATTCGATGATGGTATTCCCGGTGATTTCGATTTCCCGGTTAATCGTATGGTATTCCCAATAACCGTATATTCCCGGTGAATCCTATGGTATTCCCGCCGGTGAATCGTATTCACATTGAATAGTATGGTAGGCCCTATTCAATTCCCCTTGATTCGATGATGGTATTCCCAATGAATCGTATGGCAGGCTATTCTCTGTTAACCGTATGGTATTCCCAATAACCGTATATTCCCGGTGAATCCTATGGTATTCCCGCCGGTGAATCGTATTCACATTGAATAGTATGGTAGGCCCTATTCAATTCCCCTTGATTCGATGATGGTATTCCCAATGAATCGTATGGCAGGCTATTCCCTGTTAACCGTATGGTATTCCCAAAAATCGTATATTCCCGGAGAATCGTATGGAATTTCTGTTAATGGTATGGTGTTCCCAGCGAATAAACGTAAATATTCCTAGCCATAACAGTTTGTTAGTACATTTTTTGTGACCAATAATGTTTCTCTGTCGTAATTTTGTTAGCTAGGTTGAGGGCAGTACAATATTATAACTGACATATCATTACGGCCTCTGATCATTAGGGCCTAGCTTAGTTTTAGCTTCATCTTCAGTAAATACCCTTAAGGCCACTCTACTAATTACTCCTAATGTTTATACATTTATCCTATCAGAATGGTAATACTCTATTGATTTTGAAAATTTGATTTATTATTTTCTAAGCACTTACCGTTTTGTATAATTTGATACATAATTAATAATTGATTTGATTATAATCTTGTATTCTGAACACAGAGTACTTCTTTAGACATCTAACCAAAGTGGCCTTTTCTTGAATGATTGAAAATTTAAATTGATTTTCTTCTTGTTTTGTATTCTCTAATAGGCTTAATTTCGTGATGTGAAATCGCTAATACTTGGCATGGAAACATGCATTCTTCGTAAATTTTGAATTCACCCATCTATCCCACTACACATGCCATGGACAAGCGAAATGGTATAAGATCGCGTTATAATCTTCTTTTTTTTTGTACTTTTTGATTTTTATTTCTTTATGAGTGTATAAGTGTGTAACGTGAGGACTAGTTATTTAAACACACATATTTATTATATTCTATTAATCATTTTCTGTGTGCCTTTAGTTGGTAATATGGGTGTGTCATAATGTGTGAAATTAAAATGACAGTTTGTACACGTCACACATATTATTTTGTTTTATTATTCACTTTCTGTGTCTTTAGTTGGTGATATGTGTGTAGAACGCGAGGACTTTAAATGACAGTTTGTACACGTCATACGCATTATTATTATGTTCTATTATTCACTTTCTGTGTGCCTTTTCGTTTGAGTCGTTTCCGGAGATCAGATTTTTCCATAACATCAGGTGCGATCACGCCGTTATAATTGGATGAAACCGATAGGAATAAGCCTTATGTTGCAAGCCATCGCAGACGGTTTTTTTTCTAGGTGAACTGTTATTAGTTATGGAACGATTGCCATAAGTAGTGATATTTCTTAATGTTCTTTTTTTGCCATTTTGGCGTTCCATCAATATTTGAAATTCAGTCCTTTCAAGTCATCGTTGGCACTTATATACCATTAAACTACCCATTCGGATCCATTATCTTAGATAACAACACTCACAAGACCCATTTCATAATGCTAAAATAACGACCGCTAAAACTATAAGAGAAAAACGACGTACTGAAGCTTATCCCGCGCGCCAATTAAAGTGACAATCTACTGTTTATGTCGTAATAAATTTCAAGCTCTGATTTTTACGACGCTAAATATTTTGATAATAAATACAAATTAATTTTAAAAATAAAGTTTCTGTGATCTTGCGCATGGGGTATTCACATATGTTTTCTTTAAGAAAAATTTCGAATAATATAATTTATTATATTTAACTGTTATAACTCAACGTTTATAATATAATGCATCAAACCTTTCATTATAAGTTATTCATAAAAAAATAATACCACGTGTGCCTATAATTTATCAATATCAAAGCACTTAGTTATACGATTGTGGCGATATTATTTAGCTATAACAACTATATAACTTAACTACCCACTTAAGGATAAATTGTTTTGCTCTATTTTTCCGCTTAAGGTCTGTGTACGTTTTTGTTTGGAATCTTGTCTATCGTCATAACACAATTCAACAGATATGAGTAAATAATACTGTATAATAATGAAATGTACTGTTATATTTTATAATATTCATTTTAACTTTAGTACATTTATGGTTAAAGAAATATTGTCCCCCTGACATGAAAAAATATTTTTGAAATTAATTTTATTCAATATGCCATTTTAATATCACATAATAGTTATTCACTTTGACCAAAAATTGGATCGGCAAAAAACATTATTTACCTGAAAAAAAAAGCAACAAATAGTCTGTCAGACATAGGGTTTTGGTTAAATTTAATTTTGTCTTTTTATAAGTGAAATTATTATTTTTTTCGATGGAATTGAATAAATTCATTAAAACTGCAAAATGGCCTATACTGTATTCTGATTTAGTTATTCTTTAATTTTCATGATTTTGGGGTACAAATAATAATAATAATAATTTATTAGGAAATGACACCTTTGCATCGGTGGCACACACAGAAGTGGTGCATCCAAATTAACATAATACATCAAAACAATACATAATATGACGGATACAGGTTCTTAAACTATTTGCAAAAATATAAAAGAAAAATCATTATCAACATGGTAATACAGGTACTGTATTAAATTGTCCTACAGTATCATAGGTTTGAGTTGATAATTTAAAAAGGTATATAAAAATAAACATAAAATATATAGTAAAGAGTTTACAT
Source organism: Antedon bifida (assembly GCF_963402885.1). Taxonomy (NCBI): domain Eukaryota; kingdom Metazoa; phylum Echinodermata; class Crinoidea; order Comatulida; family Antedonidae; genus Antedon; species Antedon bifida. The sequence continues at coordinate 9,042,366 of NC_136226.1, read as the reverse complement.
CACAAACCATTGTGTTTCAACATCAGGTACTGAAGACCTATAGTTGTTATCACAGGTGTATAATATACAATACATCTTTAATATTCAACTGTTTACAGAATAACACGACGCAGAATACATTGAATTAATCCCATTTTGATATTAATTATTTTACACTGCGTTACGTGTATGTTTTTAAGTAACGACGCGTAATCATTATAGATTTTAGAGAGATTTAGAGATTTCAATTTCACAGTTTACAGCCTCCAATATTACCATCATCATTTTAAATTTAAACCACCGTCGTCACAGATAGCCATGTAATTAATAATGTAGACAATGGTGGCTCAATATACACGGTTTCTGTAGGTACATTAGGCCGCGTGGCGCCGAAAGAAACTGACCGTATATTACTATGTTTATTTGTTATTATTACTATTATTATGTTTTGTCATTGATTCTCCCTCCTTTTCTTTCTCTAATAAGTCTCGGCGTCCTAATCGGCGTCATCGTCATTATTCGTCACCACTGTGCTGAAATCTTTCGCAATAAATATGTTCATACACAATGCGTTGCACTGTAAGAATTGCGTGTATTGTAATTAGTTTACGTCATTTTTGATTGGTTGTAGTTTATGTTCACATAAAACGCGTTTCGCATAGTCGCCTTTCGTTGGATGTACACCGACTTTTTGAATTGTTTAAATCGATATAATTATCTAGGCGTGTAGTTATGTCAACAAGTAATGGTATGAATATAAAGTACTCCATGACACATGGCATTAACACGGTATTAATTAAGAAAATAAATTAGTTCGAAGTAAATATAGTCTTTTCAAGAAATTGACGAATAATTGGATAGGATCATAATAATAAAGCATGGCGTCATTAACTGAGACGTTCGTCAAGCAGTTTACTGGTAGCCGTGCGATGGTGATGCTGTTTATAAATTAGCACATGTCATTAATGATATTCGTCTGTACGTTGAGGTGTGTTCGTCCAGCAGTGAACTGACAACAGCTGACGACAATGATATACTGACTTACTATGTTGCTTATATACAAAATGTTTATAGGGATCTTTCGACTTGCAACGACCTAGGAACTAGTTACGTCATTTGTATCAACACGCATAATCATCATTGGGATGCGCTCACTCAATTTCTCGACACAGTTTTGACGGATTCTAGGTCCATGCGGCCAAACGACACAATTATGCGTTAGTCCCACTCGACGTAAATCGAAAGTTCCCTAATGTTCAGACAAATTGGCCTACCATATTTAGATTAGTTTGCTGCAATACTGGTATAGTTGGCTGCTGTACTGGTATGAGTTGGCTGTAGTGCTGGTAGTTGGCTGCAGTACTGGTGCAGTTGGCTGCAGTACTGGTGCAGTTGGCTGCAGTACTGATGCAATTGGTTGCAGTACTAGTGCAGTTGGCTGCTGTACTGGTGCAGTTGGCTGTAGTAGGCCTACTGGTAGTTTAGCTCTGTTGCTAATTATGACGTGCGCTTTATGTTCTGAAGGGTCTTTCACACCTGTTCCGGCACGGTTCCGGTCCGGCGAATCGAACATCAATGTTTCGTTTTCACGTGGCTATGCGCCAATCGATATGCGCGTAGCCGCATGAAAACGAAACATTGACGTTCGATTGGATTTTCCGGCGCCGGACCGGAACAGGTGTGAAGAACCCTTTAGAATGGTATTTTCAAAATGAGCGTTAAAGTTGAAAGAGTCTGATTATTCTATAAATAAGAAGAGCAGTTGATTAGTCTAGAAAATACTTGATTTGTATAGGGGCTTTTCATTCATTCATCAGTGGAAAATTATTTCCATTTATTGTCATTTGCATAGGCCTATAAAATAAACATGAGAAATTATGTTGTGTGTGTCGATACGTGATACTTGGCGCTTTATCGTGGTTAAATGCCCTAATTCACACGTCACAAAAAATAATTAAGCCTACGTTCACACGTATTATACAATTTAAAATATATTACATAATATGTTGATCTATCTCGCGTGTTTATATGCCGACCACTTTCGTCATCATCTTTAGGTGTCTATGATTCCCCGTCTAAACAACTTCCATCATAAATTGATCACGTGGCAACGTTTGTTCTCTGACTACAACAGAGTCTCGAATAATGCTAATTACTCATGCTCAGACAGCAATTCATCTTCGGAGACAAATTGTCTTTCGCCAATTATTTTTCTTAAAACACATTTCTTTTTCTGAGATCTTTAAATATATTACTGTAACTTAATCTATTTCCTGCTATATCATATTAAAATAAAAAAACACTATTATTTTTCTATGATATTTGAGATTCATAATTATGTTCTATTTTCCGGTTTCAGCTAGCCTCCAATAGGCTATTGTTTGTGCAATGATGTGCATTGAAAGAAGTGGTCTAATTGTACCACGGAAGTAAAAATAGAATACAATATTGTATACTATTATTAACGTTTTGAGAGTTAAGTTGTCACGTATAAGCTAATTTTTAATATTTTTATTTACTGTGAAGAACATTAACATTCAGGATTGAATGAGGTTTGTGTGACCATGGATTCTATTCTTTAATCCATGGTGTGACGTACACATCTGGCTTACGTGTTCAAACAAGAACTCCGTAGTTGTTCATTCATGACTATAGGGTAAAAATTATTCCATTGTTAAGCTCTGCCTACACTATCAGACTAGTTTGACGAAAAAAGTGTGATGTGCCCAAATATGTAGTGATATGACCAAATATTGTGATATGACATCATCGTGTCCATATATGGGCAAATCACATTTTTTTTTCACATAAAGTTTGATAGTTTAGACAGAGTTTTAAGCATCAAACACAATTGGACAAGGGTTGTGAGCATCATTTTTCAATCAGTGTCTTATAAAATATAATATGTTATAGCTTTCATCTTACTCTTCAGTTTTATATCATCTTGGTATAAAGCGTTACTTATTTCTCCATGATAATATGATGAAACTGATACATTGGCATAGTAAAAAAGGATTATCGTAAATGGATTATCTCAGGATTATCTAGATCAAATATATACAGTCAAATGAATTCAAATGAGTGAACGAGAGAAAGCACGTCTATCATCTTAATCCGATACCTGACTTCACATACAGATGTTTCCAATCTAGATTGGTTTCACTTGAGTAAATTCAAATAACAAACAAGCCATGTGATAAAATGAAATGTAAATTTGATATTGGCTGTTCTTTGATTAGGTTTATTTTAGATACAAACCTATGACTACAAATAAAATATCTACTCAAGGGATGTAAGATGCAGTATTGCTTTTTTGCGTTGGTGAATATTACTGTACTGCGTTTCTGACTGAGAAAATAACGCGTTTCTTACTGTGAATAACGCCTTTCTCCGGGAGAGACCGTTAACAATTTAAAGGGGCAATTTTTTTTGGAAGATACAGTAAGTGAATCGATTAAATGAGACATGTGTTTCTCAAGGGTAAATAAAGCTCTGTCTACACTATCAAAATGTGATGTGCCCATATATGGACACGATGACATCATATCAATACCATATTTGTCAAACTAGTTTAATAGTGTAGACAACAACACACTTTATATTCTAAAAATTGTCATAATAATCTATCATCGGAATCTACTGGTAAAATTTACCAGAATTTAATATTGTTACAGTACAGTACACATATTCGAAGAGTAAAATGTAAGAACCGGAGAAAACAAGGCGGTATAATACTCTATAAACATTGTTGATTGAAATTGATATGCCTTCTAAATTTGCAAAATAGATGACTTTCAATTTGATACAGAATAACTTAAGGTTAGTTATTAAAACATGTTATTCGTAACATAGAATACTCCATGACTGTAATTAACATTTGCTGCTTCAATTTAAATTGTTATGTATAATGTATAAGCCAACTGTAATTAACGCTAATGGTTCATTTCTGATTGGTGGAGGCCTATTGATAGTTTATCGTATAATTATTAATTTGTATAACTATATGGTTTTGTACTTGCACCGCTAATTCCTTTAGGCTATAACAGGAGGGGAAAAAAACTAAAAAGAAATTGAAACGAAAATGAATTGTATCCTGGATTAATATTTATTAAAAAAAGAAATATTTAAATGAATCTGTTAATGTTATATAATTATATATTTCATAACATTTAAAGGATAGGACAGCAGATCCCTTCCCCTAAAACTTTGCACCTTCCCCACTCTCCTCCCCCAACCCCCTCTTACTAGGTACTCGCTGCAACTTCAATTTTAACATAATTGCTTCATAGACTTGCCCCATATTTATTGTTAATGTCTGTCGGTCGGCGTTTCGATTTTTGTCTGCAAAAACGAGCTCATATATTACGTATGAAACCCCAAATGTGCCAAAATATTTATCTTATTACTAATTTTGGTCTGGAACCTAGACTAATTGCTTCAGATCATAGCAGAATTAGTTGTTTCAATTTAAGAATATTATGCATAATTCATGAGTTGCCTGCGTATTACACTAAAGATATGAAATATGTATATATTGGTAATGAGGCATGAGATGACATGCAATATTGCCAGAGAATTGAAAACACTAGGAGGTCGTACCTGACTTGCGTTCCATGCTAATTATTAGAAATTATAGAATGACAGATAATGATGACAGCCACACTGTTAGAGCAGAATCCAGAATGGTTTTGGTTTAATATAAAGTATATAGTGTATAATTTGTATAGTATTTTTGCCCAAACTTACGAGACGTTCTTACTACTATATCATGGAGAAATAAGTTAATTTATTTTAGTTTCTAACAGTGCCGCAAATGTTATATTGGTTAGGCTCATGTAGATGTGTTCCACAGTGCCTCAAATGTTATATTGGTTAGGCTCATGTAGATGTGTTCCACAGTGCCTCAAATGTTATATTGGTTAGGCTCATGTAGATCTGTTCCACAGTGCCTCAAATGTTATATTGGTTAGGCTCATGTGGATGTGTTCCACAGTGCCTCAAATGTTATATTGGTTAGGCTCATGTAGATGTGTTCCACAGTGCCTCAAATGTTATATTGGTTAGGCTCATGTAGATGTGTTCCACAGTGCCTCAAATGTTATATTGGTTAGGCTCATGTGGATGTGTTCCACAGTGCCTCAAATGTTATATTGGTTAGGCTCATGTAGATGTGTTCCACAGTGCCTCAAATGTTATATTGGTTAGGCTCATGTAGATGTGTTCCACAGTGCCTTAAATGTTATATTGGTTAGGCTCATGAAGATGTGTTCCACAGTGCCTCAAATGTTATATTGGTTAGGCTCATGAAGATGTGTTCCACAGTGCCTCAAATGTTATATTGGTTAGGCTCATGTGCATGTGTTCCACAGTGCCTCAAATGTTATATTGGTTAGGCTCATGTGGATGTGTTCCACAGTGCCTCAAATGTTATATTGGTTAGGCTCATGTGGATGTGTTCCACAGTGCCTCAAATGTTATATTGGTTAGGCTCATGAAGATGTGTTCCACAGTGCCTCAAATGTTATATTGGTTAGGCTCATGTAGATGTGTTCCACAGTGCCTCAAATGTTATATTGGTTAGGCTCATGTAGATGTGTTCCACAGTGCCTCAAATGTTATATTGGTTAGGCTCATGTGCATGTGTTCCACAGTGCCTCGAATGTTATATTGGTTAGGCTCATGTGGATGTGTTCCACAGTGCCTCAAATGTTATATTGGTTAGGCTCATGTAGATGTGTTCCACAGTGCCTCAAATGTTATATTGGTTAGGCTCATCTGGATGTGTTCCACAGTGCCTCAAATGTTATATTGGTTAGGCTCATGTAGATGTGTTCCACAGTGCCTCAAATGTTATATTGGTTAGGCTCATCTGGATGTGTTCCACAGTGCCTCAAATGTTATATTGGTTAGGCTCATGTGGATGTGTTCCACAGTGCCTCAAATGTTATATTGGTTAGGCTCATGTAGATGTATTCCACAGTGCCTCGAATGTTATATTGGTTAGGCTCATGTGGATGTGTTCCACAGTGCCTCAAATGTTATATTGGTTAGGCTCATGTAGATGTGTTCCACAATGCCTCAAATGTTATATTGGTTAGGCTTATGTGCATGTGTTCCACAGTGCCTCAAATGTTATATTGGTTAGACTCATGTAGATGTGTTCCACAGTGCCTCAAATGTTATATTGGTTAGGCTCATGTAGATGTGTTCCACAGTGCCTCAAATGTTATATTGGTTAGGCTCATGTGCATGTGTTCCACAGTGCCTCAAATGTTATATTGGTTAGGCTCATGTGGATGTGTTCCACAGTGCCTCAAATGTTATATTGGTTAGGCTCATGTGGATGTGTTCCACAGTGCCTCAAATGTTATATTGGTTAGGCTCATGTGGATGTGTTCCACAGTGCCTCAAATGTTATATTGGTTAGGCTCATGTGGATGTGTTCCACAGTGCCTCAAATGTTATATTGGTTAGGCTCATGTGGATGTGTTCCACAGTGCCTCAAATGTTATATTGGTTAGGCTCATGTGGATGTGTTCCACAATGCCTCAAATGTTATATTGGTTAGGCTCATGTGGATGTGTTCCACAGTGCCTCAAATGTTATATTGGTTAGGCTCATGTGGATGTGTTCCACAGTGCCTCAAATGTTATATTGGTTAGGCTCATGTGGATGTGTTCCACAGTGCCTCAAATGGTTGTGTTTTTTCTCGTATTCTTGTCTCTGCGTATCACCCATGTTTAGTATTCGTACGATGGGATGGGTATCTGAGTTTTTTCCTTGGAAACACTTGTTTTGATAATTCTTATACGTTAGGTCGAACTTTCTTCTTTCTTCAAACTCCTGAGGCAAATTGTTCTAACTAAGGCATATAAATTGTTTCATGAAATCTCATGCATAATTCATAACTTCGCTGTTATTAATTTATCATGAAAACACTAATGGGGCATAAGAATTTTATTAAAGAATTGGTCAAATAATTATTGATTTAGAAAATCTCACTAATCTTTCTCTAATTTTTCAGAGCCACCAAAATACAAAAAGAGACTTGATTTGTGATCTTTTTTTTTTTTATAAATGTTTAACTGTATAATGTCGGCTACCAGCCCTCCGTTAATATATGCTTTTATGTTGTATAAATTTCTAAAAATGTTCGTAGTTTGTTTTAATTCTTATACAAATTAATAGTTTGCCATTAAATCACACATATTCAGTATGCGTTTACGATAGCTTTTGAATTCATTTAACTTAACAATCCTGTCTTTAAAACGAAAGGTCAAATACATATCCATTTATAAGTTTTAATATTAGATTGTTTCAATATAGAATAAATGCTGCATTAAAAACTGGAATCCCAACAAACACAGTTAGCCTTTATTTTGTTTTAATGAAATGCCCAAACAGCTTTTGAAGAAAAATAGATTTATAAATTAAAAAGTTAAAATAGACTGAATGTCTGCCTATTAAGTTTAAATTGAATAGATTATGAGGAATAATGCATACTCGTCAATTCTAGGCCTGTACAGTATACATTTTAACAGCAATGTGAATAACACTAAAACGCTTAGCGATAATGCTGGAATAAATAATAATTATTATTAATAATAATAATATAACAATGTGAAAGCATACATTTATTTCAATTATGAAAGTGATAAATGATAAACATCAATGTAGAAAGACTCGCATATGTAGATTTTATTTTTAATAATACGTTCAATAGAGATAGATAGTGAAAATACACAATTACATCGTTTAAAACGTGTGGTTTAACTCAAATAATGTTTTTTTTAATTCTTAAATTGATCGTATTTGATAATTCAAGGTTTATTTGTGTATGAATTAATTACAGTAGTAGAAATAGTATAGAAAACATTGCATGCAGACACAGATTTATTAATCTTGTTAAATGGTTGCCTGTTATAGAGCGTATACAGTACAATATTGCAATATTTTTATAATAGGTGTGTGTCTTTATGTCATTCTCCACCTTATCTTCTCGAACTTATTCAACCATGGCCCACTACGCAGAGGAGTTCTGAAACGGATCCTTTTATGTTAACTAAGCTAAAATCCGTGCCTAAGGTCTAATTCTTTGCTCAGGAACCAGAGACCTGGAACCAACCTCCTCGTTCCAGCCAGAACACTCCAACCCCTTTTCAATTCAAATATCTCCTGAAAACTCACCTATTTCAACAGTAATTCCTTTCATGTTGCGCTGTAAGAGTAAAGAGCGCTTTATAATGTTCGATATTATTATTATATCAAATAGGCACATACAAATAGGCCTAATATCATACTGGGATCCCTTGTCCAAAATAATGAAGAACATATTAAAATAATGTGTCGAATTGAAGACATTTTGCAATAGTAAAACTATAGGCCCTATTCTTTTAAATTATAATTATATATTATAGGACTATGAAATACACATAAAGGTATTCGACACAGTCAACTAAAACGTCACATAGCCCCATTGAAACTAGCCCCTGCCCTACTGAATCCACCCCCGCAAAGTCTGTCCCTAAGTGGTGATTGATACTATTTAATTGAAAGGGTTTTCATTTATAGCATACTATGTTGAGTAGTAATTCATGGAGCACAAACTAATCTATATTTAAATGTCAATACTTTGGGTAGCAGGTGTGAGAGTCTAGTTACCTATTAATTTAACGTCAGTAAAACTATTGTATAAAAAGATGAATCGTACTCGTACTGAAAAACACACTTATGGAAGGTCAGATGGGTTAGAATCGGAACACGGTACTCAATACCATCTACTTCACTATTGGAGATTTGATTGGTTATTCTTGTATCACGTGTCGTTCAGTAGTTATATTGCACGGTAAAAGCTCTATTTAATGGTTCTATCACACGGCGACATTTTTAGAATTTTGTGCAACGCTAAGCTGGTGACCGTCTACAACTGCGTACTCCGCGGCCAAAATTCGATAGGGGTCCAGCCTTTTGAATGGGCTACTAGCATTCGCCAAATAATAGAATAATTATAAAGGTTTACTTTAGAACAATGGGTAGGCCTACATAGACCATGGAGGAAATATCCCTGCATAGACTAGTACTGTATAGCGTTCGAATACCATCACATACAACACTCCGTTGATGAGCTGTGTTCTATCTAAAGGTTGTTATTTTTACCTCTCTTCGAGAAGCTAATAAACACAAGTATACGATTATTAATAATTGATTATTTCTTCCATGATAAATTATGTGATGGTCTAGGACTTGCCACAGAGCAGCAATAATGTTGCTGCATTGTTGATATTAATGTGTAATAATGATAATCGAATGACTAGCAGAGCCAAGGGAATTTGTGTAAGGAACACGTTATGTAGTGGAGTATAATTTACAGTACAGGAACTATTCACCACCAACATAAACGGCTTAGGTAGCTATTTTGTGAACTATGGCATTTACAACATACTTGCTTAAAGCAATGAACAATGCTTATTATCAAGCCCTAAAAATACATTAATGTAGCATGTTTATCAACTGCTCTCATAGTGACGTAATAATATCGATACTTAAAGCAACCTAAGCACCTGCTTCCAGCTATAGACATCGTATTCTTCATCATGCATCTGACGACGAGCTTCCAATGTGTTTCCTCTCCGAAGTTCATTAGGAATTGTAGCCACACCCCCTATTCTTATCGTTCTTTAGGCAATCACACGAATACATCCATCGAAAGTAAATGCTGTATACACCTGCTAACATTTTTATTTCTTAGATCGTTCAACTCTAAGATAGCTCTTATGTTATAGTCAAAACAAAATCAATTATGCACGTTGCTTAAGTGGAAATAACACGTTTCAAGTACAAGCGCACTTACAGTTCTTAAATCGAGATTATGACAGTAAATATTAATAATTTAATTTTTAATATTTCTGCTGATGTTAATTTAAAAGTAGATAAATCATTTTGAACTACTTCATATCCAAGACAAATGAAATTCATAGACTTATGGTCGCTAATATAGTGCCGATAACACTATTAAATTTCAAGAAAAAAAATGTGAGATATATTATAAAATACTGCATATGATGTATTTATGATAGTCCAACGGTATACATTATCCAGTGCTGAATATTAGTTTGTCTAATACTTAGCGACTATTAAGGGGACACCTTCGGGACCCAACAAAATAACCCCCCTAACAATATAGGTGTCTCCTGCATGGACTCGTTGTAGTGTTAAAGGCATGTTTGCCTCATTTGTTTCACAAGAAAGTGTTCCATTTAGGAGATGTACTGTTTAGTGTAGCGATGGTAAACAAAATAAAACAAAAATCCTACGTCACATACAGTATCAGCAAAAAATGTAAATGTGCATGTTTGTTAAATAACAAAAACATTATTTTCATTGTTAGCCGGCTGTCAACTTTAGGGAGAGATAGGCCTACTGTTTAGTGTAGCGATTGTAAATAAAAATGAAAACATTCCTACGTCGCGTACAGTATTATATCAGCAAAGAATGTAAATTTGCATGTTTGTTAAATAACAAAACTGCTATTTTGCATGTTAGCCGGCGGTGTAAACAAACTGTGCTACCTGTAATACATGGTAGAGTTTAATATGGTACTGTTTTCAACGCGGCCCTGCCTGATAAGGGTTTCTGTAATAAAAACACAAGAACAGTAACAAACGTGACATTCTGGTTTCTGCACATTGCTGCAAAGACGGGAGGAGAAGCAAGGATGAAAACAATAAAGGTAAAGACTTTGTTTTTTTTGGACCATACTTAAAAATATTCCGACAAAACCGGGTCACGAATGCAGGTCCATAATGCACAGCATTATACCAGCATTATAACAGATTGCCTTGATTATACCGTCACGTGCACCTGCCTTTATAAACATGTGTATAATAACGATATTTCACATGCAATCTAGTGAAATTCACAAAATTATTGATTCTCAATTAAGCATTATAAACAGGTTGATAATCCAGCTACTGTAAATTTCTTTTCTCCGTCGTATCGACAGTGTGTTCATGATCGAAACCCTTTGTATTTAGTTAGTCAGCACCGCATAATAACATATAGTAGGAATGCAAACAGAGAATGTAATCATAATATCCTGAAGGTGTTCTGAAACGGCAATTAGAAAACAATGCAGACGAGTTTATTAGTTTTCAGAATGTGAAATTGTTTCGACCTACATTGTCGTCACTGTCTTTACAAAATCGACTTAGTTTTTTTGTGTCGTTGTCGTCACTAAACTCAGTCATAATAAAATTTAAAAAAAAACGATCTGAGATCATGGTGATCATTTAGTATTGTATTGTATTGTGATATTTGTTAAGATATGATTTGACAAAAAAACGAAGGCTAACCATGGAGGTATATATACCTCCATGGGCTAACTAAGCTAGGCCTAGAAATATCTACGAGAGAACTTTCGACGCGAGCTACTTAGGTAGTGCATTGTTTTTCTCTTTTTATCATAATTAGGCCTAACCTTAAAACGCACATTTAAGACAAGAATAAAGTTATATATATATGCATTATTTTTTATAAAACGTCAAAACTTGCAGGTCTAGTGTCTTTAACCAAAATGAAATAAATTACAAATAAGCAGGAAAACGCTATTCTTTCGTATATAGTTTTTCATCGCATTAATTTGAAAACAGAGCATATAATTTTATTCATGTTACTAATGACATTTAAAAAATGTCATAACATTTTTCCTGCATTAATTATTTTCAAAATAAAAATTTGTCAAGGACAAATATCTTTTGTAGAGATAAACACGAAATATCCATAGATAATTCTAGACAATGGCGGATGGAGGTAGCTCACTATATTGGTAGTAGCTGAGGATGGGACTGGAGTGACACTATTTTATTTTTTTTACTATTACTTTTACGCTAAGTCCTCGCAGTTTCTATTCTACTGCATGTAGTTTTCGTCGAGTACAGTATCAGTCAAATATTACCGTATCGTCTTTCGCGAAGAACAGCGTTGACGGGGAAAATACATACAGTAACTCTCCACCTCCCTGGCCCATGACATTAAATAATCTTGTATTAATTAGTTAATATTGTATTTTTATATTATAGAAGTTGACCATCGTTTTAGATTAGGAGAGTCTCATGAACAGAACGTCTTGTTTTAACATCTGTACAATTCATTGACTAACATTCATTGACATAAGTTCAAGTTCATTAAACAGTACTATTTATTTCAGTTTTAATTAGCCATGTGACGAAGCATCATCATCACCATCATCTCTCGTATATCATATACAATGACAGGTCGTAAAATTCACAACACATTTTTATAGATATAATCGACTGCTCGATCATAATATGATATTTGTGACACACATGAGTATTATACGAAGCAATTTATCTTTTAAATAAACTGTTATAAAATAATGTGTTGTCTTGTCTCTACGATATTTGTGTCTCTACTATAATATATTGCTTTCTGGAAATATTATTTCAGATTTGGAAAATATTATCAAAATATTTACTATGTGGTTGTAATTTTTATTAAGTGAAAAATTAGATTTAGCCACCCCTCTTTAGGGGACGAACGCGTCTTTGGAATGAGAGGCAATACGATCTAATACTAGAGCAACTCCCATTCAGGGGACACTCCTATTAAGGGGTCTTTTGTTGGGTCCCAAAGATGGTGAAATGAGAGACAATTATTATGTCTTTGAAATACTCGGGCTAATCCTTTCTTATTTCGAGATTATTTCAATAAAACCTGAGCGTGTTTAGGCAATTTTTCCTTCAATCTGTCTATTCTTTTAACATTTATTTACTGTATATATACACTATACAAAATGTGACAAAAGTAGGTATGTGTCTTTAATATTGTTTTTTTTTTCTGTTTATTAACGTCCAAAGAGTGGTCCAAATCAAATGATCTAACAGCTATTAGATTCCTTTGTCCTCAGTCTGAAAAACATACCTATTTTCCTAATCAGAAAAATGATGTTGTTTTTACTCTTTGGTTTAATAGTGAAAGAGAAAACATTAATCAACACAACAACACATTATATTCCTTGATTAATGTATTCCATTTGCTCCTATACTCTTGTCAACCATCCATTGTGAATGTTCGTTCACATATCTCAGTGCATTAGTTTAGCGAATACTACTTGTAAGAAATGTTGTGTAACATTTCTCTAATGTCAGAAGTCTGTTTCTTTATCAATCAACACAACCCTATATCATACTTTTTCCGTGTATAATCACCAGTTAGCTGTTGTCTATTAATTTCCAAAGCTCATTTGAGGATCAGATCTCCATTTGCGAGTATAATAAATTATAGATACGCAACAATTTACACGTTACAACTGCATCAAGTTGATACTTGTGGAAATTTATTTTAAATGGTTTTGAACTTGTCTTCTGTCAAGTGTGTATCTCATGAGACTAGTTGTAACACTTTTACTCGGAAAACATGCTATTTATATGTATCAGTTCAAGAATTAACTTGCTCTTTTAACTAGCCCTTAGAGAATTTTGCAGTGCCTGTATTATGTTATGGTCCAACATTATCATACATGGTATTATACTATAAAACTCTAACATATATAACTGAATACTGTCTGAATGTAAGTATTGGAGAAACAACTAAAATAATACATTTTCAAACTTGATCTTACAGGGTATACAGAAGAAGTTTTAAAAATATTTACAATATGTTTTTGTATGAACATTTTGTACATGAATCATACATTATCGTATTCAATTTTAATTGTATGTCGTTATACACCAGAACTAAACATTATTGAAATAATAATGTGATGATTATCAATATTTTTATAATATTACGTTTTGCCAGCGAGCCCCAAATGAGAAAGGACAGAATTTTTAAAAAGACTAAGACTTAAATTATAATTATGGGAAATTAATGACTAATAAGATGAGAGGAGCTGAATCTTACAATTCGAGAAAGTATTTTAACATAATCCTATGTTGTCAAATTTCTTAAGCTTGACTAGCAAAACGAACATACTGTTAATGTTTTGATTGATAGACGATATTGACCGCCAATCCACTATCACCTCGAGTGACGCGAGTCGTTGTTGTTCTTCTGAGTTCGAGGCCTAGCACTTTGAAAACGCAATTTCAAAGCAAGAAATGTATACTTGTTCTGAAGCGAGTTAAAAATAAGTTTCGGTCTGTATCTAGATTTCTCCAGTATCATAAGAAATTTCCGTAATACAGCACCACATGTATCATATGTATATCCCATAGTTCACCCTAACAAAATCAACTTTATACACGATACAGGTACCACCAGTCAGTGCAGTTCAATCATTCAAACCCCCACCCCCTTCAACCGCACACCCACCCACCAATATTTCTAGAATATTTAATCTTCAACATTCTCTCAATAATTGATTCACTTTCGATGTTTATCTTGGTTTCATAGATGCGTATTCAAAATTATGTACACTCTTAGAAAACTGATATCTTGTATCCAATTAAGAATTAATCCATGGTTGTCGAGTTCACATTTAGCAAAAGTGCATCTTGCACAATTCATGGAAAAAGCCGTCTAAGTGATTTTTCCTTTTAAATATAAGTGTTAACATTCTAATTTCATGTATAATTGATGTATCCCTCTCACCTCTTCTAAAACCAACAACAAAAAATCATACAAATAATCATAAAATATACTTAATTTTTAATTCATAGTGTCAATTAAACATAAATATGGTTGTACTTTACTATATAATATTGAAATGGAAATGTGAAATACATAATTTATACAGAATTTAACATAATAATAATATATTATATTATATTACAGTGTTCTTATAGCAATAGTTCGTTCTTATGTAACCGTATCTTGTGTTAAATATATAATAGATAATACTTTTAAATACAACTCTAGTGTTCAGAAGACATAAATTAATTAAGTAACTGCTTTTACACACATAATATATTTATTTACTGGTACAGTGATTGCGATAATGTTAAGCATCATATCAGTCAACGCAACATACACTTTGTACTTGAAAGGAAATGTTTATTCTGACCATTGGTTTTGCAAATACAGTAGAAACCCATATTAAGCCTATATATTAGAATTTAAGGGGACACTTTCAGGACCCAGCAATGAGTGTCCTCTCTCAGGGATGGTCCCTGCACAGAGGTGCCGAAGAGAACCTGCCTAAAACAATTGCGTCCACCAGGCCTTGTCTTTTAAGGCGAGTGAGTGCGATCACTCACCTAACACACTCCTAAACTGCCCTTGAGGAGTGCAATTTGTAGCACATCTATGATTTTCAAAAGACAAGGCCTGATCTACGTGTCTTATGAAGAAATTAGGATTTTATGGTAATTATACATCCGTAGAGCCGAAAGGAACAGATTCAAAATCTTGTGATACTGACTCATAATCATCATCATCATCAGCTAGTTTGATACTTTCATATGGACAGCAATTTTGTAAGCCAAGCTGATCACACAACCACGAATAGAAACCCTTCTCGAGATTCGACACCGACTCCCACCAAGAATCGTAAAACCACGAAATTTGTTCCAAAGCTGAAAAAACTGCCAACATGAGTGAGAACACAACCACTAACGGCGGGAAGAAAACGATGACGATCGGACAGATGAAAATACGGTGCACCAATGGCCGCTCTTCAAAAAAGTAGCACAGAATGTTTAGAAATGATAGTAAACCAACGTATCCACTAACAATGATGGATATCATGAAAATAGCTGGAGAGCAAATGAGCGAAAACACGATTATATGCGGTCCTCGATTTGTACCTATAGCACATTCATCTTCGTCCTCGTATTCTGAATCTAAATGCAGGTGTACTTGCGAATCAAACGTTTCCGTGTCCGTTTGTATTTCTGGTTCAGTATCTGCTGGGTTCGTCATAATGTTTATTTCATTATATTCCGATTTAAAAGCAGAACCATTTTGATTTCTTTTTGGAATTCGGCTTAAAGAAAAGTTATCATTATTATCGAGGATTACCTCATTGTCTTCGTCATCACTATCCATGTCGTCCGTGTCGTCATTTGGTTGTAGCGGTAAGTAGTAACCTTTGGTTTTCGGTCTTGTGGCCAGAGCATCGCATTTTATCCTCGTTGTCTCCATGATGTTCTGAATAATCGATGTTATCAACCTTGGGAGAAAAGAAAGCATAAATTGAAGATGAAGATTATTGATTATGATATTCTATATCCTGCTGCTGTGTTCTGGTTAATTTCCTGAAACACTGTTCCTGAAAATGCTGTCTGAAATTCTTTACAATGATTTAAACTGGAATGTTTAATTAAGAGGAGACTTAAACCATGGACTGATCGACTGTGTTTAACAGACGTTTAGGAACCCCCTCCCTACATAGAATCCTTTATTTACCTATTTAAAATAAGAAGGGTTAGATTTTGGAAAATCAAGAGCTGAACATAATCTATTTTTTCTTTTGCATTGTAATTTTCAAAATTTCGTTCAGGGGTGT
This sequence comes from Antedon bifida, assembly GCF_963402885.1. NCBI lineage: Eukaryota > Metazoa > Echinodermata > Crinoidea > Comatulida > Antedonidae > Antedon > Antedon bifida. The sequence goes on along the minus strand of NC_136226.1, from coordinate 9,025,922 downwards.
GGGTGAAGTTGACTGCATGAATAGTATGAGTGCCGTCATCTTGTGGTAATAATTTATGGCATATGAGACGATTATTCCATGTTTAAAAGCATTATCAGACTAACATGGTATGATAAGTATAATAATTACCATTATCGTATTTTGTTCGTATTTCTTTTTATTGAAGTTTTATATAATAGAGATGCTATTGTGGCTTAATTACAACTGTACGCTGTTATTAGCTATGGTAAACATTGATACAACCACATCGTTCGGGACGAATGGCATTCAGACAATAAAAGACACAATAAAATAATTGTTGTAATTGGCATTGATATTACAGTAGGTAGGCCTAAGGCAAGTATCTGCTTTCATCATTATAATTTATTCTCGATCGAATAATGAACTTCGTAAAAACTGTGTCAATTTGAAAGTTGTTGGTGTTTACTTTTAACGACACAAACCATTTACGTTCATACATTGTTATATTATTTCTCTGTCCGTACGGACAGAGACTAGGGAGTCCGTACGGACAGAGACTGGGGAGTCCGTTAGGCAGAGACTGGGGAGTCCGTTAGGACAGAGACTGGGAATCAGTTAGGACAGAGACTGGGAATCAGTTAGGACAGAGACTGGGAATCAGTTAGGACAGAGACTGGGAATCAGTTAGGACAGAGACTGGGGAGTCCGTTCGGGCAGAGACTGGGGAGTCCGTTCGGGCAGAAACTGGGAAGTCAGTTTTAGGGCAGAGACTGGGGAGTCGTTCGGGCAGAGACTAGGGAGTCCGTTCGGGCAGAGACTGGGGAGCCCGTTGGGACAGAGACTGGGGGTCCGTTGGGACAGAGACTGGTAAGTTCGGTATGGCAGAGACTGGGAAGTCCGTGAGGGCAGAGACTGGGGAGTCCGTAAGGGCAGAGACTGGGGAGTCCGGTATGGCAGAGACTGGGAAGTCCGTTAGGCAGAGACTGGGGAGTCCGTAAGGGCAGAGACTGCGAAGTCCGTTAGGCAGAGACTTGGAAGTCCGTTAGGCAGAGACTGGGGAGTCCGTAAGGGCAGAGACTGGGGAGTCCGTAAGGGCGGAGACTGGGGAGTCCGTAAGGGCAGAGACTGGGGAGTCCGTAAGGGCAGAGACTGGGGAGTCCGTAAGGGCAGAGAGAATGGAAAGAGTATGTGATATTATGTAGGTAGGTCAAACAAAAGATACAATATGTTATATGACTGTTAATAACAGTAATCAATAATAATGTACCGGTATTTCATTTACAGCCAGTTGATATAAAACATGTAGTGTGTGGGAGAAATCACTTATCATTAAATATTGGATCTCGGGTTGGAAATATAATTATTTTCTATTGTGCCTAAAACAAGAAGGAAATTAACTACTATCGTTTAATTCTTTTGCCGAAATCTAAATGAAAATAATTCATTTGTTTTTGTCAATTTTAAATAGTTTTTAGTTTACTTGAAATGTCGACAACTGCCTTTAGGTGGTCAATGCCTAAGTAATTATTACTTATTTTTCTCTTCTCATACATTGTCCTCTTTTTTTTCTTTTCTAAAGTAAAAATATCTGTTGTATTTTGTACAATGTGTGGAAAATAAATCAATGGAAAAAAATTAAAAAAATTTGACCATATTAAAAAGTCACTAAAACATCCGATGTCGTATTAATAAGCCTTAAATTGTTATATGGAATTGTTCTTAACGTTAAAAGACGTGAAATTTATTAAAATTAATCGAAAAAAAAACTAAAACAAAATTAATCTGGAAATAACCACTATTCAATATTGCAAATTTTTCACATGGTTAATAATAACCACAGCAAGTTGCAGGAAAATCTGACGATCCTTTCCCGCTTCAATGAAAATATCTTGTTAATGTGAATGTTGTTTATATATTCGTATTCGTTTTAAACACGAATGTACTCCTTAAATTGAGACATTAGTTATTTCTCCATGTTTAGTTGAATCTCTCTGCAAAGTGGTGAGTCAACTCCATGTTGTAATAATAAAAACAAACGCTATATTGTCCTGGCAATAGTTAATATTCTCTATTGTTTCCCCTTCTATTGTTTTTTTTTTTATGATTGTACTATCTTATATTAATTTGATAAATGTGGGTCATGATAGATAAGTAACTGTATTTGATGATACTTTTAGATATTTGTTTTTTCTCAAAAAGAAAATCTCAGAATTTATAATGTATTAATTTTAATTTTAAAATGAAAGAAATAAGTGTTTATTTGAATTGAATTAAATTTAAATTAAATACATGGATAGATTATTCTTGCATTCAGTCTAAATAAGGTCATACATTTTATATTCAAGATAGAAATTCGATATTTTCAATTAAAACTTCAAATTTACAACTTGGATATAGATAAGAGATAAGATATAAATAATATAGACCTGGCCAATCTAATTATAAACCAGACATATATGTCAATTATAATCATTTTATAGTTGTATTAGATTTGTCTTTCAAATCTTCAGAACGAAAAACAACAAGGCCATATACATGGCTGCAGTCGCGTGCTCAAGTTAGTGTTTACCGACCAACCGACCGACCGACCGACCAACCGACCGACATAGCGAGCTGTAGAGGTGCGTTGCACGCGACTAAAAACTATTGATCATGAAATATTTAAAACATCAAAATGTATACAACTTTATTAAAATCATATAAACTTCGTCTCAAGCAGTGAGTGAAATTTCATTCTTCTCTGGTCTCAAGTAATTGATTTATTTATTTTTGTTGGGTACACAGTCGAAGAAAATGCACTAAAACAATATCAAAACAAACCATTAAAAATGCGAAACTATAGATCACATTTTAGAAATGCATAAAATAAATTGTACAAGCAAACAAAAGTAATAGATTGAAACAATAATGAAAACAAATTATGATGCTGATATCACAAACAACGAGAATTGACCATGATGTTTTACAATTCATCATGCATCTTTTTCAACATGTTTAGGGCCTTTGCTGAGGTTATTAAAGTGATTATTCAATGCCACATTCAATAGGTATGCTGTATTCAATCTCTACTTTATATTTATATGAATACAACGCGAGTAGAAAGTCAATTCGCCGTTTCCTCAAGCAAGCAGGTAGTTGTAATCATTTTTTGATGAATCGAGAACAAATTGAATTATATGGCAACTAAAGAACACGCATATACTTACAGAATCTATGTTTCATGTCATTTATCTGTAGTATCATACCTAATTTCAAGTGAAATTGGTTGACTTTGAATACTATATCTGACTTCATCATTAATGAAAACTTAGATTAAAACTATTACGAATGAAATTAGCAGGCGATCTACAGTGTGTAGGCCTAATATCACGTTTATATGCAGTGTCTATAATAGAAAGTGAAAACAAAACACGTGTGTATGTATTCGATGATCAAATGTTAAAAACATACGATAATAATAAACAGACGATATGACACTCGGCTTCACGAAACTGCCTTTTATAATCCTAGTTACATAATTTTGCATTTGTCAAAATGTGTTTTGTTTTTGTTATTGTAGAAAACATTTTGATTATATTATTAACCTACTTCATTTACATATTAGCATCGATTTAACAACTTTTTACTTGATTTATTTTTCCACTTCATAAGCTAATTATAATGAGCCTTCCTACATTCAATATTAGACAATTTGTTTGTTTGTTTTTTATTTGTTGCTCCTCAGGTACAAACATATTATTCAATATAAAGCTTATAATTTCAATAAAGAAGCGGTTAGGGGGGGGGGGGGGGGAGGGGGTGTTAGTTTAATGTCTTGTCGGGTCTTATCTTGTTGTGGTTTTAAATTAAAAATGAATCATATAAGGCCTATACAAGAAATCCCTGCAATTTATTATAAGCACAATCATTTTGACATTTTCCGTGAAATAACCCGGATAATTAATGTCATTTATGATTCAAGTGAGTACCATGTAATCTTATTTATTGTCTGAACCATACTTATCTTAGATAATGCTGTTGTGATTAGCCTAATTCGCATGTGAACACATATTGTAAAATTGTCGTATTTCAGCTCTATAGCTTAGAACCACGGAATACGAAAAAGAAAACTACTTACAGTACTTTTAAGACTTCAACATGTATGCTCGCATTTTGTTTGATTCCAATATTAATGTCTGAAAATGTCCTTACATTGTTTGTTAAGTATTACCCCAACTACCAAGTCTTTAGAAGATGAATGGCTTGTGAAAACCATCACTATCTAAGCGAGTAATACACATATATTCTCAATGGTACCGCTTGAGAATTGGTGTTGATAATGGTATCGCCCTACCACTACACTCTGTAGTTAAAACTTGACGATGCGGGCGTTGTTTATTTTCGGTTGTGTTGGCATTGTCGTGTCGCGTGTAAAAACAGCTGTGTATGCCTAAAAAGTGACCTGCAAAAAACATCATATTTTCTGGTTTATCGTTGTTTATATTGTAAATTGTATTTATGGCACATTTAACTAAAGACCATACGCTAAGAGAAAGGTTAGTAATAAGTAATTTATGCTGTTATTACTTTATAAACCTTCGATGGGTTTGACTATAGCTAGGCCTAGGCGCTACGTTGAAATCAAGCGGGCGCAACGGATTCCCGGCACAACCTGTTCGTTTGCTTTGGTGGGTGGGTCAGTTATGCTAGGCCTAGGTAGGTAAAGGCCAGTTGATTAGTATAGGTACTTACTGTTATACTTATGTTGCCTATTAATTATTATAATATTACTAGCTAGGATACTGTATGTAGTTAGAGTCATTCTTTTTTAGTATAGTTAGGCCTACCTAATTTAATACAGTAGAGTAGGCCTAAACTAGTGAGTGTGTAGTGACTTCTATAGTAGTAGTAGCATGCATATTTTGAGGTAAATCATGTTGTCTTTCCATCTAGGTGGATATGTATATACCCAGCATATGTTAACAGTAAAAAATCAGCTGTAGAGGGCAGGAAGATAGCCAAGACAAAATGCGTAGAAAATCCTACAACACATGAAATCAGAGATGTATGCTTGGCTGCAGGGATGACCATCGGTGTAGAGGTACAGTGAATTTTCAGTTAAATGTTTTTTTTTTTGTACTTTCCATTGTATATTTAACACCACCACCTTCTTACTTAACCCCTTTAATACCTTTTTGTTAATGAAAACACACTGTTATTGTTTCTTTTGTTTCCTTCAGAATAAGTTGTACAATAGAGAACAAAACCGAGAGCCTAGAGGTCGTATACGCATCCAATTGCGTAATGAAGATGGCACACCTAAGTTGGCCCAGTATCCCACGAGTAAGTGATCTTTTGATTTTTAAATCTGTACTGTTTATGTAAATCTACCCACTGACCGTCATCATTTATTAAGTACTGTACCTACCCGCCTAGGGCTCACTCCTCTGCTAACACTAACAGTGCTAGTTTCAGATAGCTACAGTAGGCATCTTTTATATGTGTTAACAGTGAGAACCTGAAAAAAATCATTTCTTGTGCGCAATGCTCCTATCACACCTCATTGATGATTGGTCGATTGATGTATCTGGTGGGAAACAGCCTTTAGTAGGCTACTGTACTCTAAATAATCAAAAATGGTGTGTTATAGATAAATAGGGCTCAGTCAGATAGCATGATTTTAAACATGTGGTATATAATAATTATTATTTACTATTCAGGAAAATCTATAATGATGTATATTGGAGAATCAATTCCAAAATTAAAATCTCGTCAGCAAAAGCATGGTGGATCCACTGATTCCAATCAAAACAAAGGCAGGAGAAAAGACAAAAAGAAACGTTGAATGAAAATAAACACTTTTGTAAATTTAAATGTTTTTGATTTTGGTACTAGTCATAAATATATCCAACAATGGACTGATATATATATTTAAATTTGGTACCATATGTGTAAATTTATGCTTGCTTTTTGGTTGTTGTAATGCTCTGCATTTCTTGGCATACACAAAAGGACAAATGTTATGTTAAAAATACTGGGTTTTTTTGTCATTGTATGTAATGCACTTTCGTTACGCCACACGTTGGTTTTTGCCTTAATGTTATACTTCATTCAATCTCATTTATTTAAAACACTATACCTAGGCATACATCATCAAATGTTTTGTACAATGGCATTGATGATAAGGCTCAGCAAAATGTCTTTCGAGCCAGTATAATCTTTATTGTAACCCTTTTTTAATGCTAAGTGAATGAAAAATCAGACATTTCCACCCCACTGAACATGTACTTCTTAGTAATCAGTTAAGCATGTGGTACTTGGCGCACTTGCCTAGTTAGGGACAAAAACAACCATAATCCAGGTTTTGATTTAATGTTTGTATTTTACAGTAAATAATATAATTCTGTAATTAATAGTTATATAACCTTAACAAATAAAATAAGTCTAATAAATTATAATGTTTGTGTTTGGTCTTCTTGTTGTGGTACTACCTGGCTCTGTCCTTGCTGGTTGAAAAATGGAGGATTCTTCCACGGTTGAGGTATTACTTGTTCAGGGGGTGTATGATGAAATATATAAGGGTTCGAAAATTTGGCCTTGCTATGCAGTATTTGATTATAAAAAAGATGGGATTTTTTCCTAAAGCAAGACAGTCTATTAAAGATGTATTGTCCCTTTGACTAATTCCAAAAAAATAACAGATTTCGAAAAAAGGTGGGTCATTTTGAAGTATCATAATAGTTATTAACTATCACCAAAAAGTTTTCGAAAAAAAAATCATTTAACTGAAATACAGACGTTTTTTTGTTTAAAAAATAACTCTGACTTCCAGTCAAAGTTTTCGATCAAAACATACCCCATAATGAAACGCGCTTGTTTGGCTACTCTGTATGCATAATCATAAAACTTCCTCACGATCTGTGTGAAAATACCTTCTCAATCGTGACGAGTTGTAAACAATCCCAATTAGCATCATGCATAATGCGTACTCGTGGTTTGAAATCTTTGTTTACTTTCGCTCGCGACGATTTTCCAGACGAAATGTAATCAAACTAATTTACCTGTTAATTACGTAAACATGTTGCTTTTGGCTCGAATTTTCGACCTAAAGTGAATAACTTTAATATTACTTTGATATGGCCAATTTAAATTTAGAATATTTTGACCTTCATTTTTTTGTGTTTCAAGGGACAATACATCTTTAAAAGAAAGAGCAACCTGCCATAATTATTCTGGTAACTTTCTGTTGGACCGCAAGATTATCTTGATATTTTAAAAAGAAGAACTTTCATGAATAGGGAGACAGCGCCTATCGATTTCATTGAAATTTGCATCTTTATTTTTGTACCTTTCCTATTGGTTTATTTCATAATATATAACAATGAAAGTATGTGGAAACTTGACATCACATCAATTTATGGCGACGGCGAGCGCGCGCGGCGATATAGTAAATCTCGCAATTGTTCTGAAATCATATGTACATCCCTAATACGTTGTCAAAATATGGTAAAGTAACGGTAAAGTTGTCCTTTAAGACATAATTATCTAAATAGCAACAATCATTACGTCTGGTGTACTTTTGTACTTGGAAGAACGGTATACACTTAACACAAATTCAATTTGTTATTTTAATAAACTTTTATATAAGTTTTACACTTGTTACACAGTTAAACTTTAGAAAAATATAATACTAATCATACATATATAATATTAAATACAGTTATTAGTTACAGAATATACATTACATAATTAAATACTTTATACAATATCAACTCTTCCCTCAATTCATCAACTACTTAGCATCAAGTCGTATCGCATGGCTCAAGCCGTCTGGAACTTGGAAGTCACTAAACTAAATCTTGGACTGAAAAGTTTCTGAAGCTTTTAAAACGTTACAAAATTGTTTTGTGGACAGGTTCTATGGGATTAAACAACAAATAGAAACTGTATCAGAAAAACAACCCACTGAAACACATGTATGGGCGTATATTATGCTCACCTATTCAATAATATAGTTACTTTGTATCGCAAATATGTATAGGCCTACAGTACATTTGACGTCATCTACGATTAATGCAACAAGCCTAATACAAAGAAATATGGCAAGATGGTACACACACTGTACTTTACTGAAACGTATTGCAACACTTTACCAACTAACATCATTCACCATTACATCGTTATTGTCTAAATATACACAAATGCATTAAAGTAAAAAAAATATAGATAATTGAACTACAATATGTTACGATTTTCAATTGTCTTTAATTTCGTCAGCTGACTTTGTTGGCTGCTATTTTCGAAGAAGCGGGACTCATCTGTCTCAGTGGCTGGGCTGCGCTTCCCTCCTCCCACGCCCCCGTCCCTGATTATGTTTACCAAAACTGCTTTGTACGTACTGTATTATATGATCATGCTACCTTTTATTAGAAACGTCAAATTATGACGTAATTGTAGCCTACGGTAAATAGTACACATCTTTAGCAACATGAGCATATCTCTACTACATATGCACAGAGAAGGTGGTCTACATAAATTAACAAAATAAATATTTAAAATATTATCCTATTCTATCAGTAATCGAAATAGTTTTGATGGCGGCGTTCATTTCTAGAGGTAGATGGCCTGTCAAATGGGTTCGAATTCCGAACTACACCGGGAAATAAGAAATTTCTTTTTCTTGTTGGACTGACTGGGTTTTCATATTCGTCATCCTAAAATGAAAAATATTCAGTTTGTTACTACAGGTCCAATAGAATGTTAATAATCTGGTGGTTTCCCATTGCACAATTAGTCAGGCCTATTGTATTGTCAAGTAGTATTTGTACTTACCCCAACACTGCTCGCTGCTTCCATTCCTGTCGCTAGGTACGGTCTCATAAATTCTGAATCCGACACTGAACCTGTTGTTTCAGACATTCTCGTTCTCATGTGATTCTAAGAAAGAAAAACAAATAGTAATAACATAAGTTAATTTAATGTTCTATTGCGAAGCATAATGAATGTTAGTTTAGTGCAACATATGTTACTGTCTAGAAGATTGACCAGTGGCGAGCGAGCAGAGCAACTTAGCTTTTACAGTATTAAAGCACTGCGTATTCATTTACTAGTAAAGTATCAGTTGGAACACATACTAATATTCGTGTGGTGCCAATAGCCCGAGAGAAGTTATGGGAAAATGATGTAATGTAATAGATGATCAACTTACATTGAGATGTGGAGCATTTCTAAGTACATGGGCAAGATGCATGAGTCTATTGTCCTCGCCGTTGATGGAAGAGCTACCAGATATCGAATCACTGTCTCTAAATGGATCGTGTCCAGCACTGAAGAATGCGCCTGGATTGGCGTTACGAACGACAAAGCCGCTGGAGATGTTGCTAGCATACTTGTGCTGTCTTCTGCGACGTCGACCAATTAAGAACACGAAGCAACATCCCATAAGAATCAAGAGGAACATAAATCCAACAATGGATCCAACTACGATGGCAATAAGTAGCAGGCTATCTGAAGTGGTGTCTGGAAATAAAAAGAATGCAACATTTAAACTTGCATATCGATATGTGCGCATTACCTGGCATACAGTCTGGGATTACGGCTGCTAGTACACTTTATGTCCAAGCTGTAATTCAAGTTTGAATAGGCAATCGCTCTGTGAGCTACAAAGGCACCGTTCTATAAATATTTCCATGGTCCTTCTGGAGCTTGCTGAAAGCACCTTTCTTTTTAGTTTTAAATCACTTGAAATTCCCATTCCTTAATCTTAATCGTAACTTCTAGACCTGGCCTGTTAAACTACTTAATAAGGCAACAGTCCCGTCGCTAGCGTTTACTAAAAAATACAGTCGATTCGATACATACCTTTGTTTTCACATTGATCTCCAGTGTAATCGTCAGTACAACTACAAAAAAGAAAACGACAATATTGAAATTCTGATGAAATAGTATTGGTTTGGAAACTGAAAATAATTACGAAGACACGAATGCGGTATGTTGTCAGAATTAGGCCTAAGACATTGGAAATAAAGGAGCTTAAGTGACATAAGTTGCTGTTCTCATAAACTTACCTACAAACTGGAACCGGATCTTCAATAGTTATCGAACATGTTCCACCATTCTGACAGTAGTTGTATGGACAGGCTACCGAATCACATCGGTCACCAATAAAATGCTCCGGACAACTAAAAAGTAAAAACAAAGTGACTGTATTAAAACGTTGATGCCATTGTACTGTCACGGTGTCTTTCGAACCACCGAATTGATTGAAATGATACATTATATCCGTAACGATCTGCTGCGGAGTTTGACAATGTACGCTAAAGTTAGAGAGATTATACTCGCTATGCAACAACAATGTGACTATACGTAAATAATGATTCAACAAACAAAATTAAGATAACACTGACCGCAAAACTGTGGTTAAAATAATTGATAAAAATGGTTTCCTACCTGCAAATTGTACCTTCTACTTCTGTTGAACAATTTCCTCCATTTAAGCAATATTCATCTAAACACGTCTCACAACGATCACCGGATAATCCCACAGAGCAACTGAAAAAAGAAATCAAATTTTAAATATTCAAGTCTACTGCTAATCTTAAGCTCTGTCTACACTATCAAACTAGTTTGAAGTGATGTGTGATGTGCCTAAATATGGTAGTGATATAGCAAAATATGGTAGTGATATGACATCATCATCATGTCCATATTAGGGCACATCACATTTTTTGTCACATAGATAGTGTAGATAGATCTTAATTCATTATATTTTAACAGATAGCAGAATTGTGGCTTACATATAATCGAGTTGATTAAAACATTTTGACCAATATTGTAGTTGATCTCCTTTCGGTAAACACCTGTACTATTAGGCCTATCATTGCAGTGTAACTTACCTGCAAACTGGTTCTGGCATTTCTAAGCTGATTGAACAAATTCCATCATTGTTACAATATCCATCAGGACAACTGATTGTTTCACACTGTAAACCGGAGTAGTATGTTTTGCAACTAAACAAAATGATTTAATAAATTGTTTAATCTTTGAAAATGGAATATTTGGTTTTTTTTTTGCTTTACCTGATAGTATGTAATTTAAAAACCACCCCACAATATGATGTTTTTGTGGATTCACCGATTTAATATTTTTGCCCCATTCTCATCCTCCTCCCCAAAACTAATTCGGCATCTATGCACACAAAATCTCCTAAAAATCTTAATCTTTCTTGCAAAGAAAATAACAAAACAGTTACCTGCAACTTGGGACGCCTTCAACTGTAGAACAAACACCCTCATTTTGACAATAATTGTTTGGACAGTCACCGCATCGGTCTCCGGTATAAAGATCTGTACAACTGTAATACAATATTTTAGATTTAGATATTTTGATGTTTTTTTAAACGTCGTAAAATACTGTATAAGTTCTCATTTAAGTAGACCAAGTAAATATATGTTTTTAAAAGGCGTATCTTAGGTTAGATAGACATTTCTATTACTCGAATTTAAGATCTGATATTACCAATCTGCAAAAGACCAATGTATAGACTTAAGCGTGGTTCCCACTAGGAGGCAACGCAACGAAGTAAGCGCATTGTGCTTTACGTCCTTGCATTTCGTCCTAGTGTGAACCAAGCTTTATAATAGACATAGACATTTTTAACACTTACTTGCACTGTCTTTCCATAAGTGAATTGACAAAGCAGGTACCGCCATTGTAACAATAGTCATCTTCGCATACAATAGGTAAATCTAAAAGAAAAGGGTTATTTTGGTAAATTACAGAATAGTAGCAGCAGAAATACAACTTGTATGTATTGTTATGGTTAATTTAAATCTTGTCTGCTGACTACACCTATTTGTAATGAATTGTAGTTAATCTTACTTTCTCCCACTGCATCGTATGAAAGATCTAAAGTGACACTTCGAACGGAACCGTCCGAATACAGGCGGTCATCAGCGTCTGTCTCGTTGAGAAGCACCTGCAGTAACTCCTCCCCTTCCATCGTGGTGTTAGCAAAGAAGTTGATTTCATATACGACTATTATGCTTCCTTCCGCAAATCCAATTATTGAGCAATCGTAGAAGGTGGCAGAGGTACTCAATATCGTTTGGTAGGCATGGTTTATCTGATAATAAATTATGAGTTTTTAGAATAGTGTATTTCATTTAACGTTGTGTAGCCCTATGTAGATACATTATTGACTGTCCGTTTTGTTAAAGAATATGTCTTATTTAAATAGATAAGATAGAATAGATAATATTTAGAAAAGATGTTTACTATGAAAGTCAGTGATGCTTAGTTGTTAAGGACGAGTTCCTTTTTAAGTACCATTTTGAACAATCATTTTGAATAATATAATTGATTAGTAATAGTTTTTATTGGAAATTTTATTCAAATGTTGATCTTCTTTATACAGTAGCTGCCAAACATGTCCGTTTTATCTGTTATGCTTTCTGTACATATTAATATTCTTTAAAATGTATGAAAAGAAGCCATTTGTAAAGAAAATTAATATACTTAATAATTTTCATTCTAAGTCAATTGTGACAACTTACAATACTACACATGTGTTCTGCGTATTCTTGGTATATTTCTGATGTTGGGTCTTCTAATTCTGGATCCCATGCCGCCATTTCTTCAGAACCATTAACTTCCACAACACGTATTTCACCACGGAATGACAAAGAAGCAACGCAACCATATGAGACGGCAACATAGTCTTCTGCACATGCGCACGAGAAGCCTCCATCAAAGTTAGTACAGACTTCGTTAGTTCTACATGCGTCTTGGTTGTCACATTCGTTAATGTCTAAAAAAAACAACAATACATTATTTGTTTTTAGTATTTTTAACTAAAGTAGACAAAGATTGATAGGAATTTGGAAAGGTAAAGTTTCTTAACTTGCCATAAAAAAAACTAGTATATTTGTCGAAACCATCAGTCACTTAGTTCTTTTACATTTAGATAATATGACACATGGCCTTAGTGGATTTTGTAGTCAATATTTTAGTTTAGTCTTTTGGGTTGGAATGAAACTGTGTAATGCAACTGTATAATAAATAGTTACGACGAAGAAATTGTGTTTTTCTAAAACTTGGCACATTTACCGTTTTGATTTAGCTCTATTGAGATCCAGCCACTGATACCCGTAGCATTGCAATTTGTATCAATAGTCTGCCTTTGAATGTATATAGTTATGAGTGATACCTCAATGGATAAACTTACCAGTACATGTATCTCCATCGTTGGACAGCATAAATCCATCAAAGCAAGTCTGACATGTGAACTGTTCATTGCCGGAATATACACATTCTTTAAAATATCTTTCACTACAATCATCTGTACCTTCATTGCATGGATTGATTTCTGGAAGAAATAATTAAAATAACTTAGTATATTTTACCTACCTTTGTTCAAGCGGATTTGTGATAGAGCAGTTATGGAGAGTAGGCGTATGTCATTTACAAGATGTTTGGTTTTTTTCTACATACTGTAGCACATCTTTTTTGTATGTGTTCTACCTTTTTTTTATTACAGTACTCTCTTTAAAAAATATGGAGTGTGGTGTGGAGTAAAAGTCTTTAAGAAATGTTAGTGTTGTTCCATAGGTTATTAATTCAACTTTAGGTCTAACCTGTTTGTGTGACGTCGACTATATCGCGTATGACTTGACTGTCAGGTTCCAGAATGTCCATATTCGGACCGGTCAATCCGTTGAGGACGGCTTCAAGCACCATATCGTCTGTTATGTTGTATTGGTCATTGAAGTTTACACTGAAAGTAACTTCAATTCCGTTTGATGAATTCGTAATGCTGTCGGCCACTGTACCAAAGAACGGTTCCGCAAGACTACTTGACATGAACAGAGTGTCCATCTGTAATCATGTTAATATTAGAAAGTTAACAAAACATTGTTGCATCGCAAACAAATTTCAGGCGGCCGAACAAACACGAACGTATAGCTTCAAACAACATAGACGGTCAAATTTCAAAATAGGAGTAAATCATTTACATTTATTTTAGAGTTAGAGGCCCATTGGAGCAAAGCAAACTTTTATGAGTGTTGTTCACACGGTGTACTTACATCTGCAGCTAAATCTGTTCTGACGTCATCAAACTGAAACAAGTCAAACAACAACGTTGTATCCCAGCCCTTGATGTACAAGAAGTTAAGTGTAAGTGATTTAGAGACAGAACCTGTAAATAAGAAAGTAATGAATTACATGTTGATCTGATTTGGAGATCGGAACGGAGGCAAAAAGGAAAACAATCAATTCAGTTGTATTCAACCTAGAAGAAACCGTGATAGTGGTTGTCGACAAAGAACCATGGACACCAATCATCTGACTCATGACTAGGTTCCTTAAAAGGAGACTAGGAGATGTCACCAGAAAATAGCATGCCGTGGAAGAGGACGCAAGGAGATGCAATCAGATAGCAGCCAATGGTCTTCGCTAAATGGACTCTTACTCTCTAGTTTGACAAAAAGTGTGATTTGCCCAGATATGGTAGTGGTATGCCCAAATATGGTAGTGATATGACATCATCATGTCCATGGGCACATCACATTATTTTGTCACATAAAGTTTGATAGTGTAGACAGGGCTTTACATAAATACTTACGTAAGCATTCACCACTTCTGTTGAAATATGAGGTCTGACAAATACAACTATAACTTCCCACCAAGTTTATACATCTCTCGTTGTTACTCCTGTCACACATATTGCCATTTTGATCGCATTCATTAATATCTGTTTAAAAAAAATCAGTTAAAATGTATTTGAAGTCTGTTTGATGTTAAATTTTATTGTTCTACTTAATGTTTATTTTTATAAGCACAATTTGTCTCACCTAGTTATGGTGTGACTGGCTATTAAAGACAGTTACAGATAAGGCCCGTTCAGACTGTTTTTACGCGGGTAAGTTAGTTGCTACCCACCAAAGAATTTGATATACCCGGCTAAATGACAAATAGAAACATATTTTACGACAAAGCTAAATTACCTGTACATGTGGAGCCATCTCCTTGAAAACCACTATTACATGAACATGAGTAAGATCCTACAGTGTTGGTACATGTAGCATAATCTGAACAGTCGTCTATTCTAAACGCACACTCATCGTAATCTGAAAAAAAATATTTATGTTGTGTGATATACATATATATATATATACAATATAAACAAGAAAATTAACGGACCTCTTCGTTGGGACACCACCCCTATTCAGGAGACATCTCTAATTAAGGGAACACCTTCCCGTGAAACAAAAACAAGACCCACCCATATTCGGGCACGCGCCCCTGACCATGTTAAGTGGAAAAGTTGTAGGTACATAACAAGTACAAGTACGTTACAAATCAAATATTGTATTTACCTCTACACGTGCCAGTGCGCGCGTTTTCACCTTCTTGACTAGCGTAGCCTTGGTTACAGAAACATGTATATGACCCAACTGTGTTGTTGCACATTGCGTTGGCGTCACAGTCGTTGCTACCAAGACATTCATCCATATCTAAAAAAAGTTAATACCATCTATTAAGGAGACACTCTTCCCCATGGAACAAACGAGGAGCAACAATTATAGCTAATTCATATTCAGGGGACATCTTAAAAGTGTTTCCTAATAGAGGTTCTACTGTAGTAAGTCCATATTTGTTAGTGTCACAACAAAGATATATCCATGTAATGATAATGTCCACGAACTAAGCTCTTACCTGTACAGGTTGAACCGTCTCCTTCATAGCCGGCAATACACGAACATTCGTAAGAACCCTCTGTATCCGTACACATAGTCAATTCGGGGCAAATATCTGGTTGTTCTGTGCATTCATCAATATTCTCGCACGAAGAAAACCCGTCACCGCGGTACCCACTATCACACGCACACGTGTAAGATCCTTCCATATTGGTGCACTCAGCATTAGAGTCGCAAGGACTGTCACTGCATTCATTTATGTCTGTTGAAAGAAACAGTTAATAATTATAATGTATCGGAGTCTATAGCTGTCATGAAAAGACGAGCATAAACAACCAATAGTATCTTTACCTTTGCATGACATAATGCCATCTCCCTGGTAACCAGTTTGGCACGTACATTCGAAGGAACCATCTGTGTTGCTACACGTAGCAAACTCATGGCAAGATTCCACCATAAGACATTCGTTTTGATCTGAAATGAAATGTCATGACATTTTTAGATTTCGTATACAGCACTGACAGACTTCGTCATGTGTGTCAACATACGAACGTCGTGACGCGTCGCACAATAACGAACGCAATATTCGTCACCACAGTCGAATTGTATTCATTTGTGTAGATACATTAGAGAGAAATGATGATGGAACGTCGTTGCTTTCGTACAGCAGCTAAGCAGCAGCTTGATGACTTCAATGTGTCGTTGACATGATCTAGTCACACCCTGTTGATATGCTCAATAATAACGCCTCTAACCAAAGGTTACACAATAGGAGTTGACTATTCTTACCTATACAGGTGTATCCATTTCCAGTGTAGCCCGTCTGACATGTACATCTATAGCTTCCATCCGTGTTTTCACAGTCTGCATTGTCGGCACATTCGTTTAACGCGTTATTGTTGCATTCGTTGTTGTCTAAAGCAAAATGAAGTATAACCAGTAATTGTAATAATATAGGTTATACATTCAATGTATTTTAGACATAGATTAGTTACAGATTTTTAAAGACGATTTTTTAAATTTTCGAAAACCTCCATTATACTTACCATCACAGAAAAGACCGGAATACCCTGTTAGACATTTGCATTCGTATGAGCCATCTGTATTCGTACACTGCGCATTCTCAACACACGTAGTTGGATCTGCGCATTCATCTATGTCTGTCAAATATATGTTATTATTTATTACCTCTTAACATTTTTTAGAAGATATATATTTAAAAGTACAGAACAGTGACTTGAATTATTTAATTCTATATTATGTATTATGTAGGTTAGTAAAATGTGTAATGAAAGCCACGAAAGGCATTTGTAAAACGCATCTGTAGGCCTACGTACCATCACACGTTCTCTGGTCCTGAAGGAGCTCGTAGCCTGTGGAACATGAGCAATCATAGCTACCATCTGTGTCTGCGCAGTTTCCACTTGTGGCACAGTCGTCTTGGTTCGTGGAACACTCATTTATATCTGATAAAAATAATTATAACAGTTTTTAGTTCATCTGTTTGGAATAGAGGCCTACTTAGACAGATTTCGATTTCGGCACCATCTAGGACTTTATGACGTAATATGAAGGTACTATTCGCATATAAGTATTATTGTAGGAAGGTAAGAGAAAGTAATAAGAACTTTAAACCTACTTTCACACGCCATGTTTACAAGCATGTATCCCCTGTCACAGAAGCACTGTGGGTTGCCATCTGTGTCAGTGACACACGACGCAGATGAATCGCATACGTTAATTACATCTGGACAGACCTTATTTGCAAGAGCTATAAAAAGAAACACAAGAAAGCTTATACATGATTCATTCTACCGTATCATCATTCCGTAATAATACATATAAAATTCTTTTGGAGATTTAGCTTAAAAAAAAAGACATTTATTTTCCTCCATAGCAATACAATACAAAATAGTATACAGAAATGATAAGGTAAAATAATTATTAAAGATTAGGATGATTGTTGGATGGACAAAAGAAAGGAGAATTTAAAAAAAAATAGGCTATGGAGGAAGGCATAATCCCAAGAAGATGGTGTGTATTTTGAATTGTTTTGAAGTAAGAATGCTCGAAATGAGTGGTACGATGAAACCATGACTTACGTTCACAGGTGGCCATATCAGACGCAAGTTCAAAGCCTGTCATACACGAGCACGTATAGTTGCCGGCGGTGTTCGTACACGTTTGATCGCAGTCGTCCGTTCCAGTTGTACATTCATCAATATCTGCCAATATTCAAATTTTAGTTTCGGATAAAATGAGGTAGAAAGTGAAACTATTGTCATTTCTAAATCTATTTCACATTAACTCATCTCTGTCACTTTATTCTACAGAGGTATTTTGTTGATTTCTTTTTGACTATCTGTTTGTATTATGGTTTATATTTAAGACATTACCTGCACATAGAACTCCATCGCCTGCGTACCCTTGATTGCATGAACACGAGTAAGAGCCTACGAGGTTGTTGCACCCTGCATTGACAGAGCATGGCAGAGTTCCATTGACGGGTACACATTCATCGACATCTAACAAATTAAACATGATTTGATATATAAAATGGTTAATTAATTATCAATATCCTGTTTTGCTTCAGTTGTAATCTATATATTATGATGAACCACTCAGGACCAACGTTTATAGACATTTACCTGTACATTCGGCGTCGTCTGTGGCCCTTGCATAGCCAGTTACACATCGACAAAAGTAGCTAGCGTCCGTGTTCACACACTCCTCCAGATCTAGACAGATACCATCCACTTCTGTGCATTCGTCGATATCTGAGAGGAGAAAAGAACATTGTTTATTACAACGATACCCGATTTTATCTAATATTTTATATAATATCAGTGACATATATTCTTAAATGTCAATTCTTTCTATAGTGCGATTATTTAGCGGGTTAGGTGTAAGTTAATATGGCATAGGCAAGCTATCTTTAACATAGAACACGCTCTACTGTATATTCATGCCTTTTTGCATTATTCATGATTTCTGCCTTAACACTTTGGGGACAAAAATAAGACACCCGTGCCTACACATTAAATAATTATAACGTCTTCAACTTACCGATGCACTCTAACCCGTCTCCGCGATAACCCGATGGACACACGCACATGTAACTACCAATCGTATTTGTACAATTCGATACTGGATGGCAATCAAGAGCCCTCTCGACACATTCGTCGATGTCTTTGCAATACGTATTGTTGCCCTCAAATCCATCTCGGCAACTACATCGATAACTGCCTTCGGTATTAATGCAGTCTGCATTGACGTCACAGATAAATGTTCCTTGCCGGCATTCATCTACATCTGTGAATGAAATCGGATTAAAAATTGTCATCGTTTATTCATCGTTACCATGATCAATAATCATCTAAATCATCATGATCACACATGTTTATATATTATATACATCAATCAATAATCAATATAGTGACGTTCATCTAAATTATTTGTCTTCATTACCATTTACATCAACACTATCTTCATCAAAATAGTCTGTATAATATGTCATCTTTAATCAACATTAGTCATAATTGATATTGAAGTTACAACCATTATCATCACCGTTAATATTAAATTACAAAATCAATACATCATGATGCATTTAACGTAATAAACAATCTATATACATACCTTCGCATGTTATGCCATCGCCCGAGTAGCCATCGGTACATACACACATAAATGAACCCATTAGATTGTTGCACTCTGCGTTGAAATCACAGGGGTAAACACCCGTTTGGCACTCGTCAATATCTGTTTAACAAAACCACAATAATGTAACAATAATATAATAGATTTTGACTACCATTATGGTATGGTACTGATGGAACAGTGTATGGTGTACTTTTAGTCTTGTGGAGTGGAGTTGTGGCTTGGTGGTTATGATGCTTGGCTACCACTCCAAAGGTCCTCAAGTTCCGTCACATGTCAGGATTTTTTTAGGACAAAATTACAACTCCATCCCAAAGACTTGTAATAAGACTTTGTTTATGTAGAGCATCTTGTGTATATGTTTATCTTGTGAACCTCTGAGGGTCCCTAATGATTAGCAATTGCTGGATGGATCACCCTCATTGTATATGGTCATGGTCTTACCGTTACAAGTGTCTCCATTGCCTTCATAACCATCATTACATGTACAATCAAAGCCTCCAATGGTATTTACGCAAGATGCCTGAGCACTGCATGTATCTGTTCCACGGTCACATTCATCAATATCTGAACAAGAGGTGAAAGCATTAAGTTTAGTTTCATTTGTATCTTATTTAGCGTCATTACGAGACATTATATCATCATCGTCTTCACTGTCGTATCGTCGTCATCACCCCTGATAAATTAAAATTACTGTTATTAATTGGTTAGATAATTCTCATTACTTTGATGCACTGTACTGTATACTAGGTATAGTATATACACTTTGCGACAACATCGTAACTCTAGGGTGGGACTCGAACCAACGAACTCCACATCATTAGCTGGTGTTTATACCTCCTTCGTAGTATTTAAACAATTATCATCATTACTGTAATTTAATCACTCGATTTAATCGATCAGTACTAGTATTAGTTTGTCAGTTTAATTTATCGGTCGATCGAAATTTAAAATAGGTACCTGGACAGTCTTTCTCGTTAGGATGCAGCTCATATCCTGATCGGCAAGCGCATGTATAACTACCCAGTGTATTGGTACACAATTCAGTGTGTTCACAGAAAGGCACCGCCGGATCCTGATCACTACCGGCAGCACACTCATCATAATCTGGAATGAATATCAAAATTACTTTTAAAGAAAATAAACGGCATCGGAAAGATCAAATATGCAATGAAAACTATGTGTGCGTCACGTAAAAATATCAATGATGTTATACCGTAACATTTATATCCATTGCCACTCAGTCCATTTGGACATGACCCACACGTGACGTTGACAAGAGGAGCAATGGCGTCTCTGCAAATGACACCTGGGTAACATGGTTCCTCCAGACAAGCATCGTAATCTTCGGAACAATCAAAACCAGTCCACGCTAAAGTACATTCACAACTAACAACCTAAAAAATATATATTCATATATATTATATGTGCATCTGAAGTCTACTCATGTAAGAAGAACATTTTAAAGAAAAGTGATCCATGAAAAAATTATGCAAAATAATATTAACTATATTTGATTATTTAGATACTACTACCATTAGATAGTAGTGGATATATAAACTCTGTAAAAATCTAAATCTAAAAAAGTGTGATATTGGTAAATTACTGATTAAATGATTATACTGAAATAAACAAAAATATCTTAAACTTACGGCAAATCGGTTGTTTATAATATCGGATCCTTCTAACAAATTATCAAAGTTACAGACGCCGTCATTTTTGCATGAGCATATACGCACTTCTATGACTGCGCTAGTAGTCTGCGAGCCGTCACTAACTAGAAATGTAAGAGCTACCATGTCCACTGTTGTAGGTGTCCAGCTAAATTCACCAGCTGAGAATATACAACATATATTGTTATTAAACATTACACCATTATAATCAGTGCCATGCATTCTAGCGACTGCATATCGTTATTTTATTAGAGTATATTAATACGATAAGTTTTCAAATACAGTAAATTGGGTAACGTGCATACAGTACATTCTCTCATTTCAGACACACCTATTCAGTGTGGACACCCCGATTAAGGAGACACATGCTTGTGCAACAACGAGTGGAAATAATATATGCACTGTGAACAACCCCTTTTCAGGGGACACTTTGTATATAAATATACTATATATAGATATATAGAATAACCTCGGCTTGCACTGATGAAGGGCTAGTGTTGCCCGAAAGCTCTGCTAATTTTTCTGGCTGTTTTACTTTATCGTTTTGATTTAGCTTTTCGATTTTTTTTGTATCTCTATTGAGATCCAGCCACTGATACCCACAGCATTGTCATTTGTTCAGTAATTTGCCTTTGGATTGATATATAGAATATAAGAACTTTTTGCCACTGACTTGCTTGTGATACACGTGTTTTTGCAATACGCTAGGAATAAAACTGAGACTTACTTTGAGAATTAATTGTAGCTCCCGGAATATCATATTCCAATTCGTAGGTCAGGGTATCTCCGTTTTCATCAGACGCTTCAACTGTCAATGTAACTGTTTCATCGACTCTGACATCTAACCTCGGCTGGCTAATTAAATCAACGTTGCTTGCATCTACAATTTGATCAATGACTGGTGGTATATTGTCTAAAAAGATAATGTTAAAATACTCCATTAATGTAAATATACATATTATATTTTAGCCATAAGTATGCGTATTGGCTTGGCTACGAAACTTGTACGCTACTTGTAGCATACAACCAAATATATATTAGATATCATAGTAATCTGATTTTATTTTGTTTTAATTCCATCCATAAACAAACAACCAAAACGTGTGACGATATAGAGGGCGCACTGTTAGCTTGCTTTGTTTTAATTCCATAAACAACCAAAACGTGTGACGATATAGAGGGCGCACTGACATCTGGCTTTGTTTTATTACAATAGTTAATTAGATTAGACGTACCTAGAATAGCCTGTTCATTATTGTTGTTCTGATCTGTCAATAAAGTGTTCATTCCTATTTCGAGGCTATTTGTAGCTAACGTGTCAAATATACACTCTTGATTTGTTCCACATTGGTCTTGAGCCTGCTGAAGCATGGCTGGGTCAGCGGAAGCCATAAGTTCGCTAAGAAATTTTGGCCGAAAACTTTCGTCGTTGAAGTCGGCGTACGATGTTCCAGACGGATAAATAAATTTGGAATCACTTTCACTTAGCCTCCCTATAAAGAAAAAAAAATTGTTATGCTGTTATATCCCACTATCCATCTAAGCCATAATGGTCTGTCTCTTCAAGTTTCACACACGCGTTTATATCAAGGAAAATAGGACAGGTGCGTTTGTATTCATGCAAATTAAAAGCAATGCTTATGGTTGGATAACGAAGATGTGTATACAATTCAAAAAATCAAACTCATTGTGTTATAAAAACGTATGGTATGTCCGAGAGTCATTGAATAAATTAAAGTTGCTGTTTATTTTTACTTACACAAATTGCCTGTGTCAAATATATCACTTTCATCTAAAGTGGTCGCTGTATCTAAACAAACCATCGATGGAGAACATAAGTCATCAGACGTGTCATCGTTCCATATTCCTGAATAAATAAAATGTAATTATGGGTAATAACAGTAAAGATGAACATTTGGTCAATGAAAAACAAGGAACACAAATCTGACGCGAGTTATCAGCGTTTCGTCGTGGTATGACGCATTATACATCAAGTAACATTATAGAATAACATTTACCAAACAATCCTGACGTTCGTCCTTTAAATTCAGCTGGAAATTCCAAAAGTACATCTAACATTTTCTCCTGTAAAGCAATTCCAAATGCTATTCCTGATCCCCAAGAAGCGTATACTCTGGTAACTCCAGGATTATAAGTGCCGTTATTGCGAATGTATAACGTAAACTCAGGATCGTCCATTGAGAAGAAATTTCCTGAAATAACAAGTGTATAAGTATTTATCATTACCGTCACGCAGTTGACGCATTCGTGTGCAGAAAGTCGTTTGAACGCACGTTTCAAACGTAGTACAGATTTACAAATTAATCGATTATTATTAAGTATATCTTTTTGTTGTTCATTGTTGAAATTTGTTATTGGGCATAACTTACCATCTTCTAAGTCAGCAACTGCGACATTGAGAGTACCGTTTACTAAAATTTCAAAATCAGTTCCGTTTTCATTCATAGTAAACTGAACCTACAAAATGAAAACATTGAAAACATTTAGTTGTTGTATTGTAGGGGTTGTAGCCCTTTTGTAAACTATGCCTTTGATGTCCCATTGATAACAGATATTTTGATGGAGCCTTATAATGTTTAAGCTACTCAGGTCAAATTAATCTGAAAAGGATAAATAACACTCACGTAAGTGCTACTGTTCCCTGTATGTACTCCTGTGAAAGCAGAGAATATGGTGGCATCAACCTGCTCCTCTGATAGCGGGTCTCCCATTCGGCACTGTAGTTGAAATAGACCGTTGTCTACATCAGAGCAGATATATTCTCCTTTACCATTGAATGTGTACTGATACCCATCACTAGTGACGATATGGGGGTCACCGAACATCCAAGCTGCAAGAAACAACGGTAACAATTTATTGGTCACATGACTCAGTGAATGATTTAGTCCACGTGCTCTAATTTTCTCCTGCGCAGATAAATGTGTTTACCAATAGGACGGAGTTGTGCATTGAATATGTAAATACAACGTAATTCGTCTACGAGTAGTGCCGAACTAATACTTACATATGTCTGGTGGTGTATATGCTTGGCAATTGCTCGGAGGTCGTCGCTCGTAATACAGGTCACACATCGCCTCGTCCTGTGACTCTTTGCAGCAATAATACTGTGGCATAAGATCATTTTCTAGAACATAATATTTAGAAAGAGATGATGAGATCGTACATTGTAAGTGTAAAGTGAATTATTCTAGATACAACTATTGTCTGACAAATCGCGCCAACCTTCATCAGTGTCGTCATGCGCGTTCACACAAAGCGTGGTTCAAGTAACAAGTAGAGCTTTTCCATTTTGTAATAACGTCAGTAACGCCACAACAGCGGAAAACAAGTTAACACGTGTGTACAAATATCATTATTTAAACGTAGTCTGTTGCGGAGATGAAGATTTAATGGAACTACAGTTATAGCTTACCTATATATTTGATATATTGATCAAAAATCAGCCATCGTCCAAAAGTGTAACCATATTTCACAACGAAGCTACTTGAGCCAACACCAAGGTAGCCTTCAATTAGAGAAAACCCATTCAGGCGATAGCAGCATTGCGTCCGGGATAGAAAGAAGTTAGGAGTCGATGACTGGAAACACCATGCGTATGAAGAAGCTATCAAATCAATGTAAAAAAAAATAAAACAAGTTGTATACCAAGTGAATAAACATAAACGTTTAGCGCAACCGTCTCCTTGTAAAGAAGCTATAGTATTGAATAAAATATTGAAACATAATTAGGTTTTTAATAGTTTAGTAACGGCATAAAATCTTACCTTCATTTAGCAGCGTTACAACATCTGCGAATAAAGAGGATGATATTCCAACTTCTTCTAGATTAGAATTGACAAGTGTATCAAACGGAGTGTTGCTAATAGAAATGACTGGACTCTGTGAGTAGCGCCCGTCCAGAACAACTTGTAACAAACTACATGGACAGGTCCCCAAATTGTCTGTGTTGAAGTCTTCCATGACGTCATTGGCATACCACTCAAGACACCTTTGCTTCGGGTTGATAGTGTCTTCGGTGTTGCTTTCAAGCCGAAATACCCACTGGCCATACTGGTCTGTATTTCCTATAATCTCATCCGGTCTGTACTGGCCCTGTAGAAAATTCACTGGGTCTTCATCCCTAATGTTGTAGCCGATCGTGGCGTCTTGACGGTCCTCTAGACTAGAATCCCACCGCATGTCACCGCCTTCGTAAACAAACATTCCAAAACTGTATAACCCGTCCGTCATTATGACCGATTGGAATGTGTTTCGCTATAAAAAAAATTAAAAATATAAAGTTAAACTTACGCCATATTAAGCGAAGTCTGAAAAGTACGTTTGTGTCGAGATTAGGTTTTATTTTTCAAAAAGATGGGATGAGAGTCCTTTAAGAGTACCATTTTGAGTTTTGAATCAATGTAAAAAAAATATATAGGTCTATATATATATAAATGAACATACCCTATCTACACTGGCATCAGCCGGTCGTTGAGGTATATCGCTCCAAGTAGCTTTCAAAGCCCATGTTGGCTTAAAGTCTGTCGGCAGAGGATCTTGGTAGAGAGAGGTTAGCTTTACTAATATTTCTGCTAGAAATGAATCGTCAGCAGGATCGTCAGACGTGTACTCCTATAATGATAAGCATAAATAAAATAAATGTTTACATACCGTATCGGGGGGGGGGGGGGGTGGCATGCTGTAAAATCTAAGGGGATTGACCGTATCTAAAACTAGATATTATTCTTGTTTCTAGTTACGATTCAGTATTGTAATAATATATTAAATGGTCCTTTTAATAGTCTGTTTGCAATTTGTTTCACTTTGGGCTGTTTTTTTTTTGCTAGATTGACTAACCTATAGAGGTCCTACTGTGTTTAATCAATAACAGAAGTGTTTATTTCAGTATCTTTATTGTAATTTAATACTTTATTATTACTATTATAAAAGTAGCAATTATTACCTGGAAATAGACATCACCAATGCCAGCAGATAGGTCACCATCAGCCCAAAAGGGAGCTATTATGTTTCTTGAGTCGCCGCTTTCAAAGCCCGCAAGAGGTGGATTTGGATACGTCATAATGTCGTCATTATCATTCACCAAAATGAAAATCCCATTCTCCGTTATCTAAAAGACATAAATATAATTGTGTCGATTTAATAGGCCTATTTTTTGTTTTAGTAGATGTGAGTGATGACGTGCATTGTTTTAATGAGTTGCTATTGACCACAAATCTAAATTCAGGGGCTAGTTAATTCCTTCCCCTCAATCTCACGCGGAGAGCAATTATTGTCCGGTCAATCATTGGTTTTCATTCATACCTGCCTGTTTTCATTACTAGGATATGAGGCGCCCGATTCTTACGAAGGCCCTGACGCAACCTGTGTTAACCATGGCATTAGGTCGAACGCTGGTTAGCGACGAGGGCGTATCCACCATACTTCACTGTAATGAACTAACTTTCTTCCCTTATCACTTATTTTCACACAAATCACAACTACAAATCGTGAATTAATTTCATTAGAAATATAAAGAAAATACTTACATAAACGTTGGATAAAAATTGTGATCCGTATGGGAATCCAGAAGGCGGTTTAAATAGTGGTGAAATTAACTCATTAAGAGTACTTTGAGCAGAACGTGCGGTAGGCTGTCTGATGGTGGTATCCCCAGCGTCCGTTCCGTAGTCTTCGTATAATATCTCTACATTACGAAAATAAATATACTATTTTAGTATGGTCAAGTTTAATTAGTTTAATTTAGGCGGGTCTCGTGTGATATCATGACAAGAGAGAAAGAATAAACTGCGTTTCTGTTCTATGTTATCCATAACACACGAATGTGTTTAAAAGTTTAACTCCTACTGGACCTTTTTGCGCTATATACAGTATACAGTATGTAAAAAAAAATATCGACGAGAATCTGGTACATTATTTATTTTCATTAGTAACTAACTTACCGGTACACTCGAGTCCATCTCCACTGTAACCCTCATCACAAGCACACGTGTAACTTCCTTCAGAGTCTGTGCAAATTGCGTTCACGTCACAGCTACTCGAGCCTAGTGCACATTCGTCTATGTCTGAAAATACAAATTAAAATACTAATATTATAGGCGAGAGAGGGTTCAAAGGCTTTATCTGTGGCAGCGACACGATCTGTTCCGCGTGCTGCGGAGAATATGTACTTAGGCCTATAGTACTATTGTTGTTTGTCGCAGCCAGACATAAGATCAAAGGACTGTTACGAGTTCCTATCTTTGCAATGCGATCTAGTGTCCTGTTGCTATACCCACCCACTCTGCCACATCATCACGTCTAAGGCCCATTTACACTAGGACGATAACGATCAACGATAAATAGATAAAGGCCTACATACATTTTTCTTAAATAAAGCACAAAAAAATTACAAACTAGAGCACAATAATTTATGCTTTCATTGATAATAATCAAATGACGTCATCATTAATACAAACAATAAAATCGTTGTATTGTCACGATATTATTCAATCATGACGCCATTTGATTGGGCGTGTGAAAATAATTTTCATCAAAGGAAGCATAGATGGTTATCCTATAGTTATAGGATGAAAACTTTTTCTTTTGTTTTATGTAAGAAAAATCTATTTATCGTCGGTCGTTATCGTCCTAGTGTTAAAAGTAGTTTCTAATAGAAACAATTTCATGTAGGCCTAAAGACATTATGTAATGTAGACTTATTTATTTCGGTATAGGGCCTATGTATTTATATAACTGTGTAATTTGAACCGGCTGAAAAGAACCAATAGCATTCATATCCACAATTTCCCATGATGACTGGCGAATATTTCTTATTTCTCTAAAAAAAACTGTTTTTACAGACTAATTTTAACATTCCAAAACAATCTTAAATTTCACCTTTTAAACTCTTTAATTTAGATTTTTTTTAAATATGTGTTTTTTATATTTAATTAGGATTATTTATATTACTACATAAATAGTTTATATATTTTTATATTTAATTAGGATTATTTATATAATCTATGGGACCACATATCTGCCTATCATTACAGTCTTTTTTTTTATTTTTTTTTATTCAATGTTTTTGTAATGTTGATAAAGCGTGGTTCCCAGTAGAACGCAACGCAGCGACGTATTGACGCAAGGTGCTGTATTGCGTAATCACAAGTGGGAACCGACGACGCAATAGTGCTGCATACATCTCATGTTTTATTATTAGAAGGGAATTTGCTTACGTTGCGTAGATTATATGTAATAATAATGCATTGCTGTACTATTTTTGTTATAATAATAGTTGAACTGGTGGTTTGAATTAGAAAGTATAAAACATTGAGTCAAAACTGGGATTACAGAATTTCATTCATTATTACATTATAGTTTACATTATTGTACATTGCAGTAGCAGGATTGAAGTTAAGCGTGATTCCCACTAGAACGCAACGCAGTGACGTATTGACGCAAAGTGTTGTATTGCATAATCACAAGCACCAGAATTCCTTCAAATAGTGACACTAAAAATAACAGTCTACTGTATTTGCTAACCTATTTGTCAAATACATTGAACGTAATATAACTGAATAGTTAAAAGCGGGCCAAACCAAAAGATATACTGACCCAGCAAATTCGAAATATGATACAACCCACCCCTATTAGATATTACGTATTCAACAATTGCTTTAGTATACGCATAAGCATTCCTTCATTTGTAATAATGGAAACAGTTTGACACCAATATCGAATTTTGTGATACAGTTGTTTACATTTGATTAAATTACGATCTGCTCTCTGTTACGCATTACATCTCAATAGTTTCAGGAATACATGTTTGTTACCGCCATGGAAAAACTCAAAGTTGGCGATGAGCATACAAAAAGCAGTATCTGTGTTTGAATTCTATAAACACGAGCGAAAAGCATGTAAAAACAACAATTTGGTGATGACGCGCCCATCAACTGTGTGCCTTTTCGCGATGTCACTGATGAATTCATTTCAGTTAATTTCATAAATAATACAATTTCGTCAACCACAAATATTTCGTATCCTTGCGGGAAGCCCGAAATACAAAAGAAAATATTGACAATGGGATAAAATCGGGATAAGGTGATTTGGTCTTAGCAAACGGATCTACGAATCAAAGAGTTAAAATTTAATGCGCGTGATATAAATTGATTATTACACCCACGTCGTTCACACTCGATCCGTCTCAATTAATTAAAGTAACACAAACAATTTGTATAAGCAACAATTAATATATCACCCTTTCCAAGTTAATCATAAAGCTAAATGAAAAGATAAAATAAAACAAGGGTAACTCCATATATAGAGACATTGAATTTCGTAATGTGTTTTGTTTGTTTGAAGTTTCTCCGGTTTGTTTATTTCATCTCAGATTATTAAGTGGATTTTCTGGTATAAAAGGCCTTCCCTAAAGGCAAAGAATAACAATAGTAGGAGTTAAGCAAGACGTCTGTTGACTATCGTGACTGTGATATTAGCGGATCCGCTTCAAGAATGTATTGTTTATGACTTAATTTAAAATTCCGATGTTGTGGCATGAATTAATTGTGTGGTTACACCCATTTTTATAGTTCCACTTCAAATGTCCTTAGGCATCTGAATGCGGAGTCGTCACCGCGCGATTCTAGGACAAGCCATTTCAAGGACGTTCTGAATTGTAGGGAGTTGGCTTGGAGTTGTGGTTGTATTTTCACGGTTAAGTTGTCGAGATATGGCCTACGTGTTTAAATGTTATACTTGCATCCTAGGAATATCGTATCATCAAGCGCTTGTCAAATAAACATGTTTTCTGTGAACTACACTTTTACGATTAATTGTTAAGGCTCCCTTTGTTTTCATTATACAGTACTATTCATGGACATACTGAGAGGTCTGACATACCAGGGAGATGTAAAATCTCCCTAGACATACTACACCCTACGAACATTGTATCAAGCGCTTGAGACAAACGCCTAATATGTTTACCAAGAAATATGATGTGTTGTTAAACGCGTCAACTTACTTATACATGTCGACCCGTCACCCTCATATCCTGCTACGCAATCACAGGAGTAAGAACCAATGATGTTAGTGCATTCTGCATTGCTATCACATGTGCCCTGCTGTTGGCATTCATCAATATCTAAACAAAATAAATATGATAATATATTATCAATAGGATTTATAAGATACTGTTTATAACCTTGTATTAGCAGGATCTTTTACCGAGACACCAAGCCCACACCCAAACCACATAATCTTGTATATTCGTATTAATATCTGTCATAGTGTACTAGCGTAGGCATATATTTGTTTTAATGTATGCTATTATTAGACTCTAAGATGTATAATAGTATAAGACGGATTCTTTTATGCATAAGATTAATGCTACTTTTAAGTGTACACAATATTATTTTGTTTTTTAGAGTGACATACCACAGACATTTCTATAATTACATAAAGTAGTTAGCAATATACAAGGTTTGAACTCATAGAATTCTACTGAAGCTGGCCCTTAATATGCAATCCTTTCTTAGGGAAGATACCCTTATTAATAAATCAGGGACAATATATGTTTTAAAACTAAAGATCCCCTATTCAGGGGACACTCAGTAAGAGGATACTTAGTTCATTGTATTTAAATTAAGCTTACCTAAACAGCGTTTAGATACACCTTCACCGAACGAACCATCATTACATGTAAACGTGATAGGGGTCGCGGGCTGCAGGTCATATCCATCGTTACAGCTGAATTGAATTGTGTCACCGTGGTCGATTGCTGAACTGCCCGTCACAGCTCCATTTTCCGGTGCATCTGGCCTAGTACACATAGCTATACAAATAAAAATAAGAAATCATATTAACCTAAGTAAAGATATATAAAGCACAGTAGAACCCAATAAAAGAGACATTTTCGGAGTGTTAAAATATACATGTATACTATCTGCATAAAAAACTGAGAGAAAAGGTCTAAAAACGAACAAATAAAAAATCCAACTTACTAAAACATTCGGGTAAGTTATCTCCAAAACTTTCGGCGATACAGGTAAGTTCCGCATCGCCTACCATTGTAAAACCAGTATTACAAGCGTACCTTATCACCTGATTGTTAAGATATCTTCTTCGGTGTATTTCTGGGTATGTCTGTTCGCCATTCCTTAATGGATTTGGGGAAAGACAGCTTCCCTCACATATTGCAGATGTCTCATCAAAATCACCGTATGGGCAATCAAAGTGAAATTCATCGCAAAATCGGTCTGTCTCGATACAGTAGGCGTCTCCACATCGTGTTTGTGTTGACGTACACTCGCCTAAAAAGCATTATTTCATATTAATAAATCATTATAATACATTTTGAATCAGATAACTAACAAGTTAATTTCTTTAAATTAAGATATCTAGTTCTACAACAAAATTATGCTTCTCGAAATTAATCGTTTAAAAATTCATCAAAACACTGGCTGCATGACTTACTACATGAAAGTTCGTTTTCATCTGACCAATCAGGACAATCCATTTCCAAATCACAAAACTTGTGCTCCGAAATGCATTCACCATCGGTTACTGGACAACGGCGAAAGGAACTTGGACATGTCACATCTAACAAGATAAGAGTGGACGTTGAAAAGCGGGTACACGAGGGAGTTTGCAAAGTGATTATTATTATTATTGATACAAGTATGAAAAAGAACAACAGCAAACAGTACCTCCAACTTCTATTGAAAATGTGCACATGCCCACAAGACCATAAATATCAACTGCTTCAAATGTTACCATGTACGTTCCAACGTCGAAGTCTCCTGGCGTGATGTTCGAGCTTTTGTAAATATCTTCAACTTGCACATTGTCCGTTGCAGTAGCGCTTGTCCAGTTAACAGACACAGTTGACTCGCCCACAGATAATCTATAAGCTTGATTACTTGGGCAGTTAAGCCTTGGTACCTCATCATCTGCGGTAAAAGTATATTAGTTAATACAAGTTGAATAAAATGGCAAAAGTTAGGCTACGCAATAAGGCGGCGTTGGGATTTTGAGAGCGCGAAAACATGCCGTGCTCTGACAGCGTAATGTTACAAGTTTTTCTTTGTCGCATAATATATCGACAGATCGCGGTAAAATGTTCACAAGGAGCAAGAAGCATAAACTTTCTGTTTAATGAAACAAAATTACCAATGCTACGAAATGAACCAATGACAAGAATAAACATAATAGGTGTGATGTAATAATATAAAATATTGCTTTAATTATGTTTAGGTCAACTGTAAATTATGTTTGGGAGAATAAATGGTTTAAATGAACTGCGTAATAAACAATAAAAGCTATTCATACCGAATACAGAGACATTAAATGAACAATAATTTGTATTCCCAGCCTCGTCCGAGAATGTATAAATAACTTCATAATATCCTATAGGAAAAGACGTTCCTGAATAGTAATTCTGCGTCACTGTGATCCCGGAATCGCCAGCGTTATCTGTCACTTGTGGCTCTATCCACATGGCTGTACCATTCTTCACTCCTTCATCCGTACCAACTAATAACGTAGCGTCAAAACAGTAGGTAATTTGCGGTGCTTCTATGTCTAGATAAATAAAATAAAGCACTTTTTTTAGTCACCAGATTCTCGATAATAAACAGCAACTAACATTCTTATATCTTACAGTCCATTATAATGTGCACATATTTGTTATTCTTTGGTAAGTATAAGCATAGAAAATTATTTATCCATGGTATAAGTTAAAATGTTAACTGGTTCTCGGTACTGTAGCTAAATTTCCTCAGTATCATAGGCAAATTCCGTTATACAGTGTCACACGTAGAACATGTGAGGCTTGTATCATCAAAATCCTTAACCTAACCTTCCGTGATACAGAGTACATCGCATGTGAAATATGTATTACGGAATCTGTACTATGATACAAAACATAATTAATACCGTTTATATTATGGCCTAACTTACCTTCACAATCGAATTGATTCATTGCGAGTTGAAAGCCACTGTTACACCCGCACGTGTACCCGCTACTTGTATCCTGACAATATCCATTAACTAAATCACAATTATTTAATACTTCGAAAGAACATTGATCGGGGTCTACAAGAAATAAATCAAATATTAATTATTTTTTATTTAAGTACGTTCTTTTGTGGCGTGATAAAAGAATAAAGGGCACAACAATGTATCTATATGTAAATAACATGTCAGTATTTCAATTTAAAACAAGTATGAAACGCAACCAAAATATGGTTGTTGAGAAACAAATCTACTAAATTATAGTATAAAAATGTGTTACTTAAGGCAATTAAATTTTTGCTTAATTCCAGTTAAATTCTCAGTAACAATTTCGGTCATATTGATAATCCATTAATGTACTGTCAACCCAAAAAATGCCCTTTTAAATGGCCTAGCATTCGTCAATGATCTTTTGATTTGATTTATTTGTATCTCATTAAAAACATACAAAATGTATGATACAAGATATATAAATATATACAATTACAATTTAAAAGACTAAAAAAAGGGGTAAAGAATAGCTCATGAAAGTCCCGATGTGGGACTTATTTCCAATGGGGTCCGCAATACGTAGAAGAACAAATTTTGAACAAAACAAAGACGAAAAGTTAACAATACATTAAACCACGGAGAAACAATTTATTATTTCTCCATGATTCAACATACTTAAAAACACTAGTACATGAGTTTCAAGATATTACTTTTGTGTGAGAATACCAAATCGCACTATCATCGCTATGGTGGATAAATTGAATAAAAGTAGGGGTCATTTTATAAAACAAATAATTAATGTTTAGTATTCGTTGAATGGAAAGAACAGTTCATTCATTTTCATGCTCTATTTGTATATTTATTGACGTGGGGCTGTCTCGTGGGTATAAGCTTAGATACACCCAACAATGAAAAGCCACTAAAGGTGGTGCAATGCCATTCATTATTTCATAATCATTTCGTAAGACCGCGCTTATGAAATACTCGTTTTTTCATGGTCGCCCAAATGGGCGTTGCTTTTGAACTTATAACGATTCATGGTCGAATGCATTTACGTGTGAACAGGCACCAAATTGTATAGTTCAATTTGATTGACAACATTTAATGCTTTCTTGAAAGATTCTTGGTTGAATATAATATTTCAGTAAAAACTTTGTGGTATCATACGATATGTAATTCTTTCAAACGTTGTATTGAGACAACAACCGCAGTGGGCGTGTATAAATATAGAAAAGTTTCTTAGACGATAATGTGTCGCCATTATTTTAAAGAAGGAAAAAAAATGACAATGCATCGAAGAAAGATCACAGTTTTTATGCTAACCATTATAAATAATAATACAACGTTTGTGATCTTTCTTTAATGCAATTTTTTTCATATATTATATATCTTTTTTTTTCAGATTAGTATAGGCCTAGTTGTACTTTGAACTGTAGAGCGGGGGAGAGATTTTTTAACATTCTTTCATGTGTTTTAACAAACATTGTTGTTGGATGAGTGGAATGCAAAATGCGTGTTTGGTGGTATGGATGAAACTGCCGATTGGACTTTCTATAATATAATAAAATATAATATAACAATTTATATAGCGCAAATATCCACTAAAAGTGCTCAAGGCGCTAACAATAATACCAATAATGTTTTATGCCAAACAGAGTGCATGCTATATGACATGATCTGTATACGTGTGTAAACATTTCAAAATCTATTTTGGTGGGAAAGATGGTTGGTGGACTATATCAAATATAGTCGCCACTCCTCATTGATCAGAAACTCGCACAGAATATCGGGCTTTTTTAGGGTTGCTACCTACCTTCTGTTGTTACTTGTGGAGTTGTTGATTCTGTAACGTCTGTAACCCCTTCAGTGTATAAATCCATTGTAGTTGATTCATATACGGTTGTTTCTGTAAAAGAATAAATGAATGTAATTATGGTAGTGTATAATGAAATGCGTGTACGGGCATTGTATTATTATACATTCGTTATAACCTCGTCAACAATCGTCTTGGTCAATTAAGCTCCATGCCAAGTTTGACATTTTTTATCTTGCGTCGTTGCAACAATTACCCGATTCTATATCTTTACACGGCAAATTCCGTAAAACAGCATGAAAGGTTATGTTATTATCTATGATACTAGGTGACATTAGGCGTTCCATAACCGGCGGCCGAAGTGATAAGACAGCGATCTCCGTGCAAGTGCTGCCTTTTTTTAAAACTTTACTTATGTCGCTTGAAAACAGTCGGGAAAACAGAATTAAATACTTTCATATACAAAAACCTATATATTTTGCCCTGGCCCAAGTTCCATTCTGTAATTAATTAATTTAGTGACCAAGCTAAAAATTAAAAAAAACACAGCCACTCCCTCCCATGAGAAAATCGTCGATTTTACGTTCAATGTTTTATAATGACTTGACAAAATTAAATTGATAATTGATAAAAATATTGTAATAAATAGCGCCTTCGTTAAAAATAAACTGGTTTACAGTGAAAAACAAATTAAATATAATATAATAATATACACAAAATAAAAAACACCACTCCACCTACATCGAGCATGATAAACTTTTTGAAAACATTTTGTGGCATAAGAGGACGATTTTCCACTAGGCGAATTTGTTCGCGCGAATCGAAAGCGCCAGCTTATACGCAAGCGTATTCCCTCTCTACGGTATGCATATAAGCTGACGCTTTCTATTCGCGCGAATATATTCGCCTAGTGGAAAAACGGCTTAAATATTTATACGATGTTTCTCGCTGGTCATTTTAAAGATTCTTGTAAAAATTTGAAAACCGGCATGGGCGTAGACCGATAGACCATTGACAATACTTCATTCATCTATTGTATAATTGTGAATGAGTTTTTTGTTTTCTTTGACCTTCTTCACATTACTGCGGACCATACAGGATTTACTAATTCCTCTATGTGTGAACGAGTCATTTTCGTACAATAATAGACGAACAATAGGTAAACAATTTCAAGGAGGAACATCGTCTTAAAGGTTTCTATTGGAATGCATTAAGCAGTTGTAAAAGTCCTGGTTTATTTAAGAAAAAGCCAACAGATTTGCATAGTATAAATAAAAACTATTTTAGTATTTTAATGTTATAAATCGAATTATCACAGAACATGATAATATTATGTTCTGTATGTTATATTATGACACATTCGGTACCTAAAGGTACCACCGGCGTTTCTGGCCGCAGTGTTAAAACATCTATTACATTGTCCTTCTTTCGTGTTACGGGAAAGTGTCCCTTAAAATAATATGGGTCTTTCAAAGGATTTGTCCTAGTTTAAATTTTCTGACCATCATTATCTTTCTGAGGAAAATGGGCTGAATAAGTATTAGTTTAAAAGATTAAATAAATGAGATTGAATAATAAGTTCTATATACTCTGTCTCAAATAATTGCGAAAAGTGCAATTTCTATTTTCTCACTCTTATAAATCGGTTTAAGTATCTAAAATATTAAATAGAATTTAATTACCAAAGATTTATACGTAGTCATTGAAAATTAATATTGTATTGCTAAAGAGAACTTACTTATTTTTTTTAATAAAAATTGTTAATTAATTAACGTTTTACAATAATTAACGATAATAGAATAAAATGGGAAAAAAAAGAAGAGTATAAAAATCCACTTACCTAATACACAGCATGGCAGTAAAGTTAATATTATTATTATGTGTTTAATAAATAATGTCTGGCTCCACGACACGATCCCCATTGTAAACAGTTTTTGCACGAAATATAAAACGATCAAAAAGTTTCTTTTTAAATTGAATAAAATATTTTAAAGCAGAGTTAACAAATTATATCCAATTGTTTATCCATAATAATTTGCAGGTTGAAATAAAATACAGGTGACAGTTGTTCTGATGAATAATATGTCAAACTATCTGTCATACAAAATGCGCAATATTATCCCGTATGCACTCTCAGTCGTGTGGTTTGCGGAGTTACTAAGTTTTGTGTTTTCTCGAGTACATAAGGGCCATCACGCCTCCTATCTATTGACTATTGGGACACCTGACTGAGCATTGTCAATGGATTATGTTAAGATCAGAAAACCATTCATTGAGAATTGACGTAATTGAGATCTACTATCCCAGTGTTTTTTTTAATAAGTCATTTGTTTTGTCTTCTTTCACAAATATTTTTGACAGTTTGGGTTGGTTTTATGTCCGTTTAATAGTTTTGTCTGTTGGGCGTTGTGCTTGCTTTGTGGTGTTGTTATGGTATTTTACTTGACAATGGTATTGCGTACAACTCTCTGTTCTGAACGATAAATTATGAAAGCGTAATCATTAATTGTATTGTCTTCGTAAAGGCACAAAGTGGTCAATTGGTAGAGCGCTTACACATCTAACAAACAATCGATTCGCGTACGGTGTCAAGCAACAAGAAACTCCGCACACGGGGTATATCAAGCGGGGTTACTGGCATAAACAGTAACTCATGCGGGAGAAAGTTTTTAGTCCGCAGGCAAGAAACTGCCGGAGATGTTTATTGTCGATAGAATACGAGAATCGAGTAACTCGGTGCGTGTTACAACCTGTGGTATTTTTTACGCTCGCTTATTTAGTAATATTTACGTTACAAATGTATTTATTCAATATACATAAAAACGGTAACGTTAGTGATCCGGCCAACAACTCAAATATTATTTCCTCCGTGCTCACATAAGCTAAAATAAAGTATGATATTGTAAAGGCAATTTACAGGAATTGATGCCTTACTTCTCATCACTCACACGCGGTCTACAGTTAGGCCTACACGCAGGAATTGCTGCCTTACTTCTCATCACTCACACGCGGTCTACAGTTAGGCCTACACGCAGGAATTGATGCCTTACTTCTCATCACTCACACGCGGTCTACAGTTAGGCCTACATGCAGGAATTGATGCCTTACTTCTCATCACTCACACGCGGTCTACAGTTAGGCCTACACGCAGGAATTGATGCCTTACTTCTCATCACTCACACGCGGTCTACAGTTAGGCCTACACGCAGGAATTGATGCCTTACTTCTCATCACTCACACGCGGTCTACAGTTAGGCCTACACGCAGGTTTTTTCTTCTAATGAAATGTATTTATATTGTTAGAAGGTGTGCATGGCGAAATCAATAATTATGTTGATATAAAGTTTGCGGTACACAACGTATATTTAGTTCTGACTGACTGACATTTCTATCAGTATACTTTGATCTTCCTCGGGAGTGAGAATGCACAATGTCCGGCCCGTAACTGGAAATATAGTATAAACTCAACAGAACTAAATATAATATAATAGACCGCAAACTTTATATCAACGAAATGTATTTAATTGTGGTGTGGCTTTGGCAAGTGACAATAACGACATTTTGACATCAGCTGTTTATTACAGTTCAGTATTTTTTAATAACAAAATCATTAAAACGATATTTACAATACTAACACAACTCATTGTTGAGATTGATTTACTTATACCTGAGACAACAATGTAACACAGCAGTGCGTAACGCAGAGGCCTGATGCCCCTGGCTTAAGCTTGGTTCTCACTAGCGACGCAACGTAACGCAATCTACGCAACGTAAGAAAATTCCCTTCCAATCATTGTGTTTGCCCCCGCCTGCGTGAAATCAAACCTACGATGTTTGCAGCACTTATTGCATCGTCGGTTCCCACTTGTGATTACGCAATACAGCACTTTGCGTCGATACGTCACTACGTTGTGTTTAGTGGGAACCACGCTTTAAGAACCCCCAAGTGGCCCTCCAACGCGGGAGGTCTCGGCATGCCTGTTTTTTTCCCTCTGGATACTGCTCAGAGGCCCTCATAAGATCCGGGGCCCCTGGGTTTAGCCAGTGAGCGCTCATAGAAGTTACGCCAATGCACAGACTACCGTCATTAATGATGAAACAAGTGCTGCTGTCGGTTGAATAACGTACGAGACAAACGTTATCCCCATAACCGCTGTCGAATTAAAGTTTGATTTCCACTATAGTTGAAACCAAGCTTTAAGTACAACAACCGAAACTTGTTCATAATCGCCGCTGTCAGTAAACGCCTCAACGTCGAGTAAATATACGTAACACGTCGAAAGAGTGGCTATCAATCCGAACCATACCATTTTTAGGGTATCTGCATATCAAGAAGAAAATTCCGGGTTCGAATCTCGGATGGGAGTATTTTTCTCATTCTCAAAAAAATTGAATAAAACTAAATTTATATTTTCATAATTTGTCTTTCCCAAACATCCATAAACTATAATTATGAATAATAATATGTTGTCAAATACGACACATGATTGAATTGTGTTTGACTGTCTATGGGTAGAATCGAACCGGCGCTATAATAAAAAAGCACCATATTCTAACGACAGTATTCGAATAATTTCGAAAACGAAATAATTGCACTAATATAGAACCATACCACCAGATACCTTTGAGTCATTAAACTACTACGTGGCACCTGCTGCATTGCATAATAGTAGAGTAGTAATAAAGAGTAGTTTGTATACACTATCTACAATATCTTTTCTTGTTTATGGGTCTTGCGTGACAAGAAATCCCTTTTTGCAAGATCATATATTAATGGTATTGTTGTATTGTTTTATTATATATTACCACTTTTTTTATTGTATTGTTTACCATTGATAGAAATTAATAAATGTTGAATTATAATTATTATCCTATAACTACCGCCCGGACAATTACCACCAGGAAAACTACTACACTAGGATAACTACCCCCTAGGACAACTACCGCCCGGACAATTACCACCCGAACAACTACACCCTAGGACAACTACCCCCTAGGACAACTACCCACTAGGACAACTACCCACTAGCACAACTACCCCCTAGGATAACTACCCCTAGGACAACCACCCCCTAGCACAACTACACTCCTAGGACAACTACCCACTAGGACAACTACCACCGAAGGACAACTACCCCAACTACCCACTAGGACAACTACCCACTAGGACAACTACCACCGAAGGACAACTACCCCAACTACCCACTAGGACAACTACCCACTAGGACAACTACCCACTAGGATAACTACCACCCGGACAACTACCCCCTAGGACAACTACCCCCCTCTAGGACAACTACCCCCTAGGACAACTACCCACTAGGACATCTACCCCTAGGACAACTACCCACTAGGACAACTTCCCCTAGAACAACTACCCACTAGGACAACTACCTCCTAGGACAACTACCCCCTAGGACAACTACCCACTAGGATAACTACTACCCGGACAACTAGGGCAATTTCCACAGGACAACTATTTTATATATTATTTTATAAAATCATGATGTACATGCGTTGTATAAGGTGTACAAATCAACCAAAACGAGCCAACGCCATAGTAGAAAAACACACCGTGTGTTATCCGCTTTGTAATCCAGTCTATATGTACAAACGTAGGGTATACTCCGCATAATATAGTACAGTATAAAAATATTTTTATGCCGAAAATATAAAATTTATAATGTATATTTTACTGTAAATTTGAACTACTATAACCTATTCCCTTTTATCGTCATATCTTTTTCGTAGGGTTTACTCAGCATAATATAATACAATATCAAAATATTTTGCTTTAAATATAAAATGTATAATGTATATTTTAATGTAAATTTGAACTACTATAAAATATTCCATTTTATCTATTTTCATCTATTTCAGCATAAGCGTCATTTAGTATTTCATTGACCACTGACGTTTCATACGCCTGATTGTTAAATTCTACGTGATTTTTCTTTGTTTCTTGATTGTCTACTGGTACATCAGCCATGCTAAAACCACTGTTTAGTGCACCGTCTGTGTAGTCATCATCCAGTACATCACTAACATCTTTTGACCTGTCGACAAAAAAAATCAACCCCATATTATTATTATTATTCGGTTATCCCATAAATGGTAAATGCCTTCTATTTAAAAAAAAATTGACGCTTATGTTCCCACGCAATATCGTCCTTGAATGAATGGTGGATGCCTTTGAATTATACATGTACATTCATTATTAATCGCAAACAATATTTGAACACTTTTAATTCACATTGTAGGATTTTGAGCTTTTGAACCTTAGTTCTCCATCGAATTATGAAAATCATATTTTGTTTATGATCCTTCTTTTAAATCGAATTTTCTTTCAGTTGGCGACCCGTATATCCATGATCAACCTAACTTCTGTCTACACTATCAAACTATGTGACAATAAGATGTGATGTGTTCATATTATATGGACATGATGATGTCGTATCACTACCACATTTAAGCATATCACTACCATATTTGAGCACATCAAACTTTTTTGTCAAACTAGTTAGATAGTGTAGACAGAGCTTTACATTCGGCGCCGTGTTTCTGATCATGCGCACAATGACTTTTTCCCTCGATAGAGGTACGTATCGATTAATTTAATTAATTTATTTTTTACAATTTAAAACATATTTATACAGGATAAAAACATATCAGGTATTGTATATGTAGCACCAGTTTTACATATGGTCCTGTTTATAGAAAATAAAAG
Source organism: Antedon bifida (assembly GCF_963402885.1). Classification (NCBI taxonomy): domain Eukaryota; kingdom Metazoa; phylum Echinodermata; class Crinoidea; order Comatulida; family Antedonidae; genus Antedon; species Antedon bifida. Next base: position 8,984,411 of record NC_136226.1, on the reverse strand, counting down.
GTTAACAAAATTCTTTAAAACTTGCTAAAACAATAAAATAACAATACAAAGACAAACATATATAGGCCTATGTACATTTACGATAAAAGGATTGAAAATGCAAAAAGGAATAAAACAAATTTGTAATTGACCTAAGCACGGACTTAAAAAGAGGCAATAAAATAGTTTTAAAAAGACAATTTCTGAAATGAATCCCCAAATACAATCATCGATCGATAGGTGCGTATCGGAAAGGAATTAATAAAAATAACCCCAAAACAATTGAATTATAATAATAAATATAATCATAAACTATATAACGCCAAGATAATATAGTAATATCCTATGAACTCTAAAACCGTTAAATCAATGAACTCGACTTGGGTGTGTTGTTTACACCGGTCTTATAGGCGTGTGCATCGTGCTAAACACGTCACCGGTCAGTTATTAAATATTTTCCTTTGATTACCGGTGTTGAAGGATAACATTTGCTGCCCATGTAACCGAATCAACAAATTCTTTGTCATTGTATTCATTAATCCGACAAGTATTGTTGCTAGTTTCCGGTAAAGTTATAAAATTATGAAACAAATAAAACTACTAACGTATTAACTTCATGTGGGTTGTGATGTGCGCATTGGGCCGGCTAGGTTCCTCCCAAATAAAACTACTAACGTATTAACGTCGTGTGGGTTGTGATGTGCGCATTGGGCCGGCTAGGTTCTCCCAAATAAAACTACTAACGTATTAACGTCGTTTGGGTTGTGTATGCGCGCATTGTGCCGGCTAGGTTCCCTTATGAATCGAACCTCACAACCAACTGCATTTTATTTTTTATTATATCCTAAAAGCATTCATATTTTATTTGTTCATTAATATGACGGCACCATCAGTGTCATACTGAATCAAACAAACTTAAAAACAACTTAGGCCTATATAAGTTTTAGAAAAATCTAAAATATAAACTGTGAAAATGTTCAATAAAACAAAAGAACATTCAATTTAATTGTTAATTTACTGATTAAATTAATGTTAAACCATGGGATCTAGAGTGAACGGAAAATAATGCAACGAGAATTGTAATTTCTTATAGTATATTGGGAATAATAATGTATAGTCATCCAGTGGCGTAACGCAGAGGCCTGAGGAAACCTAAGTGGCCCTCCAAGTTCCAACGTTTTTAGCATTTTTGGCATATTTTAATGCCTGTTTTTTTTCCTATTGGCACTGCCCCCCATAAGCTCCGGGCCCCTGGGGTTAGCCAGTGAGCGCTAATCATATCTCAAATGAATCGATACTTCGATATTTTTTCCTTGTAATAATAATAACGTAACAAAAATAAAACTGTACTGTTAAGTACAAGAAGACACGATCTCATCTCAGGATGCCATTTCACCTGAAGGACATCTTTGACTTATATATATTTTGCTACCATTAAGAATAATAAATTTTAACTTATTATTATTATTCTTATTTGAATGTTTTGTATTTTTTAGAATAAAGTTCCATTTAAACGAAAACAATATTTACCCCCAGGACACTTATCCATATGATAATACTACAGGATAATGTACATTTTGTATTAATCATTGAAGTGTATAATTGAATGAAAATAATTATTAGTTACCTGTACCTATCTTTTCTGGTAACAAATATCGCAATAAACACCGTTCCTGCTGATAACCCAAAAATGAGAAACATTAACCAAATCCAATTTTCTTCAAACCATCCCTAAAAAAGATTACAAATAAATTTTAAAAAAATGAGGCATTATCTAATAATTTCACATCCTGGAGTGGAGTGCTTTGTGAAATCTGGTGAGCACCGTCACGACTCAATGACGTCACTTTGTAAACCAGCCCAAGTTTGGCAACTTATTCTAAAGAAGGTGGCGCACTTCAGTTTCACTTCTTCGGAAATACTCAACAAAAACAATTAATAAATAAATTAACAAACAACGATAATAGCTATGGTATTTATTTAATAGCCAGTATTTTAGTTTGCGCTCCATACCTTATCTTCTGTATATTCATCCTTTGGCACCGCTTCTCCTGTGAAAGGTTTTGCTCCCAAACTTTCTTCAATTACTTCCGGTGGTGTTTCTGCGACCTTTGACTCGATTTCTTCACTAGATTGAGCAGTGTTGTTAACAATTATTATGAATTGTACTTTACTGACAGGTTCTCTAAAGATGAGGAAGACAATACAACATAGCAGTAGTGTAGAAAAATTGTAATGGTTGTTGTTAGAAACGTAGTAGGCCTAATCATAATCCGTTATCCACATTGTCTCCGCCACGTGAGTGATGAATCTGTGTTTCGCCACTCCAATTCAATTCAATTAAACATTTATTCTTCTGGCTGTTGTATATAAATTCTGTTATCATTAACATACTAAATGGTGGTCGAACTGCGTCTTAGCCCTACAATCGAACATTCTTTGTCACCTTCGATATTTTATGAATTACAGATACCATCATCTCTTTATCATTATTGGCAAGCTTCGCAGTGTTTCGGCAATCATCACAATTTTACACATACGGTAACTTACCCAGTTTCAACAGAAACATATTCTTCTACAGAGAGTATTTCAACGTTAATTTCGTCATTCGTCTGTGACGAGTAACTGTATATTTCTGAGATATCGTCTGCCAACTCATCTTGATTTGATACGCTTCCCGCCAAGAAAAATGTATATGACGAAGTAGAGATTTCTAAAACAGAAAAACAAACAAAATAACGAACGGCTTGATAGGGATTTAGGTAGAAGCAAAACAAAATTATTTCTTAAACTAAAACTAAAAGTAATGATACAATATTATGGAATGCAATCATGACGAGAAACATACGAGGTTAGTGAAAAAGAGATAGATAACCATGAGCGAATATTCACTATCCCTTTTAAAGGTACCGGCAGCAAACAAACAAACCTTTTTTTGGCATGATAAAGGATTTGAACCCGGGAGTCGGTAGCCGAGTATCCTACCCACCAACCTCAACTCCACTCTCCAGTTTTTTTTATAATTTTTCTATTTTTTTCTCCCAAAATTAAGCTTTTCTTTCTAAAGGAGCGCGCATTAAATATAGGGGGCATGACGTGGGTCTTTACATCAATCAACTAATGAGAATACTCAACAGTCAGTCTAAACATGGAACTATAATATAAGAGTAGGATTAATATAGGCTCTCAGAATATGTTTTTTATGTGAGGTATAAAACAAATATTGACATGCGTTTATATACCGATATGGTTCAAATTATAACCCTCGGTGATCTGCAGGATAGTATATATAACTCAATTTGAAGTATCGCCTTGGGTTATAATTAGAACCATGCCCCGCAACCTGGTCAATATTTGTATACTGTAATACCCTCTTACCTATTTCGCAACGATCGCCGGTAAATTCCTGAGCACAGGAGCAGGTATAACTTCCACCATCCGTTTCTTTGCATTCTCCTTGATTGAAACATGGTGATGAACTGCATGGATTGAAAACCACGTCACAGTCTGTACCTACAAACCCGTTTCCACATTCACATCTATATTCAAATAATATTGGAAAGTTTATAGTTTTGATTGTTGGTTTCTTAACTAGGGAAAACATGCCCATAGTAAGAATTGTGTATATGTAATTAGTGTTAGTAAGTAGAGACACATGGTATAGTCGGTAGGCAGGTAAAATTGTCGAACGAACCCCAATTTTATTGAAGTGCCCTTTTCAAACGTGAGACCAGCAGCAGCAAATGTGATGATAAATGTGCTTGACTAGCCTAGCTCATTACGATTTTTGCCCTCTTATAAAAAAAGAAAGAGAAAGATGAACTCCCTCCCACCCAACCCTCTCCCATTCTTCTCCACCACTGTAAAGGTCTTGACAAGGGGCTTGAGAATACAAATATCAGTAGTGTCATGTAATCGACAGCTTGGGTAATAATTGAAGATATACCTGTACTGTTTGTCTTCAGTTACACATGTTCCACCATTTTTACACGGCTCAAGTATACACAGATCATCGACTGTCTTACAGTTTTCTCCAGAGTAGCCAGCTTTACAGACACAGACGAATGCGCCAAATGTATTATTGCAGACAGCGTTATTAGGACAAGGGTTGTCAACTGCACATTCATCCACGTCCTGGTCACACAGGGTTCCCGAAAAGGTGATTGGGCAGACGCAGTAAAAGCTATCAATGTCATCTTCGCACGTTCCATTGTTTAAACACGGATTTGATGAGCATTCATCAACGTTCACGTCACAGAATTCTCCTACAAATCCGGACAGACATTGGCAGATGAAGCCATCTACCTCGTCAACGCACTGTCCATTATTACAGTCAACACCGTCACAGTCATTGATGTTTTCTTCACAATTTGATCCAGTATAGCCAGCGCTGCAATTGCAAAAATATTCACCGATAAAATCAGTACAGCTGCCATAAATACAAGGTGAGGAAGCACATTCGTTGATTTCGATGCCGCAGTTGACTCCTTCAAAGCCAACATCGCAGGTGCATACGTACTCGTCTACGTCGTCGGTACAGTCACCGTAGACACAAGGTGAAGATGCGCATTCATTGATATCCAGTTCACAGTTGATGCCATTAAAACCAGAGTCACAGTTACATGCGTAACCATTTACGTAATCAGTACAATTTCCATGGATACAAGGTGACGAAGCACATTCATCGATGTCCATGTCACAACTTATGCCATAAAATCCAGCTTGGCAGTCACACACGTAGCCATTTATTTTATCCGTACAGTTTCCATGGATACACGGTGACGAAACACATTCATCGATGTCCATGTCACAACTTGAGCCATAAAATCCAGCTTGGCAGTCACACACGTAGCCATTTATTTTATCCGTACAGTTTCCATGGATACACGGTGACGAAACACATTCATCGATGTCCATGTCACAACTTGAGCCATAAAATCCAGCTTGGCAGTCACACACGTAGCCATTTATTTTATCCGTACAGTTTCCATGGATACACGGTGACGAAACACATTCATCGATGTCCATGTCACAACTTGAGCCATAAAATCCAGCTTGGCAGTCACACACGTAGCCATTTATTTTATCCGTACAGTTTCCATGTATACACGGTGACGAAACACATTCATCGATGTCCATGTCACAACTTGAGCCATAAAATCCAGCTTGGCAGTCACACACGTAGCCATTTATTTTATCCGTACAGTTTCCATGGATACAAGGTGACGAAGCACATTCATCGATGTCCATGTCACAACTTGAGCCATAAAATCCAGCTTGGCAGTCACACACGTAGCCATTTATTTTATCTGTACAGTTTCCATGTATACACGGTGACGAAACACATTCGTCAACATCTTCGTCACAATAAGGCCCTTGAAACCCATCTACGCATGTACAGTTGTAACCGTTAATGGCGTCGATGCACGTTGCGTTATTCTTACACGGATTACTATCGCATTCATCAACGTTTACTTCGCATAATTTTCCATCAAATCCTGGTACGCAATCACAGGTGAAGTCAGCAATTAGATCACGACAAATTCCAGCATTCTGACATTTTACATCGACACAGTCGTCTGCGTTTATGCCACAATCACGCCCAATAAAGCCATTAACGCACTCACAAGAGTACGAATCAATGCTCTCCGTACATGTTCCATTGTTTCTACAGGGTATTGAAGAGCATTCATCGATATCCTCTTCACAGTAATCTCCTAAAAATAGACAACAATCTTGAAATCATGAAGCACAGTTCACCTTTACATGTAAATGTTATATATGGAACGCCACAGTATGGAGCGCCTTACATTATGATATTATAATATTTAAAATGATCTCACCTGCAAATCCAGGTAAGCAGATACAAATGAATCCGTCTAGCTCTCCTTGACAAGTGGAATTGTTCGTGCAGTTGTTATACCGACACATGTCTGGCATGTAAGTTGTACAGTTGCTACCGTACCAGTCATCCGGGCAATAACATTCATATCCATTTATCTAAAATGCAAAAATCATCATTTCTATTTTTAGTAGACATATTTCAATATTGATCATTCAGTTCCTCATCACTATCCTCAGACTAATTATAGTGAGAAAATAAATAATACTCACCATGTCTACGCATGTCCCATTGTTTTCACATGGTATGAATTCACAGTCATCGATGTCTACTTCACATAGCCCGCCCTCGAAACCTTCAGGACAAACGCACAGGAACCCGCCGAATTTTTCGACACATGAGGCACCATTTTGACAGGGATCTGCCATGCACTCCTCTACGTCGCGTTCACATAGCTGTCCTTGGTAGCCTATAGCGCATTCACAAAGGTATTCACCGAAACCGTCAACACATGTTGAGTTGTTTGAACAAAGTGACTGTAGACAGTCGTCTGGATTTATGCCGCAGACGGTACCTTCCCATCCGCGCGCACACTGACAAGAAAATGAGTTTACCTTATCTACACACGTACCATTGTTTAAACAAGGAAAGGAATTACATTCGTTGATGTCTTCTTCACATAAAATACCCGTATAACCAGGCTCGCATGTGCACGTGAAGTAATCGATACCGTCTGTACAATTGGCGCCATTTCTACAAGGATTACTAAAACATTCGTTTAGTTCAAATTCACATAAGGCACCATCGTATCCAGCCTCACATTCGCAGTAGTAGCCACCTATGGCATCAAAACATGTTGAATTTCCACGACATTCTGAATACATACATTCGTCAATATCTATCTCGCAGTAATTGCCTTCATAACCTTCAGTACAATTGCAAAGGAAGTTAGCAATCATGTCGATGCATTCTGCTCCGTTCATGCAAGGAGAACTATCGCATTCGTCTATTTCTTCTTGGCATGTAGTACCGTAGTAGCCATGTGCGCAGGAACAGATAAACCCATCGATGATGTCATTGCAGGTCGCACCATTTTGGCATGGCATACTTTCGCATTCGTCATCTTCCCATTCACAGAGATCACCAATATAGCCTGACGGACAGTGGCAGACTATTGAAGAATTAGATTCTTCACAAGTACCGCTATTTTTGCACGGCGATCCTGAACAATCAGTGATTTCTAATTCACACAATTCTCCAAAGTAACTAAAAGCACACAAGCATAGAAAACTGTCGATGTCATCATAGCACGTGGCATTGTTCTGGCATGGCAGATTTTCACAATCATCTATATTAGTTGCGCAGAAGTCTCCTTCATATCCATCTGCACATGTGCAGTTAAAACCATTAATCATGTCAGTACAGACTGCTTCGTTTTGGCATGGGCTGCTTTCACATTCGTCGATATCAGTTTCACAATGTACACCTCCGTAGCCAGAAACACATGTACACAAGTATCCATTTACATTATCAGTACACGAGGCAGAATTCAAGCACGGGGAAGAAAAACATTCATCGATGTCCACCTGACATCGGTCACCCTCATAGCCAGCCATACAGTCACATTCGTAGCCGTTTACCTTATCATTGCACGTACCTCCAAATTCGCACGGAGAGCTGTTACATTCGTCAATGTCTAGCGAGCATATCGTACCGTCGAAACCAGGTGCACATGTGCATGTATACCCGTTGACCCTGTCATTGCATGTTGCCCCGTTTTCGCATGGCGAACTTGTGCATTCGTCAATGTTAGTCTTACAGTTTGACCCAGAGTAGCCTGCGTTGCAGATCTTTCCACCGGTTGTTTGGTCGCATGTGTAGTGGCCATCGGCGTCTGAATCTTGAGCAATGCAGTACGTTCCACAATCACTGCTATAATAGTTTGCATTGCATGTAACGGTAACCGACACCAGAGTCCTGTTGAGAATTAAAGATGTAACGATTAACATTAAAAAACTTTAATGATATATCTTATTGAAATTGGAAAATCTACTCTTGAAGATTTGATGGGGTTATTCGTTGGCCTGCAGTGTCGATAACTACTGAAGACCATAATCTGTCACTATCTGATTAGTTTGGCTTGTGTGTACGTTTAGTGTTTCATTGATTGTTTCCATGAGACAACATTATCTCCCAAATAATATTAAATAAAATAAATGACTCTCTCTTCTTAACTATATCTGTAAATATTCATTATCCCTTTAAATGGGTTAGTTTTATTAGTCCCGTGGGGTAGTTTGTGGACACGCTTCTTCTTGTCTGGCAACGTCTGCGTGCCAGATATATTGGTCTCTCTTTCCACTTGGTTCCAGTAGCAACGAATAAGAAGTTTTGAATTTCTACGACATATATTTTTCTCACTCCATGGCTCTTTTTCCTATAGAAAATAATATTGCCTGAAGGATGGAAACAGAGAAAGAGCAACCTGTAAGAAAGTAATTTTCAAATAAATGTGTTATATCTTACGTTGTCTGGTCTTGGCTCCTTTGACCAGTAAGAGTGTATTGTTGGGCTATACCATTTGCTGTCTGGATAACATCCTGACGATACTTGTCCACTAGATCATCTGCGTTGTTGTCACTATCATAGACGTCGATTTTTATCTGGAATTCTCCCTAAAACAGTAAGAGTAACACAACCATTATTTCACGAAAAGGTTATACTAATTTTCTTTTCTAAAAATATGGTTTTAGTCTCAAAACGATCTTCTGTTTTAGTTCATTTGGTGCGTGTCACCAAGAAGTCAATGTAGGGCCTACTACCATGGACCTATAAATAGAGGTCCATGGTACTACTTTATTGCTATTCTTCAATAAAATATTTGTTTCCATGAATTGTTCAATTTCTGTTTGTTCTGTTTGATTTTAGGATTTATGCAGGCCTTATTCAGCCCGAACGATCTTCTGAAAAGGTGTGTTATTTATAGCCGCCTCATCGTGTTAAAAACTAAAGAACAATACCAGAGTTCGGCTGGTTCTAGCAATCAGTAATCAAATCTTCTTCGAGTAATACTTCAATTTTTATTTCCGCTCAATAAAAAAATATTATTATTGAAAGTTAACAAAAATATTGCCAGATTTTTGTTTAATGATTGATGGCTTTCATTCATTAATAATTAAGATAATGTATTTATCCGGGTCTACTAAGACACCATGAAGCCCTGAGTCACAAGTCAGAAGTCTTACCTGGTAGGTGTCTATTGTATCAATTATTGGGTTGGCTACTCCAGCCATATCTGAACCAAACGTTATGGATCCACTATCTCCCATATCTCCAGTTTCTCCGGACCAGTAATCACATGTTCCTATATCATCGTTTCCACCAAAGCTGTAAAATTATCGTTAATAATTATCATAGTATTCTTCATCAGAATGCTTAGTGTGATTCATTTCTAGTTCTATCTCTGAATACCAATAACAACCTTTTACCAGATGCGAAGTGAAAACAATTTCATTCAGTTTAATTGCATATCCTTTAGCACCCTTATTCACCTTTTGAGTGAAAAGTTTCTAACTGAGGTCAGGTTATAGCATTCTTATCTTATACTGACTTCTTTTGCTAAAAGGCGATACATGGGCTGTTCCTGCTCTATAGACAAGTCTACAATAAGAAGATCCTCTGTAGAGCAGCGGGACATTCTGTGGATCTGTTTTTTACCTGCTTGTCTTTCCCAGACATATTTTGAATACAATGTCACAATTTCCACCAAAAGGATCACAGTTGTTGTCGTTGTAATCTTTCTGGTTACCTTTGTAATCAATAAACTGAACAGAAATGGTTCCGTCACACCAAGCCAAAGACATCAGCTGAAGAAATACAAACATCCTTTAATGTTAATTTGACTTTTCATTCCGAACGAATTATAATCATTATCTAATCACTAGAATTAGAATAATTAACTAAGAATACAGACATTTCTAATGTTATTTAAAGTACTGTAAAGTTTTATCTTGACCAATCATCTCGAGGTGTATGAAGCAAAACACAAGCGCATCTTAATATTGAATACATTAAGTTAACTTTATTCCGAACGAATTATTATCATTATCTAATCATTATTATCTAAGAATACCGAAATTTTAAAATACTGTAAAGTTTGAAATTAGCCTCTATAACATTAACCAATCCCAATACCCTAAAGGTGCAAAATCTTTGACTGCATTTTAATATTGAATAAATTGCACTTGATTATTGAGGGATTTGACAAAACGTAAGGTTACAACAATTGAAGTAAAATAGATTACTTTAGATGCACCAGTGTTGACTGTTCTTAAAACAAATACTTCAAATTAGTAATAATGAGAATTAATAATCATTGTAAAGCTATTTGAATGTTTACAGAACGTGATCAGAACATTCAAATACAGTATACTATGTCTATATAGTTTGTTTGACATTGCTCGAGCGACAATAATCAACAATGTCAATACTGTAGTACGTATGAAGGATAAATGACTATGGGCCAACCTTTCAAAACAGAGACTTATTTTTTAAATACTGGTGTACATTTCCTAAATTATGTAGTTACTTTCGTAAAGTTGTAGAGTTATTGAAATAAATGTTACTTTTGACTTTGATTGGGTGATTTTTGTTAACATGTAAATAAGACATAAACCTACCGTAAAAGCACTTCATTTGTGTTTCTATTGTTTAATTCGTATCAAAGTTATTCCATTTTAGGGAATAGTTAGATCAACGGCAGTCGTTTAAACACTTACGGTAATCGTTACGCCATAAACTAACTAACCAAATTGTCATTGCCCCTATCTAATTAGATAATAAAGATTACGATAAGTAACTTTTGATTAAATTATATATTAAATATAGACATAGAATATAAAAATAGATTTTCAGTGGTTATTTTAGGTTACACATTCTACTTTTTATCAATACGTTATCGTTGATAGAGTAGAAATAACCAGTTTGAAGTCCAGGGTTTTTGTTTTAGGATAAATGCCAAGTTTATGGACTTTGGGTATATTTTAAGAAACATTAGCCGAGAAATGACTTTTACATTTGGTTTTAAAACTGGTTTTGTTACTTCTATGCGAGAACTACAATAATCTGTAGAAATTGATCGCTAAATTAATGTTGGACATAAAGTTTTTTTTTAGTTTTTTTGTAATACTCAATTTACAATCTATTCAATCATAATTATGTCAATTTAGGTATCAAACGGTTTTCACATCTGCGTTGGATCTTGGTCCATGGTCTCATCTTGGGAAATTTTCAGACTAATTTTCATACGTTTCGGTATAAAGTTTTAGTAATTTACCGTTATGTTGGAAAAAAAAGTTATATAAAGTTTTAATTGCAAAACTAAATACAGTAGGCCATACATAATTGACTGAGAGAATAATTGAAACTAAATTAATGAATCAATAGGAGTACACCTTTCTATTTAATTTTCGATTCGTTTAAAAATCAAGCCTTTCAAGACCTTGTTCGTTCTATGTCTATAGATGATAATTAGACTGCGAGATGGTTATACAGCCAGGAGAAAAGAAACTGCAGATAAATATTACGAATAAATGTCCTAGATCATGTGGTCTAGGAACGAAACGAAACGAGTATCGGGTGATTTTTCCAGTTACTTCTTCACTTTTCATTGTTGTTAATTGTAAAATGGAGACCCATGCCTAGATTAGAGCAAGTCTCAATATTTCTTCACCGTTGTTTTTCATTTGTTTATGATTGGTGGAGTAAAGAAAATGAAATGAAATGAACAAAACACGTTTTCGAAAATAGATTGGACAATGCCATACAATTATAATCATTTTTAAAAAATAATACCTCTTTGCTGAGGCAATATTTTAAAATTAAACAACATATTAAGCTAACTAGCGTGAGTACTTTGTGTGTATACGTGCTATTTAATTTTTTTTTTATTTAAAAAGTTTTAAAAATTTAAAAAGTTTTAAAACATCTAATTTTCATCATCAACGGCGATAACAGCCTTTATTTAACTTTAAAAAAAAAATCAACTACTTACGTGTGAAAAGAATATTGCGCATGCGATGTATCTAAGATGATCCATCAAAGCTTTTTCTCCAGAAATATTATTTCAAACAGAAAAGTAATCAAGATCAGCCAATGTCAGTGAAAATTATCTTGTAATTAGTAATTTAATTTTCGTCTGGCCTCTTCTACTAAAAATGTTGAGTTCTCCTTGTAATGCAGTTGCTAATTACTTCAACTCTTATATATCGCCCATCAATTTACCAGATTTGTCTAGTTTATATATGTTTAATGATGGCCCAGAGATTATTTATATCGTTTAAGCTTTCAAATAAGATAAACCAAAATACCGAAATGAATCATAGGGGTGTGACAGTCAAAATTGGCCGTGGTGTGATCTGCTGATTTGTGCGTGTTGGCACACCATCATTACAAAACACACAGTTGCGCACCTTCAGTGTTACTACAGGTGGTTTGACAACGGCTACGTAAACAGTAAATAATAAACAATGTTAGTCATAATGACCTTTTGCTTACTTCAATAGTAGGTCTATACGTGGTCAGTACGCAAGTATCATTTCCAGTTGTCCTCCCAAGATTTTGAACAATATTAATAATGAATAAGCTACTGTTATATTTGAGTTATACTCATATTTAATATTGATTATAATTTATCTAATATGAAGTATTAGGTCTTACTCCGAATGTATTTGTAGGCCTGTAAAGTGAACACTTAAAAACTACATTTGCTTTGAAAGGGTGAGATTACATTCTCTCTTCCCTGCTTTTAATATTAGTACACGTACTCGGTGAATTGTATTGTTCTCACTCTGCATATACTTCCTAGTGACAACAATATGATCGAACTCGTTCGGAATTAACACGAAATCTCTCGTGTAACTGCGTTATTTTCAATAGTTTGCAAGTGCAAATGGCTGGAATAAAATACATGTCAAAATTCAAAAATGTACTTCCATTCAAAGTTTCGAATTTTATTAAAAAAAAAAAAATGTTTTTGTAATTTTTCATATACAGTCTTTATTGATATTTTATCGCATTGTTGTGTAGTATAGCGTCCGTTTTAGTTTTAAACAGGACCATATTGAAAACTAGTTGTACCACCTTAATTCTGAATTATGTTATCCTGTATAAATATGTTTAAAAATAAAATAAATAAAAACGTTCTTGATTCTGACGCACGAAACTACAGTTGGGCACGGCTAGTTTACAAATTATTTTGACCTTTTGCTTACTAATAATTAGGACTTACTTGTTTGTACATACTTTACATATTGATAATGTAAATAAAATTATTCACACGCTTCCTGAACGTCTAAATGTATGCCGGTAATGACGTATTGAGAAATATGACATTAAAGATATTCCGACAACGTGACGTAATTTGGGCGTGAGGAAGTTTAAAAATCTCTCACGTTCCATGAACATGATAATTTATGTGTATTACCGGAAACTATTATAACTTTTGCTTATCCTAAAACAGTTTAAAAGTGACTTGCTTGTTGTTAAGTTATACTACAAGTCATGTGGATATAATAAACAACCTTTTTATACAATAATTACACTTTGAGTTAGGCTAGGCATAACAATTTCGGAAAGTTAAGAATATCTACTATAATTATAGTTGGATGCGTTCTGGAGATAAAAAACAAAATAAGTACCGTAATAATTCAGATGAAAAATAATACGTTCATGGTCTAGTGGACATGGATTGTTATGCTAAGGTCAGGCGCTGTTAACTATGGCATGCCTTGATGATTTTTAACAACGGTTTTTTAGAAGGAAAGAATGCTTTTATACCGTTGAATTAAGGTAAAGTCAACTATGGAACTGATTCTAAATATGTTGGTGTGTATTTAACGTTTCTCAGTTAATGGTAAATATATTCACTTGTTTTAATCAAACTATCTTGCAATAGATCATAATATCATTTATGTTATTGAGAGAAAACGTATAGGAGCAAAGTGTGACTGACTTTAGGTATAAGTAAGCCTGATGCTGGCCATTTTATAGCCCAGTCCGAGGCCTAGGCCTACAATACACACTACATATTTAACTATATACAAAGTGATAGTAGGAAGTGACAAAGTGTAGGAGTCGAGATCTCCGATAGGAATTGTGTTCACGATACACGATGTCTCTGGCGACGCCTCGTATTGCTGAATTAAAAGCTGATAAAATGAAAAATGACAGCCTCTAATAATAACTAAAGACATGATAAATCACGAATCCACAGTGCCAAACTCATAGAAGGCCATATAGGTCCATGTACAGATGTTTCAACCAAACTTCGGTAAAGTTTGCTAGTGAGACTAAGAAGGGAAACCAGCGCATACTATGGGGGACTTGACCTAGTCTACACCAGCAACGTTACAAAAGTTTGTGTTGCTACATTTCCAAACTCAAGCAAGCTCCGAGTTTGTTAAGAAAAGTTTACTAGTGTACGTATACCTGCAGTTGAAAAACTAATTTTGCAAATAAGATTATTCTGTGTAGAATGGCTTTTTCGAGTTTAAAAACTTTTCCGGCGTTGAATACATGCAGGATAACATGAATTCAAAGTCTATTATTTGATTCGCTGTTGATGACAAACGTCAGCTAATTAGTTTATCAAGAAGATACAAATTAGTTTTCTTTAGTTTGTGAATTGATCTACACCTTTCTTGCCAAACTCGAAGCTTTTGCTAAAGTTTGCAAACTAAAGTTTGCGTATGAATTAACTTAAAAGAAAATGTAAAACAAGCAATATAACATTTTATTTAATGATGCAAAACGTTATAGCAACTCTAGGTTGAGTTAATAAATAATAAACGTTTTAAGATATCTCTTTTTGTTTCCAGTTTTACAGATCCACTTACGAACTTAGAAGTATGCTAATTTCTATGAAATTATGCATTTCCCGTCAGATGATACACTAGTTATAGAACGAGAGGATTTACTAAAACTGAATGTACCCCATCACAATGAACACAAGAATGAAAAACGATGGAAGGGTTTCTGCAACGGGTATATTGATCCTGATCTACTCGTTTGTAAGATCGTTTATTTTCTATTTTATGGTGCATATGGCGCAGTCTATCCCCTTCTTGCCGTCTATTTCCGACAACTGGGACTAGTGCCATGGCAGATTGGTATTCTAGTTGGCCTTCGCCCACTCACCGAGTTCTGTGCTGCCCCGATGTGGGGTGCTATAGCAGACACTTGGAGGAAAGCAAAACTTATTCTAATAATGTCTCTCTTCAGCTGGTTTCTATTCACAGAGATACTTGTCTTTATACAACCGGCTGAACCACTTTGTTTGCCAACCAATGACATACTAAACACACCTTTACAAGGCTGCGAGTATATAACCTACCAGGGCAAAACGGCCTATGGAAGCAATGCAACATCTAATAACACAATTCATATTTATAGCATTGTGTATTGTTACAATGATCTTCAAGAGGTCTTTTTACTATTGGTCCTGTTCACTATTCTGGGTGAGTTCTTCAGCTCACCAACGATAACTCTTGTAGACTCTGCAACGATAGCATACTTAGGGAAGTTAAGAACAGATAACTATGGAAGACAAAGAATGTTTGGTTCCCTGGGTTGGGGTATACTTATGTTCGTCGAAGGGTTTATATTAGACTACACTGAAACTGTGTCCTATCACTGCGGAAACCATGTGTCAGTTACGAAGAACTATTTTGTTTGTTTCGGATCATTTGCAGTTATGATAATTAGTTCAGCAGCTTTCGCTACACAAATAAGATACAAATATGAATCAGAAAAAGCTGATCATGAAAGATTTATAAAACTGTATGGAACCGCAAAAGAGACAGATAATTCGGAAAACTCTGAATCTTCTAGCCTTATCACTGATGAAGACAAACCTGTTGAGTTAGAAAACACATCTTTCACTCATGTTCTTCGGATGTACCTAACTTTACAATATGGCTCTGTTTTATTTGTTGCATTTTATGCAGGTTTCTGCAGCGGCTTATTTTTTACCTTTCTCTACTACCATCTTGAGACATTAGGAGCTCCAAACTCTTTGTTCGGCATAGCATCAATAACAAACCACACATCAGAAGTCATTGCGTATTTTTTCAGCGCTAACATCATAGAGTTGTTTGGGCACACAGGATCCATGTGTCTAGCGCTGCTGTGTTACCTCATACGATTAATATTTACATCAATGATTGTCAACCCTTGGATCATACTGCCATTTGAAGCATTACAAGGTAACATACGACTTTTTTTACAAGATACAACGTCCACAATTTCCAAGTTTTCGTCCTTAACCCCATTTTTATTTGTAAATAGGAACAGTATATATATACAAACATACCATATTGATTTTCAATACAATTTATATATTGATGACGTCATAGAGCTTTATAAAAATCTCAAGTTATATGTCTTCAATATGGGCCAAACTATTTCTGAGCGTTACTACTTTAGTACAATGTGATATTTGTAGATTGGCGAGTGAGATGTTGGTGGTGGTGATGATGATTCTTATTCTAATGATATCGGTGGTTCGAACTATATATTATGCTATTACTTTTAAGTAATAGAGCCATCATGGAGCCATCGTCATCGTAGTCAGACATTGCAATATTAAAATATTGATGACATTGCAATATTAAAATATTGCAATGTCTGACTACGATGACGATGACTCCAGACGATTTAAAAACATTCCTAATGACTGATTTTAATTTGTTGTATTTATGTTTATTTATTCAGGTATAACCCATGCCTTGATATGGGCTGCAATGACGTCATATATTGGAATGGCAACAGCTCAATCACTTCGTTCGTCGGCCCAAGGTGTACTACAGGGTGTCCATAATGGTCTTGGGCGAGGGTGTGGTGCCTTTATGGGCGGTGTTCTTGTTTATAACTATGGTAGGATAACTGTTGCTTTGAAATAAATTCATATATATATTATTTCATAGCCTGTGTTTGTTGTACAATTTGAACACTGTCGTAGAAAATGGAAGCATTCTGCTTAGTCTGCGCAATGGTTAAACCATAAACAGTTGCGCAGACCAATCAGAATGCTTCCATAGTTGTGACGATGCTCTATCACCACGCCTATTGGTCGAAAGTCACTAATATCTAGTAGTTATCTATATTCTATATTGTAATAATGGGACTGTAATTGTATAGCCTGTAAGACTGATATGAATATAGTGTAAATTATCTGATGGATTAATATTATGTAAATTACCAAACATTTTTAGTAAACTATTCCATTTCTGAATCCGTTTTATTCATCTGTAGGTACTAGAACGGCGTTCAGAACGAGTGGTATTATATGTGCAGTCATCCTTATCGCCTTTTATTGCATTCAAACATCGTTTCCAAAGAACATTGAGAAAATGGCAGACAATTATGATGTGTCAAAGAAAAAACTGGAAACAAGAAAGACCAATGATAGTAGAAAGATTAAAGGAGAAAGTAAGAACAGATCAAACTCTGAAGAAACCGAGGAAGAAGATAGCTTATAAGAAAGGCGTCGAGTCAAAATGAACTTGCTACAGTAGAATAATGTAAAGGAATCCCGTAATTCGATATAGAGCCATACTAACTTGCCTACTAATCTAAATCTAATCTACTAAAAATAATTATTATTTTATAAATAATTATTATAATAAATTAAAAAATGTTTCTTCCTGCACGAAGATATTGAGAAAGTTTCGGTTATGTCTGAAATTTTATTTTACTTGTTCAAGACAGCAAATGCTCATGAATTAAACACGTGATGCTCGGAGACACAAAATAAATGTAAATCAATTCACTGCAATAACATAACTTTTTATCTCTCTACTCAGGTTACATAAATAATCATTCATATATGAATGATTTATGTAACCTGTGTTATAGGCCAATTTAAATATATTTAAATTGGCCTATAACACATTTAGGAAAATGATCATATTTCATTCTAAATTGTACAATTATAATATAAACGAAAATGGCCATCAGATGTACACGATTGTAATTTGTTTATACACATTAGAAATTTATAATAATAAACATGAATTTAAAATCTTTGAAACAAAAGAAAGTTAGTTGGTCTTGTGGTCCAGACACAATAACGATATACACTCTGTGTGAAAACCACTGAACCGTGTCAAAAAGTATTTGAGTCAAAATGGTGGAGGGAAAATGTATGTATATGTGCCCCGAAAGTGAACGAAACTTGTGAGTTTTACCTTGGTAGAGACATTATATAGTGGATAGGCACTACAGTAGTAAATTAATACTAATAGCAGTGTCATACGATAACTTAAACTACATGTCTACCTACCACCTAGGCCTACACTACTATTCTAACTAGTTAGGCTACAGTAGTAACATAGTTAATAGTAAGAAGGAAGCAAGTCCGGCCGGCTTCGCTTGACAACACAACAAATACAATATACCCGGCCTAGCTATTTACAGAGAGCGCTATATAGCTATGTTACTGGACAATTCGCAATTTAGATTTATTTATCTATATAAATTATTTTTTAAATATAGTGACTGTAAACTATTAATTAATTTCATTTTGGCCTATCCAGCCAGGCAGGCAGGGAGTTGTAGGCCTACTCCCTGGCCTGCCTATCCTAGATATAGGGGTATATAGTGTATATTGACTGTAGTAATGTGTTGGATCCCTAATTTGTTTTTATTTGTCTGGGCAGGGGGTTGCTGGTCTGGGTTTGTGTAAACCAACAACTATCATAATGTTTAGCATCTGATTCTGATTTGTCTTTTTTTATATCTGGCAGAAATTAAAATTAATCCAAGTAAAATTAATTCATGTTTTAGTATACTTAGGAAATGCAAAAACAAATTTGACTGTCTTATCTATGAAATGTTGTATATCAGACAAGTAAAACCTAGTCTGAATAAACAAAGTGACTCTGTAAAAACTAAGCTTTTCATTTGACAGGATGTTAGACAATAGGTCTTTTGTTATTTAAACTTTGACCCTTGGCTTGTGCTATTTAATTAGTTGTTGTTTTATATTTTATTCATTGGACTTGATAATGACCCCATGATGGAGTCGAAACGTCGTTCTTTTTTAAGCGTTATTTTTATATTATGTAGAAATTTTATTTCATATACGTTCGCTGTAAACTGAGATCCCGACGCGCACGCGCACCCTCATATCGGCGCCATCGTTTGGAGACGGCGTGCACCCAAACGATCATGGAACAAAAATCACTTGCAATACAAGAAGATGTGCTGGAGATTTCTGCTGGAAATTTAACATTTGCAGCTACAACTCCACTTGTACAGCATACGGTGGCTAAGCCCACCAAAAAGGCCAGGAAGCTGTAGCTGTACTATTACTAGGCCTCCTAAAGAAGGTAATGCGCATAGCAACAGCGATGCCGTTGCTATCGCCGGGCCATCATGCACTAACGTGCTGCAGCCTAATCAACAGGTCGGAGTAGGCCTGAACTATGAGGCTAGGGTTGAAAACCTTGAGCGGTTGGTTGAGCAGCAGGTTAAAGAGACGAAGGCTGCTCAACAAATAAATGAGTCAACGCACGACCTTTTATCTCAGTTGATGACACAAATGTCATCACAATGTCACAACAATGAATATGATGACAGTAGCTCGGTGGTTAGCCTCACGAGTAACATTTACGATAGGCATCATCAGTACGAACGTGATGTGTCTGACCTGGAGGAGGGGGAAGTAACAGGTACACAACTATCCAAGAAGGATGAAAATCCTGAGCGGCCAGCCACTAATAGTAATAGTAAGGTCAAAGGCCCCCTTCCTCCGGGTTTTGCAGCAAGATTTGCTGTTTCTAACGAATTGGCACCAGCAGTCAGCCAAGAGTTGGCTGACACGCTAACATACTTATTGCACTCGCATATGAGTGAGAGTGTAATGACCGAGCTGATCAAAAGCTATCCTATACCGGAAAATCTAGAGGCCCTAATGGTGCCAAAGGTCAATCCAACTATTTGGGATTCCATTACACCAAGGGCATGGTCTAACGATCTAAAATTTCAAAAGGTACAAAAACCTTTGATAAAGGGAATTACCGCCCTTGCTAAATGAGTTGATGGAAATGAGTCATCGGAGATAGCACAGGACACAATCGGCCTACTTGCCAATGCGAACTTCGAGTTACTTGCACTTCGTAAGGAGATGTTGAAACCGGAAATAAATGCCAAATATACTCATTTATGTAAACCCAGCATTAAGCCTACAGAGTATTTATTTGGTGACCTGAGTACTACAGTTAAAAAACTGGATGAGGAAAGGAAGGCTACGGCAGGCTTATTTAATTTTAAGTCGTACCAACCAAAGACCAGGTCCAACAACTACAGATACCAGCCATACAATAGAAATGGCAAACCTTTTTTAGGTCAAACCCGGCGACACAAATGGTCAACAAACAACTACAACCAGACCAAATTTTATCAGGGGAAAAAGGACCTAAAACAACAGCCGAAGAGGTATGAGTCGATTGATAATATAAGTATTTCTTCTAACAATAAGGTTAACAAACATAATAACCTTGACATAGTAGGAGGTCGACTCAGGTCATATATACATAGGTGGAAAAAATATACTTCGGATCCATACATCCTAAATGCGGTTTCAGGATATAAAATAGAGTTTGATAAAGCCATACCCTACCACCTAAAAGGAAAAATACCTCATCCATACAAACTCAGCAACATGGATATAGAGGCTATTGATGATCAAATAGTTAAATTGATATCAAAAGGGGTGGTCAAACCAGCCATGTATGAACATGACCAGTTTGTTTCAAATATTTTTACAAGGCCAAAGAAAGATGGAGGGTTCAGAATGATATTAGACCTCTCTAAATTAAATGAATATGTGACATACAAACATTTCAAAATGGAAATGTTTGGAAATGCATTGACACTAATTTCACCAGGTGTATATATGACGTCAGTCGACCTCAAAGATGCATATTTTACTGTACCCATAGCAGAGTCGGACACTAAATATTTAAAATTTGTTTGGAAAGACAACCTGTATAAGTTTGTCGCATTGCCTAATGGGCTTAGCTCAGGGCCTAGACTTTTCACGAAATTATTGAAGCCCCCAATTGCGTTTTTGCGCAGCAGAGGGCATATTCTGTTGGTTTACATTGATGACATTTTGTGTATAAACCAGTCAGAAGACTTGGCCGGCGGTACCGCCAGGGAAACTAGTGAACTTCTAGCCTCATTGGGTTTTATCATTAATAGAGAAAAATCAGTAATGAATCCTACGCAGATCATAACCTTCTTGGGATTTGAAATAAATTCTATAAGTATGACGGTTTCCCTTCCATATCACAAGAAGGAGGAAATTAGAGTTCAAAGTAAACACATACTTACATTAAGTCATACTACCATTAGGGAAGTTGCGCAATTTTTAGGCAAAATTATAGCAACACTACCTGCTGTAGAGTATGGAAAGCTTCATTATAGGGCACTAGAGAAGGAAAAAATACTAGCTCTAAAAATAAATAAAGGCCATTACGATAGGCCTATTAGTATTTCCGTCAATGGACGGGACGATATTCTTTGGTGGCAAAATAATGTCAAAGACGCATATAAATTGATATATCATGGGTACCCCGACCTAACAATTGAGACAGACGCTAGTGGTCTAGGCTGGGGTGCCACTGATGGACATACCCACACAGGGGGAAGGTGGATAAACAAAGACCTAGACATTGCATATGCTACAGGGGCACTGAATATTAATTACTTAGAATTGCTGGCTGCTTTTTTCGGCCTTAAAGCATTGTCCCGTGAGAGAAAAGCTAAGCACATAAGGTTGAAGGTTGATAATACCACGGCAGTAGCTTACATAAACAACATGGGCGGCGCAAAATCAATTGCGTGCAATAAAATTTCAAAAGCCATCTGGTCTTGGTGCATTGAGAACAATTTTTGGATAAGTGCAGAATACATCCCAGGTAGAGATAATATAATAGCTGATGCAAAGTCTCGTCAGTTTAAAGATGAGACAGAATGGATGCTTAACAAAGAATTGTTTATAAAAATCACTAAAACATTCGGCGAACTGGATATAGACCTATTCGCTTCTAGGCACAATGCACAGCTTCCGAAATATATATCATGGAAACCGGACCCAGATTCAATTGGTATCGATGCATTTCTACAAAATTGGTCCTCTGCCAAGCTCTATGCTTTCCCGCCGTTCTGCCTTATAGGTAGATGTTTGCAAAAAATATTGACAGATAATGCCATAGTTATCATGGTGGTCCCAAACTGGCCAACACAGTATTGGTATCCTAAATTACTATCAATGATGGTTGGGGAACCACTGAGGTTTAAGAATACCAAACATGCCTTAACATTACATGGTTCAGATGATTGTCATCCCCTTTATAACAGACTTAACCTTTTTGCCTGCAGGCTATCAGGGCGGAACTCTACAACAAAGGAATAAGCAATACTGCAGCAGACGTCATTCTGCAATCCTGGAGACGGTCAACGTGGAAGCAATATAACTCACAGCTAACAAAATTTATAGACTTTTGTGAAATCAGAGGAATCACATGGCAACAGCTAAACACCGGTCACGTCCTCGATTTCTTGATAAAGCTGAAGGACGAGGGCTTAGGCTATAGTACTATCAGTATGGCGAAAAGCGCAATTGTAAACTTTCTCGAAATCTTAGATATAAACATGAAGGAGTCTATTGAACTGAAAAGATTTATGAAAGGGTTATTCAATTTTAACCCACCGACTCCAAAATATGCACAAATTTGGGATGTTCGCTTAGTTACAGACTATCTGAGGCGAACAATTAACGACGATACATTATCGCTTAAAGAATTTACCATAAAAGTAGCATTGTTATTAGCATTATTGTCCTCAAGTAGGCTTCAAACCTTATATAATTTCAAATTTTCAAATATGAATATCGAGAATGAAGCAATCACCTTTTACATTTGTACATTACTAAAAACTAGCAGACCAAACAATACAGGTCAACTGGTGGTTTTCCACAAAAGTGAAGACCCTGCCCTATGTCCGGTCAGAACAATTCTAAAGTACAGGGAAAAAACTAGTAATTTAAGGGAAAATAAGGACAGATTTTTTATATGTCATAAGAAACCGTATGCCGAGGCATCAAAAGACACAATTGCTCGATGGATAAGGACAGGTTTATCAGAAGCAGGAGTAGATACAACAAAATTTAAAGCCCATTCGGTCCGAGCGGCTGCATCTTCATCAGCAAAATTAAGGAATGTCCCGGTTGACTTAATAATGAAAACAGCTGGGTGGAGAAACGAACATACACTAAACAGATATTATAATAAGCCTATAAAATTTGTAGAAAATCCGTCATTTCAACAGGCACTGTTGAGAAAAGTTGATTCATCAACTCATTAATATTGGTTGTGTTTGTTGTTGGCTACTACAAATAGCCCCTGTTTGCATTTTGAACCAGTTTAATATTGTTGTTTAGTTTTCTAATTGATGTTTTTAGGGTGAGAATCCTAAAACGTTGGACTATTGATTATAAGCAAAATAAATGCTTTATTATTAATACAACACGATAGTTGTCATATTTAAGTTGCCCGTTAGGCAAACATCCTTATGAATGAATGTAGACTTTTGGAAATAAAGTTGTTTTATTGAAACTAACATTTCCGTCAATTATTTGGTTTACAGTTCAAACATGTTTCCAGAGTTGGCTTTAAACATCTCAGTTTACAGCGAACGTATATGAAATAAAATAGGAAGATTAAACGAGACTTACCTGTAAGTTGAAGTTTGATCACTATTTTATGAATATGTGAGTGAGGTGTAAACTGCCCGCCTCAACCCACCCCAAGTAAAACAATTATTATTATAGAACAATGCAGGTTATCATATATATACTTATCGCTGCAAATTATTACTCTGGACATGTTTGATTTAAAGTATGAGGGTGCGCGTGCGCGTCGGGATCTCAGTTTACACCTCACTCACATATTCATAAAATAGTGATCAAACTTCAACTTACAGGTAAGTCTCGTTTAATCTTCCTATTAAAATATATATTATAAAATAAAATTTGTTTTACATTTTAATAATTGTATTATTAGAAGAGAACTTCAAAGAAGATTACATCCATTTGAAATTGTTAAAGGAACTGAAAAAACAAAAAGGTTTGTATACTTATTCATTAGGTTTTCAGTCTTTTCTTCATATATATTATTTACTAAAATTTAATATGCAATGTACACAAATGAAAATGTATCAAAAATTATTAATTAATAATAATAATACTAAGGTAAGAACAGAATTGAGTAATTAGTTGTTTTTAAAATTAATCACAATTTTATTATATTATTTACTATGGTAAAATAAGATGAGATTTTTCCCCATCAGGATCAACCACCACTAATACTATTTAACTGGAACATGAGTTTTAAAATGTGTTGCAAGTTGAGGATAATAGACTGTTAGGTGCTAATTGTGTTTTTTCCCCTAAGTGCAAAATATTTTCTATTTTGTTTCCAGGCCTAGTGCTGATCCAGATGCAACTGTAAAAGAATATAGTAGACCAGCTGCTGGGAAAGCTGAGGTTATTCCCTCTGACCTACGACCTCCTAAAGTTCTATTTAAAACTTGGTCATATTTAGTTGATAAGTAAGAACTATTTTTTACAAATAGTAATAACAATGAACTAGAAATCTGTACATGACAGGTACATCACAAATTAAACATTTACACATTTCAAAAAGCATGTTATTCTGTAATTTTTTCCCCCTGCTATTATTTTTTCTTTGGACCACGGCCAATGAACACAGATTCACAACACACTCCTGTCCAGGGTGTTTGAGCACTAACACTGGCTGATTGATTGTAGCTAAATTTACAGGCTTGTTTTGTCAATAAACAACACATTGCTGTATTTATGGTGAATTTTATTTCCGGACCTACTGCTGTGTGAGACGCTTCTTTAAGAGTGTACCCTCTTGAAATTGTTTGTTCTCTTCTGGGTTACACCCAAACTCTTGAATAGCTTTTGTTAACCTAAAATTACTGCTTAGCCTACTAGTTCTTACACTTGAGTTGGTTAAGAATTATCAAGAGCCCTAGATCAAAAGGGGCGCCATTTACACGTGCCTAAAGAGCCAACAACATCGGCATGGGTTCGAGATGAGTAGGGGGTTACCCCGGTGAACTGGTTCACAAAATAGCCACTGTATCAGGGGGATTACCACCTATCTGATAGGACAGTGATTAATTTACTATTGGTAATCCTTGGCTACATGTGCCAAAAGACATAAAATAAAATAAAAAATAAAACAATTTTTTATTTTTATTATTTATTCTCAGTATCTGCATGCATACAAAATATGTAGCCTACTTGAGGTTTCACCAAATGTGATTTTTTATTTATTATGTCTTCCATCTCTACATTTTCATAACATTCATAGTAATTGAAAAGTAGAGGTATTTTTGATTTTCCTCACGCTTAACTGGAAACTGAAGATATTCGGATTAGGCCCTTTACGGACCCACGGCAGCCAGCAATGCAGTGCCTAAACCAGATCAGTACACCTGGTGACGATCCCTTACTCTAGGTGACCCACAGCTTTACATCCCATCTGTAGGATGAGTGAATGAGAGTAAAGCATCTTGCCTAAAGATACAATCAATATGACACAATCTAGTCCCTTATCACTATACCATCACTCTCTGGTCTATTCAACAGCCAATATGTCTCCCATCCAAGAACACAACTGTTGCTTATTGTCACTTAACTTCAGTGATCTGATGAGAACTGGTGTTTTAATGTTGTTTGGACCATTTAATGATAAAGCTACCCACTCATTAGTGCTCACTATTATAGCTACATCAATATAGTATTTATATTATATTAAAGATAGTTTGTATAATAAGTGTTTGTTTAATGTGTTAATTTTCCTTTTAAAGAATTTTGAGTAAAAATGATATTTCATACTTGGCTCGATACAACTTTGTATTTGACCGGTTGCGAAGCATACGTCAAGATGCGGTAATTCAAAGAAGCGAACAACCTGAAATTATAACAATACTTGAGCAAGCCGTACGCTTTCATCATCTTAGTAGTTACAGGTATATATTTATTTAACTTTTGTTTTATGATGCGAGAAGATTTGTAGATAATGAGCTATCAATTTCTAATCTGTCATTCACATTTCAGATTAGCAATGTAAGGGGACCAAAATTACCAGCTCTGCTCATAATGGCCTACCTAGGCTATCGTAGTACTGTACAATAAAAGCAATATTAAGGAGACACCTTTAGGACCCAACAAGTGTCCCCTTAATAGGTTGTTAGCCTTAGTGTTAAAATAACAATTTCCACTCGTTAATTTTTCAGAAAAGCGTGCACTCTGTAGGGGTTCTACCGTATTACAACTCGCCCAATTTAACTTATTTTCCAATGTGCATTTAAAGGTTGAAATACTACACCAACAAACTGTATTCAAATAAAGCCTCTGGATAGTGGATAGGCAGGTGGAAGAGGTTAAAGGCGCAGCACAAGGAGAAATATTAATGAGCATTTTGTATCACATTCACCAATGTAGTAGTGCCTCAGTGCTGTGTAATAGGTCTAGGGTGTATTAACATGTTTGCTTACATATAATTTGTTACCATTTGAACTTTTAAGTTCTTTAAAAAGAGTATATTCTTCTTGAACAATTAAGGCTAAGTTAAACTAAATATTAAGTTTATGTACTAAACTTTTCGAAATCGCCATACCTAAATATTAGTCTAGATTATTTTTATCGCCGAGCACAATTACAAGGTGTTTGTATCTGGGTTAAGGTAGGGCGGTAACAAGGCTACCATAGAACTGGTGTTGACTCTCTTTACAAATTAAAGTTTACAATCTTTTAAGTGGATATCCGTGTAAATATACAGAGCGTGTTGCATTGTTTGCTATATTTGAAATATGCAATTTCACTTTGTTGCAACTGAGTAATTAGATATGTAGATTAAGTTTTAACATGATGAAATAATTGTGGTTGTAAATTGATTATTATGAAATTTTCCTAATAAGCAGACATGCCCAAAATGTCTGATTTTAAAGAAATTTTGTTTTTCTAGAATTTTTTTTCCCAGGAATTTCAGTTTAGAAAGTATTTTTTAAATATAAAAGAATTTTGTGCCTTTAAAACCGTATAAACATTCTCAGAGAGTTTGATGGAAGCCGGTTGGGAGAATTGACAAACTAACAAGTTACTAAACTGTGCTCAAGAATATTATATTGTATATTTGTCTCCTCTGGGACACCCCTTTTCAAAGGAAATTCTATAAACATTCCTGTGAATGGACGGGAGAAAATAGGTTTTAAACACTACAGCTAGCCTCTATATATAGGTAACTTTTTATGGTTCTCCCGAAAGTGTCTGTGAATTTTATTATTATAAGTGTATAATTATATATTATTAAGCAATTTTTAGTTTTGTTTAGTTCAGCATAATATTCAACTTTGACCTTTCCATTATATGCATCATTCCTATCATTTACAGCAACATATTTTTCTCCTTTCATGTTTGCTATCACCATTTAGGTTATGTGAACAAAGTATGGGTGATTTTGATACAAAGATATGTAATGACCATATGAACGAATGCTTAAGTAGGTTACTGTTGTTCTACCAGTTTTATCCAAACCTTTGCAGGAATCAAGTGGAATTTCAGTCTTTATATCTTCTGTGTAACTTAGGTATTAATATCAAAGCTTTATATAATGATTAATAAATGACATATAACCTTCATCTTTATAATAAAAAAGTAACTTGAAATTAAATATTGTAATATAAAACTAAAATCAAATGGTTGGTGTGTTTATAATACTTGTATATTTTTTTTCCAGGTTCAACAAATGCTGCTATGCATATTCTTAGCCTACCTGTTAAAATAAGGTAAATTATGAAAATGCTTGTTGCTTTATTTTGTATGTGGTGAGATTTACTATACCTATCATTCCCACTTTTATTGATATAATATATGAGAATTTTTTTTTAATTGTATAAAGCTTACTCATTCAGATATAGAGGGGGCTACACATGTTTTTTAAATTCTAAGTCTGCCGATGTATTATTATGTCAGTAATAGTAATATGTAATAGCCGAAGGCTGGATGGCAATCTTTTAATGTTATCGCAGTTCAAAAGTGATTCTCCATGGAGAGTGAACCAACAAGATGGCGGCTGCAATCGACCAATCAGTTATGCCCTACGCAGTACGCACTACTACGCCTGTGTTGCGTGAGAACGATACTTTAAGCGTATAAACGTGAACGCATTCTATATGATCCTCATATACAAAAAATGCTAGATTACCAAGAAATTATTCATTCTATTGCGATTAACAATAATTATATTTAATTTTATAAAAACTTCACTGTGCTTTGACAAGAATATGTGTTGTAATGTATGTGGTCTTAATGTATTATATTAGATTATTATTTTTTATATTAAATAATGTTTTTGAACACATTTACGGCCGCCATCTTGTTGGTTCCCCTCCTGTTGGAATCACTTTTCAGTTTGGAGTACGCCCTCTAGCCTTCGGCTTTACCTCACTGTATTATGTACACTAGGCGGTTTAAAAAAAGTATACTTTATGTTATAATGAAGTATTTTTTCCTGTGATTTTATTTTTTCTTGCAGGAAGCATCCCAGAATTCAACTTGCTCTGCATCTCAATAGAGCCTATCTAGAGCACAATTTTGTGAGATTTATACGTTTAATTGAAAAGTGCAATTACATAGAGAGCTGTGCTTTGCTAAAATATCGCACAGCATTTTTAATGTAAGTTGTCAAAAACATTGTATTTAAATATTAGCTGACGCCCCTGAATATCAACTGGCATTAATTTGTCCAGCTGAAAGTGTTACTCTCTATAAATAAAATAAAGCTGGTGTCAGATTAACAATGTTTACCAAAACAAATTATCTTTGATTTAAGTAAAGGATTTTAGTCCCAAAATTTGTAAAATGAATTTCCTGCCATTTGCATTTAAATTTACGGAACTTAGACAGGGCAGGTCCAGCTAAGCCTATGAGTACTTTAATGAATAGGTGACTGATTTAGGTTGCTGTTCAAATATATCAGGTCAGGTTAAGGTCATGATTATTTCTCGATCTAATAACTGGAATGTGATAAAATGAAATATGTTTGATATTCTATTTTTAGTTCGTCATTAGAAACAATGAACACAGCCTACCACAGTAAAGTTTTGACATTTCCAGCATGTGTTTTATCTGACTGGCTTGGCTTTGACAGCGCACACCAGGCATTATGTTTCTGCCAAGAGTGTGGCCTAACCATCAAAGACGACTCGATATGCTTTACCAAAGGTGCCATGAAAGAGAGATCAAAAATGGTAAATATGCCTTCTTGACAGTATTGAATTACAGTAGCACCCATCCCTTAGGACACCACTATACAGGGGACACCTCTATGATGGGGACTATATTTTCCTGAGAAACGAATTAAGGAAATATATGAGGCCAACTCTATTAAGGGAACATTTTGATTTAATTTACAGGTTTTTTAATACAAGTAGTTTTTAAAAAACCTATTTCTTTTAAAATTAAAACATATATCCAGAAAACTGGAATTGTTGATAAATAGTTTATTGTCTAAAATTATTTTAGAAGAATCTTGGCGAAAACGTAAATGGTATCTAATAATTGTTTTATTATATAAATATTGTACAATTCAATGCCAGTATTTTTTCAATTTTGTCTTTATAGAAACACAAAAGAACGTTTAGTCAAAAGTTCGTGGACTGTAAATTAAAGAAAAGGTCACCACCTGATATCATCAAAGGTTTAGAAATCAATGAAACTGAAAAACCCCAAGTTGATATGTGGAATTACGTCAACTGATTATAATATGTGCTGCTACATATGAGATAGAGGGCGCCTCGAAGGAAGCCTTTCAAGTCGGCCCTAAACCATTATGAAGCTGATATGATTGGGCTAGAAGTAGGGCAGACTCATAATATAATACTTCCACTGAGTGCATCATTTCTGTACTTGGTTCACTTGTGAAATTACATATTCCATTGTTGATGATAAAACTATACAAATCTGCTAAAATGTGTTAAAGCTGAGATACAAATTTGAATTGAAGTTGAAATTGTAATTATTGAATTTTTATTGTTATTGTGTTATATTATGAATAAAGAAAGACTTAAGTCATTAAGGAATGAGATTTTTTTTTTATTTGTATTTTCATTTTCACACTATTTTACAGCAAATACATGAATTGCCACTTACAGTGGCGGGAAACCCAAGCTAAGTGTCAGTAAATTCCTATAGTGTGATAGGATTTCGACCAAGAACCATGGGATTGCTAAGTATGTATGTCAACCACCAAGTCTCAATGCCAATTAAATAGAAACAGAAAAATCTTTTAAATTCTTTTGGGGCTATACAAGCAAATGTGATGTAAAGCAACCAATCAAAATGCGACAACCAAGAAACGTTACTACGTACGTTGCGCTTAACTAGGCAAGTCTAACTGAAAAGTATAATTACCACATGCATTCAAATCGCATCTAATTTACATACATGCGTAGCTCCATTAATTCAGCTGTTTTTTTAAGAATCGGCGTTAAAAAAGAGAACCATTTTACAGTTTACAAAGCGTAACGTAAACGAAAGATTAATTAGCAGCAAAGTCGCTGTGGATTTACGGTAAAACGCACTCAACGTAAACGCACTAATTGTAACTACCTTTGCTGTACAAAACAAAGGTATGCTGTACATTCACCTGGAAAAAGTCGAATCTGTGTCTGACGAATTGTGAGTCTAATTTACGAAACACGGCTACCATTCCAAATAGCATTGATTTGAGTATAGCTTGTTGTGAACAATTCAAATGCGCTGAACGTAAACACCATTAATTGCACAAAATGGAACAAATAAGCAGCTTGCTCTACTGTCGAATGAGAACGCTCAGAGCGTCCTAATTTTCTACCTACTATATAAACATCATTGTGGAAAAGTACACGGAAGGTGTATGCACACATCACATGGAATCGTATTATGTTGCTGTTTTTCTGTGAACTTCGTACATCTGGAACGATTATTGCAAAGCCTGATTTCACAAATCACTGACGCTGAACTGATTTTATGTGGAGTTCATGTTAGGCTACCACTAAGGCCTACTGATCACATTATCGGTATAATTATAATCAATCACTGAAGGCCTAACGTATAATTTGCACGATTTTCCAACCTAATTCAATAATCATGTCTTCAGCAAGTACGTCACGAGCCATGTTGAAAACTTTAAGGTAAGATAATATATAATGGGATTATAAGTTTAACTTATGTATTATTTATTAACCATGTGTATTTCTGTGAAACCATTATAACAACTTTATTAATTGTAAGTAGGCATAGGCCTACCTACATTTTTTTTTCTAAAAACGTTGTTATAATATTATAAAATGGATACATTATAAATAAATAAACACGTACATTCCAAGCCCTTTAGGTTAGAGAATAGTTAATTATTAATTAAGGCAATTTCCAGAATTATACCAAACAAAACACTTGGAAAATATTCACTAGCCTAAGTGTAGAGTCTCGAATGTGACAGAATCTGAAGCTCGGAACATTTATATTTCAAAGTATTTATTTTCAGTCTAAAACTAAACGCAAATAGATTTTTTACCTCAATGATTCAATGCAAATGTACCTCAGTTTGTCTAATTTCAGAAACGAAGGTGGCTAAGATATCGATTGTGCCACTTCCTTTAAACATAATAGACTACATTTACTGGCTGTTGCCAAGAAACAACGATTTTTTTCGTAATTTATTTAGCATTCATTTTGAAGATTGTATTGTAAAATTGTATGGAAACAATAAATTAATTTCATACAGTTTCACTCTTCCCTGAGTAGGCCTATAGAAATCATATTGTTTTAATCCTTACAAAGACTATAATTTATGAATACTACTTAAATTATTTAAACACTAAACCATTTAAGAGGCTTATTGTCCGGCAATATTTATCGTGATAATCGAAGGCCTGTCGTTGTGCAATCTGAAGGTCTACATGTATTTGTTCTGCATAGCAATTATCAGTTAAGATTGCTCTCTAAACGAATTTCAATAGAGAATAATTTGAATGATTTTGTTTGACGGCCTACTTACGTCAAGTGACTTCTTTAAGTACTCATGCCGCCTTCGCGCATTTACGGTATTTGTACAACGCGAAATATTCTTTTTCATTCGCATTTCTTAAGACAAAAAAATGTTCGATAGCGACTTCCAAAAAGGTGACTACTTATCATTGGCATTAACAAATTAGCACTGTTAAATAACCTTTACAGTTTGTTTGTATAGGCATATTATATCGACATATTAAATACATATTGTATTTATTGTATGTGTACGTGTTTGTCTGTGTTTTGTAAGTAGTAAACCATGAGTTCACTGTTGGTTGGGAAATGAAATAAATAAAAATAAATTAAAATACAAATGTGTTCGGACAGCTTAAAAATATAGCGCGTAAGAACATTAATTTATCTTGATCAAGTAAATTTTATGAAGAAGAAAAAACAAAGCATGCGAAACAAAACGATTTCGACAATTAAATAATAGGCCTACACATTGCATAAAGATTTGATTTAGAAAAATAGAAACAAACAATTGTATTACAAAAATGGTATGGTTCTGTTGGCCTTTCATACGAATGAATTTTGCTTCGTAACTTACAAATACAAATTCAAATACATAAATTTATCAAATCACAAATCACAGTAAAAATAATAAGTACAATGTTCAAGAAATTAATGAAATGATAAAATGGGGTCTCAGGAGGTTTGTATGAGAGACCCAGATTACATAAAAAATGATTTAAAGATTGGTTTTCAAAATAACAGTTCAATACATTTTGCCAATTTTTAAATTATTAAATGTGTTTTTGTAGACCTACTGTTTATATATTATATAATATTACTTAAATTATTAAAATTGAAAAACTTTTCTTGATTTTATAAAGAAAAATGATTATTAATTAAGAATGTCCTTTGGTAAACTCAATACGCTTTTATATTTCGGTCGATTTAATTCATTCCATGTTGAAGCACCCCAGACATTATTAGCTTTTGTACAGAGACGCCTTTGAGAGAAATTGGTCGGGTGAGAAAATCGACTAATTCTTGTCGCCATCAAGGATTTGGAGGAAATCTAGGTACTATTCAACATCACAACGTATGCGAAACATTGCGTTCACATTGTCACGTATTTACACGTGAAATAATTCATGCAACTATTTCAGTCATGTACAATAATATATCGACAGATAAATTGATACGTCAACAGTTGGCTCTTTATAATTAACTTACGCCGTATTCAATCTCAATCACACTATTCATCATCACGTTGTATATCCATGAACAACATATTCTTTTGATCATCAACACATCTATTATTCTGTTGGTTTTGTTGCATTGAATTGGTGCTTATTTTTTAAAAATCGGATAAAAATTGTGACATAGTTTGCTAAAAATGGATGGAAAGTTTGCTCGGTAAGTGTTTAAACTTAAATTGCTTAAAGATATATTGTCCCCCTGAAAACATTTTTCTTCTCAATTTTTTTTTAATATTTTATTTTGATGTCACATAATAGTTATTCGCTTTGATCAAAAATTGGATCTAAATAAATATATATTTACCTACAAAAACTGTAATTAAAAAAATAGTAAAAGTTTCTGTCAGACAATTGGTTTTGGTTGACTTTAACCGTTTATTTTGTCTTTTTATAAGTGAAAACATTATTTTTATTCATTTTTCTTTCTGCAGAAGTGATTACCTTTATTAAAACTATAAAATGGCCTGATTTTATTATTTATTTATTATTACATTATTTTGCATGTTTTTGGGGACAAAACATCTTTAACTCGCTAACATGTATTGTATATTTGTAAAAAATATCCAATAATATAGATACATAGGTAAAATATATGCAGAAAGAAACTGTAGAATAATACTTATTCTGGTTTATTTTTACAATTTATTTTGAAAAATAAAAATAAAATAAATTTTATAAAAATAAATATACATATTTCACTGTTCGGTATTGGAAGAAAAAGTGAAATCAACGAATTAAAATTATTCACTTTTTGTATATATAGGCCTAAATCCAATGTTATCAAATCTGTGGAACAGCATTGAAAATTGTTCCGAGTTGAACAATTTTGGAATTTTATTGAAATCAATAAAGCTAACATTATAAAATTATTTTGAAGAACAATTATTGAATTATGTATCTTAATAACTACCGTATATGTAAACTTGTTTTTAAGTTTTCTTTACTAAATATACTGTAGAAGCTGTAATGTTATTTTATAGTTATTCTATTGATATTTTAAACCGTATGTTACTGAAAGTTTCGAACGAAATAAAAGTGGGTCGCCCCTACGAAGAGAAACAAAACTATTACAAATGTTCATGGTTATAAATCCCGTATTCGACTCGCGTTATGTGTTGGTAGTTTCCGTTACTGCAGCTGCTCAGACTACGTAATTTCCAGTTGGACTGCTGAATCGATACTAGCGAATTTTACTACAACATCAATCTTCTTAAGCATACGTGCTGTAGTATTGTAATTATTATGGATTGGTTATTAATGCTTATACACAGCAATGCAGAACACAGCTGCCCGATTGGTCGTTCAAAGCCCCATAAGGCAACATATCACACCTGTGCTGAGACAGCTTCACTGGCTTCCGGTAACACAAAGAATTACATTCAAGATCCTGCTCTTTGTTTTCAAAGCTCTTCATAATTCTTCATCTAAGTTCATTTCTGAACTTATTCAACCTTATGTTCCTAAGCGGTCTCTGAGATCTAGATCTGAGTCTCTTCTTGCCCATATATTTCATCCCTCCACTAAGTTTTATGGAAATCGTTCTTTTTCTTCGGCATCCGTTTCTCTATGGAATGCGTTGCCTATTGAAATCCGTCAGGCTACTTCCACCAGTGTCTTCAAATCTCTCCTCAAAACCCACCTTTTTAATTTGTAATTTTTCAAAATTTTCTGTCTTTGTAAAGCGCATTGAGGCTTTCAGCATAATGCGCTATATCAAGTACCAGTTATTATTATTATTATTATAGTTGTTTAAGGTAGCCTATTTTGTGGAGTGCACTTGCTCTAGTGTATACGAGTGACGTGTACATAATAATTAATTAAACACCAATGTGTTTTTTGTGGCCTGAGTCTATTACTGCTGCATGTTTGGTGCAAAATAAATGATCCATTAGATTTAATTATATTAATGGTGTAAACCTTAATTACTTACTTAAATTCAGATACCGTAAATCTTCTAATTGTAACCCTGGGTTATTATTCTTTGATTGTTTTTTAGGGTGGGTTACAATTAGAGTAGTAGGTTACTATTACTAATCTTAAAATTAGGCACCTGAAAATAGTAACCCACCTCCAACTTTTCCGGTCAGCAACTCATAGCAAAATACGAATAAACAAATTTGGTTGAACTCTAACTTTATTTTATAAACTCAAAAATTCTCTCCTACTCCCGAGATCAACATGCATTATCGCCTTATTTTCAAAATACGACTGCAGTTTTGTGATTCTAATATCCTCCATGGATTACTATTAGAGTAGTGGGTTGTTATTATTATAGATTGACTTATTAGGTGGGTTACTATTAGAAGGGGTTACTATTAGAGTGTGGGTTACTATTAGAAGAGTTATGGTACCATAGGCATTAGCCTAGCATAGAACCTCCTCGGTGCTTAAATTGACACTTTGTATAATTTTATAATTGTTTAATTGTGCCCACATGGATAATAAATAACTGTTATAATGCGTGTACGTATTTCGATTCATGTGACTGATAATATAGACGGGATCAGAGCACCTACTAATTAAAAAAGTTAAATCTTATGGGATCGATTGAGGGCAGCACAATCGCCATGGACACGGACTTTCCTCATTACCATTGTATTTTCATTTTGTATATATACGCCTTTTCTATATTTGTATTCTAAATATTGTTTTATTAATATATAAAAGTATTTCCAAAATTAATAATTAATAGTAAGTAAGTTCGTCGATTTGTACGATTGTTTACGTTCTCATTTATAATAAATATTATAGCACTATTTTTGTGAAACAGATTTGTTGATTGTAAACAGTCCAAGGAGTAAACAATCTTTTTAAAATGGTTGACTTCAGTGTGGTGTCGTAGAAAATAACTTTAAACCAGGCCTATATTACTTAATATCGTATAGAATAATTAGGTATGGTTATTTATTACTAATGTTCTTTTGCTTTATTACTCATAACCTAAGCCTGTTTATCTCCCATAACCTAGCTAGGGCCAGGCGAGGCCTACTAGTATCTAGGCCTAGCCCTAGAGGCCTATTTAGTATTCTACCGTAACTAATATTCTAACTGTATGGAGGCTCGTCTGACTGAGCGGATGCTAGGCCTAGTCAAGTCGCCCCATCGCAAAGTTGCCCCATACAAAGTCGCCCCAAAACAAAGTCGCAATGTCGCCCCATCGCAAAGTCGACCCAACGCAAAGTCGCCCCAACGCAAAGTCGCCCTAACGCAAAGTCGCCCCTAAACGCAAAGTCGCCCCTAAACGTTAAAATAGGCTAGTAGTAGGCCTAGTATACAAGTGCGTAAAATTACGCAAATGATATATTATTGCGCAATTTTTAAAAAAATTATTAGTCTCATGTCACAGTACCTACTGTACATCGATCGGCAACGCTCCCATCCGAGAGGAAGCCCGACGTAATTACTCCACTGTCGCTTGCACTAAACGATGCTCTAGGAAAACCCTGTATTTACTCCGCATAACCCCGTTTGAAATTGGTCGCGTTTAATTTTGGTAGCGATATGATCTAAATTATTTTTACTTTGGTCGATGAATATTTATTAATAAAAATTAAATTGTTTTTATTTTACAAAATCTACTTAATGAGTCCAGAAACAATAACAAAATCAACATTTATATTTGTGAGTTTACTAGAAATTTTCGAGATTTTCCAGAATTTGCCAGAAAACTCATGACGTAAATTTCACGATTCACCTGTGACGTCACAGCAATTTATGGCGACGGCTGTACGGCGAGTGCGTGCTGCGATATCCTTAATCTCGCGATAGTTCTGAAATCATATGTACATCCCTAATACATTGTTAAAATATGGTCCTCGGTCAAGTTGTCCTTTAATAGGCATACTAAATACAAATGAAATGTGACCTGACTGACACACACAAATTCAATTTTTAAACTTATATAAAAGGGGCCTTATTGTGTCTGTAGACTATTTGTTTGTGTAATACAAATTGCTGTTCAATTACAGTTTTGTTAGCCCAACTAGCCTAACTAGGCCTATCCTAAATTAATTTAATCTTGTTCTAGACAATATGAGTTCATCTACTAGTTCATCTGGTAGGTAAGTATTGCATTTACAGTACATGAGCAGTAGTTGTCTAACATCAATATTATAATATTTCTCCAGTTTACATGCATTTCATTTGGTCATCGGTTCTCGGAGCAGTAAACAATTAAATTTATTATTACAACGTTGCTATGCACAACAACTGTCTGTATTACTAGCCCTAATGACTTTGTATCACAATACACATTGATACCTTATTTTTGGAAAATCAAGATATATCGGTCAAAGTGCATGGAATGTCCTATTAGCTATACACACAGCCAGTCCCACCTTCTAAGGATTCCCTTACTAACACCAGTTCAATGTCATTTTGAACAAATACACTATCGTACATAGTTTAATTTATGCAATTCAGCTTTTTAATATAAGTTTATTGTTCATTTCATTGGTTTTTAGTAGTGCATTAATAAAAGAGTACAACATTTGCAATGCTTAATTCATAAACATGGTTTTCAGTACATTTTCTGGGTACACAGTACATAGTCAAGGCAATTATGGTGGTTGAATTTATTTTATTGATAAGCATTCACAATTTATCGCTTTTCATTTTAATTTAATCCACACATTGTGAAATACAGTGTAGTTTTTATCATTTTCTTAAATTTTATAATTTAATTAAATTTTATGTATGCAATCCAATTTATATTAAAGTGTTCCTTGATTATGAAATTAGTGTTAACAGGTTTTTAGAATTATGAACAAAAGCCCTGTCTGCAATATCAAACTTTATGTTACAACAAAATGTGATGCCTATATATGGACAAGATGATGTCATAACACTACCATATTTGGGCATATCAATACCATAATTGAGCACATCACATTTTATTTGTCAAACTAGTTTGATAGTGTAGAAATAATGAGGATCACTTTGAATTAACCATATTTAGGCTCAGATAGTCTGCACACTCTATCTCCTGATAATTTTCATTAAAAAATATCAACTGGCATCTAAATACTGTACTAATTATTTTATAATTCATGTTTTTTTTTTAAATAAGTGTAAAGAAGCTCTAAAATGATGAATAGGTATATATTCAATAGTTTTTTTCAGCACAGACTTTCAACACATGATAGTTACAAATACACAAAAATAATGAGAATGATTATGATGTGTACTTTAATACTAATACTATGTTTTGATTTTCAATTCAACACCTAAAATTACCATTTATGCACATAACATCTAAAAATGAGCACAATCCTAAAAAACTAATATAGTTTGATTGATATTGTACTATTGTAGACCCTGCTGTAGCATTATTTAGTGTCAGAATAGAATCGATAATTTTAGTACTATTATAGTGGTACTTTGAGCTTGATATAGTTATGCTTGTCTTCCAATACCAGAGTCCTTGGTTCAATCTAATATGGCAACAATACAAACTAAAGATAAATGTACATAATATTAGGACCCAACAAAGTGTCCCCTTTATAGGGATGTCCCCCGAATGAATAGCAGTTTGCCATAGTGTTAAACCATACATTACAGCTTGTTTGTATGAGAATGTGTGCCCTTAATAATAAGGTGTCACCCCTAAATAGGGGCATGTCCTAATGATTCTAACTGTAGTTTGAATGCATATTGGTGTTATTTTCACTTAATTTTTAATAATTTACTTGAATTCTACCAGATTAGATTTAAAATATTAATTTAATCAACTGATTTCTGTATTTTAAATGTTCACTTAAATTCCACATTGCACCAGAGTTGACTGCTGTGATTTTTCATACCCACAGTTATCATTTCACTGTGAAAAAAACAAAATAATTTCATTTTAAATGGTTTCGAAATTTGTAAAATGAACTTTTTCGTTGCCAATAAGTAGTTTTATGTGAAATCAAAGAATTTGTTTTAAATTTTAAAGTATCTTTTGTAGTGTCGTAAAGAAGGTGAAGATGGGAAAGAGAGTTGAGAAAATTCTCAAAGACAAAGGTGGTTCAACATCGGCACAAGATAATGGAGATGATGACCCAAACAAAACACCAGGTACTAAAATTATACGCATGAGTGCATTATTAGGAAAGAGGTCAACCCTAGAGGTCAGACTTAATTAGCATCTTGAAACCAGAAGGAAAGCACTTGATATTCCTGTGTTTGCTATGTCTTAATTCTTTAAAATATTTAGTAACCTAATAAATTACTGTAAACTTGTGTGTTTCCTTATCTCTTTTAAAATTTCTTATTTTAGTTTTTTGTCTTTCCTTTTATATCTAGAGCCATACATCTGTACTGGCATATTCGAAGCAGATTTCACAGAGTTTTGTCGTCGCAATCTTCTTAAGGACAA
The DNA here is from genome assembly GCF_963402885.1 of Antedon bifida. Classification (NCBI taxonomy): domain Eukaryota; kingdom Metazoa; phylum Echinodermata; class Crinoidea; order Comatulida; family Antedonidae; genus Antedon; species Antedon bifida. Next base: position 8,944,809 of record NC_136226.1, on the reverse strand, counting down.
TGAGATTCCTGCTGTAGTTATCAGACCGAAACCTCCATGTGCCCAAGCTCCACCAGACAACAAGTCAAAGGATTCAAAAGACAGTAATGCATCAAAGGACCCTACACCAGATGAAGGTGTGGATGCTGCCAATCAGGAGGAAGCGCCACCAAAGACCTATGTCACCAAAGATAAGTATGCTTACTTCCGACCTGTGGTCCAAGTTGAGATGGAAAATGAAGACAAACCAACAACTGTTACAGAGATCTACATTAGAGGTAAACAGTAAACATGTCACTATTATTACCTAAAATATTATATGCATTTATACTGTTTTTTAGTAGTTCAGAATAACAAATTTCACTTCACAGGTTAATATAAAAATATATCATTCGTTTATTTTTTATTCTGTAGGCTGGAAGGTTGATTCTTTGATGGTAGGAATATTCAAACAGTGCTGGCCTATAATTGAAAAGCTTAGTGTTGTTAAGTATGTGTACAATCATTAATATTTTGAAGATAATTATGTCTACTAGTTTGGCTTAACTTATGTTTCCTGGTTGTTTTCTCATTCATTGTCATTTTCAATGCAACAAATTTATTCTATTGCTTTGGGGTGTACAGTAATTATAAATACCTTTTTCTTTTTGCAGTCTTTGGAATGTGAATCTAAGTGAAGATGTGGTTAAAGAGTTTGCCTCTTTTCTTCCACAATGTCAAAATCTGAAGTAAGTACAGTAGTTTTCAAAAAATAAGTTATAAATTAATGTTAAAAATTATGACCAAGTTCTTGATTATTAGACAAAACAACAATTTATTAAAATTGATTGCATTTGAGTTTTCATTGTATTTTAACTAATTTCATCAATCATAAACTCATTTGACACAATGGTATAAATAAAAATCCTCCAAAGTTCTTCCAATGTTTGGCTTCACTGAAACTGTTGTTACTACTAACTATTTTGTAAATTTTGAATCTGCAGGACTTTAGTAATAGATGGTACTTGGTGCCCAGAGGAACCATGGTCATTGCTTATTGGAGAAGACAGCTTGTGAGTACTATTATAAACCTGTGTCCAAATGCCTAGGCTTACACTAGTAAACTATGGTTTGCAAACTTGTGCTAACTCTAGGATTTGGAAAGACAAGTTTTCCCAAATTTGCTAGTGTAAGACCAGCGACTTTGGTAAACTGCAGAATACTTTTGCCGAAGATAAGCTGTGCACCTTCCTGTGAACTCGTCGAATCAAATAACGATCTTTTTTCCTATTACAATGACCAACAAAAAAGTTTTCTAGTGTAGACCACGCCTTAGATTTGGTTTTTAGTAGCCAAAACAGTGCTACTATCTAAACATCATAACTTAATCATTAGTATTGGTTTCTTTTCTTTAGATTAACATCATTATCCCTTCGAAATAATGGTATAACCGACAAAGGAGCAGTGATGATAGGAAAGGCATTATCCACAGTCAAATCATCTAATAAGAATTTAGTGTCACTGAATCTAAGTGGTAATAAGATAACTGATGTTGGTGCTGTAGCCATTGCAAATGTAAGTTGTTCATAGGTCTTGTTTACACTTTAGTGTTGTAAGTTGTTCATACATAGGTATTGTTTACACACAAGTTTTGTACGTTTTTCATACTGCTGTAGTTCACACTAGTATGAATAACATTTTACCGTTAATTCCAAATGGTATTGAGATTTGGATAATTGCATAGTGTTTTGAAAATAGGGTATTTTGATTTTGCCAGCCTAACATTTTGAGTTGTTACTGGATTTTATTTTTGTTTTTTTCTACAGGGATTGCGGATGAATCGTGTATTACTCTCTTTGTCATTAGCTAATAATAACGTGTCTGATGAGGGTGCTAAGAAACTTGGAGAGGTTCTGTCACGGTTTCCACTTACGCATGAAGAGGTCGTGGAAAGAAGGAAGCTTCTTAGTGAGAAAGGTTCACCTGATCAAGGCTTGTTAAAATCAGTAAGTTTTAATCTCTGACCACAGAATGTATCCATTTTTAGGCATAGTTAGCAAATGTCACAAATATTGAGTTTACTAACCAATAAGAATGCTTGTCAGTATACCGTACAAGACTGATGTGACACTTGTAAATGTTTTCATTTATCTGTTTTTGTATATCTCAGAGCAAACATAATTTCTATGTATATTTTATATGCAAATGACAATAAATGAATGTAATTTTTCACTGACGAATGAATGAATATTGGCAGTATTGTGTGTGATCTTCTGTTCCTCTTTTTCTAGCCGCCACCTTCCAGACGTGACAGAGACAGACCAGGAAGCGTCCGCAGTAGTAGTCATATGGATAAGACGGATAAAAAGAGGGATAAGTCTTCTAAGAAGAAGGTAATACTGTTGTCTTAATAACCTTTATAAATAACAAAAATTTCAATCTACTATTTGAAACAGGAGTTGAAAACCTTGTAATACAATACTTTTAATCAGAACACTGAAGACTGTTAAACTCTGTCTACACTATCAAACTTGACAAAAAAAAGTGTGATATGCCCAAATATGGTAGTGATATGCCCAAATATGGTAGTGATATGACATCATAATGTCCATATATGGACACATCACATTTTTTGTCACATAAAGTTTGATAGTGTAGACAAGGCTTTAGAATGTTGAAAGTTTTAATATTTATCCCTAGCAGGATACTAAGCGTAGTGACAAGGATAAGGATGATGCCCGCTCAAACAGATCGTCAGCGGTAATTTACTCACTGCACAAATTTGCATATGCGAATAACTGATTTGAATATAAATTTAAATAATTAACTTTAGCTTGAGATTTGATGGAGCAATGTAACTATCTGTTTTAAAAATGCACTTTGTATGAAGATTTGGTTAGTGACCAAATATTTAAAGTAAAATAAGCATGCATGGACGATTCATTAAATGCATGACAATGACATACTTTTGTTTACACATCCAGATTTGCACATTTTTGCACTTGACAGTGTTTTTGCAGTTTCGCATTTCAGTTCAAAGTGTGCTGTTTTTTAAATAAAAATAATTGCAAATGGCTCATCTAAATGCCCAAAAATGCCTCTTGTATACCTACGTTTTCGGTCGACCAACTTTGGAGGTGATCCAAACAAACTTTTCTGGTGGTTTAAATTATTTGGATCAAATTTTTAATCTATTAAAACAATTTTCAATTTCGCCCGATGAAAAAACACATTTATATACATAATTATAAAAAAATGCAACATTTATTTGGAAAATGTTTAAACCACAAGTGATACAGGAACAGAATGTGTTTTAGTCGAATCATTTGGCTTCCAAGAGAACCCTGCATCCTTATATTACATATTTTCAGACTTTAAATGATAATGTTTAATTAATAATAGGATGGGCGAAAAGGTGAAAAAGAGGATGGAAAATCTAGTAAAACGGTAATAACTGATGTACTGTACTAATTGATTTGACATGTGGCAACTAATGATCTGCACTCTACATTTTTGTAATATGAAATTTTGCACGCATATTAACTTACTTTGAATGTATTTATCATTTAATATGTCTCTAATATCTAGATCTCCTTCCAATTAAAATTCTGTGATGGTTCTATTTGATGAAAAAAAAGCTTTCTGACTTGTTTTCCCACTACACACAATTACAGAATGATCTTTAATGACTGGTGCAAGGGCTTGAACCAGGAGCATGTGGTTGTATCCACCAATCAAAAATTTAAAATTCTCCTATAAGTGAATACCACAAGGTTATACTTACATTTTGATTGACTTAAGTGAAATTTAGTATTTATAAGGAAATATCTCACTTGGTGAATACAGTCATTGGGATTGATATCCAAAACTAAATTGATGAGAACTTTTACTACAATATTCATTTCATCTAATTGCATCTTTAAACATTAACAGTTGATGAAAACATTTCTTCTGGTTTCGATTTGTATAATGATATAAGTAGTTCTTTGATAGTAAACCAATAAAACTTACGTTGGCAAGACAGTTTCGTCTAGCTGTCAGCTTGACTTCTTCAGTTGCTATGATGAGTTATGACGACTGGTCCTCTAGGCTACACAACAAAACCATCAAGTGGCTGGAAAGGAGACCAGTCGTCGGCATAACGCATCATAGCAACTGAAGAAGTCAAGCTGACAGCTAGACGAAACTGTCTTGCCAATGTAAGTTTTATTGGTTTACTATCAAAGAACTATTATATCATTAACAGTTAAAAACTATATTCTTTTAAGCATTTGCCTTGGGATTCCAGATTCTTCAGCATATTTCTTTTTTCTATTGATGTACTGTATGCTATCAAAAACGCTTCCAAATGACCTCTTTAAAGTTTGCAAACAGAAAATTGCAATGATGTGTGTATACTTTAGTTAAATTTTGTTTATTTTAACTTTCATCTGTAATTTAATATTTTAATATCTTTTTTTCAATTCAAAATCATTTGTTTCAATTTAAATCTCCCTTGTTTTTATATTTCTTAGATGGCATTGCATCTCTATCTTCAATATATTACCCCTGCTGTTATTGTTTTTTTAAGGATGCTAAGAAAGACAAAGACGATACAACGAAAGGAAAGAAAGAGGACAAATGGAAAAAAGGTAGGTTAAACACAAATTAATATTGACTTAATTTTAAATATATCATATTGTGTGGAATATAATTTAACAAAAAAACAACACAGAATTCATGTCAGAATTTTATTTCCTGATGAGTGTTGAATAGAACGTTGTCAGGATTCAAAACATAAGGTAGTCAAACATAATATGCTTACCCCGGGAAGCTTTCAATTTATGACGAACTAGGCCTATTGATGTGTCATTGGTCACCTGGACGGACCACCAAAACGATATCTACGAATAGAATGAGAAAGCATGTCTCAAATTGTCTGTATTTGCACAATGAAGGCCTAAAGTAACTTGTTCCTCGGTCATCATAAATCACAAGCTCCCTAATAATAATTTGGATACATACACTGGTATTCCTGTTTTGTTTAATTTTATGATAAGTTGTGTTGTTGTAATTAGTTAGTTTATAATTAGTTGCACTAAGTTTTGTTTTATCTTATCTTGATCATCATTATCATGATCACTATCATATTGTTTGTTGTTATCATTGATCATTATTTTCATCCATGTTTTTTGTTTTACCTATTTTATTTTTTCTATTTCTAAAGCTTCAATATGTGTATTGAAAACTACTGTCATTGTTTAAAAATGCCTTTTCACATCTGTTTATGGTTTCGTTTGAGTAATCCAATTAATGTATAACTTCTAGGGATCTATCCTCTCCCTTTTAGCATTTAAAAAAAATTTAATATCTTTATTTTTTGAAGCAGTAGTATATTTATTATTTATTTATTATTTAGTTTAATTCTTTATTTTTGTGAAATGTTAACGTTTTATTTGAAATAAGAAGAAATAAATGTTACTTGAAATGAAAATGAAATGAAAAATCAATTTGGTCAAGAATCGATTGTTGTTTTATGACTTCAAACTGAATCATATATACAATAATCTGAGGTAAAAGTCAATCATGGTAAATTTGTATTCATTAAAAAAACCATACACTAGAAAACCATGGAGAAATAAATTAGGATTAGGAAATAAGTTCCTAACTTTTTTTTCCATGAGAAAACAAAAACTGACTTTAAACAGATGTGAAAAGTATTCTTTATAGATTTGTTATTGGAGTGGTAGAGAAGCATTTTTTACTTAGAATTAATTGTAGATGTGAATCTTATAATGGAAGTGATATTTGTTTAGAAAAATCATCATATATTTCATTTTTATATATTGTACCTACAGGCTTGTTGAAGGCTTCAATAGGTAGGCTGTTTGATGTTACCCTAGTTTTGTTTTCCCTGTTTTATAATATTCACATAAAACCCATATTCACGCATAGTGGCCCCCAACAAAATGTCACCATTATTAAATTTCACTGTTTTAAAAATGTCATCCCATAAAATGTCATTTACATACAAATATTATTTCATAGTTTAAAAAGTATTATGATCCTAAAACATGTCACTATGACTAACATCACCCTCTAAAGTTACTGAACTTTTATGTCATGTGTTATTATTAAAAATAAATAATAAATAGAATGTCACCATTGATTAATAATAACATGAATTGTCCTACTGATTTGTCACTTAATAAATTGTCACATTAACCAGTGTGTTCACAAATAATACCATCGTCACGATTACCATCACCAACTGTCAAATTGTCAGTCATTTTGCATCCTCCCAAGTCTTGCAGATGTTCTTACCTTTGTGTTTTCCTTATAGGTTGTGGTTTTTTTGTCTGTTTGTCTATCTGTCCAACCATACAATTCCATTGTGTGGCAGTGTCAATCAGTTATATCCAACTTTTGAGTCGTAAAACCGTATACAGTATGTGTAATGTATTAAGCCATCCATTAGATATTTCCATACACTTTTATGTACTGTGGGTAATTTAGGATTATATAGGTTATTGATTATAGATACAAATATTATAGACTTTTAATATTATAATTTTACTTTATTTAATATTTATTTGTATTGTTGGTGGTATGGCTGATTATTGTTTTTTTTAAATTGCTTTCTTTCTTGATACTTTGGGAATGTTTGATAGCATGATGATTTTTGGAATTTGTTTATGAAATCAGTTTATGAAATGTGATTGATTGAAAAGGTGAATTGTATGGCAGTGTTGTTTATGTGAATGTGTAAATCATAATTATTATTTATTTATCTTTCATACACAAAAGAAACTGTGACACCTTATTCTGCTATGAAGGAGATAGTGACATGGATATTAATAATAACAAAATATATAAATCTTCCACACCACCATTTAACCCAATGAACTAAACATATAAAGACATTTTAAAAAATGTATTTAAAAGATTAAACTTCAATTGGAACTTAATTACAATGGAACCATAATTACGTAGCCAAACATCAGCAAAGGTTCAAGGCTCACTCTCTCCATGGTTCTGGTGGTAGAAAGAGTCTTCTCGGATAAGGACTATAAACCGTAGGTCCAGTGTACACATCTAGCTCATGTGCACCTTAAAGAACCTAGTACATCTTTCGAGACGAGTAGGGGGTTACCCCAGTGTACTAGTACATCATAGCCACTGATCATAACTGGGCCCTCTGGGAGACCAGTCTTTGACTGAAGAGATCGCCCAGTATAAAAAAATAATAAAATTAATTAATAGTATGTTATAAGCCAATTAAAATTTACTGTTTAATTTACTTTCACAATTGTTTTTTCTGCTTTCTCTATAAATTGCTATTTTGTTAGGTGGAGGAAGCCGAACTTCACTAGTAGGGGCTGTGTCTCAACCAACTGCTAATGGTACAACAACCTCCAACATTATTTTTTCATTAATTCGCATTTAATTTTCAAATAACGCTTTTCACCATTATTCATGATATATACATTTTTTTCATCAATTTGATTAATTAAATTGTCATCATTCTATTAATGTTTATTATTCATCTGTTATGTGATGGCATGGATGTTCATTGTTGATTGGCTTTTCAGTAAAACACAAAAATATTATTTCATTTAACAGTTTTAATTTTATGGGGTTCTCTTTTATTTCTGGATCTATTTACAGTAAATTTTCAGTATTTAATTTATTTAAACATTTTATTATGTTTTATGTAAATTGATTTTTTTTTAATGCTTTCTAACACTGCATCTATTATTGAAATTGCAAAATTTACGTGTTTTTTTTTCAATTTCTGGTTCTATGGATGTTTTCTTATTGCATTACTGTATTTATGTTTATTTAAGTTGAATTATACTAACGTGAATGGATTTTATTTTAATCTGTAAACTATCCATGGGGGTGGTTGAGTTTTAAATGTAGTTGATCTGGACAAGCAACAAATGTTATATTTTAGCCTACTACTTTTTGTAAAGAGCAACTAATTTAAATATCAGCTTAACTCCTAGCTGTTGGATTCATGTGTCGCGTCACAGTATTTGTTACTCATGTTCACCCACTAGAAATATAACCAGGGAGGTACTATTTTATACCTCCCTGATATAAACTGCACTTTCCTTGTAAAAAAACATTCTGCACCAGTTATTTATGTCAGTCTCATATGCGCATAAAAAATATACATTGAAAAATACAGTTTGGTCCCATCTTTGGAACATCCCTATTAAAAGGGAAACCCCTATTAAATATCTCTACAAGTGGACAGTCCCAAAGGTTCTATATTGTGGTTTACACAAGCTTTGTTTTGCCTAAAGTATTGCAAATAAGATTTGCATTTATTTAAAGGTTTTTTGATTGATATTACAAATTCCATTTAAAATTAAACAGGCCTACTTCTAACAAAAGTTTAACAGTTTTTTTAACATTAACAAGCATGTTCAAGCAAATTTTAATTATTTTAATATATTAAAAAATACTAATATTTGTTCCACCATTTGACTGTATTGTATGAACAAAATATATTCAATGCACAGTTCTAACTTCTAACTACTTCTAACACATATAGTACCTCCAATTAAAGGCCAACATTTGAGAATGTGACATCACTCGTCTTCAGCTGATACCATCATGTGGTCTTTCATTGGAGGGACTCATTATTTATTCGCTATGCACCCATGTAGATTATAATTCTGTCAGCACATAAATAATTAGTTAGTTTGATGGAATTCGAATTATAACTGGGGTTTGAAACATTCCTGCACAGCATTTTTGATGGGAACATATACTTTCCTTATTCATATATTGGATATAAGCACACCCTAATAGGATATATAACGAATGCACAATACTAATTCATATTCAGTGGAGTTTTGTTGTATCCTTCGAACATCAGAGTCCATTAATTTCAATATAAAAAAAGATGCATATGTGGGAGAACATTGAACATTAATGGGTAGGTCTACGTGCAGTGTACAAATATGATTCTTTTAGAGGGATTGAACATTAACTGACATGGGTAGGTCTACGTGCAGTGTACAAATATGATTCTTTTAGAGGGATTGAACATTAACTGACATGGGTAGGTCTACGTGCAGTGTACAAATATGATTCTTTTAGAGGGATTGAACATTAACTGACATGGGTAGGTCTACGTGCAGTGTACAAATATGATTCTTTTAGAGGGATTGAACATTAACTGACATGGGTAGGTCTACGTGCAGTGTGCAAATAAGATTGTTTTAGTATGGGGCATGGAAATGGGAAATCTATCCTTTAAGTACCTTCTAATCATACTCCTGTTATGCACACATTAAAGTTTGACTGCACCCGTTTGCTGTGATTCTCTAACCTATTTGCTGTGTATGTTCTATCCTCTTCTCTACAAATCTATACAAATACTGAACTGATTTAGCATCATTTGTAGCCGACACGATGTCTACCAAGACCAGCAAGGGAAAGAAAACATCTTCAAAGGACAAGAGGGTGCCGGAATCAGATGTATGTATTATTTTGAAAATTCTTGTTATATTTTTTATAAATCTGAATACTCTTACAAAAATAAAAACATAAAACACAGTTGACAATAGCCACTTTTTGTCTTCATGATATGCCACATGAATGCATTCATGCTCATATTTTTCTGAGTGTGTGCAGAATAATTTTTTTTATTATAATGTTATGAAAAGGAAAAGTCACTTATCAGTCTTTATGCATTGTAAAGCTCCGTCCACACTATCAAACTTTATGTGACCAAAAAATGGGATGTGCTCATATATGAATATGATGATGTCATATCACCACCATATATTTGGGCACATCACATAAGGTTAAGATAGTGTAGACAGAGCTTTATGACATTTAAAATCAGTATTTGAAAAAAGTTTATACAATAAATACACACCAATGACAGGATATCAATATTACTACATGTCATATTGATGTGTTACCCTCTTTATTCCTCTCTAGTCACCAGAAATTTTAGAAGCCATCAACCCATTATTGGAGCAAGTAGAGAGCATGGACAACCAGTTGTGGATTCCAGGCAATCGATGCCTAATTAACCTCAACTTATCTCGTTAGTACTAACTCTGTTTATTTTAATTCATTAAGCCAATCAAGTGTGATGCTATGTTTAGGATGAACTTCCACTGCAATATATTGTTGTTTCTATTTTGTGTGTTCATTTAATCAGTAAAAAGTACTTTTTTTTTCAGGTAATAAGATAACAGATACAGGAATGAAGGGTTTGTTACTAGCCGTGCAATATCAAATTACCTTGTTGAATTTGGCGCCGAGTCCAGCTATGAAGGGAATTCTCAGAATGTCTCTGACCGTAAGTTTAAAATGCACTGCTTCTACATTAGCAGTCCAAATGTTTTATTTCAATTTATAATAATAATAATACAATTATTCAATCTATGATGACTTTAAGGAGATATTAGTTTTTGATTTGTTTACGTGGAATTTTTTTAATACAAGCTGTTTGTTTTGCGTGCATGATACATGCGTTACTTTCTAAGCTTCTGTGATCAAATTCAAATAAAAACGTATTAAAAACTACTGTACACTGTCATGCAAATTAATAGAATGATGACATCCAATAAAATAACTCTGTCATTGTCTACACTATCAAACTTTATGTGACAAAAAAATGTGATGTGCCCATATATAGACATGATGATGTCATATCACTACCATATTTGAGCATATCACTACCATTGGGCACATCACACTTTTTTGTCAAACTAGTTTGATAGTGTAGACAGAGCTTTAGAGGGAAAAAAGAATTAGGGGTAGGTATCTATCCAGTGAATATACTGGAAAAAATAAATATGCTACTGTATTTGAATAGATCGTAATGTAGACAATAATTATTACATTAGCCAGGAGCCTGAATATGCAAAAGCACAGCTTCTGTGGCAGTTATGTTGGAATATACAGTATTCTATTTTCCAGGGTAACGATGTAAAAAAGACAGATGAAACATATGTAAAATTACAAGAAGTACTGCTTGCAAGAGACCCATACTACAAACCACCAGAGAAAGGAGGAGGAGATAACCAATCATTGGCTGGTTAGCATGCTTGGTGTACAATCTGACATTTAATATAGACTTCTCTGTTTTGAAGAGATCCAGCTCCTTAGACTCCTTGCTTTTTCTATCTGAGCAATGCGAGTAAGTCTTTTGCGAGCCGTTTGAGGAGCTCTGGAGTGACCTTGAACCCAACATGCCTTATGTCTATTTTGAGTCTGCTGGATTTAGCAGTTTTATATTATAATATTATAAATTTAATAACTTATATTAAAACTTTGCACTGTCAGTTTATTTTTAAGAGGTCTCATTCCTAGACACAAGTTTTATGACCCACAGTGTCCCTGGCTGTCTCGCATCATAAAACCAATAATCAAAACTACTTTCCTATTTTTTACACACATCATCGAGTACAGTAGTTGATTAAACCAAATTTTACATTGTATACAAGATGTAGTAAGTCTACATCCAGAACAAACACTGTAAGTACACCACCATGTAAAACGGAATATAAACAAATCTTGGTTCTATATCAAAAAATATCCATGACAAAAATATTACATTTTAAATATATATAAAATGAGGAAACTTGAATAACAAGAACAACTTGAAAATGAATAACAATACTGTATTAATAAAAATACAGATTTCTAGAGTGCTCTTGGCCACAAGGGTGCTTGAGTGAATGATAGCACATTTGCTGTGTTGTACATAAATGTGTGTTGTACATAAATGTTTGTAGGAACTTTTACAGGTTTGAAAAAAAAAATTGTAACATATTATGTATATAATATTGTAGAAGTGATGAATTAAAAAATAAAGAAAAGAAACAATTGCACCTGGTAAGTTCATTTTGTTGAACACATTTTTATGTAGCACAAAAAGTACACTTTTGAAATTATTCTTCTTTCTTTATTGTAATGAACAATTATCAGGGGTGGATCGTGGATCCAAGGGTGGGGGTTCAGTCGCTCTGGGCCCTAAATTTCATAAATTGTAATGCAAAATATAGGAAAATCAAAGTTCAGCCCTTCATTTCACCATTTTTAGGCCCCACCCCCTATTAAAAAATCCTGGATCCACCACTTACAAAGTGACAATAGGTTACCCAACTAATCAACACCAATATTTGTATTAAATCCATTGTTTGCATTAAGAATAACCAATAAGTGTGAATACAGTCCAATTCATACATCTAATTCTGCCTGTTTCCACCTTTCCCTGGAGATTATCAATGTATGTTATCCCAGTTAGCATTCCTTCGGGAGAGGATGTTGAGCACATTGTGTGACTCCAATGAATGTTTCTGACTAACCGGCACTGCACCATTGAATCATTTAATTCTCCCGAGATTACAAATCACATGCAATTTTTCTTTCAGGTCAAACAAATTAAAAACCTTTCATTACATTATAAATACTACTGTGAGAATAATCCAGATGATAAATTTGGAAAAACCCCAATTTTGCATGGCGTTACAAAGTACAGTACTTGCCTGTTTTTAAATTCATGTCGACAACCGCTCTCTTTGTGTCGTTGATGTTAAAGATCAATTGAAGTTGGGAATATACCCAGGAATTTTGGAAATGTCATTTCTACCGAATAAGGCTGTTTATGGGGGAAAATAACTAAAAATAAATGTAGTGTTTGTTAACAATTTACTTTTACTCATTTTCATCAAACAATGTAACTTTCTTTATTTACCATATCTTTCTTTTTGTTTTTCACATTTCACACTAAATATCACAAATAAACAAAACATTCACATTGATAACGATACTTTATTTACATAAGGATCAAAAGAAATCTACTCTGCTGTATGGGATTATAGGTATGTATGGTATACTATAGTATATAGCAATAATAACATCCATCTTATAGCAATGAGGGACTTAACAATTATTACTAGACCGGTGTTGGCATTTTATTGCAATTTAAAAAAACATTTTTAGCACCATAAAGCTGTGAAATGTTTGATTTTAATATTGTAACGTTTACTATACCCTATGATATTTCTTTTACAAGCCTAAATATATTTACACCGTAGCACTAGTTTAACATTTGTTAGCTTAGCATGTAAATGTTAATTTAGCTTAGCTTGCAACAGTTAAGTGTAAAACAACTTCCTAATTAAGATTGGTGTATATACTGTACATGGTCTAGAAGGCAAGATATAGTGATGTACAACATGGCCTTTGAACTTTTCAGTGAGGATGCTTGAATACCCTTTAACAAAAGTAAATACAATTCTTTGTGCTTTTATTTTTGTGTTTGCCCAGAATACATTCAAGCTATGGTACACAAGAAACCAGCAGTCTTTCTCATTAGACGTGATGACTGGCTATCTTCCAACAACATTTCCTCAGCTCAGTCTTCACATCTTTGGGTCACTAAAAACAGATTTTTACAAATAATGAATAATTACAATGTTCTTAAGCTCTGTCTACACTATCAAACTTTATGTGACAACAAAATGTGATGTGCCCATATATGGACATTATGATGTCATATCACAACCATATTTAAGCATATCACTACGGTTCCATATTTGGGCACATCACACTTTTTTGTCAAACTAGTTTGATAGTGTAGACAGAGTTTTATAGTCCTTAGATAATGATTTTAGAGTATTAAAAGAAACGTACAGTTTTTTCATTGGAAACACTCACTCACCTTTGTAGATCGAGTTTAGCTACTATCTCTCTAACGCTTGAGATTAGTCCTTCATTTTGCTGTGGTGAGTCTAGAATCTGTTGATGTAACTTTGTCATGTACGAGTCGATGGTGTGGATTGTGGGGACCTCATTTGTACCTGCAAAACAACACCAATAGTGAGTTCTTAAAAAACGTCTATGGAAGGATTTATGCTGAAGAATATACATTTTTATTTTCTTTATTTTGTATGTATGGATTATAATAATACTATAATAATAAACTTTATTTCAGCAATTCAGAATAAAATAAATATCTTATTTCTTTCAAGATTTGTAGTGGATTGGAAGGCAACCCCGGGGTTCAATCTTGACCTTGTGCTAACTCACGACTCTTTCAACTCCACTCCCTAAGCCTCAAATGAGATTTTGTTTATAAGCACAATAAATTACTAAATAGTTTATCCATCCTGTAATTGGCGCTGTTGAATACGTAAGCAATAAAAAAAAATAAGTTTTCTTCAATGCATAGTACTATATATTTTCAACAGTCTAAATATAATTCAAAGTACCTGGTAGAGGAATTGTAGAGAAATGTGATGTTAAAACAGTGCGCCAGTTCTCCAGATGTTGTCTTAGTGCCATCTGGTTATTTCGTTGTTGTACAGTCTCAGTTTCTAGCTTCTCTATAGCCGACCTCATGTTATCAATGTGTTTCTGCAGAATGGCATTCTGCTCCTCGTATTCCGTGATTGACTTGCGTAACTGACGAAGCTCATTTTCCCGGGCTAAAACAAAATAAATGTAATTATTTGTCGTCGATTGAGAAAATTTACGATTATGCTTTTAGAATTACTACAGCCACAGTGAATCGGCTAAAACGATGAGGAAAGAAGATCCCTTACTATTGTACCAAGTTATGTACACAAAACCAGCTTACATCCCATCTAGAGGACGAGGCAATGAAATTAAAGCAAGGACAGATAGGTCTCACACCCATACCCCTCGCATACTAGTCTGATTCCATTTTATTATGCCATATTGCTGTATGTACAGTAATGTGTTTTGATTTTGGAGTAGCTATGGCTAGAGAAAGATTTTACAAATAGCGTTTTCCATTTTTTAAATGCATTACTTACTTTTATTATAGTTAAGAAATTCTTCAGTAAAGATGGGGACATCAAATGTTGAGAGTTCTGTGTCTATTTTGTTGTCATCATTGTACTAAAAAATGTAACAAATAATACTATTTTATTTTACATGGTGCATCTTTTTGAGAATTTAAGAAAATGGTCAAAAGATTTTACAGTTGTAACTAAGGGTTCAGTAACAATTTCAATTAGTAGGTAAAGTCCAATAGGATTTGGGCTTTAGGGTGATGCTGTTTTGACCATGGAAACAATTCTTCACATTTTTAGTCAGAATAGTCATCATTATGACACTTGTGAATAAATAGCTAGCTTCTCTTGACAAGTTAGTGAAACAGTGTGGTGATGCGAGACTCCGTTTTCTGACTTTTTTCTGTTTTCGGTTTATTAGGCTTTTGCCTGGTTTATTCAACAATAACACTTTCTTTCTTTTTACACTTGTGTTAATCAGCACATAGACTATTTTTATTTTGCGCTATACAAATTTAAAACCATTAGTTGCGAGAGCCCCAATAATATTTACCTCTAATCCATTAAGATGCCCATCGGCCTCGTCCATCATCTCTTTCTTCTTACGTTCTTGTTGTTTCTTAGTAAACAGTTTGTACGCTTCAGTTTGCTGGTACTGTTCTAACTCCTTCATGTATCGCTCTTTGTCTTGATCGGCTTCATCTAGGTATTTCTGAAGTTTTTTAGGTTTGTTCAGTTTAGGTTTTGATAACATATTATTTGTTTTGTTGCAAAAATATCAGATTGTTTTATGTACAGGAATCAAGGGTTTAGTAGGCAAGGTAAATAAATAATATTGCCTTTTTCATTTCAACTATGACTTATTAATAATAAATGAAAACTTATACAGCGCTGGTATCCCTCACCCATGTGGAGCTTATGGCGTGCATTAACAACGTGCGAGTACATCAGCAAATAGCGACGTCTTCAGGTTGGTCTTGAAACTGTTCAGACTTGCTTAGTTATGTTAGGTAACTTTGGACAGGAGGCATGAATAAATTCAGAAACTAGGGAGGGGGAATAACAAATCCCTACATACAGTTCACACAATGAATTAACTTTCTTAGTTCATAGGTCATTACATATCACAAGCTTTGTATTGAATATCTATACCTGTTTCTCTACTGAACTCATTTTACTCCATTCAGCACCTAACATCTTGATGATTTCAGCAAATGCCACCTGGGGATTCTCTTGCCTCACTTGCTCTCGTCGTTCATTCATGAAACGGACGTAGCCAGTTAGAGGTGCTTTAGGTGCGTTTACATCCCTCATCTGCTTCTTTCGTTTCTTGCCCTTGGACCATCCACCTTTTGCTTTGGTAAAACTCTACCAAATAAAGATATGATATTGATATAAGTAACAGTATTATCAACCACCTCAACATTGTTAAGCTCTGTCTACACTATCAAACTAGTTTGACAAAAGAAAAGTGGTGTGTGCCCCAATACGGTAGTGATATGACATAATCATGTCCATATATGGGAACATCACATTTTGTTGTCACATATAGTTTGATAGTGTAGACAGAGCTGCTTTAGGCACCATTGGTGGTGTGTGTTATCAAAATCATCATGTCATATATTTAGAATGTCTTACATCTTCCTTGCTTGTATCTGGAATATCTTGAGATGTTGAATCTTGCTGCAGTAACTCGACTTTAAAAAGAAAACAAATATTATTACTGCATTTATCTTGTTTGATGACATCTGTCATTCTCTTTAAGTCTCGTCTGTAATCCCATCTTTCCTCTTTCTTTGAATTTCTCATTTATTTTTTTTGTAGGTCTTTCTTTGTACATTGTTCTTTTTAAAGCGCATAGAGACGATTTACTTTATATGCACTATGCTATTGTGTAACACCATTCCAATTGCATTAGTTATTCGTAACATACCTTGTGAAATATCTGTAATCATTTCTGGATGTGTGAGTGACTGAGGCAACGAAGCCCCCACATTATGTCTATGAGAAGTTGCGAAGCTGCAAATAAAAGAATAAATAGTCAATAAATTGTAAGAGTTATTTTTTTCTATTCTGTACCTCCCTGGCCCAAACAAAACACAAATAATTTAAAAAAGTAACAATTAAACATACAATGCATACACTTGACTGGGTCATTTTAAAGGACGTCACAAACCAAATTGTTTTTTGTAAAGATGCGTATTATATTTTCCCACTAAACTATTTAAAGAATATGATAAATAAAATATTACTTTTAACCTCTATATTGTTGTTATGCTTATTTAATCTTACAAATCACCTTGTATCAACGCCCAGATCAGATGTCGTTTTCGATATGTCATCCAGGTCAGCTATGCTGAAAAGAGCAGATGATCCCGCGTTGGACATCAAGCCTTGATTTGAGTTCCCATCACTCAGGTCCATAGTTCTTTTATTTATATTTGTAGTAAACCTACTAAACAAGAATACATAATAATAAAATAATGTATGGGAAAATAGTCATATTTTATAAATGGTTTTACCTATACCGACATTTTAAGTTTGTTTCTGACTGGTTCTCCTTAGCTAATTAGTGTAAAGTGAATGAAATACATGGGGAAATACACCTAGGCTAGCTAGGCTGGATGAATTCTTTCTTCACAAGTCATTGTTGGCTGCCTTCCCGACTCTGTCTGGACGTGTGCATGTGATGGTTGGCTAGCCTAGCAAGCTCAGTTTCTTTCTCCTGTTTTCATCTACTTCATTTAACCTAAACTAAACATTAATATTTATAAAAGTAGCTTTAATATTCATAATAATAAATGCACCAGTAAATAGTTTATTGTTATATTAAGCTTACTTTTACAAGCTAAATTCTGTGCAACTTTGTTTGTTCTTCTTCGTGTAAACAAAAACACAAGCTGCTCGTCCTCGGCCACAATAAATCTCGAGCGTGGGGCATTCATAAACAGCGCCACCACTAATTTGCTAAGTACGTACTTTTTTTCTTTATTGCGTTCATTATAATATTTTTATGTTTTACACTATGCTTATATTATAAAAATAAATCAAGGGCAATGAATATCTGCTTTAGGCATCTCATTTTTGTTACATTTTAATATGTTATTTTAGAAATGAGCAATCATTTGTTTTCTCACAGGCAGAACGCGAACTGACGCTCTAGTGTTCTCACCCTATTTTTAACTAATAATAAAAATCAATCCATCTACAGTGCACAAAACAATCGTAAATATCAAAAAGGATGTAATGTTTCATTTGATTTACAAACACCTTATCGATCTAAAATACGTAGTGCACTGGTTTCATAAAAAAAAATATTGTTCAAAGGAGAACATTTTCAATGACATCCGCCCTCATATGCCATGCTCAAAGGCTTAATTGATAAGACAAAAACCCACAAATACAATTTTTAGTTTATAGTCTATACAATTTGTATTTGAATATTATGTGCTATTTAATGTATGTAGTGTAATAATATATTGCTGAACTATATTGCCAAAAGAATATTGAGATCTGCATTAGATAAGTACTGTACCTTGCTTATTTGTTCACGTGATAATAACATTGATCAGCTGGCCAATCATCAATGAATACTTCTACTTACTTTTTAGCAGACAAGTAAACAGTCGTTAAGCAACAACGAGGTGGGTAGTTGGTAGTAGATGTCTGATGTTTTATTATTTTATTATTGTGAAGAAGAAGAATAATAGCGTGAACTAAAGGTAAGTTCTAAAGTAAAGTATTGTCTTAATTATAATAATTACCGAGGAGTTGTATTTTGTAATTCCTTATCATCGTTTTACATGAATGGATATGGGTGGTCCAGTCAGCCCAGGCAGTAGTGGGATGATAAGAGCGGAATCGATTGGGGCCTGGGCACAGGTGAAATTGCCTTCCTGAGCCTTGGTGGTCAAGTGAAGGTTGGCCGTGGATTTTAGCGGCCTGGGCTTTGAAATGTTCTTGGTTTTTTTTACAGGATTGCTGGTTAACTAAACAAATTCAGTTCAGTTAATTTAGTTCACATTCTCATTTATTAGTTACAGTAGGGCTAAACAAAATATAATTTCATTCCAACATGTTTCAACTTTTATGAATTATTAATAAATTTACCGATCTAAAAAGTTAACCTAGGCCTACATGAAGAAATTACTAACTTGTGGTACCAGAGTGGGTCTATAAAAAAATATTGTCTAGCGTCTTCACTCATCACTTTCCCCTCTCCCCATCCTCAACTTAATTTAAGTAGTCATGTAAATAAAGTTGAACTCAAAACTCCCTGACTGATGGCTATCCAATATATATATCTATATTGGATTTATTATGTTTGTTATTCTATTTCCAGGTCTATTGTTGACATATTATCACCTTTTCACCTTCCTCTTCTATTATTGTATGTTAATGTTCTCAAATCTAATGCAAAGGATTCAATAACACGGAAACATGATGATTGTCACAGCGGATGGGATTGCCATTTGAAATAAAAATTGTACAATGCCAAAAACAAACAAGCTGCCATGTCTTGGCCAAGTTATCCGTGGTGTCAGACAATTAAACTATCATTTTCATTCAACATCACATGGTCTTAAGCTCTATCTACACTATCAAATTTTATGTGACAAAACAATGTGATATTAATGGACATGATGATAATATATCACTACCATAATAATAATAAAAAATATCCTGGATTTATATAGCGACTAATGTTGTGAAACCTCTAAGCGCTGAACATTATTACCCCAGTCATTTATTTGGATCAAACACGTATGGAAACATACTCCCATAATGCAGCTAGTAATCAGCTGAAAGTTGTGTCTTGCCCATATTTGGGCATATCACTACCATTGTGGGAACATGACATTTTTGTTGTCAAACCAGTTTGATAGTGTAGACAGAGCTTAAGTTTGAATCTAAAGCTACAGTGGCCCAGTGGTTCATCCGTGGAATAACAGTTATGACCTGAGATAATTTCTATATTTAACAGAATTAGGCCAATAAAACAAAGCACAAGCTAAAGTTCTGTCTACACTATCAAACTAGTTCGACAAAAGTGTGATGTGCCGAAATATGGTAGTGATATGCTTAAATGGTAGTGATATGCTTAAATATGGTAGTGATATGACATCATCATGTTCATATATGGACACATCACATTTTTTTTTCACATAAAGTTTGATAAGTGTAGACAGAGCTTTAGAATATTATGGGTGTTAATGGATGAAATGAATGATGATATATGTCTTAAAAGATTAAAGGGATTGAAGGCTGTATGATAATTAATTTTGTTGTATATCATATTACAGTATAATTGGTCTGTAACCTAGTTTGTTATTAATTCGTTGGCCATGAATTAATAATGGAACATCCACAATTTACTTCTGATTACAAGTTTATGTCTAATTGCTCTATGTTTTAGAATATCAAATAAACTTTACTTCCTCATCTTTGATAATGACTCACAAATGTTTTAGTATTACTTTACTTTTAACATTTAAAACAAAAAAAACAATACTACATTTATATTAAAATATTGAATGTTTCACAGGTGCAAGAGAGTTTTTAAAGAAGCCAACTTGAATAGGGTTAATAGCAACAATAATTATCATCATCATTATATATAAAACTACAACATAGTTTTATATATCTACTAAACCAACCAAGTAAGATTAGGATATTTGATGTATTGTAGGCCATGCAAGGGTAATTTTTTAATGCCATTTTTATTTACAATCATCCATCAAATGATAAGGTTTATTTATGGTGTTATACAATTTTATTCATCAATTTTTGTTAATATTATCGATCTCACAAAGTGCTTTTTAAGATCTCCATATCACCATTTGTCAATTATTTTTATTTTTGTTTACAATAAAAGAGGTTATTATACAGTATGCCATTACAAATATTCTTTTTTTTTAAAAGTTATTAAACAGCTTACAAATTGTGACAATTATTTTTGGATATGCCAACTATATCTGTATAATGTTATATAGATTGGCGGAAAATGGTGCAATTTTACATCCGTTTATCTTCAGTATTATTTACATGACTCATACTGGTACACAGTAGGCATTCATTAATTATTAATAAAAATTATATAGGATAGAGGTTAGTAATGTCTGGTAAGTTTACCATTACAAGTTTTTCGAATGATATCAACTTATTAATGCTGACTTCTGGATGGTTACAGTAGTTTTATGTAGTGTTGTACATCTAAAATGTATAGTTTAATAGTTTAGTAAGTTTAGGCGGTGTGTGCCTTTTTAACCCCATGTCTACAACAAATCCAATCGGTTTTAAATGTGTTGGTGGTATATTGAGGAGGTGTCTATATTTGAGTAAGTAACATTTGGCCTATCAAATTAACAAACCCATGGTATATTACTATCTTTTAGTTCTGTTATAGTTTGTGCTTTACAACAACTTAAAAACCTATTACAAGAGGCATAAGTATAGAAACGTGATTCATGGAAACTCTAGGCCTACTTAATGGTTAAATCTGGGCCACTTTACCAGCTCAAAAACGCCCATGGGACTTGCGCATTCCACTAAAAGTCTCTCTAGATTCTGGATACCAATGGGACTAAGCTCATAAACTGGCAGTGTCACATGCTTAAAACAGGATGGGATTTCAATAGATCTTCTCACAGTGTTCTAGTTCATTTCCAGTGGGTGACATAATTAGATAGAGTATCATCCCCCATGGTACCAATAACCATGAAGGAAAACATAATTATTTATCAATGCATTGGATTGTTGTTTAATACATTAATTACTGTAGAATAAATCATAATCTTGTTATTTCATTATGAATTTTGTAAATAATAAATCAGAACTTGTATTTGTAACCAGTGCTTCTTGTAGCAACTGTATTATAGTACTGTTACTGAAATGAGCGAGTCAAATGGCCGAGCGGTTAAGGCAGGGGCGCCGTTTACCGTACCTAAAGAGCCAACAACATCGGCAAGGGTTCGAGGCCGACTCGCTCCTATAGTTCTGGTGGTGGAACAAGTCTTCTCGGATAAGGACTATAAGGTTCAGTGTACACAGTTATAACCTGTGTGCACTTTAAAGAACCCAGTTCATTATTCGAAAAGAGTAGGGGGTTACCCTGGTGAACTGGTTCACAAATAGCCCCTGTATCAGGGGGATTACCACCTATCTGATAGGACAGTGATTAATTCACTATTGGTAATCCTTGGCCACATTGCCTAAACACATATTTAATAAAATAAAATAAAAAATAAAATCCTAGCTTAAAGGGTATATTATATATGAGCGTTCACTGGCTAAACCCAAATTTTAAGGGGCCCAGCATGAGCAGCCCCAATGCAACTACCCCTACTGTAGGAGTACTTGCTACCTAGCCACTGCTTCTGCTGTCATGAGAGTACCTGTACATTTTTGTGAAGAATCGAATGTATATTTAACTACAATATTTTGTTGGCGTAGCAATAAAAAAAAAATACAAACAACTTAATATACTGCCCCTATTTGTACTACTACTGTATAAACTGTTTACATACAGTATTTGATTGTAAAGGGGAAATTTTACCAAATAATTTTAAAGTACCTGAGGGTTTCAAAATCACCTAAAACGATTGTAAACAGGCAAGTTGAAAGTTGAATGAGTTTTTGATAATCAGTGTTTAAAAATATACCTATAGTTTTGTATGTATCCTCGTTAATTAATTCATTACTTGCTTAAGGTAGAGTACATGTTTGTTGTATGTCAATATATCATTTCATATCAATCAATCTATTTAATCCTGTCACTGTATATGCATAAACTTGTGTGCAATATCGTTAATATTATAATAATCATTCTCGTCATTCATTAACATGAAGAGTGTTGAGACATTACTCACTGTCAAATAAAAGACATTCAGTCTCGCTGTAGACTTTTATTTCTAAATTGTCCATCTGTTAATAATTGCCTTTATAAAAACTTAAACCATTTTGATGAGAACTTGAAAAACTCAACAAGCCTCTTCAATTTTATGTAATAAGCATGCGTTTTTACACAAGCACTTGTTTTTAGTGGCAGTTTTTACTTGTAATACTGTACACAATAGGTTTTGAAGGCCATACAATTATACATCCCTTTGTTTTTAATTGAATTTATTATTCTTTTATTTAATTTATTAAGCATGCACTATTTATAACACCTTTATCAAATGTTCCTTTTTTATATTTCTAAAAAAATTTATATGTAAATACAGGCATAGTTTGATTGTAGCTTTAGAAATTCCAGGTGAGGGTCTATGCTCACTGTATTTTCTCTATAAGATGGCTTGCAAAATTATGTCAAAGATGTAAGTTAAGTACTGTTCCGTTGTACAATTTTCATACCCTGGAACCTATACTGAACAATCGTTTTCCCTGAATTACAGTTTACTGTAGGTGCGCCGATAAACACCTCCTGTTATATTTCTCCACATTTTTCCCCTAAGGATTTGTGGTACTAGTTGGTACATTCTGCGCATGAAACCAAAAACAACATTTTGTAAGGTCATGAAAGATAGGGTTTTCGTGGCGTGTTGGTCTTTGATTTGTCAATGTGTTTTACCGGGGATTCCCATAAATTTGTATGTCTTTTCATAGTATGTATCTCCATTTCTGTATGCCTGTACTTGGACCAAATTTCCCTGTATTTACGGATGTTATGTGGGACTTGAGAATCCTTTATAATCATAGTCTTGTTTCATTTTCCTATGACAGTGTCTGGTAGATTGTCATGTCATTACCAAACCATAATTTAAAACCATCAATACATTGTGTTGATTATTAATTACCACATCATTGTGATGATTAAGATGAAAACATAACGTTTCAGTGTAATGTACACTAATTTGTTATTGAGCTATGGAGAATTTTTTTTTTCCGAAATAAAAGATGAATGAATGAATGAATAACAATAGGTTTATTTAATTTTTAATATTCATATTACAAGTGGAAAGAAATCATCAAATAATTATTTTCATTTATAAATATAATTATGATTAAACAGGAATTACAAAAATATCTTTTATTTAACATTATTAATTTAATAGCGATAAGGTCAGTTTACACATACTGCTATATGACAATTATGTCCCTGTTATTACTGTATATTAGAGATATTGACGTACATGACAACTCCATCTGTGCACTGTGTAAAAATCAATCCATGGTCTCTTTGTCCATTCGTTATACAAGTATAATAGTTACATGCAGTTTTTCCAATATTCAGAAGAATAAAGTATTGATCTATTGGCATGTGGTTCAAAAGCCATAGTTTTAATTCTGCGCCCGCTGAGAAACATCACAGGGTGGTACAATGCAGTTTAGGGTCTAATTTTGATATTTAAGGTAGGTGTGAACATAGAGAAAAAAACATTTTTATTTTATTGTAATATGCACTGTAATTAGTAACAAAAGACTGTATTATATATGATGAACTAGTCTGAAAATTGTATCTGTATAGTACACTTCATTTATACTGTAATACCTGATTCGCATGTACAAAAAATGTTTACAGTACCTCTGTAGTAGTGTGAAAGCATTTCTTTGTTGCATTGATGTAAAATCTGGAACAAGTCAGCATCTTTACACAGTCCTGATATCTGAGCATGTGCATGTTTTTAAAGTTTGTGTGTGTGTGTGTGAAAGCACTGTAAATCAGTAAGGATATCTATCCATGTAACAATTATTTGTTTCATTTGTGTTTATGACAATTTGAATCGAGTATCACATTATAAAGAACTGGGATGTTAAAAATCAAGACTCCCAAATGTGGAGGTTTAAAACTGTTGTTGAAATAGGTAAATAAATCAGTTTAGAAATAGCTTTTTTAAAGAATTAAACTTGTCATAATTCATATCCATCTGAACATGATGTGCTTGTGAATGGATTTTACAAGTCAATTAATTCAAATGAGGCTTACACAATAACCACAAGTTCAAAACATGATTTTTAATTTATAAATTATTTATATGTAATTAATATAATACTATGTAATTGCGAGTATTCTGAATTTTATTATTCAAAACATCTTGAATTATAAAAAAAACCATGTGTTGATGATCGAAGACTAGATAGCGACACGAAAGACATCTTGTCTACGGAAAGAAGAGCTCAATGCTAGGAACAATAACGACAGAAATTACTCATCCCAAGCTAGCTTTTGCAAAAATATTGACACAAAGTTGAAGGCAATGAGTCAATACTATCCATCTTGATATAAACCAGTACTTAAATTTTGTACTGTATTTATAAATAGTATATCATCTTCATGTTTTCATACTGAAATTGTGGCAATAATTTATTCCAGGCATATCAGATTGAATGAAGCCTGGTCAATGTTGGTTTATCCAGGTAAGCTAGGCACAAAATAGAATGCAATATTTGTAGGTATCAGGATTGTAATTTTAATCGTTTAGAGCTAGATAGAGCTAAAGTAATATTATTTTTTTAGTGTATATTTTACTCCATTCAGAAATGGTTATTCCTGCAAAATTGTGTCGGACTATACAAAAACCATATCTAAAGGTGCACATTTTATTTCAGTTAATGCCATTTCTTTCAATCTATTAAAAGTATTAGCAGATAAAATTTGGATTAAAAAATCTAGATTTTCAAGTGAATTGTTTCCCATTTTTAATTAAAAAAAAACAAACAAAAAAGGTAGATTACACATTTAACACAATATTTGTAGCCATAGAAGGATTCCTGTTGGTTAATACTGTAGGCCTACTTAACAATAGTAAGAATCTTTATGTTTTATGAATAAAGATAAAGGGATATACCTATTAATCCAGTTTAATAATGCCAATTAGGATAATAAAATCCATGAATACTTGCATTTTTTAATGGTTTTTAGGGTTACCATGGAATATGAGATTTAATTTTAAGTGACAAATATGGTATCAGTATCTCAATGACACTCTCTAAATGAAAGTTTAAATAAATTCCAAGGGCAAATTACTAAAAAAATGACAATGCTGTGGGTATCAGTGGCTGGATCTCAATAGAGATACACAATAAAATAAGCAAAAAGCTAAAATCAAAACGATAAAGTAAAACAGGCAGAAAAATGTGCAGAGTTTTTGAGCAACACTAGCCCTTCATCAGTGTAAGTGAGAGTAATACTTAGACAATAAATATATATTTAAACTTGTGTTTATTACGCATCATAACTTGGCTATCTTTCCATCTTATTTTTAGACCAAAGTTGTTTGAATGTTCCATTGTTATCTTCCATAATACAGCACAAATTATTTTTGCATACAATGGCTCAGTTGAACCTAAATAGTTCAGAATATTGCAAAATAATAATAATAAAGATTGTGTATATGTACCTCCTGCTAGCTTTCTCTACTTCCTTCCGTTTTCAATATTAGACCTCATTATTTCTGTCTGGAGATTTACCATGATATTTTAGGTGACCAAATAAAAACAAATACCGAAGTCAAGTTGTATTTATTATATACATGTATTTGCATTTAAGTACACCATTATAATACATGTATAATTGCATCTAAGTAATATAACCATTCTGCTCGTACGTTTGTAAGGAGTGCACAAAACATTAAATTGTCTGTTATGTACTGTCATCTCTTATCTTATGGCACTTGTCACAATTTATACTTCATTATGCTATAAACAAAAGCAATTTATACTTTATTATGCTATAAATAAATGTTAAGACTTATATTAAATAAGGTGTGTTAAATGATACTGAATGCACCTAGGAATTCAGTGAATCTTTCATCCTTGGCCCATTGAGGCAAGCATGATAACTTCAAACAGATATTGGCTTGATTCCAGTGCAACTGTTGAATACTTAAATATAGTTGCACATGTCATAACAGTGAAATATCAAACAATGTACCTGTTTGTAGTATAGAATGCTGCAAAAATGTTGATGTTGATGCGCCACATACTGCAGGGCATAATGTACAGTGAAAGGGTAGATACCTTGTGTTGGGCTTTTTAGATGAGCTTGATCTACAGTAATCTAGGAACATTAATCTAAAATATAGTACTGGTACATTTGGTATTTAGTATCAAATTCCAGAAATTTTGTGTAGCAGGTTGTTTACGCTAAATTAGTGTACGTAGTTAATTCAGGGAGATACAATAATAACATTCTGGTAAATGTTTACGCTGCACCAGTGTATAGTGTTGTGTCCTATATTAAATTCAACTTTTGGATAGCATCTTTACAGCATCTCTTTTCAGTTTATACATACTATACTGTAGTTATATATTAAATTGATGGTTCGATCTGCACAGGATATAGATCCAGGGATATTACCAGGAAGTTTTCAGTCATATTGTCATTGATGTAAATCAACAGTGGGCAAACATTTGAACATTTTATAGGGGTCTGACCAATATAAGCTAGGGAGGGAGCTTTCCCAAAAAGGAAATGAACATAAAACAGCCATAATGAAGTTCAAGGCTTCTATTTACTGTCATAAACACCATTTCCTGTTAAATTAAACCCACTGGAGTTTTTGTCATTTTTGATTGATTTTTATCATTTTTGAACTTGTGCACAAGAATAATATGCATGCATCCAATAGCTTTTAATATTACAGAAAAAAAATAATAATTTCAGTGGCATATGTGGTGAAAGATTTACTATTTTTATATGAATTATACTGTATTGATTTTATTTATGAATAAAAAAAAATGTAAATGTATAGCTGACTGTAGCTACATAAATGCCAAAGATTAGAAAATGTATTCTTATACTGTAGGCTGCTGTATCAAAATCCTTTAATAATCTAATGATTACATTGGCTGATTTGCAGCAGCCATAGGTGGAAGCATTGCTATATTATTTGTGCATGTTTTGACCTTAGATTGTATTGAGTTTTTTGACTAGACGGCTTATGTAACATCTTTGGATATTTTGGCTATATTTTCATATTATGAAATGAAAATTAGCTGGAGGTTGCTCAGAAATCTATCAACTATTTGTTAAATAGAATCGTGCTCGTCATCACTAGCATAATTATATTTATATAGTTCATTTAAACATGACCTTGTGTCCATCATTTTATTTCCGTACAGAAGAGCCATCATCATTTTACAGCCATAGACTAGTGATCATTTCCTGACCAGTTGCAGAGCGGTCATCCCCCCAAAATCACCAAAAGTATTATAACTTTTATGAAACCTTGAACTAGAGACAAATATCAGGTTTATGAAATTATTAACCGTGATATGTGAATGTAATTATTGCATAGATTTGATGAAATGCCAAAAGTAATTGTCGTGATCAATGCACGGAAGGAAGATGTGTATGGGAAGGAATTAAGGAAGAAGAATTTATCAAGGTGAAACCCTAATAATCTGTCGTTTACTGAACACTTTGATATAAATATATTCCACGTTTTATCTACAACTATTTATCTATAACTAAATACCAAAAATATTTTGATTGAATAAATAAAAGGAAACTTGTATTTTTTGGAAACCTAATTATTATTAAATACACCTGTAAACTATAAACAAATTTGTGTGCAATATTTTCTATAAAATTAAAAATGTTTAGTTTTTCATTGCCTTGCTTAAAGTTTAAATTAAAATGTGGAACATTGGAAAGGAATATTTCTTATATACTGTATTGAAAACAGAACATTTTTAATTACGACAACATCCTTTTGTTTTGTTGTTTTGTTGATTATTTTACTTCCATAATAGGGAACTATACAATATCTCCCACACAGGTGGTACGTCACACAGTACGGAAATGGTACATTGTATCTTCCTGTATTGGCAAAAAAAAAGTATATTGTGACCATTGTAAAGTATGTAATTTCCTATTTGTTGAATATAAAAAGGTACATCTTATCTTCCTGTTTGGTAAAAGGAAGTTTATGCCTATTTCACGTAATGATCTGCTCGGTTAATGACATTAGGGATGTACACTCAGTAGTAATTACCATGTAATTACCATTGTAATAAATCATATTTAAAAGGGATTTAAGATTAGATGGTGTTTTTTTTTTGCAGTATAGTTTATTTATTATAATAATTAATCCATGGTTAATGGCCCAACAAGTCTAAAGCTCTGTCTACACTATCAAACTTTATGTGACAAAAAAATGTAATATGTCCATATATGGACATGATGATGTCATAACACTACCATATTTTTGGCATATCACTACCATATTTGGGCACATCAAACTTTTTTTGTCAAACTAGTTTGATAGTGTAGACAGAGCTTAATACTTTATATACTGTAAGTATGAGACGAGTGTTCCTTTTCCTTTAAGTTTTAAATGGCAATTTTATATTCATAGACTTGATTGAATAGCCTTTTATTTCCAGAAAAGTAAACACACATAGAAAAATCAATATCTCGGTGAAGATCTAAACGCTATATAATCTTGTTTGTAAGCTCTCTGCAGACCAATGAATTTAGATGTTTTTATTGTCAATGCACAATAGATGACGACTTTATGTTGAAGAATTGTATAAAACCCAATGGACTATGAATACAAACACAATTTGTTTATACTCTACTGTAAAAACTGCTGGAGATAACTAATTAAATAGTTTATAATGTCAGATATCCATGTCAAATATTAAAGATGAGCGATTTGTACCTATAATTAGCCATATAAAGTTATTTTATGATAAGCCAGCATACTTCTGTTCCCTTCTCTCAGTTTAATCAAACTAATAATACAACATTTCTTGTTTTTCACTTTTGTTTAATAGGTCACTGTACTCAAATCATGTTTACTCTTTATTTCTGAACATAGTATTGATTTTAGCTGGATATATATTCATTATGTTTATAGTTTCCAAGGTAACTAATCTATCCTACAGTATTTAGATAGCTGATTAAACTCAGTGGTAACATAAAGAAGGCCGCCGTGGTTTCAAGGGACTATTCTCTCCCAGTATCTTGCAAAACCTGTAGAGATGTACAGTGTTGTGTTTGTTTTGAGCCATGTTTTGTAACATGCAATTATTTTGTTCTGTAAGCCTACTGTATTTGTTTATCTTGTCTTTGTCCATTTACCTGTTGGTCTAGGCAATGTTGTTCATTCACAATTGTGCTAATGTACACTATAATTGCGGGTAGGTGTTGTCAGTCAATTTAAAGAAAAAATTATGTAGCATATTAAAATGTCTCAACAGGAATAATAATAAATAACACATCATTGTTCTGAATTATGTTTGCTTGACCATTTCTTTTAATAGTTCTGATATATTTTACATTTTTGTTCTTTCCTTGCATTGAATTATTATTTGCAATACAAAATGTTACCATTGTATATAATATTTAATATAATGGCAGTACAGTGTAATTTTCAACCCACGTGAGATATTACCAAGTAAAATAATTATGACTTAGCAAAACTAGCCTCGTTAATTTTACAGAACAAGGTTAGTTTTTAACTTGAAGTGGAAGTTGTTTAACCCGGACGACCCTTTTCACAATAATAGACATTGTTTCAGTTGTATGTTAACCAGAAAAAGTCTGTAATGTTCAGCTATACTACCTTTTCAATTCTTTCAAAATGCATCATATCTAGGCCTATACTGTTGTTCAAACATCTTTGTGTTCTTTGGTTGATGTCACCATGTGGTTTTTTCCTGACTGACATTTAAAAAGATCAAAAACAAGACTTAAGAATGACAAAGCATTTAGTTTCCTTGGTTACGCCATATCTCTCTCTGACTTTTACAGATGGGAATTTGTTTGAAGAGAACTATTAAAAACAAATACTTCTCAAACAAAAAACTGTAATGTGTTGGTTGTTTGTATATCCAAGAAAATCCACATACCATTCATAGCAGATCATAAACAAATTTTAGGCAGGACTTCTTTGTTATTTCTATTCACCAACCGAATTTATATGGACTGTTGCTTTTACTAAACATGCAGTTTCTGTCAACATTCATTGTTAATCATAGTGTCTGTTAGGTTTTAGTTCTCATTATGTCAAGTAACTGTTTATTTGAATATATAATCAAAAATATTGACATCGGCAATTCTGCTAAATTTGGAATCCAGGGTTCAATCCTGACCTAGCGCCAGTGTTGTAACTCTTTAACTCCTAAATCTCATATCAGACTTAGGTTATATAAGTTATCTGCTAGTGTCAGATGTGTATAAAATAAACAATTTTTTTTGTGTTAATGCTATACTGCAATTGAGAAGTAAGTAAATTTTAAAGAACCCATTGTTTCTGCATTTAAATGGCTATGTAGTTTCCAACAAACCAAACACATTCTAATCTCGTGAGTTCATATTGTTTAGTTCAAGGATTTTTTGTATTTCTTTGTCGTTCGTCAATATTTTCTTTCTTTATTCAAGGGTATATGAGATCGAGAATGACAAAATATTGTTTGGGGAAATTCACATAGAGTAAATCCTCCATTAAACTGGTCCCCGTGCCCTTTCCGAACATCCTGAATTCACCCATGGTAACAGGCCTCAAACTTGTCAAAGGGTATAGCTTATCAACATATAATATTAATTTTTCACTGTCATTGTTGTCAAAATATGGTAAAAGGTTATATATTATCTTTAGCCCTATTTATTGAGTAAATATTTGTCTACCTAGCTCATTCTTTTAAATATCCGGGATACTGTACTGCAGAGGCAAATACAGGATTTTATTATATAAATGAATAATTGAACACTTATTTATACTAGATATTAAAAATGGAGGCCTAATAATCAGGAGATTGAATTAGCTATACTTCTGGTCATACATTGATTTTAAATGCCATCAAATTATATATTTGTCATTTATAGCAGGAAAAATTCACTATCGCTTTGGTTTTCTTTACATTCAACAATGTAGTATGTCTGATTTCTATTGTAGTTCCCTGTCAATGTTGTCAGATAATAACCCAGTTTTTAGTTGTCATAGAAATATATTTATTGATACAATGATATGAGGTAGCTGTACTACACTAAAAAACAAACATAAACAATTTTAGAGGATTTCTTTTCACTGAACTCAAAAGGGAATTTCCCCCATTAAACAAACCAGGAGGAGGGTATAAGATAATAGAATCTGTTTGGACAGTACCTATCTGATCATAATATTACGCTACTATAGTATCATTAAATACGTCACTGGAAAATTCAATTGCATA
The DNA here is from genome assembly GCF_963402885.1 of Antedon bifida. Classification (NCBI taxonomy): domain Eukaryota; kingdom Metazoa; phylum Echinodermata; class Crinoidea; order Comatulida; family Antedonidae; genus Antedon; species Antedon bifida. Next base: position 8,912,953 of record NC_136226.1, on the reverse strand, counting down.
AGTTTGTATGTTTGCCAACAAAAGGTGTCTTACATTTTTAAAAGATATCTACAGACAGTACTGAATTATATTCTTTTGGTAAAATTATTAATTAGCAATAATAGTCAATTGAGTGGCTATGACTTCATTAGCAGTTGTTGATGATGTCACACACCATCAAACAATTGTGACTAATCCTGGATTACTTTCTTTTGTTAGAGCTGTTAAACTATTGTGTACCATTAGTATGCCTATGTTTTCCTGGTACTATATTTTTCATGTTCTTATTTAAATATAATAGTATTTTACCATTTATTAAATTTTGTTCAACTTTTGTTTAGATAAACAAATTACATTTCTCTCAGTTTTCCTTTATTCTCAAACAACAATGCAAAATTGATTAATACACTTTAACACACTACTGAAACTAATATTTGTTTTTGCTATAGATGTTTTAGTGTCATTGACCAATCAATATAAATCCTAATAAAGGATAATATAGCATGTCATCATCTTGTTGATTCAGCTTGATCTATTCAGGGTCAAAGTTCAATGTATAAGAAAATAACTGCAAGCATGATTAAGCAGGGACTTTCCCAATTATATGAATCATCATGGGGGCGAGAATAGAATACAAAAATTCAGTTTGAGCACCTTCATAGTCCAGTGAGCATCAATAGTGTTAAGTGAATTGTTTAATACTGTAATTATAAGACTCATAAGTTTTGCTTTCATTTTGGTATTGCCACTGTCAGGACATGGTGTTTAATGTATAGATAGGTAAATATTATTATATTATTTAATATTTTAGATTTAATAAATAAAAGTTTATTTTCCTCCATGGTTGGACTTGCTGTGATTCATTTCAGCATGTGTGATATAGATACAGACATTATAGTGTGGTAGGTAGTATTAAGTTCAGATATGGTATTATGTTAAGTCTCCGGTGCTTTTGGTGGTACTTAATATTAATAAACATGTGACTAACTTTTATGTCGGTAGTTCCTTATAAACACAGTTACAAGAGCTCTAGTACTACATTCATATGAGGTTTTGTTGATAACGTTGACATTTTTTTATTTAAATATTGGCATCAATATATTATTATTTTCATTATTAAACATTAATCATTAAAACCAGGGAAGAGTTAAATTACATTAAAAAAAGTATATCAACCGTTTAAATTTAATTACTCTAGATCCTAAACCTAAAATTTCTTTAGCAAAGTTTTTGTTTAATAACCAAAATTGTATTCTCTATTATTTATGTTTGAATTTATTTTTAGTCACATTGATAGAGCTGTATCAGATACTGTAGATACTGTACAATATTTCCATTAAATATTATACAGTAAATTGATCTTTTATCCATTTTGTTTAAATAGCAGGCCTATTTGTTTATGTCTTAACGCTAAATATTCACAAGTATATGTATAATTTTACTGAATATGCAGTACAGTATGTGTTATTTAATGCTCAGGTGATTTTACTGCAAGTCTTTACAATTCAATCATGACTTATCTTTCCTGTTCAGCGATTGATTCTCAGAAAAGTATTGATTTTTTATTAGATTCAAACGATGCAGTCTTCTTCTTTCTGTCTAAAAGTAAATGGTTAAATATGTTTTCTTTGCTTATTAATTGTTTCTCTCAAAGGTTTACAGTAGCTTTGTTTCACCATTACTTACAGATTTTGTTTTATTCCCATAGGACGAATATTATCTAGGCAATAAAAACAAGAAGTCGTTGAAGTATTTCAGGAAGCCTGAGGTTGTCATCTTAATCACAAGTTAGCGTCAGAGTCTTTTGAAGGAAGTAATTCTTGCGAATTAAACAATGGAAGAAATTTGTAAACTAAGCAGGTAATGACAGGATAGAAAATATGAAGGAGGAAATTAAGATTACCAATATTGCTTGCGATGACTACGTACAACACCAATTTAAGCACAACTATTGCGCTAAATGCTTCAAACCACTTTCGCAACACTCAATCATCAGCCAGACATTGGAACCAGTTAATGTTAAGATAATTGAGCTACAAACTGGAGATAATAATGATACATCACCTAACAAAGCCGTCGTAAACAAGTTAACAACCTTTTCAGTTGACAATATCCAACAAGTGAATGAATCACATGAAAATGGTTTTACAAGTACCAATGGATTTCTAAATGATTCTGAAACCTATTTAAATGGACGTAGTAGTAGTAGCAAGAAAGAAAAAACTCCACCACTGGTTAAAGAAAAATCAAGTTCACGCTTAAAACGTCAAACTCATGTTAATAAAGGTGCTGAGGTAAAGACTAATGGAAAATTTACTCCAAGAACTCGTAGAGCTGATTCAGTTCCGGAAAATGGAACCATATCACCCACTAAAAAAGAGGTTTGTCGTCTAACATTGAGTGATGATTCTAATTCCACATGCCCAGAAGAAAATTCAAGTCTTGAATTTCAGCGTATTGGAAAAAGTTTAAAAAGAGTAAATAAATTTTTGAAAGAGGAGAACAAACAAGAACAAGAATCTGCAAGCACATCATCGGAAAATGTAACTTCTCCTGATGCAATAGTAAATTCTAAGGACACTGATCTAAAACGAAAAAAGGAAATTATTGCTGCAAAATCTGATTTACAATCGCAACTGCTTTCAAATGCTGCTCACTCTGCTTTTAATATAGAAAAACATGATACGCTTCCCAGAAACATTGGTAGAGACCAGAAGCGACCGACAATTGCAGATTTATCAGAACGACATGATTCAGATCCTGAAATGTATGAACCTGAACAGAAGGTTGAGGAAATCGATGTGGTTTTATTAAATGGTGATATTAACTCTAGAAATATCTCACAAAACAAGAAAGTAAAAGGAAGTCAGATAAGTTCAGAAATATATTTTGGGATGAATATACATGAAAATAGTAACAACTCCACGAACAATAACCATAAGTCTTCTTCAAGGGAAATAAAAATTATATCTGCTGATGGCTCAGTGTCTCGATACACAGAGTCACCGCCACCACCACCACCTCCTGATAGCAGAGTCTCTATAAATTCTTCCACATTGTCTAATTTATCATTGCATTCCAGTGGAAGTAGTTTCAGTACCTCATCTTCAAATGTACAACCTTACAGAGTTGTTGATCTTGAAGTTCAAGAATGTGCACCATACGTTGTCACTGATGTTCCAGGAACGTCACACAAGCAAGGTTATCATCTGGACAGAAATGTTCAAAATGGTCATAGACAGTTTCAACAAAAGATTACATTAGTAGATTCAACATATACAGTAAAGGAAAAGAAGTTTGGCAGACAGACATCTGGAGATGAACCGGAATATGCGGAACCTGCTGATGAGTCGCCAACCTTGCCAACAATTCTTCATCATGAAATACAGGCCTTGCCAAAGTCTGCAAAGAGAAACTCGGACTCATCCTTATATAGAGTTCCAATTTACATTGGTTCAAATGCTGGAGGTGAGTCTTCTAAAAGGAATTCGTCTTCCAGTACAACACAAGATGGATGCAAATCTCAAAATGAAGAGTATCTACAACCTATGAGGAGCAGTAGCTGTACTTCAACTGATACCGAACACAATGTTCATAATTATGATTCTGTTCCAGAATCTGATTTTTCAGATATGTCAAAAAGTACTTCCAGTAGTGGAGAGAGCAGTGGATTTAAAAAGCAGTATCGTTCAAGAAAATCTGAAGAAGTTAAAGTGAATAATAAAAAGGCAGATTCACGTTCTAGAAAGAGATCTATCACTCATCCTACATCAAAGAGACCTGTTCAAAACAAAAGTTCTATAAACAATTTCCATTTTAGTGATGAGGATCCAGAAAACAACAGAGAAACTCCAGTTAAATTGAGACAGAAGAGAAATGCTCCACCACCTCCTCCACCAGAAAGTAAATCAAGAAGATCGCTTTCTTTGAATAATGTTAAAGAGGTAAAACATTTTACAGATACAATGCCAAAAATACCACCACCTCCTCCTCCTCACCAGAATATAGAAAGGAAAAGTTCACAACCAGTGAACATACCAATGTCTAATATGAAAACATTTGAAGTTGGTAGAAAAGTGACTCCTCCAAAACAAAATGGAAGTCATTCACATTCATCACCAAAATCCAAGACATTACCAGTTAATACTAAAGCCCCTAAAAGTCGGGATAAGACTCCAGAAAGGAACACGGATGGCAAGAAACGACCTGCACCAGTACTGAATCGTCTAGACCAATCTCCTAATGACAAATCTATTGAAAAGAAACCAATAGATCCTGTTAGTGAAGTTCTAGCATCATATTCACCACCTCGTAATGGTTTACCTCCAAGTACAACTACCAGTCCACAAAGACCCATAACTCTGCCAGTTGATGCCATTGATTCAGTACAGCCTACAGTAACTAGGGAAAGTAAAGGTAAATGGTCCAAGCTACCATGGCGAAAGAATCGTTCGAGACGAAAAGAAGATGGTAGCCCTGAGAGGGAATTTAATTCGAAAGGTGTAACTGATTGGTTATTGAACAAACATATGACTGAGGATGAAATAGCAGCGGTATCTCATGAAGACAATTTGAAGAAACTAGAAGTAATTAAAGCTTATAAAGGCGAGCCAATTCCAGTTATTGAAAGTAGCCATGTTGATTATTCTGCAGTAGCTACCGAACATGGTCTGTCTACGTTTTATATTAATGCAAACACACCAATTGATGCTCCGCCTTTGCCTCGATTAACAAATAACTTTAGCAAACGTAAAGCTCCAGGCCCACCGGATGTTTTACAGAGTGATCAATTGTTACTGGATGAATTTAAAACAAGGAAGAAGAAATTGCCAGCTAAACTCCAGAAAGCACATTCATTTACCTCTGTCAGTAGCAGCATCAAGGATCGATCATTGGATGATTATGAAAACTGGGGTAAGATTAAGTATTCTTCATGTCTTTGAACTAAAAAGAACAGTTTATTTCATATAATACTAACCATTCCTTTATTTTGTTCTTATCAAATAGATGTGAAGCAAATTGCATCTCTCTTTTATAATGGTCATGCCCCCACCATGACCTCTACATTGGTCAATATACTGTAGTATAAATAGTTTTCCCACCACTTCATTAAACATATATATAAATAAATATCATTCTTTTATTTTCCGCCAGGACCAATACGGAATGGACTCCCAGCACCAACAAAACCTTCAAGAAGATTTAGAAATAGAACAACCGCTTTTGAGAATTTACCTTCCCAATTAGAGAACACTAAAAAGCGTATGGCTCCACAACTTCCCCAAGAAAATGGCTTCTCCCATGAAGATTTAGGCAAGTCATCTCCTAATCAGAGTTCTCAAGATGAAGCTGATAGGCCACAACCTCTGCCACGAAAACGAAGCAATAGTGCTTCAGCATCAAGTTTCCGACCAGTTACTCCTTTAAAATCAGCAATGAAGAACCTTGAAGATAATCATAACAGTGACGACAATAAAACTCCCAAAAGACCTGTAAGAGTTCTGGACCCAGGAACAACAAATAAAGAGAAATCCCAAGAAAGTACTGAAAACGTGTATGCAAATGTTGATGAATTATTGTCTGACACAGATATTCCTTCAAGATTAAAACCAATGCCAACTCCACGTAATCAAAAGCTAATGGTTGATCAAGGTACCAGTCCACTAAGAACAGTGTCAGAGGAATCCGAATCTTCTCCGATATCAAATGGTCTGAATCCACTAGATCCTTTTTTTGCCAAAATCAATAACAGGAACATGTTGACATTGTCAAAGATTTCGTCAGCATGGCAGAACAGTCATGAAAGCTGTCCGAGGTTAGACCAAGTGGTATTAAGGGATTTTAAATTGATCAGTGATCATCCATGTTTTACCAGCTCTGAAGCGAGGTTCTATCCAGCTGAATTAATTGCAAATGAAGACAAGGACTTCACTTTAATGGTAGGTTTATTTTTCAGAGCTATTGACTCTATTAACTGTCAAAAATGAATTTACTTGTAAATATGTACAACTGAGAGCGTAATAGCACTCATGTTGACTTTCCACCAACTGAATAGAACTGAAAGGATTGTGGTTTCCCATGTGGGCGCCATGATTCTAAGTTTAAAAGGAACCACAGTGTTTGATCATAAACTGGTCATGGCTACTGCCTTGACTTTGGGACAGTTGATCGGAGCACTAATATGTAGACGCAGTTGAGTTGCTTACAGTTCTATGTCGACAAATTTTTCGTTTTTTTTATAATACATGATTTAATTCTATTTCTTATTATTATTTACTTTCCATACTTCAGATGTTCACTGATCCTGAAATGGTGAATCCACTGTATAGTTTCATCATGTCAATACAACTACTTCTTCCTCATCCTCATATCATCAACGTCTGTTCAGCTTCTAAGTCTTCTGTACCAAACAAACTGATTAGACCAAAACCGTCGCCATCAAAATGCCCGGAGCCTGTCGACCAATCAGAAGAGATGTCAGAAAGTTTATTAGTAGCTTTGACAGTTCAGCCAGTCAGTAGTGTTTCAAAATTGGTTAGTTATTCAAAAGAGAAGCATAATTTCTTGCCTGAACAGTATGAAGGTGAAATTATAACTGTTCTTTTGCAGCTCTTTTCTGGCTTACAGCATCTTGAAAATAACAACATTAGTCTTTCAACCGTTAAGATGGAGAACCTGCTTCTTATTGACTCTGGTCTTCCTGGTGGTGGCAATTATTTGGTAGTGGACTATCTTAATCTTGCCGAAAGAGAGGAATCGGAACTTGTTAATGGCACACTTGTGTCGCCTAGTATTGTCAATAAGACAAATGAGTTCGATGTTGGAATACTGATATATAAAATGCTTCACGAGCCGAATCCATTTAGTGTGAAAACAAACCTTATTATAAGAGACTACAAGCCAAGCGATTTGCCAAAGATTCCAAAGAAATCCAGATACTCTTTAGGGCTACAGAAACTTGCTGGTGAGCTTCTGAGAAAAAGTCCTAATGATCGATTAAGTGCTAGACAGAGTATCGGATTCCTGCAGCTGCTGTTGTGGGGTCCTTCTGTCGAGGACCTTGTTGCAGCCGAGTCAGACGATGCCCTTGATGGGTATCTCACTAAATGGCATGCGGAAGAATGTTCCAAGATGGTGAATTACATCGCAGAACAGAAGATCAACGAGATGCTAGGAAATAGCAAAAGCTTCTCTATGGCTGATCAATTACATTGCCAATTTCTGAGTAACATTGACTTAAACTTGATGAAAAATAGTTTCAAATTGTTGAACTCCTAAAGTTAGAAAAAAATAGTGCTTTCTATGAAAAAGAAATAAATATATATATTCGTTTTTGATATATAAAATAATGACATTATACATTCAAAATATTCAAAAGTCTAGCTAGCTTTGAAAGCTATGTATTCAGAAATTATGACTTGACTTAATACTACAGGCCTACTTCTTAAAAAAGGGTATCATTTGAAAAAGTTGATCGATGGTTGATTCATCATTTCAAAATGCTTTGGCTCAGATCATGATCTTATATTAAGATGCTTTAGCATAAACTAAATATACGGCATGTTTATCTTTTATACATATAACAATATAAATAAGTTATAATACTTCTTGCATGCTTAACATATAAACTCATACCACTTTTAAATCACCTAGGAAAACCCTGGGACGCACACCATACAAAACTTCTGTGTTAACGCCGCGGTGTGTAAACATTAAGGCGATGTGAAAGAGACATCATACATGTACAGTAGCTGCATATGTTATCCCCAAAGTTTAAAATGAATGTTATGTTAAGATATTGAATTTTACATTCCATGCAACATAGTAAACCATATATTATATCATTATAACATGTATATTCTGCAGAAAATTATATATAATCATAACTAATATTAAAGAGAGTTTATGCACATTTTAAAGATGTAATACAATACCAATAATAATATTTATGCTACAACAACATATATTTTTAACACCATGATGAAATCATCGCCAATTGTGTGAATTATTACTCTCTGACCAAACTGTTCAAGGATTTGTCTCCATATTTGAAAGACTTTTTATAGAAATTTCACAGCAAACTGCTGAAAAACTTGTTTTTACTACGTAGAATTCAAATATGACACCTAAATATTAACATTTAAGTTTGGATCTAAATGGAGTATTCATTTATTTCTACAGGGCTTTATAAGTTAACATGTATGGCCTACATTTAATAAGGAAATTATATACTTTATCAAGTGTTTTAATACCAAATTTACCAATGTGTGTTGTTTTATATTTTACGACAGTTAATTGTTTTCAGGCTGGAAAATCTGATCGAAAAGAAGTTTATAATTTTATATCTTCAGTGTTGATAGGTATCAAAATATTTTTATATAGGCGCTACTTTCGTTTGATAACGATTTGTTTATATGTGCAATTTTGTATTTTATACATGTAGAAAAAGTAGATTTTAATTTTATTGATGTATATAGTTGTTATTTAGCATGTTGAGTTGATCTTTACAAACTAAAAACTATATCCGATGTCACAAACTATATTGGTGTTGTTGATTATTAAAGAAAAAATATATATTTGTTTTAGCATTGAATTAAATTCAGTTGATCACAAAATGCTTTATTGTTTTGTTATTTTAAATACAAGTTATAACAAGAAATATTTCTTACAAAAAATGCCTCTCGACATTTTAAATTATTTTTAAAATTAAAATTAATTTATGATTAATTATTAAAAAGATGTCCTTTAATCGCAAAAATACATACAAATCAAAGATAGTTCTTTAATTATGAATCACATGCCCATTTTTTCACTAGTTAATTGTATACACAGTATTCCAACAATGTATTATTTGCCAACAAATATTAATCTACTAATTAAAAAATGGCATTTAAAAATGGTCAATTTTGAACTTTAATGTGCTGTGTGTGTGTGACCTCAACCTGTAGGCATGCAACTGAATACCCTCTAGAGACAACATGACTTCACGGTGGTACGCAAGTGAGAAAATTCTTAAGTCTGTTGATTCGCGTCAACTAATCAAAGGGCGAGAATCCAAAATCGTTCAACCGTGAGCCCTCATAGACTCTCTTTTCCCAGACGTTTTTTGGGTCCAGCAGCTGGGACCTATAAATTATAGTCGAGTTTACAAAGTCGCAAAACTGTTGGCCTTAGAACTATATAAAAATCTTCTTAATGAATATGTCCTCTTGGGACATAGCTGGCTAGAGCCGGGGCGCAAAAATAATATACAGTACAGTACGTCATTTCCAAGGCAAAACAACGTATCTGTTAAAAGTGGTAATAACTTTTGATAAAATTGTTTAAATTATTCAACATTTCGTATTTATTAATAATTATTATTTATATATACTCATGCAAAATTTCACATCATTACGATAATTTGTTGCTGAAATGCAAACACTCAAACTTCAATTAAATTTTTCTCGAAAAGCAACATTTTGTAGTTACGTTGTTTTGCCTTGGAACGGCCGAGTAGTTGGAAAAAAAATCAATGCATGAATAAACATATTGAGTTTGTCTACAGAGGGCGCTATATCAAAACAAGTTAAAAAACATGTGTGCGTATGCAGATAAAAAATGTACATAATATAAGAGATGGGAGGCAACAAAAGAAGAGCCAAACCACCAAAACCAATTGCATCTGAAAGTATCGAAAGCAAGAAAAAACAGGACGGTATGAATACAATTTAAGGCCCAGGATACTTCTTTATGCTAGCAAACCACAGGCTACTAGGCCTATTAGGTTCCGGTATGAACTAAACCTTTAAAAAGCTAGGCCCTGATGATGTGAGGTTCTCGGCGTAGTAGGCCGGCGTGGCTGGGCACTCGCTGTTCCTGTGCATGTCATGTTGACCTGTACCAAGTTTATTACGCAGGCCTAGGCTAGGAAACCATGATTGATCTACAGGTAGTAGTAAAGACTCCAACAAACAATGCTGAAATTAAACTAGAAAGTATATTTTCCCCTTTTTTTTGACACTATTTTATTACAATACAAGAAGGTAACTAGACATGAAACTCGTCACTTTGACGAGTTAGTTATCCGCACCACGACAAACGCCACGTGCACGTCATACGTTGGAATATTGCACACAGATAAAGATTATGGCATTATGACAAGAACTGAAGAATATGACATGCTGTTAGTGCTGAATTTTGTGTCATATAGTATATACATGCAAACAGTATAAGCTGTATACATATTACATACAGTGTAGAATAGGTGAAATTACGGGACCCGCCATTTATTCCAATTTTTAACATGGCGACGGTATCAAAATGAAACACTTAGATAGCAATTTCAGAAGGAAATTATCTCAGGAACAACATATTAACGTGTAGAAGAAATTTGAATACGTAAAATATAGATGCGCACCCTTTTAAATGTGATGAACTATTACGCAAAATATCAAAATACGACTTTTTTTATTCAACTGGCCATATGATGACGTCACAACATCCGATTGGCAAAATGTTTACATGAATTCGTATCTACAATCCAATAGCTTCCAGAAAACGTTTTAATCGTGATTATCACATTTTATTCTTACGAGCTATTACAGATTAAAATTTACTGTAAAGATGAAATTAATGACCCACGTAATTAAAATTTTTAGGCATGATGACGTCATAAAAATTAAAATATTTTTATCTCATGCTAAAGAAAGTTGATTGACCTACACAATATATAAATGTAGGAGAAAAAGGAATACAGATAAGCGCGATGCGCTCCATTGAATGTGATGAGCAATAACGAAAGAGACAAAAATCCTATATTTTACATTCGTGTGGCCATACGATGACGTCACAATGTTTTTTTAGCCTTATTGATGCATGATCCGATATCTACAACTCATCAACTTCTAGATTTTGTAATAAAAATAAACGGTTAACGGTTTACTTTAGAAACTATGACTGTTTAAAAAAAGACATAATTTTGACGATTTTTAAAGCTTTTTCATAAAAAACGCGCACGAATTGTCTAATTCAACGTGTTCGTATGGCGTTATTTAAACTGGAAAAGGTCTAAATTGTTTTCAAAATCACTGGGAAAGGCTTGAAAAATATAATTCAAGAGAAAAAAATATGTTTTTAACGCTATGTGCGCACCGCGCGCATAAAAAATTGCGCGCCCGTGGGAATTTTTGACATGCTCAAAATGACAAGAAACGCGTAAAAAGTTGATTAGAAATTAATTTTGCGCATTTTGAAATTTTAAATGCGCGTGCGCGCGTAACTTCTTGTCAAACATGCCATTTTTAATCCGTAGAAAGTTTGCCCCTGATATGACTTAAATTTTGTCAAAGTGTCAATACTAAATGACTTTTGGTTTTTAATCTATGATCAATCATTGAAATTCATAAAATTGCGCATAAGTCACGTTGCGCAACTATGACGTCATTCAAAAATAGGAGGTGCACAACTTCACGTAAATGCCCATATGTTGTCAAAGTTATGAAATGTTATGTTTACACATTTTAGAGGAACACGACTCACAAAAAGGAAGGAAGGAAAGAAGAACTAGACATGAAACTCGTCACTTTGACGAGTTAGTTATCCGCACGACAAACGCCACGTGCACGTCATACGTTAGAATTTTGCACCCAGAAAAAGATTATGGCATTATGACCTGATCTGAAGAATATGATATGTTGTTAGTGCTGAATTCTGTCAATTTTGTGTCATATATACAGTATAAACAGTATAATCTGTATACATATTACATACAGTGTAGAATAGGTGAAATTACGGGACCCGCCATTTATTCCATTTTTTAACATGGCGACGGTATCAAAATGAAACACTAAAATACCAATTTCGGAAGGATATTATCTCAGCAACAACATATTAGCGTGTAGAAGAAATTTGGATACGTAAAATATAGATGCGCGCTCTTTTAAATGTGATGAACTATGACGCAAAATATGAAAATACGACTTTTTTTATTCAACTGGCCATATGATGACGTCACTACATCTGATTGACAAAATGTTCACATGAATTCGTATCTACAATCCAATAGCTTCCAGAAAACGTTTTAATCGTGATTATCACATTTTATTCTTACGAGCTATAACAGATTAAAATTTACTGTAAAGATAAAATTAATGACCCACGTAATTTAAATTTTTAGGCATGATGACGTTATAAAAATTAAAATATTTTTAACTCATGCGAAAGATAGTTGATTGACCTAGATAATATTAAAATCTCGGAGAAAATGGAAGACGGATAAGCGTGATGCGCTCCATTGAATGTGATGAGCAATAACGAAAGAGACAAAAATCCTATTTTTTACATTTGTGTGGCCATACGATGACGTCACAACATCCGTAAGGAAAAAATTCTGCATGAATTCATATCTACATCATATCTGCTTACATATTAAGTTAAAAAACTCGGGGGTAACGGTTGATCCTGAGGAGCTATAATAGATTCAAAATAGGCATAATTTTGACAATATTTTGTAACTTTTGCAACTAAAACGCATGCAAATGGTCTAAATCAACGTGTACGTATGACGTCATTTTAATTTGAAATGATGTCAATCTTTTTAAAAATGACTAGGAAAGGCTGGAAAATCACAATTTAATAGAAAAAAACATGATTTTCATGCTGCGTGCGCACTGCACGCGTAAAATTGTTCGCGCGCGCGGGAAATTTTGACATGCGCAAAATGTCATGAATGGCGTAAAAAGTTGATTAGAAATTAATTTTGCGCATTTTAAAATTTTAAATGCGCGTGCGCGCGTAACTTCTTGTAAAACACGCCATTTTTAGTTAACTAAAAGTTTGCCCTTGATATGACTTAAATTTTCATAAAGGGTAAAAAAAAAATTACGCTTGGTTTTTAAGCTATGATCAATCATTAAAAATCATAAAATCGCGCGTAAGTCACGTTGCGCAACTCTGACGTCATTCAAAAATAGGAGGTGCACAACTTCACGTAAATGCCCATATGTTGACAAAGTTATGAAATGTTATGTTTACAAGTTTTTGAGATACGTGAGACACAAAAATGAGGGAGAAAGAAATAAGAAAAAAAAAAAAAAAAAAAAGTAACAGGACGATTACAAGGAGTTATCCGCTACTATGCGGATAACTAATAATACAGAAAAAAAATATTGATCTCATACAATTACAAGGAGTTATCCGCTTGGTATACCAAGCGGATAACTAATAAATATTATAATTATACTGAATTGAATACACTACTTTATATTCAGTTATACCATGGAGGTATAGTTATACTATACTAGAGTACTACTGGATAACTTACACTGAAATTGGGATAAACATTCCTGGTGTACAGTAGAATAGAAAGAAGACAATAGTGATACTGACAATTTATCTATTTTCAGTTCCAAAGAAATATGCCTTTGATAGTCCATCATTGGATGGAAAGGATGAAGATAAATCAATACTAAAAGTAAGCAGATGTTTGATACTTCCTCAAATCAATTCGTTATTAGAAATATATGTACTATATTCCATTCATATCATATTTAATTATTCTTAAACACAACGTAATACATATACAGAACATGGATAATGTAAAAAAAATACTGACTCGCCACATTGAAATATACACACAAAGATAAAATACAAAGAAATGAATAGATGACGATTTGTATATGGCACATGTCATAGCATTATTATTATAAATTTTATTTATCTGTAATTTAATATTTTCAATTAATTAGGTAAAGCTTCCTGCTGGCTTAGAAAAGGAGATAATTTCTGAAATTCTGAGGCTGAAAGAAAGTCAAGATGCAAAGAAACTCTCCAGTAGAGTTACTGCCAAGAAACTTACAGTAAGTCATTTTTTGTTTCATTAAAATACGTGGTTTAAAATGCAAGTCATGGGAGGAGTTTCCATATTTCTTTTTCTTGATCCTCCACTTTGAACTAATCAAAAGCGACCATAGAGTAATGGGTTTTTGTCTATAGCTGACTCTTGACAGAGAAACAGGGGGATCTGATCAGGAGAGAGCGATGTGTGAGAATGGTAAGATCGAGGTCCTGTGGCAAGATGCCTTTAATCTACTTGCTTCATCATGTCACATAAAAGCCCTTGTACACATATGCATGTGCACAAAATAAGAAAATTGAACATACTGTATGCATGAAAAATGACCTGTAAAATGTATTTGATTGGATAGTTTGTGACATTATGATCTTTAAATTGCAGGACTTCTACAACTCATTGTCAAATGTCGGTTTCCAACACAATCACATATCTGATGCAATGTCACATGTTATCAAGAATGGCGGTGACCTCCATGATGCGCTTGACTGGCTCTGCCTCAACCTCAACGATGGTAAATGTTTCAAATAAATTTTCCAGTAAAAGTTAGTAAGTAATCAATGATCCCGAAAGCAACAATGATTCCAAAAGATGAATGAAAATATTCCAACAGAAGCATATTTTTAGCTACTGAGCATAATGTAATTTTCTTTTTTTTTCTTTTTTTATAGCACTCTTACCTCAAGGTTTCTCAGCTGAATATATGGTTGTGGAAGAAAAAAATAAAACAAAACCTAAAGTAGAAAATAATGATGATGAGAGAAAAGAACAAGAAAAGAAAGAAAAGGAAGAAGCACTGAAAAAAGAACAACAATTAAAGGTAACTGTATGGATAGCTTTAAAGCCAAAAAAGTGAAAATTGTATGGAATTAACCATCTCAATATCTTCCCCACACACTAAAAATTAAACAAATGTATCAAGCAAGATTTTAACCAGTAACCCACAGCATTCATTCTCTGGGCAATTGCTGGTTGATATAAGTTGTCTCATATTTTTATTATTTTGCATGAGCAATCTCTTGATTCATGAATAATTCATAAGGCAAATACAACTGTGTATTAATCCTACTTATTTATGAATATGTATTTAAAACTGTGTTGATATATGTTTATGTGAACCATAGCTTTTACTACCGATAAAAGACAACAAAAACAAAGAGATCTTTTTGGTATCCATTTCAACTTAATATAATTTTCTTTCTAGCAAGAGCGAAGGTCTGATAACAATGTCACAATGAAAGATTGGATTTTGAAGTATGCTGAAGATTACGATGATGACAGTGATGAGGAAATGGTCGCTAGTGAAAATATCGAAGATAAAATTACTGATGCAGTAAGTGAGTTACTTCTCTTCAGTGTTCTACCCAAAGCGAAACCAAATCATCACACTCCACTCTCGTTAATATCAGAAATTTGAATCCCCATTCCCAAAAACAGACATTTTCAAAATAGGTTTGTTGTTACTGATTAGGAAAGTGTTGACACACATTAAATATTCATTTTCAGAATGAGAGATATATTGAGATAAGAGCGAAACTCTGGGATGTGAAAGAAGAGGCAATTGCTGCCAAACAAGCAAAGGATCAATCTGCAAAGAAGACCATTGGAAAGAAGATCAAACAGTTGAAAGATGGTGAGACCAATGATTCTGATCCATAGAGGTGTTATACAACTAGAGAGTCAACTCCAGCACTATCACAGCTCAAAATATGAGCCACTATGGAGAGTATGGTTGCATCCTGAATTGACTTATCTTATATGCCAGTCTTCTCACTACTCAGTCAGACACTATTACGCCTGTGATATCTGATTGTTGAACATATCAACGCTACAACATTCTATAAATGCGAAAATTCAAGACTTATACCAAAATATTATCATTTCATTGCAGTCAACGGTATACTTAATTTAAAAACTGTACTGTATAAATCTATGCACACTTTGGCCAATAATCTCTCTGATTGGAGAAAAATTGTCCGCTGTGTCGCGTTCGTGATAATGATTATGTGTGTGTTTTTTTACTTAGAAATGTGTGAGATTGAAAAAATGGAAGGATTCGACAACCGATTAAAAGAGGAACAAAATCAAGGTGATGGAACTAACAACCCAGAGAATGCAGAACCAATGAACCAAGTTGATAAGCAAATTGGAAAGGAAAAGGATGGAAAAGTAGAGCTAAAGGATGGAAAAGTAGATGAAAGTGATGGAAAAGTAGATGAAAAAGATGGAAAAGTAAATGAGGATGAAGACATTGGTGCATTTGCATTATTTGCAGCTGCTGAAGAGACTGCAATTGCAGTTGCAACTACAGGTACGCAAAAAAGAATTTAGTGTGAGGCTGCACAATTAATTTATTGGCACAAACTGCTCAGGAGCTATGTTAATGCACCATAACATAACATCTATACTTTTTAATTCTAGAATCACCTAAAACAAATCAAAGTGAAGAAAAACGACCCACTCTAGACGTGCGTGACTTTGCTTACACTCGTCAACAATGGACAGGCAAATCACCGAAACAATTTTTAATCGACTGGTGTCGAAAGAACTTGCCAAAGAGTCCTCCACCGAAGTATGAAAAAATCAGTTGTTCCAAAGGAAGGTGGAAGAGCAGGTAGAGTGCCAAATTTACTTGTTGTTGTAGCTATGTAAATTATACTGGTGTGGGTTCGAAGCATTGCTATGCCTTTTTTCGCCCGTTGGTAGGTTTTTATCTGCTTGGTCATATTGTCTTATGTTAAGTCTTATCGTTTATCTTTAGAGTAAAAATTGATCGCAAAGCTGATGGAATTTTAAGTGTGTGTCCTGATATTTTGACTGAGAACTCTATGGATGCTCAGCACTTGGCCAGTGTACTGGCCATGTGGAACCTTTGTCCAGGACAGGTACGAAATATAGAAATTTACAAATGGACAAATATATTATAAATTATTCATACCTAGAATGTGCATTTAAATGATTGTTTTTACTTGAAAATTATGTTATGGAAGTCTATATAGTTTGTATTATTGATGTTCACCAGATGATGATACAAAGAACATTGAGTTTGATAATGTCGATACCAGTTTGTTTACTTTGTACTTACAAAAAAAAGTGTTATTTTCTAGTCAATTCATCAGCTGTTGCCACCGCCTTATCGCAATGTTTGGTTGGAGTGGAGAGATGCGGAGATGAAATCAAAACAAGAAAGCAAACAAGAAAAAAACAAGGTAAGGGTAGAAAAATTGTCAGCAGATATACATATTGCTTTTGACATTTGATACAGTAAAGTATAAATAAAACCTTTTGTTTATAATACTTATAATATTGCTGATAATGCTTTAACCAAAGTGCTTCACAATAGGTATATGCAGTTCCTCATAATGCTTTCACAGTAGACAAGATGACGTCACATTCATTCTTCTCCATTCATGTCGGGAAGGTACTCAATTACCTCTCGTAATGACAGGAACTGAGGTGTAAGCAACTGGACCTCCAGTCTAGTCCAGTCTTCTTATCTAGAAGACTTGTTCTACCACAAGGCTGAGGAGAGCCTTTAACCTGTGTCTACTCTGAATATAAACAAGCCAACTCATCTTTCATTTTACAGCCTAGGGATGACTTTGTAGCAAAACTAGTAAAGCAGCTAAAGACTGTAAAAATCACAGAAGATTCCCTGGACACTGAATTTGAAGAAGTTGAACAATCATGGGAAGATCGGGAGCAATCATGGGAAGATCGGGACTGGAATGATGTAAGTCATTTAAATTTACAATTAATTCACCTCTCTCCAAAATGTTGAGAGATAACTGCTATGTAAAATATCAATGTTGAATAAATATTTTGTGTATATACAGTAGTAAATATAAGAATGGATTTCTTTCAATTATTAACCTTAATTCTTGTTTTTTTTTAGGATTTGCCAATTTCAAATGAAGTGAAAACAATTTCAAAGGTTTCCCATGCAAGATTATGTGATATTTACCAGTCGAGACAGGTAGGTAAACATGATATCTTGCTATATATTAAAGTCTTTTGGATGTTACCCTTGCATAGCCCAAAAGGTCTTGTGTTTCTCGAAAGTCTAGTTTTCCAAATGGGAAATGGGACAGTCAACTAAAATGGTACTTAACGGTATGTCTGCTTAAATAATATTGACTATTCGGTACATTTAAAGTTCACAGTACATATAACATAACATTTTATTTTCAGCGATCTGAAGAATTCCAAAGGCTATTACATACAAGACAAAGTCTGCCAGTGTTCGAATTTAAGCACGCCATCTTAGAACGAATTTCAAGCAACCCTGTAGTGGTGATTGCTGGTGAAACAGGCTGTGGCAAGAGCACCCAAGTGCCGCACTACATACTTGAGCATCTGCTACTGGGTGATAGCAAGGCTAGCCTTAGGAGTATTGTCTGTACACAGCCTAGAAGAATATCCGCCTCAAGCTTAGCAAGAAGAGTTTCAGAAGAAATTGGTGAAAATGAGCCTGGAAGTAAGGTAATAATATTTTACAAGCCACTCTAATACCACATATTAGAGATATTTAATTTATAGTATTAAACACACATATTTGCTTATAGGACTCCCTATGTGGTTACCAAATTCGCTTAGACTCCAAACAGACAAGCACAACTCGGCTTTTGTACTGCACGACTGGAATACTTCTACGAAGGCTACAGATTGACCCTATGATAGAAGAAGTTTCACATGTTATTGTGGATGAGGTAATTTAAATTGTTATAATTTTAATGCTGTTATATTTATATAGCACTTTTAACAATCAGCATATTGTCCTAGGTGCTTTGAAATAAATGAGATTGAAATAGATTAAAGATTGGATTACAAAGAACATCTTCTTGGATCAACACAAACTGAACAATATTTATAACAAAGCAGAATCATGATAAATTGCATTTCATAAACTGAACAAATATCCAAGTAGTGATTTTTAAAACTTTTTTTAATCCTCCAAAGGTTCATGAAAGGAGTGTGCAGTCGGATTTCCTTCTAATCCATCTAAAGAAACTTTTGAAGATCAGAAGTGATTTTAAAGTGTTATTAATGAGTGCTACAGTGGACAGTAGCAAGATATCTGCCTACTTTGGCCATTGTCCAGTGGTCAATATTCCAGGCAGGACATTCCCTGTACAGGTAAAGACCATAGATATGATGTCACAGCGACATCATAGATCTCATTCATAAAGCTCTGTCTACACTATCAAACTAGTTTGACAGCAAAAGTGTGATGTGCTCAAATATGGTAGTGATATGCCCAAATATGGTAGTTTTAATATTTTTATTGTGATATTATTCTAAAGGTTCTTCATTTGGAAGATGCCATAGAGAGAACAGGTTACAATTTAGATGAGGATTCACCATATGCATTGAGGCGTACCGCTGTGGAAGGCCAAGCTAATGTGAAAGTGACCGGCAAGGCTGGTCATGTGAGCAACGTCAAGTTAGCATGGGAAAAAGAAGATCCTAGTAACATTGATATGGTATGTGTGTTTTTTTTTATTTTAGAAATGTACAAAGTTTAAATGTAAAAGAATTATGTGCTTGGATAAGATTAAGGACTAGAATTTGTGTCCTGAAATAGAGAGTAAGCGACTACAATACAGGAGAGACACAGCACATGGGACCTGATAAGTGGGAGAATGCACTGTAAAAACGACAAAAAAAACGTATTAAAATTGTATAATTCTGGTTTTATTTTAGAGTGGTCTTTCATCGGATATGTTCAGTAAACGCACACGACATGCTGTCTCTTATTTAAATCCAGATCGTATCAACATGGATCTTATATTGGTAAGCAGTAAAAAAAGACAAAATATCTCATTAATCCCAGAATGAACACCCCTTGGAAGATAAATGAACTGGTCCAAATGAACAGTATGATATTACCATTGCCAATCCTTTTGTTATATATAAATATTTAATAAATAAGTCTTATTTTGGATCTATTTTTAGGAATTACTTAAATCTTTTCAAACTGATAGTGAGTATAGTTCTATAGAGGGTGCTGTTTTGATATTTTTGCCTGGTTTAGCCAACATTCAAGAGTTATACGAAATTCTACAAAGTCACAAACTATTCTCAAACCCAACAAAGTAAGTCCATTTCATCTACTTTCCACAAAGATAATCACCAAAATTGACAGAGTACCTTTATACTGTTTTTATTTAAAAAAATACCTTCCAAAGCTCTGTCTACACTTCACTTTATGTGACAAAATAGTGTGATGTGCCCAAATATGGTAGTGATGCTTAAATAAAAGGTAGTGATATGACATCATCATGTCCTTATATGGGCACATCACATTTTTTTTGTCACATAAAGTTTTGATAGTGTAGACAGAGCTTTGGTTACAAAGGAAGTACATCCTGCAGTAGGAATCCCTATTAAGAAGACATAGAGTGTCCCCTGCATAAGGGTTGGCTCTAGTGTATTGTGAGAAAGTGTCCCATTAATAGGGTGTTCTACTGTATAAACAATATTCATTCCTTACATGTTTTTATTTTAAAGGTACACGGTTCTAGGACTGCACTCTGTGCTTTCCTCTCAAGACCAAACGCTAGCTTTCAAAACAAGTCCTAGTGGTGTTCGTAAGATAGTTCTAGCCACAAACATAGCAGAGACCGGCATCACAATACCTGATGTTGTGTTTGTTATTGATGCTGGTAAAGTAAAAGAAACAAGGTATGCTGTGGAGCATTCAGGTGCTCATCTTCAAATGCTAAGCTCTCTGACTGTCCTTTGCTCCCATGCTACCAATGCAGATTAGCATAGTTAAAATATACAATATTTGATTGTGTGTTTCTTGTTGCTGGTAAATGAAAAGATAAATGAAGGATCTTACAGTTGCTTCTCTTTCAAACTCTTAGTTGAGGTACATTACATTTTTCATGTATGCAAAATCTGTGAAAAAAACAACTGCTTTGTGTGTACTCATTTTACCATAAGAAGCTGAGCTCAATTTTAACTTCCTATAACGGATGATAATGTACAGTATTATTAAATAAAAATCTAATTGTGTATATAGTAGAAAAGTTCAATAGTCCATTACTAAGATTACATATTTGTAGATATTTGGAAGGCAGTCAGATGAGTGTTCTAGAAGAAACCTTTATCAGCAAAGCAAGTGCTAAGCAAAGGCAAGGCCGAGCTGGTAGGGTACGCAGTGGCTTCTGCTTTAGACTGTATACACATGAAAAGTAAGTGCAGTCAATTAAAATCACACCCTCATAAAAACCTGAATTTTCTTATGGTCTCAAATGTGTAAACATTGACTTGAGTATGTTCTGTTAAATGCATATTAAGCAGATGTGCTGTAGAACAAGTAATCTTGAAAAAAATGAACAGTACATCATTCAAATCGTTCAACACATTAAGTGTTACCCTCATTTTTCCTGTACAGCCCTAATTCATTGCTTTGCCCTTTGGATTAGAAGTTCAGATGTTGGTCCAGTCATACACATTCAACATTCACTCCCTTGCTAATCTGAGTTTCTAGTTTCTCAATGTGTATTTAATAAGCTTTTTATTTGAAATGTATTCATTTATTACCCAATTTATTTATCTACACCCCTGTAGCATTTTGTTTACATTTATCTTCAGGTATAATTCTTTGAAGTCATATACCATTCCTGAGATCCTCAGAGTTCCGCTTGAGGAGCTTTGTCTACATATTATGGTTAGTAGCATACAGTATTTATTAGTACTACATTTCTTACTTTAAATATGTCTATAAATTATTTACTGTATACATTCAATTCCTACTTCCAGGAGTGCAAGCTAGGCCAGCCTGATGAATTTCTCAAACAAGCCTTAGATCCTCCACAGGGCAGCAGCATCAGGGCTGCCATGTCTTTACTTCAAGAGATAGGTGCATGTTCATCTGATCAGCCTAGCTTAACTGCTCTTGGTCATCACTTGGCAGCATTACCGGTTCATGTTCGGATCGGCAAGATGTTACTTTTTGGAGCCATACTTGGCTGCTTAGAACCTGTGGTAGGTGTAGTAAATAATTGCCTAATTTAACAACACCATTACTACTAAACTAAAAAAAAAACTAAAAAATGTCGTAAACTATTAAGCACTGCTTTAATACAATGTACATTTGACTATTCTGCCTCGGCATGGTACGGCGGTGTCAATAAGAATCTTAAACATAAATTACAAACTGCCCAAAACAAGATGGCACGTTTCATTTTAAATGTTGGTCCGAGGTCTCACATAGGTGCCAAAGAGCTTTCCGATCTTGGGTTTCTTAATGACAGCCTCAGAAATAAGTTTTTAAGATTAAATTATGTTCACAAAATTCGTTATAACTTTAATACGCCTTCTTTCCTTAAGGATAACTTTTTGTTAATTTCTGATCATCACAACCATTTCACCAGGGGTACAACATTTAATTTTGTCACTCCTAAGGCTACTGGCGTTAATGATACGACTTTTTATTTCTTAGGTATCCGTGACTGGAACAGGCTCCCCAGTTCACTCAAATCAATACAAAATAATGCAACCTTCAAAATAAAACTTAAAGAATATTTTGATAATGAACAGCTTGGTATTTCAGTTTAATTAAGCTATTTTTAATATTGTTTTTTTGATTTTTTCTTGTCTTGTATGTATTTTCTTGTTTTTTCATTTTTACTGAGTCATACTTAACGATAATTGTACTAGGCCCAACCACTCACTTTTCAGTCATTACGGATTGGACCCCATTGGAAATAAGTTTACTTTTTTGTCGACTTAATGGGTTATCCAGGTATTCTTTTTATACATTGTATATTTTAACTTTTATGTATGAATATCAAATAAAATCAATCAATCAATCAATAAACTAGACCAAATACATTCATGCAATATATTTTCATGCTGGACCGTCAAAAGTTTAAATGTAGTTTGTGGGAGTGGCTGACAGTGAGACAGTCTATTGTCACTCTTAAAAAGGATCTGTAATAGTTATATTGAAAGTGTCATTTGAGTCAACAGCATGGTTTCAGAGGCTTTAGTACCTATGTTTTATATTCATTGTTTTGTTTTCATTGTTTTTTTTTCACAATAGGCAATTGTTGCTGCTGCGATGACTGACAAGTCACCATTTGTGGTACCCCTTGAGAAGAGAGGTGAAGCCAATGCAGCAAAGAGGGCGTTGGCAATAGCCAACTCGGACCACATAACGATATATAAAGTGTACTCAGGGTAGGTAGAAACCAGGTGTAGAACATACATATTACAGGTGTTATGTTAAATAATTTATAAACATTGCATTACTGCAATAGGGAGTACCTACAGTATATTCATGGATGAAAAAATAAATTTATTATTTTTTCCTCCATGCTATATTTCTATCTGTTTAGGTGGCAGGAAGCCAGGACTCGTGGTAGAAAGGAAGAGCACCAGTACTGTCAAAGAAACTTTCTGAGCCGAACATCATTGCTTAATATTGAGGTAATTCCAATATTATTTTCATTTGCTTGTTTTAATTGGTGTATTTCAGATCTGTAGTCATATATTTATTGACTGCAGATTAAGCTACACCAAACATTAATTCTGTTTAACAACATTGAAAACATTGATGTTTAAGAATTCATTAATGTTTATGGTTAACACAAACAGTTTTTAAACTAAGAGCCTAAATTGGACAATTATGAATATGAATAGGGAAAAACTTTAGATATGATTTTTGTGTTCTTTGAATCAATTTTCAGAGTACTGTATCCAATAGTGCATGTATTACCATCTTCAACTTGCATGGTATGAATATACACTATAGCTTTAATATTGTATTTGCTACCGCAAACAGATTATATATATTTTAAAATCTTTATTATAGAATGTAAAGAATGACCTAATGAAATTGATTAAATCCATTGGCTTCCTGGACAACTCAACTGGCAGAACCTCACAGAGTTCCTCCGCTGCATCATTTACTGAATCTGGTGTGCTAGAGATCAGTAAGAGCCAATCTGCATGGCAGAAGAACTCATTCAAGCTGACAACAGAAAACATTCAATTACTGAAATCTGTTCTGACTGCTGGATTGTATCCAAATGTGGCTAAAATCAATTTTAAACCATCGGTAAACCCTTTAGATAAAGATGAAAAATTAGCCATGGTTGATACAGCCAAAGGTGGAGCTGTTCTGCATCCAGCGTCTGTCAACAAAAAAATCGCTTGTCATGGGTGGATGGTGTTCTTAGAGAAGGTTAAACAATCGCGAGTTTTTCTTCGTGATTCCACACTGATTTCTCCATATCACTTGCTACTGTTTGGTGGCGATCTTTCTATACAGCATCGGGAACGTATCGTTTCTGTGGATGGATGGATTCAATTTAAAGTAAAGTTTTTTATTATTCTCCTGATAAAAAGTATAATATACCTACTTGATGCATTTCTTTTTTGTTTACTTGATAATGTTGGTGTAAATTGGAGCTGGTGTTTCAAATAATAACATCCAGTTTAAGGAACACCAAACAGTAAACATGTCTGGAATTCGTGATCTTAATCACAAGTTGATTTAAGAATTTTTCCACAGACATACAGTAAAATTATTTTTTGTTTTATATCTACTAAAGTAATTATTTTTCTACACATTTAGCATATTAGATTGTATCTGTTGTGTATTTTGTAATGGAGTTAGTATTTCAAATGTACAGTATGTCAGTTTAAATTACCTCAACCCACCTGTAGCACCAGTTAATTGTCCATTCCTTTTTTAGGCATTTGCAAAGACTGCTGTTATATTCAAACAGTTACGTGAACTACTTGATGTTATATTGATAAGAAAGTTACAAAATCCACAATATGATATACACAGTAAGTAGACATAAATGCATGTTTATACTCTAGATGATAACCAATAATAATGATAAATAGATAAATTCACAATTTATTAATAATTTTTATTTTAATACTGTACTATCGTTGAAAAGAAATTAATTAACATAATAAATAATATCAATAACATTGTATCATAATGATTTTATTGTTCGTACTGATTATGATGTTATTTGATTGGATTTTCATTATTAATAATAATAACTGTACACAAGTAATCTGCTTTTAATTGATTATTTTGCATTAAAAATAAGTGTTCATTTTTTCTCTTATTATTTCAGATGAGAAAATTATACAGCTGTTAATTGGTCTAATACAAGCAGAGCGATGAAATATTCTAGATGAGAATAGAAGTTTAATTTAAGCGGTTAAATTAATTACTATTGTTTACTGTGAGAACAAGACTCACCAGTTTTTCAATATACACAATATATCAATTAGTTCATAAGGATAATTGTTTGAGCCGAGCGGTTAAGGCAGGGGCGCCGTTTACCGTACCTAAAGAGCCAACAACATCGGCAAGGGTTCGAGATCGACTCCCTCCTAGTTCTGGTGGTGGAACAAGTCTTCTCGGATAAGGACTATAAACCGTAGACAGTTATAATCTGTGTGCACTTTAAAGAACCCAGTTCATTATTCGAGAAGAGTAGGGGGTTACCCCGGTGAATTGGTTCACAAAATAGCCTCTGTATCCACCTATCTGATAGGACAGTGATTAATTTACTATTGGTAATCCTTGGCCACATTGCCTAAAGACATAAAATAAAACAAGAAATATTTCTTACAAAAAACGCTGATGTAACAGTTTTAAAGATATATTGTCCCTCTGAAAAATATTTTTTATTTCAAATTTGTTTTTGAATGTGGTCATTTTATTGTCACATAATAGTTATTTTACCTGAAAAAATGTAATTTAAAGGAAAAAATACTTGGTTTTTTAGTATTAATCAAACGTTTCTTTTCATATGTGAATAAATATTATTTTTTTGTTACAGAAGAGAATAACTTTGATATGAAATACAGACTCAATTTCTGTCACTTTAGTACAAACATGGAACTATAATTATAGTTCCATGGTACAAACAAAAACTTTCATGGACTGTTTTGATTTACAGTATTATATAATATCATGGGACTCATAAATACCAGAAATGCTTTGGGATTTGTCATTCAACCATTAGACTCTTTTCCCAGCTGGGACCTATAAATTATAGTGGAGGTTCCATTTTCGCATTTATGTCAGTCTCTCAATACTAAAACTGCTGCTTGCTTTATATCAGATTACGTCATCTCTTGTGATGTAGCGGGCTAGAGCAGCAGCGTGAAAAATAAAATAACTATGACATCATTCTGTGAATTGTACATAGATGGAAGGTTATCAGACCGATAGTACAATACTGTAAATTTGGCTGCGAGTGTGCCTTCGCCTCTATTTGATGAAGACGGAAGAATGTGTACAATTTTGGTTCAATTCTCTTTCATAACTGTTAAAATTATATTCGAAGGAAAGACATAAAGAAATAAACACCTAAATGTCTAATCTATTTTCTTCCAACAAAGTCTGAAGTGTATTGTCATTTTAAATTTGTTGTACTGTATATTATCTTTTACTGTATATTAGTATGAAATCCAAACGTGTATAGTCCAATTAAATTGAACAGCACTCTCTCTTGATGTCATGTTTATATGAGATGAATATGGGGTGACCATAAGACCATTAAAATATAGGGTGATCCTTTTCATTGTAATTTATTGATACCTGGAGACTGATTAGCAAAAACAGTGTCTTGACATAGCTGACATGTGCCTGCCTGGTATTGCTAGTACTACCTGTACATTCATTTTTTCCTTTATATAACCTATATTTTATTGACTTTTGGATGTAGGCCTCCATTCAGTTCAAATGAGTTTTTACATGAAATCATTTAACAATATTTTTTTTTTTCCTTTTTAGTCGAAAACAAAAAACAAAACCACACATAATTTGGCTAATATTTATTGTTGCCGCATTGTCAATAAAAACATCACAGACATAAATACAGTACATAAAAATATCTTACTATAGCGCAGTATAATAGGCATGCATAAGAATTTGTACAAGTTTTGTTTTGACATAAATTTCTACTTTTTGTGTTGGTCTTAATTTAAGAAAAGTAAAAGTTTAAATGTTTAAAGTATTGATATTCCCAATAATGTAGCATCGTCCAAATTAATGCTGCTGGGGATTCAAAGGAAGAAAAAACTTACTAAACCTGAAAAAAATGTCCAGGCATTCCTCTATATTTCAGCATTCCTCTATATTTCACAAAAATTCATGGTTGACCCCACATACACTATTTCTGACATTTCATCTGTACAGTATCTCATAGCAACCTTCACTAAACAACTGGCTGATAATTTATCCTTCTATTTGGCACAACTAAACAATGTATGCTGTACATGCACATACTTTGTAAAAACCTAAACATGCCCTTTTATAAAACCTGTCTATAAATACAATAAAATCAACAATTTCATCTCAGATGATTCCATTCCATCTTTTTTTGTTCTTGAAGTTTTGAGATTCCTTCAAAAGTTACTCAGATCCAATAATACTCTGTTTTGTCCTCATTTATCTCTGTTTTGTCCCGATTTAACTTAATATAACATAACTTTACACAAATATATCCATGTTGTATAATCTTTAGTAATATTTATAGCAATACATTAAAAATATTTATCATGATTAATATGTTAAAACTATAGACAGATTTCTGTATTATCACTGAATGGAATTCTGTTAATAGCACCATCTGAAGATTGAGGTACTTATTGTGGAACAGTATGTAGTACATTGAAAGCATTTCATTTTAACCAGTGTCTCTTAATTGTTATATAGGAACATGTGTAAATATACAGTATATTTAATCTAAACTACACTGGCCAAAGCAGCCACCTATTGTACAGTATCTAGCGACATTAAACCAAGGCAATCTAACAACAGGACACATGAGCTCACCTTGCCAAGATAGGAACTTGTAACGCCTTTGATCTTATGTCTGGCTGTGACAAATACCAGCTGTACTGTACTATACATATTCTCTTGTTAGATTGCCTTGATTAAACAACCTGTGGTATTTTTTGCTGACAACAGTCCTCCTATAGCATAGCATTAACTCAACCCTCTAACCAAACTATATTAAAGAAGAGGCCAGAAGCTATCCAGTATCTAACATGGGATGATGGTTGCTGTCAGCAAACATAATACTACATGTGTTATTGTTGCATTTATTTGGTGGCCAAAGCAACCAGTACAATAACAAAAATACATTTTAGGTACAGTTTATGAACATTGAACATTATGTACTGAGAAAGATTCTGTGTAAAAAAAAAGACCAAATATAGATCAAGAAAATTTGTTAATAGCTTTTAAAAACTGAGCATTGATTTAAATTGACCGGTGTGATTTTTTAATGCAAAACATTGATTGACATGTGTGAAAATTACTACTTAATATACACTAATTACATTACTTTAAACAATACTAATATTATATTGAGCACAGTACTTACTTCTGAGCACATTAAGCTTTAGGTATTTTTTTATATTTCTTATTAATTAATGAGTAACAAACTATGGCAAGAATACAATGCACATTCTCAGATATATGTTGACCTTTGACATCACTAACATCAATTTGTACAGTCATAATGGCATGAATAACTAAAATATAACTTGTAGGCTACTACTACTACTACGCCTACTACTATCCTATCAAAAAAAAAACCAAAACAAGATGGATTATATCTAAGCTTTCGATTCAAAGCCAATCTTAGATTAGATTGTGTGTATTATCATTTTGAAAAAGGTACAGTAGTTATCTCTACGACATCCAAAACCCTCACATCTCTTTTCATCTTATAAGCCACTAGAATATATTGGATGACCGTACAAATGACGATGTTTAATCAGAACATTGTATACACAATTAGTCTAATGCCTGTTGAATAGTTTCTTCATACAGACCAATGATGATCATAATCCCGACACCAACCACAACTCCAAGCATTTGAAGTGCTACTGAATGGAAGTGGATATTTGTACTCTCCAGCAACTCTGGAAGCTGAAACCAGAACAAGATTATTAAGTAAGCAACTGAATAATATTTTAACATGTTTTTATTTAAAGACAATTCTTAAGTACACTAGAGCATTTTAACCTCGCCAAACGAAAACAGTAACAGAATCCTATTTAACTAAATTGGATGAACTCTAACATAAAAAACTGTCTGTGTGCTAGGTGATAATTCAGACCCCCTCCTTCAGTGACGGATCCAGGATTAGTAGGGCCTAAGAATGGCAAATTTTAGGTGCCAAACTGAAATTAGTATCCTATCTTTTGCATTACAATTTGCGTAACTTAGTAGGGCTCGGGCCAGCTGGGCCCCATCGTGAAGCCGCCTTTGCCTATTTACAATATTGTACTCTATGCTCTTCTGTCCCATTCCTTAAGGTGCTTAAAGCCTGTTTTCCTGTCGATGTTATTCGATGCTATCAGCAATTTTCTACGTAAACATTTACAGGAAAAGGTACTCGCTATCGTTATCATTTCAACTTGATCGTTTTCAAAAGATCGTCGGACTGTTAGCGATCAATGACGATAGCGTCGAATAACGTTGACAGGAAAACAGGCTTAAATCTCTTTCCAAAATTTACTCCACCCCGTTGTATCTGCAGCGCCACTACTACTAAATGCCATACTTACCAGGTCTACTAAAGCTATGTAAAGAAATATGCCACCAGTCATGGCAAATATCCACAGGTTAGCTTCTTCTATATTGCCAACACCCACGCCCAGTATCATGCCGATGTAAGCAAGAAACGATGATAACCCCATGTAAGCTAGTGCCTTCTTTACTGACATACCAGATTTCAACATTACAGCAAAATCTCCTATAGAATCAAAACAGTTAATATTCTCTGTGATTTCTATTATTTAATGGCTTTACAAATAATCTGTAATTTACTCTTTAAAAAGTATTTTCTGAAATGTCATCACAAGCCTTACAGTATTGTCAAAAGGTGTCAAAATTATACTGTACTACGGTAGTATTGTTATTAAATCACTATACACTGTATAACTACTCTAGGAACTGCAAAAAGTACAAGGGAAGTGTATTGTAGTGTCAGAGCCGATGTCCTAAGACTAGGGCATGAGTTCATCTGAAAGATCATTTTCTACAAAAGGACATCGGTTACACAGCTAATAAATAAAGGTATGCAAGATAGGAAGAGTAAGAAAGGTCCGTCAATGGGGAGCCTGTACATCAAAAGACACTAGAGTTGGTGAGCAACATTACTTTATATTGGAATTTAATGGCAGAAGATATCAATAAACTATACTACTATTAAAAATACATATACTTTACAAATTGCACAATGTACTAGAGTATCATTAAAACACAGTATATAATTATTTGCAACACTAACCTATTTCGTGTGGCAGTTCATGGCAGAAGATGGCAATTGATGTACTTATACCGCCTGTTATACTGTTAGCAAATGCAGCACCAATAGCAATACCATCACAGAAATTATGTAAGCCATCCCCCATTATAACCATCCAAGCCACTGTCGCTATTCCCCCAGTAAAGCTGTGATCGTGGCTGTGGCCATGACCGTGGCTATGTTTATGACTATGTCCGTGCCCTAAGCTTCTTTCATCATCATCATCTTTAGCTTCAGTTTGTTCTATATGAACTGACGGTTCTGATTTAACAATTTGAAGTTCTTCATTACATACTTCATCCTGATTCTCGCACTTTCCTTCGGGGCACGTGGAATCTTCACATGGAATATCGCATGTGTCCTCACCGCATTCCAACTTTACCATTGGAATGTCATTGCTTTTGAATAACTGGTGCATCTGTGTGTCATTGTGTATATGTATAAGGTGTGCATCGTTATGGTTTTGTATGCTCAGTCGTTTGAACTTAATCCCTTGTGTTACTGAACGACAACCTATAGGATATTATGATCAATTGTTATCATTTTAATTAATACAGTACTGTATACAAGTATAATTATTACAGTAGGCAGTTAAGACAGGACACAGACATGGCATAGAATTAGCCCAGGTTCAAGGCCATAGTTCTAGCTACAAGTCTTTTCCGTTAAGGACTTAAAACTAATTCTGTGTAACTTATGCAGTGTGCAGATTAGAGGTTAAACTTGTCCATTTTAGCCTCTGCTATTTGTTACAGAAACCACTGACTACTTTATTTGAATTTGAGCATTAATTCATTAAAGATGTATTGTCCCTTCAAACACAAAAAATGAAGGTCAAATATTCTAAATTTAAATTGGCCATATCAAAGTAATATTAAAGTTATTCACTTTAAGTCGAAAATTCGAGCCAAAAACAACAAGTTTACGTAATTAACACAATAACAGGTAAATTTTGTTTTCAATGTTATTTTTTGAACAAAAAAATGGCTGTATTTCAGTTAAATGATTTTTTTTTTATTATGATACTTCAAAATGAGCCACTTTTTTTCCAAATCTTTTTATTTTTATTTTTTTTTGGAATTAGTCAAAGAGACAATACATCTTTAATATACATTTTATATACTTTTTTCTTTATTCAATATATAATTTCCTTGTTTGTTCATCAGTTTGATAATTGTGATATTTTTTTTTCTTTCATCAGCCTCGTGGAAGAACACATGTTGTTGTCGTTTTAAAATAAAGATTTTATTATTATATACAGTATGCTCACAGATATATTGTGGTGATAAATTGAATGAAAAGGCAGGTGTTTATTTGGCAAAAGCAAAATAGTGAAAATACCTGAAAAAATGCTCAACATTTTTCTATATGTAATATAATTCAAACTGATTTTGGGTCCAATTGAAAATGATAGCTGTCAATTTATATTTTAGTCAAACTGATATTCTCAGTCACATTATATATTTTATTACAGGAATATTGCTTCCATTACAATCAGAAACAGAACATATTTCAAATATTCTTAAATGGATAATTGGTCATACTTTTAACTCCGACATATTTCTACTCTACTATTACCGTAGTTCCCCGGGTATAATCCCACCCCCCTTGTACGTGAAATTTGCCCGAATTTGGGAGGTGGGACTATACCCGGAGATTTCCCGCTGCATGAACTGAAAATGACATATTTCTTCTAGCTACGATTTAGGCTATCTAAAAGCTATATTCCGATGTAGGCCTAGCAATTAGACGGCCAGGCCATCTAGGCCTAGGCGGCCTAATTGGTCTTACCTGTGCTATGCCTACCGTATAGATTTTCCCCGAGATTTCTACTTAAAAAATACCCTAAAATGTGATCTAGGCCTAGCTTCCTAAATCGACATGAACTCGATCATACGAGTTCTTCATGTTCACCCACACGATCGAGCTCTCTGTGTTGTTGCATGTGACACAAACTCTACTGCACAAGCCGGTCGGTATAGAGGGCGGTGTTTTTTTTGGTTTTTTTTACGGTAATCAAGCATGCACAGTAGTGACCTGCAGTAGTGTAAACAACAAGAAAGAATGTACACGACGGCGAAAGGATGTACAGAACGTGACGATCGGGGCATGCTAGCCTTAGGTTGTATTCAACTTAACAATGTTTGATGAGTTTTAAGTCAGCCAAATTCAGAGAAATTACTCTATTTTTTTGGTTTGAGAAATTTACGTCGGCCTAGCTAGCTACAGTAGGCCTAGGCCCACCTCTGGCCTAATGTTAAATTATACACTGAGACTTTGCCCGGGGATATGCTTGCGTGCGAAGGTAATCGTAAAGTCGGGGGTGGGATTATACCCGAGGAACTACGGTATACATTTGGGAATATTTGAAGAAGAAATGAAGTCAATTAAATTTTGGATTTTATTTCTGCATATTTCAGCAGAAAAAAATAGTACTGTACCTGACATTAATGGCTGTCTGTTTATCAAAGGTTCTTCAGCAGGCTTGTTATTTTTATCAACTTCATCAGTACTTGAGTTCTAGTAGATTAGGAACATATAGATTAGCATAATTTATTCACTTCATATTTTAACAGGTCTGGTTCACATCAAATGTTTTTTTTAAGCATGCTGATAATTAGCATATGGTTCACTCTAACTATTATGTAGATAATTTAAGCAGTAACTGCATCAAACATAATACTATGGAGGAAATAAAGTGTGTTGTATTCGATGTTAAAACTATATTTGCCACACCTAATAATAATTCAAACATATTACCACTAAATTTAATTATATATTATAATATTTTGAGAAACAAAACAAAATACCACAATGTTACATTTCAATACAAGTAGAATTATATTATTAGTATTTATTTTATTAATTTTAACAAATAAATTTAATAAAACTTAGATTAATTCTATTTCAAATCAAAATACAGTTGGATGATGTGAGAAAATGCACTGAATTGATATCATATAATGCACATTTTTAATTTAATTTTATTATGAAATTATTCAAATAATATGTTTAAACACAACATCTGTAGAATGAAATTAAGTTTGGCTACACTGGGGATTTGTTTTATCTGTCCTATAGAAATTATGAATTTGGTTTTGATAATCTTAATGGTCTCACCTTTGTTTTGTTGGATTTTTTGTGGGATTCTCTTTCTTTAAAAAGGCGCATACATTTCTCACATGTGAAGAATAGTAGTATACCAGCAAGTGCTACCGTACCCCTCCAAACGATGGTAGACGCTTTTGTTGTGCCCTCTTCGTCACCATCATCATGCCCTTTGTGGCTATGAACACCATACGACTATAATTAATAAACAAACCATTACATCAATAGAAAATAAAAATCAAAAGAAGTACGTAATTCACATATGGTTTACCATATTTTATATGCTCAAAATAGTGTATTTTGTATGTCCATTTATTTTCATTGTTAAAATCACAATCAATCTTCCTAATTTCTTAGTCATTGTAAGCTCAATGATTTTATTAAAAACAAAAAACCCTACATATATACTATACGGTACATAGATACTCAGAGCCTGTTTCTGCTGCAAATGACTCAAAACAATGGTATAAAATTACAGTATAAAATACGGTTTGCTGTTAACTGGTTTTGGGGACAAAAGTCCATCCCACCAAACACGTCACCTCATGTCATGGGTAAACAAATTTACGGTATATTTTAAAGGCAGCAGAAATGGGTTACACAATATACGGTATATATTGGAATATACCATATAATATCCACAAACAATCTGTATCAAGATATTTATATGATATATACAATACACAGTATATTTTTATGTGACCCATTTCTGCAGCCAAAAAAGATATCGTATATAAAATATACCATATAATATACGGTATATTTCTGGCAGCAGAAACAGAACCTGACTCGGTAGCAATATTCCTTAGATACCGTACCAACACACAGTAACAATTCACCCCTGGGCCTCTTTTCATCAAACCCCACTGTGAACAATCCTGTACGCCTTGTAATGTAAGTGAGTGCATCATTCAAGAGCTATTAAATTTATGATTTTCTAGTCCATTGTATTTTTTAACCACGGCTTGATATATTAGTACAGGTGGTGGTATCTAGTTTTTAAATAACCATAACAGATACTTCTCTGGAGTGTAATTAGTAAATGCTATACCATTACCAACCAAGAAATTTATGCTTTTATCCCAATGTAACTTTTTATTACCCATAAATCTAGTACATTTTTTAGCATTATAGTTGTTTTCCATTAGAAATATGTCTATTGATCATGCATTCTAATTAAATTATCGATCTATAATTTCCGCTATTTCATGACTTTTGGAATTGTTATTGTGCTAGACAATTTTCTTGAAAATTCTTATCAGTGGGGGGGGGGGGGGGGGGGTGGGGGGAATGCGGGTAGCAAAAGTTATCAACTGTAAACCACCAACTTTTTTTCACATTCTAGGGAGTCACAAGATATGGTATTACATTACTGAAAAAATGTCTGTCTGGCTTTTATAGCAGCATTTTGCCAAATTTTCTATTTGGCCATTTTAAGAGAAATTCATGTTTTTTCGTCGTGATTTCTGTTACAAATATTTGTTTTATGTACATTTAACCCTATATTAAATTTTAACTTCATGCCTGTACCTGAGCTTTAAGTATTCAAAACATGGAGCTATTACCATTAATACAACTAGAGTTTCAACTCCTTCCATTACAATCACAGCTCAAAGAGTCACTATGGAGAGGGGACCGCCCAATAAGGTTGCATCCTCAATTGGGCAATCAGATAAGCCAGTTTGATGGCGCAGACACTACTTAGTCACACACCTATGTTGGCCACTTGCAGAGTGTATCAATTGGAGCGTGTACTCTTTTCTTTTATTCATTCTGTATACCGTTATCTATTTTCAGTAGTACAGTAGTTTACAGTACTGTGTTTCAAATTACAGTAGTACAGTTTCGTAAAAGAAAAATTACAGTCAAATCAAATACTAAAAATCAATACAAAATACTTTAAAATAAAGTAATTGAAGTTAATTATCATAAACAATATATACTTATCTTGCAAAAACTATAAGTATTGATCTAATTATTGCGTTTCATATTTTTAATTTATTCATTTTTGAACAGATGCGGCTGCCATTTTGAATAATCTCATCACTTTACTGTCTCTTAGTTCGCTCTCTAGTTGAATAATACCTCTATGAATGATACTTTGCTCATTCTGACTGACAATATTTTATCAAATCCTCCTACATATAAACATGATGAACAGGTAGTTTAATAAATAAACACAACTTTTAACCTATCGCGATAAATCTTTGTTTGACAATCAATTGAACTGTATTAAACCTATCCATGGTGTCTTTACATTGCGGTTAATCTTCTGATTAGGTTGAAACAAAAACCAGGTGGTTTCAAGCACCACATTACGCAGTTGGCAGGGTGGGGGCGTATACGTGGGGGTATAAATGATGTGTTAAACTGAACGTAATGTCTTAGAATTGTTTTTATTATCAATTACAATATAACTAAACTTTCTGTGAAGCAATTTTTAACTAGTATTAATAATACTTTTAAAAAAATGAACAGATACATACATGTGGTAATAGATGAAGAAGAGCATCACCCATGAGGGCGCCAATAGCAACTGCTACGAGGAATGATATGAGATTGGTATATATAACTGGATAACGTTTTGTGCATGGTACAAGCAGAATACCAGTTATGGACACCAGGCTGATGATGGTGACGGACGCAAAACTATAGCCCCATACTAAACAGATAAAATGAAACGGGTTAACCTTAACATTAAATAATATTTTATTTGTGAAATAAATATTTAAAAAACTAAATAATGTTGAAATAATGAATCCTGTGTTTTAGTATTGGAGTACTAAGTGCATGAATTTTGGTCCCGAACCGCTTCGCATTCTATGTCTGGCCATGCAGGGATCATGTGACAACTTTTGAAATGTGTGCAAATATAAATTTGTGTACGCATTACAAATGAACTGTGCATAACCTAATGCATGCCATGGTCGACTAGACGAAATCTCAATTTGCACACAGCACTCCTAGCATGATTTCTGAATGGCATGATGCACATATGTTGCCCATGTGATCGGGCATTGTAGTGTTCATGCAAGGCATATACTATTTTTAATGTATACGCATTGGCACACTTCACTACCACTAGTTGAATGCAAAGCGTTATAGACCAAAATGTTTCAATGTGGTATTTTACTCTAGTTTCAAAGGTTTTATTATTGATTCTTATTCATAATAATAAATTGAAATATTTACTCAGAAATCAATTAATTCATAGAGTTAATTGATCAGTTATTTCTAGTCAATACTAAACGTACCTTGTTTAACTGGAATCTTTTCCTCTGTCTTTGCTTGCTTTTGGTTACAGGCTTTAGTATCCAACTGATGTAAAAGAACTGGGCAAATCGTCAACAAGTCTTCTTTTGTCACAGGAGCACTCGTTTCAAGGCTATAATACAGTTCATCAGCTGGTAGACACTATTAAAACAATTTTTTTTATTTAACCAATTGTTTTAAATTTTAGTGGCGTTTTTTGGGATGGAAAAAGTGCATTTGACGATGGACAAGAGAAATCTTACGAGTGGGACAATAATCTAGGTTCTGTAAATTGTGATTATCTAGAAAAGGATATGTGTATGTAAAAATCAAAACTATTCCTATTTACGTTCGCAGGTGAATTCTATTATGTATAGGGAAAAAAAGAAAACTATTTTATGTTTAAATGTAGGCAACAGTTTTGCATCGAGGGTCTCATACAACATTATACATTATAATTTACAGCTGTATGGACAGGGTTAAAAAAAAAACACTTTTAAAGGTAAAATAATTGTTCATAATGTTGATATTAGAATTCTATACTTTACCCGATTAATCGCACCATGTACATTTGATGTGTCATTTACACGTGGAACCACCCGCTTGACTTTTCCATTTTTCACATGCTCAATGTGATTGTGATGGTCATGATCGTTGTGATTTTGATGACCATGATCATCGTGATCTTCATGATCATGATCATCATGCGGTTCATCTGGATCATTTCCAAGTCCAAGGTGTATTATAAAATCTTGAAAGGCTTCGTAGTCCATAGTCCCGTTTTTACCATGTTTGGTAAAAATTAATTTTAGACTTTCTTCCTCATACAAATGACCTAATGTGTGATTGTCTATGCCTTTTTTTGGTCGGTAGGAGTGACTATGAGTCTCATGGAACCTGTTTTCGGATATTTCTTTAACGCCAACTACTAAACAGATGTAGCAGAAAAGTATAAACGAACGTGTGTGTGTGTTTTTCAAATTCATCTCGATCTCCCCATTCCTAATGGAAAAAAAACACTCCTAGTCAAACTGTGTACTGTGTGTTTTATAGTACTACAGTTTGTGAAACGTTGTGAATATACAGTATTAATATTAATAATATTAATACGAATCACAATTATCACATGACTGAAATCAGTCACAACCACGGAATACGGTACACAGTTTAGATTACTGTATTTAACTTAATAGATTATATAATAGCATTTTCTGGTGCTCTGCAATTGTACTTCACTGATAAAATAGGTATCTATACTTATGATCTATCTCTAACAGTTGGTACATTAAAGATAACACTGTGTACAATATAATATCGATTGCTATTAATATCAGGATTCATACCATAGAGATTTGTTCATACTTACTTACTGTATTTTTCATAAATTTAAATCCAGTAAACCAGCTTAATATGCTATTTTGAAGTTGTCTAAAGTTTTCTTATACTGTAATACATAATAGCACAAACCCTAATTCAACATACAGTAAACTTATAAGGGCTAAGATTTTTAAATCCAGAACTTGTACTTTAAAAATGTCAATATAGTGTACAGTTACTACTATTCATGCCAAGTAATGTTTAAAAACATTTTCCCATCGGGTTAATCTGTATAGATCAAATAGCAAATAATGGGCCTATAGTGGCTTAACCTATAAAAATGACCTTACAGTAAAAGGGCTGTGCACTCACTAGTCAAACCCAGGAGAAATCTGTATTTGCCAAAAAATGTAATGCATGTATGTATGTTGGCTAGTACTATTGGAACATCAATTAAACAAAGTGTACACTGTGTATAAGACAACATTTTAAACCGCAATATTATGTTAACACTGGAAGTCATGTACTGTAAAAGTTATACATTTTTTATCTGCATAATTGATGTACGTCTATCTATGCACAGTTTTCTATTGCTGTGGTCATCTTTGTGACTATAGTATAGTTCACTGTGGCTGTGCCAATAAGACAACAGAGAATAAGGAGCAAGGTCGATTTTGCTGTCAATCGCAAACATGGCATTAGACGCACATTTGACCTTGCTGATAAGAATTAAGATAAACATGAATTTACACGGTCAACTGTGCCTAGGCCTACCCTATAATTATTTATTAATTATGATGTTTGGTTGACCATGTGGATAGGCCTAGACTAATTTTAGACATACCTTTACTTAATTATTATTAAGAATTAAATACTGTATATAGTAGGCTAGTATAGGTCAAGCCTAGCCCTAAAAGCCAAGGCAAAATGGACAATTTTCCACCTAGCTAGGCCAAAATACATAGACTCTAGTAAGCCTACTAAAAAACATTACCTAGGCCTAGCCCATGCTGCTAGATAGGCTTAGCCATCTAGAGTAGGCCCTCCTTCTCTCTATATTAGCCCTACTAGGCCTAGCCTAGCCTGGCCCTTAGTAGGCCCTTATTAGGCCCTATCCTCTCTATTAAAACTTCTATTCTATCTAAGCTAAGCCTCTAGGCTAGGCCTAGGCTAGTTAATTAGGCCAATCTCTAGCCTCGCTGCTGACTGAGCTGACTGGGTTCTTTGTCTTCAGCCATATACGGTAATATAGTAAAATACATGATAAAAATATATATGAACAATAACAAATATAGGCCTACTCACAGTTTGGGTTTCTGTGCACTCACCACACTGCGCCGGCTGGGAACTTCTGATCAATCAAATTTGTTTTTCTCGTGAAAACAGTTCGTTTTTGGGGTGCCGTGTGAATGAAAATGGCGAGCCGTGTGAAAAAGTTCTAGAAGAAGATGACGTAAACATGGTGTTACGTAGGTGGCGCTCTTTGATGAAAGGTCTAACAATTAATAATAGAGTAGTACGTGGCCGCCGGCCGGCCGCCGTCATGCGGTGCGCGCATCACTTCCGTAGTCCAGTGACGTATTTTATTTTATTCATTTCATTGTAATATTATTTATATTATATACTAGAGGACGTTACTGTATTTTTTATTTTAGAACTCCATGGTTTAGACCAAACAAGTACTGTATTTCAATGGAGCTATAAAATTAGCCTCTTGATTTTATGTACAGATGCCTATAATAATGTGTATTGTTTTTAAGAACAAATTACAAAAAAATTAAGTAAACTGAAAAAGATTAAAAAATAAGAAAATGTATAAATTAAGTTTGAGAAGGAATTGTATTATATATAGATATCATTTCGTGTGTTCCATGCCATGGTCAGAAATATTTTACAATGTTTGTCGAAAATATTACTTGCTAATTCGTATTTATCATGGGTCAATTGCGTTGGTGTATTTTTTAATTCATTATGGATTTCAAGGTCATCGAGTGGTATTTAAGATCCAGAGAAACAGCTTGGCCTAATAATACTCATGGAGGAAACAAAATATATGTATCATTCTAATAAATCTATTTTTATTTCCTCTATGTGGTAATGATACCACGTTGTATCCGCACACGTACCTACTACATAACAATAACAATTAATGTTTCCGCTTTTTTTATGATAATTAAATTTATGGATCACATTTTATTTTATGGATTAAACAAATATATTAGGCCGCCGTTTCTTAAAGTTTTGAAAAAATGTGTAAGAAGAGAGATCTGGAGGAAATAAATACTAAAATTATTATTTCATATGCTTTATTATTAATAATGCATAATTCACTAGACCTAGGCCAGTACTTGATTTTTGTATTTTTGTTCACATACCATTATATTATAATTTATAAGTCTATTTAAAATGATTATAATAAATCATTAGTTCAATATAGGCCTACTTCAATTGATTATACCATGGAGGTATAATTATACCTCCATGATTAGGGCCTACCATCCAAAGAACCTACGCCATTTTGTTTTTTTTTTCACATTCCGTAGAAAGAAGAGAAACGGGGAAATATAATAATAACTTTTTCACTTAAAAATTCAACCAAAAATCTGGCAGGCAATTTGACTTTTTTTTTCTTTAAGTTACTGTTTTTTCAGGTAAATAAATTGTTTTCGATAAAATTATTTTTCAGGGGGACAAATTTTTACCTCACGAATAAAAACGTGCATAGATAGATCACGTGATCAATAATCATAACATCGGCCATTTGTTTGCACACATCACTGCACACGCACTAACTATACTGCTGCTGCTATGTCATCATATACCCTGTCTGTCATCAGTGTCATATGATTGAGAAGTTTGTTTTTATTTCTTGAATTTCATATGGAACTGATATTTTTGGGTAAAGTATAAACGGGATCTTACCGTGATATGAATAGAACGGAATGTATTGTTGAAAACAGAGAGATGGAACGGATAAATGAGCAAGAGCAAGATTCAACCGGACCACCCCACGATTCTAACGCTAGGCTGCCGCCGAGCTCATTCATGAATGGTGGATCGGGCCTAGGCCTAGGCCTACAACATCAACATAACGATGGTCTAGGCCTAGAAGTTAGTGTAAGAGGGCGGGTAAAATCGTCTCCGCCTGATCCATATAAAAATGACGGTTATTACAATAGGTCTAGCTTTCAAGCAGGCACTTACAGTATGAATAGTTCAAACAGGGATTTTTTTATGGAGGACGATGATGAGCCGTTGTTGAATTTGTCTGAAGATAATAATGTTCATGATGACTTTGAGGAGGAGAAAAATTATTGTCAATGTCATGCTGCTCAAGAAGAATACTCAAATCGGGGAGCACGAAATCAGCTGATTATAGCTAGTATTATTTGCCTTATCTTTATGGTTGGAGAATTTGTTGGTATGTTTGTTAAATGTTGGGTTAACAGTACTGTATATAGACTATTTATGCCTTATGCCTAATATAATTTATTAATAATTAAGTAATTAATAACTACAGTTAGATAAGACGGTCATGTATAAAATCACCCCACCTATGACACTACATTTTATACGTGCGCAAGATTATTCGTAAGTTATTAAATTATATTAGAACCGCTGCTCTAGATAACAGTTACTACTTGTTATAGAATATAAAGAATGTTTCATTTAATTATAATGCGGAAAAAGTTTCATTATATTGAAAGCTCTCCTAAAACAATTGTTACAATTAGTTACTTAATAGTCTAATAATCTAAAGTTAAGCCGTTTTCTTTTTCAACCATTGTTCCAACTTTAGTTATAGATCTATTTCTAAGCACTACATTTATAGAAAAGAATCATTAATGCTTATATTATTGTTTGTCTCGACAGGTGGTTACATTGCCAACAGTTTAGCTATTATGACAGATGCTGGCCATTTATTGAGTGATTTTGCCAGTTTTATGATCAGTCTTTTTGCATTATGGTTAGCAAACATGAAGCCGACAACGAAAATGTCATTTGGCTTCTACCGAGCAGGTAAAGTTATAGACGTTTCATATGTTTTATTAACTCATTCTTCAGTGGAAAATTACTTCCATTTATTGTCATTTGCATATAAAATATACATAGAAATTATGTTTGCTCTGAGATATACAAAAACAGATAAATGAAAAACTAACAAAAACAATTACAAAGTGTCGCATCACTCTCATACGGTATACTGACAAGCATTCAGTGTCCGAATATATACAGTATATTAATTATAAACTTTATTTATTCATGAGACTGATGTGCAGTTTGTGATATTACAAAAAAAAAACAACACTATATAAATACGACAAAAAAGAAAAAAATGTACAGCAGAATCCCTTTCATCTGACACCTCTATTTAGGGTACACCATATCAGTACTTCCCATGTAAACGTCAACCCCTATCCAAGTGTATAATTTATGGGGATTCTACTGTAGTAAATAATAAATATTTTTGTTTTCATTTACCTTAAATTAAAATGGCAGCTGGATAAAAGCTGTTATAAAACCTATTTGTACGAGAGATGATGGACCGGTAACGTCTACCGCTACGTAACACCTCAAAATACATTATGCATGGGATGAGTAGAATCTTGCCAATGGCAACATAATTCACTCAATTCTAACTTAATCAAATTTCATTCAGCCTTATTTTATAAACAACTAGAGGGTACTCCGAGAGTACAAACCTCCGCCTACTGTGAAATTCCGCTACATAAAATTCCCCCTGAATATTTTTTTTTTACATTTTTTTTTATTAGTTCTAAGTGTAAATATGCTAACTGCACACTACAAAGTTGTGGATGACAGTGTGGTGTAATGGTTATGTATCCAGCCTCTCACAGTTGAGATCGCAGGTTCAAGTCTGAGGGTTTTTTTAAATTATTTTTTTATTTCTTTTTTTTGTTTTGTTTTTTGTGGACCTTGATCTTTGACCCTGACCCTTCAAAATTTAACCACAATTATATGATGTGTCATTGATCATTGTGGCTAAGTTTGGTGAGAATCGGATAAAAACTGTGGTCTCTAGGCAGTAAAATAGTTTTTTGTTAGTTGTGACCTTGACCTATGACCTTTTCCCCTCAAATTCGAACTCGTCCGAGCTTTTGGGGCATAGATCATTGTTGCCAAATTTGGTGAGAATCGGATAAAAACTGTGGCCTCCAGGCTGTTCACAGACACACAAACACACACACACAAACATACAGGGGTGAAAACATAACCTCCTTGGCGGAGGTAATAAGCTGTGATATCATTTTCCAATCAGAGTGCAAACAAACCAGGAATTAGTTAAAATATCCCTAAGTTTCTACTGGGCTATTTCAAAACTGGGTTGTATTACTAACTGAGTCAAAATAATTTTTATTCAGTACAGTATACTAATGACTCAATAAATACAAAATTATAATACGGTATTCATAAACTCATTACCATAAAGTAAGATGTAGTTTTTTTTCCATTTTTTAGTCATTTTGTTGGAATTACTCATGGTAAATTTAAGATGTCTATAATCATGCAATTATCGTACTTTGTACATCATAAAAATTTATGAGTCCTTTAATATGAACTTTCACATATTTGAATTCACACTTTTCGTATCCATGTGTCCTTCATAGAGTTAATCCAATACTAATGTGTAGTTACTTTCCACGGATTTTACCATTAGCATATTCATTGTGCAGTGTAGCAAAAAAAAGCCCATTCTGGAAAATCAGGTGAAACATGACATTTTAATTACCATGTACAACAAGTATCCCACAATGGCAAATTGCATGTTGGATATCTAATGATGTTATTTTTTATAGTCAAATGACCACCTACTGATAAACAATTAGTATAGTGGAATTGCTATGTGTATTTTTTATTTCATTGATTTTCAAATTTAGCAGTTTATTTGGTGTTATCCAGCAATATTATTAATTCTATTCATTTTGTCAAAGTCTGTCGTCAAGGAAATATCCCTTTCTTCATTACAAACTATTTAAAATTGTCAATTAACCCATCAGGCTTTTGTTGAAAGCTAATAACTGTACTAAAAAGAAGATACTCTACTGTATAAATTTGGTTACTTTCTATTGGACCTTATGATCTGAATATCTCTGGATATGTTGATTTAGCGTCTATTTGACCGTATGTTCAAATAAGAGTTTAGTGTACTTAAGATATGAATGTTTATTATGGAATTTGAGCCCAATTATATAATATTGGCATTGAAACAAGCAATATTTACAGTACAGTATTTTATACAGAAAAACGAAAAATTTGCTAAATAACAAATCTAAACTACAAAAGTTTTCACAGTAAACTACCATAATTAATGCCAACAAAACATGCATTATTTTCTTCCATTCTAACAATTGAATGTACTATTGCATGCTCAGTTTCTATTCAACTTGAACTTTGTTCAGTCAATATTTCATCTCCCCATTCAACACTGTGTACAATGGTATTCTGTAGCCAAAAGCCAAAGTTTTAAGAGGTTGTGACAATAAACAAAATATTGTATTTAGCTTACAAGGTAGCATGTTGGGGAAGCATGTTGGACTAAGTGCCAAGTTTCAAAAAGTTTCCATCATGCCATTTTACTTCTCTTCATTGTGACCACTCTCTTTTTTCTTTTTGACATTTTGTTAATTCCATGATAATTTATGTTTGAATTTACAAGTGATGTCAAATGTATATTTGGATGAGCTGTACGTGAATAGAAATACTAATAAATATTGAATTTTGTATTTTTGTAATTAGATACTGTATACTGTAAGTGGTAACCAAGGTTAGAGACCTATGTTTATTCCTTTGAGGAATATTCAAGATTTATTGTATTTTAAAAATGCCTGGCATTACAAAATGACTGCTTTATACATTTAAAGGCTCATGGGATAGAGCCTTGGGATAGTTTTTGGTGTAGCCATGCAACTGAATAATATAGGGCCTG
This sequence comes from Antedon bifida, assembly GCF_963402885.1. Classification (NCBI taxonomy): domain Eukaryota; kingdom Metazoa; phylum Echinodermata; class Crinoidea; order Comatulida; family Antedonidae; genus Antedon; species Antedon bifida. The sequence continues at coordinate 8,868,201 of NC_136226.1, read as the reverse complement.
TTTCTGCTGCAACTGCTCAAAATACGGTATAAAAATACGGTATTTTTATACCGTATTTTTTAGTACCCTGTTTCTGCTAACAATACTTCTTGGGTGGTCGTGTTAAATTTCATCCTTTTTACCCAAATTGCCATTCATTTATTTGGTCGATAATTAAAAGTCGCAATAAAGAAAGTTTTACGCCTCACTTTCAACAGGCTAGCCCTGTAATACAGATGTTGTGAGAGCACAGAAAACATCATAATGGGGACAAGTAATTCGTTCCCTCCCCGAGTTATTGTCTTTTGCAATGTTGTACTGCTTTCGCAGGCTCTTCGGCTTTGAGTTTACTTGCTTCTATTCCGTACTCCTGCTTTATTTTTTTAGAAATGTCTTTATAAATGTGGTTGTCCCTTTTATTACCTTTTAGTTGGCCGGACATTTAGCTTCCCCACACCCTCCTTCCCCACACCCTCCTTCCCCACACCCTCCTTCCCCACACCCTCCTTCCCCACACCCTCCTTCCCCACACAGATTTATATAGTAAATACTGTGACGTCTTCGCTCCACATTTTCGCCGAATATATCTATACACGTGTGTAAAACAGCTGACAGCGACAGAAAATAAAAACACGATGTTGACCTCATGTCGTAGGTCAAAAAAAATACGGTATTTTTTATTGGCAGCAGAAAAGGGTACAAAAAATACGGTATAAATTTGTAAATACCGTATTTTATCCACAAATTTTGTGGGGAAAATACGGTATACAAAATACGGTATTTTTTTTATGAGCGCAGTTTCTGCTGCCAAAAAAATACGGTATTCAAAAAATACCGTATAAAATACGGTATTTTCTTGGCAGCAGAAACAGGGCCATAGAAGCCATTTTTGTATACTGGTCCACCTCTCATTATAAACAATTGATAGTTGAACACAATAAATTATTCAGTTATGAGACCATAGACAGACACTCACATAACAAACCCATCATGTTAATCATCATCTTCCATAATGAAGCACCTACCATAAACAACAGGGCATGCGAATGACCATTACACCAGTGTAACCCCTATGTACTCTTCTCAAAGATACACTAGGTTCTTATAAAGTGTAAACTTAACTTCCAGTCCTTTATTTGTATGGTCATCGTTTACATTACCTCCCTCCAGTTTAAAGCAGCCACCTGAAAAGTGTGACATGTATATTTTCTAAAAAAATATACAGACAATTCTCTTGAAAACCTAACTAATAGGTTAATACTAATAGAATATTTGATTAGACATAAACTCAGCTCATTTTGAAATATACAGTATACTCACAAAGGGTGGATTTTATTGAATGTTCACTTGCGTATTTGGCTCAAAGGTGAAAGATCATTAAACAGCTAAAATGAGTTGTAAAACTAGGTATGCTCTGGCTAATACACAGACTTCATTTAATAGTTTGTTTACTTTTCAGAGGTTTTAGGAGCTGTTCTAAGTATCTTGATTATTTGGGTACTTACTGGTGTTCTTCTTTACCTTGCTGTCTTAAGATTTATGCATAAAGATTTTGAGATTGATGCCGATGTCATGCTGATCACCGCAGGCTGTGGAGTGTTTCTCAATATTGTGTATGTATACTGTAATATTGTCAATGTTATGCAAATTGATGCCCGCAGTCCTGCAAATGGATTCCTCTATCCCTACAAATCCCTGTGTTCTGATACCTTTCAGATGGATTCCCTATCATATCTCTGCAAATTGATTCCTTTAGTCACAGCAAATTAATTCCTTTATCCCTGCAAATTCATTCCTTTAGCCCTGCAAATTCATTCCTTTAGCCCTGAAATTCATTCCGTTAGCCACTGCAAATTCATTCCTCTATCTCTGCAAATGGTGTTCCTATACCTTCCAGATGGATTCCCCAGTATCCCTGCAAATTCATTCCTTTAGCCCTGCAAATGGGATGTCTGCAACTGAACAAGAGAATTCCTGCAGCCCTATTAATTGGGTTCCTGTAGCCCTGCATAGATAGATTTATATACCGCAAATAAACGATGTCTCTATGCGCTCGACAATAAAGAGAAAGAGTGGAAACCAAAGGGAAGAGAACAAAAAGACAAAAACACAAAGCTAACACCCAAACTAGAGTATGGGGATACACCATCATCGCTAACTGGGGATCAGTGTGTAAGTACCCCAGTTAGCATCGGTTAAGTCTAGATCTTTTCAGGGATATGAATGTGAATGGTACATACAGCCTAGTAGTGTAGTGCATGTAGTCCTGCTGCTAATGCTAAGTGTTACCTGCAGACTTACACATACATCATGCAAATAATTACAACCTCCTATTTTTGCTTTCAGACTTGGGTGTGTCTTACATAAAACTGGCCATGGGCACAGCCATGGTATTGGTCAAAATCATGGCCATAGCCACGGTGGTGAACAAAATCATGGCCATAGTGAACAAAATCATGGCCATGGTGGTGGACATGGACATAGTCATGGTGCCCATGGTGACGGTCACAGCCAAAAAGACAAGCATAAAAATATAAACGTGAGGGCAGCATTTATTCACGTCATTGGAGATTTTATCCAAAGCGTTGGTGTATTTGTGGCAGCGCTCATTATAAAATTAGCTGTAAGTATGTTTTATTTTCGGATTTGTTGCGACAGCACAATTTATTTTAATTAAGATAAGATAAATACAAAATAATAATGCGAGTTGCAAATAAAACCGTAAATAAGGTCAAAACCAGAAGAAGACAATTTTTCTTGTCCTGTTAAACCTTATATTTGATAAAAATACAGATTATAGACAATAATAATAATACCACATTTCACATTTCAGCCACACTTTGATTAAGACTAAGGTAGAAATTTGCACCAAATAGTCCTAAATGGTGCTTTCGTTAATATTCCATTGAATTGAATAAGATGCCAGAAATAAGTATTATACAATATATCATGTTATGTTTAGTTGAATGTCTTTTATTCAATATCTAGAAAGTAAAACTAAATATATGAAAGTTGTCATTGTTTAGAATGGGTTCAGATAGTACAGTATAAAATATCAAACTGTTGTCAGTATTAAATCAAAATATTTAATCTTGGCAATGTTTTCATTACTTAAAGTACTATCACTGACTGATGCACTTTCTAGATGAACCTGAAGTACTAGAACATTTTTTTTTATTTTCAGGACAAACCAAACATTAAGTTAGCAGATCCGATATGTACCTTTTTTTTCTCAATATTGGTGCTAATTACGACTATCACTATACTACGGGATGCAGTATATTTACTAATGGAAGGTAGAGTACTGTACCTATAAAAATTAATGCATTTTTATGTTGTAGTTGGAGAATGATATAAATCCAGTGTTGAGAGGTTTTGTTTTGATGATAATGAGAGGGCGTGTGTTGGACGTTGGTGATCGTGGGTTAAAATCCAACGCTCGTCGCATTGCTTGTTTCTTTAGGCAAGATTATGTTTGCCTCTCTCCAACCTGTACAAACGGGTATTTGGTATTAAGGTCAAGACAAAACTTTGCGCTGATTACTACCTGCACTATGCGAGTATGTTTCCATATGTGTTTGATCCAAAAATGACCAGGGTAATAATATGTACAGCGCTTAGAAGTTTCACAACATTAAGTGCTTTATAAATCCAGGATATTATTATTATTATTATTATCTATGCATAAACAAGACTTGATTTTACATTGTCTAGAATATAGACTAGTCAAACTGTTTTCCCATGTTCCCTGTTGGCTGGTGAAAATTTAGCTCCGGTTCCTACCACCAGGTGGCTAGATGCTTATATGATGAGCATGTTGTTCTGGAATGTTAGTTTATATATGAAGTAATCTAATTAGTATTATTATGATTTTAGCTAGCAAAACAGTAAATAATTACTGGTAGGCAAGTGTTTACTCAAGTTAGTTTATAAGTAACTATAATTTAATTAACAATAACATTGCCCCTGATTCAACTGAAAACTGTGTAAATTTGGGTTATACCCTGTATGAAGCAGCAGCAGCCACAGTGTAGCCCTTATGACCAGCACGATATGATAGTACCCTGCTCTTTTTGAATACCATACCAAGTTGTTTACCATGTGTTTATATACACAGTATTAACGATTATCTTCTGTTCCTTTAGAATAAGATAGAAAGCAAACAGGACTATTAAAGTCCCATTCCCTACGTTTTGTAGATCTAATTTAAGGTCACAAACTACATTTAATGTAAAAATAAATTCGATATGGTCCTATTGCGATAACTTTTACTTTCTTTGAACAGTTAAAAATGTGAAAAATAAGTTGATTCTAATAATTTTAGCGGCCCGCTATTACTCCCAACATGCATTGTGCACGGATTGATATTTCAGTTTTTCTTCTGTGATTCACCCATTAAGCCTTTTCTAGTCCTTATCATTGCAGACTCTAACACTGTATCATAAACTAAATTGTATATCATATATTTTATAACCTATTTGTGTAAATAATGTATTTTATCGTAATGTTTATTTATCTTTTTCATGTATTTCATTTGAATTTAAGAGGACCCTGAATATGAATTGGCATTAATTTGACCAACTGGAAAAGTTAAAATAAAAAATAAATAAAATGTTACTATTATAATCTTTTATTTCGGAATCTTTTTTCCATAGAAAATGTGTATAGTTTTGTATAAATTAACACATTTTCAGAAAATCGATGAGTGAGTGAGTACAATGTGACATGCTCTCATCTTTGATGTGCCCAAATATGGTAGTGGTATGCTTAAATATGGTAGTGATATGACATCATCGTGTCCATATATGGGCACATCACATGTTTTTGTCACATAAAGTTTGATAGTGTAGACAGAGGTCAATACATTATCTTCTAACAGTGAGAATAATACAGTTTCAATTTCTTACAAAGAAGGAATTCTATTCTGTAAACATGATTTATTGTTCTTTTTAGGTGTACCAAAGAATATTAGCCTCCAGAATGTTCATGACGATCTTCAAGGGATTGAGAATGTTCGGACCGTCCATAGCCTCAACGTCTGGTCACTGACCGTCAATAGAATTGCAACTGCCGTCCATCTAACTGTTGGTAAGTCTCACTCTCAGTTCCAGTTGAGTAAACAACTTTATTAATGAATTTACAGAAAGGTTTACTTATTTCAATTATATAACTTCTGACTATACGGAAATAGAGAAGAAATGTCAGTCCATTTTAATAGTATTTTTCCGCCAACATGATAAAATTTTAAGGAAAATTGAATGAATAGCACTCCAGGATGGTTTGATTGATGCAGTTTAGTAGCATAGTAAAATCTAAAATTATATATAATTATATTTACAATAAAAACCACACAGAAAAGACATTGGTTTAACTTAACCAGTGAAGAGAGAATCTCTTCCCTGACTTATCCAATGAATCTTTACAATAAATATAATTTGTACTGTAGTTTACTAGCATTTTAGTAAAAATCAATATGTTATACAACACTTACATTATCAATAACAGCCACACAGGAAAGGCATCTGGTTTAACTTAACCAGTGAAAAGAGAATCTCTTCCCTAACTTATCCAATGAAATTTTACAATAAATATGATTTGTACTGTAGTTTACTAGCACTTTAATAAAAAATGTGTTATACAGTACTTACATTATCAATAATAACCACACAGGAAATACTGGTTTAACTTCCAGACTACAATATATTTATTTAAAAATTTTATTTTGATAGCAAATGAAAACTTGACAGCAGAGATCTATCAGACCATTCAATGTAAAGCAGCATGCATGCTACGAAAAAAGTACAACATTCAACAGATTACTATACAAGTTGAAGAATACCAAGATGATATTATGTCTAGCTGTAAAGAGTGCAAAGGACCTTGCTCATAAATATCCCACAATGCAATGCTTAAAACGAGAGGCGGGTAAGTGTAGGGAGTATGAAAGCTAAGCTGGAGGTTTCCTTCTTTTCCATCTGTAAAAACCTCCAAATTTAAATTTCATCTCATTCTTAATAGGGTTTAAATTCTATTTAACAGTAATTCTTCCCAACATTAATTCTTCCCATATTTGGCTGACAGCATTCTATGAAAAAAAGTGTAAGAAATTCTACTCTTTTTTTCTCATGCTATGTGAGAACAAATTTCTATTTATCAAAAAATGGTGTTGGCATTCTATGAAAAAAAAGTGTAAGAAATTCTACTCTTTTTTTCTCATGCTATGCAAGAACAAATTTCTATTTATCAAAAAATGGTGCTGCCATTCTCATGCTATGCGAGAAAATTTTATAGAAAAGAAAAATAATAATATAAAAATAATAAAATGTGCTTTTTAATTTAATTAATTAAAACACTGTATTTTACTACTGTATATTAAATTCCCTTGTTTTCAAATGTTTATAAAAATTGATTTGAAAACCATTTAAAGTAGATAATTTATTAAAGGGAACATTTCAAAGTTATTGTATTTGTAGAAAGCGCTATACAACCTCTGTCTTAACCTTATCTTGTACAGTATTAAATCAACGGCAAATTAATAGTTAATTTTATCACCCTAAAGACTAACTATTTTTTTATTAAGAAATTAAAATTGCTAATAAATATATTGGCAATATATGTTTTATTAGAGCCAAACTATGAAATATTTCTTTATAGTTTTAACAGATTTTTAAGAGAATCTTTAAGACAATTCACTGTCAAATGTTACTATGACCAAAATCCTACTATTACTATTAATAAGTTAACTTAGTTAAAGTTGGCAGGGTTAATTCTCTTGACTGTGAGATTGGGGTTCAAATCTTTTGGCCTGTATCCTTGCCACTTTAACTTTAGCTACATAATTATACTGTACTTTATACATGAAGGTAACTTCATGCTTCTAAAATAAAAATAGAGGGTGCTATACAATTTTAACATGTCACATTACAATTTTACACTACAGAGCTGTATATAAATGCAGTCATCTGAAACACTGTCTCTTCAAATAAAATTATACAAAATATTTTGAAATAATAATAGTACAGCAATATTTGTCTTCCAGTTATTGCATATTTGTTTATAACTAGGCCTATTATTATTATTATTTCAAGATAACATACTGTATTATATAATCAAAGTTGCTTTCCAGTTCATAAAAAAGTTGTAACAGTAAAACAAACTCCTGTTTTTATGTACTATTTTATAAAAAGATTAAGTCTGTTTGCAATATCTTCAATCTGTCTTTTTTTGACAGTTTCTTTGATTAATGTAAATTATTTCCATCACTCTCCAAACCGATAACTTAATGATCTGTACTGTAGCTCTAAATGATTAAAAGGTTTGATGACAGTCACATTTTTACTATTGTTACGTTGTATATAATGTTATTAATAACAAATTAAAATATATTTTATATTGTAAAAGTATTACTAATTGTAAATAATTAGCTTTTTAAAAGAAAAATAACAATGATAATTGTTGTACATGCATGCATTATTTTAGTATTAATTTTATTAATTAATTGTTTTGATGTTGTTAGTTAATATTCAAGACTTAACATTTTTAAAATGAAGTATTATTATAGTAAAGTATAATTTCTTTCTGTGGCAGTTATGTAATTAAGCATAGCGCCCTCTCTCACTCTCTTATTCATAATGTTCTTTTTACATAGGAACTTTACTAGTTGTTCAGGAGTAATCTGTTTAATTTTAAATTGCCATGTAATTATGAGAATGTGTAAAAATGGCATCATATGCCTACCACTCCATGGATCCAAAACGTGATTACCGGTTACACATGGACAAACTACTTATCTTGTCCATGGTTACACCAACAAATGAAAATGCAATTGATTTTAGTGTCAGGTTGTTATATTCCTTTGTACTATACTATGTAATAGAATTGATATTGCCTTTTTATTGGTATATTTTTAAACATGTAACTTAGGTCCTCCTTGGTAATTAAATATGATATATAATCCCTTGAGAAATATATAGTTAACACAGTTATAATACACATATAGATCTAAGCAGGTAAAATATGTATTTTCAATGCTGCAATATATAATCATGGAGGCAAACAATAATCAAGAGTTTATTAATAGAACATGTGACTATAGCAATTATAGCAATGACCATACATGGCATCATAGTTTGATTTTACAAAGAGGTAACAAAATTATATCGTAAAAGAATTACCATAGATATTTTGGGGTTCTGGTCGATACACAACTTAAGCTATGTTCACATCAGGTTAAGGCAGAAATCATGAATAATTCATGAGATTAATTGTGGCCCCTTGTGGCATAAATTAGGGTATTATAAGTAGTGCTATATAAGCATGTTGTGTTGTACTTCAGTTTTTTTTCAAGGCAGATATATGGCCGAGTGGTGTAGTGACAAACTAAAGTTGGTACACGCACAGGTTGGTCTGGCTGGGGGAATAACAAAATTTGTATTACGTTACCAAATATATGTCCATGCTATAGCGCCACCTGTAATGTCCTAATTTATGCGATAATTAATTTCATGATTTCTGCCTTAACCTGACAGGAGAAAAATAATGCTGCGCGGGAGTGTGGCGTGTGCGTCTTTGTAAAATTCCTAAGGATATGTTACTGGCCCTTTCCCTACAAAAGATATTTGTAGTAATAATATATAATTAATAAAGTATTATACTTATTTATGAAGATAATAGTACAGGGATTCTAAATATCAAAATTTTATTGAGGTAACATGCAAATTATGATAAAATAACCGGTTATGTAAAAAAATTAAAGGGTCGAAATTTGGCTATTTTTTGAAAAAAATCCCTGTACTTATAGTACAGGGTAACATGCGCAGAACTTATTATGTACTTCTGTGCATGCTAATTTATGTTAAAATAACCATTTATGTCGAAAAATAAAAGGTTCGGAATTTAATTATTTTTTTGATAAAATCCCTGTACTATAGTACAGGGATTTTTCCGGAAAATGGCCAGATATTGACATTTTAAAATATGTATATAATATTGAGGTAACATGCGCAGAACACATTATGGCCGTCTGCACATCCATGTTTATGATAAAATAACCGGTTATGTAAAAAAATAAAAGGGTCGAAATTTGGCTATTTTTTGAAATAAATCCCTGTACTTATAGTACAGGGTAACATGCGCAGAACACATTATGTACGTATGCGCATGCTAATTTATGTTAAAATAACCAGTTATGTCGAAATCTGGCAATTTTAAAAAAAAATCCCTGTACTATAGTACAGGGATTTTTCCGGAAAATGGCCAAATATTGACATTTTGAAATATGTATATAATATTGAGGTAACATGCGCAGAACACATTATGGCCGTCTGCGCATGCTAATTTATGTTAAATTAACCAGTTTTGTCGAAAAATAAAAGGGTCGGAATTTGGCTATTTTTAAAAAAAATCCGGAAAATGCCCAAATATTCACATTTTAAAATATGTATATAATTTTGAGGTAACGTGCGCAGAACACATTATGTACGTCCGCGCATGCTAATTTATGTTAAAATAACCAGTTATGTCGAAAAATAAAATGGTCGAAATTTGGCAATTTTTTGAAAAAATCCCTGTACTATAAATACTGGGATTTTTCCGGAAAATGGCCAAATATTGACATTTTTAAATATGTATATAATTTTGAGGTAACGTGCGCAGAACACATTATGTACGTCCGCGCATGCTAATTTATGTTAAAATAACCAGTTATGTCGAAAAATAAAAGGGTCGAAATTTGGCAATTTTTTGAAAAAATCCCTGTACTATAGTACAGGGATTTTTCCGGAAAATTGCCAAATATTGACATTTCAAAATATGTACATAATATTGAGGTAACATGCGCAGAACACATTATATACGTCTGCGCATGCATATTTATGATATAATAACCAATTATGTCGAAAAATAAAAGGGTCGAAATTTGCTAATTCATGATATAGTAATCAGTTATGTAAAAAAATGGCCATAACTTTCGTCAAATCTGTACTGTAATAGTACAGGAATTTTTTTTCGAAATATTGCAAAAATATCGACTTTTCAAAATACATAATGCACCGGAATATATTACGTGTGTCTGCGCATGTAACCTTATAATATAATACCAGTTATGTCAACAAATAAAAAGGTAGAAATGTTTGAAACTGCCAAGGCATATAGGCCTATGCGTATAATTTAGTTATCACCTTCTTTTACAACCATAGTAACCAGTTCTGTCCGAAACGCAAAATGTTGGATCAGTGTAACCATAGCCAAACTTGAATGCGGGAAAGGGGGAATCATTAAACATCTAACTTATATTTTCACAACCACAATAGAACATTACAAAACAAACGACCGTGTTTAGTTCCCATTGTGAATCTGAGTGAATACTCAAGGCACGACACGTCTTAAATTCATGACGTCATCACTACTGACTGCGCTAAAATATTCCAGGGCTTCTTTATCAACAACCAACTATTACGTAACCGTAACATTGAAACGCATAAAGAGGTAGGCCTATTGACTAGGGAAGCGGTAGAAATCGAAGACATTGTAACTCGTCACATGATTGGATAACTTGATAATAATAAACGCTAGACCGATTATCGATTTCTTATATCGTTGACAGAACAGCGATAAGATCGTCTGCTGGCAGCATTTTGGCCTTTAACCGCTCATATCATTACGCGCAACCTGCTTCTTGAATTTTTCATAAACCGAAGCTAAACATTGTGTTATCAGAAGCACGCTTGGATCTAGCGTTTTTTAAAGCAAGATCATAAGGAATTAATATTTTATATACAAAAGGTAAGACATCTTAAATTATAATTTAATTCTAAAGTTGCATCTTAATTCCTTGCTGCCGCCTCACCGCATTAATCATAATACATTAAAATAATATGCATCTGAAATAGTGTAATGGTATTGTAAATAAAAGGAAACACATACGTGCGCATATTACGTTAATATATCATGGAGGTAATATATCCATGGTTATATTATGTTTTATGGTGCATGTTTACATGGTTTAATTGACATTATTTACAAGATGCTGGTTTAAGTGATAAATGTGACGTAACGCGGTGTCATGGTTGTGGAACCTGGATTGCATGAAAAGAATATCCATTGTTAATGGTTCTGACCTTGTACAAAATATCATGTACCAATATAAAGAGAAATAATGTAACTGTTGAATGATCCAGTAAGTTCCAGACGTCATCTAATCCACCATCTATTTAAAATGCAATTTATGTAAATTGCCCCGCGTTTATGGTATAGATAGCGAATACGGTGTAATCCTCCACGTCGCTAATAACAATTACATTAAGCGGTAGGACCAATACCAGGGGAATATAGTTGAGTTGTTTTTTTTTACTTAACTAATTATATCATAATATTAATGTGATATATTATACTAAACAATGAGTTTATGCAAGTAATAACAACTCATCATCATAAACGGTAGTATCGCTTATTTGTTTATGTTGATTTCACTCTAAATTCATTGGTGAAAATATAATTACAGTAGTAGAATCCATCCTTTGGGACACCCGATTCATGTGGAATGTATGATTTAATACTACAACCAAGTCTTATCCAGGGGATAGATATAGACCCGTATTAAGTTAAGGGGACACTTTGTTTGCTTAAAGGTGTCCTGCATAGTTATATCAGGGAAGTATTTATACCTCCCTGGTTATATTATTCTAAATAAATATTATTAGTAGGCCTACCATTAAGTAACCGGAGCATACAAAATTATACATATTACATTATTATGCCACAATAGTACAGCGTGTTTACATAAACTCGTCAATAGACTAATTACTGCACTTTAAACACAAAGTAACGCAATTTCCATCGGAAAGTACTGGATTGACGCCCGAACCATTATTTTATCGAACACTAATAACGCTGGAATTGCGGCCCAATATTGCATTGTAACATTATTATTGTGTCGTTGAGTGGTTGAGCTAATGTGGACAATGCCGTTGTATCTTTTATACAAAGGGCATCGAACTCGATGTCTTTTAACGAAGCAGTATTGTTCTCGTTGTCAAAGATGCATTATAATTTAATAAAGATAAAAAAAGATCTAATTATCTCTTTTGTTAAATCATAGAGATATTATAGGATCTCTATGGTTAAATAAGAAGCTTCGGGGAGCGGTGGGAATGCGGGTTTCCTTTTAGCATATGACGTAATCGAAGGGGATTTCCCTATTACCGAATTGCTTGCATTCATGTTCCTTAACCGACGTTTTAAGATTAGCCTATAAAGTTGTTTTCGGAAATCTACTCCATTACTGCGATGCATTTGAAATGCATTGTGTACGTAAAGCTTCTGGATATAAGTTAATACCAGACGACTAAAATTAGGAGATAATGTATTAATTACTTGGGTGTGGCCCGTAAAACGAGTTCAAATCTTAATAAAAGCTTCACGGCGAAAATAAATAGCTTATCTTAGGTATGGATGTATATTAATTAATATAAAGAGATGGATATCAGACGAGGAAAATTGCTGTTGGATTTCAACAATGTTAAAGCCAGCAGACACGGTCGAGTAAAAACACACGCGCTGGGAACACGAAGACTAGAAATTAACCAATGATGTTCATTCACCTTATTCCACCTGATTATGTTAATTAGTATGTTGGGTGGATTCGTACATTATGACTAAATATGGAATGAAGAAGACTATTATTTGGTTGACCTTACATATACAATGCAATCAGAGATGTATGAAATCATTTTAGGAAAAGCTATGTGTACCGTATCTGTTTCATTTCGATATGATGAGTTATGATGTACGGTTATGAATAATTCGATCATACTAACGAATATATTGATGGCAATGGTGATGAATATAATTCTGGTGACAGTGATGATGATAATGAGGATAGTGACGATAATGCTTCAGACAGTGATGGTTGTATCGCCCCAGTAAGGGGATTAAATCGTAGATTTGAATAATAGAATTAAACATAATTATGGCACGTTCTTTACACAAAATAGTTCGGGTTCGTCTTGCATTTCTTAATTCAGTTTCATAAATCGATGAAAACACCACGGCCACGTTATAGCAAAATCTAACCTAAATATTTACGATGTACTCCTGAGACGATGACTGAACTACAATTCAAACTGAATCTAAGCGACTCTTCAATCAATTAACTTGAAGACAAAGAAATAGCTATCATTAGAAAATTAGGTCACAAATTACAAGGAATGATCGAAATCAAGCCAAGTCATATCTTAGCTTTTTCCTTCATTGAATAATTGAAAGTAATAATACGACAAAGCATCGCATTTATTTTCCAAGATTTATTTATCTATATACAGTATTTAGGATAGTCAGTTTCGTTCTCAGGCACGGATTTGCTGGATATAAGAAAATATGGAAAGAAATCCCGTGGCCTATGTTCATTAAATCTACTGCATTAGAACGCACTCGTGTTGCGTTTATTTTTTAATATCGTCACTGACAATTTCTACTTTTATATTTTACATAGTTTAGGCGTTTCGGTATTATATTTCTCGAATTAATAATTTAAGGAATATGGGCCGTGGTTTATATAGTTCAAACAAAGCAGAAATGGCCTTTACATACAGGTGATATAGGCCTACGTATGGTTATATTGAATGAATGGCGTTACTTCCGTTTTCAATACTCAACAACCATAATGCAAAACTTGAAGTATTATGATAAGAAGAAGGGGAAATTTATTCTAATTTAAATCAGGTTTGATGTGAACTTGGTTCAACACACCTGATCAAATTTTTCCGGTCACATGACTGCGCGCGCAGTTACGGGTTCCACATGAATCAACGGAAGGATGACAATATCATTATTGTTTCTTTCAGCGAATATGGACTAAAAAGGGGTTCAGTACAGAAATGATAATGTACTGCTATTGTTGTAGTTTATATGCGCATAATGCATTAAGCTAATTGTATACTGCGCTAATCCATATTATTTCTTAAGCAGCTTTGTTACGAATGTCGCAAAGCTGAATTCTTAATGTTGTTGAATGAAATTAATCATCACATTAGTGTAATCGATAATATAATTATGAAAGTAGGCTATATTTGAGGTCGGTGACCTTCGACTAAATACAAAAAGAGGATACAGGACCTCACTATTTTAGAAATTAGGGCAGGGAAACAAGAGCAGAAACAAGAGGAAAATGAGATTACTGACATGAGGCAAGGCCACGACATTACATTGCAACACATTTAAACATAATAGCAAAGAATTTGATAATATACACACAATATTAGGCCTAGGTCTATTTCAGAGAAATTTGCTAGACCTATACCAAGGAAGACAATAAGATGAGACAGAGGCACTAAGATGAGACAGAGGCATCTACGCACATTTTGTATAGCTAACAATGAGAACGCCGGCTAGTGAACAAAGAAACGATAAAGAATACATTATTGATCGTTGATTATTGTATTGTTGGATATCCGGACGGCAATAACATAGGCCTAGTTAGATTAAGATGTGTTAATAATTGATGGGTTATTATGTGTGTTATAAGACGTTGATAATAATGGATGATCGTGAATAATAAATAAGTTATAATATCGCTGTTTAACGTCCATCTGACGCTGGATTCAAGTCAGGCGGCCGAAGGAAAAAATTGTGAAAATTGGTAGTGTTAAAGTGTTCAGCTCTGTATACACTATACAAAAAGTGTGATATGCCCATGGTATGGATATGCCCAAATATGCTGTGATGTGATCATGTCCATATATGGGCACATCACATTGTTTTGTCATATAAAGTTTGATAGTGTAGACAGAGCTTTATGTTGGATGCGTGCACATTAATGTGATGTAATGAGGAGGCTCCCCGAAAAACGTATGTAGTCTGAACATGGAGCTCCATGGTTTGAACACGTGTCGGATTAATACCTACCTGGATAAATGTTAGAATAAACTTTCTTAACAATAATGTTCATTAAAAACATGCCTGTATTTTGTGTGCAAATCTATAGTAGGCCGTATACGTCAACTCCTTCGTATATAATTATGTTTGAGAAGATTTTGGGATTTTGTTTAGTTAGTTCCAGTTTTGTTTCCAGGATTGTCACGTGTAATTTTGTTCGCAAGCATGTTTCTATATAAACGTCACCAAACAAAATGATGCGGTTCGATTATAACTAATTGACAGTATTTTCTGCTTAACGAAATGCACGTTCATTGATGTTTTTTCTGTTTACTAATAAATACAGAGAAATATTATGTAGGTATGAATCGGTCACCATTCCTAAACGCAAGACGTCATTTAGAGGTCAACCGATATTAATGACTGGAGATCGATATGACCTCCATTGAATTCCAACGTATAGACAATTACTTGAGTCGTCTAAAGATGTAGACTGCATTGTTTAATGAGATTCATCTTGACAATTCTGACTAAACATTAAATATGTTATAAATTATGTAAATGAGGCATACGCAATATGCCAATAAAAGAAGCCTACGTACATTGTGTTTATATTAATATATGTTTATATTAATGTATTTTGGATGGCACTCAAAATTTAATTTCACCAAAAAAAAAAAAAAAGAGGAAAAAAAATGTAAACAAATAATAGACCTACATTTGGCAATTTCTACCCATCGGATGGTTGTCAATTATGTTGAGATTCGAGGGCCACGCATCGAAAATTTAAGTGCCATTTTTGAGTTTCGCTCGACATAAAAGCGGCCAATTCCTCTACTGGATTTCATAATATAGATATAAGAAGATCCTTTTGGATGCCCCAATAATACAGTGCGTTCAATTTATACACTCTCGACAGATATTATAAATATCATATCAACCGCAACGCGTAAACACATGCATTTAGCTTAACCTTTTGGATGTATTTATAAATAATGATGTTATGCGTACATTTGACAGCTCTAATTAGTAAAGGGTAGGATAGTGAATGTATCGATATCGTAATTCTAGCTAATCCCTTAGTTTCGGTTGAACAGTAATAACTGTACATGGGAAGATTGTCAAATATCGATGCTGACAGCAGACATGTCATATCAAATTCATTAACTGTAAAATTTGTTTTCGAAGATGCGAGCCGAACAATATATGATTGTCAAAATGTGGATAACTTTGGTCGTTGAAGAAAAGGCAGGGTGAAAACTATAGGTCGCAAATTAAAGAATTTTTAATCGAATGAAGGTCTTTGGCAGTTTTCAAAATGACCGTAACCTTTCACTAAAATAACATTAAAATAATGTTTGTTTTTATGTTGGTCTTTAGTAACTAAATAAATAGCTACAAAATATACAAACAATAAAAATAATTGAATTAATACGAAATGAAGAGACTTCACTCATATTCCAACTCCCGCATTTTGGGGGAAGTACAGTAATACTAATAGGAATACAGTTTGTATTTAAATAAAAAGTATGACTGGTTGCGCGCGTGCACAAATGTATGTTTTGAAGATTAGCATACCAATATTCAATTTAACATCAATAACAGACATAGTCGAAGATACCAACTTCATCAACTATTGTGAAAAAATCAATATCTGGGTGTTGTATTTCGCTCTTAATTAATTACGTATCTATTTATTCCCGGATATGCTAACAGGTTTCCATACAGCTAATTTAACAGACACTATTTATTGACAATAGAATTGCACTGTGAATACTCGCAAATAAGCCCAGTGGGGTTATCTCAAGAAGAAACATTTGTCTGGCAAAACAATGATATTGTCTAGGGCTGTTAGTCAAAGATGAATCTGTAAATAAGGCGTTTGAATTGAAACCGTAGAAGAGAAATAGAATGAGATCTAGATATGGGAGGTGAGGTGTCTGAAATATCAGTAACTTGCTTAAAGCAAGGCCTTGTGTCATTTTGCCAGTTGAACCTCTATTAAGGGGTTGATTTTATAACATAATATTTCCCCTTGTTCGTTTTATAAGAAAATGATGGGTTTTGTATTTTCAACATTTGGAAAGCTAACATTTGTTGATAAATCTAGATGTAAATATAAAGGCAGAGAAGAAGATAGGAAAAGAAGATTCTCAATACATTTTAATAACAAAAAATCATTAGAATATTTCAATTTCACGATGTTTAAATCTCCTTTTTTGCCTCGTGAATCTTTTAAATACATCATCACATTCATGTTAAAGCTTTTAAAACATCACTTTTATATTTTACGTACTAAACTAATGAGGAAAATGATGCAATTGGTCAAAATCCTGTAGTGATATTTTCCAATCATGTCATCAATGAGATGATTATGTTATTTGCCGTGTCGTTTGAGGATATTTTTAGAATTATTGCCAGAAATCTACTATCCATAAATTATGGAAGACTGTAGTTCAATTATTGAAAATATTCGTGAGATTCTGGCAACAATGATAATATGACGGTTATATGATGTTATAAGCCAAGAAATTTAAATGTTAGCTGATCATTTATTATTCATACACACGTTATCTCAGAACCAATGAGAATCAAACAGCTAAGCAAGTTTAAATTATTTTGACTTAAATTATAGATAAAAATAACACAATATATTTAATTAATACCCGAAAGCTCTGCAAATTGTTCTGGCTGTTTTACTTTATTGTTTTGATTTAGCTTTTTGCTCCATTGAGATCCAGCCTCAGCATTGTCATTTTTTCAGTAATTTGCCTTTGAACAATATATCTAATTATATACATAAGAATACACTGTCTACCAAGCTACATTTTTAGGAAATCACTATTCAGGGAACACCACTACTATTAAGGGGACCCACATGTTAAACAAACTGGGGGAAATATATTATTGTTTAACACTAAGTTAAGGCCAATTCCTATTCAGGCGCACCTCTATAAAGAGGACACATTGTTGGGTCTTGAAAGTTTCCCCCATCCTCTTAATCGTTGCCTACACTTAAGTAAGTAAGGGCGTGTGGCGCTGTGTGTTGGACGTTCGACTACTGATCGTTAGACCGAGGTTCGAATCCAACTCTCGCCGCATTGCTTGTATCCTTAGGCAAGATACTTTACTTACGTTTGCCTCTCTCCACCCAGGTGTATAAATGGGTACCCGGTTAGATCAGACACAACTTTGCGCTGATTACTAGCTGCATATATGGGAGTATGTTTCCATAGGTGTTTGATCAGGAAATGACTGGGGTAATAATGTTCAGCGCATTGAGAGCTTGCTTATATGCGCTATATAAGAATGAACTATTATTATTATTATTACTTAAGATGTTGTATATGGCTTAGCCATCCCCTGAGAATGAACAGGCTATACATTGTGAGCACACATTCTAAATATAGCACTGAGTCAACACACATTTGTACTCATGGGTATATAATAATATATATAATTTAAAAAAACTATAAGAATATATGTTGTTTGGTTTGTAATTCATTTGAAAATTAAATATCGTCTCATGTTCTAGGAAATGTCATGCTTGAATGCACATCTCATTAATATGCTAATTATTGGTCCTCCAGCGTAACCGCAGAAGACACTCATTTCATACAGTTCATTGAACCCTGCACATCGTATTATAATAATGTTTATAAAAATATAATATTCTATTTTTACAATTATAATTGTAGGCTGCGAAACAGATCATTGTATTACTTTGTAACTATGACTACCTTTTAAAAAGCACTTTAGCCATAAATGAATTTTGAATTTCAATACCTTGTTGTTTATTTAAAAGTGTGACGGTGAACTCGAGGTAGGTTATGTTGTCACCCATTGTAATATGGCATCAATTAGGTACTGAACATCTATAACGAATCTGAAAAATAGAAAACAGAAATAACTAAATCAATCAACCATGACAATTTTATATGTAATATGTAATTCAATATTTTTAATATCCTTTTTTCATACAATTTTTATATTTTTGTATATAATAATTCTTGTTCTGACTTTTGAAAAGTTTTAATATACCAGAATAAATAAATAAATATGTCGTAATTCTCCATTTTAAAACTATTTTCGGACCAATGCATTAGTGGATAGTTCACTCATAATTTTATGAGGGCTTAAAGATTACAGTATGCCCATAATATAGCATATGCAGGCTGAGGGTTGAACATTGTTTTTATTTTGCCATTGGTGCATGGGTATTTAATGAGTATTTATTTCTCTTATTGACAAAAAGAAAAACACTAATATTTTAAAAGGGTGAATTTACAGTACACCCTTTACTTAAATCAGAATCATATCATACAATAACAAATCCCAATTTAATGGTACACACTGGGAAATGTTCACAAGCAAATATGATAGAAGTTTGTTTGAATGTAATCATAATTTTTGGCAAATTTCCAGAGAAAATTCCCGAATGATATGAAAGGAAGTACATTGTGCAGTTCATAATGAAATCGTCAGAAACTTTGTTCAGAAATATCCAGACGTAAATACCTTTATGAAATGAAAGTTAAATGTGTGTAGAGATTCTATTTGAGTGTTATTTAAATGTCTTATTTGCTCATCATGCAAAATACAAAGAGACTATGACCACATAGTATATGTCAATGTGTGGTAAAATGAATGGCATACAATTCATTGTATTCTGACAAGCTAAGAATTGTACAATTTAAGCATGGATTTTGATTAGGTAACGTATTTCCTCATCTTCACCATTTATAAATTAATTAATTCATTTCCAGGTTATCACTGGGTAGTTTAGAGTTTTTTCTGTAAATTTAGATATATTCTTTTACTTTCCCAATATTAGACACATGATAATGAGGGAAGTTGACTGCTTATACAATTTCTAAGTTATAAATTATTATAAATAAGAAATTTGTATCTATTAATTTCTATTATCCTCACTTTTACCTCTATCTTGGAAATGGGTTGAATTAATGTTTACAGCAAAGATTGTATAGCGCCGCAAGATAAATAAGTTGGACGCCATTCAGATGGACAAAATACCTGGATGATTGTGGTAAATTGTGGCTAATGTCCGCTTGAATGGCTTCCATGGGATTACAGGCAGCGTAGCTGTGCTATATAATCTATGGTGTACAGTACACAGAGCATAATACAGTATGATCAAGTAGGGGCCTGGTGGGTATGACCAATGGGCAATATTAAAGGGTGGCATTATTGATTTGCATAACTATGTATGTCTTGTAGTTTTTTACTTTTAAACGCCCCTGAGTATACCTCAACCTATTAATATACCTACATATTTTATGACAGATAATAATACTATATCATTATTGTAAAGATGAAAGAGTGGTAATAAAACATTATGATCAAACACTACCATGCTATTGCTTATAAAATGTAACCTAGTTACATAATTCTACAAAAAAAAATTATTTGGCATATTACGTGATTGTACTGATAAATAGCAACCTTTCGTTTTCACAATGTGACACTTGACTACACAGACGTAGAGCCGAAAAGTCATAGTGCGCACACTCAGAAACATATGGAAATATGTAGAATGACTGTTAGACTCAATAGCTGCATAGTCGCATATGTGCCGGGAAAACGAAAATCGCTATTACAAGAACTAAGATGAAATTCCGTTTATTTTGTACCTAAAAGTGATCGAGTCACTATTTTTGAATATTTCTGAAAACTACAGTACTCTATATTTATTTACTTTCCAGTGGATAATCCATATTATAATGATATGATATGATAATCTTTTTTCTTGCAAAAGAACTGATAAGGGGTCCTCTATATACTGTACTTTATATTCCATTACTTTATATCCTTGTAAACTAGGTACAGTACTATTTGTTTTTTTAACAGTACTTAACCTCATACAATAGTTCAATTTATTTTTCAACATGATTTTTGACAAATAAAATGAACTATGCCGAGGTTAATACCAGAAAAAAAAAATGTATTTAGTAATTTGTCACTATACAGTAGGCCCACTATAAACACTCTAGGCAATTAAGGGTGATTCTCATAAATACAGGAAATAGAAACACTGACACAAAAACCTAGACAGCAATACAAAACTACTGACTAAAACAAAACAATAAGCAGAATTATGTGTATTTTCCCATTGGGATTTTCCTGATCATGAACATCCCTTTAAATTGTTATGAAGAAAATAACACTATAAAAATGGTGTAATAAATATGTATGTATGCATCATTCAGTTTGTATTATGTGTGTTAAAAGTTTGATTTGAAATACATACATAAATAATAATTTATCACGCTATACTAGGAGTACCCATTATCAATGATTGGTTGATACATGGGAAAATATCTATATTTGTGCACCCAGACTATAATTATGAATACATTTTCATTGGGTTGAGGAAAAAAAATCAGTAGAAGTGGGTGCTATATAAGCGATGAAGATAATGATTTCTGGATTAATTATTATTATAAATTTATTACAAGAATTGTTATACTAGAACTTTCATTTCAATCGTTTACATAATTTGAAAGCCTTTGGAGCACAAAGTTGTTTATAACAGTGCATTATATATCAAGTATTTCTTTAAACCCAAAATTCTTATAATATAATATACAGTATGTGTTAAAAGCATATATTCAAATTGCATGTTAAATGTCATATTGATTCATAAAACTTAGTAAATTAACCTCATTATATTTGATATTAAATGTTACAGTAAGTTGGAAGCATTTCAGATTCATTGACCTCGATAAGTCTATAACATCCCCTTCCTAACATCCGTTCCACAACACTACACAACGTAAGATCTTTCACTTTTCATCGCATCAAACATGTAGATAAACTTGCGAATTTAACGAAGACATAAGAACGGAAGTTGTCAGGTTAATGTGTCTTTATTTTACTTTTAAAATTCAAGACGAAAATTTGGTTACTCACTGAATAAACATGGCACACCTAGCGAATGAAGGAAAATGATTCATTGCTCTTTGTAACCGACGCAAACACAAAGAAAAAATTATTATGAAGATGTTACAAGACTTTACGAATAATTTAGTTAATGAATTAGCTGTAGCAAGTTTTAATCCAAACTCATTTCCTAGACAATAACCAGCAATTAGATTTATAAAATAATTTATTCATTAATAAAATGCATCCTTTTTTAAATGTGCTTAATTATCTTATTTAAATGTACAATTCAACAAAAAACTGTCTTTTGAATCGAATATCTTTTACCAAATGCACTACCACAAATATTATAGTATTCCAAACAAATACTCTACTGTATCCAAGAAAATAAACTGGAATCAATATTTAATAGCCCATTAAAATATCATCAATTACTAATTTATTGGAGGAGAATATCTTCTTTACCTGTGAGATTATTGCTAATTATTAAGAGTTGTAAAAATCATAGTAATTCATTTTTTACTTTGGAGCTTTTACAGTAGATTCATATTACAGATATTCTATTAGGAATTGCTAAAAATAAATAGCCAATATGAAGAAGAAAGAATGCATGATAGAAAATAGGATGCCTACAATATACCAGTTTTTGCTTACTTGCTAATACTCAGCTACTCAATTTTGAGTGGCTGAGTATCTGTTTTTGAAGATCTTTGTTAAAAGTTGAAAAACTTATTAGAATTTAAAAAAAAACCCCATATAAATATATATATTACTCTCAATTTAATAAAAAATAACAGTATTGTATATAAATATATATAGATAAATAAAAAGAGTTTAAGGCAGACAGTACAGGTAAAAAGCCTTAGCTTTTTAGCTTATCACATTTCAGTGACTTCCTGAAAACCTAAAACAATTTAGCATCTAATTCGTTTCTTCCCCTACAAAAAAGAAATAATCGACAACATTTAGTTTCACCTTCAACGCGACAACATGAGCAGCGTAAAGTTTTCCTTCGACCTTACCATGGATTCTAATAAAAAATCACGGAGAATTATAACCGGGATATTACGGAATAAGGTAAGAAATTTAAGGAAATAGTTTGGGAATCAAGGATTTTAGTTGATTTGATCATTTTTAAAGGATATTTGAACTAACGATATTAGAGCAATCAAACAAGGAGTTTTCTGAGGCAGTCTAATGCAATATCCTAAGTACGCAAGTTGTCTGTACAAAGTAAACTATGCATAAAAAGAATTTTAAATCAGTAGTAATTACAAATTTGGACCGGAATTTTAATATTTTATCCTCAGTGGTGGTATGAGGAGAACTTTCTATTATTAAATACTATCAGAAAGAAACTTGTAGTTGTTAATTGCACTTTACTCTAAGCCTAGGTCACTATGTGAATAGTAGGATTTCACATTTGTAAAAATGAGTAATAACAATGAATTCAAGATAATTGTTATTGTTAAATTCAATTGTGTTATTGTTATAAAAGTGTTTTTGAATAATAAATTGTTTTAAAAGTGTTTTTGAGTAAAAATCCAGCTCAACTGAATGCATTAATACTTTTAACAGTTATATATGAAGTAAAGAGTATAAAAGAACTTGTTAGGGAATTGACATTTTCAAAGTAAAGTTTATAATGATTAAACTAGTAAAATTGGTTTAATAAAAAGATGTTTAGTTAAAACACAAAGTTGACTTTAATTTTACTAAACCAAATTATATTATGATCTACTTTTAACTTTAAAAATACTATATTAACATGCCCTGTTGCAGATATAAAAGGGGTCAGAGATGAAGTTTACTATACCCCCATATGACCTGCAAATGTTGTCTGGGTTATGTATAAAACATAATATTAATAAAAATACATATCTCCATAAAATAATGTTTTCCACAGGCTTGATGCATGGTAGTTGATTGATTTTTGCTTTAAGTTTACAAAATGAACTTTTTACCGAAAAAGAAAGTAAAGACAAACTTATCTACTCAAAGCATGTGATAATTAATCTTGTCCTCGTTAATCCAAAGATAAAACTTACAATTAAAAACAAATTGGCAAGATTTGGCCTATAAAAATAAACGATCAATACAGTACATTTTTTACCCCAAAATAATAAAACTTAATGAAATGAGAACTATTAACTTTCTATCTAAAAAGGTTAAATGACTGAAATAATTGCCAGAAAAGTCCAGGTTATCCACATACAGGAAAGAGTTAGGCTTAATTGAATTAGCAACAAATGGCCAGGGTTTGTTGGCCTATCAATGATTTTGTCGAGTCAGACAATTTACCTTATGTTGTAAATATAATTCAATGTCTTTAAACCTCTGTTTACACTATGAAACTGTATGTGAGAAAAAAATCTGATGTGCCCATATATGGACATGATGATGATGTCATATCACTACCATATTAATACGCATATCACTAATATATTTGGGCACATCACACTTTTTTTGTCAAACTAGTTTGATAGTGTAGATAGAGCTTACAATATAGCAAGCTTTAAAAAATCGCAGCTCTGGATTTTAGAATGTATATTTTTTAAATACAAAATATTTGCATTTTAAATGATAATCATATCAATACCACTTATTTTATTGTTTCTTAATATAATCAATTTAAGATAGTACCATGTTTTTTAAAGTCACCGTATCAATATGGATTAGTAACAATAAGATACAAAATGGTAGAAACTGTATTATTGTTAAAAAGATACACAAATTTAAACCTACATAAGCAATACAATGATATAACTAGTAAATAATTCACAATAGTAATTTATTAAAGTATTATAATGTCACTGTGACAAGCTATTGTACATTTCGTTATGATAATTGAAATCTCCAAGATTAATTATAGTCTGCAAGCAAGCATGTCAGCGTTGAAGTTTGTCTAAAATAATGTACATTCAATTTGCATATCCATCACAGATCGTATATAATCTATATTTTGTTATTCTTGTCTACATAACTGTTTAATTTTAGTTTAAAGAAAGAAATCTTCAGTATAATTGATAATAGAATATCTCATTATATATACAAGATTATTGTTCAACTTGCTACACACATTAACATACATAATTTATGTATAGTTATGACATGAGTGTTGAACACTAGGGTGGGCATCATTGAGTAACTCTAAATTTGAACATTATTTTGAGGTGATTTAGGACTACTTGAATTGATCATCTTGGTCTGCAAACGTGCGCATAGTATGCGATCCAACAGGTGCAATACACAAAAGTATATCCTTACTATCATAGAATATGATTGATAATGGAGAAACTATCTAACAAGAGAGTTTGTTAAACAACTCAATGATGTAACAGAACTTGATTGAACTCCTCCATGGACTGATCAGATTAAGTCATAAAGAAAAATTATTAGAATAATAAATTTCTGTAGTTAATTAATACACAATATTTTACAATGTTTTGTTTTTATCTATTCTAATTTAATCCTCAGCAGTGGCCTTTTCATATTCCACTTCTATATTTGTTGGTGGTAATTATCACACAAACTTCATGTACTACATTGTAATATTACATAGCCTATGTAAATACGTGAACGTGATTGGTTGAAACTGCGTCACATGACTACCGCTGCGAGGATCGTAAATCGTATATATCCTCGAGAACGATGATATTGACCGATTAATTTTCGCGTAATTATCGTGTCCCCTGTCATTAAACATATACATTCTCGAGTTCGATGATATTGACTGTGTAATTTTCGTGTGGCAACACTCGCGTTTGCCGATAAATAAACAAAAGTCATCTACTGGATTTGAACTCGGGTGGAATTGTCACTCCATCGCAAGACAACGCTTCCACCGTGGCGCCACGCAGCTTGCTTGAAGAAATTATTCATCTAAACTATTTAAACTATGCATACATAGCGCCCTCATTTGTTATTAGTCCTCCCTAAATGTGATGAAACACCGTTTGTGATTGGTCAATACTCACGGTAGTAACCTAGTAACTAGTACGCGCTGAACATCCGGAGATTCGGCTCCTCGCGAGAGAAGACGATGAATTGTTTATTCGGCCTACCTGATTATAATATTATTATTAATAGGCTTATTGATGGAAATTCTTCTGTTAATTTAAACGACCTAGGCCTAAGTGAATATTTTATTGCCAAGGAATCATTAATTAGTAATTATCTGTATATTATTCTTCGCAAGGTAAGGTGTCTTTCTAGGCAGGAGGCTTGTTTACATACAATACAAATACTATAGAATAGGAGGCCTAGCCTAGCTTCACCCAACCCAGCAGACTTGTTCTTGGCTATATAATATAACAGATATCGCCTTTTATATCGGTAAAATATAAGATTTAACATCCCCTCGGGATGATATTATGTTCTCGGGGAATTATATATCCCTCAGCTGCCGCTTCGGGATATATATATTCCCTCGAACATAATATCATTCCCTCGGGGATGTCAAATCTTATATTTCACCTCTAAGCAGGCAATATCTGTATAATACAGCACTTTACGAATAAAAGAAGGGTTTTCAATAATAGCCAATACACAGTAGTATACAAACTTACTTATTAGCCAATCACAACAAAGCAGGGTCAACAATGTTTTATGTCTAGATACGCTTGACTAAGCAGTGTTTATAATACTACAAAATAGCAATTACTCTTCTGTTGACACCCATAACAATAGATCAATTTTATATAGCTATTCTATTTGGATATATTTCTTAAAGAGTGCAAACAGTCTAGGAGCGTTGTTTTTATTAGAACCACCTGCAGAGTTGAAGAAGAATTGGTTCCGGCACAAACAGAAAATATCCCCAGATGTACGACATTGTTTATTGCAAATAGTAGGCCTTTAAAAGTAGTGTTAAACATTCAAAGAAAGTTTATAGGTAAGTTCATTACAATAGGCATATTTAATACTGTGTATACATTATACATCAATGTGAGAATTTGGTTGAAATTGAAGTTGGTTGAAATATTGGCCCATACTTTTATTCTATGTTATTTTTTAAATGTCTGGACCAAATATTGGTCTGTATTTTGACGGAAAAAGAACCCCCCCTGTAAAAATTCTGGCTACAGACTTGGTTACTTTACATATTATTAATTTCTTTATTTAATGTCAAATTAATGTATGTGTTATTTGTAATCACTTTCCATGTTCATAAATGTAATGTAAACTGTAGTATTACAAAATTAATTTAGTACTGTACAGTATTATTACACACACTCATGACTAGGATAGAGTTTAAAAGTAATCATTAAAATTAATTTTCAAAACAGAAAGATAAATTATAATAATTATTAATACTGGTAATACAAGTAATATTCAAGGCAAAAACAAGCAATTATTAATTAGTACAAGTCCACTCGATCTATAATTAAACATAATAGTTGTGATAACCATTCATACAGTATCCCTTATTACCTATATATCGCCTTGTTAATTCAAACTACTGCAATTAATAAGCAGCTAATTCAGTTGCAGATATCGGACTTTCCAAAGGATACAAATGAGTGGTTAGATGGATTGTGTGGGTATATTAACGTCATACTTAATCTCGCGGGATGTTTTAGAGGATTTTCAAAAAGGTAGAGGGAATTAAACTGAACTATTATATCCATATTTTAGAACAGTTTATAAACAGGTCATATTCTAAAGTTACTACTATGATATAATATTGAATATGCATTTAAAAAAGTCTATCGGTATTTTTTTTACCAATGTTTACCGTACAGTAAAGCTTTTGTAGACCTAATAACAAATTTATATCTTCATTGAAATTAAGTGATTTTAATGATTTTTTCACACTTCATGTCAGTGGCGATGATGCGGTGGTGGTTCCCTGGCAATTGGATTGGTTTGTGGGTTACCAAGCGACTGGTATCGTACATTTTTCTGTAATCGTACATTATTCTGTGTAATGAGATACTGAGCAGTGTCGTAATAGGTGCTTTAAAAATTATTCAGACCTATAGTATTAAGTTATACATACAGTACACATGAACATGCTCTAAAAAATGTGCATAATATACATACAGTAGTACAGTAAGTATATATGATGCCCTTAAGCCTGTTTTCCACTAGACAGTGAATTTGATTATGTGAATTTGAAAATTGTGCATACAGTATACTCATTTTACCATCTGCCAAACTACTTTCTGCCTTCAACAAATTTACTGTACTGTTTTTTCTTCGACAAAAATTTAGAGTTCCTGTAATCAGAAAGTTTTCTAGCAACTTTTTAAGCAATACATAGTCTGTGTAAACTGGCCTTTAGAGCTGCATATATAGACAGACAATAGCAGTCTTTATATTTAAAAAATATCATATACTGTAATTGGTTACCTCGTTTTTTACTTTTAAAGATATCAATATTTGTTCTAAGTATGACAAGAGATGCTCATTATAATCTCGACACTGTAGAGAATGGCAAGCACTCTTGCATAAGACTAGAACTATATTAATTATGAAGCAGCAAAAGAAAGGAAACCTGACTCATATAATACGAAGTATGTTTCCTATTGCTATAAATAACATGTACTGCAATGCAAAGCATGAGAAAAGTTGTGTTTACAGTTTCTCTTCACTATATAATATATAGATATACACCAATAAAAATTAATTGTTACAATCATACCATAAAAAAACACCCAGTTAATGGCATGACATACTGTGGAGTTGTTTAAGAGATGTAGCTAAAGATCATAAGCGATAGTATGACCTCTATTAAAAAGAATTTTTCGGCCTTCGTGTCGGACAGACACTATTTTCACATACATGAACTAACAGACTCTGTACCCATATTATTCTATGGATTTCCAGTTTTTGTTTATATTTATATAATGGCATGGTATCTTCATAACAAGCAAAAAGTCGTGTTTGTAACAACTTGTTTCCTTTAAAAATAAATAAATTTCAATGACATATTTTTATTTCAAAATAAATAGTGCAGAACATACAAAGGAATAAGTATATAACGGATGTCTAGCATAAATAAAAACATGATACAAAAACTTTCGGCAATGTTATCAAGGTTGTACAGTGTCACAATACAGTTAGGATTAAGTTATTGGGCTTTCAATAGCGGGAATAAATCCACCTATTACAGACTTACATGAGTCAACATAAGGCTATACTACGAACACAACAAAAGAATGAATATAAATAGTATAAATAAAGTTGAGTACATGTCCTAATTTACTGTTAAGTGTTCTCTATTGAAAACTGTGTTCACTCTTATCAGATAAACTTTTTTGAAGATGAGCAAATAAAGTTTGAAATATTGAATCATTATAGCTTGGCTTGCTTTTTTTTACTGATTACATACTTTATATTTTTTACAGTATTAAACAAAAAATGGTACAGTCTTATGTTTTGAAAAATGTATTTCACATTAAATGTCAGCAAAAGAAATTGAATCAAAACTCCTTTAGGCTAAATTCAATTTTTTAGGCTCTTCATTCAAATTATAATGTGCTAAATTTAATGTAATCATGTTATTATCATTTTGTAGCAAAACAAAATGGCCGACATGGATGTCATAACAGCCAATGGAGGGATGGATAATGGAGGAAGCTTACAAGAAGATATGATAAATGGTGATCATCTTGTTGCTAATGGCGATCACAACCAAATAGATATGAATGAGAACTTAAATTTAAAGAATCTTCAAATGGCAGCGGACTCGGGAGAGCCCATCGTCGAATCAGAAATGAAACAGGCAGAAGAGACAGCGGCCGAAAAAATAGATTCAGAGGGAGATGAATTACCCAGCTTGCATTCCACTATTCCAAAATCGTCATCTTACGAGGACGCCTTTGAGGAGGACGTCGCAGTTGTCACGGACACCTACATTGACGACCCAAATGGTGAGTCAACCTATTAGAATGTGAAGCGTGTCTCGTATCGATTACAAACTCGGCATCCTGCGGTGATGTAGATAAGATGCGTACGACATGTTGAGGTACAATAATTAGTGACCTCACTCCATAAAATCCCTAGGTCTTACCCTGATAACACAGAATTAGATTACTATCAACACATAGCAAAATTGTAGAACAAAATTGTGAAATGATAATAATGGAATGTTCCATTCAAGATAACAAAATAATTATATATTTAATTATTTCAACTTAAAAATTTATTTATTTTACAGAATAAAATTTCTTTAAGATAAAGGAAGTGTTTTGTAGAAATTTAATTTATAAAACAACATTTTATAAAATACAATTTTACAGTTTTATCAATTTCAATTTGTTATTTTTTAGGAAATATCTAATTTCAAATAATGATCATTATATCAAATTAAATGAAAAACATATAAATAAATTTGTAAATATAAAATAATATAAATTTACATCCTGTACTTTATCCAATCCTAAAACCCACTGTACAGTAACACTAAGGCTCTATACTGCTCTTCAAAATGATAATCTTTAAACATATTTCTGTTCAATATTTATTCATATTTTTTGGTACTGTATATAAATGTATGTTATGTGCACTGTTTTATGTTTTAATTGAATGATGTTACTTGTTTATATACTCTACACATCACACATTAACTGAATTGCTCAAATGAATGTTTAATAGCATGTACTATTCAATTGATCAGCAACATACACAGTGTACAGATATTGTACACTGAATGATTTTATAGAATGGCTATTAACCACTGAGTGTAACACTATATAGTAGGCTGAACATGTAACTGTTGGTGGATATTACCATTAGGGATGGAGGATAGGGCACTTAACATTGGTCCAAGCAAGGCAGGGACGTATAATAGATTTTAAGAAATATGGTTATTAACTATCTAATATATTACTAAGTTAATTATAGAACACTACTTAAACTATATGTTCTACAATAGTTAAAATATTTGATGATCCCAAGTTGTGTTGAAATCGAAATCTAACAAAATATGTCTGTAGCCGTAAATATAGCGTATTTTTCAGGTAGTTTTCAAGTAATGTTAAAAATTCACAAAAAAAAGCATTATTTTCGAGAAAGTAATGTTGCAATTAGCCTTCAAATACCGATATGAATTCTCGTCATTAATCACGTTTCGCTGCTTACTTGTACTTAACATTCATTATGCGTGCAATTCTGTTAATGAATATGAAATTAGATGAATCAACATTGGAAAGATTGTTCCAATTACTGTATAAGTTTATAGAATTTCAGAAATATTAAGTAAGTTTTTTAAGAAATTTAACCAAAGACAAAAAAACGCTTGTATTTAACACCGTATATTGGGGATTCAGTTTTAATGTAAATTAGGTACGGCACCACCACTAATTTATTCATGTTGAAATTACACAATTTTTTTGCTAAATATTAATTAATGTGGGCCAACATAACGCACACATAACACAATTCCAATTCAGGAAGTATAAATTGACCCCTGTAACAAAAACGTAAATGTAGATTGAGATTACTGGAATTATCTCTATTTCATGTTTGAGCTAAACTGCTCTACGATAATCAGGCAATTTAATTTAGTCATTATTTTTTAATTGTATATTCGAATATGCACCGTTAACTTAAAAAAAATATTAATTTATCGGTTATTTCTTTTGAATATCCACATTGAGCAAGAATTGAAATTGAAAAAATAGTAAAACATAAAAATTATCATAAATGTGATTATATTTATATTTGAAGTCACCTTAAAAGATATCATAGATTAGAATTTCTTATACTGAGGTCCATATAATTGCAACTGCAGAAGAATGAAATTTTACTCTTCCCTAATTAAAGATAATTTACTTACTGCATTCTTTTTAATTACCTGATATCTTATCTTCCGAGGAAAAATCGCAGGGGATGTATTATGAAAATATACTGTACCCAATCCGGGATGTTATTTTTACGGTCAGCTTATATTTTAACAACTCTGCATGATCTTGTTATACACGAGAGCCTAAATTAGAACGCATTAAACTTAAATCTAATGGGAGAAGTAACATAATAAATGCTACTAGGTTTTATGTTGTGTTATATCCAACACATTGAAGAGAAATGTATGTCTACATTATTGAACCATGGCAGGATAATTCTAGGCTCCACGGTTCAGTTAGAGATGAAACATTAACACATTTATGCAGAAATAAAGTTATAAACCACAGGTCTCCATTTAAAAAAAAGAACTTAAAAAACCAGGATGTACTATATATTTTGATCTCTAATTTAATTAATCTAAAAAATGTACAGTAGGTGTTTATATGAGTAGTTTACTGTTTAAGGGAGACATCTCTTACAATTCCCTTTTTTTAAAGTTTAAATTAAAAAAACATTTTTATCTTTCACCAAAAGTTAAACCAGTGAAACCAAATGAAAAGAGTAAGTATATTAAAGTATAGTTGTAGATTTGCTGTGCTTAAAAGTGTTTATAATTGTTACTAAAATTGAATTTCAACTGCTATACTAATCTATGAAACGCTAATGGCCACCTTTGACAGCTTTTTTCCCAATGTTGATTCTTGATTCTTATCTCATAATCCAATCTCATTAATGCTTTCTACAAGAACCCAACAAAAGACGACTTAGAAAATCCACTAAATCTCTGACATTCAATCTAGAACATTTTAACACTACTTATAGTAGAATTTAAATAAAAGTAAATAATGTCATCCATTATCATTAGCACTTGAAGAAAAACACTTTGAATGCATGGAAAAGTTTAGACTAAACTTTTCTACAAATCAACAACAGACCACAAAACCAGACACAATTGAAATAAACAATAATGGATTATCTCCATCCTTCTTATTAAAGGATTAGGTTGATCCCTTCTGTATTACTCATGCTAAACTGTAAACTACATTTTTGTGGTATTTTCCTGTATCCATCAATGAATCAATGAAAGGCCAAGGATGAGTGCAAAAACATTTATATTTTATTTGTATATTATTCATTCATTCTTTAATTTGAGATGAATATTCATACTGTAGAACAAATATAAATATAGTAAAGGTGTAATTTTGAAATAGAATAATCATTTTTAGGCACACTAGCCTATTTTATATATACCCACAACCAATATTAATTAATATTTAGGCAGCTGCATCAATAAAAAATTCAAAATACAGTAAAAACTAAAACATTTCAAAATGTTTAAAATTAAATATATGATGAATGTTAACGTAGAGAACCAACACAAACTATGCTGCTTAAATAGGTACTGTATATAGAAAGTTCTATAATCATATGCCTTCTAGTCTACTGTAAATTTGAATAATAACTTAAAAACAATAAACATAATCAGGAACGTGCAGACTGGATGTCAATTCAGCGTGAGCTTAATCTAATTTACACACTACTTGATCAAAACAATTATAGAACATTGAGTCCAAGAAAAAACAATCAGTCTTAATTGCAATGCATTAAGTTCTGTAGGAATTGATTCACTGGATGCAGGCCATCAAATTGTAACTTGCAAATAATTATAGGGATTATTGCCAAAGAACTTATCTGTAATTATTAACCTTTCTTAGTCAGTGTAGATTGAGGTAGCTCTCGGAAGGAACAGGGGAAGGAGGGTGAAGGACAGAGGGGAAGGAGGGTGTAGGACAAGGAGGGTGTAGGGCAAAGGGAAAAAGGGCGTAGGGCAGAGAGGAAGGAGGGTGCAGGGCAAGGAGGGTGTAGGGCAAAGGCAAGAAGGGCATGGGCAGAGGGGAAGGAGGGTGCAGGGCAGTGGAAAGAGTGTGCAAGGCTGGGGGAAAAAGGTGCAGGGCAGGGGAAAAGAGGGAGCAGGGCAGAGGGGAAGGAGAGGTTAGGGCAGAGGGGAAGGAGAGGTTAGGGCAGAGTAAAGGAGGGCATAGGGACGTACTGTAATACGTAACCTTGTGACTGTACAATCAATGTCCAGGGAATGAAGCATTACCAAATAATTAATATAATTAAATCTGGACACAGGTCTAGGAAAAAAATAGTGCCTAAATTTCAACTGGAATGCTCCAAATATCCCTTTTTAAAACTGGATTATGATATCCATTGATACATGTAAAAGAAGATGTTTGTTATCAAGTACAAACCTTCAGTGTCGTGACATTAACAAGCTCTGTGACATTTCATAATGTCATGAAAAATATGATATATGACAACCATGTGCTTCATAATTGCTAGTATAATTCATAAGTCATAGGCTACTGTTATTACCATGTAGAAGAAAACAATAACAACTATTATACGCTAACTTTTCCCATTAACTACAACTATAGAACTCCTATTAAGGGGACACCTTTGGGGCACAACAAAGTTCTCGATTAATACTACGCCTACTAACAGTAACACCCAGTATAAAATATTTGTTTTAAATAGTTAAATTGTAATTAAAAATGATTTTTTAATGTTTTACATTCATCTTTCATTTTGCTTGGTTTTCATAAATGACAATTTCATTAACGCTTGCAATATCATTATAATGCACTAGTTTGATACTAAAACTTTTATACTAACGTGTGCAAATTTTGAGGCTGAGGAAAGGTAGAACAGTTTTTACTAATACAATATTGCTAATAAAAATACAGTAGTTACTATAACAAAATCCTAGAAAATTAGTATTACTTCTAGTGTAGAGAATGCAATTTGAAAATAATTTCCATTTGTTTCTTGAAGCTAGCATATTGTAGAAAGTATTGGACATACAATACCCAGCAAGCTGCAGCACCTATGCCAAACTGGTGCTACACGGTTTTATTTTTGCTAAAATTGTAAAAAGCAATTGGAATATAATATGCCTAAACATGAACACATGGAAAAACAAGTTGCATAAAATAGTAGAATAGAAAATTAGAATAGTATTTGAAGATAGTTGGTATGAATTTAATATTAGACACCATTTGAATGATGAAATTTAGATGGTTGAAATTAAAGGCCACCTGCATGATCACTTGATCTGCATAATCATATGATCATGTTGTTTTGCATGATCAAATCCTTTGCATGATCACATCATTGTCCATGATCAAATCATTTGCATGATCACATCGTTTGCATGATCACATCATTTGCATGATCACATCGCTAGCATGATCACGTCGTCAGTTGTTCCTAATTAATCCTGGTTTTTATTGTTTTGTTTAGAACCTGGAATGTTGTTTTGTATCACAGGTAAATAGATGTTTATATGCATGTATCCAACTAAACAAATCTACTACTGTATTAAACAATTTGACCTTTAACCTCTGTCTGATCTTTCTTCAACTCTATCTTTTAAGCAATCAGTTCCTTCATCTTCGTATAGTCTGCAATTCTTTATCTTTCGTCTATCAAAACTTCTTATATATTATATCTTCAGTAGAAATTAAGTAAAAACTTGATATAGATTTGAAGAAATTGCAAGCTAAAATTATATTTTACTTTAAAATGTTATTATTGATTGACAATGATTTCAAAAACAAATTATATCTATAAAATTTGTAAAAAAAATTTATAAAATAAAAAAAGATTTTGCATTACGGTAGAGGATATTTAAATCATGCAATTTTTTTAGTTGATAAATATTTAATTTTATGTCATTATTTTTCATTACACAATCTGATATAGCATTGAAGGTTACACATTAACTTTGTATATGTTACGAGAAAGAGAGGAAATTTGTTTAATTAGATACGAATCAAGCATTCAAGTGAGATTAAAATGGTGCCAGTGATTCGATGAATTAATGCAGGAAATAAAGTACAAATAGACTAGAATGATGAGGTTGAAATCGGCATCAATTCAGAGGTTTTTTACCACCTAATATATAACCTGGGGCGACATCTTATGAAGTATTCATAGTTGACAACAAATTCAGTGATATAAATAATCCTAGAAATTTGTATTATTTTTAATTGTTGAAAAAATGCCAGTGCTATATTTATTTCCATATAGTAATATTATTTATTTCCATATGCCCGAAAAGAAGTATATTTTCTTCTCATTCACTAAAGAATAAGTTTTTGCTTATGAATAATCATTATCTATTTCAATACTAAGTACTACAACGTTATTATTGTGACATTTAACATACTTTGGAAAATAGGTGAATGGGTGTAGGCATCGTTTTAAACCATAGAGTAAAGAATAAGAATATTTTTGTCCATGTTTAAACATATATCATACACAAAGAGGGATAATGTAATTCTATTCTACATTTCTTGCTGCAACTTATTTTATGTTCATAAGTTGTTCATATACACTGCCAGTCATTCACAGTTAGCAAAATAAACAAATGAATGACTTTGTTTAAACATGGAATATAGTATGGTACTCTTACATAAACAGTCAATAAATGCTAGGGAATATAAAACACACAACATACTGCACTTGGTAGAGAATTTAATCTTATTTAAAATAAAACAGATTTGAATTTAGTTTTCTACATTACTAATAATTGATTCATTAGTAATGCATGTACAGTAGAATCTCTATTAAGGGACCTTGAGGACCCAAAAGTGTCCCCTCAATAGGAGCATTCCCTGAATTGTTGATCATAAAACATACATTACCCTTGTATGTTTCACTGAAAAGTGTCCCCTTACTAGCTGGTGTCCCAATGGAAGGATTCTATTACCATTTTTTATCAGAATTTATAGAATTATTTATATTTAGTTCAATTGTCATCCTTAAAACTATAGGACTATTTTTGAAAATGGAGATAACTTTAAAGGAATGGCATTTAACCATAGAGATATTATAATATCTTTATGATTTAACTAAGTAGCATCACTTTAACTAAGAGGTAACTATGTTTTGTATTCAGGCCAGCGAAAATTGGTTTCTTGGGGGCTTTAATTATCTGATCTTCAATTAAGTAATTTGTTTCATTTATATTTGCTAACAAACATACTAATTCAAATAATCATGTATTCTATTTATATTAATGAACGGATAGAGTTTGTAAGTGAATACCCTACACGCATTAATCCCAATTTGCAAATCAAGCGAATATAAATGTGCCTTACATGCCTGGAATGGTAATAAATCCAGCAGGGACATAAGAGCCTAAAGTGGTGTTGAAAACACATCAACTTCACAACTCCAACCCATTCAAAAGTGTGCATCGGATGCAATTACTAGTATAAAGCCAAACATCTATATCTGCCGCTAATCAATTATGTAGTGATCGCCATATAGAAAGGTTGTGTTGAATAAAGCTGAGATAACTGGATATATATATCTAGGTTTCTGATCATTTGGACTACTTCTCCAGTTGAATTTAAAGACTTAAAGTAATCTATTTGAAAGATTATTCTTTGATTGAATTTGAAAATCGGTAAGTAAATATCTGTTTTCTATTTTATTTGCAACAGCACATGTTCCTGAGGAGGAAGGTGATAACGTTGCAGAAACTACGTCAGAACCAGAACAAGAATCTGAAGCAATTCATAATGCTTTAGACGAAGCACCAGTGCAAGAGACACCAGTGCAAGAGACACCAGTGCAAGAGACACCAGTGCAAGAGACACCAGTGCAAGAGACACCAGTGCCAGCAACACCAGAGCCTGAAGAACAACAACCAGAAACATCATCAGAAATACAAGAAGAAGTAAAAGAACCAGAACCAGAACTTAATCAAGTGGAAGCACAATCTGAAGAACCCGAACAGAAAGATTCAGCAGCGACTTCTGCCAAACCAAAACTATCAGTTGACATCGCAAAGAGGCAGTTGTCTTCTGGAAGTAGTGGCACAAAGTCACCAACGCCACAAAGTCCAAGAAGCGGTATTCCAAGGTTATCTGCAAGGCCAAAGTCTGCTGGAAGTAACCAAGAATCACCATCAAGTCCTAAGGTAATGGTTATACTATTCAGTTACCTCTTTATTTATTATAAAAATTACAAATTTCATACAAAAATAATGTGATATATTCTGTTTTTTGTTTGTCAAAATGAAAATTATGTTTATATTTTAAACAGGAGGCATCTACCAAAGTTAGTTCACCAAGATCAAGCCCTAAAGTAAGATTTATATCATTTTAAAAATTTATTTATGATTTTTGTATTCTTAAATGTGTTAAGTACAACGTAATGAGCACTTTCGCTTTATTCTCTAAATATTGAAATAAACATATTTCAAATGTTTCATAATCTAATCAAACACGAAATACATATACTGTAACCTTTATAAATGTGCCTATTGCCTGAATATTTTGTGATAGAAAAGACAATTACGCATGAACCAATGAAAATAGAACGCATCGTAAAAACATATTGTAATCTTGTGCTGTGTTGTCAACTATCAACATTTTACGAGAAGGATTTAAGATAAACAACTGTTTTTCAAATCATATATCTACTGAACTATAGCATAATACGAACAGGAAAACTAGACATTTGGATAAATTTCTGTTTTATTTAGTAATATGTGATTCTGCTTCCTTCCTTCTATAGAAAATGCCTTCACCAAGAGTTAAGTCTCCAGTAAAAACGCCACGTAAACTTGGTGAGTATTATACTAATTTAATGCGACTTGTATTTAACAGTTTCGTTTTTTAATGTCACACATTAATTGAATTTTATATTCTTTGTTGGTTCCATAGTAGAACAAACCATTCGTCATATAACATTTTTTCATTAAAAAAATTTAAATCTTTCATTGAATTTTCTCATAGTTTTCTGCATAAAATTAAACCACATCTAACTTGACGTAATGAGTTGTTCAATTGCATTTCAGAGTCTCCACGACGAGATACACCCTCTAAGACAAAAGTTGGCGACTGCCCGAAACCAAATGTGAAGGAAGTGAAGTCAAAGGTCGGGTCAGTTGCAAACATCAAATATGTTCCTGGAGGAGGACAGGTAAGACAACCACTACATTAATCATTTTAATGTGCTAAATATAAATACTATATTATTATAATCGTGATGGTGTGATATCTTAAATCATTATGATTATGATTCAAATTTGATGATGATTTTCATATTTAATAATAGGGAGGTAAAAATAACAAATACATGCCACATGTTTTCATAAACCCTGTAAAATCTGTTTCACATGAAAAAAATGTTGAGACTGCCATTCTAACTGCTGGTGGCTATTTATCAAAATTTTCGCCAAACTGACCTTATATTTTTGGTAAATTAATTCTATAAGAAAAAAATATCTATGTTTTGACTACAGTATACAGTATCATTTACATTCTTGATGAAATGCAAAATTTGATAAAATAAATCAAAAACTATATATTTTATTCATTTTGGAATATGACTGCTTATTCGTTAACAAAACAAATACGCTTTAAGAATATGAAAGGGGATCAGCTCAAAAGTTTAAGAAATGGATGACGATATTGTAATTTTGCGAAACCTACCTAGCGATGATTATTCATAATGATTAATTGGTGAAGTTGTCAATGATCATTCTTTGCCATGAAAATTGAATTATGTTTTAAAATAAATTAGTTTTTGTTTATGTGCTCATAATACCTATTCTTTTTACAGGTTAAGATAAGAGATGAGAAAAAAGACTATAGCCAAGTCCAATCAAAGTGTGGATCCAAAGCAAACATTAAGCATAAACCAGGTAGACAAATAGAAATAAAACCACCACAAAATTAAAATATATTTGTAGATTGTTTTGTACTAAAAAAAACATTGGAAAGCTTTTGATATACGCTGACCTAGGACCTAGGAAATAGTTGTGTGCATGAGGGAACACTAAATGTTTACATGCGGAAACACTGAATGTTCACATGCGGAAACACTGAATGTGCACATGTGGGGATACTGAAAATGTTCACATGAGAGAACACTAAATGTTCACATGCGTGGACACTGAATGTGCTTTTCTTACTCGATTCCGCAATAAGTTTTAGTAAATTCAAAACACAGACAATGGTCACGACACAATATTATGCAAAGGTACTAGATAGTTGCAATTGGGAAGCTCCGTATTAGGCTTATTCTACTGATCAGTACAGTAGCTTAAATTCTTTCTACGCTGCCTACCATAGCCTTGTTTTATGAATGCCTTATTTATTATTTCATCATTATTTCATAAATTATGAATTATTATTATCATAACAGAAAAATACCAAAAACAACAATAGGTGACAGGAAATAATAATTAATTGGTTAGTAAACATCAAATCAAACATTAACCAATTAATTAGTATTTCCTGTCACCCATTGGTGTTTGTTGTTTTTGTATAATTTGATCACTTGATCTTGAAAATGGTTCCATGATGGTTCCGAAACATCGATCTTCTTGTTTTTTGTCATTAAATTTTATTTTAAAGTTATATAGTAAACGTCTATTAATTTATTTTAAAAAATACCAGTTTAATAATATGAATATTATCAATTTTCCGACTTTTTTCAAGTGTTTCAGCCCGATCCAGCTTCCAAAAAAAAAAAGACCCCAGTACGGTATTGCTATTGGAAATTGAACAGTTAAGGGTCTTTCACACCTGTTCCGGCACGGTTCCGGTCCGGCGCCGAAAAATCCAATCGAACGTCAATGATTCGTTTTTACGCGGCTACGCGCATATCGATTGGCGCATAGCCGCGTAGAGCGTCGTGAAAACGAAACATTGGCGTTCGATTCGCCGGACCGGAACCGTGCCGGAACAGGTGTGAAAGGCCCTTTAGTCTTGTTTCTTCAGTTTGACTAAGACTTGATATTACAGTATTATTATATATTTTAGGTGGTGGGAATGTAAAGGTTGAAAGCAAGTCATTAGATTTCAGTGGAACTCAATCAAAGTGTGGATCCCTGGCCAATGCCAAGCACAAACCAAGCGGAGGCAATGTGCAGGTAAAGTCAATAATAATTGTCAATTCTTCAACTAAACAATGTTATTTAAGTACTCAAAACACATTTTGTAAGTATAAGGTTAAATTGGGAAATTTCAAATTTTATTTTATTTGAATTTACAGTTAATTCTCGATTGATTGATCTAAACAAATTCTAATAATACTAATTAATATATTAATAAACGTCATACTAGTTTGTTTTTTTTTTCACCTGAAAATTCTACTTTATCAAAATAACACATTGATATTTGGATTAACAAAATACTAATGATTGATATTGGCATTTGAAAAACATTAAAAAAGAATATTAAAAGAATTTTAACATTATCTTGCTTGAATTAGTACTATACTATTTAGCAATGAAAACCGTACTACAGCAAAACTAAAGGAGTAGTTGAATTTAGATTCAAATAGTTTTCTTTTTTTTTTGCTTTATTTACTAATTTTTGATAGATATTTAATGCTAAACTTGACTTCTCAAAGGAGGCTAAAAGTAAAACACGTTCTCTGGCTAACAGCAAACATGTTCCAGGAGGGGGAAATGTTAAGGTATAACTTTTGTGTAATGCAGGGTATTTGGTTTGAGTTTACCTTTATTCATCAACTTCACTATACAGGAGTCATCCTCTCGGCATGACTTTAAGGACCTTTTCGATTGTATAACTTTGGTACCAAAGAATACTTGTGCAATGTGTAAACGAGGCTTGATTTGGTCATGGGCAATGATTAAAATGTAGTTAAAAGTAGTCAAAAAAAACCCGAAAATGCAGACTTGTAACTTGTATGTGTTTTACAACATAACCTAGCCACCAAAATAGTACTCTTTATGAGGACTTATATTGAAAGTATTGTACTGTACAACATATTAAAATTAAAAACATTGAGTTCTATAGAGTGTATTCTTTGGTGCCACATTGGTCGAATAATTGGTCCCTAATAATTCAAAAGTAGAGGGAGATGTTTGACCCTCACTACTATCCTGAAAAACCATATAAACTGGTTACTACAACTCAAAATATTTTTCTATTTCACTTACACTATTTTAATCTCTTGTAGTGAAGTTTATGAATTTGAAACCTGTGTTTTAATTAATTCTTTAACATATTATACTCTGTGTATTTTAACTATATGTTTTAATGAATGCCATTTCAGTATACCTTTCTCATATAAAAAGCAATATAATTGCCTGCATTTTTTGGTACTATTTTTTCGTGTTGCATTCTAATTTTCAATTCTTTTAACACGTAATGCATAATTACCTAAAAGTACATGCTTGATTAGTCTACACTGGTGCATGACATTGCATTATAAAAAGTGCATTTTACTCTTTGATTTAAAGTGATATTTAAGTTACTTTCTACTGAAGTAGTATCAAGAAAATTTCTGATATAAAAAATACCAAATTTGTAACTTTTAATCTTAAACCTATTTTCATATTTGCAAAAATTGACATGCTTTAATATCATTAAATATGTAGCTTTAGAATGTTATGTAAAATCCATATGAATCCAAATGGAATACGTTGACTGTAATTTACAGTAATTTGGCTTTAATAGTAACTTTATACAGTAGTTACTTTAGTATGCAAGCCTGTTTTACTAAACATAGACCACATTTTAACTAATAAATATATCATTAATATACGATTTTAATATCAAATTTATTTTAGAATATAAATATTTTTACGCGTTAATTTTTTCACCTTTAATTTCTTATTTCCTTTAAATGTCAGAAGTACTTATCAGCTATATACTGTACTTGAACATATCATTATTATAATTTGTGTTGCGGTGCGTATAATATGCATGGAAAAAAAATTCTTAAAAGGTATAACCCAGAAATTAACGACTCCCATACAAATTTTAGTAAACTAAGAATGATAACAATAACTTAGATAATAAAATTAATAAATAAACTGAAAAAAGGATATTCTAAAAATTGTTTTCTATAAATACATACATTTCTGTTGCTGCGGTTTAAGTTTTAATTAAGAAAAGAAATTGTGTTTAAATTGTATGTTTTAATTTGTTTAAATTAAGTGTATATTTGAATGCTAATATGAATTCAAGACATGATCAACACAATTTATTTATGTTTTACATTATTTGTGGTTTTTATTTCTTGTATGATTGATGCTATAAATAGATTTATATCCATTTTTAAATGTTTTTATATTTGTAAGCTTCGTGATAAAGTAGCTATTGATATTTCTGTGAAAGCTTGTCACAATGCACATTGAATTTTGTTTCTGTTGTGCTTTCATTTATTTAAAGCATTAGTCATCACATTTGACCCCATCCCTACAATAATGTGCATAATGTTATTAAGATACAGATGATATGCATACAAGTTCATACAATAAAATTGAAAATTCATTTTATCAGTAATAATATGACATTGTTTAGGCAGCAGAGCAAGGTTCTGAACTACTGTAGGTTCTCAGGGGAGGGCCACAGAAAGCCCTTGACACAAAGTTGAGGGGCACCATTATTACAGGGGAAAAATGGGTTGTAATGTACATTCAAGGATGTTTAAGCTAAAAATTTAAAATTGTGTTTGAAATAAATTTCAATTAAAAATAATAAATAATATAATTTGTGACACCAATCTGAATGGCAAAAATATAATTTGCATATTGCAGCAGCATTTCTACTTTTAACAACAATGTTTTACAAACTGTTGTTTACAGCCGTATTATTTGAGATACATTTACAGCATATCTAGGAGGATAGATAGGATATAGGTCAGAGAGCTTTTTACATAATATTTGTAAACAAAATTGTTAATAGCTATATAGCTTTTTGAAAACAGGTGCATCTCAGATTGAGTTCACAAAACCTATCAGATACACAAATTGCATTCTGATATATCGCAATAAAACCCATTTGGGTAAAAATCATACCATACTGTAGCATAATATGAGAACATTTTTTGTAAGGCATTTGATCTACTTTCGTTTTCAAATTTATATTTTGTTTCTAATTTACTATTTTTAGAGTTTTTTAAAACCATTTTCACCATTTTTATCTGAATAGATTATGAACAATAAAGTAGAATTTGCGAAGAATGCGAAAAGTAAAGTTGGTTCAAAGAACAACATACGGCATACCCCTGGCGGCGGTAAAATCAAGGTATAGGTCCCGCACGCTCCCAATTGCACTTGCTTAACAGGAATGGTGGAGGCATGGAATCAGGAATTTTGCGAGCATAGAATATATTCAATGTGCTTGGTTAACTCTTAGACACTAATAATAAAAACTGGTAAATTGGTTTTAAGCGTTTAACAAGTTACAAGAAGGGTCAGACTTTTTATCAAGTTTTAGAGAAAACATAATAAATAAAGGGCTTAGTTGTAACACGGCAAATGTTGTTGTGTACAGACAAATGAGTGCCGTTAGCTGGCAGCTAGAGATAAAAGGACTCTTTTGGGGGAGATCTGTCCATCTACTCCACTGTTTTTTAGATGACACTGTAGAAAGCGCATTACAAAGTT
This sequence comes from Antedon bifida, assembly GCF_963402885.1. Taxonomy (NCBI): domain Eukaryota; kingdom Metazoa; phylum Echinodermata; class Crinoidea; order Comatulida; family Antedonidae; genus Antedon; species Antedon bifida. Next base: position 8,824,208 of record NC_136226.1, on the reverse strand, counting down.
ATTTTACTTTGTGGATTTGTGAAAAGTGAGTATCAAGAAAAAATGTTATTCACATGTAGAATACTGTAGCCAAATCTACAGTAACATCATTAGGATTAAATTGCTATATACAAATCGACTTTCTAACTAACAGAACAAAAGTCTAAAATATATAAATATAAATAAATAAAATATTGTTGTTTAGATCAAATCAATAAAATTCAAAGAATTAATTGTATTCAATTTACAAATATTAGAAAGTTAAAAAGGTACATTCAGAAAAATCAGACATTTTATTACAAAATTTTGAAATGTATCCCTTAATTTTGGCAATAGGTATTTTAAAAGTGCTTCCTTTTCTCCGAAAGAAATCAGGATATTGATATTTAAATTAGAAAAATAGACACATAAGATGCAATACATGTGTTATAATAAATTCATGGGCATTCACATGTGTATAATCTATTAATGGATGCAATGCAAATTGAAGTTTAGATGGCAAGTATTATACGGCAAGTGTATCAACCCTATTTGAAAATCAATGCTTAACTAAGCCTATAATAGGATTGTATAACATAATAGACAGTGCATATTCTGTAAGGTACCCATGTCTGTAGGTAATTTAATCCGACACATACACCGAAAGAAGATGGATAGACAGGTTGATAAATATGGAAGGATTTATTTGTAGATTAATGGCACACATAGGTTGATATTTAATGGATATATTTTAATAACAAGGGGAAAAAATTGAAAGATGAAAAGAAAAAAGACAGATACAAATAAAAGGATTTATTTGTAGATTGGACAGTATATATGTTGTTATTTAATAGATGGATGGATAGATAATAACAAGACAACAATAATAGAAAGATGAAAGGAGCGATGAAAAGATAAATAAAAAATGATTTATGATATACTGTATACAGTATAATGGAAAAAAGGATAGAAAGATGAAATGAGAAATGAAAAGAGTATAGATAAAAATTGAAGTATTTACAGTAGTTGTAGATTATGTGATAAATTGATATTAACCATAATGGTAATGGGTTAATGGAGAACAAGTTATATCTGGGTGTTGGATAGATAATTTAAAATACACATGCTTATGATTACTAACATTTTACGCATTCTCAAATTTAAAAAAAATCTTTCTGCTAAAAGCTGTTTTCGTTGTAAGGAAAGTTCAATATCCTATATAATGCATTAATATTTTAAATATGTAGAAGCAAGTAATTTACATTAATCATTGGACTTCTTATTCAAATTGTTGCCAGGTTTGAGGTCACACAGTGTAGAATATGAACAAAACCATTATCGCAAACGGAAATATATTTGAACACTATAATGAATAATTATGTGTTTATGGCATAGAACAATTAACTTCTAACAAGGAATAGCAATAATGTTTTCTGACCTCTAGGCAGAACAATTAACTTCTGAGTTATGGAATAGCATTGTAACTTTTGACTTGAGAAGAATCAATTAACTTTGGACTTTGGCGGCAGCACAGAATGATAATGATCTTTTACAGGGAATAGCACTATTAACTTTCAAACTATGGGGTTTAGTGTAGCAATATACCTTTAGGTTCGGGCATTATAGTATCATCATTGATGCATTGCCACAAAGTACTGCCCAATTAGTAGTTGCAATTTTGATTTGATATGGCCAGTATGCATTTTGTACAAGTATATGTGGTGCATACTAACATTATGCTTTTATTCTATTGCAATATTGATGAAAACATTTAAAAATATAAGTTTCCAATTTAAATAAGCAAATGATACACCTACATTGTCATTACTCTCAATCCACAGCTAACTTAAGGTCACTTATTGTAGCTGACCTCAGGTCACCTATTGCAGCTGACCTCAGGTCAGTTACTGCAGCTGACCTCAGGCCAGTTATTGCAGCTAATTTCATGTCAGTTACTGCAGCTGACCTCAGGTCACTTAATGCAGCTGACCTCAGGTCAGTTATTCATAAAAGCATGGATGCATGTAGCATGTTATTTATTAATTTTTGTTCTTTTTTTTCAACTGTGTTTTTATTTTGGCATCATGGATTTAGATCGCAAACATTAAACTAGACTTTTCAGGAAAGGCCCAGAGTAAACTTGATTCCTCGAATAGATCGTACACTCCTAGGGGTGGCAATGTCCAGGTATTGCATGCTTAGTTTTATTTTTCATTACATTTAATTATCTGCTTTTATCAACAGCGTCTTCAATCCAGAGAAATGAACTGTTCATAATATCTCCACCATAACATTTTACATACAATATATGGTAGTAATTAATAACAAGAAAACTAGAATGTTAATTTTTATAAATAATTTAAGTAAAGATCTTGAAGAGAAATCTGAAGAAAAAATAAAACACTGTATAAACAAAACTCTATAATATTAAAGTTACAGCAAACTGAATACAGATATTTCAGTTATAAACAAAAATTAATTAAATAGGATTACATCCTATAGAACAATTTACTAGGATGAATAGTGGGTAGCTTTTGATAATGGTCCTACAACAATACTCAAGACTTAAGTATTTAAAAACAGCACAAAGTTACACAGTGTTTATGATTGAACAATTCACAATTGATTTTCAGTGAAGATGAAGATAGCAAAAATAAGCACGGATTTCACATTGCCAAGGCTTTAATCATCATTTCATATTGTATTTATGTTATTATATTTTCCACAGGTTTTGAATCAAAAAGTGGACTTTAAAGAAAAGGCCCAAAGTAAGATAGGGTCACTACACAATACCAAGCACACACCTGGAGGTGGACAGGTCAAAGTAAATAATAACAACATTTATATGTTATACCCACAACAACAAATAACAACAACATCAGCAATACCAAAATAGATAAGTATGCGCATCCACAAGCCCAACAATTTTGATGTTTTTGTAAAATAAATTCATTATTTTTTCTGATGAAAAGGATCTTATTAAATTCTAGATTGAGAACCGTAAATTGGACTTTAGTAAGACGACATCAAAGGTAGGATCGAAGGATAATCTTAAACACAAACCAGGAGGAGGTGATATCCAGATTGTTGACGAGCAGGTCACATTTAAACAGAAAGCAGCACCAAAGGTTGGGTCAAAGGTCAATTTGAAGCACCAACCAGGAGGAGGAGATATTCAGATCACGAATGAACAACTTAAATTTAAGCAAAACGCTGCTCCAAAAGTCAGCTCAAAGGTTAATATAAAACACAAGCCTGGTGGGGGAGATATCCAGATTCTTAATGAACAGTTGACCTTTAAAGAAACGGCGGCGCCAAAGGTCGGGTCGAAGATCAACCTTAAGCATCAGCCAGGAGGTGGCAATATACAGGTGGGCAATTATTTATTGAGTTGTACAATAATTACATTTTTATTATAATTAGAATAATTTTTATCTTTATTATTTTCCCTCAATAAATTGAAATTGGTTGAAAATTTGAGGATACAACTAAAAAAATAGCATCATGACCTCAATACCAAACGTAACGTAACGTAAATGAGGACTTTATACATTTTATTTCTAATTGCTTTTGCTTTTATCAACAGTCATCTTTACCATCAAGACAACTGATCAGAGATTTTACTGTTTTGTAAATACAAAATAGTAGAACCACCCCTTCTGGACCCAACAATGAGTCCCTTTATTATGTCTTGGCCCACTATAATATCTCTATGCTTGGCCTTAGTGTTAAAACATATTGCACCTCTTTACAAACAAGCTTAAGTATCATACCTGCTTGTCTAACTGCTTAAGGATCCCCAGGGGTCAAAATATTATGTCTTAACTTTTATTCAAATATAATTACACATAATTTTTGATATTTCTTGACAATTGAGTTATTATATTATATTTGTAGATATTGGATGAGAAATTGAACTTCAAAGAAACAGCAACCCCAAGGACAGATTGTGGAATGGTACTCGTTGAAGGTGAAGAAGAATGAGAACATGATCTCTGAAATCAATAATCATCAAAAAACATTTATACAGTAGTTCAACGTATCGACTATTAGCACAATATTTACAGATTTTTGAACTGGAACGAAATAAGTAAATAAAAGTTATTCAAAATTGATATTAAATTATTGGTAAAAGAACAGTAATACCTTGCAATTAAATGCCACAATTATCCATTATGTAGCAGCACAACTAAAGCCCTAAAAACATCAGAGTGTACATGCCACAAATATCCATTATGTAACATGCATGGACGGTACCATGAAATGTAATAAGTATCATATATAATTGTACATTTTAAAATTGAATCCTAACAATATGTATAGGCTATACTATCTTGGTTAAGTCCACACACTTGAACACCTACTTCTGGAAAGTTAGTTGTACACAAAGAGAGGATCATTAACAAGTATTTTTGTATTCAGATTTTATACGGACAAAATTTAACTCATATTTTGAGCTACAAATAAAATTGAAGGACAAAAAAAAGACACGGTATTTATAACAATTATGTTTAAAGATTTGGATAAACACTAGTAAAATAAGGCTTGCAGTACACCAAGTGGTTGAGAATATCCTAAAACGTTTTGGCAGTTATGCTACAATTGTCTTCTAATACCAGGAAAGCTGTCTGTAATTCATTGAGACATTCTGAACTTTTACTTTAATTCAATGGTGTATTGATGTAAACCTTACTTTACTAGCAATAATGATCATTTTACAATTTTTGTACGAGTAAATTAATCAGGCTAAAATGTACTTAAATCATATTCACAATCATCAAAATAACACAATATACCTATATTTTGCATGCTTGACTTTATCATAAAGTTACGTAGCAGAAAATGTACATTACTTGTATGAAGCCAAGCCTAGCAAGTTATATGTAGCAAGAACAACTTTCGGATACTGTATTAGAGAAGATTATTGTTATGTTTAACGTTAATATTGAAAAAAAAACCTTAATCAAAAAAAGAAATGTGATATTTAGTTACCTTTGAGCAGTAAATAATATATTGCAGTAAATATTGTATCAAGTAAATATTATTAAAATAATAAAATTCAATAGAGAATTTTATTTGTTGAATATAATCGACCTTTAGTTTAAATGTTTGTGGTCAGCTATAGGTTTGAAACAATTAACTGCTTCTCTTTGATAAGTAAAAAATTAAAAAACAGGGTGACAAAACTCTTTTCTGCTTATTACAAATATGATAATGTTTATGAATCATGTTATTTTCTACAAACAGTACAATAAAAGGAAAAATGCATATAGATTTTTAAATGACATTACACAAGTTTAATTTATTTGTTCAGTGACTTCCAACTCTTAACGTAATTCTAATCATCCCACTGTTAATATCTAGGAAATGTATACGAATAGTGCTACCTAGTGTAGGACCCAAAGTAAGACTAAAAAAATGGTAAAAAAAGCATAGTTTCAAATTGTGGCAATGTATTTTACATGAGATACAAACTGTATATTTCTTTGATGTTTATGCTTTAAGAATTCATTATTAAATGTTGCAGATATTAATTTATAAATGAATTTCATAAGATTGGTTGTAAATTTATGTATATTGTTAATATTATAAGTATTAAAATGTGGAACATTAATATAATGACATTTTTTTGTATTCGATTTGGCAAAATTTAGGATATTTTTAGATTTGTTCAAAGTACAAAGAAAATGATATAATATCAAATTTGAAAGATGAAAATTATAAATATAAATTAATATGTTGTATGTATTATCTTTATGTGCTTGGCTAATTATGTATAAAAAAAGTGGAACTACAGACAATTTTTGTTGTGCTGTTTGGAACTCAAACACAATATGTGCTGTGTGAAAATTAATTTAAAGAAAAATAATAAACTCATAAATTTTATTCTAATTATGTGTAATTAATATAAAAAATAAACATAATTTGTTTACACAGAAACATTGCTTTAAACTATTAGTAATTATATGTGTTGGTAATATATATTAAGTAAAAAGCTTATTAAGAGAAATAATGTGTATATTGTAACTAAATTTAATTATGATTTTAATCAATGTAAAAATAGTGTAATGTATTCACTAGATAGTGTTTTGAAAGGTCCTATTTGAACCACATACCAGGCCCAATTACGATACTATAATCTTTACTTATAGAACAAAAGTTTAATTTACATCACCTTATAACAATGTATTCTATTGAATACAATTGATAAACTATAAACATTTTTTACAATGATTTTATTCTATTATTCCTTATGAGTTTTAAATAACTACCTGTACTGTATAAGAATTTATAAACACTGATTTATTCAGGTTTGAAGAGAGACTATCTTATTTTGTTTAGCAAGATCAATTTTTCAAATGCTATTATTGATTTGTCGGTATACCAGGAAAAATTGTCCCTGATATTTCATTCTAATCTACCACAAATGTTCCACAAAATCTTGCCACTAAAAATCCAACTTTTTTAAAAACTTAAACAGTATACAGTTTTTGTGTCTCAAGCAGATTATCTTTTGTTTGTTTTTGGCAGCTTTTTGTACATATTATTGGAATTATGTGGTGTTATGGTATGCAAGTTTCTAGTTAATAAATGTGTTGACAGAAATATGAGACAATACTTGTTATTTTATGTGTAATCTTATCTATAAAGGGAGAAATCTATAGTAAACCCATTAACGGCATATTCAGATTCAGGGGACATCTTTAATTGGAGGAAATCCTGAGAAACTGACTTTTCCACTGGTAAAATGAGGAGACTTTAAACATGTTTTTAATGCTGAAAATAAACCCTATAATTAACAGAACAGTATTGGCCCCTTAGTAGAGGTTTATTTTTTTTTCATTTTTTTCTTTATACTGTATATATATATATATATATACTGTAATGTAATCAATGGTTTATGGCTTTATTTTATACCAACCTGGTTCAAACAAGCCTTGGCTTCATCACCTCAGACTCAGGGTAGGTATAGACACTGTCAGTAAATCTGCTGCTGCTACTACATTGTCACTTTGGAAAGCTTCTTTGGCTTGCAGCAATAATTTTGTTGTTGTTGGTTCATCTTCCTAAAATAACAAGAACAGACTCACAATAAAAATTACTAAATTGTATAACATGATATAAAAAATATTCAATTTTTTTTAAACTGTAACCTTCACATATCATTGAGTTATATTGTATCATATGATATGGGTCCAACCAAAAATGCTAGGGCACACTTCTGGTGAAGAGAAGATAAATTATCAGAGAGATATTATAAAAGAGTATAGTCGCAATCGGTGATGCGAATCTGACTAGTCAGGTGACTAGATAGTGGGTATCAAATCAAAACATTGTCGGGTGTGAGACGTCGTTGGATTAGGTATTCTATAAAAGGCAATGTGGGATATTGATTTGGATAATTTGACTATGAACGCTTCTTCCGGTTGTTTGTTTACATTTTATACCCACTATAGTGCATTACAGATCTACTTAGAGTGAAAACAAGCATAAACGTATACAGAAGAAGAAAAATATTGATAATATTGATGGGATTTAGTTGTTATGATACGTTATAATGATGATGACATATAAAGCTCACCTCATTATCTGACGATGTCTTGTAACGTTGACTGAAGTGTGTTATAATTAGTTTTTTAGCACAAACACTGCGTGCAAATTCACCAGCCATCTCTGAAAAAAAAGCAAAAATGTTTTTTTTTTTCAACATTTATGTTCTTCTTTTAACATCATATAAATATAAAACAAATAACAAATTAAGAATACATTTTAAAATGACTGAAAATAGAGAGGAATCAATTAAAGGAAGTTGGCAGATGCCAGAGAAGATAAAAATCTTGAGTTGGGCCAGCCTAAACAAACCACAGTACAATTAGTACAAAAAGTACATGGTCCAAAGAAACAAAATATAGGACACATGAACAGGGACAATACAAGACAACAACTGGGGGGAAAACCCAAATTTAAGGGTATACGTAATCTTAATTTTAAAAAACAGAATGTCTATACACTGGAGGGATATGGCATATTCATCAACAATACTAACACTGTATTTTGTTTACAGCATGGTTACATATTTATCTATAGATGGCACAAGATGATGAATACATTTGTGGCTTAGGTCCAGATAATTATACCCATATTAGAAGCCTATTGCATTATATTTCTTTACCAGGAGTTGAGTGACCATTTAAAACACATTTCTCCTTCATCTCATTCTCCATAGTGGCTTCATGCACCATAACGTCAACATCCTGAAGTAGTGGGGCTGCTAAAGAAGCATCATGGGTATCCCAAAGAAATGCTAAAAAAAAAAAGGCATGTAGCCGGTTAGTATGAAAATAAATGACTATTTCAAATCAAAATCCCATTGCCAAACGCCATTGATATGTGTGGCTAAAGTTTCGAAAGTAATAATTGTAAAAAGTAAGTAAAGTAAAAATCATGTGCATGTGTGTTATAAAAGTGAACTCTGTGATGCGCTGAAGTTTTACTTAACATTGGCCAGTGGACAGTATGAAAAAATTTAAAATCAGATTTCCGGGGACCTATTCCAAAATGTTACTACATCAGCCCAAACCATGGTGGGGCTGAGGTGGTGGATTCTTTTATATTTACCAATTTTTCTGCCTCGTTTAGGAGGACCTACTGCATCTTCTGGTCTCACAACAGTCCCATCTGGAGTAGTGATTGACTCGCCTTTCTTTAATTTGCCATATAGTGGTCCGGCGGGAACACCTAGATCTTTTAGATGTTTCGCATTGAGACTAACAAAATAAAAGTTATTTATCATTATCAATACCAAAACATATATTTAAAAAAAAACAAAAAAAGAGCATAACAAGTACCTTCCAGGCTGGTCTTTTTCTCGAACTACATATCCAAACGTTGGAACTCGGTGCTTTAGTGGGGCTGCTTGTACTATAAAAGTTTCACTTTCAAAACTGCAAAAATAAATTATAGCATAACAGCTTTTAACTCTGACGACTGGTAGGGATATACCACTTCCCTGCTACAGTACAAAGTGGGACAGGCAGCCCAGCCCTACTATATATGGGGCATACACATTCCACTGGATAATATAAAAGGTACTTCTAGTGATAGATTTAGATCATTTAACAATTAAGTAATATCTCATAAGAATCTAACCAAGAAATTACAAGAATACCATATATTGTATGGATATAAAATTACATATTCCATATTCCATTTTCATCTTTTGTGATTGTCCGTCCAGGTTGTTCCGATGGATGCTGAGGTTCCGTGCTCTCATAATTAGACTGCCAATCCTTAAAAAATTAAAAAGACACAAATCTTAGATTATTTTTAAGAATGTTGAGGTAAGAAAAGTACCAACACTTAATAACATATGATCTTATGTTGTTGAAATCATTAATGATTACCAGGGATACTTTGCCCAGACTGGGCACAAAAACCAGAAATTGTGTTGAATCAAGTGTTGCTCTGCTTACATGGATAAACAACCCATTCACTGTCCAGTTCAATGATGGTGGTGGTGTGCTAGGTTGCTCCCAATTAAAAGGATGTTCAATGAATGTTATGAGGTGTAGTGCTCTTCTCAGAGAGAATTTGGATAGGCAGAAATAATCCAAAGGAGATTTATATAAATGAAATTCACTAATATGAAACTAAATCTCTTCTGTAAAAGTGCATGATAAAGATCAATTGATGTAATCACTTACTGTCCAGTCTTCGGGTAACATGTCATCAGTAATCTGTAACTCGTTAATGATAAGCGGGTAGTTCAATTGAGATCGTGATACATCCATGCTCGTCCTGACGTATCTTCGCAGTCCTGTTGGTCCATATAGCTCAATCGGATCACGTTCTTCAATTGTTCCAAAGCTGATTGTATTCAGAAATCCAGGAAGACCATATAACTGTGTAAGTAAAATCAGACAGATCAATCAAATTTTATGTATAACAGTATTATTACATTTAATATAATCAATTAAAATATAATATGTCTATCTAAAGCATTAAACACATTGCTCTTGGTCCTTTGCAGAGCCATAGCCACCAGTACGGTTGGTAAAGTTTCAACCTGACCACTTTTTCACAGATGCCTTTGACAACCCAGTGGCTTGAACAGAGATTGTTTCTTGCGAAAACCGGCCCACTTTATTTCTCGTGGCTACATCACTGTTTTACTATAGTACATTGTTTCTTACATGGTCACCATGCAGATGGGTTATAAACACTTTCGTAATCCTTCCAGCACGTATAATGCTTCGCTGCAGTTGTATTTGTGTGCCTTCTCCACAGTCAAACATCCAACATTCTCCATCTGGAAAATAAAAAAAATGTTTTTTTAATATTTAATATGTGAACCTCAACCACAACACAATTAATAATGGACGAGTCATTCCTAGACAATAATTTAATTAATAAATTGGGCCAGTCTAGCCTTGCTTGGCCTAGATACTCTGGGACCTACTCTAGGCTAGTATAGGCCTAGCTAGTTGGCTTAAAACAACATTCAGACTAGGCTAGGCTAGGAAGGAGAGGCCCTAACAACATATTATATAAACATTTCATCTTTCCTCACCATTTCTAAATATTAAAGATGATGCACATCTATTTGGGGAAGGATAAGCGGAACCAGTTCCAAGAAAGGTGATGTCCATTTTCTGTTTCCAAACACAAAACGTGCCAGTAACCTTCTTTCAAGAAGGGGTAGGGAGGGTAGCAGCTAGCTCGACTTGAGTCCACGAAGTCATCGTGTAAACGTGATCTCATGAGCGAAAGGACAGGGGTCACGGATAAACGCCGGAAGTTTACGCCGGAAGATCCTATTTAATGCATGAGTGATTTTGACAATAATATAACGTTAAATTGAGAGAGGGCGACAGTCAGGGAAAAAACCAAACAATAGTTTGTACTTAGCCTACTTTTTTTGATTACTGTTTTAGGTCAGTATATTGCAGAAAAATTGAAATATAACTATGTTTGTATTTACTGTTATTAAACACATTTATCTATAAATAAAGGCCTACCTTACTAGCTAAATGTTGAAACTGGGAAGGTATGCCAACTAGGCTAGTATCAACTCTCTAGCCTAGTACTAGTGTAACACTCTGACCATCAGGTCAACAACCCTTTTTCACTATTTCTCCCTACTCCATCTATTAACATTCCTAGTGGTTTCTTCCTATCCCTAGGTACTCTTTGTTCACTATCCTATAACCCACATCCTTAATCAATTACTGTTTCCTCATCATCAAGGAATGTTCCCTTTACTAAATAGTCCCCTCCCAGTACATGCATATTAATTAGGACCGTACCTTAAAATATGGATGTACTGGTAAGAAGAGAGGAGAGAAGGAAAAGAGCTTGGTAGAATAAAACATAGAATAGAGAGAAGAAAACGTATGTAATATAGCCAGAACAGACTGTATTACATTGCATATTTAAATAAAACTGTATCTGACCATAAACCATATTTGCTGTTGGTACATTTTGTGACTGTGTGAAATCCTGCCGCTGAGACTATATGACATAGTAACGGATACACTAAAATACAACCGTTACAACTGGTTCCCACACCAATTTGGACCCACAGAAGCCAATAAAACAAACAGAAAAAAGAAGAAAAAAAAAAGAAGATAAAACATGGATCAGATTTGGAGTTAATTTGCAGAGTTTGTGAAGCAGCAGATGCTGATGGATGAATGAACACAGACAAAGAAGAGCAAAAGAAGAAGAAAAGAAGATTATTGGATGAAACAATATTGCCGGACCAACCCCAGAAATAGAAAACGGAAGACAGAAGAGAAAACACCGAGGCCAAGAGACGAAGAAAGAAGACCGAAAAGAAGATGGATTTTTATTTTTGATCATTAACTGTTTTTGCGACCTTTTGTTTAACTTTCTTTTGACATTTTTTATTTTGAACGCTTTATACAAACTTTGATACTTATAAAATTTGTTTAATACTTTTGAGTCGCAGATTTAATTTTTATAAACATTTTGTTTGTGGATGGCTTGGCTGATTTATTTTTGAACATTATTTTGGACGTTAGCCCATAGTATATTCAACTTGATTTGAACACAATATTAACGAAGTGGTAAGTGATCCATCATTTCTAGTTCTTTTCTATGACCTCCTCTTTCTTCGGGTGATATATTATAGATATAGATATAATAATATTGTAACATGTTTTTACGTTCGGGAAATACGGCTGTTAATACCCCAATTTCCACACACAGTCTGATACCTGGTACAGATACCAGCCCGATTACCCCATCATCCCCCTCGATAACCCTTCCGTCCCCGTTACATAGAAGTCACGCCGCTTCTCAAAATTCCCACACCGTTCCATATAAAGTTGATTTACCCCCTTTTTTCCTGGGTAATGGCACCGAAGATTTTTCGGTATGGTGCCGGCGCCTTGAGGTAGCTCTCGATGCAGCAAATCCTGCAACGACCCCAGCCGAAAAGGCTCGTATTTTACCTTCACGTTTATCGGGAGCTGCATTCACATTTTGGGATAATTTGCCCCACAGAATCAAAACTAACTTTCAATTAGCGCAAGCTGAATTAATTAAAACCTTTGACCAAGATTCACTAAAACACCTGGCATTCCGATCATCTCTCACGTCCCGACCAAGACGAATTGGGGAGTCTTTACAAGTTTATGCCGCCGACATTGCTCGGTTGGTACGCGAGGTCTTCCCGACTTATGGTCAGGTTGCGCAAGATGGCGAAATCTTCAGACGTTTCATTGCTGGTTTGGATACAGAGTTGCGTCAAAAATGCCATGAGCATGGTGTAACAAACATTACACAAGCCTTGCGCGTGGCCCAAAATGTAGAATATTCAAAAGAGGCCACTCAATTTTATGGTCCATCATCACAATCCTCAGCCCCTGTTCATATGGTTCAGACAGACGACCTTCGTCAAGAGGTCATGGCTCTAAAAGATGCTGTCAATAAATTATTAACTATAGATATAGATAGACCTAGTAGAAGTAGATTTCCCGAATATGCAAACAGCCCCCGTTGGCACGACCGACGCAGCCCAAGTCCGTATCATCATTACCGTGATTATAATCGTAGGTCTCATGATCGTCGTAGTAGTCCAAGCCCCTACCGTTATGACCAACGGAATACCAGGTCATACAGCCCTGGTCCACAACACTACTACAATAATAGATCTCAATCACCCCGATATCATAATTCCAATCGCTCCCAATCTCCTCACTACCGCACCCCTCGGCGATCTGGAAGCCCTTACCCACGACATAATCGTGAAAATTCCCCTCATAATCGTTCAGGTAGTAATAGCCCTCATACTAATAGGCGTGTCTCCTTCTCAAATCAACCGGAAAACTAGGAAGAGCTGGGAAGAAGGAGCAATTCTCAGCTCAGAATGTTATTACCCATTCTTATATTGATCATCAGAGGCTCCAAGTTCGATTAAACAATAAATCCGAAATTCCCATTTTTGTATCCAACCAGATTGTTAATGCTTTAATAGATACAGGTGCTCAGGTCTCAATAGTAAATTATAATTTCTTCCTAACTCATCTTCATGCTGAGCATACCCTTACTCGTACTAGTAATAGTAGGTATTTAACACGGTCAGTCAATGGTTCTCCTTTAGATATTGTAGGAACGGTTGAAATTCCATTTTTCATTAATAATGTTGCTTATACCCAATTATTTTTGGTAGCTAAGAATGTTGTTAGGTCTTTCATTATAGGTCTCGATTTTCTAGACAAATATTCAGTCAAAATTGATTTCTGTAATAAATTATTTTCTATTATTCAACCAACAGCAGGTACCAATTGCGATAATTCTCCATTAGAGTTTATTTGCACAAATGCATTTGTAGATGACGTTGACCATACTGTTTCTCAAGAACCTAATATTCATAAGGCCCCTAATACAACAATTAATCCATGTGTATTACCTAGTGATTTAACCCAGGACCAGTCGACTGCTGTAGGCCATTTATTTAATCAATTTCCCGATATTTTCAGTAAGGATAAAACCGATTTTGGCCACACCGACATAATATCCCATTCTATTGATACAGATAATGTTAAACCAATTCGACAGAAAGCATATCGTACTTCACCAAAAATTAGGGACGAAATTAATTCTCAAATTCAAGACCTTTTGAAAAAAGGCGTTATTGAACCTAGCAATAGTCCTTGGTGCTCCCCTGTCGTAATGGTAAAGAAAAAAGATAAGTCTTACCGTTTTTGTGTAGACTATCGAAAACTCAATACCCACACTATTAAAGACTGCCACCCCCTACCCAGAATTGAGGATATGCTAGACGCCCTAGCAGGGAACAAATATTTTACTACGCTTGATTTATCTTCTGGATACTGGCAGGTAGCAATGGACCCCACCGATAAGGCAAAAACAGCGTTCACCACAGGTGATGGCCTTTATCAATTTAAAGTCATGCCCATGGGCTTAACTAATGCCCCTTCTACGTTCCAGAGACTAATGCAAAATGTGCTTAATGGTCTTCTGTGGAAAAAAGTTATGGTATACCTAGATGATTTGATTATTTTTGGCAAAACATTTGAAGAAAAATTATCAAACCTACATGAGGTTTTTGCACGTCTTAATCAAGCTGGTTTGAAACTAAGGCCAGACAAATGTAATTTTTTCCAGGAGCAAGTTAAATATTTAGGTCACATTATATCCCAACATGGCATAAAGCCTGATCCAACGAATCTTGACAAAGTTCGAAATTGGCCCATCCCAACAAATGTTAAACAAGTACGTGGTTTCATTGGTCTTTGTTCATATTATCGTCGCTTTATTAAAGATTTTTCGACAATCATCTATCCCGTCCAACAGTTGACTAAGAAATTTACCCCTTTTGATTGGACAGATGAGTGTACTTCCGCCTTTGAAACCTTGAAACAGAAACTATTAAGTCCGCCAATCATTGCTTACCCTGACTTTAACAAACCATTTATTCTTTTCACGGATGCTTCCGACTTTGCGATCGGATCTGTGTTATCACAAGTGCATGATGGTCTCGAAAAAGTAATTGCATATGCCAGTCACACTTTAAGTTCATCTGAACGGCGTTGGTCTACCTACGACCGTGAGTTGTTTGCTATTGTTTGGAGTGTCCGACATTTCCGTCATTATTTACGTGATGTACCCTTCACGGTTATCACCGACCATAAACCATTACTAAATTTTAAATCATTATCACTGGACACGGACATTATTGGACGCCGATGTCGATGGTCCCTGGAACTCGATACATTTGATTGGAAAATAGAACATAAATCTGGTTCAAAGCATCGGAATGCCGACGCCTTATCTAGACGTCCCACAAATGATAATAAACCCTTAACTTCTATCCTCTCCATTGATTTACAGGATCCTTCAATAGCACACATGAATGTAACTAAACATCAAAATGACGATCCTACTATCAGTCAATTGAAACACTGTGTTGAAATGGGCATAGAACCCCAAAAATCTAAAGTGAATTTAGAAATTAATAAATTTGTAAAAGAATTTAACCACCTTAAAATAGTAGATGATACACTTGTTCGAGAACAGACAGACTCTATGAATATATCCTACCTACAAACTGTGATACCAACAAGTTTACGTCTGGAGGTACTCCAACATTATCATGGCACTAAATTTTCTGGTCATTATGGTTATGATAAAACATTGCAATCCCTTAGACGTTATTGTTTTTGGCCAGGGATGACGACTGATATTGATAACTTTTGTAAAGAATGTATCCCCTGCCAATCTCGCCGTAAAAGTGTTCCAAAACGCCGTGCCCCTTTAGGTACTATTACAGCAACTCATCCATTTCAAGTGGTTGCTGCTGATATTACGGAACTACCGTTAACTGATAAAGGAAATAGGTATGTTCTTGTTATTGCTGATTATTTTACCAAATATGTTTCCCTTTATGCAATGCATGATCAAAAAGCAGAGACTATATCCCACCATTTATGTGATGATTTTATTAAACGTCATGGAATTCCAGAAGTCATTCATACAGACCAAGGCCCCCAATTTGAATCAATTTTATTTCAGGAAATTTGTAAATACTTAGGTATCACAAAAACCCGTACTACCCCCTATCATCCCCAATCCGATGGAATGGTTGAACGTTTTAACAAAACTATGAAAGAAGAACTTGCTAAACAACTTTATGAGAGTGGTTCCAATTGGGACACACTGCTTAGTTCAGTGGAACTTTCATATAATTCAATACCGCATAACACAACTGGTTTTAGCCCTTTCTTTCTAGTCCATGGACGAAATGTCCGCTTACCCCAACATATCCCCTCAGTTGGTGAAACCCCTATAGCTCATCACTCGCAGTCGGTATATGTTGACGATCTCGCTAAGCGAATACAAGATGCACACCAAATGGCCCTAGACAATACTTTACGACAAAAAGAGAGACAGAAATCAACATATGATTTAGCCGCACGTTTTACCCCTTACAATGTTGGCGAAAAAGTTTGGCTAGATGACCCAGCAAATTCTAGAAAGAAGTTAACACCGAATTGGATTGGACCCTACCTCATAAGTAAAGTAGATGAGGGAGGCAGAACGTATCTACTCCAAAATTCGAACACCCTTAAACCCTTATCCCGACGCATACATCACGACAGACTGAAACCCTTTGTCGAACAATCCGTCAGAACAAGGTATGGCCGAAAAATAAACCCTCCTGCTAGGTATGACAATTAATTCAACATGATCGACTTGTCATTCTGTTGTTTTTAAAGTTTTTACTTTAATTTGCAATTTCCTTAATAGGCTTAAAATTTAACTTTGTGAAGAAGTTTGTTTTCAAATATTTTTTTTTCGTTAAATGGATTTTTGTTTAAATCTCATTGTAAATATCATAATATAGTACATTTAGTTTTTTAGAATTTATAACCTTGTTTACCAGATTTACTCACTGCCGAGAACGGAGTAAATGTGAGAGATTTACTTGTTCAATGCCGATCATTAATTCTATTTTTTTAATTTACTCCGACTACGGTATGTGTTAAGCAATCACTTTTTCTTGAGTTTAATATTATTTTGTCTTTTACTTTGTGATTTATGTTATGGTGTCTTGATTAGATTATACACTTCATTGTGTTCTGATCATCATGCCGACTATTGGCACTCGATTAAGTTCCATTTAGTGTCGTTCCTGAACATGATATATATTTATCTAGGGATTAAATGACCTGCGACCAGGCAAATTCGAATAGCCACATCGATAGTCAAAATTTGTCATTGTTCTTGTGACGTTAGATTTATTATCCATAGAACTGTTTATTCCGAAATTAGATCGTACCTGATCTTAACTTTCGCGTTTATGGGTTTTAAACAACCGGCGACGAACGGAAATAAACGTTTTGGATTTTATTAATTACATGTATGTTTTGTTCTATATTTGGTAATTTTTTCCTCTTGTTAAAATTTGTTTGCTTAATTATTACCTTGTGTACTAACTCCGCCGTACTTGCCGACAACGTTATACAAATATTTGAAAACATGTTACGATGTATACTATATCACCATTCTTTTTACTCTCCTTCACTTGTGTTTTTCAATCTATACTTTCTATTCTCAATGATGGTTCACTTTTGCATAAACTTATTTTAATTAATTGCATGTTTTAAAACTTATAATATTTTATATTTTGTTATATTCCGTATACTTACGTAATATATTGCATGTGATGACGAATTTTCATTACTTGTTTATTTTTAATTACTAGTAGAAGTAGTAATGTATTATCATCATTATATTTTGATTTTGGAATGATAGTTCATTCCCTTTACTTGATATTACTTGATTTTGTTTTTTTTAATTTAATTAGCTTACAGTTTTAATAATTTTCACATTTACTTAATTACTTAATTTCTTTTATATTACAATTATGTTTTATTTTAAATATACGAAGTGGGACACTTCTTTGGTAGAGAGGGAATAATGTAACACTCTGACCATCAGGTCAACAACCCTTTTTCACTATTTCTCCCTACTCCATCTATTAACATTCCTAGTGGTTTCTTCCTATCCCTAGGTACTCTTTGTTCACTATCCTATAACCCACATCCTTAATCAATTACTGTTTCCTCATCATCAAGGAATGTTCCCTTTACTAAATAGTCCCCTCCCAGTACATGCATATTAATTAGGACCGTACCTTAAAATATGGATGTACTGGTAAGAAGAGAGGAGAGAAGGAAAAGAGCTTGGTAGAATAAAACATAGAATAGAGAGAAGAAAACGTATGTAATATAGCCAGAACAGACTGTATTACATTGCATATTTAAATAAAACTGTATCTGACCATAAACCATATTTGCTGTTGGTACATTTTGTGACTGTGTGAAATCCTGCCGCTGAGACTATATGACATAGTAACGGATACACTAAAATACAACCGTTACACTAGTCTAGTGACTGGAGTGGTATAGCATGGATGGAGTAACTCCATGCTGGTAGGCTTCTGGTACTGTAGTGTAGTAGGCATGGACGGTTTGCTACCTATAGCCTAATATAGCTAGACCTAGCTATTAGAGTTAAGGGCTAGCTGACTGAACTACTATTACTAACTAGGCACAGGGTTAAAGTAATTTGTTTTCTATCGGAATGTTCGACTAGGTCTATATATACTTTACACACCCGGCACTACGAACAGTCAACCATGATGATAGAAATAATAAATTACAAAACATGCATGGTTGATTGTGCAGATATAGCCATTTCCATTAACTTTAACATTTAGTTCATTTAGTTTTATAAAAAAGCACAGGTGTAAGATTCTCCTCTCAAGGTTGGAGATGCCGTGACGATCAACAACATTTTCCAAAGATCAATCGACACTGTGTTCAAAACCATTACCATCTATAATTTATGCTTAGAATACTGTAACTATTATAATAATATGTCTGAAAATTTTCCTAAAAAAAGATTTTTTTAGCTTTTCAAAAACCAATTTAATTTGTTGTGTGCAGGATTTAATTCATTCATTCAATTCTTTATTTTCTTTTTATTCTTTTTAAAGGATTTCTTCTGGTCATTACTTTCAATGTCAGTTTCTGAAATAGAGCAGGGTTTGGAGCCTTCACTGACGGAACAAACATGGCAACCATGGAAGATTGGTGGAACATCGGTTTTAGTCAAAAAGCTGTTTACACATTCATCCTACCAAATTGCAATATTTGACTTCAAGCAAATGTGGTTTGAAAATTGCACAACTGAAATATTTTCAAATAATGTCAAGGTGAAATCATGTCACATTAATTAAAAAATGTTTAATTAATTTGTCAAAGATTTCCTGATGTAGCTTTAGTCTTACTTCAAGGAATACAAATGACTTTGGCCACCAATTACTCCAGCCGCTGCTGACCCTAACTCTCTAAATAGCCCTTCCAAACAAGAAAGAAGTACAACGTTCATACACTACCATATACCACCTCCAGTGTTGTATAGTATATTTGGTATAATTTTTTACCATTGATGTTCAGATTCAGATGTTTTAAAATCTTTTTTTTATTTCCCTTAGGATCTAAATCCAAATATAGAAGCACCTATGGCAACACTTCTTCAGCATATTGAAGATAATATAAGTTCCTCATCCGAAGCCTTGGTTGATTTAAAAATGGAGTACCTAAACCAAGAGAATGGGCAAGCAGAAAAGAGGTCAAAGTTGACAATACATTGGACCAGTCAGTTGATTGGTGGTGTTCCATTTATATGGCAATTTAAACTCAAAGAGGGTGATAGTCAACAGGTATGTCATCAATTCACAATTTG
This sequence comes from Antedon bifida, assembly GCF_963402885.1. Taxonomy (NCBI): domain Eukaryota; kingdom Metazoa; phylum Echinodermata; class Crinoidea; order Comatulida; family Antedonidae; genus Antedon; species Antedon bifida. Next base: position 8,804,447 of record NC_136226.1, on the reverse strand, counting down.
TGCCACACACTCTAAACTACTACTAATGCTACTACAATGCTAATCTAGCCACAGGCACAGTCTTTTCAGATAAGGACTTAAAAGTGGTCTAAAAATGATCCATCAAATATTTCACTTTGATTTCAACATTGAACATAAACCTTAAAAATCACATTCTTTTCATTAGTTATGCAGCCATTTAGTGACTCCTCTTTTGACGATGGTCAGTGAAATGAGCAGAAGAGAATCAGAATTAACAAAGCTGCTTTCCAAGAAAGATGCAGAAATAGAAGATTATAAAATGGCAGGGGGAAAAGTTTCAAGAAGTAAGATCATTTTGGTAGTACTAATAGTTCACTATAATATCTCTGTGATTTGTCCAATAGAATAATAGTTTGTACATTGTACTGTACCAGAGATATTAATATCTCTATGATTGTACCAGTTCTATGATGTGAGATGACCAAAGTTACTCACAAATAACAGTGTTCTTCCAACATAGAAATCAGATGAGTTACCAAATCCTAGAAAGTTGATACAAGATCTACTATTAAATACAAAAGAGTAAAATATATTGCATTTTATCAATAAAATTGGCAAAATATATCCCCATCCATACATCATATTTCAGTTCCTGTTGAGAGTCAATTTATTTCGGGAGAACACTCAATCTACTTGTACACACTTGTTTTCTTGCAGAATATTTACAAACATCACAATTTAATGATGAAACCTTTAGGCAGGACATGAACACATCAAAGGTTAGATTGATTAATGCAAGTTTGTAGTAGCAGGGAAGATTGAACAATTTCACTCTTCCCCTGGTAGTACTTATTCAAAATTTTACAGATACAGTATAATAGTTTTCAGAATACGGAATATTTATTAGTCCAATAAGTTGTCTATGTTGATTGTACAGTAACTTTTTTTGCAGGCCTTTGAGAAGCACATTTCAACCTGTGGCATCGCAGCTTTTTCAGGTACCTCCGGAGAACTGTATAAAAAGATACAAATAAAACAGTTGAGGCAAAGTATGAATCAAGGTATGTATGAAAAGATGGGTACTAAATGAAGCAAAAAATAAATGCTATTTTACAGTGTATATACCTTTTATCACTTAGTTTATACTTTCAGCATAGATTTGACTGTGGAATCTACTAAAACCAAAGCATATAAAGTTTAAATTATTGTAGGTTAGAAAACATTAGAAACTGTAGTCTGTAGACTTCTATCATTTCTATTCCTAATAATTGTGCAAAGTAAACATACACTTGTAATTTAATTAACATTTGTGAAAATATAAATATATTGAACATTTTCTTGTCAAGGAGATGCAGAAATGTTTGATGGATCAAGTGCTTCTGGGACACCAGCAAGTTCTCCAACAAAATCACTGACACCACATCAATCTCCAATAAAGAACTTGTCACCAGATGGATCACCAGCTAAAGTAAGAGTTCTCCAAATTATCATCAACGGTTGCAATCTTTCTTAAAAACTCTCCTACTATTTATAATGCATTTTGTTTTATCTCAGGACACAGAAATGTTGAGACGGCAAGCTCTTGAAAGAAAACTAAATGAAGAAAGAACAAGGCTAGAAAGCAAGAAGAAAAAGAAGAAAATCTTTTGATGTGAAACCAAGTTTATAAAACTTTAATAGCAACATTTAGCTAAAAGCTTTAAAAATGTGTAGTAAATTGTAAAAAATCTTTTGGAAAAGCTTAAAACATTGGAAAATGTGTATACAAATTTGAATACAATTATTATTTTTAATACTGTATCACAATAATATACCAGTATCAATATAAACAATGAAGTGATTTCTTTCTGAGAAATTAATTCAAATGTACGACAATATTACTATTTTACATGATAAACTCTCATTGCCTATTTATTATAATAAAAATTCAATTTTTGAAAGCGATTGGATTGAAATTACTGTATAGTTACTAGGAATATCTGCTTCCAATACCGGAGGACTTGCTTAATGTCAGGTTTTCCAGATGGTAAAAAAGAATTTGAAATATACTATAAACAATTTTTCCTTATAGAAAATATAGAATAACAATTTAAATTTCACAAAATTGCATGGAATAATATACAGAAGTTCACAAGTGGACAGTGATTCTGATAACTTTTTTCATTGCACACTGTATAAAATAAAATTGCACATGAATATAAACATATTGAAAATAAATTATATAGACTTACATATATTTCATAGTAATATAAAACCAGAATAATAGAATTATCATCATTTGGCAAGATTAGGAGTAAAGAAAAAGTATGATTACTAAGATAAAAAATACTTAACAGAACAATTACTGTTTATTTGTTAATATTTATGGTAACTAAATGGTCTGTATGTCTTGCAAGCATGTTCTGCTGCTGCATACAGCAAATAGTACTATATTCCATATTTTGATAATTTTACCAGTTTTTCCAGTAATTAATTTATAGTAGAGTATACAGGTTACAATTCTATTATCATTATGAGCAAACTAGAAAGTTAAGTTTCTGCTTTGGAATTTATCTGGCTTTTCTGTCTTATTGCCTCATCAACCAGAGCAGCAGGATCGTTAAACAATGCTTTATGCTCCGACATGACTCCTGCCATAATATTGTTGGTCTTTCGTACCATTCTCTTTGACTTGTTTAGTACCAACTTTGGAATATCTTGTTGATTCCTCCATAATCTCCATTTTCTTGCAACTAATTTTTTCCGGAATCGTACCTTTTCTAATGTTTCTTTAGTGTTATAAGTTCTCTGAATTCGGCGAACGACACCGGAGACAACGCCATTTTCTACAAATCCTTCAAGAGCTAATCTTATTTTCTTAGATGAGTAGGTTTGAATGATGAGGGTCACAAAGACAAGAAGAATCGAAAGTCTGATCATCATGACAGCAACTATGAAAAAGTATGGTAAAGTCCAGTTATCTAGTGTTCCTTCTCTTGGCCCTCCCAGAAGAACTCTTAACAGAAGTTGAAGACCTTGTACCCAGGAAGAAAATGGCTCAAGAACACTGCCATACAGCACTTTACCAAGGACCACAAACAACGCCATCATCATTATGTAAATAGGCTGAGCACGGAGAACTTTCCTTAATACTGCTTTTAATAAATTTCTTAGTTGATTAAGACGAGGAATGTAGCGCATTAAGTCCAAGAAAAGCACAGTTGTGAGCATTAGCAGCAATGTTGCCAATGTATCAGCCAACTGCTTTTTATTAACCAGTTCATGTAAAGCAGCGACATTAACCTCAGCAAATGAAAGAGCTTTTAATGACTCGCTGTACATGTATGACGTGTAAATAGTTGCCAATGAAAGACAAACAAATATTAGATTACCAATATTGCTGAGCTTGTCATAGAATGCTCTGCCCTTTCGTTTCATTGCTCTTAGTATTGACATCAACAATAATAAAGTAAATCCAGCTAGGGCTATTAGAATGTACTGGTGCATAGCAGGTGTGGAATAACTGAGGACAGCATAATTTGCAAATGATTCTCCATTGCCACCAGGAGCGACTTCCATTACCAAAGTCACAAGGCAAATCAGACCAGTGTATACATTGATTACTGCAAATTCAACAAATACTGCTCGAGTGAATTGATCTATCCATTTGCTTTGGTGGAGGTTTTTGATAATTGCCAGCACTCTTCCAGAGGTAGGTCCAAGTTCAGCAGTGTAACCTGCACTAGAATAAGAAGCATATTTGCCATAGTAGGTTACACCTCCAGAAGACTCCTCTGGTGAGATGTAGTTATATCCAGGTGCTTGTGATCCACTAGTGGCATCCTCTGACCAAGAAGCAAAATGCTCTGTCCGATCTTCTGCTTCTGATGAAAATGTAACAGCACAAAGTGAATGCACCATTTTTGTTATATTCATCTTCCTGCAAGAATCTGAAAAGAATTTTAAATTTATTGGTCAAAGGTAACTACTGCCTAAAATAATGTTTAGTTTTAGACTACTGTATTTAAGTTCTCTTACAAAAATAGACTAATATGTTGACTTACCCGACAGTGACCTTTGAACTCTGAATTGTCTGAATCGAGGAGATCCAAGAAACTTAAGGTGATCATAAGATTCAATACTATTGATGACAACAGAAGCTGAAGGATGGAAAGTTTCATTTGCCCATCTAAAGAAATCGTCTCCTTTGGTTACCTGTATGAGGTAAAAAAAGCAATAAATATCATGCTTCATACTTTGGCATCTCGGGTGCCATATCTTAAAAATTGTCTCATGAGAACTATAGGGATGTTTGTGAATAAGTAACAATACATTAACCAAGATTCATAAAAACACTGTACCTTAAGAAACGATATCGAGTTGGTCTCATAGCCCGACACGAACATGGTCTCCGTGGCTTTCTTCATGTAGTATGCTGATGAGTCATTGGAAGAAAAGACTAACAGAAGCACCAATGCTCTCAACACACTTCTTCCAACTACTCTTACAACCATCCAGAAATGTCTCATTCTTTTTGTAGTAGCGTTTGGAAGATAGTTCATAGAACCATATACCTTAGAATCTGTAGAACTATGTTTGGATTTATGAAACCTTTTGAAAGCTTTTAAATTCCTTTCTTTAGTTAGAGGAGGAAAGATGTATCTAGTGTTCATAATCGATAACCTCTTCCAAAATATAGATCCCAGAACAGCTGTGAAGACCCATTGAATTGGCAATCTGATGATGTTTATAAGTACTGCTGATATCAAAGCAACTGTTAGATTCATTAATATTATGTCTGGATATGGTAAACAAAAGTAGATTATAAAGAAGCCAAGACCAGCAACTATAATCAGAGAAAGTATCCAGATGCAAATGGAAACGAACCAGGGTAGAGATCTCTTATGAACAAATCTTACAAGTTTTTCTAGTAAGATTGTAACACAAGATGGTCTATCAATCAGCATACGCTTTTGCTCAAGTGCTGCATGTAACAGTTTCTTTCTCTTCCATTGGTTTATTGGAAACCTTTCTCTTCTTTGTATTCTTGGTGTTTCTTCAGATTTCACCCTTTGAGACTTTTCCTCATCGTTTTTAGTCTTTAGAAATTTTTGTTTACCACGTTTGTTACTACCTGTAGCTGGATTATTCTTTGCATTGTTATTGTAATTGAATTCATTGTACCCTAAATCTTTCACTGTCCCTCTAAAACTAGGCGAAGAATTTGTGAGAAAAAATTCATGAAATCTTCTAGCAAAGTCACTTGGTTCCTGCATAATCTGATAGCCCTCACTTTCTGACATTACACCACTATCAAGGTCTTCCATAGATTCTGAATTTGATGACATTCCATCGCTGTCTGAAGAGTTCATTCCATTTAGAATATTACTAATTGATTTCACATCCTCAACTCTTGCATACTGATTTGACGACTCCGGCAATTTATTTTCTTTCTCTTCCTCAAGTGACGCTTTTGAGACAAATTCAATAAAACTGTGTTTATCACCACCTCCAGTTACAGCATCGAGTGATTCTTGTGGATTAGCATTTTGATTTATATTCAGCGCCGATTGTAAAATCTCTTCTTCTGATGATGTTGGATAAGATGATGATGAGGTAGTTTCAAAGCTACTTTCACTTTCAAACTCGTGCATCTTTTTAACACTAGGGTGTCTAAACTGTGACCATCGACGAAAAAAACTAGTAGCAGATTTTCCATCATCAGACACTGTTTTATTAGTGGTGTCATCCGCATCTCGAAAGCTGACAAAACTACTATTAGAAGGATACTCCTCTATGTCACCTTCCAACATCACATTGTCTACAGATAGATATGTCTCATGCTTCTTACGTTTTGGATTTGGTACTTGATCCTCTTCAACTGAAAATGAAGCTAAACGTGGTCTAATGGAACTGAAAAGTTGCATTAATGCCAACCGCACCGGAAATGACAAAAAACCTGCTTGCAAACCATACATTACTGAGGAAGTAGAGAAAGTGAATGGAATATCAACCTCAATTTCCCAGCCAAGAAATTCATGGAAGACAACACAACAGGAGATAATCATCATCACACTAACCAACCACGATACAACAAATTCAGCTAAAGTTAAACTACTTTCAATGGTTCTCCAGTGTGACCAGAAGCCATGATGGATTTCATCAGTATCAAAGAGATGCATCTTTCCTGCTAACTCTTTGTTTGTGGCTACTTTGAAAGTTTGCGGGTGACTGTTCTTTGACATCCAACAATTGCAAAATATGAAATATCGTACACCAGTCCAACAATCTTGAATACATGCATGGCTCAAATGCCTGTAAAAAAAACCCAGACTATCATTTATTATTATAATTTGATTAGGATAATTCTATACTCGTTGTTATAAACGTTGTTAGGATGCTCATTACTTCTAGTGTCAAAACTTACCATGAAGGTGTGTATCCATGGCCATCTAGACACACTGTAAGAGAAGTGATGTTTCTTAAAGGTTTTGGAGTTGACATTAGAAAAGCATCAACGTTTCCTTGTTTGAAGAATAAGTTTTCAGGGTTACACAGATGGTATAAAGCAGTTTTTCGAACTGATCTACTTGACATCTTCACATATATCTAGAAAAAGATAAAAAAGTGAATTACATTACTCTTATCAATATTAAATATACTACTCTGTGTAACTTGAGAGACCCCTATTATCATAGAGATATTGTAGAAAATACTGTAGAATTGCAGATTTCAAGTAAATAATTTCTTTTATTCCTAAGATTCTGACGTCTGTTTTCATGTATTTCTTGAAGATAAAGTCAAATCTAACAATGTGAACAGATAAAGTTCCACGATATATTTCCAAGACTTCTTTTCTTACCTCTGATGTTGTACCAGCGTCAATTTCATTGCCAGTGAAGAAGGTCACAAGATAATTATAAGGACCACTTTGAAGATCACCTCATAACATCTGAAAGTAAAAAAAGTGGCTATAAATGATATAGAACCATTATATTGAATATACCTTATTGTGCAATAGACCTATTATTGAACTGATATGAAATTCACTATTCAAAGGTAAAGATATGATATACTAGTACTTACTTTATTTTCAATATGCCTGTCAAGCCTAAGTGCTACTATTAGCAGTAACAGGAAGAATCCCATAACTCCTCCTAATATATAATATATAAGCTGACTTTCCTCAACAACTACTATGATTATTGTCTCTTCAACATGATATATCTGCTTCTTCTCTGCTACAAAGAAACTTCCACCATATGCTGTCAGGTGATTGCAGAGGCAGTGTGTGAAGGATGGCGTTGTCAGAGTTCCAACCTAAAGAGAAGAATACAACTTAATGTATTATATTTTTAGCTTTAAGTAGCCTGCAGTAATTTTTTAGACAACATTTATGGTTTAATTGTGAATGTATCAAAAGTAACCTGGACTGAAAAATGGAACACGAGACAAACATCTAAAAAAAGAAATGAGCTTAGCATAAAAATAAGTACAGTATGCCATAACCAGTAGGGGAAATTGGTTGCAAGGGGAAGGTATGTTTACAATAGAGCAGCATCAGGGCTACAAATGATTGAAGCACTGAAGTCAGATGTGACATCATTGCAGGCAAGCTTACCTCACATCCATGTGGGAACCACTGTTCATACGTTTCAGACCAAAAGAGACATCTGGCGTTGTAAACTTTAATATCAAAATCCACCTTCTTACGAGGATCGTCAGCATAGCTATCATTCACCGATAACACAGCATACTTATCTCTTTGTACTGGTTTAGGCCTTATAGCGAGGTAGTAGCTGCCAAAAGAGAATAGCTCATTCTCAGCTATGTACCAAGTGAAAGGGTTGGTAGTGACGTTGGCTGTTGAGTTGAATATTGATTCATACAGGTTGTGTGATGGTAGCGGCATTTCAATTCGGAGATCATATAGATGTGTTGTTGGCCGAAAACCAAACCTGTAATAGAAAATAGTTAAGTAAGTGTTTTTTCATTTAAATTATAAAAAAGTGGCATAATAATACTATATGCATAATTATAAGACAATCAGAAGTGTTGGAATACATTTTCTTGCTTTGATACCATGTCATATATTGTATATCAGCATCACCATGTTTTATATATCATAAAACAATAGTTTACCAGTACCAGTTTCTGTTTATGTAACTGACAATGCAAAAACCTTCTACATTCTATCTCCTCCACCTGGCTATTTGATTGGTTGGTTTTTTTTACAGTTCAAAATCTGACTTTCCTATCATCAGTGTTACAGTATTTTTTACTAATATGGTACCTTGAGCTTTCGCAACAATCAAAGTTATTTTGGTTCTGTAATTGTACGCTGCATACGATACAAAACCATAACACTGTACAAACAAACCTTAGCATTAAGCTCTGTCTACACTATCAAACTAGTTTGACAAAAAAGTGTGATGTGCCCAAATATGGTAGTGATATACCCAAATGTGGTAGTGATATGACATCATCATGTCCATATATGGGCACATCAAATTATTTGTCACATAAAGTTTGATGGTGTAGACAGAGCTTTACAATGAGACTAGGTCTTTTAAGACTTGAATGTTACAAATGATTACAAATGAACAACAAACTCACCGCAAGTAAGCAGTAAACTGAGTTGTAGGATCAATTGGCACAATGTCTATATGGATAGAACTGTACATCTCAGTAATGTTGAAGTTTACAAACAGCAACTCATTGGGTACAGTGCTTAATGTTTCAAATTCAATAGCACTTGACTCTCCTCTTGGTATCAACATCTCTAAGTTGGAGCTTAAGTCTGATATAATTAAGTTTTCTCCTAATTCAATGTAAAAAGAAATCTGAGTTATTAGGTCTGTGACAAAAAGTTTTGCAAGAAAAATTACTAGAATCATGTTTGAGTTTGAGACTTTAAATGCATAACCATGCATTTATCATAAAACTTCAGTGACCCTAAAAAAAAACTTTTTGGTTAGCCTAAACATTGCTACTCCATTATATTATTATTTTTCAATAAAAAAATAGATATCCACACATAGTTCTTTCTTTTTTTTTTTACCTTGTGGATTTTTCATAGTTAATGATACAATTGATGTCCTTACTTCGTACCCACTAGCATGCCATGTGTACGGGTTCTGTGGAGTTGTCATAACCTATATCAATATTGTATAAAAACAGTTACTTTATATACCAATGGCGAATTTGTCAAGCAGTTTAAGTCTAACAACACAAGATAGGTGGTACAAGTCTGTTTTTTAAAATAATCAATCAGACAATAGAATATTTTGTAACAACCAATGGCAAAAGGTACTTAGTATGCTGGAATCTGATTGGTCAATTGTCAGAGATCAATTCTAAAACTTTTGAATGACAACTAGCTACATACCTGTACCATAAGTTCATCTCCATATTTGGTATGTATCTCACTTAGCACATCTCGGGGTACTTTGAACCAACTTCCATCAGGGTTCATATAAAATCTTAGGCCTAAGGAATGCAAGTCTTCCCTCTTCAGAAGCAGTGACATATGGTCTGACTGAAGCAATACTGCTTCTTCCCCTGGAACCTTGTGTTTCAAGATGAGACTAGAAACCCCATCAACAAAGGCTAGCATTTTTCTGGTTATATTTCGACTCTGTGGAAATAGTGTAGGAAGGAATTTGAAGTAGAAGAATATAGAAGAACTAAATTATTATTCTGACAAAGTTGATAAGACAATGTTTTAAAAAAGCCTCACTTTTTGCAATTGTTCTGGGATTGGTTCGTTTTCTTTGTCTTTTTCCGCTGCGGCTTTGACGTCATCAGCCAACAGTGCTAAAAATAATTATGTCACATTTAGTAAATTCTCATCATCAAGGATCAAGATAATACCATTACTACATATAAAACTAGGTTCTATGACCTTTGCTTTTATCCTACCTTTGGTCATTCCGAGCATGGATGGAATATCTTTTTTATTCTCTTTCACCACAGCATTAGTATTAGCAAAGTATTCATCCCAGGCTTGCTGATCATTGCTTAGATTATTGTAATAATCGTCACTTCGATGATTCGCTGCCTTTAGTAAGTTTGATGCTCCTGTGAAAACAAACTCAAAATTAGACTAGAATTATTTATTTAAACTAGGAATTAGTTACGGTAATATGTTTTAATAGTTACTAAATTAATCTAACCTTCAAAGAAGTTGGTTGATATTGCAAATACACTTTCTTCATTCAATTGGTCACTGAGGTCTGTCTCCAATATCCTCAGCATGTCTGTATATTTCTCTGAGGATTTAACCTGTAAATAAACAAAATCAAGAACTAAAAATGAAAACTGATTAAATGGTTGAATAGTGTAGGACTAAACAGTAACACTTACATGCTTCATCATCTCATGGACACTATCTACTGTATATAAGCCTCACAACTACACAGACCGTTTTTTAGATAATATGGAGAACAAGTCATCTAATTTTCCCAGATATTAGGGAGCTTACGACTTACAATGACCTAGGACCTAGTTATGTCATGTAATTTCCTTGCTCTATTCCTTGAAATAACATTATATAAGTCACAAACTACCTGTGTTTGAAAGCTCAACTCCTCTGGCTCATTAATAATCTGAGGTAGCACCGATGATGTTTGCTGCAAAGATTTCACTGTCTGCAGTACGATATTGTCAACATCATCCACAAGCTTTGATCGCACCTACACAAAAGCAAATATCAACCAAGTAAGGCTGGTGTTCATTCCCAGTTTCGATTGAGCACCACACAAACAACAGAATAAGGAACTATAACTTTATAAATACAGAGGGGAGGACATGTAGAAAAGCTGTACAAGTAACAGATAGATGCATGTGATTTATGAGAGCAATTAAAATTGATTAACCACTGAAAGTTATGGTAGGAGGAATCTGCTTGAATCTTTTAAATGATTGGAAAATTGCAGCTGTATATTACTGGTAACCGCCGGAATTTAACCTTTAACTGTGTTAAAATACCTGCTGGTTTATTTGACTGTCCCATGTTCCATGATCCTGTCTTGACACTTGATTCAGCATGACTGCGAGGTCACCAATGTACTTCACAGATGTCTGTGTGTCTCCCTTTGCTAATAATTCATCTAACAAGGTAGTTGATTGGTCAGAAGTCAGAGCTAGCAACTTGGACTCTACCACTTCAGGTATAGGGGCTGTTACCTAAAAAGCAAAAATGATAAATTGTGATTGGGTGTTGTACAGTAATGTCAAGTTAAAAATAATAGAATTTATTGATTTATACATACCTGTACTTGTAAAGTAGTTTCAACAAATGTTCCTAATGCATCAGTCACTTTAATTAGAATCTGTACAATGTCACCGTCTCCTTCACCTGCAGGCAGAGTGAACAGCTGAGTGTTGCTCTCTGGGCTATGGTAGATCAGAGTATACAAACTTGTCAGTGTGTCTGCTGGTCCATGATTGTAGAAGAAACTATAACTTAGAGGCAGCTCTTGAGTCGTATATCCATTGCAACTAATGGAGAATGATGTGTCAAATGATATTCCTGATTTAGGAATGATATCGCATGTTCCTGCCTGTGGCAGTGACCCGACACTGACCTCATAGTCTGCACGTCCAGCCACATACATGTCATCCCAGTTTGCACTAAGAAAGACTAGCAAGGATTCTTCTGTTTGCGTTAGTAATGTGGATGAAAGAACCACAAAATATTTGCTGTTAGAGTCTTCAAAGGAGAAAAATAGCAATTTTATTAAGATTATAAAATAATAAAACACTTTTACTAGTTTAATTTAAAGGATTCTCAGCTCATTATTATATAATATTCTTTCTAAGTGATATACTTGCCTGTAATGTTACCACTAACAGCTCCAGACAATGGCATGTACCAATTGTAGTGGATATTTTTGGTGGTGTTGCCACAGTTTTGACAAACAGCTTTCACCACAAGCCGGTGAGATGGGCTAGTTTTGTACTTACAATTCTCAATGCATCTAAAAAAATGGAATTATGTACAGCTAATGAGAAGATTAAGTATCTCACCCAGCCTAAATCTATACCACCTAAGCTAAATTATATTTTAAAACATTAAATTTAGCTTAATTGTCTTTTATATTCCTTCTAGTATCCTTTAAAATATCTTTACCACCCTTAATTATTTATTACCTAACAAGTTTGAAAATAAAATTACATAATTTCCATAGTAGGTATATTGCCACTAATGAGTGTAACCTCCTGCTCAAATGTTGCCCTCTTTCGTCCCTCCTTGGTAACATTGATTGAGAATATATAGACATCAGTTTGAATGAGACTATTCATGGGGATAGTTTGCACCAATATTCCTTGTACAAAGCCATCATTCCCCTCTCGAAAGCATCCATTACCTATTTAAAGGAGAGGTCATTTAATATTTAGTATAAATTTACAACTAGGTAATAGATATGGAGGTGATGTGTCTGGAACTGGAGGTGAATGGTTGAAAAGATGGATGTGAGGAAAGAGATTAAAGAACATACACCATATCCTACCTGATGATATCTCATTTAGAAGTCTGCATGACCATGAAATGCTGAGCTCTTGATTCCAGGGCAAATTAGTTCCCAAGCCTTCAGCTATAGCATCACTACTTCTGGTAATATTAATTTCATCAGGATCATAAGATAAAGATGCATTTAAAACCAAGCTTTCATTCCTGCTAAGCGTGACAAAATGTCCACCAGAGAGTTTGCCAACAAGCTGTGAAGGAACCACTTCTAAGTATGTATGATTAGAATTGCTGACATGTGCTTGGTTGTCCATGGTAACAGTAAGTTGGATAATGTAGCCACCATAATCAAGAACTGCCCTTGGAAGTATAAGCTGGGCTTGATCAAGCAAGACATCGTTTGGTAGAGGGTACCTACTTAAGTCATTGATTGGCAGTGGTTCTAGATTAAAGAACTCAAGGACATATACAGACCAATTGATGGTGACAGAAATGGTTTTCTGGCAGAAGACGGAAATGTCTGAAGACAAAATGATGTTGAAACTCTTTCTAATTGTCAAGGGATTACTGAAGTTTTTGCTGCCACCAAGTATGATGACTTTCGGTAGCTGACATGGTTCTTTAGTGATTGGTAAATATGTTGTCGCAAATGAAGATGATGCAAAGTTGAATCCAAATACATCAATCTTGTAGTTATTGGTGGAGTTAAAAGTAAGATTAAAAGTCGTCACAGCATGTGTAAAGGGATCAAATGGAAGGAATAAATTATCATCCATGATTTCCAAAGCTTCTTTGATGGAATTTTGATCCGATAACGGAGTTTCCAGATAATAAGTCATGTTTACCTCATTTGGCACATCCAAAATATATGTTGCTGATGTACCAGCCTGTGCAACAAAGACAACAACTGTGATTGGTTGATATTCAGGTGTAGGGCCACTATGTGCAAGAAATAATCCAACCACAGCCTTCTGAATAAAGATGTCTGTAGTGCATTCTATTGATCCAAAAATGTTGTTGGAATACAATCTGACTGCGTAGCTTTTAGCGGTATTGTATTTATGTGGAGTGTATAAATCATTTGTGAAAAGAACTCCACCATCTCCAAATATCCATCCATATCTAAGTCCAGTACCATGAGTGTGATTAGCAGATAACACCACTGGATGTTTTATGGGGAAGTAGTTCTTTGCAGGACCACTGCCACGAACTTCATTCCCTCTTCTATCTACGTAATATGTGACAATGTCACAGCCTTCAAGTGGTTCTTGTGTCTGAACAGTAACTGTTACAACTTGTTCACTGGCCAGGTTGTACACAGTACCAGTAACTGTGTATATCCCAGGAATATAATTATGTTTTATATTTAAGATTTCCTCTTTGGTATTATCAGTTGCTGACGATTCATCAACTTGACACTGCGATTCAAAGTTTGGGAGCGACGCGTCTGAGCAATCAATAGATGTCTTTCGAAGAGTAGAAATATGGGGAATGGCATCCAAAGCAGTTGAATAAATTTCTGATCCATCTCCAAAATCAATTGCAAGTGTTGCATTGGTGGGTAAAGTTTTAAAATACTTGTTCCAATGCATGTCAATTATAATTGTACCATTAGGGTATTCAACCTTACTGTCTTTGGTACTGATACTGAATCCATGGATTTTGTTCTGAACTGCGATTAAAATTGGCGTACTAGTAAACTCGTTAAAATGATTTGATGCAACGACATGCATAGCATACAATCCAACTTGAGAATAAAAATGGGAACGGGAATCAGATATTGAACCTGATGATTCATTTAAACGTGTTTCAACAACATAATTTGTTCTAAAATACCATTCAAATGTCACATTTGTCCCAGTTTCTAAGGATACAAAACAGGTGACAATTGAACCTACAGTGACATAAGGAGGGTCAGCCCAAAATTCTAAGCCCGTCACACGGTTTTGAACGTACAGTTGTTTGGTAAGGAACAACTTCTCTGTGACCTTGTTGTCTGCTGTAATGGTTAAATCAACCCATCCTGATTGGTTGATGGCTGCTGATGGTATGACACTAAACCCATTTATACCATTGATGTACGCCGAAAAAACCAACCCTGCATATAAAATATCTGAAGACACATCTGTGCCTGTTTCAATAGTGAAATTCACCAAAAAGTCTTGCCCATATTCTATTACAGGAGTGACGTTATATGCCAGCCCTGTGATTGGCTCTTGAACATGAATATGTTTATAGACTTCTACAGGTGGATAAACATAATTACTACAGTTCAATAGTACGTCATACTCATTTACTGTATCATACGTGTGAATCACCGGTTCGTAGTACATGGTACGATCTATAACATACGTTGAACCATCACCAAAATCCCATGTACAGTTGAACATATTTCCGCTTGACTTTTCCAAATAGAAGAACATTGGTGTACCAACAATGACTGCATCATCAGAATGAATTCCCAAGTCTTGAATCATCTGTGGTATCGGTGGCAAGAAAACCATGTAGGTTTCGTTTGCAGACACAACACTAACGCTCAGATGGTTAGTTGCAAAAACAGTCACAACATGCGGACCGAGCTCAATAAACATATGCTTGCAGAATAGTCTAGTTGTCACAATTGGTGCTGAACCATCATGATAATCGCACGTATATTCTACGTTTGTTCCTTGTTCGATGGTGATCTTAATCAAGGCCGATCTGTCTGTATGTATGCTGCTGTTGCCTTGAATATAAGCTGCAAGACCATGTATTGGGTGTTCAACATGAGCCATTGTGCTAACTGTATAACCATTTAGCTTGTTTGATGCTGTTACTGTAATATTGTATGATCCAGGTTGTTGGTAACGATAATACATAGTATATGAGTTACCTACTTCAGTTTGTAGAAAATCATCTTCCACACCATCTCCTTCAAATGCAAAAATATAATGAAAAGTTAGTACTTGATCATTTAGAGTTTGAAATTCTAAAGAATTATTACAGACAATGGTTTTACCATTTCACCTTTCAAATAGTTGCACTATAACAACTTTGATAACTACTTTTAATTTTATCTTGAGCAAGTTATTGTTGGAAGTTTTACATTTTCTCAATTTGTTAAATTGAATTAATATTTATTTGTATACTTGTAAACCCTTGAAAGCTTATGAGACCCTTGTTTATACAGTATACCATAGGTTATATCAAGTTAATTGGAAACTTTTCTTCTTTTTCATAACATGCCACTCAACTACACAGTGCTCGAGAAAAGAAATATAAAACATAATTCTAAGCATGCACAAATCTTTTTTGCTTGCCACCTGATGTCAAATGGTGAGTTGTAAAAACAATTCTCATATAAATATGATATTAAGCAATATTAAACAAAAAGCAATTGCTAACCTAAATTAATCTTGAATTCAATATCAGTTCCATACTCAATGGCCCATGATATGATGGTCAAGTTACCAGGCGTGACTGGCATAACGTCATGAAGTAACGTTAGACCCACTACATGCTCTTGCGTGTATAGCTCTTGAGTGACAGACAACTTACTTACAAGATTTGTTGCCGTAAGGATGACATCATATTTTCCTGAAAAATAAGTTTTACTTTAATTTGATTTATATAATTTATTCATTTTTTAAATACCTACAGAACGTTTGCTAGTCTTTACAATACAGGAGCAGCTCATTAGAGAGGGTTGATTGTTTAGCCTTGTTGTTCATATGTAGTGTTTCAACCAATCACTAGAGAATAAAATGTTTGATCCATAACATAATAGTCCATGTAAATCAAGGTGAATGCTTCTTACCTGCATCTCTGTAAACGTATTGATGTTGAAATTCTGTTGTTGTGTAGCGAAGTCCATCACCATAATCCCACTCCAGTAACACATCATGGCTGTCTCCAGCAAATGGCAGTACAGTAAAATTGAATATATTCCCTGCAGTCAAGATAAAATGAAGAAACAATTAATGGCTAAGGGTATCATAAATCTACGAGAATGTCTTGAGTATTTGGAGAATACTATACAATCCTTGTGTAATGTACACAACAATTTGCGTCAATCCTCAATTAACTCAGATGTTTTTATGGCAAATATTCCTACCTTTTACTGATACAGTTGGTGTAAATTCTAACTCTACAATGGCTTCTTGAACAACAACGAACGTGCTATTTACACTATTGCCCCATGGGTTCTCTATAAAACATGTAATGTTGAATGTACCCTCTGTTGCATAGGTGTGACTACCTGGATGATAAGATAGTTACAGCTCATTAAATGTCTTACACAATTTCACCAATTAAAAAACACATGTTGTGTATACAAAAACACATATATGCAAATCCAAGTACACTGATTAGAAAATTACAATGCAAAAGATTTTAGGACATTAGGTTCAAGTACAGCACTTCGTTACACATATTTTACAATCCATCATTTAAATGCACTTACTAGTATAATCAGAATCCATCCCATCAAAGTTTCCTTTAAATGGTCCATCAGCACTACCGTCGCCCCAGTCAAAGGTGATCAAAACACTGCTACCTTTTATTGCAGTGCATTTACAGTCCAGCGACTGTGCCCTCACATGAGGTGTAACAACATGCATGTAGGTAGCTAAAAACAAAAATGATGTATCATACTACTGCAGAGAAAACGTTTTGCTATGTGGGAAAATGGTTAGGGATTTGAAATGGCATGCAAGATTGAAGTTGATACCTTCTGTGCCTTCTTGTTTGTTTCTTTTTAGGCAAGAAAATTGACTGGGGATACTTGGGAAGGGATGAAGAATCTTTAAACAAAAAGTGGGGGAATAATCTCAGCACAACTCTATCTTTCTTAAGGGTCTCTTTAACTACAGTACTCACCTTCTATAATTGTATCAATTTGAACAGAAGTTGTTCCAACCACTGAACTCACGCTGTTATATGCAGTAACAGCTACGGTAAATATGCCTGGTACTATATAAATATGAACAACAGTGCTGCTGTTGGTAACGTTTATACCATTACCATCACCAAAGTCATAAGTATACCAAATCTTGTTACCGGTGTCAGTAGAGACTGTTACCTCAACCACCCTATGCACCATGTTATCATCGCATGCCACCTGTGTGTTGGTAACGCGTTCCTGGACTTCTACCGGCACATATTTTGACAACATCCAAGACACAACGTTTGATACATTCACTTGGACACTATAGTAGTTGGCCATGTTATACACATGTTTAGTATCTGGCTTTTGAGTTGTATCACCAAATTGGTCACCATAAAACCAGTCAAACTTGACATCATTGCCTCTTGTCCAGGTGACAACGTAATCGATATCATCGGTTGTGGCAAGAACCTCTGTTTTATTATGCAAGACAACTCCTTCCACAGGATCCTGTACAATAATAGACTTTGTATCTTTCACTAGTGGATAGTTCTTAATAGTGCATGTGACAGGGTAGACACCATAAGAAGTGTAGTTGTGATACATAACACCAGTATCAAACACGACAGCAGTTGAATCATCACCAAAATCCCAATGGAATTCAAGACCTTCTCCAGAATGCCATGTAACTCTGCAGAACATAGGAACTGGAATATCACTTGTGCCATAATCCGGAATTTCTACATAGTTTGGCTTCGCAACTGTCACTTTAAATGAATGATCTAAAATACTGGCTATGTTGTCGGATCGAATGGAAACTGTATAAGTTCCAGGATTATTATAGTAATGGCTATATGTTGTTTCTGACTTCCAGTCTCCAGAGCCTTGGCCATCACCATAGTCCCAGATATACTGAACAACATTCCCAGATGTTATAGCTGAGCTAAAATTGAACCAGCAACCAGCTAGAACAAGATTCCAATCTTGTGTTGTGTTATCATTAGGATACAAGTCAATACTGCCATTCAGACCCAAGATTCTATACCTTGCAATAGTTAGAAGAGTCACATGTTGAGAACTGATGTTGTTATAAGATTTCACTAATATCGTGTAATTGCCAATTTCATCAAAATGGTATGACTGACTGTCTGGAATCTTAGCATTTGGTTTATCAACGATGTCATTAGTTAGATAAGGAGCACTTCGGATTTCTGTCCCATTGGGAAAGAACCATCTGAATCTTGCAAATGTACCTTGCGTTATTTCTACCTTCATTGGGTACAGCGCATCGGTACAAGCGTAATAGATACCCAGATTGCGGGTGAAGTCCAAGCCTTCAATGCTTAAGATACGATACTGCGATGCCACTCTTCTTGATGGCGCTTTTATAACATTTCCAAGCCTGTTGTTAAATTCAACATCTACTGTAAACATCCCTGATTTACTAAAGCTGTGTTGTATCCATGTTCTTGTCATTTTTGACATATGTGCTCGTAAATAAAAACTACCATAATATTTCTGAAATGTATCGGTGTAATATTCGTCTTGTTGCACTAGCAAAGGCTTCTTAATAAAGAAGAAACGTTTTAATGCATCAAAAGAATGTGCTATTTCTCCTATTAGTGGGTAAGCTGCCTTTGGGTAGTAGTCTGGGAACTTCTGTTGGTACGTTGTAAAGCCTAAAACATCATGTGGTTTCAAAGAGATCCTTTCAGTATCTTGTACAGTAAATATGTTATAACCTTCCATTAGGTAAACAATTTTTGAGCCGACAAGTTTATAGGGAATTATATTATTGTCATCAGGTCCAGTGTCAATACAGTCGCCAAAGGTGTACGAGTAATTATACCAGATATGTGTAGTAGTTTGATTGCAACCGTTGGAACTATTCTCTGTTCTATTACCTGCAGACACTGTAAAGTTACTGGTGATGTTACTACTTCTGGTCAGGTTACTTGATGTGCTGATGTTACCAAATGATTGGTTGCTATAAGTGCATGAGTTGTTCAGCAGAACCTCTGATTCATGATATATGTGGTCTTCTGTAAATGGTTGACAGGAACCTTTATTAATACAGAAGGCAGTGTCATTTCGACAGATACGTTCTGTGTCTGGAGGGCATGGCCAGTAACGATTGATACAAGTGCGGTTGAAAGTGCAGTACTTTTCTCCTGATTTGCAAAGTGGCCTAAAAACCTGAGAAAATTCATTATTGAAATTAGTATTTATTTACTCCATTTATTTTTTTTCAGTAGAATCCTGACTAAAAGGAGATCTTTAAGACCCAACCAAGTTGTCCCCTTAATCGGTTGTCCTCTGAATAGAGGTTGGCCGTAATATTAAAACATATATTGCCCCTTGTTTGCTTCATGTGAAAGTGAAACAAATAACTTTGATATTGAAGTTCTTTAGACATATTAAATATCAATGCATAGATTGGTTGACAGACATAGTATAACAGACAGTATAACCATAGTGAAAATAAAAAAAAAGAGTTTTGCCATGAAAAATCAGTAAATAATAGTAACCACCCTTCACAAACCTGCAAAAGGATCTGGCCTTCGCTGACTGCATACACTTCCCAAGCTTCAAGTTTACCATCCTGTTCAATTTCCAAATATGGTATGATGTACACACCATGAAAATCATATGCTGGCTCAACTGACGTTATGTTTCTCTGCACAAAGTCCCCAATAATGAAACGTTGTGCATCTTTATTAAAAAAATTGGAGCACAAAATATCAGATATTAATTGATAGTGAAAATTGAAAGCAAGGATGAATAGTTATAGAATTCTAGTGGTACATCAATACAAATATATTTACTTTTGTACTTAAGGTTATGTTAAGGATGCACTATCTTAAAATTACTTAAGTTTATAATTCATCTCAAAATGTCTGTCAACTGAAAAGAATCGCCTACTGTCACTAACTTTGTGTTTTTACATTAAAGTGCAGAAAACCAATTACCTGCGACATTCATAGTTGCTGTATTGGTATCATCATTGAAATTCCAAGTTACCTCTAGACTAGTACCTTGACCGGCATCGCTGAAACAGGTGGACGGATGGTCAACTTCCACAAATGGGTCACAAGTGGTTGACAGATCTAAAAGAAAAAAGAGTGGTAAATTTAGTGTACTGTATAAGTATTTGACAAAGGGCAAATATTAGGAGAATTGTGAACGGATGGTCAACTTCCACAAATGGGTCACAAGTGGTTGACAGATCTAAAAGAAAAAAGAGTGGTAAATTTAGTGTACTGTATAAGTATTTGACAAAGGGCAAATATTAGGAGAATTGTGAACGGATGGTCAACTTCCACAAATGGGTCACAAGTGGTTGACAGATCTAAAAGAAAAAAGAGTGGTAAATTTAGTGTACTGTATAGTATTTGACAAAGGGCAAATATTAGGAGAATTGTAATGGTTATGTAATTGAGTGTGTATAATTTTGCAGTGTTACTTTTGTGAGTTCAAATGAATGTACTCATTGTAATAATAATGGACAACTGATTGAAAATGCACTCGTTTCAACAAACCTGAAATAGGTGCTTCGACAAAAACTTCCCTTCGAGCTTCCAGAGGTCCTGAATCAGCATTCCATACCAATGAAAACACAAGATACACATTCACTTCAACATAGATGTGTGGCTGAGGTTCTGGCATAGTGACTGTAACACCAGTTGTATCGCCAAAGTCAAAGGCATAGAACGATCCGTCTGTACCATATCCTAAAGTGATTAATATATCACTTGGCTGAAATACTTCAAGATAACCTAAAGGAACATTGAAATAAATAGGACAATCCATAAAAGTAGTATTGAAAAATTAAATAGAAATAAAGCTTTAAATAAAGAATTAACAGGTGAATTTTATGGGTGGCCTAGATTTAACATCTTTGTTATGTTTATTATACTTATTTCAAAACAATTGTTCTGCTTCACTGTTGAAAAATAAGCGATGTTATTATAAATGGTTTATATTGTATAAACATAATATGAGTTTGAAACCAGATATTTTAAGGTGATTGACAACAACAGTCTAGTACAGTAAGAGGTTTCTTTATGGTGTGGGTATGCTGTAACTAAAATGAGCTTGAATAAAGTAAGGCTTATTTAATTAGCTAACCTGGATCAGAAATTGCAAAATCTTTTACCGCTGTTGCTGTTGAATAAACACTACCAAAGCCAGGCCCTCCACAAAATGACACCTGGTCTCCTGAACACCTGTAAATGCAACCTGATTGTGAGCCATTGCTGTGCTTTCCTACGCTATCACTGCACATACACAAGTAGCCTTCCTGCAAAGCTGCATGTGCAAAATCCATGGACTTGCAGAGAGCTGTACAAAGATGCGGTTCGGCCTGATCATAACTGAGGTCACCTCCTGCTACATTAAATTCTCTGTCATTGGGGTTCTCTTTAAAACAACCTTCATAAGAACCTTTGGAAACAAAATATTGTACAAATATATAAACAAAGAAATACCAACCACACATACCAGATATTGACTATATATAGGCCTATTAATTACGCCCACAATTCGCTAACCTCCTAACCTCGTCGGCTAGCCTAGCTAGCTAGTACTACTTTTTAAGCCTAATAAAGGCAAGCCTACTTGTTGTAAACTTTAATAGATAGTAACAATATACATTAGCAGTAGCCTACTAGCCTAGGGCCAGGCCTAACTAGGCTAGGTCCTAGGCCTACCTACCTACTAGTACTAGGCCTAGCTATATTTGTTAAAATGTGCTCTCATTGTACAATAAATGTTACCAATAGCCTACTGGTCATTCACCTATATATATTCCTGTTCCTGTTCTAAGAAATAGATGATATACCGGAACTGTCCCCAGACCACAAAGCAATCCATCATTGCTTTGCTCACTCCTTAAGATGATAACATTCTTCTATGTGAATCACTCTTCCATATTTATTCCTACTGTGTAGATGTGTACTTTGTATAGTTTATTACAATAAAGTTATTATAGTTCTAGATAGAACATTTGTATCTGCGTCAAATACTGTTATCGATATGGCTCACAATCCTACAACCTTAACAGGTTATGGGCCCAGTAAACGGCTTTTATTTAATGGAGACGAAACTAAGTACGAGTTGTGGGAAGTCAAGTTTCTAGGACATTATTATGCACATACAAAATTTAAGTAAAATTATTGTACCGGAAAGCGAAGGTGGAGTAGCCGCTCCCGATGAGGCGAAGAATACTAATGCATTCGCCGAACTTGTGCAGTACCTGGACGATAGAAGTCTATCTTTGATAATGAGAGACGCAAAGAATGATGGAAGAAAGGCTTTAGGAATCCTGCGGGAACATTATTTGGGAAAAAGTAAGCCAAGAATTATATCACTATATACTGAGCTTACCTCATTAAAAATGGACGAACATGAACGTGTAACTGACTACGTTATTCGTGCAGAAACAGCAGCTACAAGTTTAAAAACTGCTAAAGAACAAATCAGCGACAGTTTGCTTGTGGCTATGGTCCTAAAAGGACTACCTCAGCGATTCCGGACATTTGCAACCGTGATAATGCAAAAAGAAAAGGAGATAAACTTTACCGATTTTAGAATTGCGCTGAGAAGCTTTGAAGAGTCGGAGAAGGCTCAAAGAGAGACAAAAGATGATAGTGTAATGAAAACACTAGAAAATGAAAGAATTGTATGTTTTAAATGTGGGAAGCAAGGACATAAATCTTTTGAATGTAGAAGTAAACAGGATCGAGGAAGGTGGTGTAAAGTATGCAAGAATAAAACGCACGACACCAAGTTTTGCAGGAAGAAAAGTAAAAAGTCACTGCGGCAAAATCAGTGCAGCTGGAAAAGGATGAAACTGATGGAGTTGAATTTGCATTAAAAGCAAGTATTAATAGTAATTTATGTAATGGTAATTTATTAGTAGATTGCGGGGCAACATCCCATATCATAAATTATAAATCAAAATTTATAAACCTTGATAAGAGCTTCAATCCAGATACCCATTTCATAGAATTGGCTAATGGCACTAAAACAAATGGTGTAGTCATTGGTAAGGGATCAGATGCTAATGTTCTAATATATGATGTAAATGGCAATCGACACAAAGTCACTCTTGAAAATGCTTTATATGTTCCCTCATATAAACAAGATATTTTGTCAGTTCAGGCTGCGGCCAGTAAGGGAGCACAAATTAATTTTGAAAAATATTCAGCCCAACTTAAGGCTCCTAATGGCTCTATTTTCAATATTGTAAAGGAAAATAGATTATATTATTTAAATACTTGTAATGATGATTCAGTTAATATGACTTGTGACTTACAAGGTTGGCACAATGTTTTAGGGCACTGTAATTATGATGATATATTGAAACTACCTAATGTAGTAGATGGTATGAACATACAGGGAAGATGTGATAAACCCAAAATTTGTGATATATGCACTATTAGTAAAATGACGCAAAGTAGAAATAGAAAGCCTGATGTCCGTGCAAACAAACTCTTAGAATTGGTCCACACAGATTTGGTTGGACCAATTGACCCAGTCTCTAGAGAGGGATTTAAGTATGCCATATCATTCACAGATGATTATTCAGGAGCTGTGTTTGTATACTTCTTGAAAAATAAAAGTGACACTATATCTGCCACAGAAAGGTTTCTGGCAGACTCTTCCCCACTGGGAAATGTAAAGTGTATTAGATCAGACAATGGTTCTGAGTTCACTTCAAAGGAGTTTAACTCACTCCTTACAAAGAATCGTATAAGACACGATACTTCTTCACCCTACTCCCCTCACCAAAATGGGACTGCCGAACGAAACTGGCGAACATTATTTGAGATGGGTAGATGTTTGATTGCACAGTCAAATTTAGGCAAAGATTTTTGGCCATATGCAATTCTAACTGCGGCATATATACGTAATCGATGTTTTAACAATCGTGTACAACAAACTCCATATTTTATGATGATGGGTCGAAAACCCAATTTGTCCAACATGGGAGTATTTGGATCTGAATGTTATGCATATAAGCAAGACAAAAGTAAATTAGATGATCGTTGTATTAAGGGTATATTTGTTGGATATGATAAGTACAGCCCGGCTTATTTAGTATATTTGCCTGAGAGTGGAAAGGTAATGAAATATAGAATTGTTAAATTTAACACAAATAAGAGTGTTGAGCAACAGATCCAAACAGAAACCGATGATGACGATTACATTCCATTAGATTCCAATAAGGGTAAAACTGATAATTCATCTGATATTGATAGGATACTGGAGACTACTGATCCATCCAATCTAGAACCCCAGCCTGAGGACCAAAGGGTAATTAATGAATCGGGTAACGAAAATGTACGGTATCCAAGACGGGAGAGAAAACCTCCATCGTATCTTGAGGATTATGCTACCAATTTAGAGGACAATAATGACCAATTATTATCCAGTATTGATTATTGCTACAAAATTTCAGAGTTTCCTCAAACTTTTAGGAAAGCTATTAATTCACCAGAGTCCAAGTATTGGCAAACTGCAATGGCAGACGAAATGAAATCCCTTAAGGAAAATAACACATTCACTTTAACTACCCTACCCACAGGTATGAATTCAGTGGGAGGACGATGGGTGTACACTACTAAAGAAACTGCCGATGGTTCAAAGAACTATAAGGCAAGATATGTTGCAAAAGGGTATAGTCAAATAAAAGGTGTAGATTATAATGAAACATTTGCTCCAACTGCCAGTATGACATCCGTACGTATTTTGATGCAAATTGCAGCACAACATGATCTGATTTTACATCAGATGGATGTGAAAACTGCTTATCTTAATGCTCCAATTGATTGTGAAATTTATATGGAGCAAGCAGATGGTTTTGAAGTCCCTACAAATTCTAACAAAAAGTTAGTATACAAATTAAATAAATCATTGTATGGTTTGAAACAATCTGGCAGAAATTGGAACAATGTATTGCATACTTTTCTATGTGAAAATAATTTTGTACAAAACCCTGTTGATCACTGTGTATACACTAAATATGTAGAAAATGAGATGATTGTACTACTCATATGGGTTGATGATTTAATTATTGCGACAAGTAATGAGTCCATGATGACAAATGTTAAAGAAATGTTAAAAACTAAATTCCATATGAAAGATCTTGGTAAACTTTCATATTTTCTTGGTATTGATTTTAAACAATCCAAAGGTTCCGTAAAAATGAATCAAAGTCGATATATAGCAAAAATGCTAGACAAATTTGGAATGACTGATTGTAAACCAAGGTCTACTCCATGTGAACAGAAACTAGAATGTAATAGCCAGGAGGCCATTGACCCTACAAAATATCATGAAGTTGTAGGTAGTTTAATTTATGCTATGACATGTACCAGGCCAGATATAGGCTGGATAGTTACAAAGTTGTCACAATATTTGTCAAATCCAAAAATTGAACACTGGGTGGCAGCTAAACATGTGTTAAGATATCTCAAAGGTACAATTAATCATGAGTTGTGTTACAGTAAGTGCTCTGAAAATTTAAGATTGATGGCTTATAGTGATGCTGATTGGGCATCATCCCCAGAGGACAGACGTAGTACTACTGGCTACTGTTTTAGTTTTCAAATAATTGTGGTCCACTTATTTCCTGGAAATCAAAGAAGCAAACCACAGTAGCACTGTCATCATGTGAATCTGAATACATGGCACTAGCTGCAACAACTCAGGAATGTTTGTATCTTACACAACTATTAGATGGAATTGTTAGCGGATATCAATATGGGCCTATTCAAATTTTTGAAGATAATCAAGGCACAATTGCCCTAACTAAAAACCCAGTAAGTCGACAAAGGTCCAAGCACATTGACATCCGATATCACTTCATACGAAATGTATTAAACGATGGTAAAGTAAATGTTGTTTACTGTCCAACAGCCGAAATGGTTGCTGATATATGACTAAGCCAGCAACAAAATTTAAGTTAAGTAAATTTAAGAATTTTATTTTTGGACAATGATGTGTTGCGATATACACACGTTACACAATGTAATAATGTAATACATTTTATAAAATTAATATGGTAAAATTAGAGTAACATTTTTATACTTTTATAATTTGATGAATATGCATGTTGTATTATATTTGATTTTTAATATTATTAGTATTACTGTAAAATTAAGAAAAATGAGAACAAGTGGGAGTGTTAAAATGTGCTCTCATTGTACAATAAATGTTACCAATAGCCTACTGGTCATTCACCTATAGATAAGTGAAAGTTCCTGTTCTAAGAAATAGATGATATACCGGAACTGTCCCCAGACCACAAAGCAATCCATCATTGCTTTGCTCACTCCTTAAGATGATAACATTCTTCTATGTGAATCACTCTTCCATATTTATTCCTACTGTGTAGATGTGACAGTGTACTTTGTATAGTTTATTACAATAAAGTTATTATAGTTCTAGATAGAACATTTGTATCTGCGTCAAATACTGTTATCGATATGGCTCACAATCCTACAACCTTAACAATATTAATTATTATAATTTATAGGCATACTAGAGGGCCTATCTATACTAGCCTAGCCTCTAGATAGCTAGCTACCTAGTAGCCTTACTTAGATACCATAGCCTTTACCGTATAAACCTACAGAACTAACTTAACTCTAGGGCCAAGCTAGCTAGGGCCTAGCTAGGCCTACTAGCTAGTAGTAGGCCTAGCCTAGCCCTATCTAGGCCTAGTAGCCTAGGCCCTACGTAGGGAGGGGTATTAATTAGGCCTCCTCTAGCTAGGCCTAGTATTATAATTGTAGATTTAGCCTACTCACCAAATACCGTTAATAACTGAAAAAATGCAATAAACAATAAAAGAGTCTTCATCAGATTATTATTTGAATGAAAGTAACAGCAAGCGCTGTATCACTAATTATTTTTTTTTAAAATCACTCTTTCTCCGCCGGGCCTCCCCTGTCAACGTAACCCAGCCGGCCGCATGTTCCTGCTGAGTTTGTATTTGGCGCGATGGTTACTCACGCGTAGCAAACTTTTCAAGACATGTGACCTTTTTGTTATTTTTTACGCTTGAGTGATTCTTCAACAAAAAAGGTTTGCATGCATTCGAAAAAGCGGCATGTTTAATATTATTTTATTTCTTTACCTTATTAATGTGTATATCACGGTAGTATAATTAATAGGATTGTAATTAATGGCTAACTGCTCTCTTTACATTATAAGATTTATAATTTTAGCAATACATTACTTCGATATAATAAAGCTCTAGATAGAGAGGCTAGGCCGGGTAGCTGTCACTGCACTGCTGGTCAGAGACTGAGTAAGAGTTGTTAAGACGACGTTGTTCCCTTTGTAGTGGCTGACCTTTCTTACCTTGCTTGTCTGCTAATAGGCTACTATAGCTTGATAGGTATAGTTATTATAGGTAGGGTAGGTATGACTGAGATTGAGTCGAGAAAGAAGGGAAAGAGATCAGTATTAACTATTACTATGCCTATTTCTATAGTTTTATTTTTAGTAAATATATTTATCGAATACAGTATTAATTTTTAAAGGCAGGCAATTCTATAATTATTTAAATGTTCTTGCTTGCAAATTATAATCACCATATAATAATGCCATGTGATACAAGATAAACAAATGGCAAAGACATTTGTATGTGTTTTGAATGAAAATCCTTGTGCAATTTCAAATTTCGCAAGAAAATCCTTGTTTGCCAAATCTTGCACATAACATAAATCTAGATACACAATATTGTATGCTGTTATTAAACTGTAGACCTAGACCACAAGAGATAACATCACCAACACCATAAGTTACACACAACTTAATAGGTCATTTCCCATTTCCTCAATCCACAGTTTTATAATGTCCTACAGTATTTAAACAAAAAGCACATTGTACTATCTTACTTGTACTTATTGTTAAATTGTTATTATATTTTAGAATGGATGATTAGAACCACTGTAAACACACAATATGGTAAGTAAAATTAAAGTGGTCAATGTAATAGTTTTTTATAATTGATTTATTTTGATATACTTTAAAAACATACAGCACAACGGTTGTTAACAAATATATAGAAAAAAAACAAACAAAATTAAACCGTTCAAAACAAATACAAAGAGAATATTAGCCAATCATTCAACTCAGGGCATCCACTTTATTTGGGCAAATTCTAATACGACAGAATTACATGCAACGCAATTTTATTTAGGCAGAAAAATATTTTTAATGAAAGTTGGCACAGAGAGTTGACCTAGGAACAAGTTAGATCATGTTAAATCACTGTACGCATGCAAGAAGTTAGGACGTGGCTCTCCTCGGTCCCCTTGACACAGTTTTGGTTGTTTCTAGGTCTGGACGATGACCTACGACACAACCACGCGTAAATCCCAGGCACCATAATTTACTCCAAATTGTAGTTAATATTTTGTTTTTCTTCTGCATCTTTAGGCTTTGTTTGGCTTTCAGTTAGTTGCCACATTCATTGCTGTAACAGCCCTACAGAAGCTCAATGCTTACTTCTCATTGGCTCAATGGCTAATCGCAAGAGGGTAAGTACTATACTGTTGTGTTTTACTCTATGATTTCCATATTTGGTGTTCAAACCCACTCACGAATCATATTTTTTACATTTGTTTTCCTCATAAAGTAGATATTCTACTGTATGCTATTCAAATAAAAAATGTCTACTTATGTTCATTATTCATAGAATGTTTTACCACTAAATTAAATTATATGTAAATTATATGTTAATAATCAACTGTATGTTCATTATTTATGTTATAAAAAAGGATGTTATTTAATTTTCAAAATATATTCATGTTGAATGTTGTTTTTTTACACTAGAAACTTGACATGGTATAAGTTACAAAGTGAGCAAGAAATTCGTAGCCAGATAAAACCAGAAAATGGGAAGAATTACCGTAGAGGAAGGTATGTTCAAAATTGTATCGTCAGTGACAATAGTTTTACTATAAAGCTGGTATATCACTTCCCAAGCTACTGTTTTTATTTGAGAGAAAATTTATATAACTCAACAGTGCCCAGACAAATGCACAGTTCTATCAAATTTTAACTAAATATTTTACGCATAGAAATAGTCTGAAAACTGGCAGGTGAAACCCTGCCTATGCCTATTGTATGCCTAAGCTTCAATTCTGTTGTTTTTTTTTGTCCTGAGTGACAAACTGTCCTCATTATTGAGTGTATTAGGGCATCATTTTATGGTTTCAGTTGAAATATGAATGATTGCTTTTGTGTGTGAAAGAGAGTCTATATAGTGTAATATGATCACAAAGCAAGATCACATTTAAATAATGACGTGTATATTTATTCAGGAAGGGAGAAGCTAAAAAAGAATCTTTGACAGTACCTAGAGGCCTGGACGTGCAACTCATCCCAAGGCCTGTCCTGGAGGTCCATGTGATCCCACTGAGATACTATACCGAACTGCAATGGATGGTGGATTTCACATTTGTAGCAGCTTTTATATACCTTATTACAGCTGGTTATTATGCTTATTACTACCCTTTGACGGAGTTTAATCTCAGCTTAATATGGGTGCTTGTGGTGCAGGTGTTTGCTTTGTATCCTTTGTTTATTGTTTTATTTGGAATTACACATTTTAGATTGCTAGCATACTTAGCACAAAGGTGCATCCTTCACAAAGACAATATAATATAAAAATTAATTAATATACATACAGAAAAGTATAAAGGCAAAAAATAACTATCAACCCCTACCCTATCCCCACATCCCTCTGCACCACCCCAACCAATTTTAATCGATACATACAGTAGATTATTACTTTACACAAATGAATACAAAGCAAAATTGTTAATTTGTCATCCGGAACCCATTATGTAATATGTACAATTCACCCTCACCCCACTTTTGACATATTGACTATAATGTTGCTATTGTTTGTTTCTTTAACTTGACTATCAGAAAATATTTGTTTTCTCTGTTAAAACTGTACTTTGCTACAGAGGAGAAGGGAGAATTGTGGATGTGCTTAGCAAGTGGTCTATGCTTTTTGCTCATTGCCATGGCAATGATGCTCATAGGAGACGATAAGTTAGATTTTAGGTTAGATGAAGGTGAGATGGTTTTTCTTTTCTGAAAGAAAAAGTGACCCTATTTTTATAATATGAATAATTCCCACTTGAGAAATTCAGTTATCACTAACTTTGGTGGGTAAGAACCAGCTTACTTAGGGAAATACGGAATAGCCCTATACAATTATGAAATTTAAATATCATTTAATACTTTGACCAATATTACTCTTTTTTATGCCTTCCTGATCTGTAGGCCTCAAACATACATGGCTGTTTTTTTTGTAATACATAAGATATTATTAACAGGTGGGGCTTTACTACAGTGAGAAAGCTCCATGACAAACTATCTATTTATCGCATATAACTGTTAACGACAGCCAAAACTTATTTTATTTTCTAGCACTCCAGAAAGTCTCCGAAGAATACGAGTTTCTACTAGAGAAGTACTTATCTGTGAAGCGTGGGCCAATATCTAAAGGTCTCATCAAACTTTGCTTAGCATTCATATGTGGTATCATAGGAGCCATTCTCACGTTCCCAGGATTGCGAATAGCTAGGACACATCTGGATTCTCTTCGATATAGTGCTGATAGAACATTTCTACTGTGAGTTTCCTATTTGTGTCATTGTGTAATTTATAGTACTGTTTATATACAAAATTACTACATAACAAATAATTTGGCAGAGATATTAAATAAGACAACTTATGCTGGCTATAATTATAACATGTTCTCATACTCTTTTCTTTTTTCAATTTATATATAATTATACATTTTGTAAACACGCCGAATGTTTTGCAATTTTTTAAGTAGTCTTTATCAGCTGCTGCTTCTACGGATTTTTCAAGAGCTTTTCCAACTTTCGTAATTCCTTGATTTTAATTATTATTTCAGAGTGCTGTTACATAGCAACTTTATACTACCGGTGTTTATCATTTTATTGTGGATCAAACCGTTGGGTCGTGATTATATTCTTAGTAATTATGTTGGTCAGTTAATGAATGGTCAAGAAAAGCCAATGTAAGTATTAAGACGTGGATAATGCTTGGTTCCCACTAGAGACGGGATAATTATGTAACACAACGTAAGGGGATTTAACCAATCACAATCGATGGATTATTCGAACATTGGTCAAATCGCTTGCATCTACGACCTTGCGTTGTAGTAGGAACTAAGCATAAGGGCTGAAACTAGACAACCAATCACTATTTTTGACATGTTCATCAAATTTTTTTTCATTTATTCAGAATGAGTGATGCAGCATTTGAAAGAGGTCGCTTAGGTTTAATTTGGTGTTTTTGCTTGATGCGTCTCATGTTTCTACCCACTCATCTCCAGTCCTACCTCAACATGGCTCAAGAACGACTCGATCAACTACGCAAAGAAGCTGGAAAGATAACATACCAGCAAATGCTTCTAATGGTGATGAGCGTGTTTCGGTACTTGTGTGTGGTGGCTCTCCAATACTTGGCTCCAGTCATTGTAATTTTTAGTCTGTCCCTTCTTCTAAATTCATCATGTAAGTACCGTTACTACTATAATATATTTTTATCTTGTGGATTCTGGCATGACCAGAATTTGTCGGATTCAGTCTTGAACGTGTGTTTAAGAAGACTTGTTTCGCATGGAACCTTTTAAAAAAAATGTTGTGAACTGCATGCTGTATCTAGCATGACCATGTTGCGCATA
Organism: Antedon bifida; assembly: GCF_963402885.1. Lineage (NCBI taxonomy): Eukaryota > Metazoa > Echinodermata > Crinoidea > Comatulida > Antedonidae > Antedon > Antedon bifida. Next base: position 8,772,422 of record NC_136226.1, on the reverse strand, counting down.
AGTGCTCGTTGTTGACAATCTTAGCATGCATTGTCCACCATCTCTTGCATGATCCTCACATTCAATGAAAATGTATGACAGATATTTTACAACCATTCAAACTTCTTTTTCAGATGGTGCACTACAATTTCAAGAGCTTAAGGAGGCAGCTTCAACCTCCTTAGCTGATGGACATTCTTTATACCTGTTGTCATACTCAATGATCTCATTTATGCTTTGGTGGGTTTGTTTTGCGTGGCTTTCTACTAGTCTTCTTGGTGTTGCGTATCACTCTATTTTATAAATTGCTGTCTGCTTTATTTAAAGAGGTTTCCATGTTTTCTATGCACACTATTTCTATTGATGAGGTTAATACATCACATAATACATGTTTGATAGAAAATTCTGGGATATAGGCATACTGGCTTTGACAGATTGTTGTGCGATACTGTGCGTAATAACCGAGTGGGTTTTTTTATAATTTGATGTGAAATTTTAATTAAATAGTAGTGGAAAATGTTTTTTTATTTTATTGTCATTTTAAATTATGAAAATACAGTACTGTTCTATAAATTAGAAATATTATTGTAATCTAAGTGATTGAATATGGAGAAACATTTAGACGACCATTCCTTAAGCTCTGTCTACACTATTAAAGTTTATGTGACAAAAAAATGTGATGTGCCCATACTATGGAGATGATAATGTCATATCACTACCATATTTAGGCACATCACACTTTTTGGTCAAAAATATTACAGACCTCAATATTTAGAAAAAGAATTGATAATTTTCACAGCATGTAAGATTTATTCAAAAATAACTACTGTTCACAGTTAATAAATATTTACAAGTTTTAAAAATACCCATTTTAATGTTATTGTACACATGTTCATGATGCATTTTGGTCTCGGCTTAAATAAACCATATTCATGTGACAAGGTAGATTGAAGACAGCTACTACTAGTAGATTTTTAAAAGCATATCGAGATTACTAGGTTCTGCTCGGCACCGATGATGAGCGAGCAGAGTGGCGACTTGCTTGAGCATGCCCAATAGTTTGCTGTAATAAGAAATAAATACAATTAATTTGTAGCTTTGAATTCTATATTAAATACAGTATTGTAGCATTTTGATAAATACTATCATGGGGTGCATCTTCCACATATAACCTTAAATTATTTGCATACAAACATTAAGTAATGGAAATCAACACAGCACACAATTTATTCGATTCTGAATGTTAAATATTCTTTATGAATGTTATTATTTTAAATACATACTTTGTTTTTATACTTTACCCCTTTCTATGTGACAATTTCTGGAATTCTATACTATATGTCATTATAAAGTAGTTATTAGACTAATACATTCCCAAATTCTTTTTTTACCATTAAATTCGGAATACCAGACTTTCCGGAAAAACAAATACTTTGGCCAGCTAAACGGGGTCTGGTAGAGGGGAGAGTTGACTGTAATAGTTTATAGAAATTCAACATACGCAATAACACTTACCTGGCTTATGGGGGTGTGTCTTTCAACGACCACTGACGCTTTGGTTGGTGCTAATCCAGCCCGTGAGATTGAATCTTTACCGGTTACCCTTGTAATCAAGGAACGAGGTTTTGATCCAGGCTTTGATGTCAAACCAGATTTCCCCTAAAAAAATATAAGATTAAGGTATTTCAGTGTTGTGATGGATAAATACATTCACCTATTCTTGATCTAATGGCAAAGTAAAATCATGTCAATAACTGTCAAAGGGATGCAAAAACATGGAAGTGCTTTATAAATCAATGCATTCATGATGAAATTCTAAGATGAAAGATTCTAAGATAAAAGTGCAAGATAAATCTTGACTTCACCACATTCCAATATCAAACAAACATACATAGTTGCTTTGTAATTTACCAACTTGAGATGATTGCCTATAGGCAAAAATTGACTTTGCAGATAACTGAAATAAATACCAAACATCAATCAATCAATAATAATAATAATAATAATAATAATAAAATTTGTGTTACCCCTCTTATACCAGAAGCAGGATAATTATGAACTACTCTTTGTGCATTGGTAGGGTCAATTCCTCTATGTGATATTGAGTCAATTCTGTGCGTTGTGGGGTCAACAGGGTGTCGGCTTGCATGATTAGATACTGGTTGCTTATGGCTTCTTTCCTGCTCTCTTGCTGGTGGTTGCATTGCTGGATAGGGCATTTGTTGAGGTGTATCTCCATCTATTGAATAAAAGATTTTCTACAATGTACTTCACCGATACACAACAATATGTATCATACTGTTAAATAATACTTTCATTCCATTTACATACAGAACAAAATTACATTGTAACAGCTACCGAGGGGAGAACTTTGAGACACAACAAAGTGTCCCCTTAATAGTGGTGTTCCCAGAATAGGGGTGGGCTGTTAAACATATAATTTCCTTGTTCGTGTCACTGGAAAGAAAGTTCAGGCGTGAACGCTAAATAGGGGTGTCCCAAAGGAGATGTTCAATTGTAATTACATTTAGGTTTCAAAATAGATGTACCCCCAAAACAATGGAAATACAATAAGATTATTACGGGCAATTAAAAATGTATTGGTTACCAATTTTCAGTACAAAACAAAATGTTACCTTCATCAGCCTGGTGAAACATTGACATAGCCTCCATGTTGAGGGCGCACACACCACGCATGAACGCTTTCTTCATCGCTTCTTCATAATGCTCCCGCTCAGCATGTAGCTTAGCAACCTCTTGTCTTGATGCTTCCAAAGCTTCATTCACCTGATTTAAATAAATAAAATATAGCTCTGTCTACACCATCAAACTTCATGTGACAAAATGTCATACCACACCATATTTGGGCACATCACACTTTTTTTTCGTCAAACTAGTTTGATAGTGTATATTTTTGTCAATCTATAAACAGCAAAGCTCTGTCTACACTATCAAACTTTACGTGATGTGCCCATATGGACATGATGATGTCATATCATTACTATATAGGGCACATCACACTTTTTTTTCACATAAAGTTTGATAGTGTAGACAGAGCTTAAGAACAAAGAGTTTAAATTAAACACTAGATGATCAAGTGTAAATATTAAATGTATTACCGATGCTACTCTAGCCTCATAATCATTGGTTAGCGTCATACAGACTTCCTGTGCTTTGGCTTGACATGCTTTCTCCACTCGTTGCTTCCATTTTGCCTCAATGATCCCTCTCCAACCAGCCCAAACCTTCTGCATTAACTGTCGTTGGTGGTGTTTGTGGGCCAAGGATCCTGTGAATACCTAAACAGTTTTTGTGTTTAATGGATACATATTAGGGATAATGTCAACATTATTCTACTGCAATTACTGCAGCAACTACTTTCTTTTTACTGCAATAATGTAGGACTTTTAGTTTGTTTCAATTTCAAAATTATATGAGGCAGTACCTGCAATATACAGTTGTTGTATACAATTACCAAAAACTACTGTAATTACATTAATTGTAATAAACGAAATTGATTACTGCAGTAGAATAATTTTGACATTATCTCTTTATTTGTATATTACAAAATGAGGTACACAACAACTGATGACTTGCTCTTTTATAATTATTATTATTCTATGATTATTATTTCCGTGTTGGCATGGTAATCTTCTCCTATATACAGTATCCTAATTGAGACTGTGGAAGAAACACAAACCAAAGAATGAATTTCTTAAAACCTACTTCTCGTCTATCTTCACTATGCCTTAGTTTCCATGAATTGAACTTCTTTAGCATCTCAAAACGCTGTTTTTGCTTTTGCATTGCATTGGTAAGGTTAGTGATAACACCATCTTTACGTTCCGTAGACTTTTGGTAAGTATGTATTAACTCCTGTAATCTGGACATCTCATCTTTTAGTTGGTTCACCTCCTGAGCATGTCTGAAAAATTATCATTATCAGCAGAATCATATTTTTGTATGTTATCAAAAATTAGATTTGTATTGGCGGTTGTTAGGTATGCATGACTATAAAATAACTTCTAAGATATTTGTTTAGGCCTACCTGTTTTTCTCAGCCTGAATACTTTGCCGATGTTTGTGTAGAAGTTTTAACTTGGCTTGACTAAGCTCAGCCTGCAGAGAAAAAAACAAACAAAATCGTGTTTGATAGCCAACATGTTTACATTGGAAATGACTTTAATAACTTTTGAAAAATAAATCAATAATTCAATCAGGGAATAGTGAAATTACAATTTCACTATTCCCTGATTCAATCAATAATACATACCAAAACTTGGCGTTTAAGTCCAAGGCTCCAACCGTCAAGCTCTGCCTCCATTCTTGCTAGATCTGGATCAATAGATGGGGTCCTAGGAGTACTAACAGCACTGTTAGAATCTGTAGAGCCAGGGGTGGCGACACTTTCCTCTTCTGTTGATAAATCCTGATTACCATTGGGGCTTGACCATGATGGTATTTGAGTAGAGGAATACCAATTATCTGAAAACAATTTAAGGATATTACAGTAAATGTCAAGACAAATTTATAAACAAATTACCAATTAAATAAATAAATACAACTCAGGGGCTTGCATCACAACATGGATGCAGTAAGCTTGTAAATAGAATAAATTGATGATCGTCTGGAGGTACTGACCCGTTTGCTTGTGTGCCGATGTTGAGGGACGTCCATGTGGGGTGCCTTCCATGTTTTGTTGTGTTGGATATTCCTTCAAAACTGGTGCTTTCCTGCTGGAATGGTCACTGTCCCCAGCAATGGTAGATGTTGAGCTGTGTTCTGAACTACCTAGATTTTTTAAACATATTTTTGTTTTTGAATTCATGAATCTCTCCAATTAAATATTTATCTATAAGACTGGGTTTCTGTTTTGTCATTATTTTAAGGATCTATGGTATTTATTTAGAGTTAGGACATCTTTAGTTGTAGGTCTGTAGACAGCTGTATGCACTAATGCATTTTGTTGCATTCAATTATCAACATTAGGCTAATACAATTTGAATCATGATATCTGAAAGTTAAAAATGTCTTGTTCATTCTAATAACTGTACAATAAAAAACAATTATCAATGTGGTGAAATTCTGAACAATATGTTTTAAACGTTAAAGGCGTTTTCACCACTTACTTTCCGAATTCTCATCAACATACAATGCCGCATCATTGTCTTTCTTCTGAAAGGCATTCACAGCCTCTGCAATGGTCTTTGGCAGTTGGTCTGGGTTAAAATGTGGGGTAACAACAGCATATTTTAACAGTTCATGATATTCATCCATTAGGTCTTCAGAAACAGAGCTTCCAGCAGAATCAGAAGGAATAATTGGTGTCCCACTATCTTCTTCAGTTGAAGACATCCTGTAAAATTTCTAAACATAAAAAGTGAAAAGATACTTATTCGCTGTAAAATAGCAGTTTAAAATAACATTTGACTCTTCAATCCCGAACTAATAATCTGGGATTTCTAAAGAGTAAGACCTCCTACCCTAATGACATAGACCTACTCTACTGAATTTCTTTTACATGATTAAATTGGCAATAACCAATAATGCTGGCAATGGTAGGTTGTTTAATCCGTTGTTTTGAATAAAGTTTTGTTGATGAAAACATGGAGTACTCCATGGATTGTGGAAATGATAAAATATCAATTAGGCCTATATTATATTAATTAAAATTAAATTATTAATTAGGGCCTAGGCCTAGGCCTATATATATTATATTATTAATTAATTATATTATTAATATAATTAATTATATATTTAAAATTAATTAAATACCATATATACATATTAAATCATTTTTAATAATTAAATAAAAGACTTAATCTAGCCTAAAATAAATAGTAAATTACTAGGCCTACACCCACGCGCATATGCGGGAAGTATCACCATACATAGATAGCCGCCCCGGCGGATCAGAAACTCACATCACTCGTCCTGTCCAGCCAGCCTAGCCCTAGCTTTGACAACGAACACCTGCTTTTGTCAAACCGTCAAATTATCAGTTGTATAAAAACAATAATACTTTAAAAAATGATCACAAAATACTCACAAATTATTAATTCTTTATAGAAACCCGTGATATTCAAAACAAAAGGATCACTTTTTCCGTCATCTGCAATGTTTTCAAATTTGCCACTGATTATACAAGTAGTCTTTCGTATCCAGACGTAAAACCAAAAATTGTATAGCGCCGCCGCCTACACAATCTTTGGTAAAACTACGGAAGCCTTGAAGTGGCGACTGATTTATTTCACAAGCTACTTATTATTATTATTTATTCAGACAAAAGATACATTTTACATGAACATATTAATATTAGGATTATTAGTCTCTATATGCACTTCAATGCGTTGTTACATTGAACAATTTAACAACACAATAACCATTGACAAATGTTTTCCCAAAATGTCGAGATTTATTGCAACCCTACAATTCATACATATAAAATAAAAAATTGTAGCTTAAATATAGAAAATATCAAGGATAAACTAATGGAATCACATAAAAGTTTATTATCAAAATAATTTCAGTGCAATGATGACAAGCATAGCATGCTTTAAAATCATTATAAACTGGAACGGAACATTGCTATTTGAAAGAATCATCTAGAAGCTGCACTACAACCATCTAATTGTAAAAAAAAACTTCATAATCTATAAAATGTATTGATGCAAAACAAACATGCACTGTATAATCATGTTGACATTTGTAAAAAAAAATTCTTGGTGGTTAATCTTATTAGCGAAACTGTAGCTTTTCTTTTTTTTTGTCAAATACGAATTTCAGGTCAGCTTTATGCCGCAACACAAAATATTTAATATTTTTAAGAGTGTGTAATACCATGGCATGTATAATTTTGATGATCTCTCCAGTTAGCAACTCTCTTTTACAATGATCAAATAACATATATTAACAGATATTCTAATTATTTTCTACTGGACTTCCTCTTGCATACGCCCACAAGCAATTGGCTATCAGATAATCACTACAGTAGGATAATGATGTAGTTCTGTGCGTAAAATATTATACTCGTATAAATCGTTTTGCAACAAAAAGTACAATCTGGTGGTTAGATTATACACCTACATAAGTACAGTAATTTAAAACCAATGCACAATCACTAATATGAAATGATTGTGTTTGGCATTTCTGTTTCTCAATATCTATATCTATTCTTTGGTGCTCCAAACATTCTATTAATATTATGCTTTGCGAACGTAGTGTCAATGAAACAACTCAAACATTGAATGTAATACAACAATCAGATATTCCTGTTTAACACGACTTCATGTTTTCCCAATATTTTGGGGGCTAAAATATTTGTTTCATGACTTTAGATTAAAAGGATATTATCTAATTAATTATCTGTGTTGATTTTGATTTTTCACTGCAAAAATAAAGGCCATGAAAAGAGGTTTACAGTAAGAAAACACCCATGCTGGTGTGTTTGTACATGTGGTATAATTATGACTTGACGGCCTGGCTTTGTTGCTGCTGCATTTGGGCTAACTGTGCCTGATACTTGATGTTCATAACCTCCATCACAGCTGAAATAAATGAAGAATAAGATATAAATAGACAGTACAGAGTATTTATTCATTTCACAACACTCAGTATTTTGAAAAAGCTTTGTTATTTTAAATACTGTTATTAAGCTCTGTCTACACTATCAAACGTTATGTGACAAAAAATGTGATGTGCCCATATATATTTTATGATGTAAAATCACTACCAAATTTGGGCATATCACTACCATATTTTGGCACAACACGCTTTACATATGCTACATACAGTATTATAAACAATGATGAGTTATCCAATACATTTAAAAGGACAGAATATTACCTTGCTTTAGTTTGAATTTTTCTGCCATGCCTGGTTGTACTTTCTCCATATTTTTGGTCATGAAATCAACTTTACGTTTAAAATATTCTTTAGCTTGATCTACAGACTGTGTAAAAAAAGGAGTTTAATTTGTGAAAGTTGTTACTCTGAAACATGACCTATGGATTATAAAAGGAATGAAATTAATAAACAATGCCGGAGGCAATAACAATATGGGAGTCTCTTCATCTAACATTCATCACATGGTGATAAATACCCTCTCACACCAATGATTGCATGGATGACATACTAAATGACTATGCATGCAGCTTACCTTCTCTACATAATAACCAGTGCCTATATCAATCATAACAGTTTTAACATCACTCAGTTTCCCTGGAACATAAAGCTGATTTGTATTTGAAAGAAAACATTAATAAAAATGTATAATATAATTTTTATTTTTGTATGCTTTAACATAACATAAATTTCAAGTAGGTAAGATATCTGTTACAGACTATTAAATGTTTGTATGTTAATATAAAGTATTAAGAGACTATGTATTCATGTTTTAAAAGGATACTGAAGCTGTCAGAGGAACAAGAATATCTTTTCCTGCAAAAAAAATAAATAAAGATTATATTGGGAAATCATGTTTTCATAATAATAAAAGGCATCATTGGGTCTAACCTAAATATAGATTGAAAACAAATATGTACTATTTAAAAATTACCTTCATTATCTGGTTTGAATTTGTTAAGACTTTCAAGTGAATCTAAGAACTTTCCTTGTGCTAATTTCAATTGTTGCAATGAAGTTTGTAAAACGTCAACTTCCTAAAAGATGAAGAAACAAACAGTAAAAGAAAGAAATTTACACTTAAAGATGTATTGTCCCCCTGAAAAAATAATTCTTAAAATGTTTGTTGAATATGCCATTTTAATGTTATGTAACACAATAGTTATCCACTTTGACCAAAAATTGTATACAAAAATGTATTTACCTGAAAAAAACTGTAATTTAAAGCAAAAAATGGCCAAATTGGCTGTCAGTCAGTGGGTTTTTGGTTGAATTTAACCATTTATTTTGTCAATTTATAGGTGAAAACATTATTTTTTTTTCTATTTTTTTCTATGGAAATGATTAACTTGATTAAAACTACAAAATAACATATTCAAAGTCTGATTTAATTAATTTTCATTTTTCATGTTTTTGGGAGACAAACAATACAATACATCTTTAAAAATTCATATTTTAAATGATATCAGTAATTAATTTCTCAGAAAAACTGAAAATAATAGATTATGTATTTCAATTCATGCATGCATGTAAAGCAAGCTGTTTCCAAGTATGATTTATTGTTTGGTTGTAGGCTCTTTTACTCTCACTGCTGGATGGAAACCTCCACCGCCTGGTGCAGCTTCATCAGGACATGTGTGGGTGCCACCACCGGACCGCCGGGTAGGCTACACGTTAGAACATTGTTTATATATTTGTAGTCAAATATTTTGAACTTGAAATAAGGTTTATATATCACTAAATGGACTCACCTGTTCTAATGTTTCTTTTAGTTGATTTAAATGAGGTAAAGGGAGTTGCATAAGATCGATTTGTTGCCTCTTTTCTGCCATTTTGATGAAAACGAAAAGCGCCCTCTACACGTACTATTCTGCCTGTTGTATGGGACGCCACCATTAAAGGTCTCCCTCAACCATGTCAATTCCATCCATGTCATCACCATTTTCACCATAAAAAAATATTCGGGTCTGTTTTTTTAGTGCATAACAAGGTTAAACGCCATAATAATTGGCCTAAATGAAGGTAAGAATGAAGATGAGATTGTTATATATTATTTTTAAATAAATAAAGCTCTAAATTATGTTGTAATATTAACTTATACTCTAGGCAGTGACCACACAGTACTAGGCCTACCTGGCTGCCGCCGGTGGTAGGCCTAACTTGTCTAGCCTCCTCTACTACTACTACTTTCACAGTAGGCCAGACTAGGCTAGTAGCCTTCCTGCTACTACACTCTAGGCCTATTTTTGTCCATACCTACAGTACCTACTACTACTACTACACTAGGACCAACCAATTGAAGGCGTACGTTATAATATACTGTACCACTACCAGTCAAAGTTTTCAATCAAAACATATCTCATAAAATGCAACGCGCTTATATTTGGCTACTCTGTATGCATAATCATAAAATTCCTCGCGATCTGTGTGAAAACACCTTCTCAACCGTGACGAGTTCTAAACAATCCTAATTAGCATCATGCATAATGTATACTCATGGTTTAAAATCTTTGCTTACTTTCGCTCGCGATGATTTTCCAGACGAAATGTAATCAAATTAATTTAGCTGTTAATTACGTAAAATTGTTGTTTTTTCCTCGAATTTTCGACTTAAAGTGAATAACTTTAAGTTTAACATTACTTTGATATGGCCAATTTAAATTTAGAATATTTTGACCTTCATTTTTTTGTGTTTCAAGGGACAATACATCTTTAAGTTACCCCTATACACAAATTAGGATGGAAGAACGATAGTGCTTGAGTGAAAGGGCCCTCTGCATTTGAGTGACACATTTATTAACAATAATCAAAATCAATATGCCCATGTCCACGCGTAAAATACTCTACAGAAATATTAATAAAGTCATTTTTTGCCAAACCTAGGCTGCAGTGTGTATTCTTTACTTGTTACAGTACTGCATCCATTGTATATTATACTGAGTTTTTTTTTCTGTTATTTTATTTTTTGCTTTTATATAATATAACTGCATTTTTTTCAAGAACATTTAAACACTTTATGTTATGTAATAAGGTTATTTAAGTGCGCATGCCTTACAGTGAACTGTTTGGCTGTTACCATGGTTTGTTTAACTGCACATTTAAATAAAAAGATTTTCACAATTGCATTGCATTGCACGTAATAAAATGTTATTGTTAAATACTTTTCTTTTTGCATGCCTACTGTATGCACATTTTAAACATTGCTGTCAGTGTTATTAGAGTATACTTTGTTTATAGTTGTGGCGTTTCCCCCCTTTTTTAAGTCTTGTTTTTTCTTGTCATCTTTTCACAGACTAACCAACATACATTAACTTTATTTGGAAATAATTATTATTGGAATTGTAAGCAGTAAAGTTAAAGCCACCTGTTTGAATGAAATCCAGATATGTGAGTAAGACTTAATTACAACCAAAAGTAGCAAATTGTCTGAGATTGAAAATGAAGCGTACCATAAGAAACCTCTTACTCTTGTCTGTTGTCACAATTATCAATGTTCTCCTCTATGCCTATGCCAGTGGCTCAAATGCGTTCTGGAAGTCTGAAAAGAATGTGCACAGTTTGCATGGAGCAGACATACTACGTCAAAACCATGCTCAACAAGGTACTAAACTAGTCAATGATAACCAGAACGAGACGGAAAAAAAATATACTGGTGTTGATGCGGGTATTATTTACAACTTAAAACCTGAAGATAAACCTGTTAATCCTGGTCCGATTTATAATCTGAATCCTGTAAATCAAGCTATCATTGAACAACAAAAGCAGAACATTATAGAAATAGACAATAAAGTGGATTTAAAAAATGAAGAGAACAAAATCATACCACCAGTAATAGTAGAAATACCGAAGGAAGTAGTCAAGTCTGTTGAGCAGGATATTAAATTGGATGTTAAGCCAGAACCCGCCGCCATTGAAAAGAAGCCAAATTCAGTTTTTCAAGTTGACCCAGAGTTACTTGCTGTTTCTCAAGGTCATCACATTTTTCCACATAATTTTAATCTGGTTTTGAATCATCCAGAGGCATGTCATAACGAGGATGGATCTCGTAAAGATATTTTCTTGGCAGTTTTGATATGTACCATACATAAAAACTTTGAACAGCGTAAAGCGATCAGGGAAACTTGGAGTAATTATGAGGAAATCAATGGACAGAAAATAATAACGATTTTTCTTCTAGCGAAAACAAATGATAAGGAATTACAGTCAGTTGTCGAAGAAGAAAATAAAGAATTTAATGATTTGATTATGGAAGATTTCCAGGATACGTATAAGAATTTAACTCTTAAAACAATGATGGGCATGAAATGGGCTTCAATGTATTGTCCAAGCGCAAAGTATGTTATGAAAACAGATGATGATATGTACGTGTCGTATCCAAATATAGTTAACTACCTTATGAAGCACCCTGAAACTAGGAAAGGGCTCGCAATGGGTTTTCTCATCAACGGTGCACCCATACGGGACCCTAAAAGTAAGTGGTACATGCCAAAGGAGACATATCCAGGAGGTAAATATCCTCCGTTCCTCTCGGGTACAGGGTATGTAATGTCTTCAGATGTTGTACGTAAAACCTTTATAGCCTCGGTGGATACTCCGTTTCTATATTTAGAGGATGTGTTCTGTGCGACCGTGTGGGATAAAATTGGCATTAAACCAAAACGCCATGCAGAGTTTCATAATTGGCGCACACAATATTCATTTTGTCGTTACAAAAGAATATTGACCACGCATATGGTTCCACCTGGTGAAATGCGACGTATATGGAATGATCAAAAGAAAACGGATAAAAAATGCTCTTGGTAGCATTATTAAATAATTACCTTTCTACTAACAAACTTTTATTGTTTACAGTATCTAGTCTAATAGATTTGTGTGTGTCTTTAAAGCAGCTCTGTCTACACTATCAAACTTTATGTGACAACAAAAATGTGATGTGCCCATATATGGACATGATGATTCCATACCACTACCATATTTGGGTATCAATACCATATTTGGGTATCACTACTATATTTGGGCACATCACACTTAGATAGTGTAGACAAAGCTTAATATTAAATGTTATTACATTTACTCACCACACTTAGTCCATGTTTAGACCAGGACTAAAATTATTTTGTTTTCAAGTATATGAGTCAAATAGTTCTGTTGAATCAGGGATGATTCTCTGGTTGAATGTAATTGACAGTTTGCAATCTTCAGAGTTTGAATTCTTGTTTATTTCTCACTGGCCTGGATGCCATTTTGCAAGCCAAATTATTACATTATTGTTTTGTGTTTGTTGATGGAAACTGCAATAAATAACCCACCATACTGTATATGGTGTTGAGTATAAGCAGGTAGTTGTTATTAGACACTAGATCGTTTGCCCTGATTAGTTTTACAATTTCTCTTCTGAGACAGACATTTAAGTTTGAGCTTTTTCTTTCTTAAACTTAATTTATTTCATGTATCCAGTCAGTTTGAGTAAGTCATGGTGAAACCGAAATGTGGCAATCATTATAACAGGGGTTTAACCTAACTGTTGATATCATCCAACACTGTTGCCAAAATATCGCATATTCAAATTCCAATAATTGAATTACAGTATTAAAAAGAATTGAATTTAGCGACTCAGTTTAATAATATTAAGCCATGTACAGTACTTAATTTATTTTGCGGCAGCAGTCCAACCAGTAAAGTAGTTTTGTTAACCACGCTCAAATGGGAGTTATTGTAAGCATTTGCACATTGTAATGCACTGTATTGTGTATATTCCATAGAACATAATCAATAAACATATTAATTTTTTTATTTTTAAATGCATACTGTAATCAAATTATAAATTGCACACAGACCAATGAAATTGATATAAAAAGCACCAGCAGTGCTAATATGCATATGTTATAATACTGTATTACATTATCTTCCCAGTCTGTCAATAGTACATTTTTAAATATTTACTAAGTCTAAAATTAGTTTGCTGCAGAATCCATTGTTTGTTCAGGTGGATATGAAAAGTAATATGTTTATTTATTTATTTATTTTTTTGGTCTATAGTGGTTTATAGTAAATTCTAGAAATTAGCAGTTAGTATTTACTTTTTTTTCATTTAAAGTTGTGACTATCCTTAATCACACTGGACAAATGGACAGACAGTGTTTTTGAACAAAACTATTAAAATAGCATAGAATGGCTATGATTTTATCATTGAGATCACAATCACAAAACTGCAGTATGAATTACCGTTAAATAATATAATTATATATTAATTTATACTGTAATTTTGTTCATGATTTTGATCTCAACGAAAATCATAGACATGTTCAATGCTTGACAAAAAAAAACAATTAAATATTTATTATTTAATTTTGATTTGTAAAATTAAATTATTTTTATTAATTATTATACAAAGAAGTAATCACCAGCCGTGATAATATTCTCAAGTGAGAGAAAATTGGACATACTGTAAAAGAAACATAATTGTACAATTTTAGATTGTCATTTATTCGTATCATAATTATTTTTAATAACAATAAAAATATACTGTGTTTAGAAAATTAGAAATTTGGATTATAAATCAATAATTATTAATAATGAATTTTTTTTGTATAAATGGTTTGATAAATTAAATGCTGACAGTGATTAAACGTATCATTAACTTTTAAGTGTAGTTGCATACTGTACATTGTTAATAAATATTTTGGAATACTACTTTTTGTCGTTTTCATTTTTGTACCCATAGTGTTCCAAGGGCTGAAAAAATATGCCATGCGGCAAACATACTATTGCCTCTCAATACTGAGCACTATACACGCTAGATAATTAACATGGCGTAATGAGGTATGTTGATTAAAGATAAACTTATCATTTGCAGTGTAATAATGCGATGGTTTTGCTAATTTGATGTGAACTATTCTAATACATTTTTACAGTGCTTGTTTTTTTATTTTATGTCCTTAGGCACATGTGGCCAAAGATTACCAATAGTAAATTAATCACTGTCCTATAGGTTATAATCTCTCTGATACAGGGGCTATTTTGTGAACCAGTTCACCGGGGTAACCCCCTACTCGTCTTGAATGATGAACTGGGTTATTTTAAGTGCACACGAGTTATAACTTTGTACACTGGACCTACGGTTTATAGTCTTATCCAAGACTTGTTCCACCACCAAAACTAGGAGCGAGTCGGTCTCAAACACATGCCGATAGTGTTGGCTCGTTTAGGTACAGTAAATGGCACCCCTGCCTTAACTGCTTGGCCATTTGTCTCACTTAACATTTACTTTGGGTTGTAGTGTTTAATAACAATACTGTACTTCTCATGGATATAAAGAAGTCAAGGGAAAAAGACACCAGTACAGTACTTTCAGGTTGAGTACTATATTACAATTACTGTAGACTGGCTTTCAGCTTGATGAATGTCTCTGCCCAGAACAATATTATCCTTGATTCTTAAAGGTATTGGGATAAAAACGTTTTACTTGTTACATATATTAAAAAATACATTGTTATATTAACAAATAATAACCTTGAGGGTGCTATTTAAACAAGAAATATTTCTTACAAAAAATGCCGCTGGCTTATGACGTAACAGTTTTAAAGATATATTGTCCCTGAAAAATATTTTTTATTTTAAATTTGTTTTTGAATGTGTCATTAAAAAAAGGTAATCCATATTTTGTATTATATGGTATCAATACATTTTGAATATTCATGATTAAACCAGTGAGGCGTATCATTAATAATAGTGTTTGTCCACCAATGTGAGTGATTGGTTGATGCAGTATATACACAGAACAGAGGAAATCTTTAATTTACCAGTGGTTACAAAATACAGTTAGTTTAGCTGATCATAAATTGAGATACAATTTTGTTAAAATGTATTCAGTGTAACTCTATATTGGTAAGTTGTTTATCGAGTAATATCCTGCAGAAACATGTACGGTGTGTTTTTACCATACTTATATAGAGTACAATTTTGTTTTTAGGCTGTTGCGTTTTCTATAATTAGTTGGATAATATTCCAGTGTTATACAAGGAAGTCTTGTGTATAATATTGATTAATTGATTAGTAATACAGCATCCTTCATTGATGCTTTGTAATATTATGATATTTTATATTAGTATACAGTATAGGCTGTAATTAGCTTGGCGGTTAGTACGTAGACCTTCCAATCCAAGGTTCATGGTTGAAGCCTAAATGAGACTTAGTTTCTGCTTCAGGAATTGGCAGTCCACTACAGGAACAGTAGATCCCTCCTCCAAAGCTCTCCATTTCCTTTTTCTCTCTTTTGCTATTGTCAACCAGTTTATCAGTTCAATATAAGATTATTCAATTTTTACTTTATTGTCGGAATGCTTAAATTCCAGAGTGGTCTAATGGCAGCATGCCATCTGTATTTCAAGTACTGTAGAAGAGTCTGGGTTCAAATTGGGAGATTATTTTTTCATCTCACTTAGGTAAAGTAACACTGTAGGTTTGAAACCACAATGGCAATTTAATTTACTAACATGTTTGCAGTATAACTTTTAATAAGCACAAACTGTATGCTTTGCATGTTTAATAACATTTATATGCTTGTGATTTTTGTTATGCTTTTTTCTCTATAGTCATATGGTTTGCCAGTACAGTAACAATATCCATTAGACCTAAACACGAATTGTTTGCTGGTGTTCTAAAGTGTTAAATAAGGGGAGTTTCAATGACCACTATTTTGTAATAAAAAATGAATATTAACTACATGGGCTCTTGCAATCCTATAAATATTATTTAGTGGTCAGTCCCAAGTTGTTGTTGGGAAACTTTCACATACTCATACCATTTAATTGTGATTTTTAGTAGTTTGCAATGATCAATTATAGTAGATTTTTGTGCCTCCAGGTGCTGTTCTAAATATTGCTACACCCGTTGATATGGCCTTTCTGCGGTGAAATTAGAATAACTATGGAGGTATAAATAACTATCTTGGGATATCAATACAAAACACACAATGCTCACAGTAATTCTAGTATGCTTCATTAGACTGGAATGTACATACATGCTCTTTTGTTAATCGCAAAATAGTTCAAATGGTGAGGGATTTCTTAACTAAAATTGATGCTCAATGTCATACGTACATATCCGCGGTTCATAGGCCTATTTTTAAAAAAATGACAGCCAGCATAAACGTTATCAACCAATCATTATTTCATATTTCATTAGGCCTACTAATTTGTTGTTATTTGTATACAAATATTATTTAGGCCTTCCAGTAACCCTTGAGTGGCCAAGCGGTTAAGCCATATTAACATCGGCAAGGGTTCTAGCCTCACTCACTCCATGGTTCTGGTGGTAGAACGAGTCTTCTCGGAAAAGGACTATAAACCGTAGGTCCAGTGTACACATCTGGCTCATGTGCACTTTAAAGAACCTAGTACATCTTTCGAGACGAGTAGGGGGTTACCCCGGTGTACTAGTATACACTCAGCCACTGTCACTTATCAAGAGGGCCCCTTGATTGTCAGCATACGCTGTTTAGGGTTACCCTCTATAAATAAGGTGTAATAAAAAATTAAAAAATGTATTTAGTTATTAAATACTGTATAAATGGAATTTATAACCATGAAGATATCACAGTAAACACTATAAATATTACCACAATATGCTGGAGAAATGTTACATAATTTTACCAGGCTCTGTATAAAATGATTTCAGAAAGATGTTAGAACTCTGAAAGAAATTAACATAGCCTTCTTTACAGGGAGATGGGAATTACCCATAATAATTAGCGTAGAAGTTTGTCTTTAATAATAATATTGCCTGGTCACAACCAGGTTTCATGATACATTTAAGATGATTACTCCGTCATTCAAAGTTTGTTTTCACATCGTAATAAATTAAGAACCCGACTTTTTAGTCGCGTGGACGCGACTCAATAGTTCACTATGTCGGTCGGTCGGTCTGTCGGTCTGTCTGTCGGTCGGTCCGGTATCACTATGCGTTTTATCGCTTTTCTGTACTTTTTGAACTGGTACAGAAAAGTTTTAAAGTACATTACTTTTTGAAAGTTCATTTTTTTCTGAGAGCACGCGACTTAGGCTGTTGGCCTTGTTTTCTAAGAATGCATCTGTAAACGTCTTTACAAATGAAACGTCGCCCTCTTTTGTTCTAAAAAGTTTCTGCATATTTTATTTATTTTCAAATTACAAGACCTAATTAATTTGAAGGTTAACTATAAAGGAGGTGCAGAGAAAATGGCAAAGGCCTACTAACGGTGATCACAGTATAAATGATAAATAATCAACTTAGACGATTTTTATCCTCAATTTAGTTCACGTTATGGAACCAAAATACTGTTGTTAATGATAAGTAATTAAGCAATTCAAGATTTCTATTGTGTGAGAGAATGTCAATGAGGGAAATGGTGCTAAAGATGATTATATCATTACTGAGATATATAGTAATATATTTGTGGTGAAAATAGATTAACAATTGCAGGCGTGTTTAATGATTTCTATCGCATTTTGGCTAAATACTAGGCCAGGCTTCATTAATATAATTGATCGAAGTTGACCCTGGTGATGATTTGTTCTACAAAAAAATGTGTAAAAGAATGGGGTGGAAGAAGGTGGTAAAACACGGACCTGTAAAAAATACGTGTGTACCGTAGTTTTACGTGAATGTAAATTTGTGTCTACATTTTTGTTTTCTAAAAGGTAACAGTTATGAATCAGTAAATAGAAAGTAAAAAGAAAATAACTTACTCAAAGAGCAATCGCTGCACAATAAACCTGTCCATAAAACAAATTAGCTGGTCCTTGGGGTCGCACGAATGTTGCACGCGTGTAATGCGCGAGGCAATTTAGACTGTTTTATTTGTCATTACAGAGGCGTGTGACCAATACGCGCGAGGCATTTTTTTAATCGGTACTGTACGATGTTGGTCCATTTCACAACTGCCTCAAATAATATATACGTAAAAGTTTTAATTACATTGTATTTTATATTTCAGAATGTGTACAGACCTGTTAGTGTTATCATGATTATGAAACGAAGTCGTTTCATTTTAGGCTTTCTCTTCGCCAGTACAATTATAGTATTCGTTTTGGTGCAGTTTCGATACAAGCCATCGCCAATGTCTATTCAAGAGGAAGCTAAGCTAAAAGAAGAAATAAACAAGCGGTTATTTACACTAGCATTTCCTAGCCCTGTAAATATTAATAACACCCAAAACAACTCTACATACAATTATACGTTACCGCATAACTACAAACTGGTCATCAACAATCCCGATGTGTGTCGGTACGAGAACGGGACTGATAAAGACGTGTATTTACTAGTGCTTGTTCTGACAATGCATAAGAATAAATACCAACGTCAAATTATCAGAGAAACTTGGGCGAGCCCGAAAGAGATAGGAGGTAAAAAGATCGTCACTATGTTTCTATTAGGAAAAATTAATGATAAAAGATTGGTTCATTCAGTTGAAGAAGAAAATATGAAGTTTAAAGATATTTTAATGGAGGACTTTATAGATACGTATGTAAACCTGACATTAAAAACTATAATGGGAATGAAGTGGGCTACAATGTTTTGTCCCAATGCAAAGTACGTCATGAAGACTGATGATGATATGTTTGTACATTATGGAAACATCATTAAATATTTATCAACCGATCCTGAAGACAAGCAAGAGAAGTTAGCGGCTGGCGTCCTAATGAAAGGAGGACCAATCAGAAACAAAAAAAGCAAATGGTATATGCCTTACGAATTGTATCCTGGAAAGACGTATCCGCCATTTTTATCTGGAACTGGGTATTTAATGTCTGGTGATGTTGCAAGAGATACGTATATTCATTCCCAGAATGCAACATTCTTATACCTGGAGGATGTTTTCTGCGGCACGGTCTGGCAGAAGCTTGGTATAATTCCGAGGAAAATGAAAGAATTCCACAATTCCAAGGTACCTTATTCAGTATGTCGCTATAGGAAAATCGTTACGTCACATCAAATGCCAACTCGTCAACTACCCAGGATGTGGAAAGATTTAAAGGTTAACAAAGCTAGATGCTGAACTTTTGCTTTCAACTGATGTATCGAAATGGAAGGCCCCTAGGTTGAATTCTAAAGAAATACAGATCGGAGTTTGCCGAATGGTTATTGTCGGAACTTCATGTAATACTAGTGTTACGACAGCCGGTGCTCTGGTGTATCGTGTCTGTCGACGGCAACAACCTCGCACCATGGCACCTAACTCCTAAATACAGTATAACTTTCTTCTGATCTTTCATTATATCTCACATGGGATGGAGATTGCTGTCAGAAGACGTGATACTGCAGGGTGTTTATTGTCGCTAGATATGATACCGCTCGTTTATCGGGTTGTACAGCCATTGGCAGAAAGACATGTGACGTACTGTCATTGGTTCACTTTCGAGTTTGCATCTTGAGTGTGTGGTAAGAGAAATTAGGAATTTAGCTTTATTTTGTGTAATTTAAACATGTACTTAATGGATACAAATGGTTAACTCTGTGGTATAAGTACACGAAGGAATGAACTCGTGGAATATGGAATATTAAAATGCATTATTATTAGGCTTAAATGTGTTTGCGCCGGTTTCGCAGGGTATTTTCGAGTAATTCAGTACTAATACAAGTTGACCAGTGCAATAACGTGTCCTTTATAGCAAAAAATGTCATGGTATCTTATTTCGTTAAGGAGATTTTGTGAAAGCAAATACATGTCGTTTAAACTTTGCACTAATAATCAATTAGATTAATAACAGTCGCATCTAACGACGCAGATTCGCATTAAAAATAGATGTGGACATTCGGGAGAAGTTTAAAAATGAAAAAAAAAATAATATTGTTAGCTGCCTACGGCGCACTAGTGTACTATCAAATTTTCACATCTGAGGGCCAACCTACCAGGATCTGCGCCAGGGGTCGCACCTGCTATGTGGTTCGATTATAAATCACAAAGAGCGGCACCGCCACACGCTTCTATATTTAGGCCTATGTGGAATAGTTCTTGAATTTACATACAGTTTATTTACTGAATTCCGAATATTAAACGTTCTTAATAGTAATATTATATTGTTATTAATATTTTATATAGTAGTATTATATTCATATTATCTACATTCGTCTTACTGTATCTTATACGTCTTATGCTTGGTTCCCGCAAGAGACGCAACACAACGACGTAACACAACGTAAGGCATTTGACCAATCACAAGCGATGGATTATTCCAACTGTCGCTTGTCATTGGTCAACTAGCTTGCGTTTAGTCTACGCCCTTACTTTAATGTTTGGTGGATCCACGTTTTGATTTCCATACTTAATTTAAGTTAGAAGTAATTATATTTCTGGATCTAATTTATTTACTAAAGACGAACACGTAAATATTTGTATGGATACATTTTATCACGTGTTTTACTATTAATTTTGTGAACAGTTTTTGAACCGCAAACTTTAGTAATAATCTTAGATTAACCCACCGATATGCCTAATGCGAGAGAGTAATTTCTGACGGAAATGGTGCTAAATACGGACTGTACGACGTCATTAATGTTACCGAGATATTAATTCGGTGGAAATAGATTAAAAATTACAGGCATTTTTAAATGATTTCTATCGCATTTGGGCTAATATGTCATGTTTCATCAATACCTATATACTTATGGAGAAATTCCTCCATGATATAATTGCAGTCGACCCTGTTAATACAAGCATACCTAAAATACGAAATGATATATTGTCACCTAATGTTGTATAGTGTATGACCATCCGCTTTATTTTTTAATTTTATGTTCTCAAATCATTGATACCGTTACATAATTCTTGCCTTAGGCTTCTTCTCTTAATTTAATTTAACAAAGTTAGAAGGCAAATGCACTCTTAAGCTATCTCTCTAATCTATCAAACTTTATGTGTCAGCAAAATGTGATGTGCCCACATATGGACATCATGATGCCATTAACATTACCATATTTGAGCATATCACGATCATATTTGGGCACATGACACTTTTTTTGTCAAACTAGTTTGATGGTGTAGACAGATTTTTAAAGGAACAAACTACACGTCTATTCCCATGCTAGTGATGCAGCCGTATCTGTCCAGGTTGACTTTTTAATAATTTTGTTTCAGTACTACTGTGTATTCTTGCAACCCAATGTTTCGGTTGCTCTGTCTGCTTCATAATATGTTTTTTTTTGTCTTGTGTGGGGTCGTCCCACTTTTATTATAATTCTCTGTTTTATATGTATATATATATTATATATAAAAATAGGTACATTTGTAACAATTAATTATTTGCATGAATATTTCTATTGTATATTACTACGATTTTTACAGTGTTAAAAGTAGTTAAAATGCAGGCATATTTACATAAAAAGATAATTGATTTCAATATAAAACCATATGCTTTCATTTACAATTTTAAAGAAGATGTTAATTAAAATATAAAGATAAAACATGGTAATAAAATTCTGTGAACTGTCATTGAAATCGTTCTTCATAATATGTTTATGAAGTAATATACATTTTGAATTTAGACAAATGTTTATGTTATAAATGAAGCTTCTTTTATTTAATATCTTCATTGTTATAATGATGGTTTTGTTTTGAATACATATTTTATTTGAATGTCATGTGTTGTTGTGTCTGCCTAAGCAAGGCAATTTAAGACTGCCTTGGCTTAAGTTATCATTACTTTCTTGTTACAATATATAAATTGATTGGAATATAACTCCGGTAATTAATAATGTCTAACATACACGCAAAAATCACCAGTGTTAATGGAGAACATTATCACTGGTCCATATCCAAGTTATTTTAGATTACATCATTTCCATGTCATCAAAAACTAGACAAGGTTAAATGTAGAAAAAACCTGAGTACAAACCCGTCTTCTAAAACTGATTTTAGTTCGATAAATGTTTTTACATTCTAACATGTTGTCGACCTTACTAGCCAAGATTTCCCACCTGCCGTAAGTTAGATACAAAGCGAGCTAATTTCCTCTCGGGTTGATGACTATAAAAATTACAATTGACTATCTGGGAAGAGGAAATTGGTTTAGTAGCATCACAGTTAGTGAAGAGAATACATGCTTATGAGCTGTGAAATGTTTATCATCTGCCGATTCAGTCGTGTCTCTGTAAACGCGAATTAAGTTTATAAACGGACCACGTATACATGCCAATTGCAAAAAGCTATATCGGATCTTAGGACTCGCAATAACGCACTCTTGCGAGTAGGTATGACTACTACTATCTAATCTATCCTATGTAATTGAAGGTGGAACAACAAATCAAATTTGTTTCCCTTTAACTATAGGCCTATAAATCGTTTTGTGCTGCATCTTTTATCATAGTGTTTATAGTACCATCATTTACGACGAAAATCTGTTACATTACCGTATACGCACAGACCAGCCATAAAAAACATCGGTAAAGTGTACTGTACTATGTGCCTATTACCATTTCCTCCATGCTTTTACTACGTCACTGAAAATGCATTAGTCATAAAAGAAAGATATGCTTATTAGAATTTCGAAAATACACGTGTATCCTCGTGTTATGGTAAAATATGATTGAAATACATATCATTGTTTGAATACGATAGTGAAGGCCTACAGTAATTCTGTTTGAATGTGTTGTACACATACTGTAATATTAAAACTTGTATTTAAATGTGGCAACTCTTGGAGGTGGACTTCCTCTGTGGGTAGTAGTGAAGTAAATTTGTTTGTAGTAGTATGCTTATAAAGTATGCTTTCTATGGCATGAAAGCCCCAGTGGTCTAATGGTTAGGACATCTGCATATCAAGCAGAAGATCCGGGTTCGAATCTCGGTTGGAGCGTTCTCAGATTTCCTCATGTTATCGTTTAAAATTTGGACTGCTGACTCGTATTACTTTAGCAGTCTCTGACCAATTCATCTTTGTACATTGTATATTATGTTTTGTTGGTCAAATAAATAAATGAAATGAAATGAAAATGAATTAATACATTTTCAGTATATCACCGGGCGGTTTAGAACCAATGTTCTTTGCCTGTTGTGTTTATAGTTAATAATATATAGTTTCAGTTCTTTTAGGCCTAAATATTTGGAACATGTAACAGTTTGCACTTGCCCTTTTCTAATACAGTATAATAAGTAAGTAATAATCTTAAGTAATTAATCCACTCTCTCGGTATTAATAGATTATTCCATAACAACGCATAATGATAAGTGTAATAATGATAACAGTTCACGTGAAAATCAGTCCACCAAATGAACGAAATTAGATCAAGTCTAAAATCTGAATTAAATCACAAATAAATAGGCTTCCGCAAATTAGCCAGATATTCATATTCTGTTCGAAAGCTCTACATTCCAAGTCGTATTCATTTATCGATTGTAATAACATTTCGATTTTATCAATTGCACGAAATATCCGTCGTTCGGATTAGGGTCATCGAGGCCCTAAGACGGAAATCTTTCTAGAACTTCTTCGCTACAAAACTGAATTGAGTCATTATGATAACGTGAAAGAGGGCGGTTGTAATTTGTCAGAAAATAAGACAATTAATTATGATAACAATTGTGTTAAGAAATATCTAGGATGATGAATGATAAAGAGAGTGCCATAATTATCTTCGACGATGACTTCCGATGAATGGTACACCGCAGATGTTAAAGCGAATCCATCCACGAGCTCGTCGTAAGTAGCCTGCCGAATTTGATTGCACCGTTTTATTAGCAAAGTAGCCCTGCAAGGAAATTTCTCACTTTCACCCTCTCCCCGTGTTTTCTCCCTGCAGTTATTCTTTAAGTTATAATCGGCATCTTGAAAGGAACACCTGTCCTGACAGTAATGAATACCATAACTGATTTATTACCTTTTATCTTAGCCGACTCGTCCCATTGTATGAACGTACCTCTAGGATTTAGTTAATTCATATGCATCTGTACACGACACTATAGTTTATATTAAAAGGTAATTATGTCAAAAGACGAGAAGATTTTTCCCGTGTAGGATTTGGCAAACGATTATGATTATTAAACGAAAATCAAGGACAGAATGAGTGTTAAACTACCTCATGAATAATTTTGTTTAGTGTATTTAGCAAACTGTAATCGTAAAACGAAATTTTATGTTAAAGGCATGATGGCAAACAAAGTGACACAAATTAATACAATCAACGTGGTTTATCTTTTGGACACTAATACATTCAGAGAATTAATTAAAGGAAACATCTTCGACCAAACAACTCAACAGATGTAATTAAAAGATAAATAATCACGAATCACCACATATAAATTGACCAAACGACGGAAATATTACATTCAATCAATTCATCCTTTATTAATTTATTAAGTTGTAGTCGGTTTCTTTCGCCGTCGCTGTTCCGAATCTATCCGAGTTCATCTTCGTCGTTATAATTTTCGTCACTATAATCATTATCATTATTATCATAGTTATTATTATGTTATAACCCATGGGATATCGTTTTACATAATTTACTGTCATCATTTCATCACCATTGCGGTTTTATATTCTGAATCTTTCGTCGATTTCATCGTCGTAAAAATAATTCTCGTCACTATCATGTTGATATTTATCATCATAATGTTATCGTAGTCATCGTTTTAACATTTACCATATCGTACTTATCATATATCATAATCAAGTTCGTAATTTTCATCGTTATCATAACAACTCAACGTCGTTACGTCATAACAATTATTATCAGTTTTATCTTCATCATCATAAACGTAACTATCTGATCATTATCTTCATTATTTCGATTTTCATTATCACCACCTCGGTATTGTCGTGGGTTTTTCATACTCTATTTAGACCTATATCATGTTTAAAAATCGAATGGTTAATGAATAGCCCAAATTAATTACAATAATTTTTTTAAATTCTAAAATATATTAATGTACAGTAAAACTAACAAATATCAAAAGAATGTTCCCATCAATAAATTAAAAAAATCCCAGATAACAAGTCAGCTGCCCTGGACCAATCAATAAAAATGAATCTCATTCGCTGTTGGCTGATGGCCTAATTTAGACAAATCAGCAGTGACTTTTATCCAATGAAAGTTCACGTTACATCTGTAGTACAAAGCAGACGCTGGCCAGTGATTTCGCTAAGATTTCTCTATCACATTGATCACTGTTATTTCGGTCGTTACGTCAAATAGATTAAAAGGCGTGGTATAATTTTGTCTACTTAATTATGATCATTTAACCTTATACTAACAATGCTGGATCAGCGAGAGAATTAAAGCATGATATTACTCGATTGATATTGAAGATAAACGGTTTGGCCTACAATAGGTTACTTCACACACGCCGAGTTAACTTGTGACTAGATTTGCTTATCGCTTGAGCGTCCCTCGCAAAGTAATATCAGTGAGAACGAAGATGATATAGGCATATAACCTGCTTGGCATATTAATTGGTAGGCCTACCTGGTTGACTGGCAATACATCGTTGGTAAAATTGTATAGTAGGCACATCAGTAAAGATGCTGTCTGAATCTAGTGAAACAGTGAGACCAACGAACTTACATCAGTTCAATGAAGATAGAAGCACAAAGAGCAGCCCTGGGCCTGTGTTGACGGAGCAAAATCGAACATCGCCCCGATTGTCTGCTTTTACATCGATAACTGCTAATGCAAATTCGTTATTAATAAAAACTAACCCAAAATCAAACGCCACCGTGAAGATTCAGCAACCTACAATTAATTCAACTACTTCTAGATTTCATTTATATTCCAAGATGTTAGATTCAGGAGAATCGATTGGTTCTGGTGGTGGTACCATAGGCATAGCCACTAATAATTTTCTACAAAATCTACCGTCAGCAAATGCGAATGTACCGTTTCCACAGCAAACAAGTTTCAGTAAGTAGATCGTTTGTTACATTCTTATGTGAATTTAAGTGTGTTGGTTTACATCCCTAAATCTGAAATGTATTTTAGTCTCAATATCATGTCAATAAATGTCGTCATGCCAGGGCATCAGATGTACCCCGATCGGTGTTGAAAATGCTGGTTATATTAAGAGTTGTGTTTTATTATTTTGGTTATGAATTATTGTTAGTGATAAAGTCTTTCCAAGAGAATGCTTCTGTCTTGATCGTCTGAATACAGCTCAATATGTTGTTTAGTGACGTCTTTGGCCAAAAACATTGTGGGCATAAGTTACTTTTATTTCTATTTTTTGTTTTGGATTATAATAATGAATTTACTATTATATTGTACTGTATTCTGTATTCTGTAATCATTTTATGAATTATGTAATATTCATTTTAAATCCGTTAAAATTTAAAGTTGTAGTTTTAATTTAGAGAGATGTCAATCAGTATTATGTGCCTGCACTTGTTCCTATTCAGGGCTACCCATATTCTTCTGAAAACATCCATATTTAAACTAACGTCGTTAACTTTAAGCCTCTTTAGTACTTTGCTTTTACACAAACCTGTTTTATTGTGCAATGTATTGGCTATGTGTCATAGGTTTACGGCTGATTTACGCGCCTCCATCTGTAACATTCAAACACTCTATGTTCATAAAATTAACGATTAAAAAAAATACAACAAAAATCGAATGTGAACGCAGTTTTAATAACTGACTTTCAAGTTGTACCACGCTCGTTGTGATGTTATGTAAGCAATGCTAAACCATCGTATAAACACACGTGATCCAACGAGAAAATATTAAGTCGAGTTGATCTAATAATTATCAATAAGAAGATAGTAATGCTAATAACAATGATAATAAATAATAGAACATAATGATAACTATACCGTTAACATTATGTACAATATAACGACATTTATAGTTCGGTCGGGTACAGACCTCCAATTTTCCTTTCGAAAATCACGGTTGTGTTTTTGTGGCTGCTGAACTTAGCCACCTGTAACAAAGGGCCAATAATCGAATAAAGATGCTTAGGTGATAAAGTAATAATATATGACACGAACAGAAAAATAATCGAACAATGATGCTCAGGTGATTTCATTTTTAATCTCTTCATTGAACATATAATAATAAATAATTGACACGAAAAGAAAAAAATAGAAATAGAAAACAGCGACATTGATAATATTTCTGTGATGAAGAATGTTATGGCATGCCGGCAAAAATGACCTCTATCGGTGGGACCCGGGGATTGGGTATTATTAAACTTTTTAAATAGTATAAGTGGAAGAAGGGTGTAATTAAATTGGTAGTTTATAATGTTTTCCATTTTTATGACAATTATTGTAAAACTGTGAATATTTTACTAGTTCCTAGAAGAAGGAGAAAGGAGACACGACAGAGAAGACAGCGAACAACATTTACGAGCGAGCAAACATTGAAGTTAGAATTGGAATACCACAGATCAGAATACATCACGAGGCCAAGACGGTTTGAGTTGGCGGAAATGCTCAGTTTAACAGAGACTCAAATCAAAATATGGTTTCAGAATCGTAGAGCAAAGGATAAGCGGATCGAGAAAGCACAAATGGATCAACATTATAGGTGAGAGAACTTGTAGGCCTAGTGATAGAAGGTTGACTGAGATGGTTAACTAGCAGGATTGAGACTGGCGGCAGACTCGAACACTCCGCCTTATTCAGTGGCGTAACGGCTATAAGTGCTCACTGGCTAAACCCAGGGGCCCCGGATCTTATGGACCCCCCCTGAGCAGTTTCAAAAGGAAAAACTAGCTAAAAACACGTTACGCCACTGGCCGTATTGGGATATTGTGTGAAATAGAATGAGTAAAACCACAAAATCAGTATCTGACAGACTAGCTTACTCAGTGAAAAAAGTGTATTTGTTTCATCGATATCTATATAATAATTACCCTTATCTCTCTGTTTAGGTGCCTTGGTTTAGCAGCTACAGGTTGTTCAGCGTTTCCGTCGGCGTATTCCAACTTCTGCGGGGCATGTTACTACAGGCCGGCATCAAGCACATCATCACTACCTCAGCCGAGCCTTGGACACCCCTACAAATATATCTGAGATGAAAATATAAACTGGAGATCATCCTGTTTCAACCGATGTATGAATGATAGTTGAATATTTCTAAATCAATGTTAAATTCTAATGGTCTGTATAGTTTATTAAGATAAAAGAAGGTCAGAAAAATTGTAATTTTATATAGGTATAATCGTTAATTGTTTTCATACGTACTGATCGATCTAAATCAAGTTCCTAGGATCAAATATTCTGTGCAATTTTTTTTATTTAGTTTTATTACAAACTGCGCAATCATTTAATATAATTTTGATTATTTATATAACTTAAGTTTATTGCCCAGTTTGAAAAAAAAATGTTTAATTGTCGTTCGTTTCAAGATAAAGTTTATCTTGGGAACTGTAGGTGTGCTATAAAACAGATTTAATGTCATATTTTTTGTATTCGTTGAATCGAGACTGAGATTACATTCATTGAAAGGGTACTCTAACATCTTTCAAGTGACGAAATATTCTCCCCATTGATAAACATTAATTACGGTATTTATATAATACTGTATTACCGTACTAAGATACTATTGTGCTTGGTTGTCTATTTTGTCCAAAATGGAAGCAAGCAACACATTCGTTTCGCAAAATGCAGATGTTCCAGCTTATTGGATTTAAAATTTGAGAGCGTCTATCGATGTATTCTCATATATGCTTAAATTTAATTATTCATGATTTTAAATATAATTAAAATATCGTCACTCATTAACCCCGTAAGTTTACAGGTATACATTTATGTGAAAGCTCTTTGAGAGCATCCGAACGAGGATTTTTTTCTACTGTAACATAGCCTAAATGTAATTTTAAAAGTGGTCTAAATGTGTTTTTAACGCTTTTAATCAAATGATTCACCATTATGCTATTTGTTTTATTATTGATATGATGATGTCTGTAACATATGTAGGTCTTACGTTATTTTTATGGGATTAAAAGTTTAGTAAACATTACATTACAGAGAAAATTATTATATAGTAGGCCTATATAGATTAATTGTATGAACCATTTTCACCCGATTTTGTGGCTGTCAGTAGACTCTGTGTGGAAGACTGTTGCCAGTCTACCAGATACCTATCTAACTGTATTAAGTACTTTTAATACATGATATCGGGTGCCATTTTAGTGACGTATTATTATTTCTACACTATCATCGTTGTGGGAGTTTTGATTCACAAAACGCACAAACAGATCTTGTTTTTTCCCCATCACTACTTTAGGCCTCTCCAATACGACTGGTCTGTTAACATGTCGCCGTTCATCACTCACACATAACAAAGTATTTCACGTAAGTCAATAAAATAAGTAAGGATTTTATTTAGGCCCTAAGTGGTATTCATATAACGTATTTTTATCAAGTGCAAGTATTTCTCTTAGCTTTATTGGTGGGAATTGTGAATTTCGACAGGGAAGAGTGAAATGTCCCATGATTACGACCACTAACATATCACTACTATATTTGGGCATATCACTACCATATGTCAAAAACTGGTTTGATAGTGTAGACAGAGCTTGATTAAATTTAAGTATGCGGTTTATTGTCTCTAGACATGTGACACCGAATCGACTTTAAGAGACAGGATACATTTTTTACAATAAATCACAGATCCGTATTATTAAAACAAATTAATAGCTATATTGTTATTTTTTTTTATTGAGTTGGTGGTCAATTTTATTACTTAAATAAAAAATTACATAAAGGACAAAAATACATCTTTGAAAATGCGTTGCTTACTATAATAATAGCATGACTTTAATCTCAAATTGAAGGATACAATATCACGAACCAAGAAAAGATAATTTGATTGGTTTTATATTTTTTATTAAATAGGAATTTTCGAAAACTTAATTTGAATCGGTTAAAATGATTGTAAATCGTGGTCGACACCAATATACTCTCATTGTTCTTGAGCATCTATTCATTCAGCATTGCATTACGACGCTGCTGATGTGTTGGGAAAAGATAGAGTTAGGTTTGATGGTCGAAGAATTTCACCTTATTATGACAAATTGTATTACCTTCAAACTATATTTTTACGATTTCAATGAAGATGCTTTTTTACAGCAAGGCCTTTACTGAAGGATTTATTTTCACGAATCGATTCGATTAATTTAAAAAATAAGATTAAATTAAAGATAAAACTGCCTGGAATATTGAGATTATAGTAGTTCTTATGGTTCTCTTCGTGATGCCAAATTATAGTGTAGGCCTACAGCCTAGGTGAAAGTAAAATACCGAATGTAAAACGGAAAGCCTCACAACTTAATAGCAAATAGGCCTAATAAATTGAAAACAATTTACATTATTATTACATTGACATTAATATCACTAGGTAATTCATAGATCTTTAAAAACCGCTTGACCACTCGATCTGATGACCACCACGGGTAATTGGTTATTGTTGGATGCAGTATCGGTCACCTAACGAGTTCTTCACTGCACGTCGCTTTGTTCATGATCGTTGCATTACAGGCAGGTGCAACAATTTGCTGTTAAACCTTTACTTCATAGATTTCTATAAATCTACGTTTACTGTCTTATTATATGCGTTAATTTAACGCCTCGTTTGTAACCGATGTGAGATTTATTATGCAAAACAGTACTATCGACATATTTCATTTAAGAGGTTTTAACGTAAAAAAGTATAATAAAATGCTTCGAAAGTTGTACAGTATTATCTCAATCAATAATAATTAATATACCTACAGTATATTAACATCAACAATATAACAAATAAAACGGATGATGCGAGTAAATAAAAGTAATAACAATATAAATTAATAATAATTATTATAAATATAATCAAGGCCGTTACCGGTGATCCGTATTGTAATTGTGCGGTAATGGTATAGACGTGTAGCGCTATATTATAAATACATTTTTATATAACCAATCAACTAAACAAAAGATTACAAGTATATAGTATGGATGTCTCCAAATGTTGCTAACGATAATGAATATTAAATTAACAGTTAAAGCGAGTAACGTGAAAAATATACGAGATAACAAAACAACACCCATTGAATGATAAATATGTTGTTAATAAATCAGGTAGAATTCGTCCTTTAATGTGAATACCACTCGATGTAGGAAATCATTTGTCCACAACTCTATTCATGTTTCCAACACAACATTCCAAAGATAGTTTGTTTACTTGTTTACTGCTGTATATAGTTTTAATGTATTGTATTGATATTTTTAATGTTTTATATATTGTATGTGTTTTTAAGCATCAAGGAAAACCAATTTCATGTTCGCCTTGTTGTGTTCATGACAATAAAGATTTATCTTATCTTATCTTATTAAATGAAGAAGACTAAAATGGTATGGACACTATAAATGTACAATCCTCAACACATCTACTTTGGTTTAGATTTATTTGTAATATAACAATCATCACTGTAAATACCTTTATACAATCTTTTACAATCAATAAAATATTCTACATACACAAACTATCCTCAATCCTGATATTTATCTCTCTCGTTAAAACCACATAGTTTGTTTTTACCCGCCAGACACCAGGGAGTGCTCTTCATGTAACTAACTACTGCAATATATTAAATTTTCAAATATGTGAATAACAAAATTGCTTAAATGGACGCGGACAAGTCTTAATTTTGTCGATTGTCCTATTGAGAAAAAAATGAAAAATAGTAGCATATGAGGTTCAATAATAATACTGTATGATTTAAACTGTATTACACAATTTGATCTTTAAATAACCCCTGAGCACCATTGACGATTTTGAATACGATCTCCTATTTTTGATTCGCAGTTTTTATTCATAATTCCACAGCGCCCTCATGTGAATTTTTGCTATTGAAGATGCAATTTTACGTACTGACGTATAAGACACCGATTATAACTATACTGTACTACGATTACCCTTTTCTCTTGTCTCCCTTCCCACCGCTACAAAATATTTCTATTTCAATCATACCTGAAATACTAGGCAGGGTGAGCCTATCCTCCTAGGCCTGGCCCCTAGGTGACTATATTTATTTAACTTTCATGTTACATGGTATATTACTTATCAGTGTAAACACGTATGGTAGGCTACACAAAAAGTACAAATATCTTTATAACATACATCAGCATTGTGGCATTATTATTTGGGGGAATTGACGTAAGTATTGGGTCTGGACATTGGCCTACATAACATTGTTTACAGTTGACACTATTCATCTTTTTTAAGCGTGCTTGATACCAATGAGTAGCCTACACCACATATCATCGCTCCTACCACTGCTGTTTGTGCAATAACTCGAAGTCTCATAAGATATATAGAAGTTGACATCCCCCTCCTTGATCTGTACGCGTACGCACCGTAACCCAGCGACACTGCAAGGCCTGCAATACCTGAAATAAAAGATAACATATTATGATTAAATAAATTATAGCCATATTGTACCCACGAACAATTAACTTTGTGAAGACTCTAAAAAAGCAGTATAGATTTCGGTATACCGTATTGTCAGCTTTCCAGTCGTACGGCATTGGCAATCCTCCTGGATCGTTTTTATACGGGGTGTAGACAATACATTTTTTTTTAAGTTAAAAAAAACTGTAATATACGTAATCAGCATTTGTAGACAGCCAGCTTATATTACCAGGTTAGAGTGTTGGGTTAAAAACTAATAAAAATCAATCGTCGGCAACAGTAAATTATACGATATGACAATGATGATTTGTTATAGTTATGTAGACAGTTTTGATTTTTAGTACAGGTACTATGATAATTTAACAACTTACCAATAGGTACAAATGGATCTTGTTTAGATTTTCTTGCAAATTTTTCAGTTGGAGTTTCTTGCCTATATATGTCACCAGCACTAAATTCTACCGGCGAGTTCACTTTACTATCTGACATCATTGGTGGGTTGGCCGTACAAAGTCTAGGGATAGATGAATTGTTTGTAGACCTACAGTAGTTGACAACCTGCATTATTAAAGATACAAATACGTGATTACACTCAATAAGACAATATTATACCAACAATAAAACAATCAGACAAAAGCTAACCCTATTATGCTTCCAGTCTGGAACCGACAGTCAGGTAATACTATATTCATAACTCATGTCAGACTTTGACCGGTACCGACGGAAGTCATATTCATCAATGAATAGAGTGACACTACTAAAGAATGCATATTTCATACATTTTTAATACATATCTAATAACGAATTCTACGTCTTATGCATAACTTATTATGACAACGTAATTAAAGTTTATAATGACCATAGTATGGCAATGACTGCTGGTTGTAAGTATTGGTTATATTATACTAAATTGCATCGTCATGCCTCACTGGGCACATTATACAAAAATATACGGTAATTGACCGCACTACACAGACTAAGTCTAGCTAGCTGTTTATATTACTTCACTACAAGTCATTTACATCAACAAGCTTAGGCCTGAGACATATACATTGTATACGCCAACGTTCCAACTTACCTCCTGGTGATACGCTCGTTATATCAGTCCTCCTGTTCGTGGTTTACCTGTACACAATTTTATATAACATTTATATTTAAGCACGGATGATTTAATATGATAAAACAGGACTTACTATTCTGTAATACAGAGTGCGGTGGATACCGGTACTGGGAAATCCTGGTAACCGATGACGTCACTATTGAACTTTTGACACGTGACATACAAAACATTGAACTGTTGAAATTCTACAGCAAACAATTTAAATCATTTCTTGCGTAATGACTTGTAGTAATTTACAACGTTCTGGGATTTTTATCTTGATCGTGAACAACAATTAATAAAATGTAAATATAGTTTATTCTATACATTGAGCATATAGCTTAAGTTGAATTTTGGATTGGGGCACGGTTTCCATATGATCAATGCGATTCTGCACGTACTACAATCTTTATACAATAAACGAGAGTGACGTATTATTAAGTAGTGTCGTAATTTATTTGAAATGGGTTACCCATGTTTACACAATAGGAAACACGAAAGTCTGTGCTTTACGCGGTCAATTTAAAAGATTTAAAATAATGTATAATTGCAAAACTTTATTTTTATTTAAAAAAAATAAATGTTATGATTCCCTATTATTTAATCACTTTAGTTAACATATTCAGTTTTTCTTTTAAATTGACTTACTTGTATGCGCAAACATATGCTATACTGTACACAGTGTTGATTGACATAATTGCAGTTTTAAAGTCTACTAACTGAAGTGGGATTAAGAAGGTATAAAATTTAAATGTATAAAATTAAGAAAATTTAACTTTCAACCAATCAGTGGCCACCCGGCGGTCGGACTTCTTACTGAGTAATTCGATTGGTCCGATTTACTCGATTCCTTAGTGACGTGTTTCGCTACCTCTCTTCTGGTTTGAGGAAGTTCGTGTGGCGGTGGTAATGTTCGAGCATGTTTTTATTTGTTTCAATAATGTTTATAGATAGGATCGGAACTTAACATGGTATATATTGCTCTTGAATCTAACAAATGGCCTATTCCTAGCCTAGGCCTACCTTAGCCTAGTAGTAGGCCCTAGCTCCAGCCAAGTTAGGCCCTTGTTTCTCGAGGCGCGAATACAGTATATGCCTACCTACTACGCCCCTACCTCTAGATAGATGATTGGCTGTGCCATGTGGGCGGCCTTTACTTGATAGAGTTTAGGGTAGCCTAGCTAAGCCAATAATGTTTTTACCCTCAGCCTCAGCATTGCCTCCACCCCCATCTCACCACCTACAGCCTATATATACTGTAGGCCTATACTATAAAAAATTTTACTGCGATTATTAATGTTGATTTAGAAATTGTATTAATTATTAGGCCTATAGCCTAGGCCTAGACTGTGTTTGACTTTTAAAATTAATTAATTAAGAAAGATTAAATAAAGATTTCTAAAAAAAATAAAGTATATAAAAAGTTACTATAATGGTAGCTAAAATGCCCTAGACTGTATAGAGTTCATTTTTAATTCTGATTTATTTTCAGGTACAGTAGATAACGTGCGTGTATACTGCTGGATACTAAACTATGTTTTTTAACTACTCAGGCCTCCTGGTAATCCTCATCAACCTGGTACCTGCCTTATTCATTTGTAAGAGTTAAGACCACTATTGGAAGTATTCTTCTCTAAAAATGAAGAAATAAAGATTCAAAACTTTGAATAGACCATTTTGTAGTTTTTATAAAGTTATTCATTTTTCAAAATTATACCTTATAACTTTATAATTTTTACTTTTTAATGATGACTTTTTTTTATCAGATCAAACGAATAATTCAGACTCAGAAGATCAGCCAATAGTATTAACATATTTCAAAGTCGAATACAATGATTTCGGCATCAAAAGTGAACAGTTAATTGAAGAGGTTCATGATTGCTCCAAATTGAAAGTGGAGTTTGATGCTTTTAATAGGTCAGTAAGTTTCAATCATTTCATTTTAATAATATAATAAGTAAGATATTTGCCCTAATATGATGTGGTCCAAAAGTCTTGTTTTTATACTGCATTAAAAAAATGATTTGGAAACTTTATAAATTGATGGTATAGACAGGAGGCACATTGCTTACATACTATTAATAAAAATCCTATGTGCAAATATCTTGGCGTGTTATGTGCACATATTACCTTATAAACAATTTTTGAATTTTTTTTTTATCCCTTTTGAGCAGAACTCATAACTCATCCTGACGACTCGATCACTCAAATCTTGTTATATTATGTTTTTCATTTTCTAGGCATTTTGTTCTACAATTACTCAAATCTTGTTATACTATTTTTTTTTTTCATTTTCTAGGCATTTTGTTTTACAATTGCTATGTGACAATAAGTTATTCACTCCAGACTCAAAATTGAATGTTATAGAAGAGAATGGATTAAGTCAATCAATGTTGAGATCTTCAAATATATCTGTGTATACTGGCCATCTGCAAGGTGAATACTTGCCTTTGAAATCAAATTGTTTTCTATTTTGATATATATATAATTGTATGGTATATGCACATAGATATTGTATTTGCTATGGTTTTGTATATATATGATTACAGTAGGACCCCTCCTTTTGGACACATCAATTCAGTGTACACTCACTCCCAATAAAGGGACACTTTCTCTTGAAATGAATGACGAACAATCATATTTTTTAACCATATGGCCAATCCTTTTTTAAGAGGACATATTAAAGGGACATCTTGTTGATTCTTCTTAATAGGGGTTCTACTGTACTTTTAAAAAATTACTATAAACATTATAATCATTTCTAATTATGTTTAAAATATATTTGTTAAGGAGATGTTAATAGTTACGCAATTGCAACTATTCATAACAACAGCTTTGAAAGCATCCTGCATACTGTCAACGGTAGTTATATCATTGAACCAAACCAAACAGAAAATGAAACTATTATATACAAATATGGATATATAAAGTTGGACAGTACAGTAAATAATATCACACAACTCAAGAAATTGAAGGCTGAAGAAGATCTAAAGAAAAAACAAATTGAATTGAGTCAGTCTATCAAAAGAGTAAATCAATTTCAAAATAAAACTACTAAGAGAACTCATTGGAGGAGATCATTTCCAGATTCGCAGACCTGCTCTTTGCATTTGATTGCTGATCATACATTTGTTGACGCGTTTAATGGAAACATGAAGAGCGCCCTCGCTGAGATGATTCATCATGCAATCGTGGCTGATAAAATATTTCGCTCAACTGATTTCAATGGTGATGGGATTGGTGAGGAAGGAACATTTGTTTTTATAACACCACCAATCTCCCTCCAATTAAAGCCCACTATTGGGAACAAATTTTTATTTATCTTTAACAGTTGTGGGTTAAAATTATTATTTTTTAGTTTAAATAAAGCAATGTCATTAACATAATTTAGGCTCAATTTGTTTGTTTGTTTTATTTTGTAGGTGATAACATTGGTTTTTCGATTGCTGATGTCACAATCTATATGGAATCATCCCCAAACTATCCCTTTGCTGGTGTATACATCAATGCTGATGATTACCTAGCTGCATTTATAGCTCTGGACTTTAGCTCATATTGCCTGGGATTTGGATTTACCAACAGAGATTTCAGTGATGGAGTGCTAGGATTGGCTTGGTTAGGCTTTTCTGGTGAATTTTCACCACCTGGTGGTAAATATCCCAATTTTTTTAATAGTGAATTGAACACATAGGACAATACTTGTAGTGGAATGCTCTCATAATAAAAAAATAAAACTGTTTTGATTTACTATTAAAGATACTAAATAAAACCCTGAAATATATTACTGTATATGACGTTTTATAGTCCTAGGAAGTCTGGGTACAAAATTGAGTGAAAATTCTTTTTAAATTGCTCAATTGCAGGAATATGCGAGAGTAGACTCATTTATGAAGATACTGAGATCAGTTTAAACACAGGAATTATGACGTTGAATAATTATGGAAAGAAACAACCCAGAGAAGTGACCACACTGACAATGGTTCATGAGCTCGCCCATAGTTTTGGTAGCTCTGTAAGTTTAGGTACCCAGTGTAGTTATGAAAATATAGATTCATACAAGCTCTTTGAATTATGTCAATTTTCGTTTAAAAATTATATCTTATACTAATAGTATCTGCTTTATTTTGGTTATACAGTAGTACTTGTTGTGTTTACCGAATAATATTTTTGGCTGTTTTTTGCTTCATTTTCTTCTGTGCAGCATGACCCAGATACGCTTCAATGTAGCCCTGGTGGAACATTGGGTGATTTTATCATGTCATCTCTGGCAACTGATGGTAACCAAGCACACAATAGTCAGTTTTCCCCATGTTCAAAAGAAGCTATTGCACCTGTTATTGTAACTAAAGGAACTTGTTTAATATGTAAGCATTGAAATTAATTTGTTTTCTTCAAATAATTCATTGTACTGTATTGATCATATTTGTTCCATTGTAAGGAATACTTTTTGTTAATTTTATTAGCTTCTGATAAGGGATGGTGTGGTAACGGCTTGGTAGAGGATGAGGAGGAATGTGATTGTGGAGGGGTTCTCCAGTGCATTGGAATTGATTCTTGCTGTACACCTCCAGGAGGTGTGGGGAATGATTCAGGTTGCACAATTCACAGGGACTTAGGTTATGTGTGCAGGTAAATAATAAATGCACACTTATTCTAATGTATTATAAGAAGTTGGTTAGGGCAATTGATTTGCATGCATAAAGACCCAGGTTAAATTCCTGATAAGAAAGAGCTCCCTCCACTTAGCTGTAAATTAAAAAAAAACCAGATTAACGTGCAGGATGAAAAGAAACTGATCATCCTACCACATAAGGTATAGTTCAATGAACTCAACTAACAGCTCATTCCCCATGTTCAGTAAATCTGGGCTCCCCTTACTATGAAGTATAGTAAATGAAAACAAATTTTAAACATTAACACATTAACAAACTGTCTATCCATGCCCCTGTGTATGCGTTAAGTTAGTTATTATTCATGTAGTAACACATGCAATAGACTTACTGCAGTCATGTAAATGATAACATTGTGGTACAAATATTTATCAGAAACAGTATCATTTATTACGGAGATCAGAATGGGAATAATTAATGTTGTATTATTATTTCCAATTACATTTTTAAAGTATCATTCAAATCCATAATGAGGTTTAAGAGCCATTACGTAATTTCATGATAATATTATTTTATTGTTTTCAAAGCCCATTGGTTTCACCTTGTTGTACAAATGAATGTCAGATTGTACCAGCCGTGTCCAATGTTATCTGCCAGCCACACTCAGAGTGCAAGTTACCATCAAGGTGTTCATATCCTTTTATGCAAATTAATAAACTACTAGGAAATAAAACTAGTACACATCAATTAGTGGAATCAATAAAATAGTAGCATGTCAATAATTTGAATATTAAATTGTTGGGACTGCCACCTGTATCATCAATACAGCATTTGGGGAAAATAGCCAATGATAGGCCTACAAGTGTGTTTTTGTTTCCTTACCTGTGAAAACCGGTATTAGCAGTAAATGTCCTAACTCAGATATGCTAGCAAATGGTTCTTCCTGTGACCAGGGGACTAAACGGTGTCAAGGTGGACAATGTGTGATCAGTATATGTATGGATTTAGGACTTCAGGAATGTACTTGTGAAGACAAAATTGAAGATAAATGTAAAATATGCTGTCAGGTGGGTAATACCCAAAATAATATATATCATATTTGTTCATATCATAAAACTAGTTTGACCAAAAAAAGTGAGATGTGCCCAAACATGGTAGTGATATGCTCAAATATGGTAGTGATATAACCATAGCCATATATGGCCACACCAAATTTGTTTGTCACATAAAGTTTGATAGTGTACAGAACTTCATCCCTATTATCATAATCATCAACATGAATGCCTTGTCACTATCAGAACAATTTCATTGTCATCAGCCTACTGTAGTATACTTAGTAAGTAGCTCTGTCAGTGAGAATTAATAATTCCCATCATATTATACATTAACAAATCTACATTGCAATGACTAGGTGTCATATTGGCTAAGTTATTATTAAAAACAAAATATTAATAATGAAACTTAAAAATGTTCATTCACAAAACATCCATAAGAAACAGGGAAACTACATATTGTCAACTTGACTCATCTTTATAATGTTTAATTCCTTTTCCTTGCTTCATAAAGAAGTTGATCACCACACCACATCATATCAGTGTTATCATTCATTTTTAATAGGATGTGGGTGGGTGCATTCCAGCTGCTACTTTAGGACTCTTCCATCAAAATGGTGAATTACTTCTGAAGCCTGCTGGACGAGTTTGTAATAATTATGAAGGTAATATTTATATAAAACCTATTTATTTTGTAAATGATGATAATGATAATATTTATTGCAAAACTCAATACTTTAAATTACAATAAAAATCACAAGAATATGAAATCATATGAAATAGATCATATAATAAATCGTAAATAAATTTAAACATTACCTGGTGGTTTTTTCAGGTTATTGTGACACATTAGGGGCTTGCATCATGGTTGATAGTGATAGCGCCCTCAATAGGTTGAAAGAACTTTTCACCAATCAAGGAGCTTTATCTTTTTTACAATGGTGTATTGTAAATTGGTGAGATAATTGATTATAATACAAGATTATATATATTATAGAGAATAGCAATTCAAGTTCAATTAACAAACTATTTATTTATGTTTCTCTTGTCTCTGTAGGTACTATGGCTTTGTTTTGATTCTTAGCATGTGCATTCTAGTATTGTTAATTCGTATTTTAGCGTGTCGGCCAAGAAGACCTGTCAGAGACCAAATTTGCGAAATACCTTTAGAAAAGTTGAATACAGAAACTAATCATGAACCACTTCAAGATGACGCAGGTTCGTAAAGTTTAATACAGTAGAACCCCTATTAAGGGGACACCTTAGGGATCAAACAAGGCTCCCTCTGAATAGGGGTTCACAGCAAAATATATTTCCCCTCGTTTGTTTCACTGGAAAATATCCCCCTTAACAAGGGGTGCTCCCTGAATAAGAGTGTCCAAAAGGAGTGGTTTTCACTCAAGCTCCTGTGAATACTGTTCTGGCGAGCTCTCATAATGGGAGCTTCAAAGTGCTGGAAAGCGGTGTAAATGGTTCCTCTGCTATTCTTTTTTTGTTATATTAGGATATTTTATGGATCATTTTTGTGTGTAAAGTGCTTAGAAACATTGTATTATAGCGCTATATTTTATTTATTTGAAGCATATTTAATGAGGGTGATCCATCCAGCAATTGCTGATCATTTGGGACCCTCAGAACAGATACAATACACAAAATACAACAATAACATAATATAAGATTACATTATTATTATTATTATTTACCGTAATAACACTATAGTTATTTTTCTTTGACAGATTTCCAGTCTTTGATTCTAGAGTTATTTCCGTCATTGGAGAAAGCTGTTTTAATGGAGGTTATTGACAGTAATAAATGTTTATGTAACACAATTCAAGAACTCATTAAATTAAAACAACCATTAAATAAAAGTAAAAATAATCTCTAGTATGTATATAAATAATAAACCAGCAACAACTATATTAGAAAATGATAATCTGCTGTCTGTAGGTGAAGAAGAATTAAGCAGTATGAGAAAATGATAATCTGCTGTCTGTATGTGAAGAAGAATTAAGCAGTATGAGAAAACGATAGACTGCTGTCTGTATGTGAAGAAGAATTAAGCAGTATGAGAAAATGGTAATCTGCCTTTTGTATGTGAAGAAGAATGAAGCAGTA
The DNA here is from genome assembly GCF_963402885.1 of Antedon bifida. Taxonomy (NCBI): domain Eukaryota; kingdom Metazoa; phylum Echinodermata; class Crinoidea; order Comatulida; family Antedonidae; genus Antedon; species Antedon bifida. The sequence continues at coordinate 8,730,579 of NC_136226.1, read as the reverse complement.
TGAGAAAATGGTAATCTGCTGTATGTATGGGAAGAAGAATACGATGCAGTCTGCATTAGAAGAATTGAGTCAATTGACCAGCATGTCAACTGCAACCATATGAAAAGTTGATGTAACATATGAATGTTATAGTATAATGTAAATAGTATACAGTAGAACCTCTATTAAGGGGACTACTTTCGGACCCACCAAAGTGCTCTTGAATAAGGGATGGCTGTGTTTTATACATATTGCCCCTCTTTTGTTATGGGAAAGTGTCCACTCAATATGGGTGTCACAAATGACTGTGCTACTGCAGTTACATTGCAACACATAATGTAGCTCCATTTTTGTCAAAAATAAATTTCTCCATGATAGTTTTAATATTTTATCAATGCATTTTTAAAACATTTTTGCTGTAATAAGCTTTATGCTTAAAAAATTATACCGAATAATAAAAGCAGTTTTATTAAATTATCAAGTATTTTTAATACTGTAATATCTTGAGATTGATATTGATATTAAATACATCATAGACAGATGAGTAACTTATATTGAACTTGAATTTTGTGACGTTTTTATTGTTATAAAATATTGACACGTGGTATACACCAGACGTTTGTGCCATTTTTTTCACTCACCAAAGAAATTAGAATACCTCCATGAGTGGATGCATACATCGTTTTTTATAATTTATAAAGATAAATTACTTTCCATTTTCAATAAATAAATAAAAAGAAAACAAGACAATTAAGTAAGCATAATTGTACCATCTGCGACAGATATAATATTATTTGTTTATTTCAATTCTGATTGTTGAAATATTGAGAATAGTATAAATATTGTAATATTTAGTGTCCAGCAGCAATTCCAGATGTGGCGTTTCAGAGCCATATATATAAAGTCGTGATATAATGGCTCTGTGGCGTTTTATTTAAGGGCGCCCTCTATATCGTCACACAACTTTGGTTCTTCGACGATCGTCCGAGTATGAGACCATACAAGAAATACGGTAAAGGCAAATTTACAAAGACGAGCCGTAACGGTAAGCGAAAAACCGCATAGGTTATCCCACATAGAGTCTGTATCTATCCTGAGCGGAAACTGTCCGTCCGCTCCGCGTTTTGTGTAAATTGTCATAAGGAATAACATAGATCCTATATTTGTATTATCGTTACCGCTCGTCTGTGTAAATTGGTCTTAATACAAACATAGACGTATCATATCCGGGAGGGGAGGAAAGTACCCGATACCATTAGGCCCCTTTTAAAATGCTAGTAAATATATAGAGCATTTCAGTTCAGCAATTTTACAATGGTTAGGCCCATACGCTGATCACTATTCGTTTGTCAAAATACGCTGTTCATTGCTCATTTGTAAATATACGTTGTCCGTTTGTTGTAAAAATAGTAATAGTTATAGTACGTTCCCATAGACAAAATAGGAGACAAATGTAGTTCCCGGTTACAAAATGGTTATAAACATAAACATTAACTATAAACACCCAAGCCAGTTTTTCAATTCTCACTTTATTTCTATTTTATTTCGATGTGTTTGGGCAATAACTACTGCTCATTTGCATGGCGTTGGTAGTAACACAAGAGTAATAATATAAACCGTTAGTTGACCGGAAATTGACCTCTTACATTTTGAAATTCTCAGAACCTGCACATGTTCAGATGATTAAAACAATCTAATTGAATCCATAAAAATGTATAATGACTAGCGTTTATAATATATTTGTTTTAGTTTTTTATTATTTCTAAAAACAGGTATACAATATTAACGTAACTTTACTATAGTATTTCGGTTATAAATGCGAGGGAATACCACCGCGATTAAACAAATACAGAGTTACGTAATCATTTGAAGAAACATAAAGATCGAATTGTAACGTAATGGTTAACCAGGTGTTCAGCGTATACACTTTGAATAACAAAAGACACACTGATATTCATTAGGTATGCATTAGTGATTCCACTCATAAGAACATTATTCCGGCTGGAGCGAGTTTCAAAACATTACATTTGTGCGTTGAATAAGCCATCGTTGACAAGGATTATTATTGTAGCTCCTATATAGTCATTATTTCGACAGAACTGTTGCAACCACGCCGCTGCGTTTGCAATGGATCCACGTCAAGAGATGATGGTAAGGCTTAGGACATTGTTTTCTCCGGCTTTGCTTGTTTTTACCCGCGCTTATTGCTGCTGTATGCTCTGTGCTTAATCGAGTTGGATCGTTTGGATTATATCTTTACACAGATCACTGTCACTGTTTAAGAGACTAAACTATTTGGACCCATTTGAAGATTTACGCGAACAGTCACTAAAATGCTGTAAATGATTGGAAACATAGAAATTCTGGATATTTTGTTATATCCAAATGTGTGGCTTTTTGTCACCTAACGAAAAGAATAGCACAAAACTGTCATGTTATACACTAAAAATCAAAACAATTTATTTTGGATCCGGTGTAAGCACATTTTGTCATGTCATACATAGAAACTCATTTTATTTATTTTTTCCCGTCATCGAACCTCATAGTTAGATTTTTTTTCGGTTTATTTTCGACGAACTATGAGCAAGTTAGTTCATATTTTTGGACGTGCTTTCTCCTCACTCTATTCCACGGCAGACGACACCATCTCAATGCGTCGTCAGTCGTCGCAAATCGAAACCTGCCTAATATTATTCTCTCAAAAGGTATCAATAGTAGCTTGGTTTGCAGATGGCTCATTCCTTTTCAATGTCCCCAGGAGTGGAAGAAGTTCGGCCATTTCGGCCAAAAAACGAGATCGGAGCTCAATTATTTCCCGAAAGTCACTTTGCTTTTTAACGAGCCATTGTTTAACATTCTTTCACCACTTTCGGATTTATACATTTAGATTTAGAACATGCAATAATTGATTAATCTTTTGAAATAAAAACCATCCCTGGCTTCGTATGCGTTAGCTATGGGTTTAGGTAATTCCGGCGAATACATTTTCCGAATATGTTTAATAAAATAAAGACACAATTACCAATATGTAATGTTAATAAAATAACAGCTAGTCTTAAGTAATACGTTTCTTTATATTTTTTAGTGTAGTGTGTGATAATTTTCTGGTATTTTTTTTTTCAAATTTGTTTCCTAAGACGAAAAATAATGAGCATAACATTAACTCTATTATTCCTATATCAGGTAAAGTCTTAACTATTTAATGTGGACATATGTTTCTTTCCTTGCATTCATTCATTGGATTCTAACACAGTGGCATGTTTCATTTCTTGGGGGTGTATTACATTATATTTTCGTATGTTTATACATTTTTTTAAATACCGGCAAAAAGTCACGCGATGAGAAAAAAAGTTTGAATAGTGCGCCATCATTTAAAAATGTTAGTTTAGATATAGTTTGGACTATTCCATTAATGAATAATTGCAAAATGAATAGTTACCAATTTAATCCGGAAATAATGTGAATTAGTACATTGTATGTTATTTAAAATTATTATAGTGGTTGTAATATTATAATCATTATTTATGAACAGATAACGCAGGTATATCAGTTTCTAAAATGTTTCTACCAAAAAATAGAATAATCCTAATGAATATTAATAAGTTGTAGTTATTTCAAGAACACTGATTGGTTAATATTTACCAGCAGTATTGCACACAGTTTTCAGATGTTACTGTTTCCAAACGGAGCCCTGTAACTAATTATCTCTTATTTTGTTTATTTAGTATCGTCAACTTTACAATTGCTGCTCATCTCAAAACTGTAGCAATAAAGTTTATTTTCACGACATTAACTCTCTACTGAGCAACAACCTCGATTTGAGTGCAAATTCTTGTACCGAATCCGCAGCCGCGGCCGACGACTTCCTTCGACGCAGAACTCTACCTGCTGCTGTTGTTGTAGAGAGACAGAAGTCGACCATCGAACAAGACTATCAACACTGGTCAGGTAAACAGCGTCAACATCAGTTATATTATCGACAACAAATAGTTTCACAAAACAGTGGAGCTTTTACTGATACTCCGACTGGACAATCCGTGGACGTTTTGAGAAGTAATTCAAAACCCAGAAATCTTCTTTCTGCTCCTGTTGTTGCTGTATGTACTGGAGGTACAACATCATCATCATCATCAGACAACAATCTGGAAGAAGCCGACAAAACTGCTCTACCAGTTACGTGTGATGATCGACAACTAGCTGTAGGAACAGGCCGACGAAGGAGTCCAGATTTTCCGTCGACATTAGCTAGGCCTAACGTTAATATTTGTGAAAGCTGTAGTGATACAACGACCACTATCGTTAGTGATTCAAAAGCCACTTCTGTACTTCGATCTAACATTCCAGGTAAAGTAAAAGTTGCCAATATTCTAGGCTTTAGCTAGGCCCTCCTAGCTACTAGGACACATTGTCATTTCATTATTGTTTGAAGTAAAATAAATTGGCTAAAATGTTCAACCATCATTATGAAACCTTTCTCTTTTATACAGATCAATGTGAATTAAATGAAATTGGCTGTCTTCCATTCCTAAGCAATATTACCAACATTTTATCAGACGATCTTCAACATTCCGAACAAAAACAGACAACTATGGCAAGTGCTTTGATACAGCAATCACCACCACAAATAAGTGATGATGTTAACATTCCAAAATCACCGCTATCTTCAGCAATGTGGAGCCCTTACTCTCAATGTTCAAATCCAAAGGATGCGATGACACTGGCTAAGATTGATAGCTATTTAAACGGTTCACTTTCATCAATTTCGGATGCTGGTAATGCTGAAGTAGCAGACATTTTGTGCAAGAAAAAGTGTGCTCATAACAGTCCTCAAAGTGACACTTCCAGTCTCTGGGATTCCGCTTTCTCACCACTCAGCCAACAGGACCGTGCAAGATGCATGAGTCCATCGGATTCAGACACAAGTGGAGTTGGCTCTGAGGGATCGGAACATAGCTTAGGAAATAACAATTTACATATAAATCGCTTGCAAGAAATTGTGATGAAAATGGTAAGATTTCAAATATTATTATTATAATTTTTATACAATATACTTTGTAATTTTATCAACTTTAATAATTTCCTATATTATAATTAATATCAATAAACTACTAATTTATTAATTAATATTATGTTTTGTTAAATTACACTTAAAACAATTAGGCCTACTTTTAAATAAAGTTAATATTGAATTAATTGTACTGTATATTTCTCTGTGAAAGATCACATTGTACAGTCTTGTGAAGTTGAGGAAAAAATGCTATAAAATGATAATATATTTTACAGGAAAGTCTCAAACTGGAGCAGAATGGCAATATTTCAAAGCAACCCACCTGTACAAGCATTCCAAATCATCTTGGTACCTGTACTATGAGTCAAGAAATGCCAATTGCAATGAGTGCCCCCATCGCAACAAATCTACAGAAACAACTGCATCCATCCCAGCACTATATCAACAATAACATCCCCAACTATAACACATCTCAAGTTCCCATGAGCTTCCAAATGGAGAATACAAACTCTATTCCCAAAGAACATGGAACTGATCCATATGGAATTGAAAAACTGGCAAGAATGAATAGAAATGCAGCAGGTAACAAACATGTCTGAATCTTTGCACAATAATAATAATTAATTATTTTTATCTTTTTTAAAGTTGCATTCTTTTTTAGTTTACCAAAATCTTGCTTGGAAATGTATTTGAATTTGTTCATACAGAAGTAAAAATGAAAGAGAAAATATAGTTAGCCTATTAATTAGTATTATTACTCCTCAAATTAATGATCAAGGTGTTGTAATGTTTTAAATTGTAGCCTTATGTAACCCAATGCTCGCCTGGACTGGGCAACTTCCACCCAAACAGTGCAAGAATCCAAGCTACTCCTGTAAGGTGTTTATTGGAGGAGTGCCATGGGATATTACAGAAGGTAAGGTTCTCGTAAGAGATTACAATACATGTTATTGTTGCATTCATACATTTTTATCTAAGCATCAGGTTACCATGACTTGTATCATACAATGATTAACATAGTTGGTTCTATACATTTATCTAGACATTTATTTAGATTTGTACTTTGTAGAACTAGGACATTCTTATATTCATTCCAATAAACAAAAAAAATATGTAAAATATATAAAAATATGTATACATATTTATAATTAATTGGATTTTATTTAGTTTGGCCCATTAGTAATTTTTTACAAGAATTCATATCATTAACACAAAATAAAAAGAAAAATAAAAGAAGAAAAAAAATCCTCTCTTTTTTAACATTGGACACTAATAACAAAAGTGCTGTGAAAGTAATATCAAAGGACGTGTGACACTGTAATAATTTAAATAAATTTAAATTATGATAGTATATCATTTATATTACTATACCTTACTTATTATCTATATCAGTATTGACCCTATTCCTAGAAAACTTGCAAGATCAGTAACAGGAAATACTTAACAATTGCATCTGTTTCTGACCTTAAAAAATCCTCATCAAATTTTATACAGTAGATCTTAAAATGGTGAAAATTGAACCACTCAACCTGATAACAAAAATTATACATATTATATCACACAGTAATAACATAATTCATAACAGAACTATGTTCATAAACTGGTTCGATAATACAAGATACAGATTATTTAATAATGTACCTTTACACAAACAAAACCCATTACTACACTTAGAATTATGAAATTGAAACTAGGTTTGTGCATTTTAGAAATATGTTGCGATATGATCAACTCTATTAGTGTTACTCTGTAATAAGTTCTAGACCTTGGCAGCAACACAATACATATTTGATTAAATATTGATGCACTGTAAATGATTTTATTAGTTATTAATAATGAGCTATTAATAATTAGTAATTTGGCAAATTGTAGTGTATATCAGAATTATATATATATAATTATTAATAAATTAAAATAATACAATATTTTATATTAATAAACATTTTATTATACTTTTTATATACTGTATGCTTTGTTGTGGGAATAGATTTTTTAATAAAACCTATAATAATATTATAATAGGTTTTCGAATTATCAAGCAAATACATTTCACATAGTCTGTAGGTTTTTTGAAGAATTTTTTTTTTCCATTTTCCCCCATTTTTATCAATATAATAATATCATTTGCTTTAATGAACTTTGTTATGGACTAATAAACTGTTATTCAATTTCTTAAATAGCTGGCCTAGTTGCTGCTTTTAGTCAGTTTGGAAATGTGAGGGTTGATTGGCCTGGTAAGGAGGATAATTCCAAATCTATGCCAAAAGGTAAGACCACAAGCTATATTACCATCAATGTTGAACTTTAAAGAAATTGTCAAGGACATGGATTAAACATTCTACAATTATGGTTTATCTCGCTATTTCAATGCCATAGTAATATCTTTACGTTTATGTATTTTTTTTAATGCTGAAACCATATTTTCAGAAGAGAGTGGATATTAAAGTGCAATTTTTGGTATACTTTTATAAATTATTATAATTCTGTTTGTGACTCATTTACTTTACTGAATAATTGTACATATTAATTATCCAAACACATATTAGCGCGAGTGACAACTTTTTGAGCACATTAAACCAGCATTCCGTAAACTTTTTATTTCACGGCCTAAAATCCTCCTCCCGGGACCAACCCAAGGCCCAACTACCCAGCTGCACCCAAATTTGGGCCGTGGGCCCATAGTTTGAGGAACGTCATATTAACCAATAGAAAGAAAGCCAGTGTCCTTTTCATGTTTTATAGAACAGGTATGAAGGCAAGCAGGAAATCCTCTATATGTGCTGATCAAAGCACCTTATCTAACAAATTTGTGTGTGAATGAAACACTCAATCCTTTATAGAGAAGCAATTGGATTTATAGCGGTTTCCGTAGTAAAGTTCTGTGCTTGCATACTTTGAAAAGATAATATTAGAAATTGTTTAAATTGATCATACTATTAATGCTTTAACCATGAAAGACCTTTTACTACTGTGTGTTTAATTATTTTGTACATTAGTTACTACTGACAAAAAAATCTCATCTTGTCTCTGTGTCCTATGAACTAATGTAATCTCGTCATACCAAACTCCATGAAAATATTCTTCAATCAAAACCAGAATGAATTGTTCTGAAGTTGCCAAATTATCTTTTAAATACTACTATTATACTACTTTCAGTGGTGTCCTGCTTAAGGATTTGACTATAGTATTAGTTTAGGCCTGATAATTGTACTGTAAATAAAATGTTTACTTTAGTAATTAATGGTTTGTGAAGTGGTTATTCATTTACTTTCACTATTATCTAATGCGATTAAAAATGCTGAGGCCTATTGTACAGACTGTCCATTATAGGCAACACAGAAGCAAACATCTTTAGGAAATTTAAAATCATATAAAATATTAATGGTTTTTAAAGGAAGAAGAAAAAGGACACGTTGTCCCTGACAGTGACTACAGGATTAACAAGTGTAATTTGGATTTCTATGATACAGTTTCAAACCCCTACTTTGGCACTCCCCTATTCAGAGGAGACCCCTATTAAGGGGACATTTTCCCATGAAATAACACAGGGGACAATATGGTTTAACTCTAAAGCCAACCATTATTCAAGGGACAACCACAATAAGGGGACGTTTTGTTTGGTTCTGAAGGTGTCCCCTCAATAGGGGTTTACTGTATTAGATAAAATATCTAATACATTGTTATTATATCTTAATTTGTCTATTTCAATTTGATATCACCTGTATACTGTGAACAATCACAAATTCATATTTTTGTTTACATTAATATTATTCCTTTAAAAATATAATTAAAAAACAATGCATAAATTTGGAAATATTAAAACTATTGTAATTTACTGAATTTATTGCTTTAAATAATTTTGTTGAGATAAGATATCATCTTTTTTTAGTATGCCTACCGCTTTAATATCACCTGTATAACAACACCTATTTGTACTTGCTTCCCTATCATTTCCACTCCCAGGAAGTAATTATATACCACCGGGATATTCAACTCATATTCAACTATACTTCCGTAACCAAGCCTTTATGCACAAAATAAGATTACTCAGCGTAAATTAAATTTCAATATTAATCCAAATTATCTCTTTACAAGATAAGGCCTCAGAAAAATGGTTGGTGTTACGATATCAGTAAACCAACCATTTATTTGTCTAAAGAGATTGTAAAATTTAAATTGTTTTTTCTTTCAATATTCTACAATATATAACGGTAATTACCCTCAACAAAGTGTTCCCTGAATAAAGGTTAGCTGTAACGTATATACAATATTTCCCCTTGTTTATTTCATGGGAAAATGTGTCCTTCTCCTTAGGTGTCCTCTTATTAGGGATGTCCCAAAGGAGGGGGAATACTGTATACAAACTTAACTTAATGAACCAAAGTGATTTATAAATAAAAAAATATAGCAATAGAAAAATATTAAAAACATTTTAGATGTTCAGTAATACCTTGTTTTTAATGTGTTATTTTGCAACTATTGTTTATAAATGAAACTAAACATTTACTAAGACAGCTAATAATATCTGGCCGTTAGCCAGAATGAAAATCAACATAAATAGGTAATATTGTATTTGTTATATTATATCATTATTTTTAATAAATTTGGTAAATTTAAGGAAATAAAAACAAACTTTATATTGATTTGTGGATGGATAAAATTTGAATAAAATGGTTATGTTCCAACCTATATAAAGTGTATATTGTGGTTGAACTTGATAATGTTTTTTGTTCATATTCATATTGTGTTGTCTGAGAGGGTCCTTTAAATTGAGTGGCCTCAAGGTTGAACCAAGTGTCAATTGTGTTGTGTAGTGTTCTCAACAGGTGTTTTTTTAAACTGGTGAATCACGATATCATTTTTTTTATGTATGTGCTTATATTCTGGGGTTCAAATCTTACTGATGTAATTTTTGAAAAATTTGTAGCAAAAATGTGCTTGCTTACAATACTGTACATAGTCAGTTGCTAATTTTGCAGACTAAAATAAAAAGTATATTTTCTACTAGCCCTGAATCATGCATTTTTATTTTTTAGATGAAATAAAAATTGAAATTAATTAAAGTCCATGTACAATGTCTTGAAATCAACAGAGGGATGAACACATCAAGGGGTTCTGAGATTAAAATTTCGGGTGAATTACATTTTTGTATTTAATTGATGTATGTATTTGTAAAAATGTTGGTTTGTACTTACAGGTCATGTGTACATTGTGTTGGAATCTGACAGGGCTGTAAAGACTTTACTTGCTTCATGCCGACAGGATTTGCGAACTGGAGGATATTATTTTAAAATTGCAAGCAAGCGCGCAAGATGCAAAGAGGTAAGCCATACCGTAGGTTGGTTAAAGGAAGAAAGATGAAATGATCATGGTTAAGTTGATAGAAATTGACACTGGCAGCAGCAACATCAGCTTTAAATGGAACGCAGCGACCACCGAAGCACGGCTAATTCAAACTTGTAAACAGACAATTCCATTCAATCAGAAGCATCCTAAATTGGCTAACCAATTTGTTTTCTTTTTGTCATAGATCCAGGTGATCCCTTGGATTCTAGCAGACAGCAACTTTGCAAGATGTCCCTCACAGCGACTGGATATTAACAAGACCGTGTTCATCGGAGCTCTGCATGGCATGATGAATGCTGAGGGTCTTGCCCATACCATGAATGACCTGTTTGGAGGTGTCGTGTATGCTGGTATAGATACAGACAAGTTCAAATATCCAATCGGTTAGTAGTATAGTAATACAAACCTCTCCTATTTAGGTGACACCCCTATTAAGTGGACACTTTCTGTGAAACGAATGAGATAATGGTAACGGTAACACTACGGCCGGGCCAACATCTATTAAAGGGACACCGTTACCCTTTGTTAGATCACAGAATTGTCCACTTAGGGGTTTTACTGTAGTTTTATACTATTTGAAGTTTGAGAGAGTCTATAGTACTCTAATATCTAGCCCATACACATCAATACAATAGCGTAATTGATATGCAATCTTTAGTAATTCCCTTAATATTACAATTGTTGATTTATGGAGTTTCTGTGAAAGAAATACTGTGTTTATTTGTTCATCTAATCTATATTTTTATGTCTAAATATTTTTGTGCAATCAAATGAATCCTTAGATAAATGTTTGATACTGTAATCTTTAAATTATCATACAGGTTCAGGACGTGTTACATTTAATAACATGAAATGTTACATGAGAGCAGTTCAGACAGCCTTTGTTGAGATAAGAACAAATAAGTTCAGAAAAACTGTGAGTACATCCATTGATGCCTAAGAATACCAGAATTATTATCTTATTTATCAAGTGGAGTTGTGGCTTGGTGGATATGATGCTCGGCTACCAATCCAAGGGTCTTTGGTTCAAGTCCTGTCATGTTGGGATTTTTTTCTAAATGACAAATTTACAACTCCACTCCCAAAGACTTGTAATAAGACTTTGTTTATGTTGAACATCTTGTGTATATGTCTTGTGAACAGGATTGCCACCTTTAAGAAAGATTTTAGTGAATGGATTCGTTTATGTTTATCCTTGGAAATTTGCCTATATATATAAATAAAAAAATGAAATAAAAAAAATCAAACAATATTAATATTATTGAACTCCACCTGACATATTCTGGGATGAAGGGAGGGTAGCTCTTGTTTTGATATCATCAATATCATGTTGTGCCTTTAAATTGCTCTGAAATAAACTGTAAAACTAGTTCTCTAGCATTGATTCCTGCCATCTATAATTGCTATTTCTAAAATGTTTAAACCCCAACCCTGGTAGGACTGCATTAAAACGGAGACCCCTTTTCGTTCAAAGGTTTTTTGATCATTATCAGATTAAATTCTCCCTTTTATAAACGCTTCTGTCCAAAAACTTCTAACGTGCAATCAGAAATCTATATTTTAATTCCAAAACAGGTACAAATCGATCCTTATTTGGAAGACGCAATGTGTAGCATGTGTCAATTACAGCCAGGCATCTTTTTCTGCCGTGAGATGGCATGTTTCAAGTATTACTGCCACTCCTGCTGGCTATGGCAACACTCGCTAGAGGAGCTACAATATCACAAACCACTTATGAGAAGTATGCGTGCTAAGGACGGCATTCAGAAACCAGTCTTTCCGGTCTTCAACGAATAAACAACCTTGAAAATATTCCATTACAATAATTAACAGAAGATGAATATTTTTCTGATGATAAAAAAAAATTGATTTTTTTGAGATTTTTATCTACAAAAGATTCACATTGATTTGAAAAAAAAAATTATTCCAATCAAATTTCTCAAATAAGTTTGATCAAATTCCTAAGAACATTCTGTTAAAATAAATAAATATATATAGCAGTATTTAAGATACATTGTAATGTATATAGCTTTAAAATGGAAATACTAAAAACAAAATGAAAAAATAATTATTGTGTAGATGATATTAATTATAGAATTTAATATTTTCTAGTTGTCCACATCACTTTTTTTGGGTTGCTTAGAAAAGAGTGAAGCAATGTTAATATTAGGCCTCAAGACAAAAACTGATTGTTTGCCTTTGATTTTTTGCTTTTAGCAATGTGTGATAATTTTCAACGAGGTTATCATGGTTTTTCTGTCCACCTTTTAGGAAACTCCCTTTATAAACGATATATTAATTAAACCCGAAATTTTAAAACAAAGAAAAAAAATGTTAATTGCACTTAAGTAGCTTAAGTTTAACAAATTTTTTCCAGAAATGGTTATACTTCATTTCAAAGTAGTGAGTAAGGTTTTCTAGTAATTAGGAGAGTAAAAATTTAGATAAATTCAAATTAAACACATAAGAAACTCGGTTAAGATAGAAATCCAGAAATATAGTGTATTTTTATGCACTATAATTTCCAATATTAATCGCATTTAGTTATTGCTTGAAATTGCTACGCACATCATATTAATTTTGGTAAAATTGAGAAATATATTATTTTTTACAGTATTTATTTTCCAGTTATTTACTTTTAATTTATGTTTTAGAGTTTTAAAGATATATTAGATTTTTATATTTTTAAACAAGATTTATTTAAAAATGAAAATTTTATTTATCCTTTTTCAAGATTCACATTTCTATTTATCAAATTTTACATATTATATTTTGGTAACCCCAGAGAGAGTAATTCAAATTATGTTTGTCTATGATCATGTTTAGTTTAAAGAATTACTACTTTCTCTGGTTTTAACACCATCTCTGTAATTTAGTTGGATTTTGCTGTATTTTATTTGAATTCAAAAGCCATGTTTGAATCTATCAGTGTATGGGGGTTCTAAAGGCCCAACAAAATAAGCAGGGGAAGATTTAGAGAGACTGAAAACTGTGCTGATAATAGTCAAAATTAGGTGAAGAAAACAAAAACATTGCAATACTAATTGTAATTTCTCTTTTGCTGTAATAATTTAACTTTAAAGCCCAGATATACACTTGTCAAAAAATTAGATCTACCTCGGATAGGGACTGGCTTTTGTGTCACAATCAAATTTGTTGATTTTATACAATTTTAATTTAATTTTAAATAGTGCTGTTAAATTATTTAATAATAGAAAATGTGGTAATTTAGCATGCAAGCTTCATTCCAAGAAGTTTCCCTAAAATGTCTTGGGTTTGGGCATAAAAGGTGGATTCGATATATAAAGGTAATACAGTAAACCAATGATTGTCCAGTAACATCTCTCAGTAACAAACTACTCAATTAGACCCCATTTACACTTATGATTGGGGTCATGGGCCGCTCCAGGATCGGGTTCAGATTTAATTGTTTGGGTCCAATCCGGCCTAAGTTTGTACAGAATTTAGACGATTGCCGACCCAGAGTCCTATGCCAGCTCAATTCACAAGTGTAAATGGGGCCTACCAACACTGATGTTGCTGTACTAGTACTTATTATACATTGTTTTATCTAAATTTTATTACAGTTTTAGTCAATTTCATAAAGTTCTTGATTAATGTGAATTGATGTCAAGAATATTTTAATTTTATAAATGCGAGTAAATGCCATTAATATAGAGACAAAATATTTAAATACAGGTTATTGTAGAGAATGTTTTATAAGGTCCTTGCAGCTAATTTTAAAAATCTTTTAATTATATTTTATTGAGGCTGCCAATGTTTTGTTTATTGTTTTAATATTAAGGAAATCTATCATTGATTGGTAGTCAGTAAGTTAGAGAAAAGAAAGGTGTTGTACAGTAGGTAATTGTAGCATTTGAAGGATAAAGGGACTGTGTGAGCTAAAATACAACGGTGCAATATAGCATAAAAAATGCACATGCCAACAATCTATACCGTGATAATTTATAATCTGGTATATTGATACAATGGTTTCAGAGCTGTCCAATACAGGCGACACCCCTGTTAAGGAGACATTTTCTTGTGTACTGATTGACTGGCAATATCAAGGTGACACTTGTTGGGTCCCGAAGGTGTCCCCTTAATAGGGGTTTTACTATGTTTGTAAGCATACTTGTGTGTTTGTTATGCTCTACTGCATCGTTGTTTTTTAAGTCTCATTGTGTACAAAATGAATGTTTTAGCCTGTGTCCCTCCTAGATAATTTTATAAAATGATTTTAACAATTAAATAAATTCAGCTCTGCAATCGTTTTAATGAGGAGCATATTGTATTTAGGTATAATCAGTATGAAGAGTGAACTTTTCTAAAAGAACATGGCATATTTTAAACATTTGAATTTTAAATTATTTAACTATTAATTAGTTTGAGGTTTAGCTGAGCCTGCTGAAATAAGTATAAGATTATCACGGAAATTAAGCCATGCCCATTCACCACTGCATTTTAGGTTCATGTTAATACTTTTTAAACTTTTTTTTCAAAACTATTTTTTAATACTGACCAGAAACTATTCAAACCAGTTTTTAACAATTTTTACTCACAACTATATTAAAGGCATCAATATAAAGTTGCTGTAAATTTTAAACATTATTAGGATAGATGTTTTTCTGTCATGTTTTAACATTGTTCTGAAATATATTTATCAATGTTATTTTAAAGTTGTTTATCGAATTATGGCAATATAGAAAAAATATTTGGGGTGGAAAGTTGGCTTGATATAATGATTGATATAGTTGATTAAGAATAGGTTTTTCGTTGCTAATGTACATTTTTCTCGTAACATATTTACATAACTATACTTACTATGCAAAATTATATACCAAATTTTAAATCAAACTCGCTTATGCAAATGTAGAATAGCTTTAGCAAAGAGTAGATATAAGATTAGTTTGTAGCAAACAAATTGCATTTTAAACATTACAGTGCCATGATTTTAAGACAAAGCACAATCTTGCCATTTTCAAATGTAAAATGTTTACAGTATGGTGTGCCACTAATATGCAGCTAGCCCTATATCATAAGTAATAATCAATGCAAGGTGCAAAACTAATATATAGCTTGACTGGTTCTAAAATACATCAAATATTAAGTGAAGCCATACACTGATATCTTAAAACTTTACGAGTAAATGTTTAGTATGGTGCGCCACTGTAATATACGATTTTGAGTAAAATGTATGGTGCTCGATGATGGATATCAAACTATGATGGAGAGTCTTTGAAGGAAAACATGTGAAAACTATTTTAAACTAAACATGCTTGTTGTATTCCACAATTGGCCTGATTTTATATTTGTAAAAAATTGGTTTAAATAATTACAAATTAAATAGTTATTCCTTCCTTCTGTTACTGGGTGCAGTTTTAACATGTATACTGATTCAATTTAAATATAAGCTATATAGCTACCATTTTACATTTGTTTATATATCTGTATATGTTCAAAAATATTATTCTTGGGAAATAGATATTTTCAAAATGTTGATATTTTAAAATTTACTTAACACGTTAGACAGTTTTAACATCTACTGCACCAGTAGTATTAATAGTTTTAATGTTATATTTATTAAGAAAAAAAACAAATTGTAGATAACTTTTATAATATTAGTATTCGCATTTTTAATGAAGAAAGATTTGCAAGTGATTTACCAAATAGGTAATGATTTAAAGTCCATAATTTCTAAATCAACTAATTATATAGTTATATTGTTAAGATGTTTATTTTGTGATGTTTTTGTTTCAAATGTGAACAAGGTAATGTTGTAGATGATCATGAGACGAGTTTTCCAGTAAATATTATGTTTCTCAATGACAGTATAAAAATGTTTCTTCACTTTATTTCTGAAATGTTAAAACCTATACAAAAGCTAAAGGGTGTGTTTCTGCTGTGAGCAAATTAACCGGTTCTGTGAATGGATTATATCTCAAATTTTTGGCAGAAGAATGTTCCTGTGTTTTTAAAAATTGCATGTTAGTATGGCATTTAACAGTTAGCTGCAATTAATTATTTAGCATAAATTAGCAGACAGGTGGTTGAGCGGAAACCCTGCTCAGGATAGATTTGACAAGCTACGCGGTTTTCCGCTTAACGTTACCGTTCGTCTGTGTAAATTGGCTTTTATGTAGCAAAAATATGCTTAGAAAATTTATACATCAGTCTTGTGTTAGCGGATGTATTTTTATTATTTGAATATAAACCCTCCAATTCATCCGCCATGGTGCAAGGTTGTACTAAAGCTGGGTTCACACTACGATGAATTTGAAGTGGCTGTATTTACCAAACACGTTACCGTTCGTCTGTGTAAATTGGCTTTTATGTAGCAAAAACATGCCCTATGTTTAGAAAATTTATACATCAGTCTTGTGTTAGCAGATGTATTTTTATTATTTGAATATAAACCCTCCAATCCATCCGCCATGGTGCAAGGTTGTACCAAAGCTGGGTTCACACTACGATGAATTTGAAGTGGCTGTATTTACCAAACATGCAGTGAGATGTTTCCATTAAATACCAATGTTTATCAGAATGTTCTATCTAGCCAAGATGCTTACAGTATATTGTTTCCTGTTAGTACATTAGTTTAAACTGTAATTGTAAACAATTTTTACTGGTAGCGTGAAATGCTGAGCACTCCCAATTTTAAATACAAAAACAAAACTAGAAATACGATTTCCTTATTGATAAACAGAAACGACCCTTTTAAGACTTCCTTGTTATCAATTTATTTTAAAAATTATATTTCATATATTTTTCCCACACTGGTACCCTTTATAATGTATTCATAATTTGGTGCATTTATTTTAATGAATCAAAAACTGTTCTGTATCCTTTAACATTGTAGATGGTAATCCATGGTAATTCATAAACACAGTAGTGATGGAAATGTTAAATTCTTCGTCAATAATTCTGTTCTAGTTTTGTTGTATACTTATCCAGTGGATGATCACGAACATATTTTTGAAGGTATGTACAAGACAGCCTAATTAGTGAGTCATCTTGGTTGGAAAAATGCTCGAGGGCAGCCTATTTAGAGAAAAAGTACAACAATTTAAAAAAAGTATATACATAAACCATACCACTTACTGATGATTAATAATATGATATGAACAAACATGAAAACACAATTACTAATATTACAGTAGTTAAATATTAACCATATTAATAGTTAGTTCCCTGTGAACTGTATAGATAGCCACTATACTTTTTTGATACTTTGATTGGAAAATAAACAACTCCGAACTTTAATTTTAAGTGGTTTGTTTACAGTATTAACAGTAATATCTTCGTTTCCTAGCGAGACTTTTTAATTTGCAATTGTTAGATTTTTTACATTTAACAATTTGAAAATCTTTAGATGTTTACAAATCACTTATTTATTTCGAAGATCTAGTGGTTATATAAAGGGCACACAAAATATGTATTGTATATGTAGGTCTTTATACTGTATAGAGTTGTGACATTCAGGCTCCGTGAATCACATGGTGCACATCAGACATGTTTTATGTCATTTTCTCCACCATTGATACTGTACAGTGAAGTACCAAAGTACAATTTTTTTATATAAATAACAGCAAATTGTCGCAAATTAATGATGAACGAGTCTCCCATAACAACCTGAATTAACAACTATTAGTGGCGGACAGACACCTTCGTTTCATATCAAACCGCTTCTAAATATTTAAATGTAGCAACTCTTTACAGTTTATACAGTATCGCTTTGTAAATGATTACATTACAACAATACACAGATCAAAAATAAACTAAACATTAATAACTAAAAGCAGATAAGCATAACTGACAAATGTAAAGAATATTAAAATTTTAAAAAAACAACATCCATCGCGGAAATAACCTTGACAAAAGCTAAGAATCTTATGAGATTTTGTCAAGGTTTTGTTTAAATCCTGATACACAAACAAAAATGATATATTAAAGGAAACACTATGATTATGTTGAATTATATAATCAAACACACCTTAGCCAGGTGCTTAGCCACACCTCTTCCTCTGTAAGCCTCTGGAACACCAGTGTGGTACAAGTCTACTATTCCTGGAAGAAGCTCATATTGTAAAACGGCTGGTTGAACATTACTACCTGCAAATTTTGTAATGATTGTATTTTATATTATATATATATATTTTTTTAAAGAATTAATTTAAAAAAAAAAACCATGTGCCATGTTTTTTGTTTCAAAAAAAAAAATATGAAAACGGTTACTCGTACCGTACAGTATAAAGGTGAAGTAAGATGGATAAGTAAGAATGTGTGCAATGCCAATCAATAACAAACATCATTAAAACAGGGAGTTGTTAATTAGACAACTCCCTGATTAAAATGTAATTGTAAGTTTTTTTGTTTTTTTTTAAAGGTATAGTAGGCCTACCTAAATAAAATGGATGGAAATTTATTTAGAAATACAATTTATAGGCCTAGCATATCCTTCGGAAATTACTTTATTATTATCCTACTGTATTACCTGTGTTATCGAGTACTAAAGTAAATTCACGTTTGTCTGAGTTATGAACAACGGCTAGGCCTAGTTCACTAGAACATGTTTTGTCTGATGTGCTACTCACAGACGGACGGGTGCTCATCATTCTAGTCAAAAGGAATGAACTGCCACGATTACGTTGGCCTAGAAAATAACCAAATGATTTAAGCATTCCAAACTTTGTTTGAAATAATAATATCAATATGAATTGTTAGTTCAGGCTTAACTTATAACATAGTATATTTAGTTAGTGTCTTCTCTTAAGATTTCCTCTTTAAAAAAGCATAAAAACTAACACAAACAAAATATGTTTTGTTTTGTTATGCTTGACTGGACCGGGCGTCGTCGGCGTATTTACTGTTCACAAACATAACTAAGATCTGTTTTAATATTTATTTTTGTTTATGATTTGATAAATATGTTATAATAATAAAATAAAATCGCTAAAAATTCACTACATTTTTTTAATCAATAAAAAAGATACGTGTTTTTATAAATATACAATCGATGTAAATGTTTGTGCAGTGGTTTTGGAAATTGTTTATAAAGCCTACGGCGCCATTTTAAAAACTAAAAAAGTTCATCAATCTCATCGATCGGCGATGTATTTTTTTGTCACATCTAAATACCTGAAATAAATAAATCATTATTATATATAAAGTGTAAGTATTGAATATTAGGCCTGTTTAGGAATGATTAGGTTTTACGCCTATCTTAGAGCAGTAATAATGTTGAAGGGTAGGCCTAGCCTATAATTAATAGGCCTAGCCTAGATAGGGTTATCAGACGATCGGGACCACGGACGATCAGGCCCAGACGATCGGGCCCACTTCAAGACGATCGGGCCCAAATCGTGAGACGATCGGGCCCATCAAGGGTGAAAGACGATCGGGCCCAGAGACGATCGGGCCCAACAAACAAGACGATCGGGCCCAAAACATTCTCAGAAAATTTTTAAAAATAAATACGCGAATACAAACAACACAATAATAAAAATCAAATCAATCACATTTATTCATAAATCGAGAGTATTGGTAAGAAATTCTTAAAACCAGTAGTGTTAATTAGGGGAAAATTATGATAAAATCAGAAAAAAATCTAATTAACCTTTTTAATTAAAATCTCAATTACGCAAGAAAAGCACGTTGACACTAGCAGTAGGAATTAAAAATGATGAAATGTGGCACATTATTTTATATAACACAAACGACTATCGGGCCCAACGCTAAGACGATCGGGACCAACTGGTAAGACGATCGGACCCAACATGGTTCTGAAAACACTGGACGATCGGGCCCAACTGGTATGACGATCGGGCCCAACGCTAAAGACGATCGGGACCACGTTTTCTGGGCCCGATCGTCTTGGGCCCGATCGTCCGTGGTCCCGATCGTCCGTGGTCCCGATCGTCTGTTCCCCCTAGATAGAGAGCATAGTTAGGCTATAAAGGCTACACATCATAGGCCCGATGAAGGCCTACTAGACTACCTACATGGCCTAGGCCATCTAGAATGGGTGGGTAGGTAGGTAGAGAATATGTGTAGGTAGGTAGAGAATATGTAGGCCTAGGCTAGGCCTAGTAGTACATTTATGTTTCTTTCATGTTTTAAATTCAAATTTATCGCTTCTAATATGAAGTCAAAGTGTTTTTAACTGTTAATGTTAACTAGCCTATTATGCCTAGGCTATAACTGATAAATATTTTATTTTACTGATTATTTGTATACAGGAGATGCCATCAGTAATGTTTACATCTATACCAGCAAGGTCAAAGGGCAGTACAAACTTTGAATCATACTACAATAACTTATGTGCTTTGCAAGACTCTGTTCCAGTACAGTCTGTAAAAGCTCATCTGGCTGAGGGCGCTCTCGACATTAATGCAGATCGTATCCGACTTCCAGACTGGGGGCCAATCTTAAATTCAATTCGCATTAATAAAAGTTTGTCATTCATTGGAATCAGAAGTTATTTTCAACAAACAAAAGATAGTGGTAAGATTTTCAGTACTACTGTACTGTGATGACAGTAGTAATTACTAATAATTAATAATTCAGACATTCTCAACTTGACTTTTGTTAAATCAAATGGTACCGTAAACCATACTTTATTAATGTTTATTCGGCAACCTTTTAATATTGTACATTCATGTTCTATCTTATCAGATGATGCCTCAGGAAGACATGGTGTGAGACGGCGCCCTCCTGCTGTTCGTTCTAAAGAGGTGGTGAATCGTCTGAGTCTATCATTGAAAGAATGTTTATTAAATAGTCGCAGTTTACAATATTTAGAAATACAAGGCTTACCACTTAAGGAGAAAGACATCACTAATTTATCAAAGGTAAATGTTGCATTTGATAGTCTATAAAAACAATGAAAATAAGAGTTTGGGAAGTGAAAAAGTAAGTAATCAATATAGCCAGATATCGTAATTTATATCTGATCACTCTAGGCCCTGTTGACACAAAACGCTGGCACTTTTTGACTAAAATGTGCATAAAATCAGATCGGAATAAGTTACAGTAGATGCATGATCTTGGTGTTTAAACAACATGTACAGGTACTGCGGACAGGATGTCTTTCAATTTCATAAACATTAGTCCATTTAAGTGATGTTTTTTCTATTTTGCAATACTGTATGTTTATTTAGGTTGTTCAAGGTGTCTGTTTATTTCTAAATAGTTGTTTAAAATATAGATAATTTTTTTGTTTTAATAGGGTTTATCAAGAGCATCTTCATTGGAACATCTATCCCTTGAAGGCTGTCGACTAAGTAACAAGGCTGTAGCAGTGCTTTGCCACAACATCCGTAATTCAACAGCACTAGTTTCTTTAAATCTAACTGGATGCGGTTTAACCTGCAATGCTGCTCAATCCATTTCAAAAGTCGTTAAGGTCTGTTGACGTTTTCAATATGGGAATTTTTAGCAGAGTATATAAATCTTAAAGATGTATTGTCCCCCTGAAAAATAATTTAAAAAAATTTTTTTGTTGAATATGCCATTTTAATGTCACATAATAGTTATTGACCTCGACCAAAAATTGGATCGAAAAAAAAAATTATTTACCTGAAAAAACTGGAATTTAAAGCAAAAAATGGTCAAATTGGCTGCCAGCCAATGGATTTTTGGTTGAATTTAAAGATGTATTGTCCCTTGAAACACAAAAAAATGAAGGTCAAAATATTCTTAATTTAAATTGGCCATATCAAAGTAATATTAAAGTTATTCACTTTAAGTCGAAAATTCGAGGAAAAACAACAAGTTTACGTAATTAACAGGTAAATTAATTTAATTACATTTCTTCTAGAAAATCGTCGCGAGCGAAAGTAAACAAAGATTTCAAACCACGAGTATGCATTATGCATGATGTTAATTAGGATTGTTTACAACTCGTCACGGTTGAGAAGGTGTTTTCACACAGATCTCGAGGATATTTTATGATTACTCATACAGAGTAGCCAAACAAGCATGTTGCATTATGAGATATGTTTTGATCGAAAACTTTGACTGGAAGTCAAAGTTATTTTTTGAACATAAAAACGTCTGTATTTCAGTTAAATGATTTTTTTTTTAACTAGTTTTTGGTGAAAGTTAATAACTATTATGATACTTCAAAATGACAAACTTTTTTTCGAAATATTAAAAAAAAATTTTTTTGGGAATTAGTCAAAGGGACAATACATCTTTAACCATTTATCATGTTATTTTATAAGTTAAAACATTATTTTTTTCCGTTTTTTTTTTCTACGGAAGTGATTCACTTTATTAAAAACTACAAAATAACCTATTCAAAATCTGATTTATTTATTTTTTTTAAAAATTTTTCATGTTTTTGGGGGGACAATACATCTTTAACTGTAACAAACTTGCATGCATCCAATTCATTGTTTTTTATCGAAAAGGTCAAGTGTGTGTATAGGCCTTGTCTATGCTCCATTTTGTTGTCTTATCAGCACAGGGAACTAGGTGCATGATCGACAGATAAAAATGTTTTACTTTCGATACACATTGGCACAGTTTACCGTTGACCACTTTCAACTGCAATAGATGTTGTAATCCTTCTATTAATTTGCGTAAACAGCGTACCTTTGTGAAAAGTTTTTTTAATTCAATTTGGTTGTCATTATAAATATCAATATTTATTTTAATTCTTCTTGATTTAAACAGCATCAATCCACAAGGCTCCACAGTGAAGCATGGAAAGAAAGTCTACGCTACCGTCGTCCAGATCTGGATCGTATGGCAGGCATTCGTAGGATAACTCTGAACGGAAACCCACTGTTGAATGATGAAGGTGCAGCTGCATTTGCTGATGCAATAAAGGATGATCTTTGGTTAAAAGGTAGAATTTCTTTTTTTAGAAACAAGGCCTACTATACTCAAGGAGCAATGTGTAGTGTGTCTGCTCACACTTGGCATACCAATCACAGTCACATAACATAAGGTTTGTGCATGAAGCGATGATGTGGCTTATGATGTGAAGCTAGAAATAGTGGCCCACATTCTCCACTTAACTTAGATATTTTCCCTTTAATCAACCTAAATAAAACATTTACTGTAATTGAGAGGAGATCGTATTAGTCTTTCCCGCGCTAGTTTTTGACTTCCGCTCTTATTACATTTAGTGAATTGTCATGAGTCAATCTTAATATATATCCGATGTGCAGACAGTACTGTTTTGGTCTTATTAAATCTCGTTTGGAAATGATATGTACAGTGACTCAGAACTGGCACATTATATAGGCTGAGCCATTAAATGTGGGACACGGTACACTGATTATAAACACAAAGAGTGCACAAACTTAACGAGCATGCTATGTAATATGCTAATAGTTATCGAATCTACAGAATCTGTTTCAAAGTTCTTCTATTTAAATGTTTCATATCTACAGCTTTAGATTTACAGAACTGTGGCTTGTCTAATACAGGAGCTCAAGTATTGCTAAATGCGTTGCATCAGAATTCAACAATTGTTGTTCTTGACTTGAGGAAGAATCCTCTCATAGGTATGTTGTACTAAACATTAGAGATTATGTGCTTGAAAAAGATAATACCAGACTACAAGAAAGTGTAATCACCATCTACATAAATGTTGTTTTATATGGTTTTTAATTATTGATATAATTTAAGAACGCCTATTTTATAGATCATGAAATAGTGAAAGCAGTAATAGAACAAGTGATGATCAATGGAGGTGGACATGAATCAGAGGTAATTATTTAATTTATTTTACCTATTGTCACATATTCCGACTTTGTATGTTTCCAAGTGGTTGAAATAACTGTAGGAATCCCTTGTTACAATCATCTAAGCAATTGGATAATTTTGTGATATTTTACTGTACTGTACTAGAATTATTATTCATTTCGTATTTCAACATTGTCTTTTATTCCTATATGCTTCTTTTGTTTTAGGATGTTCCTTAGTATTACATAATATATAGAAAACAGCTTAAAGAAAGCTGTAACAGGAAAGGACTTGAAATAGAGCATTTACAAAATCTACCAATGTTTTCACTGACAATCAATTCTAACTTCTAATATCTTTTTTTCTTCAGTATAAGTGGCTTCGAAGCAGTGAATCAACTGAAAAACCTACAAGAAGAAAAGTTAAGCATGTCTCAACTGCAGTAAGTAAGAAGTCATCAAAGCCTACTTCTACAGTTCGTGTAAGCAGGTCAAGAATTCGCTCAAAATCTGCTGATGGTAGACTAGCTAAGAATGATGTTCCTACTGTGAGACGGCCTGGCCCAGGATTCGTGCCATGGCGAACAGCAGCTAGAGCAGTTACCAGGTACAGTACCATTTCATTGGATGTAAAGTATATTTTTATGCAAGGTATACTTTAAGAATCTCAACAATATGAACTCCCACAAAGTAATACTCTGTACATTAAAATATTAAGTCAATAAAAACAAATGATGAAATAAACTTATGAACAGGATTCTTTATTGTGCTCACTATACCTGGCAAACACAATATGACAATGATACAGTGTCAGTGACTAACAAATTATAAAATATTTGTGAATTTCTAATACAAATACAACTAGACATCCAGAACACTAATTTAACCAGCATGCAATACAAAATCTCTGACCAACAAATATTAATTTTATCATATTCTTGTGACAGAAATATTTATTACCAGTAACTTTCAACAATAAAATCATTTTTGTTTCTTCTATTGCTAGAGCTACATCCGCTGAACGTGTGAAGAATGATTCGGATGTAAGCACCACCCCTACGAAAGATTCACCAGGTGTCCACTTCCATTTAACCACTACCTCAACACCAGCAGAGAGTGATACTAGTGTAAAAGATACCAGCTCATATGATAAACTCCATGGCTCACCAAATAAATGGAATGAAAGGATGGGAAATAACAAGAAAAGAGTAGATAAGGACGACAAGAAGAAAATAGATAAGGAACTAAGAGTAAGTTTTAATCTAGGATCTCCCCTGGTACCATGTATTATTCCTCTGAATGTATGTTTTTTTCTGTCCAGGTACCTTTTTTCTCCTCAGGAACCTTTAAATTTTATTGCAGGTTCTCCCCAGGTACCTGTATTGATCCAGGTTCTCCCCAGGTACCTGTATTGATCCAGGTGCTCCCTAGGTACCTTGTATTGATCCAGATTCACACTCCAGGTACCTGTATTGATCCTGGTTCTCTCCAGGTACCTTGTATTATCCAGATTCCTCCCAGGTACCTTGTGTTGATCCAGGTTCTCTCCAGGTACCTCTATTGATCCAGGTTCTCCCAAGGTACCTTGTATTTATCCAGATCCCCCTTCCCAGGTACCTTGTATTATTGCAGGTTTTTTTCAGGTACCTTGTGGTATTTTTCTCCAAAATATATATTTTTCACTTCAAAAGTAAATTCATAGCATAATTCAAATTGTTATTTTTATAGGTAGAGTTAGAGGAAATTCGACGCCGCTATGATGTTGAGAGTCAGGCCCGCAATGCAGCTAATGCTCGTCTGATAGAGGTAGTCTTTTAAAAATTCTTCTTTCTGGCAATATTTCAAAATGATACTGTGGCAAATAAGTTGATTTCTATCACATTTGATTAACCAGAAGGACTTTCATTTGGGTCAAAGTTGACAGTCACTTTGAAAAAATTAATGAGAATACTTCACATAACATATTTACAGTCATGTTCTTTGTTAGGTTACATATACACTCAATTTTCTGACTGGGTTTGTAAACATGCCATTTATAGTTATTTTGCTTGACTGGGTTCATGATATATTAAACATAGTTATTATTCTACCCATACTTTCTTAATGTCATTACAGAAATGTTGATTATCATTTTCAGCTTGAAGTTGAGAACAGTCGTCTACGACATGAAATTCAGTTGCTACAGGCACGAGGTGCTTCCTCACCGTTCAAAAAACAACTAGATGATAAACCTGATGCCGTTGGTGATATTGATGAAGCGGTTTTAGAGAGCATTGAAGAATCATTCAGAAAATTCCACACTTTTCTTGATTTATTGAGAGATGCAGGGTCAGTTTAAATTTTTATTTTAATTTATTTATAAAGGACAAAATAATACCTGTTAATCAGGGTAATATTAGGGTGCTTATGATTTGTGATGACCTAAAGCTCTGTCTACACTATCAAACTAGTTTGATATACCCAAATATGGTAGTGATATGCTAAATATGGATTGGTAGTGATATGACATCATCATGTCCATATTTGGCACATCACACAAAGTGTATACAGAGCTTTAGACCTACACATATTTATGTCCTATTTCACGATCAAGTTGGAACACCTCTACTTACAGTCTTATTCAATTGGAACACTCTAGCTAAATTTGACTATATTTGTAAATTGATATCATTGATAAGCAATATCATAAAGATCAGACGACTGAAATGTAATGATTGCAATCACCATAGCGTTTGTGACACTGCATGAAATCAAATCATGACCATCATAATTATCTGAAACTCTTATTGTGGGTGTTCTAAGCGTTGAATTGTTCCCGTTTTGTATATTGTTTTGCTTTTGTTTTGTGTGTATCTCTCCATTTCTGGAGGCTTTTTAAAATAAATTTTGAAATTTAATCCGTACCAAAATGTTTTTTTTCTGCAGATTGGGTCAGCTGTGTAATCTTGTTGGATTGTCGCCAGGTGATGTAAAGGATCCCTCTGTGTTGTCTATCCTTCAAGATCATCAACCAACACCTTTTAGCAAGGCTACGCATCAACAGGAATTTCCCGGAAACCATCACAAGAACTCTGTGCATCAACAGGAATTTCCTGGAAACCATCACAAGAACTCGATGCATCAACAAGAATTTCAAGGAAATCATCACAAGAACTCTACTTATCAACAGGAATTTCCCGGAAATCATCACAAGAACTCTATGCATCAACAGGAATTTCCCGGAAACCATCACATGAACTCTACGCATCAACGGGAATTTCCCGGAAACCATCACATGAACTCTATGCCGTTGCAGCAATATAATCAACAACCAGTTAGTTTTGGTGACCCTATACCACCACCATTACAACAGCAACATGGTGTAACTTCACATATGAACACAACAAATTACCATTATTCAGCACAGCCAGTACAAATCGGTCCTTCAGTACCAATCCAAGCACCAGTACCTGGATGGGTACCACGGTCATCGGTAACACCTATACCACAACAATACTTTTTACCATCGGAACCAGGTTGGCAACCACCACCACCACCCACCGGTTACACCTCTCCTTATAATATGCAAAATATTCATTATACACAATCAACAGTTGCCTCTCAACCCCAGCAGCTCTCACAGAATCAAGGCATAATGAACCCTCCACAGAGGGAAATGATTCCCCCTTCAACTGTTACATACGATGCTGATAAACTTCACATGGTTGGTCCATCTCAAACACAGGATATCTTGGACCATAGGGGGAATAATAAATTAGTTACTACCTCCAGCTCAGAAGGACAAGATGCTACAGAGACTAAGAGGTATCAGAATATAGTAGAAAGTGGCATAGCAATAATTCCAAACGTATCTTCCGCAAAGAACATTCCAGAACTGCCAGCAGATGCACCTGCCATGCATCAGACAACTAATGATATATTAGGGGCGAGTTCAGATATACAAGAAAATAATAATGACTTTGAAAAAGGGCTTGTTATTAAAGGAGGAAAGGTGGAGAGGTTAGAAAACACTAAAGATATTCATTATGTTAATGAAGCTGATAATAAATCGGGTACTAAAGGGGATGCTGATTTACCCCCTGCCAACCACTTGACATCACCTGATAAAACCTCTCCAAATAGGACACCATCACCAGTGTACAGCGACAGTTGGGCATCTGGTAGCTCCAAGCAATCAAACATTCACTCTGAAAGAAGCGTACAAGAAATTGGTAAGCAGGACAATTTTAAAAGTGAGAATTCTGCTAGGATTTCTGATTTAGAAAGTGACCGGTCATCACCATTAGACATTGTTGAAGAAATATTAGATTATAGTTCAGATAATGAATTCTAGTGTTGTAATCTGTACAGTACTACCATACCCAACTGTGTGCCGCCAAAATCTTATGAGCTGTATGCAAAGTTTGTTTTCCGTATGTAGGTGATGCAGAAGTCATGAATTATTCATTATTAAGTATCCGTTGATCATAGTTTTTCTCTGCTAAACCTAAGGCCGTGTGGCACAGTGTGTTGGACTACTGATCGTGGGTTCGAATCCAACCTTAGAGGTTTCACAACATTAGGCGCTTTATAAATCCAAGATATTTATTATTAACCTAAATGTGAAAAACAGAACAGCATTCGTGGTGTTTGAACCCACATAAACAGCATACAAAGAGCACAGAATAAGCCATTCGGTTACACAGAAGAATGCTCAATAGCATGTTCATTAGCAATTGTAGTTGTATCAATTCTTTCGTCATACATGCTAGGGACATTTAAATAATGGATAGCTCATGTTTTTAGCGTCATCTTCCTGCGAAAAGAAATGAATTTAAGTGAACTGGTTGTAAATATTCACGAATTGTGTATGAGTGTAGTCCATACGACTTACCGTTTTAATATCGGGTGTATATTCTTTGTATCAAATGAAAGTATTCAATGCTTAAACAGCTGTAGTATTTGTATATATGTATAGTAATTTGCCAACATTTATTTTCAGAAATACGTGATAATTATAAATAATGATCGTTGCGTCTTCTTGGAAGGAATAATTCAGTTCAATAATTATGCGATTATATGGCCATATATGTGCATATATTGTGTTAGCATCATCTTATAGAGCCATAGTAACTAGTTATGTCAAAAAATAAAAGGGTTGAAATATGGCAGTTTTTTGAAAATTTCCCTTTACTATAGTACAGGGATTTTTTCATAAAATGCCCAAAACATCCACATTTTCAAATTCAATAATTATGCCATATATTGTGTTATGATACCTTATAGAGCCATAGTAACTAGTTATGTCACAAAATAAAAGGGTCGAAATATGGCCGTTTTTCGAAAATTTTCCTGTACTATAGTACAGGTTATTTTTTGTAAAATGCCCAAAATATCCACTTTTTCAAATTCAATAATTATGCGATAATATGACCATATATGCGCATGTATTGTGTTACTATTATCATCTTATAGAGCTATAGTAACTAGTTATGTCAAAAAATAAACGGGTCGAAATATGGCCGTTTTTCGAAAATTTTCCTGTACTATAGTACAGGTATTTTGTCGAAAAATTGCCAAAATATCCACTTTTTTAAAAATTCAATAATTATGCGATAATATGGCCATATATGCGCATATATTGTGTTATCATCATCTTATAGATCCATAGTAACTAGTTATGTCAAATAATAAAAGGGTTGAAATATGGCCATTTTTCTAAAATTTCACTATATATGCGCATATATTGTGTTATCTTATTTTCGAAAAATGGCCCATCATTATTATGTAACACCTAAATAAATTCCTGTCTTTTGATTGGACATTATTACCATTATTTATTTTTGTGTGTAAAGCGCTTAGAAACATTGTATTGGGCGCTATATAAACTACCATTTTATGTTTAGCGTTGGCTTATCAGAAACTCAATCACAATCAGAATTATTGCACTGTTAGTAGTACTCAATAAAATGACAAAGAAGATTTATATATTATTTGAAATATTGGAAATTCTAATTTTCTAATTATGGTAACTAAGTTACTATTGAATTTAGTGAGCATCTATACAAGTTATCTAAGAAATAATAACACGACAAAGGCTTGGCAAATGTGGCCATTACAAATATCACACTTAAGCTCTGTCTATCAAACTTTATATGACAAAAAAAATGTGATATGCACATATATGGAAACAATGATGTCATATCACTACCATATCTATTTTAGTCAAACTAATTTGATAGTGTAGACAGAGCTTTACTAAAACTGAACTAGCGGTCTTTAAATTTACAATATAATATATTCAATGGAGATGCTGTTATGATCCTACACTTGTTTGTTTGAACTGTCTTAGGCCCTGTAAGAAAACTTTTCTAGTCTGCTCCATCATCTGATGATAAAGTTTCAGGTCCTCGTCTTTACTTTTCATGGTGCTCTGCAGGGCTGCTTTCAGGGCATCATTCTCGTCTATTTGAATTGCTAACCTGAAATAATTTATTTATCAAAGTTTATTTATTGAAAACATTTATTTACAAAAAAAAGGCTCTATCTTTTGGAAGAATTAAGTTCAAGTTATCTTTATTGTGTTTTCACAAACATGTATAAAAATAAAATTGGTTGCTGGTTATAAAACAGAATAAAATAATAAAAAACATTAAAAAAGGCATATAGAATGTGACAGTAGTAATACTGTATATCTAAAAGAAAAGATTCATTTTGTGAGATATCCATACTTAGTGGATAATATTCGAATGCTAAATGAGCAACATTTTATCATTAATATCTAGAACAAGAGCTGAAAAAACCCACCCACTGCAGAAGGAACGGAAGTTTTCAATTTCAACAAATAAAGTTAATATCCTCACCTGGTCTGCAGTTCTTCTAGGTTCTCTGTAGTTAACTTGATATCTGCTTTAAGAAGCTCTTCTTCCGTTTTTATTGCTGCTGTGAGGGCGTTTTTTGATTGCGTAACTCCCTTGCGACCAGATTCGATTCTCATCTTACCTAACTGTTTCTCAAGCTGTACATTCTGTCGTTTTAGTTCTTGAGCTTGAGAATGTGTATCAGCTTGATTCTGATTGGCCTCTTCCACTCTAAACATATGATAATTACATCAAAATTAATTACAGTAGCAAAGATTTATCATGGTACAGGCATACTTTCAGAAGTATACAGTTACATAAATATTAACTGATTTGGGAGATAAAAAATGCAAAATAAAATTTAGACCTCCTATTTCACAACCCTGGGTCTTCCACTGTTACTCACTCCGTGGTCATCTAGTCAGCCAGATATGGTATATTGAATTTCCCTTTTTTTTAACGTGCCTTGAGCACTCTTGAGTGGTATGTGTGCTATATAAATCCATATTATTATTCCAATTATTATAAGTCCAATGATGGTTCTCCATAGGTTTCTATTTTGCATAATGGTCTCACGATTTCTGGTAGTATGGTAGTATAGCCCTGTGTCTTCTTGGAGCTGATCAACATATGTCATGATAGGTCTTTCCACATCCCTTTTCCACTGTTACAAACATGGTCAAAATAGTTCAAACGATCCCAATGAGGACTATACAGTCTGAAGAGCACACAAAAGCTACAGAATGACATATAAAAATTAAGTTTTCAAGTACTACATACCGTCTCTGTAATACTGCAACCAGCTCCATCAATTTTTCTCGCTCCACTTCAGCAACTTGACTGAAGGATTTATATTCTTGACATTGCCGTCTTAACTCATCAACATCCAATGCACTGTAGAAAAGTAAAGTGTGCTGGGGTAGTCAAGTAATGCTGTACATTTATCGCATCAAAAATAAATCAAAACATAGAGGTTGATGTAAAGCTAAAAAGATTAACAATTTTAATATTAACAATAGCTGTTTATGAATCAAACATCAAGACAATTACATAGGACAAATATGGAAATCATTACCTCTTTTTAAATTTTAGCTAGATGGTGTTGGGTGGTAATTATATTGGGGTCATTGTTAGTGCTGGTAGTTGTCTGAATAGTTGATTTATTTAACTTACTTTGCACTTAAAGGCCTAACAGATGTGGACGATGGCCTTCCTGGACTGTCTATGCTTTGTCTTGAGGTACTACGTGCACTATGCCTGGAACCACTTCTAAAAAATGACAAAAAACACAATTGAAAACGATATTTTTTCATAACAAAATATATACGATAGTTATATAGTATTTTGTATTTTAATGCACTTTCTACAGTGTTCTACAGTGAAAGCTGTCTCAAAGCGCAGTGGACTAGATGCTACACATGTCATAACTTTCATCTCTCCGCTTTCATGACATTCAGTTGTCATCAAATGACATTCAATCATCATGCCAATAATGGCATACATGGTAGTATCAATACCACAATGCACGATTCAAAAATAGTTTGAATACTCGGGCTTAAACAAATTGGATGGATTTATGTGCCAAAATTATTGATCACACCACAATAGTGGATAGCACTAACCTGGAGGGAGGTACTGGGCCACCACTGAAATGTCCATTTACACTATTGTCAAAGGTCACAACCTTTGTACCTGTGCCTGGCCTTTCTACTTGGCCTGAGGATGGCCTGCTTCCTCCACGAGATGGGGGACGCTCCATAAAACCATTCATGCTATGTCTTTCTTCTTGCTATGTGAACAATCATTATATTATAACTTTTATTGGACAAATCATATACATAATATGTTTAGGGGCTGAAATTAGTTTTAACTATTTTTGAGCCCTTCCTTTGATGTATTATGTTTTATTTATGTTACAATGTTTATACTTTATATTTTTGGGTAAATAAAAGAAAGAAAGAAATATGCAGTATCCAATCCAGTACACACTACATCAAAATAAAAACAAAATAATTAAATTGAACTCTAACCTTTAACCTCATTTGATTAATTTCATCCTCAAGATTGTGAACTTTTTGTTCCTTTTCTGCAACAATTCTTTTCAACTGTTCAACAATGTTCATGTCGTGTTGGTTTTGTTGATGCAAGAGTTGCTGATGTTGCTTTTGCTGTTTCTTTTGTTCTTCTTGTTGTCTGTGTGTTTCATTGTAAACTTCATTTAACTGACTTTGTTGTTTCTGTATAAAAAGAAAAATAAAGAAAGAAATTACATTAATAATTGACAGGCATAAATGTGTCTTCGTTTGAAAGTAAAAGTTTTCCATTAAGTTTTACCAATAACGCTGATTTCAACTTATCATCATGTTTTCCTTTTTCTATAAATCAATAATTGATACAAGACAAGAACACCTTCATTTGAAAGTCAAAGTTTTCACCCAATTCCCTGCACTGTATCTCCATATATATCCAGTATCCTGTACATACTATAACAGTACTGATAATCAGTTGAAGTATTAATCTGCAACTTACCAATAACGCTGATATTAACTCATCATCATGTTTTCCTTTATCTATAAATGTACTAATTTGTTGCTTTAGAGACTTTAGTTCATTTGCCAGTACTTTGTTTCTAGCCTTTGATGCGTCCCATTTCTCTTTTAGCCTAGAGTAGTCCAACTGTAAGGCTTTCAGTTCTTCATTTGCTTTCTGTTTAGAAGATACCAAGAATTAGGAGTAATGGTAATGATATATATATTTCACATTCATAAATAACCTTTTTTCCTACTTTACCTTTTTAAAAGAAAATTAAAATCTAATAAATATACCCTGCAGTAAAGCTTGGTCTACACTATCAAACTAGTTTGACAAAAAAAGTGTGATGTTCCCAAATATGGTAGTGATACGCTTAAATATGGTAGTGATACGCTTAAATATGGTAGTGATATGACATCATCATGTCCATGGGCACATCACCCATTTTTGTCACATAAACTTTTATAGTGTAGACAGAGTTTTAGATTAGCAGTGAAATAAATGAATAAGGAACACATAATGTTATAGAAAAGAAGCAGAAAAAACATTTCTTAGCTTACAGCCTGAGCTTCTTTTCGTTCTTTTTCCATTTGTCTGATTTTTGTACGATTTTTATCAGCAGTTGATGAACTATGGTTGCTTTTGAATGTCCTTGCGGAGACAATGGATTCAGATTTGTCATCCGGGATATCCATCGTCATAAATTGGTCTTCAAGACTCATCTGCGTGTCTGATCTGGTAGAAACAAAACGCTGTTGATTTAACTGACTTTCAAGTTCAGTAACCTGTAGATAAATGTTTTTAAAAAATGTATTTACTTGATTATAAACAGAGCTAGTAAGTTTAAATAATCTGCAGAGTATAAAACAAAAGAAATTCATCAAAAATCTAAGATTGTGTACAGTATCGATCTTCTGAAGGATGGCTTGATAGCTCTTTTATATTGACCTGAGACAGGGACCATTTATCGTATATTTGATACACAATTAAAATGTTGGTTTTGTCCAGTGTGATAATACTCGTCAAAAGCAGTTTCCACTGTATATATACATCATAGAACATCACAATTTCACAGAGTAGTGCTGAGAAGATACACCTAGACAATAATATGAATATCACTTCTGTTTGTTGTGCTTTATTGCAGAAAGCATCCAAAAAATATATTGTGGTGACGCCAATGTGTTAAAGCATTCAAAAAATACAAACCTTATTTTGGAGGTTGAGTATTTGCTGGGCCCTTCCACGGGCTCCACCCTTGCTGTTCAGAAGTGCCTGCACATTGGCATGTTCACCCACTTCTTGAGTAAGCACTCTGTGAGCAAGTTTCAATTCCTGCTTAAGTGAGCTGGTTTGATTTCGATACTCCATCATCTTAGAGGTAGTTTGGTTGAGTTTTTCTTGAATCTGTTTCATTTCGGCTTGTAATTGTTCTTTCTCACTTGGTTCTTCAAAAGTTGTTAGTGCTTTGTAGTTGCCATTTGATTCATTTAGCTAATATAAAGCAGTTCATTAAAACAACTTTACATAAAATGCATTAAAAAATACACACACAAACGCATACAAAATAATGTTTAAAAATTGTTAAAAATCATACCTGTTTCTCGGTCTCATTTAGCTTTTTAAGAATTTGTTTTACTTTTGTTTTCTCACTCTCTAATTCTGATTTCATTTCTCGGTTTTTCTTTGAAAGATCAACAATCTTTGTCGCTGCAGTTTCACTGGCTACACCGCTTCCTGTGGACAAATTTTTGTTATAAATTGATGTGGGTGAGCATCTATATTTGAAAGGAACGCTTATTATTTCCCAATTGCGTTGGGGTAAGGGATTAAAATACCTGCAATTGCTACCCTTTCACTTTCTCTTTGCTTCTTTAGTCTTTTAATTTCATAATCCCTCTCACTCAAAAGCTTGTAAAGACGACCAGATTCATCCTTCAATTCCTAAAAAAGATAATAAATCATAAAATCATGATTAGAGAAAATGTCTCTATTCTCCAAAAAATAAAACTAATACAGTACAACACCTACAGTATAAAGCCTTGTCTACACTATCAAACTTTATGTAACAAAAAATGTGATGTCATACCACTACCATATTTGGATATACCACTACCATATTTGGGCACATCACACTTTTTTTGTTGAACTAGTTTGATAGTGTAGACAAAGTTTTAAGGAGACACCTTCGGGACCCAATAAATTATCTCATTATTAGGTATGGTTGGCCATTGTGTAGTGCATTTTAGGCAATAATTACTAAAAATCTTACTCTAATCTGTTGGTTCAGATGAGTGTGTAATTCCTCATTATATATTGCAGTATCTGGTATACCTTCACTAAGCTGTAAAATAAAACAACATTGATTAATATAATTGAATTTCTGTACAATTTTTATGCATACAATTATGTTGATATTGATTTCATTCAAATACAAAAAATTAGAAACAAACATTTAACATTCAATCTCAATTCAGGTGACACCACTAAAGCTCTGTCTAAACTAACAAAAAACAAACAAAGGTTGGTGTGTCCAAATATGGCCGTGATATGCCCCATGGTAGTGATATGACATCATCATTACCATATACTGTATATAGGCACATCACATTTTTTTTGTCAAAGTTTGATAGTGTAGACAGAGCTTAAGATTAGTAAAAATACTCAATCCACATTTGCTTGGAGAGTTCAACATAAATCGTTCAAAATATATTATCCAATTTGTTATTGCTATTAAATATCAATTTAAAAAAAATCTATTTTTGAAAATAACATCTTGCATGGATGCTAGTAAATATGTTATGTCAACTAAATTGTATGTTCAAATTTTACCGATAGACCTAGGTCATCTCCAATGTCAAGACCAACTTGTTTTGCATCTCCTTCAGCGGTGTCATCCGTTTTTTTCTTTTTTTCTTCCTGTCTTTGCAAACGACGTTGCATTTTCTTTTGTTGTTGATCTTGCAGAGCTTGAAATTGTTGACGTAATGTTTCATTTTCTGACTCCATTATGATTATAAAACAGGTTTAGTAAACAATAATTCGGACAAACTTGATTTCCATTTGCTCTGAGAGTAAAAATCAAAATAATGTTTAGGCTTAGGCATAATTAATAATAATTCTGGAGTATAAAAAAAGTGGCTAGCCTAATTAATTTCTATTTGGCCAAGTAGGCTAGGGCGCCCCACTAGGTTACTAGATAAATAAATATATACAATTTAAATGTTTGTGTTCATATATTTATATTATATAGTCGGTACATCCCTTTCATATTCTTAGCCTGCTAGGCCTGGTCTATGCAAGATTTCCTCCCCGTGTAATCCCTTCTGTTCTGACCTTTTCTTATTCGCTGCGCAACAAACAAAAACAAAATGAGAGGCTAGCCTTGCCCTTGCCTTGGGGACTAGGCGGCAATAAGAAATTCCCCATGTTAAACGTAACAAAACGTTACAATAATATTAAATATATTTCTTTTATTAGATCATAAACTGTAATGCCGGATAATTGGTTACATAACTTACCACTACCACACAGAAAAACACAACAATGTTTTGTTTTGTGAGGAAAATATTTTTGGCGTTTATATTCTCCGTGGGAACGCAGTATGTTGTAAAACATAAAATACACGGCCCAAAACGAATCAACACGATTCATATTGTATACAGTAGCTAATTAACACCGGGTCGTTACTAGGATAATAGGACTAATAATAAAATAATTAAGGTCTATAAAAAGCAGCTTTAACCAAAAATAAAAAAAAAAAATAATTTTCTCGAATGCATCTCAATCAAATTATTAAATACGTGCGTCATACAATATTCTTCATGCTTGAAATTAAAATTGTATAACCGTAAATGCATTTAATAATGACTAAATCCAGTTAATATTCATTCCTGATCTACTATATTACTAATCCATTTATAATTATTTATGAATAGTCGCGTATACGAGCAAGTGCCCCACATTATTCACGACTAAATGTTATTGCAATTATTCCAATACGCCTCCGCAAACTAAGTGGTTCAAATTAAATAATTTGATATATTTATAATGATTGGTTTGTAAACGAATATTGAATACTAAATTGAAGCTCGGTACCCACTGGGGCAGCGCCGCAACGTTGAACCACCAATTAGCGACAGTTCGGACAATCCATCGCGTGGCTCCATCTGTTGCATTGTGTTTGCAATTATTGTACTGTAGGCCTAAACATTTTTACTCTTCAATTCCTTCTGGATTGATGAAAAGGATTTTTAGCGTTTTGGGCCTATACCTAATATCTACTGAGGGTAGATTTTAATTCGTCATGATTTGAATTTAGCCTACAGTTAAAATCCAATTCTCTGTAATGCTACTAATTTTTAAAAAACAATCATACTGTCTATAATTTTAAACAGTATGTTTGTGGGTATTTAATAAAAGCATTAATTCCCAGGGATGCAATGAGGTTTCGACTTAATAAGTGGGTTAATGAATGCGAAAATACTGTACTCAGGCCGTAGGCTTGAAGATAACTTGGGCTGTCTCTATTACAAAACCGATATCGGAAGTACAGAGCATAAAAAAATGAATTTAGATTTTAATAATCAATATTGTCAAACAAGTTATGCATTTGAAGGCAACGTATTCCACATTTTGAATATCATATTGTTTATAGTGTTACGCTGGTGTAGGCCTACTAACCATTGACGCATTAGCGCAAAGCTTCAATGTGAAATGCAACGTCAAAGCGCAACGTTGTGTAAGTTGATCAATCACAAGCGATGGATTATTCGAACTGTCGCTTCATTGGTCAGATCGTTTGCGTTGCGTCTACGTAGTAGTGTTGCGTCCTTTGTGAGAATCAACCGTAAAATATTGGTTCCCAATTGACGTAATGCAATTCAACGAAGTTATAGGCGCAGCACGCAGGTGAGGGCGACAGGCAGTTCGGATGATACTCATCGTAATTGGTCAAAAATGGATGCTGTGCGCTTACGTCCTGGCCTTGCGTCCGAGCTTAAACATATCTTCCCATCATGATTTTTTAATTTTTTTAATTTTTAAACTCAGTAGGCCTAAGTGAGTACTGCGAACATGCTGAAAATTGGTTTTACTTTTTATTCGAATTATAGGCCTAAGTAAAATGCAATATTTTCCACCCTAATATATCTCCTAATATTATTTTCATAGAAAATAACTAATCTTCTATCATCTATGTTAGCAACAATCACCATAGCAACATAATAACAATAAATAAATAATAACAATACCGATAATCTCTTCTTATATTGACAGTATTAAACTGTTAATTCAATATATATTTTTCCAAGAAAAACAAAGCCCCTATTATAGCTAGTGCATCAACAATCCAATGTCTTAATACAATATAATGATGGTATATCGTATCAGATTTCCGCAACTTACAATATAAAGTATTGATATACTATACCGTAGTTGATTAATGTGTAAGATACTAGAAATAATAGAAGCCATCTATTAGATATTTTATTCAAATCTTTCTGCAGTCGGTCTGCTGTTCATTTTACCTTATAACAATGCTGGTAATATCCGTGCTAAGATGCCGAACTTTGTAAGTTCAAGACCATATTAATTAACGCGAGACGCGGAATATTACAAAGACGAATAATTGAATTCAATAATATTTAGCTATTCTCTTTAACCATTCTCTAAAATGTGTAGGTACTGTATATGCATTCCATCATAAGGTATTTAACCATTCTTTAAACAATGTAGGAATATATGCATTCCATCAGAAAGTATAGAACATCAACATTACGATTTAATGAAAGTCATTTTGAATAAAATAGAATAATAGTTAATATTTTTAAAATTATGGGCCTACAGTAGTACATTTAAGACGTAGGCTACTCATAGCACTACCAAGTTATACTAACTAGGCCTTACACCTTATGAAAAAACAACAAAAATGCAACATTCGTTCCACTACTCGGAACACAGGTGGCGGCGTACAAAGAGTTTTACTTTTTTACACGACTCACAAACTTCATGCACTATGTCTAATGTTTGAAATAACATAGGCCTATATGTACATATTGTTTGCATTGGAATTAAGACATTTTATACGAATCAATACAGGCTACTTCAAATTATTTTCGATTATTTCAGACGTCTTGGTGCAGTATAAAGATGTACACAAGTTCAATCCATTATTTTTCACCTGGAATTATTTACATGGCAATGAAACACGTGCCTGTAGCAGCGTTCTGAAAACTGAGAGCGCGTATGCCTACAAACATGGAGTACTGTACGTGACGTAATCGTGACGTACTCAAGTACTTCTTGGAATATGATGACAATCTAAAGTATACTGTAATTGTTTTATTTATGCATGCTTAGGCCCTATTACTATAATAAATACCCTTAAATTGTTAGTTTAATAGTCATATAGTCATATTAATGATAATGATTACGGTAAGTGTTACTCAGCTCTAAATGGTGTTGTTCTTGTCTTATGCGAAGATTGATCACGTGGTTAATTCTTTGCGAATTGCCATTTAACAGAAAGATAGTTAATGGGCAATCGTTGACTCAGGAGTTTCTAAGAATGGTGACGTCACTGAACATTGTGTTTCTATTGCTTTCATTGTTTTCTTTCCCCTTCTCTCCAGAAAATTGCATTTGGTGGAATTGTCGCTATCCAATTGAATTTGAACAACACCAATCAAATCCCCCAGTATTCTATATTTCAACATGGGCGGCTTTTCCTCATTCTCACAGAATTCCTAATCTTTATCTTTTCTAAATTAATTAATTATTTAATATATTTTCAGAGGTTTAGACTTTTCTGCTTTTTTTATATTTATTATACCATATAGGCATACTTATTTATGTATTTCTTAATATTAATATGAATAGTTTGCTGTAAGAATGACAAATTAAAAATATTTTTAGATATATTCCAGAACTATAAGGGTTCATGGGCTACGATGGTCTATTAAATCCGCAATTATTACAATCTTCTATAACAAGAATCAATAAATGCTATATTTTTCAGATACATACAAGGATGCAGGTGTTTTTTAATAATCTTTGTAAAGTTCCTTTAAAAGACGACTTAAGTATTATGCTTTATGACATTAAAATATTCTATAAATAGCAGATTGAGTTCTGAAAGGTCATGAAAGCCGAACACGCAGCCGGACAAAATACGTTTCAATTCGATTTACAACGAAATACAAAAGATATGATTAATCTCATATAAAAAACGACAGTTAATCGTAAGTCCTCATATTATGTCCGTTATATATACCGTACTAATTCAACCCCCCGTGATCCTTTTAGTCGTTCCTATATTTTGTATCAATATTATATATCAAGATTACGTGGGCTATATAGAATGTAAAAACATAGA
Organism: Antedon bifida; assembly: GCF_963402885.1. NCBI lineage: Eukaryota > Metazoa > Echinodermata > Crinoidea > Comatulida > Antedonidae > Antedon > Antedon bifida. The sequence continues at coordinate 8,689,806 of NC_136226.1, read as the reverse complement.
TCAGTAAAGTATAATAACGGATTTATATTCAATTATACGTAATTCTGGAATTACAAGATGCTTTTTCAACACACCTGAATTCTGTTTATTTTAATAAATCCTAAATAGTATAAGCACTCACTAAAAATTAATAGACAAACCGTCGAAGGCAATACAAAAGCTAATCTACAAAAACATTCATTCAGGAAGTAAAAGGGTATTATGGATTTTGAGAAGCAAATACAGAGTAACATTTGCATGCGAAACGTATACCTTAATGTAATAACAGGAAATCATCCTAAACGTGCTATTAATTAATAGTTAACAGATTATAGATTTATTGTATATTTATAATTTGTGTTTTCAAAGTAATCAAAGCGCAGTGTTGAATGGATGTAAACCCCTGTCTACACTATCAAACTTTATGTGAAAAAAAATGTGATGTGTCCATATATGGACATGATGATGTCAAATCACTTCCATCTTTGGGTATATCACTACCCTATTTGGTCACATCACACTTTAAGTCAAGCTGTAGTTTGATAGGTTATAACTCCTTCATAGTACCACCAAACAGTGCTCATTCGTCTGTCAAAACGACAGGGGCTGCGATGAGATGGACCAGTACACAGGTGTAACCCCCTACTCTTCCAAATGATGGACTTGGTTCTTCAAATTGCAAACGACCTTCAGTTTTAAAGTCCGTAATTATCCGAGAAGACACAAAAACCTTGGTCGAGTAGAGATTTGAACCTGTGCCAATGTATGGCTATGGTTTGCGGCGCCCAAAATTCAGAGAAATGAACACTTATGTTAGTTAAATTGAGGAGTTAAGATATCGCTGAGGTACGCAGAACGAATTAGAGATCAGTTCATTGAGAAATACAGACATACAAACACTCAATTTGGGATTGGTTCATTTTATCGTGTTCCTGATTGGCCTAAACTTTACTGCCGTACGGTACGTCAATGGTGTAGCAGCCACAGCGACACCATATGACACTTTTGATATGCGCGTCCCAAATGATGAAATTCGTTGCTTCACATACTGTTTAAGCTTAAAGGCCAATTTACACAACAGACGAGCGGTAACGGTAAGCGGAGAACCGCGTAACTTGTCCCACGTAGAATCTGTATCTAACCTGAGCGGAAACCGCCCGTCCGGTCCGCGTTGTGTGTAAATGGTCATAAGGAATAACATTGTTATGACCGTTACCACTCGTCTGTGTAAATTGGCCTTATATTAAGCTCTGTCTACACTATCAAACTAGTTTGACAAAAAAAAGTGTGATGTGCCCAAATATGGTGGTGATATTCCCAAATACGGTAGTGATGACATCATCATGTCCATATATGGGCACATCACATTTTTAAATGCTTCTGTTAGTACTTGTAGATAGCATTGTTTGTTATTAAAAATTAGGAAAATCACTTTTGTATCTTACTGACCTCTCATTCTTTATGCTATAGGTAGAAATTAAATGATTTATTATTTATGAAATATAGATTTATAAATCTTAATAAATTTTTAATTGTTTTTTTTAAATTTTAAATGAAAAAAATGTTTGAATTCAAGCTAACTGTGACCGTAAATCATTAAAATAAATGACGTCAGGAAACTTGTCAAAAACTCTCAAACGTGTTTTAAATGGCAATATAAATATCACATAAGGTCAAAACTCATTTAAATTTGACGGGACTTTAATTATTAACTCGTTAACAGTGTTATGACATTTGATTACATTTACCGCTAATTAGAAAAGCTGCAGCCCACTCATCATGGTAATTATTTCGATTTAAGTATCAATAACACGAATACACGAACGATGGACTCCCGACAATCTAGGTACGTTCGCCTGTTTGTAATGTAGCTTGTACTATTCGTTGGTAATCGAGTCACCTTTCATTAAACATACAACAAGACGTGATAATTTCAGAACTCGTATACTATAACGAATAATACACGGAATACGCGTATTATTAATAACTTGCAAAAATACACGCGTATTCCGTGTATTATTCGTTATTACCTTTCATGCACATTACATTACATTGTGTGAGATGATTTCCCGAAAAATGGTAAAGAAAGAGTTTAATGGTGAAATTACAATTTACTCTTTCCTGGTTTAATCTACTAATTCTGATTATAAATTAAAAGTTTTAAATAACTCCGATGAAGAAAGTCTATCTGGTGGTGAGTACAGAATGAAGCCGACAATACATGACTAAACTTCACTTCAGTTCAAGGAATATTTTTTAGCAATACGATGTTTAAATGTTATTGTCAATTTGGATGTCTCATATCATTATTATACAATTATTATAATATATACGGTATATTATACAATATTAAGACGTTTTATCTGTTAAATGTTATTACTTTATTATTACTTAATGTATAACATTGTAAATTTGCGTTTGTGGGTGTTTTTGTTTGTTTTGGGTGATGATGCGTCTAAATGTCTTGCTATTGAGTTAATGTTAGCACTCAAGTCCAGTAAAACGATTTATGACGTCATACAATATCATACGAGGCCTATATCACCAACCACATACTTCTCAGCCTTTTGCGTCGCTTTAAACAAATGATGAAAATGAGTACAAAATTCTAGAATTACCTGGCAACCGTTTGTAAATATTTACTACGATTAATAATTCTATCAAAACATGTGTTTATGCGATATAGAGACACTCAGCGTGTTAATTGCTACACTTGACCACTTCTTAAGTGAGTGGAGGAAGATTTTGTATTGATCTGTTGTACACACCGTATATATTCTATATTAACGTGAAAGAGATGAGATAAGCAAAATTGATTGTAATTACGTTTAAAAACACTCAATTAAAACAACCATTGGTCCGATATACCCGGTTGAGTTTACGGGGTGCTTTGAATATTTTCAAAGGTCAAGACTAATCAACCAAAATAAATCAACTAAATCCTTAATTAAAATCATAAATAAATAGAGCATACATTTCATAAATGGAAATTTAATTAAATTATTTTTGATGAATTTCTTATTCTGAACATATTTAGATGACTACCGTCACGAATGATGATAATTTACAGTAATGAACACACTGAAATTAATGGTCACGTGTCAACATCATTCCTATCATCTTTAGTATTATATCATTCTTGTGTGGATATTTTCTGATATATTTATTGAAATGCTATATTTTATCTTTATGTAATACTTGGTAAGAGGGTTACACTGGCTCTTGTGTAACCCTTTTGTGTTTCCTGCCACTTACTTTGTAGTTGTTTGTTTGATGTTGTTGTTTTATGATTGGCAATAAAGAATAAGAATCATCTTTAGTATCAACAACATTTCTATCATCTTTAGTATCAACATCATTTCTATCATCTTTAGTATCATCATCATTCATATCATCTTTAGTATCAACATCATTCCTATCACCTTTAGTATCAACATCATTTCTATCAGCTTTAGTATCATCATCATTCATACCATCTTTAGTATCAACATCATTCCTATCATCTTTAGTATCAACATCATTTCTATCATCTTTAGTATCATCATCATTCATATCATCTTTAGTATCAACATCATTCCTATCACCTTTAGTATCAACATCATTTCTATCAGCTTTAGTATCATCATCATTCATACCATCTTTAGTATCAACATCATTTCTATCATCTTTAGTATCAACATCATTCCTATCATCTTTAGTATCAACATCATTTCTATCATCTTTAGTATCAACATCATTTTTATCATCTTTAGTATCAACATCATTCTTATCCTCTTTAGTATCAACATCATTCTTATCATCTTTAGTATCAACATTATTCATATCACCTTTAGTATCAACATCATTCCTATCATCTTTAGTATCAACATTATTCCTATCATCTTTAGTATCATCATCATTCTTATCACCTTTAGTATCAACATCATTCCTATCATCTTTAGTATCTACATCATTCCTATCATCTTTAGTATCAACATCATTCTTATCACCTTTAGTATCATCATTCCTATCATCTTCAGTATCATCATTATTCCTATAATCTTTAGTATCATCATCATTCATATCATCTTTAGTATCATCATCATTCCTATCATCTTTAGTATCATCATCATTCCTATCATCTTTAGTATCATCATTATTACTATCATCTTTAGTATCATTATTCCTATAATCTTCAGTATCATCATCATTCCTATCATCTTTAGTATCATTATTCCTATAATCTTTAGTATCATCATCATTCATATCATCTTTAGTATCATCATCATTCCTATCATCTTTAGTATCATCATCATTCCTATCATCTTTAGTACCATCATCATTCCTATTATATTTAGTAGCATTATTCCTATCATCTTTAGTATCATCATCATTCATATCATCTTTAGTATCATCATTACTCCTATCATCTTTAGTATCAACATCATTCTTATCACCTTTATTACCATCATCATCATTTCTATCATTCTAATAAAATCATCTTTCCTATCATCTTCAGTATCATCATTACTATCATCTTTAGTATTATCATCCTAATATTCCGTATCCACATAACAATCCCCTTCAATCATCGTCATCATTGCTATCATCAAACTCACAGACACCATAAAATAATTCATCTTATCAAACTACGATATGAATTAGATACAATCGATCTATTTACAGAACAAGCGGGGGCGTTACTAATAGAAACTATCATCTATAAAACCAGCCAAATCACACACGATCGTTCTCAAATAGGGAAGAGAGCGTACCCAAGGAGTTCATCTACCTGTACAGATCGACGCAAGGAGATTGCCTGCCTCTACTTATCTACGCAAGGAGCCTGCCTCTACTTCGAAAGCTGCGCAAAGAGATTTCTTAGCTCTACTTCGAACTGCGCAATTAGATCGCCTGCTTCTACTCAGAACGCACAAGGAGATCAGTTAGTACTATTAACAGAGTTGCTGAAACCCCCATCTCATTTACTTCCGACATATCAACCGGTTTTCTTACTGTTTTGAAGGAAAAAGCTGAAAGATGATTACAAGTTATCTATTCCTTGTTTTTGTTATGTTTCATATTGTTTGTTGTATGCCGAAAACTCAACAACATAAGGTAAGAATTTTGTTTCGTTTGTTTACTTTTGTTAGCCCTGGTATCTAAGTTTAGTTCTCACTTAGACGCAACACAAGGACGTAAGCGCGCTGTATGTAATTTGACCAATCATGACGCGATAGATCACCCGAACTTGTGATTGGTCAACTCGCTTGCATTGCGCCTACCTTGTTGCGTTGCGTCTAAGTGGGAACGAAGCTTAATGTATACTGTATAGCCTCTGTATAAAAAAAGCTATATTATCATCAACAATATGACGCGTGCGTACAAAAACGCGTATATCAAATTTTGCACACGCTCAGAAAGTTGTATATATGGCGGTGGTGTCCATTGCTTGTCGGAGCGTAATGGTATCTAGGGATCGATGGAAAACTTGCTGCATCCCACGATGGTAATCAAATATTGAATTACTGTTTAAGCAATTAATGTGTTCTCTCTACATTAAATAAACATTTCTACATTAAACAAACATTTTGAAGAATTTTGAATGTCACGTTTAAGTGCACGATCAAAGAATAAGTGTAGAGAAGCGGCAATGTCTTAATGCAGTCGTCATTATAAACTTTAAACAATCAATATTTATTGCTGTATTGTTATAAATGCACTGTCACTCCGTATAGTTAAAATCTGAACACAATTATGAGTTCTTTATATTTTATACATATGTCAACTATTTTCGACTTTCATAGTACATTTTTAGTATACCCGTCCAATTTATCTAGGACCTACGCATACGGTGTTGATCACGTAGGTCATAAGTCGTCGGAAATCGAAAAGCTCCCGAATGCATGCCTCCCCCGAATAAACACATTCTAATCTAAACCGACAAGTTATAAATCTGATCACTTATCTTACTAATTAATTGGATAAAGATAAGCAAATTGAAAACAAAATCGCCCCCAACCAGTATCGGATTTTCAAAATTTACACCCTTTCATTAGACTAGTACTTTTACGATCCATTGGATAGAAATGTCCTTCGCCATAGCAAGATGGAGCAGCAGATCTAGTCTGTGTTCCCGATATTTGCACGCGCAGCAAACATTACAATTGATATAATATTCTCAGCAAACATTTAAATAAACATATATTTACACAATTATCCTGACGAAATATCATTGTATTCCGAAAGCTTGGTAATTTTCTCTGGCTGGTCACTTTTTTTTCTTTTGCTATTATATTATTTCTTCGACTGTTTCAAATAAACGTGAATGAAATGAAAACAAAAATATGTAGACATATCGAGATATAGCCGTCGTTAAAGACAGCATTGTCCTTTCTTTACTAATTTTCCTTCGAATTCATTTACAAAATCATCATTACATCTTTTAAAAAAGGTTTTACTTTTCAATCGAATATACAGTAATGTGTGAATAATATGTTTAATATCATGATAACGTTTAAAACATTTCAATCTACATTTCATTCTCGGGAAAATTGTATTATTATGTTATAAAACTGAAAGTTATACTGTTACAGTTAGGTATTAATCTTTTTTTCCGTTAGATTAACAAACCAGACATGCTCGAACTTCGGAAGCGGAGTGATTTTCATCCGTCTGAAAGAACACTTGGTAAGTGGTTTTAGCAGAGTTTATCTTGTTTATCAAAGTTACCTTGAATTATACGCAATAAACATGGTTCATGTAGCCTCACAGGGGACACTTCTATTGGAAAGGATTTTATGTGTTTGGAAGTAACGAAGGGTAATATATGTTTTAACACATCAAATCTCTATTCAGGGGACACTTTTGGGGGTTCCAAAAGTGCCCCTTGATAGTGGCTCTTAACGATCCATCAAAAAGCATGTAGGCCTACATAAAGTGAAGTGAAGTTGAAGGACTTGAACCCAGGATTCTGATATTGATAGCAAAACATATGATGCAACTATACTACTTAATATCGATCTGTTAAAATATATCGATAGTTTTCTGGAAAAAATGAATCTTAAACGAATTGTTCAGTTCTTTTGAACCTTGATTGAACCACGAAAGAAAAGTAATCAATGATTGATGAGTGGTGTACCGCACGCATTTCGTTTAATGTGATTTTAATATACATGTACAATAATTTAGTGTTATATATTATAGTGGCCATTCTAAAGAAATATAGCACAAGAGGTTGAGTATAACACCTTCCCATCTAAGGTTAAAATGTCGTATAAATATTTATTGTAATAAAACAAGTAAAACATTAAATTTCTAAGCTATCAGATATTAGAGTAATATAAATAATACCATTTGTTTTAACGATTTGGGTTGAATTGATAGACCTACATTGTCCCCCAACATGAAAACTAAAGATGAATAAAATCAAACCTTGCATAGGCCATTTTTTAGTTTAAATTTTTAAATAATACTATTTGTTTTAACGATTTGGGTTGACTTGATAGACCTACATTGTCCCCAAACCTTGAATAGGCCATTTTTTAGTTTTAATATTCACTCAAAACAAAAATCAAATAAAAGATTTCACTTAAAAAGACCAATAAACAATTAAATTTAAGCCAAAAAATCGTTATCTTGCGGACAATGGGCTTCTGGTCTGTTTCAGTTACCATTTTTTTGTGAATAGATAAAGTGAATAAATATTATGGGACATTAGCAAACAAATTGGTTCTTTTTTTAATCCAATAACGGCCAAAATAATTTTACATAATATACGTAAACAATATTGATTTCATTGCAGTTTTAGTTTTATTCTATGCTATTAAGATACCACCAGTGCACAAATTTTGATCTTAATTCAAGAAAGTCCTCATAAAATCTAATCTATACAATAAATTAAAGGCATTTAAATTAATCCTGCTCATTCACGCTAATACTGTAGTTGAAGTATATATAAAATAAATGAAATGGTTGGCGGAGAGAGCGTAGGTGAACAAATTGAAAATACTAAAGTTACCGATGCTTGATTTTGTATCTAGATTGTTTTGATATGGTTGGCATTGAAGGGGATTATTTGTACACACCCACAGAAAGAAGGAGGCAATGTACCGTTTATTTCATAGGCAATTTCATGGACGAGTTAGTAGAATTTCGAATAAGACAGATCGATATACCATGCAATGGTAATAAGTTACAGGTAACATGTTTGAAGATATTTTTCTCAACACTGATCTGATATAAATCAGATACAGAACTCCTTCTTTCCGACACACCTTTTCAGGGGACACGCCCAATAAGGGACACTTATCCGAAGGCGTCCTCTTAATGCTTATAAATAAGAATAAACTCAATGCTGGTGTGGGAATCGCATCCCCAGCCTGGTATACTACCTGGTAATAATACCTGGTAATACTACTACCTACCTAGGCCAACAAACGTACGCTTCTGCTAATGACGGAAAATTAAGAGTGAGCAAATACTCTTCTTGTGGTACTTAATTTCCTGACATTTATAAATTGCTCCTTATTATAATATCCAATACTGCTTCTCAGTAATAATAAACTGTAATCACATGATAAAATAAATGTAACTAGGCCTATATTGGTGAATAAGAATTATGAATAAGAAAATGCTTTTCTTTGGAATCATGAGTAGAGGATGAGGAATGGTCGGGGTTCAAACCAAGATAATTGGGTTGCGGTCTCGAAACCTTCAGATGGGGGTTTGGGGATTTTAATAATGTACGGTGTATAGTAAAATACCATTCTATCATCTGCATCTATGTTGTGTATTAAACTATCGTGAATATCTGAGTTGTTTTAAAGCCATCGTTATCGTCCTTATTCTACGATTTAGATATTCGACGGATGGAAACTCGGTGGTGCTGTATTTCCATCAGAAGAAGAGCATGCGTACTCGATGGAAAACCGACAGTTTGAAGCTTGTGGAGAAGATTCCGATAGCGTGTTTATATCGTCACAAAATGTAGCTATGCTATCATTTCCAACTAACATTGGCAGTTTTAAAATCACATTTAGGACAAGAAAAAATCCAAAACGTGAGTAAACAATAGTTTTATTCAATCAGACACTGAGTGTACTACTACAATTTCAAGTGTAGCGTGATGCTAACCAACCAATCACCTTTACTTTGCGCTTTTTAGCTTGTCATGCTATGGCACCTGACTCCAGCGGCGAATATGATTTGTTGAATTATGGAGAGAGACGGAATTGCACTTTTTTGGTAATCTACCCAGTGACAATCAGCATAATTCAGATGACGGTTGGAGATCCAAGTATCGAAACAAAGTTAAAGGTAATTCAATTGTTTTAACACATTTTGGACCACAATGTAAACTAATTTAGTCTGTACTAACAGTACTTGTGCGGAATTAATACTTGGCAGAATCAAAGACTTTACTTTCTAAGATCTTTGACAGAATACAGAGAGCACAGAGAGAGGGCGGGCCATTTAATTTGGCCCATATTGAAGATATAGATAACTCGAGATTTTAATAAACCAATTTTTTTTGTTTTGTTTTTTTTACATGAAACTCAATAGACACTACCTATTGGTATAATTATTAATAAAAACATGGAATTCAGGACAATAACTTGAACATTCTGTGCAAAAAAGCATGTAAATGGGGCAATAGCCTACTTGACAAATACTACATAATTATAATTGTAACATGTTGTGGTTACTTCTTCAGTGTTTCAGCGAACCAGATCAAGTGCAGTTTCTGGAAGGAAATGGTCTTGACTATGGACTCATGAGAACAGAACAAGTGATGTGTGGATCGACAGAAACGGTTGAAGTCCAGGTTTGTAGACAATGGAATACTATACTAACACCGTGACGTCACACACTTAAACTCCAACTTATCAGTTATAGTAATTCAAACATTTCTTTTTGTATATCCAAGCATTGTTAATCTATATGGAAAGTTCTAGTGAACACAAAACTAGAATAAATGTATGCAGGTATCATGAACCATGTTGCACAAAACAGTTCAAGAAAACAGGTCGAACATAATTCAGTTCTATCGTTGTAATATCGTCTGCTCAAAACAAATATCAATTCAGCAACGTGTTACTTTACTGGTTGTTACAATAATTAAGAAGATTGTCTTTATATTTTACATTATTTATTACTTTTAGGATTATGAGTCGACTAATGACACGACGACGGCCGCCGGAATTGTTTGTAAACGAAGTAAGAACAATAATTATAAGATTTACTGATTATTATCAATAATGAGGAAATTAAACACTTAAAAAATTGTTTTCCTCACATTCCTTTGAGTCTATTCTATAAATAATAACGACAGGTTGTAATAATTGTATAATAGGTGTATTTGAAGCAATGAAACTTAAATGGCTAGGTGTTTGGCTGATAATTGAAAACGTGTTTAAGAATTAACGATCACAGACACGATATAAGTGGCCTAGACGTATTGCATTTTGAAGAGAGAGAAATAATAATAATACAATGAAACTAAAAATACATTATTTTTACCACCTGTCACGTAAATACTAATGGGGTAGGTAAGAGTTCTCTGGATACATCATTTTTTGTACAAGATAAATACTGTACTAGTTTAAATAAGATGGTACCGTAATCTATATCTAAACTCTCCAATACGATTTTTGAGTCCTCGAATATTACTAAAAAATACTCGATAAACACTCGTGTGTAAGATGTTCAACATAGGCATCATTATTAACAATGAAATTCAATCTTGGCAAGTACACCAAGTTAAATTCATCCAGACTTTAACCCCAACAATGATGGCCTGCTAAACATGTACATATTATATACACCAATCCACCCGCACCAAGAACACGTCTACATTGTATTTTATACTAAATTACGTAACCATTCGTATAAATTAATCATGCATAACGGATAGTAACTAGCGCCATCACAAGTATTGTATCTGTTGGAATTTTCATATAAAACAGATTAAATGATATGACTCCATTAAGATAAAGAAAATATTTGTAAATTTTTTTTGTTACAGGTGGTCTGTCTATTCCACTGCAGTGTCAGAGTTCAACTGTACGACTTATTTCAAGCGGGCAGATGGAAAATCATGTACGCATCAAGTTTTCCAAACTTTCTCCATCGTTCAACGAATGTCTTTAAAAACTTGATGGAAAGTTTTACATATTACATCGGGTGAGGGCGGGCTGCAGTTTTTAATCATGGACATTGATTTTGTAAATAAAATGAAAGCTTGTGTTTATTGTGAAAAAAAAATAGTAATGTAAAGTTGATTATACATGATTTAGAATATTACATGGATTTTATAATGTGTAATTAACTAAAACGCTTGTCAAACTGTAAAGTAAAATATATAGGTATGTACATATAAGAATAAAGAAAATTAAACGAATAATACGAGTTTTGTTCATTGCAAAATTAAACATAATCTGAAGACAAACAATACAGTCTGCGATGTATGCGCCAGGCCAGTATGCTGGGCTAAACATTTGAGGGGGTGATATTCACGGATGGGACAATTATGATATCACCATGGTGTGTCAAAAGAAAGAACGATCGAGTGCCATTTAAGTGCATTTTAGGTCGGAAAAAAGGGAAATGGTTCCTGAATTTAGAATTTCCTCTTCTTAGGTGAACATTTTTAAGCAGCGTTCGAACCATTCTCCATTCTCCACTTAACTATCATATTTTCAATCATTTCATGGGCGGCTGATAGGGGTGAACATGATGAGGTTCAGATTAAACCTGATGTCCTCTTTTACATTATTATTTTCAAAATTTAATTTACTAAAAGCTGAATTCGATCATTTTTAATTAAGGCTATGTTATCACAAATAAGCCTAAACCTAATTTATAAAAAATATTTTGAATGTGCTTGCTAGATAAATTGTTTACATGCCTAATTCAATTACTAATTAAACGGTGCTCTAAAAAGTTCGAAACCCTTCTTGTGTTTAGGTCAAACACGAAGGGGGAGGCGTTTTATCATCCGGTGCTACTATTCACTCGAATACAGTTTAGCTGTACTGATAAACAAAATTGATGTTCTGAAATCTAAAGATAAGAGGAAGAGGACCATAAAAAAGGAAATTTTATGCCCCATGGGATAGCTGCCAAGCGTCCGTAGGACCGCTACTATACTCATGGGATTGAACATCGTGACCGCGTGGTGGCGTTCTGGCTAAAAGTCGTCATTGATGTGAGCATTTGACACCAAAATCCAGATATTTTATTTATAATTAGTATTTTATGATTTCTATGATTACCTTAAAACGTCAATGTTGACTAAAAGCGTGCAACTGTTCGCCTTTCTCAAAATCATTATGACAAATTTGTTTACTAATTATATCACTATGGTTTAATATAAAACATGCAAAGAGGCAGCATGTATAATGTATAATTTTATGTAAATAGTCGATTTTGTAGAGTTTGTTGTACAAATTGCACGTTAAACCATTGTATGAATCATAGTATAGATTTCACGTGTAAGTGTTATGTAATGTTTGTACATGTAAATAGTCGATTTTGTTGAGTTTGTATGTACAAATTGCACGTTAAACCGTTATATCTATTATATCTACTGTATGGATTCCTTCCAGATGTAAGAGTTAATGTAATATTGTACATGTAACGATTCTAAATGCAACGAATTTCGATAACAGTTCTTCATTTGTAACGCTTCTAAAATTGTAAACACAACGTTCTTCTTTTAACAACTTTAACATCACTCATACTAATAGCTTAAATAGTCACACAGTCTAAATTCATCAATCTATATTATATTGTCGAAATCTAACATGTGTTTAGGACAGATTTCAATTGCAAAACTTCAAATCAATGTAACTGAATTAAATGTTGACACTTTTCGTATTCATTACAAATCATCAGTCAATAATAACACAAACAAACAATGTGATGCCAACAAGTTCATCTGATACCCAGTAACTGTCAGTGTGACGAGGGATGTTCTATTCCCAGCCGTGTCATACATACACTGTCAATTAGTACTGATTGTAGCAGTAAGGTATCGAATGTCACTGTATTACGTAAGGGGGTTTGCTTTGAGAGAAAAAGGCTCCCAGACGAGATACCCAAGGCACTGTGTGGCTTGCCCATTTTGACCCGTTAACAGATGTTGGAGATTGATGTGTTACGAAAACATTGGAGACATGGCTTGAAAGTGGAGTGAGATGTGACATAGACAGCAGTAAACATAAACACATAGTAGTGCGACGATGGGTCGGGCTGGGGGTTGGGATCTTATTTTAACTCGGATGGGAGTGTTAGACTCTTCATACGTGAGGGGTAAAGAATAAGTTTATACAAGAGGATTTTCCAACAGTCTTATATTAACTTTATTGTTTTAGTTAATTTCTATTTCAACACATGCCTCTTGATACGATATAACTTAGATTTACTGATGTTAACGTTAACGTAATGTGTTAAAAACATTCTTTCTGTACATTGACTTGAGCAATGAACTGAACGAATACAAACTAAAGAACATGTAGGCCTATTATCGTTGGCAAAAAAGATATCCGAAAGCCGATCAGTTAAAATCTCTAGATTGATATTTTCAATAACGAGGCATCTGGATTTGATTTATAAAGTGTTGGAAAGGAGGGATATTAAAGGAAACAGTTCAAAATCGACCTGCACAACCGAAGTAAATCTGCTCACATTGAATTCTCAGGAGATATAATAAGAAATAAGGAGGCAGGCAGGAACGGTACATTTAATACCGCCCTCTACAGCATAAAAACTTTTCACCTAGTTTACTAAGTCCGTCATCATTATTATCAGACGATAAGTTGACACACATGCGTGTTTCCGATGTTTAAGATCACTTTCATCGTGTCACTTGCCTTGTTAAACCGGGAAGCGGGTTCGGTGTGTATTGACAATACGTGTTCCCTTATCAATTAACATTAATCAGAAGGTCAACTTTAACTCAATGGCAGATGTAGGCCCTGACAACTTTGAGATTTTGACTAAATTACAGCTTTAGATTATGCTCTTATCACTGGTAACATAAGACTGAGCCTATACGTTTTGAAACTACCTAGTATTGAATTGGCCTATACAAAATACCGGTGCCTCATTAAAAGCAAGGCGGGAAAGCAATGGGTTGGTAAACAGACGTTTCAACCTATCAATACACAGTCATGGATGGCACCACATAATAAGAAATTCAAGATTCAATACATTTGTGGTAGAAAACTAAGTTGTAAGTAAGCCATAAACTATAGTTTTATGAAAGTATTTTTTTTAAACCAAAATTGTAACCAGCAGAAGAAAAAGTCCTAAGGGTATTCTCCAATATGAATGATATGGGAAGCTAAGAACGTCAACTTCTATCATCGGTGTTACAAACTGTAACACTATAATGATTATTTTCTCATGATTGCTAAATTAATAGCCGTTGTTATCTAAAATTCATAAGCGGAACCGTGGGATTTCCACACACACACGAATTAATTTATGGTGGAATAATTTCCCATGAACTCATCAGTTAGGCATACAAATTACAAACGCGTTCCTTCCTGGTTGATTTTCCTGGGTAACAACAAATGTTGACGCCCTCTCTTATGCTGATCGATAAAACCCGATTATTTTAATCAGTTAATGTGTATTATATATATCTTTTTCATCTTTTGGAAACACTGTACAGTATTATAAAACTGATCGCAAAAATCTAAATATAGTTCAGACACACAACTTTTCAAAATCTTGTCTAAGTCCTAATTCTGGCGGACTGACCTTCTGTTCAGAAGATGTTCTAAATGTCCATTAAACGTCGATAATCCGTTGCCTTAACCCATAATCCATTCTTGCAATCATTAATCCTACGAATTAAAATGGATTACTATTATACTTTAATCCCCTTTATTTCTTTCTACTGAATACCAGCCGTAAGCCAACTCAATTTTTTTTAAATTTGTAACTTTATTTTATATATTTGTTTAAATGTTGACTGATTCAAATCCTGGTTAAATTTAAAGGTAAGTGTCTATTGTTTATTATTATAAAATATAATCGGTAAAGCAGATCGAGCGTCGTGAAATACTTAAGATCTTATAATGTTATATTATATGAAGCTCGTTATGCACTACCGCTGCTGACGAAAAATAATTTGGGTTATTATCAATGTTGTTGCAAAGATTACGGCCTATATGATTCTAAAATAAAGAATATACATTTTAAACTCGGAGCTACCCTTTAAGTAAAAACACATATAATAAAGTGCACTGTGTGTGCCTTTTTCGCCATTGAAAATACTTTTAATCCATCAGACCTATACTCGAAGTACAGCACAATAGACCATAATAGACCTACAGTATCATCTTCGGAAGTAGTAAACAGTATAAAGTACAGTAACTAAACAAAATAAACAATGGCATTACACTTAGGCCTACTGAAATTGTTCTAAGAAAACAGGGGTTTTAAATATCCATCATTTTGGCAATGTTTGTGGGTGGTAGGGATTATGGCCAGGAAGCCTCTGGATTTAATACAAACAGTGGATAACAATGATGGGAAATGAAGCGTGTGGGTAGGTGTACGTCAGCTCTGGTGCAAAATCGATAAGCCTGCTTAGCTGAGACCACCGAGCTTAACTTACTTTTAGAAGCTTAAAGGTATCTAGTGGAATTAGGAAGCCTAATTTCTGTATTAATTATTGTGTGTATATAGCTATAAATACATTTTATATCGTACAGCGAGAAATAGTCCTAATTACGGGGTTGGGCCTCTTACATTATTCGAATAATGGAAGAATTAGGAGCCATGAGATGGAAAGGTGTGAACATAGAGGGCTGATGTGAGATACCATAAGCTACAATGATGTTAAACTCGTCTTGGTGATTAACGGAGGGTTTAGGCCTACCGGAGGTGCATGACCCGTCGTGGGCGACCCATGTTGTTTTTGTACATAACTGTTTTTGTTTATGAATATTGTCTGGCATGTACGTACTGTACATTCAAATGGTTACCAAACTGACAAGCACCTGCTTCATTTTGGTATAGTATTGAATATTGTAATTATGATTAAACGAGATTGACGATGTTTGGCTAGTCACCTTTTCTGAGGCTTGTCTGAAACTATTATCTATATTGCAACCCTGGGGTATTCCATACAGTCGTGTATGAGAAAGTTGAGTTCTATGACATAAGTCTAACGTAATTGTGGTTATCATCGGTTTCCAGTACTCTTTAGAGAATTCCTGTCGACAAGTTTTTTTTCTTACAATAATACGTTTTTTACAACCTAAATAGAATTTATCGAGGAGTATCTTCATCGTGATGATATATACATTAGCTTATCATTACATCCAAATCTCAAAATAACGCAATATATTTGGAACGCTAAGAGTACAACTTCAACTGTAATCACTTACTTAAAATATGAATCTGATGTTTTCTAATTCCATTATAATATCTATTGAATTTAAGAATAATCATGGGGAGATCCATCGTCAAAAAGAAGAAAAAGAATATTAGACCACTTAGAGCACTTGGCTCATGCAACAGTAAACATTTTTGTATTCGAGACGTTTTGATGTTAGATTGATCTGGAACAAATTATATAACATGTTTCAACAGACCGACAGACGTAAATAAATGCAACATGTATAGCTAGACATACATAAGCAAATGATTAGAAATCTATTTAAATCTAATCCATAAAGGTATTTACGATCATTCTGACGATGTTCAATAAACTTACTTTTCTTTCTATTTCTACTGAATCAGGATAATACTGGGTAAGCACGCAACGTAAGGACGTAAGCACAACATAATCAATTTGACCAATCACAAGCGATGATTACTGTCGCTTGTCATTGGTCAACAATCTTGCGTTGCGTTTATGTCCTTGCGTTGCGTCCTAGTCGGAACCACGCTTAAAGAAGGTCAGAAAAAGTACAGTACAAGATTACCCAACAATGTAAAAGTTGTTCATAATAATATACAGTAAGCAGCTGTCACAACATCAACATAAAAAGAAAAATGATACTAATAATAGTGTAAGAATCTTCAGACGGAAATCTTTGTATCAGTTTTTTAATTAAAGGAAATCAAGCTCGAGTCGAGCCTCCTCAAAGAAGATATCTTATCTTCTTTTATCATGAATGTATATGTCTAAACGCTATTGAGTCGAGTAGGCCTATAGATCATTGCTATATAATTATGAGTCAGTGTGAATGTTCCGTGTCGTCACAGCGCCAAAATTCTGAGTTTTCATCCTGTATAATGCAATCTATGCGGAAAATGTCACATATCATGAAGCACTATTAAAATACATTACTAAATTGGTAAGATATGGGAAGATATTGAATTGATGATTACATACGCTTGAGTCGAGCCTCAATCCGACGAAAGATCGTTTTGCGAGACCCTATTAACGTTTGATGTTGATTGTGTCCCTACGAACACCATGGTATATTATCCGGTGGTTCTAATGACATTTTAGTTGTTAGGTATGCAAGTCTTTTAAAACTTCTCTTAAAGGCACTTTCTTGTTTGTAACGGGAAATTGGGACAGGGGTTGACCATCCCACTTTAGCCTACCCCAATGAACGGCGTTACAAAAAAGTATCTATTTTGTGGAACGACGTTAATGCGGTTATATAGGTATGGCGTCACGAATGGGCATCATAGACATACATGTATTATATTGTTCATTAATAATATTTATATTACGGGTATTACATAATATTGACTCATCATTCATTTTAAACACTAATGTTATATTATGGTATGACGTCACGAATGGGTAACATAAACATACATGTATAATGTTCATTATTATTCGTTTTCGTATTACGGGGTATTACATAATATTGACTCATCATTCATTTTAAAAACTAATGTTGATGGTAATCAAATTATTGGTGAATCACAGATTATGTCAAACGCGTACCATTGTATTTCAGTCACACACGCAATCCTTCGTATTACATAATGCAGAAGAAAAACTTTAATTCAGTTTAGAGGGAAAAAAAGTAGCCTAGTCATTCTGTTTACCCTGAACTTGAAATCGAGCTTTTCCTTTAGAAACTTCTCCGATATCTATTTTTCACATGAATGGTACAACCGACGCACTTCTTCTTCACACTCAACAATTTCCGTCTTTCATAGTTGAATTATAGTTATAGATGATAGATGCCAGACGATAAAAAGGCTTACACGCGAGCGGTCCACCACATATTGACAAAACGACGCTTTTCGCTATCAAGCCGAGTAACGTAACCAACAATGATTTAGACAGGAACTTCTTTGAGGATGTTTGAATTAATGTTTTAATTAAGCAACAGTTAACAGTTGTTAGTGAGTTAATTTAGTTGAATCAATCGCCGGGTTGATATCTGTAGCCGGATTCGGAAAAAGTCGGATTTTGTTTGTGTGAGGAACCGACCAAACGCTTCATTTCATTCGATCTGTTTAGTACCACGACATATGTAGGTCTATGGTCGAACAGATAATTTAGAAAGTAGACTATGATGGCCCAGTCAACCACTAATAGTACGTTTAAACACTGACGAATCAGGCATCTAGAGGTTCCCAACTTGGAAAAGTTAAATACCGGGAGAATTTGGCATACCCAAACAAGAGAGGGCGTTAAAACATGAACAAAATACAAAAATCACACTCGAGGGCACTTTTAAAACAATATACTTAGGCATGGAAAATAGGATACTCCCAGATGAGTGTGGAAAAACTCATTTTCGACTTTCATCTTTCAGTTTTAAAAAATGACTATAAAGAAAACATTGACACCACTGAGAGTCCAAGCATGAGAAAAAGTATTTACAAAAAAGAAGAAAAATAGAATCGTATCCACATTATTACAGTAGGCCTGCCTACGGTAGCGACCTAGTACCACAAATCTGATAGCTCTGCAGTCAACTCTGTCGAGGGTCCCCTACGATCGAAACTCTCCTACTAACAAGAGGTTCCAAGACACTTTGAGATATAGAAGAGTCTTTTCGAACCACTATTTAAACTCGACTTGATATAAATATTCGCAGAAATTCGAGGAAAGTAAATACCATATTCTAAATTTGAATGAATGAATAACGCAGAAACAAAACAAACAGGATTCATCTCTTAGACCAAATAAACAACTTTTAGGGCCTACACAAAGCAAAAATGCCTATTTTGGCACACACCGGAAATTGATACCAAGCGTCATTTACGAACTGAAACTATGCACCGAACGAGGATGTATACATTTCGTTTGTAAACATTGTGTTCTGTGTGTTTTCATTCTGAAATAATAAAAATTGTTTTATTTCAGCGCGCGCAAATCTTGTTGAGTAATGAATTCCTCGTACATTGGAACATTACTTTTATTGTTTGGCTCATCAAACCACCCCCTCTATTGACTGGCCCTCACACGCTGAAACTCTCTCTGGTTAGCCCCTCATACACTGAAACTCACTCTTGTTGACCCCTCACACACTGAAAATCAATCTGGTTGGCCCCTCACACACTGAAACTCTCTCTGGTTAGCCCCTCACACACTGACATTCACTCTTGTTGACCCCTCACACACTGAAACTCACTCTGATTAGCCCCTCACACACTGAAACTCACTCTTGTTGACCCCTCACACACTGAAACTCACTAATTGTTGACCCCTCAAACACTGAAAGTCACTCTTGTTAACCCCTCACACACTGAAACTCACTCTGGTTGGCCCTCACACACTGAACTCACTCTGGTTGGCCCTCACACACTGAGCTCACTTTGGTTGGCCCTCACACACTGAAATTATCATCTTGTTGGCCCCTCACACACTGAAACTCCCTCTCTGGTTGGCCCCTCACACACTGTAACTCATACTACTGGTTGACCTCTCACATGGTATATAAAAACTCCCTCTACTGGTTGGCCCCTCACACACTAAAACTCCCTCTATTGGTTGGCCCCTGACACACTAAACTCCCTCTACTTGTTGGCCATCATTACAACTATCATTTAATTCAATACTTCCCAAAATATGTTTATTCTGAGGTCATGGTAAACATCACACCCTTGAAGAGCGGAAAGAATAAACAAAGATATTTACAAGGTTTCTCAGCATGTAAACAATTTTATTAAACCAGGGTTCTAGAATCATTATTTGTCTCTAAGAGGATTAAAATAGTCCCAAAACCTTGACGTTGGAAGAAAAACACACATTCATATAGATGCTAATGCTTCTTTTGAAATAACAGAATCGACATGTACTTGGAGAACCGGTAATAAAAACGGATGCTATATACTATTATACTGTTATACTATTGTTTACTGCACAACCTTGTTGGAATACAAACAATGTCAGGATTAGTGGGATTGAAAGTATAAAAAAAACTTTTAGACAACTACATTATCACAGAAAATCAAAATTTATCGGGTTTGAAATAATTCTTCATGCATTTTTGCCGTATGAAGGGCAACATAAGGAGAGCTATTTACGATTAAATACACAATAACGAAAATATTGACAACTAATTTATCATATTTACATATAACATAAATAATATAAATGGTTGAGTGGCCGACCTTGTCCCTGAAAATAAAATGCATCTTACTGGAACAATTGATTCGCAAACATAAAGCAAATCTGACAAACAATTTCACATTTGTCACAAATGAAAAACAAATCAATAGAATTTTGAGATGTAAACACTGGTCATGGCAAAATGCTGATTGAACGCTTGTAACAAATCAACTCATTAATTAATACACACGGACAATCAGTCAAAACAAACAATACAAACAGTCGAATTAAGGCTCATTCGATAATACGTATTCGTTTCACAGGGTTGGCGAAGGACACGACTTGCTAAATAAAGTTCAAAATATAAACAAGATGATGTCAAACAGGGTGAAGGGGAAGGGTAAGTTCGGGGTCGGGAAACCACAATCGAATGCGATTATTTACATTGTACAGTACCAGTAATAGTTGAAACTATAGAAAGAAAGTGTACATAACAGCAACGCTAAATTGACATAGCAGAAAAGAACAGTAAGAATATTAACTATTATAAATAGTAGACGTTACAGTAGCCCATGGGACAGAATATGCCGTCTGCAGACACGATACGGTTATCTATTCATGATACCGTATGTGTATTATCGGATGTGTTAACCATATTTTATGCGTATTTTTGGGGATCCAGGTATTGTAGGACATCATTAGAAATTAAATTGAACAATCTCGGATGTATGTGTATTATGCCCATGGATAAAATGTGTCATTTAATTTTAATCCATGGTTTGTCCTTGCAATGTAGTATTTTACCTCTCGTACATCTGATCTGCAATCCGAAGATTACGGTACGGTGATCCCTTTCTAAGAATACCGTTTAGATAAGCGGAAGAGGATGGAAACATCAAACTTTCTGAAGTGCCGTATTGACCGGAATCCTGTATTATTGGTCAATCACAAAAAATATGATGCAATCATTGAATCTTCATCTGTGGCAACTGCTGTCGATTGGTCTCTATCTCATTAAGCTGCTATATCACTTGACTGCAGCATTTGATCGTATCTCCCAGCATTCTTTCTCCAACAGCTCCCGATGGGTTTGATTTGGCAACATTAGATCTCAGCCATCATCCTCTTAGCTAGCCTATTCTGAGCTGCTTGGCTACTTTATCATAATCGTCTTCATCCAAGTTGTTCTGTCATAGGTAGTTCTAAGCTGCTCTATGAGGCATAGTTGGTTACAACTTTTGCACAGTTTAAACTGCCTTATCATAATAGTTGGTTATCACTTTAGCACAGTTTAAACTGCCTTATCATAATAGTTGGTTACAACTTTTGCACAGTTTAAACTGCCTTATCATAATAGTTGGTTATCACTTTAGCACAGTTTAAACTGCCTTATCATAATAGTTGGTTACAACTTTTGCACAGTTTAAACTGCCTTATCATAATAGTTGGTTATCACTTTAGCACAGTTTAAACTGCCTTATCATAATAGTTGGTTATCACTTTTGCACAGTTTAAACTGCCTTATCATAATAGTTGGTTACAACTTTTGCACAGTTTTGCCTTATCATAATAGTTGGTTATCACTTTAGCACAGTTTAAACTGCCTTATCATAATAGTTGGTTACAACTTTTGCACAGTTTTGCCTTATCATAATAGTTGGTTATCACTTTAGCACAGTTTAAACTGCCTTATCATAATAGTTGGTTATCACTTTAGCACAGTTTAAACTGCCTTATCATAATAGTTGGTTATCACTTTTGCACAGTTTAAACTGCCTTATCATAATAGTTGGTTACCACTTTTGCACAGTTTAAACTGCCTTACCATAATAGTTGGTTATCACTTTTGCACAGTTTAAACTGTCATTAAATCAACTGTTCGAACCGCAAGTTTATGGTGGTTATTCAGTCATGATTCAAATTAATAAAAACACATATCCTCATCGAATTAAATATACCTGTACATGTTGTTACTAAACAGAGATTCCCCGCTTTCTGTTTTTTTTTGGTTTGTACTATGATATATGTATGTTTATAATTTTGTGAATGGAAATAACAAGAAAGAAAAAAAAATACCATGCTCATACATTTACTGAAGGAGGGTTCGTTAGGCCTATTGAACTACTGCTACTGTACAGTTACATTTGATATTCTGTTATTAATATAGTTTGATACACTACTATTACACATCTTTTTGTACTTTAATAATACCACCTATTTAAACCTAAACATTTGTGAACCTTTCATAAAGGCTTATAGTAATAGACATTCATTTTATTCCTAATTGAATTTGAAGTTGTTCTTTGTGAATATCCGTTGCAGGTATAATATGGTAATGCGGTCAGGTGTTTAATATAGATGTTTCACATAACGTTAACATATGTTGTCTATCATTTACCATTATATCTATTATTCTAAAATTGAAAAGAAATATTTACTATTATTCTGGAAATATAAAAGACTTATTGTTCATCATCCGCCCACACTTATCATATTTATCAATCAATTTCACAGACGAATTATCTATGTAAAAAGTCATGACTTTTTGAGTGAAACCGATTGCCTACTGACCCAACTAACTTGAGGGGTATGGATGGCATTCGTTTAATTATTAAGATATTAGAACATTCTTTCTGAAACAATTTTGAGTTTGATTATCTAAATCTCTGTCTTACACTACCAAACTAGTTTGATGTGCCAAAGGTAGTGATATGCTAAAATATGGTAGTGATATGACATCATCATGTCCATATATGGGCATATCACATTGCTTTGTCACATACAATTTTATAGTGTAGACAAAAATGTACTCTTATTTATTATTTTATTTACATCACTTAGGCCTACAATGACAATCTTTTGTAAAATCTTATTTAAAAATGTTTTAGCTATTTCTTTCAGACAAAAATAAGCCACTCATTTCCACCCGTAAGCTTGTCGTGGACTTCAATAAACTTCATATACCTTAAATCTTGCATAAAATATTATGACGATTATGACGTCAAATATGATAAACAAGTAAAGGCGTCATAAACATTCACAATGACAATAAACTTGAACGCGTTAAAGCCTAATTAGTTAATGATAATTGAACTGTAAATTATTCAGTAAAAGCTGTGGTTAGGATCGCGTTATTTTGGCGTCATATATTTAGTTGGTGGTACATGTTACGGCTATTGGCTGCTTAATATTTGTTTATTTTCTTTAACACTTTTATTATTCGCGCGTTTTATCAATGGTGCGGAAATAGGGTGACATTCCGGGCCAACTAGAATCATGTCATCAACGTAAGGAATTTATTCTGTAAGCTGTTTTAACAGGACTTTTGGTTGAACAAGTTCTAAAATGTAACTCGACAGATATACTGTACATGCACATATAAAATGCTCCAGATAAACAAACAGTAACAGCATGTAAAGGTGACAAACAAATTAGTAATCAAATCAAAACAAGCACAGCAATGGAAAACACAAAATCATCTAACTCAAAAATAAGAAGCAGCAACAATATTCAAGATATGAATTTCTAATAATGAAAAATCAAAGCAAACTGAAAACATACTTGATGTAATCGATATCTCAGTCTTCTTCGTGAATTTCTTCATAGCAGAAAAAGAAAGCATATAAGAAAGAGTAAGCAAGAGAAAAAGACTCCCGCGAAACAAAGTGTCACAACGGAATTCGGACACACGAAATAGTAGAGAAAAGAGTTTCGTTGTTGAATTATTCACTTTGACCAAAAATTGCATCGGAAAAAAAAAATACCTAAAAAACTGTAATTTAAAGCAAAATGAGTCAAATTATCTGTCAGAAAATGGGTTTTTGGTTAGAATTTCATCGTTCATTTTTATAAGTGAAATCATTAATTTTGTGTTGATTTTTGCTTCTCCGGAAGTGAATTTGAAAGGGATTCTGCTGTAATTTCTTTCTTTTCAATTTCAATTTTTCTATCTTTTTTGTCGTATTTATATGGTGTTGGTTTTTTGTTGTTGTTGCACAACAGTCTCGTAAATAAATAAAGTTTATAAAATATTCTGATTGAATTTTCATGTTTTTGGGAGACAATACATCTTTAAGCAAGAAATAACCAAATCAGCTAAACCGGGAAATATTTATCAATCAATAACTTTACTAGACAGATCGACGAACGAACCCATTACAATATATCACCAATAGCCATCAATCAAATAACTATCAATCAAATAATACAGAATAAGCATTTCCTTTTCTAATATTAATTATTATTAATCAAATATATCCGCATATTTGATCTAAATAATGCGAACTTAAAAAGTTCCTTATTGTACAATGAAAATGCCTAAGGTTTAAATACTTTCTATAGACTATGCAATCACGTCTATTCACACACATTTTGTATAGGATATATAGGATTATCAAAAGCATGGTATTATTCCTATAAAAAGAAAGAGCCATGTCAGTCTTACATCACACAAATTACCGGAACTAAAACATGACCTAATAATTTAGCATTTCTTAAGCATGCGACTTTAGTATGACATAACACACTTTAAGGGAAATATAACCAAAAAAACCAACAAAAAGTAAAACAACAAGAATTTGATTGAATTATTTAGGTCTTAATATGGTTTGCCGCTGACCAATGAACGATTGCAAATAAAGAAATCAACCAGAGATTATCAAAGTGTGCATCATATTATTCCCCAACCATAATATTGGACTAAGGTATATATATGAACAGTCTGTATGGTGTCCCAACGACGCCCTTCCTTAATGTTCCCTCGTGGAGAAAGCCCCATATTGGACAGATTTCAACCCCGGAGTGAGCTGCACTTTGCTAGTTGACGGCTCAACCAAGAACTGTAGTGTGGGCCAAACCAAAATTTACTTTCTTCCGTTCCAGTTTATACCCTCTCCCACCTCAACACACATGATTGAATAACTGGTTATTGTTGATGATTATATAACCGGTTAATCAAACAGTGGTTCTACAATTCAAGTATGTACTTATCGTACGTATCCAAACTATTTTACAGATTACAGCATTGGCTTATAAAACTGTTACATAATAATCCTAATTCTTTTATTCGATACTCGACCAGATTTAAATCTGAGCACATTTTCTCACTCCTTAAAAATAATAAAGACAACAAAGTTGGGTCACAAAACAAGTAATGCGATATTAGTGGCAATTATGTGTGACAAAACAGTATACAATAATATACATATTCTAAAAAGGTAATTTTGATGTGCCGTAAGATAAAAACATGACCGATTTGAACTTCTTCTGTTATACGCATACTAGTCCTTTGATAAACTTTTCTCGTGTTTGATTCTAGGGCACTAATTGTCACGATGTACCTATACTTTACTGTACCATTGACATTTTGTATCCGTTACAATGGTTCAACTAAGCTGTCCCTAAATCTCAATTCGAAACCAATTTGTTTATCGTGTTGGTGGTTAGTATCGGTCCACTGAGTTTGTGAGACTGTGATACAAGTATGTCTAATTGAATTTTTGAAGTTCGTATAGTAATTAAATAAAGTATCACCGCGAGGTATTTTGTCTATTGTAAAAGTAAATTACCTTTCTTATCAATGACACAAAACACAAAAATGATAATCATAAATACATGCGATATAGATAGCTTTTAGCCTACAAAATCGCATTAAAAAGATTCTTTTCTATGAAAACGAGTAGTGCAGATAATATGGTGAGCAAGAACAAATTTTATTGCTCTGTGGGTTGAACTGGTGTGGGTTTAGTTATACAATTGTCGAGACATGGCAAGCCCTCGATTAAAATACATCGTACCTTTACCCTATATTTACCAATTGCAAGCAATATAACAGTATCTAAACTATTTCTATTATTTTATCTTTTTATAATTTACATTAGGTTATTGTAAACGCACCTATACTACTGTACATTTTTCTGTGAAATCCTTCGGTATAGGCTCAAATATTCGATAATTACTTTGTTTCAATACATTTCATAAGGCATTTGCGCTATGGTCCCACGTATCGTGCACAGAGGAACATGAGCGCGCGTATAAAAGCTGTTTTATTAGCGTTTTAACGCGTTTATAAAATTGTTTAACGTCGATTGAACGCGTTTATAAGCTTATCAGCGTTTGTAAAATTAATTTATAAGTGTGTTTAAAAGCATTTTAAACGTTTGTATCTTTATGTGGTGTCACTGACCCGTTATTTCGTAACAAGTAAATTAAATTTAACCAAATACATGAATAATGATGATACATAGGCACGAGTGATTGCATCACTCTGATGGTTTTGTTACGCGTAAATTTGAAACGGATTCTTTCTCAACATATCTGGTCAGAGATCAAATCATTTTCTTTCTACAATAATATAATGAATGAAAATTATTGATGAACGGAATTCTAGAAAATATATTTCCACATTTTCTAAATTCCAACATCAAACAATAGATAGTGTTCTGTCTTCATTCAGTTCACTAGTTCCATCGGTTATATTGTGGTATTGCTCAACTATTGTTCATGTGTTTAGTTTTTGCCGACACAGACGATTGAAGCGTTAAATGATTTTAATACGGCGCCGATTCTGTGTCTAATTCAAGATGCCAAAATACAACCCGTTACAACTGTAATTATAATACCAAACATAATTTCCCACCATTTGTAAACCTCATCTCACTATATCCTTAACGTCACATGATTCACAGCGATCATCATCTTCACCGTCATTATCCTCAACGTCATCATCATCATCATCATCATCATCTGGCACCGTCATTATCCTCAACGTCACCATCATCATCATCTGGTACCGTCATTATCATCAACGCGACGTACACTTTAATCCTCAGTATCATCTTCATCCTATACTGCAAACCATTTTTGTTCTTATAAGCACACTTGCACATTACTAACCTTTTTTATTAAGACGAGTGCATTAGATACTTTAATTAAGCCATGGAGTAATTACTCCATGCTTGGTTCCCACTACTAGAACGACGCAACGCATGACGTACAAACATCAAATCATCGCTTGTGATTGGTCATATTACGTCTTAACGTTGCGCCCTGGAGGGAACCAACATATGGTTTTGTTTTAATTAAAACGTATTGTTTATTAAAATATAATCACCGGAAAATATTAACACGGTAACATTGTATGATAATACTTTTTTTTATGTTTGAGAACTAACCACTTTTCTGGTCCAATTCACGACACACTATACACACATTTAACTACCTCGAGCAATTACAGTTAAAAAGACTTGTCAATAGAGCAATTGAGCGATTAGCAACCCTAAGTCAAGGTGGTGGAGACACACGAACCCGTACAGGTAATTCTACCGTCTACGAACACAATACACTTAAATATATCCCTATTTTATTTACAATAGTTAGCTAAATAACGGTACAATTTCGTATTTGCTTTTGTCGGTTATAAGTCGATGAAAATCGGTGTTTAAAAGGTGATTGGTGGTTGAAGAGAGTATTGTATTATTTTGATATTGCAAAACACAGTTTATGACCTACGGGGGTAGAAATGTCATTGACTCGATAGTCTCATTTACACACAAAAAGCATGCTCAACAAAATCTGAGTATTGACCTATGCTCATACATTATTTTTCTTACTTTGCCTGCTATCAATTATGTTTTCTCTGCCTTTTTTAGGAGACAAACATACGATAATTAATTGTTTTTGAAAGCTGTTTGTTTTATTGCTTACCTTCTTGATGTTAATTTGATCAAATTTGTTGTGATGTACTAATAAAGAGTGAATTATGCATATAGAATTATATAAAATCATCCTTTATTTCAAATAAAAAAACACAAGAATGAAAAAACATCCCAGGTCACAGTTTGGGGGACCAAGCATATTCAGGGCAAGACAAGGCAACTAATATAAAACACTTAAAATAAGAAGGCAAAAATAGTAGAAAACACATCAGGCATAAAATCCATATAAAAATAAGCAGTGAAAATGTTACAATTCTAAAATTGTAATTAATTGTGAGTCCATCAATACCGTACGCCATTTAATTTATGAATGCTGCTACGATGGATGGAGAATTTAAATTTCAATACTTTCTATTGTAAAAATCGTAAGAAAAAATATCCGATATTAATACAGCACTTCCTGTGGTTCAATAAGAAAGTGCCACACTTTTGAACTTCCGGAGAAGGAAGTATTTAAACGGGAAAAGGCACGCCTTCACGATGATTAAAATAAGGCAATTGTAACCACATAATTGTTTGTTACAAGTAGGCAATCTTGAGAATTTTGATCAATGTCTTTAAGAAAGATTCCATTAGCTCTATAGCTATCGCGTATCTACGCGAAAAATGAGTTGTTAAATTAAACGCGACGGCTCGATCTCAGAAGAGCCGTCACAATGATGCTGTGCGAAGATAGCTAGTGTGTGTGGAACCAGTAGCATGGAATGTGGTGAATCTTACGAGGAAGTTGCAAAATGGTGGTTCCACTTCCATTTTACTACTGTATTACTGAACATAATATCGTGCTATTCCACCGCAAGCTGGTTAATTTGTAACTTCCTGTTTATGTGTAGGATGGTCTTCGTAGAGTAACATCCTGTTAATGAACTTGACCCGGGAGTTGTTTGTTTAAAGACTCTTCTAGATAATTATGTAATGTGTTTCTTAAACTTGGTTTCCACGAGGAAGCAACGCAAAACATACGCGCAACATTAGGTAACTTATAATTCAGATGAGCTGTTGGTTTGGTCAGATTATTACGTCCCAGTCAACTGCATATATTATTGAATGTAGGCCTATTAATTACTCATGTTATTTTTTGTTAATTCGTTTGTTTATTTCTATGGTAACTGTGGTTAATAATATACCTGCCGTTCCAGGTACAATTAAAAGATACGATGACTATATATGGGATTGTACTTGTATAGGCTAACCCACGATTTACAGATTAGACAGTCCATAACAAATCCTGGTAATTTCCACTGGATAAGCACAATCAGCTATACCTATTGATAAATCGACCACTAATCCATAAGAGAGCTAAATTATAGCGGTAAGGAATAATTGGGTTGCGACATTCCACAACGCCCAGTTTTAATAGGGTTTTATTCATTTTGATAATCTGTAAGATGCATCAATTTATCAGTCAATTAATATTTTAATCTGGTTAATGCATAGATATTTAAAATTTACCATAAAAGCGGAATTAAGCGCATTAGTTTCGTTAAAAAACACTCAAAATAGCAACATAATTGTGTCCAAAAGTACGTACGTACAATTGAGCTAATTGCGGCAATATTATTCAGTACTAAGAATTTTATTCTATTAAACTTGTTGTAAATTAGGGACGTAATTAGCGACCCTTTTAACGACGCGTCAGCACTCGACTACCCAGCTATCGAGTGTACACGCTTAGAAACACAAGATCATAGCCAGAATCACTTCTAGACCTAATAGTTACATTGTCTTGTGAAATAAATCAGTCAGTCTTTGCACACGCAACGATTCTCGGTGTGACGTCATGATATTTGTAAGAAACATCATAAACCGTAAATATCTTGTCACATCTTTCACAATATCATTACAGTATTTGGTTGCAATTTTTGAAAAATCTTAATGATCTCGAAACCGTTCTATTAATACAAATTAACGCATTGCCAATATTTACGGTAACCATGTTGACTCATACCGCTTCTGCGGTAAATAAATCATTATTATTACATATTACAACTTCCCCCCTACATAAAAATATGAATAATATCAATATTTATAATTTAATGCAAATATGGAATTAAAAACTGGCTGTTGGCCAAAAACAGAAGTCAAACAAAATTAGGCCAAGCGGATTTTGCTAAAGTTTGTGATTACAATCCCATATTGTAGCGTAGGATTGCGTGGTATGGATAATTAGATTCGGTATTAATAATGTTATAGGCCTAATCACTAGAAACACATCGTAAAAATGATTCATATCAACACAGTACAAATTTGTGTGATATTAAAATAGAAACATTTCTTATGTATTTGTGACATAATCTGTATAGGCAGTTAAAATTAGAGTAGGCCTCAGGCCAGAACTTGCATAAGTTGAATTTGTTATTAAAATTAATTTGTAATATAAGATAAATAATAATAGAACTATATTGTTGAATTGTCATTGTATCAATGTGTTTTGTTGGGGAACCCTTTGGAAACAAACCTTTGGGCTTAAAGGGTTATCCCCTGCTGTCCATGTTTAATGTTTGTATATTTCTATGTATTTGTTTTCATTCAAATACTTAGGCCTATGCTGTTTTATAAATGTTACTGTTCTTGGAAAGCAATAAATACTTACTTACTTACCTACTTACAGAACCCTATTATAGATAATACCAAAAACAGATCAAAGTGTATAGCCTACACGGGAAAATAAGGCCTAATAGGATGTTCCCTGAATAGGGATGTTCCAAAGGATTTGTTCTACTTTAATTGCTTACATTTAAATGAACCATTTCACAATTGTCTAGTATCAATTGCTCTTATGTTTTTACTGTAAACAAGGACACTGGCAAATCTATGTCCTAACCTATTCATAATTTTGTTTTAATTTGGGTACATTGAATTGCCAAAATAACAATAATTAAACGATAACTTAATGATTATTTAAAAAATAGAGCAGGGAAGTTGCACTATGACCTATATTAAGGTATTTATAATATGATTATCATCATCTTTTTCGTCCTTTTGTGAATTCTTCTATAGGCATTTTAGTTGCCTCAATTAATAAACCACACAGAGTCTACGGTTTACAATATAATACAATTTAGGGACTTTTCTGAAACACCTTTTGAGTCATTTTGGGAATTCTTTGAGACATTTTTTAATTCAATAAACACGGGGCCTACGCTGCCCTGCGGCTTACAAGTCAATTTATTTTAGAAACTTATGAATGCGCAGAATATTTGATATACTCTTTAAATTTTGAGTGCATGATATAATAATATAATATGTCTCATAGTGTGTAAATTTCAGTGAGTGATTTAATTGATTTTAATCACTTCACTCGTACTTCTTAATCGCTTTATATCTACTGTATTAAAATTTTGATTTAAATATCAATCATCTAAACACTTCATTGTCCTGTCGCCGGAAAGATTCTTTCCGAGTGAGCAATAACGACATAACCAGGATTAAAAATGAGAAGACAAAAAATAGTAGGCATATATACAGTACGTCTAAGCGTGTGTGTAAGCGACGAAGTTGAAAATTGCGATTTAAAAATATTTCATTTTGTCGCGCTAAGGGATAATTATGTAACAATACCAGGCTTCAGTTAAATGTTACTAAATGTACGTTTCCCGGAAAATCTGGGACAGCTAGGGTTGGTATCCGAAACGGTTATGTCAACAAAAGTGTTTACATTGTGTCCGTCTATCTCAGAATTAAGCATCCTTAATTTGTATATACTTATACTTTCACATTTTGAATGAATAATGTAAATACCCATAATACTTTCTACCGGATTGGAACATTGTTATGATATCACATGACAATCATTAATCAACGTTTCTCTTCCATCCGGGTTATAATGATTTTACCTGCAACCGTAGTACAATACATTGTATCCTCTTTATTCAATTAGGATTGTTATGCTAACATTAATCATGCTGAAAGATTTACCATACCCACGTATAAGACATAGCCCATATTATTGATTGTATTTCATGTTCGTTAAAGATGTATTGTCCCCCAAAAACATTAAAAATGAAGAGTGATTACATCATACTTTGGATAGGTTATTTTGTAGTTTTAATAAAGTAGTAAAAATAGAAAAAATATTTTTTTCACTTATAAAAATTACCCATTGGCTGGCAGCCAATTTGACTATTTTGTTTCTTCAGGTAAATACATTTTTTTCTATCCAATTTTTGGTCAAAATGGATAAATATTATGTGACATTGAAATGGCATATTAAAATAAACAAATTTTAAGAATTATTTTTCAGGGGGACAATACATCTTTAAAAGATGGTAGCGATGTAACCTCCTTTCTCTCCCTAACAACTTCTCTTCGAATTCTCCATTGTCTGATTAACATCGACTTGGAGCCGACTTGATGTGGGGCTGACTTGACATTGGCCGAGAAGGCTTAGGGCCGAATTGACCTGCACCCCTGACCCGTCTGATAAATGGCTAGTACACTATGTATCCGTTTCAGGGTTAGGCTAAACCTGGAAATTTGGCATATGGTGGTAATAGAAATGAATAAATAAATTATCTTGATCATAATTCGTTATCTTTGTACAGGTACGCTAAAGGTGACTTCCGCGCGGCAGAATAATAATCCTAGGATTGGTATCCGGTATAAAATCCCTTATAAAGGTGGTATAAAATGTAACTTCAAGTACAGGCTAAAACTCTGTAATAAATCTAAATAGTAAAACTGATGTTTAGATAGTTTGATACCAAAATACAATGCAAATAGAAAGAACTGCTTCAGAGTTAGGCTACAGCAGAAAGCTAATTCCAGAAATTGTCTTGGTGGACGGAAAGGGGGGTAGGGGAATTGAATACATTGTGTGTAAAGTTGATCGAAATTATGTTATATCTTGGGCAGCCTCTGCATCTGTGTGCATCATCAAAAGCAATGCAAGTTTGATACGAGAGACCCACTTTTGGTACGACTTTGTTTTGTCATGTTGAATCATCAACATTTAAGCCTAATCCGCATACCATGAACACAGAAAACATTACCAGACCTGAACGAATAAAATAATAATATAGACGTTAGTTTATAGTCTAGTGGTTTATAATAATAATAATAATAATAATAATAATTCAAAAATAATTTTGAATAGGCCTAACACATTCTTAATTCCAGGCGTCTATAGTCTACTGAAAAGCGCTATACGAATTTTTAAATATGTAAGAGTAGTTTTATTTGTTACGACATTAACATTTTAAAAAACCACAAAAAATGAATAGACCTAACAGATTCTTAATATCAGGTGTTTATGAGAAGTGCTATACAAATTATAACTATTATAGAATTATAGAATTATCAAATTACTATGTTAATAGCTGTTTTAAAAAAACAATTATTTTGAATTCTCAAAACGTCATAATAGCAAACGTCAAAGTACACAAATATTTTCCCACAATCTAAGAGGATAAAGTTGTATGTGAAGTGTATGCTTATCCTATAACAGTATTTACGTAGGATATTCTTAAGCATCTTAACCATCAGGTAATGTTGAGAGTATCCCGGTCGGTACATTTGATATTACGCATACCTTATGATTCTTGACATCAGGTGTGGATACACTTTTACTAATCATTGAGATTATACTTGACCATTGAGATTATACTTGACCACTGAGATTATACTTGACCACTGACAGGTGGAAGTTTGGAAAAATGTCAACATCATGCTTTGTCAAAAATACAAATAATATATAAAAAAAAATTAATAATACAAAATTTGTTATATAAAATATTTAAAAAAATATTCCGTCATTGGTAAAATTATGATGCGAATTTAAGTGCCAAAACGAACGGCTTCTATGCCAAAACAAACTAGCGATCGACCAAAGGGACATAACAAGCAAACAAACTTATATAAAATACTGGGACCTTTTCCATCTTTGATATTTCAATCTTAAATATAAATTTGATGCGTATGTTGAAACATCACTCTGTGTGATAACCAATCAACATGGCATTTTGTACCTCAAATATAGACAGACACGTTAACACGAACGATCAAGCAATTTAATAACAACTTTTGACGAACCAAACTCTAAGATTTAAAAAAATGTCCGACAACTTGAGTTCGTCGAAATCTGGAATAAAAGATAACAACGAGACACAACAGAGAATAAATTATCAAATATAAAATATGTATTTTGCCAAACAAATTTTCAGTCATATTTTACTAATTTATTTTAGAGACTTGTCTTTCAACACTTATTTCTTTCAATTATGATGTCTGATTGTTCTACAGACCAGACTATGTCTGACTATACTCTGAAAGGCCTATTTAGATAGTAATCTTGAAGTTTAACATGCAATGGTATACCATACGATTATATAGTAATACAAATAAAAACATTCACATATATTGTCACGGTGTTGATATTTACTCTCAATTTTCTTTTTGTCGTCTGAAAGTGTAAATTACAGTACAATAGTTTAGGCCTATATTCCATGGACCTAAGGTACAAAAGAGTGTGCAAACATGACCCCATGAGGTTTAATCTGCAGGGCTTCGTTACCTGAAATTATCTTGTTAACTGTTCTGAAGAAGGTAGTATAATAGACAGAGTAAATTACAAAATAAATACATTCTGTCGAAATATCAGGTCGAAATTTAAGACCCAATCTTACTCAGCCTAAATCGGTGAATTTAACCTTTAAGACGTCAACTCTTTTGGGTGGAATGGGGTGAAACTATATGTCACTATTTATTTGCATCTGTTACTCTGTGGAGTACCTGTAACACAAAAAGTTGACCTGTTATATCTGCCATGCGGCGCCCACGGCTAATACATGGAAACAAGTTAGATTAGGTTATTTCCGCGCACATCTTGCGCATGCTGAATAACCATCCTGCAATTTATGCATTACAATAATAAATAAACTCAAATCCACTATCCACATACAGCTTTGATCTTTAATAGTACTTTCACATTTACCAATGAAACGCTTATTATAGATGTATATATTTGTATACAACGTCATGAAAATCGTCTACCAACATTAAGATAATAACGTCAATGAGGGCCATAGTCGTAACTTCAGGTCAAATTTACAACTCGCGAGTGAATCACACTTCCTCCGTTGAGGTGGTTTCCACACGCAACCTGTGCTTTGACTTGTGCAGCCTAGAATTACATCAGACATTGTCTACGCGCCTAATTTCTTCTTTTTTTAAATTTATGTAATACTTTTTCTGATTCAGACAAGTTCCAGAAATACACTGTCTAATGGGAAAGCAGACGATTCCACGATTAAATATTTTCATCACATGATTATGTTTCATATTATTTTGCTTGTCGTCGCATTTTTGCTATCTATCAATCTGAAACTGCAATTGATAGGCATATTTTTTTGAAAAAAATACTGTGATATGGCCTAGCAATTCACAGAATTACATAAGTAATTTGCCTTTGGATTTATATATAAAGAACAATGTAGATGCTATCGCATTTACAATATCCTATAATGCAATTCTCTGTGAATTTGTAGGCTTCAGTGAAAGTTGTACTCAAAATTATTAGTAATTCTTCGGATTAATCAGTCGCGACAAGTTTGTGTTAATAGCTAATTCAGTGTAGAAAGATGAAAGCATGTATGTGAACAGAGTACAATGAACATGATACACTTGAATGAAACTAGTACTGTTAGTAGGTTAGTACTTAGGAACAGTATCAAATCGTAACAATTGATAAGTAAACCTTATTACCCTCCTAAAAATATAGTTTAAAGTTTTGATCTTATCTTATAGTAGGCTACTCAAAAACGAAACAGTTCTAGTTCACAAGAGCACATACAAGTAGGGATAGTTCTAATTTACAATTATAGAATTGCAGGCCTACATCTGATAGAAGAACAATGAGAGGATAGTATTATATACGTGCCTCCCTACCCTCACTCCACAAAATAATGTGGCCATATGCCTTTGCCAACCAAACATTTCTCAAGACAAAATCCATAAGAACATTAGGCATCCTTTCTCTTCCCAACCCAACCCGGTGCTGTAAGCTTTCATCTTCTCTCAACTGTGTTTTAGTGAATGCATCCGGAAATCGACAAGGCGTAACAAACCAAATATTTAATACACCGGTCGGCCTGGGCTGCAGTGACGGCGGACAAGATGAATGCACATTATTATAATAAAACACAAATTATAACGGCATTTTAAAAGTTGTTAATAGAGCGAAATGATTCTTGTTAGCCGTAACGTCGTCGGCATGTTTTAACTGTAGATTCAATAAAGCAAAAGACCCGACCCAAGCTGTTACTCGTCTACTTCCGAGTTGAAATTTTATTACTTTCAGTTGAATTATACTGCAGATATGGCCACGGTTAAATAGCAAATGAACCTTCCTTTTCAGTCAATTTTCGGTACTGTATCTATTTCCGTGAAGTATCATAGGAATATTTGGGTTACTATATAAGTATTTGGATCTGTTAACATACATTTCATCTCGTAATACGTGGTCACAATTATTTTTGCCACTTGCCAACATTATACATTAACTGTGTTTTGAGAATATCTATAAGTATAGCTTTCCCATGCTCGGATTGGTTGAAAGTTTTTTGGTATCGTTAACGAAGGATGGTTAATGGAGAAGACATTAGAAAAACTTATTACTTGAAAAAAAACCAGAAATACAAAACATAAACATTCTTGTATAAATCAGTATACACTTTACAGGATGGATTCACTTCCCGTCAACAAACCTCACGTCACCTATGCCAACATACGGGTGATTCTTTTACAGGCCTATTTTGTACAAACTCTATAAACAATATCGTGCTAATAGTAATTATATTGGTGCTTTACAACACATCAATTTTGCAATACAAACATAATAATTGATCAAATATTTCAATAACAATACAACAATATATAGGTATTTATATAAATGATGTTTCTTTTAATCGTCTAAATTTAGTGTATTATCATATTGTTGGTTCCGGTATTTAAATCATAATTAAAATTTCGTTTCAACTTTGTTACTACACCCCTCCCCACACAAATATGTAGACATATGCTCATGAAAGAATAGGGGCGGTCAGTTCAAACCAAAAGAATGGGAATACGGAAAGTACGTCGTGAAAGTGGGCGGTGTTCTTGTTCAAAGAACGCGTCATCAGCTGGCGTGTCAAACTCAATCATTGACTGGGTAGATTCACTTGACTGCCCTTAAATACTCGCTACACAGATCGACTCACCAGTTAGCGTTACGACTCATTGGATGTAGACGAATAATCTGAGCTCAGTACTGGCTTAGGACATACGCATTATACTATATATATATATTTATTTTCTGTTTTTAGCAAGTCTACTACAAGAATATTACCATGAAGACAAAAAGGAATCACTCTGTACAAACGGAATGTTTACTGAAAGAAGTTGAACGAAATGTTGTCGGATCAGATACTGTTTTTACCGGTCCCTTTGGCGAAAGAAAAAGTAGGTTTTTAGTAGTTTTATTTTAATAATTGTATACATTATTATTATTAACATTAGTACACATTTTCTTTTACAGTATTTTGTGAAAATTGTTTAATAGACATATATATCGTATAAGGAAAGAGGCCTGTTAATTTCTTTTGATAGTTGATATAGGCCTACATAATATACATTTAAATCATAATCAAAATGGTTAAATTAAATGTGTTTTCTCTTTGCCCCATGTGTTTATGAACATTTAAAGTTACTTTATTTCTGATATCAAAAATGGTATTTTTTACCAGTGGAAAATTCCATTTATACCAGTGTGCGTATTTCAGTAGTTTCAAATTTGTGTCTAAATTGTGTGTGAATTGGAGCGGCATAAGCAGCTATGCTCCGGTTATTAAAGCATATTACTATTTATTTATTATTTGTGTAATGGTGTATAGTAAACTTAATTAACATTCTGTATAAATCGGAACCACGGTTGAAATGTCGTATAGTATCATGTTTAATATTGCGAACAGACATTAATTACAGAGAAATTTGCTAAATCATGTAAACACAAGTTCCTTACTAATTGTATTTTGACATGTGTGGCAAATTTTAAAGCAAAAGAGAAAAATAACTAAGTTTCTTTTTTTTTTATTTTAACTCTGAAATGTAATGTATAATACTATCTAATGATTGTATCAGAGAGGAATTGTACATAATACCTTTTTTACAACTACAGTACTTACGTAAGACATCTAGGTACTTTGTTGACAGAACACAAAAGTCCTTCGAGTGATGTAACACATCCTCTGTTTTATAATGTATTGATATATTCTATTGAATCATTATCCCCTGTTTTCCGATTCTTATTACAATTCTGTACCTAGATTGTCCTCCGTGTGTATACCTTATTCCCAGGTACCCCTTAATTGACCTTCTATTTAGAATAGTATTATTAACAATATTGTTTCTTTCTTTATTTTAGTTGTTTATTGCGATTACACAGCTTCCGGAAGGTAAGCAAACTAGCCTTCAATATTATTTGTAGAACAAAAAAATGAAGGTTTTTCTACCTTTAAAATTGAACATTATCACTATATCAACGAAACTTTGATTGTTAATTAAGATTTTAGTAGTAAAATGAATCGCGTGAGAGCAATTGAAAACAAAAGTGTCTAGACGTAAATCTTACAATTTATAAAAAATATACACTTTTTTGTCCCTTGT
This sequence comes from Antedon bifida, assembly GCF_963402885.1. Lineage (NCBI taxonomy): Eukaryota > Metazoa > Echinodermata > Crinoidea > Comatulida > Antedonidae > Antedon > Antedon bifida. The sequence goes on along the minus strand of NC_136226.1, from coordinate 8,650,998 downwards.
TACTGTGAAGATCACATGATTACAAAGGTTTACACAATACTTGTTAAAACAATATTGTATAAGACCCTTGGTGACGTAACAACAACCAACACCCAATAAGGGAAATCACAATAATTTTATCCGAATTATCAAATCAAATCTCATGATCCCAGTAAATATATCAGACAAAAGTTGTATTTCACAAGTTAACCAATCTAATACTTATCCTTCATTGTACAGGTCATTGAAATTTATTGAAGATTACATACAACAAGAAGTTAGCCCACTTTACGGGAACACTCACACGACAACTAGTATTACCTCAAGACAGATGACTACCTTCAGGCACGAAGCAAAGTATGTAACATTTTGAATCTTAGACCTTAAGACTATAAGGTATACTTTAAAATATATGACTTACAATGTAAACATTTTCCAAAATTCACTTTGAGGACAAATTTTTACTAATAATAATTCAACATTGATTTATTCTAACAGACAGGTTATCAGAGAATGCGTTAATGCAAGTGACGAAGATGCCATTATATTTTCTGGAAGTGGATCTACCGGAGCTATTCATAAACTAGTTCATGCTTTGGAACTGGAAGGCGCTAAAGCTAAAGCAACGGCGGTTCTTGTTGGTCCATTTGAACATCATTCTAACATACTTCCATGGAAGGAAACTGGAGCTACAGTAAGTACTAATATAATATCTCACCATGGAGATACTAATATTATTCAACTTCCCAATAACATAATATGAATTTTAGTATAATACTACCAATCTAAGTTTCTTGTTTCCAAACGTATCTTAACCAATTGCTCCTCCTTCTTATAGGTTATTAGAATACAACGTACAGTGAAAGGTCTACTGGATTTGAACGACCTGAAGGCCCAACTTGAATACTGTTCGAACAATTTCGAAAGCGTCATCGGTTGTTTTTCTGCAGCTTCAAATGTAACTGGAATTCTTACAGATACAAATGCCGTATCAGCGTTATTGCACCGTTACGGAGCTCTTGCATTCTGGGATTATGCCACAGCAGGTAAATATTTTAATTAATAATCTTTCTGCAAAATGTTTGATTTAAAACCGCAATTCCTTAGTCAAACTGACCTTAAATCCTACTTGACATACGTACGTTACCTATATTGTATTTTTGTTAGGCCTATGTATCTAATTCTAAGTATGTTCTTTCTTTGTATTCCAGCACCTTACGTAAACATCGATATGAATCCAAACTGTGAAACGTAAGTATACGTACTATCATTAGCTATAAAATCTTCGTAACTAAGACTAAATATTTCAAAAGTGATACGAACAAAGCTGTTTTGTTGATATTAACAGATTCGATCGATTTTCCATATTAATTTCATTAACAATTTTACAAAATGTTAATAGATAATACTGTTTTATTTCTACAGATGTGATTGTGATTGTTCAAAAGACGCAGTTTTCATATCTGTCCACAAGTTTTTAGGAGGACCGGGAACACCGGGATTATTAATCGCCAAAAAGCACATTTTCCAAAACAAAGTTCCAGCAGGCGCTGGAGGCGGCACAGTTCATTACGTAAGTAAAATGTTGTAAAAAGAGCCAAATACGTTGGAATATTGACACAGAAAAAGCAAACAACAAATAAAGTACATGTATATTATGTAAAGAATTATTTCCTTTTAAAGTAAACACAACGCCAGTTTCCTTAGACCTCTCTACAAAGTGGAAAGAGTCTTTCTAGTGTGTTAGTAGGAATGAATAAAATAAGCTAAATTCTACTGATGTTTTTCTTTAGGTCTCCAGAAACATGCACCATTATATATCAGATATTGAGGCAAGAGAAGAAGGAGGTACACCAGCAATTATCGAGTCAATCAGGGCTGGATTAGTTTTCCAATTAAAACAAAACATCGGTCCAGAATTTATAGAACAAAGAGAAGCTGAATTATCAAGGTAATATATCATTTAATGTCCTATATTTTGTAATATTGTCTAGTTTTATAACTTTTGTTATCATAAACAGTTTTTCACTAAAGTTTCCCTAGCATATTTTACATACTTTTAATTCTAAATCTTTTAAAGCATCAATGTAAACATAAAAACACGTGGTTCTGTATTGACGGAACTCTTCGTGACGTCATCATAATTTTATAAAATTGTATTCAATGTGCACTTACCTTGAACCATTTCTATTTGATGACGTCAGACAAAATTGATACTTCAATGATTTTAACAGCCGCCTATAGAAGAAAACACTGTCAATCATCACATTGTAAAAAATTGAACAATTGTATCCATATGACAAAACTGCGTCATAAAAATAATACTACTGTACTTCGCATAATATCATACCTATATATGGTTAAAATACTTTTTTTTCTAAATCGAGGCATTTCATAAAGTTATGCAACATAATGATGTAATTATTATACACCTAATCATTAATAATTTGTTTTTGCTTTATAGACGAGCTTTTGAAAAATGGTCAAAAAACGAAAATCTAATCATCCTTGGCGACTCAGAAGCTGAGAGGTTACCCATCTTTTCGTTTTTAGTAAGACATCCGCTAACCGGTAAAGCCTTACACCATAACTTCATCGCAGCATTACTAAACGACCTGTACGGAATACAAGCACGTGGTGGATGCGCATGCGCAGGACCATACGCACATGTAAGTTACTATAATATTATCATCGTTAGTATAATAAAGCATATTGAAGCTTTTGATCTCGTTTAGAAGAAATAATTCTACCAGTAGAACGATGGAATGATGGCAGATTCTCTAGCTAACTCAACTCAAATTCTCTTTATTCATCTCATAAACAAGCAAAACACACACATACAAAAAATGAGTAAAACAAATTTTTAAAAGATGAAAAGAACCTACAGGAAATCCGAAGGGGCTTGTGATAGTAGGCCCACTAAAAACTAGTTACATTAACAAAAATACTATACTCAAAACATTGGCATTAAATATTTTTTTGTTTTATATTAGGATCTTCTTGGTATAACAGAAGAAAGTGCAAAGAGGTTTTATGAGATTGTACGAGAGGATCGACTCAAGATATACAACGAACAACCATCAGAGATCATCAGGCCTGGATTTGCCCGACTAAATCTTCCATTCTTTGTATCAGACGATGTAATAGATTACATCTTGTGTGCAGTGGACACTGTTGCTACTCATGGATGGAAACTGTTACCGCAGTATGAGTTCGACCCCTTCACAGGCTTATGGAAACATCGTGCCTTAGACTCTTTACCTAAATGTGGAGCTGGCTTTAAAAGTCTTTTGGATATCGTTTATGACAAAAATGGACGTTTTGTTCCTGGACCAACGCATAAAGCAAACAGTCATTCTCCTCGCTCTCTAACGGTACGTAGGTTTACTTCTTTTCCATGAAATTTATTTTGTTGAGTTTGTAACGCGTGGGCTAGTTTGTAACGCGTGGGGTAGTTTGTAATACGTTTCAAACTCATACCGAAGGCATTCACTTTATTGAATCTGGAAAAAAATGCTATAAACATCTCATCACTCAGTTAACTTTAACTTGAGGAGTTTTTATATCGAACATTAAATTGTTTTATTTGTTCTTCATATCGAAACAAACGATTTAAGGTTCTCTAATTTTAGACTAAAATTGACTAATTTAATTATTAACTATTAGTTGCTGTACGTTTCACTTCGAGTAAATAATTTAATTAAAATTCCTTGATAGCAATTGTTGGTTTTCGTCAATTAACTCTTAATTTTTTTCTTAAACAGGACTATTTATTTGAGGCTCAACATGTTATAGACCAGAGCTTTCATCGTGAGATTAGTTACAGGGCTCTGACAGATTCTCCGCTTGTACTAGGCGCAAACCAAGAAGATATGAAATGGTTTCTTGAACCACGTGAAGCAATGGTTTGCATGCTAGAATTGGCCGCCGCTCATAATGTCTACCTAGTTGATGAAGAAGGTTTGGAGATATCAAATAAAGAAGTTATTTTGGAAACAAGCGACGACGAAATGTCATCAAGTTCAGAACAATGCGAAGAAACAATGCATTCAGAAACATACAGGACATCTGATGAACAAACACAGCCAGATTTGGACACATATACATCGTTAAGATCATTTAAAGACGAGGAGGAACAACTATGGACAGACGACGATGATGATAGTATAAGAAAATCATTCTCAGACGACCGAACCGTACCGAACGAAGAACAGCTTAGCGATTCCGAAAGTGGTTACGACGATTTCTATTACGGCTCAGACATTATAAAACCTGAAAACAAACGAAAAAGAAAGCGACATATATCTAACGACAGCGCAGTATACAGTGACGGATCTCCAGTATATGAAAATGAACTACCTTCCATGTTTAGCATTAATGCGGACTCAATGTATACTTCCATAGAAGAAGTATGATCAAAACAACTTATGCAATGCTATGTAAATCATAACACACAACATAAGGAATCCAGAGAAAAACAGTATTTTTTATTTCTGAGCCCTTCAGATATTTGTCAATAATATATAATGTATGTAATATATTTTTTATGTAAATAATGTCCAGATTAACTATATTTTGTTACGTTATCTTCATTTGAAAAATGTAGATATATCAATGAAGTTAATAATTTGCTAATTCGCCACTTGAGCTGGGATCAAAGACTTGTACGCCAAAGATATTAATTATATAAAATGAAGTATACTGATGGTCACACTATTTAAAGATATGTACATATTTATAATTAAAAGAACCACCTTATGAATATTTATTAGATAATTAATGCATATTATTGAGATGAGACTTTTATGATATTTTTTCATTCGTTTTTGCCAATTTTAAAAATCAAACTCATGAACTAAAAGGAAAATAACTTATTATAGAATAATATAAATTTATTTTTGAATAGATTGATTGAAATATCTTGAAAACCAGATGTAATTACTAAAACGACATTTGTATTTAATTAAGTAATGAACTGTTCTTGGAACTTGATAGTTTATGGTAGATTAACTTACAGAAGCAATCATGTGCAATTGGGCATAGGGCAAAACGTCTCTTCAAAATCGTCAATAAAAACAATAAACATATGTAGTTTCCGACATGTAATTCTGTTTCAATGCATTGCAATCATTCTTTCTTAAATCATGAACAATTCGATTAAAACATAGTCTTAATTTTTTCAAAGAAAATTAGGAAACTTAACATGAAAGATAATTAATGAATTGGGTCTAGCCAATGAACAATTGGAAGAAAATGAAGATGAAAATAGCTTACTGATATTAGTACAATGATAGGACGGCTAGGGATTATGACGACAGACATGGAGAATAAGGAATGATAACGGTGAAGATAATATTGACAATTATAATTAAATTAAAATGTCACGAGGTAGAGATGTCATTAACCTAAGGTCTTAATGACCAACAAACCATGCCTGAATGTATAAAATCAAATTCTTCCACAAAAAACAATCATTCTAGCCATGACTACCGATACGGGGCAAAAATATTTCATTAACCCAAAATCCTAATGACATACACCCTACGCATTCAACAAACATTATCGTATCTTAAACAGATCAATAATAATATAAGCCTAAATATATAATTTGATAGAAACACTGTGACGATTTTTAAACACTTCTGTAAATTATAAAAATAAAATAATGTAATAGGCCTATTGTTTTGTTTTTACAAAAACACATAGAAAGCACTGTTTAATTCACATGAGAAACAAATTAGTTGCACAACAGTGGGAAATTCAAATAAAGATATTGGTAATGAACCTACAATACCACAATATAAGTATTGAATTGAATACTTTTTATCATCATTAGGCCTAATTCACAGTGTTTATACAATCATGAATACTAAGTTCTGCATTGAAATGGCACTGAAGTTACATTTTAGTGTCATGTCAAAGCTAAGATCGTATTTCATCGTTTACAACAATATATTTGAATTGATGGAAGGAAACATGAGTAAACATCGAATATAGAAAAAAAAGTGTTATTTTGTTTATTTTTTTTTTGTTTTTAAGCAAGTTTACTTGTAGTAAAATAAGCAACAGACGGTTTGGATAAATTTAAATCTACAAAATACAAAACTATTTCCTCCCGAGGATAAAACTTATGTTATCTTATTCTCTTATTAGGAGATATAATAGCAACTTAAATAGATTTAAAACGCTAGTAAAATACTCTGTTCAAAATCTTATTTACTCCATGCTAGAAGATCTATAGTTCGTAGAAAAACTTTCACTTTTAGAATGTGTCAATATGATTATACCATTTAATCGATGAGAACAATTACTCAATATCCAGTCGCCAGCTCTAAAAATAAAATACAACATGCAAAACATAGACTTCTTAGTAAGAGACCTAGAAAATGTCAGAGTGTGTATGTAGATTGAAAGCATTCGTTCTACCACAATGAGACGGTTGCTGACGGCTAGCCTAGAAAGATGAACCTAGCAGAAATACTTGCCCTGCTTGTATTCTGAGATAAACCCACAGCAATATGTAATTCCTTCCGCCGACAGATTCAATCAAAACGGTTGTTGGATCTGTGATTATTCACCATTTGAATTCATGGCAAAATATTTGAACATTTGTACATTAGATAGTTTGTAATAAAACAGGTAGGGCCTAACTCCAAATAACATTATTACAAGTTTCGATCGCTTTGATCAATCTGACTCAAATTCAAATTCAAAAACTGTCATTGTCCAATATTCATAAAAATAAAAAATTGGAAATTTGTTGTTTGACATACTCTACTAAACACACAAAAGTACAGAAAAAAGCAAAATATATAAATATATAATACAAATAGAATAAATGAGATATAAAATTATAAGAATTGCGATATAATTTACTGCACCTCTTATTATATTTTATGTTATGATTGAGCTAGACTCTATAGGTAACCCTAAACCTTTCATTTATGTACAATGTTATTGATTAAATATTTTTTACATGGTCGATAGGGTGTATATAAGATCAAAACATATTCGTTTTATAATTGAATGTTTAAGAACCATAACTTAAACAAATCTTTTAGAAAGATTTGTATTTGTTTGTAATGAAAGATAACGCGTTCCTTCCTTCATTTGAAACTCAAACTTTAATATGTCTTTAAACTATACCCTATCTGGTTCTAAAATACATTTTCCTCATCATACATTTTGATTCAATTTATAGATAGAATATCGTTGAATTGCATTAATTTACTTCCATCCGATCATCATGTGGTATTATTTCTATATGACAAAACAGCACATATACATGGGTTTCTTGCTATAACTTGATATTATGTTGTATTGTAGCTCTCTGGGTAAGTTTACTAAGGAGAAGTGATCTACAACAATACAGGTATTTAGGAAGGATCTTACTGCAGCGCCATAGTATACCAATTTACAGACGGAGATTTTCCCCAAAAATATTTAAAAAAAAATATTTAGCTTGCAAAAACGATAAAATACATTTAGATTTACAGATTTAACCAGAAACCAATTGACGGCAAGCAATTTATTATTTTTATTTATATAAGGGTATCAAATAGGCTAATAATTATATATTATGTTTCGATTCAATTTTGCTCCACGTCAATAAATACGGTATTCTGTGACATCAAACAAACTATTTTTTTAAATATTATATTTTGCAGCGGGACAATATATATCTTAAACAAAAATTGCATGAATTTGAAATAATGTATTACTGATAATATAACACTAGATTTTATGCAACTTTTTCTCTTTTTATTGAACGTTACAATACAAACAAACTAGATTATCACAGTTATTCGAAAGGAAAAATTGCAAAACTTTACAAAATTCAGAGCATATTTATCCTTGAAAATCAAATACCTTGAACTTGAAATTTTTTTTTGATTTCTAGATACAAAATCATTCCAAGATAATATGTAATAATCATCATCCTCTCACAAAATAATTGAGGAAGGTTACAAAAATTATATTTAAATATTGAATTATGTTTTCCTTTTTTTGTAATATAAATTCAATCATGAAGTTTGTAAACATCAATTGACCTCCGTCATCACAAGTCAAATACAATTACAAGATGAGTCAAAGCACCTGATATCGTGTCATTGACTTATCGAATCAGGGTGAAGTGTGCGTCATAATGCGTGATAACGCGTTATACGCCGTGTTTTTGCGTTAATTACAAACGCAAACTGTTACGCAAACCTACAACTACTGCTGTTGTACAACAGAAATAAAGCTTTGCACAAAAAGTTTTTAATTGAAAGTAGTTTACTGTCCATATCCAAATGAAAATCCCACATCAAATATTAATTTATGCTCGAGTCAATTTAAATTTAGTAATTTATTATTAAGAAGAGCAACATAAAAAACAATCAGATATTAAACTGTACATTTAAGAGTTTTCAAATTGTAATAATACAAACTTGCTGCATCGTTGTGAAAAGGTAATAATGATCTCGATGTCGAAAGACGCTGAGCGTAAAAAATGATAACAATGTTTAATTGTTAATTAAATGATTATGACTTATCAAAGAATACTACAGAGCAGACTGGATAATTATAATTTAAGAACACAACAACATGTTCTATTGAATTAATTTCTTTTGTTTCATCATAATGCTCCAATGCAAACATGATTCATGTGTCGTAATAACATTATTGGTTCGATTCAAACTCAAACGAGTATGCGTCAAATCACATAACATTTTTAAGGTCAGTGAACCTCATTCTAGCTTCTGACCGATAGATTTAGTGAACTAGACGTTGAAAAGAGCACTTTTTTGATGATTTTAGGCCAGGTAGGATAGATAAGATCGTGAAATTAGCTTTATCGCATTGGCTGATTTCCGGCAGTAGAATTAGGCACTCGATGAGTTCAACTTCTTTGGATGCAAAGCGACAAATTATAACCTAGTTCGGCGGATGAAAACCAACAGAGGAGGGGTGACAGAACATAGGCCTACACACACAATGAGTAATACGTTGATTTACCACTAGTAATATAAAGAGACAAGATAATTAAAACTAATATTCTCATATAGTAGTACTGTATTAACAAAATGTTGAAGACAAGCTGTTTGAAAATTGGAGCAGCAATGTACAAATGACCAATTTCACTACAAATAGGGAACACTGTACAAAACAGTAACTTTACAAACTTTTTTGTCAGTATAATTGTGAGGTTTTCCTGAAAACTGTACAAATTATGACACATCACACAGCTTCGGTCACAAGAATTATGAAATACCAGGCGAGTGACTTTTTACCTATATTCTTAATGTTGAATATGTACCGTATCTCCTAAAATGTTTGAAATGTGCGTGCGTACATTAGGAATTTGGCTGAAAATGGGTGTACATACCAAGATCGGAGATTACAGTATTACTTTTTGTTACATGAAAAAGAAAATAATACGGTGTTAAATTTAATGATACCAAGAGTAGTAAACGGATTATATTCTGATGTTTTTTGCCATCAGAAAAAAAAAAGTCGCTGTGTTAGTGACTGCTTTAAAAGTTCAACAAAGATTCTTACGGTAACAGCAATTGACAGTTTGAGATCCCAGCATGCAATTGGACTTGAATCAAACAGGAAATGTATAAGAAGAAAAAAAACCCCGATTGTCTCCATTTCATGTTCTACCCAAAAAAGGCGTGAATGACTGTACAGACACACTACCATTAGACCAAGAGGTGTTGGGAATAATAGTTTTTACCTTTCGAGGTCAATTGTGTTATCACTACACACATCAGAAGATACATAAAAACTAAAATTATTCCATTTTCTGTGTTATTAGCAAAGCAACATTTTAAAGTTTTTAACAGAATCGTGAAACAGGTTGTTTCCACCAGGCACCACACTTCTATACCACCTCTCGCCTCCTTGCATCTTCTTTCACCATCGCCACTATCTGCATCAATCTCTCCGTCTCTTTCTTTTTCATTTTCCTGGCAACTCCACCTTCGCCATCCGTCTTCTCTCAGATCTGATGTCCAGTGGTTCAACAGCCTGTTCTTCGTCCTTTGCTGTTGCTTTCCATTGGATCTCATTTGTGTACTGAGAAAATGTATACAGTGTTAATGTGCGTTTGAAAATTAAGAATTGGAACGGAGCTCATTTCTCATTTCCAACCATGTTTCCAAAAACGATATTTTTAATTGGCCAATTTTAGTTGAAAAAGAATAACAATAGAATGTAGAATATATTTAAATCAATTAATTATTCACTTTAAAAAAGTAATTTACAAACATGATGTCGTCACACGAAAAAGCATTTATCTCGAGGTTGTTGACATTTTCACTTTAAAGATAAAGATTCAATACCTAACAATGAATATAGAATGACCAAAAAGGAAATCACACAGGATAGAACTGGCTGTTTACATAGGCGAGCCTTCCTTTTTTTTTTCTTTTTTTCGCATGAATAAACAATTTAATTAAAATTAAAATCCAGAACGTTTGGTCAACTTCGAAAGTGTTTATTGTGAGTAATTACAGATGAAAACACAACGAAACAGTTGCTACCATCCGTGAATTTATAAAGTTCTCAGTAGCTTCTTGTCGGTGTTATTGGGAACTAAACTCGCCCTAATTCTGATTCAATAAGTAGCGTCACTTAACCTAGTCCGTCTACAAACCACATAACTTAATTTTCATTAAAAGTAATTATCTTTAACCTCAATTTCCAATTTTAATTTGTTTGACCAGGTTTGACAATATTACTGATCTTGAACTTGATTTTAGCCGTTCAGAATATAGGGCCAATTTATTTTAAACATTTATATCTATGAAATTATATTGTATAACAATAATAGGCCTATTGCAATCAATAGTCCGATAAATAAAATAGGCCTAAGTCTTTCATTAAAATCTATATAAATAATATAAAATAAATATTAATGGGATTTTTTTTTGGTTCATGTCTACTATGGTCTTTAAAATGGTGCCACACATTTGCTTGTTAATTATATGATAAACTGCAGAATTACAAATAATTGGCTGGTCAGTGTTTCTAGTTGGACAACAGACAATAATGATAGCAATCACATCTGGTTTAGGCGTCTAATATACATACTGTAACAAATGTTCCACAATATAGGCTAATTATATATAGTTATATATACCAACACAGGCCAAACCTTAACTGGTGACACCGGCCTTTAATATCTTAACCGAATTCATATGCCATGGTTTATGCTATGTATTTCCAATATTCAAGAGTCAGTAAACATCATGTCATTCATAATGAAGATACTAAGCATACGACGGATGATTCTGATTGGTTTATTATTACCATGATTCATATCACATGCACTTTTAAGAATCGGTGTTACAGAGAAAACTGCAGTCTCATACGCTCAATGCACTTTTGCGTTGGCGGGATGTTTTTCATATTGTCACATTATTAACACATGCGCATCATTCATAATTTAGTAATATACACATTAGTATGAACATTGTTTCAAGGGTCTATATACATACATCATGACATTGCTACAAGAATAAGCAGATAATTCAATCATCTAAGATGTCAAAATGTGTTATCAGTTTTAACGTTTAATACAGTATAGTTACATTGGATTATAAACATTTTGAATATAATCTTAATTACTTATTAATAAATTCGTCCTTTATTACAATCGGAGTGGTACGCATGGTTTATGTACAAATCTACAGTACAAGAGAAGGTTCACTTAATTAATTAATAATTATCGTGTTTATATTTCTCACATAACCTCGAAAGTAGGCCCACGGGTTAAATTGTGGAATTTCGGAAGATTTTGAGATGAGGTTCAATCTGAAATTCAAACTAGAAGTTAAAGAACAACATCTAATGTGAGATTAGTTTAGCTAAGTGGCTCCTATTTTTTTTTGAAAATCAACTAATTATGGTGCTTAAAGGATGAAATTGTCAAAAGAGCCTCTAAGCTTGATATTCTAATGTTGATATTCATTATATTAATATTATTGATACATCCTGTTGTAAACATGTTTCACTTGATATAATTAGTCACATTTGGTTTTTATTTCAGCACGACTATTTTACAAGAGCACAATGTAGCATGTTTTGGCAACATTTCCCCTACAATGGCCCCAATTGCTACCTCTCATTCAGTCACACAACATAATTCACACCCGCTGCTGTCAGTTTTCATCAGACTACAGTAAGTGAGTTTTGGAGTGTATTACAAATTGTATTATAATTTGATTATAATAAAGACATTTATTTCTGACAACGAAAAAACATAATGTACACATAGTGTGATGTTCTTTCCTCAATATGATATATTACACAAATGTATCTACGTCAGTGATACGTGATACAATAAATACATAACATGCCATTACACACTTGTGATGGTCATACCCATGCTATTAAGGGATCAGATATGAGACCCGCGACATCACCAAAACTTTTAACTAATGCACTTTCTCCAAAACAAGGAAATTACAAATCTTACTATATCGTTAAATACAATTAAGAATACGACATATTATCATTAAATAAAAAGGTTGGTTAATGGATAGGAAGTTTAAGATGAAACCGTTGGTGTACATTTCTACGACACACTGTAGTAGAAGTACTGTACATTTGAAAAGAGTAGAGGTTGTTTATCGGCCTGATGACCAACCGTACAAGTTGCTCTGTGTGGCCGACGTGTACCAATGTTTGGTATAAAATAAAAAAATACATAAACATCCCCGAGTCTTATTTGGTAGTTAGTATGTTGTATTTATGTATGGTAGTACATAAGAAGACAAGATTACATTGGATCATGGTATTGTTAAAATTAACAATAATGTATAAGAAAGAACTATTGGAAAAGCATGAAGGAAGCAAAGCCCTGTCTACACTATCAAACTTTATGTGACAAAAAATGATGTATCCATGGACATGATGATGTCATATCACTAACATATTTGGGCATACCACTACCATGTTTGGACACGTCACACTCTTTTTGTCAAACTAGTTTGATAGTGTAGACAGAGCTTAAGATGATGTCAACATTTACAAGTGAACTACTAAATGATCTATATCGCGCTATACCAACTAGGCTCGTAGCCTTAGCCAGGCCATGGAGGTTTTAACTGTCTTGGGGACATCATATCCTGATGACTTAACCTGTCAACATTTGCTTTAGTTTAAATTATTAATATCTTTTAGCTATATATAAACTTGTGTTGAGATAAGACAAACTGTTACATTGTGAGCCACATTGACAAATCATATAAAAAAAATACTGTTGATGATAAAAAAAAGCATTATAAGCGTAATGCATGGAGATTACAATTACCAATTCTGGCAAATCTAAACACCATTGAACCCCTCCCCTCTCTGTATTAAAACAAACCACAAGCTAACGTTGGAATCTACCAATTTAGTTTAATCTTCTGTATTTCTAATTCGTTCATGTTAAAGAATATAGGTCCAGGACAGTAGGCAATGACACTTTTGTTGATAAGTAGAGAGGGTTTGTCTGGCGGTTATGCAACGAAAGTGAAATAAAATTATCACGATAGTCTATCAAGCATAATTAAAGAAACTGATAATGAGATTAAAGCGATTTTCTTAAATCCTAATTCATTAGGGTTAGGTTTAAAAGGAACGTTTGATCCACCGACAACAGACGCAACGAACGTTCATCATAAGAGGAAATTACAATACAGTAAATGCATACAGTCTCGACCTGCCAATCAAAAATATGATGACTAAAAGCAGGTCACCAAAAATGGCGACACATTGAAATGTCACTGTCGTAGAACCACTTTGAATGACATATTCGCTCCGTGGTAATTAAATAATAAAAAAATAGGGGGAAAATTGAATGTCTGAAAACAGGTCACTTGTATGAACCGCTTCTTTTCAATACGGCAGCTGTCACGAATAACACTATTTAATGATTATTATATTGCATTGCGTGACAAAATGTGCCCTTAATACCATTAGATATATATCGAGATAAAACAACATAAAAACATATAATACGCTTTGCCGTGGATTATGTACTCAAAGATCTTACCACAATATTTCCGATTTCTTTCAAACAAAATGCTACTACTCAAGACGCCATAGGCACTAGACCAAATTGTACTCACAGCTGTAATCCCCAATGCCAACTCAAAATCACTTCGACTTCAATTCGGCCATACAGACTGTAGACCAAATGCAACTCCAAAAAAGCTAGGAAAACTAGACAACGCAAGGAGGTTAAAGTCGGATATACTAAATGTATCCTAACTCTTTAAGATAATAAAGATAAATTAATCAATGATTAGAATCACTTATTCAAAACAAGACAGTTAAAGACAGTAAACAAATTCTATTCCAAGTTGCTGGGGTCCAAAAGGCAAAATGCTACTTCAAAATACTGATGAATCAAAATGGAACTTATTTATTATATACTTCTCCGCAGAAGCCAGAATCACCAGATAATGCATGTGTAATACTGCTCAAAGGAAAGACTAACGTCAACAATCAGAGATTAAACTCGAAGAGCCTGCATAACATTACTCTACAGAGGCTAGAGTCACTCAAATAAATACAACAGTGTTTTGTACAGAAATTACTATTTGCCATAACTATCTTATGGAGTACAAATTACTCTACTGATTTTAAAAAGTGGTAGAATAATACTCTTTTATAACGTAACTGTTATTAACATATTTTCAACAATTATGACACAAATGACACAAACTGATTACAAGACAATGGCACATTTATTACCACAGCCCTTGTTCTATGAAACGCAGAACGAGCCAAATACCCTGAAAGTAACTATGCGATTTCGACATCAACCGCAAGTAATCCAGACCATTGGTCCTAGAAACGAACAGAGGTCAGAGCTGTCAAAGCTACTTATATTACAAGATACCTCAAGTCCCACGGGCTTATATAATAACAGATAATAACATAAATCTACTAATTTTTACATTGCATTCTTAGAAAGCATTGTTATTTGGCAGTTATGACTCGATGGAATAAGAAAACAAGAATGTTGGGAAAAAATAAGTCAATTGCCAGCAGTGACCTAGATAACGGTTTTATATTATCATGATACTTTTACTTTCCTGTTTTTCAAATTAATGTCTTTTACGGTTGCTTGCACTAGAAACATTAAAATGTACCTCAAGTTAAGTAAGCTTAGAACACCCAATCGGGCGTCTCAAAACAAAAATCTCCATAGGAACATTGATTGGTCACTGAATTAACGCTGCTTAGTAGGGCCTAAACTATTCCAGGTGGTCCTTCAGATACCCAGGAACCATCGTGTATCCTAACATAGCAGACGGTTCAGTTCGTCGCCTGCATGGAAGACATATATATTCATATCAAACTAAGATAATAGACTGTGTCAAGCACCTTCCGTTTACATGCACAGCCAAAAGTGTCAAGTTTATTACTAAAGGTTAACATCATGTTGATTTTAATTCATTACAAGCCTACTCCAAAAATGTTGATGCATGGAAAAAATGTTCAATGGCAATGGTCATCAGTTTCTTAAAATCCAGGGAAACATATCAACAAAGTATTTTGTCAACATTTCACAGAATTCACTAAGAAGTACATAATTGTGATGAATCACTCTACATACTGTTGTAATTAACATACTATTCTACTGATTAATAACATAAATGCCTTAAGTTTGAAGACATGTAAGTTTTAATTTCTAAGTTCTAAGAAATCTATATTTACCAGAATCTGAACAATTACTGGAAGACCAGGAAAGATAAATGATAAATGATTATATCCACATTAATTTGAAATAGTATTAATCTTACTTTTCAAAAATGCAATAACTAATAAAATCTCACTTTTTGACAAATGTATAACTAATCTCACTTTCCTAAACGTATAAACTATTAATATAATTCCACACATAAAATAATGAGAAATCTCTTTTTCCGAGTCCATACAGTAATGTAATTCAACTTTCTCTAAACGATCAACTTATTTAATTCAATTTTTTTAGATTTATAAATCACGTCAGCATTCACAAACTAATGTAATCCGAATTTTTCTAATAATTTAACTAATAATCTTACTTTTCTAAAATTTACAAAAATGTAAAAACTAATGTAATCTCACTTTCTGCAAATGTACAAACTAATGTATTCTCACTTTCTGCAAATGTACAAACTAATGTAATCTCACTTTCTGCAAATGTACAAACTAATGTAATCTCACTTTCTGCAAATGTACAAACTAATGTAATCTCACTTTCTGCAAATGTACTAACTAATGTAATCTAACTTTCTGCAAATGTACAAACTAATGTATTCTCACTTTCTGCAAATGTACAAACTAATGTAGCCTAATCTCACTTTCTCCAAATGTACAAACTAATGTAATCTCACTTTCTACATGTACAAATTAATGTAATCTCACTTTCTCCAAATGTACAAACTAATGTAGCCTAATCTCACTTTCTCCAAATGTACAAACTAATGTAATCTCACTTTCTTCAAATGTACAAACTAATGTAATCTCACTTTCTACATGTACAAATTAATGTAATCTCACTTTCTCCAAATGTACAAACTAATGTAGCCTAATCTCACTTTCTCCAAATGTACTAACTAATGTAATCTCACTTTCTCCAAATGTACAAACTAATGCAATCTCACTTTCTGCAAATGTACAAACTAATGTATTCTCACTTTCTGCAAATGTACAAACTAATGTAATCTCACTTTCTACATGTACAAATTAATGTAATCTCACTTTCTCCAAATGTACAAACTAATGTAGCCTAATCTCACTTTCTCCAAATGTACTAACTAATGTAATCTCACTTTCTGCAAATGTACAAACTAATGCAATCTCACTTTCTGCAAATGTACAAACTAATGTATTCTCACTTTCTCCAAATGTACAAACTAATGTAGCCTAATCTCACTTTCTCCAAATGTACTAACTAATGTAATCTCACTTTCTCCAAATGTACAAACTAATGTAATCTCACTTTCTGCAAATGTACAAACTAATGTAATCTCACTTTCTCCAAATGTACAAACTAATGTAATCTCACTTTCTGCAAATGTACTAACTAATGTAATCTCACTTTCTGCAAATGTACAAATTAATGTAATCTCACTTTCTGCAAATGTACAAACTAATGTAATCTCACTTTCTGCAAATGTACAAACTAATGTAATCTCACTTTCTCCAAATGTACAAACTAATGTAATCTCACTTTCTGCAAATGTACAAACTAATGTAATCTCACTTTCTGCAAATGTACAAACTAATGTAATCTCACTTTCTGCAAATGTACAAACTAATGTAATCTCACTTTCTGCAAATGTACAAACTGATGTAATCTCACTTTCTGAAAATGTACAAACTAATGTAATCTCACTTTCTACATGTACAAACTAATGTATTCTCACTTTCTGCAAATGTACAAACTAATGTAATCTCACTTTCTCCAAATGTACAAACTAATGTAATCTCACTTTCTGCAAATGTACAAACTAATGTAATCTCACTTTCTACATGTACAAACTAATGTAATCTCACTTTCTGCAAATGTACAAACTAATGTAATGTACTGTAATCTCACTTTCTTAAACTCCAATGTTACTTGATCTTATAAAGACAGATTCCATCTTACTTAACTTAAGAGAGTAATCTTTGTAAATATGTATGGCTATATCAAGCTCTTCCGGGAAATGATACTAGCGAATTCTGTTTCAAGAAGACCATATGTACTATTCCAGACTTAGGAGGAAATTGATATCCATTAACATACATATACCGACATAGTAATTTTATGTGAATTGGCAAAGAAATAATGTTAAGTTAATTTACATTGTAGTAATATTTTCACTCATACAGTAGGGTTTTATTGGCGCGAACTATTGGTGTTATCTAGTAGGACCTATTGGTGGAAAGTTCCCGCCCCTTGATCTTTTGCCAGTGTTCCAATATTAGGTGATCCTTGTTTAAGACCCGAACATTTCATAAACTTCAACTGTTACCACTTACGAGATATGATTCATATATATTCGTATAATAAAAGACATATGTATGCATGTACTTGGAAGCCAAAAACCAAAATGGATTAAAAGTCACGAATGAAAGAACGAAAGGTATGGGTGGGTCAATAAACTCTGTCAGGTGCTCTTTCAATGTTTTGTTTTTGCCAATTTTATTTTATTCTGATATAGACCGACTTGATTCAGATTGGAGCATTGCACAAGTTCCAAATACTTCTGGAAAATTTCAGTTTTGATGATGTTTAACCGTTTCAATTTTTTTCTATTTTTAACAGTGTTCATTTTCATCAAAGGCGTTGATGAACCCGACGAAAAGTTGGTAATTAGAATGGTGGGTTGAAAAGGGAACATTTTAAAGGGCGTGGTGATTGTTGAAACCAAACATTTGAATTGCCTTTTAGGCTCACTTCCATGAATCATGTTCGATGAACCCAGGACAAGAGCCTGGAAGTACGTCGAATCAAAATGTTGCGCGCGGGAAATTAAACATTTTTTTGTGAGTGATAATTGTCTGAAGCATTAGGCAGTAAGCTAATAATATGTAATATCAGGAAATGCTTATTTTAGATGAGGATATTGATGTAATTTGGTTGAATAATGATTTAGCCTCTGGAAACTATAGCGGTTAGTTAAAATCATTTTAAAAAGGTGTATAGTTTTGTTCTTGCTTTTTTTGTTGACACATATAAAATATATATTTGAGTTAATTCCATCCTAGATTCATCATTCTGTTCCAGGCTTTCTTAACAAGTTCACATCAAGAATAAACTCTTTCATTTAGATAATTACATTGAACTTAAGTTCCGCTTTTTAGGGAGACAACTGTTACTCAATATCCTGCAAGTTGAACTTGGCTAGGTAAACAAAATACAGACAATCTAATAGTAAGGTGGCTAGTTGCGTTGAATAGAACATTTAATCAGTCAACTCATGAAAATATTCTATCCATTCAACTCATAAACATTCATTAGGATACTGGCAATTCCTAGAAATAAAGTTTTTTCTGAGTACCATTGCAATTATCCTATAGGCCCCTAATGAAATATAAACAAAAACAACTGCAGGGTTAAAGTGGACTTTTCGAAGTTTTTTCAACTTAGCTGAAACTCCTGTAGTTTAAATAATTATATACTCAAATATATAGGCCTACTCAAATTAATCATAATCACACCATTGTGGAAGATTTTGGGTTTGATACAAAATATAGGAGCTGTATTTTTGTTTGTTATAAGAATTTAATATGTAATCACATGACCAAAACTATTGTAACTAAAACTTCTGCCTAGTAGAGAAACAACTAATATGGAATGGATGTTGTATTTCTTCGTTCAAAACAACAGTACCTTAATATTTGTTCAAAATTTCAATTCTTTTATCGAAGTATTACGGTATACTGAATTATAATATAAACTATTTTATACGGTACGTAGTTTCAAATGAACTCTTGCATATAATTCTGATGCTTGAGGTCAAACGAAACTAGCAGAAGTCAGTGACGTAAGTTGACTATTCTGTGTTTTCCCTAGTCTCTCTACCCCTGAAAATGTTAGTGCCTAGAACCAAATGTGACCTCTATGTTCCCCCATGACCACTCTTCCCCCAGAGAAGCAAACTATCACTCCGCTGAAATCCAAATAAAAGTTAAGGCAGTACCAGTAAAGAAGAAAAAACAGGTGTTGTCGAACTTTCCATGATGTGTCATTATATCAATTATTTCAACAAACTCCGTTGTTTAATTTGCTACGTAATCAATTTAAAACTTATAGATCTAGCACCGCCAATGCAATTAAAACCACATATATTTTTATACTAGTCATGCACACTCATGCGTTGATTTGTATAACTATAGCTTCAAGCATTTGGAACTTTTTCGCGTAGTAACACCATTGGCCTAAATTTGGATAACGGAAATGCCGCGCATTTAGTAACAACAGTGTAATTGAATTAGATATAATCTAATTTGTCTAACCTGCTCGGAATATAATAAAAAGTGTGCCAAACGTTTTTTAGTTTGTCCATCTCGATATGAAAATGTGATAAAATTCGCAAGCATAGCGTGACAAGGAAATACAAATATAACTATAAGCAATTGGTTTAATTTAAAAAGGAAATAAAATGTACAGATGACATGAAACGCATACAGATACTTTGTGGATTAATTTTATACCGAATATTAATACACTAAAACCCGGTCTAGTTCTAGTCCTCTAATTATTAAATAGGCTAATTAGTACATATCTGAGTAACTATGTCTTGTCATCCTGTTTGCAACAAGGATTTCCATTACATTCATCATATTATTTTAGTTGATGAACGACAACACTTGATTTTTGTAATCAACATCTTACAGAACCGTAAGAATAATTATAGCTTTCGCCTCTCAGGGAATACAAAATTTCTTGAAACATAGAATTAACACAAGGAAATACTAAAACATCTTCAAGAATTTACCATACATATCTTATAATAAAACAATACTCATAGTAGACTAAAAGAAGATTAGATCGAGAAAAACATTTTTATTTCACATATTAAGAAAAATCATTGGATATCCTCAAAAGTGTGTTAACCTTTGTGAATCTTCCCTTTGTGTATTATATTTTAATAGTTTAATAAATATAAATCAAAAAAATATATGAAGTGCTAGATTCAACTCTATTTTTTCTCACTAGCCCACTTCGTTAAGTAGCGCAACATACTCTTCCGCGTGACATTTTGCCAAATTGAAGTTTGACAATCTAAAGTGCCGGACTTTAATTCTTTAAAAGACCACGACGCCTCGACGCCTGACAAACTTTATGAACGGGGCCGGCCCCACCTCAACGAATGTGCTCAAAAAAACCTTTAAATCCTCACGATCGTTACAAAAATCTTCGTGTATTCGGGAAATTGTTTGTGTAAGCTAATAACAAGAAGCATGATTTTGTATGCCACCATTTATGATCATTTTCTGTTGTATATTAATAAAGTGAGGAGGAACAGAGCATTCCAGTAATTCAGAATACAGTTGGACCCCTCTTTAGGACACTCCTACTCAGGGGACACATCTATTTTCACGTGAAACAAGCGAGTGCCAATATAAACGCTACAGCCAAACCCTATACAGGGGACACCCATCAATAAGGGGACACACCGGTTCCTAAATGTCCCTAAAAAAATGTCAACTACATTTTGTAACGTAGTTTTGAGTTTTCCTATTTATCATGCGCAGTATTAGCCAATAACGGTTGAACATTCTTTTTTTTTCGTTTTGTTTTACCATCTAGTCCGATCAATTAACCGCCCTACTATGGTTTCTGTCATCATGCATATCAAAGGGAAGTTCAACTCTTCACCACAGGATGTTTTCTAAGAGCACAATTGATATTTTGCTATGAGAGCATTTAAAAAAACCTCTCATCGGCCGATTAGCCTGATGTACGGCATATACCGCCCTGACGCGTCACACATACCCCGGCCAGACCAAAGTACATGTCCGGCTCAAATAATTGCATTCCATCATTCCCCTTTACCGTACGCTTTTTAAAAACGTCTCATCGGGCCGATTAGCCTAATGTACGACATAGCCCGTCCTGAAGCGTCACACATACCCCGGCCAGGCCAAAGTATCCGGCTCAAGAATTGCATTCCATCATTCCCCTTTACCGTTTTGATCGCAGGTAAGGTATATGTTAAAGCGTACAGACGTGTTCTAGTCAACTAAACGGCCGGCCATTTCCCGTCAATGGCATCTCCATTTCCATCCTAATTGTCTTTATTCTTTGGTTTGATAAAAATGTTCACCTAGTTCATTGGAGATATTTTGATCCGGACCCAAGACGATTCATTAAAATGGAATTTATAGAAAACATGTAGACCTATATTTGCGACATTGACTTCATTATTCAAAACAAATTTCTTTATTTTAGTTTGTGGGGCATCTAACCGGTCAAAATGAATTCTCTAGGCCTATAGATTACCATCTAACCACAATGACTCAACTCGGAAGGTACCTGCCTATCGCTCATCGTCCGTAATCGGGTGAGAGGTTCATCTCACCAGCCTGATTAGTCAACCCCCCATCATAGACCCTACCGGAACATTGTGTCATACTTCAATATCATGCCGGCTAATAGTCATTAATGTCTCCTTCCCCTGCAATTTTATATCGGCTAACCATTTCTTTGAAATTATTAAAATTCACTTCCAAATTGTGGTTAAAAAGTTTCTTTATAAAGGCCGATAATTGTCGTTTTATTAAATATTGATATCAATAACAACAAAAGGGGTTTCACTTCTGTGGTTAGATAATTTGGAACACCACATAAATTAACACTATCGTGCCAATATAATTAGTCAATAATTAATTTAATTAAAACACATTCATCTAAAGTTATTAATGTGTTTGGGTGGGACAACCACTGTAACTGCTAAAATGACATTTACATATTATTTTGTCAGTTACGTCACAGACTGTCAATTTATTATTAAACGCACCAATAAGTTAGCAGGTTAAATGCGGGCATATGGATAAACGTTTGTTCCAATACATGGCCCGAGCTTCAAACCGAGAATCCAGAAAAATTAAGTTTTACAAATGTGTGGGGTTGCCAAATCAGAGTGTGACCACAATGTTAAATCGTTTACTTTTATCATTTTTCTTCCTCTCGTTATTTTGGTTGAAACACTTTCTAATTTGCATAATACGGTTCCGCAGAGTGCAGAGGAACGCAGCAGATTCTTAAAAACAATTTGCAACTCGGCTAGGCCTATATTGGTACACTTAAAAGCAAAGTAAATGAAATCAAAATAAACATTTATTTCCTTCAATTGCAGCAAAGATAGAAACATAATCTGTAACAACAATGAAACGTAATAAGGTTTAAAAGGGCAAAAAAGAACAATTGACGACAAAAAAAAGAGGAAAAATTACGTACAAACCATTTCTTTCATTAGAGAATCATTAAAAGAAAGTCAATATTTCTATATACTGTATTTCTGTTTGAATTGAAAGAAGGTGGAAACCTCCGAAAGGCTAGCCTGAGTGGGAGGAGCCTATATACTAATCAACTATTTGGAGTAATAATGCCAGATTTTAGCATAATAATTAAAGTGACACTGGGGTATTGTAAGTGAATATAGTTATTTACATTTTCATAATCATTGTTATTGACCTGGTCTTTTGACTCATCACCTTCTAAAGTTGATTGTAAATTATTAAATTAAAGGCTCTAATAAACGTTATTATATTATAGGTATCAAAACAAAGCAATTTTCGCTCTCTCAAAACAATTACATTTTAGGCATCAGAAAAGAAGTAGGCCTGCAGTACACTAGTATAGTAGATGTAGAGATTCTATAGCGATAGAATTAAATTATATTTATAATTTCAGTACATTTAAAGTTTTAAAATTAGGTTTAGTTTACCTAGCAATTAACTTTAAAAGGAACATTAGACACGTTGGGCTAAATAGGACGGCAAAAATAAAATATGAAATATATCAAAAAACGTGATTGAGAGTGGATGGAGGAAATCAAATTCTGCAACTGTCACAGATACATCATAACTGACTACCGCAAGTCATTAGTATGTACTTATAATTACATGTTATCTCTGTCTTGAGATTCCTTTGTGCAGAATACGAATACCACTATTCCAGAAATACGGCAGAAAAAAAACCCCATGGAATACCATTACTAAACTGAAGCGTTTCACCCGATAATTTAAGAAATGCTTACACGATGATATAATAATTAATGTTGAAATATTGGGCTCCTAACATGATAGCATGTGTTTCATCATTTCATCATATACCGACAAAAAAAACATTCACAAACATCCAAGAAAGTTAGTCATGGAAATAATAGTTTATGTCAATAACAGGTGGTGTTCTAAGATGCATTACGAACAATCTGTACTATTTGAAACCAGAAGTGTATTCGACTTATTCATTTGTCGGTTTATGTCTATACTTCTGGCAATACTTTGCCTAATCTTCAGAGTTCAGAGAGAAGTTGTACTCTTTGGGGTTCAACGCGATCTCGGCTACGCACCGAAGATACTCACAAAGTATAATCAATAGGCCTACTGCTAAAGAGTGTTCTAAAAAAGGGGAATCAACTTCAAAAGCATTACTTCATTGGCGTATTGTAGGTAAACTAATCTATACATCATCAAACAAATGTTATTAGACCAAATATTTGTAACATTAAGAAATTTTAAAAGAGAACCAGTAAAGATGTTATGTAAGCGGATGGAGATCAAGCGACCTATACTGTACTGATAAAATCAGAAGAACTGTGGGCTCATTATTTCTTGGATGATGGCAAGTAGTAATAAAGTTATGGAGATTGAAGATGGTGAAGTACAGGCCTATTTTGTTTTAAAAGGTGTAACCTATCATAAGTCTCAACATAAATATTAATTACGCACACCTAAGTATTGCAGGGCAATGCTTTAGAACAAATCATATATGTTTTCGGATTTTGTTGATTTTGTTTAGACAACTCATGATTAATAATAATCTTATTCTTATCACATAGTTTTATTAGTTCATTGACAGTGGTGGGTCTAGAAGACAGTGCCATTAAACCGGAATTAAATGGAATATAAAGGAATAAATAATAATAAAGGACAATACCAAAATATGTAATATAATGATTGATGGATTGTAACTTTTGAAAAACAGTAATGGATAATTTTACAACAATTCTCCGTCATTTCGAGGTTTTTTTTACATGCGGATTACGAAACCATTAGTATGAGAGATTATCACCACACATAAATTACTTTGAAAATGTTTCTTTTCAAATGTAACTTATTCAAAGTAAAATTAAAAATTGTCACACCACAAAATTCAACGAACTATCAACTTGTTAAATATAATTGTTGCCAACATGTGCGTGTGATGTGTGGGAGGAAGACACAGAAGGCCAATAAGTCAAATCAAGAGATTTTTTTGTTTAAGGCGGCGAATGTTTTTCTCAAATCTAAAAATCAGAAATGAATATTGACATCTCTTTCTTAATTATTAATTGTTGGTATTGTTACGATGTTTGTTTGTGGTAATTTATGAAACTTCGTAGAAGAAGTTTGCTAAGCTCAGTTTATTCAGTTGGATTAACGCCAACAGAGTACGTAAGGCCGGAGATAAGTCTGCAACCATGACGTATTTCCGCTTAAACGACAGGTTGTTTAGAGTTATTTTCCCTTGAACCAGAAACTTACGTACGTGTTCTTAACACTATATTTTCAACTTACATATTCTTATTAGATATTTATATAAATCCAAGCTTTACAATTCAATTTTTATTTAAGATAAGAGACAGTTTGTCAATTTTCAAATCTAAAGCTATTTAATTTTGCCATTTTTGTATGTTTCATATTGTATTTGTCTGTGTTTTTACGTATATATTTATATCTAAATATTTTTAAGGCATCCTATAATTGGCAATTTGTTGCTGTTGGATGTACAGTAGTTACATAAATAAATGAAATAAATATTAAATGTTTACAGTTTATAATTTCAGTAAATTTAAATCTATTTTTAAAATAAGCCTCTCTACCCGAACACGAGCTTTATAGAAAAATTACAACTGTACAACATAATACGTTTTTAATCAATTTTTATCGTCTTTTATTAGATATTTTGTTAATTATTTTATATATTCAAATTACTTTTTCTAAATGTAAAACAATGAATGCAATGTTTTTATTACAATTACTTTTAACATTGTAAGATATAGGCCTAAACGAGAGGAAAAAATATGTTTAAAAAGTATGATATGAATATGATAATAAAAGTGGGACGAACCCACACAAGACAAAAAAAAAAAAAAAGTTTTCTCGTACACTTAATACATAGAAATTTCAAAACTTATTAGAAATTCTGAAACTTACATAAATAGGCCACTGTTAATGTGTGATTATACGCGATAAGAAAACCTGGTTTAAGTTTGCATGTCATTTAATGTTGTTTTGTTGACACATGAGTTCAATCAACTAAGCATTCAATCTTAAATATCTTATTGCTAATTTCTGTCCAAATTGTTGGTCATCATAAAGTACGGTACTCAGCCGCCTGTTTATCTTCCTCAATAACAAACCTAATGTTTCACTTCCATCTATTTATTAGGAATTGATAAAAGGGTTAGAGGAATCATTCCTTCGGTTGACGTCTTCTGGGAGTCATGCATCAGTCGGTAGTGCATCCGTACTACATTAAGAGGTTGTATGTTCAGGTCCCATGAGACCTAAATCAAACCACTTTCGTTTTGAAATTTCAAAAATACAAGTACAAGTGGTGTTTGATGAAAAAATTTTATAACCACTTTAGCAGCATCAAGTTATTCATTCAAATCAATGAACAAAACATCTCAAAAGGTATCTCACATTTTCATTTAACCAACCAATCAACAATGTTTATTTCGGATATCATTTATGTCGTGCCACTGGATATGACGTGACCTTTAGATGTCGGAGGAGGAGGAGCGAGTCCCATTGTACCTATCATCACTGAAATATTTGATTAGTATTATTCATTATTTTCTGATCGAAGCATGCAATAAAAACATGAATAATATATTTGTTTTAACTTCAAATCACGAAGATCATACTTCAATTAAAGTTATCAATTTATATTGTCATCCTAAGGTAATTACTAATCATAAACGAGTAATAATTCTACCAAGGTCCTAAATAACATAATAAGTCCAATACTATAAACAAGCTTGTTACTTGTCGAAGATGCGTATTTCAGATTACCCTCCTCTATACTAAAGCTCTGTCTACACTATCAATTTTATGTGACAAAAAAAATGTGATGTGCCCATATATGGACATGATGATATCATATCACTACTATATTTGGCCATATCACTAACATATTTGGGCACATTTTTTCGTCAAACTAGTTTGATAGTCTAGACAGAGCTTACGATATAACTTTTTCCATCTATTATTATGGTCACGCGTTGTCTGGTCGAGTATAAATAGCAATACATATTATTACATTACATGTCCGAGGTATGTAATCTATTCATATAAAGCATCTTATTCTGACAAAAATTCATGAATGGATGAAAGTAACAAGCCCGGCAATATAGCTTTATTCATAAGATAATTATTAAAATATTACACTATTTTCTACTTTAAAAAAAAATCTTTCAACGAGTCAGAATTCATTAATAAGAGGATCTACACATTCTTTTGTTTTGTACTATGATTATTTAAAACGGTATGTTTATGATTATGTGAATGAAAATAAAAAGAAAGAAATTATAATATTAAAATATCTGTTTATCTTAATTTTTTTCGCTGGATCAGCAATAATAAAGTGTGCGATAACAATGCGTCGACTAGACACGTCTTACACCAATTAATCTGAAGCAGCTTGGAAATGCCTGGATAGCTTGATGTCGCTAGTAAATGAGTGGATGAGTCGATCTATCCTGGAACCTTGAGGGAACCCCTTTTCCATTTCATTTTAAAACGTCAACGGATTACTCAGGATTATAGCTTGCCAAAGTAACTACGTAAGCACTGGAGCCTGTTCTGATTCAAGTTGTCTACAACGGAAACAACCATGGATTCAATCGTTTTGTGATAACGCTCCATATAAGGCATTGCCAAGGTTATCTTGGCACGCTTAAAGAATACATCAAAATAAATATCTACAAGGAAATAATACAACAATCATTTTCTATCAAGTGAAGAAGGTCTTTGGCGCTTAGCGAAAATGTTTATCTAGTCTACGAATGTAGGCATGGGAATACAACCCCTGCACAACTCACAGGGACCTATACGGGATAATATATCATCAAATGGACACGCAAAGAGAGTAAATCTAAAAATACAAACTGGTTTTAAACTCAGAACGAGTTCTTACTATTGTATTTACGTTATTGTCAGATGACAGCATGTGGGGTAAAAATACGTACGCTATCTTTTGATCGACAGTGTTTCAGTTGGAGGCCTCAAAGGCAACGCGTTTGAATGTCACCCAGGGCCTGCCATGATGCACCATTTTTAACGTGATAAAAGGGATTAACAATGTCAACTAAATCAGATTGTTCTTAATACTTTTAATAAGTGTGTATGTTTTTTTGTCAAGTATCTAACAAATCTGCTATGTCATCTTTTCATATTTCAGCATCAATACAGCAAAGATGACATCGCAAAAGATTAGTGTTAAGATAATGTTATGACATTGACAACTTTGAAAAACATAAGCACATGCATAAGCATTGTATGGGGAAGCGGGAGGGGGTAGAGTAGAAAGACAGTGAACAATGGTCATATTTTGTATTCATTTGAGGGCGCCAGTACATTTTTTATGTGAAAAGTAAAAAGATTACAATCTACAGTGTTGTATACTCGTTCCAAGTAGCATATGGCTACAGTAACTTAGTTCACAACATATATGGTCCTATCAAGGCTATTATAAAAAATAATTATATCTATCCTATGTGGTATCGTTTCAAATGACACAAGTACAGTAGTGTAACGTGAAAGACGTCCATCCTGTAAAACGTTGATTCAATTACCTTCATGCATCACACGGTCGCTGAATTTAGTTTTAGTTTACTCATAATGAGAAAAAAAGTTTTAGAAATGTTCACCACTAGAGGGCTTCGACACGTATTGGTAATGAATTGGACGAGGAGGCTTCCGTAGCCTATGGCTATTGTCGCATAATAGCCATTCCCCCCGAGTGCACGAAAAAGTAGAACGGTGAGAAGATTATTACACGGATATTTTTCTACACATTAACATAAGGGTATTATAACAACATTTAAACGGAAATAATAAGGGATTAATACATATAGGTCATGTAAATATGTGGTGGACTACCGTAGCTACCTGTGTTACAGTATTTGGTATGGTAAATCGATTGGAATTAAACTCTCAAACTTTCAAAGTCTAGATCTGAATCTGGTCGAATAATTATCATGAACTTGTAAATTAAATAGATATACTAAATAGTAAAACTAACTATACCATTCATAAAAGTCTAGAAAGCAAGTGAGCGTCTCGTGTTTTAATAAAAGACGAACCAGAAGGACCATGTGCAGAGTTAAATCAATGGTCAGCTCTAAGAATGACACGGGCATCTTTATTCTGAAGCCAGTCAGACAGACTTTTACCACGATTCCAAACTAAATCAATCAGACGAGGATAAAAGTTTTTTTAACAGCACCCTTTACTGCATGTTTGGGTAACCGATAGCGCCTTCACTGCAGGCCTACGTTTAAAAACTGAACCTTCTAATGGATGGGAAGATATAGTACCGGTATCCCGATATAGTATCGGTAGCCCGATATAGTATCGGTAGCCCTATAGCCCATATAGTGTCCCCTGAATATAGGTTGGCCATAGTGTTAAAACATAATATCACCCTCGGTTAGATTAGGAAAGTGTCCCCTGAATAGGGGAATGTCCCCTGAATAGAGGTGCCCTAAAGGAGGGGTTGTACTGTACTCTTTGACAAGTACATTTGAATAATCAGGTCAGTGAGTATCATAATCATGAAACGATAATCGCAGAATTAGAGCACTTGCTATCAGTTCTAGTTTTGCCTTAAAGAATATAATTAATCATTACGCGCGTAGAAACAGTAAACGATCCGGGTCAATTAAACACTCTACTTATCAGTCACTACTAATTAATATTTGAACTTTAAAACGGCCAAAAATTAAAAAAATAAGTTGTATTTTTTTTATAAACAAAATACGAGGAAGCTTTATTGGTTATTATCAGTTATTACAGACGCCAATTGATGGTTTTATACGAGTTGAAATGAAGAGATTTGATTAGTTGAAGGATTGTCTGTTCTATAACAACCATGCGTAGAGCAGACTGTGGTGGGGTGTAGGGGATAACAATAACCATTGCCTTTCAATTTGTCTGTTTTGTTACCCTTGTTTAATTTTATCTCAAATTATCTTTTGGTAACATACCGATTATTTAGTTTTGGTAACGAATTAACTTATTAATTCAATTGTGAAAATGGTATACAAATGGAAAAACTAGTTTTAACGTTTAGCTTGTACAAGTATTTCATTAAAAAACTACTGGTAATGTACAGGTATATGTATACCTACAGTACCCATGTTGATATAAACTTTATATCAACATTTGATTTCGCCATGCAAACCTTCAAACAATATTATACCTACCCACCCAATGCTTTGACGGACAAACAATAATGAAACAAAAAATAGAATCAAGAGTACGGTATCTGGGAAAGTTACCATATCTAGCAGAAATACGGTGAAACTGACCACATGTCTTTACTAATTAAACAAATTGTCAATAATCTACAGAGACTGGCCTGATTGTTGGATGAGAAGCAGACTATGTCACTCCGTTTCCCCTGGGCCCCCAGTTAGCAGTGAAATCGACCTGAACTCTGAGAATAAAAGGGAGATAAAATAATACTATTTGACTATTATTAGAATACGCCCATACATGCATTTTTATGTAAAAGAAATTGAAAGACGAATTAATTGAAACACACTGACAGCAAGGTCTGGGTGCGGTTGGGGCAATGCCTTCTTTGAAGACATGGAAATTAAGAAGTACGACATCGACTAGTATGCTTGTCTGCAATGCTACTATCATACCGCACCACGCCAACCTCAGTGCGGAGCAACAATCTCAGTGAACCAAGATTTCTAAATAATACACGCCTTTTCAAACAGTATGTGGGTTTTCATATCGATCCCTTCCACGTCAACCCCACTCACCCTGGATCCATGCAACAAATCAAGCATAGTCATATATCTTAGTATCTGCACAATGCACATAAACGATAAAGTTCAATTACAAAATAAATATATACACAGGTAACAATTACCGCATTGCTATTTTTAGATCATTATTATGACTCATTGTTTGAAAGGACTTCCACGTTTTACAGTTTGACTCGAAGAATACTAAAAATAACAATGATTTAAACACTATGAGCTCATTGAAAACGATAACGTTAAGATATAAAAATCGAATTATGAGAGAAAAATATAATACTGTTAAGGTGGTTGTAGCAACGGAAGTGTTCAATCCTGCGCCTCACCATATTATTGGTCTACAATACAAGTTTAGGCAAAGTTAGAAAAGGTGCAGTGCAGTACTTTATACTAAAGATATGCCGGAGATTGTGCATTTACAAGTAGGCCAATGCGGCAACCAGATTGGTTGCAAGGTAGGCTGTGATATATTTTGTAAATATTTAGGATGGGTAATAATACTGTACACAAAAAAAATACATTACACAAAATAATAACATAGGCCTAACAATGATTTATAATTGTATGGGTTCCCAGGAAGACACATTTCGGAATAAATAGGTTAACCTATTTCCAGTAGCCTATCGGAACAGCTAATTGTCCTGGTAGTACAGAGAGTTTATGGATAAAAGCAAATACTGGTTGATTGTCCACTCCATTTGCAGTTTTTGTTCTTTATTTTGTGTCGGTATTTATAGGACATTTTTTGCTTTTAATATACAATGATTGGTTCCCGTCGTTAAAATAATACTTTTTTTGCAAATGGAATCTCATTTGTGCCGTTTGTCATTTGTTGTATGAATATAACCAACTGTAACGGGTTTTTTTTAACAGTTTTGGGAGGTAGTTTCTGAAGAACATGGAATTGCACCAGATGGAACATACAATGGCAACTCCGACCTTCAACTAGAGAGAATCAACGTCTTCTATAACGAAGCAACGGGTGGCAAGTATGTTCCACGAGCAATACTCGTTGACCTTGAGCCTGGCACGATGGATGCCGCACGGTCTGGACAATACGGCCAGCTTTTCCATCCAGACAACTTCATATTTGGGCAGAGTGGTGCTGGAAACAACTGGGGAAAGGGTTACTATACAGAAGGAGCAGAATTAGCTGAATCGATTGTTGATGTTGTCAGGAAGGAAGCTGAACATTGTGATTGTCTTCAAGGTTTCCAGTTAACGCACTCACTCGGTGGAGGAACCGGTTCAGGGCTGGGCACTCTACTCCTTGGGAAAATTCGCGAAGAATTTCCAGATAGGCTTCTGACAAACTACAGCGTTGTGCCATCTCCAAAAGTGTCAAATGTAGTCATAGAGCCGTATAATAGTACTCTATCGATACATCAGTTAATTGAAAACTCTGACATGACGTACTGCCTTGATAACGAAGCATTGTACAACATAAACACACAGACATTGAAAGTGGCATCGCCGACATTTGGCGACTTGAATATGTTGGTATCTCAAGCTATGAGCGGTATCACGGCAAGTCTTCGATTCCCTGGCCAACTGAACGCGGACCTTAGAAAACTAGCAGTGAATATGGTTCCATTCCCGCGGATGCATTTCTTCATGCCAGGTTTTGCACCGTTGATCAGCCGCTCGAGTAAAGAATACGCCAACCTAACTGTTGCCGAATTAACGCAACAGATGTTTGATTCCCGTAACATAATGACAGCATGCGATCCGAGACACGGACGATATCTGACCGCAGCAGCAGTCTTCCGAGGCCGGCTTTCAATGAAAGAGGTCGAGGAAGAATTGTACAAAACTCAAAGTAAAAACAGTAATTACTTTGTAGAGTGGATTCCAAATAATATAAAAACTGCAGTCTGCGATATACCGCCACAGAACTTGGAAGTAGCCGCGTCTTTTATTGGAAACAATACCGCTCTTCAGGAGGTATTTAAACGCATTGGTGAACAGTTTTCAGCTATGTTTCGACGGAAAGCTTTCATTCATAACTACTGTGGAGAAGGTATGGATGAGATGGAATTTACAGAAGCAGAAGCGAACATGAACGACTTAATATCTGAATTCCAACAGTATGAGGATTTTGCTGAAGAGGAGGAGAAAGAATGTGACCAAGAAATAGAGGAAGAAGATGCAGAGCAGTAATGACAATCGTATTAAACAAAGGATAAAAAAATAAGAAACAAACCATTGAGTCACAAATCGAAGACTGGAACATCTCCAGAGAACACAGAGTTTGCGCTACAGTCAGTGGGGTCTTTGTATGGTTCGAATCAAAGTAAGCAACATATACAATAACCAGTAAAATACAACAATACAGTTTTTAATATAATAAATATTATTTGGACTTTTGACCATTATGTCATCTCAAGGTTATATTGTCATTTTAAAAACATTTTATGCTGACCGTTCTACAGTTATAGTTAACCAACATAAATAAATAAATGTGCAATGTTTTGCATACACATTGCTTATTTGCTTTTGCTGCTAGATTTTATCTAGTATTATACTTTATATATTACTTAAACCAATCTTTTGTATATTGAAATTTACATTAAATAGTTTGTATGAATCTGTTTTATTAAAAAAAATTCAGTAATCTTTACTATTGCTATTACTTTATTAACACAATACACAAGGTTTTTAATTTATTGTCGCAGCTTGAAATGTCCATCGGAAAATATTGCTAATCAAAGCAAGAGTGCTCAACCTAACAGTATAGTAATCTTGCTCTTTACTGATTATTTTTCTATCATTAAGACAGAATTTCTATTCAATTATTTCACCTTAATAAGGTTACTATACTTTGCAGTATTTGCTATTTGCACAGTTGATCGTGTGAGACAACAGTCAATGTTTGGTGCGAATGCTATCTGCACGATCAGCCATGCGCTTAATTCCTTGTCTTCTATCGGCATTGTCGACTGTGTGCCTAACTCTGATGTTTATTGGAACATTGAACTAGGCCAACATGGTGATCATGCTGATTGAAAAGTCAATCAGGTACATAGAAATCAATATATTACACACACAGTTGGTAGTTGAACACAGCATTCAATTACCTGACAATTAAA
Organism: Antedon bifida; assembly: GCF_963402885.1. Lineage (NCBI taxonomy): Eukaryota > Metazoa > Echinodermata > Crinoidea > Comatulida > Antedonidae > Antedon > Antedon bifida. The sequence continues at coordinate 8,617,193 of NC_136226.1, read as the reverse complement.
GAACATGTTTGTGGTAGCCTGACCGACATACAGGACAAACATTACGCTCAATAAATGATAGCTCCTCAAAAGCCGACAGACAAACATTGTGAAAGACATGAGTACAGGACAGCAAAACTGTCTGCCGTTTCGCCAGACGATCTGGTGATGGTCTTGGTGAGGAGTCATCTGGAGATCCTTCTAACGGCATGATGCAGATTGGACAATCTGTGTCTGCTCGTTTCAAAGCCTGAATTAAAACATCACTCTTATTTTAAATGAAATTCCTTGAGAACCATCAAAGCAGGAAACAAGTTAACTTTTGTGAAGCAAATATTTATCCGGAAAAGTATATAATCACAGTTAGCGCATCGCAAAAAGAAAGACATATATCAAGACATTTTTTTTCCTTGCTAATGCGAGTGTTTCAATTATAGTGTAAAATAAGTTTTTTTTAAATGAATAGAACACAACTATTGACATTATATGACATTTCTGTAGGATTGTTTGCACTACACACTGTCAAAATCAATTTTTTTATGTCAATCTTTTGTTAACATTAGGAAAGATTTTTGAATAGTAAAATTATAGAAATATTTTATTTTATTTTGTCCAACATAGAAATATTATTCAGATGTTTTGCCCTACTTTGATGTAAATACTGTATTGTACATTGTAAACATTTTGCAGATGAGACTAACCAACTACTTCACCATAGTTATAAATAATTATTAATATTATTACCTTCATTTGAATAACTTGCCATTCTTCATCTGTGATAGTTCTTAGTCCTGAGGCGTCAAGGTGCTCAAAGATACGTCTGCTTGCTTCCATAGAACGATCAATTTCAGAGAGAAAATCGTCAACGCTTGTGTCGTATGATCGCACCAATCTATCTGTGATCACCTCAAGCTTTGAAAAAAAATTGAGACATGTTTAATTTTCATGTCATGCAGTCAATTCGATGCAAAAGTTGATTTTGTCCATTACCTTGTGAGATACTTTGTCATTTGTTCATGTACAGGGCATTATAGTATTTTAACAGAGCTAACTCCTAGATATGCTGTCACTTTTGAAATGAGAATGCTCATACTAATTGTTTGTTAACCACTGAGCTACTGTAAGTGCCATTATTAAAATAGTAATATTGCAAACCTTCTCTTCATAAAATTTCTTCCTTAGCATTGGATCATTTGGAGGAACTGTTTTACGGAGGTTCTTGTACCAACTTCTAACAACATATCCTCTCCAGTGTGCTTGTATCCTGTAAAATAATGAGTATGGAAGATTAGAATAACAGGTTTAAGTAGTAACCAGGTAAACCTCTAAATAAATAGAGATATCAGGTAACTCCGTGAATATTACGAGACTTGGGATGTCAAGCATGAAAAAGGCAGAGAGCTGTTATGTTGTACCACCCCCAGAGTCGCTATCCAATAGAGTTTGAACAATACCATGAAAGCCCGAGTGGTCTAATGGTTAGGACATCTGCATATCAAGCAGAAGGTTCTGGGTTAGAATCTCGGTTAGGGCGACTTTTTCTCATTCTTACATATTTTCTCATCTTTATCGTTTCAAATTAAATTTCAGTATATCACCGGGCGGTTTAGAATTTATTCTGTGCCTGTGATGTTTATATATATTTGTGAAATATACTTAGGAATGTATACACAAAAAAACAAGTTACAAATTACCTAACAACACATCGAATGCGATGTACTTTTGAGCCTTCATGAATGACCCTTGTTTGATAATGTACTTTCCGACACATTGGACATGACTTTTTACCAGTAAATCTCTCAAATGCTTGCAAACATGTCTAAGCAATAAACATAAAATAATTACAAAAAAAAATAATATAAAAATATATATATATATATATAATATCTCCACCCCCTATTCACCAGCTCTGTGCCTCTTTTGTTTTATTTCTTTAATTAATGTCCACTCGGGCAGCGCTTGCCTGATATACAGTATCTATCTATCTTTGTCCAATTGCACTGATGAAGGGCTAGTGTTGCCCGAAAGCTCTGCTAACTTTTCTGGCTGTTTTATTTATCGTTTTAATTTAGCTTTTCACTTTTTATTTTGTATCTCCATTGAGATCCAGCCACTGATACCCACAGCATTGTCATTTTTTCAGTATTTTGCCTTTGGATTTATATATATAATAATATAAATTTGCAGGGCTAGAACTCTAAACCATACAGTGACATATGTATTTTGCCAAGGATTTTCAATAGTATGTGTATTTATAATCATTGACCTGATAGGGGACAATCCATTGAAAAGACATACAACAGCACATATACTGTGGGAGTAGCGTTGTCTTGTCCAAGAATTTTTACATCATACAGGATTTGAACCCCGGACTCTAGGATTGGAAGCTGGACATCTTAAGCACATTTAAATCAATATACCTACTGTAAAACAATTAAACGACTTACCCGATGAAAAACATGTGTACAGGATAATAAAACCTGCAAATTAAAAGATCAAAAATGAAAGTCACAAACACTGAATATCTTGCGACATAGTACACTTAACAAGACTTCTTCAATCAGAGCAATTATTGGCCGAAGTGAGCATAGACTTATTAAATTAAGATAAAATATATTGAAATCAAAAGCATTCCATCTATCTCTTTTAACATATTTTTTTCATTTTGTAGAAAATTATTATTATATTCAGAAAAAATTAAAAAACAAACAAAAAACATTGAAAACATTTTGTTAAGTTATCAAAATAATAGCAACATTTAAAGAGTAATGGTGTATGGGGATAGGAGTCAAATACAAAAAATAGTATATAAATAGATAGTAATCAAGTTTTAACCTGTTCTTGAAAACCGAAATCTTCCTTGCATATGACGCATGGTTGTGTAGAGTCTTCTCTACAGTTTGACTTGTCTTTTGCCTCTTTCCATTCACTCTCAGTTAGGGGTTGTTCAGGGGCTGCAACCAGACCCATCCGTTGAGCTACAGTAAGAATAACAATTAGAATAAAAGTTTCCAATATTTTAATAGCAAGATTAATAATTTGCTAAACATTTTTTTAATCTACTGATTCCTATTGTACAGTAATCTGATTCAAGATTCAAGACATTTTATTGGTCCACTTTCAAATGGAAATTTGTTTTGCTTGGCATAATTAAGACAATAAAAGAACAACAAAAAATACTTCAAATTGCAAAAAGCAATGTTAAAATACTATTTATAGGACTATTTATCAGAGGCAGCAATGTAATTTTACAATGACAACTTATTTTATTTTCTTTGTGTGGTGAAATTACAAATGACAATATAATAACAACAAATATTGTTTCTAACATAAAATTGGAAAATTCTTGATAAAATAAAGAACCCTATTTTAAATATCAATTTCAATAAATAAACAAAATTCTTTTATTTTACTGTACATTATTATAATAAAAACTAGTAATCGAAAAATAATGAACAAAAGAAAATATCAGACTGAGCCCCCCTGAGATTATACTCAATCATAGACAGTTTTTTTTCTAAAATAGACAAATTTGTTTACATCCAACAGTGGAATATCCATGGCCTAATTTTGCTGTTAGTGTGTTGATCAGGAAATTGTGTAGACAATTCAATCTAATTAATTAGTTTTGTTATGATTGATCTGTTAAATGAATTGGTTTGTTCCTGAATACCACACTACCATAGACAGTATCATTTACATTTGAACATTATACATTAACGAGACATGCATTAATTCATTAATCAACTAATGTTTTAATTAATGTATTTACAAAACATTAATAAACCCTTCAAAGGATATTGCATTGTCTTAATTGACAATCAATGATTAAATTTTAGTTGCTGTGAGTGATCCTAAACATGTGCCACTGTGAGGGAGGTGACTTTTAAACAATTAAAATATGATCCTGCTCTTACGAAACGACCGAGTGTATTACTACAGAGGGAGACAGAAACGAATCGGATACGAATACACAGTGGCTTCCAAATGTTTTGTTGTAAAGCTTATAAAAGCTTATAATTTACAATTTCAAATGCAATTTAAAAATAAAATGTTGAGAAAAGAAATTATTGGAAAATCGGTGTTCCATTGCCAAACAATATATCAATTTGTGTAGATGTGGAATTCATATTTCAATATCATATAAAAAGTAACTTTATAATTACAAACTTCTTTCAGGGCCAAATTTGTGTAGCGCAGAGGTTAGAAAATTATGAAACATTTTAAGGGTTGATACTGTATACATTTCAGTAATCACTCCTGCTTACCCAAAGTTAACATTGTTGGTTCATAATCTATGACATATTCTTCATCTTTAACCTCCTCCTTTTTTACTTTTGCATTTTTCTTTTTTCCAGTATTAATTGTCGATTTTACAGCTTTTAATTTCTTCTTTGGTGTAGCAAAGTGAATTTGTTTTTTCCTGAGAGGGTCAACTAGTGATAGGCCACTGGCTCTATGATCTTGGAATGCAACGGCAGCCAATGCAGTGTTTTCAGTTGTCTGTAATCGAATGAAATTTAGGCATATTATTACTTCTCTGGCAGTGCCAGATCGAGTGTTATTTTAGGACAAAATAAGCTAGCTAGAATCTTGGGCCCTCTGGGAGATAGACCACCAGTCTTTGACTGAAGAGGTCGCCCAGGTATAAATAAATAATAATATTTAACAAACAATTCCTAGCCAAAAATGGATCCATCCATGATTATGAATGGATGCTGGCCATAGCAGGCTGACTAGCTAGACAGGCACTAGGCCTACTGCACTTTATTTCGCATCACAACAATCTCTCGAGCTTAAAACCACTTTAAAAACATTCACCCGCTGCATGCGGTGTTGAGACAATGAAGTCTTATTCTTAGTTAGGTGCGAAAGTACAGTAGCGCCTACTAGGGCGCTAGCTAGGCTACCTCCTATTTGGCCTAAGTTGGCTAGCCTATCCTCCCTCCTCTAGCCTAGGTAGGCTAGTGGGTCTGTTGGTAGCTGGTTAGGCCGTAGCCTAGGTCTAGCCAAAGAGTTTGGAGGAGAGAGTTGTCTTTGAATAGTACATAAACAACATTACTGAACCTTATTAGGCTCAGCAGGAACACTTTTATTACGATGTTTAGAATTCATTTTTAAATATTGGAGTAAACGCGCGGTGGTGATATCGTAGATCCAAGCGACGACCGATCAAAACAACAAACACAGGTGGTTTGAAAACGACGATGAAGTTCAAAGTTGATTGATTGAAAGAACGAAAGAGGTCGCTGTTGGGTTTTTAAGACAAAAAAAACAATCACACGTGCTTATTATTTAGTGTGGATGAAAAAGAAAAGTGAAAATGTCATCTGTTCAAGAAGTTTTTAGTAGTTTTAATGATTATCTCACAACAGATCAAGACATACGCGAGGTACACACATAACCGATGTTTACTGACACAAAAACTAAAATAGAGGGCTTAGGCCTAGGCCTATAGCATAATTATAATACTTTACAGTTTAGCCTAGCTAGGCCTACTCAGCAGTCAGGTCAGGTGGTAAGCCTATGCCACTACAGTCCGACGAGTCCATATAATAACTAAACGTAGTAGGCCCTAGCTATATTGATAGGTTACTGACTATTGTCCATATAAATAGAGAAGATGCTTTCACCTCTGCACCGCGCCTAGTCAAATATAGTATTTAAATTTCCATTTATTTTCAGGAAATCAGAAATTCAGTTCGAATTCTGGAACAGACTGCTCGAGAGATTATGACATTGCTGCAAGCTATTCACCAAAGGGAAGGGCTAAAACAAGGTACAGCTCTCACCCAATTACAATACTTAAACAAATTGTTTTAGGTAATTCGGTGGACCCTTTTATAATTTAACAATTTTGTAGGTCAGAGGAGTACATTTTTATTCTATTTCCATATTATTTTATGTTAATAAATTCAATTTTCTTTTAAGTTCCAACAATTTGTCAAAAGAGCAAAGAGAAGTTTGAGATTGTAAAGGCTTCTTATGCAGATCTTGCAGGAAAATTCCCTTTAGAACATTACTACAGGTATAATTCCATACTCAATTTTAAACAGCATTCTAGTCCCTACTTTAAAGTTACTCATGCTATTCAATAAAAAACAAAGCCCCATGTCCTAGCTCCTAAGGATGTGCAAGAAAACAACATCATCCCACCAATTCAATATCATGGCTGTGCACCTTGATAATACAAGACACGAATGGTTGTCCACAACTGTGCGTAATTTAGCCCAGTAGGAGGTTATCCTATATTGTTATAATACTAAAAATGTACTACTAAAACTGTATTACTAAAATAAAATATATATTGTTTCAAATAAAATCCTGTTTTTTTCCATAGATTTCATGACCATTGGCGTTTTGTTACACAACGGCTTATTTTCCTTGCTGCACTGACAACATACATCGAATCCGACACACTGATAACCAGAGAAGAGACAGCCAAATTGTTTGGAAGTAGGTGACGTATTGTTAAGGGGCCTACAAGTAATTGATGCTGATGGTAATTTTATACCAAAATCCTTTTTTTTATCCACAGTTGCAGTTGAAAAGGGAAGTGGTTTCATTCTGGATTTAGAAGACTACTTGCATGGCGTACTTTTGTTATCAAATGAACTGGTAAATATTTAAAATATCCTTGTAGAAATTATTAGGTTTGCATTAAGTATTATGGTAATTATTATTCTAATTTCATATTTACAGTCACGTCTTGCAGTCAACAGTGTTACATCTGGTGATTATGAACGACCTTTGAAGATATCATCATTTCTAGGTGAAATAAACACAGGTTTCAGGTTACTCAATTTGAAAAATGACAGTCTGCGTAAAAAGTTTGATAGTCTGAAATATGACATAAAGAAAGTGGAAGAAGTTGTGTACGATATCAGCATAAGAGGTCTGATGCCAGAAAGGAAGATTATTAGGAAAGAATTAACATAAGTAGTGTGATGATGACAGGAATTCTTCGCAATTCACAACAACTTTGCAAGGTGGAGAATTGGTTAATAAAGACTAAGTCTAGAAAACTTAAAATGTTATATGATGCATAAAAAAAAGTCTGGAGGAGTGTTTACTTGGTAAAGGCTCAACATATTTAGGTACAGGTATTGGTACAATTTAAAAACTTTGGGTAAGGTGGTTCCCACCAACAGAAGTTATTGGTAACTATGAATGAAACCAATAACTAAGCCTGAATGAGCTTAAAGATAAGTTGACAAATTAAAGATTAAAATGGAAAACAAAAACAATGCAGTAGTTTTTTGTATGAGTAGCTATAATCACTACATCATAAAAAAAATGGTACGATAATATCATCGAATAGGCAGAGTTCAATCTAATGCAGCGACCAAAACCCTCTTCTAAATGACACAATACAACCTAAAACCTAAAGAAAATCTCCAGATAGAAAATAGAAACTGGATCGAGTAGATGAGAAAAAAATTCTATTTTCCCAAGAATGTTATCACTGGTTGGCTTTCTAAATATAAGGTACCTGCCAAAAGAAATAAGATTTAGTATTGTACCAACACTTGGAAAAAAATGCATGCATAATGTTGCAGCAATATGGTGAGCTTGGTTCCAGTTTTTAAGACCATGTCAAGTCTAAGGAAGCCAATGGACTTGCATCATGATATGGATGAATAGAGCTTCATTTAATCACATAGCAGCTGCAGTAGTCATCCAATTTGAGACCACTATGTTGTGGACAAGCAAAAATATTCCTTCAAACATAAAAGCAAAGAATACATTATTAAAGAAACATTTCACCAGACATTTTATTTCTAATTAAAATTGATAAAATAGATTGAAAATACAAGAATGGTAGCAGGTCATAAAAATATCATGGCAAAGGTTTACACATGAAGGCTCTTAACACTAGAACAATTCCATGCACCATTTGCTCTCTGTGTACTAATACTTTTGGCATTTGGAAGGTGTCACCATCGTAGCAATAATACTAATACAGTATATTTTATCAGAAAACATTTCCATGTGTACTGTACAAATATTCACACAAAATGGGACATTTTATTCTTACAGATTAATTCAATTTGATTATTTTGAAAGTTGGCAAATGTATTCAAGTAAAAAAAAGTTAAATGTAAGATATAGTAAAATACTGTAGTATCTATTGTTCTCTACACCTGCAAAATGTTCTCTACACCTGCAAAATACCCCCTCCCCATACCTAACCAACCTATACCAATTCAACTTACAGTTACAATATTTAAAGTACACATTTCATTATGCAGTTTTAATTAAAACTTATTAACAGTTCACGGCTCAGAAATTTACAACTAAAATTTCAATTCATTAATTTTTTGATATTGAAAACGTTGTTAACAATGTTTAATACTTAATTACACTTAATCTACGAAATTTAGGAATGCAACCAATGTTCTAGTCACTGCTGCTTCCACTGCTCGAGCTTCGTGAACGTGACCTACTACTGTACGATCGACTACGCGAGCTACCACTTGAGGAGCTTCTTGACGAAGATGTTGATCGTTTCCGTCCACGCCCTCTTGGTGGACTTCTTCGGCGTGGTGGTGTTCTGCTGCGAGAACGACTTCTCCTTTACAAAAATATTAAATAATGGTTAAAACTACAAATACAATTCCACTCCAAACTTAGTATTTTCTACATATTATAAATTTGGAATTTCAAAATTTACTTTAGCTAGAAAACCTTGTTTAATAATTCAATTTTATAATTTTGTTTTAGTTATAAAATAGGTTGTCCGATTGATGTTAAGGCACATTCTACATTTGGAATAATATCAATTTTCCAGACCCAGAAAATATGCAGGGTTCAAAGTTTATGTTAATATTTCATCATATTGCCTATTTTATAAAGCTTCTACTCTACTTGTTACAATCAATGTCAACATATTTACCTGGAACGACGATTTGAGGGAGAATAATGTCTTCTATAAGGTGATCTTGATCGCCTTCTTGGTGACCTTAAACACAAACATATCATTTCATGTAAGATTTTTGTGACCTTTATCGTATTTATTTTGATCTGATCACCAGGATTCAATATTAAAAGAAAATTTAAATCACACTTTTCCTTTTCTCTCTCTTTCAGGAGAATTGCACAATTACACAATTTTTTTTGTTAGGCTATCAAGGGGTTTTATTAGAACTGTGCTTATGGAAATTATTTAGACAAAATTTTTTGATTGGATATAATATTGTTTGTTCAAAGATTGAAATTCCTAAAAGAATAAATGTGATGAAATGCACCTACCTCCTTCGATCTCTACTGCGTGAACGACTTCGTGACCTGCGCACAGGAGACTTTCGTCTTACAGGGCTTCTACGACGTGGTGGTGTTCTACGTCGAGGGGGTGATCGGCGCCGTGGTGGTGATCTACGTCTTCTAGGTGATATTCTATGAATGTTCAAATTAAATTGTTATAAATATACAAAGTGTGATAGGTGTGCGTCATAAATTCTTAAAATGTCTGCAACATATAAAATTAAGAGTACGCAAAACCTACCGACGCCTTCTTCCATCATCAGAGCTTGAACTTCGACTTCTTCTTTTACGTCTAGTACGACTTCGTTCTCTTGAAGAGTCTGAACTTTCGGAAGAGTCTCTGTGATTAGAAAATGTATCGGTTTGTAAACTTATAAAATATGTTTTGAATTAAATGAAGTAAAGTAAACTCTCATAATCGAAAACATTGAAATATTTAACTTTCTCTGAAGCCAGGTTTTCAGAATAATAATAATAATAATAATTAACATTTATAAAGCGCAAGAGACAAAGGTTTCAACGCGCTGTGTTTTCCAAGATCTGTGCAAGTAGTAGCGTGTGATTATGCTTCTCTGAAGAGATGAGTTTTGAGTTTAGTTTTAAATGTGATTACAGATTTTATTTTTAGAATGCATTTTAAATCATAGTAAAAATGTAGTCAGTATTGTTAATATCCAAATTTAAATGATATTTAACTTTACCTTGACCGTCTCCTGGATGATTTCGGCTTCTCACTTGATTTTGGTGTAGTTTTACTTTTAGGTGAAGGAGTAACTTCACTCTTCTTCTTTTCAATTGACTTGAGGACTTCTGCAGTAACCTGCTCTACAATTCTTATACCTGTAGAGGATGGAGAATGAACTTCTGGCTCTTTTACAGGTGGTGGTGTTACAACATGTGGTGTCTCAACTTTTACCACTTCTATGTGTCGTTCCTTCAGCAGTTCTATATGTCGCTCTTTATCCCTTATTTCTTGCTCTTCCAATTTCTTGTACTCCTCTCTCGCTTTCTCAACTTGTTCAATAAGGTCTTCTTCCTGTATCTCTTCAGGCGAGTCTTTTTCTATGGTCTTAACAACTGGACTTTTCTCCTCATATTCCACCTCATCCATAGGTTTCCATTGGAATGTTTCTTTCACAGACATGTTGGACTTCTTCTCTTTTGCAAGCTGGTGCCTTCGTCTAGCTTCCATGGAGTAAGGGTCATCTTCCTCTTCTTTTCTAGCTTCTAGATCAGATTCAGATCTATCCTGGCCGTCATGACTCATAAATCCCTTTCCTCTGACATCTTTTTGTTCTTTTTTATTATGACTGGCAGGAGGTTCAGGAGATGGACTAGGTCTTGAGAATCTTCTAGACTTCTTTGCCTCTTGAATAGGCTCCACAGAGGACCTGTCGGAACTAAACAATAAATAATAATTAAATCTTGAAACTACTACTACTTTTGTCTGTTTGGTGAGGTAGTAAAGGAACCTATAAAACAAAAATACAGTCACAGTTACCTTGATCTCGATCTACGTCTATCCGATTTATTTGTCTCCAACTTCTTCCGTTGATCATCATTCCTGTATAAAAAATGAGTAGTAAATAATAATGACAAGTACAAGTCAGTCGTTTTAGTTTTCTATTCTATTGTGCAGAGGACAAAAAGGAATTACCTTCGATTTTGGAGCACTGGTGATTTATCACTCCTGGTTCTTCTATCTCTGCTATCATTATTTCTTTCTCTGGATCTACTGCTAGATCTCGACTGCCTACCACCAATTCCTCTTGATTTCACAGGAGATCTTTCTCTTTTCGAAGAAATGCGTCTTGGTGGGGAAGGAGATCCTTTATTGGTTGCTTCCCGACTTGATGGTTGTTTTTTACGTTCATCCGTTGACCTGTTGAAGGAGTTTTGTCGGTCTCTTGATCTGATAGGAGATCTTTGATTGGTTCTTTCATTTGATGATGATCTATGTCGAACTCTTTCTTTTGACCCATCCAGTGACCTTTGAGTGGCTTTGCTATAAAATACTGTTCTTTCTTTCGATACAGCAGGTGATCGTTGACGGGCACTATTATCAACGGGCGATTTACGTCTCACATTATCATCTCTTGACCGAATAGGTGATTTGTTGGTTCTGGCCTTGTTCCGTTCACGTTCTCTAGGTGGTGATATACGAGATCTTCTTTCCCTGGGCCTATCAGGTGACTGTGATTGCGATTTTGCTCTTGATTTTACCGGGGAATTTGCTGCAATCATCCTGATTGGAGAAATTTTTCTGCGAGATCTATCATTTGAATGATCTTCTTTTTGTCGACTTGGTGACTTCGCTTTTGTGTTTTCTTTTTCTTCATCTCTAGATTTTCTTTTATTTCTGAAAAATATTGATGAAACATTTGACCAAAGCCTCTTAAACATTTTAATACATATACGGTACATAATAACATAACTGCTTTATCTACATATTGTAATTATCATTTTAATTAAATAAAAAAACTCACCTTTCTTCCTCTTGTCTCTTCCTTCGATCACGGTTCTCCTCTTCTTTTTGTCTTCTATCCCTTCTCTCCTTTTGTTCCTTCTCCCTTTTTTCCCGTTCTCTATCTCTCTCCTGTTGTTTTTTTTCTTGTCTTTCTCTGAAAAAATCATTCATAGTATTCAATACAGTTACTTGAAAATATAATAAATAATAATTAAACAATTTTGAACAAATCTAATAGCCTATAAATATCTGGGTTATGTAAAAAAAAAATTGAAATTCCTTACCTCTTTTCCTCTGGATCTTCCATAATTTTTCCAGTTTCCCATTTACCAGGTGATATTCTATTCACCTGTTGTCTGTTTCCCAATTGCCTCTCCTCAAAGTTGCCTCTTGCCCATCGGTTAGGACCGGCTTTTTGCATCCTTTGAACTTCGAGTCTCTGATTCTCTTTCCGCCAATGAGGTGGCGTCACACTCCTTGATCTTGAACGGGAAGGAGTGCGGTAACGCTACAGTATCAAAACAACAAATTACATATAAATACAATAATTTGTTACTAAATTAGAGATAGATAGAAACTAGTACAATGATATAGTAAGAGAGTATACTTACCAGCGTGCCTCTTCCTCGTATTTTACGACCTGACCGCGAGATCTTCATACGTGATTCCGACGACAACTGGCGTCTCATATTCCCACCAGCTACATTTTTAACTCCATTCCTTTATACAAAAAAAAACATTATTTTGTGCTAAATGAGGACAGAACATAACCACATTGTTTGCATTATAATCTTTTAAAGCAAAGTTTTAAATCAATAATTAATACTAAGGTACTAAAGGAATAGTGTAAACAATATTTTTCTTACGATTTATTGTCTTCATTCTTTTCCGGAGATCTTCGAAAGAGAAACTTGTTGGAAGGAACTTCAGGAATCTCGGCTGCCTTAATAGATGACACAAACTCACTCTCTACAACCTCCTGCTTTACAACTGGTTCCCTAGAAAATTTAACATAATAACGTAATGAATTAAATCTTATGGCATTAGAAACCACATTATACAGAGAGAGTCCCATGTATGTGTACAGAGCTCCCAAAAAAACCCTTTTACAAGTAATATACCATTAAAGCAATACATTTACAATCAACATTTTTAATGGAAAATATGGAGATATTAAGAAACATTTCTGCAAATCGTATTTTATTATTGTATACTCATAATAATAAAATGATTAAAGAGGGTTCTTTTAATATAAAAAATAGTGGTGTACAGCAACACTAATGTATTTCAGACATGTTTAATTTTTACCTTGAATTACAATGCAATAATCTGTTATAGTTTTATACAGATTGCTTTTTTAATAGATACCATGATTTACACTTACTCTTCTTCTTTCTTGGACTTTTTCTTAGACTTTTTATTTTTCTTTTCTTTCTTCTTTCGTTTTTTACGTTTCTTTTCTTCTCCTGCTGATTTGTCTGAATCAGAGTCTGAACTCTCAGCTGCTTCTTTCTTTTTTTTCTTCGACTTCTTTGATTCTACAACAGTAAATAAAAAAATTCTTTTGTGCAAAAGAGCATAAATAACTTAATTAATACTGTAAATTTATACTTTTATATCATAAAAAAAATCCAGTTCCCCCATCATTTGATCTTCTGTCGTTTACCTTTTGTTTTGACTCGCAGAACCAACTCTCCACAACTGGAGATTCTGACATCAGCCACTGGTTTAGAATTTGAATCAGTCTTTAAAGATTCTACATTGGAAACTATATCCTCACCAGAGACTACTCGTCCAAACACAACATGCAAGCTAGAGAAAGAAACGGTCAATTTTAGATTTAAGATAAAACTATTTCAACTTTAGTAAAATATAGTTTTTATGTTTTCAAAGTTACCTTTTGTGTCCTAATGTTTTGATTACTTCTTTCATGTTTATGTTATTTGTAATGATGATAAAAGGAAATAAGTTGTCAATATAGTAATTTTCGTCGCAGGATTTATTTAAGGCTCAAGGGTCCCTACCAAACAACTGGGGGATGGTGGGGTCAAAAAGGTGGAAAAAACATAACATTAGTATGCAATTAAGTTGCAACTACAACAACACACAGGACCCATCTCTTTATACTCAACTGCCAAATACTCATTAAAGATTCATTAAGTTTCAAATTTAGTCACTTTTCCATGGACCTTTACCTTTGCAATTTATTTCAGTCTACTCTATTTCTCTTTTTTTTTTGGGTCACCACTAATTTTACTGACAAAAACTACAGGTTTGTTGCTTGTTTGGTTTACTGTAAAATTCATTAATTCAATTCAACTATTTCAGAAAAATTTACATAAAACATGACTATGAAATACGGTAGTTAAAACCAACGCACTAGTGAATATGGACACATTAGAATCACTTCACATAGATGAAAAGGAAATAAAATAAACATACATCCGGAATTAGTTATTAGTGCCGATTTTTTTAAATTTCTTCCCTATATGATGAATGGACTTGTCCCCTTGATACTTCCTTCCATCGGTTATAATTAACAAAAAACCTTGATTTCTATTAATTCACATTCTGGTAAATGTCCTTGTTTGCGTATGATGTTTTCCTTTCTGGACAAAATATAACAAACTTCTGGTCCGCGTTTGATAGTTTAAACCCATGGACAAAAATAAAGTCAAAACAAAATATTCTCAAAATAGCAACAGGGCCATGAAATGTTTTAAAAAATATAGAGTTATTTTTATTTGTATGTGACAGTGTTTGTGTGCACATGAGAATGAGGCAATGAGAGTGTTCTTGAGCTTCTCGTCAAAAACGAACACAACATGCCATGGTACTATCAGATCCTGAACTCGGAATTCTCACAAAGAAATACAATTCTGTGACTTTGCCCCATATGAATGTACAGTACCATACCTGTACTGACATGTTACAATTACTGTAGTACAGATCTCATTCTCAGTTATATTGTTTCAATTTGTGATCTTTCAAGGATTACAAGTCAATCTTTGAAGTACTGTACTGTTAACCCACCCTATTCAGTATTCTGAACCCATATAAATAGGTTTAACAATTGAATCGGTTTAACAATTAACAAATCGCACTAGCGGTGGTTGGTCGTGTTTGTGATATCGTAGTCTGGAGATCTTTTTACTATCATTATTTTTACACTTTTCGATCGCAAGTATTTTTAAAACACAACGCTATTTGCTCTTTAGCATTATTGCTTGACTGAGTCATAGAAAATAAACCTTTTAGTTTAAGGATGGCTAGTGGAGGCTACAGTATGTTGGTGGTGGTGGGTGGTAGGCCTAAGACAGCTTGTAAGCTTAGGTCGGCGTTAACCTCAACGGGGGATGATTTACATGATACATTTACAATTCATTAGAAAGATTTTAATGTGGAATGTCCTTTAATGTCGTGAAACAAAGACATTGCCTGCTACTCTTCAAAATTGTTTTCAATCTCAATTAAACACGTTTCCGTATGTCCTCTGATAAAATGATAAGAAGTTCATGAACTTTTGATCTTACAAATACAAATTTACAATGATCACTGACTACTGTATGTCCGCACATGGCCCACTGCATGCTGGGCTAAGCACTCCGTAATACCCATAGGCCATATTTTGCAAAAAGAGTAATTCAAATTCTCTTAAATTTCTTTATCTTTTAACAATAGTGCCGATCACCTGTGTTTGAGAAATGCTCAGCATGGGATATTCAGTTGAGATCCATATATTTCATGGCCTGTCTCTCTCATTTTTAATTTTATTTATTTCATGGATTACTTTTATTTTTATGTGAAGCGCATAGAGGCTTATGCATTATGCGCTTAAAAGTTCAAATTTATTATTGCAAATATTATATCAGTTAACATTCTTATTTTATTTATTTAAATGAGTGTAAAAATAAACACACCAACATAATTCTTCAGTTATGTTGGTACAGTATCACTGTGGGAAGTGTGTGTAAAAGTTTTTATATCGACTTCAAACAATGTTATGCATAAAAAAGTTCAATAACGACATAAAAAAGTGGTGATTTTAAACTTCCATGGAGCTGTATTGCCTGCATAGGCCCTATTTCTAGCTTCCCAGCGACATGACATTGAGTTTTTGTACTGAAGGGTACTGTCTAGATCAACTTCCTCATGTCAATTTCATCCAACATGATTCACACTGCAAATGGCACTCAATGTTTGTTTCTAGCAATTACTTCCCATCAGTGATTAAAATAATTAAAATGAGAAATCTATGGTATCAAAAGATTTCCTAATTGATCGTAAATTGGTAACATTCAAAAGCAGACATTTTTAATAAAGATCAAATGTTTCCCTAACAACAACAACAGTTTCATCAAAAACTTCTTGCAATTCCCCATAAATGCAGTACAGTATTGGATGAAATTAATATAAAAGATATTTTACCAGTTTTATTTTCCATACTAAAATATTATACTGCAACTCCCTCTACTGTAGGTTTAGGCTCTACTCTTTAGCCACGCATACTTAATTTCTGTTATTGTAAATATGTATCAAAAATAAATTAATATTGCAGTATAAATAACACAAAGTAAAAAGTAAATACAGTCAACTCTCCCAATACCAGATTCTTTGAAAACCAGAAACTCTCCTAAAACCAGAAAAGTCCAAAATTCTTTTCTTACCATTAAAAACACATCCTGTATACCAGATTTCCAGAAAACCAGACATATTAGGCCAGCCCAAAGGTGTTGGGAGAGTTGACTGTATACACAAACCCATAAAATGTTATTTTTGCTAGTGAGACTATCCTGCAATATTGTTGTACAGTCAACTCTCCCAAACACTCTCTGAAAACTCCCAACTTATATATATTAAGGTCTAAAGGTTCCAAATTCATTTTTTTCCCATTAAAAAACATTTAGAATATCAGGCTTTCCAGAAACAAGACATTTGGGCCAGCTCAAAGGGTGTCTGATTGGGAGAGTTGACTATATTTAAAAAAAATAAAAACATACCTATCCAAATGCGGAGCTGGCTTCGTCGTTCTGGTTAAAGATGAAGAGTTACATAAAAGAAAAGAACAAATAAAAAATTAATTAAGTCAATAATTAAAACATTTTTACTTTACTGTATCACAATAAATAATAGTCATAATTGACAATCCAATGTTTGTATTGCTTTAGATATTTATAATTTCAATTATTTTACCCAAAAAAATTACACAATATTTTAAAACATCAGTGATCATAAATCAGAATTTGTCCATTTTATAATGTCACTATTAAAGATGAATCAATTTGTGTTGTAAAAAAAATGTACAACTATATTATTACAACATTTTTTATTAACTAATAATAATTATTTATAAATTTATTATTAATTATGCCTAATTAAATTTTAACCATTGAACTTATAATCACTGCATGCTAATAAGTTACCTTGTTTTTCTTGGCAAGCAGCCAATTTCTGTAAATAATAGTCAACACAGCAAAAAAGACATGGTCATTGATCGAGCAATACATTAAGAAAACATTTTATTATTTTTATTACTTATCTCACTTACCTGTGTTTTTCCAATTACCTAGCTAAATAACAATAACAATTAAACAATTTATTAAGGATAGCGAATACTGTATCTATGAAACACACAATAGACATCTCCAAAATGTCTACAGGTTACGTACAGTACAGTACAGGTACTACTTTAAATACTGTAGTGAATAAACTACAGTACTGTATTACTAATTTATACCAGCAGCATTATGGTCTTGTATCATTAGCGAGGTGACATTTTAGTGTTGATTGTAGGAATCAATGTATTTATTTATAATTGACTTCATTTGAATCTATTAATTTGATGCATACCCATTTCACATTGGCAAGCAAAACTCTGAAGTTTAAATACAGAAGGCTGCACACCATACTCTACAGTGTATACGCCGGTGTTGACACCCCAGTGTGTAAACTCTGCAGTTTACCTACTGTATGGCTGAATGGCTAGGAAGTGGCGATTTCGCTAATCGGGTTCAGTAGATTGAGCTTTCTTTGAAAGACAATTCAGTACAGTTAGTTCATGGAGTAGTACTGTATACCTTCGTGATACAAAACCATAACTTTACTGATATGAAAATGTCCTTAATTAAAAATAATTCTAGAGTATTCTGTAATTATCTATATGTATCAAGTCGCATCAATTGTTAAATGAATAGGTACAGTAGTGTTCATGTCAACATATTCCAGTAAAGCATGAACAGTCTGAACAATTTGGGAATTGAAATAACATACAATATATCATAAAAGATGCCACCCTTTCATGCAATATGATCATCACTAACCCTATGACCTAACTTTCTGTTTGAAATTATGATGGGTGTGACATTGTCACATGACATCGTTTATCTAAAATGTTTTGAGGGAAATGACTAAAGAAAAACAGATACAACATCATTTCAAACAGACTTTAACTTTAGAAATCCAAACATAATTTGTAATGTACGTATAAAGTGAAAAAATAAGACTCGGTAAAGACGGACAAAGATTTGAAAACAATGAATTACTGCTGTTAATTACTGTTCATATTCATGACAACAAATGATCATTATGATAGATTTGATTTAAAATTAATATATTTATTATTAAGATTACCAAATTAAACTACAGTAAACATAGGTTTAAAGGGACAATTTTTAGTCGAGGGACAAGCTCTGTTTTATGTTTATTCTTTTTTAGTAATATGAATATTGGGATAGATAAATCAGTGTCAACTGATTCATCTATGCATTAAATCTACTGTATTTAATCTACTTTAGTCCCAACGCAATTTTAGGCATATAAACTAAATCAACATAGATCATCATAATTCTTTGATACAAAGATAAACTTGACTATAGTACTGTACTAACATTATTAGCTAAATTTATAAAATAAAACACATAAATAACAAAAATAAAATAACATACATGAAAAACTGTGATCCATTGGTATCCTTGCCTCTATTGGCCATGGAGAGGAGAAAGGACTTATCATGCTTTAAATCTAAATTTTCATCTGTAAAATATAAAAATGTTAAATGTACAGTAAATTTAACATACATCCTCATTTAAAAACTTTTACTATTACGTACAGTATTTCCATTTCTGTTGCTTTAGCATACAAAATGATTATTGAATTTGTTGGTACAACATGTACATATCAAATTAAATCAAATTGAATCGAATTGAAAACGAGTATACAGTATTAAACATACAGTACAACAGTACCAGTAATAATAGATAAAATGATTGAACAGAATATGGTAACAATTCCAATTAAATTCCAGAAAAATTATTAGGCAAAAACCTTGACAACAAATGCAGATCAAGTTGATTACCCACTGTGAACAAAACTGAACAATTTATAAGCACTGTTAACTTCTTCACACCTAAATACTCCAGGCACCTAAGGAGAATGCTTACGTTGGTGGTAGTTCACGTCGGGAGGTGCAATTAAGGGATCATAGCGTGACCTAAAGGGGGTGCCAGTTATACCCTTGATGAGAAAGTTGTCAACGTCGAAATATGTTAATGAATTATGATTTTGTTTAAACTCAAAAAGCTTTCTTTTTCATTCTCATTCTAACTGTGGAAACTAAATTGACAAATGAAATAAAGCCAGATATACAGTAAAGAAAGGGATATTACTGTAAACCAAACCTTTTGTATTGTACTGTACATTAGACAGAAGGTTCCCATTACAAGGTACTGCACAAAGTTTACAAATGTACTTTATAGTGAAAGGTGAATTTTACTACTGTACCATAAAAGCAAATGTTTTTCTTGGCTAGAAAAGGCATCTGCAGATAAACTACAGTATAATAAACAGTGATACAGGTACTGTAGTACCGTAGCAATACACACTGCAGCGTGAGAAACCCGATGAAATACGATACTGTATTTCTAAATAAATTTTGACACAATTTCACATTTAGTTAACTAAACATAGGTGTAGCCTTAGGGGGAAGGAGGTGAAACATGAGATGGATGTCCCTGTACATTATAAATGTATAAGCCTGCTGTCCTATTTAATGTTAAAGCCATTAATGTATTCATTTCAATTTAACAAATACTAAACTCAACTTTATGCACATTGCGTGCTGTCAATGTTTTAATTTTGCAAACTTTGAAATGTCGGCTTCTTGTCAAAGATAAAAGTGTAAATGTGAAAGTTGTATTACAAAGGATTAGTATATACAGTATTTAACTTAATTGTGTAAGCTGCTTGTCAATGCTTCAGAAAATGACCAGAGTAATAATTACAACCAAGGGAATACAAAAAAGCTTTTTTGATAATACGTTGAATTTCAACACATACAGTACTAAGAACACAATCTGACACTTAAAGCCACTATACAGTAATGTACAGGACCGGGGACAGTGAACAAGCGAGCCTTAATTTTGGTACGATTGGAAGAAAAAAATTCTCAAATACATTCAATTCTTCTTTTCTATAAACTACTGTACCATGCCAAAACTAACTTTAAAAAAATTAATTACTGTATGAATCATTTAAATTCAAATTTAAGAATTGTTTGTAATTGGTTCTTGTGAACCTAGTAGTTTTGTGTATTCCAGTCTATAAATGGCGGGCTCCCTGCGAATTGAAATAAAATAATAATGTAAAGTTGATGATAATAAATGATGCTACTGTACAAAAGTAAATACTAAAACCAAATAATTTTAAGAATATCAAAAGAAGTATACATTACCTTTACAATAACTAAAGAACATGATTAAAACAATAAGATCCGCCAAAAAATGATAATACCACTGAACGTTTATAACTCCATTAAAAACAACATACAGTACTATTGATACATTCTATTTTGTTTGCAGAGATGTACAGTAGCACTGGCTGGCCTGGTAATAAATGTGACAGGCATTGACCTTGGTGTAGACTAGAAGGCGAAAACTTTTGGATGTGAATTTAGATTGTTCTATTTTGTACATAGGGGTGGCAATTATAATATTCATTTTTGTATTAATTTTTTTATGCAGTAATGTAGAAATAGTATATATGTATATACAGTTACAACACTATAAAATCAAAAATGTATATATATATACTGTAGTTACTACATTATAATTAAAAAAAAAAAAATGTATTCTTAAAATGTTTGTATATGAAAAATAAAGTGTGATTATTGGGATTGTACATTTACAGACTCAGTCATATACAGGACAGTACATTTTTTTTTATTTGATGACAACCAAATTAAACTTGTGTGAATTTAAAAAGAGGAAATCTGAAGTTCAAAACTTATCGATGATCTTCTTATCAAGGTTTGAATTTACACAATGTAAAAAAAAAACTCAAAATACTTAGCAAATTGGAGCCACGTGTTACTTACAATGATGTTTTGAACCCAACACGAACATGCTGTCAAAATAAACTCACAATTTGCCAAAATTAATCCTAACAAGGAGGTCTGAGTCAACAGAGACATGTTCACAGCAGGGAGGTTTATTGAATGGTCAAGCTCTAATACACACAACTTGGCTAGGACCAGTAGCCATCAGCCATCCCAGCACGATTATGAATTATGCCGTGCAAGTAAAATCACAATTTGTTATCAAAATTTGACTGAAACATAGGCAAGAAATATGGCACAGCTTTACTAAAAGACAACATCAGAATCTCAGAAAGCTTTCATTCTGGGACGGTAGATGAACAAGGACTCAAATTGACCAAAATACAGTAGTCCCAATAAGAAATAAACATATACTGCTGTAGGCTTTTATTGTACACAGATTTATCTTTAATTAAATTATTTTAAATTTTTTTACAGATTATAAAAACCTTATGCAGGGATACTAGTTAGAGAAAAAGTGTAAATATTTGATTAGATATTGATTTGATTCTGGGTGACACAGCAAGGTATAAATTGGAAGCAAAGAGTACAGCTGAGAAAACAAAAGTTTGAACAAAATTAGCGTTATTTGTAAATCAGCAGGTGAGGTGAGCATCAACAGTGTTTGTGACAGTTTCTATGATTGTGACATTTTAAAAACATGGAACTAAACAAACTCAAGGTTGATTGTATTGTCACCAAGTGTATACTACAGTACTGTATACACTGTAATTGGAAAATGTACCCAACCGGTATGCAGCAGAGGATAGCTCTACAGGTATGAATGTGACATTTTAGAGCTAAACAAACTCAAAACTCTGCTTGTACAATATAGTATAATAATAATGGCTGTCTTTTATAGCACCTAAAGCTCTGTCTACACTATCAAACTTTATGTGACAACAAAATGTGATGTGCCCATGTATGGACATGATGATGTCATATCACTACCATATTTGGGCATATCACTACCATATTTGGGCACACCCCACTTTTTTTGTCAAACTAGTTCAATAGTGTAGACATACATCCTAAGATGCAGAGTCCATTTTCACCCCTCCGTTCAGCACTTTGAAGCTTCTACATGTGAGCTCATTGGAACATAATTCACAGGAGCTTGAGTGAAAAAGGCATCCGTCTATCTTATCCAATAAAAAATGATTTATTTTATTGCATCGGACATTATACAAAGGGGATGGTAATTAACAGTGTGTGACGGTGAAAGTAATTCATAATTCGAAATTACATTGATTTGTAATGTTTAATTTCAATTATATATCATGGTGGGTCACATTTTTTAAACATTAATCATGAGAACATTGGAAATAAAACAGATTGTGCACAGCCATTAACAGCAGGATAATACATCTGAATTAGAGGAGTGAATTTGATGTATTACTGTAATGGCAAATAAAAACAAGAAATATTTCTTACAAAAAATGCCACTCTTTTTGACATTTATTCATTCTTTATCTGTCTGCATACTGTACATCTCATAGACTCTCTTCTCCCAGACGTGCTTTGGGGTTTGCGCATGACCAATTTTTTTCAGCCATAGTAAACACATCAGCATGATATAGTTTCATAATGCTTCCGTCCTTATGAATATAACTGTCTAAAGATGCGGCACGAAACATTGTTGTTGTATTTGTACCAAACATGAGGAGGATAGCCCAATTGATTTTTTATAGGAAAAGTAAGGCAGCTCCCAAAATTTATTAAGGGATGTAGATGTAGGGGGAAACTAAGGTCTGTATATGAACTACAAAAAAATAATTGCTTTATTTTTGCTATAACTAATTAATTAAGTAAGTATTAATTAATATCTATTTCAAAATTACTTCACCATATTCACAAAAAGAAAATGCAGGAATTTAAAAGCAAACATATTTGTGTACACATCAACAACATCTGTCATTTTAATCCATGATGCAGTTCAATACCTAAAGCTCTGTCTACACTATCAAAATGTATGTGACACAAAAATGTGCTCTTATACTTTTTTTGTCAAACTAGTTTGATAGTGTACTGTAGACATAGCTTAACTTAAAGTACTGTATCAAATCTTACCTTTAAAAGTACCATCATAAATTGACTCCCCTCCAGTTCCATTTCCTGTAAAAAAAAAGTGATTAATGTAGTTAATGTTTATTTTATATTGCGTTGAATCTAGTGGGAACCAAGCTTACTGCAAAGGTTGAGAAACTCAATGAAATGAACTTCATGAAAAACTACACATTTTACATTTAATATTAATACTATTGTAATACATAGTATGGCACAGACATGCACATTTTAAAAGGAAAAGAAACTATCAGTAATCTATTATTTTAGTTTATCTAAGAGCTTTTAAAATTAATAATAAACTTTACCTGCACTAAAATCACCACTTTGGATGATAAAATCCTTGACTATTCTATGAATAGGGGTGTCCTTGTAATGAAGGGGTTTACCTGTAACCTTTCCAACTCCTTTCTCACCTAAAAATAAAAAGGAATATTCTAAATAATAGCTAGATTACCAGACTGAGTCTGTTCAACACAATTAGCATGATGTGGTGTATAGAAATGGGGGGGGGGGGGGGGGGGCTCGGAGAGCGGCGGAGAGAATGCGAGATAATGTGGTGTGGGGTTTGGCTCCTGTTATTGTTGAATTCTCAGATGCAATAATTAGTCTTTTGTCTGAAATTGGAAAACATTAATGATATGTTTAGAAGCAGATACTGCATAACTGTGGTTTATAGATTTTATATATTTTTTGGTAATTCAATTAATTCTGGAATTTACGCAGATAAAGAAATACAAACACATCATTTAGGTTCAAATGGGCCTGCAGTGTTTTCACTAGTCACCTTCGCAAAAACAATGAGCTTTAAAGTACACCCACCTGTACACAGGGCTCTGAAATTCTCGCAGGTGATAGGGCAAAGGTCAGCAAAAAGTTCAAACACAACTCTTCCTACTGTGAATAAAAAAAGATTAAAATTAAATCACATATTAAATCTATTTTCCTTATTTAACATAATATACAGTACTAGTATTGTTTTTCATAATGTTAACTGAACTTTTTAATTAGATTAATTGGGTCATAATTATTATGTATCCAATTTCAACTCTCTGACGACACGCATACAGTACACAGTGAGAAATTGCAAATTATAGTATTCATTCTTACCAGTTGTTCCATTAACTGAAAAGTCAAGGAAACAGCGAGGACGGTGTTGTTCTTCCAGTGACATCTTACTTCAGTCTGCTGTAATTAGTTGATAAAAGAAGAAAATGAATTGATGAAGAATAAGGCAATAGGCCTACTGTAATTGTATTATACAGTATTACGCTTTCCCTACAGCTTCGATTCACTGGCGCTTCATCTCAGATATCACCTCTACTTTAACAAAACATTTTAAAAATCAAAGGACCCTCGTATAATTTCCAATTTTTGACTTCTTTTTTGGCCTACTTCTTCACCACTACTACTACTAGGCCTAGCTAGGTTAGCTTACAGTAGGTACTTGCTTTATACTGTAATACTCTGTACTAATAGAGAATATTTATTTTGGGGACAGAGGATCGATTTATTAAAATTTGATGATAAATAAAAGGTATAGGCCTAGCCTAGAAAAACGTGACAGGAATACAGTATGTTTTGGCTTTTTTAGTCTTATTAGAAGTTTGGACAAGGAAAGAAGGGCGCTAGTTCCGTTTCGCACCTGTCGTTTATTTCGACTCAAAATTCGTTAAATAACTTTATCATGTTTACCACACCTTAGAAGTAGGCCTCAAAAATACTTTTACGAAGGAGATCACACAAAAACAAATAAATCCTTTAAATTGATGAATTTAAAAGACGTGTTTCTCGCACATCGGTTCGTGAATTTCGCATACTCCATGTTCAATGTTGTTGTTTCTATGGAGCGGCAAAAGAGCAATCATAATAGAGGGCTAAAAACTCAGTATAATGCGTATATTTAATGCATTTATTGGTGAAAATTACGTTCAATTTTAACATATTTTGTCAATGTCAATGCAACAAAACTGTTACTGCTGATACTGTACATGGTTTTCGCAGGAACTTTTAGGAATGAAAATCGACAAATTCATCATCATATTACATGTACACTGTAGGTTTATACCTCATGATCTAAATAATATTCCTCTTAGTCTTAGGCCTAGGCTAGGTAGTGATGTTGATTTAGGCCTAGGGTTGGTTGCTATTTGAAAACAGCACATTATTAGCAGTAAAATGTTACAGCATTTTTATTGACAAAATATATTAAAATTAAACGTGTATTTCAATTAAATAGATGCATTAAAAGAAGATGCATTCCACTTAGTTTTTAACCATCTACTGTTGTTGCTCTTTTGGCGCTCCATAGAAACGAAAATATTGAACTTCAAGTATGCTAAATTCGCGAACGGCATGCGAGAAACATGTCTGTAAAATCATCAATTTAAAGGATTTATTTGTTACTTTTTATGTGATTCTTCTTCATAAAAGTACTTATGAGGCCCAATTTTAAGGTGTGGTATTCACAATAAGTTACTTAACAAGTTTGGAGTCAAAAGGAAGTCGAAATAAAAACAGGTGCGAAACGGAACTAGGCCTAGCGCCGAAAGAAGGAACATGCCATTGATTGATGCAAGGAAACACACACAGGCTAGCATAGACCTAGACTACTATAGATAGCTGGGTAGGCCAAGTGGATTCCCGGCCTAGTAGTTAGGCCTAAAGAGGACAGGACTAGGCTAGCTAGTAGTATTAGTAGCCTAGGCCTGGTAGTAGTAGGCCTAGCTAGCCTAGGCCTAGTGGAGTGCTTACACTTACAGTAGTTAGCCTAGGCCTAGCCGAGCTATAATACTATGTTCATGGGTCCAAACCCAGCCTAGAGTGCACATTATTATGGTTTATTGATTTCTAAACTTATATATAAACAAAAAACATAGCAATAACTAAATTAAACGCACAATTTATACCAAATTTTCGATTTCCTTCATCAGGAAAGCAGCTCGCACGACTATAAAACTCGGCCTAGCCTTGCAAGCTTGCTGTATGCGCACGCGTGTGTATGCTGCCCCCAATCGAATGAGAAAAACGTATCATCAAACAAAATGTGTGTAACAGCATCACATTTTTATCAAAAGCTAGAGATTATGTCTTGTAGGCCTCTACAGATTTATAGACCCTAATTAATTTGTTTTTAATAACAAAAATATATACCTTTCCACAGCAATATGTAAACTGCAGAATATATACGTTGAGTTTAGCAGCATGATTATTCAAGGCCGTGATTGACGTATTGAGATTGAACAATAGAAAAAATATTGTCTAAAACAACTGGGAAGAGTAATAGGTGCAGGAGCCCCGGATAGCGTTACGAAGTCGTTAACTCTGTCAGCCCATGGTCAGCCCAACTAATGTGTTTTTCCCAAGGACAATTTATCAATAACTAAACTTTGTCACCACCCATAAGTGTGCTGTTCATTTCCTATTGACCAATGAACAACAATGTAACTGGACCTTAGTTTCTTGCTATTCGACCTTGGGTGCAAATTATACAATTAATTGATGTTAAGGCCACTGACTACTCTTTTCTGTATAGAAACACTGAATTGACTGAATAATAAGAAAACCCTACAATAATTTCTACTACTGTACTACTTGATATGGTGTTATACAAGAACTATATGAAAATAATTGAATGTATGGAGAATAAAAAAAAAAGTTAAACGTTATATCTAAAACATCACTTAGATGATATCATTTTCTAAACATTGTTTCATTAGTTATATCACGAAAAAATAAGTTAGTTATAAATAAGTAAGTTATTTCTCCATGAAAGTTTCTCCATTGTTATATTCACATCACATATATTTATATTTGGTTTTACATGTAATATTTCATTAAGAATTTCATTTTCTGACAATGTGATTGAAAAAATAGCCAATTATATTGGCGGCCCTAAACGATGATGTTTACTGTTGGGCCTACAGAAATGATACAAATTCTCAGTTGATATGACACAAAATTTACAGAATTCAGCACTAACAACATACCATATTCTTCAGTTCAGGTCACAAGTTTCAGGGGCGACAATGCAAATCCCGCCAAAATTGTCTTTCTAATATATCTCTGTATTGCCAAGTAACACACGGGAAAAGAACAAATAAAAAACAAAAACCATTCAAAACAGACCTATTTCTGTTTTAAAAAAGATTGAAATGAAATAATTCTTTTTAAACACTGTACTGTTTTGTGATATCCTCCGTTAAAAATACAGTAGAACCTTTTTTCTGAAAGTGTCCCCTTAATAGGGGTTCTACTGCCCCTGGAACACTTCCTAAAAAAACTTGTCCTCTTCATAGAGGTTTCGCAGGAAAAAACTAATACCAATACTGATCTGGACTCGGAAATTTAAAATGTAGCAGACAACGTTTCACCAATGAAAACTTTCAAGACAGACAAAGTATCATAATTATTATGATATCCATTTTTATTTAATAACGATAAATGGATATATTTATTTCGTGTTTTTTGTTATTTTGTGATGGAAAAAATATTGAGTGAACATTGGCACTGAGCTTAAATGTTCCCCGTCCCCTTAATGTCCCCTTTATAGGAGTGTCCCTTCAATAAGGATTGGCTGTTTCGCTCCTTAATAATAAATTATGGTGTCCATCTTATGTCCTCTCAATGTTAATGTACTACACCCGATAATAGAATACACATCTAGCTCGTGTGCACTTTAAAGAACCTAGTACATCTTTCGAGACGAGTAGGGGGTTACCCCGGTGTATTAGTACATCACAGCCACTGATCATAACTGGGCCCTCTGGGAGACCAGTATTTGACTGAAGAGGTTACCCAGTATAAATATATATTTCAATTCAATTCAATTTAATAGAATAACTGTACAGTAGGCTCCCATTTGATGCAATGTGTTACCCAATGTGCTCAATTTGATTGTGCTACCCAATCCATGCTATCCATTTGAAATAATGTACTATCCATTTGAAAGAATGTGCTACACGATAATCCGTAAAGAATAATGTACAGTACAATTATATCCATTTGATTGTGCTACCTAATGTGCTATCCATTTGAAATAATGTGCTACCCGATAATCCTTATAGAATAATGTACAGTACTATATCCATTTGATTGTGCTACCCAATGTGCTATCCATTTGAAATAATGTGCTATCCATTTGAAAGAATGTGCTACCCGATAATCCTTATAGAATAATGTACAGTACTATATCCATTTGATTGTGCTACTCAATGTGCTATCCATTTGAAATAATGTGCTATCCATTTGAAAGAATGTGCTGTCCATTTGAAAGAATGTGCTATCCATTTGAAAGAATGTGCTACCCGATAATCTGCATAGAATGTACAGTACAGTTATATCCATTTGATTGTGCTATCTATTGTGCTACGGCGTTTGAACTAATGTGCTGTCTGTTTGAAATAATTCAGGTTTTTTATTTTGAATATGTTTTGCTATCCATTTTAAACGTGCTAAACAAGTTACATATTTGTTGATATAAGTTTGCCTATTAGTTCTGAAAAGAACTGTTGAGTTGCTCGACGTTTCGATTTACTCCAAAAGCTATTCCATCATGCCGTATTCGGAGAATCGCCCACAAGTGTTTTCTCAGAGCAGGGTATGTTCCGTATGGGGTTCTGTATGCTATTTTCTTTAATAATGTACAAAAAAATGAAATGAATAAGCATATTAATTATCGGTATGTACGGAGAAAGCTCGAGCGGAAGTCAAGAGTTACTTTTGCCAACAAGACGAAGCGCGAAACAAATAAAAACGCAGCGCGAAACATCTGAAATGATATACAATTTCTTAAAACATGAAAACACAGAATATTATATTAATATAACTTTTTAATATTTCCAAAGGCTCGGACATGGAAGAAGGGCCTTAAAAACTGAATTGCTATATGTTAGACCACATTTTCATAACTTTTCAAAACTCATCGAACCCTCTGCTAGTAGGCCTAATAGGAGCGTATCGCCAAATCATTAGAAAAAAAAACATGGCATGAAGATGTAATTAATCAAACAACGGCCAAAGAATACCAACAATTTTAATTTAGGTTTCAATTCTTAATTAATTGGTGGACTAAGCCTAGTTTGAAACTGTAGTGACCATTTATTTTAGAAAGAAAGATAGAAAAATTTGTTTCCATCTCCATGTTAATACCAAGGCACTTTTCAATAAAAAATTCTGGCCTAGTATTCTTGCAAGGTCGTCACAGCTCCAGTTACAAAGGTCGTCACAGCTCCAGTTACAAACGGTGATACAAAGTGTCAATCATTTGACCAGTGAACAGCCCACTGGTAGGATAGTCCTTGAAACCGTCCGTAAAACACATTAATCACTCACATCAGTCATGCCGCTAATGGTTGAAAACCTCACTTTTTGGGGTTTTCAAACGTAACGCTATCCGGGGCTCCTGCGCCTAATGCTTTTCTCTACCCTGGTTTAATAACAAAACATATGATTATCCATGGCAATGTATAATAGTACTAAACCTGAGACAACAATCTCAGATATAACAGTCTGAATAATTTGTCATCAGTTACACAGCTCATATAGATATTATAGTGAATATAATATACTTCTACGACTATTAAACAAATATTAATTCATTTTATATGCAAATTGTAACTCAGCCTCTTTCCAAAATGTCTATAGACCGAAATAGGTTAATATTAATTTCTACAAATAATAAAGCTTCTACTAAAGGCTATTTCTATACTGTAGTAATTTAGGTATACTTATTTCTATATAATTTCAACATTGATTTCTATAATGTTAAAGGTTCTGATACTAACTATCCTAATTTAATTGTAAATTCTGTCTGCTGATTCATTTTCAGAAACCGGATAATTCTCAGAAATTCATAACGGCTAATAGCCTACATTAATTATAGGACATACGCGTATGTAGGCTATTATTATATTAATACTGTTAGGCATATTGTGTTTTTAAAATATGGAATAACTTCAATGTTCCGGAGAATGTCATTTTTGATACTGAGATAGATTATATAAATGTTTTATCTAATAATATATGGAACAAATATACAATTTAAATTTAGTAGTATAAATTATATCATCTGCCGTAAGTACAGCTTACTTACCACGGCGCGTCACCAGTTCATAATCATACCCCGAAGCATAATTGAAAACACGACACCATATCATCCATAAACTACTGTATAAATTATCCACAAATCAAACACCATTATTCTAAAGCACATATGTTTATTGTCAGTATATTTGTTTATTTGCAATCAAACTCAATTATTGATATTAAAGCACAAATTGCAAAATTAGAAAATGTAATAACAGGAACTACTATAGCCTAAAGAAGTATGTACAATTACCAATAACATCGTCAGATATTATAAAACCTCGAGTATTGAAGTTTCCGACGATAGAGCAAAACATTGCTCAATAGACGAACCAAATAGCAAACGTACTGTCATTATGAATGAAACGATTTTGTCAACAGAGGAACTAGACCAATCGTGGCTGATAACGTTACGTTTTGCAGTCATAGGCATTGGGATTGTGTTTAATATTATTGTTACTTTAGTTTTCCTGTACATAAAGATGTACAAGAAGTCTTTACTACATGGCTTAATATTTCAGCAGTCGGTAGTAGATCTATTTGGTTGCTGTATGTTCCTGTTCTTTTACAATCAGGACGCACCAGATGGAACAAGAGGACGTGTCTTCTGCAAAGTTCGAGCGCTCTATTGGTTTCTAGCGTTTTCGTCAACTTACAATCTTGTGATTATTACATTTGAGCGATATATTGCAGTGGTACATCCTATTACGTACAGAAACAGAAACATTGGCAGAAGATCCAATATCTTTTACATGATTCCTTACATTATCGGGTTTTTACTTACCTTCCACTTTGTTATAATTGCTGATGTCAACAAAGAGCTGAAGGGTGAGTGCATGTATGTACCTAGTCTTCTTTCAGGAACAATGATGTTTATTCTAATATACTTCTTCCCGGCTAGTTTTATGATATTCTGCTATTGTCGGATCCTGTTCCGGATACGAAAACGATCTCGGGAGAAGAAGCACAACGCTCCTGGTTTTAGGAAACGACGACCGCAAGTCGCTGTGAAAACAAATCTTGTGTTGACGATGCTAATAGTTGTTGTTGCTTTCATCATCACAATATCGCCAAACACTATTATGTACCTAATTTACAATATCTGCCGGTGCTTCGATTTTAGTAATATTATTGCGCACGAAATAACAGTACTGATTAGCACTTGTAATATGTGTGTTAATCCAATAATCTATGGAGCAAAGATGGAAGATTTCAAAAACGGTGTACGTGAAATTTGGCGTAGAATGCGAGATACAGCTGTGGATACTTCACAAACTACTGCCATGACTTCTATCGTGTAGCCCTAGGTCTTGAAAGCCAACATTATTTCCGAGTTGTTAAAAATATGGCTAAGAAAATAGGCCTACGATGAATATAGGCGAAAATGTAAGACAACAGTACCCACGAAGAGAACAAGTTTAATTTATGAGAAACTATTAATCTACAAAAGAAGTATAAAAGAGAAGATTCTATTTTTAGGCCAATATATACTATCTTGCCAAAAGAACCATTCAGAACAATCTACACAATATATGTCACTGCATTTAATCCGGTTCCGGTGGTGGGAGCCAGGGAAGATGAGGTTTACCACGTCATCGACAACAGTCCTTTCGATACCAAATGCAACCACATTACTTTGATTGTGTAAGATGGCATTAATTAAATACATAATGTAAACAACAGTACACTACAGTTACGCAATAAATTATTCATAGACACTATATTGCTTACTTGTTTATAATGCTAAAAACACGTGTTTGAATATGAATATTTTATGCTACTGACAACAACGTTATGATGTTACGTTTATTGAAAATAATTCATTAACATTAATCAATCATCGAGAAGGAACTGTAAAGTACGCTTCATCACAAGACACTATTAATTATAGCAAGTATACAATTCTCCATCATGAATGAAACGAATTCGTCAACTACCAACGATTCACTGGTGGTACTAGAAGCTCCACGAGATCAATCGTGGCTGATAACATTACGATGTATTGTCGTAAGCATTGGAATCGTGCTTAATGGTGCTGTTATTGTAGTTTTCCTGTACATACAAATGTACAAGAAGTCTTTACTACACGGTTTAATCGTTCAGCAGTCATTTTTAGATCTATTTGTTTGCTGTATGTTCCTGTTCTTTTACAACCAGGACGCACCAGATGGAACAGGAGGACGTGTCTTCTGCAAAGCTCGAGCGCTTTATTGGTTTCTAGCATTTGCGTCCATTTACAATCTTGTGATGATTACTGTTGAGCGATATATTGCAGTGGTACATCCTATTACGTACAGAAACAGAAACATTGGCAGAAGATCCAGGCTCTTTTACACGATTCCTTACATTATCGGGGTTTTACTCTCCTCCCATCTTGCTGTAATTGCTGATGTTAATACAAAGTTGAAGGGTGAATGTATGTACAGCAAAGTAGCAGTTGTTCCTACAACAATAGTTATTTTTCTTCTTGCGTACCTCATCCCGGCTGGCTTTATGATCTTTTGCTACTGGCGAATTCTGTGTAAGTTACGTAGAAAATCTCGACATATTCACCAGGATGCTCGTGGTAAACAGCCATACGTTACCGTGAACAAACGTCTAATGTTTACGATGTTCATTGTTGTCGTTGCCTTCATTATCACGACATCACCACATTCCATTTTGTACTTAACATACGCTATTTGTCAGTGTTTTGATTTTAGCACTATTATTGCGCACGAAATAACCGTACTGATTGCCACTTGTAATATGTGTGTTAATCCAATAATCTATGGAGCAAAGATGGAAGATTTCAAAAACGGCGTACGTGAAATTTGGCGTAGAATGCGAGATACAGCTGTGGATACTTCACATGCGCCTACTATTGCCATGACTTCTATCGTGTAGCCCTAGGTCTTGAAAGCCAGCATTATTTCCGAGCTGTTAAAATTGTTGAGAAAGGCCTACAATGAATATAGGAGAAAATGTGACAACAGTACCCACGAAGAGAACAAGTTTAATTTATGAGAAACTAATAATCTACAAAAGAAGTGTAAAAGAGAAGATTCTATTTTTAGGCCAATATATACTATCTTGCCAAAACAACAATTCAGAACAATCTACACATATGTCACTGCATTTGGTCCGGTTCCGGTGGTGGGAGGCAGGGAATATGAGGTTTACCACGTCATCGACAACATACTTTGATTGCGTAGGATGGCATTAATTAAATACATAATGTAAACAACAATACACTGTTACACATTAAATTAATCATAGACACTATTATTGCCTACTTGTTTATAATGCTAAAAACACGTGTTTGAATATTTTATGCTACCGTGACAACAACAGTATGTATGTTACGTTTATAGAAAATAATTAATTAAACATTAATCAATCATCGAGAAGGAGCTGTAAAGTACGCTTCATTACAAGACACTATTAATTATAGCATAAGTACGTATACAATTTTCCATCATGAATGAAACGAATTCGTCAACTACCAACGATTCACTGGTGGTACTAGAACCTCCACGAGATCAATCGTGGCTGATAACATTACGATTTATTGTCGTAGGCATTGGAATCGTGCTTAATGGTGCTGTTATTGTAGTTTTCCTGTACATAAAGATGTATAAGAAGTCTTTACTACACGGTTTAATCGTTCAGCAGTCTATTGTGGATTTACTCGCCTGCTGTATGTTCCTGCTCTTGTACAACCAAGACGCACCAGATGGAACAGGAGGACGTGTCTTCTGCAAAGCTCGAGCGATCAACTGGTTTCTTGCGTTTACGTCAACTTACAATCTTGTGATTATTACATTTGAGCGATATATTGCAGTGGTACATCCTATTACGTACAGAAACAGAAACATTGGCAGAAGATCCAGGCTCTTTTACACGATTCCTTACATTATCGGGGTTTTACTCTCCTTCCATCTTGCTGTAATTGCTGATGTTAATACAAAGTTGAAGGGTGAATGTATGTACAGCAAAGTAGCAGTTGTTCCTACAACAATAGTTATTTTTCTTCTAACGTACCTCATCCCGGCTGGCTTTATGATCTTTTGCTACTGGCGAATTCTGTGTAAGTTACGTAGAAAATCTCGACATATTCACCAGGATGCTCGTGGTAAACAGCCACACGTCACCGTGAACAAACGTCTTATGTTTACGATGTTTATTGTTGTTATTGCCTTCATTACCACGACATCACCAAATTCCATTTTGTACTTAACATACGCTATCTGTCAGTGTTATGATTTTAGCACTATTATTGCGCACGAAATAACCGTATTGATTGCCACTTGTAATATGTGTGTTAATCCAATAATCTATGGAGTAAAGATGGAAGATTTCAAAAACGGCGTACGTGAAATTTGGCGTAGAATGCGAGAATGTGAGCTGTGGAAAAGGCACTAAAATGCTGTCATGAATTTTCTATTTTAACGTTTAGCTTATTCTATAACTGCTGATAATTTGTAATCAAAAAGGAATAAGAGGGCGATTTTCTTTACTGTAGGCCTATTGTATATTGGGCATGAACTGTAACACAGTTATCGCAGTTTTTCATCTTCAACATTTTATTTATTATATCGTAAACTCATTATTGTAGAAGTATTATAGAGGTTTCTATCGTTTTGGTCCATTGATGTAGAAATAAGTACAATTTAGCCTCACTCTATAGTAGAATCACCTAGTTACATTGATGGCCATCAGTAAGCCAGTAATCCTATAACTGTGCAAAATACCGGGAATCAGCTGAATGTAAATCTAATCTATCCCGGTAATGAATGAAATAAATAGACGCTAACAACAGGTGTCGTTGTACTCAATATACCTTATTTAATATAATGGTCACCTAGGTGTTATAATATAGGCCTAAGCGGAATACAACCCAGAATTATTACAAAATTCACATCAACGCTTTCGATTCGCGTGTGAATAAATCGGCTAGAGTGGAAAACTGGATAAATACCAAACTACTTAAATGACTATCATCGTGTTAATGTTGTAACTAAGTTCATTTTGACTGAAACTAAGTCTAGTTACAATAATGTTATTTAAAAGTATACTTTGGCTTAATAAATACAGGTTTCACTACAACAATAATTTCAAAACACGGGCCAGAGTGTACTGTAGCTTCACTTGATAGAATAGCCATTCACTGTTCGTTTATACCTGGCGTGAAACAAGCTAAGTTTGTTCACTTAAATATTGTAGGTCATTTATAAAAAGTGGGTAAGTAAATTGAATACTATATATTTTTAAAACATGCACAGAATAAAATCTAGACCGTCCGGTGATGATATAGGCACTGATATTAATTAATTAATAAAGATGAAATATGCCAGAATGAGAAGAAGCAGCCCCAGATATGTTACTTTTCACTGATGGAATAAAACCTCGTTTAAATATCGGTTCCACCTATTCATTTTTAAATAATATACTATCTATCAAATTAAATGAGCTATAAGTGCAATCACTGTAGGCCTATATGAAGAAAAGTTCACAATTGTGATGGTCTCTATAATATTTTTACCATACTTGACTTAATGAACTATTATTGCCTACTTGTTCATAATGCTAAAAACACGTGTTTGAATATTTTATGATACTGACAACAACAGTATGTATGTATGTTACGTTTATTGTTTTTATTTAAACATTAATCAATCATCGAGAAGGAGCTGTAAAGTACGCTTTTACAGGACACTATTAATTATAGCATAAGTACGTATACAATTTTCCATCATGAATGAAACGAATTCGTCAACTACCAACGATCCACTGGTGGTACTAGAACCTCCACGAGATCAATCGTGGCTGATAACATTACGATTTATTGTCGTAGGCATTGGAATCGTGCTTAATGGTGCTGTTATTGTAGTTTTCCTGTACATAAAGATGTATAAGAAGTCTTTACTACACGGTTTAATCGTTCAGCAGTCTATTGTGGATTTACTCGCCTGCTGTATGTTCCTGCTCTTGTACAACCAAGACGCACCGGATGGAACAGGAGGACGTGTCTTCTGCAAAGCTCGAGCGATCAACTGGTTTCTTGCGTTTACGTCAACTTACAATCTTGTGATTATTACATTTGAGCGATATATTGCAGTGGTACATCCTATTACGTACAGAAACAGAAACATTGGCAGAAGATCCAGGCTCTTTTACACGATTCCTTACATTATCGGGGTTTTACTCTCCTTCCACCTTGCTGTAATTGCTGATGTTAATACAAAGTTGAAGGGTGAATGTATGTACAGCAAAGTAGCAGTTGTTCCTACAACAATAGTTATTTTTCTTCTAACGTACCTCATCCCGGCTGGCTTTATGATCTTTTGCTACTGGCGAATTCTGTGTAAGCTACGTAGAAAATCTCGACATATTCACCAGGATGCTCGTGGTAAACAGCCACACGTCACCGTGAACAAACGTCTTATGTTTACGATGTTTATTGTTGTTATTGCCTTCATTACCACGACATCACCAAATTCCATTTTGTACTTAACATACGCTATCTGTCAGTGTTATGATTTTAGCACTATTATTGCGCACGAAATAACCGTATTGATTGCCACTTGTAATATGTGTGTTAATCCAATAATCTATGGAGTAAAGATGGAAGATTTCAAAAACGGCGTACGTGAAATTTGGCGTAGAATGCGAGAATGTGAGCTGTGGAAAAGGCACTAAAATGCTGTCATGAATTTTCTATTTTAACGTTTAGCTTATTCTATAACTGCTGATAATTTGTAATCAAAAAGGAATAAGAGGGCGATTTTCTTGTATGTACAGCAAAGTAGCAGTTGTTCCTACAACAATAGTTATTTTTCTTCTAACGTACCTCATCCCGGCTGGCTTTATGATCTTTTGCTACTGGCGAATTCTGTGTAAGCTACGTAGAAAATCTCGACATATTCACCAGCATCCACCATGAATTTTCTATTTTAACGTTTAGCTTATTCTATAACTGCTGATAATTTGTAATCAAAAAGGAATAAGAGGGCGATTTTCTTTACTGTAGGCCTACTGTATATTGGGCATGAACTGTAACACAGTTATCGCAGTTTTTCATCTTCAACATTTTATTTATTATATCGTAAACTCATTATTGTAGAAGTATTATAGAGGTTTCTATCGTTTTGGTCCATTGATGTAGAAATAAGTACAATATAACTAATTTAGCCTCACTCTATAGTAGAATCACCTAGTTACATTGATGGCCATCAGTAAGCCAGTAATCCTATAACTGTGCAAAATACCGGGAATCAGCTGAATGTAAATCTAATCTATCCCGGTAATGAATGAAATAAATAGACGCTAACAGGTGTCGTTGTACTTTGTTTGATAATAGTGCTCAATATACCTTATTTAATATATGGTCACCTAGGTGTTATAATATAGGCCTAAGCGGAATACAACCCAGAATTATTACAAAATTCACATCAACGCTTTCGATTCGCATGTGAATAAATCGGCTAGAGTGGAAAACTGGATAAATACCAAACTACTTAAATGACTATCATCGTGTTAATGTTGTAACTAAGTTCATTTTGACTGAAACTAAGTCTAGTTACAATAATGTTATTTAAAAGTATACTTTGGCTTAATAAATACAGGTTTCACTAAACAGTAATTTCAAAACACGGGCCAGAGTGTATTGTACCTTCACTTGAATATCTATTCACTGTTCGTTTCTACCTGGCGTGTAAACAAAGTTTGTGCACATAAATATTGTAGGTCATTTATAAAAAGTGGGTAAGTAAATTGAATACTATAGTATATATATATATATTATATATTTTTTTTAAACATGCACAGAATAAATTCTAGATCGCCCGGTGATGACATAGGCACTGATATTAATTAATTAATTTGAAATTATAAAAATGATGAAATATACCAGAATTAAAAGAAGCGGCCCCAAATATTTTACTTTTCACTGATGGAATAAAACCTCGTTTAAATATCGGTTCCACCT
Source organism: Antedon bifida (assembly GCF_963402885.1). Lineage (NCBI taxonomy): Eukaryota > Metazoa > Echinodermata > Crinoidea > Comatulida > Antedonidae > Antedon > Antedon bifida. The sequence continues at coordinate 8,578,994 of NC_136226.1, read as the reverse complement.
ATTTATTTTTTTTAAAAATAATATACTATTTATCAAATTGAATTGGCCATAAGTGCAATCACTGTATAAGGAGAAAAGTTCATAATTGTGATGTTCCACCTCTATAATATTTTTACCATACTTGACTTAATGAAATGGTTGTTTTAGACTTAGTGATGGACAAACATTAAACTGCTACCACCTCTGGAACTGCAACAAAAGAACTGCATGATGACAAATGGCTGATAACGTTACGTTTTGGAGTCATCGGCATTGGAATTGTGTTTAATATTATTGTTACTTTAGTTTTCCTGTACATAAAGATGTACAAGAAGTCTTTACTACATGGCTTAATATTTCAGCAGTCGGTAGTAGATCTATTTGGTTGCTGTATGTTCCTGTTCTTTTACAATCAGGACGCACCAGATGGAACAGGACGACGTGTCTTTTGCAAAGGTCGAGCGCTTTATTGGTTTGGAGCATTTACGTCCATTTACAATCTTGTGATGATTACTGTTGAGCGTTATATTGCAGTGGTACATCCTATTACGTACAGAAACAGAAAAATTGGCGGAAGATCCAGGCTCTTTTTTTACACAATTCCTTACATTATCGGGTTCTTACTCTGCTTTTCTGTTGTCATAATAGCCGATGCCAATGAAAACCTGAAGGGTGAATGTATGTATATCAAAGCAGCCGTTCTTCCCACCGGAATATTGATATTTCATTTTGTTTTCTTCCTACCAGCTGGTTTTATGATCTGTTGTTACTGTCGAATTCTGTTGAAGTTACGTAGACAATCAGATAATCAGCAGCCTGCTCGTGGTTTTGGTAAAACGCCATACGTCACCGTCAACAAAAATCTAATGTTTACGATGTTTATTGTTGTTGTTGCCTTCATTATCACTACAGCACCAAATTTCATTTTGTACTTAACATACGCTATTTGTCAGTGTTTTGATTATAGCACTATTATTGCGCACGAAATAACCGTGCTGCTTAGTACTAGTAATATGTGTGTTAATCCAATAATCTACGGGGCAAAGATGGAAGATTTCAAAAACGGCGTACGTGAAATTTGGCGTAGAATGCGAGAATGTGAGCTGTTGAAAAGGCACTAAAATGTTGTCATGAATTTTCAATTTATAAAATAACGCTTAGCTTATTATTCTATAACTGCTGGCAATTTGTAATAAAAGGAATAAGAGGGCGATTTTCTTTTGCTGTATATTGGGTATGAACTGTAACACTATCAATTTGGCCTAAAAGTGAATCTCTTGTAAAATCATATTTTTATTTTTCTTTTATTACAGCAAATAATATCGGTTATTATGTATTAAAATTATATGTCGGTGCGTTCGCAATATTGACATTAATACTCGAAACTTTATAGAAACAAGCTTGATTTGAACATTATAAACAATTAAACCTGACTTTTGTTTTAGTTTAAGTTTGATGTCCATCAGTAAGCCAGTATATAACTATGATATTGCACAAAAGATACCGAGAATCGGCTGACTGTAAATCTATATCCTGGTAAATGAATGAAATAAATAACAACAAATTTCGTACATCGTTTGATAATGATTGTTCAATACCTTATATGGTCATCTAACTTTATAGGCCTAGGCGGAACACAAACCAGAATTATTATTGAAACTTTAATAGAAACAAAATGTTTATAATATCGTGTAGATCTTAGTTTTGTAATTATTGTACTTTAACCTTGGCAAGCTCGAAAAAAAATGAGGGAGTAAATTGAAAACAAATTTAAAATACTAATGTTACCTTCGCTTGACAGTTACATTAAAACACTCTAGACAAACTGATAAAAGAATTAAATTTGAAAGAATGCTGTTTATCTAAAGACGACACACGATTTAGGCCAATTTACACAGACGAGCGGTAACGGCAAGCGGAAAACCGCGTAGCTTGTCCCACGTAGAATCTGTATCTATCCTGAGCGGAAACCCTTGTGTGTAAATGGTCATAAGGAATAACATAGATTCTATATTTGTATTACCGTTACCGCCGTTCGTCTGTGTAAATTGGCATTTACGATTATGTCTATATATACTTGACTACGACCTTTATTCCACTATTATTATACTTTACATTAATTTTTCAAATACGAACTTATTAGTTATTTATTTATAGGTGTAGGTTAATATCTGGACAATGCCATTCGTGTGGGTCTGTTAACAGTCACCCGAAATGAAACAGCCACGCAGTTTATTGTCACTAGACATAACACCGTACAAGAATCGACTGAAGAAGATAGCTAATGTTATCTTGGATGTTAGCACCAATTGCGAATGCGCAGCACACCAGAACCAGATATTCATTGAAACTTCAATAGAAACAAAACTGTTAATTTTATTGTGCGTATCTTCGTTACTTGTGAGTTGTCTAACTTCACTAATTAAGCTAGTCAATTGGCTGAATCTGGGGAATTAGGGGAAACCGTACATAGTTTCAAAACACTTGTCTTGAAATTATTACATTCTGTGGATAGTTCCTTGTATTTTCTGTTAACAATACACTCTCAGTGTCTCACAGAGTTAAGTTGAAACAATGGGTGAGTAGGGCTAGACTTGATTTCATTTAAAAGTGATTTAAGTTTTACTTTGCCTTGACCGTTACAATGTTGGTCTCTCTTTGCTTTAGGGTTGAATATTGGTTGATTGCTGTGTGTTAGTTAGTATACGATTCTCAGTGCTGTATCTCCTCATGCTACAGTATTTGAAGGGTTGGTTATGGTCTAATATAGGAGATACATGTAAAAAAACATGTGATGTTGTATTACCAAATATTCCTATATGATAGGCCTACTGGAGAAATATACAGTACCGAGAATCGGTGGGCTTTAGAACAAAATGTGGATCAACTGAATATAATTGACATAGTCCTTAAGTAAGTAATATGAGGAGATATAATTAAGTAGTGTAAATATAAATTAGAAGAAGGATGCGTTTAAAAGAGGTTTAGATTTATGTGTCTTTTGTGCTATTGTCATTTATAATGTGTATATTACAAATAACAGTATTTCTATTGGTTGTTTTAGACTATTTAATGATGGACGAAAATGATACTGCAAGTGGCACTCCTGGAACTGCTGCAACGGAAGAACTGCATGACGAAAGATGGCTGATAATTTTACGTTTTGTACTCATATGCATTGGAATTGTGCTTAATACTGGCGTCATTGTAGTTTTCCTGTACATAAAGATGTACAAGAAGTCTTTACTACATGGCTTAATATTTCAGCAGTCGTTTTTAGATCTATTTGTTTGCTGTATGTTCCTGTTCTTTTACAACCAGGACGCACCAGATGGAACAAGAGCTGGACGAGGCTTCTGCAAAGGTCGAGCGCTTTATTGGTTTGGAGTAATTGCGTCCATCTACAATCTTGTGATGATTACATTTGAGCGATATATTGCAGTGGTACATCCTATTACGTACAGAAACAGAAACATTGGCGGAAGATCCAGGCTCTTCTACACGATTCCTTACATTGTCGGTGTTTTACTCTCCTTCCATCTTGTCGTACTTTCTGAGGTGAATAAACAACAGAAGAGTGAATGTGTTATGTATAGCAAAGAATTCGGTCTTCTTTCCGGAATACTTCTTTTCGTGTTTGTGTTCTTCTTCCCGGTGTGTTTTATGATATTCTGCTATTGTCGAATCGTGTTTCAGATAGGCCTACGTCAAAGATCTCGAGAGAATCGACAACATGCTCCTGGTCTTAGTAGGAAAAAATACGTATCCGTGAAAAGAAATCTTGTATTCACGATGCTAATTGTTGTTGTTGCCTTCATTATCACTACAGCACCAAATTTCATTTTGTACTTAACATACGCTATTTGTCATTGCTTTGATTTCAGCGCTATGATTAAAAACGGAATAACAATACTAATAGGCACTCTTAATATGTGTGTTAATCCAATAATATACGGGGCAAAGATGGAAGATTTCAAAAACGGTGTGCGTGAAATTTGGCGTAAAATGCGAGACGCCAATGGTGAATCTAGTGTTGTCGATACGTCACAAAATATCATTTCAACTGTTTAACTTTTACCTGGTAGCGGATGGATTGGTCCTAGAAACGAAGACGGTGTGTGTCTATTGTTTGACTGAATAACCTGTAAATATACGCGGCAGATGCAGATGCTGTAGGCTACTGAACTAATGTTCTATAATTATATATTTCGCAGTGTATGTTTTAAAATTTTGGGGAAGGGGGAGGGGGTTGTTAGGTGGTACCCGCGTATGCTAGTATAACTGGTCATAAAACCAGATATAGAGTGCTTAGCAATGCGACATACTGTATAATTATTAAAATGCCATATGTAATATTTTAGTATAGGGCGAACTATTTAACGTTGAAAGACAATGCAGATTTACATTAAATAATATTGTCAAATTGTTATTTAAAAAATGCAATTACTATCTTTGTTTTTAAAACATGAGTTTCAGCCACGGTTCTGAATGCTAGATTCATAACAACTTTTACATGTTTACAGAAAAAAACATGAAACTTTAATATTTATTTATTCATTAAACTGTACATCCAATGATAATTGTCTATTTAAATACTAAATCGACTGTGTGAATTAGGCATAGGTATTAACCAACCACATCTTGCCTCTCGTGACTGTGCCACGGGCCGCCGCAACCCTGGATTGAGTTCATCATTAATTAGAGTTTATGACAAGTTTTGCGATGTAATCACCATAGCGCTTTTATGTTAACCTAAATTGTATTAGTTAAAGTTATTATTATAGTATAATCTAAAAACACCGGAAAAATAAAGGGAAATCCCCTTTTGCAATAGGGTACACTTTAAATATGTCTGTCTATTATATCTATTCACTGAGCTTTGTCTTTGTTAACTGTTTGTATGACATTCCAATGCAAAACAAAGCAAACTTAAGCTGTTGTACAAAGAATTCTTCAAAATTAAATACAATAATGTTTTGTCCTTGCCTCATAACCGCAACAGTGACATTCCAATCTAATCTAAGACAATTATAAAATAACTTTCGATGAAAACTATATCAACGCATTCATACAATCAAACATAATACATTCCGTGCTTCTTTTTCTGGCTAGTTTACAATAACGGTGACTTTAGGAGAGACATGCCTGACAGTCCAATCAAAAACAACAACACTTAACGGAAACTTTTCTTTGTACAAACGCATTATAAAATCAAATATAATTTATTACCCCTTATATACTGAGCAGTGTATGATTGTGACTGGAGTTAAATGCACGTACATTTCAAACGAAACTTGAGCTGAAATGGGTAATTATTGATATTTTTTTTTACAGGCTTTTGTATTTCTATAAAATTGGTAACAGCAGGGAAGATTACTCTTCCTCTTCCTTGATAACAGTACTATTTGAGATCATATTGAGGTAACGAAGCAGATAGTTTTACCATGGATTAAATAATTATTTAATCCATGGTTGGACTAGACTGTAACAGAGGTCCCAACGTTAAAAAAAGCGGGAGATCACGCAAAATATCGGTTAACTCCTGCGATTAGCGGGACACTTGGAAGTCTGCTTTAACTTTAGCTAACCAAAAATGCTTCCACTTTAAATTGTATTCTTGCGTCACGACTGTCGCAACCGTCTTGTATCCGTCGAATAATAATAATTTATAATAATTATTTCTTTAACCGTCTAATAGCAAGATTAAATTTATAATTCACAGATTCAATCATGTCAAACGAATCCGTCAACTTCACCATGCCAGTAGATCATCACCACGACCCAGTATGGCTGGTAGCGTTACGTTTTACCGTCGTAGGCATTGGAATCTTTCTTAATATTCTGGTCACTTTAGTATTCGTCTCCATAAAGATGTATAAGAAGTCTTTATTACATGGCTTAATCGTTCAGCAGTCGTTCTTAGATTTATTTGGTTGCTGTACGTTCCTGTTCTTTTACAACCAAGACGCACCAGATGGCGAATACGGAACAGTCTTCTGCAAAGCTCGAACACTGTTTTGGATCATAGCATCAACATCCACATATAACCTGGTGGTGATCACAATTGAACGGTACTTGGCAGTTGTGCATCCAATATGGTATAGATTCAGAAGCGAGGAGAATAAATCTATCTTGTTTTACATAATGTTTTACTTGATACCTTACATTATGGGCACTTTGATTCTTTTCCATCTTGGAATACTCGCAGAAGTAAACGAAGATTCACCAGGCGAGTGTCGCTATAATTACCCAAATCGTACAGTCAGCTACGTCTCTGGTATTTGTATCTTCTTGTTACTATTTTTCGTGCCGTCATCCATAATGATTTACTGCTATGGTGTGGTCATATGGACGGTGCGCAAACACGACATATTTCGGAAGAGTCTTCAGCTACAACAAAACCGCTACCAACAAACACAGAACCCGGAACTGAAGGAACAAAATTCACACGAGCAGAAAAAGTCGAAGCAGAAGTTGGAAAAACGCAATTCCACATCTCATATCTCCATGCACAGAAACCTGATTTTTACAATGCTTTTCGTGGTAATTGGGTTTATTTGCACTAGTTCACCAAACTTTACGCTGTATGTGGTTTATATCATCTGCCAATGTTTCGAATTTAGTACTATCGTTGGACACGAAATAACTGTTCTCATGTACACATCAAATATGTGTATTAACCCAATTATCTATGGCGCTAAGATGAGAGACTTTCGAAACGGCTTGGATCAGATTTGGCGTAAAATACATGGCCTAGCAAGACGAGACTTCCATCCAAATTCATCTCCGCGATCTCAGAGTAGTGGAGTGACTACCTCATCCTGTTGATACAGTACACGATTATCTGGCTAACCGTATAATGCAGCAGTAGTTCTGCTTAAAACTTTAAATTATTTAACCCGTACCAACGAAACGGATTGACTGTACCATTTTTTATATATAGTACACGTTTCCCGTTTTGTTACTTTTAAATCTGGTGATCTACTAAGTACATTTCACAGTCATCGTCGTACAATGGTACCGGTCGACGTCATGATTTTTCAGAAAAGGTGCGATATGTTATTGAGCCTTAAAATTAGTCTATGGTTTTTTTCAAATTCCAACGAATTTTCAACTATTATACAATTACTATTTATCCGGTTGGATAATTAACCAACCGTTATTATTGTTAGTTTAATGTAAAAATCTCAGCGCTTATTAAAATTAACATTATATTTTACTTAACTTATAGTATTTACAGAGGCGCTTCGATCAGTTACGGTAGATAATCAACTTTATGATTGTAAATAAAATTCAGATATTAAAGTGTATATACGTATATCAAATATCGAGTATGTTTTTTCCTTACAAAGAAAATAATTAACTATGTCAGTGAACTGCAAATTGACCTTTGACTGTTTTTGTTTGACGACTCAAGTAAGTATATATTAACCAACCGTTTTTGAAATGGTCTGAAGACCATTATAAATTTAGTAAATACAAAAGAAATATAAGGAAATGACGACTGCCTGTTGTATGGCAAAAAAAAATAAAAACTCCACTAAAGATAAATAATAGAAATAGTTGAATAAAAATGAGTAAATATATTTAGGAAGAATTAGGCCTATTGGTAATAAAATAAATAAACAGCGAATTTCACTATATCTAAGGATAATCAAAGATAAATTTGTAGTACACTTTTCACATGTTTTAATCACTTCTTTTTTTGTTGCCAACGGAATAACAAAATTACTGGAAAAATTATTTTAAAAACAAAACAACATGTTTAAGCACTTTTATTTACAAGTGTGTAAGCAATAACAACACGTGGGCAGTGAAATGGTAAGGTTATGTTTCATTCTACTCATACTATTTTTAGCAACGGTCAAGTTTATATTAATAATTTTAAAATATAATTTTTAATATATTGGAAGGTATAGCACTTTTTTTTACACAATAACAATGTAATCATACAGTTTTACATTCTCATAAATGATCTCTCAATATAATCTATTGAACACATACAACAAATGTCAGCATTCATGTGTCATGAACTTTGAACTTCGAACTTCTCATAGCTTTGCTTCATCAGAGACCACATTGACACGTACCCATGAATTATTCATGACACCACGCAAGTTCCATATCTGATGAATATTTTCTGGCATAGTGTTGGACCCCTCATCCCCTGGATAAAAAAATATCCAATTTTAAATATATTTGAAGGTTGTAGAAGATAAATTTTTACAAATCTAAGGGCCTGTTCAGACCGACAGAAACGGTAATCAGTAGTGTAACAGCTATGAACGCTCACTGGCTAAAACCAGGGGCCCGGAGCTTATTGGGGCCCCTGAGCAGTGCCCAGAGGAAAAAACAGGTATTAAAATATGTCGAAAACGGCTAAAAACGATTGAGGCCTCCAGCGTTGGAGGGCCACTTATGGTTCGTAAACCCAGGGCCTCAGGCTACGCCACTGAATGTAATATGTTCTTATATTGTTGTATTGTATCTGTCAACAAAATAAACTATGGGTTCGTTTCTGTTGTCTGAAATAAGACGTTGCCTCAGGGTGCTGTGGGCTGCGAAGGTTAATGCCCCAGCCTTCAACTTTCAATTCAAGTTTTTTCAACAGTTAAAGGTTACTATTTCACAACAAGCTTTTGTAATAATTTTGCTATTGTTGTGTAACGTGGCAGGTGACACAGTGTGTGTGGGTAACTGCTCTACCATACAGGCAAAATTTGGGGTTTCTTTTTTTAGAATAGCATTTCACATTCCATTAAAGATGGAAGCGGCGGGTTAATTGAATTAAATCTTACTCTAGAACAGTGAGGCGTTCAAAAATGAAGGTTTTATATTCGTTAGTTAGGGACAATATTTGAAATCCCTAGCTAAAAAGAACTGTTATATAACATTAACAATAAAATGGTTTTACTTACAAGCCCGGCAGATAATCTGACAGGGTGATGGCATAAACTTGACACTACATTCCCAGAATTCCCAGCTCCATTTTGTATCCATTTTAGGCAGATTCTGGGATGCTGTGAACATGTTGGCAACCTTCCAGCTCTTACCGCCATCAAAGGAAATATCAACACGTGTTATCCTACAAAATAACAATGAAATTAGCAATGAAATTAGCAATTAACATTTTTTGATAAACATTTGTTAAAGATATATTATCCACCTGAAAAATGGCCTATTCAAAATTGAATTTTATTTATTTGTATTTCTTGGACACAATACATCTTTAACCATGGATTTCCTCCATGCTTTAACCAAGTGCAAATTCTTACCATAAAGGCCATGTAGTGCAAGTGGCTAATTAAATACCCATTTCTGGCATTACTTTTGGAATAATACCAATATATACATACAAGTTTAGAAATATCAACAAATAAACAGAAATGTAGGGAAAAACACCGAGCATTCAATATCAACAGGATGCTAATAAACAAACAATACTGTAGACAATTCATGGTTGGTTGCCTTTTATAAGCTGTAAAGAATAATTTCTATTTTAATATTGTACTGTATTAACTCAATGGATTTCATGGTTAAGTTTATATTTACCACACATATTTAAGAATAAATAGGCAAAACAAAAATGAGGGGGAAACCCTGAATATTTCAACAAATGAAGAACAACATCAGTGGTGTAGAATGCAGAGGCCTGAGGCCCCTGGTTTAGGAAACCTAAGTGGCCCTCCTAGTTCCAACGTTTTTAGCCTTTTCGGCATATTTGAATGCCTGTTTTTTTCCTCTGGGCACTGTTCAGGCGCCCCCATCATCGTGTACATATATTTATTTTGATTATTTAAATTTAAATTCATTTTTCCTTATGATTTTGATATTATTTTGCCTGTTATCAGTTCTGTTAATTCCGCTTGTTTTAGGAGACATAATTTTGTTTTTGAAAGTTTCGATTTTTATCAAATTTGTTTTGATGTATTAATAAAAAATTTAATTATATGGGCACATCACATTTTGCTAGTGTAGACAGAGCTTAATTTCATTTCTTTGTTTTTGAGGAGTCCTTGCCCTATTCCCTGTTCACATCAATTCTCTGTCATCCAGTTAGCTCTCTAGCTGAATAATACCTCTATAGTTTAATTACAAAGTGGATTACATACTTTCTTCCACCGCCAGACAATGCGTAGCCCTTGACTGTGTAACTTGAACCCTTAGGAATCATCTCATTATCTCTAGGTTGCGTGATTGCTGCTTGTACATTCAGTTCTTGTATGGCTGGTGACTTATCCCACAATTCATCTACTGTATCCCAGTCAACCTACGCAGACAATAATGCAACATAGACAATATATTTTAAGAATAGAGCAGTGACGGATGCCATGCTATTTCAAAATAGGGGAGGAGTTGGGGTGGGGCATTAAAATTGTAAAAAGTGTTTGTGGAATGAGAGAATAATTTCATGAGTTGAAAGATAAACTGGGCTATTCAACAATCCTTCAACTCATGAAAATTATTTGTGTAATGTACCTCAGGCAGGAAAAGCTTGTAATCTTTCTTTTGGTAATAGTTGGTAGACTCATGCATCTGGATTGTAATAGTCTTCAGCCACTTTACACTCCTGACAGAAATCAAACAAGTAAATAATTAAAATATTCTATTTTTTAATCCTCAAATACAATACAAAAACAATCCGAAAAACGTTTTGAACTTGAACAGAACTTGAAATTTATTATCACAATTCATTAAATAAATAAATACAAAACATAGCACTTACCAAGTAATCCAAAATTTAAAAAGATACATAAAGAACAAATACACATTATTCGCCGAGCTGTGCAGACAATATTTACAAGTTCCAATATTTTAATTAAAGATGTATTGTCCCCCCGAAAAAATAATTCTTAAACATTTTGACCAAAAATTGGAGCAAAAAAAAATGTATTTACGTGAAATAGCTGTAATTTATAACAAAAAATAGTCCAATTGGCTGCCAGCCAATTTCTTTTTGGTTGAATTTAGCCATTTAGTTAGTCATTTTATAAGTGAAAACGTTATTTGTGATTAACTTTATTAAAACTACAAACAACCTATTCCATGTTAATTCATCTTCATTTTTTATGGTTTTGGCGGACAACACATCTGTAAGTATTTAAAATTTGTTCTTAAACTTTGTTGCGCCACAATATATTTTGGTTTTTTTTGACATGTGGATTTTTAACTCGTCTTACTTTTTATGTTTTGTTACGTCCTTGTTTATACTGCTTATGACGAAATAAAATTGATATTGAATGAGCAATCACACTGGTTTTGATAGTAAAAACAAAAAGTTAATGGTTGGAAAATAATATTACCTTGCTCCAATATACCCAGGAACAATCACTCGTACCGGGTAGCCATGATCTCGAGGTAACTCAGACCCATTCATCTATAAAAACATAATTTAGATCTGGGTCATAAAAAAAAAAAATTAGATATATTATATTAATAATCATCTTCCAATAAGATATAAAGTATAAACAAATGTCTAGGGAAATGGAATAAAAATATCTAGGGAAATGGAATACAAATATTGTGAAAATACTTTTTTACTAAAGCTTGTTTATTTTACTCTGTACCAGTAAATGCAGCACACAATACTTGTCTGCAGTCTGGTACTTATTTTAAAGTAGCACTTTGGCCAATGTATTTATCATTTAAACAAAACAAAAAAATTGACGGTATTGTATAAATATACCTTTTGGGAAAGAAATAACTGAACGGTTAGTTTCAGCTGGAATATCGATAAAATTGAATGAAAACATTATTTTTAAATAATAGTATTAAATATTTTACAGATAAAAGGCTGTTAAATATATATATTTTATAAGACCAGTTAAAATCAGATAAAGTTTTTCTGACTTATATGACCCCCTACCCCTCCCTCCTTTTTATTGTGGAAATAAATTAAATTGAAATTGAAAAATTGATCGATAGGAGTTAAGAAATATATTTAAACAAATGAATACACACAAATTTTATCTATGTACGATTGCCTTATGCAAAAAAGAATTCATTTAGACCAAATAGTAGTTATCTATTGTAAACTTCAATATGTTTACCAGAAGACGACTGTTTTTTAACATGCCTTCTTCAACTTTATCCTTGTATTTTTTTACCAACATTTTGTTAACTGTTTTTCTAACCTCTAACTAAATAAATATCACTTTGAATTGAACTGATTTTTTAAGCTGGCCAAGTGGTATCCATACTGTAAATTGTTCAAAATTCATGTTAAGTTGATTTTATTCTAATCTGCCTTTAATAGACAATAAACCTTATATTTTGTGTAGATTCATAGCATCGTTTTAGGCTGGTAGGCATGTCACAAAGGCTCATTCTTTCAATCCAGCTGTGTCGTCTTGTGGCAGGTTCGCCAGACTGCGTTCAGAATATTGTCCGAGCTTCTTGGAAAAGTTTGGTTTGCCAAAATTGCATTGCCGACGTCCATAAGACAACATTGGACAGCATTTGTTAGCTTCTTCGCTCTACAACATTTTTATCTTGTTACCGTAACATCAGTGTGAGTATATGCTATTTTTTTTACAAATAATTGCACAAAATTAAAAAATAGTAACATTGTTTGAAGTAGAGATTAATGCTATAATATAACAAAATAGCTAACTAACCTCCACAGCAAGAATCACATCTCCTCGTTTTTCTCTGTTTAATAAAAATGTAAATATAAAATAAACAAAAAGTCATACAGTATGGTAAACTCCCTAAAGGTTTCAAACCCCAAAAAACCTACCAAGGTCCAAAATGGTAAATAAAATTTGATGCCTTTTTAACCAAACACATAATTATGCCAAGTATATGATACTAGTGTACAGTACATATTGAGCTTGCCACAAAAAAAACCCATAGAAAAACTAATTATAAAGACCAGAAATTATTATAGATATTATATCTTAATATTATTATATGGAGACTGGTCACTTGGTTAAATTAATTACTGTTTGTATTAATTAATTAACAACAATTAATTGTGTTCGGTCTGATCATGATTTTAGACATTTTTCTGGATACCCTTTTTTTTGTAAATCATAGAAAGATTTCTCGACAAATTGAAAGCCACTCCAAAACAAAATTCTTGTGGTAAGACCATGTGTACATTTTGCCTGAAATAAACCATTGTACTTACAATGCTTTATGAAGAGGGATCGATGACCCATAGCCTCGCTTATCTTTGCATATGTCAATACCTTCAAAATCCACATGTAGCTGATCCCACAAACTCTCAAGCTGAATTTTAAAAAACATCATGATAAAGATTTTCTTTCAAATATGTTGTAGTCATACAGGCATATAGTGAATATATAATTATAACACATCATCGTTGTACAGAGTTCAGTTACTAGAAAAAATGATGCAAAATTAGAACATCAACAACTTTTATCAAGTTTTGTGCAATAATGTATATGTATTCTGTATATGAATTTTTGTTTGTTTGTTTTTTATTGTACTAATATTTGCCAATCTTTAAGATAAATTTCTATTTTTATTTATTATGATAATGGACAAATAAAGCATTTCAGTATTCAGTATTATATAACACCTAACTAAATTCCTGTCATTTGATTGGATGATTGTGGATCACATGGCGTGCAATAGTACATGTGGGAACAAGAAATTTATTGAAATTGGTCGAGGTTAATTTAATGAGCTTTATTTGAGTACAGTAATTAATACACAAGAAGGAATGATGCAAAACATACACAGCAATTGCGTGAACACAATTGTTAACAATGTACCATCTATCCCAATAATAGGGACTGTACACATTAGCACGAAAAGCAGCGGAGGACAGAAATTCAGACCCATATTCCGATAAACCACCAGTCTCCCATCCTGATGTGCAAAACACCTATTTCTTAATACTTACCTTCTCAATACCAGCCATGAATAACACATCACGCAGTCTAGGCCCCTTCCAAACAGCATTACTAATGGCTGCACATCCCCATCCAACACCCTACACAAATATATAGAAAAGATAGGCACATGACATCTTTAGCAATGTATTGCAATGATTATTTCAAATGGTCTAAAAGATGTAGACAATTTAGTAAAACCAGGAAGATTTCAATTTGGAAGGTGAAAAATTAAAATATTTATTATACTAAGTACAATATGTTAATCACTGCTACATTTATGTTTCGCTTTCTCACAAATTGTGAAGTAGCTAATACAATAAACAATGACCTTTAAAGCCTGTTTTCCTGTCGACGTTATTCGATGCTTTCGTTAACAATAATCAGCAATCTTCTACGTAAACATTGAAATGTTAACGATTGACAGGAAAAGGTACTTGCTATCGTTATCATTTCAACTTGATCGTTTTCAAACAATCGTCGTTGAACTGTTAACGATCAACGACGATAGCGTCGAAAAACCTCGACAGGAAAACAGGCTTTAGTTTAAATAGTTTTAAATAGCCATGTAAAGATAGTAAAACTAGGTAACAGACACCCAGAACAATGGAAATTGTTTTAATACATTATAAATTCTGATTTAAAAAACAAAATTTGACATATAAGGCCAGAATCAGTCAAGTTTATAAAGCGTTGAAGGTACTAACTCACCCGTACAGCTTTGATATCAGACATTTCGGTTCTTCTGTTGCCTGCACACTAAAAGTATAATCAAGTGGTTTGTTAAAGTCGAGTTAAATAGACATATATGCTAAACAAGCAAATGTTTAAAATCTAAGACAGCTTTTTGCAGTTTAATGCCTATTGTATACCAGCTTCTTAAAGCCTGGGATAGCAAAATACTATGATGGATAGAGCACCTTATGGAAACAGCACTATTATGGAAACTCTCGAGCTCTGTGTATCAGAGTTAATACATTATGCAGGACATTTTTCAAATGAAATTTCTGTGAATAAAGTTATTTAAAATGTATTGCGTTAATGTATTATGACTCTATGGAGTAAATTCAGGTACTGTGACCTCATTTAGAGTTTGCTTTAATAACGGGTTACGTAAGCTACTGAAGTTACATAGTTATAATAGCGTAAGCATGATGTTTGTAACGAATAACATTTCCCACTTTCTATGAATATTGGAGGAATTCCGTTCATAATTTTTAAGAGCAGAAATCATGACAGTTGTAATGTTTGATTAAAAAAATAGTTGTTAAACTTTTTTGTGGAAGTTGCTTTTATTAATTACCTGGTGAAATTGTTTTTCTCTTATTGTTTTGTATGATTTGTATATGGATGTATTATCCGAAATAAAGGAAATGAATGAATAGCAAAAGTAGTTTCTCCCATGGATAAAATTACAAGTAAGTGTGCAATCAGATGTTGGGATGAAATATTATTAAAATTGATCAAGGGTGTTTATTCAATACACTTTTATAGTACAGTTAATACTTTTATTTACCATCAGTGTTGCCATGACAGTGTGTTGAGGAAAACTGTGCTTTAGTTCCCATATTGAAAATTTGCAATGACGAGCTATCAATCCTTCAACTGATAATCTATAAAATAAGAAAAAAAATGGTATTAACACATCTGAGAGTGTAGCCATGCCATTTTACTCATTCCATGGTTCTGGTGGTAGAACGAGTCTTCTCAGATAAGGCAGGGCCGTAGCCAGCATGAGGCAGACAATGCGCTCGTCTCGTCTGAAATTTT
This sequence comes from Antedon bifida, assembly GCF_963402885.1. Taxonomy (NCBI): domain Eukaryota; kingdom Metazoa; phylum Echinodermata; class Crinoidea; order Comatulida; family Antedonidae; genus Antedon; species Antedon bifida. The sequence continues at coordinate 8,563,383 of NC_136226.1, read as the reverse complement.
CAACTTTCTCACTACTCACTCCAATTCCCCAGTAGATCGTCATATTTTATATTAATAATGATATTTAAAGCATTTTTGCCTCGTCTGTTTTTAACCTCTACCTACGGCCTTGTAAAGACTATAAACCGTAGGTCCTTTGTACACATTTGGCTCCTGTGCAGTTTAGAACCTAGTACTGTACACCTTTCATAAACATTCATTTGTATAACAATTTATATGAAAAAAATGTAATGTAAAATAATGTAATGTAAAATAATGTAATGTTTCTAGTAAAATCTATATTGATACTGTGGTTGTGTTTGTACAATGATTTGTAACACAAACTAGGCCATAAAAAAACTAAGCAACTAACTAGCTAACTCTTACTTATATGATGCTTCATCTATCAACGGTACTGGCGCATGGTTCCGTACGTAGAATTTATCATTTGCTGTTACAAAGTGCTCCCTTAGGATAGCTACTGGGGGTTCTGCATTGAATGGTGTAGTCTGGTTAATAGTGAAGTCACTGGCTCTGCTTGGTTCCTTGTTGTAATCACTTGCTGCCATCTATTCTCTTCTTAGTCTTAATTTCAGTACACCTGTAGGCCAGTAAATGATATAAATTATCCCATCAAAATAATATTTACTGATAATAATAGAGGCTTTTTACACCTTTTTGGAATATACAGTACTGTATGTGGTAACTTAATTCAAATACTGTAAGAATTTTATACCTCCATGACCTAACTATGACCTAATCAGCTTATCTTGATTCTTATTTACTACTCTACTGTACTTAATTATTTTAGCTGTAGACAACAATATCCAAACAAAACTGGAAAGGCACAAGGAGAAATTGATGAGTAGACGACATCACCCTAGTTCTATTCATATCCTAGGCCTACAAGTAAATACCAATTCGATTGACGAGCTCGAGCTGGATGGCTCATTCAGTGACAGGTATATTATGTAGTTGTTTTTTGATAACAGAGAACTATCACTTATGCCATCCTCGTATATAATTAATTTCGTACGAAAAACACATTTAATTGATTATATCATTAGGTAGAGTATCATTCTTATAATTAATTATCAGTAATATATATAATTTTTGAAATGTTAGGGATATATTTTAAAATAACTATAAATAGATATATAATTTCACAAACACGAGATTATCTTTTCTGCCTGAAACCTAGGCCCTAGCTAGGCCTCCTCCTCCTCTGCTCTCACTTCGTTCGTTTCGCTACCTGATCCGTGCAGGCCTAGCCTAGGCCTAGGCTAGACCAAAGATCGTATAGCGCCACGTAGTGGCGCTATACGATCTTTGGGCTAGACTGGATATTAAGATTGCAAGCCAAAAAGGTAGATTTAGAAGCATATTTTATTGATTACCCATCATAAGTGTCGCCCTTAACAGATAGTTAAGCTATGTTTGTAGGTCATAGCTTATTTTAGACAATATTTTAGCCTCCAAAAAGGGCAGATTAGTTAGGCCTAGGCCTAGCCTAGCTAGGCTAGGAGGCCTAGGCCTAGGCCTAGCCTAGCTAGGCCTAGGTAGGCTAGCATCTCTCTACTCTAGCTAGTAGCCTAGGTAGGCCTAGTACTAGTACTACTAGGCATATAGCCTAGGCCTACTACTAGGGCTAGTCTAGCTACCCTAGCCTAGGGCCTAGATAGGCCTAGTAGTAGTACTAGCCTAGTAGGCTACTACTAGGGTAGTACTACTACTACTAGGCCTAGCTAGGCTAGGCCCACCTGGTTAGGCCCTACTAGGGAACTGGTAGCTTATAAGTACTAGTTACTAGCTAATAAGTAGCTAGGCTAGTCCTAGGCTAGCCTCTAGCTAGCTCTATGTATTCTAGTTTTTAGGGCCTAGGCCTAGACTAGTTTATTAGGCCTTAGTTTAGGCTGATTATGCCTGCCTAGGCCTAGTTAAATAAATAGGCATATAACCAGGCTCAGTCTAAACACTCTAGGCCTATCTATATGAGACCTGTGCTATTAATTATAGGACTAGGCCTAGGGCCTTGCTAGCTAGCCAGCAGAATGGTATAGAGAGGCATAGGCCTAGCTAGGGGTAGGCTGGGGGTCATAGACAGCCTATCTATATAAAATGTTAGTGTGTAAGTTGATTTCATTGCTAATGGCAAGGTATTAGGCCTGTTTATTTTCAGGTTGAAAACAATGGATAAAGAGAGATTCAATTCTACAACAAAAGAGACAAAAGTCAAACTCAAACTGATAATTAACAATGTTTCCAGTTAATTAATGTTAATTATTTTAATAGATTGTAGTGACCCTAACTACCTTACTGTTTGTGTATGGCTGTAATATTATATTAAATGTCATCACAATTAGTAAGGTTGTGAGGCTTCACAATTTCAAACAACTCATCTTGTGTCTCTTCTTCATGTGGATGGATTAAAAAATACTGTGAGTATTGTACAGAAAAACAAACTCTTTATATGAATATATCATCATCAATCACAATATCAAATATGATCAGTGTAGTCAAAATTTGATAAGTTAGCATGCATCTTATAATATCTACATCATCAATAATTAATACTCTACATCACATTGTTGGATATGATCAGTGTAGTCATAATTTGATAACTGAGCACGCATCTTTTAATATCTACCTCATCAATAATTATTATTAATAATCTATATCTCATTGTTCGATATGATCAGTGTAGTCAGAATTTGATAACTGAGCACGCATCTTTTAATATCTACCTCATCAATAATTATTATTAATAATCTATATCACATTGTTCGATATGATCAGTGTAGTCAGAATTTGATAACTGAGCATGCATCTTTTAATATCTACCTCATCAATAATTATTATTAATAATCTATATCTCATTGTTCGATATGATCAGTGTAGTCAGAATTTGATAACTGAGCACGCATCTTTTAATATCTACCTCATAAATAATTATTATTAATAATCTATATCACATTGTTCGATATGATCAGTGTAGTCAGAATTTGATAACTGAGCACGCATCTTTTAATATCTACCTCATCAATAATTATTATTAATAATCTATATCACATTGTTCGATATGATCAGTGTAGTCAGAATTTGATAACTGAGCACGCATCTTTTAATATCTTCATCATCAATAATTATTATTAATAATCTATATCACATTGTTGGATATGATCAGTGTAGTCAGAATTTGATAACTGAGCACGCATCTTTTAATATCTACCTCATCAATAATTATTATTAATAATCTATATCACATTGTTGGATATGATCAGTGTAGTCAGAATTTGATAACTGAGCACACATCTTTTAATATCTACCTCATCAATAATTATTATTGATAATCTATATCACATTGCTCGATATGATCAGTGTAGTCATAATTTGATAACTGAGCACGCATCTTTTAATATCTACCTCATCAATAATTAATATTAATAATCTATATCACATTGTTGGATATGATCAGTGTAGTCAGAATTTGATAACTGAGCACGCATCTTTTAATATCTACCTCATCAATAATTATTATTAATAATCTATATCACATTGTTCGATATGATCAGTGTAGTCAGAATTTGATAACTGAGCATGCATCTTTTAATATCTACCTCATCAATAATTATTATTAATAATCTATATCTCATTGTTCGATATGATCAGTGTAGTCAGAATTTGATAACTGAGCACGCATCTTTTAATATCTACCTCATAAATAATTATTATTAATAATCTATATCACATTGTTCGATATGATCAGTGTAGTCAGAATTTGATAACTGAGCACGCATCTTTTAATATCTACCTCATCAATAATTATTATTAATAATCTATATCACATTGTTCGATATGATCAGTGTAGTCAGAATTTGATAACTGAGCACGCATCTTTTAATATCTGTTTCATCAATAATTATTATTAATAATTTATATCACATTGTTGGATATGATCAGTGTAGTCATAATGTTATAACTGAGCACCCATCTTTCAATAACTACCTCATCATTAATTAATATTAATAATCTATATCACACTGTTGGATATGATCTGTTTAGTTTTTTAATATATACCTTATCAATAATTATTATTAATAATCTATGTCACATTGTTCGATATGATCAGTGTAGTCATAATTTGATAACTGAGCACGCATCTTTTAATATCTACCTCATCAATAATTAATATTAATAATCTATATCACATTGTTGGATATGATCAGTGTAGTCATAATTTGATAACTGAGCACGCATCTTTTAATATCTACCTCATCAATAATTAATATTAATAATCTATATCACATTGTTCGATATGATCAGTGTAGTCATAATTTGATAACCGAGCACGCATATTTTAATATCTACCTCATCAATAATTAATATTAATAATCTATATCGCATTGTTCGATATGATCAGTGTAGTCATAATTTGATAACTGAGCATGCATCTTTTAATATCTACCTCATCAATAATTATTATTAATAATCTATATCACATTGTTGGATATGATCAGTGTAGTCATAATTTGATAACTGAGCAAAAATCTTTTAATATAGATACATCATCATTAATTAATATTAATAATCTTTATCATACTGTTGGATATGATCTGTTTAGTTTTTTAATATCTACCTTATCAATAACTATTAATAATATCCTATATCACAATGTTGGATATGATCAGTGTAGTCATAGTTTGATAACTGAGCACGCATCTTTTAATATCTACCTCATCAATAAGTAATATTAATAATCTATATCACATTGTTCGATATGATCAGTGTAGTCATAATTTGATAACTGAGCACGCATCTTTTAATATCTACCTCATCAATAATTATTATTAATAATCTATATCACATTGTTAGATGTGATCAGTGTAGTCAGAATTTGATAACTGAGCACGCATCTTTAAATATCTACCTCATCAATAATTATTATTAATATCTTATATCACATTGTTCGATATGATCAGTGTAGTCATAATTTGATAACTGAGCACGCATCTTTTAATATCTACCTCATCAATAATTATTATTAATAATCTATATCACATTGTTGGATATGATCAGTGTAGTCATAATTTGATAACTGAGCACGCATCTTTTAATATCTACCTTATCAATAACTATTAATAATATCCTATATCACAATGTTGGATATGATCAGTGTAGTCAGAATTTGATAACTGAGCATGCATCTTTTAATATCTACCTCATCAATAATTAGCATTGATATCATATATCACATTGTTGGATATGATCAGTGTAGTCATAATTTGATAACTGAGCACCCATCTTTCAATATCTATTTTATCAATAATTATTATTAATAATCTATATCACATTGTTGGATATGATCAGTGTAGTCATAATTTGATAATTGAGCAAAAATCGTTTAATATAGATACATCATCATTAATTAATATTAATAATCTCTATCATACTGTTGGATATGATCTGTTTAGTTTTTTAATATCTACCTTATCAATAACTACTAATAATATCCTATATCACAATGTTGGATATGATCAGTGTAATCATAGTTTTGATAACTTTGATATAATCAATATTAAATGGTTTGAATGATGTTTGTGGGGTGTTTTTTTAAAGTTTGCATTAAATTTACGCAGTTTAAATGGTAAAATCTGTAAATTTATCCAAAATTGACATTTTTCACCCTAAAAAATCAAACCTAGAGCTATTTCAATAAAATTATTTCATAAATTGTCTTCTTTTACAGTTCTAGTAGTGATATAATCAATATTAAGTGGTTTGAATGATGTTTGTGGGGTGTTTTTTTTAAGTTTGCATTAAGTTTATGCAGTTTACATGGTAAAATCTGTAAATTTATCCAAAATTGACATTTTTCACCCTAAAAAATCAAACCTAGAGCTATTTCAATAAAATTATTTCATAAATTGTCCTTTTTTATAGTTATAGCAGTGGTATAATCAATATTAAGTGGTTTGGATGATGTTTGTGGGGTGTTTTTTTAAAGTTTGCACAGTTTACATGGTAAAATCTGTCAATTTATCCAAAATTGACATTTTTCACCCTAAAAAATCAAACCTAGAGCTATTTCAATAAAATTATTCCATAAATTGTCCTCTTTTATAGTTCTTGTAGTGGTATAATCAATATTAAGTTGTTTGGATGATGTTTGTGGGTGTTTTTTTAAAGTTTGCATTAAATTTACGCAGTTTAAATGGTAAAATCTGTAAATTTATCCAAAATTGACATTTTTCACGCTAAAAAGTCAAACTTAGAGCTATTTCAATAAAATTATTTCATAAATTGTCTTCTTTTACAGTTCTAGTAGTGATATAATCAATATTAAGTGGTTTGAATGATGTTTGTGGGGTGTTTTTTTTAAGTTTGCATTAAGTTTATGCAGTTTACATGGTAAAATCTGTCTATTTATCCAAAATTGACATTTTTCTCCCTAAAAAATCAAACCTAGAGCTATTTCAATAAAATTATTTCATAAATTGTCCTCTTTTATAGTTATAGCAGTGGTATAATCAATATTAAGTGGTTTGGATGATGTTTGTGGGGTGTTTTTTTAAAGTTTGCACAGTTTACATGGTAAAATCTGTCAATTTATCCAAAATTGACATTTTTCACCCTAAAAAATCAAACCTAGAGCTATTTCAATAAAATTATTCCATAAATTGTCCTCTTTTATAGTTCTTGTAGTGGTATAATCAATATTAAGTTGTTTGGATGATGTTTGTGGGTGTTTTTTTAAAGTTTGCATTAAATTTACGCAGTTTAAATGGTAAAATCTGTAAATTTATCCAAAATTGACATTTTTCACGCTAAAAAGTCAAACTTAGAGCTATTTCAATAAAATTATTTCATAAATTGTCTTCTTTTACAGTTCTAGTAGTGATATAATCAATATTAAGTGGTTTGAATGATGTTTGTGGGGTGTTTTTTTTAAGTTTGCATTAAGTTTATGCAGTTTACATGGTAAAATCTGTCTATTTATCCAAAATTGACATTTTTCTTCCTAAAAAATCAAACCTAGAGCTATTTCAATAAAATTATTTCATAAATTGTCCTCTTTTATAGTTCTAATAATGATATAATCAATATTAAGTGGTTTGGATGATGTTTGTGGGGTTTTTTTTAAAGTTTGCACAGTTTACATAGTAAAATCTATAAATTTATCCAAAATTGGCATTTTTCACTCCAAAAAAGTCAACCTTAGAGCTATTTCAATAAATTGATTTCAAAAATTGTCTTCTTTTACAGTTCTAGTAGTGATATAATCAATATTAAGTGGTTTGAATGATGTTTGTGGGGTGTTTTTTTTAAGTTTGCATTAAGTTTATGCAGTTTACATGGTAAAATCTGTAAATTTATCCAAAATTGACATTTTTCACCCTAAAAAATCAAACCTAGAGCTATTTCAATAAAATTATTTCCTAAATTGTCCTCTTTTATAGTTCTAGCAGTGGTATAATCAATATTAAGTGGTTTGGATGATGTTTGTGGGGTGTTTTTTTAAAGTTTGCACAGTTTACATGGTAAAATCTGTAAGTTTATCCAAAATTGACATTTTTCACCCTAAAAAATCAAACCTAGAGCTATTTCAATAAAATTATTTAATAAATTGTCCTCTTTTATAGTTCTAGCAGTGGTATAATCAATATTAAGTGGTTTGAATGATGTTTGTGGGGTGTTTTTATTAAAGTTTGCATTAAGTTTGCACAGTTTACATGGTAAAATCTGTCAATTTATCTAAAATTGACATTTTAAAACACAAACTAGGTCAGAAGCTTGTAAAAACCGAGACCAATGACATTTAAAACAACTCCTACTTAAAATTCCCTACTTATACAGTACAGCAGCTTTTCGGATTGGCTGCAAGTTTAGTTTTCTGTTCCTTCATCAGAAATGGTACAACTAATTATTAATCAACAAGATTACTGGATTCTTTAGTATTTCTGACACATTTCCTTTTTAATTGAATTATTAATGTAATGGAAATTCGTCATAGGCCTATTATAGCAACATATCATTTCTGGAAGAGTATTAATACGTGTACGTCTGTATAGATCGATGTTAAAACACACGTCCTCATTTATCAAATTATTCATTCACTGCAAATTTATTCTGTTAAGAAGAACTGGGACCCTCAATAGAAGCCAATACATATGAAACATAAAAAGATATGGAATATTTTTATTTTTACAACGGCACACGTTCATCATAAACGATGCGTTCTTAAAAGTATAAATTTAAACAGCAAACGGATACAAATCAATAGGGTGATTAGGAACAAAAGAATAACACATTTTCAAAACCCATCGACTCGATCTCTCGTATACATTAAATTTAACAAAACCACACTGATCATATCCAACATTAAGTATTAATAATTATTATTGATTAGGTAGATATTAAAAGATGCGTTATATCAAATTATGAATACACAGATCATATCCAACAATGTGATATATATTATTAATAATAATTATTGATGAAGTAGATATTTAAAGATGCGTGCTTAGTTATCAAATTATGACTACACTGATTATATCCAACAATGTGATAGAGATTGTTAATAATAATTATTGATGAGGTAGATATTTAAAGATGCGTGCTCAGTTATCAAATTATGACTACACTGATCATATCCAACAATGTGATATAAGATATTAATAATAATTATTGATGAGGTAGATATTAAAAGATGCGTGCTCAGTTATCAAATTCTGACTACACTGATCATATCGAACATTGAGATATAGATTATTAATAATAATTATTATAGAGTTAGATATTAAAAGATGCGTGCTCAGTTATCAAATTATGACTACACTGATCATATCCAACAATGTGATATATATCAATGCTAATTATTGATGAGGTAGATATTAAAAGATGCGTGCTCAGTTATCAAATTCTGACTACACTGATCATATACAACAATGTGATATAGATTATTAATATTAATTATTGATGAGGTAGATATTAAAAGATGCGTCCTCAGTTATCAAATTATGACTACACTGATCATATCGAGCAATGTGATATAGATTATCAATAATAATTATTGATGAGGTAGATATTAAAAGATGCGTGCTCAGTTATCAAATTCTGACTACACTAATCATATCCAACAATGTGATATAGATTATTAATAATAATTATTGATGAGGTAGATATTAAAAGATGCGTGCTCAGTTATCAAATTCTGACTACACTGATCATATCGAACAATGTGATATAGATTATTAATAATAATTATTGATGATGTAGATATTAAAAGATGCGTGCTCAGTTATCAAATTCTGACTACACTGATCATATCGAACAATGTGATATAGATTATTAATAATAATTATTGATGAGGTAGATATTAAAAGATGCGTGCTCAGTTATCAAATTCTGACTACACTGATCATATCCAACAATGTGATATAGATTATTAATATTAATTATTGATGAGGTAGATATTAAAAGATGCGTGCTCAGTTATCAAATTATGACTACACTGATCATATCGAACAATGTGATATAGATTATTAATAATAATTAGTGATGATGTAGATATTAAAAGATGCGTGCTCAGTTATCAAATTCTGACTACACTGATCATATCGAACAATGTGATATAGATTATTAATAAAAATTATTGATGAGGTAGATATTAAAAGATGCGTGCTCAGTTATCAAATTCTGACTACACTGATCATATCGAACAATGTGATATAGATTATTAATAATAATTATTGATGAGGTAGATATTAAAAGATGCGTGCTCAGTTATCAAATTCTGACTACACTGATCATATCGAACAATGAGATATAGATTATTAATAAGTATTATTGATGATGTAGATATTAAAAGATGCGTGCTCAGTTATCAAATTCTGACTACACTGATCATATCGAACAATGTGATATAGATTATTAATAATAATTATTGATGAGGTAGATATTAAAAGATGCGTGCTCAGTTATCAAATTATGACTACACTGATCATATCCAACAATGTGATATAGATTGTTAATAATAATTATTGATGAGGTAGATATTAAAAGATGCGTGCTCAGTTATCAAATTCTGACTACACTGATCATATCGAGCAATGTGATATAGATTATCAATAATAATTATTGATGAGGTAGATATTAAAAGATGCGTGCTCAGTTATCAAATTCTGACTACACTGATCATATCCAACAATGGGATATAGATTATTAATAATAATTATTGATGAGGTAGATATTGAAAGATGCGTGCTCAGTTATCAAATTCTGACTACACTGATCATATCCAACAATGTGATATAGATTATTAATAATAATTATTGATGATGTAGATATTAAAAGATGCGTGCTCAGTTATCAAATTCTGACTACACTGATCATATCGAACAATGTGATATAGATTATTAATAATAATTATTGATGAGGTAGATATTAAAAAATGCGTGCTCAGTTATCAAATTCTGACTACACTGATCATATCGAACAATGTGATATAGATTATTAATGATAATTATTGATGAGGTAGATATTAAAAGATGCGTGCTCAGTTATCAAATTCCGACTACACTGATCATATCGAACAATGAGATATAGATTATTAATAATAATTATTGATGAGGTAGATATTAAAAGATGCGTGCTCAGTTATCAAATTATGACTACACTGATCATATCCAACAATGTGATATAGATTATTAATAATAATTATTGATGAGGTAGATATTAAAAGATGCGTGCTCAGTTATCAAATTATGACTACACTGATCATATCCAACAATGTGATATATGATATCAATGCTAATTATTGATGAGGTAGATATTAAAAGATGCGTGCTCAGTTATCAAAATATGACTACACTGATCATATCCAACAATGTGATATATGATATCAATGCTAATTATTGATGAGGTAGATATTAAAAGATGCGTGCTCAGTTATCAAATTCTGACTACACTGATCATATCCAACAATGTAATATAGATTATTAATATTAATTATTGATGAGGTAGATATTAAAAGATGCGTGCTCAGTTATCAAATTCTGACTACACTGATCATATCGAACAATGTGATATAGATTATTAATAATAATTATTGATGATGTAGATATTAAAAGATGCGTGCTCAGTTATCAAATTCTGACTACACTGATCATATCGAACAATGTGATATAGATTATTAATATTAATTATTGATGAGGTAGATATTAAAAGATGCGTGCTCAGTTATCAAATTCTGACTACACTGATCATATCGAACAATGTGATATAGATTATTAATAATAATTATTGATGATGTAGATATTAAAAGATGCGTGCTCAGTTATTAAATTCTGACTACACTGATCATATCGAACAATGTGATATAGATTATTAATAATAATTATTGATGAGGTAGATATTAAAAAATGCGTGCTCAGTTATCAAATTCTGACTACACTGATCATATAGAACAATGTGATATAGATTATTAATGATAATTATTGATGAGGTAGATATTAAAAGATGCGTGCTCAGTTATCAAATTCCGACTACACTGATCATATCGAACAATGAGATATAGATTATTAATAATAATTATTGATGAGGTAGATATTAAAAGATGCGTGCTCAGTTATCAAATTATGACTACACTGATCATATCCAACAATGTGATATAGATTATTAATAATAATTATTGATGAGGTAGATATTAAAAGATGCGTGCTCAGTTATCAAATTATGACTACACTGATCATATCCAACAATGTGATATATGATATCAATGCTAATTATTGATGAGGTAGATATTAAAAGATGCGTGCTCAGTTATCAAATTCTGACTACACTGATCATATCCAACAATGTGATATAGATTATTAATATTAATTATTGATGAGGTAGATATTAAAAGATGCGTGCTCAGTTATCAAATTCTGACTACACTGATCATATCGAACAATGTGATATAGATTATTAATAATAATCATTGATGATGTAGATATTAAAAGATGCGTGCTCAGTTATTAAATTCTGACTACACTGATCATATCGAACAATGTGATATAGATTATTAATAATAATTATTGATGAGGTAGATATTAAAAAATGCGTGCTCAGTTATCAAATTCTGACTACACTGATCATATAGAACAATGTGATATAGATTATTAATGATAATTATTGATGAGGTAGATATTAAAAGATGCGTGCTCAGTTATCAAATTCCGACTACACTGATCATATCGAACAATGAGATATAGATTATTAATAATAATTATTGATGAGGTAGATATTAAAAGATGCGTGCTCAGTTATCAAATTATGACTACACTGATCATATCCAACAATGTGATATAGATTATTAATAATAATTATTGATGAGGTAGATATTAAAAGATGCGTGCTCAGTTATCAAATTATGACTACACTGATCATATCCAACAATGTGATATATGATATCAATGCTAATTATTGATGAGGTAGATATTAAAAGATGCGTGCTCAGTTATCAAATTCTGACTACACTGATCATATCCAACAATGTGATATAGATTATTAATATTAATTATTGATGAGGTAGATATTAAAAGATGCGTGCTCAGTTATCAAATTCTGACTACACTGATCATATCGAACAATGTGATATAGATTATTAATAATAATTATTGATGATGTAGATATTAAAAGATGCGTGCTCAGTTATCAAATTCTGACTACACTGATCATATCGAACAATGTGATATAGATTATTAATATTAATTATTGATGAGGTAGATATTAAAAGATGCGTGCTCAGTTATCAAATTCTGACTACACTGATCATATCGAACAATGTGATATAGATTATTAATAATAATTATTGATGAGGTAGATATTAAAAGATGCGTGCTCAGTTATCAAATTATGACTACACTGATCATATCGAGCAATGTGATATAGATTATCAATAATAATTATTGATGAGGTAGATATTAAAAGATGCGTGCTCAGTTATCAAATTCTGACTACACTGATCATATCCAACAATGGGATATAGATTATTAATAATAATTATTGATGAGGTAGATATTAAAAGATGCGTGCTCAGTTATCAAATTCTGACTACACTGATCATATCCAACAATGTGATATAGATTATTGATAATAATTATTGATGATGTAGATATTAAAAGATGCGTGCTCAGTTATCAAATTCTGACTACACTGATCATATCGAACAATGTGATATAGATTATTAATAATAATTATTGATGAGGTAGATATTAAAAGATGCGTGCTCAGTTATCAAATTCTGACTACACTGATCATATCGAACAATGTGATATAGATTATTAATAATAATTATTGATGAGGTAGATATTAAAAGATGCGTGCTCAGTTATCAAATTCTGACTACACTGATCATATCGAACAATGAGATATAGATTATTAATAATAATCATTGATGAGGTAGATATTAAAAGATGCGTGCTCAGTTATCAAATTCTGACTACACTGATCATATCCAACAATGTGATATAGATTATTAATAATTATTGATAATGTAGATATTAAAAGATGCGTGCTCAGTTATCAAATTCTGACTACACTGATCATATCGAACAATGTGATATAGATTATTAATAATAATTATTGATGAGGTAGATATTAAAAGATGCGTGTTCAGTTATCAAATTCTGACTACACTGATCATATCGAACAATGTGATATAGATTATTAATAATAATTATTGATGAGGTAGATATTAAAAGATGCGTGCTCAGTTATCAAATTCTGACTACACTGATCATATCGAACAATGAGATATAGATTATTAATAATAATTATTGATGAGATAGATATTAAAAGATGCGTGCTCAGTTATCAAATTATGACTACACTGATCATATCCAACAATGTGATATATGATATCAATGCTAATTATTGATGAGTTAGATATTAAAAGATGCGTGCTCAGTTATCAAATTCTGACTACACTGATCATAATACTGTACACATAGTCCTATGCAATTAGACATTGATTTAGTAGTACTACATATCATTTGTTATATTAAGAATGTTGTTTCAGTGTTATTAAAATACTTATCGAATTTTTAAAAAAATAAAAATATTAGTTTTGGTACCTATACATTTATATATTATAATAATATGCTAGATTTTATAATAATGTGATCTTTATTACAACTAAGAAACAATTATATACGAGGATGATACACACTGATAGCTCTCAGTTATCAAAAAACGACTACACAATATAGCTCTCAGTGATGATGATGTGGTGATGAGGCCATGACGTGGGGTTGCAGAAAAAAAAACCGGAAAGTACAAAAAAAAAGACTATTTACCGGAAAACAAATACCAGAAGAAACCGGAAAGTGCAAAAAAAAGACTATTTACCAGAAAAAATACCGAAAATTACCAAAAAAAATGGAAAAGGTAGAATTGTGCAGTTGGGTTTTGTTGTGGTGCAGTTGATTTTCTGATTTCTGAATGCTGCCCTCTATACATTTATTTAATTGATTTGTATGATGTGCGCGCATTGCAGTAACTAAAGCTTTCTACTTTGATAAATTAATACGGGGTTTAATTAAGTTTATTTCATTTACCATATACAATTAGAAATAATAAAATGTAAAATGTCCATGTATTCACATAGATGCTTAAAGTATAAATATTTGTTTATGCTTCACATCTCTAAATGAAATATCATTTCACGAAATGAAAGTACATTCTTTTATTTGTGGCAGAATGAGACTATTTTTTTTTATTATTTAAGATGTTTGAATGAGATGAGAAAGACCTTCACCGGTACAGTAGTCTACGGACTGTGGACTATCCTTGTTAACACCAAATTTACTTCTGACGTGTTTCTTTGATTTGATACGAAATGGTAGTGGTATTTCAAAATGTAATTGGCTGTTATTTATGATGACATTTAATTATGTATTATTCCAGGTGAAAAAAAATGTAGCACATAGCAAGAGCAAGACAACTATCATCAAAGGGAGTGTTCTCCAACTCTAGACAACAAACAATTAATGCAATCATTATTTAATTAAATAACATTTAGATTACCTGGGGCGGATCCAGACATTTTTAAGGCGGGGTCCACCGATAAAAAGTTTTAAGTTATTAGTGTGTTCCCGAATGAAAATGATAGCATATTTAAGTTTCCTCGATTGAGTTTAATTTATAGATGTGATAAAATTTAATACAAAACAAAGTAAAGGTATACACTTCTTTTTGTGAGTATGCTATTTATTTGCTTGGAGTATTATGATATTCCGTAATAAAAATATGAATTATGAACATGAAGACTCTTTGGTGGTTTTGTGATCTAACTGTCTATGAATAATAGAGAACCATGTATAATGTTAAAAGTATAGTCTGAATATAATGTAAAAGCTTTGGAAAAAAGTGATGGAGTGTTGAAGTAGTATGACTGAGTATTAGCGTGTTTTATTCTATAGTACAAGAGTATGCCCTACGAATTTAAACATAAATCAATTTATAGGACGCACACTTTGCATTGGTGTTAAAAGTTTGGGACTAAATTATTATATTATATGCAAAGTACAGATATGATGACGTAGGGCCTATATAACAAAGGACCATGGACCATGGAGTGTCAATTCAAATTGGTTGATAAACTCGGAGTTTGTTTGGAAAAAAACTGTACAATCTTGTCTAGATGATGAGGAATCCTCAACAACAAAAACAGGGATGTGGACTCTCTAAAGCGTGGTTCCCACTAGAACGCAACGCAACGTAACGCAGCGACGTATCGACGCAAAGTGTTGTATTGCGTAAAATCACAAGTGGGAACCGACGATGCACTAGTGCTGCAAACATCGTAGTTTTGATTTCACGCAGGCGGGGGCAAACACAATTATTAGAAGGGCATTTGCTTACGTTGCGTAGATTGCGTTACGTTGCGTCGCTAGTGGGAACCACGCTTTATTTCCAATTGTATAGCTCCATAAAGAAGTAAACCAACCTTGAATCATAGAGATTATAACATGGAGCTATACAATTATAGCTTTATGCCGACACCAATGACTATCCACCGGATGTAATACACTTATATAATATAAAAATGTATTGACGTTAATTAGTTTCTAAAGCTTGGTTCCCACTAGAACGTAACGCAAGGACGTAAACGCAACGCAAGTGAATTGACCAAATAGATAGCTTATTCGCTTGTGATTGCTAAAGCTTGGTTCCCACTAGAACGTAACGCAAGCGTTTTAACCAATGACAAGCGAAGTTATAGACAGTTAGCAATCACAATCGAATAAGCCATCGCTTGTGATTGGTTAAAACGCTTGCGTTGCGTTTACGTCCTTGCGTTACGTTCTAGTGGGAACCAATCTTTACTTTGTATCTATGAGTATAAGGCGGTCAGGTTGCATTTTGAAAGTGCTGGTATAGGCATATAGGCCTAATAATAATAATAATAATAATAATAATAATAATAATAATAATAATAATAATAATAATAATAATAATAATAATAATAATAATAATAATAATAATAATAATAATAATAATAATAATAATAATACTACTAATAATAATAATAATAATAATACTAATAATAATAATAATAATAATAATAATAATAATAATAATAATAATAATAATAATAATAATAATAATAATAATAATAATAATAATAATAATAATAATAATAATAATAATAATAATAATAATAATTAATAATAATAATAATTAATAATAATAATCAACTTTATACAAAAAATGTATTAAATTCTGAAGTTAGTTTGTCTATTATTATTGTGTATTATTATTATGCATTTATTGTTATGTATAACTACGGGGGGTGGGTGTGACCCGAATGGTCCTCGAAAACATGACCAACGCCTCTGGAAATTGAACTTGACAACAATCGGTCGTTATAGGAACGTAAAGGGGAAAAGTTACTCAATAGATTTATTTATTTATAAACAAAATGTACATTAATTCTCCTGTAATGATGTAAAAACTTTACAACAATTGGTATTACAACAATTGGTATTAATGCAAATAATATAATTGTAAAGAACAGTATACGTATAATATACATATTATATTATTATATATATTATCTGAAAGTTACACACAGGAGGAAACCGCTAATAGGGGTCATCAATCACTGAAACAGTCTCTAACGTGACCGTACCAAGAGATCAAAGAGCATAGTTTATCAAAGTGGGTGACAGTGAGCGGGGGCTCATTTTGTATCACAATATTTCATGCTTGACAATTGAGTGTAATGATTAACCCGCCGTGGTAGGCCAATATTTGAATTGATCAGTCAGGTAAGTAATTATATTTCGGTATCTTTATTCATCAAATAAGTATATACATAAAACAATTCATGGCAGTATAAACTGAATTGCGAACTGAGTAGTTAAATACATTATACAAAATATACAGAATTAAACAAAATGAGCAAAATGAAGATTAATACAATAGTTAAGTTACGGTACATAGTCAATTAATTAGTAGAAAAATATCTTTAAAAATATATAATGTTTAAATGTATAAAAATAAATAAATATAGTTTTCATTTTCATTCTTTTTCGTTCATTCATTTAGTAATTTAACCATTGATGGTATAGGGGAGCATTGGAATCGTTTAGTTCTACATTTATATTCTTTGTATTTAAGTGATTTTCGCATATTCATGTTATGTGTTTTATTGTTTAGTGGGAACCATTCACTAAATCTATTGTTTTGTACACATTTGTGAGCAAAATTGGCACAAAGCAGGTCACGGCGGTCTGACAAACGTTCAAAGCCTAACTCAGTCAGGGCCGCATCGTATGATGTATAGTTCTCATACCCTATTATACACCTACAAGCCCTTTTCTGGACGCGTTCAATCAGGTTGGATTGTGCGTGGGTTATACCAAAATGCCAAACTGGGGCGGCGTATTCTAAAACGGGTCTGATGTAGACCTTAAATACAATGGACAGCTCTTCCTTATTGAAACCACTTAGCTTAAGAAGTCTCAACATGAATAGTTTTTGGTTCCCCTTCTTAACTATTTCATTTGTATTGCTCTCCCATCTAAGATTATTATCAATCACGACACCTAGTAATTTGACTTTATCAGCAAGTGGTAACACAGTACCATTAATTGTGAAATTCCGGTCTGGAAGTAAGTGGCGGCCAAAGAAAACTTGGAATATTTGGCATTTGGCGGGGTTTAGTTTCAATTTGTTATCGGACGCCCATTGGGAGAGTATATTGATGGAATTTTGAATTATACTATTCTCCCATGGCTTAATTTTTTCCCCTAAGGTAAGATCGTCAACATACTTCCAGACCGGAATTCCAGCTTCATTTGACCCATCAAGAGCGTTATTAATAACGACCAAGAATATCAGAACAGCAAGTAGGGTTCCTTGGGGAACACCCCCAGTAAGGATGACCCACTGCGAATATACGTCTTTGTATTTCACTCTTTGGCGTCTGTCAATCAAAAAGTCAATTATCCACTTCAAGTAATAATTCTTTCCTGGTGACAGTTGGCCAATAGGCCTAATCGAACATGATTCCAGACTTATTTTGAAAAAACCTATCGGGAACAATAACACAGGAACTGAGTAAATATGTATTGGCCTACATGTCTATGTGACTGTAAGTACATTTCAAATCGACATTAGGCCTTATGTGTACTAATTGGCAAGTACGGTAGCTGAAAGTATGTGTGTTGTTTTTTTTTCAGATTTGCGCCCGCCTCGATTGTATATTCGATATGTCATTGTAGCCATGTGCTGTGCTGCAAATACATTAAACTACATCATTCGTACAAATTGGAGTATTGTCATCCTATCTATGGTACGCCACACGTAGGCCTACAAACAGTTGGTTATTAAACGAGTCACGGTCCTGCCATAATGTCGATTTGTTTGCATAATGTTTTTGGAGCATGATCAATATTCGGCCTAGTCGTTATTTATATATAAATATAATCTAATCAGTATTTGATTATATATTTCAGAAGAACACTTTTGACTGGAACATGAAAACGCAACAGGACATCCTAGGGGCATTTTACTACGGGTACTTTGTTACACCTGTGGTTGGCGGATGGTTAGTTGGTAAATACGGCAGCTTCCCTGTTATATTATCTGCCGTGACAATATCTTCTCTTATAGCACTGTTGTCGCCATTTGCTGCAGAATGTGGAATTGGCGTTTTGATTATTAGTAGAATAATCGATGGATTTGGACAGGTATACATGTTTCACTAATTATTCTGTTTTGAAAGGTATAACTGTTCCCAGGGTATAGGCCTATATTAACTGAAGGAAAGTTAATAATACACAATATCATAATTTATTAAATCATATCATTTATCATTGTTTCTCTGTCGGTAAACAGGGCCTAGTATATGTTGCAATAATTGGTATCATTGGAAAATGGTCGAAATTAAATGAACGTAGCACATTTGTGTCAATTACAGTTTCTGGTAAGCAATTTCAACACATGGCATTTCTACAACTTTAACATAACATTTTATATAATACAAATAATTGTGGGTGGGGTACTACACACGATAGGACGAGGACACATTTACGGATACCTAGCACTGGTGGTACATTTCCAATTCTTTTTATGTAAGACAAGATAGGAAATTTCGTTCTTCTTTGGACCGAGACGAATGCAGTACTTACTTACTTACTTATTTGCTAGTTTTATTTTCACTTATCGATTTGAGTATTGATCTAAGTAATATAAGTAGTGAGTTTTCTTACCAGTTTTGTTTTTGCTATTGTTTTGTAGGCTACAGTATAGGGGCAATTGCATCTAGCTACGTATCTCCATTTCTTATAACATCGACGATTCTAGGAGGGTGGTCATCTACATTTTATATATTTGGTAACCTATTTCAACAGATGAATTTTATTAATTAACTCTATATTTCAGTATATTTTCCTACCAAATAAAAGAAACTTGTATAACCACAATACACACGTGTTTCAATCTACAATATATTAAAACAAAAAGGGATTTTTAATTTCAGGTATTGCTGGAATCATCTGGTGTTTATGTTGGTGCATTGTGGGATCTAGTGACGTAACCAATAATCGATGGATATCTGAATTTGAGAAAGAATCAATACAACTATCTCGATCAATAGAGATACAAAATAAAGAGGTGAAATAAAAATAAACATGTATTCATGTAAGTCTGTATACTTCATAGTATCCTCCCCTTCACACTAAATGTCGGAAAGAAAACTAAACTACAAATTGGATTAGCTCCAACTCATTTACATTTTTGAAGCTCACCTCCAGTATTTCAAAATCCTGGATACGTCACTGTGTCCAGATTCCGAAAGAATGCGATTTTTAACCCTCCTATAGTCAGAGCTGGAGTGTGCAGGAAACTACTGAAGGATATTAAGATTAGACAGAAGAGATTCATGGGACATGTGTTGAGGAAGGGAGGTCTGGAGAACTTGGCATTAACTGGGAAAATAGAAGGAAGAAGGAGCAGGGGGAGAAAAAGAGTCACTTGGTTGGCCAGCATAGCTGAATGGATTCGGAATAGAGGCGAGAATACCAAAGAAGTGGAGTTGCTGAACATGGCAATAGACAGAGAATTGTGGCACAACATGATCGCCAAAGTCTCATGATATGGCACTTCGAGAGAGAGATAGTCAGAGCTGTGGACAAGACCAATTGTCAAAGAATATAAACACAGATTTAACTTTTAAAAAAGTTATTAAAAATGTCATAAATGAAATTAGTTTTTACGTTTTCTTAAAGGATCACATAGTACACTGGAAGGAGCTAGCTATGTCGGAACCAGTTTGGGCAATATGTATCTATTGTATTGGACTTGATTTCGGTGTGTATCTACTAACCTCAGATATTCCTATCTTTTTTGAAACAATATTACAGTTTGATGTTGAAATGGTAAGTCACCAAAATAGAAAGCAGAACTGTTCAGTCCCCGGGCTATATTGCGAAACTTCTTTAAAATAGTATATAAACCAGGGAAAAGTGGAAAGTCACTCTTCCCTGATATAACATTTCTCTCCTCGCCTAAACCAGTGAGGTCTAAATTAACATTATAATATTATATACTTCTTTTTTTTTTAATATGTAGAGCGGTTTCTTGTTATCTATTGCCCAGATTGCATTTTTTCTTACAACTATTTTTGGAGGAATTCTTGCAGACAAATTATCTAATAATACTGAAATCAGCAAAACACATTTAAGAAAACTCTTTGCTTGTGGTTGTAAGTATTAATTTTGACCGCATTATTTTGTGGTGGCTAAATGTATTAGGTAATGTTTTAAGCTGAACACGTTAGGCCTATACCTATATTGATTGAAGCAACAGACATACTGTTTCTTGTTGGCGCGCCAAGATCATACCATAGATTTCTGGTGACACCTAGGTGTACATTGGACCTGCTGTTTATAGAGATTTCTACCACCAGATTCCATTCCCATGACCATCATAAACGTAATTAAACAGTAAACTAGGCCTAGGTAATTTTAACATGCACCTTTTTTTTATTCCTGCAGTTCTTGGCATACAATCAATTCTTCTCATCCTGATTGGATACATTTCTTATGTCTGGCCTGCAGTAATACTTATGATTATTGCATTTGGATTGTATGGAATTTGTATCACCATATTTTGTGCAAATAGTTTGGATATTGCGCCCAATCATTCAACTTTAGTAATCGGAATTGCGTTTACGTTTTCTGGTGTTACTGGGTTTATTGGCCCAGGAGTGGTTGGAGCATTAACAGAAATAGATGTAAGTATATGAGCTAGATTTGCGAGAAGAAACAAGATTAACCATAACAAAGTAATATTGAATCGAACACTTTTTAAATTCAATGCCCTTGGTCCCACGTTATTTCAAGAACATGTCCTTCTCAGTCTTTACAGATTTGACTGGATTAAATGTACTATTTTTTCAGAACACGATGATCCAATGGCGAGGCGTATTTTGGATTACAGCTGGCGTACAGGCAGTAGGACTGCTTCATTTTTTGGTCTTTGGTAGTGCTGAGATACAAGAATGGGCGAAACCTGCCGATACTTCAACTGAAACTACTTCTTTGTTAAAGACAGAAGCGACTGATGTGGAGACAACCATTGACTGATGTGTTTGATACTCAAACAACCATAACATAATTCCTCATATTATTAAGGATGATGGAAAAGCACCACAAAAACATTTTTTGTAAAATCCGAGCTCATCGTGGATCGAACCAGTACCCGGTGTTGTCTCTCCATGACAATATTTCCCTACAGGAAAATTACAGTATCCCATGGTTAAAAGAGTTATGTAATTATGGTACTAGTCGATACATTTGAAACGCATATTACTGAAGAAATCTAGATACAGTTCTTAGAATTGTTAAGAAAATATTGTGAAAAGAGTTTTGAATGATTAAAACAAAATCTGTTTGAGTTTCTTTATTAAGTAATCAAGATCAATTCAAACACTGTACATCAATATCAAAATAAAACTTAAATAGAAAACATTTGCGCAAAGGAACAGACATTGGTCACAAGGATAGCCAAGAAAAGTTTCCTTATTTCCACTTGGGTGCAGTGAAAAACAGTTAACTGAACATATTGCACAAACATTCATTAAGTTAAAAATTAACAGTTATTGATTGTTGTTGTTTATCGGGGAGCTTATAATGCAGTCTGTACTTGCTGGAACACCCGGGCACACGATGGGTTTGGCAAATCATTTACTGAGGAACAAACCTTGATAATTAACACCTCTCGTACTATATTATAGAAGTTCTGGTGGTGAATATAGCATTTTCTTTTCTTTTTCTTTCTTTCTTGTGGGGTTATTATCAATGTTGTTGTAAAAGTTTATATTTTATTTTAGATATCTTTTTTGTGGGCCAAGCAAATACAACTTTTAAAAAGAATGGCAATGTTCTTGGTAGGCCTAGTTATCGCTCGAATTTAGTTGCGATTTTAAAGTAAAGTTGTTCTAATCAATGTGAATACATTATATTAATAGATTGCTAGACTTTATTGAACATCCGTGATTATAGTACACAGCTTAAGTTAGTGTAATATTCGTTTTGAAAAAAATAAAATATAAAATAATTATATTTGTAATCATTAACTTGTTGTCTGAGTTTGTCCATTTTTAATTGGTCGGTATTTAGAGAGTCACAGTTATAGTGCTGCTGTTAGCCATTACTTGTGAGCTGTGTGTGTGTGTCGGTCAAGTACAGGTTAAAAAGAAAATATAATTTCGGATTTTAAAAACCACCAGGAAAGGTTACAAGAGCATCTCTGTACAGTGAATTAATCATTTAAGTTAAGAGCTAATAATGATAATACAAAAACAAGATGTCACAGAAAACAAGGAAAGTAAACCGATTCTACAAAAAGGTAATACAGTTACAATTGTTAAAGTAATAGCAATATAAGCCTATACCTACCCGTAAAAAGGTGTCCTACTATAATTATTAACCCGTCGAAGTATGTTAATTAATACAGTTTTCTAGAATATTAATCTAGGATACCTAATAAATACTGTAGTAGGCCATTCTGGTTAAACCTATAGTTGAAACTATCATTAAAATCTTCAGCAGGGAACATATGGGTAACAATCGAAATCCTGGCATGTTTTTTTTTTTTACAGATTTTCCACCTACATTGCATATTCGATATATTACTGTAGCTATGTGTTGTGTTGCAAATATTTTAAGCATCATCGTTCGTACAAATTGGAGTATTGTCATGCTATTTATGGTACGCCAAACTATGCAAACTTTAGAGGTTTTGAAAAAAACGTCTACTGACAATCATTATTTTTATTATGTTTTTAAATTAATTTAGACATCATTCATTAAACTATGTCTACACTATCAAACTAGTTTGACAAAAAAAGTGTGATGTGCCCAAATATAGTAGTGATATGCTTAAATATGGTAGTGATATGACATCACCATGTCCATATATATGGACACATCACATCTTTTTGTCACATAAAGTTTTAGATATGAATTATAAATAATGTTCGGCAATAATCCACCTAAATTATCAACTATTGGTTTATATTGCAGAAAAATACATTTGACTGGGACATGAAAACGCAACAAGCCATCTTGGGTGCATTCTATTACGGGTATTCTGTTACACCTATACTTGGTGGATGGTTAGTTGGTAAATACGGAGGCTTCCCTGTTATATTATCTGCCGTGACAACATCTTCTCTGGTAGCACTGTTGTCGCCATTGGCTGCAAGATGTGGAATTGGCATTTTGATTATTAGTAGAATAATCGATGGATTTGGACAGGTTTAGACTTTTTTCTGTCTCTATATTGTCTGTCTATCAAATTATAGATACAATGCAGTACTAATAATTTCCATCATTCAATGGTTTAGTTACTCAATAACCTATTCCCTACCTATATTAACAGGGCATGGTAGTTGCTGCAACGATTGGTATCATAGCAAAATGGTCGAAATTAAATGAACGTAATACATTTGTGTCAATTTCAATTTCCGGTAAGCATAGTTACATAGGACATGTACTGAGATGACAGAGCACATGTACCGAGACTAGTAAGGCGGTTAAAACCCCTCCTCTGAGACACCACATCCAATGTGAAACAAACGAAGGGAAATATATGTTTTTAAACACTACGAATAACACAATGGAGAACACCAACATTAAGGGGATACTTTGTTGGGTCCCGAAGCTAACCCCCTTAATTTATCGTCTGCCTGTTTTGTTTGTTGTTTACAATCTTTTACAAACTTCGACTACAAATTTGTTATTATTTATAAGTGTGATTTCGATCCTAGTACCGTGCACTATGAACTATAAGTATAAGGTGCGAGGTTTTTTTTTAGGCTACAGTATTGGAGCAATTGTAGCTAGCTACGCATCTCCATTGCTTACAACATCGAAGATTTTCGGAGGGTGGCCATCTACATTTTATATATTTGGTAAGGTACATTGAAATCTTTATCACTATTTTCAGCTGCTTTAGTTTCCTTCCTATAAATTAGACAATAATTAGCACACTGTTTATGTGCTAAAGGCTACAAGTTAATATTTATAACCATTTCATCTAAGGTATTGCTGGAACCATCTGGTGTTTATGTTGGTGCATTGTGGGATCTAGTGACGTAACCAATAATCGCTGGATATCTGAATTTGAGAAAGAATCGATACAATTATCTCACTTAACAGAGATGCAGAATACAGAGGTGAAATAATGATGTAATGCGTCCAGATAGGGTCTAATGCAATATTAATTGTCATTATAAAAGTGTCTATTGTCTATTGTATAATGTGCAACAATGATAATAAAACAACTTATTTTTTGTCAGCGGTGCAAAGCAGAACGAGCATCGTGAAAAAAGCCCCTTATTTAAATTTGGTACGGTAGGCCCTACTTTTATACTTCCATGGGTAGGCCTACTATAGGAATTTTACTACTGTCCACTGCCTTACACGGTAACCGGGCAGCCATTATATAGTACACAAAGTGGTCCTTTAAAGGCAATTTATGAAATAAGGTTTGGGGTGTTTTTTTCTTAAAGGTTCACTCAGTACATTGGAAGGAGCTAGCTATGTCAGCACCAGTCTGGTCAATATGTATATATTTGATTGGAGCCGATCTTGGTCTATATCTACTAAGTACAGATATGCCAATCTTTTTTGAAACAATATTAAAGTTTGACATTACAATGGTAAGTCAAAATTGCAATGGCCAATTAACTTCCGAACAGGCAGTAAACTTGGAATTAAAAGCATATATGGTGTTGTTATACGAAAATCACAAAATGGTCTAAAACGTCTCCAAATGCGATTTGAAGCTATTCTAAGCATTTTGATGTTTTTATGTTAACAAAACCCACGCCAAGACGCCATTTTCTTTCCGTATTGAAGTTCTGCCTCAGAAAGTCGACGGGTGTACCAAATCGTGTTCCACAAAATGATCATTGTAATATATATATACGATTCTAATCATTTAAAAATATTAATACATCTTTTCAACAATATTCATTTATTTTATGTAGAGTGGCGTCTTGTTATCTATTGCCCAGACTGCATCTTTCATTACAATTATTTTTGGAGGAGTTGTTGCAGACAAATTAATTAATAATACTGAAATCAGCAAAATAGTTATACGAAAACTATTTGCTTGTGGGTGTAAGTATTTAATGTTGAACATTTTATGAACGGATTATTTTTTATCGCAGGTATACATTAAATTATAGGATTTTTTAAAACAATGGAAAATAATTCCGAATTATATATTGTATGAATTGCCTTTTTGTTATTGAATTGAAGCTAAAGTGTCATGCTTCTGATTGAATCGCGAAAAGAATACCAGATATTCAAACGACATAGGCCTGCAGGGAAGAGTGACATTACTGTAATTTCACTCTTCCCTGGGCCTACCTAATCCTCTAAAATAACATAAAGTACATGGAGAATTATGACTAAACTAAACTTACTGTTATTGGACAATTCTTAGGAAACCATATAATATACATGGGCGGGTTAGTTATGGATGATTCAGGTTGGATCAAATAGCATGGCCATATCTAATGAATTATTTAGATGATTAACATGCACCTTTTTTATTCCTGCAGTTCTTGGCATACAATCAATTCTTCTCATTCTGATTGGATACATTTCTTATGTTTGGACTGCAGTAATACTTATGATTATTGCATTTGGATTGTATGGAATTTGTATGATCACAATTAGTGCAAATGCTTTGGATATTGCGCCCAATCATTCAGCATTAGTAATAGGAATTGCGTTTACGTTTTCTGGTGTTACTGGGTTTATTGGCCCAGCAGTGGTTGGAGCATTAACAGAAATAGATGTAAGTTGAACAGGGAATTTACTGGAGAGACATATCAAAAGATATGACTTTAAAATTATGTTCCGAGATAGTATGGTACGATGCCATTGGTCATTCCAGCGGTACCTTCTAAAAAGCCACCTCATTCCAACTTTACAGGATTATAGTGTATACTATTGCGTATATTGTTAATCTATTTTTTCAGAACACGATGATCCAATGGCGAGGCGTATTTTGGATTACAGCTGGCGTACAGGCAGTAGGACTGCTTCATTTTTTGGTCTTTGGTAGTGCTGAGATACAAGAATGGGCGAAACCTGCCGATAATTCAACTGAAACTACTTCTTTGATACAGAAGTGACGAGAGCTCTGTAAAAAACATTTACTTGTAAAATCCGATCCTTTGTGGATTCGAACCAACGTCCACAAATGTTGGGAAAGGATTGACATATGCAGAGAATATAAAACGAATAATATGAAGAATTGTAACTTAGATCATTGAATTATTATTCTTAATCGGAGATAATTTTTTAATAATTCGGTAGAATCCTTTCTGGATTCAACTATTTGTATCGCTTACGACATCAATAAATAATTGCATCAAATTCTACGTTTCTTCTTCCAAAATGTGTGTTTGATAATATGCGCGATAAACCAACAAGCTAAATAGCTTATGTGATCCTTCCTTTTCTGTCTTTCAAAACTATTATTACTGTATAGACGTTTGGGGGAAGAACACTCTTTTTATATTTAAAAGAAAACTGTTTTGACAATATTTTAGTTTGGGTGTTAGAGATGATGTGCTTATAAGTTTGAAAAAGTAAACTTGCAGTCAAGAGTCTTCCAATGATCATTAAGCAGTGACTTGAATTGAGTTATGCTTGGAGCTTTTATAACAGGATATGGTGGGCTATTCCACAAGTCTACTACAAGTGAAGGAAAACGTTCTGGTACAATTAAGCTTAAACTTGCTATTATACAACTTGTATTTATGACCTCTAGTTCCACGGCAATCAACACATTTTAAAAACTTGCTGGATTCTATAATCAAGACCATTATATAATTCTGAAGATTTGGATCATATTCGCTCTTTTAGAGCGACAATACATTGGAGTACAGACGATTACTCCAATGTATTGTCGCGGGGCATTTATTTATATGTCTTTTCGTCCCACTTTTATTTCCATATACAGGAAATGTTCTCTTAACATTGTTATGTAGTACATCTCTATACAGAGAAAGAAAGTTCTTTGTAACTTTTTCTATTGACATCATGTGTTTTTAAATAATGTTTACATTATACGTTTATTTATATGTAAGAGGACTTCCGCGATTCGGTTCAATCGTTATTGTTTTTCTTTTGACGTTACGCATGCGCATTAAGGTTAAGGCGCAATAATGCTGCAGTGTGTGATTTGTTTATTTCTTTCTTTTCATTATTTGTTATTTACTAGTAACAGATGAAAAACTGAGACACACATACTCGCATTTGGAATCTTTATAATCTCTAATAAATGGCTGTTTAATATTGGTTATTGTTTGATTTGCAATATGATCATCTATAGGCCTAGTACACTAAAATTATTTCATTTTTTTCATCATTGACAGATTCAAAAGCCAATAATATTAAAAACACACGATGTCAAAAGAGGAAGGTAAACAAATTCTACAAAAAGACAAGAAAGGTATGTTGCACATTATAACATAGAAGTACAGTATACACCTTCTGTAATCTGTAATAGGGGGTCACGGTCATAATTATTGTGTGTTTTTATTTTAACAGACGTGCCGCCTCGATTGCATATTCGATATATCATTGTAGTCATGTGTTGCGTTGCCAATGCTTTCAACTTCTTCACTCGTACAAATTGGAGTATTGTCATCCTATCTATGGTACGCCAAAAAAAACCCTGAAATTGTATTTTACTTTCAGTCGTTTTGTTTCATCGTATTTTATTAGGTATAGGCTGTATTCATGGGATAATTAACTTAGTGTTGGTTATTTTATACCTAATTATCATTATTGGTGATGCTATTTGGTGTATTTTGTAGAAACATGCATTTGACTGGGACATGAAAACACAGCAAGCAATCCTAGGAGCAATCTATTACGGGTATTCTGTAACACCTATACTTGGTGGATGGTTAGTTGGTAAATACGGCGGCTTCCCTGTTATATTATCTGCCGTGACAACATCTTCTCTGGTAGCACTGTTGTCGCCATTGGCTGCAAGATGTGGAATTGGCCTTTTGATCATTAGTAGAATAATCGATGGATTTGGACAGGTATGTTTTTGGAGGGGTATGTTTTTGGAGAGGTTTTTTTTTTGTTGGCCGTTGACTACCTATTAGTGGGGTTGGAGTGGGACGTAATCTATCACTGTAAGATATTTTAGAGGACAGTTAATATCTGATTTCGGTCCCCCTTTGAAAGGTAAAGGCATTTTTCTGACGAAGGCCCTCGTAAATGTAGCCTATTGCGTCAATTACATCTCATCTGCAAAATGGTCAAATAACCGCAAATGTCAAATAACCGCAAATGTAAAAAAAAAAACCGACCGACACGACAAACGTAATGTACAATTCGTGTTGGCTTATCTGTCAAAGTTTTAACATGTTATTGCTGGAAAGGAAATTGTCTACCTCTTCCCTCCTAAAGATTCTGGAGCCTAACCTTAGGCCTATTTAACTATCAACATAATTGTTTCTCTACGTCGGTTAACAGGGCATGGTGTATGCTTCAACAATTGGTATCATAGCAAAATGGTCGAAATTGAATGAACTCAGTACATTTGTATCAATTACAACTTCGGGTAAGCAATAGAATCTAAAAAAACTTCTCGATAAAAGCAGGTCGATTGTCTCGGGTGCAGGAGGGTATACGATGTGCGGTAATATAGGGGTAATATACACTAACATAAATAAAGCAGTACGTGTTTTTTTTTTCGTTTAGGCTACAGTGTTGGGGCAATTGCATCTAGCTACGTGTCTTCATTGCTTACCACTTCGACGTTTTTAGGAGGGTGGCCATCTACATTTTATATAATCGGTAAGATATTCCATAGGTTGATGATTGCGTAAATTAAATAAGTTCTATGATATCGATTATCTATGTTCAACCGTATCCGGACAACAATTCCCTGAACATTTTAATCCGGACAACCTCCTTATCCTACTACTCTTATCTGCCGTCTAGAAATAGCGGCGGGTGCTGTATATACACCAGAGAGTGATGGTGTAATGGTAATATCGGACTAGCATGTGATAGGCATGGGTTCGAGGTTATCTGTACCATACTAATACTTAGGCAAGATGCTTTACTCTCATTGCCTCGTCCTTCGGATGGGATGTAAAGCCGTTGGTCCCGTGTACTTAACAGTGCACGTTAAAGAACTTGGTACACTATTCGAAAAGAGTAGGGGATCGTCTCCAGGTGTGCTGATCTGGTAGGCGCTGCACTGCTGGCTGCCGTGGGTCGTGTGGAGGGCCTAATCCGAATTTCCTCAGTTTCCAGTAAAATTTGAGGACCAGTAATAATACATTTAACATTTAACATTTTTAACATTTTAAAATCTGCAGAACACTTAGGACAATAACCACAAAGGACAAACACCTCCCGACAACTATTCAATTGATAGGGAAAACATTTTCTTCTGGCTTCTATAATTGGTATATTAATATGATAGTTCGTTTCGTGTAAACGTAAAGTAAAGTTATTCTAGTTTACACTAAACGAACTATCATATTAATAAAATTCCATTAATGGGTTAGATTTAGTTAGATGTACTGTAGGTATTATAAAGGTTGTTGTTG
This sequence comes from Antedon bifida, assembly GCF_963402885.1. NCBI lineage: Eukaryota > Metazoa > Echinodermata > Crinoidea > Comatulida > Antedonidae > Antedon > Antedon bifida. Next base: position 8,532,743 of record NC_136226.1, on the reverse strand, counting down.
TTGAGAATACTAAAAAAATGCAAATATTTATAGTAATGGTTTTCAATGTCCAATGAGATTACTAATTACGAATGACAACGTTTCTTTTTTTTTTTGAATATTGTTATGCGTTATGATATGGACTTTGTTCTGAAATAAAAGTGAATTGAATTGAATTGTTAACGGTATGTCCCCATATTTTAAGATGTTTTTCTGCAGGCTCAGTTAAACTGTCTGTGGGGCAAGATTAATTAGGAATCACAATACACTGATTCAATCAAGTTTGCGCCTAATACAGTTTACTAATTGTTTAATAAGGTATTGCTGGAATCATCTGGTGTTTATGCTGGTGGATTGTGGGATCTAGTGACGTAACCAATAATCGCTGGATATCTGAATTTGAGAAAGAATCGATAACAACATCTCGACCAATAGCACAAAATACAGAGGTGAAATAAAAATGTCTTCATTTGTAAGGTTTTGTAGCAGTCAGGTCAACCGAATAAGCCAGAGAGCATAAATTTAAAATGTCATCAGTTCTCAGTCTAATCCTAATTAAAAACATCAATTAACTAATGTTTTTTCAGGTTTACAACATACGTTGGAAGAAACTAGCTATTTCGGCACCAGTATGGTCGATATGTATCTATTGTATTGGTGATGATTTCGGCCTGTTTCTACTAAGCACAGACATGCCCATATTTTTTAAAACAATACTACACTTTGATATTGAAATGGTAAGTACAGTAGTTTCAACTCCGCTAGATGAAAAAAAAAGGATCATGAATCGTGATAAAGATCCGTCGTGTAGTTTTGGCGTACGGCCTAAATAAAATAATAAAAGTTGTCCAGAATTGGATACCTGGTTCGGATTGCCTCTAAGACGTCCGTGACAACATATCTATCTGTGGTTTAAATTTGGTAAAGATCCGCCTTTTATTTTTTACGTTATCCTACCGCAAGAGACAAACACACACACACACTAGACACAAAAATATAACCTCCGAGGTGGAGGTAACAAGTAACTAGAGACACAATCGCATTCAGAGAACCAAAAGCAAGTCAAACTTACGAAAACTTTAATACTTTGTTGAAACTGTCACTGTCATAGTCGATTGAAATAATAAAATAGCATGTAACGATACACCACTACGACGTTTACATTTTTTTGTAAATTATTAATAAATATTATTAATAATTAATTAAATAATTATTCCAAACGTTGATAATCAACTGTCAGTATTAAAGTTTATTTGTATATGTGTTTATGTATCTAAATTTGCGCTTCAAAATGGCGACCAAAAATGGTTTATGTATTTATTGTCAAAATTTGTTATAAACTACTTATAACTTACTAATTGCAATACTGTTTATATTATACTTATTTATTTTATACAGAGCGGCTTTCTGTCATGTATTGCCCAGATTGCATTTTTTCTTACAACTATTGTTGGAGGAGTTATTGCAGACAAATTAATTTATCAAACTGAAATCAAAAAAATACACGTACGAAATTTATTATTTACGAATATTTTTTACTAAATTTAAACATTTTAAATTTAAATTATTATATTCGATTTTTTTCCCTTTCGGGTCAACATCTAACTTTATTTCACCTTCTTTTATTCCATAGGTCTTGGCTTACAATCAATTCTTCTTATTCTGATTGGATACATTTCTTATGATTGGATTGCAGCCATACTTATGATTATTGCATTTGGACTGTATGGAGTTTGTACTTCCACGATATGTGCCAATGCTTTGGATATTGCGCCCAATCATTCGGCATTAGTAATCGGAATTGCGTTTACGCTTTCTGGTGTTACTGGATTTATTGGCCCAGCAGTGGTTGGAGCATTAACAGAAATAGATGTAAGTAAATTTACCATGTGAACTTAGAACACTTTAAATTATTTTCCAAAATAACATATGCCCAGATGGTCTCCGTCACCGTCACTTCTCAGAAGTTCAAAAACACTATTATAGCAACATAATTTTTTCAGAACACGATGATCCAATGGCGAGGCGTATTTTGGATTACAGCTGGCGTACAGGCAGTAGGACTGCTTCATTTTTTGGTCTTTGGTAGTGCTGAGATACAAGAATGGGCGAAACCTGCCGATAATTCAACTGAAACCAGTTCTTTGCTAGAAAATAGTAGCTGATGTAAAGACAGAAGTAAATGATATAGTTGATTATAGGCATATTAATAAATGGCTCCGTTAAAAGGTGATGTTCGAGTCGATGTTTTGCTATTACGAATCCGATTACAAAATGAGAATAAAGAATGCAATAATAAAAACGAGTGTTATTTATTTCATGTATTTTTCAACGTTCATCAACGATGTATATTTTCCTGGTATTCTAGTAATTTATACATAGTACATAGGCCTACATACAATGTCGAAAGGGTGATATGGGTAAATTGTTTCAATCCGTGTACGGCCTTTATTTTATTATCATCATCAGGCATCCTTCAGTCAAGATTGACTATGGAGACGACATTGGAGAGAATTTCATCCGTATTCCAGTGAGTCTGTGTGAGTTCCAGTGGCTGATCTAGATTTTCTTTTCAGATACCTCTCTTCATTTTCCATACGATATCTTTCTTCACTGTGTACAAGTCCTGCCTTAATACAATCTTTCCATGATTTTCGGTCATCAGCCTTTTTTTCCCAGGTGTTAACATTGATGTCCATTGCCTTCAAGTCTCTTTTACATGCATCTTTGAAACGCAAAAGTGGACGTCCTTTGGATCTTTTACAATTCGCTAGCTCACCGTACAACATAACCCTTGGAGTTCTTGTATCGTCCATTCTTCTGACATGACCAAGCCATCGTAGTCTTCGCTGTCGAATTAATGTAAACATCGAAGGAATGTCACATCTATCAAGGATACTGTTGTTTGTTACACTGTCCTGCCATCTGATATTTAAGATAGTCCGGAGACAGCGGAGGTGAAAGACATTTAGTTTCTTTTCTTGTCTAGCATAGGTTGTCCATGATTCAGCTCCATACAAGAGGACGCTAATGACACATGCCATATACACTTTGATCTTCACGGCTACTCTAATATTTTTGTTTTCCCAAACACGTGCAGACAACTGACTGAGAGTACTAGAAGCTCTTCCGATTCGAATGTTTAGTTCACAATCAAGAGATACTACTAATAATACCATAAATGTATGAGTTGCAATTTGAACCAAAATGTCGCCATCTATACATACACACACAAGTTTTCTATAAAATGTAAAAAGTAAATCTAAATTCGCATACATACGGCATCGGCACAGACGGCAACTTTACACAGAAGAGAATAATAGACAAGTAGTAGGTAGGTATATAGCAAATGTATTTGTCGCGACGGACGCTGGGCAAAAAAAACAACAAATAAGAGAAAGGCGTCCAATGCAGATTTCCGCATAAAGTCACTGATGTTTAGGACAAAAATTTTTCCCGCACTATGAACGAAAATCCAACGGATTTTACCATTGTATTTTTGATCAAGGGCTTGTTAAACTCTTTTTAATTGGCAAAATAAAATGTTGCCAAGTATAGTACTTTATTCCTATATCATTAGATTTATCATGAAAAAAAGTTTAACTTATTTTTCCATGACTTAATTTTTTTTTTAACTTTGATATAGGAAACATACTGTACTATACATTGATCGGTTTTTCGCACCATTCATCGAAAATGAAGAATAGTTCTGACGCTCCCGAAGCTACGAACTGGGACGAAGAAATTGAACTGTACCTTTATACCGATTTGGAGGTGTATTTATTATACATCTTTCTGCCGATTGTAGTGTTTATTGGTATAGTTGGAAACGCGTCAACTATCATCGTACTGAGCACTAACGTACGCATGCGCAACTCGTTGAATATTTACTTAGTAAACTTAGCAATTTCGGATTTGATATTCTTAATTATAGCCTCCACATTTATGTGGATTAATATTAGTAAAAGCAATCTACATATTTACTATGACAACAGTTGGTTTAGCGTGGAATATTGTAAATTTAATACGTTCGTAGTTGATTCAGTTTACCAACTTTCTGCTACTCTTACTTTTGCGATTTCTGCTGAACGGTTTTTAGCGATTACGCAACCTTTGAAATATCGAGCGTATGTGTCGAAGAAACGCACAATGAAAATTTGCTGCGCTATATGGGTAATCATCTTACTTTGGCAAAGTCGAAACCTTGTTACAAATGGTAAAATGCCGCTCGAGTTTCCATGGCCAGATATGACCAACGGAGTACCAAACTCTACCGATGTCTGCGTGTTCTGCACAGGTTTTGAAGATCCAGTTTGCGAAATGATGGAATATGCTCTTCTGGCGGATGTTTTTATATCGCTACTGTATCTTGTGCTGATGATTCCAATGTATGGTAAAGTGTTTTGGTCTTTGCGCGCTCCGTTTAAGAAAGCCGAAAAAGATACATCGTCTGCAAGTAACCGCGTCAACTATGAAAAGAAAGCGTTGCAAACGGTAATCATCACCGTCTCCGTTTACGTCATGTTTACCGCACCTTTAAACATGTTATGGGTATTATTTTATTTTGACGCTGCCGATCCGGATTTCACTACTTTGTTCGCGAATATTTTCAGATTCCTAGGATTTGTAAATGCAGCCATCAACCCAATTATTTACAACGTTTCAAACAAAGCATATAGACAGGCGTTGTTTGAATTTATTGGCATTTCTTCGGCTAAGAAATTAAAATCGTCGAGTAAATACAGCCAGTCTACATCTCTTCAGACTGTATCTAGCAACATCTCGCAATCCTGATTTTATTGAGAAAACAATGATGGTTCCACGAAAAATAGACTTGTCATGTATGTCATTATTGTCTTGTTTATCTTAATCCACCATTTAGCGTTTCGATTTTTGTCTAAAACGTATTACATCGTTATTGTATAAATACAACTTGTCAATTTGTGACGAATTCACACAGTTTTTAGAGGGAGAATTTTTGTCTAAAAACGTATTATATCAGGGAAGAGTTAAATTGTAATTTAACTCTTCCCTGATTATATCGTTATTGTAAATAACTTGTCTATTTCTGACCGATTCACAAAGTTTCTAGAGAGTATAAAAAATATATATAAACTCCATTGTTTCTATTATCGTGTACGTATTTGAGGTAGTTACGGAAATTCAATGTATGCACACAAATATTAGTTACTGCTGTTTTACTAGTAAATATGGATAAAATAATTTATGTATAATATAAATTTTATTTATTTCATGTATGTGTGCACATAAGTAGACCTAAATAACATATGAAAAGTTCAATAAAAGCATTTAAATAAAGTTACGATTTGTGATTACTCAACCCTCTGGAATATGTACAGTATATCAATTTCATTTATCATTCGTATAATCGATATTAAATACAACGTTTAAAACTAAAGTGTTTCAGCTTTAAATATTTGTTTCATGTTTTAAAAAAATTACAAGTATCCATTGTTTTACCAACCAATTATTATTTTTCAAAAAATCTTATATATTTTTTCATACACACCAAACAGCGAAAAAATCGCCAATTACAGAATGGATAAAATATAATATATCGTGCTTATAAACGAAGTAATTTGAGGCTTATATAGTGGAGTTGAAAAAGTCGCAAGTTACAACCCTGACACCAGGTCAGGATTGTACCCTGGACCTTGGGATAGCATATACTGTTTGGTAAAACTAGACCTACATTGCTATTTTCTTTAACCAAGAACCAACGGTACTTCCAACATTCGACAATTTAGACGCTAACAGACACAAATGCGGTTGCTTCTTTCGTGGTTCACCAGGCAACAAACCTGTTGAGGGTCGTTTTCTCGATACTTTTACATCCTTTTTATCATTACGCGGCAACTCATTATGGATACCGCCCTTATCAAATCCTACGGTATCCAAATTTGATAAGTGCCATTCATTGTCTGAAGTGATGTTTTCACATACATCTGAATTATCTGAGTTTGTTTTAAATTGACAATCTACTGTGTCTTTGGTCTCGCATTCTAACTGCCGAACTGCAGTTTTTTCGGTTGCAACGAACACACCAGTTCGTTTTGGTTGTCTTGAGTCCGTCTCTTGGCGTTCAGATAATGTTTTCTTGTTTCTGGGAGGAGTATCATCTCCATAATCTGCTGTTTTCCGCGATCCACTTTGTGAATCTTTAAGCTCTATGGATTTCTCAATCAAGTCAACCTAAAATAAATGAGTCAGATATTTTGCCCTATTATGACATAATTGTACTGGATACACAGCGAAAAAATTACTGAGTAATTTTCTTAATTGGGAATAACTTCCAGATCACTAGCCTGGAGTCCATACCTCTAGACCATGCCACCACGCTGATGACTAGAGTTAGATACACAGCCCAAAAATGTAGCGGGTACTGCACCAACATAATTAACTACTACAAATTAGCATTCTGTCAGTGAATTTGGTAACTATTATAATCAACCACCACTAACTTTTATTTTTATCTATTATACGACTATTTACATCTCATGAGCAGCAGCTCGAAACATGGTTTTGATTACAATTTAAAAACAAAATACTATAGTATGGTATATTACTGACAAATGATCTTAAACAATTATTAAAATATAAATAAATTACATCGCCTGAAAAATTGAGAGGTAGTCTCCATTGACAATGCCGCAAAATATCAGACAAAAACAGGATAAAAAGTTTGGCCACCTTTCGACCAAACCACTTTCGACACTTTTCATAGATCAAAGGTCGCTATTGAATGTGTGCAGAAATTTTTTAATATTTAAAAACAATTCTACTTACCTCTTTATTGATACATTGGAATTGCCATAACCAAGACGGGTTGTACAAAAATTGTCGCATGTCAAATCGGTTGTCATCAGGACTGTACGACTCTGCATGGTACGAAGGCGTCATCACAGTCATTTTATGACGATTTATTGAATATGTGCGGAAAAAATGCTTAACTTTTTCTGCAACCTATTAGAAAAATATATATAAATTATTCAACCTGTCTCCATTGCTTCTTAATGTGACAAAAAAATGTGATGTGCCCATATATAGACATGATGATGTCATATCACTACCATATTTGGGCACATCACACTTTTTTTGTCAAACTAGTTTGATAGTGTAGACAGAGATTTAATCGAAAGAGTAGCGGGGTATCTTGGTGTATTGGTCTATTTGAGTCCCTAACAGAATATGTGCTGTTTGGCGCCAGCTCAACACAAAGGGACCCTCAAGGGAGATGAAAGCTGACATTAGTTCACAACGCTTTGAAAAAGAGCATTAAAAATATGAATCCATTATAATATACCAAATACACGAAATTCCTTGTCGGAAGGTTTATGGACCAACGCATTACAAGCCCGGTATTTGTACCCTAAGGTAAGGTACACTAAATTCTAGTCAAACAATTGCAATACATTTACCTGTGATGGCGTAAAAACATCGCTCCATTTCTGCACAAGTTTCAGAAACATGCTGTAAGGACCACATAATGACATCTTGCGGAGACGCCCAAATAAGGATAACTCGCTATACGTCATTCCCATATCCATCTGAAGTAAGCAAAGTGGAAGTTATATGATAACAAATTTTATAAGCATTTTAGAATCAAATACTGTTGTTTTTTTATTAACATAATCTAAAATTAAAGATGCAGTAAAACTTTAAAAACAAAAAAAGCGAAATTTTACTTTTAATAGACAGAAAGACAAAGGCATAGACCTACTAGATATTACTAATTTTTTAAATAATAATAAGACAAAATGAGATTGGCTTTTATAGCTAATTAAAACTACTACCACAAAGTAATTGAGTGATTAAAACACATCATTGTGTTATCCTAGTACCAGGCAAATGATACTATTACGATAAGAGCTCACCACACATTTCTACGATGTGGTTATAATGAGAAGGATGACAGTAATTAACAGTGAATAAAAAATAAATGACTTACTTCATCGGTCTGTGCTATCTGTCCATTAGCCAATGGTTCAAGCTCAGCAGTAGGTGGTGCTCTTATGATACTGGAGTAAAACAAAACAAACATTTTTACACCATACATGCTTTTGATAGATATATAGGATTATATAGGAAATTATACACAAAAAATGATGGTAATAATAGGCATTTTATGAAACTTTTTTATGTGGCAGATACATTGAGAAGATTAAGCCTTTTTTTCACATAAGAAAATTACATTAATATATTTTTTCTGATATGGTTTCCTATCTCAAAGTGTCATGCTGGTATTCATCAGAACGCCAAGCTATAACAACAGTATTAGCCATAGCAGTTGAGTTATCAAGGTGTGGAGTTCAGAAAAATTGTTTGATATTCTTGTTTTATGACTTTGACATAAAACGCTTTTAGGATTCCCAAACATGTCATAAGCAAGATATATACTTAATTACTAGAACCATGAATCGTATATTATTGTCAGTCTGCTAATAACATATTGATTTGTATCGACTAAAAGATTACAACCGAACATAAACATAAAAACAGACATATAAAAAACACAATTCATGAGACACACAATAGAAATTTAGAACACTAATTCGGTGCACTGACTTTGATAACTGTAATATTACAGGATTGTAATTGTAGTTTTGCGTCAGGGAGTTGAATAATTAGATGTTTTGCCCTACTCTGACGTAATTTGTACTTCATACTAAGTACACTTGAGAATACTTGCGAAAAAATTTGCAAGTAGTTCTCGGGTGGGACTCGAACCCACGACCTCCGGATCACTAGCCTGGCGTTCATACCTCTAGACCACCGAGCTTGCGCTGATGGCTAGTGGTTAGATTCGAGCCCAAGTAAGCAGCGGGTACTGCACCAACACCAACTTTAATATTACAGTTATTTATTATAAATCTGTTATGAAACATGACTCTATATTCACCAATAACATTAAGTGAGATACTTTCACTTAAGACAATAATCTTATAACCTAAGCAAAATCAATGTTCAAACAAAAGTCATATTTTTGTTCTAATGTTTAATCTGCAATCCATTGATGCTACAAGTTTAAAGCTCTGTCTACAGTATCAATGTGTGATGTACCCAAATAAGGTAGTGTTATTCCCAAATATGGTAGTCATATGACATCATCATGTCCATATATGGGCACATCACATTTTGTTGTCACATAAACTTTGATAGTGCAGACAGAGCTTAACATAAAAAGAAAAACATTTTCATGATTTAACCACATTGTGCGCCACTCGGAAACATTTCTTGCAATATCTGACAATGGATTCTGAAATTGAAAACAACAAAATAACTTACCTTTCCAAAGCTGGAAGATTAAATTTATCTTTCGCAAATAGAATAAATCCTCGTAGATCGGTTTTACTGATGCCACCAATTGGGTTAATATCAGCGCTTGAGCAGTCATACTTTGTTAAATAACCTCGTAAACTAAAACATTTAGAAGATTTTTAATAAACATAACATCTTAAAACCAAACACACAGAAAAATTTCTTAAAAGGAATTCTGGACTTTACAGAGAAAACCATACAATAATGGGACAACTTAATTGTTTGTTTCAGCAGTACAGTACAACAATTATCTCTAATTGGTCAAATGTTCACCTTACTCTGACGTAATTGTACCTTGATCTGGAGGTCATGAATTCGAGTCATTGACTTGACAAATATTATCATAATGTACTTGGTACAAACATCTGACAAGTATTAATTCGAATATTTATTCGAGGGAGGCAATAAATGATGAAACCTGATCAATGCAAATCTACTTGAAAGTTAAATAAACAATAAAACAGTAGTTACTGTATATGTGTAATTTGTAATAAACTAACTGTTTAATGTCAATGTCATAACAATAACACAAACCAATATATTTCAAATGCAAATTACTAGTAGATAAAATGTTTAACTCTTTCAAAATACTTCTACTTTAAAAGCATCATTGCTTACCATTCATCAACGTTGCCTGAGCCAAGTACTAGAAGACCACCAGGACGGTCTTTAGACCATAGACTTAACTGGGCAAATAAATAGGATAAAACCATCCTACTACGAGCCTACAAAGTTAAAAAATAGATAATTAATAAACGAGAATGAAGAGATTTATACATATCGGTCGAAAACATTAAATTAAGGTTTAATACTGTTCTACGACACTCACACTAAAATAATTTCCGTAATATTTTCGGAGAAACCATTCTCCGTCCTCAGCGGGTGTTGGCTGACTGACGACTGATGGTTTCTCCGAAAATATTACGGAAATTATTAAGATTTTAAGAGATAAGAGAGAGAAAGATATTAAGAAATTATTAAAATTTACTAAGAGGGTTTTGTTTGTTATACCACACACAAAATATTGAAATATTGTAATAGTGAATTGAGAATTAAACATAATTAAGATAAACTTATCATAATAAAAATTTCTCAACGTCAAGTAATAATAAATATATAAAATATAAATAATAAAAAAAAATAAAAAATATAGAAGAAACAAAGATACAATGGGAACCTAATTAAAGCAACATAAGGATGACTAGATGTTGATGTCAGGTTTAGAAAGAAACTACCATTAATACTACACCTACTTCTAGTCATCATCATCAATCAATAAAAAACTGATCAAAGTGCAACGTGTCAACAACATGCAAAATGAACCATTTTTTTTTTGTGTCACTTAGTACTACTTATTGATTGGGGTGAGTGACATAGTAAAATATAACCCCAAATGATTTGGAGGTTATACTTCAATGTTTCTTCTCTTAGGGCTATATTTTGAACCATGTATGGGTAAAACCACAGTAAATCATACCACCAGGCATTATTGTACACATGCATGACTAGCTAGGCTGTAACATTGCGTGACATAGTACATCATTACTATACAAGCTAATTCAAATATGCACCTTTAATTCATTGCAAGGCAATTGTTTGAATTCAGTATATACTAATCCACAGCATCTGATTGGTTAATAGCCGTAGTATATATAATTTTATAATCTATATAATTTTCCATTAATTATTGCTAATCATATCAGAGGAAACTAATAAAATTGAGCTCTCCTCAAGAAGGAGAAAAATAAAGTGTTCATTTGGCAGCTAATGAAAGATATATTTTAAAATGAAGATGTATTGTTATAAGATTTAAACATTCATATCATAACTTATATTTTTTATTAAGGATTAAATTTTTTTTTTTTTATTGTATTCTCATTTTGACTTACTCTGTGTGGTAAAAAACTAATCTATTTCATTGTCAATGAATTGCCATACGAATATATGAATATGATAATGATTAATAAATATACTGTAACCATATAAACATACCATAGCGATTAATCTCTTAAAGCACACCCGAGTGTTTCTTAGCCATTTGATTTGTTGATACTGGGGCTATTTCTATTGCACACTCTGTATTTTGAAATAATTGCGGGAATTTTCTGTGACGCGCTAGGCCCATATATGATGACCAATGGAAAATCAACTTGTAGTGTGCACCATCTACCCCTGAGCATGTGATGTGCCAAATATGGTTGTGATACGCCCAAATATGGTTGTGATATGACATCATCATGTCTATATATGGGGAACATTTCAATTGATCATTTTGTACAATCAAAGTGTGTAATATATTTTTAGTTACATAACATTATTAGTAATAATATAACATCAATGATGCTAACAATCTAATATCATTTTATTTATTTTGTAAAGGTTTTGTACTGTTTTTAGTATTGTGTTGTGTAAAGTTGTCTCATAACAATTTTCAATTCATATGCAAATGAAATGATAAATGGAAATAAAATGCCACACCCCATAAAAATGGGATAAATACCTGAATGTTCTGGAGGGCTAAATTCTCTCTTGGGCTTCCCCCATTAACTTTGAACTGTGGTACTTTAGCTGTAGTATCCACAAAAATGTCAGTGGCTGCTTTCACAATAGAATCAATATTGATGGACAAATGATCACTGTGGAGAGAAAAATATTTTAATTACGAAAATAACTTTTTACAATGCTCTATCATGTATGCATCTACAAGAAGAATCCTGAATTGTAGCTATATAATATATATATTGTCCCACAAAAACATGAATAATGAAGATTAACTAAATCAGACTTTGAATAGCTTATTTTGTAGTTTTAATAAAGTTAATCACTCACAAAAAAAACAAAACAAAATGTTTTCACTTATAAAATAACATAATAAATGGTTAAATTCAACCAAAAACACATTTGACCTTTTTTTTCTTTAAATTACAGTTAGGTATTGCGTGCGTTGCGAGTGTAATTAAAAATCTACCTGCAAAATGAATTCATCAGCAAGTCAACCCAATGTAAAGCCATATTAATGAGTACCATGCATTTTTTTACCAGTTGTTTACTCCTCATCCACATAATCAACACAAATAATTCAAAAGTTAATTTATTTTGTCTACTTATTTAAAATAAATAATGCAAATTAGTATTTTACCTTCCAATTTGATGGGCTAACATTTGAGCTCTCTTCCGAGTTTCTACAGAAGAGTTCACGGTGCCCATATAGCAAGTTACAAAAATACGATTAGCTAATTGCTTCGGGTCACTTGGTATATAATCAGGATCACCAGTTACATTCTGAACATCAGTTAAAGTTTCTAAATCTGGACATGAAAAATAAAAATAAAGATATATTGTCCAGCTATAAAAATAATTTTTTATATTTTTTTTGTTGAATACGCCATTTTAATGTCACATAATAATTATTCACTTTGACCAAAAACTGGATCGAACAAAAAATATTAAATGTAATTTAAAGCAAAATATACCTAAATTGTCTGTCAGACAATGGTTTTTGCTTAAAATTAACCGTTTCTTTTTGTCTTTTTATAAGTGAAATAAATATTTTTGTTGATTTTGTTTACAGAAGTGAATAACTTTATTAAAACTGCAAAATGGCCTATTCAAAATCTGATTTCATTAATCTATATTTGTCATGTTTTTGGGGGACAATACATCTTTAATAAAATAGAAATATAATATATTAAATACAATTTACAGAGGGATTTAAATAAATTTTCTTTTTGAATAGATTAAATGTAAAAAATGAGCTTGGTGTTAAATGTCATATTGATTACAGTAATTTTATGAATATTACACGTTGATAATTAAAATTGGTTGTCAACATAATTTTCATTAAAAAAAGGATAAACGCAATTACGTTATTTCAAACCTAAATTAACTACTCTGTGCAAGGCTGATTTCTTTTTAATGTTTAAATTATGGAATCAACATAATACAAACATTAATCATCAAACTTATATGTACAGTACTTACTTCCATCATTAACGGATTTACATACTAAATGACACATTGATGACACAAGACAAGCTGTTGATGAACTATCAATGCCTCCACTTAATGGCAAAAAAAATCCACCCTACAAATTAAATATAATGAATGAAATGAGAATTGCTCATAAAAACAAAATTTGAACTATTTCAACATGGCAGATAGATTGATTAATAGTAGTTTTAATATCTAAAATTTAGCCGCCAGAGATTTTACAATTTAATCCATTATTACTGGGGTTTTTTGGTGAACATAATTTATCTAATTCTATAATAAATTATCTATTTAACACAATACAAAATATATATAATATGTACATATGATTTATTGTTTATTAGTTTACAGTAATTATGCATTTTATTGTATAACTTTTATATCATGTTTGCTAAGTAAAAATAATGTTTTTTTACAATTATTATTATGATGGGACAAAATACTGAGTACTGTATCTTGGTATTCTTTTGTCAGGTGTCTATGATATTTGCTGTTCAATGATAAATGGAAAACTGAATCTAATTGAAATTGTATCCAAAGTCATGTTGCACATAGGACTGGAGCCTCTCCACCAGAGAGCGAATTACTGCCCAAAGATCCCTGAATAGGATGCCAGCCTATTCCAGATGAAATATAATTTTTTTCATGTACTTTTTCTCTAGAATTTAGCATAATGTGTTCCTATGGTATGCTATGCATTTGTGTATGATACACAGCAAAGAGATCGGATTACCAACCGACCATCAATAAATAGTAAAAACTCTACCTGTTTACTTCTGCGCAAGTAATCCCAAAGCCAGCATGCAGGACCTAGAGCAATCTCCTCTACTACACTGTGGTACTTATATTGTTGTGGTTCTGTAGTTTGCAGTAAGTGATCCCCAGGCCTAGAGAGTGAAAAGTCTGCAAAAACTCTTGGAAAACTTCCAGAACGAGCTGCCTACAAATAGATAATTTGTTGAAATATGAGTAATAACATGAAAAAAAGAAAAAAAAATATATGAATAAAAATCATTAAATATCATTGCTTTGCGTCATGGGAAGATATGGCGAATTGTGACCAGGGCTTTAAGTATAAGCTATGTTACCTGCTTAGACCGGCTGCTGATTTCAGCCTTGTAGCTTCTAACATCTTCTAAGTCTATTGTAGCTACATCCACATCCTATAAAAACAGTAAGCAATCTTATGTCAGGTGTTTGATACAGTCTTTGAAAGTTATAAGGACAATGAGAGTTCAATTCAATCAAATGCACTAAGGTGGACCTGTTGACACACAAACAAAATCATTTCAGACAATATTCTGATAACTTCACAAATGAATTCATGTAAATACTAGTAGTTTGATGTTCAATATAGTCTACAGAAATATACACTATATACAGATGGTAGATGTCTGCATCACAATATTTCAGGTTTAAATCTCGGTTGGGGTGGATTTTTCTTTATAAATTAATTAGTTAATTAATCAAATGATAGGTAAACATCCTATCATTAGACAACTAGGACCTTTGTTGTATGGTTCAAAATTGTATTAGATAACAACTCCCTCATTGTGGTCTGGTGGAGCAATACTAGTTGTCAAATGTACAGCCAGACAACAGAGATCGCCGGACAACAAAGACCATCAGACAACAGAGATCGCCAGACAACAAAGATCGCCGGACAACAGAGATTGCCGGACAACAAAGACCGCCGGTCAAACTAGTTTGATAGTGTAGACAGAGCTTTAGATAATCAAAACTTATATAGAAGTTTTAATTAATTAAAACCTACCACTTCAGCAATTCCAAATTGTTTACCAACAGTCATCATAGTTCCATTTACACAGATGCACGATCCGCCATCATAATAAACACGCTCCCCATCACAGCCACGTAAATTTGAGTATAAATATACACCACCACACTGTTAAAACATTCAAAGAACATTCAAATACCTCAAATTCTCCTGATCTTGTTTTTAGGTACAGTATATTCATGTAAAAAAAATGATATCAACTTTACATACAAATTTAATACACTCTCAATACCGGACATCGTTGGGATGGCCAAATATTTCTGGTTTTCCAGAAAGTCTAGTATTCAGAATGTCTTTTTAATGGTAAAAATGAATTTGGGACCTTTTGTACCTGGAAAAAAGTGTGGTTTTAGGAGAGTTTCTGGTTTTCCGAAAGTGCAGTATTGGGTCAACTGTATATACAATTTATCAGGTAATTTCTTATCTTTTAACATGATTAAGATGTGAATTTCCAACGACATTGAACCCACTTCTTACATGTAATTCATTTTGCGTATATGGGGAGTTTGGGAAATATTCCTCACTTGATTTAAAGTTTTGATAGAATATTCAAGGTCCAAATGACGATCAATGACACAATGTGTGTAGGTCGTAGGTCGTCATAAATCGTAAGCTTCTAATTACCTTCATCATAGCAGTCTTCATCAGGTCATGTCTTTCAAACTGCTTTCGTAACTCATGATGACTTCCACTAGCATTGGTAAAGATCTCAACACCATCAAGACTCATTGCTACATGTGGGCTACAAAATAAACTGGATTTAATTTTTTTTTTATATTAAATAAAACCTCTATTAAGGGGATAACTTAAAGACCCAAGTGTTCTCTTAATAAGTGGTTAACTTGACCTACGGTTTATAGTCCTTATCTGAGAAGACTACCACCAGAACCATGAAGCATCGAACCCATGCCGATGTTATGGCTACGTAATTACAATTCCACTGACTTAACCACTCAGCTACTCATTCGATTTGGTTGTAGTGTTGAAACGTGTTAACCTTGGTTTGTGGTAAAAATGGGTGTCCCCTGAATGGGATGTCCCGAAAGAGGGATTCTAGTGTATAATTAACAATTTTGACGTTTTAGAATTAGATTTTTTTTTTCAATTTTTAGTGCGCCTCTTTTGGGGACAAAAAAAATGGAAAAATGCAAATATTTTCATTCTCTTTTGTCATATATTTCATTTAGCATGATACATGTATTATTGTAAAAGTTTAGGCCTAAAAGGGTCTAGGTCTAGGCATGTCATTAAAATCCGTTGATAAAACATGAAAGCTAACCAATGTTTTGAGAGGTGCTAACAAGAACCATATAAAAATAAATAAAATAAAATCCCCCTTTATCTATATTACCTTTCAGCAGCCCATAGCTCTTCACAGATTTCAGGCCCAATACAAGTATCATGTGTTGAAACTACACCCATACCAATTGGTACACTTTTCTTAAGTAATAGAAAGAACATTCTTATTCATTAAACACATTTTTTATGGGTATGATTGAAATATTCAGTAAAGTTCATGCGAGTCATTTTCCATGTTGCCAACTGTATTCCAAAATGCATTTCAACATTTTTAAACTATCAGTGAAGTAACAAAACTTTGAGACTGTATTTTTAGAATTAAAATTGCAAATATACAAAATGGTCACAGGTCATGTAGAAGCACAGATAATTTTATATTGATAATAACATTTACTGTATATTGTTTTTCTTTTTGTTTTAAAAATATCGATCTTTTCGCTATTTTTAGTGAAAGTCTGTGACTGTGTTTTTAGAATTAAAATAGCATTTACACAACCCGGTCACAGTAGGTCATGTGGAAGCACATATCATTTTATATTGATAATAACTTCTATATCGTTTTTCTTTTTGTTTTAAAAATATCGATCCTTTCAGTTGACCGTGTCTACATTACAACTTTATAATCATCATTAAACCAGGTGAAGTGACATGGAAGGTATATTTACTTGTCCTGTTATATCAGATATAATTTCTGGAAGGTAAAAATCTTCAACTTGTTGGGGTTTACTCCATGGCGTAAACCACCGCAGTTCTCTGTAGTTTCCATGATTACACATTGCTGATTTTGGACGGATTAAAAGAATCTTTCTGTAATTAAAAAAATATTTGAGTGAATGTTGGTAATAAGTTTTTAATTTATATAGTAAATAAATTACCTCATCCCTCAACAAATGTGTATTTATAGTATCTAAAGCTCTGTCTACACTATCAAACTAATTTGACAAACAAAGTGTAATGTGCTCAAATATGGTGGTGATATGCCCAAATATGGCATCATTGTGTCCATATATGGGCACATCACAATATTTTGTCACATAAAGCTTGAGCTTTAGGCCTAGATTATTGATCAAGAGACATAGAGGCTCATATATACAGTAGATGTTCTTTAATATAATATTGTATTACAGTATAGATTGACTTACTTGTTTAAGAATACTACCCTGCAATTATACCTAACATTCTTGTGTATTATAGGCCTGAAATTCAATTGATAAATAAATGTTATTTTTGTAAATTAACATTAATACTTCAGAGGTGAATAGGTGATTGTAGGTGTTCAGTCATC
Source organism: Antedon bifida (assembly GCF_963402885.1). Lineage (NCBI taxonomy): Eukaryota > Metazoa > Echinodermata > Crinoidea > Comatulida > Antedonidae > Antedon > Antedon bifida. The sequence continues at coordinate 8,515,053 of NC_136226.1, read as the reverse complement.
TTACATGTCACAGAATACTCAAAGCATCTTTTGTCTATCTTGGTTCTGGTTCAGACTTCATCATCATGTCCTATGTATCAATACTGTATATTCTTAATGTGTATATATCATAAATGTATTTTGATCAAGAAAATAGTAATAATGTACTTACATTCCAGTTTCACAAATGATGTCTTCTGTGAGCGGAGAACTCAAGAGTTGAGCAAGGACTTGGAATGAATGCAGGCAAGTGTCCGATTCAAAGAAGTGGTCACCACATCCATAACCACTAGGTTAGGGAGAATAATAAGTAATATAAACATCATCTATTCTTACCCTATAAGCCTAATATGTCTAGTATTATATTATATAATAGTGATTGTATTATTATATTATTTCTATTTCAAGCGACAAAACCCTTTCAACAATTATAATCCCCTCATTAAATTACCTAATTTCAAGTTCGGGTCCTAGCCTGTATCTAGCACCTTTCTCCTTTGCAACTTTTATACCTGAAAAATAAATATGCATACATTTTAATATACGGCTAAGCCTACTAACTTAGGCTGCTACTAGGCTACCTCTACGTTACGTACAAGGCTTATACCCCCATCCGCCGGTCGGTGCCACTGCTGCCTCACTAAAAAAATCAGACAGAGCCTAAAGAATATATTTGTAAAACCTACTGTTTAATATACGGTTGAAGTTCCCATTGAAATCCATTGCCCATTGATTAAGGGTACATGTTGCTAGAGTTATTTTTCTACCCATTATTACGTTATTTTAAATGAATTTCAAGTTTAAATCATACTGTTGTTGCCAGGCCTAGCCTAGCTCAGAATATTGTTTTTGTGCCGCATCGCATGTGTGTAAGACCGCGGCGGCGGTATTATAGCGCCACCAACTACTCTGAGCGGTACATTTCTGGTTAGAGAGAAGAGGACATCATTTTGGTACCAATGCATTGCTATGTTAGATCTGGTAGCCGAGACTGAAAACCTTATACATTTTTCGTTAGAAATCAGACGTACACAATACATGAACAAATTAACAGAAACTTACAGTGAGTACTGGGTTTATTCTTTTATTGTCCCTAATACAAACATATTCCACCACCTTCATAATATATTAACCCCAAAATATTTACTGTTAATCATGATAGGGTTTAGACTGAATACTATAAAAAAATGAATTGTTAACTTTTTATTTTTATGGAATGATTTGTATTTTACAATATCTCTTGGCATTAAGACGTAATTAAACATATTTTATCAGTTTATGCAATTTGGAACACTTAATCTGATTTATGATATTGAGTAAATGTTAATATAAAAATACTTGGAATACTACAGTTTACTGTTATGTTAATGTTAAAAAGGAGAACATTTCTCTATCTTTGATTCACGGTGAGAACGGATATAAAAAATATGCAGAATAGTATAGAATAATTGTTAATGTTCAAAGTTGTTTAGGAAGAAAAGTAACATAAAATATGTGTAGAATTTGTAAAAATAGATATTGTATCTTCATTATTTGGCAATTAAACCAATTTCTGTTTCAACATGGTCTCCAACTTGATGGCATCGGCAGCAAACTTGCGGATCCCATCGGAAAGTTTCTCCGTTGCCATCTGATCTTCATTCAGCATCCAACGGAATGTTCCCTCATCAATTGAAATCTTCTCAACTGGGTCTTTTTTAGCTGAAACCAGTAATTTGATTATTTTTTAACTTATTTATATAAAAAAGTAACTCGCCAATTTAATTTTCAGTGCCTAGCTTATTCTGTTATACTGTGATGAAAATACACTGCAACCGTTGCATACGGCTTAGATATCTATTGTTTGTAGGGTAACGGTAACGGGTTAAAGATTTTGATATAGCTATCAAAGATTACATACCAGATGCCACAGACAGTTTTTCAGTGACTTCGTCAGTTGAAGCTGTCAACTCGCCTAAAAGTTTAGGGCTGGAGGAAATCAAATGCATAATTAATTACATAATCAATCAAATATTTTATTTTTAAGCTACGATTAAATTAATTTATTTCTCTATACTGAGGAGTAGACACATTATCTAAGTTGGGCATTATGGAACATAAACATTGATTGTAGATTAATTGGCATAGAACATTAATTACGTAAATGATGACATAGTTAGGCTCTGGTGTAGGTCATGAATAATTACACCATGACCTAGCTTTTACTCTCGCAAAGTCAGCCCAGACAAATGTCCCAAATTCTTTGGAAAACGAGGCCAAGGATGTTGTTTGGTGTTGGGAGAGACTCTAGACCATAATAAGCAAGATCATGTAGCAAGACTTGTTTAGCTTGATTCATCTCAAACACTGAAGTAACACACATGCAAGTGCCTGAACAGATTGTTTAATTGTACTTAAGTTACTTGACTTTTTAGCATTTCAATCAGTACAAATATATTTTTAAAAAAATTGAATGTATTACACACCTGATAGTAAGAAGATCAATGCCAGCTAGAGCTGTGATCTCTCCTACATTACGGAAAGAAGCCCCCATCACAACGGTCTTGTAGTCAAACTTCTTATAGTACGTAAAGATACTCCTTACACTCTTGACACCTGGGTCATCATCAGGTGCGTAGGCTTTGGTTCCAGTGGAAGCTTTGTACCAGTCCATGATACGGCCAACAAACGGTGAGATGAGGGTTACTTTTGCTTCAGCGCATGCTACAGCCTGTGTTTGAAAAGTATATAGAACTCAATACTCAAAAAACTCTTTATTCCCTTGTTTCGTATTAAATTATTGAGATCCAATTTTTTAATATCCAAGAGTTCATAAATAGTATGGAGGAAGAAAGTTGAGGAAATTTGGAATATAATTATGTATATAAAGACATCATACTCATTTCAAACAGTGTACCTCGTCCTTCAGCTCAGATGTAAAGCCTATGGTTGAATTTATATACATGGGACCAACGTTTTTCCAATACATCCGAAGGACGAGACAAAGAGAATAAAGCACCTTGCCTAATGATACAAGCAATATAGCAGAGGCCTCGAACCCTTGATCTTATTAGGGTACTACAATACATGTCAAAGTTAAACTGGATAGAAGGCCTTATTAATTACATCCAGACTTTTACAGTATGTTTTCATGGAAATTGCAAACACTGTACTACATTTAAAAGAGAGAAATTCAACTTGACATTTTATTGAATTATGGTAATTCGATATTCAAACGAATTTGAATAAAAACCAGCCTCACAAAAGCTTTACTCTTAAGAAGGTCAAAAACAGAAAAGTCATTTACTTGTGCAAAAGAGAACAAGAGGGTAAGATTGCAGTGCACTCCATGTTTTTCCTCAAGTTCCTTGGCCGCTTGGATGCCTTCCCATGTGGAGCTTAGTTTTATCAAGATCCTGTCTTTACTTATTCCTTCCTTTTCATACAATCCAATCAGTTTTAGAGCCTTTTCAATTTGTTTTTCTTTATCAAAAGACAATCTGTAAAAACAAAATTAAAATTATATAAATAAATTTGTATTGTTATAATTAGTTCATAAAAGTTCTTATTACAGAAATGTTCATCTGTATAAGTTCAACATAATCGACATAAAATACATTACAGTTTACATCATATATACAAAGTATCTAACCCATATCCCATGCTACGCTCACGCTAAGGTAAAAAGTTAGGTGATTTATTTTTTTTGCATTATACAGTACCTTGCGTCAACTTCAGTGGAAACGCGTCCAGGAACAATCTTCAGAATTTCAACTCCAAAGAGAACAAATAGTTTATCCATGACATTAGCCAATTGCTCATCGCCTGATCTGCAAAATAATAAAGTAACATTAGCTGACATCTTTTCACACAATCTTACAAGAATTCAGCCGAATAGCACTAACAGTAACAGTGAGCTTTTCCTACAAAATATAGCATTCACTACAGTTTCGACTGCAGTGTGTAGCACTAGGGACCAGAAACAATGTTGTAATTACTAATAGTTAATACTATTGAGAACTATTAAGTCATAAATACTACACTTACCCTCCTAAGCCCTTGGCATATCCGATGGCCTGGTCCAGCAATCTGCTGTACTGCGGCATCTGGGCCGCAGCTAGGATAAGCGATGGGTTAGTAGTAGCATCTGTGGGCTGGTATTGTTTAATAGCTGAAGTAAGAAAAACAAGTATTGATTAACATGGACCGTCTGAATATCAACATGGTGGGAAAACAGTCGGCCTAATCGCTACTGCATCATAATAATACTGTACTAGCGCCTCTGAGGTCTATGTAAATTTCCTTTGGTTATGATATTTGCATTGACAAATTTGCATTCTGACAAAATTATCATGATCAGGGATAAACTTTGCATGATAAAGAGAAACTGTTCAACATAGGAATCAAATATCATAATCTATTTATGCTAATGAGTTCAGGTGTCTTGTTGCATGGAAGCGAATGGAAAACATTGTTATATGGTAATCATTGTAACCATATGGAAACCTTGTAATAATAATAAACACATAAAATACAGACAATACTGATGAAAACCAGGTGAGATAATATCTGACTAAAATGTTATAAAAAAGTCCCTGTTTATTTCTATATTGTATTAAATGAGTTTATATAGTACAGTAGTATACTATACACAATACAGAAACAAGTTTATTTCCTGAATGACCTACAGTGTACTGTGTAATGGTATGTACAGTATTATCTTTTGTTGAGGCATAATTTGTTATGCAAAGTCATTCAAGAACTCAACCAGGAACTAATTGTATTATTATTCCACTGCTTACCATACACATACAAAAGACCAAACGGTATTACAATCTCTAAATTAAATCTCTACTGCATCATGAAAAATCATTAATGGTCTCAAAACACTTTTATTGATTGTTGGGGGTTGTTTTATTTATCTTACACTACAGTAAAATTACCTCAGTAGGTGCAAGGAAGATTTCACTCTTTACTGGCCAATGGTCTGCACAATTTGACTGGCATTGTTATTCCAAATTACATGCTCAATTGCAAACTGGACAATTGGGGAATTAAACTCCTTCTCTATACACAATATGGGAAACAGATGATCATGACCAGTTTTTAGAGTTTTTTTACATGGCAAATTTTAAAGAGTGGAAGATGGTTAGGTTCAGTATATTTATGGTTAGGTTATCATTCTACAGTAAAATTACACATTGGTAATATGCTTGATATTCATTGTTTATTTAGTACACATTTAACAAGCTCTTCAAATTGAGCTTAACATTCTCACTAAGGCACAGGATTGGCTATACTGTAGCATGAAATGAAAAATAACATACCACAAACACTTCCTAAATCTTCTCTATATCTAAATAGCATTAACTAGCCACAAGCAGCCACAAAATATGTATGTCTTAACACAAATAAAAGCAGAGACAAACTTAAAACAGCCAATCCAGCGCTTTACATCACATACTTTTTTAAAGATTTCAGTGTTCAATATGATGCTCAAATCAAATTCAAACAACTTTTCCTGATTCATTATGCAAATTAACCCACGACCACACTCAAATGTATTTCTTGCATGCCACCTGTACTGTATCCCCTGTACTAAAAATATAGTCTACTTAAATTAATTTTTTTTTTAAATACCTGGTATAATATTAATAGGTAGAGAGGTTATGCTAGTTAGCCTTAAAACTGAAAGAAAATGTTACCACACCCTCACTTAGCACTGTACTTACTGCTAGCAGTAGCTTGCAAAGCTGGGAGTGTACAGTAGTAGCAGACAGAGACTGGCGAGCTAGGCCGGTCGTTTGCGCAAGATTCATTTGAATCCCCGGTACAGTTCGCGCGTTTTATCCCTTGGCCCATACTACACCCCTTCACATACGGGAGGGCCTTACTTACTGTCAAAATCGCCCGTGTCAGCTACAACTGTAGTTAATTGCTTGAGTTGCTCTAATGATGTCGCCATTTTAACTCGCTTCGCTGTACTATCTGACATAATAAACAGGCAAATCTGGATGACAAAGCATAAACTAATTCAGCGAATAACTTCCCGAATACTTTCTTCAACATGTGCGGCGAAGCGGAGAAATTAAAGGAACGAACGATAGACTTGCCCGGATGCAAAAACACCACTGTTTAGAGGGCGGAGCCGAAGGACTCCAATTTAAATTTTTTTTAATTTTTAAGGTACATTTTTTCCGGATCCAATGGTCAAAAGTGAATATAATCATTATGCTAAAATTAAAATGCAATATTGTATAATTAAGCTTGAAGTTCTATATCTACACTATCAAACTTTATGTGACAAACAAATGATGTGCTCATTCATATATGGACATATCAAGTACCATTAGTAAGCATACTCACTACCACACCCCTTTTTTCAAACTAGTTTGATAGTGTAGACAGAGCTTTGATTTACACCGAAGAATCATACAAAATTAATAGGTTGCAACCTGACTCAATTATAGATATTACAAACAAGTCTTAATAAAAGTAAACTTCACATATGAGACAGAGTGGCATAAATAAAAGATATTACTGATGGCCCCCATCAGTCCAGTCCCTCCTAGATGTCAATTTGAGCTAAAATATAAGCCTAAATGATATTATAATAATTACGGTTTTAAAATAAGAGTTATGAATAATAATAATAATAATGATCTTGTTAGGGTGCACGAAGTTTCTCAAATCTCTTGCATGGATTTTTTTTAATGGAATTGTTGTAATTCTGAAATAATGATCAATCAATGTTACTGTACCTTTCCCCACCCTCGTCTCCCATCATTTTTATACAGATTATCCGATAGGCCCTACAAATGACGTAAGCCGGCTCTCGAGATTCTTTTATCAGGACCGTTTGACCTTAAAACAATAGACGCGATTTTGGTATCATGAAAACAATACATTTTAAAGTCCACGGGCCGTCGCATGGTTGGTACGTGTCGACATCACACCATAAACTTGCACAATTAAACGTATGAAATACAGAATTAAAATGGCACCTTATAATAATTGTTCTCTGCTGTTGCTGATAGTTTTCAGTATTACGTTGGATTTTGCAAGTGTCGTAAATTGTGAAAATTCCTTTCAATGGAAAACTTGTGAAGGTAAAATAACTTCGTTATTCGTATGATCAAACCAGGGAAGAGTTAAATTACAATATAACTCTTCCCTCTGATCAAACTAAATTGATGTTAGGCCTATACCCTTTGAATTTTGAATGTTTCATTTAAGATTATTAATGCATCAAATCTTTGTTTCATAGATTATCAATCTAGATCAACAGGTATCAAGGTCAGTTACTTGAAGATGTCTCCAGACCCAATCATCATCCCTCACAACATCGCTGTTGAATTTGAAGCTGAAGTTTTGACAAATTTGACGGAACCTTTCAGTCTTAATGTTGAAGTTTGGATGCTGGTAAATATGTACTGGTTTACAGCACGTATTCCGGTTCCCGGATGCTGGTGAGTGACATAAAAGCGTACTGTTTCCACTAGAGTCACAACGCAAGGACGTAAGCGCAACGTAAAGCTTGGTCTCCACTAGGACGTAACGCAAGGACGTAAACGCAACGCAAACGTGTTGGCCAATGACATGCGACAGTTCGAATAATTCATCACTTGTGATTGGTCAACTAACTTACGTTGCGTTACGTACTTGTGTTGCCTCTCAAGTTGGAACCAAGATTTTACCAATCACAAGCAATGGATTATTCGAACTGTCGCTTGTCATTGATCAATCTATTGCGTTTCGCTTACGTCATTGCGTAGCGTCATAACCGAACTCTGGGACGTATAATTCTCCCATAGGTAAAACACCTGATGAGTTCGTCCCTTGGGTCACCAGCTCGTGCATGCTGTATCATGTCTGTGATGACAAACAGTAGTCCTACCTGATAGTTTATTGACTGCTACAACCATTTTCCACCACCTGGGTTATACCGTTATGCCATCGGTATACTATTGACGTGTGTTCTCCGGGTCTTGTGGAAATTCGTTTTGAAAGCATGCATAAGGGGGAGGAAGGGCGTGGTGCCGCAATTAGACGCCCTTTTTCAAAAAAGTTTTTCGGGGTGACGGACATATTGTTTAAAGTATATTTTATATTATTTATTGTTTTTTCAGCTCTTTCGATAATGTCTGTGAAATGATGTTAGAAGAACCACCGACTATTAAATGTCCTGCCGGAGCGGCGGAGAACTGTATAGATTGCAATGAATGCCCACCTCCACCGAGAAAGTACAACACAAGTGTTACGCCTGTGTCTGTCGCAGTTGATGATTTACCGTTCTATATTAAACTATTTGCTTCGGTAATTGTTTATAATAAGTATATAGTAGAACATCAATGATATAAAAGGAATAGGCCTATGTGTGCATGATAATCGTCACATAATTATAATAAACCGAATTTTAACACAAATTAATGCTTTAAAAAGGGAGAATCAGTTCCGATCCTCCTCCTGATAACCTCAGCTGACTTTTAAAAGTCTATGCACAATATAATTGTTTAGGGAGGAGGGAGCCAGGAGGAGGGGTTGGTAAAAAACATCTAATAATATTTTGTTTTCACTTCAGGGCAAATATGAAGCACGAGTAACCTTTTCGGATGCAATTGGTGATGTCTTGTGTATTGATATGTCACTGGAAGTAGCAACATCGTCGACCAAAGCGGAAGAACCAATAGTTTTAGACACTCTGCCAGACTACTGCAAAGCCTTGCCGCCGAAGAAGGACTCCAGTGTCAATGATCTTGCATAAACCGAAGTGGCGTTCTCCATTTTCATGTGGATTATGTCACATTAACAATTTATCCCCTATAGGGCATGAGTTATTTTAAATGTTCTGCAATTTTACAATGTGATTATTATAGGTCTGAAATATTAATTAAAGAATGCATCATAACAATAAAGATGAATAAAATCAAACTTCGTAGGCCATAATGTAAAAATTATTAACTTTCTTAACACAAAATAACGATCACTTATAAAAAATAAACGGTTGAATTAACCAAACCCGTTGTCTGCTAATGACAGAGAGGCTTCCAATTGACTACGTTTTTTTTGTGTTCAGTTTTTGTTTTTAACAATTATTGTATGACATTAAAATTGCATGAGCATTAGGCATTAGGCATTAGGGGTATGCCAAAGAGATATTATAATATCTCTATGGGTATACCAATTTCAGTAGGTATGTGTGCCCTTTTCATATCGTGGATGGTGGTGGAAAATCTTACATAATCTTTGATTGCCATTTCGTAAGTGTTTCGGATTTCGAACTTTGACGTTGGTGGCGTAAATATTTGTTTTGGTGGTAAACAGAATTGTCAGCAAGATCACGCTTATTATCTAATAGTAGATACTGTATTTATCTTATTTCCGACTGTGATACGTGGGAGTACTACGTATGTTTTATAACATTTAAGTTGTGTTAATGTTCTTGACTTTGAATATTAAAATTATTAGTTAGGCTATTTAGTTATGTGTTTCGATCGGCTAATTGGCCATTAGCCTGACTAGCCCTCGTGTAGTAGTTTGACTGTATGTATCTGCTACGCTGTATTTTGGGGTTGTTTGCACACGCAGCTGTGCTGCCTTGTGCGTGTTTTCATTGAGTTTATTTGTGTTTCAGACTTTACCAAAGAATAAAGAACGGTTAAAGCAACTACCACGAGTTTGTGTATCATTGTCCGGATTAGTAAAGTGTATTCCCTTAATAATGGAGGAAAATACGTTCATCGACCTCAGCTTCGAAGAGCTCGAGGTCAAACACCGTTCGTTTAAAGGTCACCTAACGAGGGCAAGGGACCGTTTTACCCGTGTTCTCGACCGAGACGAACCGGAACTGGTTAAAGTGGCATTCGACCATATACAAAAGAAAATTCGAAAGATAACCGACTTACTTGATGCTATGGATGTTGTCAAACCACCTGATGAGACTGACACTACTACACGTCTACATGCAGAGCTAATGTCAGCAGCTGATGACGTGGAGCGAAAATATCAAGAATACAGAAGGTTTTCAAGGAATGAGCAAACCGCTCATTCTTCCCAAGGTGAGCCAACTGCAGCAGAAAAAGATGAAGAGATGATAAAATTAATTAAAGCTCAGTCTGAAATGGTGGCACAGCTTACAATAAAATTGAACGGAATCGGCTCAGACAACAAACGGCCTTCGATTAAAACACCAGGACTCCCAGCCCCTCGGTGGGATGGATCTCCAAGAAACTTCCATTCTTGGCATGTACGAATTGACCAATACTTCGAATCTGCTGGTATTAAAGGTGACCAAGAAAAATTGATGGTTTTGCTCAATGGTGATGCGTTACCCAAATCTATTCAAGACCATATTGCTGATTGCTGCTCGGTTGAAGGTGATAATGGAGCTTGGGCTCGTCTGAAGGAAAAGGTCCCGACTTCAGCTATTGTTCGTGATGTTATTCTGACACTTCAGATGATGAAGCCAATGAAGTCAGCAACAGCAAAGGAAATGCGACCTGTTTTAAATGGACTCACAGACTTTGCAAGACGAATGCGTGAACTTGGAAAAGAATTAGAGCTCTCATCGTCAGTAGTTGTTGAACTAGCGAGTCAGAAAATCGATGCTGAATTAAGTTTCAAATACATGCGGCAGATAAAGCACGATGAGCCGACAATACCAAGTTTGATCTCATTCTTACGAAGTGAAACGGAAGCAAGGGAACGCCGAGAGCAACCTCATATGTTTGGCGATCAAAATGCATCTACTCATCACATTACAGGACAAATTAGTACACTTAAAAATACTACCCAATTTTTACCGAAATCTAATTTTAAAGGTGCTGAAACTAGCGCGGATGATTGTCCTTTCTGCACTGACCACTCACGTCACTTGATTATTAAGTGCCCTATCTTTAACTCAAAATCTAATGAAGAGAGACGGTTAATGATAATGGAAGCTAGGAGATGTTTCTTATGTTTTCGTACAAACCACAGTGCGCTCAGATGCCCCAGACATGACAAAAAACGCTGCTCTGTGTGTCAGCTATTTCACCACCGACTGATTGCTTGCCCACCCAATCGCGCTTTGAGAATTAACAACACAGACGATTTCTGTCAAAGTCAAATGTCACCACCTAAAACACAGGCGGGAGCGAACACAAATCTACGGCCATTTGTACGCCACGAAACCCAAGTAGGAACTAACTTAGGTCAGAATCCATTCATATATTTGCCAGCATCAACTAACCAAAATTCACCTCAGATAACTCAGGCGGGAGTAAACCTAAGTATACGTCAGACTGAAACAGGGCCCAGTCAAAATCCATTCGTGCCTCCATCAACAAACCAGACAATCTCGAAAATGAACTCGACGAGGTATGCCGAACGCCGTCGCTACTCACCGACTACATATATCGAGGTACAAGACAACAAGGGCAATTGGCAGAAAGCTGTCGCGTTCTTTGATAGTGGTGCTGATACCACTCTGGTCAAGTGCTCCACCGCTGAAAGGCTAGGCTTAAACGGACAGCCCTTTGTATTTACTTATGGTGTGGCCGGAGGAGGCATCGTACGAGAAAACAGTGCTAGGTATCAACTTCGAGTCAGACCACTACGGGAATTGAAAGCATACGACTTGGTTGCAATTAGTGTACAAAAGCCTTCCCATGATAGCCCACCTGTTGGCGAAGATATCTTTGACGAACACCCTCACTTAACGGTAGTTAAAGAACATTTGACTGTGGAGGAAGCCGAGATTGACCTACTCATTGGATACGACTATCAAAGTCTTACTACACCACTGAAAACAATACGTTCATTAACTGATCCTGATACATCACCAACTGCGGCAAAAAGTGCTCTAGGTTGGACAATTATCGGACAAACCATTCCAAAGCCAATTTCCAATGTCATCAGCCACATCACAAACGTAAATTTCATGGATGACTCCCAGCTTTTATATACATCCAATGTCATTGGAGTTAAACCAACAACCTTGTGTACATGTACAGATAAGGAAATTGCTGAATCTCAGTTTATCAAACATTATAGAAAAAATCTCCAAATAAATGAGAAGGGCCACATTACCGTGGAAATGCCATGGAAGGATGGATTTCCTGAGTCTCTAGACTGTAATAGAGTACAAGCCGTGCCGGGGATGATTTCACATGAGGCCAGGTTGCTAAAAAACAAGAAAATCAATGAATACAATGATGAAATTCAAGCTCTCCTTGACAATGGATATACGCGTGAGCTCACTCCAAGTGAAGACAGAAATGAAGGATGGTACCTTCAACACCATGCTGTCCACCAGCAACACAAGACAACAAAGATCCGTATTGTATGGAATTCCGCTGCGAAGTTTAACGGGTTGTGTCTCAATGACGGATTCCACAAAGGGCCAGATTTCTTAAACTCACTTGTGACATGCTTTCTACACTGGCGGAAGTACGGAATTGCAGTAGCCGGAGACATTTGGAAGATGTTTAACCAGATTGCATTATCAGTGCGTGATCAAAAGTTTCATCGTTTTGTCTGGCGATTTGGGGATACCCCAGCAGGAGTTAAATCGACATACGTTATAGCAAAGGCTCTAGTTGCACCGTTAAAGAAAAGAAACAAGGAATGCTTTTATTATGTAACTACTTGAGTTGTGAACATTTAATTACTGCATTTTAATTAAGATTCACTTTGTTGTGGTTATTTTTCGAAATCCTTTATGTACTGTGACTCATGTCAATTTGTCACGAGGCGGGAGTGTTTCGGATTTCGAACTTTGACGTTGGTGGCGTAAATATTTGTTTTGGTGGTAAACAGAATTGTCAGCAAGATCACGCTTATTATCTAATAGTAGATACTGTATTTATCTTATTTCCGACTGTGATACGTGGGAGTACTACGTATGTTTTATAACATTTAAGTTGTGTTAATGTTCTTGACTTTGAATATTAAAATTATTAGTTAGGCTATTTAGTTATGTGTTTCGATCGGCTAATTGGCCATTAGCCTGACTAGCCCTCGTGTAGTAGTTTGACTGTATGTATCTGCTACGCTGTATTTTGGGGTTGTTTGCACACGCAGCTGTGCTGCCTTGTGCGTGTTTTCATTGAGTTTATTTGTGTTTCAGACTTTACCAAAGAATAAAGAACGGTTAAAGCAACTACCACGAGTTTGTGTATCATTGTCCGGATTAGTAAGGTTGCTTATTTTGTCTTGCAAATAAATGTGACTAAAATAATAGCAAAAGCGCCCTCATTGTTGTTTGAGACGATAAGGGAAATTCCCTTTATTGCTTATGACGGAGTGAATAAAAAAATAGATGATTGGAATTTTTTAAAATGCTTGGAATGCTACAGTATTAGATAGACCTTAGTAGTAACGGTAAAAACAAACAGTTCTGAAGTTGAAATTCTCTAGTGTTTTAGTTTCATAAGTTTACTCTATTATTAATTACTGTGTACGGCCTAAAACTCTAGGCCTAGCCTAGTTTTTAGGCAGCAGGAACTAACGTCACGCACGGTCAATATTGACATTTGCCTTGTCTTCCGGCATCGAACACTACATAGGTAAGAGTTAACTTAAATTAATTGGCTCATTTAATTTAAGCCTAGCTAGGCGAAAGTGGCTAGGCCTGGGCTTACACATACATAACGAAGACAAAAGGCTTTGAAGGTTCGATTCATGGTTCAGCAAAAATAATATTAAAAAGGTATTTTTTTTAAATTGGGCCTAGTATTATAGGCCTAGGCGGCCTAGCCTACCACATTACGGTTAATAAATACCGTATTATAATCAAACACATATAGGCTAGGCCTGGTTGAATTTAGGCCATTAGTCTGCAGAGTATAGTCTAAATATTTATTTCCGAATTAACCTACTACTAGACTGTCTGTAGTGTATGGTAAATCATGCCGCAAAGGGTTATTGACAAAATTCTTTGTCAATTGACTGGGCAGGACAATGATGATGACCACTAATAAACTTTAGGGACCCACTGAACGAAGATTCAAAAATTGAGAATGAAGTAAAAACTAAAAAATTTGTTGAATATCATTAATTTAAATCAACCATCTTTTTTTGGCAGATATATTTATCATGGCGGAAACAGATGCTAAACCAATACCTATCAGCCCTACTAGTAACACATTTGGAGTTCAAGAGCAAACTCGCACCACAAAAGAATTTTCCCACTTTGATTACCGCAAAATGTTGTTAAACATTGATCAAAATTTAACCGAAAGTGACATTTGTAGGCTAAAATACTTATGTCTGGATACAAACATTGGCCTTCGTCATGGTGAACTGGAGACTGCCAGTAGAGGTCTCGATGTTTTGGATAAACTTGAGAAGAGAGGACGGCTATCAAAAGACAACTTGGGAATTATTATAGAAATGCTTAGCCTGATAGAAAGAATTGATCTTAAAGTACAAGTTGAAAAATGTTTACCGTTTGCAGAAAGAGGGAAAAAAACTAACTGTATATCAGCGTACAGGTACTGTATTTAATAAATACTAGTAAACTACACATCTCTAGACAGTGTAGTAATGTTATCGGCCGTATTGTATACTATTGCATAATAGGAAATGATTGTACAATCGATAGATTTTCCACAAAAAAAAGATTTCAAAATAATCTCAAAAGTCGAATGGTGAGAATATTCTAACTAATATAAACATTCATTATTTTTACTATTTCATTAGATTTCAATAACTATACACTATTACTGTAGTATTATACATTTATCCATAATTTAATTCATATTATTTTTACCCAGACGTATGGTAGTTGATTTTGCATATGATATCGGAAAGAATGACTTGTCTTCATTAAAGCCTCTATTAAGAGATCATATGGCAGCCAGAAAAATTGAGAAGATTGACGAGCCAATTAAACTAATGATTGAATTGGAAAAACTCATGATAATATCACCAACAAATCTAGATTTTCTTAAAGAAATTGGGTTGTATATAGGAAGTAACGAATTGGTGTCAAAAGTAACAAGATATAGAGGTATGTTCCTGGATAGCCAAATATTCATTTACTGTATTATAAAAAAAACATTGCTGTCTAGGCCTTATACTTATTTCGAACACATCTTTGTAATAGAGGACATTTGTTAATCATTTTCTTATATACAGCACAATTTTAAGCACAATGACTAATAATTATGATTGATCTTTACCACGATTGTGTCATCATTCATAATTTTAATCTTTACTAAAATCATAATTTCCTTTCAAATTTCAAAGGTTCTTCTGAATGTGGAGATGTAAAAGATGAACATTCACAATCAAGTTCTAAAAGCAAGCCAGTCGTACAAGAAAAAGAATATCAAGACGTTCAAGAAACATTCAACAGCTTAAAACTGACTGAACCGCCAGTGAACAACCAAGGTGCTTTAAATAGTTTCTGTTGCTTTAGTATTTTAGAATATTACTGCCTTTGATGTTACATTTGAGTCTAGTTCCTAAAAAATAAGAACAAAAATCATCTAAAACCTATTTTTTCATTCATTGTCATTTGATCAACATGTGGTTGTATACAGTATTCTTTATAATATATTTTCTGATTGTAAACCTCTGTCTACACTATCAAACTTTATGTGACAAAGAAATGTGATGTGCCTATATATGGATACGATGATGTCATATCACTACCATATTTGGGCACATCACACTTTTTTGTCAAGCCAGTTTGATAGTTAGACAGAGCTTTAAGAGTGGCAGTACATTTTAATTTTGAATTTGTGTTATAGGCTCTCAGCAAGAGAGTTACATCAGTTATCTTGCCAGTTCGCTAGGAGATGAATGGAGAATGTTGGGCTATAAACTGGGCCTGTCTGCTGTTGATATGGATGGCATCGAGGATTCTCATACAATGCTATTAAAATGGCAAAAAAGAACAAATCCAGAACAACAGATGGATTCGTTGTGTGAAGCATTAGGATCTCCTAAAATCGATCGACAAGATTTATCGAACTATCTAAAAAATGGTAAATGTTTTATACAAAAAATATATTATTACCTATTACTTATTTTTAGACAATTCATACTAATTCTAGTGTCAAATGCTACACTATTAAATCATAATGATGATTGATTTGTTTTATACAAAATGTCATACATTTATTTCTGTGTAGAAATGAGCAGTATGCAATCCATGTCACAACCGGTAGAAGCAACACCAAGTCTTACTGAACAAGATGAGCAAAGAGATGCAGTTTTACATACTCAGACTAAAGGTAATTGGACCATGCATGTATTAATAATAGGGACTTCATGAAACACAACGGAATGCCATAGGACGGTGCTCATGAATAATTTATGCATGAGCTTTAACAAAGTAGGCTGAGCTTAGCGTGAAATTCTGTCTTAACTTATTGAGAACGATAAAGTTGCCATCTTCCCGTTTTGAACTTGAACAATTTAATTGTTTAATGAAATAACATTTTTATTGGGTTAAAATGGCTTTGTTAAAAGCGGCATTTGAATGCGAGGCCCCTAGCTAGGAAGGCTAGGCCTATGCTGTATCGTCAGGGGAGGGAGAAAGATACTGCCGGTCGTCGTCTTCGCGCAAGGGTGCATAACTAATAAAACGGCTATGTTGACTGTATATGATTTTACACTCTGGCGAGCATAGGATATCCGTCGTCCTCACCTAACCGTCGTGTTTCGTAAAGTCCCTAATAATAATAATAATAATGGTAGTCTTATCAAGGCGAACAACAGGACACTGAGCTCGCCCCGTCAAGATACAAACTCGTAACATTCATTTAATCTTATGGCTCATGGTTGCGACAAATACCAAAAGTACTGTACTGTGTACATATTCTCTGTGGCACGCAGTGGCTATTAAAGGGCGTGGAACCAGTTGTGTCGCAGCCACAGATAAACCCTTAGATCTCCGGAGCTCAGCATCCTGTTGTTAGATCTAAAAGCTTCATTCAATGGGCTTGTCTTTATGTGTATGTTAACTTTAACACCAAAAAGGAATGTATTTCATGTGTGTGACATGAATTATACTACATACAAAGAATTTGAAACATAGCCTTTTGGTATGAGCCTTAATATTCACATTGGTGCCTGTAAATAATGATATATGTTTTATTTTTGCCATTCGACATTGGTAAAAGATTTTGGAAAATATGGCATTTCAAATATACTTTAGTTGATACAGACAAATCGAATAACTAAGACTTGGGGCAAGTCTGGCCTGTAAATTATTTATAGATAAAAGGTTATACTTACCCAATTTTAGATAACATAAAGTTTTTGTCATAGGATTAATTTAGTTTATTATTTTTACTATAATAGGATTGCAGATTAAGGAATACAGTATGACCCACGCTACACGTGGAATATGCCTCATTATAAACAATATGCAGTTTATTAAAGAGAGTAACCTAAAAGAAAGAAAAGGTTCAGAGGTTGATGAAGGTATATTACTTTCAATTTTAGAAGTCTTTAAATGTAATATTGGAATTTCACTTCACTCTTCCCTGGTGTCATAGCTAGCCCATGGTATTTAATTAAATTACAATCAAAGACTGAACTAGATCACTTTTTAGGACTAGCTGGTTTTATATCAACACTTTCTGATTTAGCAGGTGCCTTTAACTTCACTTTTCTTTTTCACATTTATTTTTACTTGGTCAATTCTCATGTCATCATCTTTCTTATCTTCCTTGACATCTATTTATAGACATTACATAGTAAAAAATATAACAAACAAAAGAACAGTAAAATGAATAAAAAGATTCTTAGAATTTAGTCCAGGTATTAGATCCCACTTTTCCATGGAACTTATAGGCCTACCAAACGTCACGCAATACATAATCAACCATTCAAATGGCAAGGGTACATTCAGGCGTGTTTTTATAATAACGACTACTGTAAAGGCCCATTTACACTAGGACGATAACGATCGACGATAAATACATAAACATGCATTTTTATTACATAAAACAAAAGAAATTAGAAAGGTTTTCGTTCCAGAACTATAGAATAATCATTTATGCTGTCTTTGATAAAAATACTATTTTTTAAATTCCAATCAAATGACGTCATGATCACTAAAAACAATAAAATCGTTGTATTGTCACGATATTATTGCTCTTACTAATCATGACGTCATTTGATTGGACGTGTAAAATATCATTTTCATCAAAGGAAGCATATATGGTTATTCTATAGTTCAAGAATGAAAAGTTTTTATATTTCTTTTGTTTTATGTATGAAAAATGCATATTTGTCTATTTATCATCGACCATTATCGTCGTAGTGTTCATTTTAATAATTTTTAGTTTGTACTGAATTAATGGACTGATAACATTTAAATTAATTTAATTCCTCAACAGCAAATCTGAATCATGTTTTCAACTACTTGGGATTTGATGTTGAGGTGATACGCAATGCAACTGGCGAACAGATGATGAATAAAATAATTGATGTTCGTAAAATGGATCATTCCAAGTATGATTGTTTCGTGTGTTGCATATTGTCCCACGGTGACCTTGGAAAAGTTTATGGCATTGACGGAGTCCATTGTAAAATAATAGATATGACTAGTTCATTTCGTACAGGGTTTTGCAAGACACTAGCAAACAAGCCAAAGTTATTCTTTCTACAAGCCTGCCAAGGAACTAGACGGGCTGAGCAACACGTGCAAAATATGGAAACAGACGATGCTCCACCTACTGCTACAGAGAATATTCCGGATGATGCCGATTTCCTGCTCGGATATGCCACGGCACCTGGCAACGTGTCATACAGGAGCAAGACCTATGGATCGTGGTACATTACTAAACTGACACAAAATTTGAAAAGATACCACCATACCAATCACATTCTAGATATCCTAACACAAGTGAATAATGAAGTAAGCCAGGCTATTGCTAATGAGTCTAACGGCTGTTACAAGCAGGTTCCAGCTCCCCAGTATACACTAAGAAAGAACCTATACTTTCCAAAATTATAAATCAACTTGCTTTCGTTTCAATATTTTCAATTATGTACAGAATTATTTGTCAAAATTATTATATAAGCTAATACAAATAATGTAACTAGAATAACATATATATAACTGTTAAAGATGTATTGTCCCCCCAAAAAAAATTAAAATTAATAAAATCGGACTTCGAATAGGCCATTTTGTAATTTTATATTAACAAGGTTAATTACTTCCGTAGAAAAAAAAACGAAAAAATAATGTTATTACTTAATAAATGACAAAATAAATGGTTAATTTCAACCAAAAAACATTGGCTGGGAGCCAATTTCTCTTAAATTACAGTATTTTCAGTTAAATAATTTGTTTTCTGGTCCAATTTTTGTTTAAAGTGAACAACTATTATGTGACATTAAAATGGCATATTCAACAAAAACATTATTTTTCAACAGGGGAACAAATACATCTTTAATGAACGTTGTAAAATTTGTTTGGCGCTTTTTCATAATCAGTGTTCAAATTCATAATTATTGTTACTACATTTATATAGCACAGAGTACTGTAGTACATTACATTCACTGGCACTCTACAAAAAAAGAATGAAGAAAAAATACTGTATCTGTTCAAACATGCTAGAAAAAAATATAAGTGTACATACAGTTAATGTAATAATATTACAACCATTTTGAACATTGCAGTGTTTATATAGCACTGTAATATTGTATTCTCAAATAATATATAATTCCTTTATTATCCTTTAAATAAGTGGGGGAGAGGGGGGGGGGGCATGTGTTTCAGTAAAATATTGTTAGATAAGATGTTATTTATGCAAGTAAAACAAAAGCAATGTTATTCCTATCTGAGCAAGTTTAATAAGTGCAGTTTCTTGTGGTTGACCATAGGCTCTTGGCATACAGAATGCTTAACATTTGTCTTCATTTAGATGGATCATGGTTAACAGGACACATAACTGTTTTGAAGTAAGCATTCATACTTTGGAGACTTTATAGTCTATAATTAAAGGCCTTCATACCCTAAATGGTCCTGTAACAATCATGTAAGTACGAATTGAAAAGATAGTCATATGAAATTGTTTTCTCTTTTTATTTGTAACAATATTATTTCTGCAATAAACCCTTCCTTAAATGTAAAGTACATTTACTGGTTTATAGTTAATTTCATTATACTACTTGATTTTTTTTAAATAAAATACAGGAATAATGTACTATGATACAATTATAGGCACATAATGCTGGGAAATGTCACAACATGAATGTTTAAAGAACTGTTTTTAGTTAAATATTCGTACTAGTCCGACGAATCACCCTCATCGAGCCACACCAAACCACAGTGAACCCATGGTTTTACTCACCATTTTCCTAGGGAGATGTTCGAGGGTCGGAGGTCCGATCTCCTGAACACGGTGATCGCAGTAAGCATGACTTGTCATAAAATGCGGTTAATTTGGGTAATTCGTTGGACCTGGTTCATTGGGGTTTGGTGTGGATCATCATTGGGGTTAGGCGTGAAACATCATTGGGGTTTGGTGTGGATCATCATTGGGGTTTGGTGTGGATCATCATTGGGGTTTGGTGTGGATCATCATTGGGGTTTGGTGTGGATCATCATTGGGGTTTGGTGTGGATCATCATTGGGGTTTGGTGTGGATCATCATTGGGGTTTGGTGTGGATCATCATTGGGGTTTGGTGTGGATCATCATTGGGGTTAGGCGTGAAACATCATTGTGGTTTGGTGTGGATCATCATTGGGGTTTGGTGTGGATCATCATTGGGGTTTGGTGTGGATCATCATTGGGGTTTGGTGTGGATCATCATTGGGGTTAGGCGTGAAACATCATTGGGGTTTGGTGTGGTTCATTGGGGATGATGCTAGAGCAACATAATTCAGTGCTTAGGCTGAGGATGTCTCATACACATCAACAACAATCTCTCCAAATTGGAGCATAGCAGAACAAACAATTAAACTGTCATTGTCAACAAGTATAAGTGTGAGCAAAGTTTAAGTGATCAGATCTTCAGTTCACTAAAATAAAACTCATTGTTGTTTTTGTGATTCTAACTGAGACAAATTGGCTGCAAGCATCTGTTGATTGGTCTGCAGATATCTGCTAGTTGTTGATATACTTGATGAAAGAGTAGACACAATTTGAGATTGCATAACGTCTAGAGAAGGAAGACTTCCAAATTGCTCCAAGTCTGCAAATGACATCAACTGATTTTCTAATAAGCCACCTAAATACAAAAAAACCGTCAATAGACACATTTAAATATTGCAAACTGTGTCTACATTAGTAAAAGAGCATAAGCCTATTTTCCAACGCGCGAAAAGCGACAGTTTATATGCATAAAGTGTATTCATGCTTCCATCTTCCAAATCTCTCTACACATGCATATAATCTTAAGCTCTGTCTACACTATCAAACTCGTTTAAAAAAAAGGGTGATGTGCCCAAATATGGTAGTGATATTCTCAAATATGATAATGATATGACATCATCATGTCCATATATGAGCACATTACATTTTTTTTGTCACTTAAAGTTTGATAGTGTAGACAAGGCTTTACGCTTTCGATTAGGGAGAACAAATTCGGAAAAATGCTTTTGGGATTGTGAGTGAGAAGTGAGAACAAGTAGGTCAGGTAAATTGATGTGTTGTCAATTTTTGGCTAGAACCACAAACCATAAAAAACTGTGTGACGGTGGGGAGTGTGAAACAAGAAAACAACTTAAGGATGTACGTAGCAGGCCCAAAAATGCAGTTTTTATTTGACCAAGGAAAGCGATGAAATGTTCTTTGTCAAATTAAGTGCATAACAGTTTAAGCATGTGAGAAAGGAGTATAGAAAGACATGATAATTACCAATTAGTAGAATACTTGGGACTTTTCTGGTAGCTTTCAACAATTCTTTTACATTAGGTTTATCGGACACAGCATATAGATTACTTCCAATAAATAGACGCTGCATGTTGGCAAATTCTGTGCCATCTGTTCCCAATTTTGCAGCCTCATTAGCAATGATATGCACTTGAATGTCCACTTTCATCAATTTTTTCTGTAAGTTTGTTTTTGTTTGCATATTAATGCCATTATTGTGAAACACTGCTACCATCTTTGAGGAGGACAGAAGCTTGTAAAACTCTCTTGCTTCAAACTCTAGGGCAAGGTTTTCCTTAAAGAAAAACAAAATTATTATTTACAAACAAATATACTAAAACTATGGAACATCCATAGTAGTTACTACAGAAAATTCGGTCATATTATGGATGTACGGAAATGAAGATAAATACTATGGTAATACATACAAACTATGCCAAATTAAAGTATAATTGGCTTTGAATTATCGCACGAGTAAAACAAAGCATTTTCATGATGCACCAAGCAAATATAATGCACTGTCAAGTCAGAAAATCCTTATGCGCAGTCTCAAAAACATGTGCACATGTGCAGAATGACTGATTGACATGATGTGTAAAAACAACTGACATTTACTATTTACTACGGACATACTGAAATTTATTTAAATACAAAGTTGAGAGAACTCTGACCTAGATTGTTGGTTATCAGTTTACTTACTTCTGGTTCAACTTCCACAATTTTTTTTGCTGCAATACGATCACATAAAAGTCCAGCAGGGCGATAATCTGGCTTCTCTCTCCACTCTGTTACTTTCATGAGCTTTGCTCTCATTATGTGCATAGGTTTTTTCTTTCTTGTATTTACAGATTTCATTGTTCTTATAAATGTCCATATCATCGGTGACTGATATGAAGAGAGGCCTAGAAGGCCTGCTATGGAGAAACAAGTACAAATTTATAAAGTTCAATGTAAGGGCCTATGATGTGATCTAAAACAACTTTTTGAGAGCAAAAAGACATTCAAAAATTCACTTTTATCTATTAATAACCCTAGGCCTATATCCCACCAGACAAAGCTATCTGCACACACACTCAAAAAAGTTTCTATTGGCACAGTTGTAAATTAGTATTGGTATCAGCATCCTTAGTTGACCAAAGCTACTAACTAGGCCTAGTCGAAGCGCTATTCTAGTTGGCCTACGCCTAGTGGAAGCTATCCTGCCTGGTGGTGCTGGTTGGTCAGACGAAAGCCTAGCTAGGCCTAGCCTATTAAGTCTTTAAAAGTGGTTATATAACAATGCATTTAAAATACACAATTGGAATGTGTATTATATGTACTAGGCTTACCTTTATTACTTCGATGTAGCATAATTAAATTCATTTTATCCTGATACTTTATGCTTATTATGATAAATTCATCACATCACTTTTCTTGAAAAAACGTGAAACATGTTTCATTAGCAGAGGTATACTTTAGGTACATAATCGGTACCCTGTCCATATCCTCAGCAATATGGAACGCTAAAAGGGATTTTTAAATGATGACCAGTCAACAGAATCGGGACATTTTTAGAATTAGATATAGTGAAAGTATTGCAAATTATTCTAAATACACACACACACACACATATCGTAAGATTTACTGCATTTTATGAAAAATCTTTTTTTGTACTCGATCGATCCATGATTGAGATTATTGTAAATTGTTATTAATGTTAAATTTGGGCAGGTATAAATGGATAACAAAAAAACGCTGTGCGCGCATGTCGGGTTTCTGCAGTTGTGTATCGACAGTCGAACAGTAAAGCACATGTGTCTCCGTCCCAGCCAGGTAAGGCTGGATGGTTTCGGTATCAATATATTATGCATACAGTATATACCTACTGATTCTGTAAATCTGTCCCATAGCCACTGTTTATTAAAATGTAAGCTACAAATAATAATACGGCCGCGTGTACGTGTTTATATTATAAACCTGAGCCCACTATCTTCATTTCATCTCCGTCCGCTGTCGCATTACATTCTTCCAAATCCCAAAATAAAGTTGTTTCACTTGTATGTAAATGAGAAGATAGCTAGCGCGGATTGGCTACTCATGCTGCATGCTAACCGCGTATACTGAACGGATCTTACCGGTACCGTTTCTTTGATTAAAGTTTACCAAAAAGTTTTGTGTTTACATCAAGGCCTCTCTGTGTTAAAGGACCCTCGTAATTTTGTATTTTGACATACAGGGTACGGGGGGATTCTCGTATCATCACCAATGATTTGTTATTTGAAATAGATAGAGAAATTGGTAGTAGCCTACTTACATTTTCCCGGATCTTAACACAGTAGGACATTTTTCTCAAAATGTTCTTATAGTTACTTACATTAGTCAATTTTGGAGGTAGGTTTTGTTTGTATACAATCATAAAGAAGGGATCCGTAATTAAGTCAAGTAGATTAATTGCAACTAACAACATTTAAAAAATTATATTTATTTAAATTAACGTAGGCCTATAGAGCACGGAGTAATTTAGGCATAGTTAAATAAACAACCCCGACCGGTATGACTTTAAAATTAATTGAGAAAACCATGGTAACATTTTTTTTCAAATGGAAATTGTAACAGATACATTCGATTTATAGACCTATTAATAAAATCAATTAGATTTATTCCTGGTATTAAGTGTTCGATTGTTCTCAAGCAATGGGAAGCAGTACATTGTTCTACTATTAATCACAATAAATGAAGAACAATAGTAATTTAATTCAAGCGTAAACATCGACAAAATTTTACCTGTTGAAATCGGTTTTATGGTCCATTAATCAAGGTGAAAACAGTAATACCTGTTAACCAATCACAGGGGTGCAAATGTTAGTAATTTGACTCCTAAAACAGTGATGTTTTCGTTCAAATTCTCGGCACGAAAGTGAGTAAAGTGAAGTGTAAAAACAGTTGCGTAGAACTAAATAAGATGGCATATTTTTGTGGTAAAAGGTTTAAGAAGAACTTTCGTCATGGATGTTTTTCGGGTAAGTACGGTACCCATACTAAATGTTAGGCTCTCACCATGGAGGTATAAATTATTATTTTATACCTCCATGCTCTCACTCAGTGGATCTGTTCACATTATAAGCACCTATATGGTGGTCACATACCGGAGTATATCATATACAGTACTGTACTACAGTATGTTACTGCAGTGACCTATTTAAAGCTCTTGCTACGTCTGTACCATGGAGTAAAGTCTTACACTGTACAGTCACGAATCAGATGGTGGGGTATTCCGAAATTTTGTTTAATATATGTCAAAAGAGTATTAATAATTTGGAAAAATGATAATACCGAAAAACAGGTTTGTACAATAAATACCATGGAGTAAAGCATGATAAATACCAAATTCCAGAAATATCACTTTTATATTTGTATGTTATTGTAATTTTATTATGCTGGTTGAATAAATAAATGAAACATTAGAAAAACTGAACATGTGATACACAATTAACCAATCAGGCAATTGGATACACAGGTTTGTTAATGATGGAAAAATAAGTACTATAGTACAATTGAATATGTTTTATTTAAATAACTTCTTTTTATGTATTTCAGGCTCTGCAATGTATAGCCCTGATGCATACATTCTAGCAAATAAAAAGTCCAGAAGACCTGGTAACAACAACAGTGATGATTATGGTTTTGCAGATAAATGGGCAAAAGAGAATAAAGCTATGGAGAACGATAGTTGTTATATCTATGATGGTACTTTAAATTCTAAATAACGAATTTAATCATTGCCATAAATATTATAAAGTTCTACATATTCGAAGTCTTATTACAAGTATTTTGAAAGATTTGAATCCAGGACCCTGGGATTATCAGATCATGTGACTCAGCAATCTAGACAACAGTTTAGATTGATGTAACTAAAAAAACATTAAGCTCATTTCATTTTTTGTGAAGCTTTGATTAAGATAGGAAATTTTCGTTAACGCTTAAGTTATTTCTTTGTATGAAGCTATATATATATTATCTGAACTATGACTTGCATGTGTCAGTTACGAATTACTAATTTTCTCTTACAGGGTTACAGCCTAAGAAGTTAAACTTGGTTGAAAGTATACTGATAGAGGAAGATTGTTCATGGCTTACTCCAAAGAGCTGTCTTTCCTTACCGAAGTCAACAAGGAGTTCCACAACAAAATCAGTCGATAAATGGAAAACTAAAACTGCTGATTCTAAACGGGTGAAATTTATGGAAACATGTTCTTTTAAAAATGGGATGCAGTCTGTTACCACATCATCCAATGGTACAGGTACCCTACCATTAAGAAATAAAAAGCGTGACACTTTTAGGACCTCATCTTTAAATGAAAAACATTTCAAAAATGAGAAATCTTTCAAGTTTCCAACAACACATACAAAACAGCAAGTATCTTGTATGAGACCATCAACTATGGACGGTCGGATCTCCCACACAAAGACACTAAATGAAATACAAAATAGAAAGAAAATCTCCCTCAGAAAGACTTCAAGTACAGGTTCAGAAAGCAGAATGCAGACCAATTGTATGGATTTACCAGAAAAGAAAAAAGAAGAAAACAAGATGTCATTTAAAAACAGACCATTAACAGAAATACAAAACAGACAGCAGATGGCTTTAACAAATTCCTCTTCAAAAGATGGTACACAGAATCAACATACATCTCATAAAATTCCAGTCAAGCGTGAGATAAACAATAATGGAACAACAGTCCATTCCATCAATGGTGATGATAGAAGCAAAGATTCAAATATGCTATTCACTTCCAGTGATAGCCACAAGGAAAAGAAAGCATCTTTACCAATTGTAGCTGGTAAAAACAAACAAATCATTGAGGAACATTCTAGCTTAACTGATAAAAATGATGACTTAATTCAACCATCATTTATAGGAATCGTCAATGGACCAAAACCTCATGTAGTACTCTCAGAAACTGTAAGGAAGGAAAACATAAAATGCAAGTTGATGTACTGTAGTGATCTCCCCGAGAAAAGGTCATTGTTTGTAGAAGAATCTGTTTCTGAAACAAATGATCAAATGAGGTTGGAGGAACTAGAGACAACCAAGTTGTTGGAAGACTACGCGCTGAAAAAAGACATCATACCACCAGTCTGTGATGAGAGTGTCAGTATGAGTGATCACCTAAAGTTAACAATGTCTGTAGCATCAGACGTAACAGGATGCTGTAGTACAATGAAATCATTAGAAGATGTCCAAACTGGGTTTACACCAACCTCTTCTGCTATAACAAGAACTAATGTTTCTGTAGAACAAAGAAACTTGGATAACTTGGATTTGAAAGATTTACCACCTCCTACAAACATGGTCTCGTCTTTTACCAATCCTATAGAAGACACTTTCACAAGCACTACGTTGACGGATGGTTCATCTACGACATTTATGTCAACAGATGTTACAATGGGCGACACATTTGCTACATCTGTAAGAAGTGTCTCTCCTGTTGATACAACTTTTACAAATGTTACTCCGATGCAATCAGAGATCTCCTCAATGTTTTCAACTTTACCAAATACCCCAGTTCATTCTTCGAGAAAGGTACAAACTGTTTTTAATAAGAACCATTGTTTGTCATATATTGATGATAAACATCTTATTGACCAGAAATATCAATCTCCAACTTTAGTACAGTTAAAGTTGAAAAAACAAAAATCAGTTGCTAAACTCGTGAAAGCTTTTGAACACCTAGATTGTAAAAAGACCATTACCATTGACTTTGATGATAAATTTCAACCTATGATTGCCAACTATGGTAAAGAAGTAAAAGAAATTGATGAGAATAAGCTTGCAAGTGCTGATGTAGATGATGACATTAATGATATAAACATTAAGAACCAACCGCAGAATTTAGCATTTGAGAAACACACAAGCGACATAAAACCAGTAGCCAAACTTGAAATTGCAACCATTAAAGAGACCGTCACTAGCTCTTCTAGCGAACTGGGTTCTAAAAAATTTGAATCAAATACTACACAAATTTATAATAGTAAGAGTAATACTGCTAAAGAATTGCCAATATCAGTGAAATCTGAACAAGAAAAAGAATCCAATGGAAGTGGAAAGAAAGTGCGTACAATTCCTGAGAAGTTACTGAAATTGTGGTCTGCTTCAATGTTGCATGAATACACTTCTGATGATTTTAATGTTGGTCAAGGAGTTGAGGTGATTGTTATGAATGAAGATGATCCAAAATGGCTGTATGTTCAAATTGCAATTGATATAAACGGTCCGGCTAACTTACAGGAAAAAACAGCTGGATTTGTTCCAAGGTCATTAGTTATTCCTAGATTTGCATTGCCAGGTACGGCTTTTTTTTAACCGAAGTATAAAGATCTAAAGTACTTAGTAATTCTTGCATCCTTTTGAATAGTGAGCTAATCTAAATTGTAAAGCCTTCCACAGCTTGGTTACATTAGGCCCACAAAAGCCTCATTTATTGTTAGATTACAGATTTGTGCCTGAATGATTTGTTAAAATATTATAAATTGTTTAATTTCTGTTCTATTTCTCATTTAATAGCTACAAGAAGCAGTTATCGTTCACTGGATTCCCGCAAGAAAAAATATTTTTGCAATCATCACATTCGAATGTCAAGTAATCCAGAAACTCTGGATTCCAATGATCTTAAAAATCAGAAGTACCGAAAGTCTGAGAGTTTGGTAGATCTAACAGATTTAACTCCAAAAACACAGATAATAGCAACAGATTGGAAGGAAGCCACAACATTGAACACTGCAAGTACAAATAGTTCTGAAAAGTCAAAACATGAACATTTTGAAAAAGATTCCCCAAAAGAACTTTCTCAGAGCTTTTCCACAGATGCATTGATAATTGAATCATACACAGTCATCACAGATTACAAACCAACAGAGGTAGATGAAGTTGAGGTACTGACAGGTGAGGTTGTGGTAGTACATGCAGGACAGCAACGAGAACTTGACTGGATGTGGGTATATGTACCGAGGGCTGAGAGGTTTGGCTATATCCCTGCATTCTGTGCCAGACCTTTTGCATTAGAGCTCCCAATGTAATAATATAGATTAGAGATTTGTCTAATTGCAAATATTTTACAGTCTGCTGTAGTGCTCTATTTTTAGTGAGAATTAAGGTGACAACTATGTTGGTAAAGGGCCTATTTGGTGAAGGGACACATTGTTATGA
Organism: Antedon bifida; assembly: GCF_963402885.1. Taxonomy (NCBI): domain Eukaryota; kingdom Metazoa; phylum Echinodermata; class Crinoidea; order Comatulida; family Antedonidae; genus Antedon; species Antedon bifida. Next base: position 8,486,084 of record NC_136226.1, on the reverse strand, counting down.
ATACAAGTTGATACAAACAGATGTGCTATATGTATATTATATGTAAAGTACTGTAAATGCCCTATTTTCATTGTGTTACATTATTTCAGCTTTTAGTTGTAAAACAAAGTTAACTCAAAAATATCAATAAAGCATTTAAGGTAAAGATTAATACGATAAGGGAGTTTTTAAATACTTCTTGCCAGATTCAAACTTTCTAGTTGTTACTTACAGGGCGAGTATTACTAGACAAGAGACCTAGTGTAAATGCACAATGTAATTGTGCATGTAATAATTAGTGAAAATAGCACAAGGTATTTACCATAAAAATTGTAAAGAACACAATATCAAGTAAATTCAATAAAAGTTTTCTTTATTAATTTCAAATAATGATAGAATATTTTAATTAGTATACTCATTTGATTTGGTTTGTCCTTGATTTAATCGATTTTAAATGTTTTAATAATCCATTTATCCTTAAAAGCTGCACAAGCCAGAAAAATATGGCCACAAATATGGCCTCATATTATATATATATATTTATATATTGTGCTTTTTTCTGCCGACTCAGTCTTAGCTGTATCTACAAGATAATTCAATATAAAATGCAACCCAACATCAATGATATCAATATATCATTAGAAAGTATATATAGTATGGCAATTCATGTTCATATTGTGGGGTCATTTATTGTAATTAACTGCAAAATACATACTTTTATATATGAAGTTGTAGAATGCTATAAGTATAAGGGTATTCATTAAGGGTAGCTAGTTTAATCGTAGATTATTGAGTACAGTAAACTTCAGATGCAATTACAATTTTAGAAAATATAAACAATAGGATTGATTTAGAGGGATGTATTGATTTCAAATTTGTTAGTGGTGAAAAAAAGCCAAATTGCCATTGTATCAATTTTTTGCTTAGTTGATGTATAGAGTATTTTTATATTAAATTATCTTGAGTGTATCTATGTACTAACGTTTCTGCTTCAAATAATTATCTTTTAAAAAACTATGAAACATAATTTGGCCACCCATCATTATCATGTCGTTTAATTTGCAATTTCATTCAAATTAAATGCAATAATGTTCCAGACATGTTTATAATAATTTCTAGAAATTACTATAAATGTCATTTATTTTCTTCTACAAATATCTAGTATTAACTGTGTGTAAGAAAAATCACAGTGTTATACATTATTTACATTATAAGTTGTCATACTTACCAACTCATATTTTGTATTAGGTAATTTATTTTTCTAAGAGTACTGTCTACACAGTTTCTGAAAACTAATAATTTGTTCTTTCGAAAATCCCCAAAATACAAAAGGCACAGTACCCTCCTATAAATCCATCACGATTGTTTAAGTTGCATTATCTTTAAAATTGAGGCTGAAAATATTGTGGTGTTATGATGATGCTGGTGAATTTAAGACATAGTACCGAAAACTGGATTGTGGCGACAGATGCTGGCGCCATATTCTTCATAGTCGGCTTTCGTGTGGCACACTTGATAAAATTCAGGCTGAAAAATAACAGATAAAATGTATAATGTATGAATACTTTTAAACTATCAAATGCAGTAGCAGATCCAGGATTTTGAAATAGGGCCCATGGCCTACAAATGGTGAAACAAGGGCCAAGCTTAATTTGATGTCCTATCCTTTGCATTACAATTTGCAAAATTTAGGGGTAGGGAGGGGTGACCTTTGGATCCACCTCTGCAAAATTTATGGGTGGGGGACCCTTGGATCCACCCCTGCAGGGAAATCTAAAGAACTGAGGCTGGTAGACGCTTTACTCGGAATTGAGTCATGTGACATATTTTGATGTATTTTGTACAAACAATGGTAACTTACTGTTGATGCTAGCATACTGCCTCCAAACCACACTGCGTAGCGTTGCATATGATGAGAAATTACTGAAACATCAATTGGTTTTGGCTGAAAGGGAAAATAAAAAACCATTGGGTATTATATTAGCTAGAATGTGTCAAATAACTACTTCTCTCTTCATAAATTTTAATAAATGCAAATATCAAGTAACTGTGGAGGAAGTAAAAATAAAATAAATGTGTTCACTTCCTTCATAGTGGTTTTATAAACACAATAATTATACCTTTATTCTTCCACCGCTAAGTGATTCACTTATTTTAAGTCGTGCATCTACCACTCTCTTCACGTCACGTTGTAATCTTCTGCCAAAATCTCTGAACATTGTTGAACCTCCGGACAAGACAATGTTCTTGTAGAGAGGTCGTCGGACATCAATTGGACAATTTTGAATGCAGGTGTCAACTATCTCCGATATAGGTGTGGTAAAGTCTGGATTTGAAAACTGTAAAAGAAGATATTACAAATAATAAAAGTTGCTAGTATAATTCATATTATTTCATTTCTAGTAAACCAGGCCATCTCAAATTATTTCCTGGATCTGATTCTGCGCCTTTTTTGTGTCAGACACTCACATACATTTTGTCACCACAGCAAAATTCTTTGGCAATAATAATGAAGATTTGAGCAATAAATGGAGCAGTGACAACACTCATTTGACTACCTTAAGATCTGTCTACACTATCAAACTAGTTTGACAAAAAAAAGTGTGATGGGCCCAAATATGGTAGTGATGTGCCCAAATATGTTAGTGATATGACATCATCATGTCCATATATGGGTACATCACATTTTTTGTTACATCAAATTTGATAGTGTAGACAGAGCTTTAGTGAAAATAAATGTTACCTCAGGGTGGAAGAAAATCTCTGGTCCAAGAAATCGTTCATAGCCAACATCAACACTAAATGGTTTTTTGGTTACAGAGTTAACACCATCATATTTCTTGAACCATTTAGTATAGTCAGTGTCGTACTTGCTGAATTCCTTGGCTATATCGGGACAAATATAGCTAAATCGTTCCTAAAAGTAACAATAATTATCTTGTGTTAATGTCAGAAGAAATTAAGATGAATCAACTTTTGGAAACATGTTTAATTATTTATGCGTTATGGTCATTAATTAGAATTGGAGGTAAGTTTTGCTAATGCAACAATAATCTCTTTAAATACCTGAAGTTGAGATTTTGTTTGAAAATAAAGATAAACATATTGTGTCATTCTGGGGAAAACTGAATGGCATTGTCAAATTTACCACTGAAAGTCACTTTCAGTACATACAAACACATGATCCACTATTTCAATACTATACATAGTTAATATGCTATACAACTGAAATAATAATAACTAGATAATACAAGGCTATGTACCTTGATGGCTTTGGCTGTTTCGAGTGACTGTTCTGGTGGAATGCCCGTTTCACGTTCTCGTAAAAGTTGTTGAATAAAATATGTAATATCACGACCTGCGATTGGGATGTGTTTGATACAGCTACCGATCACATAGCCTTCAGCCTGTAAAAATATAGTAAAAGTAAAAATACTTCATTTTGCAATAATTAACAAATATAATTGTAACGTTTTTGAAAAATCTTGACCCTGACTATTGCTAAACCTTGTTGGCACTGTTCCACATTGAATGAATACAATTGCACTAGGGATCGTGTCCATGGTAACTTGCGGGTAGTGTGTATGTCAACAGGTAATTAGAAAGGGAGACATTGTTTGTCAGATATAAACTAGATCTTCAGGTGCGTGTGTGTGTGTGTGCATCAGCGACCTATTTTGGTCATGCATGAAATAATCCATCCTAGCAGTAGTAGTAGTCAGAATGCCAGTATATTTTTTGTTTTCAGATGAGACATCAAGTTGATGGTTCTAAAATTCAGAAGTAGGCATTTTTATTCATACTGCACGTAGAACAAAACATTTTGTGCACCAGGAACTTTTTTTTGGAAGAGAGAATGAATGTTAAACAAAATCTTACGACAGGTATGACGTGTGTAACTCCATCTCCACTGTCTATTACGATACCAGTTAACGTTCTTTCACCAACTTGACGTGAAGTCCATGATGCTGCTAATGCAAGGACAGCCTACAACATAAGAAAAATTTACAGTAAATTATCGAATAAGTGCTTCTTTGAAAGTGAATCATTAAAGTAAAAATACTTCAGTTTAATAGTGTACCTAGTAAACATATATGAAATATATACATTTTCAAAACAAACAATAAATACTAAACCTTACCTGTACTGCAATATATAGTCCAGGAACGTTGAATGTTTCAAACATAATTTCTGCAGTGTACTCTCTATTTTCTGGTGTGTTGAGAGGAGGTTCAGTCTGGAAAAAAATATATTAAAAATGATAAATAGATATACTGTATAGTTTTAACAATATGTAACATTAGAAAGATTAGGGCCTGATTCCACTAAGAATAAACAAAACCAGTTCACTCCGGCATTGGTCATTTTTTAAATTTCATATTAAAGTACTCAACAACTACAGTAATTTTTTTTTGATATTTTGTTAACATTTTATAAATTTACCAGCAAAAAGTAGTGGTCCTCTGGTTCTGCTCGCAAATACTTGAAGATTGTCTGTTCCCAAAACCTTTCCATTAAATCCCAATCTTCAACAATGCCATGCCTAATAGGATACTGTTAGAAAAATCATAATTATGTTATCATATTTACTGTTCAGTGTGTTCATAAGTTCAGTGAATAAGGTAATATTCTAATAGGAAACAAATATGGTATTTCGAAATGCTAAAGGCAGTTACATTAGTTTTTTATCAGTTTTTTTAGAACTTCTGTGAACAATTCAATTGGTTACTATTGAATTAGAATATTGTTTTGATGGTCAATCCAAGACTCAGATTTCCTTTCTACTATCTAGGGATTTGTTTTCAATGATCCCAATAAATTCTTCCAAACTTGGTAATTTTTCCAACATACTGTATCTACACTTCTTAATGACAGTGACTCACAAAGTACAGTATACTGTGGAAATCCAAAGGCTTATTGGGCTAAATAAGTATATTGAAAAATACTCTTAAAAACAATCAAAAGTATGCTTAGATAGAATGTAAGCAATCTCCTAAATTCTGTGAATATGATTATTACTGATACTACAATGTAAAACAATCTAAGCAGATTGGATGAAGACCATAAAACAAGTGCTTGATTCATAAGCAGAGCAATATAGATAAATATGTTGTAAAATTATTGTACATTACAGACTGTTTTTTACTCGAAATCGGAGCCTACTGTTAGTGCCTTGATTTTTAATATTGAAGAGAGATATTTTTTTTTCGCCTTCATTAAACAGTGTGTAAAATGCAATAAAGGGAATATATAAATGTGAGGACTTTTGAAAAGATTAGTTAAAAATATATGAAAATATTAAACTTTCATTACATATTATCATTGAAAGATACAACTTTTAGTTTCAGTCTGTAGTCTAAAAAATATTGACTGTACGTAGTACCAATAATTGTGTATTTTATATAATTTGCACTGGCTAGATTGTTTAGAAGGTAAGTAGTGAAGGCATAAATGGCTGAGTGTATGCTTTATAAAAAAAGTTTCAGGAATATTAATTATACTCTAGCAAATACCCTGGAAAATTACCTTGCATTCATAGTTTGGTTTATCAGAAGCTTCATCACCAATATAAAAATCAAGATCTTCTACACCTTTTGTAAGACGTCGTTGAGATTGTTCACCTATTTTGCGCCCTTCCTTGATAGCAATTGCTGCAAGAAATACAATTTATATTAGATTTTATGGAATAACTGAGAGAAAATAAAACAGCTTTAGTTTTATTATATTATGTGTGGTATGAACACAAAATTATTTGAATTATTATTATATACAGTATATTGGAATGTTAATTTTAATAGAGTTACATAATTCAAGTGAACAATAGTCTTAAGCTCTGTCTACACTATCAAACTAGTTGAAAAAAAAAAGTGTGATGTGCCCAAATATGGTAGTGATATGACATCATCATGTCCATATATGGGCACATCGCATTTTTTTGTCAAACTAGTTTGATAGTGTAAACAGGGATTTAGTTATCATTTCTGTTGGCGAAAAGAAATTACTTTCTTTTTAAAAATAATAAATTGAAAGAAAAACAAGAAAATTCCTTACTTGATGGTATTATATACTGTGGTTCTGTGTTACCAGCAAATCCTATCTTTGTATACCTGAAAATAAAAATTATATATGTTTTGTCCATCTTATTTTTTTCTAATGTTAGACTTTTTTCTGATGCTATAGTATCTACATGTGTACAGTATTATAACGCTAAACAATTTTAGAAAAAATATCCTCGGATTGAACATTTGTTTTGAGGTTTGATTCTGGTTGAATTTTAAACATTTATTGTACTCTAGCTGACAGTCGTATGACATGTGGTGCACAATAGCTGTATTAAATCTATTCATTGGTTTGGTTTCAATCACTGATCATTTTATTTCCTTTACTATTATTATGTGAATAATTCAATGTTTGTGGACCAGGAACAAAAATATAATAATTATAATATTAATAATAAATAATTCATTGTTTAACCCTTTAGCAATTAAATATTATTTATTAGTGTTCTGTATTATAGAAAATAATAAATGTCACTTTGAATTAAAAAAAGTAGTGTCCAATAGTACACTGAACTAGAACCTATACTTACTATAATAACTCCAGTAGGTCTAAAAAATATACTTGCTAAACGAATGCTAATTTTAATATAAATATAGGCCAAATTTATATTATTTATTTAATGGAATTTGTATTAAAATATGACGTACCTACAATTTTTTTTTAGAAAAACAATAAAATAAAGACTTAGGCCTATCTACAACAATTCATGAATAAAAACCACCAAAAAGGTTAAATACACCTTGGAACTGTGAAAACCATTGATCCAGGAAGTACATTTTTTGTCTAGGCCTAGTTCTTGAACCGGGAAGTGTATGTTTAAACAGGAGAGTAGACATACTATCCCGGTGGTGGTGTGCAGGCCTCGGTACAAGGCCAGGGTGAGCGGACACAATTAATACATATACAATTAAGAGAAGTACCTACCCTGTGCCATTGTCAATGACGCATGCAGGTAATCGTCCCTGCATCTTGAGGTATAATTTGTGACCTAAAAGTCTAAAATGCCTCAAGAAGTAAGCCTAAATTCAACCGCACCCTCTTCACACACGCCTCGCGATTTGCAAGTCAATAAACAGGAACAGGAAGTCCAGCATTGAAAAAATATGGCTACGTGCTAGACTCTTTTCTGCAGTCGCCGTGAAGCTCATAGATTTATTTGATTGGAATTGTTTTTGAGTGAGGACTAGTGAACCGTGTGATACATCAGTAATCGTCAAAAATTGTTTTAAAATTCTTATTTTCAGTTTGGTTTAAATATAATCTATTGGAAAAAAAACGTTCAATATCTGACCAGGCAATCTACTTGCCTATTGATTAATTGCTGCATATACGCATCGGCTATATCAAATAAAATAATGTTTGTGATTATTCATAATTTAAATAATTACTATTTATTATTTTTACTGTATTATTTATTATGATTCACTTTCGCCACTACAACTATGACATGCGGCCCACTATATAGGTAGGCATACTAATTAATCTCGCCACTCGGAAGTTTCTCAGTTAAAGTTGTCCATGCATATAGTGTTATGTTTTAAAAAAAAGTTATATCTTTTATCTGCTGGCCACATTTTCGACAACGTTGGACATTCGCTGATAGTATGTTAATTGTATATAAAACATGAAATTGACAAACACCCCTTTAACATTAATGGAGCATCTTTCTCGCAACTTTCTTTTGGACTCTTCCATTGTAAGTAAAATGGGATCGGAGAGACCGATCGTCGGTTTCAGACGCACAGATGAAATCATCATCGACACCTGGACATTTTAGATTAATTGATTTGTTTACCTGTTTGGAAGATGCAGGGTATTGTAAGGTAAGATTTGTTTGTTTGGGATTTTTTTTGTTTTGGGCATTGCTATGTGAAATTGGTTTCCGTGGTATTTGAGTTCTTTAATTATGGGATCAATGGAACTGTACGTGGAATAATACTTATAGGCCATACCGCACCTGTATGTTGTGGTAATACTCTTAGTCTTACACAAGTATTTATAATTTGTCTACATTGTGCAAAAAGTTAATTCATAGCTCATCCATTTTAGACCAGGAATACTGTCTTCAGTTCTCCTTCAGCCTACGAACGATGGCTTCTATGGGATGGATACGATTAAGAGTCGTAGAATAAACATTCCTCGGAATATATACTGTAACGTTTAATAACTTTACTCACGTATTTCGTGACGTAATACAGTAATCAAGAAAATGAGCATTGTGTTACATTGAATTTATAATGCATTGATTCCTAACAAATGTCATAAAAAATGACAAAAGTTTGATTGTCGTGATTATGAAACATCATAATTATTACCCCTAGAGATGACGATGGTGCATTCCAAAGGCATTTGTTGGAATGGCATGGGGACACTGGAACTATCATTGTGTCACTGACGATACAATTGTGTATACGCTAAATAAATATAAACATTATTTTCTACGAATGTTGATGTAGTAGACCTACTTGATCTCTCATTGTTACATAAACTTGGCTTCTGTTTGCTAAGGGAATTATCGTCGTTCCTTTTGTTATTGAAGGACCATTTAAAATAAATTATCTTGCTATTTCCGAAAGTTTAAGCATCAATAATCAAAGAGTAAATTGTGGACGAGACTAATTAAAATCAATAAAAATAGCAAGGATTGCTTTATCCATAATAATTATAGGTCCATGCATGCTTTATCAAATTGATCCTAAAAGAGACAAACACGAAAGAGATCGTGGTAGTAGCCATGTTTGCACATCACAGCCTTATACCTGTAATATAATATAATTAATTAATAGCCTGAAGGAAGGATGTAATGGTTATACCAGTGTCAAGATAGACCAAAGTACTACGTGCTACCATGGTTTACGATAGAAGTAAAAAATAGACATTCTTAAAGGACGATGCATATCCCGAAGGCAACTCCATCATCAATATATATGTGTTACGAACAAGCTAATTATACCGAATATAAGATTAATGTGAACATACTTTTATTACGGTGTACAACTATATCTGATTTTTTAATAGTTCTGAGGTTTTCACACTACAAAATTATCTGCCTACCTATCATTATATGAAATAATTATTAATAATAAATATGCCATTGTTGTTTGTTGGAGTTCTATTTTCTATTATCATTAGCTTGAAATATTTTCTTCTTAACTTAGGTCGAACCAAGTAAATAGAGAGAGTGCACTAAACCAGTGGTTCAACAACCAAGCTTTCAATGAGTAAGATATACGAAATATTAGTTATTATTTAAAACACGTCCCGAAAAATATTGCATTTTATATACAGGAGTCTTGAAAGTCGTTTATAATTGCGTGGGGTTAGGAGTTTAAATAAGGCCATCCCTCCTGTAGTTTTTAACCAATACTAATTTTGTAGACACCGCCAACCAGTAGGATGTCATAAGAAAATATGCTAACTAAATCAAATTCATTGAACTGTATACTTTTACTATCAAAGAGCTTTAACACTTTATACTACATATAAAAAATAAAGTTGATAACAACTGTAAATATAGTAAATTATAGTAGGCCTAATGCCTTATATATAATTAAAATAACAGATTGTCTGAAAACAGTATCGAATATTATTAATCTATATCACATTATTCAAAGTCGATGCGTGCGTACTAAAGCCGTACAATTTTCATCAACGTTTGAACGCGCGTGTAATAAATCCATCTGCGTCTGAACGCGCGCGTAATAAATTCATCGGTGTTTTAACGCGCGCGTAATAAAGCCGTACAATTGATAACAGTGTTCAACGCGCGCGTACAAAAGCTGTACACCTGTGAGCAACTTGTGTTTTTGTGCTATCACTCACTGATATAACTTAGATCAATGTTTCATTTGATAGATCTACAGAAGGTCTACTAGTAAACCCCGTAGAACGTTGGATGCAAGACGTCAGGTTGATGACTGAACCAGAATGCATGTGTTTGCTTCAAGCTAAAACAATACATTGTCCAGCCGTAGATATGGCCAAAGCCTCTAAGCTTAAAAAATGTATGTATCACAATTATATTTGATTAAAATGCTATATTTTTTTAATTATAACAGAGTGGAATATTCCATTATTAAAAAACGGCGCTTTAAATCAGAAAATGAAATATATCAGATTTACTAATTTTTTTTCCATTTCAGCAAACATTCTTAATCTACGAAAAAAGGTTTGGGAAGTTTCAACATATTTTGCAGACTTTTACAAGTAAGAGAGATATTACCTAATCAACTTTAAAGTAAAGTACACGTCATCATGTCGGAATTAAATATTTCTAAATTAAATTTCATAATTTTTCTCTACAACTTTAAATTGTTTTTAGCAAGCTAGATGCTGCTGATGCCCAAACCATCCAGAGACTTGCATTACAATTGATCAATCAGATAGAGAAAATGGTCGGCAACTTCATTGGCTTTCTTTATACATCAGTGCCATTTAACATATCAGAAGTAAGAGTTTATACTATTTTAGTTCACCAGTCGACGTTTCGGGTTTTGTCTGTATTCCGAGCTCAATTATTATACGTATGAAACGACATGTGTGCCAAAATATTTATCTTTTGCCAATATCATAAGTTGAAATACAGTCTTGACATGCATCCTGCACAAGAATGACTGGCAAGATTTAACTATAAGGAGTTACTGACAATTACTGACAGGATTTACAATAACAATACGCTATATTATTATTTTCTTGCAGAAACATGAACTTGTTAGAATACAAAGCAGAATGCTGATGTGTCATATGGATAAGTAATACATACTTTTGTTATTCATAGGAATTAAAAAAAAAAACATTCAGAAAGATAGCAACGACATAATTGTTTCATGTGTTTTCAGTTTTAAGGTATCATCTGGAAAAGGTGTTGTTCCTGTATTAAAAACATTAAGCAACCTTGGCCACGCTTTTGCTGGACTATCTGAAACAATTCAAGCTAATCTAGTCAGGGTAAACAGTTATTTTTGTATATAAAATGGTATGCATGTATTCACTTCCATACACTGTACGGTATATTTTAAGCTCTGTCTACACTATCAAACTATTTTTTAAAAAAAGTGCCGAAATATGGTAGTGATATGATATCACATTTTTTGTCACATAAAGTTTGATTTATTTTGTGCTAATTTCAGAGTTTGTTAGAAGACATTCGAGGATCAGCTAGTATATATCATTTACGTGTTGCAATAGAATCGTTACAAGCAATAGCCACAGACCAAGAAATAAGTAAGGTCATCATTAAGGTAAATCTGAGTTCTTAGATGTAGGCATATTGCCAACCTTCAACTACAGATAATAAATATCCAGATTAAAAGTTTTAAACATTTTTGGAACATTCAATTTACTGGTAATTTTAATTTTAGGAAGATGGTGTTCAGATCTTATGTCAGATATGTTCGTTAAACAATGTTGATTCAATGAAGGTAGATGCACTTAAAACAATCGGAGTTCTTTGTGAAATACAGCAAGCACAGATAGATTTAGAAAAGGTAAACAATTTAGGATATTATCCTGGCCCGATTCAACCCAGAAACTGTACGCAAACCCCAATTTTAATAAAAAATTAAATCCCATAACTAAGCAAAAGATTTGAACACATTTCAAATTGCGTTTACTTTAAACACCATTCACGAGTGAAAATTACAACTATTAATATTGACACCATTATTTTAGGCTAATGGCGTACCTGTTCTAGCTGACTTGTTATCATCGGAATCTTCCATTGAAGTGAAAACTGAGGTTGCCAGAATCTTAGCTCAAATTACCTCACCCAATGTGGACAATGTTCAACATTTACTTGGCTTCATAGAATATCTAGATGATCTGCTGAGAGAACTTACAAGTATGATTTTTTATACTATTTTCTCATATAATGCTTTACAAACTATCAGCAAGTAATGGCAATTACCAAATGAATAAACTTGACTCAAATTAAGACTCATTTGAGGCTTAGGCAGTGGAGTAATGAGTTAGGACCCAGACACTGTGTCAAGATTGAACCACTGCTCTGGAAGGCAAGAATATTCACCACCAAGCTGTACTACAGTATAATTGCCTAAATTATTGTTCTAAGCCATGCTTAGCAAGGAAAAACTCTACTTAAGCCTACAAAATCTTTCAACTGGTATTATAATTATAAAATTATTAACTATAAACAATTTTCTTGAAGTTCAGTGAGAGTTATGATTTTATTTATTGTGTTTTAGATTTATGCATAATAGCACCATCTTCAGACGTTTTTATGGTTGCCACAGCAGCGATATCCAACATTACTTTCATGGACAGTATGTCATGTGACTATCTAGAAACATACAACACCGCTGAAGCGTTAATAAGCGGCTGTCTAAGTGGAAAAGCTGACAATCTTTATTCCAAGGATCACGTAAGAACTAGCATATTCTTTTTTTCATCAATCAGTGAGGTATCGATTCAAACCTTTATTGAAAGTTAGTACAGTAACATGAATCAACAGCTATAAAAGCCAGTGCATCTTTTTGCAACAGAAAATGCATGCACAAACTTTCAAGTATGGCAAGCAAAATCCACCAAAAATAATATTTATATTTTGCAGGTGGCAACTACACTCTCAAACATGGTGTCATCTGAATCTTGTCGACAGCAAGTCATTGAAGCCGGTGGTATTAAAGTACTATTTAACTTTCTAGAAGAGGCCGTCGTTACACTCAAATATATAAATCAAGAAAACTTACAGAAAACGCATGAGCTCTGCGAGAATGTTCAGCAAAAAGCAGCAATAGTGCTTGGTAGACTGGTACAAAACAAATCTTCTGCAACTCTCATCACAAATATGAATGGTGAGTTAAAAGCCAAATGATAGTAAATTTATGGTAAACCGATAAATCAATAATAAGTAAGTAATAATTAATATAACAATTTCAAATTGGTTGCATACATGATACAATATGTCTTTGTTTTGTCCAAATTATTTTTATATTGTTCAACATATGCCAAGGACATGTATGTCCTGTATTTGAGCATGACTCTCTTTTTTTGTGAATTTTTATAAAAAGTTGAGGATGAGATCAATCTGATCTCTGTTATGGGTGCATACAAACTATTGCTGTTCAACCATAGAACATTGAGAGGGGAAAGGGGGAAGAGGGAGAGAGTATTGTCAATTAGTCATCTGCATATCAAACATGTTTGGGTTTTTTATTCTTAGGTGATCCACAAAGTAAATTACTTACTTTCAGTATGTGGTTAATAGTGGAAATGTAAAACGTAGTATTTATAACTCGTTAATGATAATCATTTCATCACTGTTGCACAGGTGTGAATCAGCTTGCGGATTTGTGTTATAATTCATTGGAAAGAAATAATAGTGATTCAGTGTTGTTGGCGTGTCTGGTAAGATTAAAATCTTTAAGTAACAGTTCACTTGTGTTAAGTTACTATTAAGTCAATTACATAACACCTGTGTTAAAAAAACTGACAATCGTGAATGATGGGCAGTAAGAAAAAAAACTTTGATTTTTCTTATTAGGATCGAACATAAACAGAGAATTTAGTGTCACTTTTTACTAGAATTTTTTTTTAAATAGCATAAGTTATTAAGTATTTATTTTAAATTTTTTTTTTGACAGGTTACACTAAGGAAATTACACACATTTGTTTGTGAGGAATTTGAAGAGATGATTATCGAAGAACTTGTTCAACCTAGAATTACAGACTCTTTTTTATTTTGCTCAAAAGTTAAAGAAAGTTTTGTATAAAGGATTAAAATTGAAATATATATTATTTAATATAATTATTAATATTTATAATGCAGTATAACAATGGTAATAAAATGAAACCACATCAAAGTGATTTAAATGTACATAGTAAATTAATCAGGTAATTAAATTATATTTATTAGTTTAAAGTAATTTATGTTTGTATTTGAATAGATAGAAAATGAAATTTTTCATGTGTCTACACTATCAAACTTTATGTGACAAAAAATGTGATGTGCCCAAATATGGTAGTGATATGACATCATAATGTCTATATATGGGCAATATTTGTTTGTCACATAAAGTTTGATAGTGTAGACAGAGCCTTAGTGTATTAGAAATGACATTTTGTATATGTCAACTATAAATAGTTATTGTTTTCATAAGTTTTCAAAAAGCTTGGGAATTTTCTTTCAATTCTTAATAAGTTCCTTCAAAATATACAAAGAACACATTAATTGTAATAATCTTTTTTATTAGTAAGATTAAATGAAAATTCAGAACTAATATGTGCTTGTTTTTGTTTACCAATTACATAATTATATTTACTTCATTTTGTATTAAAGAGAAAAAAAATACAATTTAATCGAACATTCTAATATGTGTTGTTATACATTATATAAAATTGAATTTCAATCATAATTTTGAAAAATAAATGAAAAATCTCTGTCTGTTGGTGTTCAACATTTGGCTTTTTGCTTATTTTGTTTGTATCACAATTGAGATGGAGACAAACCACTTGTTTTTTCCCGTAATTTCCAATCCAAGTCTGTTTTTTACTCATAAATTCCTATATGAACTCAATTGCGATCAAGGAAACACATTACTGTACAATTATTAGTGAGATGTATATATAACAAACCCACACAAATAAAATCTAACTGAAGAATCATGGTATCAAGATATATATAATACAATAATAATATTCTATGAAGGAACCATGGAAATTTATAAAGTAACAAAATCTACCATTTTTAACCCATGTGTGTATTTTGACAAAATTTAAAATAATGGAAATACTACTTTCCTTTCAAGTTTCTAGATAAAATATATTTTAACACATTTTATGCATTCATTTTAATGAACAGTGCTATTGTTGCATATTATATGGTGAAAACTTAATAAAATATGAAAAATTTAAATCATTCACAATTAGCATTCAGCCAAGTACCTCCAAGAGCTTGTGATATTGCAAAATCACAAATTTAAAATATAAGCTCTTTACAAATTAGCCTGAAAATCAAATAAAAAAAGTAGCATGTTAATAATGGAAACTACCTGCCTTTGGATTTACAAATTTTATAGCTATATTCAAACAATAATAAGAGGTTAAAATTAATTAAAATACCTTTTGTTTGTGTTTCTCCAAAAGTTCAGCAAGGCGCTTTCCAAAATCTGGGTGTACTTTTGAAAAATTATCAACCTGTCGAAAGGACAAATATAGGTAAAATAAAAGTGAAATGACTTCATGATTAAAAAGAAAAGTAAATGTATCAAATTTTTATTATTCTACATGTCATGATTGGATTTGTGAAAATATCATTTTCATATAAAAAACAGTATAAATGATTATTCAATTTTTTTATAATTTCTTTGTTTTTTTCTAGCAACCTTATTTATTTTCGTTTTCATTGGTTAATTGGTTTGATCAATAATGGCAATAAATATATCAAGCAAACCAGTTTGCTACTTCACCAAGTAATTTGTATCGATTCATACACACTTAGTAAATATTTTCATGCTATAAATAAAAATAATTAAAAATGACACAAATCATTTATGAATGGTTCTAAAACTTACAGTTCTTTTTTGAATGAATTCAGATGCATCTTTCAGATGGCCAGCTATGTTAGACACCAGAGCTGTTCTTTCGCTAGGAGACAGAACTTTACTCCAGAACGTTTCAACTTGGGCGAAGTTGTCCTCGTTGGCCGTGTCGTATCGCTTCACATCCCCTGTGACATTGGCAGTGGATATACAGCTCTTTGGATTGTCAGTAGGCCCATTGAAACTGTTCGGGAAATAATTGGGAGCTCCACCTGTAACAAAAACAAACATTATAATAAATTTATATTAGTATATAGCCTGAATGACAAAAAGTTAGACAATTATAACTATAAGATATGCAATATGCCCAAATATGGAAGACTAAAAACCAATCAAATCGTATGTATTTAGAACTTGATGAAAAGCCAGACTTAAAGAGCTCTCTATTCCCGTTCATAGTCAAGCTGAACAAACCTTGGTTATCTGTGACGCATGCTGGGCCATCACGGATGTAGTTGCGAACCTTAGCGGCAAATGGGCAATTGACGGGTATCTGAAGATAGTTGGTACCAAGACGGTGGCGATGTGTGTCTGGATACGAAAACAAACGGCCCTACAGGAAAAAAAATATGTATATTAATCAGGGTAAATGGGTTGATTGTTTCAGGCACTTACTAAGCATCTTAATGCAAAATATACATATAAACATGTTTTTGTAGAGCTTTTAGAATGTATTGTTAAAAACAAGAGGTTGAATGGTTTGACTGCATTGCTTGCATGGGGCCTGAACATCTCAATAATGCAAAATTTACATGTATACATTAAGTTGGACCACAAAGCCTGCTTTTGTAAGGAGGTTGAAGGGGTTGACTGCATTGCTGTTGAACCTATCAGTCTCACCTGCAACATCTTGTCTGGAGAAGCTTCAATACCAGGAATCATGTGCGATGGTGAGAAAGCAATTTGTTCCACCTCAGCAAAGTAGTTCTTGGGGTTCAAATTCAAGACCATCCTTCCCACTGGAATCAATGGATAATCCTTCTGTGGCCAAATCTATATAACAAGATTGGAAAGTATTAAAAGGTTTATTGTTTGGAAATTTTAAATGGAACTTACATTTTTTTTTAATAAAGCTCTGTCTACACTATCACACTTTATGTGACAAAAAAATGTGATGTGCCCATATATAGACATGATGATGTCATATCACTGCCATATTTGGGCATATCACACTTGTAGACAGAGCTTAAGAAGGGGGTGGAGTATTGAAAACTGCTCTTACCTTAGTAAGGTCAAATGGATTGAATTCAAACTTCTCAGCTTGCTCAAAGGTCATGACTTGTATCTTGAGCGTCCATGAGGGCTAGTAGCAAAAGTTTAAAAAACATTGATTAACTTTTCACGATTAAAAAAACTATAATATTATGATTATAAACTTAAAGAGCGCTAGTAAAAATTTACAAAGGGAAAGATAATAATATTATATTTATTTATAATTGTAATATACGGTCAATTTAAATTTATTTACAGTGACAATAACAAAAGCCTACACATGTCTTCTGTGTATTGTATGTACAATATCAGAGGATAACTAATAAAAGTTTTATTTTTTAATTGTCCATATTAGGCGCACATGCCTTTTTCATACAATATTCATGTCAGCGAAATATGGGAAATTGGAAGAGCTATTGGACATCCTGCATGAATCAGCTGAAATGTTCAATTGTTGCAAACTCACAAAAACAAAACAGTTAAAAGAAAAAACAAAGATTAGTTTGTTTATGCCCTCCACTGTTATTTGATAATGTTATCTGCATTAGAAGTCTATTACTGTATGAAGCCTGATTTTGTTTACATAGATTTTGCCTTTGTAGCCTAATTTTTAATACAGTTTTTGATATGACAAAACACAGAACTTGGAGAGGACCTATCCTATTAATAAATATCAAATTTTTGCTGTGTAATGAAGGTTGTTCAGCTATTGTCAAATTTAATTGAAAATGAAGAATAAATATGTTTCTTATTCTAAATTCTATTGACTGTATGCAGGAAGTGATTATATTAAGGTCATTTATTTATAAATGATGGAAGCATCGGATGATTTTGGTCATTTTACCTCCTAAAAGTAAAATTGGTTCAGATATCTTGGTTCCTCACTAAATGAAATCGTACATTTTCAAATACAATATTTTTATCAAATGGGTAGTACTAATAGATTGGCTAATAAACCGTCCAGATTAAACTATTATGGTACTTTCTCAAGGTAAAATGACTTAACTATGTATTGATTGTAGACTAAATATTATTATTATCATTAGAAAAGCTGAAAATATTATTAGCTACGTTGAAAGTCAAGGTAAGGGGGTTGACTCATAGGGTCATATAACAAATAATCATGTGATAGTTGTAGTATAAACACAACAAACAACTTTTATACTTTATAATAATAATAATATTTTTTTTTTATAATTTTATATTTATTAATTCTTAACATTATCATCAGTATTATCAATATCAATTGGAGGAAATGTTTAATTAGAATGAACTTTAATATGAAGAGAACATGTGCCGTATCATTTTTTTTTTTCTATTCCACTTTTCACCAAACATCATTTCATCTTTGTGACATAATTCTAATAGTATATTTATTCATATCTTATTCAACTCAATGAATAAACATTCATAATAAAACAATTTTTAAAAAAGGGAAATAAAAAGCAAAATTTAAGGCACACATCATTTCTAATTAATTGTAAAAAAAAAAATTCTTACAAAGTTTCCAGAAGCAATAGCATTGTACAAGTCACGAATGGAATAATCTGGGTCGTCGGCACTCATTTGCGCAGCCTGTTCTGCATTCATGTTTTTAATGCCTTGGTCAGTCTGTGTGAATACAAAATTACAACCTTTTATGTCAAACATTAATACATACAAGGAAACCAGGGCCTAGCAAGCATGAGGCAGACGTTTTGGCCGCCTTGTCTGAAATCTTCAATTGTCACACATCCCCCAGCACAGCTTGAATCACATATCCCCAAGTACAGCTTGTATAATTAATAATATATACACCTCGCTCTGGAAGCAATGCATTTGTGAAATGCGCGTAATGGTAAATTAACTCAGAACATAATTACTGTGTTGCTGTGCGTAAAATTTGATAAAATTACAAATTAATTATTAGAATAATTCATGATTCTTGGTCGAGAGTTCATGTTTATTAATTTTTCTTTAATATTTTTTGGGGTATTTATATTTGTCCTCACATCATATATTGTGGTTTTTAGAAGATGAATTATACCTTAAAGTGAAACTTGCAATATACTGGTTGATCGTCTTTGTTGACCATCTTAAATGTGTGCGAGCCATAGCCATTCATGTGTCGATAACCATCAGGTGTTCCACGATCGGAGAAGAGGAAGCTTACTTGATGAGTGGTCTCGGGTCGAAGGCTGATGAAGTCCCAGAACATGTCTGGATCCTACAAGGATAAATGCAAGTGCCTACAATATTTAACAAACCAGAAGAAGCAACGGCTTGCTCTTTTTCTTCATTTTATCATTCCTCTTAAAGGAGAATGGAATGGGGTACCATTGCTCTTTTAAAGCGTTTATCAACATTTCGTAACAGTGAGTTTATAGCATAAACCCACATAAAATAAACACTGCATTTGTGATATACTGATATGTGATTAGTCCAACAGTGATTTAATTATTTCGTGAACACACCTTTTTTCTGGATTTTTAAAGTTAGTTTTATGGTTTTGAAAACCTCAAAAAAAAAAGGCTAGATCTTTGAAAGAAGCCATACTTAACTTAATTTGAATAGATGCATTAAAGTATTATTAAATTCAATTATCTTTATGCAGGCTAGCATTTTCAATGGCCTTGATTCTCATAACCATGTTTATTCTTCACTATTTCAAAACATGCCCTTATTCAATATTTAGTTACTTTGTACACAAAGTATAACAAATGCCTTTGAATGTGGTATTGAATATAGGTTGCATATTTTTGGATGTGTGAATAAAGTGGGAAAAACACATTTCTAAGCCAGTCACACACAGCAGCGGGTTACTTGACGGAGACCATAAAATATGAAAATGGAAAAGTTATTATGATTGAAGGTTAACTATTGTATCTTTTATCTTAATTTTGAAATACAATTAAGTTGGCTTCAGGCCAAACTGTACTGTAACACAACAGACTTAGGGTTTTAAAGAAGATTATCAATGTATTAAAAGTCATTATTTTTTCAAAAACTAATGTACCGTAAGGTATGTAGGAATAATAGCAGTTGATAAAAACAAGTATTATTGAAGCACCTAGTGAGACTATAAAATCTGCAAGTAGAATATTAAGCTAAACAATCTGTGTCCTAGCTAAATATAATAGGTTTAACTGTGGTTAAATGATAATAGTGGTTAATTTTAAGGAATATACATAAAATACAATCTTTTATGAATCGCTGCTTCTTTTTAAACAAAAACTTATGGATATAATAGATTTTCCATCCTCACATAATTACGTCTCTTAGGTGAATAAAAGCTGGCTAAAAGAATTCGGGCTCAAATGAATAGATACATGCAATAAAAGAGCATATATATATTTTAACAACCTAAAAGGTCACTAATCGACTTTAAGTACGCCACTCCAACATTAAAATAATTTAACATTTTAACTTCCTTTAAATATCATCACATCTTTGGATACCGGTTACTGGATACCGGCTGGCAATACAACATTCATACTGTACCTTTAAATGTGTCACTGGGTTTCTCTTTTGGGTGTGAATAAAGCTTGGGAAAAGGATTGGATCTCGAATAAAGAAGATGGGTGTATTATTTCCAACTAAATCCCAGTTGCCATCCTGTGTGTAGAACTTGACAGCAAAGCCTCGTGGGTCACGAGCAGAATCAGCTGATCCAGATTCTCCACCTTAAAAAATAGGCAAAACAAACAAGTTAAAAAAAACTATTTTAATGACCACTTGTTGAGGTAGGTATACCTGTATTTAGTAATTTTTGATTTGTTCTTCTTCAATTCAATATAAAGGTGTCGTTTCAAATAAAGATTATTATTTACCAAGCTTAGAATCATCACATTTTAATCACCCATTTGTGTATCTCATTTTGTGTAACAAACTTAGCCAATGGCCATATTTTTTGGGTGTCTAAATTTAGCATAAATGTGGTAATCCAGTTATACAAATCAAATGATTATTATACCGACCTTTTCATGTAAAACATTCAATTCAAAGCATTTCATTCAAAGAATTCATTCAAAACATTTCATTCAAAGCATTTCATTCATATTCCATCATGTAATTCACATCGATGCATTTCATTTACATATTGTGTCGTAAAATTATAATCATCGAAATGTTGCGTAAAGGGCGTTCCATAGCAAATGGGGGAACATGCCATAAAATAAGAAATGGACACAAATTTAATTACAGCAACAGTTACTTTTCAGGAAAATACAGGTCAAATGTAATACTGAAACATTTTCTACCAGCATATATATCACATGCAATTCACTAATAGCAAATAACGCAATAAATCATTTATGTTGGTATTTTAAGAGAAATGCATTACCGACTGTTGAGAACCTCACGCCAACTGGAGTTTTTTTCCCAATGGTGTCAAAGATGCTTGCCTTGGTGTATTTGCTTATGTCATGGGTCACTTCAAAATATCCAAATGCACCTATAAACCAGAACAATTATATTATAGTTGATCTGGAAATTTATATAATATAAGTGAAATATAGAAAAAAAAAAAATAAAAATACAGAATAGTTTAAAACCTTCCCAGTACAATTCAATTTGTATTTATGAGTAATAGCAAATATTAGCTTAATTTTTAATTTTAAAAAGAGAATATGATAAATACTGCCATTGAAAATTTACTGCAGAAAAAATAAATTATAATACTACTGTACATCATGGTCATCAGGAACAATAAATTTGTAATTATACTTTAGATTCAGCTTATACCAGTAGTGTAACGGCTATTGAGCACTCACTGGCTAATCCCAGGGCCCCGGAGCTTATGGGAGCCCCTGAGAAGTCCCCAGAGAAAAAACAGGCATTAAAATATGTCGAAAAAGGCTCAAAACGCCCAAAGCCTCCAGGGCCACTTAGGGTTCTTAACCAGGGGCCTCGGCCCTTTGCGTTATGCCACTGGCTCATACAATATAATTACCTACACAATATCTACAGTATAACTAATATGTTACTGTAAGTTAACTAAAAAACTACTACCCTCTAACTACTAGTAGTACTACTCTCCTAATATGGAATTTTAAATGCCTAACCCTCAGGGTATAAGTTAAGCTACAGATAGATCTTATTACAATTACTGCTGAGTACCAGAGACTGAAAATGGTTACAATCAGTACAATCCATAGTTTTATAAAACGTAACACCACATTCTATACATAATAGTACCACATTCAACCACTTCCTAAACAATCGACCCAAGACCTCACTACTGAACCTAACCCTCTAAATATTCCCCTCTAGAGTACTAAAGTGAAGCATGGAGGTATAAGGTGAAGTAGCGACCTAATTTAGGGGTGTGTAGTACTATTTATAGTGTGGCATGTTATCTGTATGGTGTTTTTGAGACTGGAAATTAGGTTTATTGGTGCTTATTAAAACATTTTCAAAATCAGGCCTACACCCAATAATAATTCATATGATTGTTAGTGTTAGTTATATAATCTTAGTGACCTAAATGGTACAGTTATGTAATAGTCACATGATCCCAACCTTCAACAACAAACCACAACAGTGAAGATTTGCAAGTCATTGCAAATCCATATTTTCAATGAATTAATAAATAGAAAATATACTAAAAAACATAAAGCCACTCCTTAAACATGGTAGTCGTTTTATCACTGACCAAGCATATGGACAACATGGCCTATATCCATAGATTATATTTCACAAAAAATACTCGCCAACTTGGAATCAGTGATCTTACGGATATGGATGAACAAATCAATAATTGTACCTTATTATTATCTATTATTGTTAAGATAAAAGGGCTATAAATATACTGTTTATGAAGGAAATAATACAGTTAAGATTATACCATATATTTCCTTCCTGTAAAATTTAAGTAGGCTATGGGATAGGATTTTGAAATAGTGGGCACCCATACAGTAGATGAAAAACTGGGCCCTTCATTGGATCTGCTATGAGGGATATACAGTAATAACACACAGTAAACTATTGTTTGTTAAGTACAGTATTTATGGCTACTATACATTATACTTTTTTTTTCAAAGAACAGTTTATTTACCTGCTCCTTTGGCATGGACCACTCTTTCTGGAATCCTTTCCTGGTTAAAATGGGCCATGATATCCATGTACTGGTGGTCTTGCATAAGCAATGGCCCACGCTCACCCACACTCAGGGAGGCAGTATGCACTCCAATAGGGCGGCCAGCAGATTCAGTAACATTCTCGGATGTTTTACTCTAAAAAAAAAACAAAAATGAAATTCCTATGAATTTTATAGTGAAACAATAATGTATAACTAGGCCTACAAGCAACTCTCCTAAAAGCGGATACCCAGAAAACTTCCAATCCAAATAGCTTTCCATTCTTAAAATCTTTAGATTTTCTAGAAAACTATAAAACCAAAGGTATCATTATTTAGGACAGTTGACCTCTAATTTTATATCTCCATGGTTGACAGTAGTACAGTACGATTGCGTTTTAAACATTTAAATACTTACCGCGGTCTCAGAATAATCCTTCAATTGCGACTTAGCATGATCCTTAGTAGCCATTTTGACTGATTGAGGACAACGCAAGGGAAAGAAAGATCTAAAGTTGAACCTTTACTAAATACAACACACCTATCTGTTATCTAGTCCAGGGACTGTGAAAATATACTTGCTTATTGGAGTATTAACAATGCTTATATTGCTACCACCAGAAATCATAGTCTCCTGATTGGCTGAGCACGAATCAAAAGTGCTGGGACAATGAGAGAGCTAAGACTGTGTGTGGAAATGTAAACACACCAGCAAAGCTTATCTAAAAGTGCTATGTCATCAACAGGCGGTACAAATGATAATACCTAGATCCAAAAGTCACATGCAACATCATTCATTGGTTAGATTCTCAAGTACAATTGGTAGATTAAACTACATTAGTACAAGTATCTAATTGTAGTCCATCTTGATTTATTTAAAAAGGTAAATATTTACAGATTTTGTTACAGCACACAATGCAATACATTATAGGGCACAACTTCATTAAAAAAAAATATTCATAGTACTATAAATTTATTTTGAAGGTAGAGTCAACAATATTACAAACAAAAGTTTCAGTGATCAAAATTTTAAGAAAAGTAAACTTCCCCTGGTACAGTATGTGTTATTTGTTAACATTTTTTAAAAACACAATAAGTACTAGCTGTAAGTCTTACATAATTTGTTATCAATTACTTGAAATTATGATCAGTAGAAAACATCCTTTGGGACACTCATTTTCAAAAGACAACCCTATTAAGGGAACACTTCCTCATAAAAGGGTCAACCACTATTCAGGGGACACCACTATTACTTTGCTGGGTCTATAAGGAGACACTTTGTTGGTCCTATTAAGTGGGAACTTTGTTGGGTCCATTAAGGGGAAACTTTGTTGGGTCTCTAAAAGGTGACACTTTGTTGGGTCCATTAAGGGGACACTTTTTTGGGTCTATTAAGAAGGAACTTTGTGGGGTCCATTAAGGGGACACTTTGTTGGGCCTCTAAGGTGACACTTTTTTGGGTCCATTAAGGGGACACTTTGTTGGGTCTCTAAATGGTGACACTTTGTTGGGTCCATTAAGGGGACACTTTTTTGGGTCTATTAAGAAGGAACTTTGTGGGGTCCATTAAGGGGACACTTTTTTGGGTCTATTAAGAAGGAACTTTGTGGGGTCCATTAAGGGGATACTTTGTTAGGTCTCAAGGTGTCCCCTTAATATAATAGGGGATCTAATGTAAGCATTACCTACTATAATCCGATACAGCCTGGCTGCAAATTTAAATATTATTAAATAGGAAATGGCATACAGTACATCAATTATACTTTGCATTGACTGGTACAGTCTAATGTAAACTTTACCGCACTGAGCCTAAATTAGGGGATGGGATTATATTTGAGTATGTATTACGTACATTACGTTATTTTGTAGCATTACCAAAACTATACTGTTAAAAATAAGATAAAAGTATAAAATTTGGTCAATTTATGGAACAATACATTATAAAGATTAGAATTTCTAGTAGTTTGACCTAAATGTTAACAATGCTTGGTCATTACAGTATGGTCAGTCATTCACTTGTGGGATACTAATAAAATGACCAAGCATTGTTACAAAGCAATTATTTTTGTGATCTACTCTTTGTTTAGGTTTACATTTAACGTTGCAGATTCCTGTACATTTAAATAACTTGCCAATTTATCATGCTTATTAATTTGAGGCTTATGGAGTGCAGTTGAAAGACTTTGTGAGTTACAACCCTGGCACCAGGTCAGGATTGAAGCCGGACCTTGGGATTGGAAGGCAAGCACATTTTAACCACCAAGCTACAACTCAATTACTAAATTATAAACCTTAATTTGAACATTGAATTTGAATATACTCTGAATGTGATAGTTTTTAGCGTTTTAACACTTTAAAAACAGACCATATTTCATAAATTAATTTCTTTAAATATAACTGTTGATAATTGCAATATTATTTCCTAATACAACCAGCATAATTCTTGGCTATAAAAGGAGATAATGGTCTAAAAGTAGTAAATAACTGGTACTTGTATAACTCGTAAAACAGTACCGTAAATCTTCTAATTGTAACCCTGGGTTATCATTGTTTTTTAGGGTGGGTTATTATTAGAACGGGGGTTACTATTACAGTAGAGTAATGGATTACTATTACTTATCTTTAATTAGGCACCTAAAAATAGTAACCTACCCCTAACTTTTCCGGTAAGCAACTCGACCATAGCAAAATAATAACACAGTACGAATAAACAAATTTGGTTAAACTCTAACTTTATTTTATAAACTCAAAAATACTCAATCCTTCCCCACTCCAAAGATCAACATGCATTATCTCCTTATTGTATGACAAGAATGCCGTACTGGTGTCTACAAAGAAAATCATGAAGAGGCACTGTTGGTTGGACATGTCTCAATTGAATTGTCAAGAATTCTTGCTGGATTTTTTAAATTGACTGATACTCATATAAAAGTGGAAGTAATGGGGAAAAGAGTCTGCGAACATGGTATCATGGTCCAAACAAATCGAAAAAATATTGATTGATTGTCTTGGTGATATTAACTGCACAATGATCATGAGATCGTGGGTTCAAATCCACTTGTATCCTTAGGCAAGACACTACTACCTCTTGCTTGTCTTTGTTCGGCTGACCAAAACCTACTACTTGTTCCTAGAATTAACACCAAATCTTATGGACAAAGGTCTTTTATGTTCTCTGCTGCTTCTCTTTGGAATTCTCTCCCTCGTCATTTTACTAAATCAACTTCTATTGCTATTTTTAAAAAAGAACTTAAAACGCATCTTTTTAACTTCCAATATAAGCGCCTTTGATTTTTACTTCGGTTTAGTTGATTCTGCCGCTATACAAATACCTAAGTTATTATTATTACTCAAACTTAAATTCCTCTCTCTAACCAGGTGTACAGTACAAATGGTTACCTGGTGGTAAGGTCAAAATACAACTTTGCGCTGATTACTAGCTGCATTTAGGAGTATGTTTCCATACATGATTGATTTAAAAATGACCAGGGAAATTATATGTATTGCGTTTAGAGGTTTCACAACATTAGGTGCATTTTATAAATCCAGGATATTATTACATAATCATGAATAAACACCAATACAATTACAGTACAAGAAATACACAACTGCAGAAATATATAATAAATACTATAGAGTACTCCGAGACCTATAACCCCTCAAATTCGAACTCGTCTGAGCTTTTGGGGCATAGATCATTGTGGCCAAATTTGGTGAGAATCGGATAAAAACTGTGGCCTCCAGGCTGTTCACAGACACACACACACACAGGGGTGAAAACATAACCTCCTTGGCGGAGGTAATAAATAAATAAATAGAGGGCAGTATTTAAAGTTCAGGCTCTGCCACAATGCAGCAAGTCATTAAATATTTTACAGTTAAGGGTCTTTCACACATGGTTCTGCTCCGGCGATGGCAAATTGAATGTTAAAGATGTATTGTCCCCCAAAATCATGAAAAATAAAGATTTTTAAAATCGGACTTTGAATAGGCCATTTTGCAGTTTTAATGAAGTTGTTCACTTCCATAAGAAAAAAAACGGGGGAAAAAATTATTTCACCTATAAAAAGACAAAATAAACAGTTAAATTACCCAAAAACTAATTGTCTTCCGGACAATTTGACCATTTTTTGCTTTAAATTACATTTTTCTCAGGTAAATAAAATTTTTTCAGACCCAATTTTTTGTGAGAGTGAATAACTATTATGTGACATTAAAATAACATATTCAACAAAAAAATTTAACAAAATATTTTTTTAGGGGGACAATATTAATAACTATAATATCTTTAATGTTTCCTTTTTACTGCGCTCCATGAAGATATGCATCATCAATCGATATGTGCGTAGCCGTGTGAAAGCGAAACATTCGTTCGATTAATTTGAATTGCTGGCTCCGGGGGCCGGAACCATATTGGAACAGGTGTGGAAGACATTTACTCTATGATTTCTTCACATGGCCACATTTTGAAAATTGCTACAAGCACAAGGACCATCACCCATGGTTTTAATTTAATTAAAGGGTAGTATCATTTATAGAATTTAGTTTTTTTGTCAATTTTTATCAGCTTTTTATCAGGAATAATATTTCTTGTGCAATTTGAAATTGCGCAAGGATATCCTTGCGCAATTAAAATTGCACTGCCTTTGCAATTCAAATTGCCTTGGTTGGTTGGTTCCTTACCTAGAGTGTAGGCCTAGGCCCTCTAAACATAGCCTAGGCCTACTGCACTAGTGACTCTACTTTTACTGTGTAGGTTAGGGCCTGCTAGGTAGAGCCTACTGCTAGCTAGGCCTAGACCAGCCCTATATACATAATACCTAAACCTAAGCTAGCCTAGTAGGTAGGCTAGGCCTAATAAAATAATAATTATAATTTGTTTAAATTTAGGTTTACCTGCAATAGGCCTAGCTTCTTATATTCTTTTAGCTGATTTGCCGCTTTGTCTTTTTTTGTGTTTGACATTTTACTTGCTTTGCGTTCGCACAATACTGGTTGCAAAAATTCTAGCCTAAACCTAAGCTTGTCTAGGCCCTAGCTAGTAGTAGTAGGCTGTACGCTACAGTTATGTCGTTGAGAATTGTTTTCCCAGGTTAAAACCGCATGTGTAGCATGCACACAACAACAAAAAACTGCGTAGCGAGCCGCCTAGCTTCACACTTCGCGAACACGACGACGAACACCGTGCACCAAATCCACCCAAGCATGCAATCTGAGCAATCATCCCCCTGCCGCCCGGGGGCCTCTTAATTTAAAGGTCAACTCTCTTCTCAAATACCGGCATGTGATTGGCCAATTCTAAAAAGACCTCTAAAATTTGGTTGAAAAAGAAGATGATAGGTTTAGCCAGCGCGAGAGGAGAGTGAGAGTGCAGCTGCTAGCTAGGGTAGGCTAGACTTTAATTTGTGTGCGAATTGGCAAGGATATCAAGCGTGTCATGATGGACCATGGTTATGAATGAGCCTAGCCTAGATTAATAGTCTTTCAACCAAATTACAAGCTTTTAATCATGGATCAGAACGGAAAGGATTCTAATGATTTTAACCGAAATTGTTATTTTCTGCTTACATTAGTACGACAGTAAGTATTTAGCCCATTTTTTTACTTTTTTGCAGCCTACAAAAGTACAAAATTGATTTAAAATAAAGTGAGCTTCTCTCTTGATTCTTAATAATATAGCCTAGGACTACAGTAGTATTGTATATTGATAGGCTAGTAAGTGAAAAAACTGGGAAAAACTGTAATCAATGTTTCATTGAGAATTAATCAAATTATTACTGTCTGCATAGTGGAGCCAGACTACAATGTAGTCTAGGCAGGCATTTGACCCAGCTGAGAGATAAATCAAAGTACACCTATGTTATGTTTTCTGTGCAAATTGTAACTGTTGTACACAATGCACCCCCAACGCACTCAGGAGTATAAATGACCACCACATTATATAAAGCGTATTATTATACTGGGCTTTGATTGAGCAGATCAGCATATTATCTAGCTGCTCAAACTCGTCGCTGTTTATTTACGAGCAGTGGGGGAATAAATCACTGCGTGTGCGAGGACGTGTTTGCGAGTGACCAGTCGAATCTGCGAGATTGTGGGATTTAAACAAGCGGTTGTGAAACCTCAACAGCAGCACGTATGATTGTGATGCAGCCCATTGATCCAATGAAACTAAAATTTCTTCTTCCAACTTTCCCAAACCTCATATTAATGCTGTCAAGCATAACAAAATTCAGCATTAAACTTAAAATGTAATTAACCATACTAAAATTAAAGACAAATTTTTATACAACAATAAGTAAACAATATTGCAAACTAAATAAATATCATTAAATTGTAATTTATATGTTGAAAACAAACCATATTAAAATACTATAAAAACAGGAGTAGATATTTTCTTAACAAATAACAGTGTGGTTTATTACGAGACAATAATTGGTTGGTTTGTGGGTAAGTCTACAACAAGGGAAGACTATTCAGGATATATGTCTGATAACTACATCATGGGACAGAATTCTGACTGCTTTTGTAACTGGCGCTGTTCCAATTACAGTTCTCTATACTACATGTCATTTATTGCTTTGAATTGAATTTTAGCATGCAAATGTCAAGTATTTTAAAATTTTGTTTGGAAAAGACTATTTGTCCTGTACACTAAAGTTTGTGACCAGAATTAATCAGCTAAGGGTAGACACAGGTGCATTTCTACTGAAACAAAAGAACACCTGTAAATGTTCTTACTTTATTCAGTTTAATTATGCTCTGTATAGACTTGTTGCATGCGGACACATCAAAAAGTGGACCAAAAATATCTTCACCTCATTGTAAAATACTGGTTAGCATTCAAACATTTAACCAGTATTTTACTTTTGGGCAATTATCATGTATCAAGAAATGATTAAAAGGAATTAAAACCACTGATATAAAGAATGTTTTCATATTATACAGTATAGTGTATTACAAAATAACATTTTGTTTTACAGTGGAGAGACACAGTCAAACAGAGACAAGATCATACAGGGTAAGTTTTATAATTGATTAAATACGTTTTGTTTTATTTTCAACTATGAAGTAAGCATACTGACATAATAATGTATGTTGTGTGTATTGTATAACCATTAATAATAATATCACATCTTCACTTGTTTGTTGGTTGAGACCCTCGCCCAAAACTTGCCGGTTCAAATAATTTGAAAATAAAATAAAATTCAAGTTCCTAATATTTACACTGAAGTGCTATTAACCTTCAATGATTTGAATTATCACTATATTTTAAAATGGCGTGTGGTAAAAAAAAATTTACAAAGATTAATTTATTTCCTTTTTCTAATTGATTAATTTCCTATGTTAATAATGTTTCAAAAATTGTATTCAACATGTATAGCACGTCTTGACAGATTTTATTTCGAAAACTTGCATGTCAAACATGAAACAATGTTTACATCTAAAACATGTTTGATACAAATCGTTGTTGCACCAAAAAAATGTCAACATAACCACTGTGCATGCTGGGAAGACTGGTTTGCATTTTGTTAGTGGAATGCCAAGTTAATTATAATATAAGTACAGAAAAGTCAACTGGCTCCTTGTTGAATAATAACACGGCCTAGCCAAGTTGACTAGACGTAGTATAGCTCACTGCTGAATAACTCGCTGTAAACCTCTAGCCAGTGTGACTAGACATGAAGATAGATATCCAAAGCATGACGAAACGTGTTAAGGCCGAGCTGCTGCAATGAAGTGAAAATGATCTGATTTGTTGATTTAAGAAACTTAAGTGTTCATAGCAGGAAATGTGAAAATTGCTGAGTGATGATGACTGTCCTTTTTTTGATCTTCATTCAAAAAGATTTTACTATGATTTTTCTCTACTCCTCTATATGTCCGTATAATAAATTGTTTAACAAATAACAGTATGGTTTTTGGTGAACATTGTACCGAGTACACATACAACACACTGAAATTTCCCTACCGATTTTATGATACAAATACAGTATTACTCAGTTTAACTAGTGACTACTGTTACTTAGTCATTAAACCTCAGAATTAACACAATATCCAGGCCAAATATTGGCCATTATTTAAAAATTAACATTATAGCCGCACACATTTTTTGTAATGAATAGCGCTACATATGTTGTGTACTGTAGTCTAAAGAATATAATAATAATTTATTTGGAAGCTACACTTTTGAAACAGTGGCACCTTTTCTTTGAATGAAGGTGCAACAAAACGATCCCTAAATCTGTCTTGTAACAGATTTTCACTTCCAAATATTGGCAGGTTGCAACAAGATGGAAGTTCATGCAGTGAATGCTGAAGTTTAAAATGAACTTTAACAAGAAATTTGCATTAATTGGCAGATTTCAAAAAATGAAAAGTCCTTTGACATGGATTCTTTTACTGAGAAGATAGAGTGCAATGACATGACTAAAAATGCTCGAAGCCTAAACTGTGTGCGAAGATACTACTGTACTTTAGTATGGCAATGCTAGTCCTTTGGGAGGATAGGACCTCAAAATTAATTTCCTAGATCAGAATATGTGATACTATGTCATATTTTCTCCACCTACAAATAATAATAAGGCCTTAATTAGCCCACATATTATACAGAGCCTGTACAGTAATGAAGTCTATAGTTTCCATCTTAATTATACTCTACAATCCTACTGAAATACTAAATAAAATTGGTAGTAGCATTTGAAAGGTAAATGATAACTCTGTGTGGATATTGTATATAGTATATAGTACATAGATTCCTATCCTGTACAATTATACAGAAAAATGATTTTCTATGAATCATTTTTTAGGCAAATTGCCAATATTCAATTACAGCCCTAATATCCTCAACAGCACACAAAATACTACTACTGTATATACATAAATGAGCTACGACAGTACAGTATAAACACTATCAAACACGTTTCTTGGTAAATTACTAATTATTTAATTTTACAGGCCAATTAGATGTACCTTTGTCAGAAGATGGAGAATGCCAAGCAATCCATGCAGGAATTTACCTCAGAGATGTTCTCTTCAAAAAGGCTTTTGTTAGTGACCTCAAACGTGCTATGCAGGTACTGTGAAATTTAAATTTAGTTCAGAGGATAAAATAATTTAAGTGGAGAGATGGAGTAGGAATAATGAAACGGTGACGTGTAGCAGTAAATTCCAACGATTACAATATTTAAGTTATTGCTAATACTGTACTGTAGTTATCGTTGAGCTTTCAAACAGTGAATTAAAAATAGACCTAATGATGTTATAGTTCAACCTATCACAATGCCTGAATGGCAGAAACAGACATTCAAAATAAATTTAACATTAAAATATTTTTGATTTGTAGACAGCTGAAATCATCAAGGCAAACAGCCGTGTAAAACCTTTTAAAATTCTACAAGATTTACGTCTCAGAGAAAGGGTAAAATACCATTTTTATCTTTCAAATAATATGCTTGTATTTGCCCATGACCAAATGACAAGCCTAGGTCTCTCTCTCTTTAACCCAATAGAAATACAGTATTTTTAACTACTGTAGGCCTACAGAAATCAGGAGAATCTACTGTATAGTAAACAATGGGTGTGGCATATATGCCTACTTGTATGTGCATGGTGGAAAATGTGTTACTAATGGAGAAATTGTACTTTTATTTTAGCAGATCACTTGGGATATACAATATTTTATTTTGAAAAATAATTATGTATGTTTTGTTGTACTTAAAGAGTTATGGACAAATGGAAGGAAAATCATTTAGTCTGTTAAAAGATGCATCTGAGAAAGCAGGAAAAAAGTTGAGAGACTATACAGCAGAAGGAGGAGAGTCATTACCAGAGGTAGAATGCATATTTGCCTATAATGATGCCCTTTCAAATTTGTGCAATTGCACACTACATATAAAATTGTAAAATAAGACAAATGTAGTGTTAATAATTCTCTTTCTTATTTAAGGTACGAAGCAGGGCGTCCGAGTTCTTCCATAATTTGTGTCAAAGCACTCACCAGTTATTAAAAATTGAAAAACAGACAACTGAAGAGACTAATGGTAGCAACGGAAACGGAGCTAAGAGCCGTTTCTATAAATGGACTCATTTTGATAAAGGAAAAACTGCCAGCAAAAGTCCTGGTAGTCCGAAAGAAAAATACCTTGGATTAGGTGGCAGATTGGATGCAAGCGCTTGTCTAGGATGCTGGGGTAAACGAGAAAAAGATGTTCAAAGTAAACAAGATGCCAAAATACAGATGGAATCAAACCAAAGAACTAAAAATGGCAGTGACTCACCTGAAAGCCCCGGTAAAAACGGAGAGCATTATAGCCCTTTTAATTTAACTAAAAGCGCAGCAACAAGTCCTAATGGAGAAAACATACTAATTGTTAGTCATGGGGTTTTGTTGAAAGAACTGATCCGGCATTTTGTGGAAGATTTAAGCTGTATCATTCCTGGTGGAAAAGGAAAAGCATTACGGACAAGTCCTAATACAGGCGTTTCACAATTTATGGTTCATATAGGGGAGGATGGGCAGGTATTACAGTTAGAGTGTCTTATGGTACATAGTATTCAACATCTACCGGGGGCACACAAGTTTTCTTCTGTACAGATAGAAACAAACAGTAAATGACATCATATAAAGTAAAAAGACGTTCATAAAATAGTAGTACAGTACTGGTACTTTTGAGCAATAAATTTTCAAAGGTGTATTATTAAGTGAACGTGTGTAAACAAACAATTTATAAATACAGGTAATTATTGCCTTGAGAATGAACTGGCATGTTATACTACACAGTATCTGTGTACAGTACTTTATATAAAAGCATGAAAAAAGACAAATAAATACAGAGCTTTATATTTCAAATATTTTACTTTAGCAACTTCTTTATGTATTTTATTGAATATGTCCGTTTTGACTTCTACACAACAAACTCTCATCTGCACTCGTTGTTGTCAGCCACCTGTGAGTATGCATTAGATTCGGATGTCTTTATGTCTGATATTTAGATAATTATTAAATGACTATTAAATTCAGATGAAAGAGATAAAATATCTCTTCAATAATGAAATATGATAATAATATTTATAAATTTGATAAGGCCTAGAGAAACTGCCAAGTAATCTACTACACATTAATTTAAAATTAAAACCAATATAAAATAAACAAATGTTATATTTGCCTCAGTTTAAAAATTTTAATATTGAATATCGAAACATGGCTGGCTATGGGCGCTTGACCTTTGACAAGATTGCCTAAAATTTGTAATTTCAAACTACACTACTTGGTATTGTATATTCAGGAATAGCCGCTCCATAATCTCTGCTTTTCTTTCTTATATCTATACATTTGTTATACTTTTTGTTTACTTTTATATTATACAAATATTGTTGTTATATTAAAAATATAGGCCTATATAAACACTCTTGACATGATTTCATAAAACATATTTATACTCATACAACTCTTTCATAACAAAATATTTCTTCTATCTTCTAAAAGTCTCGGGTCACTGTACATAATTATAGACTACCACACGTGTACTTCTATGAATAAGTGGCTAGTTGGTGACAAGAACGCTAGTTGATCATACCCAGTACCGTTTTGATTTCATGATCATTCGGGAAAACACCACACAACTGCATTTGTTCATAACTACATAAATTATCAAGATATCGCGATCACAGTCATGCTTAGGAAATTTCCAATAATGGTTATCAGAGGACTGACAAAAGTTACTTACTTTAGGAATTGTTGGAAAGTAAAAATTAGAAAAAAGCATTTCTAGAAGAAAGATGTGTTGTGATAATTCAGCTTCTAGCAAAACCATTTCTTTCGTTTTTGAAATATCTGGGTATTAATTATATTCCACCATTTAGAACACTGAAACGAAAAAACGATGAAAACAATTTAGCAATATTAAAACAAAACTTACTTGCAATGATTGTACTTTTACTATTTTAACTCAATGTTATAATTGATTTTAAAAGATAGCAACAAAATATTAAAATAAAAGGTTTACATTTCTTCCAAAGTTCAAATATCGGCCTGATGTTCAAAATGTCGTCCGAGTACCTCAACTACACTATCAAAATGAGAATGAAGGTTGTGGGTTGCTTCTCTCTGGAGCTTCACCATCATCATGTTGTACTTGAACTCCTAGAAGAGAGGAAACCTGAAAAAACAAGAGATACAGTAGCTTGACAGTTCTCATTATTTGCGACTGGGTTGTAATCAGCCGATCTCTTCGCTGTTTACATGCGAGCATTGGGAATAGATCACTGAAAGGGGTTTGTGAGTGACCAGTCAATTATTCTTATTGTTAATGTAATGTTGGTTAGCAATTGCTTCAAAACAATTCAAATCTAGGATTCTATGTCGATGTGTGGATGGCATACCTAGGAGAATTAACCTTTAACCTGAATACATTATGTACTAACCTGTTTGAACTTTGATCTGATTTGTGTCAGTTTTACCATGTAATCATCAACTGAAGGGTCCGAAAGGTCAAAATCTTCTAACATACCAAGTAAGGAGGCAAATGCCTTCATTTTCCTGGCAACAAAACAGAATTTTAAAAAATCAGATAAAAAATTGTGATAAAAGAATAAACTAAAATGTAGACTGTATGCAAAATCAGCACTGCATTTATCAAACTATATTTGGATCCTGTTATAGTTATCAAGAGAAAGTTTAGAAGGAAATCAAAATATCCAATCCAATCATTTTTATACTAATAATCTTTGCTTTTAATATACTAACTGTATTATATCTGACACTGACAGACAATATTTTGGGCCTTATGATTCTGGTAAAAATATATAATCCATGATCTATTTAAATATTTCTTTGTCACAAGAGTTTTACTTTTATTTATTAATTTATATACAGTGTAGTGACTAAACCTTGTGTTCCTTTCATCTTTCTTTTCCAATATGTTCTTCCACGTCAAGACAAACCCATGATAGAAGCCAATCTCTTCTCCGATCTGTTTTCCGAAACCTATTCCCTTTTGAAAACCATTTTTCAATCCTCTGTCTTTCCCTTCTTTCTTGCCAACTGAGAAGCCATCTTTTTCAAATCTTCAAAATAATCAAGAAAGCCTTCCCTATTAAGTATTAGCCTAGTATTACTATTATTAGTATAATTAATTATTTATAATATTAATAGCCTATTGTTTTTTTTTTTATTTCTTTCCATGTGACATGTATTTCATTAAAAAATGATGTCACTATTGTAATGATTTTGGGGTAGAAGAAAAAGATAGAGGGCGGCAGATGGAAGCAGAGTTAGGCAGGAGGAGAAGCAGAGAACGGACGTGAGAAAAAGGGCAGAGAGGGATTGGAGAAGGAAGGCAATGGAGGGTTACCTCGAGCTGCGTTAAAAAGGAGGGAGATATTGGAGCTGGAAAAGCGGAGAAGCAGGGAGAAGACGTGTTAAAAAAGTAGGGACATTAGAGAAATTGGAAAACAAAGTGTAGAGAGATTAGAGAAAAGAAAGAGAAAATTAGAGCTGAATAATAAAAGGAGAGTTAAGACACAGCAAGTAAGTTAGCCGGAGGGTACAGCCTACCGCTTGGTTGTATCACTATTTGAGATAGCTGAGCCGGAGGTTGCACCTACTGGTTGTGTTACTGCTTGAGATACAGTAAGCCCGTGGTACACCCTGTGGTTGTGATACTGCTTTGCTGGTGGGTACACCTATTAGCTAGTGGTTAAGACTACTGGTGGTTACGTGCTGTGGAGGTTACACCATTGTTGGTGGTTACGTTGCTGTGGAGGTTACACATTGTTGGTGGTTACGTTGCTGTGGAGGTTACACATTGTTGGTGGTTAGGTGCTGTGGAGGTTACACATCGTTGGTGGTTACGTTGCTGTGGAGGTTACACATTGTTGGTGGTTACGTTGCTGTGGAGGTTACACATTGTTGGTGGTTACGTGCTGTGGAGGTTACGCCATTGTTGGTGGTTACGTTGCTGTGGAGGTTACGCCATTGTTGGTGGTTACGTTGCTGTTGGAGGTTACGCCATTGTTGGTGGTTACGTTGCTGTTGGAGGTTACACCATTGTTGGTGGTTACGCTACTATTTGAGGTTACGTCATTACTGGTGGTTACGCTGTTGTTTCAAGTCCGGCGTAATAGCAGAACTAATCTAATTAATTATTATAATCGGTTGTTACCAATAATTTGGAATCAAAGAAGAATAAAGGAGGTCACTCCAAAAATTGTAATTGATTTGTTTGTTTCATTCGAGTGTGCTGCAGTACCGCAGACCCCTCCACCCAAAAGGGAACGAACCCGAGAACGGATTTTCGTTACACTATTCATAAAAAAATAAACCAAATTTACCAACAATAATGTTATAATGTTTAAAATGTTCTGAGTCGATTAGGTTTAAAGTTTTCAACTTACTATTGTTAAAAAAGTGTTCACGAGAAGTGGTGGTAAAGATGACATACCGTAAAACCTCGAAAAGAAGCCCATGGGCTTAAACCTCGAAAAGAAGCCCTCTCTACAGTTTCCAAAAGTACTCTTGAAAAGAAGCCCATCTCGAAAAGAAGCCCAGGGAAGATAGTATGGGCTTCTTTTCGAGATAGACTACTACTGTATTAAGAATGTAGGTTTATTAACTGAACGTCAAAGGAACAGGAATAAACAATACAAACACGTTACTGTAGATAATGCCAGATACTTGTGATGCAGACTGATGATAATAATTAATATGTATGATCCTGTTTATCATACATTTATGACGATGATAACGAAATGATTGTATTTGACGGTGTTTTTTTTTGCTTTTTTTTTTCATGGTTGAAAAAATGTCTCAAAAGTCATATTGTAGTAGAAATTCACAAAAATACAGCATTCATTTGGAAAAGAAGCCCCCCCCCCACCCCTTCTACAGTTTCCAAAAGTACTCTCGAAAAGAAGCCCATCTCGAAAAGAAGCCCACCCAAGAGCACTAAAAAAAGAAGAAGCCCATGGGCTTCTTTTCGAGGTTTTACGGTATAAATCCGGTAAACCGCTAGATGGCTTACTGATATAAGTACGAAGTAACCAGACCAAGCAAGATGGTGCTTACAATGGAGGAGGCCTTCTTAATTTAGCCTAAATTTTAGGATAGGTCTGACCCTAATCCCTAGCTAGCAAGCCTACTCTAAATCATGAATCATTTTACCTTTCCTCAGCGCAGATAATTGAATCAAATAGATCAGCTCTGTCTATATCATCGGTTATCCTATCTTCAGATTCAGTCATTTTATAATTTTCGATAATATAAACGAATTATATTACCACAATTATCGATGTTTTTGATAACAGCCGGCCAGCAGAGAGAGGGAGCTCAACTAAGTCTGTGTATGGCGCGCAACTAGTGCATTTTTGTTGTTTTATGTATCGTTTACTTTCCATTTTTTAATCCCCATCTTCTGAAATGATATTGCTATTGATATGAAACAATTACATGACAGATATAAAAAGTACAATAATTATGCTTTTAAATTCAATATGCTAATATTATTCATCTCAGAGATAGATGTACATCACTTATTTACCTAAAATATTATTGTACTTATAATATTTATTTTATGACAACATATGTCATATATATCAATAATTAAATATATACAAAAAACTGTCTTTTATTTGTAGAAAAACAATTAATAAGTCAAAATAAAAATTAATAAATAATAGTCACGCTGAAAATAAAATATTGCATAAGTACATTTTCACCTTTATTTTATTACAAAATTATATGGGTTTGTGCAAAATTAATTTATTCTGTAACATAACATATTGATTTATTCTGGAGCCTTTTTCTTGTTTTTTATTTAATATTTTGCAATAGATACAATACAGTTGAATCACTAAGACCTAAATTGTCCTTTATTGGAGGTGTTTCTTGAATATGGTTTAGCAGTTAGTAGTGTTAAAACTTGTTTGCTTTACAGGAAAATGTCCGCTTAGGATTGTCCCAAAGAAGGTGGTTCTACTGTAGATTCTTTAATTTGATTACAAGTGAAAAAGGAATAGATAGGAAAATATACATTTCAGTTCACATTTTGCATTTCATTTACTTTCTTACACACAAGATATTTTTTCATACAACAAAATAATACTTTATACAAGATCATGCTAAAAACACACCTGCACGATCTCAGTTGCTACTGCCTTGCAGTTCCACTGTAAAAGGGAAAACATAATTTCTATTCAACCACATGCACTTCAGCGCTTATATAAATCAGATCATAATTTAAATATTTCATAACTGTAATAATAACTATTATAAATTTCATAATAAAATATATGTATCTTATATATATATCTATATAAAAATATTCTATTCCAATGAATAAAAAATATCAGTAAAAAATGCATAAAAATATTAGATAACATTATGCATGACCTTAATTATACTATGTGAAATGTAGATGAATAAAGAACCAATAGATGAATGGGTACTATGTCAATGAAAAGGGATGAATGGAAAAAATAAAATGTGTGAATGTATAGAGGTAGTAATTGAATGTATACAGGTAGAGATGGAATGTATAGATTGGTTGGTTGAATTAAATATAAATGAAATATAATATTAAATGAACAAAATGATAAATATACTGTGCATAAATATACTGTGTATACAATTTATACCTCCATGGATGAACCAAGTGAATGGAGAAATAAATGTATAAATAACTATTTTATGGGGATGAATATTAAAACAGATACATCACCATTTTAAAACTTCAATCTTGATTGTCAAAATTTTAAAATATTCAACTGTATTTATAAGAAAAAAATAGTTGAAATCACAAAATAACAACATTAAAGACAATATAACCAGGGAAGAGTGACTCTTCGCTGATATAACTAGAGACTTATGGCAAGTCCAGGCAATAACATATGGAAGGCAATGGGTGAGTAGAAGGGAAGCACGAGGCTCCACACAAGTGCTTTGGCATTGGTAGGTTTAAGCTTATTTGTAGGACAAGCCTGTGACTGAACATCCCAGTCGACCATGAACCTACTTATTGTAGGCATATATCACAGATTTGAACTGGCTTTTGTAAAGTTGCGAGTGAGATAAATAGTGAACTGTTTCTATTTGCCTGTATTGTTGTGGCATGTCAATTCCATAAGTCTTACACCGGCACTAACTCTCAACAAAACGGAAAGTGGTATCTGCAATTTTAATGATTGGCAGGATCAAACAGTCCTAAATCAGCCTACACACATATAGTTGCACTTCGAAGACTAGAAGACTTAAATTGCACCATTCATATTGTTCACAACAAGGCTTAGTCAAATGTAAGTCTAATCAGGAAGATATCTCCCTGGATTAATCTTTCTTACAATTATTGTTTAATTGTCTATATATTATCAAATAAAAAAGGCAGTTGATCCGTCTTCATATGACATTGCTGGAATCACTTTGCTTTTCCCAACAGCAGCAAATTTTGATTGGAAATGATGATTCCATAAAAATATCCACTAATAATCTATGAGGTAAAAAAAAGTAGTTATTATAACTCTTTCTCAAACTGTGCCACATTCTTTCTCATACAAACTGACACTGAATCATCAAAAAGACGAATCTCTTTTTAAAAAAAGAAATTACATATATGTTTAATTGATATACATAGTATTTTTAAGCATTCATTTGTCTTTTAGATTTTTTTTTGCTAATAATTTTTGCTGGATAAAATAAAAATAAATATAAATATAATAATTTTTAAACAAAATTTGTAAACAATTTACCGTGTACCATATACACCAAGAAATAGCCCCACTGCAATGGCTATAACCTCATCTAAGTACCAGATTTCATCGTTATGTTTTATCACTTCTGTGCTTAGTAGAATGCTAAATCCAAGTACACTACCAGCTAATGAACTCAGAGCTGAAATATAAACATTCTGTACTGCATTAAAAAAGAGTGGATTTTCCTAAGACCTGGGGTAACTGTTTCTTTCTGTTAGCATTTAAATTTGTTTCCAATTTTCAATATTTGCCATGTCCTAAAGAAGAAGATAGTTTACTGGAAATTAGGTGAACATTTTTCCAAATCATAAACATGAACAGCTATTTGTTCAAAATGTGCAAAAACACAATGTACAATATAAAGGTTGAAGAAAACAATTAAAAAAAAACTGATTTAAAGGTTTAGGGAACAAACAACTTCTGGTTATTAAGTTCTGTTTAGTCACTTCAAATAGTTCAGGCTCTATTTCATGTAAAAATAATAAATAAAACAAAATAATCTTATATCACTTACCATCTGTCCTTAAACTGCGACTTTCTAGTTTACTTGCAATAACAAATTTAATCAGTGCTAACACCAAACATATTACGCCACTTGTTGCTGCTAACACATATAATGAGAAGTGCTACAAATACAACAACAAAATACAGTGTTACTAATTGGAGTGGAGTTGTGGCTTGGTGGTTATGATGCTTGGCTACCACTCCAAAGGTCCTGGGTTCAAATCCCGTCGGGATTTTTTTCAAGGATAAAATTACTCCAATCCCAAAGACTTGTAATAAGACTTTGTTTATGTAGAGCATCTTGTGTATATGTTTGTCTTGTGAACCTAATGATTCACAATGATCAGCAAATGCTGGATGGATCACCCTCATTAAATATGGTCAAAAAAACAAAAAAAAATTGTTAAAGGACAACTTGACCGAGGACCATATTTACGTCATGAGTTTTCTGGCAAAGTTTGGCAAATCGTGAACATTTCTAGTAAACACACTTATGTAAATAAATCGTAAAAAATATAAATGTTGATTTTTTTATTGTTTCTTTTGCTTAACTCATTAAGTAGATTTTGCGATGCACCTGTGACGTCACAGCAATTACGGCGACGGCGGTATGGCGTGCGCGTGCGGCGATATCCTTAATCTCGCGATTGTTCTGAATTCATATGTACATCCCTAATACGTTGTAAAAATATGGTCCTCGGTCAATTTGTCTTTTAAATGCAAAATTAGCTGTTTCATATCAATGTTAATATAGGCCTATTTATAGGGAATGCCATGAACAACCATTTAAAGTAAAGCACATGTGGTCTAATGGTAGACTGCTTTCATTCAAATTTGAATGAGTCAGTTGTACTCGGGCACTGATCTTCCCATTATTAATGTTAAGTATAGCATTTTCCGTCAATCCCACAAAGTTAATGTCTGCTTTATGGCATCGCCCTCTGCATATTAATATACTTTACCATACAAAAATGGAGTATTTGTATTTACTGTATTTTGTATACTAGGCCTATACAATATAAAAGGCCATGACCCATTAAATGAACCATATCTTTGATTGAAAATGGACAATCATTCAACTAAAACTACTTTTAAATCAAACTTATTGTTCCTAAAATTGAGTAGGTTTTTTAAAGGATTATAAGTAAGTCATTGTCTGATTTTGGTAAATTTATATATAGAAGTAGAACAAACTGATTTTGTTATTTGGTAGGTTAATTATCACAATCAAATAGAAAAGAATGCTGTTGAAATATATAGGGTTTACTGAATATTCATTGGTTATCGGGAACTCTGAGTACAGTATTGTGTTTTGCTTATGAGGGGTAGGGATGGAGTTAATTATTAAGGAGCTTTTGATTTCCCTGAGGAAAAAAAGGCATTAAAATATGTCGAAAAATGCTAAAAACACACAAGGCTAAACCAGGGGCCAGGCCTCTGCGTTACCCCACTGATGTTAATTCATTGTGCGAATTCAGAAAAATTATGAAGTGTGTCCTCACTCTATTCTTTGATATAGCTTTGTATGTGATTTCTAATCAAACGCTACTTACAGGAATAGTGTGCGTTTCAGATGCTAAGTTTACAACTGCTCTTGCTCCTATAGAGATACTAGCCAAGGTGAATATAATA
Source organism: Antedon bifida (assembly GCF_963402885.1). Classification (NCBI taxonomy): domain Eukaryota; kingdom Metazoa; phylum Echinodermata; class Crinoidea; order Comatulida; family Antedonidae; genus Antedon; species Antedon bifida. The sequence continues at coordinate 8,443,340 of NC_136226.1, read as the reverse complement.
CCAAGAAATATCAAGGACCTATAAATAAAACCAGATAAATAGAATGAATGAATGAATGAAAAGAAAAACTAATTTAATTATTGATGTTGCTTTTGCTTTATATGATTTTTGTTTATGTATATTACTTCTAATTTGATTTCTACAAATAGTAGTATAATTTACCTTAATAAATGTTTAAATGCACAAATTTAGCACTTTAAAAAAAATAAATGTTGTTCAAATACCAAAAAAAAAAAAAAATGGCTTAAAAAATTGCTCCATGGAAACCATTATTGAATTTTTTGACAGCTAATTGTTCTTTTTTTAAAACCGTATTTTAGATCGGTTATTTTATGTGTTTTTTTTAAATGGACCTATTACTTTTTCATAACCATATTTTATTCGTTCAATAGATTAAAAATATGACCCATACACCTACATTCTTTCTCGTTCTGCAGAGTACAGTGTTCCTACTGATCCATAAAAACGCCATATCACTATTGCTGAAGTAAAAATATCTAAAATACAATCAAACTAAAAGAAAAAGTAATAACAATTGTCACACATGAGGAATTCTTTTTCATTTGTTATGTAATTTATAGTTATAGTAATGATGCTCATAAAAGCTTTTAGATTTTCTATTCGTTCTGTTGCTTCACGGTTCAGTGGCAGATAAGAGGCCAAGGGCCTAAGGTAAAATAAGTGCTATCTATCTTTTGCATTGTAATTTCGGGCACATTGAGTAGGGTATTGTTTTGTTTCAGTTTCAGTTTCAGTTTTTATTTTCCAATATAAAACATAGTGTAATGAATATATTCAAAAATGGAAGGATGACCAAAAAAGAGCAAAGCTCGTACAGTATTTGGCCACCTTAACAAAATAATTAATACATGGTACAAACATAATTGAAACACAGGACGAGACAATACTAGCTAAACATGTTGGCATATGAACTCAAAGATAGTGCGTTAAAACCAAAAAAAGAACAATGTAAATGTAAACATATTTGTAACACTCATTGATAAGTTAAGAACAAATTATTTTTATACAGTTTATGTAGAGGGGTAGGGATGGATCAGGGCCTATAAATTGTGAAATAAGTGCTGGCGCTACGTGATTCAAGCGTGCCATCCGCAATAAAACTATTGAACGATTCACTGTAAAAATGTTAAACGTGTGAATACAAAGTCGTTAATAACGTGTCATAAAGCTTTCTTTCAATCAATTGTATATAAAAATCTAGTAATGTGTGAAAGTCACAGTGCAGAAAATCAATGGACCGAGAAGGGCCTTGATGAGGTGAATGTCTTTTGTGGATGGTGACCATTTAACACAGAATTCGATGATACCTACTAATGAAAAAGGCACATCTGTTCATTAACTCTTGAAAGTGGGGTTAGTTTGAAAAATTAGAAAGGTGAAAAATATGTACACTTCCAATTTTCCCTTTAAAAAAAAATTACTAGGCCATTTTAATGACATTTAATAACAGTTGTTTTATTAGTTATTTTTACCAAAATATGTATCAAAATAAAAAGTTAATTACTGATAAAATGCAAATTTAAAAGGAAAAACTGAAACTCATAGTCTGGAAATCTGGGTTTTGGTTATATTTAATTCTGTTTATTTTGTCATTAATTGTTAAATTGTTTTGGCAAAAGTGAATAACTTTATCAAAAATACAAAATGCCTATATTCAAAGTTTGATTTTTATACATCTTTTATTTTTCAAAGTGCTTGAATAAATGATTAAATCACATTACTGAATAAATTAAGTTGCTATTATTATATTAATTTAAAAAGAATCGTAGGTGAACATTTGGCCCAAAAAAAAAGAGGAGACAATGGAACAGAAAGCAACGATTTGTCAGATGGAAGATGAGAAAGAAGACAGACAAGAAAATAAGCTAAATTTAGAGGCTACTACAGCCTTACTGAAAAATACCTTGGTTCAGTGAGCCCTAGTAGGCCTAATTTTATTTTTCTCTATTGATACAACAGTTTCTGTTGGTTCAGATATTGAAATCCATAAATGATATCATGTATTGATTATACTGTCCAAGATGGACAGGGAAATAAGCTAAATTTAGAGGCTACTAGCCTTACTGAAAAATACCTCGGTTCATTGAGCCCTACTAGGCCTAATTTTATTTTTCTCTGTGATCTATTGATAAAATAGTTTCTGTTGGTTCAGATATTGAAATCCATAAATATGGTATCACATGTATTGATCATACTGTAATTTTATAAATGAATACATTTCACCTGATTAAGCAAGAACAGGTAGAAACAAAATGGAACCTTGGAATTAACAATAAAATGTCACACTACTGAAAATCACAAAGTGTTATATTCTGAACATTGACCTCGCTGAACACATCTATCAAAAAACACAATATTTATATCACTGGATAATCTATTATTTAACATAAAAAAGCCAAATGTAAAGCTCTGTCAACACTATTAAATGGGGACGGATCCAGGATTTTGTGAAAGGGGAGGCGCAACTGTAGAGAGTCCGCACCAACTTGTTGTTGGCGTTGAGGCGATTTTGAAATATAACACCTAGATGGTCAGAAATGGCACTCTCACGTTATTATAAATGTACTAAAAATTGATATTTTAAATATGAAAACAGAGGTACTAGCCTATTAAATGGTGACATTTTCCCCGTAGGCCTATTTTGAGTAAAAGCGTCACAACATGACGCTTCGCGAAAGTCAGCGGAAAAAGGTGCTTGTTCAGGGCCGTCGACAGGACCTGTGGCGAAGCGAACTTTGTTAAATGATGCCCCAGATGGCCGGAAATGGTACTCTCGCACATAAAATTCATGACAAATGGCACCTCTAATTTGCAGGAAAAGACACTCTCATATGTAGCTACCAATGAGCAAAACGATCATACTTTTTCCCTCAAATAAACACACGTGACTAATTGAAGGACAATATAACATTTGGTTTTCATTCACTCAGTATTTAGTTTTGATTGCATTGCGTTCAAGTTCAATACGAACGTACATCTAGGAGAAGCCCCAAAAAAAGCGCAAAATGTAATGTTTATAGCTCAATATTTATTTACATCAATTTAGGAAATTAGATATATAAATATAAATAGGTATTGATGATACACTATACTAGCCACAGATACTGTAGGTAACAACAGCGTTCCATTTTTGACGTATATACACTTTATGCTTGTTGACTGCCAGCGATCTAAACAATAGGTAGGCCTACGTACGCAGTTGTATGGCAGTGTACTTTGTACGAATCGTTTGTGCCCCAGCTCGCTGTATGGGTACGATACACGCATCAATATCATTTTACATCCAGGGACCAAAATGCGTTTATTTTTCAGGTGAAAATAGGCAATTAATTTCGCATGACAGCAATGGCAATGGTGACCTCTAATAAAAGGTGCGCCCCACACCACCCCCCATCCAACACCCCCCCCCCCCCCCCCCCGTTTCCGCCACTGTTAAACTAGTTTGACAAAAAAAGTGCCCAAATATGGTAGTGATATGCTCAAATATGGTAGTGATATGTCATCATCATGTCCATATATGGGCACATCACATTTTTTTGTCACATAAAGTTTGATAGTGTAGACAAGGCTTTAGACTGTTAGCACTACGTACTTGATGCCAGTAACAGGCTACAGCTAAGGTGATGTTTGAAAATGTCTATTACTCGGTAACTGCAGGGATGTGTACAGAAAAAGAATCAAGCTAATCTATGAATGGGATAAAACTTACAGTGGTTATATGTTTGTGGTCCCCATTTAAAATAACCTGATCTGACCCTGGTGTGAACATTAAACTGCGACGGCCTGTATCTTGAGTGGATTTAGCATATTACAAAAAAATAATACAACTTTTTGACAATTTTAGCTTGATGATATGTGTTTGCCTAGCATCCTTTTTGGTTTACTTTGTGCCATTCATACTTCATTAATCAAGTGGAAAAAGTACAAATAAATCAAAAGGATTTTTTTTAACAATTGTCATTCTACTCTATATTATATCCATTATACTTCTACTGCATTATACATTTTCATTACTACTGAATTCAATTTTGAATGTATATTTTAAATGTATAATCGGCTTACTATTAGAATGCACTTTTTGACATTATTTAATCTTTGTTCCAAGATTATCTGTGCATTTGCACAAAAATTGTAATTGGTAAATTGCCAGAGTGTGAAGGTTGTTATTATCCTCATCCCAAGTCGCAGACCTTGTAGGCATGTTTGAGTAGGTTCTCTGTTAGACAGAAGGCTAGGTCTTAAATTAGCAAAGTTCTAAAGGCTGAACTAAAAACACCTAATCAAAGTCTTAAAGAAGGCTTAGGAGGCTGCTTCTCTTTTAAAAATAAATTCAAAATGAATTCACAGTTTATGCATACTATGGCGTTTTATTTTAGCTAATAACTAAAAATGAAAAACGTAGGCCTACCACGTATGTGTGTTGCTTCATACTTAGTGGCTATTTTTTATTGTTTCAACATGATGTTATAAACTTTGCTCCATCTTGTTCTCAGACAGAACAATACAGAGTGTACAAAGGTTATATGCATGCGCAGTTTAATATTTTGTATAAATTACTGCCACCTTTCATTTACCGCCCTGACGCCAAATAAATGCTCACTATAAAGAACTCACCCCAAAACCAAATGCTGCTGCACTTTTCGTAATTACTGAAACAGCTGTAAAAAAACAATTGATACTATAATTATGAAAACACAAATAATTAACTACAAATGAAAATACATAATCTAATTTTAAATAAACAAATATGAAAAAATATAAACATAATAAATAATGAATAGCTAAGTAAACTCAAATCAACAACAAATTATAAGCAACTGAAAATGTATAAATTAATTATAAATAATATGTGATGAATAGCTATATTTAAATTAGTATCAAAACATATTTTTAAAATAAGTTCACAGATTGTTCATTTCACAAATTATTTTGGTGGACATGAAATGCATTTGAGATTCTGTAGTTGATAAAAATAAATTGTAAAACATACCAAAACTAAGACTTCCTAAAATGCATATTAGTATGATAGAAATCCAGGATATTACAAGTGCAGCCAGCCGCCATCTTGCTGCTTGTTTTATTGTTAGTTGATGGTTTTCATCAATGCAATCTAAAGAAGTAAACATTAAAGTATTTTATTTGACACTTGACACACAAATGTTGGTATGCACTGTTCCGCATTCAATGTGCGACACAATGAAGTCGGCTTTGCGCATTGGATAGAGATATGTCCCTTGCCGTGATGTGACAAGTAAGCTGAGGTTAGAAACTTAAATTACCTGTGTTACCATTTGCAGTTTGCGTCAACTCTTCATATTTTTGTGTGTCTTCTTGAGGATGTCCGTTGGCGGTTACTGCGTGTATAGGTGAAGCATTTTCTCGCAGAGGTGATTTCTCTGACATTGCTGGAAATATCTCAACCCCTTATTTTCAAGGGCATCACTTCACATGGCTGTCATAAAAAATTTAACAACATTTTAAAATGAAATGGATAACTTTCCAACAAATAATGTGCCTAATATACCTAAAAGAAATACCAGGAAAAAAATCTGCAAATATAAACTTGGACTCAACAACGAAATGCTTATTTTTGTTAATTAAAAAAAAAAACTTTATTAGAAGAATGCAAGAATAAAACCTTTGTTTTATGGCATTGCTCTTCTTTGTTCAATTGTCAGTACAAGGTATAGTACAATAGTAGTAATTAATATACATATTTTAAAATTTAATGGCCTTTTTAAACCATAACCCTAATTTTGTAAGCCTATACTTCTTACATAACATTAAAATAGTAACTAGAAAGCCACTCCGAGAGTGCATACCTCCGCCTACTGTAAAATTCTCCTACATAGATTTCTCCGGGAATATATATGCTGTTTGTGATTTAGGCTAATTTCACTACAAGCATGCGTATGCGAGTTTGGTGTAATGGTTATGTAACAAGCCTTTAAATTAACAATAGCTTCAGTTGACTAACAATAGAACAGCAACGTAAAAATAAAAAACGAGTGAATTTGAAAAGAAATAGGTTTTTTAAACTACTCGCATCAAAAAACGTGCACATTAAATCAAATTATGTTTTAAAATTACAAATCACAAATAACTCTTGCCTCTTGTACAAAAATGAAGTTTTTTGGACAAGAAAATGCAATTTCAGTTTACTTGTTACTTTAAGACTGCTCGCCGGCTTTTGAAAAATTCTGTCCTATCTTTTAACATTAGCAGGTCTGAAAAGTATACTAAAAAGTGGTCCAGAATTGGGACCATGGTCCCAAAATTTAATGGAATGGTCCTTGACCACATATCTATCTGTACATTCATTTTGGTAAAGATCTTGTAATTACTTTTTGAGAATCCTGCTAACAAACAAACAAACAGACGGACAAACAAACAAACAAACAAACACACACGATCGATAAATACATATACCTGCTTGGCGGAGGTAAATAACAGAGTAAGAAATGTCTTAATATAATCGGTTGCGGAACAGCTAGGGTGTGTCTTGATAATCATTACCCAAAATGTGTTACAGTCAGACTTGATTGGTCATTTTTTATTAGACCAGCATAATAGCAATACAACATGGAGATGAAAAATGTTGGGCAGGGGCAGCTTAAAAGCAAAATATTGCTTTAAACTAAAATGCAGCTTCCACCACCAAAAAACACAACCATTTCATATAGTTTACTCCTTTCAATATAAAATAAAAACATGGTTTCATTTAATTAAAGTCTGTCATAATTTCAGGTCTTAATTAAAAGTTGACGAAAGAAATGTTACAACTTCTCCTCTTCCTATCAGCAACAAAACAATTTAGGATGGGCTTTTATAAAATTTAGGAAAAAGGTAGAAAATAGGGTATATTTTTAGTCTGGCAAATTAACAGGCCCCTGGACAAACCATTGAGAGTGAAATATGGTACATTTTTATGAGTACGTTTAATGCCAAAAAATATGTTACAAAACCTGTATGCACTCTGTATTTACACGGTATATGAAATGAAATGTGAAAACAGTAATCTTAAACTTACAAATCATACATAAGACTGAGTAGTATTTATACTCGTACAGTATAGTAGTAGCAGTAGTAGCAATAGTAGTAGCCCTATCGCCAGTCTTACTTTTGCGACACCACACACACACACAAAGTTAGCTTATGAACTTACCACCAGTCAAGTTTGGATCGAGTTGGTGCATTTTATCTTAAGATACAATATTGAATTGAAATGGCATTTCTCTGACAAGTTCTACAAAAAACTATAATCCACTTTCATTTCATGGATAGCCTACCTGTAGTTGTGGTGGTGCAGAAAATAAATAATTGTTGGATTTATTTTATTGATTACTCTCGATCGTTCAGCCGCTCAGCAGCGTGAGAAAACCACGAATAATAAAGAGAGACGGGTATTGGTCAAAACTTTGAGACGCCCTCTATAGTAGCATTAAAATCAAAACAATCGCGTAAAATAAAATGAGTTGTTTTAGTACAACCACCTCTCTCTTGAGAGCGAATAAAAGTGCATATTTAAGTTTACAATACGGTTTTTTAGAATCAAAAAATGTGAAATTAAACTTAATTTGGTAAAAAATGTATTCTAATAGAATTTTAGATTAGTAATATTCTGTAGTCGGGGCCATCTAGCTAGGCATACTTACTACATAACCGAACTCTGTATTATAGGCGAGGTAGGCGGCCCTAAGTCTCCTCTATACTAATACAGTTTGTGCATGGAGTCTAAACCAGGGCCTAGAGAGGCCTTCCCCTATCTACACCTACAGACCCCCTACAGCTGTTGTGGCGGATTGTACAGTTCGTTATGGTTATTTATATATAATATAGGCTAGGGCCTACTACTACAATTTGCGGATAACGCTTTGTCATTGTATTGGATCATCTTTTCTTAACATCTCTTGTTTTAGTCTAAAAAATAGACTCAACACACTTGGATTCTGTACTACGTCACAATATAATACACGTGAAAATGAGAAGAATGACAGTACTGGTTTGCTAAGAGTGTATAAAAAATATGAACAGAAATATTTTGACTATATCAGGGAACGTTTTCCAAGGTATTACAAAGTGAACATGCAGGTTATAGGAGGTTAGTACATATTCAAATTTGAAAGGGGGGAGGGGAGATGGGTTTCAAGTACATTTCCCTTCAATGATCAATTCTTTAGTACAGTACTGTATCAACTTTATAGTATTGCCCTGCAAGTCACTAATAGCAAACCAATCAAATAATAAAAGACCAATAACAATGTATATTGTTCAATTTCTGTCATAACCATTTTAATATTTAAGAACACTAATAATTAAATTGTTTTTTTCAGGAGCAAAAACTACATGGCATGATACTAAATATAGATTACATTTACGAAAAAAGATGAAAGAAAATAAGATATCTTACCTGGATTTACCTTGGAAAGATGTTATGTTTATTAGACAGGTAAGGGGAAAACATCAATATACATAATCAAATTAGTTCATCTGATTCATCCAAAACATGGATAACAAACATTGGCAGAAAAATATGTCTCCTGGTGAATTAGTTGCTAATGGATGTCTGCCTAATGACCTCAGTTTTACTACCTTATTGTTGGTGTGTCAAAGGTTAACAGAAGGTTAACATCATTGGTCAAGGGGCAATCCATGTACTTCATTTTCTTTTAATTCAATGATTTTATTTTCTTATAGTATCGTAGAGATCTTTATAAGGTGACGCCAACACTGATACTTTGCCTCTTTCCAGTTGTGTTCTATGCTGTTCTGGTTATTGTGTAAGTAGTAGAAGAAAGATAAAATATTCCTACTTATTTTAGCATAACAATACACTTTTGTCCCAAAATATTTGATTTCATTTAATTCAAAATGCAATAAACAAAAACAAAATCCAAATCAATTTTACAGTTGAGATTTCAGAGTTATCTAATGAAAATATTCTTTCTATAAACAGAGCACTAAGACCGCGCCTACTGCTAAGTCAGCAGTTCTTTACAGCTGAACAACAGAACAAATACAGGGTAAATGATCAGAAACGCCGAGTTAAATTATACCCACAAGTTTTAAAACATCTAAAAAATTCACAGTGCAGGACAAAGGCTGAGAAGGAAATGCTCGATATAATAATCACAAGGGTAGGTTATTTCACTTTTCAGACTGAAATAATCACTATAGCACCAATTACCCCCTAGGATGGATACCCCAGCATAATTACCCCCTATGATGGCTACCATCCATGTCCAATAATAACCTTCCTCGATGATATTTAATAAATATAAAAAAGTTTATTAACTAAACTGTCCAGCTCATAATAAAATACATACCCATCATAATCCACAATAATCATCATTTAAGGATTAGCTTTACAGTACATCATTTCTGTCAATCTTTCTGTCAGACTAAATCTAAATCATTTTACAGTCAGATAGACTACTTCTTCTTCATGAGTACCTGTAGGAATAAAAGAATCGGTGTGAGCTGCAATTCTGGTCTGATAACCAAGTTTGTGTGATTATATTTAAAATGATATGATACTCATTTATTTTTCAGATTGAACAGGGGAAAGCAACTGTCGCACAAGATTTACTCAACTCAAGAAATTTGTTTGAAGAATCATTGAACGTTGCTAATTTACGAAGGAAACAATTAGTATGTTTCACATTTAATTGGTTTAGCACGGTTGTTCCAATGATGGAAAAGCATCGGAGTTTTTACATAACCAGCTTTACATACACATCCATTGCATTTAATCAATATCCATACATATTGTATAGATCTCCAATGTCTTGCAGATTCTACTACTACTATACAACTGCCAATGCTTTGTTAACCAAAACATCATTTTTGCACATACATAAATAGATCAATTATGGGGCTATGAGTATGGGGAGGTGCAAAGTAACAACAATTCAAACCAATTGGGAAAGGGTACATAGGATTATTTTTTATAGTATTTCAACCTTTTGTAGAGTTTAAAAGCCTTTAAGTCACAAAGTGTTAGGAAACTGGAATTATACTACAATTTAATTTTATCTTTACACAGGTAGATATATGTAAGCTGTTATCCATAAATCCATACCTCCAACCATCATTCTTCTTACGCCGTAGACTTGTGTTCAGCTTGACCGAACTTCAAACGATAGATAAAGGAATCAAAATGGACAACGACCTTCACAAACTGGATCTTGTGCAGCTTCAGAGGGTACTGTACAAAGAAATAACTTAGATATACAACTTGTGCTTGCCTTTCAATCTCATAGTCTCAAGTTCAACTTCTCTACTCACTTACGTGGAGCATCTTGGCAATACACCTTCCTAAATAAAAATATAAAACAAATGTCTTTAGACATCTATATTATAGATTTTTGTTAAGCTCTGTCTACACTATCAAACTAGTTTGAAAAAAAAAGTGTGATGTACCCAAATATGGTAGTGATATGCCCAAATATGGTAGTGATATGACATTGTCATATATGGGCACATCATGTTAACTTTGATAGTGTAGACAGAACTTTATATCATTGCTAATGGTTCCCTTACTTGTACAGTAGTTTTAAATGATCATTTCTAATGGACAAAATTATGTGAAATAGTTGGATCACAAACTAAACATTATATTCATATATTATTTTCACAGATTTGCTTTGACCGTGGCTTCTATTCAAGTGATGGTTTAACTGACCAAGTTTTTATAAATTGGCTGCAGAATTGGATAGAATTATCAACAAACATGTCTGGTAAGTACAACCGTGGAAGCTATTGGACACTCAATAGTATCCAGTTTCCACATGTCAGAAAACCTAATAATACTCATATATATATATATATAGTAACTTACCAAGTCAATTTTAATGTCTACTAGTAAAGCTTGGTGGTTATGATGTTTGGCTACCAATCCAAGGGTCCTGGGTTCAAGTCCTGTCATATTTTTTTTAATGACAATTTACACCTCCACTCCCAAATACTTTTAATAAGTCTTTGTTTGTGTAGAGCATCTTGTGTATATGTTTGTCTTGTGAACAGGATTGCCACCTTTAAGGAGGATAGTGAATGAATTCGCTTATGGTTATCCTTGGAAATTTGCCTAAATATATAAAAACAAAACAAAGCTATCATAATTTATATACAAATAAATACTATTTTCATGTATGTTTGGTTTTAGAAAATAAGATGACGTTATCTGGATATGCTGCATTCTTGTTAGTAATCAACCATCCGGCTAATGGAAACATTTTTGCTATGAAGAAGACATAAAATATGTACCCAGCTACTGGCACTATTGTAGTTTGAAAAAGACCGATATGTAACTAATCGTATTTTGAATACAGTACATATACACTACCTGCAATATAAATAAAATTATTTGCCATAAATTACATTCATATAATATAGAAATACGTTTTATACAAAAGGATAATAAATGTTTACGGTCACAATTTCATTAGTTTGGCCGACTGTTTGAATGCATTAAAAGTTGTATTTAACAATGCTTGAGTTTCGTCTGATATTATGTTTTACATATTTAACTGAAATCGGAGGATATTCACGTTTGCAAATCCAAGGCCCAGTTTCCTGGTTCATACAAGCCCTGTCGTTGACTGATGAGAGGGCGCTTGTTAAATGGCTGCTGGACGCGTTTACGAAGGAATATGTAATTGGAACATCAATTCAACTTTATTTAACCATGGAGGCCCATATCAACACATGGGTGTTCTTCCCTGAAGCTGTGCACCTACTGTAGTCCCCTGGTGCCATTCGAATGAAATCTTTATTATTAATCTCTTGATGACAATTCTGACTATACTTGAACCCCAGTTTCTCTTAACAGTTGAGTTTACTTTCTCAATACCAGATTGTAGTGTATAGGAAAACATTTGTTACAACAAAAACCAAAAGACAAGATTTAAACATTGAAACCACCATAATATAATTACATCAATTGCACAAAGCATATCAATAGTTCCGACTAAAATTAAACTTTATGACAAGCACATATTTACTGTCTCAAGAAAAATACACTCTTTCTAATGTAAAGCACCAACAAAAATAGTTTTAAAGAAGTTTCTGTGGCAAAGAAAATAAAGTAATATGAAATTCAGAAACTACTACTTTAAAAAACGAAAGAAAATCATTTAGGAAGATATACATTTTCACTATAATTGGCAGGTATGGTATACACAATTTGAATGGTGCTTAGTTTAATAGCTATAATAATGATGCTACAAAAATACGAGCAGTAAACACACATTTGCTTTTTTTTGTACAAAGCTAGGAAGTACATTTTACATTTGTTTCCCCTTTGAACAGGAACATTGAGCTGCTTACATTATACTGTATTTAATTTTCTATTTAAGGTTCATTTTTACAACAATTTTTTTCAACAAATTAAAACCTTAGGATAGTCCAGGACTAAAGATAGTCCCCTTTCATGAATACCAGCCTTAAATTTTAATACAAGTAAGTGTATAGCTGTAATTTATACAGTAAACTTTATGAAAACCAGGTTGCATAACTTTCATAAAGTTTTGTTTCAGATTTTGGAATTTTTATGTTAATATGTACTTGTCTTGGTCCTTTTTAGAAGCATGAATCTTACATTAAAATTCATAAAACCATAATCACATTTCCAAGAGGATAATACAAATAAATATGTAATTTATAGTGTATTAATAAATTATAAAATGTTATTGTCATACTTGTTCACATTTTCTTTGTCTTTCTATACTTCCCTATGCAGTGTGAAGTGTAGATTTTCCTTTCTACGATTTGACATATCTTAAGCACATTTAACAATATTAAATAAATAAATTTAAAAAGCCTCTTGTAATACATTATAATTTCTAACCAACAAAAAAATAGACATCAGCTCTCCAAAAGTACTGTTCATAATTGTGCTGGTTAAATATGTCTTTAAAAAGTGTTTTATTATTATTATATAAGATTTTGGACCTTTTAGGATACGATAACTAAGCACCTTCATTAGAAACTGATAACTGGCACCCCCTGTGCGCTGCGGTACAACTTTTTAAATATCATTCAAGGTTTCATTAAACTAAGCGTACATTTAGCATAAATTTTATCCAGACAGCAAAGCACTTTAATAAATATTTTGATTAACAATAATGCATTTTTACAACACTGTTTTCTTAACCTAAATGACATAATATAACAGCTTATATATCAGTTTTTGCTTTCACATGCCTATCGTACATTGATACTTACAAATGTGAGTAATCTTATTAAAAACAATTTAGGTGGTTATAAAAGGTGGTACCCTAATAACTGAAAAACAGATCAAATAATAAATATTCATAAAACCTAGCAACTTAGGTGGGTACATTGGTCATTGAAACAACTAAAAAAACAAATTAATTTTAACTTTTCTGAACCTAAGTTTTGTTTAAAAGTACTGTACATTTGGATCCATAGAGCAACATACCAATTACGGTAGAACTCATCCTTTGGGACACTCCTATTCAGCAGGAGACACTTTCTTATAAAACGAACAAGGGCAAATACATGTTTTAAGACTATAGGACAAACCTTATTAAGGGGTCTTGAAATTGCCCTTTCAGATGGGTTCTACTGTAAAATTTGAGTTGATGTACACATTTTATATACTTATATATACTCTTACTCACAAACATATCGATAACTACATCAAACTGTGTTACCCTATTGAGACAGACTGCTCTAAGAGCCAAACAAAACGTTATTTTTATTTATTTTGAAATAAAACCAGGTTGAATATGTCTTGCGGTAAGCTGTATCTTGAAAAAACACATCAAAATAGTCAAAACCTAATAATAGGTAAAAAACAGGAAATTTCAATTTCCCTCGGCATGAATATTTCATTTGATTGCCAGTTACACATATTAATAACAGTTAGAGGAGGCAGAAATGGAACTCGTCATCATTGTTATTATATTGTTCAGGTTATTTTCATGATTGTGGGTTTTGTCATGCTAAATCTTCATCATAATTTAGGGAAATAAACTGAAAAGTGATTTATCCAAATTTACTTTCATAAAGTAATCTTAAAATAGACGTAAATAAACAACCAATTGAATGCAAGACATGAGAAAATATGCTTTTAACGACAAATAGCATAAAATATAAATAAATAAAAATTTCAGCATGATTGATAGTTGGTACAGTACCGTTTTTCCATTTTATTGAGTAGTAAAGTTTAAATTTCTAAAAGATATCCATTCTTCTCATTATAGATTAAAAATACTTTTTTTTTTTCGAAATCTCAATTAAAAATATGAATAAAACTAATTTTTCTTTGAATGATTTTTATGGCAAGTCTCTGGACAACTTTTCATTCAGTTTCTTGAGTTGTTCCAATGCTGTTGTCAGGTAGTGTTTGGACTGTGTTTTTACTAAATATACAGCAGCTATTTACTGCTGGTGTGAGTTGTAAATCATCATCAGCCATTGCTGGTGTGGGCTGCAAAAATTTATCAGCTGAAACTGAGGTCGGCTGCAAGCAATTATCTGCTACTGATATGGGCTGTAAACAATTATCAGCCACTTCTGGTGTGGGCTGCAAGCAATTATTAGCTGCTTCTGGTGTGGGCTGCAGCAATTTGACGTCAGCGTGTGTTGGTTGTAGACTTTTATCATATGATGTGAGCTGCAAGAGATTATTGGCAGCTTCTGGTATAGGATTCAAACTTATATCAGGTGCTGGTGCAGGCACATTGTTACATGCTGCTGGCGTAGACTGCAAACTGCTATCAGCTGCTGGTGTGGGCTGCAAACTGTTATCAGCTGCTGATAGAGGCTGCAAACTGCTGTCATCTGCTGGTGCAGGCTGCAAATTGTTATCAGCTGCTGATAGGGGCTGCAAACTGCTATCAGCTGCTGGTGTGGGCTGCAAACTGCTATCAGCTGCTGGTGTGGGCTGCAAACTGTTATCAGCTGCTGGTGTGGGCTGCAAACTGTTATCAGCTGCTGGTAGGGGCTGCAAACTGACATCAGCTGTTGGTTTATCTTGAGGAAGTTGGCAGTCAAAAGGTAAATCTAGATTGGCTTCTCTGTCAACTGGTTCTTTCAATGGAATGTCAACCTTGTTAATATCACTTTGTGCTTTAGTTAATTCCAAGAACTCTTCAGTTTTGTTATCTCTGCTACTAAGACAATATTCTGATGCATTATCAGATGCTAATTGCTTTTCTGATAAACAGTTTTGTGATGTTGATTGCTCTACAAGCCCACTACCTTGATATTGTATTTTCCGAGATTCTTCAAATGAATTAACATCAAATAAGAGAGATTCACTTACATCTGGTTCAGGTGTTAAACGTGAATCTGATGTCAGGTACGATTCAGATATTTGTCCTTTTTCCAGACACACTTGCTCTTGAAATGACCCAACAAATGGTATGTTGGAAGAATCACCAGATGATGAAGACACATCAATCTTTTCAACAATAAACCGGTTGTCTGCAGATGTCGCGTATGATTCAGATATTTGCCCTTTTTCCACACACACTTGATCTTGCTGTGACCCAACAAATGGTATGTTAGAAGAACTGGCAGGTGATGAAGATATGTCACGCTTATCTACAATAAACTTACTATTTTCTTCTCTATCAGATAACTGCAAATGAGAAGCTGTTTGGCAATCACCTGTTAAATTCTGACCGTGTTCATTTGATGGTAAACAGACTTCCTGCTTAAAACATCCATCTTTGACAGTAGAAGACACCTTACTTATATTCTCGGTTTCAAAATGTTTTAAATGTACACCTGTACTCGTACCCTTTTTGTATTCTTGTCCACTTGCATTCTCATTGAAGTAATCAACGGTGGATTCATCCTCATATAATGCAGATTGGTCAATAGATTGCATATTAGAGTCTGCTGTATGTTCTGTAGACGGTCTGGAATCGTTTAAGTTGTAACCACCACAACCAAAATCAGAATGACTTCCAAGTGTACAAGAAGAAGTGATTGTGTTCAATTTCTGGAAGCATGTTTTTTCAGCTTTGGATGCATTGCTGGAGAAATGATGGCAGTCTGTTAAATAGTTTGTGTATGAGTCGTGAGAAACCTGGGAATAATATGCATCGGGACACGACCGCGAGGTTGTGCTCAATTGTGTGTAGGTTGGGGAGGCACCACAAGTGTCAAAATCACCTAGTGCATGTGAAAGGTCAAGGGGCATCAACTTAGTGTATTGCTGTTCCGGTGAAGAATCAGGTGTTTGAAAAATACTTTTCTCGATGTTGTTTGAAGAAGTAGAACCAAAGTCTGTATTTTCCACAGAGATTGTTGGATGAACATACGGAGGTTCTGAATCTGATTCAGAGGTCACGCTTTCATCCGATGTGGTACTGGCATAATCGCCGATATCCGACTGGGAAACATTGCACAAATTGTTGATAGACATGTTCAAGGTATTGTGATTAGATTCGCCATCATAATTACCATCGCACTGGTTGTTTGAATTGTTATGAGATTGAAGATCAAGTGGAATATTTGTATTTGTACAAGAAAAGTTCATAGGAGTACTATTTGAGTCTAGTTGTTGAATAAATTGACCCTGTTCACCAGGTTTCTGTCCATTTAAGTATTGATCACATGTATACTGATCACTATAGTCCGAGTAAGGTATTGAATCACATTCTTTACATTGACCGTGATCAAGAACTCGGTCAGTACTTTCATCTAAATAAACTGAATTTTCCAGTTTAGTATAATCAGTGTCATTATCAGTCCTATCTTCGGACACTTTTCCATTTTCAACCTCTAAACGCATTAAAGTGTGTAGAAAGTGAGTCCTTACTTTAATGGGGTTAAATTCAACCCTTCCAGTTACATTTCCACAGCTTTCCTTACTACATCCACATGGAAAAGATAATCTGTCAACCTGGCATTTGATTCCAGCTAAACTACAAGCACACGTTGACGGATTACAAACTACTTTGCAATCGCAACCACACTTTTCACGAGACAACCGGATTTTCTTCAATTCAGATTTTTCCCAGCTTTCGATTTTGGTCACGCCTGCTGATCGAAGCATAAGTCTTCGTCTTTTTGTGTTCACAGGCTGTAGAAAGTAGTATTCTTCTACATTTATTGTTGCTAGTTCATTGTCGGCAATTTCTTGTATGCTTTTATCCAACAGTTCCGATTCATTTTGTTCAAGCATTTGTCGTTGTTTTCTTTGTAAGAGTTGTTCTTTTAAAAGTTCCCGATGTTGTCGATCTTGTTCCAGAGCAAAGGCATTCAAACTGTAATTCTCTTTAAATTCATGAATATGTTCCATTCCTGTAAAATTCAAAATAATTTTGTTATAGCATGTGACAGGTCCCATTTCATGATATGAAACACATGGACATACAGTAGTTATGCTAGCAAGAGGTGGATTACAGTAGGTGATCACTTTCTTTATTCTACCTAGCACTACCCTTTAGCTGAAGGCATTACGTACAGTATGACTATGCATGAGAGAAACTATACACAACTTCACAGTGCCTATTTTAGTTCCATATAGGTCTGTAATGATTTACATTCAACGTGTCAGGCAATTGGACAATTCCATACCAATTTACACTGTGTTATATCATATACATGAAGACAAATTAGAAAACTTGGCACAAGATAACACAAGATACAAGAATGTTACAATTGTCAGTAGCAACAATCCACTCACTCTATTACAGTATAAATTTGTCATTGCAGTACAAACAAATATAAGGCCCGGGCCTACAATGTCAAATGATCAGAAGAAATCCTTACCAAGAGTGGACCCTCCTTGGCTTGGAACACAAGTGAAACCCTGAGATCTTTGAAAATAGTAAACAGTAACTCCATTAAACTTTACTTGCTTCTTTCTCTTTCTCTTTGGCTGTGCTGACTCGCCTATAAAAGACAACAATTGAATTAGAACATAATTCACATCCATTCAGATGATGAGCTGTTGCTTACAATTGTCAAATAACTTGAATTACTGTACGTGTACAGTATGTCATTGCACTGCATCCTAGTGTGAATCAAGCTTTGTGCTTAGCTACTAATCTAAAGCTCTGTCTACACTATCAAATTAGTTTGACAAAAAAAGTGTGATGTGCCCAAATGTGGTAGTGATATGCCCAAATATGGTAGTGATATGCCATCATGTCTATATATGGGCACATCACATTTTGTTGTCACATAAAGTTTGATAGTGTAAGCAGAGCTTTACATGCTTAAAAGTTAATTTGATAATAGTGTACTGTTATACTTACAAGACGCTTCATCAGCACTAGATGATGGGGAATTGGGTCTTCCATTATGTTCCGAGTTGTCCCAATCGCCTACAGGGGTGGGGGAGTGTTTACGTTTTAGCACCATATTCTCGCACGTAGCCTCCATGAGTTATCGGTGAGTTGTTTGAACTAATTAAATGTTTCTAAATCACATCTACAAAAATAACAGAAATTACAATGTTACAAGTAAAGTACAATATATCATAAATTTTCTTTAAATGTCATTAATTACAGAAATGGTAAATTAATTTTATTACAAAATACTGACATAATGACAGTTGAATTTATTTGGCAGTTTTTCAGTTTTAAGGAATGCAAGGTCGAGTCAAGGGGTCAACTCAGCATTCTTCAAAAAAAAAATGGCATTCCTCAAGGCTACAGTACACCTAGACGGAAAATCTTACACAGCAATACAGCATACAGTACAGCAAACATAGTACAGTACTGTACTTGAAAATACTAACACTATTCTACAGTGAGTACTATAATTTCTTTTTCTAAAAAAAGATATTGTTTTCCTATTACAAGAGTCAAGAAACAAAATATTGTGACATCCCATCTTACCACGTTTTCTCTTGAAATGAATGCACACAAAATAAAATAGAGGTACAGTACAGGTACAGTAGAATATACCGTAGTGTGTTGTTCATTTCAGGCTAAATTTTATCGCAAATTGTGAGGAAATACCCTGGATGGTATGATACACATTATGAGTAGGGACATGCCTTGGATGTTACACATTCAGTGACATCTCGGACATGCCTCATTTCTTGTTGCCTTGTACAGTAAGTAAAAAATGTTCACAAATGAACATGATAAATGTGCCATAATTATAATCAATAAAAACCTTTAGTTATGTACTGTACAGAATTCAGACAATGCTATTTTTCACTAAAAACGATTAAAAATACAATATTTATTTATATATTTAGTTAAATCGCTATTTAATTTTCTCCTCTGATAATTCTTGAATTTAACATGAATTGAATAAAAAAAGTTACAAAATTAGAAAACAGGAAAAGTGTGACAGCTAGATATTTGGATAGCACTAAGTAAAACAGCCCATTTGTATTAGCAAGGGGGACTTAATATCCTCTATGCTAATTACCCTTCACTAGTACACACTGATTGATCATGTGACCCATTCTTTTTATCCACAAGGACTGACAGAATAGTAGCGCATAATGTTGTTGTTAAAGGAACATCCATTATTTTTTAATATATTAAATTTTATGCTTAATTTAGTGTTTGAAAAAAAAAGATGGTTGTTCGGTAAATTTTATTTTATTCAGTTGTAATAATACTGTTCAAAATGTAGCTGAAGGCTATGTAATTGCATTACAACAATGATTTAAATATTAAACTAAATACCGTTTTCACCAAATATAATTACTAAGAGAGAACATACTAAACTACTGTATAGTTAGTAGACAATTTACAAAATAATAAACTTGTGTCCCAAATGATTAATTGTTAATTTTTAAAACATCGAGTATTCATAAATAATATTTCCATGCTATAGTAGAACCAATCCTGCACCTTGTGAAGAGAAAAGCTAAACCTCAGAAGCGAAACATCAAGTGTTTATAATATTTGTACAATATGTTTTTGTCCTATCAACAACATAGTTAAATTGATATGTAACATTAAAATATTTATTTTCGGTAACTGAATGTACAGTAATTCTTCTTTATATACATTATAATGACTCTGAATCGCATGTATGTATGTCTGACCCTAAACCTTCAAACTCGCTCTATACAATGATTTATCGCACACACTAAAAAGCTATTTTGTAATTTTCTCTTAAGTAGTAGTAGTGTACCATCAAATAACAACTGTATACATTAATAAATTGTCATTTTCAAAGATTCCTGAGGTAGAAAACATATGATTTATTGTTTTGATGTGAAATACAAAAATGCTCATAATATTAATACTGTAGTACAGTATTTATGTGTATAAACATTCACTGTATATTGCTCTAGATCAGAAAACTTAATTAAATTAATACTCAATTGAAAAATATCTAAAGCTCTGTCTACACATATCAAACTTTATGTGACAAAAATATGTTATGTGTACATTTAAGGACACGATGATGTCATATCATTACCATATTTAATTTGGCCACATCACACATTTTTTGTCAAACTAGTTTGATAGTGTAGACAGAGCTTAAAATATACTGTACAGTATGGTAAAAATAAAAAAACTATACAAGATTAAATGTATCGAAAATCATTTTTAAAAATATACTTGTATGTCTTACAGTATACTACTTAGTAAAACTGATAATTAATTTGCAGCAAAAATGTTTTTAGGAAATGTATGTTTTTAATTGTTGTACCTCACCATGACAAAACAGAATTAAACGGAAGGAAGGTACAGTAGTACACAAAGCCTTATGAGATGGAAAATGAAATGCAATGTAATATTTAACATAACAAATGGGGGTATTTAAAATTATCAGGTCAAATACGATTATTAGCATGTGCTAATATGAATTTTTTAAATAAATACAATTTTTAGGGATAAAGGTATAGTCCAGCCTAGTTCTGGATTTTTCTTTGGTCCTGGGTGGTTATATTGCTTTCCCAGTCTTAAGGTTTCATTAAGTTACATAAATCAGTAGACCTATAACTCTATGAACATTATTTTATGTAGGTTGGGAGAGGCCAGTGTTACAGTACAGTACTGCTGTAGTATTAATTAATTACTGTAGCCTCAATTTCACATCTGTGCTAAAACAAGCCACTACACAACAATGACCTGTAACTACCTGTAAGGTCAATAAAAGGTTTATTGGTTATTATTATTAATATTATTTGTTGGGTGGATTTGTTTATCACCCAAACAATTGGTCTATTACAGAATAGCCATGAAAATTGACAGGTAGGACTATTAAAATGTATCCCAATATTATTATATTGTATAAATTATTATTCTTATAAATTTTTGGTTTGGCCCACAAAGTGACCCACAAACTGTAACAAATCTAACTATTCTAGCTATCATTTTTAAAAAGGCAATTGTAGTTACTATATTAGCAGAGATTTTGGGCAACATGAGCCCTTCATCAGTGCAATAATAATACAGGATAACACAGCAAATAAAACAAAATATTGTATATATTGGACTATATATTGAGTTCTACTACTACTCTAGCTAGTAAACAGGACAGGTTAGCCTAGATGGCCTGCTATACTCGCTATCACTTTTTAGTCAACATTACTTACATAAGTAGTTTTTTGTAGTAAGTATTTCTTTTATGGTGCTCCATACAGAAATATTAAATTTAAAATTTAAATAAAATTCAGATTCACAGACTAGGCCTATAGGCTAGTGCCTACAACAATATGTTACAAAATTAATTCTCCTTCATTCAATATTGGATTGGCCTAACGTGAGAGGGAAACCACGTGAGAGTCAAGGCTGTAAAAGAAACAAAAGAAATGAGGAATTATTAACTATTTACAAGAAATGTACATGCCTTTGGAACTCTTTTATTATTAGCCTAGAACAACGTTTCAATGGAAAGCTAGCTAGGCCTACGCACACGCTGACTGCTGTCACATATTTACAGCAGCCAATACACCATCGCCACTCGCTTGAAAAAGTCAATTATTACAATCATTCAGAAATCAAGTCCACACAGATATATCATTGCTACAATACCTTTTACACTTGACCTAAATATCTACGGAATAACATAGCACCACACTACACACGCTGTGTTTACAGAGTAAGCTCAAAACTGTATTTTAAAATCTTACCATTGTCTACCAAGATTGCTTTATCCAGCTTTATCTTTTCAACCTACACAGAGCAGCATCAGACTTCGAACCGGAAGCACAATCATGTAATCTGTGCGCATGGCTGAGATGAATTATTCCAATTATTTATGACGTATGGAATATTCTATTTAAATGTAGGGATATATAATTTATATATTATTTTAATATTACCCTGTATAATTATTTACATATAAATTTAAATACTAAAAAAATATTATTATAGAATTTGATACAACATTTCTAAAAATTGCACCGAATTTTCAAAGCAAATTTCATCTATTTGTAATAAACGACACTGAAAACACCCCAATATTTATATGATAATATCAAATGAATCAGAACCAATAAGAGCATTGATGCGTGTGCATGAAGTGTGACATTTTGTGTATTTTAAACTTGTTGTCGATTTGCTTCAATAAACACAAATGGAATGTGCACGTGCTGAAACAAAATAATTTTCTTGGGTGCTGCTGCTGCCAACAACAACGCGTGCGACTTTTTGATAATAACATCCGAAACTAATGGTTACATGGCGTAACCATGGAGGATATATTCCTATATGGGCGTCCCGTAACCATGTAAATAAGTTATCGCGCGCGACTTTTTGAAGTTTGATATAATATCATCGAACTCCATGGTAACATTACTGACGATCAACCCATGTTAGTCGGTGTTTTACTGAATAAATTTTATTCTCCATGCAATAATACAAGGTTTTTAGACATATTTTTATTAATATTAGTAAATCAAGTGCTTACCATGCAAAAAAAATGTAACCTGTGTTTTATTAAATAAGAGATTGTCAATGTATATACTTTAGTGAAGTATTTAATGTACTAACATGCCACGTCGACCACCACCTGGGGAGAAGATGAGTTTACAGAAGGTAGGAAGCTACCACATTGAGGTGGAAAAGGATGTCAGAGAGATCTTCCTCAACCTGGACCTTGAACAAAGACGCAGGATTCAGGAGAATGCACAGAGTCAACTTGCAATCATTCACGATCGAGTAAAAAAGGTAAACAATATTGTGACCTTGTGAAGACGATGGTGACCATGTGAAGATTATGGTGACCGTGTGAGGATGACAGTGACCGTGTAAAGATGATGGTGACCGTGTGAAGATGATGGTGACTGTGTGAAGATGATGACCATCTTGTGAAGATTATGGTGACTGTGTGAGGATGATAGTGACCGTGTAAAGATGATGATGACCGTGTGAAGATGATGGTGACTGTGTGAAGATGATAATGACTGTGTGAAGATGATGGTGACTGTGTGAAGATGATGACCATCTTGTGAAGATGATGGTGACCGTGTGAAGATGATGACCATCTATTGTTTTGGTTGAATTTTTATTCAATTTTTATTCAATTCAATGATGAATACTCAATCAGGTGTTTTTTTTAATTTTTTTCTAGGCACTTGCTCATTATGGAATTAGCACAAATCTTTTTGCCACTCCATCTGAAGTAAGTTGTTATTGTGTTACATAAATCCATGTAAACTTAAATATATAAAGTAAACATTGTAACATAATATATCAAGAGAAGGGCTAAAAAATAGTTGAAACTAATCAATTTCCCTAAACATTGAAATATAAATAGTTATATAAATAACCTTGTCCTTCAAAAACATATATATTTCTTCAGATGACTTTCATATATTTGTCTTATTTCATCTTTTGCAGATTGCTTTGGAAGAAGTTCGACGAAGACGACCTCCTGGTTTCAACACTAAACAGAAAAGGGAGGAAGTATGTTGTAGTTCATTCTCATCATCATCGTTTATGACATCATCATCGTTTATGACATCATCACCTTTATTCACATGCACAATTCTATAACCAGGACTAATATCATGTGTTCTGTTATTGTAGAACAGTATATTTTGGATAGTGTTAAGTTTAGTTGCTGCTGGATTGCCTATGAATATAACAATTAACTTTTCAAATAATTTTTCTTTTGGATGATCCAAAAGAAAAATTATTTGAATACTATACAGAGATCCAGATGAACCTTTTTACTAACATTTAACTTTCTTATATATTTTAGATGTTACATAAAAGAACAATTCTGGATATTATTCATGAATATGGACAAACTTGCCTATGTCGGGAGATATTAGTAGAAGAATTCAGCGATTGGCTATTTGATGTACACACAACTGTGGTATGTATAAAATACAAACTGCAATTTCGTGAATAGCTTCGGCAGATGACTGACTCTACCAAATTAAAAATTCACTATCGAAATGCAATTAATTTCAGTTTTAGAGATTTGTAAAAAATAAACATTTTGGCACACATGGCGTTCCATAAGTACAACAGACAACTTAACTTTAAAAAGACAGTCTAATTTAGAAACTTCCACAAAGTCTTTTTTAAAGTGTATCTTGCATGAGGCAAAACACTCACCACTACAGTACCGGTAAGTCTCCAAAATTCTGTAGATGTCATCAAAACTTTCCATGTATTTACTAAAGTTGGCCTCATCTTTGATTTACTTATATATTTAAACACATTTTAATAAATTAATTAGGAGAAAATAATTGTTAGTGATGAGGAACTACTGGAGAAGAATAATGAAACGATGACGATAGAACAAAACATTATGTAAGTATTATGTAAGATGGTTTTATAAACAAACTGTATAAACCCCTTACCACAATACAGTGTACCCATCCCAAACAGAGAGCAAACCTCTCTCACAAATCCTGGACTGCATTTCATATACCTACAATTCTTTTTAATTGCCTTATAAACTTCCTCTTTTACCATTATATTCATCATCATTCATAATAATCATTGGCCCATTTGGACAATTAAATAATCATTGGCCCATTTAGAAAATTAAGGAGAACCGCCTGTTCTGATGCTGTTTTGTTTTTGCAGGAATGCGGTGAATGATCATAAGAAACATGTGAAGAAGGTTGTTGAAAGGTTTAAAGTTCTTAGTAAAGAAGTATTTGAAACAATGAATGACCTTTCCACCAGAGAAACAGAAGAGTAAGCACAACATTACAAACTCTTTTACACAGTGACAAAAATGCCTGATTTTTATAATCTTATTGAAGATTGAAAAGAATTTGTTTAGTTAAGTTCACCTATATCTAACTTTATTAAGTTGATGATTTTTCACTCTTATTCTTAAAAATAATAATTATAATCTGTGCATTTTATAGAAAATGACTTTTTTTGTAGGATTGTATTGCCAGAAACTGTTGAGCTACAAGAAACAGTTAGTGCCACAACTCGCAGAAAAATGATGGTTACATCAAGAGCAAAGGAAAATAGAGACCCAATGAATGGTAAGCGAAGTTTAGGTATATAGGTGTTGATGTTATGATTGTATTACATCTATAGAGAGTTTATACTATTAATTATTAATCACAAATACCAATTTCAGTGTCTTTGGTACAAAAAAAAACAAACAAACTTCCACTGTACCAGAACTTGTTTTATGATCAAACATGTCACTAATCACATTAATTTTTTACTTGCCTTAAAGGTGACAAAGTAAAAACAACTTTAGCAAAAACTTCTTTTTCTTAGAGAAAGCTCTGATGGCAGATGCGTCAAACTGGAAGGCTGCATCACTTGAGGTAAAGAACGCCTTGGAAGAGGCAACCAAAACAGCTAAGACAAACAATGACAGAAACAGTGAGTGCAAATCAGTTAACATTTTGGAGGGCATGTCTATAATTTGTACAAATCTTTTTCGTTATTTAAATGCATACTTTTTTTTCAGTGTGTCGTAATGCTTTGAAACAATTTAATTTTATGTGTATTGCCATGGAGAGGCGTAATCAAGAAAATGGCCATCTTAGTCAAAATATTTTGGAACTTGAGGTAGAAATAATTGAAATTAATAAATTTATTAATAAAATAAATGTAATAATAACTGTAATAATGATATAGATCAAGAAAAAACCAGAAACATTATGCCTAACTTAATACTTATTACTTGTTTATTTACAGGTAAATGTTAACCATATCAACAAGGCAAACGAGCGTATTGATGAAGAACTAAAAAAGAAAGATCAGCGAATTGAGTCCCTGGAGAAATTCACAGAAAAACAAAACCAAAAAATGGTACTCATTTTGTTTTAATTTTATTGAATTTTGAAAAAATTACTTACCTCCAATTTATCACATTTTGGTGAACAAGATTCCGTAGAAAATAGAAAGTATTATTTTTATAAACTGAGGCAGTAGACCAAAAGATAAGAGTGGTATGATGAATGAGGTAATGTGCTATTGTGGTGTTGTTAGGATCTAATTGTTTGTTATATTAAGATATTTAGTGTGCTTTATTAAATGAGATCTGCCTTTAAAATGAAATTTGAGGGCATCGTGGAGTATGGTGACTCTATAATTTTAAACTAAACAGCATTTTTGGGTTTTAACAGACAGAGCTTAAGCAAAAATTGAAAGAAATGAAGGAGAATTATGAAAAAGTACTCGCTGCTTTGAAGAAGGCCAACGATAAGGAACAACAACTGTTGAATGAAGAAGAAAAAGCTAAAAACCAAAAAGGTAAATAGCAATAAAGAATAACAAGCAAGAATGGAAAAGGAAAGGAAGATAGCAGTTCTTCAACATTTTCTAGAGGATCATCATATTGCTCAATCCAATCATTTGAAATATAATATAATCTAGGTTGATGAAACCTATTTTCTAGAAAATAATTAACTAAAACACTGACATAACAATATAAATCTAACAATAAGTCAATGATTTTGTCAAACTGTAGATAAAAAGGCAGCAGAAGAACTCAAACTTTTGGAGATAAAAATGGCCGAAATTCAAGCAAAACTGGCAAATGAGATTGAGGCATTACAAGCCACTATCAAAGAACATGAAGTAAGCTTTACAATTCAATTTCTATTAAAGATAAGACTTTCGATAAGTTTTTTGACAGTTTGTCAATTGTTAAATATAAAGTTCTTAAATCTATCTAATTTTGCCATTTGTTGAATGTTTCATGTGTTTTTATTGTCTATATTTATATTTAAATATTTTGAAGGCATCATATAATTGGCGATTTTTCGCTGTTGGATGTGGTTGAAATAAAATGAAGATGAAAAATAAGTGTTGGCACGACACTAAAGTAGTAAATTCACTTCTACGGTGAACAAGCAACTTAAAAATTGCTTGAGATTTTTTTATGATGTGGTAATTTACATATTAACCTGTGACACTATGTTTTTTGTTCTAGGACACTATAGAAAATCTAAACATAGTAATAGAAAACTTAGAAGCACAGTTAGACGATGCATTATGTTAGTTCTACTATTTTTATTTATTTTCAATAATAACATCAATTTTATTTTAAATTTTTATTTTTTATTTTATTGATGTTATTTTTTCAAATTATTACTGTTTAGTATACCCATGATTGTTTTTATGTTGTTGAAAGTTTTATTGTTTTATGTAAATTTTAGACAAACAGCATGAATATGAAAAACGCTTGAACATCACTGTGCAAGATACAGAGGCAAAAAATAGCCGACAGGAATCAATACGGGAACAGTACATGCAACGTATAAATGATTACAAATCTGAGGTAAAAACAGGTTGCCTTCCAAGTTGCGAAGTTTAGAATTACAATAGATAATTTATTAACAATGGATTATTACATTGATTATTTCCAAAATATAAGTGAAAATTGCTTTTATTTTTAAGGTTGACAAGTTAGAGGCGGAAGTTCGTCGATTGAAAAATGAACTTCAAGTTAAGGTTGATCTAATAAGTGTTCATGTTAGTACACTATTTTGAAATTAACATCAAATTCAGTTTGATCACTTTAATGAAATCTTCATTTTTTCCCCCACTCTTCCACAAAATATTTTTCTGAACTTTTATTTAGGAATTAAAAATTGCCGAACTGATTGCAGACATAAAGAAGCGTACATCCACCGCTGCTTCTACGTTGCCATCACCAGTAGAAATGATTGCTTTGCCAAATTCACCAACTGATTATCGCCACATGGCATCACGTATTAAGGCCGATTACGAGTTAGAAATACACAAACTACAAGATCATTTACATAAAGAAAAACAAAGGTAAATATGTTTAAAATACACAAATTGCATTAGTAAAATGAACAATATATACCAGGCAGCATTTCAAGCCTGATTCACACACAAAGATCATAATAAATGATATCTTTGAATATGACCATGATGTCAGACAATGATTTGTTGACTATGACAATGGCATTCTTTATTAGGAGAGATTTTTATTGTATTCAAATGGTAGTCCTAGCCAACTAAAATGTAAAGTTTTTAATTAAGATGTGATGCTGCACTGAGGAAACAGGAACAAGATATGAAGGTTCAACTGGCAGGCATACATCGAGTCAGTCTACATCTTCTGCGAGCTATCAATCATTTCAAAGATAGTCTGGAGAACATCTTTGAAAAAGAAGGTAAATTCTGAAAATGATTTAGAGCTTTAAGCTCTGTTTACATTATCAAATGTTATGTTACAAAAAAACATACCATATTTGGGCACATCACACTTTTTTGTCAAACTAATTTGATAGTGTAGACAGAGCTTCAGACTGTTACTGAACAGTCAAAGAAAAGTCAAACGATTGATATATTACACAATGGTGTAGGGAGTTTTCTCATGAAAAAATATGAAATTCATAACAACACACAATATTGAAATACAAACATTATGTAGAAGATTGAGGCAGTAAATTTGTAACTATGACTTCTACTTTCTTTACAATAGGTCTGCTTGACTTAGCACATGAGGTGAAACTTACCAATAATTTACAAGTTGATGACGTGAGTTGTTTTTCTGTTGTTCTTTTTTGCATTATAGGAAAAGTAATCATGATTTCTCAACAATTTGTTATTAATTTCAGAAACCAACCGACATAAAAACTAAGCTTAACATGATGTCGGGAAATGCTTTAGAATGTAAGTACTGAAGTTTATAGAAATTCTTTTCTCTATAGCCACAGTCATGCTAGACTTTGTTTGAGACACTTGGCTGGTTTATAAATATAAATGTTTAATATAAACCAGTCACTGCTACCCACAGCTTTGTTGGTTTTTCAGTAATCTGTCTTTGGATTTAATTTAATATATAAAACAAAATTATCCTGAAATAATCCTTTATGAACATGTTTTCTTCTATTTGTAAACAATTTTGAGAATAATTGAAAATATATTTAGTTTATTGCATTTATTTCAGTGTTGGTTTCATTAGAAATAAAGATTGCACAGGCTTTGATGAATAAAGTAAGTGAATTCTAATAATTATAAATCTACCTAATAGTTTCCACTACTGAAATGCAAACATTTAGGCGCAGCACAAAATCCTAGTGTGAACCAACCTTTAGTAAACTAAATGTTGTTTTTTTTTCTTATTTTTGTAGCGGATTGAACTTAAAGAAGCAATGGCACCAAAACATGGATCACCATTACATGATGGGATGGCTGATGATGATAAAGAACGATTGAGAAAAGAAAACAATCAAGCAAATGACAGAATAAACATGGTAAAAATAAGAATTACTGTAAATAAAAAATAAAATATTAAATTTTCTTATTTACATGGAATTTTACTTGTTTAATATTTCAGATGCACGAGGAGATTAATGGTTTGGAATACTTGATATCAGAAACAAAAAGAATACAGGTAAATTAAAAAATGTAAAAAATTAATTCAGTAACAATTGTTAATTTACTTTTATTGTAGTAATATCATAATTCTTAAATACAGTACAGATTTCATTTCATCAGTACATTCTTTCTTTACAATTAACTAATTCTTTCTTTTCCTTTTGTGGAGCATTATGCTTAACACACTAAACTTTTTACTATTATTCAATAGGAAGAGAAATACAAGGCTTTATTGGACAGGCACAAGCAGCTCATCCTTCACAATAGTAGTCTTCAAAGGGAGATGAAAGAAGTGTAACTATTATGAATTTCTGTTATTGAATAATAAAGTCATCATGGATTATGAATCAATATCTCTAAAGGCACAGAGCACACAAAAAGCAACTCCTACAAAGGCTACAATCCAGACTTTCAGACATTGTTGAATGGTGTAGTTTTTTTTATCTTAAGCTCTGTCTACACTACCAAACTTTATGTGAACAAAAATGTGATGTGCCCATATATGGACATGATGATGTTACATCACACTTTTTTTGTCAAACTAGTTTGATATGTTCCACCTGAAGAATGAGGCAATAGAGTACAGCATCTTTGCCAATGATGGTAAAGATATCAATGTAGTTAGTTAGAAATCCTGTTATTATGGTTGAGGCATGGAAATTACTTACAATATATTGGGCCTACTCAAACTGCTCTGCCGTTCACATTGTAATTGAATAAAAACACTATGTTTGTCACTTTAGACAAACTGCTTTCCGACAGGAGTTAAAACAGCGTGATTCCAAGTTACGGTCAATGAGAGGAAATCTAGCAGAACAGGAGAAAAACAAACAAATGCTGGTGATGCAAATGGCAAACAACAAGATGTCATCTGGTGCCACTCAGGTATTACAACTGAACTCAGTAAAATGGTGACCAACAGTATTTGTTTGTCTGTCTGCAATGACAGAGGCTGAAATGATGCACTACACCATGGCATGGAGTAAAGAATACCAGGGTAACCCCCTATCCTTTTGAAAAAAATGCACCAGGTTGTGTGCACACAATCAAGATGTGTACACTGGAAATTCTTATCCAAGAACTTATTCCTCCACTAGACCTGTGGTCGAAGAGTTCATGCCTTGAACCTGTGCCAATTCAATGGCTATGGTTTCTCAACCACATATTTTACTACTATGTTATTCATTTTAAATTTAGGTGAGGAAAGATGATATAAATACTCTGAAATTGAAAGTAGCTGATCAGTTTAAAAATCTAAAAACATTGGAGGAAGCATTAAAGGAAAACAAGATATCACTGGAACTTCATGCAGTAAGTATGCAGCTATTAACATGGTCTCTCAGATCGACTCATAGATCCTAATCATGGCTTTTGTTAAGATATGTGTTCCAAAACTACTCAGTAATATTTACTTATTTATAACTTTGCTATATTTTCAGATTACAGTAGACGTTATAACACAGGCAATGGAAGTTCCAGAAATGAGGCTAAGACAGCTGTTTGAACGCTACATTACATTTAGGAAACTACAGGACCAGAAAGGTACATATCCTCTCAAGTATACAGGGAGAAACCCACCTCCTCCCCTCTAATTATCCCAAACAGTTAATGGAATGTGTATTATAAGTAAAAGTAAGAATGTTAATTTTTTTTTAGAACAATTGATGAAGAAGCTTTCGATGACAACTGGTGACCAAGAGAAATATCTGCAAGGCTTTCTCATCAGGATGGAGAAACGCATGCAAGAGGTAAAGACTACTAGAATCCCCTGTTTTATATCCACTGTTATGTACCCCTACACAACATTGTTTTGAAATGGATCATAATGTTTAGATGGTAACACTAATGTGTAAATACTAATGATAATGATATTTTTTCTTTCAACCAGTCAATCAAGAAATGGCAAGACAAGAAGGAACAGCTTAAAATACAAAGAACAAAGCTTTATGAACAAATGTTTGCTATGTAAGAAATTTAGCAGGAATCACATCACAATCTAAAGCTCTGTCTACACTATCAAACTTTGTGCGATGTCCCCATACATGAACATGATGATGTCATATCACTACCATATATGGGTAGATCACTACCATATTTCGGCACATCACACCTTTTTCATCAAACTAGTTTGATAGTGTAGACAGAGCTTCATTCAAACAAAAATTACAACAAATTAACTAACTGAATAAAATATATCTGTGACCATCATTGACATATCTGGTGGAATTTCTAAAAAAGAGTTAATGTTTGATATAGTTGACGTGCCATTCAGCTATGCAGCTGTTGAGTAAAAAAGTCATTTGGTTAAAGCTCAGTACTAGATATAAACAAGCATAGAATCATAGTTAGAATAACTGCATAGCCATGCGGCACATAGTGAAAAACAATTTGCAAATGTTAAACCACAAAGCCATGTCAGTGGAAGCACAATATTCATAAATTATGTTTTTTCTTTAGCTTTGATGCTGTTAAAGAAGAAACTGGTATGAGTATGATTAAGCCAGTTACAAAAACTCTGATCTACATAAAACCACAACAAATACGTGAACATGGGCGCACAACGGGACCACACGGGGTACATATGAGGATACCAGATAAACCAAAAGATGTCATTGGAACTAGTGTTGCTTTAATAGGTACAAGAGGACCTGTTTGGAAGGTAGGATAGTACATCTATCTCAATTTTACAAACATTGCTGTCAACTTTAGATATTTATTCAATAAACAATTTTTAACTTTCAGCCAATTGGGAACCTTGATCAATTCCCAGCATACATCACAACACCACGAACCCTTGACCTGGACGTGAACTCAAGGAGACAGCAAGCTAGAGAGTAAGTTTATTTTTAGACAATAAATTGCTTCATTTTTATTACCGTAGTTACAAAATTATTTTTGATAAAATATTTTCAGTTTTTGTTGGTAAAAATATTTTAAAATAATTTTGCAGGGTGCTGAAACGACTGGGAATGGGAGACTTTTCCAAAGACACAAATGCCCAGTCACGGCAGCCATCACGGATGTCTCAAATTCCTTCCGTACCGCCATTAGCAAGTCTTTTTCCTCCAATAACAAATTTCAAAAAGTGAACTTGTTTAACATTAATACATTATGATATCACATTTGTTTCAGTATAAGAGAATAAATACAGCAGTATTACCATATTGTTGCCGTTTATGACTTTGTGACTACTGTATATTATGATGAATATACTGTAGCAACATGTACCACACTGCCTCTATGAGCTTCCGAGTGACATTTTATATCGATTATAAACATTTATAACGAAAGGCTGTATATCTAACAGCGGCCTTTCACAATGGACTACTCGACTATGTAGTTGTAAAGTCATTCAGAGCATGCTTAGAAACTGAATTACCAGTAAAACATTCCGATGCCAATGTCACTAAGTATACCGAACCTTGTACACATGCATATCACAAAATAAAGGTAAAGTAAAGTAAACACATTTCAGACACCCATACTTTATTGCATATAAACCCTGTTAACTTCTTTTTATAACACTTTATATACTGTATCTACAATGAACACACGTAGAAGACATTTCTAAATGCTGTACACATTGTACCAGTGCCACCAACTGGAGACCTTTACATGTTTTCTTGTCTGAATGAACAAGGAGTCTATACAGACCAAACACTGTCACCAAATATCTCTTTTAGCACATGTAGATAATAAAAAACTTTCGATTTTTAACGACCTAGAACTTACAACCTGCATGTATATTGTGTCGATGATCATCCTCTCGACCTAGAATTCACCAAAACTTCACTTGTTTCTTGGTCGTCCCAAATCAAAAGCTACCTAATTATTAAACTGGTTTTCTTATTCTAAGGGCCTGTTTCTGCTGCATAAAAATAATTGGTTAAAATCGGTGTGAATAAATTAACTCCATTTTCTTGTGAGCAGAAACAGGACAAATTTGTGGTAACCGGTTGGTAACCGTCTAAAAGGCACCGCAAAATAACCGGTTAAAAACACCCATTCAATAACCGGTTATCGCTGTGCAACTTTTAGTTGCAACACAAAATAACGGTTATTTGATTGACAGCTGCTGACCCTGAGTCAACTACACGGCGGTAACGTTTGAATTAACCGCCAGGACCAATTGCATTTTGGGTAATTCTAACAATTTTTGTCAACGACCACCCATTGATTTAACTGGTTATTTCGGAGCACAAATTGAACAGAACGGTCTTGTTATTTTTAATCCATTTTAAAATAAACGGTTAATTTGCGTTATGCAGCAGAAACAGACCCTAAAACTCAATGAAAACAATAATACAGAAGGTGACTATTATTTAGAATTTACTCATCTGCAAGAACATACAATAAAAATAAAAATGTTTTTTTCAGTAATGTCAAAAATATTTTTGTAAACAAGCCCACCCAAAACACAAGCTATTTTAACCCCTTATTTTTTTGTATATGTTGTTATAATTTTTACCAAAATACATTAATATATTTCCCTATACCTGTTAGGATATACTGTATACACACATTAAGGAAGACACAAACATTAATTTATTATTTAATGTTAGATTATACATATTTAAGTAATCAGCACCAAAGACTTTTTATTCTAACCAAGGCTTTTGTTTATATTGAATGTAACATGTATTAAGTTGGATAATAAATGTACAAATATTTACTGCACTAGAATACTATATTGTACCATAGAGATATTATAGTCCACTATAATATCTCTATGATTGTACCAGTAGCCCATTCTTTGTCTAACTTCCTTTCCTATTACATTAATTGAATGATGCAATAATCACCTGTATTAACTGTAAACAGACAGTTTTGTTAGCTGCTTATGTTAGCATGCATAACAAGCATGATAAATAATAAAGACAATACAGTAGAACCAATTTATTGATGGATACAACAGTGTCTACTTATAGGATGTCCTCTAATATTTGTTGGCTATAGTGTTAAAACCATGGAGTAACAGAATATTCTTTACTCCATGGTGAAAACATATATTTCTCCTGAATAAGGGCATCTACTGTATTAATACTGTAGTACTAGTAGATTGGAAAAAAAGACATCTTGTTTCAATGCTAGTTGATTAGCTGTGTTTACACATTTCCTTCTCTATCAGAGTTAAGCTTTAGCTTTGTAAATGTACTGAAATTGATCAGAGTTACATTTAAGTTATATCGTTGTGAAAAACACGGAGACATAACACTGTTCACACAAGCACTTACTGTACTGTTGATGTAACTCTGAGGCGATTCGGATTTGCTTAATCATGCATGGAACGAAGTTAACTCTAGCGCATTGAACATACCAGTTTTTTGGTTTTCTATGCTTAAATGGTTCTAAATGAAATTGATGTTTTGCAGTGTTTGATGTCATTCAGACAAATAATCAATAACATAAATTATTTTATTTTTGTTTACCTTCCTGTTAAATAATTTCAAAATGGTGCCTGTTTAAGATATACCAATTTATACACACACTTCCAGAATAGATAAAATATAAACAATTTAGTAGAATAATAAATATTAGTTTGAAAGGTCTATGTTAACCTACCCTGTGTCTGTAACGATTCACACAGGATATAAAAATTGCACAGAAATAATGAATAGTTATCAGAAGGTATAGATTTAATAAGCAACAGAAACACAGAACCTATTGGAACCCAAATGATCAGATAAGATATAAAAGTTGTAATACAGTGAAAGAGGAAGAATTTGAAAAGATTAAAGCCAACTAAAGCTCTGTCTACACTATCAAATATGGTAGTGATGTGCCCAAATATGGTAGTGATATGACATCATCATGTCCATATATGGAGACATCACATTTTTTTGTCCAGTTTGATAGTGTAGACAGAGCTTTTGAACTTGAAATTGGTCACTGACCATCTACTGTACTTCTCTTCTGCTTCCGAATTAAACTTTCTTCGTTTTATGTTGATATTAAACTTTCTTCCTTCCATGTTGGAAATTAAACTTATGCTCCTTCGTTGATAGCAAGTATCAGGAAGGTCCTGATCGTCACAAATACTAAGAAGTCAAACTTACTATAGATGGAAGATTATGATTGTCTCATTTCAACATCAAATGGAAAGCTCGCTACAATAGATTTATGGCACATTACGTTTAATTTCTCAATCATCAGGACAAGAACGATAGATGGTGAACATTTCTTAGCCAACTTTATACAAGAAATACAAAAATAAAAATTTAAAGAGACTGAATAGCAATATTTTGATATTGAAAAAATAAATTTAAAAAAATTCTGGTTTAGTGTTGGTTAATAAACCATAGATTATTGCCAATTTAATTATTACACTTTTGAAGTCGATTCCATCTTAGATGGTAGACGCAAAGATGATGTTTGTTTTTTTTCAATAAAGGAAGTCTTCAGTCTCACTGCATAGTCAACAAGCCTATATGAAAGCTTAGGGTCGTTTATTCCATACCAGAACACAGTCCATTTACTGTTACTCCAACTACCTTCAGAACGTTTAAAATACCTGAAATAAGATGGTGTGATGATGATAAGCTCCCTAATATTGACCAATGGTGTTGCTTCAAGTATGAAGTACAAAGATTATAGATTCTATATTCAGCTCCTATCCTGCGATAACTTACGATAAACGTCAATGATGCTAGATTATGTTTTAAATTAGAGACCTCATTTATAAGTATTTGATAAAAAGTAAATTTACTTTCATTTATTTATTTGACCAAAAAAAACAATAAAAACAGGTCATAAAAAGTAAATGGTTCTGTTCTACTAAAAAGTTTGTGAGATAAAAACACTGAAATGTTAATATTATATTTGTGGCTATTTTAACACACACCTTGTAGTGCTTAAGGACATTGGCTCCTTAAGTCCCTAAGTGAAGGCCTTATTTATCAAACCTGTTCTTTTTATCTTACTGAACAAACTAAATTGTTTGAAATTTTTTTTTAAATATTTGCTTAGTTTATGTAAAAAAACTAAAATCATTAATGTTAAAATAAAGTTTTTAAGACTTAATTTTGCTTTAAAAAATTGGAATATTTGACCACTGGTACAAAAGAGATTTTTAAAAATGATTCTTACCACGGATTGATCTTGTTGGAATGTTGTGACCGCCAAAACAGGTTCTTAAATTTGCCTCGTATTACGTCCCACAGCATATCACTAGTGCCTTCTCCCTAAATAATACAAAAACAACTTTTTAGAATATTAAAAATTAATTTCATTCAAAAACCTACAGAAATAATATGTTTTTGTTTTGTTTCAGCAAATACCCCAGTACATAAATTGCCAATGATTTAAATTCAGTTGGTGGGTGTTGCAGAAAAATATTTAATCAAATTGTTGAATGATACCTGTGATTGTGTACTAATGACAAACTTATCCAAGTATGGAACACTGGTGC
Organism: Antedon bifida; assembly: GCF_963402885.1. Classification (NCBI taxonomy): domain Eukaryota; kingdom Metazoa; phylum Echinodermata; class Crinoidea; order Comatulida; family Antedonidae; genus Antedon; species Antedon bifida. The sequence goes on along the minus strand of NC_136226.1, from coordinate 8,406,209 downwards.
CGGCCTCATTTGTTATTATAGCTGCTGCGCTGTAACTTTCCGAAATGTAAATTGTGTCAAGTCGGTCCGATATCTCTCGAAAGTACTCTTCTTTCAAAGGTCGCCCAAAAGCTCTAACAATGCAAATATCACCAAATAAAAAGATTGTTCACTATGATCAACATTTTTATATATCTATGAAGTATTAAATAATGAATTTATAATACAAAAGTAGTGGAGCTGTAGCTTGGTGGTTAACATGCTTGCCTTCTAATCCCAATGTCCATTGTTCAATCCTGACCTAGTGCCAGGTTGTAACTAACAACTCCTTTAACTCCACTCCTAAGCCTCAAATGAGACTTAGTTTATAAGCATGATAAATTATAAAATATTTTATCCATCCTGTGATTCCTTGTTAAAAAATCTATAAACTGGTAGATGGAAAGGGCTGAACCAGTGTGGATAGGAACACATAGAGTTAAGTACAAATTAATACCTTGACATTAAATCAATTAATCGATTAATGTTAACATCGTTTAGGCTCGTTAATTCATGTATCGGCTCCATATTCTTAAACAGTGTACCAGAGCCTAGAGGAAACAACAATTTTAACAATAATTAATTAACAATCAAGTCATTTTCTTTTTATTAATCACTCTCAAAATCAAACTTTTCTACATCGTTTCAAAGCTGTGAAAAGAATAAAAGTCCCAGAGGTCCTGAAATGTAGAATTTCTATTAGAAAACAGACATTTTGGGTCTTTCCAATGGTGTCTAAGGACAATAGTCTATTATACAAAGTTTATTCATTTTCTTAACACATCTAAAAATAGTAATAATTACCATGTCTAGTAAACAACTCAGTTAGAAGTGTGGTGGCGGATGTGATGACCACGCTTGATGTGCTCGGTAAGTGTTCCAACAAATCTTTCATATATTCTACTTTACGTTCAGTTGCATCAGTGTACCATATCTCATTTGAAATTTTCTCAAGATCACCAGGAATTAAGATCTCACCAATCACCTGAGGAGAATCAAATATATGTATATATAAAACAATATAATTTAATTTAATCTCACTATCCTTGAAATTTATATTATGTGACTATTTAACATGTAATTTACTTTCCAAATTCTAAACAAAGTAATGAAAAAAACCTAATGTTGTACAGCCCACTATCCCAATATGGACACCTTCTGGTATTCTGGATGTGTAAAAAAAATTGTGGGAACTTTTGGACTTAGAAATGTCTGGAAAAGTATCCGGTCAACTGTATGTATTTTATTGGAGTTTTTTACTGAAATTTAAATATAGTTGGGCCTTAGATCCACCCCTTGTCTACGAGTACATGCTCTCCTGGATAAGTAACACTCAGCACCTTTACCGAAGGCTTATACTTGGTTTAGAAAACATGGGTTACTTTCAACTCAAAAACCAAACAAACACATTTCATATCTCAGTGTGTAGTTGATGACTGTACTTACCTCTCCTTTCTCATTTGTAATACCACCATGATCATTGAGAAATAAAACTTTCATCGGCTGCAATGCCTTGGCTAGCTCAGCAGTAGCTTGATGGACATCAACACTGACCAGTTGCGAGCTGGACGTTTCACCAATTGAACTTATTACTGGCATATGACCACACCTAAACAATACATAACATAATGAATTGAAAATATATAAACCAAAAGAGTATGTAAAATGTATTAAGCTCTGTCTACACTATCAAACTAGATTGACAAAAAAAGTATGATGTGCATAAATATGGCAGTGATATGCCCAAACTTAGTAGTGCTATGACATCATCATGTCCATATATGGGCACATCACATTTTTTTGTCTCATAAAATTTGATTAGATTAGATTGATCAGACAGAGCATTAAACTTGATATGATTGGTATGGTATAAAAAAAACGTGTGTTACTGTGAAAGAGAATGTGAAACCACATAGGATTGGTCAAGTTCAAAATTTAATAAGCCTAGAAATCTTTGGATGAAGATATGTAGCTAAATATAAAGTGTTAAATTCTAAGAAGATTTTCAATATTTAGGACCATTATTATAAAATATCGTTTTTAATCACTCTTCCCAGAAGTCCAGCGTTGGAGGCCTCATGCCTCTGTTGATGTTACAGTACAGATATGTTTACATTTATTATTAACACTGTAATAGTGTGTAATAATTTAACAATTAATACACTACAAATATATATTAATTTTTGTTTAGATGGCATTTTAAAATTTTTTAACTGCTGCTAAGCTTTTCTAAAGCATACCTAATTTTAGCTAATATTGACACATATCAATTTTGGTTTTTTTTATATATTCTATTTATTTAATTTTTTTTTTCATTTCATTTATTTATTCGACCAAAACACAGATACAGAACAGAACAGAAACAGAGCACAATGGTCAGGGGCAACTAAAGCAAAACAATTACTATAACTCAAAGAGCCAGTTGCTTCTTAAAAAACATCGAAATATTTTTTGTATTTCGATGTTTTTTAAGGGGCAACTGACTCTTTGAGTTATAGTAATTATAGTAATCATTTCTTTTAGTTTTACTGTATATCCAAAGGCAAATTATCATATAAAAATCGCAATGCTATGGGTATCATTAGTAGCTGGATCTCAATACAGAAATAATAAGCACTGAAAAAATGGCAATGCTGTGGGTATCATCTGTGGCTGAATCTCAATGGAGAGCAAATAGCTAAATCATTAAACTATAAAGTAAAACAGTAAGAAAGAAATGTCAAGCTTCGGAGAACTATATTCCTTCATAAGAGCTAATGAGATTACTTTATAAGGCAGAAAGGAGCTTTTTCGGAGTGGAATTTGTACACTCTTATATTTTTGTAATAGTGTTACAGAATTATCCTATAAATTAAGGGGCACAATAAAGGTCAACAATATTTATGATTGCTGTTTATTCACAGAAATGTAATGACTATTTATTTAAATTTTATATTTTATAAACTTTATCCTTTCATTTCCATTTCAATTTATTTTAGTTTGACCTTTGGATTTCAGTTATATTATTAGAATTAGTTCACCTTCACAATAATTGTTACACTTGGTGAGGCTTATAGTGTGTTGATTAGTATTAAATCTATCTATTATAAAATAGTCTATACACAGAGCAGTTAAACACTTAATAGTTAAATATATAAAAAAATTGTTGAATAAACAAAGTACAGTAATTGTGTATGAATCTTGACCTTTTTGAATTGAGTGGGTTCAACCTATTGAGATACAGCTGCAGTACTAGAAGCTATGTGTATCTGCAATTAACTTATAATTGACTCTATCACCCACTAACATACTGTACCAACTACTATTATTACTAAAGTAATATTAAAAACTAGCACTGACAGTGGCGGATCCAGGATTTTGAAATAGGGGGTGGGGGCTAGGGTCTAAAAATTGCAAATTTTAGATGCCGAAGCCTACAGTGATCTTTTGCATTACAATCTGCAAAGTTTAGGGGATTCCCCCTTGAATTCGCATATGATTGAGACACATCAACATTTAATGTGTGTAGATTGTTTGTGTATGTAAATACCTTATTTGTCACTCTCATAACATAATATAAAAACTTCATTAACAAAAATTACAAAAAAGACCAAAATAAATCAGCTTTCGCTATTCAAGTTTTGACCTTTAACGTAAAATGCATTAATCATTAACACAATTGATTGTAAAGTTAAATTAAATGTGTTACACATTTGTTGTTAATTGTTATTTAGTGAGAGATTTACTCTGTTGTACATTGAGAACACACAAGTAATACTCAAACCCAAAACCTCTAGATCACTAGCCTAGCATTCATACCTACAGACCACAGAGTTTGTGCTGATGGCTAGAGGTTAGATTTGACCAAGCTTTAATGGATGATACAGGCGAAATTGAATGTTAAATTAAATGTTTAAATTAATAAATTTAAATACTTTCTCACCCTAAGCACCATTGTAATGGATCTGTGTTGACATTTATGACCTTTCCCATCATGCTACTTCCAGGCGTTGCTTCGGCTTTCAGGACATTGCTCCCTGGAAATAACGGGTGAGCTGGCGTTCCGCTTGCCTGTAGAAAATTCACCATAGTCATTGTCTCTTGGTTAACCCGACGTCGACTTGCCTAAGAAAACAGATTTTCCAAAGAAATATAAGATGTGGGTTGGGTATTAATCTTTTTAACCTTAAAATTTATTGAGTTGGGGGTGGTAATCATTTTAATGTGGATTTTATTGACATTTTAGAGGGTCCCTGAAGAATTCCGCACTTCCCCACCCCCAGCTGAAAGGATTAGCCTCTATAAATAAAGTTGAAATAAATAATAAAAAAAAAATTAAAATAAATATTTTGTTTTATTATGATTATACTGTAATTTATATAATACAGAAAGAAAATCAAACTAAAATGAGTTCCAACATGTCTGCTTATGTATTACGACATGGTCCTATGTAATATCAAATGAAAATACCAAAACAAAATATAATTTAAGATACTGAAAGTAAAGAGGAAGACATGCTAATATTAATCAACGCAATGGCTGTCACCTGAAATCAAATCTAACTTCAGTTTAATTTACTGTTGTTAGTGTAATTAACATTCAGAGTCCAACACTTGCTGTCTTTACTGATTTACTCTCAGTCCTCATGAATATTCATGTTAAACAACTTGATCTATATAAAAGCATTATTTCATCAGAAAAATCATCAACTCTTGAAATATTATATTAATACTTTGATGTACAAATTGCCACTTGAACTTGCCTGTACTATTATGCAAGTACTGTTTAACGTATTCTAATGCAAATTAATTGTAGACACCTTATGGTATTATGTTTGGAACAAACTGATGGTTTGAAATGTCAGTGGATGTATTACGTGTCTCACATAACATGGCAAATATTTTCTAATGCCGTACTACATCCTATCTAAGCATTAACTGTTTAAGAGACTCTGTTATAAACCCAGCTCATCATAGAGCATAAACTCTCCTATGAAATTCAGAGTAATTATTATTTTCATCCATGTTGATGATATAGGCTACTGTAGTAATAATACAGTAATCCACTACTTGCTGACCCTCAGATCATGCATCTCTCTCAAATGTGGTGGGCTTATACCAGAGTCGGTATAATACCCACCACTTGACCCAGTTATATACCCGTCGATATAAATACTTTTTTTTTTATGATTTGCTGTAAACTTTAATGTTTTGTAAACTTGACCACAAAATATCCAATTATTATAGTATATTAGTACTTTATATTGTCATAGTTGAACAAGACATTAATTGTCTATTATGGCTGCTGGACTATATTGGTTTAACCAGGGAAGAGTGAAATTACAAATTGTAATATCACTCTTCCCTGGTTTACCATACCAAGTCAGGCAAAGCATCTGAATAAATCTTATATAATGGACGATATTCTCAAGGTCCTGGTTATGAAAGTTGGCAAAATAAGGAGTTTGGACTTCACTGCATTTTAACAATGGATTTAGCAAAGCATTGTGTTTGAATACCTTTAAATCGTGGGTGGCATTACAATCGGTTATATAGCAGGGTAATTATGTGATGACCAAAGGGGTAAAAAAAAGGAAAAAAGAAGCTAAAAAAGGGTGTTTGTGTCTTGAAATTGAACAAATTTTCAAAGTCAGTTTTTACAATCTATTGTAAGGTCATCACAAATTGTACATATTACTACTGTATATAAATCATTGGGAGTACTGTTCAGTAATAAACCGTGTACATAGTACTGTAGACAGCTACAAGAACTAACAATTATTTTTAATTTTTATTTTTTAATTATTAATAAATGTCAAAATTATTCTATTGCAGTTACTGCAGTAACTCATAGAGGTTAATTTCTTTATGAGATGATATGTGTTTGTTTTAACATGGAAGTTTATGAGGCGCAGTCACTGCAATACAGTGATGTATGCTTACCTAATAAAAAGCTTGCTAAAAAATTGACATAAAGCAAGTTATGCATAAATTAAATATAGTTATTTACAGTAGAATAATTTTAATATGGTCCCTTAGGTCAAATATAAAAATGTTCCATAAAATCTATCAAAAAACATAAATTTCAATTATGCATGAATTGTGTTTTAATCACCTGTAATTCATCTGAAGTGGGTTGATTATTTGCTGGAAACGTGGCACCATGCACAATTAATGAAATCATGTCATTTCGAAAAAGAAAAGAAAGATTGGAACTTAATGCTTCCAGCTGAAATAAAAACAGAAAAATAAACTTCATATTCAGTACTAAGGTCATTCTAGTAATCTCATTATAACTATTAGTATCATCAGTAATACAATGAGGATTTATATTGCCATTAAATATTCAGGGACTCTACTGTATCTATAACTTTAGCCCAAATAAAAAATATTTTTTTTATGAGGAGTTTTACTATTTAGTTCATCTAAAACTGATATTATCGTTTTCATGTTTTGGTATATTATTTAAATATCACCAAACTTTTTGATGGTAAATTGAATGTTTTATTTGGTTAACTTTTTTTAAACAATCAATTTCTTCAAGAAAATAAAACCCAACAAATAATAAAAAAAGGTATGAGCCTCTAAAATTTGATAACAGAGGTGAAACAATTGTTTTATTTGGCCTTAACCTTATTTTAATGTAGCCTACTATAAGCTACTATGATTAGGGATCAAATAGAGTACACATTACTCATATCAATATAGTAACTCCATCTGCTTAAAAAAAAAGTGAATATAAAAAAGAGAGAAGGAAAACAATTGAAAAGAGTGATTCTTAAATTAAAAAAAAGAAAATATCTTGCCATCTTAGGTTGTTGAAATATATCTTGATGAACGTGTACAACAGCGAATATTTTAGCACGCATTTGATCGATGTTTTGAAATTGTTTGAGCCAATATCTTGCCTCTTTTGGATCTGTCCCAATCTAAAGAAACAAAAACACTTACATTTCCATTTACCAATATTACAATACTTAAACAGGGAGAAAATAAGAAAATGATCAAAAAAGGTAGGTCATAAAAATAAAAGAAATCAGATAGGATCGGCCAGAGTGACAGTTCTAAGTGTATCCCTTTCTGTAAACTAATTTCTGTTAATAAAGTTCAATGTAATGTGATATGTGAAAGCTGTTCATGTAGACAACTGTAAGTAATGGAATTCTTTTAATTATTAATATATACAAATGGTCAATGGCTGGGTTTTTAAAATATTTTTTTTTTATTTGTATTACCAAGTTCAGTAATAATCAGTATTAAATTTATAAAGGCAACAAATTTCATACAGTACATACCTCTTCTAAAAAACGTCTCAGATCGTGGTTTACATTTGAAGTATACTTTCCCTGACTCAGGTGGGGCAGTGTTTGTAAATAGTCACTTTTCCATCGTAGCCAGTGTAAAATAAAACCTCGAGATTTTGGCTGAATTAACACAGTTTTTTCCTTAACTGCTTGAAAACCAAGGAGAGGCTTACATATATAATTCCTGACATTACTGGTTGTAGCTAATGCAGACTTGCGTCGTAAACATCTACACACCCTCACTGTTGCTAATATTTGTGACATTCTTTTAAATATGGTTAAATATTCATGGCTTTATTAATTTTCCACCAACAGGCAATGCATTCGGCGATGCCAAAAGCTTGACTTGCGAAGAGCTAATAATTGCATCAGCGGTTTTGGTTGTAAAAACAATCAAAATCAAAATTAAAAGATTTCTGAAAATGAATTATTCATATTAATATTATTCATTATTGTATTTTATTTTTATGGATTGATTGTAAATGTTCTGAAACTATCTAGGCTATCTAGCTAGCTAGTAGACCTAGGCTAGGCCTACAAGAAGCAGGATGCCTCTGAGCCTGAGTATAGTATAGGTAGGCCTAGATCAAACATAGCCTAGGCAACCGGCTAAAACCCATCTAGCCTAGTAGGCCTAGTTAGTAGTAGGCCTAGGCCTATTAGTAGACTGGGGCCTTACCATACTAAATAATGGTCATTTAGTAGAATTACCGGCATATTCTAGGCCTAGCTTTTAAGTTTTAATAATTATCTTTTAACAATTTTGTAGGTCTATGTGCCCAATTCTAATTTAGGCATAGGCCTAGATGTGACAACAACGTTACATTAACTTTAACAACTTACTTCTCTAGGCCTAACATAGACCACCTCCTCTCTCCCCGTCAGCAGCTTCTTTTGACGACGAAGAAGACTTACTTTATTAAACCATGTTGCATCATAATCTTCTCTGTCGGCGGCGGTTGTTGATCGATCATCGAATATCAATCGAATTTTAAAAAACTTCAAGAGGGCAGCAAACTCATTTTTAGCTTCTCTTCTTCTTTATTTTCGATCGCACAAACAATACTTATGGACACATAGACGGTCTGTAGTATTAGTTTCATGAAAAACTAAATTATAGTTATAACCGTACCCAACAAGGCTTCTATTAGCTAACAATCGTATTATTATGGATAACTTTTTTTCTCGTGGGTTACTATACCCTAGTAATATAAAAATGACTGAGCACCTCCGGAAAAATTCATTCATTGTGGAACTGATAAACTTAAAAATAATCACTATTCTATATTTATTATTATCATTATTGTAAATAATCACAGTATTTATCTTATAATTATTATTTTTTTCGTAAACATTACTGTACTACACGGTATTATGGTTATCATTATTATGACTAAAAAATGATTATGATTGATTGAATAAAGTTCACATACTATAAAAACTGTTGTTTACTATATTTGTGACATGAGGATCGAAAAAATTAAACACAACAAATTTTAAATTACAGTAATGTGATATTAGTTAAGGTATAAATCATAAATAATGCATGACCCTAATTATTTTCTATGATAAAAAAATACAAAATAGCATACGTGCCATACAATTTATAAGTTGTCCTTGCTATTTAAAGTACTCGGTTTGTGGTTTATATATGTTAATTGTTAAATTGTAAAAAAGACTTATTGTATTGTTAGGTCTACAGTAGTACTCTTTAAAAATGAATAAAAAGAGCAGTATTATTTTGGTTTTTTTTTGTAATGTAGTTAAAACTTAAAATTTGTTAATCCATGCTGCGCTAAAAAAAACCCATTGAAGGTCGCTAAAGCAGCTGATCTGTAGGCTCATCTCCTTAAAAACCACTGGGGACGTACAGTTAGAACACATTCTTTAGTCTACTGTATAATGCATGCCGCCTCAAGAGGAAAGAGGCTTATGTGGAGTGTCTTTTGCAGTTTGGATCTTCATTAAATATTAGGCCTACTATTATTTTAAATGTCTCGCAATAAAGAACATATAATATTGATTCCGGGCTTTAAAATAGGCTGTAGGTCAGGCAATTTTCATTTTCACAGTATTTCCTGTCACTGAATGAAGTCGGAATAGTATTTACCTTGTAGACATTCAGTTGTAATGTGGAAAGTAAATTGTATAAGACCATGTGCCCTCCCCACATAAATTTTCCAAAAATTCTTAATTTTAGACCCACTACTATCTCGAAATCCTTGATCCACAATGAGCAGTGTCGTCAAAATGTTCACTCCTCCAGAGTGTATAGCAGCCTAGCTTGCTGGCCTTGACTTTTAATTTCGTTATCTTTTTTTCTGTAGGCCTATTATTTTGCGGTAATGTGTGCTACATAAATATGCACAACAAAAACAAAACAAAAAACCCGCGTAAAAGTTATGTAAAACGCGCGAAAATGTTTTCCCACCGTTATAACGGTTTCCGACAATGGCCACGAAAATCACATTAAATACGTGATTATGGCTAATCACCAATTTAGATGAATTGGTCAAGTTAAGAGCGTTAGACCTTTTAAGTTTATAAATTGAAAATCGGACATTAAACTAAATCACTAATCCTGCGACTCTTGTTCATTGTAAACTTTAAGTTAACGTTCCCACACATTCCTGATTAACCATAAGACAATACAACAACAGATACCTTTATACTATGTAACAAAAAGATAGCCAGTGCAATGATTCAATGACTCGACTTCAGATTTAACGTTAATACGGATTAAATCTTACCTTTTTTGCTTCAAGTTTGCTGCATTGTTATCGCATTTTAATCCAAATCTGATTCCGTCTCTAAACGCGGGAAAACCTGTCAGCTCCATGCTTAATTTAAAAAGAGAAACATAAAATCAGTACCATAAATGATATCATTTGAATTCCAGATATAAATTGGCACATTCAATATTCTGTGAAGCTAATTATTTATATGCCTCTTATATTAAATTACTGTTTTAAAAAGAGAGTTGGACAATAGGCCTCTTGGCATACATAGATGGACATTAACCTGTCTGTAATTCATCCAAAATAACTGAGGCCTCTGATTTTAGAATTTTGTATAACGCTAAATGGAAATGTAGTGTAGGCATAATACTAAACACTAATTTTCTATTTCCTTCATTATTGTATAAATATTGAATTGCTTGTTTTGATAGTCATAAAATCAAGGATGTACTAATTTAGGCCTATAAAAGCTCTTTTTCTATATTATCATGCTCTTATTGCCGATCCGACCTGTCCGTCTATTACGTAACCCATGCATATTATAGACAATTCCCTTTTACGGTAATCAGCAAGCAAATTACTGTATTAATTCATGGGATTGACTTTTTGGTTCAGAGATTTATTTCCATTAAGCCCCTTAAACGTTAAATCTAATCCCTCGAGTCTAGTTGCTGTTGAGTTTTATAGAAGCTCACTACATGAATCTTTATAAATTTCGACAGAGAACTACCACCGGAAGCTCCCATAGAAATAGTAGTAGGCCTACTACATTACAGTAAGTTAAGAAATTGTAGTAAGAACTTCATATATTGTAATGAAAGAACATTGACCCAAGCATTCGATGTCAAATCAATTCTGAATATTTCATTTTCATTTTGATTTCATTTGATTTCATCAAATTAATTCTGAATATAGGCACATGCGCATCAATTTTCATATGTCTATTAATAGCCCGGCTTAGAATTGACAGAACTGTCCTAATCATTCACGTACAAAATGTAACAATGAACATCTTGACGAGACACATCAATATTGAAATATTGATTGGATTGGATCGAGTACAGTACTTGTAACTTTCGTAGTATATTGAAGGTCAGGTCAGCGAACTTTAGTTACATGTACCATGGATTAATGGATTCATTAATACATGCATGTAGGCCTACTTATTGTTGCTTGTTTTAATGGGTTGCTATGAAATCATGTATATTCATATGGATATATTACTATATAAATCATAAATTTAATTTTACACGGGTAGCATGCATAGGCCTACTGGAAATGAGCCAAATAAGATCAAGGTTGGACCCAATCAATAAGCGAGAAAACTGATTCTACGCTTACAACCGATACCGAAGGTTACACTTTGTGTTTGACCTTAACAACACAGTTTCAATGTTATTCATTGAGTCCGGGTTCAAATCAATAAACGTGAATGCAATTGGTATCACATTTCTTGTCGATATATTCAGTACTTGGTAACTTGGCATTGGCAACAGCCTATTCATCATGTGATCGTGACACAACCGTCACGTACCCATCACGGGAGAAAATAATCGGGTTGCTCTCTCGGTGGCTCTTCGCCTGTATTCTACCAAATACGGTTTCTTCATCCGTAATTAAATGAGAAAGATTGCATTTATTTATTTCAAGTTGATAAAAATATGCCATATAAAATAAGTGAGATAAAAAAAGGCCAAAAAGAAAAAAATAAGAGTCATATCGTCATATGGTATTATACTGTGAAAATGACATTTTGAAAAGAAAACAAGATAGCGCCCTCTAGTATATCGTCTGCACGTTTGTGGTCTGTAGGCCTACTAACCAAACCATGGTGTCTACCAATTTTAATTCGTAAAATGTTAGTCTGTTTACATGGGATTTCTAAGAAAAACATGCACTTATGTATATTATCTGTCTTCGCAGATGTACAATCAACCAATCAAAATCAACTTATAGGCCTTCAATCAAATTAAAAGTGCAAAAAAGAATGTAGAAATAAGCTTGAGAAAAAAACAAGTGTAATACTAAAAGAAGAAGCTACACGAATGGAGATATTGCATTCTTCTTTCCAAGACAATTGGTTTTTAAATGATTTATACAGATTTTTGTTTTGGTCAATAGTTTGTTTATTTGATTACAATTTGATTGGTCAATTTATAGTGATTGTGCAATTTCGGTAACTAATAATACTAATATAAAAGCAAAATTCAATATGTTTAATGAATAAATTTAAGATTGAAACATTATGACCATGGTACCTCATTTTGGAGTTTGTTTTAGTAGCACATGTGCCTAGCTATATCAAACCATGGCGATAGCAGCTCCACAAACTTATTGGTTGAAAGATAATTCGTTTGATTTGATATTGAAGTTATTTTCGGATCGCCCACTAAATAAACTGAATAGGTACCATACCAAATATTGACAATTAATTGTAGTTTATCTTTAAATTACTTTGATTTTGAAATTTAAATTATTTTAATCTTGTCTGGGCACGTTCCTGACTTTGTGGTTAGATGCATGTCTAGACTAGAAATGAATTTATATAAAACGCCCTCTATCGTCTACGTGAGTAAATAAAAACAATGAATGCACACAAACAGATGTTGGGATTACGTCGAACGCGTCCTTTTTAATTTACAACTGTGGACAAAATCACACGGCTAACATCCACCCCCTTAAGCTCCGCCCAGACAATTGCATCAACAACCAATCGCATCGCTGGAAAACGTTGTTGTTGTAGAAGACAATACAGACTATATAATACAGTGGTAATTCAAGGCTAGTTGAGTGTATTTTACGTTTGGTACGTACAAACCAAGCTTCATTTGTATACCAACAAGCACTAGAGTTAGTTAAACGATTTAAAGATGACTGTTGACGTCCATAAAATAAGAGTGTGTGGTTCTAGGCCAGGACGAGTAGCAAAGTCGAGAGTTGCAAGGAATTTATTTGGCACGACGAGCGAAGATCATGCAGCTACAGACGCTTGGTTGAAGAATGAGCTAAAGCAATCGTGCTTAGAAGATCGCAAGAAACTCGAATCTTTAGGACTAGATCCCGATACCGAAATGCCAGTAAATAACTCTACAAGTCGTTGGGAATGGAGTTTGTTAGACGGAAAATCCTGTTCAAACATGTATCGAACACGGGAAATTATAACTAAATTTGTTACGTTATCAACAAACTCACCGGATTCGACAGAAAACAATGGATTAGATAACGAAACAATGCAATGTAGTAGTACTGTAACTTCACCGATTGCTACACAGCACGAAGAAGAACCGTCCAGTTCATCACAAACACCAAAGCAATATAAACAGACAACAATTACAGGTAAGAATCGGCTACAAGCTGGTAATTTAATTTAAAAATGTACCTCTAATTCAAATTCTCTTTCAGGGTTCTGCTTTTTCGAATCTACATTATGCTTTAATACAGATTTTTGTTTTCATTCTGTACTAGATGTTCTAAAAATGAAAAAATACTAGTGTGTTTCAACTCGAATAAGTTGTTGATGATAAAGTAAAACAATGTGTAGTTTATAAGACGAGTCTGGATATCTATTAGTTAGGCCTACTCCTGGAATTAAGTTACTGTAAAGGCACATTTAGAGATAAATACACAAAGAAAGATCAATCATAAACAGAGTAAACTCGTTTCTAGAAAAAGGAGTAAATTAAAGCTGCAAACTTTACATCCATGTTATCACATTACGATATAAAAGAAAACTGAGCCTCTGACTGAGGATTATTTCATAAAGATTGAAGCATGGCCAAATTTGCGTACCACCCGAAGTTGTAGCAATAAAACTGCACATTACCAGAAGAAATCATTCCAAAGTTGAGCCCAGAGAAGGACCAATCAAACACTTTAAAAGTCATCCCTCGAAATCGGGCGTTGATGCTATTATCGTGTCTAAACTTGCCCAGATTTTCTAGGGTTTTTTTAGCTACCCTGGGCTGGGTTCGGTATTGATTTCGATATACACTTTCATATTATTATGTACTGTAGAAGGAACTTTATCTATAATTGAAAAGTCAGATACATAAGATAGTTTAGTTACACAGTATTTGATGCACGCGAATATTGAATAGGCTCTACTTATTTGACAAACAAGTAAAGCTTTAGGTTTCAAATCAAGGTCACCTTGTATTTGCTTTTATTTGTTCTTTTTTCGCAGTCCCAATTTTCCGGTTCCAATATGATTGATTAATGTATCATATTATAAAAATAGTCTGTTTAATCTGCACGATAAAATACCCTGGGTTTAGTGTACTTTTAATGCTGGCCTGCTATCTACTGTAAATTCTATTTTTGTGTTTCCAATGTTGGGTACCTGTAACATTGCGAGATGTAAGATCTATCTCCCCGAAAAACGAATCAAAATTGTTTTGGAGGGCTGCCGGCAGTTTTTATGATTAAATTACTTCATTGTGAATTTGAGATAGTTTTACAATTTTTATGATCATTACCGTTTTACGTTAAGATAATAATGAATGATAAAAGACAAATTTATTCAACTAATTGTGAGTTACATTGGAATAGCAATTAATGGTGTAATTCAGTGGGAAGCCAATTATTTGAGAATATTGGGCACTTTGTTAAGGAAAAAATAGTGCATATGGCAGTACCAGCATAGGTTGCTGTGAAGGGTCACTATCGCTTGTGAAGGAACACGAGTTAATTAAAAATGGCCGTGGGGATTGGTGGAGGTAGGACTCATTAATCAACGCTCACCTTCGGTTGCCATCGGGAGCCTTCTCCTGGGAAACATCTGCTGGCACTTTGGTGCCCAATGGCTTGACAAGCGCCACGTGCCAGCCGTAAAAGAATAACACATCATCATCAGAATATAGTTGACTGTAAACAAAGCAGAAGTTGGAGTAAATTTCATGCATATTTAGCTTTCCTTTGTAGAGAAAACTCTACTGAATATTGATTGATGATAGAGTGTAGATCTCTTTTCTATTGAATCGAGTGTAATCCTTCAAATTGGAGTACATTGAATAAATAATACCCTTTTTATTCTGTCAATACGGCACCTGATTTTAAGAACAAAGAATTAAATCGCTTTGTTGGAACATTTTCTAATTTCCAGTAGTAACTTGTCGGTTAGTATTCGATAAATTCGTCATAGGATTTCCTGATCAGTTGTTAATTTACCTAAATATATTATTTCCTTCGATTCTAAAAACGGAACAGGAAGAAATGGAATCCTAAAATATAATTAATAGATTGGAATAATAAAGAAGGAATTGGTTGTTTTTGTTTGATTAATCTAATCTAACTTATTTCTCCATGATTTATTGAAGAGTACAGTAATGCTGTAAAGATTTATCTTCAGATAAATATTGGTATTGCGAACAATCTTAAACGATGGGTTGGCCCTTTTTCGGAGTTTGTCTTTCAGCATATAAATACATTCAAATATTTTCAGAAATTGAAATATATTTTCAGATAATTGACAAGATTTATTTTCTAATTTGCAGATTTATTGCTCTTTCGGAGTTTGTCTTTAGCATAAATACATTCAAATATTTTCAGAATTTTTTTTAGATAATTAACAAGATTTATTTTCTGCTTTTCAGATTTCTTGCCAAAACGCAGATTAGTATTCAGACCAAGGCAAAAACTATATGAAAGATCAATGTCACGTTCGTCGACAACGAAACAACAATCGCATACAAACACCAAGAGTGCTTAACTATAAAGGTATGTACTTTACATTAAAGAAATTAAAAAGTTTGATGTTATTTACATGCGGAAAAGCTACATGTTTGCATTACAGCAGGGCTATCATATAATAAATAAAGTAAAACATGACTTGTTGAGCAATATCAGTGATCTTTACTCTCCTGATATGTACAGTTTTAATAAATGAAAAGTCATATTGATTCTGAACAGTACATCTAGACCTTGTTGTTTCGATTTGCAGTTTCAATATGGCAATTTAAAAATCACTCTTTATCATGTTTCGTGCAACACGTAATCACATAGATTAGAAGTAAATCCAAAAATGATTTATGGCACAAACTAACCTTTGCGACTTATAAATGATTTATGACAGTCATATAACAGCATTCTATTTTTATATTTATAATGCCGCTTACGTAGTTTGTTAATTTTCTAAGATTGTTATTTAACCTTTTAACTGAATAGTAAGCAAGCTAATAATCCATAACGCGCGTCGTAATATAAGTCTGCACATAAATATATATATATATATATATAAATAGAAATGAGGAAATGAACAATATAATAAAACGGATTCTTATATTTTGCTATGTTGAGTTTAACATTTTATTAAAACGTTTAATAAATGAACATTTCAAAAGCTGCCGATTTTAACAAAAAGCATCAATCCCTTTTGATTGTCCTATTTTCTCTCAAAACCAGCTGATTGTCAAAATGATTACCTATCGAGGGGTATACAATACACTCGCAATTTGACAAGAGTTGTTTTTGTTTGTACCTTTGCATAGCAAGAAATCGCTGAAGCATGATCAACGCACAATCACAATACCATTGAAGATGATGATTTCAGATCGCGACTGTCCACGAAATAACACCATCCGTGTTTGTTATTTCTGTAAATTCTTCTTACCGTTAGAACAAAGGATTGCATTCTTTCTGGACGCGTCCTGGTCGCGTTGTCTTCCAACTAGACGAACTTCACTTGGGAACATCTCCCGATTGCAATCGACTATAATCAAAACTATTGTTTGTTTAGCATCGTTGTTTTCAGAACTGACGATTGTTTTTTTTTGTATGAATTACAAAAATAGTTATATTTGTTGTCTTCCAATTTAAATAGTCTTGGTTCATCACATCTCGCAATGCAGTGTTTAATAAATAAATTCTCTTTATTTGGGAATTTTTCTTTTTGAATTCACATAACTGACTATCAATCAAAAAACATTGACTCGAGAAAAAATAACGTCACGTCAGTATTGTAACGGAATATTTATAGCAAATCTCGTTCGTAAATTGTAATTTCTTAACGCTGCTGTGATTGACGGGCTGGTAATTTATTTGGAGATGCTTGTCGTGGCGTTTTCGCGTGTGTTTCAAGACCACAAGCTGCGTTACCTACCCTCTAACTTCACGTGTTATTAAACAGACGTGATCGTAAGCTACTTTTTGTTGTGGCTCAGTCCAGTTTTTCCCCGCGAATTGCGGGTAGTTTATTGAAAAACAACACTATAATATATCACAATATTCTTGTTTATTACAGTATCTCCCGATAATTCTTAATAAACTATACTGTAATTAATAGTTACTGACTGTCAAATGTTGTGGTGGACGATAACGCGTCAAACAAAACGTTCCAAACGCGTTGAGTAGTAAACTTGCTTCATTAACCAAATAAGGTAATGGTACGTTCCAATCCGCATTTCGGCGGCGATGATAAATGTACTGTTTATATGTCCAGTTTAATTGACAAAGAATAATCACATACGATTGTGTATTTGATAAATTGATAATGTTAAAAAAAAGATGATTCAAAACCGGTTGCTGTATTCGTGTAATTACTGGGTCAACATTACTAAATTATTTCTACCTCACGGACTCTCTGCGTGTCAGTAGGGAAGCGTGGCATTACCTAATTTAGTAATGATAGAGAAAAGCGTCTTCCCCTCTGCTACGGACCACTTGGAACAGAGGGGAACACGTCAGCCAATCAAAATGAATACGGCTTAATTTATATAGGCCTACGAAGAGATGCTTCGTTTTATGTTTTCTCAACAATCGTTTGAATGTACAGTGATGACGTCATTAAATGAAAAACTGCAATTTTGTCACGTTGGGTAACTTGATAAAACGAGACCTGGATTTGTAAAGAATCAAAACAACAAGTACCTGTATTGCTCGTTTCAAAGGCGTGTCGAAAAGTTCGCGTTTGTTATTATTCGGGATAAATCTGTCTTCGTGTTAAATGGTTGAATTCACTTGAAAATATTTGCATACAATGGGTTATAGCGATGTTGTATACCTACCTATGTAATTTAGCGTTATCTTGCGGTTATACCACCTTTTCAATCAACTCTTCTCATTTAAAGATCGTATTTCTACTTTTGCACCTGTTATTTTTATCGTGGACAATTGCATAATTAAAAGATTGTTATTAAAAATCGTTTTATTTATCTTTGCAGGTCAGGAGGGTACGGTACAGCACATCGATAAGTATCCCGAGGGGCTCAGAAGACCCAGGCGTTGCCGTATCAGTTGCTGGAGAACTGCCAAAAAGGTCTACCAATGTGCTGGCACGATGACAGACACGAAACATCACGCTATATTTAACCACAAAATAGTATTGTAACTTTTACATAAGAGCATTCTTCCCGCCAAGTCTGGCTCTGGTTTTCCCGCCAAAAGAGGCTAAACCAGGAGAAGTTGGCTTATACTGTAAAGTTATATTATAACTCAAATCTATGTTTAAGTGTTTTAGTAACACATTCATTGTAAATACTGTACGTATAAAGTTTAATTTATTTATTCATAAAGTTATAAAGAAGTCACGGAAAGGTCGATTAAAAAATAAAATTGTTTTCTACGATAGTTACAGAGGAAAGATCGCCCATTAATATATTTTGCAATATCACATTATCGTAACCATTACAGTACTTAAGACGTATCCACGCATACCTAGTACTTCATGATAAGTATACAGTTGTTGAAAAATTTCCTTTAAAAAGTATTAATCTGTAGATGTAAGTTCTATTATAATAGGCCTACTGTTAAGCTCTGTCTACACATTAAATTGTATGTGGCAAAAAAATGTGACGTGGCCATCAACACAATGATGTCGTATTACTACCGACTTTTTTGTCAAACAGTTTGATAGTGTGGACAGAGCTTTACGTTCGAAGTTGAGAGGGAATTTCTGAAATCTTACAGATTTTCCATTCTTTTACAACATATTTCTATGTATCCGAATCGAACAATATTGTTGACAAATTGTGTTATTGACCCTACGCTGTAAATACAACGTTGTAAATGTGCTAAGTAATCTGTATTATTTAAGTCAGTTTCTGAGTTGTTTAAGGATAATGGTCATCGTAATAAGGATTCCAAAATGTTATTAGTGCTCAGTACTCGCCTACTTGGCAACTATAGAAACAAAAATCATGGAATAAATAATTACATTATGCTAATAACGGCTTGATTGTTCATGCTAGTGCAATAAGATAACATAAGCACATTTGATGATAATATCATGTTAGTGTATCCTACATTGGATTGGCTAATATGTACGTGTGTATGCTTGTCTTAAGTAAACAAAATATAATAATTATATTATCCTTATTTATTACTGAAAAATAATCTACTGTATATTGAAAAAAAAAGTAAATAAAATTACATGATGAATTGAAGTTTATCTTGTATTGTATTTTATAGCGAACCATATACAATGTATAACGAAAGAAGAAATGGACAATTAAATCGAACAGCATAGGAATCAAAGAAATCATTTGACTTGAAAAACGACGGACTTATTGACAAATATACGACAGCTTATTAATATTACAGCAGGAACAACATTGCTACGAAAGTATAGCTATGACGTATACAACACGTGAGAAGTATATTATATAAAAAGTATCAATCATTAAACAAATATCTATAAGCAAATACTGTAAAAATGTATAGGCCTACTCTTATATTTTATCCAATATGTACGCGTTGAATAATAAAGGAACAGAAGTATATGACAGACGTCAGTCATTTCCTCCGGCCATGAATATTGTACCTGACACAAAAACAATAGGCTATAGTTAGATACCTTTACACCACTTAATGCCACGAGGAAATGTTTACGTACTATTTTGAACTATATTTCCTCATGTCATCTGATTCTTAAATAAGATCAACTTGAAGGAAGCTAAAATGCAAACAATACAAGGATAGAAAAAGAATAATTCGAATAAAAAAGGCGACAAAAAAACTAAAATAATATTTATTTATTTATTTAGTAAATAATGAATAAAAACCCAAAGAACGAACGAAAACCACCGAGAAAGCACCAACATCGGACGGGTTATTCTTTCTCAGTGTCTGTGGATGTCTAGGAAACTCAGATCTCAGATATATCTGAGTTTTCTAGATCTAGAAAACTCAGCTGTATCTGTATTATGAGGTTTATTTTAGATCATCAATATAATGATTGCAGGCTTTTCAGTTTCACAAACTAAAAAGAAGATACCTGTATTAATTTAGTCTTTTGTCTCACCGACTTCAGGTTGTGTGTTTTGAATAGAGAAAATTATGAGAGAAAACTTATTTTGTGAACAATAACAACTTAAAAACAATATTTATATAATAGATTCATATCAATAACGGAAAAAATTAAAATGATTACGATAACACACCAGTAATAGATATCGCCACCACGGCACACTTGATACGATCACAAAACTGTCATAATTACTAATAATATATTATAGTTGAATATCAGATAGGATGCTGAATATGAGATCTTGTTACAAGTCACTTCTTTCTGATGAAACTGATAAGTTTAGAACAAAGACTACTTTGATGAGTGCCCCCGCAGGTGTGGTCAACAATATAGCACTGTTTGCACAGCACATTACTGTATTATTGTTATATGTCAGGTGATGAAACGACACTAAACGTGTGACAGCTTACAAAAATAGCATCTTTCAAACTCTGTCTTTAAACAAAGGCCAATGCTAATACAGAATATGCTAACTTTACCAGATTTATGAGTAAAAATATAAGTGTAAATTGGAGACTTAAAAGAAATGCGATAAATATAATTGAGTTGGAGTGGTGACTTAACAGAAACACTTAGCGGTTTGCCTTCATCTTGACACCTGCATTATGATGTTTCAATTATGTCACAATGAACTCTTTTATCATAGTTAATTGTTCGTTTCGTTTGTCCTATCCGACAGAAAATTTAAATGATGCTCCGCATGATTGTAATGCGCTTCAAGTTCCACATCTAAAGATCTGCAAACTTAATTATGGTTACAAGTACTTTAAAGGATATTGAGTTAAAACTTAATTAGGTCAAATTCGTGTACATTCCGCAGATTATTATTATTATTTGAAAGTGTGAATATGAATAAAATAAAGGAGGGTTTTTTAACTCTTCTACAGTGTGAAAATTAATAAAATAAAGGGGGGTTTTTTAACTCTTCTACAGTGTGAAAATTAATAAAATAAAGGGGGGTTTTTTAACTCTTCTACAGTGTGAAAATTAATAAAATAAAAGAGGGTTTTTTTAATTCTTCTACAGTGTGAAAATTAATAAAATAAAAGAGGGTTTTTTAACTCTTCTACAGTGCTGTTTAAAAAAATGTTATAATTAAAACTCAATTATTAGTTTTAAATATGCCATTTCTATCGAAACCTTCCCCTTGTTGTTCGAAAACGGCACTCATGTGCGTAGACGATAGAACAAAACATGTATATAATTAACCATAAGGGAATATAATACCTATCTTGAAATCCGATTTATTAGAAGAGATTTTAATGCGAATAACATCAATCAAGCTTTTGTTCTTCTATTGAGTGCTTTGAACCCCTGAAGCCAGACCTAAGCACAAGTGGTGATATATCGTTCTAAAGATCAAAGTGCTCAAAGGGTCTATCCCTGGCTGGCGGTCTATTTTAGATACCTCAACGACGGGCCTACACTGTAGTACTACGTGATATACGAGTGTTTTTACATTCGATTACATTCAGCAAACGCATTTTCAATTTAAATTAAATGACATTCAGGTGTGTACATGTTATTTATTATTAGACATTAAAAAGTCATTAATTTCACCTTTGGTTAGGAGGGAAACCGTACACACCTGTAGGGATATTATACACATTTAGATCAACAATTAAATGAGATAAAAACTTACAACATGACATGCTGTTTAATAATCCTTGTTCTAATAAGCCGTGACAGAGATTTATTACTTCCTTTTATATCCAGGCCTTCATTATTATATAGGCCTATTCATTTTGATGTCACATAATAGTACTAATAGTTGTTCTTTGATCAAAGATTGGATCGAAAAAAAGTGATTAAAAAAAATTTTATATAAAGTTTATAGTTGTCTGGAATTCATATATACCTGTAGGTTTTTGGTTGAATGACTGTTTTTTGGTTATTTTTTATAAAATAAATCATTATGCACTAGGCCCTATTTTTGTTTCACTTTATTTTGGTACTAAAAGGGAATAACTTGATTAAAGCTATACAAGCTGACCCATTCAAAATATGATTTATTATACATTGTTGTTGCAGCCTAAATCCTAACCTAAATATATACAAATCATGGTCGTTTCGGACGAATTGTCAAGAGACTCGCCATGACTTCTTTAAGGCTAGAGGAAGTAACAATATTTCAGTAGGCCTAGTTATTTTATCGAAATTTCCTAACATTTACTAACGTTATGCTCGATCAACGCAACAATCCCTAATAACTTTGAATGCTCCATAATGTAGTATGTATGACATAAACATCATGACTAAAATAGTACATTCAAAATCACAAAAACATATTTTTTTGTCTGAATTATGTTATTATTGGATCTTTATGTTGCCGACAATGTTGATTGAGAGGAAAAGGTAACAACATGACCCACGCAAAGGCGGTAACGTTTCATAATTCAACAAAAAATGGCTTCAAATCGAATCTCGATGTACCGGTAGTTTGACAAGAATATCCAATAACACAAAAGAAACCGAATGATGGAATATTAATTGATAGGGCTCTCAAAACAGAAAAGATTTAGGATTAGCCGCAAGATCTGATCATCATGGAGGATTCAAAAATTATTTTATTATTTTTTCCTCATGATCTGATCAGGTACTCGGGGCTCAAATTACTGTCTTCATTTCAAAATGAAACTCGAAATGCTCTTATATTATATTCTTAATTTTCCAGAGTTAGCAAAGTCTTAAAAATACAATTTCCTGATCATCCAATCAATTAATCTAATTTGTTGTTCATCAGCAGCTAGCATGTGGACTTTGTGGGTATGAGTCGATATAGGCCTAGTACCTGCAATATTTGACTCCCAACAAAAATGTAACAAATTTAGTATAGGCCTATGTAGTTTTAAAAGTGGTCGTCACCTGTCGATTTATGTAATCGGTATACTACGGCTGTGGGTACCGTATTAGTAACTTTTACTCACAAGAAAAATGCTGTAAAATAAAATGTAAGTACCGTAACAAACAAAAAACAAATTGTCCGCGTAAAGCTCTGTATCAAACTTTATGACAAAGAAATGGTATGTGCCCACATCACTTTTTTTTGTTTTGATAGTGTAGACAGAGCTTTATAGGGGTTTTCGAGGAAAGTTTCTACATAAAAGACCTTAATACGCCGATTGATTTGAGTTTTTTCTAAATATGTTTACACCCACCCTATAAACACATCCAATTTACTATTAACTGAGGCTTCATTCTTCAATAATAGACCTATAAATTATAATTATAGAGGTCCATACTTCAAGTATTTGAAGCGTATATCATGGACCTATTATAATTTATAGATCCGTGATATATGCTTCGAGACTTTTTGGTTTCAAATTAAGGCTTATCATTGTCATTTTCTTTATACAATTGATTACCGATGAGATATGAAAAAAAAAACTGTAACCACAAACATTGAACATCAAGCTAATCATACGTGTTCAAATAATAGAGATTTAAATAAATATCTTTGTTTATACAAGTGTGCATGTTTGTACAACTTATCAACACACGTAAACCCAAAACAATCACAAACCATAAACACAATTCACTAATCTCGCGAAAATCGTATTGTATTTGAAGAACTCACAATTTGACATGAATGTTGTTTGTTCTACTCTGTATTTCGTGGCAGGTTCGTGACACGCGTTGAAAATCAGTAATGTTAAATATTGTAGGTCTCATGTTTGGTGATACTGATGACATACGGGTACATCATAAATGTCAATCGCTATTTTGACTAAAAAATGACTCACACTACAAAAGGTTTGTAGTATCGGACGATTGTGGTATGTGTATTATGTGATTTTTAAAGGATGTTCGTTGTTTGTTCCCCTTCCACGTCCTTTAGACTTTATTTATTCGAATATTATTCGTGCCTTCCCCTCCCCTTCAAAGTCCTAAGTTCGCCATAGACGCGTGAACTCAAGATGTTTATGTAGGGCAACCACTTACAAAATTCTTTTTGACGCATTTGGTTAATAATAATACTGTACCCACAAACATGTATACAAATAAAGTGTTATAGGCCTGTGGCATTTAAAGGTTGTGGTATTTATAATTGTATGATTGTAATCGAATCATTAGTTAAATACATTCTCATTTTAATTTATCGAAGTTAACCAATGACACTGTACTAAAACATGGTTAAATCATGGAGGTATATATTTGTACCCCCATGGTTAAATCATGGACCCATATCGCCATTTTTTAGCTAAAAAGTATCTCGGACGTTTTGGTCTATTCTATAAAGTGATATGCTTTATATTACAAGAGAGTTGTTAATTAGAACAACTCCCTGATATTACAAACCTATAAAGTATCACAGTATCATTTTCACTATTTAGTTTAATCAATTTTGTTGTACGAAAATAATTAAATTTCAATTTTTTATGAAAACTAAGTTGTCGTGGAGATCTATAGAATTCTACATCAATATGATGACGTCATCAAAGTCAAGGACATGTAGGCTACAATAAAAAGTTGAGCTGAATTGAAGAAGAATGGTTTTAAAAATACAACAATGTACAAAAAAAATACATAAAGGAAAAAGGGCTAATGAGCATACGAAAGGTAAATGTTATTCGTCACGCGAGGTGGCCAAGAAATGAAACTTTGGTTGTTGACAACGGTTGAGTGAAAAACAACAAAACACGTGTGCCTATTTAAATAACACGATACAAGGACCTGTTTTAAGTCATCCATTAAATTACTTGGACACAACTAAGTTTATTTATTTTCCATTCATTGTTTACTACTCAAGCAAAAGAAATCAAACAAGTCAAATTGTTACCTTTTACGTAAGTCTTTGTTACCTTTTTGGCTTTCCCGCCAATACTGTAATTTGTTAATCAGACGGTAAATAAACAATAGCTACGGGTTCTCACTATACTACACACACAATTCACAGCGGGTATACATTGAGTTCAAAATTAGTGTACGAACCGAAAACAGTTACAAAAGGAGAGAAAATACCCGATCCAGTCTTTAATAATATTATTGGGGAAAAAACTGAATATTTTCGCCAAATAAAGTCGGCCTAACAATACAAATTAGTTAAAGTCTTCCCTGATTAAAAAAGAAATATAGACAAAGACTGCCTGATATAAATTTAGATAAATCAAACTAAAGAAGCATGACTAGTGGAAAGCGGGTGGCGTTAGTATTCGGGTCTCAATTGAAATATGTTTTTCTTTCTTGGGATCAAATAATACTGTATATAAAGAAAACTAGGCATGGTTTTGGTTGTGCTCGTTGTTATTTCCATTGATAAACATTACATTTTCAGTGAATGAATGTACTAACAATAACATGTATACCTTCATTATTTTGTTTCTCAATTTAGTATATTGGCAATTAACCATCCCATTCAAAATATAAAATGTTTGCAGATATTCTTTCATTAAGATTTAGCTATTGTTTTGGAAATGGGTTTATAATAAGGCCTACCCCAACACATAAATAATTATTTATAGCATTTGCGTTGTCAAATCCAATCATCAACGAAATTGTAAAATGTAACCCACTGGGGTTAACAAATCATTAATGTCAACAATTTATAACATGAAAAATGGCTTCAATATTAAGTGTCAAGTCCCAGAGGAAGCATGGTCCACGCAACAAGTGTATAACAATTGTGTTATTGTTTTTTTTTTGGGGGGGGGGGGGGGGCAGGAAACGTTCTCGATCAGAATGAAAGTTATTTATGGCTGCCTCCTTGGTGTTTTTGTAAAATATATAGTTCTGATTTATTTCCTGAAAACACAATGGTTAGACTAAAAAAGGTAAATGAAACGTTAGAATATAACAAAAAAATGAAACAGTCAAATTTAAAAAACACACACACACAATGAAATTGATGCTTGCATTACTTAATTTCTTTTTTAATGAAATTATATCAACAATAAAATTATACTTAAACAATAATTTTTCAATTTTACAACGACCAAAGCTTGTTCTTACCAAACGTTTCACATATTATTCAAAATGTAGTATATGATTTTAAAGGCAAATAACCTCGTTTATTTTTTTACTATAAAAGGTCAGGATCATTATACTTGTTTATACAAAATAAACAATAGCCTTTTTAAATATTAGGCGTATAGTAATACAATTATGATTTTTCGGTCAACAAGTGTGATTGCTCCGGAAAGAAATATTCTAGGCTCAACCGCCACCATCAAACAAGTAATCGTTTTAACTGGTTCTTGACCAAGTTCCTGTTTTCATCACATCTGCTAAATATATTCTACTCTACGCCAAGAAAAAGTATAGTCCATAATTATAAAGTGATAAAGATAATAATAATGGGGTTCAATCTAATGTTTTCCAACGCCCTCGCTAAATCTTCGCCAGCACTCAAACCAAATCAAATACCAGAAACTAATGGTATGGATATATATAATTATAAACATGGAGAAATAAGATATGATATAAGAAATAAAGTATTTTATCAACACATAAACCGTTGTTTAGATGGTGAAATCATATAGTGATTATATCTTATAATTTTCTATACCATTATTTGATTAATTAAAACATACTTCTTCGGAGACCAAAGGTACAGCGTATACTTCATGCGGCAAATATGCACATCGTAAAGGAAATTAAAAGTTCCCTTCCTTTCCTTTTAGCAGTCTATTTACATTGAAAGTTAATTGGTATAATTGTCAATTGCCATTATTACTACCAATAATATCGACATCGGATATGATTCATAAACTCGTTGTTTTGGACAATAGGCCTACGTAATACGTGCCCGTCATAGAAAACAATGTGTTCGTAATGCTTGGTTATTTAGGTAGCATAGTTTTTTTAGCTGATTTCAAGTATTCAAAATAAGACAATTTAGACATTTGAATCGAAGATGTCTCAATGGAAAATAGTCGATCCCAAAATACTGCCATTCATAAGTGGGCCATCTAAACAGGAGTC
This sequence comes from Antedon bifida, assembly GCF_963402885.1. NCBI lineage: Eukaryota > Metazoa > Echinodermata > Crinoidea > Comatulida > Antedonidae > Antedon > Antedon bifida. Next base: position 8,379,010 of record NC_136226.1, on the reverse strand, counting down.
ATAGAAAACGGTTCAATTCAATCATATATATATATATATAATCATATAATAGACCTACAAACGAATTTGTGGTTCTTTTCATCTTCAAATATGAGTTCCCACAATCACATGTTGATTATCACGGAACTAGTTGGTGTGGTGGCAGTATTCACATCTGATTTTGGTTTGACTGTTTGGATTTATTTCTTATATTATTTTATTTATTTATCTATTTAAAAAACATTTTTTTTAAATTATTATTTTTCTTTATGCTTTTTATTTATTTTTACAAGGAGGTGACTCAGTTCAATCAAGACTCGAACTGAACATCTTCTAACATTCACTCGCTATACTACTAGATGTCCACTACTTTTACGTGTTGCGTCAATCGTTACTTCTATAATGTGGATGCTTGATGATGCATACATGTGTAAATTATTGTGAACCAGGCATTTAGAGACGCGTTTTTCGCGTCATTGAATTAGGGGTATTCCTAACAAACATGATCTCAAGTTTAGATAACAATAATTTCTAATACGTTGTAATTAGGTCAAACGGTCACAGCACTTGCCATTTCTACGTGTATGCTGTGCTATTAAATTCCATATTGCCTGTTTTTATAGATTATATTGGCAGATTTATGTGTTTGTTTTGATAATTAGTGATGCGTTTAGACATTGAAGAATGCTTGCCTGTGAAATTGATCATACTTAAGTTTCATGTTGAGAAATCATCTTGATTGTAAACAAAACAACTACCGGCTAATAGTATAAACACACATTTTCCGTGTATATTAAAATAAATGTAACCAAATAGCCTATATAATAATACTGTTATATAATTCTTTACAGCTCAGCCACGGCGATTAAGATTGAATATTAATGGCCCAGATATTATTCTGTTGTAAACAAAACAGTCCTGTCGGCTAGATGAAAGTTCCATTGTATTTCAGTACAGATTCATTTTCAATATATTTCAATTAAAATTACTTTACAAAGATCTTCCAATTCGATTTGCTATATCAAATTAAAGATTTAGACCTCGTTTATACAGTAAACAGTGAGTGCCTGGAACTAAGCCTAGTCTATCTACACAACTGCAAATTGGAAAATCACGAGATACAATGTTAATTCTGTATAGTTCCTGGAATTAGTTAAAATAAAAAATAGCACATATAAAATACAATTTTATAAAACAAAGATAATAATACCATGGACCTATACATAATGTATACAGGTCCATGAAACAAATATGAAGCAACTTTAACGTTTAGATGTATACTTGAAGGCAAGAACAATATGACACACTCGCAGACTAATTAACAGGCTTGTAATTATTCTCAAATACTTTATATAAATTCAGACAAAATAAATAGTTTTAACATAGTATAACTCCGACTCCAAATAACGAGAGGCAAGCCATGATTCAACGTTTGATCTTTATTTGATCATCATAAGTTAGTTTTACTAATATTTAATTCACGAAATATAATTTAAATATCTATACATTACATAGAATGAATCATTAACGAATTGTAATTGCAATGTAACATATTTATAGGTACGACAGGTTTTGAGATGGACAATCAATTGACCAATCAAGAGTAATAAAATAAACAAACGACCAATCAAAATAAGTAGAAATGAAATAAACAATTGTCAGAATAAAAGCCTGGGAAAAACAACTGTCATATAAACAACAAGCTATTTGAAAAGAAACAATTCTATTGAAGCTTTGAAGACCATTATTCAACAATTCAACAAAAGAAGATTCCGGTGTAAATAACATCTACCAACCACTTCAGTATTTAATAATTGTAAATATGAATAAACAGTTCACAATGTGAACAGCCAGAACATTTAATTAAATCAAACAAGAAAATTAATTTGATGCCACATCTTTTGTAGAAATAAAATTTGAATTTTCATATACAAAGATATTTTTTTTTTGGTAAGAAAACGGTTTAACATTCTAAATAATAGTAATCTAATCCATATATATAATTATATATATAATTTATTTATCAACATATTAATTTTCAATGGAAACCCATACCAACACATTTGTTTACTGTGTTAAATTCAGAGTTCAAATAATGTCCAGTAGAAAGTTCATGCTGAGCTTTTGGTTAGGCCTGTCCATGCATGTTGCTACTGTATCAGAAATGGTACATGCATTATATTTGTTATAGAGCCTACTAATATAATATTTGAAGAGAGTATCTAAGGGTCAAAATTTCATTACCAAAAATTATTTTTAGTATTATTAGTAATATTAGTAGTGAATTTGGATCTTCTTTAATCCAAATAGATAATTCAATTAGCCCTGACCAAGATTTTTTTAAAGAACGAAATTTAATTGACTTATACTGGATTATGTAGGCCAACTCTTCATACTTCATTACATGGTTTTACGCATTATAGCCTACTTTTCAAAGGGCAATCAATCTAAATATCTACGTTGCAAAAAGGCGAAAAGTAATCGGGTGTTCAATTGCATATACATTACTTGTTTTTTTGTTAATAGATTGGATTATTGTAATAAAACAAACTGAAATTCACAGCTTAGATTATCACATTACACCATCTTCATGGTTGGCAACTCTGTTTATTATTTTTATTATTTATTATTATATTATTTTAATTTAAAAATAGGTTATCGGTTACAAAAACAGTGGTTATATCATGGACCTATTTATATTTTTCCATAGATTTTGACTTCAGTGAATTTGTGAAATCATCATGGGAAGTAAGTGAATCAACCAATCGTATGGTAGAACAAGACATCTTTCTACCAAATCCATGTAAAATAAGATGGGTCACGTTCTCAATATTAATCCTCAATTAACTTTTAACTGGAAAAATGTTGTAATAAGTCAAAATTATGAACATGGATTCATGAAGCTGTAATGAAAACCTCCCTGTAGAGTACCGTATATAATAATTGTAAATCAGGGCACTTCCTGGAAAAATATCTCCTAGGAATAAATAAATAACTTTTCAGCGATTAGTTTGAAATTCAGGGCTCGCACAAATACAATACACCTCTCAATAGCAAAGTTGCAAAATGGTAACAGGACAATGATAGCACACGTCTGTTACGTAAGACTGCATGAGTGAGTGAAGGTTGGGGGTTCTGGTTCATTAATGGTCGGTCTGAATAATAATGATACTCATTTTGTGAATTGTTTTTTCATGTTATGTAAATTCAAAGAATACGAATGTTTAGGATTGTTGGAAGACACAAATCACTACGTAATTAATTACAAGTTAAAAGAGACCGACGACCTGAGGTATAACGCTTGCGTGGACTCATCAAAAACACTTTCACCTGTATAAGGTTTCTTTTGTCACACATTACATAAACATCGGAAGTCATCTTCACTAAATAACTGTAAAAACAAGCTCATTAAGTAATGTATCGTGACTAGAAATAATAACATGAACAATTCGAGTTGTATAATTGTTATCAGGTATGCTGTATGCAAATAAACAATGAGTACTTTACAGTTTTGGATTGATGTTGCATAGTTCTTTAAGAAGAAACTTGAAGGGCAAATTGGGGTAAAAGGTACCTAACAATAGATTGTTTGATCATGGAGGAATTATTTAAATAATTAATTAAATCATGTCTCCTTGGTTTGATGATTTACTATTATATATATGCTACTGTAGTAAAAACAATTAACGTTCAATATTATAATGAAACTAACTTATTTTTCTGCTTTACACAGTAGAGTCTAATATAGGCTCATTTCGTTTGGAAGTTTGTTGTGATTTTGTACCACTTTTGAGGTATAAATCGCCTAAAAAAAATGTAGATGACCTCATATCATTAAGGAAGAACGAGAAACCACAATAATTGTTTTTAAACGGTGTAGGCCTACTGTACTCCCGACTGTTCTTCAATATTGTAGGCCGTTCGTGTTATTTTCTGGAGAGTAAACTCATAAAAAAGCCCATCTAGCCTAAATCAAGCAGGCTTATTTTTAAGCGGATGTGCAAATATTACTAATCTATATATCGGTAGGTTAGTATTGTATTGTAATCAGTTTATTCGTGAACGATTAGCCACGTTTAAATAAATTAAAAATCCATCCAAATCGGTTCTTGTAAACAAAATGGTCGGATCTACAATGTTTTGTTATGATCCAGTTCTGGTGTGCCCCGTTGTGAACTTGACCAACTTTCCAGCGGTCTCATCTTGACCTATTTGCCGCTTGGGGCGATTTTAACGAGATATTTTTAACAACCAACGAGTATAATATTACTCAAGATGAACCAATGGAGGAAATATGTACAACTAGGTCAAATTTAGTGGAGTACGGCACAACAGGGATGAGTTATTATCTCCATCAGATCCAGAGTCTTACTAATAGAGAGAACATACTAGGCCTACATGTATAGTGACTACATAACAAAACTAAATGTATTCTGAGCAGGATCAGACAATATATAAAAGTAATATTATTTTATGGTAATCTATTTAACGACATATTTATCCAAGAATACACAATCAGGTAAAACAAAACCTGTTACATTGTGGTCCTGTATTAAATACAAAATAAATTGGTTTGAGTTTTGTGAAAAGAAATGAGGTCGTAATACAGTCACACAGTAATTTCAGCAGAAACATGTCATCGAATTATTATCCGTATAATTATTATTACAGTTTATACCGTATTGATGATATGCAGCAGAAATGGGATCCATGAAACACAACGAGCGGAATCTATTTATGTTGATATTTGTTTTGTCGTATTTATTACAGATTTGGCAACGCAGAAGTGGGAACATAGTATATACAAAAATAGAATAAACTAGAGATTAAAATTAACAAGAAAAAAAATCACTTCATATCTCAATGAATCAAAATTAATTGACTTCTATATACATATTTTGTATTGAATGAATCGAAGAAAATTGTAGTTTTTATTGTTCCGTCAAAGGAAAACGTCCTGTTTTCGGTATTTTACAATTGGTCTTTAATAGGCTAACAAAAATTGGAAATTTAACCAAAGATGATATTCTATATATATAATTGACTGTCATGTTTATCAAACTCGAGTATTTGATTTTGTCCTTGAAAATCGTGACGTTATTATTACAACTTTTTCCTATCAGTTTCCATCCGGTATTTTAAAATAATTGAAATTAGAGGGCGGCAAATTCATTTAATCGTTCAAATAGAATTCAATGTTGAATTTTGTTATTTCTGTAAAGCTATGTACTATCAAACTTCATGTGACAAAACAATGTGATGTGCCCATTTATGGACATGATGATGTCATATCAATACCATATTTAAGCATATCACTGCCATATTTGGGCACATCACACTTTTTTGGCTCATAAAGTTTGATAGTGTAGACAGAGCTTTACAGACATTTCTAGATGCATTTATACAATGTTCATGGACTTGATTCTATCCAGAGTATTCTCCAGATATTATTCGAACCATCAGAATGAAGACAGGGGCTTGCTTATGGAAAATTAATAACCTGTTTTTTATGTCTTTAACCAATCATATTAATATTCAGAAAGCAGACAGTTCAAAACAATACACATCCTACCAGGAGCAAGCATGAACCCAAAAGAATAACCCTTAAAAAATCCTTAACACCAATAATAAAATCAATCTATGCACATTTGGCCAATAATCGCTCTGGTGGGAGAAGTCTTGTTCAGCGTTCGTGATGAACACCACTAAAACAGGCCTATACAAAAATACATTTTATGTAAATAAAAAAAAAATACATATTTGTATTTTTCTTTGGATAAACCATGAATGTAGGCAGGCTACACATATTATGAAAAACTGATGTTATAAACAACTCGAAGATTGGGAATAGTTCCTTCTAAAAATTGTAGCAGAATTAATAGGGATGGAATCATGAAACAATACTATAATCAGAACTGTACAATACAATACAAGAAAGTGCTTAAGTTCTTGTTTTGTATCCGTAAGGTGTTCGTTCATTGACCGGACGACAAGCTCAGGTGAACAATAGGTCACCATTGTAGTATTTCCTGCAGGTAAAAAAGGCGGGAATATTTGAGGAAACTATTCAGACGTTTGATCAAAATTAAATATGGTAAATTGGAAGATATGTGAAGTTTGACCCGACCGCATTTTGATCCGGTTTATGACGTACTTCCATATTTACTACCGTTTCCAAGTAAGGCCTAATAGGTTGACGACCGAATTTACAAATAAGGTCATGATTTATTGTTTCTTATAATACAGCATTATTCAATAACGATGGTAGTAAAAATACAATGCTATTTGTTTCTTATTATGAAATAGTACGAGTGTAACTTTAAATAAAGACTATTATTATTTGGAAAACACTCGTGCTATTATTAACATTATTCAGTGGATGGGAATGGTATAATGTTGAGCATGCTATGGTTAAAAAACAACTTGAGTCTTGGCACAAAATGACTGGTTCTTTACGAAAGATGTATCATACTATAAGCCTACTATAGTTATACATGGATATGCCTCTTTTGGGTGTGTAAAATAGCTGGCTAGCAATACAGATACCATGGATAAACATAAATAAGTAAACACATTAAACAAAACCAACAATCAAACAATACAGGTATAATTAGTACGAACAGGGTACGAAGACAAATAGGGATGTCACCACAAGCGCGAACACCATCATCTTATTATTGCACGCGGGTAGAGGAATGCTGTCTTGGCCCAGTCTGGCAAATTTTGTAATCTGTTTAGAGCTCATTAATTGCACTATTTTTGTCTGGCTCGTGCCCATTGATTAAAACAATGATCATCGAACATTCTTTTCTTCAGCACACGCGACCGGTTTAAAGATTATGTTTGGGCCACGCGCCGAGTTATTGATCACGGCTTAAAATATTTGAAAGAAACGATAACGAAGCCCCTTAAAGAGTCCCATTAACAAGAAATGCCTTTATGTGTTATCAATCATGTTTTTTTGTTTTTCCCCCATCTCTACCAGTATATGCATTCTTCCGGTACACACCCGTAAAAACGATTGTTGTACGGATTAACCATTCAATTGTAGGTACCCTAACTAGTTTCCGTGACTTAACAAGACCAAAGAGATAACAAGTATGTTATCAACTGTAGACAAAATTAATTATTTTCTTTTTACAATTCAGCAGATATACATGTGATATATATATGTGACTATTGCACCATGGAGGAAATCATCCATGACTGTACCGAGGTCAAGCAGTAAGAATCGAAAGAAAACGATACCATACATTATTTACTAAAGACAGTTAGGCATGTACTTGATGATAATTATCATATTGAAAATGGGTATCAGGAAGTAAAAGGTAAAAATTATCCTATTCAACTTAAAAAGGTAAATGTACATGTGTGAACCTTATATACAATACAGCAATACGTAAAAGAAGGGAAAACACCAAATGTCTCCACAGCACTTTCGTTGAATGTAAATCTCTGTAATAATTACCCAAACGAAACCGGAAAATTGTATTACTTTAAGCACGTATTCAAGCTTAGCTCTTCAAACTGACGTGTAGATTCGTATAAACTAGGCCTAGCCAGGTGTTGAATTTAATATATTGGAAATAAAATGCTGGGCGTTGGTTTAGGATGTTCAATGTGTAAAATTAAAGAACGATAATCGCAGTTTAAGCTAAATAATGGGTAGTATGGCGTGGCTAGATTAACCGGTAAGCCCGAATCCGTTAATAACAATTAGTAAATACAATCGTTACATCCTTCTGTTATCTGTTCAGTTGCCATGGTAAGAAGGTTACGCGCCCTACTTTTGGGATATTGTTGGAAGGCTGCTGTATCCGTATTTCGTTTCAAATGTAGTTTTAACTGTCACTTGGCCTATAGATTGTTTGTCTATCAATGGAGTTATACTATAAGGTCTACATTCCTTTTTAGATGAAAGAATAATGATTTGTGTCTACCTAATATTCATTATGTGGGCCTGTCAACTTTAATGATGACAGTGATCGACACAATAACCACATTTTTTCTTTTAACTATAGGCCTAGATTTAAATGTTTTAATATGTTTTATTCGTATCGAAAGTCTACGTATAGGCCTACAAGCATATCAAAATTCAGGTTTTATGTTTATTAGGATATACAATAGGTTTAGTTCAAAAACAACCCTGACAAACATTTTTTTAATAATATTTATTGCAAAGTGGAAAACCTCATTATCAATAGGCTATAAACCTCCAACTATAATGTTCATTGTGAAGAAACGAAATATGTGGTATGGGTGTTTCCCTTTGAATAAGTTACACAACGTCGGGTATTTCCCTTTTAATAATACGGCGTATTCATGCCACCAAAAATAGGTCATAAGGAAGCACGATTTGATCTTGTGATAAATCTGCATCATGAAGAAGCGGCGTGGACATATCATAAATGGACATATCATAAATGGGCAGATTAAGCGGATAAAGAGCGACATTACTCCTAATCCTTCAATATTATAATACAGTACCGGTATGCTAGCTATAGGCCTAACTTGTTAAAGACATGTGTAGCCTATAAAACAGTATATTAATGTCATTATTTATAATAATAATATAGACAGTTAGGCCAGGGAGGTGAAAAACCTCCCTGGTTAGGCCTACCTGTAACGGATCTAGAATATGGATCAAAGGAGGGGAGGCTGGTGACACAATGGAACAACACAATGACATTATTGGCTATTCAATGTTTAAGTAAATATAATTGTGACTCACCTCACAACTCCTTCAAATATAAATACTTTACATTATTTCCCTATATTGAATTTCGCATTGAACACCTATTTCAAATAAATACTTTAATTCTTCGTCTTTATTATACCTAGGCCTATATTAAAGAAAATCAATACAGTAGAGTTTACAATAATATTTATATCCTAGGCCTACTTTTGATAATGTTGTTAAAGCTGATAATGTATTGCCTAAAAAGATACCAAGTAAAGCTCAGACTTTCCCCATTCAACTGGACCCCCCACATAGAAGATAACCACCCCATACGTTCGATGTTCTTCATTGCATTAATGCATTGGTACATTATTATGTGACGATAATAAACCAATTCCACGTAAAGTTAAACATTACAAGTTCATGTCAATCAAGATTAGCAGTTAGGCCTATTATAGATAGCAAACGGTAACCTTTGATTTATGATTTTACAAAATATCATTTATCTCATATCACATTCACATTAATTCAGCAATATATATTTACATTATAGGGCCTATACAATATTGCAGGTATTTTACAGTGAAAAGTTTATTTTCATAGTCGTAAAATATCACAAAGAAAATCATTCATCTACCGATGTACTGTGATCGGCATGCTGTTAATAAAAACAGACTTTTTTTATCATTTACATAAAACCATAGAGATTATGATATCACTGAACAAAAGTACAGTATATAAATAATAAATAAATTTATTTTATTAATGTCAAGTCAAATATTTATTCTAACCTTGCTAAGTTCATTTACTTTGCTTATAAAAAGAGAAAGCATTATTTAATTACGCACACATAAGTTTAAGTTTATTGTATTGTTTATATTTATATTTATGTATTCGGGCCAATGGCCTATGTATAATAAATATCATATGGCCTATGTATAATAAATATCCTAGGCAATGCTCCTAGGAAAGAAAGTACAAACATTTCTAAAATTAAAGTATATTGCACGACAATTCAAGTATTAGGCCTATGGAGTGAAGGTTAAAGCCCCCTTCCCTACGTTTTTTAGATCTAATTTAAGATCACAAACTATATTTAATGTAAAAATAATACTATATGGTCCTATTGCGATAACTTTTTTCGTCTTTAAACGGTTAAAAATGTGAAAAATAAGTCGATTCTAATAATTATAGCGGCCCGCTATAAAGCCCAAAATGCATTGCGCGCGGATTGATATTTTTGTTTTTCACCTGTAATTCGCCCACTTTTCAATCGATCGTGAGGCCAAAACAAATGGAAGACTCCTAACTTTTCAGCGAAAATACCGGGTTTTCCCCAATTTGTATCAACGGAGTCTGGCAAAAATAGAAAGGCAATTAATGCAGCAACTATACAACGTCAGGCTAGGTATAAAGCTAGCGTACGATGTTCGTACGTTACCGATGTTTACCAGCTAGGCCTACAAAACTAAGCCTAGCTAGGCTAGGCCTAAGACCGTCCACGAGAGGTCGATCGCCGCGAGCTACTTAGGTAGTGCATTGTTTCTCACTTTTTATCATAATTTACCATAAAACGTACATTTAAGACAAGGAATGACATGGTTTAATGTTTTTAAAGTGATATATATGTATTATTTTCCAAAAAACGTCCAAAATTGCAGGGAAGGGGTCTTTAATGATATAGACTGTTTTAGCATTATCAATTTTGGTTGAATTATTATGCACAGTCATTTGTCATTTGTCTAGCTAATCATAGGGCGCTAATTAATATGGGCTCAAATTCTTAATTTTATTGCCCATTTAGCGAAGTAAACCAATGTTTTGACACGTAATTTGAGTGAGGTATTTGAATAGGTTTGTATTACCTATAGATATAGGATATAATAGTTAGGCCTAAAATTACTATTGGAGTGTATTATAGTTAGTTAAAATATTCAATATAAATTTCTAAATATAATTTTTAAATATAAATTATATGTAAGGAGCTTATGAACTTATAAAGCAACATGTTAAAAAGGGCTTGATTGCCAATTAATTCAGGAAAAATAGGGCCTACTTATTTACTAACCGGTATAAAAGTAGCAAACGAAATAATAAAGTAACGGATCAGGTACACAGGGTCTAATAATAATTTATTTGGAGTACACTTTTACAATGGCACTCAAGAGGAATGTGCATCTAAAAGAAAGAACAATAAAATACACAAAAAAACATTGTTTACGCACACATGTGGACTGTGTGCTTCAGATGGTCGTGATGGAGAGCTTACAATTACAGTCGGCCTATATTATAATAATTAGGAATTATACTATACCCCTTTTCTATTTTATTGATCTTTTCTTAAAGTTTTAAACGTTCTTATGCAAGCTTCTTAAATTCGCACGTGCCAATTAATTGATTTACCTTTCTCATCTACTTACTTAAGAATAAAGTCTGCTTCTCAAAAATGGCGCGAAGATTTTCTGACTTTGCAACAAAGAAAATACCACAGACTATGAACAGGTTGCACGAAATACGCCATCATGGGGTAAAATACAAACACATTGTCTGAAGTGTTAATCCACTTTCGACAAAGAAAATGTATTCGGCGTTGTCACGATTTTCAATGCGTCATTACGTGAAACAATACTTCTTTTCTTTTAATTTTCTAAAACACTTGAGTTAGGCCTACCAACAACAGATGTCACTTTTCGGTTTTCTGTGTTTACTCTCTTGCTTTCCAAAGTGGATGACCGTTTGCCCTAAAAAAATAATGTGAAAACTAAACAGGCCTAATATATTTGACCATATTATTATCCATCGCGTCAAAAATAGTTTAAAAACTATCTGAATTTAGATTAAATCATTCTTTTCTTTTAACATCAATTTTCTTCCTAATTTTCTTTCTGTGTGTAATTTTGTGACAGCCTTTTTATTATGAAACCTTCTCATTTGACCAGAGAGGTGTGATTTTACAACTCTCTGATTTGACAATTTAGTGCAACTAAAAAATATCCCAGACTGTAAGGCGACATTTGACTGGACGGCGAGGCGGATACTGGTCAGTGTTAAGTCTAGACGATGGTCAGATGTTTTTACCATAGCAGGTTTTGGTAACCGCCAGACGATGGTGAGACGTTTTTATCAACTGTTATCAGGGTAATGTCAAAAGTGAATTCCGAACATAATTTTGATGAGAAACTGGTTGGTTTAAAAAAAGCAAGAAGAAAACATAAATGAACATATAATAGAAAAGAACGAGTGTACATTTAGAAAAACCAAAAACAATGCAAGCGCGCATCACATGTCTTTTTTAATAGGCCTAATGTAGGTCTATGGTCGGGCCTACGATACGTATTTTATTGTAATCATAATTATTATAATTGATGTCAATGATGGACGAGAATATTCTGTTTGGTCTCATGCCTATAACTTGTTCCTTGTAAATACTTTAAAAAAGTTTCTGAATAAATATTATTATAATTACACAATTTTTATAGAATGTATATCTTTCGACATCAGGCATGCTCTATATACTACTGTCCTATATGGTATTAGAACAGACCAATTGCATTTTGCTAAATAATTATTAATTAATACTTTAACTTAACGTTTTAAGTTAGATTCACTTTCGTTAATTAATTAGGCCTACTTCTGCTTTTTTTAAATATAATAATGAAATCTAGCATAGAGGGCGACATACGTACAACCAATCAGATGAATTTCATTCTTTCGACGTATGTGTGGTATTGTACATGGTTCGTTCTCCTTCCTCCTTCATACTAGGTTTTTGATTCGTTTATTATTTAATTATCTAAACTGATTATCGTCAATTTCGTTTCGTGTTGTTTTCATTTGTGTTTTCTATAGCTTTTTTAGTTAAATTATAGGCCTATATGTTCATTTTTTCGTTAATATTATCGCCGTTGCTAAAGATACAATGCAATAACCTATTTGATTAACATCCACATTACATAGCGCCCTCTATAATTACCGTACTTTTAGTTTTTAAAAGTATGGATACGGTACCGTATCTTTAGACATAACGTAATACTATTGCCCTGGCCATTCGTTGATAAGATATATTATTAGCCTAATTGTAATAATATCCAACGACATAGGCCTACAAGTAACAATTTTAATTAAGAAAACACATTTTTGTTCATTTAAATAATCTGCCCAATGTTGCATAAAAATTGTCATCTCACCGGAAAACCTTTTCATACATACAAACAGGTACTGCCACACCAACGAGTAAAATAAAGCATAAATTATGATAATTAGTTATGACGTAACGTATGTCCATTCCCTACCTCTCTATTCTGCTGCTGTAGACGTTTGTATTTTAAATCTAGGCCAGGCCTCCATGATCTCCCAAGCGTAGGCTATTACCACCACATAGCCCATACAAGCATTTTTAACCCACAGTAACATGGCTTTAGTCTTCGAATGAGACATCTTCTCTACCTGGCCTAGGCTATAGCAGCTAGGCATAGACCTTAGTACCCCAGGACTAGTGTAGACAATTGGATATTAATTAGATGAGCATCGTTTAGATAATCACAATGCTAAATACAAGAAAGACATTTAATAATCAATTGATGTTGAAACTTACAATTCAAAGTTCCTTGTCTAACGTGTAGGCCCTAGCTAAGTGTGTTGCGATTGTGGTTGTGGTATTAAGTTACCAGCCGCCGGTCGTGAGTGATGTTGTATTCAAATGCCCCGCGCGCCGTTAGTTTAGTGCACGTGGTGGTGAATATTGTTTTTGATTGGTCAGTAGTTCATTGATTTATCGGCCACGATACGCGATGATTTTTTCCTGATTGAGATGACGCACATGCGTCCATCGTTCCTCAATCGTCAGTGCAACATGACGAAAATAGATATTGACTATACGGTATATAAAAGATTTTAAAAACGCAACAATGATACCAATAAGAACGATAATATACTCATTATTTGTTAATTTCAGTTAATTTTTCTCTTTTTCTAATTCAAAGTAATGTATTATTTGGAAATTAATTTGCATAAATCTGTTATAAAATTTTAATATCTTTTAACATATCAGATTTGTAGTAAATTAAATTTCTTTCAAGATTGCAATATGTACATAAATAATTAGTGCGATAAAACCTTTTTATTTACAAAAGAAAATACTCTATTATATACTGTATGCCTATGTAAAATGCTTTTATATATTCGCTGCTGACGATGACAATAATTTAAAAAGTGCCCTCTATAGTTCAACACTGCATAAACTTTCAACTACTGTATCATTCATTCCATAGTTTCGTATCCTCGTTTTTCTTGGTATTCCATGGAAGTTAATTTTGTTTGTTGAGGGTCTTCGCGTGACGGATAAAAACACGTAGCCTCGCAAATGATTCTGAAATGAGAATTATAATTTAATTATTAAATATTATCATCGTTAGTTAAAATGGTAGCAGTTTAAAATACAAAGATTTCCCATTCTAACTTCAAATACACGGCAATGTAACAAATACCGGGTACATGGTTAGCTAGTCTGGGTTACAATAATATTAGTAAAAAGATAAATATTTTGGCACATATGGCGTTTCATACGTATACTGCTTGTGTTTGCTCAGATAACAATCGAAATAAAAAAATAAATAAATAAAGACTTGGGGCAAGTCTAATGGTGACATACAATTTATTATTGACCATTTTCAAATTCCGAATAGAAATACTTTAAAAAAAATAGAATATATAATAGAAATATTTTAAACATAGGCCCAGAGTATAAGTAGGCCTATGGAAAGTTCTTACTTGATTCCGTACAATAGCAACAATACAGCTAGCACTAGTCCTACAATGTCATCAAGGTAGTAAACATCGTTATCTATCGTAAAAGCTATAGAGCTAATGATAATTGTGAAAGCTGTAACTCCACATGCCAGAGAACTGTACCCTGTGTATACAAATAACACTGTATTTAATAATCTGAGATGGATTTAGGATTATAACGTCTTTAAAAAAAAACTGGTTGAATTTTAATGAATTCTAATTATCCAATCTTATTTTATTTATAAATATAATGATTGTAATAAAGATTATTTGAAAGTTTGAAATAACATGTATAGATAGATCAAGTAATTGAATCTGTGACGGTTATCAATCGTAAATTTAAAAAATGTAATACAATTCATGAATATTCATTTTAAAAATAAATAAAATAAAGTAATTTAAATTGTATTTTATAATATATAAATTATAGTCTATCCTTCTATATTTTTTTTATGTTGTTAATCAAATGTTTAGATGTTCATTTAATAATAACAGGCTTCCCAGCTTAAAGGGTTATCCTCTGCTATACCATAATAGTATAATTATTTAGTTTCTGTATGATTTTGATAATTTCAAATTATAATGTAATGTATTGTGTATATTATGGATAGCAATAAATATTACAAACAAACAAACACAATTCATATTGAGATACAGATTTTCATAATAACATTACTACTATACATTCTATTTAAAATTAAACTCACCATCAGCTCGTACACTCTTACTATCCAACTTATTTGCGACGTATAATTTTGCTATAAATAATGACAATGAAAAGAAGGTTGCAAAACCGGCTAAAGTGTATAATCCTACGCTCTGAAAAAAAGGAAAGAATTTAAGTAGGCCTACTGTACAGCAAGTTTAAAAAAAAAATGATATATGATTGATTATGTCATTGTCTGAAATGTCTAAAAACAACAGTTAATGGAAAGATTTAGTACACAACAACACAACCTCTGAAATTGACTGACGATTTGTTCTGACCGATTTTCATATTCATTGATTTGGTCTATATGAAATGATATTATTATAATTGCTAATGTAGATCGCACCAAAACCTATGTCAAAAGCTCTGCGCACACTATCAAACTTGATGTGACAAAAATGTTATGTGCCCATATATTAAGGACCCATATCTCATAGCTGTATATTTTTGCCGTTGTGACAATAAAGTTTTATCGTATATATGGACATGCTGATGTAATTTCACTACTATATTTGGGCATATCACTACCATATATGACCACATCACACTTTGTCAAACTAGTTTGATAGTGTAGACAGAGCTTTATTTACCGTGTCCAGCACTTCGTCATCAATAAGAAACTTGACGGACTTGCTAGCGACTGACGTTGACGCAAGTATGAAAAGAATACCTAAAATAAACAGTGCTCTAAAAAATAATGAATACAAAAACAGTAAATTAATGAAAAAATAATTAAAAAACAATTAATGCGATGATTTCTGAACGTTAAGCTTGGTTCCCACTAGCACGCAACGTAAGGACGTAAGCCGCAACGCAAGCGAATTGACCAATCAAAGGCTTATTCCAACTGTTGCTTGTGATTGGTGTATTGGTTTGCGTTGCGGCTTACGTCCTTGCGTTGCAAACCAAGCTTTAGGAGCTCATTGCTGTAAGGCGTTGTATTATTAGTATGTTACTTTCCTTATCCTCTTATATTTTTCAAACAGGTAGGCCTACTCATACGGCGGAGTAGACTGACTTGTTCCTTTCGGGAATCGAAGCCGGGGTTTTCGATATGATAATCCTAAACTCCTAACCACTCAGCTACTGCATACTGGCCTTGCAGCCAGTCTCCAAATATTTACCACGTGTTTTGCAGATAACAGAGTGCATCTGTTGTGCTTTGGCCCAGACCCTGTTCTGTTTACTATATATGCAATACCTGAATACATTCTCAAACATACATTTTCTCTTTCTTCGCAGACTGTGAGTTGTTAGATCCACAAAACCTCCAAATTACAACCAGTGAAGTTCCGACATCCAGAAAACAATCAAACTGAAATGTATAATATTGAACATGCATGTTAGGCCTACATAACTATATTGATTTATATTTAAAGCTAAAGCTCTGTCTACACTATCAAACTAGTTTGACAAAAAAAAGTGTGATATGCCTAAATATGGTTGTGATATGCCAAAATATGGCAGTGACATGACATCATCATGTCCATATATGGGCACATCACATTTTTTTGTCACAGAAAGTTTGATAGTGTAGGCACAGCTTTATGTTTGCAAATTCATGGTCAAATCTAAACAGACTAAAACTTACCCCAAAACCATAGGCAGCAGCACTATTAGTTGTCGATGAAACATCTTAAAGAAACATAAAACAAATATTTTGTTTTCAATATAAAATTAATGTTATTTTATAATTATTTTTTTGTCCAGGCAAGTCTCTTATTTTCAGTCGTTGTCATGATCATAACGTCATAAATAAATCAATAAAAAAGTAATAAATAAAACGTCCTGTTCGTCGTCGACATCATCCATGTACAGAGGTATTTGTCATTTTCATTGGTCGTATCAGCATTAATAATGTTCCTATTGATCGCCTTACCCCTAACTACCATTACATATAGTGTTGTTAAAGTATACCATTCATCGTACTTACAGAAACTACAACTTCCAAGAACGATCAGGCAGATGACAGAGGTAATGGCCAGTCCTAGAGCTGTAGATTCCCATTTTTGTCTTACTAGCCTATTAAGTTGTTCCTCTTTTTTTTGTTCTATATAAAAAAAAACCAATAATAATGTTTCTGCTTGTATCCTCTATTTTTTTTTATTTATGAATAAAACAGGAGTTCTTAAACTAATGTTTTTGATCGTACCAAACAATCCTTAATAAAGTAAAGTGCTATATAGATTCAGATTCATACACATTTATTCAGTTATAACTGGGGCCCGCACTAGGCAAGCAATAGCAATAGATTGTCTCATGAGGGCCCCTACAATACAAATATGCAAAATACATAAAAAGAAATACTGTATAAAACAATAAAAAATAAAATAAGTCAAAAAACGAAAGAGATAAAATATTGAACATCAAAAGTAAGTTGTTTAAATGGCTAATAGGAAACGTTTTACAGATTTTTTGAAAGTAATTAAAGGTACAGAAAGTTTTATTTTAACAGGGAGATCGTTCCAAAGTTTAGGTCCAGGTATTGAAATAAAAAATTGATTTCTAGTTAATCTGCTGTATGGAGGAGACAAAGTTTACCAAAACAACGAACATGGTGGTTTGTGGCAAAATTAGTTTGCCGTTAGGTTTATAGCTTAGGTTTAGGCCTATATTTAACATTTTTCTTTTGTTTTGTCAAAACCTGATTTATGTGCCCGTAAATTGATAGAAACGATTATTATATAATGTGATATTATTCCTTTGGCGTATGTATGATGACTATATTCCTGCATACATTTATACATTTTTGTTCAAACTTTGTTTCCATTTGGACGCACGAAAGGACGTAAGCGCAACGCAGGTTAGTTGACCAATGGCACGCTACAGATTCGTCGCTTGTCATTGGTCAACTCGTTTGTTTGTGCTTACGTCGTCCGTTCGTTGCGTCCTAGTGCAGAGAACTAAGCTTAAGATAGGACGCAACGGAATTTGACAAAAGTTTTGGACTATCAGAACTGTCGCTTTGTCGTTGGTCAACTCGCTTGCGTTGCGCGTACGCCATTGCGTTGCGTTCTTGTGGGAACCAAGCTTAAAGATGATTA
The DNA here is from genome assembly GCF_963402885.1 of Antedon bifida. Lineage (NCBI taxonomy): Eukaryota > Metazoa > Echinodermata > Crinoidea > Comatulida > Antedonidae > Antedon > Antedon bifida. The sequence continues at coordinate 8,360,811 of NC_136226.1, read as the reverse complement.
CACGACGCATTGTTACAGTGTTTTATCTACAAATTTCAAAGTTTTGGACTATCAGAACTGTCGCTTTGTCGTTGGTCAACTCGCTTGCGTTGCGCGTACGCCATTGCGTTGCGTTCTTGTGGGAACCAAGCTTAAAGATGATTGCACGACGCATTGTTACAGTGTTTTATCCAACAGGTCAATTCTATAATATATTATTGTATTCACATGCTATTTTACAACAGAACTCCTTATACCAGCTTATTTATTATGGCCTTATTTGAATAACAAGAAACAACATATTGCTTCTATCACTATGAAGATGAGCGTAAATATATTTAAATATGTACTGTATAATAAACAGTGACTAAATAGATTTATTTTGTTTTGTCTAAATATTTACCGGGAAAAATTAGGCCCCTACTAAAAAATTACAATGTTGCAGGTAGTGACTGGAATAAACCGATGAAGGGTGAAATTACCCTGATTAAACTAAGCAAAAATATACATTAAAACGAAAGAAGCGTGAAAAAAAAACACTCCTTCGTCAGGCATAATGAGAGCAAGGCAGACAGTAGGCCAATATGGACAGAGACGCTAAACCCACCACCCGGTGATATACAGTAAATTAAATAATTAGTTTATAAACGGTGAAGATGGAGGAAGTCTGTGAGAATGTGAAAAGCATAGACCCAACTGATTCGAACCCGGATAGATCACATCCTCATTACGTACGCGCGTGTTCAGGTTTATACCGCCGAGTTTCCTCTCGTGTCACGGCCATATCATGATGTTTCTATCATCAAAGATATCGTTGTTCATTTGCAATCAAGATGATAACATTTTATTGGCGTTTACCATATTGGCAGCATAAACCATGGTACTGGTATTAAAACACATGAACCGTGGTGTTGACTATGATGAATAATACAATAATAACCAAAAGTGTATGTTATCCTTAATGGCTGCAATTACTAAGCAATTTGTACAGCAATAGGTCTATCATCACAAATATTATATGAATCAACGTACTTGCTATAATACCCAAGAGATCGGCGACAAACCGTCATAATGATCTTTTAATACACATTGCATTTGCAGTTTTTATTATTATTATAGATGGTTATGTTTGTATTTTAATTAGTGTGGGCCTAAAATATAAAAACAACACGTTATGTGCACATTTAAAACCTCCAAGAGAAAGGGCTATAGCAGATTATAATGTTAAACAAAATAATGAATTAATATAATCCTTAAAATGACCTAATGGAGCCATGTTGTTTTTGAGATTCTTAAAATAAGAGAGAGGCCTATAGGCCTACATGTCTTTCTAAAAGATTATTAACGTTTAAATTAACTTTTGTGAAATAATCGGTCTGCATACGCCTCAGAATGTTTAAAAAATGAATTAATAATAAATTTAATCCTGAAAAATATAACCTAATTGAGCCATATTTAGAGTGTTAAAATAAAAGGACTAACAATATTAATATCTTTCATATCCGACATTATTTCAATCACCATGGCACGGGACGCCCGGCACGGGACGTCCGGCGCCGGCAAGTAAAAATAAATTTAACGGGGATTTGTAATTTCATTAGGCATACAAACGCTTGTAATTACATTCTTACAAACAATTAATAATAATTAAAAATAATAGCACAGACAGAGCATGGATGGCCAACCAAAGAAACACCTTAAAAACATCTGTTAAAGCATCTGGTATTATTGAACGAACGACAATAGGAAAGTGTTATCTGTTATTTACTAAGTATTTTACTGAACAAATAATTTAGTAATGTCGACAACGAGTATGTTAAAGCACAAACTACTAACCTTCAACATTCATCTGCAGTGCGGTAGTGGATTGGTATGTGTATGGCTCAGAGTAGCAGGAATCTGCTGGGTATTTTTCCCCATTTGAATCTAAGTGACCATACCCGTTCATAGCATACGTTGGTTAGAGGCGTATAAATTGATGTACAGTCAATATGATCACTGCTAGTGCCGTTACAACGAATCTACAACAACAGATGTGTTTTATCGTTTTCAGTCGTACTACTATTTAACCACTGTCATCAGTGTGTATCACCAATCAAATGTTTCAAACTTGACTGAATGTCCAGACATCTCAGAATGAATGAACAGTAGTATCATATTATAACTAATTATATAAATTAGAAAATAAGGGTAGGTTGATTTTACATCGAATACATTTGTCGTACCCGCACAATTTTTTGTAAAAAACTTAATATATGCGTCAACAGCGCCAAAAGGTTTCATCAAAGTTATGGTACACACAAACGAACGAGTTTCCTTTTATGGACCATCAACATTATCGAAATGAATATTGAAATCGCCGTAATATAATAATGTCGCACTTTGTAATAACTGACATGCCGCACTTTGTAATAATTGCTGTCACACTTTGTAATAACGACCTGTCGCACTATGTAATAACTGAGCTATCGCACTAATAATATCTGACATGACATTGTCGCACTTTGTAATAATATGTCGCACTTTGTAATAATATGTCGCACTTTGTAATAACTGAGCTGTCGCACTAATAACAACTGACATGGCATTGTTGCAGTTTATAATAGTATAATAATTCGAACTTTAATAAAAACTGAACTAAAACATGTTATTACAGTTTGACAGCTCATGTTAGGCCTATTACAAATTGGAACATGTATTATCAAGTGCGACGCCACAGACGTGCTTATTGCGCCTTATCAAATGTAAAGTATTGCGATATCTAAAAAATACAAATGTGTCATGTTCAATGTTCTACCCATTTTTGCCTGTATAGGCTAAATAATATAAGCTTCATTGGCCTACATTATGTTTAAAGCATTGGTTTGACATTTGCCTTATATAGTAGTAAATCTGATTATTCTACCTACTACTATCTACTATAGTAGTAAACTAATTTATACCGGTAGGTTTCGGCTATCAACTATTATGATATGAGATAATTTTGTTTAATTACTTGAACTTATGTAAATAATCAATTGAACAGGTAAATTTAAGATATTTATGATATGTAACAGCGTTATTGCAAAATAATGTGTATGCGATTATTCGGATCAGGGTTACATTCGCGTTAGCCTACACATGCAAGAACAGTCGGGTATTGCGTTTCCCGTAAAATAATCTGCCCCTAAAGCGTGGTTCCAACTAGAACGCAACGCAGCGACGTATCGACGCAAAGTGCTGTATTGCGTAATCACAAGTGGGAACCGACGACGCAACAGTGCTGAAAAAATCACAGGTTTGATTTCACGCAGGCGCGGGGGCAAACACAATTATTGGAAGGGCATTTCTTACGTTGCGTAGTTTGCGTCACTAGTGGGAACCAAGCGAGAATAAATACGTGTAGAGCCCTTTACTTTGTATCATTTGTTATTTGTATGACCAAGAGAAATAATTAGATGGTACTATGACATCATGCGATTCTTAAATTTGTATTATTAGTACGTAACGAAACCGATTATCTTTTATGTAAACATTTTGAAATAGAGAATATCAAAATATCTTATTGTAGAAAGAGGAACTGAGATTCACGTAAGCCGTCACGTGATACCGTTAATACGTTTCGATTGAATGTGTCTTCTTTCTTTCTTTAATTTCTTTGCTGTTAATAGTTATTGAACATTGCAACATAGTTCTATAAATAAACGATTATTTAACGAATTGTGAAAATAGTTAACATGACATTTGATCGTAAAATATAATTGCCTATACTTTGCCAACATTATAGATTTCAACACGAGATTAAAGTCATACTAGGAACGGACAGGAAGGCACGCCTTTTCCCTTTCAAATGCACCATTACTAGCTCACTCCATGTATACGTACTAAAATACCAATGTATTGATTGTTGATTGCAATAAAATGAGTTTTATTTATCTTTCACCGTTTGGTGAGGCCCATATGTGGGGAATGATCAGGTTGACTAGGGTGCTCACCTGAGGCGCTAAGCAAGGGAAGGGGTGTCAATTCTGTACGCAAGAAACGCAATGTTTAGCTTCACATGTGAATAAAATAAACTGTGATCTCACATCGTTATAATATAAATACCAAAAGTATATTTGAACAAGTAGGCCTAAGTCTTAAGATACTCAAATTGCATTAGGTTCTGTGGTACCGGATCGCTGAGCTTTACGATATAGCCCTGTCCCTTACTATTTAAAATCCCTTAATCCGGCACTGTTTTCATGTCAATTGGTAGGCAAACGTAGAAAAAACGTATTTAGTAACCTACCTAGACCTTCATCTATTAGACGTACACCGCAGACCGGTGCTCATAGAAAAATCTTTGGAAAATCAGCTACACAACAATACACAGGCTACTTCCTCGATACACCATGTACATTATACTTAATAACGGAAGTTTACGATTCAACGTATCTGATCATGTTAGGCCAAAACATGTAATAATATAAAAGGTGCCGGTTTCAAAGAGATACAATAAAGACATAAATCTAAAACATAAATGAAAGGTGATTGATTTATACAACTTATATAAACAAATGCTGGTATATGTAAAATAGTTATTTTTGTAATGGATTTGGAACTGCATTACTAAAAAGATTAGGAAGAAACACGTGAGGCAATTAAAACGTTCGAAAGATCGAAACTACGAATTGTAAAGTCATTGAAAACCATTCAATTCAAAATATTGGCACTATGAATAAAACAGAATAGTAATGTATTTTATGGAATCAAATTTAGTACTACATCATTTAAACACAAATACATAACATTTTTTATTTATATGTATTATTTAAAGAAGGCAGTGGTCCCTAGTCTTTAAGGACTGGTTACTTATATAGAGGCAAATGTTTAATTTTTTTTAATGGATGTATGTGGAGGAGTGTAGATAGGATGACTGTAATCTACCGCCACATAGGCTATTCACACTATACAAATGTGGCTCATTTTAATGTTGTATTTTAATGTCTTGTGGTCTCTTTCGAAACTTATGACGTTTTATAATCACATTTAGAATGCCTCTTTTGGGAAACGGACAAAGGGAAATATAAGATTTAACACTACAGTCAACCCCTTCCAGGGGACACCCCTATTAAGGGGACACTTTCATGTGAAACAAACAAGGGGAAATATATGATTTAACACTACAGCCAACTCCATTCAGGGGACACCCTATTAATGGGACACTTTCATGTGAAACAAACAAGGGGAAATATAAGATTTAACACTACAGCCAACTCCATTCAGGGGACACCCTATTAATGGGACACTTTCATGTGAAACAAACAAGGGGAAATATATGATTTAACACTACAGCCAACTCCATTCAGGGGACACCCTAATAATGGGACACTTTCCTATGAAACAAACAAGGGGAAATATATGATTTAACACTACAGCCAACTCCATTCAGGGGACACCCTATTAATGGGACACTTTCATGTGAAACAAATAAGGGGAAATATATGATTTAACACTACAGCCAACTCCATTCAGGGGACACCCTATTAAGGGGACACTTTCCTATGAAACAAACAAGGGGAAATATATGATTTAACACTACAGCCAACTCCATTCAGGGGACACCCCTATTAAGGGGACACTTCCATGTGTAACAAACAAGGGAAATATATGATTTAACACTACAGCCAACTCCATTCAGGGGACACCCTATTAAGGGGACACTTTCCTATGAAACAAACAAGGGGAAATATATGATTTAACCATGGACCTGGTAGTAGTAGTAGTAGTAGTTTAGTCATGGACCTATAAATTAGATAGGTAATTTATAGGTCCATGGTTTAGTTGCATTTTACATGTTATCTGCATATACCACATTTTTTAGACATTTAACACATTAGTCATTTGAGAATTCAAAACATTTATGATTTAATTTAAACTAATAATAAACATTTACAGTAGATGTATGTACAGTATTTATATTTATGGTTGGTGAAATTCAATTTTACTTAACTATCAAATCAACAAACTATAGGCCTATATATTTAAAACAACAATAATATTGTAACAAATTACTTGGAATTTTATATTTAGATTCTTTTGAAAGTAGATTATTTAAGTATTTAATTAATTATATTTGTATACATTGTATAGAATCAAATACTCATTCTTGACAGTGGCTGTGATTTTGATAATGCTAGAGTTGATCCCATGACACTAGGATTGAAAGAGAATGGTGCCAACCTAACTGTGCCACTACAACTAATGCATTGTATTTGTATGTTTGTACTGAATGTCAAATTCAAGGTTCAAATAATCCCAATTTTTACTATGTTGTTTAAATAAATATCATCTTAACGTAATTATTATTAAATTATATTTTTATTCAAATATATTATAGTTAGTGCAGACAAAAAATAGAAAATATATTTAACATTTTTTAAACTAAAGATATTCAAGGTATATAGTATACAAATAATTGCATTTAAAAATGGATAACACTCAATAGGAAAAAAACCTTTATTAAGTACCTAGATTATTTTGTTAAAGTCAAAACCTATGCTGACCCAGCACTAGAAGTTCTAACAATTACAGGGTTTGGAAGAGATCCTCCAACGGATGTTTTACCAGCTGATCCTGGCCGCCTACTATCAGTTGACCCTGCTGAGCCTAGTCTTGGGGCTGGGCTTGAAGTAGGGGGTAGCGCTATGATTCGTGGCCTAGCCGTTAGGTTCACACTGCCCTGGAATGCCTCGGAGACAATATTAAATATTGAATTCTCAAAGATGGACTCCAAGAAGTTTCCAAATTCTGGCAATCTACAAAGAAAATAAACACATTAAATGTTTGTTTACGAAATAGACATAATGAACTAAACATTATACCAACTACCCCAAGTCTCTCATTAATGTCTTTTTTATGTTGTTAGTATTACCATGGCAATCTAACAACAGGATAATGAGCTCAGGAGATCAAAGGGTTTATCTGTGGCTGCGACACGATCAATTCCACACCCCTTAACAGACAACGCACGCTGCAGAGAATATGTACATAGTACACTGTTGGTATTTGACGCAGCCAGACATAAGATCAAAGGACTGTTAGTTTCTATCTTGGCAAGGCTCAATGTCCCGTTGTTTGTTGGCACTTGTAAAGTAAAACCAAAGCAATCTAACATTTTGATTTGTAACTAGTGATTCCAGCTCTAAAGTATCAAATGTATAAAACGCAACATGTGCCAAAATTTGTTTTACCAATATTAAGTGGAATCACTGACTAGAATCCAGATTATTGAATATAAAGAGACAGTTTACTAAAACCTTTTCAATGTTTGTTCTTGCATCCTCTTCTGCTCCTGTTGCAAACTTTGTTCGTAATCTTCATCTGTATGGGAGTAGACAGATCGTTGATCACCGGTTGCAGAGGGCGCTAACTCTTCAGCAGAACCAGAATTTACAGACATTGCAGCGGAAGTCTAAAATTAAAAATATTAAGTAAATGTGAGCTCATAAAATCTATACAGCCAACTTTTAATTTTGTTCACTTGATTTTTCTTCTCAGGTATTTCCTCCCAACCCTTTCTAGCACACTTCTCAACATTTTTAAGTGAAACTCTTCACTTATTATAAGTTTACAACAAAAATCTCACAATGCATACTAAAGTGTTGGAACATTATTTAAGACAGCTTCATGTTTTTGGAAAGATAAAAACTCATAATAATTTTATCAGTACCAAATAAAATATAATGGCAAATAAATTATTTTGTTTACATTTTTTATGATACTCTCTTGATCCTGGTCATCTTCTTTCCCAAGGGAACCCGTACTCTGTACAGCAGATGTTTGTTCCATTCGAGATACTGCTACCGGCTGTTCGCTGAACTGGCTAAAATACGGAATAGGTTCCCTGGGAACTTCACTTAGTGCCATATGGAAATCATGATCTTCAAGCAGGCCTCTATAAAAATGTATTAATTAATATTAATTAAACTGTTCTGATTATAATTACAATAGCTGTAAATATTCAAGGATAATATCCAGAATTTATGAATAATATTTTATATTTTCTTCTCATAATAAACTTTGACATGGTTTCCATTCTCAACTCTAGTTTTTTTGTTTTTTGTCAATTTTTATTTTCAAAGAGTATAATTAAAAGCCAGAAGTATATGAACTAGCCAGTGTTTAACTGCTTTATCAAACCACATCAACTCATTACATAATTACTATTCAAATGTGTTATGGATAAAACACTTTACACTGATATTAGTATCATTTGTCCAGGTTATTGCTGTTATATACTGTAGGTCTACCATATGGTAAGCGCTAATGAGATAATACCGGTAATATTACAACAAATATAAATAAAGTGAATTATAATGCTTTCCAAACATATTGCAATTTGATGTCACCTTAAATAAATAGTTGTTATAATGGTAATAAAAAAACAATAATAATAATAATGTTATTACACTTCATTTCAAATAAGTACACTTACCATTGTTATAAAATACGTACTTTATATTATTACAATTTGGTGTTTTCAAAATGTAGTTTTTTAGCTTTACTATAAACATTTCAATTTAATATTTTCACTGTTGCTTGTATTGTTCTGCAGTTTTACTATCGTACACAGATCGCTTGTGTTGGGAATTCTATGAACAGGAGTCTTTAAACAAGAAAAATATTTTTAAACTGTTACCGTATAATGTTAGCGACAACGAGACCGACAGTGTTGCCTTCTTCCTCATTGCAGTACTGTGACTCAATATTTTCTTGCTGGTGTCCTGGGCTGGCACTCAAAGTTTTGCTCATACTCCTGTAGTAGGCAGGGAATAAAATCAAATAAAAATGGTTAATTAAATTTAAAGAAAAATTCAATTGTAAATACATTATATCTATTTTATTCATAATTACTATTATTTTTTAATACAAATATGTAATTCATAAATAATGTAGTAAATAATAACATACAGAAACAAACAAAAAAAGTAAGGAAAAATCAAAGACATGGGACAACGAGGATAGATGAGATAGATTACAGAAAATGTGGATTCAAAATAAAAGCCTTTATTTTATTTTGTTTTGTATTATTATTATTATTTAAAATTCCATACTCCCGAATATAAATGAATATTTTAAGTATTTAATTATAGTTGTTTAACATACAATGATCCAATTTATTGTACCAGTGGCTTACAAATACATATGCAGGTTGTATTTAGAGCAAATGAGATTTGTTTCAACAGATTATGTTAATATCTTAAGATACGTTAATTTTAAGCGTTTGTCAACAGGGAAATGCTAATTTACTAATCTAGTTTAAATATTAGAAAAGTCTAGCTAATCGTGAAAAATAATAATAGTTTTACATTTTCTAAAACAAACACAATTGTATTTGTTGATCAGGTCAACACACAATAGTATAATACAGTCTAGCTAATCAGGAAAAATAATAATATTTTTACATTTTTTAAAACAAACAACACAATTGTATTTGTTGATCAGACCAACATACAATAGTATAATACAGAAACTAAATGATTTAACAAATGAAATCATTTAGTTTCATTTAAAAAAATGTTGTATACTGTATAATAGTAGTCTTCATAAAAATGCAAAATAATTGTATGATTCTGTAGTAATAGTAATAGTTTACTCATTTAATAGTTGATTGCCAAATGTACTTTTGATGTTTTTATCTCATAGTATTTCACCCACAGGATTTGTTGTTTTGTTAAAATGTTGAATGAAATTAACATACCTTGAATAATAACTACTCATTATTAAAAATGTTATATGAATTTAAATGAAGATGAATAATATTAACAATTATTTTCTAAATCATTCCATTTAATTTGTTTTTAATATAATTTTTAACACTGATGCCATTACTATGTGCCACTAAAGCTTAGTTCCCACTAGCGACACAACGTAACACAACCTACGCAATGTAAGAAAATGCCATTCCAATTGTGTTTGTCCCGCTTGCGTGAAATCAAACTTTGATCTTTGCAGCACTGTTGCGTCGTCGGTTCCCATTTGTGATTAAGCGAAACAGCACTTTGCGTCAATACGTCATTGTGTTGCATTACGCTGCGTCGCTAGTGGGAACCACGCCTTAGGGACATCATCAATATCTGAAAAAAATGTTCACTTACTTATCAATAAAACATTTCTCAACATCGCTTGGAAAGTTAGTCTGAAATTCTGCAATCGAATGGGTCCTTGCAGTGACTCCTAAATGCAGCAAGAACGGTTCCGGTGGGTCAGGTTTTGGCCATAGTGAACTGACCAGTTCATCGTCTCCTTCTGCATCGTGTTGGTCAGTGACTGTATCTCTATCTCTTATTGGAGGTAGTGTATGGTATTTCTTGTACTCGGGAGATGGAACCCTTTGAGCATCTTTAATCACTTCACACAAACGTTTGTTTGGAACATGCTGGTGAAACATAAATGTATTCATTTATTAAATAGATGAAAAAAACTATACATAGAAATTTAAAAAATAAAATGTCCTAGTAAAATAAAATTTCATTGCAATGATAATGTAAGAAAATAACTTTAAAGCTTTTGTTTAAAAACTTACTACGGCACAACCATGTTCCTTCAAAATTAAATAAATAAAATAAAACTTAACTGGGTCACTGGAACACATTGCCATATGACTAAACGCAACATCTGTAATCGATTTTGAAGGAAAATTGGACAAGTATTGGTCAAATAAGGACTTTACCATTCTGGGCTTCGAAGCATAACTGACTGTGGGTCAAATTTTTTTCAAGTTTCAAGTAAGTTATGTAACCTACATCGATTGCCAAAATCAGAATAATTCATAATTATCATTAATTATTCCAAAATAATATTACAGATAACACAAAAGTGCACATGATGGTATTATTATAAAATTACCATCTAAATTGACTTACTGTATGTACATGTTATATGAATAACTAATGTTTTATACATAAAATACAATGTATGTAGCGTATTCTGTGTGGATGTTTTTAATGTGAACATGTTTCCATCTATAAAGACATTGATTAAATTTGAGAAATTGGTAATGGGCTAAAGAACAAATTAATTATTTTATATAAACAGAAATAGCATAACATTTAACAATTAAACATGGTACGGACCCCATTAAAGTCTTTTTCTGTTATTGAGAATTCATATTTTTGTCGATGTAGTTCCGTTTCCCACTTATTCAGCTCTTCTAAATAGTTATCCATAACAGTCATATCAGTAACCTGCAAAAATATAAAATAATTATTAATTTTACAAATTAAATCAATTACTAAATCTAAACAGAAATAATAGTCCTTGATACAGAAATAACAATGAAACAAAAAGATCAGCAAATTGAAATGTTATTTTAGTCGAAGTTGACATTGTACAATATGCGGTTTTCTCTACTATAACAAAAAGGGGTTTTGAAAATTCCTAACTAAAAATACAGCAGAACCACATATTACGGGTAACCTCTAAATAGGTGCCTGTAGAGTTAAAAAATATATTGTCACTTATTTATTTCATGGGAAAGTGTGACTTTAATAGAGGTATCCCTCGAATAGAGGTTGGTCATAGCGTTACAACATGATTTTTTTTTTTCGTTCTTTCACATAAATAGGTGTCCCCAGATTGGGAGTGTCCCGAAATAAGTGTGAATCAGAGCTCATATTCAGCAACATAGAATCCTACCTCACACACCAAGTCCAAATCATAGAAGCAAGGCTCCTCTTTTGCAATAAAGTTCACTTTACAGACAGTGCTCTGACCTGGTGCAAGTCTACCACTCACTGGTTGGATGTCAATCATCTGCAAGAGGTTAAAGGTTATACATTATATAATTTGATTTGATATAGTTTGATTTTTAAAATGTAATAACTGGCAAATGAAATTTGATGACATAAAGCTAAAAATGCCCAAAGGTCATTTCAACGTTGGTGTTGGGTTGAAATAAAAGCTTACGGCTTAAAACTGTGTAAAATATTGAAGAAAATACTGACCTGACTATGCGCTTTACTGGTCACATACCATTCAAAGGTCACTGAATGCTCCTGTGACCTATTTGTCAGATATACTGGTTTTCGTGCCTGGCTAAAGAGGGCCAAGTTTCCAAGAGAAATACGCTCCTCACTAAGGTACAACAGCTGGAAAAAAATTGCAATAAAAATAAATGATAAACACTTCTTAAGCTCTGTCTACACTATCAAACTAGTTTGACCAAAAAGTGTGATGTACCCAAATATGGTAGTGATATGACATCATTGTGTCCATATATGGGCACATCACATTTTCTTGTCACATAAAGAGCTTAAGATTATTTTTCTCTACCCACCCCGCTCTCCGTTTACATATGTACATAATTACATTCAAATTTGTTGTTTTCTGCCCACTCCTCCATTCATTGTAGATTGATAAATGTAATGCAGAGTTTGTTAGTGTGCAGAATGAGGCCCAGACAGAGCATTAGGTTTTATTTTGTCACCAGTAAATGAAATGTTTAAACATTAATCTTACCTGGCCCGGAATTGGAACACTCTGAATTGGTGGAACACCTGTCAGTTGAGTTTGGTCAGATAGACGCATGGTGTCTCCCATCACACGTGCATCATACCCAACTCCTGTGAATGTTATCAATGCTGTGTCTCCTCCGGTTATGTGAACAGGAACATCAACCTGTGTTAGGTAAAAATACTTCAAAAACAGACATGGCTCATGTGCACTCTCCTCAAAATGATATTTTTTATGTAATTGTGAGAAATCTTTTAGTCTGTCATGACTTTCATTGGTAGTGAAGTAATCACTGTCTGTAGTAGAGTAGAACATGAATACAAGTCATATCTTATCTTACCATGTATGTTTTAGCCTCAAGTGGTGAGAAGATCCACTGGACATTGGCAGTTTGTCCAGGTTGTATCCAACCAGTGGGGTTCAGGCATTCAAATACTCTGTGGTTAAAGTTTTCCTGAAAATAGAACGATAAGAGCATTTACTTTCCATACATTTCATACTTTAAGCTCTGTCTAGACTATCAAACTGGTTTGTCAAAAAAAGAGTGATGTGTCCAAATATGGTAGTGACCTCATCATATCTATATAAGAGCACATCACATTTTTTGTCACATAAAGTTTGATAGTGTAGACAGAACTTTAGAAGATACTGGACAAAGCACATTCTTTTAATGGCTTGTCAACATCTTGGTTGTTTTACTCATGATATTGTTGCAATAACAATAAAGACTGTAAAAAAGTGTTTTACTCTCCTTTGGATGAGACTTTAAGATAGTTGTCTGCTCACCTCATGTAACATGTGATAGCGGATCTGCAGTGAGTTTAATTCACTCTTAAAATCACCATTAAGATATATAATGCATAATTAACACTATATTTAAAACATATGAGAAAGATACCTGTATATTAAAAACTTACTGTTTGAACATAATCTAGAGCGGTCAAATCAAGCTGGTACGCAACTTCAACAGCACCACCATTGTACAATTCATAAACTTGTTTGGGGTTGTTTACTCCACCCACAGGTACTGGTGAGAACATGTGCTTGTTGCCAGGGAAATGTACATATGGCTTACAGTGATCCACAGTAACACCAATGAAGTTTAACTGATGGAAGAACAAAGAAATTTAAATTAATTCTTAAAAGTTATTCATATAGAAAAAAATGGTGAAGGTTAACGATTGAACATTAGACAATATGCTGCATACATACTGGCTTGAAATACAACAGAATTTGTTAAAAGTTTCAGTTTTACCAAAATTTCACGTCCTCTCATAACCTTGAAGAGGACTGGTAAACGGTCAGTCCCTGCAAATTCATGGTTGTATGTTAATGTTATCGTGTCAGATTGGCCTGGATCAAGATGCCCTTTTCTTGGCTGGACATCAAATAACTTATTGTCCATTATTCTCATCTGTAAAAATGAAGTCAAAAGTTTTATCAAGCGGAACATTTAACAAATAAAGGAACCTATTATCTCAAATTTTCTTTATTAACAATAAGTAAAAAGATATCTCGAAGGATAAGGACAGACAAAAGTGGATGAAAACAAAATCAGAGGCAATAACATCTTTTAACAATTAGAGTAGAACCCCACATTGGGGACAATTCTATTCAGAGGACACTTTCCTATGAAACAAATTAAGTGAGTTTTAACACTACAGCACACTTTGTTCGGTCCCTTAATGTCTCCCTTAAGGGTCTTTCACACCTGTTCCGTTCCGGCGCCGGAAAATCGAATGTCAATGTTTCGTTTTCACGCGGATACGCACATATCGATTGGCACATAGCCGCGTGGAAACGAAACATTAATGTTCGATTCGCCGGACCGGAACAGGTGTGAAAGATCCTTTAATAGGGGTTCTACTGTATTATAAAATGTCTCATGTAATGTATTTCCATTGGATTCTATAATATAGCAAATGTTCCAACAGTAATATAATATGAGTTGAATATGGGAGTATGAGTTCTTCTTGAATAAATCCAGAATAGTACTGCATATGAACAGATTTTATAAAATAAAAATGTAATTTACCTCGTGAAGCTCATCGGAATCAAATTCTCCCGTCTCTGCCCAGTATTCTAGCTCCAACTGTAAGTCACTTGGAAACAGTAAAGCCCTAAAATAAATAAATACAAATTAACTTATCATCTCCAAAAAATAGAAATATTAAACTTTGGAAGAATTGTAAAAGTCTCAAATTCAAAGACTGAAACCATTGTGGTTTTATAAATCTATTTAGTAACTAGCGTAAGTAGTGAGGGCGCCGCGTCGACAAGACCTTACTGGAGACTGGCTCAACTAAATCAAGTTATTTTGCACTTTTATTTTGCAACAGCTACTGTATAGCCAGTGGAGCAGTAGCCTTCAAATATGAAGTTTGCTTCTAAATGGAAGAAGTTACAGACAACTCCTCAGCTTCCTCAAAATATTCCCCTAGATATTTATATTACAATTGCTTTTACAACAATTATTAAAAGGTATTAACTACTGTAATAATCCCCTCCCTAATTAATATTGTCCATAGAAGGTTCACCACCAGCATAATCAATATCATAATTACCACTCAGTTGGCACAGTGCCAGTATTCTCAACCATCAGATGTAAAAGACACGGTTCAGATCTTAAAGGAGCTGCACCAAAGTTAAAGTCCAATATAGATCTTGTGTGTACTGGTATTCGTCTTCTGGTACTGTGGCGTGTTATACGCGAGTACATAAGTTCTTCTGGACTGGGATCAGAGTCAAGACAAACATTCAAACTGTAAACAAAGTTTCAAATTTTGTGTTTTAGATAAATACAGTATCTGTGAAATTCTTCAAATTGAGATGGCAATGTATAAAAATAACCCAAATTATTTTCAGACAGTGATGAAGAAAAATGAATATAATGAAATAACTCCTTTTTTTAAAAATTAAATCTAAATGACGACTAACTTATCCAGAGACAGTAGGCTCCACAATCGTGCTTTACTGACTCCACTCGCACTGCCAGAGCATCTGGCATCTGTAATCGCTAAGCTTGGATAAACACCGGTGGTTGTCAGTTCGCATAACAATAACTTTTCATTTTCAATCGGAACTCCAGCCTCGATTCCATCTGGCATCAGTATTTGGTAGTAGACACGGAACGTGTAATCAACTCGCCGTACAGGTCTTACTGTCGCAAAGATCTTGCGTTCTGATCTCGCAGGTAAGATGTCCTGAGTGATGTTAAGTTCTACAGCTGGAAGAATTAAGATGGAGTATGGTTGACATAATATAATAATAATAATAAAATCTTTATTTAAAACGAAGGCTCGTTCACAGTAAAATGTGTTCTTCCATGAGGCCGTATGAAAGAAATACAACTACAGTATCACAATTAACAAACTGATGAACAACAAAATTATACATTGAAAGGAGAAAAAATAAAAAAGTATATAAATGTATATTAATGGATTAATAGATTTAAAGTTAAAGCAAATAAAATTAAAACAGAAATGCTAAACAATTATAAAACTCACTACAACAAAACAGGCTTAAATTAAGAAGAAATTAATCTTTTGAAATTGTTTATATTAGGGAAAGAGCATTTTTTAGAATATTAGAAGAAACAACACTATTCCAGAAAGAAGGCTGACTGCCTATATCTGCACTCGCCACAAAGTTCTTCGTTGACATCAATTTCGTTCCAAATTTGGGCTCCACGGTAAGAATACTGTATTTGGCTTTACTAGACACAGGCCACACATAATACACTATACGAAGTGAAAACATTATTAAGAATATGTTTGAGGTTACAAGTACATGGCCACCCCAAAAGAAATGTCCATCAGATCATACCTGGTTGGTCATCAGCCATGGTTTCATCCCAGTTTGAACCATCAAGATTCTGCTCAACTAGAAGTCTGTAATGTAGCCCACAATCACCTAAATTTACAAGTGTCATGCCAGTGGTGACGGCAGTGCCTACTACAATGTCGGACAAGTTAATATGTTCTTTTTCAGCCTAATGAAAGAGATAATTTTAAATAAATTATAACTGAAAAAGGTATTCATCATTTACTTTAATGTCAATGTAAGTTTGTCTGCCACCCCTATGGAAGACAAGCCGTTTCCTATTCGGAAGACAAAGCTATTAAGAGAACATATACGGCTTTACCACGTTGAAACACCGGTTCTCGTCAGATTACCGAAGTTAAGCAAGGTTGGGCCAGGTTAAAGCTTGAATGGGAGACCATCTGGGAATATCGGGTGCTGTATATGGAGCTGGGGTCCCTTTAGGCATTTGAAATCCGCACTGCTGACTCTTATGGCAGCCCCTGCATCTAGTATCTGCCTCAGACGTATTGGCTTATGCCTTTCCTCTGGTCAAGGTGGGCACTGGACGAGAGAAGCCCTTGATCAATGTTAGGACCAATCAAGGTGATTTAAACAGTCCTGGCTTTGTTTGTATCAAACCTGTTAGTGGCGGTAATTATTGCTGTTGGTTTCGATTGAATAAAATTTTTAAAAATAAAATAACATTTTCATGTGAAACGTATGACGCGGAATATAGATTTTAATATCACAGCTAATCCCTATTCAGGGTTCTACTGTATAATCATTACAAAAATAATCTGATTGTCTCGACCAAAAATCATCTCAACAATTTATCATTAGCATTATTAATCTATATCTTCACCTTCCTTGTCGTTATTCTTTTTATCACTATTATGCAGCATTATCATCAACATCTTTACTTATAGTGAGGGCGTGTGGCGCAGGGTGTTGGACGTTGGACTACTGATCGTGAGACCGAGGTTCGAATCCAACTCTCGCCGCATTGCTTGTATCCTTAGGCAAGATACTTTACTTACGTTTGCCTCTCTCCACCCAGGTGTATAAATGGGTACCCGGTTAGATCAAGACAAAATTTTGCGCTGATTACTAGCTGCATTATGGGAGTATGTTTCCATGTGTTTTATCCAAAAAATTGACCGGGGTAATAATGTTCAGCGCAAGAGAGCTTGCTTATATGCGCTAGCTTATATGCGCTATATAAGAATGAACTATTATTATTATTTTTCCTGTCTTAAATGTATTACCTTAATTTCTCCAGCTGAACCTTCTCCTATCACTCTTAAGCTGAACTTTTTAATTTTCTTCTGATCCCTACAAGACAAAATGAAACAAACTTATATTACTGTCAATCATTTTATTTTGTTAATCAACTAATAATTAATTATTGAGTGAATTAAAGGTTAGTTAGCCACTATTACAAGTTATGAGCTGTTAAGACTTAAGCTCTGTCTACACTATCAAAATTTATGTGACAAAAATGTGTGACCAAATATGGTAGCAATACGCCCAAATATGGTAGTGATATGACATCATCATTTTTTTGTCACATAAAGTTTAATAGTGTAGGCAGAAAATAATCCCTTTTGAATCATCAATTTTGTCAGAATGGCATATGGAGAGGAAAGGTTATTTAGTAGAAGCCTGTGAAAAAAAATGAAAATCTCAACATATTTTGACTTTTGGTTAAAGTTACAAAATAGATAATTTTCAGTCTCAGTGTATAACTATACTTACCCACTGTGCTTGCTATCTGTTACCAACATGTAAGGCTTCAACACATATTTTTGATGTTGCTTTGGAGTGAACGTCCATTCATGTGTCTATAAGGAACCAATACTTGTGGTCAATATAATACAAATAATGACTGTTTCTCAGTTAAATAGATAAATATTAAATGTCATGAGTTCAAAGATATACTATGAAGCAACTAATCAAATGGGGATACATTTTATTTTTATACCGTACATATTTTTAATGTTTATATTGTTGATTATTTTTTTAGTGCACCACAGTTTTTGTGAGTGCCACCATTCTAAAGCTAAAGTGTCCTAAATAAAAAAAATAAACTTTCAGTGTGTTGTAATATAGTAATATACAGTACAATGGTATTTTCATGAGTTTAAATAGTTGAAAAATTGAAAACAATATAAATTACGTACCTGAATTTCATTGGGCATAATGGTGCCATGTGTTGGAAACACAGATACAAAGCTTGTGTCGTCAGGAGGAATCTTCCATTCAAACTGTAGGGGTATCCGGGAAATATTTCTAACGTTGTACATTCTTTTTGATGACGTCCCAATACATGTTGGTTTGAAGAAAAGTGTGCCCTATAAAAGGATCATAATATCATATGCTATAAATTATCAGTTCTAAAGCTCAGTCTACACTATCAAACTTTATGTGCCCATATATGGACATGATAATGTCTTAGCACTACCATATTTGAGTGTATCACTACCATATTTAGGCACATACTGTACCACTTTTTTTGTCAAACTTACTTGGTTATCAAGCAAAATTTGAGGCAGCTCTGAAGATCCGCTAACTGGAAGATGCTTAGTATGTTTTGAATCGTCATTGATGGAACAATTAAGCGTATGCTTTAATATTTTAGACTCTTTTGGATTCATACGAACCACAAACAACTGATGTTTACCCCGTAACAAACCCTTACTTGGTTTCACGATAAATGACCTTTGGAAGAAAAATTATTAATAACATAATAATTAATAACATTAACAACCTAAGAACAATTCCTCGTACTGTTTACATTTCTTTTTTAAATGAAGAACAGAATCAAAATTGTATTCAAATTATAAGTGTGAATATATTTTTTATGAATTAATATCACTAATATACAAATAAGGAATGTTTTGATGAGTTGAATAGAGAAAATATTGTCATGAGTTGAAAAAAAGGTTTCATGTCAAAATGAATATGTTGATATAAAGTTTGCGATATGGAATTTCAACAGTTCTATTCATAATTAATAAACATGGTGTACTGCAAAATCTATATCGACATAAAGACAATATTAAAACACTCCGATTTTGGCTGTTAGTTATATGATTCATACTACAGGTTTGTTTTGAAACACGCAACAGTCACAAACCTTGAATTGCACAACATTTTCACAATTTTTAAAAAAGCTGCTGTGAAATAGAACATTAAATAGAACAATTGAATAGATCTTTTACCATTCAGTAGAACTAATATTGAACGGCACGTGATATAAAATTAACCAATCAAATAGTAAGGACACAGGCAGGTGTGTTATTATGACTAATAATTCAATTTACCCAGAAGGATCACTGTCAAACTCATAGCGTATTGGTGATGTTTCAGAGTTTGTCATAAGAACTGTTTTGTAAACAGATCCATTAACATCAACAGCAGGAAAAACCTGAAAAACAGATACACAATGTTACTGGTAAATAATTGTAGGGAGTGTGAATGTAAGCTACTAAATATTATTGGAACTTGAGGGAGACAAACAGAAATCAACAAAACAATTTAAATACAAGTGTATTACCAATTCCTTTTTATCAAAGCTGAGGCGTGGCATGAATGTTTGCTGTCCATGCTGAAATGTTTGTCCAATTGCGTTAACCGTCATGCACCATGGGGGGCAGAATGTTTCATCTTGTACCAAGCGATAGTCACGCATACTCTATAATAATTAATTTGAAAGGCTGTAATATGATTAAATAACAACACGGAATATACAAAACAGGAATTTTTTAACTTTAAAACTCACCTTATAGAAGGCATATCCTTCTAGTTCTGCCCCATAAAATTGATTAGGAGCATTCTACAAAGAGAAGATGAAAAGATGGAATTGCATTAATTTCCTTTATCTATTAATATTTAATTAACATTTTAACATATTACAAGATATTTGTTGCATGTGTGTAAAATTGAGAGTTCTGAGGGTGTTAAAAGAGTCACTATCTAACCATACCAAGACAACTCCAGTGGTCGAAAGCTATATCAAATTTTATATGACAAAAAAATGTGATGTGCCATATATGGACATGATGTCATATCACTACCATATTTGGGCATATCACTACCATATTTGGGCACATCACACCTTTTTTTGTCAAACTAGTTTGACAGTGTAGACAGAGCTTTATAGTAGAAGGTCTGAAGCAGAAGATTCCGAGTTCAAATATAGGTTGGGGGAAGTTTTTCCATGATCACAAATTTACTAATCTTCACTGTTTATAGATTAATTAATTTCCAGTAGGTCACTGTGTAATTTAGAGTTTCTCTATGCCTGTAAATTGATATTCAACTATTCAAATAAGGAAAGGATTGAGAAAACTAAAAGGTGTAAGGTTACTACTGTATATTTATTCTTTACAATGTATTGCATGGCTGCTGTGAGACTATTTCATTCATATGAACAATTAGTTTGTTATAAAAAATATATTTACTGGTTTGAAGCTGACTCTGAAAGAGGTCATTTTAAGTGGTGGGATGTCACACGTCACAGGTGACACAGAGAAGGTGTTATCTGGACTACCCATCCACACAATAGTCACTTTTCCTTTAGTGTTATTGGTCACATTTAGAGTCTTGAATCCTATGTGATCCAATTCGGTGCAGCAGCCAAAGTCCACTTGGTTGGTATCTATGCTGACATGCAGAGGGTAGGCCTAGAACAAAATATAATTGATTAAATTATATAAGGTAATATTTATATTTTTTTCCTTCTCATACAAATATTTTTCAGCCACAATAGGGACTTTTGAATCTCAGTATCTCCACATCACAATAGTTGTCCACTATCAGGCAAATTCCATAATATAATACAAACTCTCATATGTATCACATGTGATGCCTGTACCATGGAAGGTTATACAAACGGTTAGTTTAGTGTCACATGTGAAACACATGTGATGTTGTATCATGGAATTTGCCTATGATACTGAAAATATTTAGCATTTGCATTTTGTTACCTTGTCTTTTATACAATATCCATCATTAAAAAACTCTGTCATAGGTGTCTGCTCTGATGGTGGTTTGAGGCAGTTTTCAAAAGATTCAGCTTGTGGCATCGTTAGGTAACCATCGCTGTCCAACTGCAACTTGCCAGCTTTCAACATCTCATTCAAGTGCTAAGAAATAAAAATATACTTTCATTTATTTTGAGAATGTTAATTTGATATTTGGGAAAGATACACGAGTGAAAAGCAGTGGCGTAATGGCTATGAGCACTCACTGGCTAAACCCTGGGGCCCCGGGGCTTATGGAGAAGTGCTCAGAGGGAAAAAAGGCATTAAAATATACCAAAAGGCTAAAAACGCCCGAGGCCTCCAGCGCTAGAACTTGGAGGGCCACTTAGGTTTCCTAAACCATGGGCCTTAGGCCTCTGGTATGCCACTGGTGAAAAGACCAAGGATATGTTGACACACACTACACTATCAAACTAGTTTGAAAAAAAAAAAAGATATGCCCATATATGGTAGTGATATTCCCAAATATGGTGGTGATATGAAATCATCATGTCCATATATGGGCACATCACATTTTTTTGTCACAAGTTTGATAGTGTAAACATAGTTTAGTATAGAAGTTCCTACCTCTGGTGGAAACATAGAGAATCCCCTAGCCTCATGGATTCTGTAGCGATCAATGTGCTTTGGTTCCAGAACAGGTGGTTTACCAAGCTCTGTATGACACGTACCAATCAAATCAACAAAAAGTGGCTCCTGAAATAAAAAATATTGTTTGTTACAATGCTAGTTTTGTTCTTGTAATGCCAATGTTTAGATTCAAGTTAGGTTCTAAAAATCTGTCTACACAAATTAGTTGGATGTTCCCAAAATATGGTAGTGATATGTCCATATATGGGCACATCACATTTTTTTTACATAAAGTTTGATAGTGTAGACAGAGCTTTAGAAAATAGTCACTTTTGAATCATCAATTTTGTCAGAATGGCATATGGAGTGGAAAGATTATTTAGTAGAAGCCTGTTATGGAAACGGTCAACATATTTTTGCCTTTTCTTAAAGTTACAATTAATTAGAGTTGCAATCTAAACAATTACTTACCTGATTCTGCACAATACATGTGACCCTCCTGTAGTAGTTGATAGGGTGCACAGGAGTGAACTGGACAACTACTGTTGTAGTCGTGTTACCATTCATTGTACCACATTCTACGCTGAATTTAAACACGCTTTCTTCACCATCAACTATAAACTGAAAGTGGAAAACGACAAAGGAAAAGAGGTAATAGTATTTATAAATGGCATTGGTATACAGTAACATTAACAATAAAAAGCAAATACAGATAATGTAATTTTCAACTTTTGTGGTTGGCAATCATCCTTACTGGTTATGTCAGTTCTTGAATGCATTTTATAAAATAAATGTAATATTTTACTTTTTAATGATGCTGCAATACAAGAGCCTAATATACTTCTTCAATTTCACATTTTTATTATTCTTTATAATTTAGTCAACATAAGCTTCGATTTTGATAATGCAGACAGTTACAAAAATGAAATTACAAAAACTGGAACCAGGTAAGGAATTTGCAAAATAAAACTAAAAACAGCTTTTGCAAAGTTACAGTGTTTACCTGAAATGCACCAAGAACGTCAGATGTGTTGACGATGTCTAGTGTTCTTGTGGTTAGTGTACCAGCCTCAACGCGACTAAAATTTACAATGTTTGATCCTAGACTGATTTCTGGGCCTAAAAATATAGTTAAATGAGATTAAGAAACATATTTCTGAAATAACAAAGCATTTAATAGTATACAACACACTGTGTTCATTGAGGAGTAAGCAAGTTTGAATTAATTTGATTTATTTCTTCTTTATACTGGATGATCTCTTCAGTACAATACTTGTTTCTCAGAGGGCGCAGTACAGTACCAATGGCTTTATATCATATCTGAATGATGAGTATAACATCTTGCCTAAAGTTACAACCAATATGGCACAGACTGGTCTCGAACTCATGCCTTTCACACCTTATCAATAATATTCCTTACCATTACACCATATAACTCTCAATTACTCTTAAGTTTACACTATCAAACTAGTTTGACAAAATAGTATGATGTGCCCAAATGGTAGTGATATGCATAAACATGATAGTGATATGACATCATCATATGGGCATATCAAATTTGTTGTCACATAAAGTTTGATAGAGTAGACAAAGCTTTAGAGCGCTAGGCTCATTGGTAAATGTAGCTTTCCTGACAACCAAACCTGAAGCCATCAAGGAGTGTTTCTGTAGACATACCTTTGCATTTACCAACCAGCTTGACCACTGTTTTAGTTACATTTCCAATAGCTCGAACATGTACATAATCTACACTCTCAGAGCCAACAGTCTGTGGTATGTATGATATCTGAAAAAGAAAACCACCATAAACAGGTATGAAAAAGTTGTATGCAAATAGCACAATACAGGCAACTCTCAATGACTATCAGGAAGGACAAGAAAACAGGAAACTTACTAACTTTCTTGTGGCCCCAGACATGTTTTAGTTGCGTGGACTCAATAGTTCACTATGTCGGTCGGTCTGTCTGTCGGTCCGGTATCACTATGCGTTTTATCGCTTTTCTGTACTTTTTGAACTGTTTTGATGTACAGGAAAGTTTTAAAGTACATTACTTTTTGAAAGTTCATTTTTTTCTGAGAGCACGCGACTAGGCAACATAGCTATATGTCAATGACTTACTGGTATTTTACTGATGCCCATTGCAGGTACAATGCCTCTTGTCTCTTTGCAGGTGAACACTGTATCCATTCTTGAAGATGCTGTTGGATGGTTTATTGTGAACGGCGCTTTAACCTTACAAAATAAATTTATCATAATCTATTTGTAAAAAATCTTCAAAATTAATGATAAATACTTAAATATGATGTAATAAATGAAAACAGTCCATTCTTATTTGATACAGATTACTAATTTGACTAAATTTCATAATAAATGGGTTTTTTTTCTCAAGCGATTGTATACATTAAATGTTACACAGACTAATAAATCACGAATCAAGAGAAGTACCTGATGAAAAAGTTTCTAAAAGGTGTATATATGTATATTTATAAACAAACTGTGTTGATCGTTATTAAGTATTCTTTAGTTCACTGAAGATTTAATTTCTTGTGGACCATTTTTGAGGTGGTGCACATTCAAGCATTTAGTGTACCCAAGATAGAAAACCAATAGAATGAGAAACTCGTTTCTCCCTACTGCAATGAGGCAATTCCATGAAACCTGAAATGTTGATTATTTTATGCTATACCCTTACACACACCAATCTTGTTTGTATTTTGTATTTTAAACTATGTATTTTATCTGTATTTTAAATGATGTGTTTTATTTGTATTTTACAAAATTTTAACCTTTTTAACTGATTTTTATATTTTTGTGTGAATTTTTAACTTCAAACAAACAAAAATAATTTCAAACCATGTAAATATTTTACTGTGTTTGACCATGAATAAATAAATGAAACGAAAAGCATCCAAAGACACAAATCTGAGAAGTGAAATGAAGAAAATATTGACTTACTGGTGATAAATTATGCAGTTCTATCATCTTCTCATAAGTCTTCCCAATCGCAACGTCTCCAAACTTTATGATGCTTTCCATCCCTGGGTTGGTGATGGCATTTGGTTTGTCACCTGATCCACAAACCAGTAAATGCGGATATTTACCTGTAAAAGCAAAGTAGAAATTACAACCAGATCAAGATAATGGTAATGATTTGGGTTGCAACAGAGGTAGAGTTGGAAATAGCACAGATAAAAATACTGTGGGTAAAAAATTACATGCTGTTCAAATGTGAGGGATCACAGAGTGAAGTGAAATGGTTTGCATGTGGAGAACAGTGTGGGTTGAAAAAGAAAAGGTGAATGGATGTGGTGAAGAAAGAAGATGCAAAGAGACATGGATGAAGTAAAAAAGGAAGTAAAAAATGGAATATTGAGGCTCTTATAAACAGTTTATAGTATTAATTATTTTAACAATACAACAACTTTCATTAATTAAAAAAACTCACCTATGCCCTCGAGTTTAAGTTGTTTACAGCATGTGAAGTTGTTGCCATAGTGAATTTCAGCAACCCCCTCATGAACGTAAGCAGAAGTTGGTTTAAATGTTGCAACCAATTGGCATTTAGACTTGGGTTGAAGGGAGCCCTCTGGTGGCTGGATAACAAATGGTTCACTTACAGCCCACACAAACTTTGTTGGAAGTTCACTACAAAACAAAACAGGATTTATTTTTTCCATTATACAGTAGTAGTATGTACACAGACATACAAGACTATATGCTTTCGTGTAGTACACACTAAAACACATCATAAATAAAAGCTAGCCAAATATGTTTTTGTTTGTATGAAGGTAACATACAAATAACTATGACATGGGTATGAAATTAGATTCTGAACCTAGAGAGTATCACAAAACAATAGTTTTCCCAGAAAGTTTTATTTAAGGGCGTGTGGCGCCGTGTGTTGGACGTTCGACTACTGATTGGAGATCGAGGTTCGAATCCAACTTTTGCCGCAATGCTTGTATGCTTAGGCAAGATACTTTACTTATGTTTGCCTCTCTCCATCCAGGTGTATAAATGGGAACGTGGTTAGATCAGGACACAACGTTGCGCTGATTACTAGCTGCATTATGGGAGTATGTTTCCATATGTGTTTGATCCAAAAAATGACTGGGGTAATAATTTTCAGTGCTTAGAGGTTTCACAACATTAGGCGCTATATAAATCCAGGTTATTATTATTATTATCATTATTTTCTTGTTCTTAATATATCTTGTACACTGCCAGTGAATGTAATTTCTGTAGTACTGAGTACTATATTAAATGCATTGAAAATAGAATACATTTCTAGGCTACCTTTTGTTGAAAACTTCAAAAGTTAACTGAACATTATCAGATGCTGCACACATTCCAAAATTGAGTTCGTTCGGTAAAGACAAGTCATGTTTGGGCAAGACTGCTGATAAATTAACTTCAAATACACCATCCTACAAACAAAATGGAGGGCAGTGAATAAGTATATTGGAATAATTGTAAAGCTTTGTCTACTATCAAACTAACAAAAAAATGTGATGTGCCCATACAGTATATGGACATGATGATGTCATATCACTAGCATATTTAGGCACATCACACTTTTTTGTCAAACTAGTTTGATAGTGTAGACAGAGTTTAATACATTTTTTAGGCCAATGTATAGTAGGTCTTACAGCAGGTCATCACAAATTTAAAGTTCACTATTAGGGGTGTTTTTTAGTAATTGTTGATAAAGGAACTGTTCAATTTTTTATATCTTTGTATTTCTATTGTTTCACTTCTGTATGTTCAAGTGCAGTATATGGAGAGCCAATTTGGTAGTGCTTTGCACTCATGGCAATCCTCAAGGTACTGCGCCGCTGTTTTGTTTTATATGTTTTTGTGCCTGAAATTTGAACAAAATAAAAAATAAATAATCATAAAAAAGCAATGTACTTACGGAGGTATTGAATACTAATTTATCATCATATTGTATTTTATCGAGAGGTCTGAACGTCACTGGCAAACTAAACTGTGTTCCAGCACTAAGAACAATAGTCTCAGGGTAAAGCGTAGAGAAAAATCTTGAATTTGGGACACTGGAAAAATATAAAAAAAAAATAAATAATATAAGTTAATTTTGTGGTAAATTTACCTTTGTATTACATCTTTTTAAATTATATTTAATTGAAATCTGAATAAATTTTGTTTTAATTGGTCAGCTTATGCATAGATTTATTCTGCATGAAAACTACAAATTGATGGAATTTTGGTATTTAGTTAATTAAATAAAAAAAACACTGTATAGGCCTAGTGGTAATTGACTGTGATTGGTCAAACTAAGTTTTAGTTTTTACCTGTATACATATTTATAATAATGTGTTTTTGTAATGTAAAGCAATCAAATTCAGATTTCTGTTTTCAAATAGAAATAAAAGCAAAAATAAATAACTATAAAATTACTTTTGTGAATACATGGGAACTGAGTTGACTGATTGATAAAGTATGAAAAAGACTAGGGTTATTACCTATATTTGATCTTCTGCGTTTTCACCAGCACGTTTTTAAGCACAATATGTTTGGTGTATTCACCTCCAGGTTCCCAGCCTCTCCATGTCAAATTATTGACAACCTCAATTCCATACTTTGATATTGTCCTATTTCGTTGATTTTTCTTGGTAATATTTAGTGACGGCATGTCGATTGTTAAACGTTTGAGCTTTAAATAGGCTATAATATATTAATAAAAACATAATGATAAAATACAGGCTTAATATTAATAGGGCCTAGGCCTAGCCTATTATTAATTATTAAATTAATAAAAAATACCATAGCCATAGGCCTACCATATCTTATTAATATTACGCCCCTAAGGCCGGCCTAGGCCTATACCCAGATTTCTCCCCAACTCCACTTTTTTTATACCTCAGACATCTGCTTTGCTGTGTGTCTCACTCTGTAAGAATAGGGCCTACTCTAGCCTGAATATCCCTTTAGGCTGCTGCCTAGCTAGGCTAGAGGCTAGCTCTCTCCCTTCAATCCTTTAGTTAGCCCACCCAGCCCAGCAGGGCCAAGGGTAGGCTAGGCCTAGTCTAGCCTAGCTAGGCCTAGCTAATAGGGCTTAGCCTAGCTAACTTATTAGGTCTAGACCAAATTCATGTCAAAACTATGGAACATACCAATAACTTGTAAAATTACAGGGTTCGTTTTTTAATTAAAAATAAACTTCCACTAGCCTACATTTTGTTATTATCGTGTGTTGTCTTTGTGTTTTGTGTACTCTGTGTGCACGGTTGCTAAGATGCGCCCTCTACGACCAAAATATATCAATAAAATATGCAATAATATCAAAGATAGTGTAACTATCTTTGATAATATATTATATTGCAAATACAAATGAATACAGTATTATTAATCAAAGGAATAATGAATAAACGTAGACTAAGTAAGTACTAATATAATCTCTATGGATTTAAGATCCAAAATATTCAGTAATGTTATCTTCCTCGTTGGTATTTGTCAAAAAATTACTTCAATAACAATATCAAGAAAAGGTATAAGAACAAGATGACATTCTAGCCGTTACCAAAAAATGTTTTTTTTTTTTTAATTATGTCGGTCCTCAATGTTTTTTTTTTATTTATTTTATTAGTGAACTCGTAGGCCTTGTCTTGTATCTGGAGAAGTTCTGTATCTTTTACTGGTATCAGGAATTATTCTTCCCTGGTTTCAACCATGTCAATTTTCTAATATTCTCTCTTTCAGCGAGCAAATTTACATGTGTACGCCTGCTATATGGATGAACTGCAGTTACCTTGTTCTGACGTGTATGGATTAATTTAAATTTAACGAAATCGTTGAGTTGACAACCGTTTGAGTAGTGCTCATCATGAGTTAAAATTTGACACACGCTAATATTTGATTGCTCGGGACATTGATTTTTTACGAAACATAATTTGTTCTGTGAGACAATTAAAATTTTAATTTATAAGATTTGTGTCAATCAACTTCTATTAATCAATATTGTACAATAATAACGTAGTGTAATGTATACTAAGTTGACAGAACAAATACCTATTCGATTCGGACAGACGCCTATAGCTAGTTTTACGAAGACTTCTAAATATTAAATAATTTCGGGTTTTTTTCAGGTAGGGTCTATGACCACACATTTGATGAACCCTTTATTTGTTACACCAAACAGTTCGTAGATTGTTATTGTTCTCGGACTCCATCATAGTCCACATGGCAAAAAACCGTGCTTTAGTCTCCGTCTTTCATATTATTCGATTTCAATGTGAAGATTGTGGATTCAAGTCTTGATTTTGCACCTTATGTACTGCAGGGTACCGGAACCAACCGTACATTTCACGTCAGGTGTTAAGCACATTTTTTTCCGTGGTACACCTACTTTCATGTGCCTTACTCTTCCTTAATTAAACTAACGTTCTTAATAACCAATTATTGTTTGTTTCATTTACAGTAGTTCTCTATTGAAATGTCGTCGACCATTGGTAACGCATACGGTGACGACAACGCAATAACATCGGCCGAAAACTCAAGTTACGCCGATTGGTGGGACGCCTATTTAGCCTCATTAATGTATACACCTTTTGAAAGAGTTATGATTGTGATCGTGATGCCTATAATTATTATCATAGGAATTATTGGTAACGTAATGACGATTATTGTGATAGTGAATAAAAGGTACATGTGGACGGCTATTAACGTGTATTTAGCCAATCTGGCCATAGCTGACACGTTATACTTGATAGATGTACCAGCTTTTACATGGAAGTCTTATATTGTAGATGTTGCAGAACAATTGAAAAACCTGTAACAGAGAAATCCAATGAAGTTTCCACAACCTTCAAGAAAAAAGTGCGTAGGCCTATATTTCTACTTTTACGCGCCGCGCCTTTAGGCAGTTATATTAAAGAGGACGGGAACATTAGGAAACTGTATCACGCGGAAGCTTATATCTCACTACGGCTGAAAAATGGGAAACTCGGACTGGGCATGCGCAAACCTCAAAGCACGAAATGTGCCGTCAATCTTTCTGTCTTTTAGTATACACTGTAACAGACTTTGATTGATTGTTTTCATTTTATTCTTAATTTCTAAAGACAAACATTTGCCAATTAGTAATAGTGATTAGTGAGTGATTGCTTTACATTAAACCAATTTAAAATTGTTGACGAAATAAAAACTTAATTTCCTCGTGTCAATTTTAATACCAATTCGTCATATAGGCCCTACGTCATATAATACGTGTGTGTCAAGTATGCCTATACATTTGAATTTCAAGTCAATGATATCGAATGTCTTAGAAGACGGTTATTTCAGAAAAAGAAGAATTTATATTCGGTGACCATCACATGCGTTAAAGTTCACAGTTGGACGAAATCACTTCGATTCGTACAGTAGGCCTGCATCTACCCTAGGACTGGACTGGATTTAGACTATAGCTTTTTTTAACAGTTCCTATAGGCTAACGTTCACACCTGAGCCATCGTTTAACTGATTATTACGGTCCTTCATCCGTTGTTTCGTTAACCCAATCTTCAACAGCTGAGTGTGCGTAATATAACATACGCTAGTAAGAATTGTAAATCATTTTGGACAGCCTGAGACGTTAGTTCTAATTCGATTTCACGAGAATAACTTGTAACAAATAGTAGGCCCTTCTACACTAACCAATATATTTCACGTTAGGAGGCCTAAGCCAAATATCGCCATAAAAAGTGTATGCATCATTATAATACTCATTTTTATTAAATAAATTATGATTAAACTTAATGTTCTCGTCACCTAACATTTGCCTGTTTTAACGTTTAACAGCCTGCTCAAATAAAATGTCGTCGACCATTGGCGACGACAACGCATTAACGGCGGCCGAAAACTCAAGTTACGCCGATTTGGACACTGATCCATATACACCTTTTGGACGAGTTATGATTGCGATCGTGATGCCTCTAGTGATTATTATAGGAATTATTGGTAACGTAATGACGATTATTGTGATAGTGAATAAAAGGTACATGTGGACGGCTATTAACGTGTATTTAGCCAATCTGGCCATAGCTGACACGGTATACTTAATAGCGTCACCAGTTTTTTATTGGAAATCGTATATTGAAATACCTAATAGTCATTCACATGTTTACGGTAATGAGTTAAGGTTTGGATGGCTCTGCCACCTATATGGATACGTCATCTTTGTTGGATCGCGAGTCAGTGCTTTAACTATTGTATGGATGTCAATTGAACGATGTATGGCAATATGTCTACCATTTCAATTTCAAACAACTAAATTCGGGACTATTTCGAGGTCTGTGCAAATGTGTGCAGTTATTTGGTTTTTAAATGCGTTTTGCAATGTGAGAAAATTGTTAGGGTATATTGAAAAAAAATACTCCTGGCCTAATAATAACGCGTACGGCATACCAAATACATTTTTTGTGTGTACCGATGGCACTTATGATAAGTACGGTATGTTTGTTGATGTGGCTTTTATTTGGACAATAACTTTAATCTTAATAATTGTGTATACAGCCATGCTTAAATCATTACGCAAGTCACGTGATACAACAAAACATTCAAGTGGAACGAAACGCAGAGATAAAGCAGAAAGGAAAGTTTTCCTAACATTATTTGTGACTGTCACTTTTTATGTTTTGTGTATGTTTCCATTTTATACATATTTCTTTTTATCACTTAAGTACGGAATACTTCCCAATTTTGACGAAAATGTGTTTATTTTTTTGATTAGTTTACCAATGTTGAACTCCTCTTTAAATCCGTTGATATATAATGCAACAAATATCAGATTTAGACGAGGGTTTCGTGAAATATTTTTCAGATGTTGCAAAAACAATACGAAACAGGTAACAGAGAAAATCCAAAGCACGTCCATAAAATAACAAAAGCGTCTCGACTATTTATGTATTGACGTCATCGCGGTGCGCGAATACAAGAGACGACCAGCTACCTATATAGTGTTTGCTATAAATGTTTGTTATTATGTTACAAAAGCCTGCTCTTTTTTGATCAATTAAGATATCCCTAATATCACAATTGAGTAAACTGATTTGTTGTTGTTGTCAACTTTCTGTATCTAATCAGAACAAGGCCATATAGCCTACATGGCTGCAGTCGCGTGCTCAAGTTAGTGTTTACCGACCGACCGACCAACCGACCGAAATTGCTGAACATGTTTAAAATGTTGAAAATGTTTAAAAACATTTATATTTTTTCATCATCATTTCGTCATTTTTGACGTGGTCGTATAACGGAATTTCGAGTTTGGAAAGTGAATCAAATATGATGACATTATTAAAGAAAGGTTGTAAAACAGAAAACGGGCAAAAAGAGTACGTATTAACGTTTAACGTGCAGTGCGCGTGAAAAAAACCTGCGCACTCATTGCAATTTTTTAAACGCTTAAAATTGCCTGAAACGTACTCTAATTTCATCGAAATTAAATTTGACAATTTTGAAACTTTTAAGCGCGCGTACGCATGCGCTATATGCGTTATGCACGTAATTGTATTGCCATATGATGAAATATGACCTGAAATTTATGAGTACAAAATTGTATTTAATTGTGATTCATGCTTGTTAAGATATGATTACAAACGTGATTTCGTTAAATCGTGCGTAGACCGCGTAATTTTTGATTGCGCACCGTGAAAAACATGACCACATCGAGTCCTGGCCATAAGAAATATACTCTGAAAAATTGACTTAGCTAGATGAAACTGATATGACAAAGACAAGGCTATATACAAGTTAGTGTTTACCGACCGACCCACCAACCGACCAACCAACCGACCGACACAGTGAGCTGTAGAGTCGGTGGAGAGTCAAAATGGAAACCTATAAGAGGCAAGAAGAATCTTGGAACGTAGTCGTTTCAAGTGATATCACAGGGTTGTCAGCGTAAAGATTCTGTAGTAACATTTTGGAGGCGTTCTAAACGGCACTATTTAAAACTTAGGGAGGGGTAGATGTTGGGGAAAAGCATCACCTAACTATCAGAAATAAGCTGAATCGGGACACAGGCCTCCTAGATACGGAAAGATATTCATAGCATTTCACTACTCTCAATTCTCTCTATTTTTGTTGTAGAACTGTTTTAACTGAAGGCCTCTTTTGTATGAGTACTCTGTTTTATTTTCAAACTGTTTGTTCCGAGTTCCAGGTATATTATACCAGTGAAAATCCACTTGTCCTATTGTTGACAAAATAGATCAAATCTACCAAGAAACTGTAAAATTATTGCCTGCCAATTACTTTCCTTTAGGCTCCATAGTTCATTTGATTGATTTGATCGAATGTTTTAATTTCAATCTTAATTGCGCAACAGACAACAACATATTTGCTAACCTCTTATGTTTTTATAAGTTAACGCCGTTCGATTGACATTATTATTATTAATTTTTGACGAAATAAAAACATTGTTCTGTTTGTCAATTTTAATTCGAATTCTTCACGCGGGTATAGGCCTATATTTTTTAAAGCAATATAACGTTCAATATTGTAGCTGACAATCAATATGGTGAGTGACGTGTAATATTATATAAAGTGGTCTACTTCGACTTCGATTCATATAGTATCGAAGGACTAGAAAACCTGATATAGCTATCAAGTAATTGCCGCTATAACACGTCATTATCAACATCATTGAAGTTGTTATTACCGGCATCATTCTCCGATCATATCAACGTCATATCACAAGTTGTATAATATTTTGCGTAGATTCGATTCCGTCTGTTCTCTGGGTAGCCCGGATATACTGTAGTCTACTTATAAACTTAACAACCTGTTCAATAAAATGTCGTCGACCATTGGTAACGCGTACAGCGACGAAAACGCATTAACGTCGGCCGAAAACTCAAGTTACGCCGATTGTTGGTGGGACGCCGATTGGTGGGACGCCGATTGGTGGGACGCCTATTTAGCCTCATTGATATATACACCTGAAAGAGTTATCATTGCGATCGTGATGCCTATAGTGATTATCATAGGAATTATTGGTAACGTAATGACGATTATTGTGATATTGAATAAAAGGTACATGTGGACGGCTATTAACGTGTATTTAGCCAATCTGGCCATAGCTGACACGTTATACTTGATAGCTGCGCCAGCTTTTACATGGAAGTCTTATGTTGAAAGCCAATTTCGTTCGCAAAGTTACATTAATGAGCTAAAATTCGGATGGCTATGTCAAATACAAAAATACATAATGTATGTTGGAACAGGAGCCAGTGCTTTAACTATTGTATGGATGTCAATTGAACGATGTATGGCAATATGTCTACCATTTCAATTTAAAAGAACTAAATTCGGGACTATTTCGCGGTCTGTACAGATGTGTGTAATTATTTGGTGTTTAAACCTATGTTGCAATGTGGGAAAATTGTTAACGTATACGGAAGGGACTGGTAATTACTCCTGGCCTGGTATGACTGACGTCAATACATATTTTGTGTGTTATGATGTCGCTTTTGATAAGTACGGTATGTTTGTTGATGTGGCTTTTACTTGGACAATAACTTTAATCTTAATAATTATGTATACAGCCATGCTTATATCATTACGCAAGTCACGTGATACAACAAAACATTCAAGTGGAACGAAACGCAGAGATAAAGCAGAAAAGAAAGTTTTCCTAACATTATTTGTGACTGTCACTGTGTATGTTTTGTGTATTTTCCCATTTCATACACTGTATGTTTTGGTAACATATACAATTATCAGTTTTGACAAATGGCATAGTTTGCTTCTTTTACCACTCTTGAACTCCTCTTTAAATCCGTTGATATATAATGCAACGAATATCAGATTTAGACGAGGGTTTCGTGAAGTATTTTGTAGATGTTCTGAACTCTAAAATGTATTATAGATGAGGAAATGTTTTTATACCACACTCTCTTAATCATAGAGGTTCTAGACCTATAGTGACAGAAATTTGGTTTTAAACAGTACGGTTAACGATCCCGATTTGACATGGATGTACGCTCTTCCGAAATAAAAGAAATTGAAATGCATGAGTGGAGAAAGTACAAAGTAAAACATGAGTGAAGAAGAGGATGATTGTGTGTTTTAAAATATAGATGACACATTTTAAGGCTTTTATTTAAATTAAGATTATTTGTTCCACAACGTTTTTTAATGTATTTAAGTGTATTATAGCATAAAAGTTGGCAGTTAAATCTATAGCATTTTGGTAATTAGGCCTATATAATTATTTCTCCCGCTTTTACTTTAGACATTTTAAAAACCGCATTGCCTCTTTATAACGACTTTAATAATTTACCACTCATTTTATAATTATGCTCTCTGCTATATCTAGAATGAAAACATCTATTTCATATGCAGTATAGGTCCATTTTTTAAATATAAATTTTTTCCAATTAGGCTTAAGAATAAATTAACAATATCATCATAAAGCTTTATTTATTTATTTATCATTATTGAGTGTGGAAAGGTATTTTGATTATGTTGAACCTTTATTTAGGTACTTCAAATTTCCATGTAGGGATTTGCAATTATGCTATTTTTTAGTTCCATTAATTACCCATCTGATTTATATAGGCCTAAACAAATATTTGTACTTTTGATTTTTTTAATGGTAAAGTCTTAAAAGGCTAAAAAAAGTCTGCAAAGTGAGATTGAAATAAATAATAATTTGTAAACTATACGCCTATATAAACATGCATGAAGTAAATAAAGAAAATAGAATGATGCATGCATGAGGCTTACTGTACACATTTTTTACTGGCTTGTACCGTAAATCTTCTAATAATAATCCACACAATAGTAACCCCACTTATAATACCCACCAAAGTCAATCTAAAATAATAACCCACTACTCTAATGGTAAACCATGGGGTTATTATTAAGGTCACAAAAACTATTGACAAAATGACATATGAAGACTAGTCGTTTATGAAGCAGCCGTATTTTGAAAATAAGGAGATGCATGTTGATCTCGGAGTGGGGGAGGATTGAGTGTTTTTGAGTTTAAAATAAAGTTAGAGTTCAAACAAATTTTTTTATTCGTACTGTTTTATTATTTTGCTATGATTTGCTGACCGGAATAGTTGGGTTACTATTTTCAAGTGCCTAATAAGATTACCAATAGTAACCCACTACTCTAAATATTGATAATTAGGTGATCATTTAGAATAAAATGATCACCTATTGTTATTGTATAAAATCTTTATTATTATTTTTTTTTTCTTTTTATTGTTTCTGTACACTATTTTGTGTAACAATTATCTCAAAAAGTTTAATGTCAATGATTACAAAAATTTCAGAATATCTTTCAAATAATATAACTTAATCCTAATAAGCTTTCCAGCGTGATCACTCATCCGTGACGACATTTATAAGCCATTTTGCGAAATCACATTATCAATCATATCTCCATAATTCATTATCACATATTAATGAAATTCACTACACGTAAACTTAAGATCAAGGGTAAAAATATTAGCAAATAAAAACGCACGCGCACGTAGGTTCATGCGCGTGATATCGCGCGTTAAAAATTTAAAACGCTCGAAATTAAGTTTTGATCAATTTAGAGCATGAATTAGGCCATTTGCGTGTTTCAAAAAATTACTGCGCAAAAATGCGTTTTTGCGTGCGCGATACTTAAAAAGCGTAAAAAATATGAATTTTTTTTACAAGTCTCATTCTACTCACCATCCTTAGTACATTCACCAAATTTGAGTCAGTTCCGACTTAAAATAACGCTATACGAGCACGTTAAAAATGACAAAATGCGCACATTAATTTTACAAAAGTTCTGAAAATGGTGAAAAATAGGTCTTTTTTAAAATGAAAATAATTCTTCAGAATGCAAGATGACCCCCGATTTTTTTAACTTATTCTGGAAGCCATTGAGTTGTAGATATGAATTCATGTACACATTTTACGTACAAAATGTTTTGACGTCATCAAATGGCCACTTGAATTTAAAAGATTTGTTATCTTTTTGTGTAGATTATCACATTCAACAGAGCGCATCTTGGTTATGTGTGCTCGAATTTCGCACAACTTTCAGTATGTGCTTGCTTAATTAATTATCTTTATCATGAGTTGACACTATCTTCATTTTAATGACGTCATCACGCGTAAAAACTTGAATAACGTAGGCCGTGTAATTTCACCTTCGCAGTAAATTTGAATATCTTACAGCTCTTCAGAATTGAAGGTTACCTTGATGATTATAATTTATTATGAAAGCTGATGAAATGTAGATATTAATTCATATAAAAATTAGGCCTATCGGATGTTGTGACGTTAACATATGGCCAGTTGAAGTGAAAAAGTAGTTTTTTCATATTTTTCGTCAAAGTTATACACAATTCAAAGAGCGCGCACAGCGCTTCTACGTGCCAAATTTTTTTCCAAATCTTATATTTTTTTGCTCAATTAATTATCTTTCGAAATTGTCATCTTAAAGTTTAGTTTGATAACGTCATCATGCCAAAAAATTAGAACATGTGTGTCCCGTAATTTCACCTATGCTACACTGTATATAGATATACAGTATATACTGTACATATTGTATATGGCATATAGGCACAACTCAGCACTATAAGCATATAATAGGATGGCATACATCAACATTTTCCGATCGTATGTTAACGTACGTGCATGTTTAAAAAAAATTAATTTCAGTAAAATGATAAAAATGATCACCTATAATTCGTCAAAGTGACGAATTAAATTCTAGTTAATCGTTAATTTACTTCATCTGTGACCTCGCGGACATAATGAGAGGCCTAATGAGAGTAACATGTATGATATCACTCATAGTCATAGCGCCCTCAAGTTACCCTCACACGCCCAATATTTTGGAATTTCCAGACGAGTATGATTCAAAGAGTTTATATATTTATAACAGTAAACTCTTTGGTTAAATTGGCGTATTCCAAGTTTGTTATTTATTATTTACTGGTAGATACTTGTACGGTAAGAACAATAGAACTTCAAATCTATGTTGGTGATGATCCATTGGTCAATAATTTAATTTTAATTTAAAAAGGCCTTAATTAAATACTACTAGAGGCCCTGAGGGACGGTGACCTACGAATATTTAAGCCTAGGCTTAGCCACTAGAAAAGACCCTGGTACAATTTAGTACTGGTTTCATAATGTCCGGAAAAGGAAACATTCAGGGCAAATTATTTGCCTACAAAATTGAACATATTGTACGAAAATGATCTTAAATCTTAATCTTAAAACATTTTATGTGGCTTCCTTAAAATTGCATTCTTGTTTGATTACATGCAAAGTATCTAACACCATCAAAAGGTCCAAGTAGTTCAATTCAATTCATATTTTGTAAGAAAACCTAACCATTCATTTCATGTGAATTATTTTGTTAGCGAGTTTTTGTTTTCGGATTAATTTTAGGTGATTCAGCAATGACCTCTGAAAAGCCTACACTTCTGTTCATCAACATCGCTAAAGAACTTGACAACAATGATAAACATAAGTTAAAGTACTTGTGTAGCGATCCAGAGTTCGACCTTCCACTTGGCAAACTGAATGATTGCAAGTATTGTTTTCAAATCTTTGACATGTTACACGACAGATTGCATATTTCTAATACCAATTTTACACTACTTAAGGAGCTGTTGATTCTATTAAGAAAGGATAACTTAATAGCAATTTTGGATAAGGAGGTTGGACAAATACCACTGAATAAGAAGAGTATACCATCATACAGGTGTGTTTTAATTTTATAACAATAGACCTACACTTAAATTTGTAAAGGAAGGGTTTTTTAAATAATTTTAGTGATCAATTTACAGTAGCACTACATAATTAAACAAAAACAATATATGTTTAGGAGAATGGTGTTGAGGTGCTCAGATTTGATAAAGGACAGCGAATTTGACCAACTAAACCATCTAGTGCTGGCTGTTATTGCGAAAGTAAAACAGGAAGAACTAAGTTATCCAATTCAAGTGATGCAAGCATTGGAAGATAATGAAAAAATAGGGCCTGGAAATGTAGATTTCTTGAGATTAATTGCCAATGCGATTGGAATAAAAGGCATAGAACGTGAAGTACAAGAGTATGAGCAAGGTAATATTTCAAGTATGTTGTTATATTATATTAGTATACAAACCTTTAAAAAAAAAAACTGTTCCAAGTAGCTGGTATATTTTTAATTTTAATTCTAGAGGGTCAGCGCTACAGTATGGAAAACAATCCACGTGGACAATGCATCATCATAAACAACATTGACTTTGAAGGTGGCATTCCTGAAACACGCACAGGCTCTGAAGAGGACCCAGGTATACACAAGAGTGTTCTATGTGCTACTACTTTCCATCTAAATTCTTTTTCTGTAATACTGTAAATACATGCGTTACCAACATAAGCTATTAGATAGAAATAAAATGCAAATAATTTGTAAGTTGATCCCTTTGAGAAATCTCTATATGTTGTTTCTAATTCTTTCTCATATCTCGATTTAAAATAAGCAGTGCAACATAAATAATAGTTAAGAGTGGTCAGAATATTTTGGCCCAAACAAACCAATTTGTATTTTCCTTCATTACGTTTGTTTTACAGGGAGGCTAAAAACTCTATTTGAAAGGATGAAGTTTGTTGTCACAGTGGAAAAAAACTTAAGCAGCGAGAAAATCAAGAAAGTAGTTGCTGAAGCAAGACCCAAGAATGATGATGTTTCCATCGATTGTTTTGTCTGTTGTATAATGTCTCATGGTAATAATGGTTATGTAACTGGGGTTGATGGGAAAAAGGTCAAGATAGAGGAAATTGCTGAATCGTTAAATTCTGCCAAATGCCCAGCCCTTGCATATAAACCAAAGGTTTTTTTCATTGAGACATGTCGGGGTGATTCCTATGAACCCAAAATTGATTTTGACATAATTAGAAACGCCTTTGGTAGTGTTAGTAGTGATAATTCTAATTATAATAGTCATCAATCAAATGGTGATGGTAATGCAGGCAAAGGTGAGGGGTCTATTACTAACAAGGCAGATTTTCTTTTTGCCTACTCTACTTCTCCAGGTAAAAAATCAAAACTTACTTCTTCTGGCTCTGTCTATATCAAACATTTAACAGAGGTCTTGACAAAGCACTATAAAGAATTAGATATACTAAGTATGCTGACTATTGTTACCAGGAAAGTCTGTGAAGAGGAATTTGAAGGATGTCTTGGACAAACCCCAGACATTCAATTTAGTCTCAGAAAACGTCTGTATTTTAATTAAGATTTTGACTATGAAGTGCATAAAACATGTTTCATGATTTGCTCTATTCTGTATACATATATGATAAAATTATAATATTGTATACAGTACTTTTCTATTATTTTTTAAGATACTGTAAATTGTCAATTTTAAATACTATTTTTATTTATACTTTTAGGCCTGATCAAAACTTCATATTATTGATACCATTCCATTGTACATTTTTGTAAAACATTCCTACATCTCAGGTCATAGGATGTAAAATCCAGTTTTACTTAAATATATTTTGTGTAAAATAATAATTAATAATTGTATTTTATAATACAGTAGTATTTTAAATGTAGTATTTTTGTAATATTAATTCTGATTTTACAGTGAATTTTAAGGTTAGGGTAGGCCTTAATACAGCTATAAAATATAGCTCATGAGATGATTGTACGTAGCATTAGTTATTAACTTAGAGATATACAGGTTTTGTGTAACAAATAATGTGTATATACACGACTACAATTTACACTTTATTTAGCAATAAATATGAAATCAAAATACATTGATTGGAACTGAACCAAATGTTTTCTATAATAAACCCTGTACAGATGGTAAATAAATATGATATCCCTTCAATAAATTCTAAACTAAAATACTCTTTAAGCTGTCATAAAAAAA
Organism: Antedon bifida; assembly: GCF_963402885.1. Lineage (NCBI taxonomy): Eukaryota > Metazoa > Echinodermata > Crinoidea > Comatulida > Antedonidae > Antedon > Antedon bifida. The sequence continues at coordinate 8,320,063 of NC_136226.1, read as the reverse complement.
TTACCTTATTTTTACCATGACGTACAGTACAAGACATTTTCCTAAAAAATGTAAAAATAATTATATTTTGTTTACAATTTTTACATTTTATAACAGAAAAAAAGCATGCAGTGAAATTGAGCTTAGCTGAATTCATATCTGGACATCATAAAAATATTTAATAACGCATCTACATATATGTTGCAGCAAAATGTCAAATGTACAGTTTATAAAATGTGTATAGTACAAAAATAAAAGGTAAAAGAATACTGTAATAATATCTAGACTCCAGTGGTTTCTATTCCGGAACAATGCTACTGTAATAAATTCAATAATGATGATAATTATTAAATATTCCTAAATCAATTATTCCACTGACTTTGGAAATGGAGGATAGAGTAGCCATAGCAAACCTCACCTGAAATTCATTGTAGCCAATTTGAAAAAAAAAATGTTTATAAGAATGACCCCACTTTCAAGCTCGATAATTATTGTCATATGTAAATGTAAGTCTAATTAAAACCTATCCTAATTTGCTTATTAAAAATGTTATAAAAAACGGCATCTTCTACTATAAAAATTTAACATGGACTTCACCTTAAGTACATATATTATAGTTGAGTTATATAACAAAATTGCATAGTTTTCGTGTATAAAGTTTTATAAAATGAGATTTTAATCTATACATGCATAAAAATTAGCATAAATTACAGATGAACAAAATTAAATTGATAGAACATGTTAAATCAAAAACATTAAATCTGTCACACAATTGTTTGTGAAAGATGAAAGACCTATCCACATTACAAAAGCAAAGAGAATTGTGTAAGAAAAGAAAAACATTTTGGCACATATAACAATAACAAAAGTAAAAAACAAAAGTTTTAAAGATGTTGATAAATTCAGCATTTGCCTATTCTTTCCTTTTTGACAATAAAAAACACCCCTTTCAAAATTGGTTTTTTAGGCCTGTAATTTAAATCATTTGTTCAGACAGGCTTCACTCTCTTGATCAATGTGGAATTTATATTGTAAAACTTTCATACAGATTAAAAAGAGAAGGCATATATCGATACAAAAAATATTCACAAAAAATATATAAAAATAAATTATTTTCTAACATTCAGCTGAGCATTTTGTACACATAGAACAACCAATTTGCTTTGACAGGAATGACGTCTTTGACCTAATAGTTTATGCTGGGTCAATGAACTTGCTTGACCCATCGCTGTTGGATCTGAAGCTACCCATTGGTTACAATAATGCTGTTCATTTCTACTTCCGTCACTAAAAGATCCATGCCATACATATTTCTCAGGCCTATGGAGAATAAATTGATAAAATTAACATGGAAATTATTGACATGATGACATATTGCAAATTTTACCATGTCGAGATTACAGTAATTTATAGGTCAATGGCCTGATGGCATAATTGTCCTATGTAACACATACAAATGAAAGTAATGTTTAGGTTGTAATATATTTGTTGAACTGCAGATACTTACCACGTGGATTCATCTGACATTACATCTTTTCCATTGAATGAATATATATGAACTCTGCTATTAAATGTGGCTTCTGTGCCATTAAACATATCATCCCATTTTTTAAAGAGAATTTCTTTCTGTAAGTCACAAAGAATATTAAAATCATAAAAAGTATATTTATATAGAGTAGAGAGTGGTTAGAGTTGTGAATTTTCTGATTTTTACAAGGCTTTCATTATGTTTATGTAGATAGTGTAGTATGCATCTTGCTTATTTGAGGAAGTAGGTCCATTCATATTAACTATTGTGACTTAATTATAATTATCATAATAAGTTACGCACAGTAAAGAAAAATATAGCCAGTGATGTAACGCAGAGGCCCCTGGCTTAGGAACTCCAACAGTAAAGGCTTCAGGAATTTTTTAGCCTTTTTCGACATACTGTACAGTACTGTATTTTAATGCCTGTTTTCTTCCAGGGCCTCTGGGTTTAGCCAGTGAGTGCTCATAGCCATTACACCACTGAATACTGCTGGCCTGATAAGTTTGTGTGCAATGGTATAATAATAGAAGATAAAATAATAAAAGGAAATAATATGATAATGAAATGCAATTAACACATTTAATTATACTGTACTGTTGCTTTCATAAGCCAAGTAATTGCACAGAACTGGAAGTGAAAGAGGACCAGTGGATTTACCAACCTTTGAATTAACAACTGGTAATGTGCGATCATTCCTTCGGACTATTGATCGTAAGTCTTGTAAATCAGATGAAAGGAAAGCTCGGAATGTGCCCTTCAAGCCCATCCGCTGAGCTTCTTTGTAACATTTATAATCTACTCTGCTTATGCCACCCATACTGCTGGAACTGTATTGAAAGGCGTCCAATGGTTCGTTCAACGCATACATGTATAACTAAAAGAAGCAATAAACATGAAACAAAGATAAGAAATAAATTTTCTGAAAGACTGAAAATAGTTGACAAAAACAAATAATTCAGCAAAGTCTTCTGCTAAATTGGACTATGCTACAGCGACTGGGTTTGATATCAACTTTTTTCTTCTCTTTGGCTAAACTGGGGTACTGTATATAGTTTATTTTACATGAAAAAGAACTTGCTATACAGAGAGTGTAAAGAAAGTGTAAATTCAACTTAGCACCATGTATGTAGAATCAATTGTCAGAATTTGGATATGGAGAATAGCCATATACTGTACATAGCTTATTCAAAACATGTCAGAAAATTAGATTCAGACACAAGATAGGATTTCAACCATTTTTAGCAATTAGCCTCTGGAGATCATGGATCCTGCATGTATGGTTGATCAAACAAACTTCACAAAGTTGAACTTTGTTAGAAGTTTGTCTTTTGACCTATAGGGAAAATCCATTATTTTACAAAACTGCTAAAACAAACCTACCATTTCATCACCGTCATCAGCTTGTAACACATCTCCTATTGTTGGTTGTACTCCTGAATCAGTAGGTTCTATCTGTCTGGGTGGTGCCTAAACATTCAAATGGTAGGTTATTAGTCTCTAATGCCATACTATTATACATATAATTGGTGCTCTCAATATGCTATCAAGTAGTACAATGATTTTGATGATGACAGTTTGCACATATTTAATTCCAGTGTTCAGATTCTACTCTTCCAATGATTACGGTTTTTAATTCATAATTTATCATATATTGAAGTATGATTGCTCAGTATGATATGCACAGTAACAGGCACACAAGAAATTTCCAATATAAGTACAGTAGTAGTATGTCAGCTATTTTGTTATAAGCCACCATAAGCCCATTACTAGAATTATTAACATACTAGAATTATTCTATAGAATCCTCTCTTAATCTATATTTTAGAACTACTACATTGGCAGATATAATGTAGATATAAATACGTGCTATAGACACATTTAAAATTATATGAAAACATTTAACTCATAAATTAGTAGACAATTGTTACGTTAGTTTTTATAATATAAAATTTAGGTTTGTAGTTATTAAATACTTACAGTTGTTGGATCTGGAAGCAGAGGTAATATAACACCAAGCTGGAAAAAACAATTTTTAGGGCATGTTCAGACCTACACTACGTAGTTATGATTAAGTTATGATAAAGCTAGGTCACAATATATTAATAAGCATCGTAATTCAGAATCGATTCTACTTATAACGCGCTACAAATTGTATAGTGGTAAATACACAAATATAGATAGATAAAAGTAGGTTTAAGTTATTTTTGTAGCCAGTTTCATTTGAAAAGTGGATTTAATAAACAGAGCATGTCAAAGCTGGGGGATTACACAGAGAATTTTGTAAGAAATTCAAGAGGGAGGACCTTCTAAAAACTACGACAGAGTGCACTGTATAGAACGAGCCCTGTCTACACTATCAAACTTTATGTGACAAAACATGTGATGTACCCATATATGGACATGATGATGTCATATCACTACCATACTTGAGCATATCACTACCATATTTTGGCACATCACACTTTTTTTTGTCAAACTAGTTTGATAGTGTAGCTTTATAGTGCAACCTGAATACTACGAGCTGGGTCAAAATTGTCTCTAGAACGTCTGTTTTCAGAATGCATAAGAGTACGAGAATGAGAATACAAGGAAAATTCTGATGTTTTCCGTTTTCAATGAAGTTTCAGTTCTGGAGAGTTGGTGATGATGTAGAGGATTTTATATTGCTTATTGCTTTTCAAATCAACACTACTAAATTGTTAAGTGGATTAAAATATTACGACTATTAATATTATAACAGACTTGTTATTACAAATACTACGCCATATTATATAAACACATATACATTGTTAAAAAAGAAATATGTTTGTCAGATCATCACAAGTATAAGTATATACAAAATATATGAATATTATAACCATACTAAATAAGCATGCTAATCCAGGTACATCTCACACCAGAGTATTCATTGACTGGCACATTTTGAAGTTTTTTTCTAGCTTGAAAAACATTATTTGACATTGTATAAACCTCTCAGCTACAGAAGCAACGATCCGCTAACCAATATTAGGACTGAAATCAATGCATACGACAACTAACCAGTTTGATATGCAGGTTAAAATTTAAAAGATAAAAAAAGAGTGACAGAACATGGCTGCCATCATTGGTTGTCAAGAGACTGCAGAATTAAAAACCAGGAGTTGAATCCGCTGGTGTGTGATAATAGACCAGATCATAACCGTAAACTTGGATACATACCTGAATCTCCTGCCAACCTCCAATCACTCGTATAAACAATTGCTGTTGGCCGTCAAGGAAAACAAATGTGCCAATTGGTGCTTCCCTACCAATATCCATCATATCTTTTTCTGATGATAGTACTAATGCCTACAGGATATACAATAGGAAATGTGATACCAATATTTGATAAAAAATATATAGGAGTGAAATAAGGAGTGAAAAATATACAACTCTTTCACCCTCACATCATTTTAAGGATGTCAATTGTATAAACATTGAAATATTGATCATAAACATATATTAGATGTTTTGCCCTACTTTGACGTAATTTGTACTTTGTACTAAGTACATTTTGAGAATACTAGCTGGCGTTCATACCTCTAGAAGACCACCGAGCTTGCGCTGATGGCTAGTGGTTAGATTCGAGCCCAAGTAAGCAGCGGGTACTGCATCAACAGGATTGTATGTTCGCAAGTATTCTCAAAATGTACTTAGTATAAAGTACAAATTACGTCAGAGTAGGGCAAAACATCTAATTACTCAACTCCCTGACGCAAAACTACAATTACAAACATATTCCCAAACATTTATATATATAAAACAAATTGAAAAAAAAAAAATAATGAGAACATACAATTATGAATGAAAATAAATGCTTTTAATTTATGGAATGGAGAACATGTATTCTACTTTGATATCTATATTTTCAATCTATATTTTCAATCTATATTAACATACCCCGGAGTAGCCACTGTTTCCACCATTTTGTGATATTCCAGGTGGGCCTACTGGGCCTCTTTGGCCTGTTTGTCCTGGTAACCCAGAATCTCCTTTGGATCCTGAAATCATATCAACATGATAGTTAGCCTTTGTTTTTCAAACTTGTATTTCTCCATAAAATTACAACAACATAATGGTGCTTTATATCAATAAGCTGTCCGAAATTATCCAATTTGTTTGTATAGATTATTCCATATTTTGGGTACAGCAACAGAAAATGTCTTTTGGGTTTGTTTTTTTTATTGAATTAAATTTTTTCATTTTACTTTTAAAATTACTTACACATAATAATTTAACTACTTGTGAATGATATATTATATGTAATTACACAATTAATACAGAATACATATATCACATACCTTTCTCACTTGGATTTGATTGGCCAGGAGGACCAGGTGGGCCTGGTCTGCCAACACCTGGGGGACCCTGAAAAACAGTTTATATTGACAGTTTTTTATAACATTCATGATTTAGAATACAGTACATCTAATTAAATAAAATGATGAATAAAACTTACAGGTGGACCAGGTGGACCTTGCACTGTACTGCCGTCAGGACTTACTGTAATGCCAGGCTCACCCTGTGAACAGAAACAATTAAAAACATTTTTGGAGGTTTGCATGGCGAGTACTATACTTATTTTTTTTAAAGTTCTTGTTACAAAGCTACGTCTAAAAATACAGTCTTCTCCCACTGTTGTTACCATGTATTTAGATACAGTAACACAAGATACTGTACAACAGCATGTTTCTTTAACCATAAGTTCATAAATCATACATGGTATAAATGTATACACGCCATAAGTATTTAAAAAAAAATTTATTATTTATACTGGGTGACATCTTCAGTCAAAGACTGGCCTCTCAGAGGGCCCAGTCATGATCAGTGACTGTGGCTGTGTGTGTACTAGTACACCAGGGTAACCCCTTACACGTCTTGAAAGATGTACTAAATGCACATGAGCTAGATGTGTACACTGGACAAAACATAGAGCAAGTGAGCCTTGAACCCTTGTCGATGTTATGGCTACGTAATTACGATTCCATTGTCTTAACCACTTGGCCACTCACTATACTCATTTTCAACTCATAATGTGTCTCGGTTATATAAATACTAACAAGTTGTGATTTAAATGTATGTAGATATATGCCAGCATATTATATTAATTTATACCTTAGAACCTGGATTGCCGTGGTCACCTTTCTCTCCTCTGTTACCTTTCTGACCGTTATCTCCGTCGACTCCATTACGACCATCAAATCCCTATCATAGAGAATATTCATAGATAATCATTTTGTTTGTTTGTTCTGTACATATTTAGTAGTGTAACAAAATTCCAAAATAACATTGAAAATAACGAACATTAAAATACATAATTTCAACAAGGAAAAGAGGCGTGCTATATACTTACTCGGTCTCCTTTAAGCCCCCTAACTCCTTGGAGACCAGGCACACCTGGAACTCCAGTTAGACCTAGAAATATAATTAATAATGATTAATTAAGCATCCTTATTTACATGAAAAGAGACAAGCTGTTGACACTGAGAACTATTTTATTTTTATTTGCATAGAGTTAGTTGCAAAATTATAAGCTACAGTGATTTGGTTGCAGACGATGGTTTTCTTTAAAATTAATATATGGAAGCTCCTAAATTGCAACTTTATTTTGTATACATACCAACACTTTTATATATATATATATTATATAACATAACAATATCTATAGTGTTTGTCTGTTGCTATCTCAGTGACAGGAATTGTACAAGTTTTTAAACTACATTTGAAAACGGCCCGTTTTGATACTCACCTCGTCGACCTGGCCTTCCTGGAATGCCCATTGATCCCTTAGGGCCTTCGGTTCCATAGTTATATTTATCCTACAAAACAAAGACAAATTTTTCTATTTAAATAATATGGCATACCCTTCATATCATTTACGGGATTACATTATTCCTGTAAAAGACCAATCACGGACAGACACTCTTTCTCAAACACTGTTTCTATTTCAATATATTGGATTAACATACTGCTTTAACTATATAATGCTGTACTTTGAGTACATTTTGGAGATAAATTTATTAAATCAATGTACCTTTATGATTTCACCTGGTTCACCTTTAACACCTTGAAAACCACGATCACCCTAAAATAAGCAACAAAATCAATGTCAACATTTATAAAGGAATCAATGCAATTGTTCCAGTCCAGAAATAAGATTTAAATATTTTAATATAAGATTTAAATATTTTAATATAATTAAAATTAATTATTTACCTGTGGCCCTTGAATACCTACACCCTGGAAAGAAAACAAATATTGATATTATAATTACTAATAATTATGCTATGTATAATTCACCTAAAATCTCAACAAAAAGAAGAAAAATACAATCTCTTTTCTAACATAAAAATGCTAATTATGAAAAGTCAAAATTGAACTTAAAGAAGTCAAATCACAGTGGCAAGATTAAAAGCAAAAGAAGGAATATTAAATATTAAAATGTGTACATGCATACTTACTTTGTCACCTTTTGGACCCACAATGCCTTTCTGTCCTACATAACCCTGGGTAAAATAAATCATGCAAATATTGACCACATGCAATCATGCAATTAGTGATGAAAATAATTTCAATCAAAGGCACAATGTTATCATCACAGTGCTGACCAGATTGTCATAAAAAAAATACCAAGTTTGAACTGCTTGGAAAATGACTGAGGTAGTCAGATTTCATTCTTTGCACCTGTTGAATGATCAGCTTTTATTTGATTGTAGGCAAGCAAATATACAAATCATTTATTTCATTGGTAGGCAAGCAAATATACAAATCATTTATTTTATTGGTAGGCAAGCAAAATATACAAATCATAAGTAGATAATAAAAATATTTTAAAAAAAGCATGCTTTTTATCCATGCAAGAATTTCAGGTAAATTCACAGTGCAATGCTTTTGTTTTGATAACTTTTAGTCATAATGAAAGTGGCATGCACATATTACAATAAATCAATCACTTACTGTTGGTCCAGGCCTACCCATAGGTCCCCTCTGTCCTGGAGCACCAGCTGGTCCCAAGGCTCCAGGTCGACCCTGGAATTATAATATACAATACAAATTTCTCACTATATGTTCAGTTTTTATGAATACTGTTACATTTGTGCTAATCATGTGTTAAAATACAATTAATACAATCTTAAGTAAACTCACCGGTCGACCTGGGATACCAAAATGACCTTTTTCTCCTTTCTTTCCACGACGTCCAGCATCTCCTCTGTCTCCCTTTAACTTCACAAGCTCTCCATCTTCTGGAATGTATGATTCACCCTTTTCACCCTTAGAAAAGAAAAAAAATACAAATAATGTCCAGTAAAGACAGTGGGAAAGCTGCTCTGAAGACATGTGTTCACAAATATTTGGGCTGACCAAGCTTATCAGCAAATAAAATATATTCCGTTACCTTTTGACCATGTGATCCATGGATACCATCTTTGCCATCCTCACCATCATTACCTTTTGTTCCTTTGTCACCCTTTCCTCCCTAGAAAAAGAAAATACAAAAACTAAGATGCAATATATTTGTATCATATCTATCAGTTTAATAGCTGTTGATTGACATAAATTGTTACCTGTATTCCTGTATTAAAGACTATAATAGAATCTTAATCAAAGGTACACCGTTGTGACCCAAAAATAGGTGCATAAAATGAGGAGTTCTACTGTATTTAGCTGTAACTGACCATGTTGTAGATGTTAGTATTTAACAAAATCATATCAAGATCAATCACAACATTCCTACCTGTTGTCCAGGTGTACCATCCAGTCCTTTGATACCTTGAGGGCCTTCATCACCAGGATTACCTGGTGGTCCTTTGTATCCAGGTACACCATTTAGGCCACCATCTCCCTTTTGACCTTTCTCTCCTCGTATTCCCTGTTCACCTGATGGTCCGGAAGGTCCAAGTAGACCTACTTCACCTTTCTCTCCCTTCTCTCCTGGTTCGCCGATTAATCCTGAGCCCTGGAAAAAACAAGACAGACAATTTCCAATAGGCCTAACATTTTAATACACAATACAGACCACAATTGTACAATTTTTTTTGGTTAGTGTAGTCACCTTTTTTGCCTTATTACTGTATATAATAATACTCATATATTACCTCAAATATGCCTGAATTTGTAGGTGCTATTCCTGGTGGTCCTGGCAGTCCGGGTATGCCCTGTGGTCCCATATCACCTTTTGGTCCAATTGCCCCTATTGGTCCCACATCACCCTTAACAAAGTCTCCTTTATCACCCTACAATGAAAAGATGCAATTAGATAGAATTATTTTCAACTTATTTTCTAGTGTATTAAAAATAACAAATTTATCTTAATCTAGTTTTGACAGAAACCATCCAGAATACAGCATTAAATTTTAAAGAATAGGCAACTGGAACAACCATGTGTTAACCTATTTGTTGTTAACAATTTGGACTGGGTATTAGGACACATTATCACCATTCATAAACACCTAATATTTGTACGAGTTGTGTCATAATTTTATCATTCAATACCACCATCAAATATCTGTTTGATGTAAAGTAAACTTCTGAACACAATACATATTTAACCAATCAATTTACAAGGCTGTGTGTTATAAAATATATGAAAGTAAAAAAATGTTGAGGAAGGATAAGTTAAAATTAAAATAGAAGATATTTTTACCTTGACTCCTTCTAGTCCAGGTACTCCAGGGAAGCCACGTGTGCCCTAAAGAGCAGATAAGCAAAACAGACATTAACCCGTCTTTTTTATTGTTTACTTTACTACAGAAAATATTTCCTCTTGCAAACATTGCTTATTATAAATTGCTTATTAATGTCTATTATATATTTCCTATAGAAAGTAATTTAGTAGCAATTAAGTGCCATTTACCTGTTGTCCAGGTAATCCTGATGGTCCATGGTAACCCTACAAATAAAAAATGTTGTGTTAAAGAACTAAAGAATATAATAATAATGAGGTAGCTAAAGATGAAATCTGTTCAAAGATTGGGTCATATACTATTTTGTATAAAACATCATTAGTTCTTGATATATACAATTACAATGAGGGGGCAATAATGTTTAATTAAACAGGTTAAGACACAGGACGTTGCTCTTTTCACACCAAACAGGTGAGGGTTCTGAAAAAATTGTTGAATCACCTTTTCTCCACGGTCTCCTGGGGTTCCTGGTAAACCCTGGAAACAAAAACAACAAAAAATCATAATCAAATCAGTATAATAGTTTATTTTTTAATTGTACATAGGTTCAAAATACAAGGTGACATTAGGGAAGAATGGACTTAAATGTAATTTCACTCTTCCCTGGTGACATCAACATATGTTCATGAATATAACACATTTTAAAAAGAGGCAACTCACATATTGTCCAACAGGTCCTAGATCACCAATAGAGCCCTTTTCACCCTTTTGTCCGTCCCTTCCTGGAGGGCCTACAGGTCCAGGGATTGGCTGAAAATAAAGTGATTTTTGGTTAAAAAATATATACACTATTGTCGACGTTTTGGTTATTATGCTCCAATAGTTTGTTTATTTCTAGTTTTTAAGCTGGTTTCCTACAAGATTTACTGTATTGTTTGTCCTTATGTAACCGATAAATTCACGCAACTCAATTATAATTCTCTTACCTCAACAACTTCATTTTCTCCACTTCCACTACCGGATCCTTCCTGTGAAGATAAAATGAGAAATGATTTTTAAACTTTGTCTACACTACCAAACTAGTGTGATGTGCCCAAATATGGTAGAGATATGACATCATCATGTCCATATATGGGGACATCACATTTGTTTGTAACATAAAGTTTTATAGTGTAGACAGAGCTTTATACACATACAGCAGTACACTTGTTATTCCTTGAAATACTGTACATACAAAGAATGAAGTTTAGCATGGTTGGAAAGATCAATACTATATGTTATTATTTACATCATTTAAAATAGAATACTGCTACAACTTACAAACAATGTTGGTAACCATGTTGGTAGAATTCCGGGAGGGCCAGGTGGTCCTGGTGGTCCTTGTATTCCTTCTAGTCCAATCATACCAGGTATACCACCTGGTCCCATTGGTCCTGGCATACCAGCTTCCCCAGTATCACCCTAAAAGACAACAGAATGAATATGTAAGTGAATTTTAAATATAAGGACTATACTATATAATCAGCACTTGTTACAAGAGTTGTCAAAACAATATAGATTATCTGATAAAACTCCTAGAAAGTAAGAAGCCTTTTGCCATTTTCTCCCCAACTGTTCGAATAAAATGAAGATGAAATAAAAGAAGATATAGGTACCTTTCTTCCTGGAACACCATCAAATCCAGTTGGGCCAATATCACCCTATCAAAATGAAAAAAAAAAACAGTTTATAAATAAGATTGATGAATAAATATTAGGCAACATGGTCTACTAAAATTAATTGTTGTTAATAGTTGTTTACCTTGTCTCCCCTTTGTCCCTGAGATCCTGTTTCACCATTGGATCCCTGGTCACCCTTAAAAGACAATAACAATTTAATTAACAGCCAACTAAACTCAAGGAAGAATAGTCAAAATCAATTAACTGATTTACATAATTTTTTTTTCTTTTTTATTTAGCCTGAACCAACGCATTATCTTGCAGCTAAAAGAGCTATAAATCGCCTGTCCGCAAACACTGATTACATTTTAAATATACAGTTTTTTTTCTATACTATAAAAGTATACAACATTGATTCAATATACCTTCATTCCTTGTGGGCCAACAGGGCCTGGTGGGCCTTCGCCTGTACTAGCATTCACATTCACTAGACTAGAGATTCCTGGTAGACCTACTGGCCCAGGGAGGCCTGGTGGGCCCATTGGACCGGTGGATCCGTTAAATCCACGTGGACCCATGTCACCTTTAGGACCTTGTTTGCCTCTTGGTCCCTATTGTAAAAATAACAAATATATAATAATTCTAAAAATGCTGAATTGAATAATAATTGCATGAGAATCTAGGAAAATGTTACCACTTTTCACTTAAATAATTTTTGAATTACACTCATTTCTATATTCAACTAAATAAATATTATGATTTATCAGGAACTAACACATCTTATATATTGAAAATTTAAACATTTTACCTGTATCTCTTCCCACATCTCATCACCAGACCCAATGTCATAAATTCCCTATGGAAAGAAAACAAATTTTATGAATAGGAAGTCTCAATCAATGTTTTTTCCCTCAGCCTAATTATTAAAAAATAATTATTGAGACTGATCTTGGTTTTTTTTTGTATTTTTAAATAGTATCAATTAAATTGATATTTAATAATAACTATGTATGTTAATATGAACTGACAGATCTCAATACAAATTTAGGTCATAATATTTGTTTACAAGCTTCCATCATAATTAAAAGTACACTTTTGTTTCAATCAATTCTAATACTATAGTTACTAAGAGAAACTACTTTACTTACTTCACGTTTAGTTTAGGAATAGTTTTTTGTCAAAATGTTGTTTTTTTTAATCACAGCTGATTAAATGAATACATAGTGGCATAAATAGTGACAATGTAAATCGGCAGACATATCAACTTCCTATGAAAGCTACGCACATTAATTAAGAATCCTTGAAACATTAAATGTATGTAATTTTATAAGGCTATGATGAGTAACATTTGATCATATTATTACTGCCATAAAAATACAGACATCTACTATTTATAAGATGAAAATGGGATGATTTTGTTCACACAGGGAGCTTTCAGATGACCTGTGCCTACACCTACTGTATGGGGTATTTGTCAGTTATAGGTAACTTATCCAGTATCTTCTTCAAATATACTAATTAAATTGGAAGTAGAATAAACATACAGGTAAACAAGATATTACAAATTAGATGCTCCTTTCCTGTCCATGTCATGCAGTCACAAGTGCACGCTTAAATTAATCCACTACAGGGGATACATGGACAAGTAAAACCATGGTATGATTGTTATTGATTATCAAAGAAGATTCACTCTAATCCCAGAACCATAGCACATAGGCAGTGAACCCTGTTTGGCAATGGTTTACAGCTCCCTTGTTGGTTAAGTATTCAGGGATTTGATCTTGCCAGATCACTCACAGTACTCACTATTTGGATATACAGTATGTAAATCATTAAAGACACCTATGTTCATATGGTACTGCTGTTTACCAGCTAGGCCTACAAAATTAAGCCTAGCTACTTAGGTAGTACATTGTTTCTCTTATGTCTCTCATATTTAACCTTAAAACGTACATTTATGACAAGGAATGAATAATATATAAACATTATTTTTACAAATAGTATCTTTAAACAAATTGTGGTGCATGTCGTTGTAGTTATAAAACTTACCAAGCCTGGTTCTCCTTTTATACCATGGTTTCCATCCTCTCCATCATCTCCATCCTCACCCGGAATGCCTTGATCACCCCTTTCACCTTTAATACCGATGCCTGGATCACCCTAAATATCGAAATATAATTTTTTAATTTTTAATTTTTTTTTATTATTTCATTTCTAAAAACACAACACGCCACCAGCTGTGGCAACAAGACAAAAACAAACAAAAAATGGTTCTCAAAAAAAAAAACAGTCAAGCAACAATTTATACAAATCATGAGTAGTTAAATGGCAGACTATACTGCTAAATGTTTCAATTTTAGGTTATATGCATGCATATTATCATTTGCAAAAGCAATATATTTTTCTATTTCAATATTTCTTTTAACAATGACTTAATTTGTTGAAATACAGTGTGTCTTTTGAAATGTTAAATTTACCAGTAAAACAATGGAATTATTATTCACAAAATCAATGAATGAATCATTAATTCCTCAATGCTCTTTTTCAGCAATTATTTATTCATACCTTTTCTCCTTGTTGGCCCCTTTCTCCCTGAACACCTGGGATACCTTGATCACCAGGTGACCCATCTTGACCCTACAAAAACAGAATATAATCTTATAGCTTTGTGTAAACACAGTTCAGAATTTATTCGCACCATCAATTATTTTTTAATATGAATATATTCTGATAATGCATTAACATTAGGTAACAACATTATAAATAAAAAAATATTAGGATTTAGCTTTTTTGGCAAGAAAAACAAATTTAATTTATTCTTTTCACTTACTGGTATTCCTCTTGAACCTTCATCACCTTGGTCTCCCTAAAAACAAAAAAAAATAAATTTGAAATTATCTCCGAGAATGATTCTTAGACACTCATTGTATATAGCCAAATGTATTTATCTAAACAAATGTAAAAAATTAATTAAAAGGGTTATAGATGCCAGTACTTCTTCGGGGTTTTATCCAGACTCTTTTAGTCGGTTCATTTAAAGCCTTTTCCCACAGCTCACTCTCTTTCAGTCAGTTAAAAGTTCATTTAAAGCCTTTTCACACTGCTCACTCTCTTTCAGTCAGTTTAAAGTTCATTTAAAGCATTTTCACACCGCTCACTCTCTTTCAGTCAGTTTAAAGTTCATTTAAAGCATTTTCACACCGCTCACTCTCTTTCAGTCAGTCAAAAGTTCATTTAAAGCCTTTTCACACTCCTCACTCTCCATGCTACTGTACTTCTTATAATAGTTGTTCATCATATTGCCATAAGTAGAAAGACTTTCCAAAATGCAGTATAATGACCGGTCAAATAAAAGCAGGGTAATTCACACTAGGCTATAATACCTCTAAGCTCTCAAGTAGAAAGGGAAACAATTACTACAAGATGAACGAATTTTCAAAAGTCCTAAATGTTCATTTTCTTAATATCACACTATTTTGCAGTCTAAAAAAATTATAATCATCTACACTAGGGCTTTAATTTCATGTTCGTTTTGTTTTCGCAAAAACATAAGTAACCAGGATCACCTCCAAACACGTTTTCTTATACGTTGCTACTTGTCGACTGTTTTAAAATTCACTTGTTAATAATTATACCGATTTTTATAATTAGATTTCCTTTTTATATTCTGCGGCATTAACTTTCATATCGCATGGGACTGTAGATCACATCGCCCGAGGCCAGTGGATGCTGCTCCTTCTGCGCTATATGTAATTTTAACTATATCTAAGATAACATTTGGGGATGATTGCGAGACATTAATGCGTTACAAATGAAACAAGATATCGCAAACAGTAAATTGAATATATTTAACACATTCATATCCTCTCTCTATCTAAATCCTTATAAATAACTGATTGTAATTATTTAATAATTTATTCATTAAAAACATTAACATGATATTCATACAATTATTTATAATTGTTGCAATTAGTAAAAATTGACAAAAAATGTTTTGTAAATAGTTAATTTAATTGCCGTTAATATTGTTATTTTCAGCATTATTCAATTGTTGCAGTAACACATATCAATTTACTATAAGTGTATGAGTAGAACTCGTATTTGGGGGCAGCTTCTGGATCCAATAAAGTGTCCCCTTAATAGGGTTTTCCTCTGAATAAGGAGTTTTTAAAAACATTTTACCCTTCATTCGTTTCATAAAAAAGGGTCCCTTTAATAGGAGTTTCCCAAAGGAACGGTATACTGTATACACTTTTTACTTTGTATTTTTAATAATTTTTAAAATTATAAATACCATTAAAATAAAATGTCATAAATAAAATAGTTGCATCTTTAATTCTTTAATTCTATTACCACTGTAGGATTCTATATGACCCTAAGGCAGACAAGGGATATTCATCTTGACTAGTCAGATTTTTCAAATTGATTAAAATGATTTGATTTATTAAATTAAAAGTAAAAATTAATAAAAATGCTATTATTATTTTTTTTATTGCATTTCTATTTTCAATTTTTAACTGACATTTTAACATAAGATAACGTTTCCAACAGCTATTTAAATAGATAACACAGGAAATATAATAATTTCATATATAATTTAGATTTTTTTCAGGGTACAATTGTTACAATATCCAGACAAACTTGTATCAAGAAAAAAGATGAACCCAAGGCTGGATGATAATTAAAGGAAGCCCCTCATAATTATAGGCATCCTATTGTTAATCATCACCTATATAATAATTAAATGTTATTGTCACTTACTTTATCACCTTTTGGTCCCGTTATTTGCTGCGGATCGAATGTTGGAACAACACCCACTGGTCCGGGTAAACCAACTCCAGCCTCTCCCTGTATGTACAAAACAAAAAATGGGATATTGTCAAGTCTCTCAAAAACCAAGGTTAATAAAAGCTGCATTTAGTGGCGTAACAGCTATGAGCACACACTAGCTAAAACTTAGGGTCTCTAAACCAGGGACCTCGGGCCTCTGTGTTACGCCATGGCTGAATTATTACATGCTTAAGAATAGAGGTACCTTTTTCACTGGACATCTTTCTGTAAATTGTCCACCATAATAAATTTTTCTAAAGCAGATATACAATATTATAAATCATGAACAGCTCTCCTTAACAACCAAACTATCTTGTACATTAACAACAGTTGCCGTAAAAACCATCTGATAGTCTATGCTATAAATATTACCAAAGATATTTTATAGTAAATTGTCAAATTAACACCGTAGCACATGGTTTATCAGGGTCAATAATAGCGGCGGAGTATCTTTTGTACAAAATCTTAACCAATAGATAAAGATCATTGACGATATTCCTTGGCTTTATGTGTAAAATTGTAAAGGGATTGACGAACTTACATTACTTGGGAACGTCATATTAGAAACATCAAATTATTATTACCATAATTTGCTAGATAATAGACCGATGTTATACTTTAAATTGAAATATAAAATTTAGTTACAACAAAAATATCATTGCTTGACACCTGTATGCTATATTTTCTTTCCTAGAAGGGATTTTGAAGAAATTAATAGTTTCCTTTGGTTAATATAGACTTGTCAAACAAAAATTCAGCACGAACATTACATATAGGATGACAAGAAACAAAATCGGCAAAATCTGTTTCCTATGAAAGCAAGCAGCGTTACGCACTCGACAGTCAACATTCATGTTAAATCATTATCCCATGACCGGCAATCTGTAAACAGAAGAAATTTAGCATGAAAGCTAAAAAGAACCAACTTCAGCAAGACTGAACACCAGCGTACCCTGGATCAAAATTATACAAGTAATATCACAGTGATCTGATCAGGGGCGAAATACAAAAAACAAAAGTCTGTTTTATCAATCAAAACGGCAAGAACTTAGACTCCAACCATAGAAAAGTTCATTTCAATATCATGGTCCTATCCAAGATCTGCCATAAAACAATGGGTGAGCATTGATGGCAAAGTTTTGATAATAATTTACAACATACGATACCTGATACAGAGAACATACTAATTGAGAATATCTCAAATGGCCAGAATCAGTAGGCTTAGAGTATAGTCAAGTTTAAATCAACTTTAGGGTAGATTATCGATTATCAAATGATAGTTCAATGTATTGTACCCATGCTAAACTTTTGGTTGAACTACTGTATATTATTAAATTATAAGATTACAGTAAACTTCAGTGTTTTTTTTTGGAAATGGTACCAAAATGTTATCGCTAAACACTCGTCTTACTTAAACATTTCCTTTTCCTGAGTGTCTTGAGAAGAATGAGCGTGGATCAGTTAAATAAATGAACAAGATACAACCTATCTTATCAAAACATGTTCTACATTTAATTGAAAAGGGAAGCTAGTACTAGATAAAGTTGAAACTGTAGCCTGCCAATGTCAGCAAGAGATTTCTATGAGCTCCTCCTGTAAAGTGATCTTACATGTGGAGAAGGATTTACTAGCATTTATATATAAATTACTATTTAATTCAGAGGTAACCCGGTTGAAGCGATCAATCCTCTATTTATATCGATAATACTATACCACTGAAAATTGTACATAATAATACAGTTTTTTAGTAAAATCAAGTATCGCCTTTACTAAAACCTTTGTGCCATAAATCTGCTTCACTGTAAAGATATGGAAATCGTAAAACAAAATCCCATTTTGGAAAAGTTTTGACAATTAACATTGTCCAAAAGTTTGGCCAGCATTGTCCAACAGTTTGGACACCATTGTCCAACAGTTTGGCCACCATTGTCCAACATTTTGGCCACCATTTTCCAAAAGTTTGGCCACCACTGTCCTAAAGTTTTTGGCAACTACTGTCCAAAAGTTTGACCAGCATTGTCCAAAAGTTTAGCCACCATTGCCCAAAAGTTTGGCCACCATTGCCCAAAAGTTTGGCCACCATTGTCCAAAAGTTTGGCAACTATTGTTGTTGTTGGCTTAATTGTCATACTATAGGGCTAATAGGAATAGCCTTTAAAACAACTTTAAAAAATTAGCATTATATTTTTCTAAAATCACATTTTTGGTTTGTTGATAAATCAGTTAAAATAGATAGCTGGTCATACCTTTTGACCCTTGGTACCTGTTGGACCAACATCTCCAACTTCTCCCTTTTGTCCTGGATCACCAGGAGGTCCAGCAACGCCTGGTAGCCCTTCTTCTCCTTCAGCTCCTTCAATGCCGATTTCCCCTGCATCACCTAAATATAATCATACTTAAAACATTGAAACATTTTCATCGGTTAGTAACTAGTGAGCAAGAATGTTATGGTGTACATCACATGATTATCAATGTTGATCGTCAGTGGCTAAAGTAGCAAAATCAAACACTCGTGAAACACAGCATTTATTGTTTGGTTGGAGGAGGGAGGATGTTTTTTCCAAATATGTGATGAGCTAATATCAAAGTCAGTACAGTAGCAATGGCAGATCCAGAAAGTTGACATAAAGAATGAGGGTTATTGGGCAGGAGATGTAGGGAGATAATACAATAGGCCATATCCCTTCTCTGGATCTGCCAGTTATACTGTAATAATAAAGAAAACATTTTTCATATTAAGTTCCAACTAAAAACATTTCAAAAGTAACTTTCACCAAGTGCGTGCATTAGTAGTATAAGTGATTTTAGAACTTCCCAGTTTCCTGCAAATGTAATATTTTATACATAAACCATAGTCATCTGTTAATGTTAATATTTAAAATACACATCTCCAAGACAGATGCATAAATACAATACAGTACATTATTCTTCATGGTTAATGTTAACGCAAACATCATGTTATTTTGACAAGTTGTTAACTCTCAAAATGTGATAATTCACAAAATTAATTAAATAAAAGGAAAAAAAGGAAACTTTAAATTATCAAAACATAAACGAATTAAAAACATTTCACTTTATTTCCTTGCTAATGGTTCTCTGTAGACCATGGAGTAATACTCCATGTGTAGACAAAGTAAAAAGCACTCTCTTTAGTACCTTGCTGAGGAACTACTTTACTTCCTGCCAAGTCTTGTTCTAACTTTTTTTAAATCAGGCCACCCACTACTTTTCGGAACTCACCTTATGTTTTTTTAATTCATTTTTATAAGTTTGTCTACTAATAAAATCAATTTACAATACAAATTGGGTCTTATGAACAAACTGTATATTAAATTATATTTGTGTATATTTGGTATCCGAAACCAAGCGTGCTACTGTATGATGCCCAACAGTGTGAGTTGCACAAGACCTGAACACCTGTTTACTGGACATCTCAAAAGGTCATCTCAAAAGGTCAAGTTAGGGACTCACCTCACAGGCAGATCTTACTTTAAACTGATATTGGATTGAACCTTTCATGTAACTAATTGCACAAGGATTGGAGAGATAATCTTTAATCCAATTTGAATAGGGATTATTCACTAATCTCATAAGGACTAGTATTGAGAATCAATTATGGTAAATGTACTAATTACCCAGTTGATACATCTATTGATGACTAATCTAATACTAAGCCGTTTACTAAGTGTTTAATTAACTCATCTTAAAAATTCCTATATATACACAGTTCAACTGTACAGTAAGCGGTCACCCTTGAGTCTGGAAG
This sequence comes from Antedon bifida, assembly GCF_963402885.1. NCBI lineage: Eukaryota > Metazoa > Echinodermata > Crinoidea > Comatulida > Antedonidae > Antedon > Antedon bifida. The sequence continues at coordinate 8,299,657 of NC_136226.1, read as the reverse complement.
AAATGTCCACTTACAGAAGGTATCTGCATGCAGAAGGTCACGGTGTCCATCTATGAAGTTCCGTCGATAGAAAGCCCAACTGTTTAGAGCATTTATGACCAATAATTCTTTTCTCTGCATTTACTTTTTTTTTTCTTCATTATTATTAGTATTTTTATTAAATTGTCAGTAATTTAATTTGCAATATTTTGTTTAGAAATTATATTCAACTGTCAAAAGTAAAATATCCAAAAAATCCAAATAGAGCCAAAAGTGTCTTGAGTCTATTGCAAAAGGTAACAAATGCACCGATTAGATAGGAAGAACAACCAGGCTTTTGGATGAGTGTTCGTTATGGGAGGTGTTCAACTGTATATTTTAAAACTCAGCGGTTATAAGAAGAAAGTTTGCCTCATTTTTAAAAGAATAAACATTATAATAATATATACCTTGTCCACTAGAAGAATTTAAATTTCTTTCACTTTGTGAAAGTAGTGGTTAATAAAAGGTCAAAATATTCATGTTAAATCCATGGAGTAAATAATATAAAAAGCATTTATCAATTAATATCTTAGCAACTCCTTAGCATCCGTTTATATGTAATAAGCAACAGTTGGAAAACATTATAATAATTAAGTGAAAACAGTGGGTGTATAGTGTAAATGAATTTAGAAAGTGTGGATGAGATAGCAAATAAGATTGAGGCTATGTAATGGCAAGATAAGCTCTACTATATTACTTCTTTAATGTTTACAAATTATTTGATAATTTGTAAATACATAAATAGTGTATTGCACCAAGAAGTTGTTCGATTTAGTACAGGTACGCTGGTCAATGGACAGTAAAACCAGGACGGGCCCAGGTAAAACCTGTAACTGGCCAGTTTTGGCGAATAAATTTTTACAGAAAATTGTGTGTTAAAAGTATTGATGGTCAGTAATAATCGAATTCAGGTTTATTGTCCAATTAAAAATAATAGCATTATACAGTATAGGGTTCCCAATTTAATCTTTCTCCCTACATTTAGGAGTTTGGGGAGGGGTTTAGGGTAGGGTAAAGAACAAGAACACAATAAACTGCTAACCATGCTACTGACCGACAAAATTGCAAAATTGCAAATGCTATTAAAGCTGATTGGGTTTGACTATATCTAATACCCGATTGCTTAAAAAGCTAAAGTTAATTAATGAATGTTAAAGTGTAACTGTGTCAAGTTAAATGATACATATGAAAGCAATTAATGTTGCTTTTATATTGGGCGGACGTAGTGCCAATGTCCCTTTGGTAATTCACATTAAAGTGTATTACATGTTTCAATGTTTGTTGAAAATTATTATAGTGTATATTTTTTAAACCGCAAGGAAACTAACCATCCAGCGATAATGCTAAAATGAATACAAATGTGTGAATTCTACGGATGCGAAAATATTTATAAAAAAAGTTTCCTCTGTCACAAAATTTGTTTATCCAGATATTAGCCTACTGGGACTATAGCATGTTCATTTAATGGGAAGCTATTTTTATCCGATAGGTAATCTTTTAACACCCTCAACTAGTTATTGTTTTATTGTCTGAATATGAATGGAGATACCTAATAAAGATACAAGATTGATATACTAAAATTTGTCAAATTTTTAAATATAATAAAATACCACAACAATTAAAAGATATCACATCAATAGCAAATGGTCCCTGAACATGCATTAGAAAAGTAGACAAAGTGGGTTAGTTCACTTAATTGCCCCTTTATTACTATGGTGGTCTGAAAGTAGTGCAATTGAGTTGATTGTGATATACAGTATAATCAATTTATTCTGAATCATCCCCAGCCAGCTGCTGTGCGCATTTTTTAAATGGTTTACAGTGAGATTATCAATGGATGAAGCTGAAAATGGTTTTTAAAAATGAAAGAGTGCTCCTTAGTAACAAATTCACACACACACATGTACTGATCACCTGATTAAAAATGGAATGATAAAATATGATATATGAGTGTTAGTTGAAAAGTCAACACATGAAGCTACAACAGATTCAGTCAAAACGCCTACCTTTAGGCCCTTGTATTCCTTTTTCACCTTTGGGGCCTGGAGGGCCACGTGGACCTGCAGAATGCAATTATTCGTGCAAAGCATAAAATAGGAATAGTTACGCCTCCGGTAAATATAGAGAATCAATAATAATCATAATATTCTAGCTATTTCTTTATTAAATTTAATAAATCAATATTCACCTATTTAATATAGGATTCTTATTCATATAATGTAATTTGATGTAAAAAGGAAATTTGATTTGGAAGGAAAATAATTAAATTAAAAAGAAAAAAAAATTTATAAAAAAAAAAATCACATTGGCTACTTTTTCAAATAAAATAACAGTATATTTCAAATATAAAACAAGATACTTTAATAATACTTCTTGTAATTTAATATTAAAAATATTCTCACCTTCAGAACCAGTTGGTCCATCTTCTCCATCTGTACCATTTACACCACCAGGACCAGGTATTCCAGGATCACCCTTGTCCCCTTTTGGTCCTATTGAACCTGGAAGTCCATCAGTACCATTCACACCATCTCCACCTGCGTCACCCTTGACCCCTTTCGGCCCTTGTGGACCAAAATCCCCAACCTCACCCTTCTCTCCTATCGGCCCTTCAGGTCCTGGAAGACCATCTGTTCCATTAATGCCATGGACGCCAGGTACACCAGTATCTCCTCGAGGTCCCTGGTATCCTTGATCTCCTTTTTCTCCTTTAGGACCCACTAATGAAGATGCTTCTGATGTTACAACAGTATCGGTTACTTGTGGTTCTGGCAATCCACTGGTTATTTCTGTTACACTATCGACTTCTGCAGGTTTAGTTACATCATCTGGCGCAGACGTTGGAACAAACCGGTTATCAGAGGGTGCAGGACTTTTAATTAAATCTTCTACTATGATTGAGGGTGTGGTCACTGGTGATAACATCTAAAATAGAAAAATAATTACAAACTCCAAGGTACAGTGAATATGTAAATTGCATAATGTATTTAAAGTCAAATTTCCCAAAAACCACAAACCTGTCTGTCTTGTTTAAAAGTTTTTTTATAAACTGGATATTCTCTGCAAAGATTATCTGGCTTTTCAGCAAGTTGACTTTTTAGCCAATACAAAATAATTAGATATATTAAGAACATCAATTGTAAAAATGAAACAAAACTGAGGCACGACATAAATAATTATTGAAGTTTATATAATATAATATTTTAGTTATGTAGTTTAATGACATTATTAAATTTTAACGTTATTGGAAAATGTGTCTTTCAAATTAAATTAAGCTGTCTCGGCAAGAATGAAATATGTATACATTATTACATTAAGAGATACAATATTCTATAATTTGCATATAGACATATGTATGAGGATATTGGTTATTATGGTTTAGTTTGTTTATTAGATCTTAGAGTGACATTGATGTACAATGCCACTGGCAATGGTATTTCCCCAGTGTCCAAATACAGGAAAGAAAGTTTCAGTTGTCTTGTATATGATATTAAATTAACACCAAATACTGTAGAAATTATTTGTTGCACAGTATGGCGATACTAAACTATTACGTACTCCTTGCAGTGGTAGAACAACGCGCCGTGAAGATGTTGCCACGAGCAATAAACCACAGCGATTCATGTTAAAAACATTACCTACAGGGACATGTAAAAGCGCAGACAGTATGGAATGTGAATTTGTATAATTTTCAATCAAACTTAACTGGTCGTGACATGGAAATAATTGATAATAAGTTTTGAAAAAAAAGGAATGTTTCTGAAAACTCTTTAAAAGTACAAATATCCACAAAAGAGAATGTGAATTAAAGCAAGACAACTACTAACAATACATGAAATGCATTTATATATTTATTGACAGTTCACGGTCAAGTGAAAGAATGCCTTTCAGGCAGTTTAAAAAGGATCACTCTTTTCAGTTCATGATTTATTAGGTCGAATTTGAATAATAACTAAAAATTCAAAAATTGTAAAATGGCAAAGAAGATTTAATTTCAGGTCAAAACAGTGGGGAAAACACAAGACAGGACTTACATCTTGAGCAATCTCTTGTAAGATATGAGGAATGCATATATTAAAATATGTTTTAATGCGTGTATTTCTACAACTATAATATTACAAGCCATAGAGTACAGTCAATAAATACAGATATAAAGCTGTCGCTCATGGCTTTCAATACCGTAATGCCTTTGTAATAAGGTTATGTTCACACAACCAACCGATGGTTACCTATATTTTGCAAAAGCTGCCTGTTCACAACCCCATTGCGATCTAGATATTATAATTTACCAATCATTTTACTTGTAATTCTTACTTGACACTGAAGGAAATGATTGGCTAACAGATCGCTAACCATTACCTTTCTTGATAACCTATCCTGATCGACCGCACATTATAATTCTGACCGGGCGTTCATACAAGATAGCTCCTCTAGCTTACAGTTCGCTAATGTAAACCAGGCCATTGAGGTTAAATCTGTAGTACCATAATAAAAGCAACTTACAGGATCTATTGAGGTCATTAGCATAGTAGGTTCGAGCGTTGTCTGTTCCCATGATGGCGCTTTGCCTGATGCTGTATATCCATCTAAATCACCACTCCCTGACCATCCAGACCCCTTTAAAAAAAATGCTATAAATTAATATCAAAATCGATGTTATGTGAAATAAACAGGATATTAAGGGTAATGTTATGCTCTATGTTGGCGTCGTCATAAAACATTAATGATGCATATCACAGGTCAAACGTGACAGTCATGCCTACAGTTTTACGATATTACAGTAATAGCATTAAAAATACCATTTCAACAAAAAAAATTATGTTATTAATTTTATGACAAACCAATATATTTAGCTAAATTAATTGTAATTGCATAAATAATTATTAGCAATTGAATTTTACATATTTATTACATAATTGAAAAATTTAATTTCCAGGTAGATTAAACATATCAACATTTTGAGAACATTAAATTAAAAGTATCATTTAGAATTGTATTTGGATTAGTTATACATATTGTACATGAATTTATTTGAGTAAGATGTTCCAAATTAAATTTCAAAGAAGAAGAAGACTCTATTCATGGAACAGCACTATGTGGACATTTTCCTGGGTCACATGGAGCATCCTCTCGCTACCTTTACTTAATTTATCAATAATGTTCACACCATACAATTTACAAAACATGGAAACAAAATATAAAATGTAACATAACAACATGCATTGTGCAAAGTAAATATGGTCAACTCTCCAAAATTTATACTACGAAAACCTTCCCAAAAAAGGCTTTAACGTCCACATTTGGGGCAACAAAACATTTCCATTCAAGAGAGTTGACTGTGATCTGGTTTACAGAGGAGAATACATTGTAATAAAAAAACACATACACTGTACAATATAAAATAGAATAATAGATAACAATATTTTATGCTGTATTTTGTACAATGTGGTAACACGTAACAGTATACTGTATGAACAGTGTGACAAGAAACATTTAATACAGTACAGTATATAAAATATATAAAAATATATCGCAACCCATTATAAATTTACATACATGTGACATGAATATGCAAATTAAGAATATACATACAGTAAAATCTGTACAAGATAACAAACTAATAAAATTAGTAATACATTTGTAATAATACATACAGTGTATAATTAATTTGCTATTGTTGATCAAATTAAAATATGTAATAATAATACAAGTATAAATTATACAAAATTAACATGTAATTTAAAAATTAAATTTCAAATTCTTAAAATAAATTTTAATAAAATTCTCGGTGATGAATATCAAAATCAATTTTGCTGACTACAGTCGTGAACTTTGGACCTACATCAGTGATAAGTTGGTATAGTTGTTACAGGCTTTGACAGGTGATGGTAATATAGGATCTTCTGGAATGTCAACTCTAAATACATTAAAGAGCTACCAATAAAAAGGACTTCAAATGGCCAATTAAAAAAGGACTTTGCTTTATAGATTATTTTTTTATTATCAGAGAAAAACAGTACCTGTGAATTAAGCCAGGGGAAACTCAAGGACCATGTTTAGGTCATTTTTAATAACACAGAACGTGCTGTTGGGACCAGAGGACAGGAACATCCTTGAATCTGGTTAGATGTTCTTGAAAAACGAACGCCACCAGATAAAACTTTTTGTGCGAAAGTAGCATGATTTGCATAGAATTTGGAAATTTTCTTAACTCGGTTAAATATGGATGGACATTCAGTAATTAAAAATAATATTAAAATTTTTTAGTATATTCAAAGAGCAAACAACTGTTCCTGAAACTTTTCCAAAACTTTCTTAAATCTTATATTTGATTGGTCTATTTAACTAGATTCTCTAAACTTCAAGGGTATATTATTTTCTTGTTGGATGGATTTACAGGCGCAGATTTAGGCAGGGATAAATAGGCTTGAGGGGCCTGTGTTTCAAATAGTTTGTGTCTAAAGGCTCCTATTTCAAAATCCTGGATCCACTCCTGATTTAGAGGCTAAAGAGTTTTTCTATTTGTTTTTTGTAAGTTTTGTTGAGTATATAGTATTTTCTATTGTACAGCGCTTTGGTCACTTGGAAAAGCGCTATATAAATCCAAAATTAAATAAATTAAATAAAAAATTGTAAGAAAAAGGGACCCATTTTTGAAAGAGGACTACCCTTTCCCAGTATTAGAAGTTTTGCTATATTGACTAACATGACCGATAGTTATTGAAACCCATGTTACAACAAGCTTTCTACAGGCTATTTCCCCCATGCTAAGTCATTTTAGTTATCCAGCTGATTCTACATTGGTAGCCCATATGCAAGAATTCTTTTATACTATTGCTCACTCTGATGCTCAACACCATTGACTACAAAATGCTAGTAGGCCACTTGTGTAGACCATATGCAATGACCTTTTGTTTATGAATGACCTTTTCACGACGTTTGTAAATTGGGCATAGAATAGGCAACCATCGAGGAAGGATACAGAACTTCTTACGATGGATGATGCTGAAAAAAAACTTGGTGACTTTAGCCCAATGACCCTAACCACCTTCGCTTAGCACAATTACACCCATGGGAGGGGTAAGGCCTCCTGCTAGGATAACATACTAACATTAACCAAGTTTCATACAAACATTCAATCCATAATTAATAACATCTGTAATAAACAGAAATGTTTCTTTAAACATTTTAGAATGTCTCTAGATACGTATCGAGGCAAATGGATGCAAGTCTATGTTTCTCTTGTCAACTGAAAGGATACACACGTTTCCTTGTTAAATGGTTGCACCAATTTAATACACATCAGAGGAAATTGTACAACCTCAGTTCATGATTCATTCTTGCAGTTCACATTATCACACTTGATTGAGTCGTTTATTCAATCAAGCATAACAACTGTGGACTTTAACATACAAACCTGTAAATCAATGAGGTATGATTTATTTGCAAGGCTTGCATGGGTGATTGTTACCATCCCGTTTGTGAATATCATGCATGCAAATACACCTTAAATCAAATACTCAAAGAATTTATATTGTGCAGTGGCAAACTACAGCTTAAAACCCTATGATTACAATAGAGAAAGGTGGGGGTGGGGGTGAGAATGATGATGGGGGACACCAACTATTTTAAAAAGAGAGAGTGTGAAATATTGTGCCAAATGTGAGTTATGTGACTTATGTTCCACATGAATATGATAATAGTTAAGCATGATGGAACATCATAATTGACTGAATATGTGTATATTAATTATTAACAGACCGAATCCAACAAATATTAAGGGATCAATTTTATGGGTATTTCTCATCCATGCAATAGATGCACAAGCTTTTTCTAATAAATTTATACATTCTTTGCAGAGATCTGAACGGTACTTTTATGTGAATAGCTCACTTTATGATGACGATCTTGTGCACACTGTAGTGTTGTATTTTTTCCATCCAATAATGTGTAAAAGGATTGGAAGTTTAAACTGATAAAAATACATTTATCTAATTCTCAGTGGCTTTCAGGAAAATGCATCTTTCGCTTTCAATTTTCAAAATTCTTTTCAATTACCTTTTGTCAGAAAATGTAGTCCAACTTCCTTTGTTTTTACAGAAACTCAATCTTTCAAAGTCTTTTTTTTCTACTGGTAGTCAAAGGCAGGGAAATTACATTATATGGTTCTCATCGGCACATCTAACAAAATTTGGTGCAGGATTTTAACTTTCATCACTAGATTTTATTCACTATATGCAAACACTCTCCGACATAGGTTATAGGAATCGGTTAGGCCTACATATTTAGATGCATTATGGCTTTGTAAAAATATATGAACAGACAAGAATGGAATTTAATTTTTCACTGTCAATCTATTTATTTTTTGAAAAAACAAAGATGAACTTTTATTGAAGTAGGGGAAAAGTTATCACGTGGGCATGGCCTTAAAAGTAATCATACATTTTTCTGGTAAAGGATTTGTTACAACCAATAATGTAGAAAACGCCAGCTAATGTATAAACAACCGTTAATGTAGAAAAATCCACCGCTTATGTAGTAAAACCTCCAGCTTATGTAGAAACAACAACAGCTTATGTAGTAAATAAAAATCAACACCAGCTAGTGTAGAAACAGTCAACAGCTTATTTAATTTGATAAGCCTATTAATTAAAAAGAAAAACACATACCAAAATTACTTACAATAATAAACAGCAGATTTCAGAATTCAATCATATTTAAGTTGAATAATGGACTGTTTTTGATTTGATGATTTGAGACTAATAATAATATAATTTTGAATTTACATAAATGAAGGACCTAAAAATGGTGAAATTAAGTGCTGAACTTATTGTATAATATTTACTAAACCAAATGAAAATATGATTTGAAAAATGCTATCAAGTTACACTGTGGATTAGTTTAAGAAAATACCCTTAAATCCAAGCTTAAGTAAAAGTAATTTAAAGGCTTACAAAAAGCTTTAACCTAATTCGGCATAAGCCCTTTAATTGTAATTTTATGATGATAATCTTCCGCAAACATTTATCCATCACAAGCGTAGAATTCCATGGATAGTATTCGACAGCGAAGAATGTGATGTTCTAGCCAGCCAATAGGTGATGACCTCTAAAAACGTGCGTTTAAAGCATCAATATACATATCAATACACTAGCAAGTGCTAGTTTAATTGAACATTATAGCATCACTGTTTAACCACTGTGATCATGTTGATTCAGATGATGACATAATTGTTTTGACATTTCCTATCATTCAAGGTCCAGTCTGGCTGAAATTTCAGCAAATCAGGTTCAACATACCTTTAATAGGCCCCATTTTTAAAGTTCACAGTCGGGTTAAGATCTAACATTGGTGCTAGGGATGTTTTGTTTAAAGGCACATTTCCTACTTTTAAACATAAATAAACATTTAAATCGACATAACTGAGAAAAAATAACACAAAAAACGATATCTTATCTTGGTATAGGATGAAACTTTCATTAATATGGTTTTATTGCCAACTGATTGTTCAAATCAGAAATAAATTGTCTATTGTGTTCGGTTGACTTGTCCAATACCGGATATTTTAATGACGTGCAATAACAAACCATGCAAAAGATAAGAAATGAATTAACTTTTACTGTGTTACATGCTAGTATAGTGCAAATAGCACAGTGGATGCACTTAATAGTTTCAAATCACAGCACAGTATATCATTACTTTTAATATAGCACTTAGAGGTGAATTTCATCTCGCTGTTAAGAACAAAGTAATAATCTTGAAATATTGAACTGGACATTTAAATCTGTTTAGTTTTAAAGTGAAGTACAAACAACCAAAGTCACTGACTTAGTTTAACTGTTTGCCCAGTAAAGACTAACTGATTGAACTTGGCTACATTTATCAAACTGGAATCCCCTTCCTTCTGCTAAAGTATTGATTAAAAAAATTGCGTTGATTTGATGAAATTTAATGGTGGTAGGAACCCATTAAAAAGTTACCAATGGTCGTTGACATATTGTATATCTAATGTTGACGTCATGCGATAAAATGAGGAGGAGCCAATCTTATTGAGAAAGGAGGACAGAGTTTAAGACCTCTAGTCTAATGAACAATATTTCAGAGCTCAAGCAAACATGATAAGTATTTATGTTGGCCTTTCTGGTATGCTGTCTTCACATCTCTGGCGACTAAATGTATATTGCACGGGAAATAAATCTTGACATGCAATGTGCTTTATAACATGAGTCAAATTTGTGTAAGTTATTTGCGAAAATTAAGAAAAACAATCGAAAGGAAACAGAAACGTAACCAGGGACTATGATAATTTAATAATCCATTCTTTTGCCAATTTATTAATCGATGATTCAGTGTAATATAGTTTATTGTACTTTGCTTACATGTTATGTTAGAACACAGCAATGTATTGAGGACAATCAAAGGAAATGATATTGGTTGGTGGTATATAAATAATATCTCAAGAATTGAGTGATACTTGATACTAGGAGTTGCATATCGACGAGCAGAGTGAGTTGCACATCGACGAGCATGTGCGAGTTGTATATTTATTACGTTCAGTAGGCTACACTGGTAGAATACATTATGAGTGGTTATTGTCAGCCAGGGTAGTTAATTTTCAACTTCCTGCTATACAGAACTAACTTTTATTATTTCATGCAAATTTCACCAAATTAATAATCTTTAACATAGACAAACATTAACATGCTAACAACAAAAACCACAACCAAACATTAAGATTAGTGAATTTTATTAGTAAAAGCCACGGATACACACAGAAAACCAAACACAACAGACGAATACCTACTGAAATCATTGTGAATGATTCTGTTACTTCGGATATTATGGCGTTTATCTCAGTTATTGCGCCATCATTTTGAAAATTGTCGATACCTGCCCCGCTTCCAGAACTCTGTAATGAAAACACTCCAAATTCAACTGCTCCTAAATCTACAAAAGCGGTCCATTTGTTATGCCTCAATAATCAGGCACTGATAATATTAAGACCTTGTACAGTATAATGTTAAGCAAAACTATCTATCAGAACAATAAATAGCAATCTGTTTATGACTTCTGAATAGGATTGATTGCATATGGAGGTGGATTTTAAGCTTCAGAAAACAACTACATATTATTAAAATATTATTAATTTTCTGATGATTACATTTTGTTAATTCAAAAAGCAGGGATTTGGCATTTTAAATTTCCAGGTAGAAAGCTGTTATAAAAGGGCAAAAGCATTAGTCACAAGTCATTATTAAATGTTACCACATACAAAAGTAATTACCACTTGGTAAAACATACTGAGAAATGTTATCAAAATATAACAAACAATTGATGTAAGAAACACATTTTGAAATTGTATAGAACCTAAACTTATTTAACAGACACCAAGTTATTATTGGAGTTTTATGAATTCTGTATTGATAAAGCATATTATTGTATTCAATTGTTACACTCCATAATTAAACATATAGTCAGTACTTATTTAGGACATAATTGTATATAAATAAAAGTGTGTTTACAAGTACCACCACCATTAAAATGATGTTACTTACTTAATTAGATAGACCTATAAAATAAAACATGTTAACTAACAACAAGGTGGCCAGCACAATGTATACAGACTTAGTACTTTTAAATTACTGTAGAATAAAGAAAAAATGTACTGTAATTTGAACTACTTAACACAATAATACAGCATTAACTTACTGTACTTTATATTATAAATAAATACAAGAATCTTAACATAGTTTCATTTCTTCAATTCTATTTATTTCTACAGTAAAAATACAGTGTATCAAATAAACAGATGGATCCAGGTGAATATTTATACATGGACATATTAAATAATGAAAGAATGTCTTTATACCAACAAGGAGGATGGGGAGGGTTACAAAACACAATTTTCCCACCAAAATTTTATTATAATTAATACATCAGGAACACATGTGACACAATACTGGTATCTCATACCAGGGAGGTATCCTGCTCATACATTACACTATCAGTATCAGTATAACTATAAAGAATACTCAGTAAGCAAAAGTAGAAAAATAAGCTATATACCATATACCATATTGAGTACTGAATATGCATTTGTCACTGTACTGCGATACTAAAACAAAACAAAAACTCAGTAAATCCTAAAAAAAACCCCAAATAATACTAACCTCTTCTAAGACCTCAACATCAAGACTAGACGCTCTGTAATAAACTATATTCAATATAAGTAGAACCGGAAAAGTAAGCACCATGATTTATCAGAATGTTCTTAATGCCACAATTGTTTCAAGTCTTATGGAAGGAGAAAATGTACACTCCTATCGTAGAATCCCAAGTGTGCTCAAAGGTATAGCTAATCAAAGTATGTTGACATTAGGGCAACATGTGCTCTGCAGATGTTAGTTATGGCTCATTTGGACACAAAGGTACCTATGCTTCCACTAGCTTGGTATAGAATGAACATACAACCCGTCTGTCAGAATAACCAAGACTGAATACCAATCAGACAGTAACAACTGGTTACATCCCATAAACTTATTATCACCACTAACATAAACAACTTGGAGAAGCCTAGTAACACATAAATATTTTCAACTTGATTGAACAAGAAGGTATTTGATAGGGTTAGCAATACTCTACTATAATCCTATTTGTTATGCTTAAAATACCATCTGGAATGGTCTTTTACAAATGGTAACCAACTTAAAATTCCTGAAATAACAAATATGAGATGAAAAATTAATCAAAAAATAACCCAGAAAAAAAAAGGAGAAAATGAGAGAATATTGCATGCGTCATTGTTTTGTTTACAGTATGGGGTCATCCCACCTAGTTTTGTTATTCTGTTAATATTACTATCCCGTTGTAAAAATCTGATAACACTTTCAGTCTAAACCACAGACAGACATAATAAGGATGTCTTTAAAAAGTGCACTTAACAATATTGGAAGAAAAATAATCATTTCTTTACCAATTTTAACTATACAGATGTATGTAATTAGTATGGTAATTAATGCTTTAGTTGTGTTTGTATTTTACAAGAACCAAGGCCCACAAACTCAGCTTGAGGTGGAACCATTTGATCACACTCTGACCTGATCTAGGACCTGGTCATGTTATTTTCAGCCTCAAGTGTTTATACATGATACCAATTCCAACCATATTATTCATCATTTAACTATGCGACTGAAAATTAGCTGATTGACAAAGGAAATTTGATATTAGAACGTCTCATTTGTATTTTTTAAATCTGGGAATCATCTCTCCAAGTAAACACCACTTTCAAACCAAAGTTTCAGTTTAATAATCCAAATTTAAATTTAATCAAATCTGACTTTAAAATTGCATAAACAAAACACATTTAACATTAGTAAGGTGGTCATTCATTATTACAAATTTTATATATGGGTGTGTATCTGCTGCAAACCCTCGGAATACCGTAATTTTTAAACCTCAGTTTTTTCCAGAATCTCTATTTCAAATTCGGTTTCTTGTAGCAAAAAAAAGTGAATCTGTGATGTTCCCAGACAACTTTTCCTCTACTCATAATTGAACAGTGAATTGTTATTTTAGGTCAGCCAAAAATCATACATTGGGCATTTCGATTGAATGACCAGGTCAAGGATTGACACCAATATATGTAGTTTTTTTTTTGTGCTAACAGTCAATCAATCAATCAATCTCTTTATTCATCAAAAACAATACAATATACATCAATTTAAATAAAACAAAATGTATGGTAAAAACACTACAAAATATAAGGATAAATTAATTTAAGTTAGAAGAAAGTGACCTCCAAGAAACCAGTAAAGGGACAGTGAATTATGATATTCACCCATAATTATATTAGAGAAAAAACAGAAATGATTATAAAAAAAACAATAAAAATATTGATCGATATTCAGTTTTTAACATGAATTTCAATATTTATTTCTTGAAAAAAAAAAGATAAATATTTTTGATGAGGTCCAAATTTCACTGGCTGATGAGAACCATTCTATCTCCCATGGCTTAACATATTCAATTTCTGCTAATATCGAAATCTACTCTCACTCTCTGAACAAAAGTACTAAGTAGTACCTAACTAAGCAATGAGGGAAGTAATTAAAACACATACTTGCTTTCACAACAGTTTCACAAATAGGTAAATACTTCCCTAGATTTGCTATGTCTGAAAAAAAATATTAATAATGTATTGCTACACATGGGGCAAATTAAAACAAGTCATGCTTGGTAGTGTATGATGCAAAGCAAGGGAAAAGGATTGGGTGACCTACTAAAGCTGAAAGTTCAAAAAGAACATGCCAGTAAATATTATTAAAGCTATAATTTCTTTTACTTATATTTTTTTTAAAGAATTTACATATCTTTAAAAAATAGGGTAACACTGAGGAATGCCATATTGTTTTTCCCTTTAAATTGTATAACTTGCATTGATATAGTGATATTAGGGCGCGTTTATACAACACGCTATTACACGCATATTCAACACGCCTACGAGAAGTGTGTTGTATAACATCGAAGAGATTCCGTGTAATGAGATTTTAATTGCAAAAAAGGCTACTTGGTTGAATCCTAAAATTTTGTGGATTCCCGGTTGCTGTTGGCGTGTTGGAAGTGTCCTCAGGGTATTGTTTTGACCTCTTGTTAAAAAAAAGTATATGCTTTGAAAATGTTGACCAATCTAGTATTATAATTGTGCCTTTTTTGCATATTCTAACCGATTTAGCACTTAACATTAACGCTAATCAAATGTTGGCATAATTTGGCAAAATGTAGCATAGTTTTATCCTAATTCTAAATAAAACATTTTTTTTCATAATTTTAAAAGCAGATTTAAAAACTCAATAACTGAATAAACTAAATTTTAAACGAAATGATCCTTTATAAAAATCCTTTAAAAAACTCATATTAATTCATAATGCATGCGAGTATCATATTAATTCATAATGCATGCGAGTATACATACAACTTAGGATTATGAACTACGGTATAACACGGTATTACGATTTAATGTATAACTGCAAGGTTTTTGAGGGGTTGACCTCGGCCCGTGCAACACGCTAAAAATTAAAGACTTGTTCAAATTTAGGGTGTTGTATAAACACAGCCTTAGAGTCTAAATTTGTTCTACCAAGTATGTTATTCTATGTCTTACTGTACCTATCGGGCGTGGATGGGCTAAACAGCCCACACTAAAATTTCTTTTAAAATAAAATGACTATATTCTGCAACCCGAAAGATAAATGAAATATTTAGCTCCACTAATCTATAATGCTGGATCCGCACCTGCCTATCAAAAGGAAGGCAAGCAAAAACATGGCGGAAAAAACGAGAAACAAATTCCAAAAACAGGGAACTTCAGTGAGCCATAATCTGTGTGTAAAAGACATTGTTAAACTTTAAAAACAACAGATAAAGACATTCAATAAAAGAAAAAGAAGCAAAAGTATAACAGATCCTGGAAATACTCTGCTGCTCCAAAATGCCAAAGAAATTTCAGAATGGGACAATTCTGTTTTTTTAACTTTAAAATGCATAGTTGTGTTAGGTGTCATGGGTTTCAGCCAATCAATTTTAAGTGTGTGTTGTGTTAAATGATGGTGAAAATCTCTATTTTGTCTGTTGCTAATTCGGCACACATCCTCTATAAATATAGTGTGTAGCCACGCTTAAAATAAATAGCTTTAATTGTGAGCTGATGCTTGGAACCTTTCGGGATATGCTGGATAGATGACTTTTTGTTAAATAAACTATCAAGTGATTGAACACAATGTATGCTAATCTTACTACTTCCAGAATGGCTTAGGCTTCTTTATGTCAATCAATTCAAACAGTGTAGTTATTCTTACCATAATACTATACCATATTTTTTATGTATATAAATTCAAAAATTGGATCTAGGACAAATTATGAAAGGGCATACATTGAAATAAATATTAATATGTACAATACAGTACCAGTAATAAGACTGCCTATAGACTGCCATCTAGAGTATCTATGGTTACCAGATGCCTAATATTCAGGGAAGTAAAAACTCCAATAATAGTTTTTTGTCTACTGCCCAAGGCAAAGCGTTTTATAATATAATTTAGCTGTTCATAACTTCTTGCAGTTAAAAGAAAGAGAACTTCACCAGTAAATAATGTATAGCAGATCCAAGAAAAAGTAGGACATGAATAGAATGTCAACAACCTTTAAGTTCTAAAAAGAGAAATATCCGGGAAACTGAAACGCACATGGATACTATCTATTTCCAACCAGGAGCAATAAAAGTTTGTGTCAAAGTGTACGTCAATTTTCAGCGTTGAATCCCTGTACACCAGGCTAAGATCACAATGTTTCCTGGAGGGTGGTGTTACAGGTGGTACTAAAGTTTGCATTGGTATCTATTGCCAGACATCAATGGCTTCTGGCTCATTTTAAATGGTCATTTAATTGCACTGAACCATTTGAATAGTGTCTATAGTCACTTGACCTGGTTCTGATATTGATGTGTAATTTAACTGATATCAGGAAAACTACAAAATACAAAATTTAGAACTTCCTTGGACAACATTAGTTAAAGCTCTTTGATCTTCATAAAATAGTTTTATACAATGTCTGATATTATTATTTAATACAAGAGTGATCCATGAAATGGATTGATTACTTTGACAATGGGCAGCTTATACCCTATTCAGACACCGGTTGTAATAATTGTGAAATCCAATACCTCTACATTTGCTATACACTTTAAAGCTTGGTTTCCACCAAAAACACATGCACAATACAATTTGACAAATCACTATCGTGATTGGATATTTACGTTGAACTTTGCTTACAAAATAATAATGATAATAATTGTCTTTTGTATAGCACCTTCCTAACCAAAATAAATTTCCTCTGAAGCGCTACGAACACAAGGCTCGAACTAGAGGTAGAAATTACGTCATTTCATATGCTATGCGAAAGAGATGGGTTTTCAGCAACTGTTTGAAGATGTCAATTTTAGCATTCTTGATTCATTGTGTATTGCATAAGGATGGACCTTACGTCCTAGTAGTAGAGTACCAAGTTTTAAATCCTACTATTTAATCGAGATACAAGTGTTGCCAATTATTGTATTTCTCTTAATTACCACGACCCATTACCACTTCTACGCAATCGATCACAAAATGATGAATACTACTATGTCCATATGTGGTATGTTGCTTCATTTATGGCATTACTCAAATTCTTCATTTTAGATAAAGTGCTTTTTGAAATATATCACTACAGCTGGTCTTATCTCAACTCAAACACCATATCATGTACAGTGTTGATGTTAGGCTTTAGAAACTATGGGTAAACAGCTATTGTGTATGTTGGTGTCCATTACTATCTAATCTTGCTGCGGTATATGGAAGAATGATCCTCACTATGGATAGAAACAAAATATGCTTGGACAAACACTGTTTTCTTGACCCTTAGGTTATTCATCAACACCCAAAATATCTTATTCCAGTTTCCAATAATTTTATGTTAAAAATTCATTCATTCATTATACCCAGTACCGTTTTAATTTACGATCAATCGAAATCACCTAACATATAACAATTATATTGCTTATAATAATATTATGTAGAACTTTTATCAAATCACTTCAGAATCAATTCAAATTTTTGTTATAATGCACTTTTTATACAAAGCTCAGCGGACCTGATGATATCACATACAGCTTTTATCTCTCCTATGGGTCCCTTCATGTCAAACTACCACTAAATGGCACTCATTCAGTCAGTCCACAGCAGGGACTGAGATGGACTAGTACACAAGGATGACCCCTACTCTTAGCCAAAAGACACATCTTAACCACTTTAATTGTTCTAAATCTAATTTTGTTTTTAACTTCTGATGTCTCAATTGTCTTGCTACTAATATTGCTTATTACAGTACTACTGTACCCTGTAAAGTTAATAATCAACAAGTTATTCTATGGCCTCTAGTTGTCATAAACAGTTACCAAAATGCTTTATTCAGACATCTAAACTATACCTTCAACTAAAAAATACATATGGCATACTCATTGAATTCCATTTTGACCTTAAATAAAGTTAACAGCTAGATTTATTACAATAAAACAAAGCAATTTCATAAACTATTTACAACTGTACTTCTGTACATAAGGTATTTCACAAATCACAAAACATTCAGTCATAGCTGAGTGGTCATTAAATGTTCCCAGAGGGCCACCTAACGCCAGCCTCAAGCACATATAGAATGTAAACTTGGCATTGCCAAGGAAATCTTAAGACTGCTACATTAATAGTTTCCAAGTATTACATTAAATATAACAAAACATTCTAAGATTGGCCCAGACAATGTATTTGTTTATGTGAAATATTTCACATAGTGTATTGTTTCTCCTATATTAAATTATTAGTTAAAATTTCTATACAATTACAACAATGTAGTCTGCATTATAAACTCGTAAGATTCTTTTCAGTACACTTTAAATAGCACATGGCTGATAAAATAAGTTTTCTCAGCATGGTAAGTTGAAATTACCATCACAAAATCAATATAAAAACAGGCCTTGGGGTTCAATTTATATACCCTAACAAATCCTATAGGACCACCTTAAATAATCCCCAAATGACTATTCCCTCTTAATGAAAGACCAATTGATTTCTAATGGGAAGCAAACCTGTGCAATTTTATATAAAAACTAATGCATTTTCAAGACTTCTGGTATGCCACTGCTCAGGGGCAAGTGGTAGGTCCTTGGCAAACAGATGTGTTAGGGGCCAAATTAGCTAATACCTATATTGGCTGGTAACAGTTAATATATTTATGAAGAATACTGGCTTATTCATTTACATAGGCTTTGGAACACCACAAGCTAAAACAAATTACATTAAAGTTACACAGGTAGAGGGCCAGTATTGAGGCGACCACGGGATATTAAAAGTTACACAGCTAGAGGGCCAGTATTGAGGTGACCATGGGATACCAACTTTCTAAGAAAAAAATATGCTTTAATATGTTCATGATTTGCAAAAAGCGCCTACATTAATGTAATTTATTCTGGAACATAATATATCGTACTAGTAATGTAACATGTTATGACAGTCCCCTTAATTCTGTTACAGCTTCCTATCATCCACAATGATGTAACCTTTAAATTGATACCTCATATGTCATTGTAAATCTTCCTTTCAGTTCAAAATCCCTTGGTGTTGACAGTTGACATTGCATAAAATTGCTCCAAAATAATTTTCTGCATTCTGCACAATTAACGAAGCAATTTCTTCTAACATAGACAGTTGATTTGAATCTTAAGAAAAGAATGCTTCAAATATCCACAAGGAATGGTGTTGTAATGTTACCATTGTTTTTAATCCAAAACAGAGCAGTTGAGATGGTACCCTACCTTATTTGCACAGGAGATAAATCCTAAACCACAAGGAATACTACAATATTTATTATTCATTACCGTAAAATTACTATAAAAACCATAATTAAACCATTCACTAGATTTATTGTTCATTGCAAACTGCAATACCTTGCTCCATGCTCAGATTTAAGCCCACATTGAGGTTATACCAAACAAGTCATTTCTGCAACCACATGTTTTTTATTAACATGGAAATGATAAGAAAAATTAATAAATCTTTTATCTCAGCACCATACAATTCAATTAAATATTTTCTTGTTTGTCTAGTTTATCATATCAATTTATATTACAAACTATCTGGCATAAGAAATCAAAGGTACCCCTTGATGCGGTCACTTAATATGTAATTCTAAATTCCACAAAGGAAATTGAAAGTGTGTGAAGTATAGGTAAAGCATGTCCATTATATGTCTTTTTCAATTTACATCAATTTAACTCCAGTTCTCCACGTATTCCAAGATTGCCAAATGTCCAAATGATTTTTTAAACTATTATAAAATTGACCTATCAATTTCTGCACCTGGCAATAAACAATTACAGACAGAAAATTATTTGATCAAATTTCTTGAATAATAATTGTTAAATCTATAAACTGCATTTAAATTCTAAATTCCTGCTGTCAACCAAATACAAAAGTGTCTGAATTCTGCAAATGTAATAAACTCTGTGTTGATCTTATCTATGTAGTCGGTAAAACATAGGGAGATTGAAACGACATAAATCATTAAGTTGGAAAAGTTGCATTAATTCTGCAAATTCTGTGAACTTCTGACTCAAGAATAATACTCTCCTCTCTTGTGATCATTAGGGACCATGTCTAAATTATTCTACTGCAGTTACTGCAGTAACTACTGCAGTTACTGCAGTAACTACTACAGTAACTACATTTTGTTTGCTATTAAACTTGTTTATATGCAATTATTTAGCAAGCTGTTTCTGAGGGTCTGTTTCTGCTGCATAAAAATAACTGGTTAAAAATGGTGTGAATAAATTACTACACTTGTAGTAACGTTTGAATTAACCGCCAGGACCAATTGCATTTTGGGTAATTCTAACGATTTTTGTCAACGACCACCCACTGATTTAAACGGTTATTTTCTAGCAAAAATAGAGCAGAAATGCAGTCAATAAAATTTTTGAAATAATTGGTTTATTCGGCGCTATGCAGCAGAAACAGACCCTGAGTAATCATGCACACTATAATATTGCAGTAACTTCAGTAGAATCATTTTTACATGATCCCTTAATAAGGCTTTGCTTATACATCATAGAAGACATTGAAAGTTGTCGGATTAGGACGGTATAATATCATCGAGACCAGGAGATGTGCGTACTGGTAGCTATGTAGGAGAATCTCAATTGGGTTAAAAAATTAAACAAAACTATACCTAATGAATAATACAGTAATATAAATAAATAATTACTGAAGGTGGTCGTAAAATGGCTTTATTATAGTAAATTGTTTGTCTTTTTTATAGTGTTTTAATGAAGAAAACAACATATTAAAATTCAGAGAGAAAATGTGCACAATTTGTACAGTGCTAGTGCATGCTACATATGCCAATATATTAGGTTTGTATCAGGGTGGGCTTTTTTTTATCCCCTGTCAGTATTAGTTCAACCCTTCAACTCGCTATAAATCTGTAGATCTCACAAGATAAATGAAGATGAAAATGTGTTGAAAGAATTCTGTAAATCTTGATTAATTTGAATGAATTTCATAAACTAAAACCCGAGAATGACTCATAAATTGTACTGTACTACTGAATATAATACAAAATTAATAACAATTCATTTAAAGTTGACAAATTTAGTATAAAATGGGCCAAACATCTTAATTATTATGTGTTACACACTGTGAAATGACTTTTTGACCTTTGCTGTGTTGACACTAGTACATATGGTTGCCATCACTACAATCATAATTAAAATTAATGGAAATGGAATGCTGAGGTTGAAATTTAATAAATAACTATTCCATGATCATTTGGTACATGAAGGCCAATACAGGTATAAACAACTTATAGATCACTTATTTAAATGAATGTACCTTACATCAATGACTGAAAGGCCAATATCAAAATTAACCATACTCATTTCTTTGAAGGAATGCTGTTTATTCAAGTACTGTACATGACAAGGTCAATATACCCAATACCATAATTTTATCAATGTATGAATGTTGTAGAATCAAATACATTGGGGTATAAAGAAGAGAAGGAATCATTAATAGCTTTACAACACCGGAGATGCCCATTTACCTACCAGGACTAGAACTTTTTCTAGTTGTAAAAAGTTAGCAAAATGAACCACTTATCTAGCTAGCAAACAAATCTGTATTATTATTATAGAAATTGGAAGATCAAGCACCTTTTCTTAACTAAAAAGTAACTAATTTTTCAAAAAATTCAACCACCAAACCTTCATCTAGCTTTGGCATTTCAACTAGAAATTATAGCAAAACGACAAAGCAATTTCTAGTAGTTTGCTACAATAGAATGAATTTCAAACCCTGCCCACAAATATATGATCAATAAAAAGAAATGTTTAATATAAAAGTTTTAAAGATGGTCAACATACCTCACTTTCTTCTGTTTCTGGAGGTTCACATTGAAATTCTGCATCAAGTGGATCAGTTGTAATAGATAATTCCTGTACAGTCCCCTACAATTAGAAAATATACATTGTTAATTTATGTTGAATTTTTGTTTAATATTTTCTGTTAATGGCGTTTGGTTGTTTGTATATGCGAGTTGTTCTAATTTGTAGTTCTGGCAGACAAACTCAACTTTCAGAAATCTTGTCTTCTCAGACTGATTTGTTCCGAGGGTCAACTTGACCCTTATATAAAATATAGTTGATTATTATACATAAATAAATAATAAATATTTGGAAAAATATGTGGCATAAACATTTGTACGCACAAATCGCTAAAAAGGAGAAAATTGTTTTTATATTTAACAATCCTTGAAATACTTCAATACCTCAAATGTGCTACGTCCATCATCTATATCTGTTAGACGTCCAAATTTTGCAACAAACACTGCAGCCTCGTTCGGGAACACAAGATCTCCTAATTTTCTCACGATTACTTTTCTATCGTATTCCTCACAGTTAAAATACAAAGTTGCCACATGTCTACGAACACTTATCGAAAAACGTGTCCATTTTTTCATCATGCTTGGAACTATAAATGAGGCGACCTCTCTTGTTTCAGAAATAGTGTCACTATCCGACAGAAATAAAGTAATAATCTGTTTATTATTATCCGATAAAGAAATGTTAACACCTAGAATAACAACAGTCTGATAATTGTCCAAAATACCGAAGAGCGGCCCTCCATTTGCAGATTTAGGCTTCAAAACTGCTCTAATGGTAAAATCCTGAGTAAGTCCATTATCAAAGAAGGATCCAGCCTGTCGTGCTAAGTTTGAAAACGGACGAATCTCATAGGCAGGTTGGTTAGACATCATGCCCATGGTGAAGTACACTTCTTCCGGTAGTGGAAAGCCAATTATTCCAAGGAGATCTATAATCCGGTATTCTAGAAACAAAAAAAGAAATCTATGTTAGAAAATGACAAATTTGTAGTTTTTAGAGGCAAATCACTACTGTACCACATGCACTGTTACTATGGATGTGCTCATTCCATTATTCTGCAAAATTCCTGCAGTATATAATACTGTTCTAAATAAAATATTATATAAATCATAAACCCAATAAATATTAACTCCACAAAATGAATTTTCATTTGGTTTATCAACTTAAAAAAAATCTATTATGACCACTAAACACTGCAATCAGTATACAGTACTTTAAAGACCTTAAAGTCAACTGTTATCTACAAATAGTCTAGTTCCTGATGGTCACTTATAAATGATAAAAACTTATTATTGACCGCTATAGTATATTATTTTCATAGCATGTCAATAATGTTTACAACTCTAGCATAGCCAAAATATTTTCTTTTAAATATCGAAAATAAAAATAATGTTGCAGTAGCAATAATGATTTGCAAATCATACTAAAATTTGAAAAAGAAAAACGTTTGGCATTATTTGGTAATACAGGTATTCCAATTGAGGTACCACACCAAATAGAATTTCTTACAGTTACTTCCCACTCATTTAGAAAGTTTTATAGTAATTTAACAATAAGTCTATTGGTTACTGTATATTATCAAGACTTAGAAACAAAAATGACCAGCTTTCTGAAGTTTGTTTTCAAACATTCTAAAATGGGCTTAATTCACTTAACATTTCAAGTACAATAATAAAAGGGTTTGAAGCAGAATAAAAATGGCAGAAAAACTAGAATATCAAAGCTTGGTAGGTATTGTAAAGCAATTGTTACATTAACTATTAGCCTGTAGGCAAAGTAAATGCTTGAGGAGTGGATACCATTCTTCAGTTGACGTCAATTGTTGGAAATACAGATCAATGAAATATTGTATAAATAAGCAATGCATCGCTTCCTTTTATCAAGAAGTTTATTGGAATTTGACAAAAGAAAGTCAACTACCAGTTAAACCTCCTAAAAGGATTTATTTAATTATAGCTTTTATTAATTCTATACACTACAATCACTTCAAACAATTCCGATATCAAATGCAAATACTACTATTTAAACATTGCTAGCTTATATTGAGGTGATACAGGCCTACACATTTGTTTTGCTAAGGCCGCAAATTTTCGGCCTGGTTTCAGCAGCAATCTGTTTTTATTTCTGCTTTAATCGTACACATTTTCTCCATGTGAGGTTGGCCTAACTGTCAAAACATTAAATGAGAGTTCAATATATCAAAACTGTAAATTATTTGTAAAGGGATGGATATACAGTATGGAGTGTAATGTAGAATGCATTTCAGGCACATAATAAAATACATTAATTAAAGAATTAATCTAGCTATAAACTACATGCAAATTTCAAACCACTGCAAAATAAAGTATTAACACCTTTCATAATAGGCCTGTACATTCACATTTCTGTACCAAAATAGTTCATAATTAAGATTTTAATTTATTCATATTTCCATAAATATGAACATACTGTACATTTTGAATTGAGTTTTATATCACATTTTAGCAACATTGGTATCACAAATAATATTAAATAGAGCATTTGTAATTGGGAAATTTTACTGTTGAAAGGAATTTAATCCAAAATTTGATCATCATAAAATTAAATCATTTTTAAAGTGTATGGTATACCAAGGTGTACACACACATTCAGCTACAGTAGCTATTTATATCCCCAGGGTATTTTTAATAGATTATCTTTGAACTTTCACATGCAGTTTAACTGTATTATGACCTGTATCCTGAGGTAACATTTCCAGGTCCTGTTTAGGCCCAGGCCTTTGAAAATCATATATAAAGGGCTTATGTTGATATTGCATTTCGTACCTCTTGCGCACATGTAAGTATTGTGCATGGGAAACATTAGTTCACGTGGTACTACCTAATTTGAAATGGGATGGGGTTTGGGGGGTTGGGGGGGGGGACACCTTGTTTCTAACTTTCAGGGAACACCTAGTTTCTAACTTTCAGGGAACACCTAGTTTCTAACTTTAAACCCAACATAATGCTATTTATAAATGTATAACTTATTATTGGAATGTCTGTAGGTGTTGACAAGTTTGCTTAGTAAGTGTGAATCTGTATGGTATGAACTAAACTAGGTCCAATCCATACACCTGTATTGTAACTATATTATATTCTATTGATCAATCAACAGGTAAATTACAGTCACAGACAAAGTGATATCCTCATAGGAATTTGTTAGGTCACCAGAATAATAGTTCCCTTAGGTACAGGATTAGTTTCACTCCATTTACTTGTCATTCTAACTGTAATTGTCTTGTGAAACTTTATATTTAACAGAAATTAAAAATTCAATTGCTATTATATGTTATCACAAAATATGTGCGTTACCCTTATAGCATTTTGGTAAATGCATTTTCTCTCGTCATCGCAAAACATACTATACTATTTTAATTAGCAGTGGTTATCTGATATTCAATCAATTCATAATAATCTAACTGCTATCAAATCAGTTGTTACATAAATAAAAAATGTATTTAAACCACGAAAATATATGGTTGATATTTATTATATTTATGAATTTATGTTTTAAAGAATTGCAATAATAATAAATATTATGAATGTTTTTGTGTGCCTCATTATTACATTTTGAAAGTACCATTCACAGTGTGCATGAATATTAATTCGATAAATAATGTGACATTAGTAGGCCCTATGGATGTTTTAGAATAATTAGAATCACAGAAACCAAGTATATTATATTTAATATTATTTTAATAAAATTACATTACAACCAAATGAATTAGCAATATCATAAGTAAAAGCGTTACTGTACTAGCAGTAAAACAGGCTGAAACGCAAAGTAACTCACCAATATATGAAGCCACTGTCGTCGTCAATCCTACAGACAACATGCATAAAAAATGGTGTCATTTTCTTAATATACAGTGTAACTAGAGCACTAATTCTAAGTTAATGTTTGATTGAACTATAGTATCTTTAATCATTGAAAACTTTAAATATTTATATAATTTATAAGTGATTTATTTTGAGACTTAGAATGACTATAGAAGGAAACTTGGCAATCGTTCTATATAAACAACTACCAAAACCAATTTTGAAGAACAACAACATTATCAGAAACAGGCGGCCTTAGCTGAAGTTGTCCATCAATGACCATTTCTTCATACAAATTCAATCATGTTTGCACACTATTGTAAAAGGGTTTATAAAATGCTGTCCAGAACGGCTTTGTTGTATTTGATTGTTAAATATTGTGTTAACAGTTTATTATACATACAATACAATTATTATAACTGTTTCATAATGGTGTTTGCAGAGTTTAGGTTGTTTGAGTGTGAATAGATTGATCAGTTGCTGGTAGCAATGGTAATGATGTATGATTGTGTGGGGAGCTGGGGATACTTATGATAAAGATGCATGGTGGTAGTGACAGTATTGGTATCAGTGATGAAAATGGTGGGTGTTGGTTGAATGTGGCAACAATGATGAAGATAACTGATGATGGTAGCGAGGTAGTGTTAGTAATATCATTGGAATGAGCTATGAAACTGTTGTAGTTGTAGTGGTAGTGTTGACATTGTTAATAGAGATGAAGATTGGTGGAAATGGTGATAAGAGTTGTAAATTTGAAATGATGCAGGTGGCAACGATGGCAACTAATGATGTTTTAGATAGTATTGTCTGTTTGTTTATTGTTAAGGTGTTGGTTGTGGTGTATACTGTGGTGTGGGGAAGGGGTAGTATACTGATGGTATTACTGAAGTAGACACTTGATACTAGAAATGGGATGCGCTTGGTATTTCAATGCATGGGCAGCACTTCAGAAGCAGTCCTGTTGGACAATAATTAATCAAACTAACTTTGTCTTTTGACAGAACCAATAATACACAATCAAACAAACAAGGTTAAAAAAGGTTAAACATATAGACATTTCCACCATACCATCAATCGGTGTGTGTGGGCTCCTTAAGCAAGTTATTCATGAAAACACTATAATAAACTTTAACATTACACTTCAATAGGATGTAAAAGGGTTCTGATAAAAAAAAAACAGGAACTAATAAATGGTTAATACTTCCAACAGTAATATCAATTATGCTACACAATAGCAACTCTATACTTTGTAAATCAGATTTTAAAACAAGTTTTCCAAGGCTATGACAGACACTTATAATAGAAGTTCACACAGAGTACCTGGTAATTTCCTCTGTTTATAAAAGGCCCTCTATTGAAATATCTGTTGATATTTGAGCTCTGTCTGAAAGCTGGCTATTGAAAAAGCTTTAGAAATTCAATTAGTTTGATTAGCAAATTGGGAAAGGTGACGAGATGTTTACTATGTCGTAAGCACTGTCCATTTTGTTTAAACTTTACATAATGGATTACTCTTACTTACCTGCTTTCAACCATAATCTCTGGTATCTCTAGTATAATTGCATTCATCATCAATTTTCTGAGTTTATTTTCATATGAAAGAATCTCCTAATTTGACTGATTCTTTTTATGACCACAAACAACAGAAAATTCTGGGGGTTCATAATCGGCAATGGACTACGGTGGTCTTTTATACTCTCACCCGTTTCACTGTCGGCATTTGGTCCGATCCAAACAGCAACTCAGTAGCAAATCAGCAAGGAGGTAAACTCCTTTGATTGGGCTTGGAATTTGTTGTTTTTTAGTCAAAACCGTTAGATATGACTAATAAATAAGAGGAGGAAGCTATGGCTCAATCAAGGATTTACTTGATTCAACACGATTACAAAAAACAGTTATTTGTATATTTATAAATTGGGATGTAATACAATTATTACAGTGAAAATAAATCTGTGTAAAAATAAACTGAAGCCAAAGTTCAAAGAATATACCATTAATGGAAAAAGGTATGTTACAAAGCAACCAATGGAGGAAACTTAATATTTGTTCTCTCTCTATGGGTAGAAATGGCTGGTTGATTTATCCAGATAAAACCAGGCACAAATTCATTTTCTTTTCTATTAACAATTCTAAAAATGACAATTTGTTGGAAGTTAACCACTGTTACTGTTAAAAGATCGCTGCAAGATATTTGGCGAAATGTATTACTATTTGATAAGCATTCTAAAAGCCATACAATCTCTTTGTTGTTTGATTCAATGGGCGAGATATATACAGTACTTCCCAGCTTTCTGCTTCAACAGAATTGCACACAATATAATTTAATACAATGAACATGTATGTATAAGAGATTCACAATTATGTGAAGCCGTATTTGTTGAATTATCTATGGGAAAGTTTATTTTCATCAATTGATATACCCTCTGGAATTAAATTTCAATCAATTACAGTTTAGACCCTTAATTTTTCTTTTAAAAGTGGGGAGCGACAACAAATTACTTATCTATTATCAACTTTATGGGAAAAATATATAACGACGGTGTTTTTAATGGGTTTATTATGCATATAACAAAAACTGTCTACTCTTGGTATGTTCCTGGGGTTAAAAAATTATATATCTTTAAACTAATCATCACATTTTAAGGCAAGCAATATCATAAGTAAAAGCGTTACTGTACTAGCAGTAAAACAGGCTGAAACGCAAAGTAACTCACCAATATATGAAGCCACTGTCGTCGTCAATCCTACAGACAACATGCATAAAAAATGGTGTCATTTTCTTAATATACAGTGTAACTAGAGCACTAATTCTAAGTTAATGTTTGATTGAACTATAGTATCTTTAATCATTGAAAACTTTAAATATTTATATAATTTATAAGTGATTTATTTTGAGACTTAGAATGACTATAGAAGGAAACTTGGCAATCGTTCTATATAAACAACTACCAAAACCAATTTTGAAGAACAACAACATTATCAGAAACAGGCGGCCTTAGCTGAAGTTGTCCATCAATGACCATTTCTTCATACAAATTCAATCATGTTTGCACACTATTGTAAAAGGGTTTATAAAATGCTGTCCAGAACGGCTTTGTTGTATTTGATTGTTAAATATTGTGTTAACAGTTTATTATACATACAATACAATTATTATAACTGTTTCATAATGGTGTTTGCAGAGTTTAGGTTGTTTGAGTGTGAATAGATTGATCAGTTGCTGGTAGCAATGGTAATGATGTATGATTGTGTGGGGAGCTGGGGATACTTATGATAAAGATGCATGGTGGTAGTGACAGTATTGGTATCAGTGATGAAAATGGTGGGTGTTGGTTGAATGTGGCAACAATGATGAAGATAACTGATGATGGTAGCGAGGTAGTGTTAGTAATATCATTGGAATGAGCTATGAAACTGTTGTAGTTGTAGTGGTAGTGTTGACATTGTTAATAGAGATGAAGATTGGTGGAAATGGTGATAAGAGTTGTAAATTTGAAATGATGCAGGTGGCAACGATGGCAACTAATGATGTTTTAGATAGTATTGTCTGTTTGTTTATTGTTAAGGTGTTGGTTGTGGTGTATACTGTGGTGTGGGGAAGGGGTAGTATACTGATGGTATTACTGAAGTAGACACTTGATACTAGAAATGGGATGCGCTTGGTATTTCAATGCATGGGCAGCACTTCAGAAGCAGTCCTGTTGGACAATAATTAATCAAACTAACTTTGTCTTTTGACAGAACCAATAATACACAATCAAACAAACAAGGTTAAAAAAGGTTAAACATATAGACATTTCCACCATACCATCAATCGGTGTGTGTGGGCTCCTTAAGCAAGTTATTCATGAAAACACTATAATAAACTTTAACATTACACTTCAATAGGATGTAAAAGGGTTCTGATAAAAAAAAAACAGGAACTAATAAATGGTTAATACTTCCAACAGTAATATCAATTATGCTACACAATAGCAACTCTATACTTTGTAAATCAGATTTTAAAACAAGTTTTCCAAGGCTATGACAGACACTTATAATAGAAGTTCACACAGAGTACCTGGTAATTTCCTCTGTTTATAAAAGGCCCTCTATTGAAATATCTGTTGATATTTGAGCTCTGTCTGAAAGCTGGCTATTGAAAAAGCTTTAGAAATTCAATTAGTTTGATTAGCAAATTGGGAAAGGTGACGAGATGTTTACTATGTCGTAAGCACTGTCCATTTTGTTTAAACTTTACATAATGGATTACTCTTACTTACCTGCTTTCAACCATAATCTCTGGTATCTCTAGTATAATTGCATTCATCATCAATTTTCTGAGTTTATTTTCATATGAAAGAATCTCCTAATTTGACTGATTCTTTTTATGACCACAAACAACAGAAAATTCTGGGGGTTCATAATCGGCAATGGACTACGGTGGTCTTTTATACTCTCACCCGTTTCACTGTCGGCATTTGGTCCGATCCAAACAGCAACTCAGTAGCAAATCAGCAAGGAGGTAAACTCCTTTGATTGGGCTTGGAATTTGTTGTTTTTTAGTCAAAACCGTTAGATATGACTAATAAATAAGAGGAGGAAGCTATGGCTCAATCAAGGATTTACTTGATTCAACACGATTACAAAAAACAGTTATTTGTATATTTATAAATTGGGATGTAATACAATTATTACAGTGAAAATAAATCTGTGTAAAAATAAACTGAAGCCAAAGTTCAAAGAATATACCATTAATGGAAAAAGGTATGTTACAAAGCAACCAATGGAGGAAACTTAATATTTGTTCTCTCTCTATGGGTAGAAATGGCTGGTTGATTTATCCAGATAAAACCAGGCACAAATTCATTTTCTTTTCTATTAACAATTCTAAAAATGACAATTTGTTGGAAGTTAACCACTGTTACTGTTAAAAGATCGCTGCAAGATATTTGGCGAAATGTATTACTATTTGATAAGCATTCTAAAAGCCATACAATCTCTTTGTTGTTTGATTCAATGGGCGAGATATATACAGTACTTCCCAGCTTTCTGCTTCAACAGAATTGCACACAATATAATTTAATACAATGAACATGTATGTATAAGAGATTCACAATTATGTGAAGCCGTATTTGTTGAATTATCTATGGGAAAGTTTATTTTCATCAATTGATATACCCTCTGGAATTAAATTTCAATCAATTACAGTTTAGACCCTTAATTTTTCTTTTAAAAGTGGGGAGCGACAACAAATTACTTATCTATTATCAACTTTATGGGAAAAATATATAACGACGGTGTTTTTAATGGGTTTATTATGCATATAACAAAAACTGTCTACTCTTGGTATGTTCCTGGGGTTAAAAAATTATATATCTTTAAACTAATCATCACATTTTAAGGCTGTACAATAGGGCTATAAACTACTGTACTAAAGTGACCATTTCTATTTCCAACTACATACTTTGGCTAGCTGATATATAATCCATGTTTTAATAGTATATGTGTTTTAAATTGAAATAGCTATTTTAATTTACTTTTTATTCAACAATTGTTTTGCATTGAAATAAATTATTTTAAGGCGGCAGTAGCTATGGCAGTTGAGAGACTTGCCCAGCTTGATAATGACGGACAGCTATGAATACCACGCCTTTCCCATAATCACAAAAGCTTCAAACTTATGACCCAAAATATGGGACCAATTACATGTTTAAACGACTGTGATAAATTGGCTATTATTTTAATTGATTGCTCAATCAGATTCCTGCTATATGGCTCATCATTATCCAGGCAGGAACTGGTCAAAAACAATTGAGGATTTTTTGAGCAATTTGATTGACATCACTATAAGGACAACTATGGTAACGATTGCACAAGTTCACATTTGTTAGTATTTAAACTACATAGAATTTACATTCCATTTGAAGAGTGAATCCCACTTGTATGTGCACAGTAACATCTCCACGGAAAATCACCATTGGCTGGTACTACTACAGAATATTATTTGGAATGTAAAAATTGATGGACAATTCACTAGAAATTTGGCTGCGAGTTCACTTTGAAAATCTTGATGCGACAATACTTTGTCTGTGTTTGAAACTGAATAGAATAAATTGTCACAAAAGAGACATTTTAAAATTAAACACTATAACTGTGTTCTTCACACAATTCCTATTATCAAAGAAACAATATCAGAATATTTGTACTTTTGAGGTCAAAAATAGTATGTATCTAGCCATTGATTTACTCCTACATAAATAGCATCCTCCTGTAAATTTAACGCCATATCTACCAATACAATAGCCTAATACATGTTTCATTACTAAATTTTTCATTCAACAAGATGGTATAATTTCTACCAAGTTTCAAGAACATTTAAGAGAGTGCAAATACTATCTTACTGCCAAATTCTTTTTCAATTCAAACTTTCAAATCATTGAAGAGGTTCACTGTATAGTACATCCTGTAAAGTTTCAAACCACATTTATTTTTAAAACATTGGTTTGTTTTTCTTTGGGTAATTATTCACTTACACAAGACCTAAATGTCAAATTGTTTGATTAATTGCAATCCTATCCATAAATCATTATCAATACAAGCAATATCAAAACATTGGGACCACCAACATGCCTACTTGAAAACTTAGGCCCTGTTTCTGCTGCAAAAAAATAACCGGTTATTAACCCCAATTTCTTGCAAGCAGGAGCAGGACAAATTTTCAGTAATCGGTTAAATGGCAGCCTGAAAATAACAGTTAAAAACACCAAATCGATTCAGTGTTAGCTGAAAAGCAGTCAATATAAAAATAATTTTTTAAATAAAAGGTTTATTTAATGCTATGCAGCAGAAACAGACCCTTAAAACACAATTGGTACTATAAACTACAATGCTTATGAAAACTGATATCAATCTTTAAAAAAAAACTAAATAGCTCCATAAAGTTTCTCATTCAAATAACCGCAAATTAAACAATGCCCCCTAATGATATTTTAAAATTCTTGCAGTCTGATATGGCCAACGGCAGTCTACGATTTCAACTACAGCGCATCTTTTAGGGCGTATTCTACAAAAGACCCATTGTGCATATTTCACACCCATTGTAAACTATTTAGATGAGGTGTGAAAGTAGTATTACTCAGATTTCAATTAATAATAAGGATTATGTGTCTTTTGAAGTTCAAAAGTCCAAAACCCATATTAACTATCACCAGGTAAATAAACATTGTTTGTGAAGTACTGATGCTTCAAAATCGTGATTCCGAGTCATGGAAGAGATCCTCTTTAAGATTTAATGAAGCAATGTAATTGATGAATACAAACAAACCGAGAGGCCTGTAATCTGGAAAAGCGAAAAGGTGCCGATGACTTTAGGCGGAAGAAGTGCTTTCAATTAAGTGCATGTCAATTCAACGCACCAGTTATACAAAATAACATACATTACATGTTTACAAGGATAGGTAAACTTTGAAACAAATAAACAAAATAAAGGGCATGTTCGCTTAAGTTAATCTGGTATAATCACAGAAAGTCTGTCGCGTTAACTAATTTGGTTTATATTTCAAATATTTTTGTTTTGTTAAAAATGGATCATTAAACACATCTTATTTCTTATGTTTGTACGCAAGTTTGTTTGTTTTCATGATTACCTTATTAAAATCTTTTGCGTTTTATGTATATTCAATATTGGCGCAATGTCTAATGGCATGCCCCTTGTTGCTCTCTGTATTTTCTTAAGTATTTTATATATGTTATTAACATTTAATTCAAGCTACCTGTATTCAAGAGTCAGTGGCCAAGCGGTTAAGACAGTGTAACAGTAATACCTTGCCATATTAACATCGGCAAGGGTTCAGGCCTCACTCACTCGATTGTTCTGGTGGTACTATCGAATAAGGACTAGGTCCAGTGTACACATATGGCTGACATGTGCTCTTTAAAGAACCTAGTACATCTTTTGAGACAAGTGTACTAATATGCACACCTGTCACACACAGACACTTATCATAACTGTTTAGCATCACCCTCTATAAATAAGGTGAAATCAATAAAATGCCAAAATAAAGATTTGATATTGTATGTAGTGAGCAAGAACAGAATTGTTTAATATGCAAAAACATGATCTAATTCCTCCATGAATAAAGGAAATATAACATGCAAGGACAACTTTTTGAAACACTAACTGCATTCACACATCAATTATTATCAATCTCAAACATCAATGTATTCTTTCACAGGTATTATAGTTCTAAGACCATACATCTAAATATCTGTTTTGTGTTTAAAATACACTGCGGTATTATTCCACTATTATACACTAAATCCACTTTTCCACAGAATAACAAAAGCAGAATCAGGTATAAAATAAAGAAAAGGTTTATTAGTCACACTTGAGAAAATTGGAAAAAAGTGATTTATTGAAAATCAATGACTACAAAAATAATCTTAGATATGATAGTAGAGTACTGTAATTTGTTTTAGAAGTATTTTCATTTTGCATATTTCTTCTATTTTGCATATTTGACAGTTTCTCTGAGTCCTTTTATTTCTTTAAAATAATGAATATCATGGATTCCTGTCTCTTGAAGGAGGTTGCCTGCAAGTCCTCATAAAGGCCAAAAGGCAATGATTTGGTGGAGGCCATAGATTTCACCTGTATCAAAACCATTATTAATAGAAACAAATAATTAGTTTGAAATTAAGGGTGCTGCAACTACTGTATGTCAACGCCCATGCAATTTTCCCCTGCATATTCGAGATCAACCCTACCATACCCTATACAATTACTAATTTGTCAGGGTTATATCATCTTTATACAAACTCCAAGATTTAAATAGAGGCAGTCAGTACGTTTGACCTGTAGGGTTTCCTATTTTAACCTGCTGAAAATAGGTAATCTCTCTGTACTGTATAGTGTGAATAACCCTTAGGCAGACACCTAATTTTGCAGAAACACAAAATCTCAAGGGCGTTTTAATGTTAATTTAAACCTGATGAAAAATTGATAATTTTATGGAATGTATTTTTAGAGAGGTATAAAATACTGTTAAATCTTATATTGTAAACTTTGAACTCTTGTCCACTATCATACTAGACAAACAAGATATTATTTGCTCATCATGTATTTGATAGCACAGGTATGTTGCTTTCACAAAGCAGTACCTAGTCTATTGTGAATGGCTTGGCTACAGTATAGGTATACTCTTAAGAATATCTTGATAAATAAAATCACAAATTTAAGATTTATTTTTAAAATGTTATTTTCTATGTTTGTGTGCTGAATTATGCATTGAAAAGAGAGAGGAAAAGAGCGGGTTGGCATTTACCAGAGTCAATATTTTATAGTTTAAGATATTGAAAAAAAAAATGCAAATTTGTAATAACCAATAAAGATTTGAAATATTGAAAAACAAGTTTGTCTGGAAGTCATACAGCACAAGACCCAACGAACTGTAATGAGACCTCAGCATGAGAAAGGGTTCACCAGTCAATGAAATAGGGATTCAATTACCAAGCGATACAGAGCCAACGAAACCAGCTTGTTGCTTTTACAGCATCATGTGCAGTCAATATGACATCATCGTACTTTCAACCGCAGACATTTTCTGTAAATGTTTTTTTTTTGGGGTAGGGTGGCGGTTAATATCTTTTATAAAAGATTGAATTGTGCCACTCATATAGTAATTACTAATTTATGAATATATTAACCTACATTTATAGGCCATTACTGTCTAAAACAAGTAAACAACTTTTTAATTTGGTTTCAGTGGTATTAGTATCGTTAAAACAATTAAGCATTTGTTGTGGTATGATCCTCTACAAGAAAACACCTGGAAGATCACAGGGGTTCTGTTTTGTCTAGTTTCTTCTCTAAATATTTGACAAATCTGACGTTGTTTACAGTACTTACTACATAAATGATACTGCCAACATCTAAAAATAATTTTAAAAAATTAATATTTCGTGGTACATAATATTCAAAAACACTACGGTACATAGTAGGAAACTTAAAAATGTTTTTTGAAATATATCGTCAAAATTTCAACGTTTCAATCTACTGTATTCTGACCAAATTTTTAAACTGTTGATTATTATGGTCAATAAAAATTGAGTAAAAATGATTTGTTTGCAATTCATTTATTTCAAAATACAGCAATTTAAAAATTTTGTAGAAAACAATTTAAATATTTAAAAATAAAATGGTATCAAAAATTACAGAGGAATAAAAATCTAATAACAACATTAGGTTAGAATTGAGTTAATAAGTATATCCTACAACTTACTGTAGAAAAAGACAAGTATCTTACGCAGCTAAGAAGCTGGATATCGAGAAACTAGATTTATAATTTCTACATCCTGGGGATGTTCCCAACACTACTGTATATGCCTTTAGATAAGGATCTAGTGTGAATGCCTTGCGGAATAAATAACAGGACAACTTCCATGCCATCATGTACCAGAAACTGTCTTGGGACATTTTTCAAATAATCTTGAGGCAACTTAAACCCAGTTGTAGGGGATGAGGTTTTTGAACCGACTGGGAACAAGATTCAATTTTAATGGCTTTGATCTGGTTTGTATTTGACACAGACTTGAGGGAAACTTTTTTAATTTTTCAATTCAATACAATAAAACAAATAACTTCTTGATTATTCAGTAGGATAGGGTAAATACGATACTTTTTCTTAATTTATACCTCTTCTGTAATGAGATCATATTTCTCTGAATAATTATTCCTACACACTCTAAAACACATTTTTGTTGCTACTATTACTAATACTATACAGTGATTTCCACGCTTAAAGCGGAATTTCATGTAGACACAACGCAGTTGTTCAAAATAAGGTACAGTATTCATAACCCCAAATTTTTGTTCCAAAAGCAGTAACAACTACTGGTAATTTTTATTGGTCAATTCAAATCGGTTTTAAAATACTGGTCCAAACTTTTAAAAGATAAAAAAATTTAAAGAAATAATTAACCATTAATCGTACTGTCTCAGTAGAAATTAGATTCTTTATATACTGAATATAGAACAGACATCTGACTTTTCTTAGAAGTTATAAGTTAATCTAATTTAAAAGGAAGAAATACATTACAACAAATTATCCTATACTGTATGCAGGCATGTACTAACCTGATAGTCATAGCAAACTTTAATATTTGTACTGCGCTGTACATCGTAATTTTAATAAATAATGGACACGATTCCCATTAAAATGTTTAATTCATTTCATTTCATTTCATAGTAACATTTATTTCCTTCATAATATACAAAATATAAATAATACAATACAAAATTCATAACGAGAAGTAAGGTAGTTAAAACAATACAATTTTTTTTTTTTCATCTTTAAAATGAATAAAACAATATTATGAAGGAGGAACAATTTACAGATAATCTACAGTAGTATCAGTAGTAAGCTAATTAATATTACTATGGTGTAAAGTAATTACAGTTCTGTACACCATCAATAATTAACTACACATTTATTTGATACCCTGTTAATTTGGTACACCAATTAGTTTACCATTTGTTACTTGTATTCAATCTTTAAATAATTTCATTTGGATTCTGATATTATAGAAGAGAAAAGTTGAGTGTAAGTACCATTTTTTGTACTTTCGATCTACAGGTTGTATTGGATCAACAAAAAAGAAAAATTTCTCTTCCATTTGTATTTATTTACTTATAACTGGTGTAAATATTGTTAATACCATTCATCCCGAAGATATATTTGTATGGTTTTAATACCTAATGTTGATTCTGCTTGGCGTGATGGTAAAAATTAATATTATAAACTACATACATAGTGCCATCTTTATAACTCATTATGATTATTAATACTACAAAGAGTTTCAGAGGAACGAAGGACAATTATGTTTTCAGGGGATACCCCTAATTAAGGTGTCCTCTCTGAAAAAACTTTGATTTCTACTGAAGTCACTAACTAATATCTATATAGTACTTTGACTCACACCAAAGTTACATGAACATCACGTTAATTGGCTAAAAGATTCCGATTTGTCTCACAAATTAATTTTAGGATTTCCCAATTTGCAGTAAACAAAATTATGACAAGGCCATTTAGTCTCTCGTCTTGTCGCCAGGATATCACGAATACATCACAACTGAAAGAAATCTAAACATTTACTACTACTACAGTACTAGCATAAAATTAATTTTTCGACTATGTTTATAAAGATATTGAAAGCCACAAAAATGGAACATCTGTACTCATAATTTATTTATTTAGGTCGTAAACTAGTATATGAATATGAAATATACTATTGCAGATAATTTGGGAATATTTGAAATGTACTTTAGCAGTTGGAAAGTCAAGGACCAGACTATTACATTATAGATATCATGTACAGTAGCCTTGAAAATTCAGAATACAAAATTGAATTAACAATGAATTTGATACATTGTGGGTGGTGTGTAAAGCCATTAATAAACATTAATTTTGAATAAGTCTTTTATTATAAACTAGAATCCTCTTCTGTGGACACCTCTATTAGGGGAAACGAATGAGGGGAAATTGCTTAATTCCTATTCAAGGAACACCCTTTTAAGGGGACACTTTGATTTTAAAGGTCAGGGGCAGGTGCAGAGGGTAGCATGTAAGGTTGCGTGCTCCTCAATTGACAGATAAAATTATATAAAGTTCTGTACTTCCGATATTGTTTTAAAAACTATTATTATTTTACCACTTTCCATTTAAAAAATCCTGGATCTGTCCCTGAAGATGTCTCCTTTTTGGGGTGTTACTACTTATTATCTCTTAACCAGCAAGCTGCTGAACTGTTTAATTATTGATTTTCAGAGAGTATATTAGTACCACCTCCTTTCAATGTGAGGTGGATGGAGGTTGGGGGGGGGGGGGGAATGTCGAGGTTATTACCATTCACCCCTTGTCAGCAAAAAAAGTAGAGACACAAGGTCACATGATTTCCTTGTTCCCACCAATACCTCTACCTCTACCCAATATATAGGAACACCAGGGCCAGGTAATGGAGAGTCCATCTTCACCCTTGTCCTGGCCCCATAAATACCTCCACCCCATTATATAGGAACACCAGGGCCAGGTAATGGAGAGCCAATCTTCACCCTTGTCTTGGCTCCATCAATACCTCCACCCCATTATATAGAAACATCAGGGCCAGGTAATGGAGAGTCCATCTTCATCCTAGTCCTGGCCCTATCAATACCTCCACCCCATTATATAGGAACACCAGGGCCATGTAATGGAGAGTCCATCTTCACCTTTGTCCAGCCTCATCAATACCTCCACCCCATTATATAGGAACACATGGGCCAGGTAATGGAGAGTCCAT
Source organism: Antedon bifida (assembly GCF_963402885.1). Lineage (NCBI taxonomy): Eukaryota > Metazoa > Echinodermata > Crinoidea > Comatulida > Antedonidae > Antedon > Antedon bifida. The sequence continues at coordinate 8,260,459 of NC_136226.1, read as the reverse complement.
CATACCCCTAGTCTTGGCCCTATCAATACCTCCACCCTACTATATAGAAACACCAGGGCCAGGTAATGGAGAGTCCATCTTCACCTTGTTCCAGTCTCCCCAATACCTCCATCCCATTATATAGGAACACAAGGGCCAGGTAATGAAGAGTCCGTCATCGCAGGGCTGTAGCCAGGATCTGTCAAGGGGGGTTCGGACACTTAAGTATTTGGGTCACTGCCTCGGCCCCACCAGTACCTCCACTGGTATAAATAGGAACACAAGGTTGAAAAGTCTATCATCACCTATCCTTGTCCCCACCAACCAATACCTTTGCCCAACTTGAAGTATAGGTTAATGACATTCAAGGTTCCAATTAATTATAAATTAGTATCCTGTCTGATCAAGGATAAGACACACAGAAAGTTGTCTTTGGAATTAACCATAATTCCCTTAACATGAATTCTTATATCACTGTTACATTATTATGCCCCTGGGCATGAGGACTAAAAAAATTGATGACACCTCCATGGATGCACCGAAACCTCCGGAATGTCAACCAAAACCACATGTACTATAATTAGGGATGATGACACCTACATCTTCCATAGTTAGTTCTCCACCTCTGATGATACATACTTTACGTACTTACTTACTTAGTTACTACCACAGTACATTCAACAAACAATGGCATTTGCAATCATTGTATTAAATGTCTTATATGAAACAGTAAAGACTATTTTTGCCATGTGACTGTATCATCATCAATCGGAATAAAATGTACATACCTTGTGACACCTGTACTTCATTTTGACCATATGATATATCAACAACAGTACACGTTAAAGTGATGAGAGTCACAATTCTGCAAAATATTTATTATTAATCAACAAACGTCAAATAAAAATCGATAGAATGATCACAAAAAAGGACAACTTCATACACAAACATAATATACATTACCTCAACCACATATTTGATCGGTTTCTATGCATTTTAGAAGGAAACCTCCAGAAAGATCGAAACAGCTGATCTCCAGCAGACCCAGCGTAGTACTCCTCAGTTGGCTGTTATTTTGGGAATGAGAAGGATTCAGCTCAAGTTGTCGCGCGGTTTAGAAAGGAAATCTTTGAATAGCGCCGCTTCAGCCCAAACTTCCGGTATTGAACAGACTCAACAAGTTCTATAGCTAGTAAGTATGTACACTAAGTTTTCGCAGAATGGATCACTTGTCGTTCTACTATACACCATCAAGTACCTATCTATTTGTACGTATCTTGTCTATGAATTAGTTGCGGTGATTTTTAACGACGTGTCACCTGTCTGACTGTCACAAAAAATAATGACAATTAAATTTCTTTATATTGGTGATCTGCCCATAAAAAAAGTTATATTTTTATTTATATAATATAAGCATACTATCAGATAGATTACACAGATTTATATTATAATGTATTTGATTACGGTATATTAAGCCCATGGACTTATTCTTTACTCCATGATTTAGCCATATTATTTTAACTTTAATTCACATAAAAAACAAGAATTAATATAGACATAACTCAACTTCTTTATGAAAGTTTTATATAAAATTTAAATTCTGGATTTATATCAAAATTTGTATCGTCTTTAGGCCTCTATGTTTGGTTTCATTAGGCTATGTAGGGGATCCAGGAAATTCGGACAAAATAACAGAACATACACTATTTTTACGTTTTACTTATAGCCTATGCAACAGTATTTTACAGTGCGCCACCCGGCGTCTAATAATAACTTTCAGTGATATCTCCTTCTCAAGATTCGATCCTAACTTTTTATTCTAATTAGAATACAAACATATATATATATATATATATATAATATACAATTTGTATATAGATTTACCAAAACCGATCTGTCTCTTAATAGGCCTACACGTTTGCTATAAAATGTCAGAGAAAAAAAACGCTCCGAAGTTGTTAGAGATCATAAATGGACTTTTCATGCCACAATGGCAAGCTATGTTTATTGAAAGTAAAGATTTTAAGGGTAAAATATTTACTTTAAAGTGAGATTATACAGGAAATATTAGCGACTGTTTATATTTGCTATATTATTAACAAGTTTATTGACTTAACCGTGTGAACTTGCAATACAGTTTTTAGAGGGCGCGCGTCCAAAATACTTTTATGTATTTAAAAATTCTATAACTACATTGATACGCCTATTCTGCAAAACAGAGCCATTGGTTTTTCTCGTATGCTTATACATATTATCAAAGATAATAAATGAATAATACCTATTTATATTCTTTGATACTATTAAACTGATTCTGATATGGTGTAGAAGGAGGGAAATGTTTATTCTTTTACCATTTTCTTGTTCTTCTCCTCCGATTATTGTCAATGAAGATGCCAATTCTTATTATAAGTAGGCCTAATATTTTTCGTGCGATCAATTCATATAATAATTGTACGGGCAGCCACGAAACGTGATAATCAAGTGATGAACAATATAAGTCATATATGGCCCAGAATACACAAAGGATCCTCGTTAAATGTTATACTAATGTAAGACATAGGGAGGTTTCGCAACCTTACGAATACGATAACGAAAACGGATACGTCATACATTTGTGAAATTTTTGAGCTGATCCCCATTTCATATTCGTAAAGCGTATTCGTGTTGACGAATATCACCAGTCATATTCGTAACTACAAAACGAGTATAGTTTTTGATCTATTTTGCACATTTTGCATTTGAATTAGGAATGATTCATGATTATAATATAATTATAGATTTATTGAAAGTAATTTACTAAAGTAATTTACTAAAATGCCAGGTCAATTTAGATAAATAGCAGTTTTTAAAGTCCTCACTCGCTTTGATGTTACGCTAGGCCTAGGCAGCCAAGCACCAAGCAACACGTACCTGCGCTTCGCTCAAATTTACCGCAGTCATATTTTGGACGCGCCTCAATATTTCGTTGCCATGCGAAACTGATTTTTTTGTGGCTTACGAAAACGAATACGTGTGCGTGACGTATCCGTTTTCGTTATCGTATTCGTAAGATTGCGAAACCTCTCTAGTGTAGCGAAGTCTCAAGATCTCTTGGTCTATATTTTTAACCAATTTACTGATTTATACTTTTACACTTTTTGTCATTTTCACGCTGCTGCTCTAGCCCGCTACGTCACAAGAGATAAATCATTCAGATATAAAGCAAGCAGCAGTTATAGTACTAGCCACTGACATTTTTGCTGAAAAGGATTCTCGACTATAATTAATAGGTACCAGCTGCTGGACCCAAAAAACGTCTGGGAAAAGAGTCGGTTGAACGACAAATCCCAAAGCATTTCTGGTATTTATGAGTCCCATGATATTATATAATACTGAAAGGAATAAAATAAAATAATAAATAAAATGAAATAATTCGCTGTCAGATAATCATTGAATTATTATCAAAACAGTCCATTGAAGTTTTTGTTTGTAATAGGATACTTCACACTTGAAGTATCTATGCGTGATGAAGTGACCCCCAGACTGTAAGAATTGTTTAGTCTGTTATATAATACATATCTTTTAATCGGATTTGCTGACAACCGACATGTCTTTGTTTTTTACAAATAAAGTTTCTTGTATCTTGTATCTTGTATACCCCTCAGCCCAGTCAGTATTTTTTTGTATAATATTTTAATATTTATGGAAGCTTAGGCCTATTATTAGCGCCTCTTATATGTTATGTTCGTCATTATGGAGAAGAAGAAATTGGTCGATAGCCTGTAATTTTAATTTATTTTTGTATTATTATTATATGACAAATCTAAAAATCTATTTCATTCAAGCCAGGTTAACAATAATATTTACATAAAATGAATATGTCCAGGCCGCAGCGTCCAGGCCAATTTAACGTAGGCCTATATACTGTTAAAATGTGTCCAAATATTGGAAATAATAAAATATTGGTTATTATATTTTTTTAATAGAAAATATATACAAATAGGCCTATTAGGCATAACACTATATACTTTAAAAAAAATTACTGTCAGGTTTTAAATAATTTCCGTAACATTACCAATATTGAAATTTGATTTAATTTTGTTTTATTATGTTAATAAAATATTAATACACTGTTCAACATACTAATTTATCTACCGTATAAAATAAATATATGAATATGATTGAATATAGGCCTAAATACAAAGCACCCTGGTCAACTTGAGGTAATTTGAGATTTCTCACAAATACACTATCACAATTAGAAAAAAAAATCATTGTTAATTTGGGGAATATTAAAGATGTATCGTCCTCTAAAAACATGAAAAATGAAGATTAATTAAATCAGACTTTTATTTATTATGTTATTTTATAGTTTTAATCAAGTTAATCACTTCCGTAGAAAAAAACCCGAAAAAAACAAATGTTTTCGCTTATAAAATGACAAAATTAATGGTTAAATTCGACCAAAAATCCATTGGCTGGCAGCCAATTTGACTGTTTTTTTATTTAAATTACAGGTTTTTTCAGGTAAAAACATTTTTTTTCGATCTAATTTTTTGTAAAAGTGCATGGATAACTATTATATGATATTAAAATGGCATATTCAACCAAAAAATGTAAATAATAATTTTTCTCAGGGGGACAATACATCTTTAACGATTCATACGGTATCTCATCAAATGACAGCACCTTTAATGTATTCATTGGCCTTCCCACTTGTTTACTCATGCATTTAATGCAGATAGCTTCACGTACACATGCATGCAAATGAGTCTTAGCTCAATACAAACAGATGGTGCTTTGGTGTGTAAACTATATAGTATAATTTGAATAAATTGTAGTATATCTAAAACAATCATTTACATATGATTCGCAAGTAGACCTACACATTGAATGACCAGCTCGATAATAGACGAATATAATATAATAAATTAACAAATATTGTAATACCAACAATTTTAAATAAATTATATAAAGTATGTAAAACTAAATAACAAGTACTTAAGACATGTTTTATAAACACGTTTTTGTAATATTGCATATGATAGTTCAATGACTCAAATAAATAATTGTTTTCAGCATTAAAAAACACATTATTTAATACATAATTATTGTAAATAATAATAATTATTATTGTTGATTTTGTTATATAAATTACTTTGTCACGCGATAGAAGAAGCTGCTCTGTCCAATGCGCCTTCCTTATGGCAGGAACCTAGATGGATTTAGGTCAAGCCAATTGCGTGCAAAGATCCTCAAGTGACATCAATATACCCGCTCAACTTGAAGTTCGGCCTATAACGTTTCAATAGATACCGGTAGCGTAAGCTCTATAGTATCACACCATTGTTCATTTAGACGCCATTTGCGCAGCTTTTGCCCTTTGAACTGCTAACATCCTGGCACCAAGAGCTTCTTTCTCTCGTTGCATTTGTTCGTTTTCTTGTTTTTCTCTTTCTGTTAATTTTTTTAACTTCATTCTACGGTTTTGAAACCAAATTTTAACCTGTAAAAAAATCAAATAGGTTTCATGATCATCGTGTTTTCAATTAAACCAATGTGATGATTTCGATCATTATAATGTTCGTTAATAACTGTTAATGATTCGAACTAGGCTAACCGTTCGAAACATTACGTAATATCTCTAATATCTATCTACCCGGTGTATTTTAACATTAACATCTTCCAGGAAACATTTTGTACGGTAACACTTACCTGACGTTCCGTTAAATTTAATGTCTCTGCTAACCTAGTCCGTCTGTCTCTCGTCAGATACATGTTTTCTTGAAATTCTTTTTCCAGTTCTATTATTTGTAATTTGGTATACGGCCGCCGTTTCGTTCGTCTAGGGGTACTTGTGAGTGAGGACACCCATGATCCAGAAGGCGGTGTACTAACTGAACAACAAAACAAACAAATAATAATTTAGTAAATTCAAACCATGATCGAATGCACGCTAAAACGTGTAATAAATATATAAATTCTATTTAATAATTAAGTATAAAATATCATAATACTGAGATCTGATTTAGGGGCGGGAGTGCAATGATTGTGTCATCTGGATATATTACTTATAAAAGTAAAAGATCAGGAAAGCTATCTTGGATTTTAAAAAGCATAAAAATCAGTTTATTCCATCAGAATTTATTCGTAGAGCACTAATTCCTCCTACCGACTATACATTTCATAATAACGTTTTATACAGTTAACAATAGATGTTATTATTCCTATTTTTGTGTTTAGTTTGGTTACATAAGCAAAACATTTTCTTCACAAGATTTAATAATAGAAATTCACTAAAGTAATGTTTGTTTAATTTTAATGTAGAAGATTATAAATGTTTAATATTTGTTAAACATTTATATTCTGTGAAATATCATATATTATTGAAGCATAAAGTATTATAGTTGAACACGTTAAACACATTTAAAAGCTTTGATTACAGGTAATTAAACAAAATGGCCATATTTCTACGGTGAGACGATAAATACCTGGAATTATTAACGACGTAATTCTTTTCAGTTAATTATCTTCGTAGAAATGTATTTAATACGAAAAACAATATTATTGTTAAATAAATGATAGAAGCAAATGGAATAGACAAAGAAAGACAAATTTACACGTGATTGACAGGCGCGGCCTGTGCAGAATTATGATGGTAGGATTTTAGTACATGTTCTGTTGGCAATATGTTTGGTGTCGAGCCGCAAAGAACTTAATCATCAGGGCCTTGTTCGTAAACACGTTATCTTCTTGTTGCCAACATATGGCCACACAAATAAAGACCCTCATAATATCTTAAAGAAATTCGTTTTCGGAACACTGGTTGATAACATTTATTATATTATTCTATTCAAATTATACAACTAAATTCCGAATATTTAATTAAATCAACTAAAATATCAGAATTAACTATAACTGTATCAAAGAAAAGAAAAGCTAAATTATCATAACGAATCATAATTAATGCAGTCATTTATATACCGAACTTTAATTATTACTGTATCTTATAAAATATAACGGAGAAATGAATTTATGAATTATATTTATCTGAGTCACTCGCCCATTCATATTTACACAGATTATAAAGTACATCGGTAGACCTATACCGAATGTTGTAATATTTTTATAGAATGTATTGGCCTATGCCTACAAACTTTAATGGTGACGTAAATGTATAGGTCTGATAATGATATACTTATAATAGCATGAATATTTATTACGGTACCGTACAGTAGGCCTACACTATATTATTAACAATATTAAAGTTTTATAGATCACTTCACAAATTAATATTATATAAGTGTTAAGCATAATCAATATAATTTGTGAAAGTGTGAATATAATAATACACCTATAAATATTAATAATCATCCTAAAACAACCACAATGAAGCAAGAATCAACAATAAACCAACCGACAAAGATCCATTGATTGAAAGATTGTTTAAAAATGTTGTTGAATATGCCATTTTAATGTCAAATAATAGTTATTCATTTTGAGTGTCAACAAATTATTTATCCGATAAAAACCATAAATTAAAGAAAATTTCACCGAAAGCCAATTGTCTGGAAGTCAATGGGTTTTTTTATAAAATGTAACTGTTTGTTTTGTCTTTTTTATAAACGAAATTACTTGATTCATTTTTACTTTGTCATGTTTTGTGGGGCAATACATCTTTAGTGTTGTGCCGATAAAGAAGGGTGCATCGTATCACTTTTTCTACGGTTTATACCTATATACTGAATATAATAAACGTTATAATGATGATTATACCGCGGAGGTGTAGTAATTTCCATTTTGTGTTTGTGTCACGAGGAGACAGAAAAACTTAATTCAATACCCAATAGGCCTCCTACTTATGGATCTAAAATTAAATCAACAAGAAGAATGAATTATTTATTACATGTGTACAAAATACATGCCATCCTTTCGTATGAATTAAAAATGTGTTTTTGCGAAGTTTAACTTTCGGTAAACCTAGAGAAGCATTTGCAATTATTGTACCAGTACATGAATAACTAAACATATTAATACGCCTACTAATCACCGAAACATTTCAAATACAAAATAAACATTCTGTTTTACACTGTAAAGGTTCCTTAAAAATGAAGGTTTTGTGGAAATGGAAACATTAGAAAACATACTGGTTTTTGAATCGATACCGATAAGTGAGAAATATCGCTACATGTTTAGAGCATTGAGGAATTATTTATTTCGCCATGGTTAGAGCATGCGCTGTAACGAACTGATGAGCCTATGCATCACAACTGAACGAGCACTGAATTGTATCTATTCATGATGATGATATTGACGTATTATAGTCATCTGATATAGATACAGATTCCTTTTATTATTCAATATAATGGAAATTACAATGCTCTTTATATTGGCTTGCCTAAAATAACAAGGCCATATACATGGCTGCAGTCGCGTGCTCAAGTTAGTGTTTACCGACCAACCGACCGACCGACCAACCATATTGAGCTATAGAGAATAAGGGGAAAAAGAACTATCTAACAAATCTTTTGTTATAATGACGTATCAAATATACTCTATATTCTCGTGACTTGTCACACATTACATACGGATGACAGGTACTGTAATAGAAACCATTACTAGTGGTAATTGTTACCTTTTTTTCCTTTTCTGTGTTTAAGTTAAGTTTATCCTTGCAATTGTAAAAAATTGCAAAAGTACTTTTCTTTGAGATCGTTTTTACGCGATGGAATAGTACTGGGAACTAACCGAAGCCTTGGAAGAAGTCACGTGATAAGGGTAGTCATAAAAGTAAGGGTACATTAGACGAATGTTGGAAACCATTCAAAATTATCTAGATATAAAGGGTAAAACAGTTTTAATCTAACGAAATTGTACAAAAAAATACTTTATTTTACCAACAACATGTGCCTCAGTAAATAATAATAATAAAACAACTCATTTTCAGCTTCCTTTTCTTAGTTTTTTCTTCATATTCTGATAGGTCTACTGATTTAATTGTTTTAATCTAACGAAATTGTACAAACAAAAGACTTTATTTTACCAACAACATATGCCTCAGTAAATAATAATAATAAAACAACTCATTTTCAGCTTCCTTTTCTTAGTTTTTTCTTCATATTCTGATAGGTCTACTGATTTTAATTGTAATTATATTCCATACTTTATTTTTAATGACATGTAAATAAATAAAATCAAATTCTGATTATTAAACAACATTTGCAGATTAGTCTGAATTAATTTAATATAAATTTAAATAACGTACCGCATTAAGTAAATAATCGGTCTCTTTACACCTATAATACAAGCGTGTAAAATTTAATGACCTGAAAATCAGCATATCATTTGTATAAACTATTACTGTAATATGATAATGGAAACTAGTATGCCTAATTAATTACATGTTTGCAATTGTTAAATTTTAAAAATACCCATTACCTTATCAACATTGGTTTAAAACAATAATAGTTATACTAATAGTAATTATAAATAAGAGATATATATATCATATTAAAAAGCACGGGGTATCTGATACTGGGGGAGTTAATATTATAAGCCTATATTTTAACACACAAAAAAAGCTATCTAGTGGTTTATGGAGAAATTTAAATTTTCAACCTCAGTATGTTTCTTTTACTAAATATTTATCACCTAATATAGAATTTGTCTTGATCTCTAAACTTTATAATGTATCCATTGTAATGTTGATCAACGTCTTTTTATCATATTAAGTCCCACTTTTTTTGTTCCTCTCAGGAAGGGGTTGGCATAGTAATGTAGGCCTATATCTTGATTGATATTTTTCGTTTGCATTTTTAACTATAAACCACTTAAAAGGCGCAATTCTTATTATCTGAGGTGGTTTCTTAAGTCTCTTTATTGGCGAATTTGTCTTGTTGTTTTAAAATAAATAATGATTCTACCTTACTACATTCTACTATTTGTTAATTTTACCTTAATATTGACAATGATCCGCCCGTGAAGCTACCTCATACTACAGTATATGATTTTCAAATCTTACTATCGGACCACTTCACTAAAGAAAGTCTAGTAATAGTGGGCCTATACGGTAATATTTATGATACCAAATGAATAATAATAATACTTTATATTAATATAAGAACTTGATAACCAATAAGAAGTGTATAAGAAGCTATGCATTTAACATTAAGCTTGCAATCATCTTTGAGTGGATTCTTTCTTTTTTTTTAATATTTTTTTTCTTTCTTGAAATAGGTTCTAAACATAAACACAAATGAAATGAAAGGGAACAATCCGGCCTATATGAAATATATAAATGTCCAACAAAAACACACACATTGTCAATTCAAATATGAAAAACAATTCTCAAATGATTGTAAGTGGGATGTCTAAATTATCTTCTTTTTACCAAACATCGTATCAATATATCATGCATATTAAATGTTATGAATAAATATAATAATTATAGTACGTAATAAACCATTTGTTTGGTTTAAAGTAGGCCTAATTTATCATTAAAATTTGTATTGGATTTTATGCTCTAATAAATAAAACTATATATGGTATGTTTGTCATTATTCTGATTCTCACATATTCGGAAAAATAATCCAAAGAAGTATAAATACGCCTACCCATATACAGTAGAAACAATACATAAAACGGCAAGGGATCTATTATTATTATTAGCTTGCATATCTTGTTCCATCATGCTTGTTTAATAGAATCCAAAATCACCGAGTTTTGTATACTCAATTAATATTTTAAATATGTAAATTCACAACGTGATGTTAGTTTATTCATGGTTCATTATGTTTGCGACGTAATCCTAATATTAAGCTATGTAAACATTATAAACATTTATGCCCTCTGTCTAGGCAGCGCTTATATCAATATTGTCAATGGATGTTATAAAAGCTGCAGCCATCGTTTCGTTACATTGCGCGTACGGCAAGTCAAGTATAACTAAAGACACACTTAGTCTATTGCCTATCAATTTGATCATTTTAAAGAATCAATGTAGTCCAACGTTTAGGCTGAAAATGAATTGTCCCGGATTGCGACCAATGAAATAATAGTTTGATGGTTGACTATTTAGGCCTTTTAGTAAACATTTATTTTTTGTAAGTTACTTTTTCTGTGGAATATGCCATGTTAATTTATTTACTTTGACCAAAAATTCGATTGAAAGAAAATGATTTACCTAATAAACCATAATTTAAAGATTAAAAAATAGCGCGAAGCATAAAATTGTCTGAAAGACAACTGTATTTTGGTTAAAATAGTTTTTTGTGTCTTTTTATAAGTGCAATCATTATTTTTTAATAAATATTTTGATTTTTGTATTTTCCATGTTTTTGGAGACAATAGTTGTCAATACAAAATCACAATTAATTGTCGTTTCGTTTGTGTACGACCTCCGTATACTTTAAAATAATATCATTTATATTTATAAGCTGCAGACATCTTCCAGAAGTTGTGTTTTTACAAAACACGGGATGAGAAAGCATCAGTTATGACAATAGTAAACAATGATTTTCCTTTTTAATTCATTCAATAACCTTTTTATTCAAGTTGTTATACTATAACAACTTTAATAATATTATGAATCTCTTTTTATTCAAGTTGTAACATTACTATAATGTAACAACTTCTATAAAAAAAGGAATGAATTAAAAAAGTTATTCTTATTATTAGTGATGATTCCAGTAGTGCGTGAATGAACATCAGTTTATAGTAGTGAAAAATATGTAAAGAGTCTATGGGTCTATTAATATTGTTCATATAATTTAACGAAGTTGTTAATTGGCAGATCATTAATTATAATTGCTGGACGGAGAAAGGTCATTAACTTACGTGATTTACATTAAATAAATACAATTTATATTAAATAAATATAATTGCCAGTGCTGCATAAAGACTAAGGCAAGAATAATCTACGGCTTATGACTATTTACAGTAACAAAATTCGGCGTACTTTTTGAAAACATTCTTTCTCGACGAATGAATTTCGTTCCTTGTATAGATTATATTTAATTAAATTAATACAATACTTATAAACCCACTCAATAAAATCCCAATCCATATTGTCAATTGTTCATTATTATTCTGTTTAATTGAAGAATATATGAAATTAAAAAGAAAAAAAACTCACCAGACATAGTAAATGGAAAACCAGAATTGTGTGAAACACCATAAGGACTACTTGAGAGATACGATTCTCTGGTTGATGGTGTGACATTGGACACAGGTAGAGGTGTTGGAACTGCTGGTGAGTAATGGCTTGAATAGCTTCTTTGTTGAGATGGTAAATCGTACGAAGTCCATGCCGAGAACTCATCAGAACCATATGCAGACGACAACGCTGATGTAAGAGATGATGAACTGTCTAAATTATTGTAATAAGGATATCTATGACTTGAAAACGGCATTTGGTGAGAGTTTGCAACGCTACTTATATGAGAAGTTGAAGAAGATTCTGTTCGTGAAGATGTCGTGTATACACTTGAGGTTCTTGAGTAAAACGGAACTGGACTATCAACTGTCGTGGAAGCAGACCACGTATCACTACTCCATTGCTGCATGTCTCAAAGATATTATCAATTCGGCTGCTACAACCTAGCAAACACAGCTCTAGCTTTAAAGTGATCGTCGATGCGGGTTTGGCCTAAATAATCGCATGGAGACACTGACTACCAGCATCCTTACTCCGGATTAAAATATGTTTTAGCGTGAGTTGTTCTCAGTTCGAATAGTACAGTTTCTACCGCTATATTTAAGTACGCTATAGAAAACGAACATATTGACAACCATCATTGTTCTTATCAACATCTTCTGAGTCTCAGCCTGTGTTATCTTTCGTAGGGAAAATGAGTTTCTTTCTGATAGAAAACTATGTTGTTCAACAAATTAAGAAACCAATTATGTTCAATGTTGTCATAATTTGCAACAAGTTTGTCAATATTGTGCATGATAAATTGGGAAACGCGCAAGTGTCCAGCTCTCGACGTCATCAACGTCATGAAAATACGCAGAATTATGTATTCGATTGATCCATTAAAAATATAACATTTAATGATCCTCACTTATTTCTTTACCTTGAGTTTTTTAAGTGCTATACAGTACTAGTAATCCGCAATAATTTGTTTCCTGGGCTCATTTTTTGTTGTCTGCTGCTCGCGTGTACAAAAACTCTTTGAAATTATTGTTCATAGTTGTGTTTAAGTTAATTTCTGTTTTAGTACCGTGTGTGCTTGAATGGCGTAAGCAGTTCAGAGTGGTCATCATTAATGTCTTCACTGCATGGTGTTTTAGAATAATTCACTCTTTGAAACAAACATTGAGATTCGTTTAGTATACTTTTCATATATTCAAGTTCAAACGATGGAAAGAAATTAATACAGCGATCATATGTGACTTATTATATTTTCTGATATAAACATTTCAGATTGGACGGTTCTGTCACATCACTATAGATATGAGTTAATTTTGTAAAGTTATTTGTATATTGCATCTTGTTAGAGGAATGAACGCATCATGGGCCTACATCTCATTTTATAAACAGAACTATTTATGAATCTTCGGTGGCTCCCAATCGTTTTCAAATTGTTTGATATTAATATCGCCATTAACTCACCGTAACTCACCGTACACCACTCTAAATGAGTGGTGCAAGAGGCAGGTGGGCCGGTTGTGGCCCTCTATTAGCCTCCCCCTGAAATTGTCTTTTTTTAAATAGTTTGGATGTGTCAACTTCTACTGTACTGGCAGGGAGAGCATTCCATGAATTTACGACTCGTTTGGTAAAAAAATGACTACGGCAATTTAATCGAGCATTATATTCTTTTTCAATTTATGTTTATGACCCTAGTATATTCAGACTTTTGAAAAAGTAAAATCACTATCAATAGCCTCTTTGTTAGAAAGAAAATTATATGTTTGTAGTTTCTATAGCAGCCAAATAATTACTTCATACATCGACATTTTTTTTAATGAATGTGAATTACTATTTTGTACATTACAAATGTCTTTTTCAGGGCATTTGAATTAACTTTGTGTGGGAATAGTTCGACGCGTACGACGTTTCTTAATAACAAAATAGTTCGCCCTCTATGTTGTTGGGAACGAGGGATGGATCGGAGAGCGAGAGGAGACGAGTAGTACGACGTGACGACGGTCGACGACACACGAGAGACGGCGTGGAGCGAGCGGGGGAGACCTGACGAAACGGGGAAAAAAGAAGCCTACGAAACGAGAGAGGAGGCATCATTCCATGCATGTGACGTGTTATTATTATATTAAATGGTAGGACTACTGTTAAGTGTGTAGCTAGCAGGGCATAGGCTACATGCTAGCGGCCCATGTGGGCGACCTTGTTTTGAATGTCATTTATTATGAATTAGGCCTAGGCATAGGCTAGCCTAAAAAAGCTAGGCTTGGCTAGTTTATAGGTGTTTTGACAGACTAGCTAGCCTAGTAGGCATAGTAGGCTATTGCGCCAGCAGGGGTCATACTTATTTAATTACTATTACTAATCTAGGCCTATGCCAGGTATGTATACTGTGTATATAGGCCAGGGAGTTGTTATGGCGCCGTTGTTATTAGTAACTACCTGTATCACCCGGTATGGTACAATTTTATTTTAATAGAATAAACCCTACCGTACCGGGCGATATTTATGATAAAAAAGGGTAACTAAAAATTAACTAATCAGAATCTAGATAGGCCTACTGGGTGTAGATTAGTAATAGTATGACTGCACCCCTGTTCTGTATTGTATCATATGTGTACAGACAGTTTCAACTATCCAGTTCTGATGAAGGATAATATTAATAAAACATACAACAAATATATAAAATATTATAGATTCAGAAGGTAATAATAAAATAGTGTACATTCAAAAATTTATAATCATTTAAAATTATTGACAAATAAGATATACACACATTTAAATTGGACCACTGTGGCGCAGTGGTTAGAGCATTGGGCTTGCAATCAAGAGGTTGCCGGTTCAAGCCCGGCCCGGTCACTGCAGTGTTGAGTCCTTGAGCAAGATTCTTTATCCACATTGTGCGGGAGGAGTGGCATACCCCCCACAAACATACACATTTAGTGGAGTCTGGCCCAAACGCTAGGGGAATGGAGATGGGCACCACGGCCGTTAGCATTAAGCTTCGGTTTCGACTTTACCTTTACCTTACATTTAAATTAAATTTATCTAGCAACAAATCGTTCAAGTTGGAGAAAAGTAAACACTTGTATACCATCTACACTACAGTAGAGCACTTGGGTACACTTTATAATAAAGTTACTAAATTTGTATTAGGATTTATAAATTATAGTTAAATTCAATTTTAACAAACATTTAAGAGAAATTCTTGCTAAACAACTCTTCAATGGGTTAGATTTTGTTAGGGAAAAGTCCTTCAAATTCACATAAAACTAGTATTGTAAGTCTACTCCATGACCTTTGTGTTTTTTTATTACATAATGATTGATTTAAACTTGTTACTGTTTACTTTCATTCTTGTTTCTTGGTACTGTAATTGTTATACCAGGACCTTGTAAGTCCATGGTAATACTATAATCATACGGTTATTCACATCCATTCACTAATGACATCATTTCAGTTTCTTTTTCTGTTACTTCTGAGTAATTATTATAATTTATTGGTTTCCATTTGTATGGTTTTCAAATTCAAAGATAATAAATATACTGCGAAAGGCAAGCGTTTCCGGATGAATTGGTTGAAATCCTGTTGGATATCAGGATTTGTTCTCAAACATAAAAGTTCCACTCTCAAAAAACTTGATGTGATACTTTGTGTGTATGTTCTTTGAATAGATACAGTACAGTATATTTTGGACATTTCATCACACTACTGTAAATCACGATCCTCAGCCTGGCCCTAAATAAAATAATGATATGATCAGCAACATTATATTTTTCAACTATAACTTATACTGTATATCTTTTTTTACTTTTGTTTTACTTTATCGTTTGATTTTACTTTTATTTTGTATATCCATTGAGATCCAGCCATGGACCTATATTATAGGCCTATGAATGATCCAGCCACATTATTTTCAGTAATTTGCCCTTTGATTTATATTGTAATTAAAATATAATATTACATAGCCTATGTAAATACGTGAACGTAATTTGTTGAAACTGCATCACATGACTACCGCTGCGAGGATCGTAAATCGTATATATCCTCGAGTACGATGATAATCGATATTGACTGATTAATTTTCATGTCCCTGTCATTAAACATATAAAATCCAGCAAATTCTCGGGGATGTCAAATCTTATATTTAACCTCTAAGCAGTCAATATCTGTATATATAGAAGCTTCTGTCTTCTGCCATAATATGAACATTTGGGTTTTTACATTGTTAAGTCATCAGTAATTACATTTATCACATTTTATAATGGAGATATTAATAATGCTTTATTTCATCATATATTGAACACACAATAAAATTTTGGTTCCTGTTTACACATCAGATTTATAACCTTGCAATTACATTGTTAAATATAACCATATCCTGATTAGTGTACTTCCTTATACTTTATTTCTAGGTTTAAATGCTTACTTGCAATATCTGTCCATGCTGTTGCTCAACAGAAGATTTTAGGAGATTTCAAGAAATACAAGTGTTAGTAACAAATTTAAGGATTGTTTTCTCCAACTAAAAAAATCTTAGTGTGTCCCACCAGCACCATAATTGTGTTTATTACATATTACTGAATTTGGATTATTTGCCACTGTCATAAATATGGCATCTTACGTGATGGCAATCGATGCCGATCATGATGCCTTCCTTGAGGAAACGCAAAACCTGGTGCTTAAGATGCTTGGAGTGGTGCCGTCAGAATTAGAATTTGACAATGATGATGATCATGAAGTTGATCAGATAGTGATTGCAAAGTTTCAAGGTATAGGATTTTCCACGCCTGTTGAGATTGTTTCTGAAAAAATTTGCAGTGATTGTTTTGAAGCAGACGATCTGGAGACGGATGCGTTATCTGTGCCGTTGGAAGAGGTTACACCCGGTAGGTTTCTGTTTGTGTTTATTTTAACATGTAAAAAGAAGAATCAGAAATATACCGAGGTTAAAATGTAGCATGAATAATAATTAAAAAATATTTGTGCTTATGAAATGGTTTGAACCTAAACCCCTTGCGTTACTAAGCAAGCACTGTTCTTTATTTACTGTATATTTAATTAGGGTATTTGTTATGTTAGTGGATGTGATAGTATGTTGAAATCAACTTTAAATGAAATTAAAGCCTGCCTTAATGACTAATATTCATACCCATCACAAAATCTCCTTTTTACAATATGATAATTTATTAGAATTGCATATTGTTCACATTAAAGATGTATTGTCCCCCTGAAAAAATATTTTTTTTAAATTTTTTTGTTGAATATGCCATTTTAGTGTCACATAATATTTATTCACTTTGACCTAAAATTGGATCGGAAAAAAAAGTATTTACCTGATAAAACTGTAATTTAAAGCAAAAAATAGACAAATTGGCTGCCAGCCAATGGGTTTTTGGTTGAATTTAACCGTTTACCGGTAATTTGTCATTTGATAAGTGAAAACATTTTTTGGGTTTTTTTTTTCTACGAAAGTGATTAACTTTGTTAAAACTACAAAATTACGTATATATAAGTTTGATTTTATTAATCTTCATTTTTCATGTTTTTGGGGGACAATACATCTTTAAGTATTTGTATACTATAGTATTTGTATAAGTTTGTATTGTAATACATTGGAAAATGAACTTGAAACAACCCAATTATTTCTGCCTATTTCCGTATTAATTATTTACTGTATTAACATTGCTTATTCTTACTTTTAAAATATTTATTAAGTGCTTGCTGCACGAGTAGACTTAACAGATGAAGAACGTAGAGTAGAAGAGGCTGTAGAAAAGTTAGAAAAAATGGCTCAGCAGATATTTAGCAAGTACAAAGATGATTTTGATAAACTTGAAGCAGATTTAGAATCCAACGGAAGCTATACATCATTTAGTTCATTCATGCAAAAAATTATACCATCAAGCAATCCCATGTGGTATAAGGTATAGTGATTTTGGTAGAATCAAAGATCTTAAAGCTATGTCTACAAAACTTTATGTTACAAAAAAGTGTGATGTGCTCAAATATGGTAGTGATATGCCCAAATATGGTAGTGATCATGTCCATATATGGACACATCACATTTGTTTGATAGTGTAGACGGGGCTTTATACTGAAAAACAGGAAAAGCTGCTATATTATTTCCTATGTTGTCAGTGTGAGATATTTTTTGATATTTGTTAGTATTTAGAAACACACATTAATAGATGATTAGCAGAAAACCATTCATTGCACAATCCAAATTAACTGGGTATGAGTTTTGAGGTGAGCTTCAGTAATCTTTAATATTCCACTGTGCTACACACATTTCTATGATCATTTAAAATTGAAAAACTGCCTGCAATTACTTAAATAATTCATAACCATTCTCATTATTATTAATTTAATAATAATTTATGTCATATTCCATTTCAAATTTTGTCTATATTAACTCTGTTGATATAAAGTTTGTGGTACACCACATATATTTAGTTCTGAAAAGAACTGTTGAGTTTCTCAACGCAATAAAACATGCGTGGTGTACTGCAAATTTGATATCAACATTTGATTTCGCCATGCAAACCTTCAAACAATATACAGTATATTAACTCTCTAAGATAACATTAAAACCATTTTTGAAACTTTCATTTTGCAAAAAAAAAACAAAAAAAAAAAACTTGTTTGCATTGTTCGGTGGACCGATTGTTACTTCAGTTCTTGGAATGGCTACAGTAGCCTACGTTGATAGTAGGTTTATTGTTCTGTGATTAATAAAGTGTTTTATATCTTTAGGTATCTATGCTGTTTGGTGTGTCCCGCTACTTAGTGAAGAGTAATAAGAAGAAATCTAAACAAGTTTCTGGAATCACTTCATTTACTGTTGAATACATTAAAAATAATTTTGCAGATTACATCATTGAAAATGGAGGATGGGTATGTATTTATTAAAAGAAATTTATAAAAGGAGCAAAGCCTATTGTTTAGAAGGCTACATTAATGTACGGCAACAAAATGATAGGAGTGTTAGAGCATTTGTGTGGATATGGAACTGATTGTACCTAGATGTGTTTACCAATACTGTGTGCACATCACAATTTAAAATAGAAACCAGTGTCGCTTATGTCGACATCGATCTGATTGCATTTTGTCGTGGTTACACAACACATTTCCCAGTCATTTGTGTTAAGTTCTTTTCAGTTCCAGAAAAGTAGTAGTTTTTTCGACATATTTTTCTTTGGGTTTCTGCCAATTGCATTAAGTTGAACATAAGCCCACCTTAAGAATATACTGTAGTGTAGTATGTAATTATCTAACAATTATTTTATTTTTTTTAATTCCAGGATTCAGTTGCCAGTGTTGGTTTACAGGAAATCGAAGGTGAAATGTTTTGTGAGATTTCAAGTATAGAAAAAGCTGCATTTGGAAACATTCTGCCATCACAAGCACCAAATGAAACCAAAACAGATGGCAAACCAGAAGAAGAAAATGAAAGAGAGGAAGATCAGGAAGCAGCTGATGGAGACACCAATGGAGCGGCAGGATCAAGTCTTTTTGAGTTAACCCCGTTTGTAATCACAGCCTCAGCTGCTGCTGCAGCTGCAGTCGCGTACGCTGTGATGAAAACCTGAACTGAACAATTTGAAAGGTTTTATTGATGAATAAATTAAAGTGAAATTGAATTAACCAATAAGAAGTCATTGAATACCTTATATGGCAACCAATTGACTTAAGACGCATTTAGTAGAAAATGTGTCAGTTAGAAATTAAGTTGTACCATTTTATGAATTCATACTTTCACTAAAACAGTGAACGTGAAAGTAAGAATGGGTTGGCTTATGAAAAATTATAAATATGTAATTGTAATCATAACCTATATCAGGTCATGGAGTAAAGATCAAATTTGTTTGTGACCCATACTATACTTTCATAAATGCAATAACAGCAATATTTGCTGGTTGACCTTGAGTAGGTCAGAGTTTGTTGACAGCAATTGTTGCTGGTTTCACTTGAACTTGAATACATCATGGTGTTCACTTTAGGTCATAGTTCATCAGTTTTAACTAATATCAAAGAAAAAAAGGATAAAAATATCAATATTTAAATTATTAAATATTACATATTTTAATGTAATACAGTATAAACTATATTTTGGCTAATGACTGGATGTACATACTACATTTTTATATATTTCTTTTTCTAAATAAATCATGGATTACTTCCAATTAGTCATTAACAATTATATTATGTGTGTGTGAATACTGTATTCATGATATATGCCATCTCTAGCCCACCATTTCTAGAATGTTTACAGAGGTACAGACAGTGTTCTAAAATACAGTATTTTATGATTAGAATTTTGTAATAGTAGTAGTATATATATTAGTGTGATGTGTATATATTATATTAATTGTAACTTTTTTTTTGTATATTAAAATACTATAATATATCATAATATTTTTATTAGGTCTAACATAAATTATATTAATCTTAATAATATTGCATAGTGGTGCATTTTTAGTATATTTATATAATATTAACATAAATGTATATTTTGCTTTGACTATAAATAACTGATATTTTAATACTATATTAACTGTATTAATTAATAAAATATGTATGTATGAAAGTTTGCATGATGAAATATTAAACTAATATGGTGCATTACTCATAGTTGATATTGTCTAGTTATTTAATCTTATTTTCTTCTATCCATGGTTGTTACAATCTTCTGCATTATTCTAACACGCCTTTTAAGGCTTTAAAAAGTGTTTCTCAATATCTAAATTTCTCCAGAAAACGTTGAAAGCATTTTTGTTTAAACATTTGTTTCATTTCATTAATATGAAGAAAACTGTCAGCAATAATCATACTATATAAAGTCCATTATTAGGATCAATTTATTTTATTTGTTTGTTTTCCGTGCGAATAACCATACTAACCACGTAAGTACAGAACTTGTGATAGGCTAGATTGGGTTTACTGCGTAGCCGGTGGGAGGGGCTTAAACAAACCAGGAAGTGGTTGGTGTTGTCTCCTTTCGCGGAAGTGATAATCTCTGTAGCCTAGCCTGACTTGTTTGCAAGATTATTCCAAAAATAAGGTAATTATTGTTAATATATACATACGCACCTAAATTCATATCCACTTAGTAATATATCAGCAACGTTTTTAGGCATTGTAGTACGCTAGGCCCTCGACTTTCAGAGCCCGTAAATCTAAGCCTGGAATACTGTCTAGTAATTGACCTTGCTTGCATGGATTTCGTCCCGTGACTAAATAGCCCTAAGTCTCTAGTGTCAGGGCCTAGCAATTTAGTGTCAACAAGGCGTATAAACTCACACTGCATATAGCTAATTATCTTCATATTATCTGGCTAAGGCCTAATATTTTTAAGATGTGCATAAAACAAATAATTGTATTAAATTTATTAATTTAAGCACCTTCCTTCTTTTAAAATACAGTAGGCCCATAAAATAAAGTATAGTAGTTAGTAGTACAGTATAATTAATTACTGTGGTTAGACAGTATTATTATTCATGTGTTTTGTGTAAATAACAGCCATTGGATATTGTAAAAACACACCATGTCTATGTGGCGATCCCAGACGGTTTCAGCTGCGAACGTAGCAGGTGATGATGCAGATGATGATTGGGAAACTGATCCAGATTTTGTGGTAATCATTTTGATCATTATTAGGCACATTTCAAATAAAATATTGTGACTTAATTGTCTATTTCGTGCGTAGCTTACCTGGATGAACTGAAAAAAAATTTCATGTCGGTTTATCCAGGTAAGTAATAAATTTTAATATAAAGTATTGATTTGCTATTGCTACCTAATTTACTCCTTTATAAATGACAAGATATTTTATTTTTAAAAGCTAAATATTTGAAGTGATGTTTACTTCTTTTATTGTATCTTATCCAAAAAATAATTAGACATCTATGATGTTTTGATATTTATAGAATGACATTACAGAAGAGGAACAGCGATGGGGAGCTAAGACTGTAGAGGGTTCTGGTCGCCAAGGTGCAGTCGAGTAAGTACATAGTACTGTAGTTCAGTTCCATGTCTGTCAACTTTAGTGCTCACCCACTAGGTCTTTTTAGTTCCATTTACTTCTGTTCAGTTGCTCAAAAGTCCTTGCACAACTAGTTCCTTTCAGTTTAGTTGAGTTGCTTTCTGTTCTTGATCTCAATATTCTATGATATGGTCATAGTTGCTATACTACTGTATCTTTTAACGGTTTAAGAGTAACACCTTATTCATAGGCAGTTTTTTATGACAATTTTTTTTACGTTATTTTCTAGCATTAAAAAACTTCGCGAAGAAGTTCGTGCCGATGATACAAATTTTAAAAAGAATCAATTTGAATCTGGACCAAAAGCTTCTTATGGATATGGAGGTCAGTTTGGTGTCCAAAAGGACAGAATGGACAAGGTTAGTTAGTACATTAATTGATTCTTCCATTATTTGAACATCAGTTGTGATACATTAATTAAAAATGTACTTACTTAACTTACTTAACGCCGTGCCGCAGAATAATCGTCTGACTTTTCCGCATCGACCACTCTGCTTATTTTTTCTGTGAAGTTTTTTCAAAGTATTCGATCAGATGCTATGTTCTATATTTTCTATAGGGTCGTTGCAGTTTTAAAATTTTTAAAATAAAAATGTTTATACAGTACTATAATTACTATTATTGCTAATAGGAAGTGTTGATTAAATGTTAACTTTCAGAGTGCTGTAGGTCATGAACATGTAGAGAAGTTACAACAGCATGCTTCACAAAAAGATTATGCTAAGGGGTTTGGTGGTAAATATGGTGTACAACAAGATCGTAAAGATAAATCAGCAGTTGGATTTGAATATGAAGGAAAAGTGGATAAACATGCTTCACAAAAAGGTATTTATTGCAGGAAAGACTAAGTAAACTGGAGGCTATACATTTCTAAAGCTCTGTCTAGGCTATTAAACTTTATGGGATAACAAAATGTGATGTGCCCATATATGGACAAGATGACATTATATCACTACCATATTTGGGCACATCATACTTTTTTTGTCAAAGTAGTTTCATAGTGGAGCTTTAGGCCAAATTGTTAATGTCCCAGTTGATATTTGTTTTTTTCAAACAAACAATTTGTTTTCAAAGCATAATTTTCATATTGACTGCTGAACATCATAAGCAGAAGATGTATTTTAACGATCCATTGTAATTAGCGACAAGGATTATCACATTTTGGGCAGCAGACCTTACTGTTTACCCCAAAAAAAACATGTCATTTTCTTGACTCTATAGAAACCTATCCCACCAGCTTTCAAGTCAAAAAGTCATTCTTAAATGTTTCTGTACAGAGTGACTATTAGACTAAATAGCTGCACACTTGTATCGTAAACTATAAAAATAAAAGGTCACTAACATAAACTTTCATTTAGATCCTATTATAGGTTACATACAGTTGTCTAATTTGTAAATGTGAAACCAAATTATCAGCGGTGATGCATAGTATCATAATTTTAATAACTTTTAATTATTATACCATTTTAAAAATTTAGATTACTCAAAGGGATTTGGTGGCAAATATGGTGTACAAAAAGATAGGGTTGATGAGGTATGGTATAGATTTATAATTTATTGTTAACAATAGTCAATGCTATGTTGGTTACTATTCATGTTTCCCGGAAAATACAATAAATGCACTGCAGCCATGTATTATATTGTCATGTTTGCCATATTTAATAAATGGTGTAGTTTAAACTTATGAAATGATATACATAATGTTTTATTTCAATTTATTTAATGATTTTTAGTTAAAAAAATATCTTTGCAATGTATAATTACATATTTGCATTTAAAATTATTTGTCTTTTTTTTAGTCAGCACTTGGGTTTGATCATCAAGAAAAGCTTTCACAGCATGACTCACAAAAAGGTACTAAAATTATAGAGTTGTTAAACATGGGCATTCTTGCAAATGTTATCATCGTATCATCGCATGTTAAACTTTATCTACAAATAAGAACAAAGAACCTTTCACAATGACAAAATTTAACACACCCATGCTTTTTTTTAGTTTAATTTCCTTTCATTATTCAATTTCTAGATTATTCCAAAGGATTTGGTGGAAAATTTGGCGTCCAGAAAGACAGGGTTGATAAGGTAAATGGTAAAATAATTCTGCTTTGTTGTATCAAGATTAAGTAATCCGTGTGTGAGAGTTTCAGAAAGCATTATATTAATGTTTTCTTTATATTTATTATTTCTTGCAGTCTGCACTTGGTTTTGATCATCAAGAAAAGCTAGCTAAACATGATTCACAAAAAGGTGAGAAATATAAAGTATTTTTTATGTAAATTTCTATACATATAAGTGAAGCAACAATGTCTACAAACGATTATATTGAATGATGATTGGAAATGGTATTCATTTTATAGTTTATTGTCAACTTTAATAGTTCTAATAGTACTGTACCATTGTTAATAGTATTCTTTCTTTATTTCCTCAATTCCAGATTATGCTACAGGATTTGGTGGAAAATACGGTGTACAAAAAGATAGGTTTGACAAGGTGAGATATCTTTTGTAATAATTTCATATTCATAATGTGTCATTTATATCCATCTTTTGGGTTAAAATCTATTAATAAACCAATTTCTACATTTCTTTTTAGAATGCTGTTGGTTTTGAACATCAAGAAAAGCTTTCAAAACATGATTCCCAAAAAGGTATGACTGATTTTTATCATAATGACCTACTATAACTGTGGAAAACAATTACAAAAAAAGACAGAGGCTCAAGAAATAGAATAATAACCATAATGCCTGGTTGACCCCTTAAGTTATGTAACCAAGGCCCTGGGACTATACTATACCATACGGTAACATATTTTGGTGAAGGATACAGGTTATACAATGTCTTTTAACAATATGAAGCGCGTATAGGCTTTATGCATTATGCGCTTAAAAGTCCAAATTTATTATTATATGACTTTATATTCTTCTATTTAATTGACCCAAATATAAGCATGGAGGAAATATATAAATATATATAAGCAATATGCTACCAGTTGCAGGCTGAGGGGCGTCAGCTAATATAATTTTAAATCCATCATCTAAAGGTGGTTTAAAGCTCTGTCTACACTATCAAACTAGTTTGACGAAAAAGGTGTGATGTGCCCAAATATGGTAGTGATATGCTTAAATATGGTAGTGATATGACATCATCATGTCCATATATGGGCACATCACATTTTTTGTCACATAAAGTTTGATAGTGTTGACAGAGCTTAAGCTGTTTCCCTAATAGCTGGATTGGATGGAATGAGAAAGCAGAGGCTATGTATCAAAATATTTAATGTTTAATCTTATTTTATATTACGCATTCGTCAGATTATGCAACTGGTTTTGGTGGTAAATATGGAGTACAAAAAGATCGAATGGATCAATCCGCTCACAAATTTGAAGACCAAGAAAAACTTTCTGTGCATTCATCGCAAGTTGACATGAAGAAAGGTTTTGGCGGTAAATTTGGCGTTGATAAAAATAACCAGGATGCAAATGCAGGGAACTTTGATGACATGGCTGGACCAAAATCTTCTTACCAAAGAACAAGGACTGACCCTAGTAAGTGTCTTCATATTGTGAGCGTGAGGGGCTAATCTGAATATGTATTTGGTTTAAAATCACCAAAGCATGCTTACAAGCTATTCTGTATTATTTTATCATCTTGTTCTTGGATAAACACTAGTAAAGTAAGTTTTCCAAAAATAAATGTTACATTATCACTGAAGAGAGTTGTACTGTAACAACGTCAAGACAATTTATATCCTTTTGGAAGCACATGGTGTAATGCTAACCTTACTTTACTATAAATCAAAAAATCAAAATCTGTTCTTGGTTATTCTACATTGATTTCTATATAAATATTAATACTATATGCATTATATATCATAGAGCCAAGTGGTGCTGGAAACCTGCGGGCAAGGTTTGAGAACATGGCTAAAGCAGAAGAAGAGGTAAATTCATAATCTTTAAAGTTTATTGTTCCACTCCAGAAATATCTAGTCTAGAGCGTTCATGTTTACGTTCTTCAATGACTTCAGGAATGACAGCAGTGTTATAATAAAACCATAAACATATGCCCTATTACATTATCGATATAATTTAATAATTAATTTGTAATGATAAAGTTGACGAATTCTGTGAGAATGAGAAAAAGCCATCCCAACTGAGATTCGAACCTGGAACCTTCTGCTTGATATGCAGATGTCAAAACCATTAGACCATGGTCTATTCTGTGTGCCTGTTGATCTATATAAACCACATGAAATTTATTTGGATTATTGCTTTTAAGGAGGGGAAGAAACGAGCAGATGAAGAACGAGCTAGAAGACAAGCAAGGGAAGAGAAAGAAAGGCAGGAATCCAAGAAAGTGGAAGAGGTATGATTTCTTATTAGTTGTTTGCCTTGGCTCTTAAACCCAAACTGGGCTAAGGATTGTACTAAAGCACAAAGCTGTATGCATGCCAACATTTTTTTGTATTTTTATTCTATTATCTGAATTTTCTTTTTGTCTTCAGACACGACAGAGAGAACTAATGGCAAAACGAAAGGTAGAAGAACCAGAGCCAGAACCGGAACCTGAACAAGAATCAGAACCAGAACCAGAGCAACAATATGAACCACAACCACAATATGAACCACAGCCAGAGGAAGATGAACCAGTAGAACCAGAAAGACCACCACCACTGCCTATAAAAGAACCTGAAGAACTAACATATGGTAATATTGACCAAGATCAACCTCCTGAAGATGTTTATGAAGATGCAGATATGGAGACACCAAATGCAGCAGACTCACAACAAACATATGAAGCGTTTGGCCAAGATGGTAATACAGTCAACTCTTTCCTCTCAAAATTAAGTTTTTAGCCTCCCCAAAGAGAATTAAAATGTCAACTGTCAGCTACCATTCCAACGTTCATTTCTCATGGCTCTGTCAAAAAAAATTCAAATCAAGTGACTTTTCTGAAATTTCCAATGGTGCTGTGTGTCTAACGTGTAAAGAAAGATTCTTCCAGAGCCTATGTCCAATACCACTGAAAGTCTGATCTCCCCAGCTATTTTTTCTTCTATGAATGTGCAAGAGCATTTGTTTGCAAGATCTCAGTTCCCATTTTTTCAATTTTATATTTGTTTTAATTATTTCATAATTATTATACTATATTACTTGTATTTAGATCAACCTCAAGAAGACCCATATGATGACCTTAATACACCTGCAGAGACTGGAGGTATAGCAGATGCCTTATATGATTATCAAGCAAGTAAGTCGAGGACAATTTGAAGATGATTGTAATACTAATTATAAATATGCTCAGTATTCTATTCCCTTATTCTTTTATACTGGGAAGCCTGCTCAGTAGTAAACTGTTCTACCACAGTGCCTAGTATGTGTGGTTAACAATGGATGTTTGTGTACTAGTACACCAGGGTAACCCCCTACTCATCTCGAAGGATGTACTAGGTTCTTTAAAGTGCACATGAGCTAGATGTGTACCTTGGACATACGGTTTATAGTTATCCGAGAAGACTCGTTCTACCACCAGAACCATGGAGCGAGTTAGCCTCGAACCCTTGCTGATGTTATGGCTACGTAATTGCGTTTCCACTGTCTTAACCCGCTCGGCCACTCATTCAAATTATTGGTTGACATTGTGACGATTACTTTATCTCATGATAGTTTTATACATTTACTATTTTAAGTTTGTTTGTCTTCATTCATTCATTCATTTCCTTTATTTCGGCTAGTACATTATACAAAACATACAAAACAAAAAGAGGACAAATTTCACCAGGAAATTAACAATAACAACCTAAAATAACAATTTGTACCATATATCTTATACTTATACTTGGCAAAGAATTGTTTAGATTGCTTTCTTTTATTTATTCAGCCGATGATGATGAGATTTCCTTTGATCCTGGTGATGTTATAACAAATATTGAACAAGTGAGTAGGAAATTATTATTATTGTTATTCAGCATTGTTTGCGTTATAGTATTTTTAAATTTAAATTTGCCAATGCTAAAGCAGTGAGGTGAGGCAAGGGTGAGACAAAAATAAGTATAAGTAATCACAGGCTAAGGTGATTTGTTCATCCCTAGACAATTTGCTATGAGTGATGATACCAAGGTGTAAAAAAGGTGTCATTAGCCAACAATTATAGCTTTGTGATCACAGATATATTAAAATTAATAATTAAATTAATTTTCACTAGGTTGATGAAGGATGGTGGAGGGGTGAGTGCCGTGGAATTAATGGACTGTTTCCTGCAAATTATGTAGAACTTAGGGAGTGAAGATGTACAGGACTAGGCACAGATGCAATTACCATGGAAACTACAACCTAAAGCAATTTGTTTTTGCAGTATGCTGCCCTCCATGCCAATGAACTTTGTATTGAATTACTATGTACAGAATTAGGAAATTCAATTGTTGTTATATTGTTTATTTGATCAAGTTATAATTCTATAATCTTAATTTCAGATCTAAAACTCTGTGTATATTATCAAACTAGTTTGACGAAAAAAATGTGATGTGCCCAAATATAGTAGTGATATACCCAAATATGATGGTGATATGACATCATTATGCACATAAAGTTTGATAGTGTAGACAGAGCTTAAGGAATGGTATAAATAAATAAAATTTTAAAACTTTGCAAGCAAATAATGTGGAATGACTATTTGAAAAATAATGTTTTTAAAGACTCAGTCTTGATAATTGTTGCCTTACAAGTATGTTAGACTTTACATAACCAGAGCTTATGTAACACAATGATTTGGATGCATAATGCAGCTGGTAGCTAAGACTAGACGCAAGTCTGTATGTCTGGCCTTAAAATACAACATTAGAGTAATAAAAGTAGGCTTGAATTATGCATGATATTTAATTGATCAATGTTATGTTATCATATTATTTCGTTTAATATCCAACAATTTAGGACATCCCTAGAAACTATAACAGTTACTTTGGATGGAATGTATACTTTGTAATAACATTTAGTTGGCATCAATTAAAATAAATATATAATTTTGAAAGTTGGCACAAAAACCTAATAAATATAAATTACTTTTATTATTAAAATACTGTATTTAATTTCTTTATTATTTTTCATGAAATATATGGGTAACAAGATTTTTGGAAAGCAGTAAACATTTGTTTTTAAAGATTTTTCTTACTCCCCATTTACTTCCCACTCCCATCTAAATTTCTGCTTTCATTTAAGTATAATTGAGGACAAAATTAGCCTAAAAATAGAATAATTATTCACAATAGATCTATGTAATTAAATTACATTTATAGAATTGATGATATTATTTTTACTTGAAAACCACCTGCTTCGCATTTATTTAATGTCTCTCATGTTCATTTATAGGAAACTAGTATAAAGATCAAATTATAATTATATTATAATGTTCTTTAAATTTATGTTATTTTAGCGATGTAATGTCCCTGAAAGAGACTAACTGTTCCATTTGGTAGGTTTTAATTTTGACAATAACACTATCTGATTATTTTTTTAGGATAATACTTATTAAATAAAAATGGATTATAATAATTATGTAATGATAAAATGTTGATATTTGATAATGAAACAATAGCTAACGGTAGTTGAATTAGTCTTCCGTTTTGGCATGGTTAAATTTGTACAGAGATATAATGTACTGATAGTATTTCCTCCTATGTTTGCTATAATATTGTTGTCCAAATTTACATAAAAGGAATCTATATATATATTTTGGACATCTAATCATTTCTTCTATCTGTTCTTTTATATAAACATAGATTTTTATATTGTTGATAATTTTTTCCTCAATAAATCTTAACTAATTTCGAAAAACGTGTTTTTGTTTTATTGAAACATTTGATCAATTTATTGAATTTGTGAAAAATAAAGAGGTGTGCAAAATTATTATGCACACTTGGTTTTTTAAAGAATACTTTCAACCAATCAAATTCATCGATTAATTGAAAAAAAATGACCTTCATTGACATTGTCATGACGTTGTTCGCGCGACGTGACACAGAGTGGGAGGAGACATCGCACACACACAGCGAGTCAACCACCGAGGCTGCTGCAGACAACATCTTATGCGAGGGATTTTTGAATCAAATCGAAATAAACTAGCCTAGGTTAAGTAAGGCGCTCTTTTAAATATTGTGTATAATTTATTTATTTGTTAGGTAGAGAAATACTGTAAAGCAAATACCATTCATAAAATGTAGTAAATGTCACCTGCTCAGCTAGTTTAGAAGCTAGGCTAGCTAGCCTGGTGGTAATTAAGGCCGTCAGACGTACGAGACTGCCAAATCAACCAAAAAAGGCGAGTCACCAGGATCATCGTCAAGCAGGTGTTTTTTATGCAAATTTCCTGACAGATTTGTGCTTTTCAATTTCAAGTGTTGAGGTAAGTAGGCATATTAATTATGTAATATTCATTAAAATAAATATTCAAATTGTATAGGCCTAGCCTAAATTATTCCAAATAAAAAGATAGATAAATGATGAGAACTTTTAATTGGAAAAAGGGGCTCCTATAGGATTATACCTTACTGTTTAGTAGGCCTACCTTACTGTTTAGTAGGCCCTATCTAACTCTATTAACCCTTTGAAGACGCGAGATTTCTACCCCAAGTGACTGAGGCTAAATGATAAGGTATTTTAGGTTTAGGAAAAATGCATTATTGTTATGTGAAATGTTTTGGCCTTCCGAAAAATTGCATTTTTTTTACCTAGGTCAAAGGTCAAATGCTCAAAAAGTGCAATTCAGTGACCCAAAAAAGTCAACCCGTACATATACGGGCCTCGCATCCTGGGACAGTAAATTACCCCGTATGGGATACAGGCCACGTTTTCAAAGGGTTAAGACAGTCCCTACAAGCATTTTCACTTTGAAAACAAATCATACAATCATAATAGAAAATTGACAACTTGCAACCAATTTATATTTATAGCAATTTATAATGAAAATTAATATTTTTTTCACTGAAGAATACGGTAACAAAATGGAGACTAACACGAAGGATACAGTGAAAATTGAAGAACCCATCAATTCTAACATATCTCCATCAAATTTGTTAACAAAAACAACTGAAACATTTGAAGGATCAGGAGATTCGTCATTTGAATTAGAAGAAAATTCAACTCCAGAGAAAAATATTGGTATACGCAAATACCGGCCAAAACGTCTACCTAGTGGATCAGACAACTCAACAAGTGGATCCGATTGTATATCTTATTCCTTCATTAACATGGAAGCCGTGAGTTTTCTCAAGACGCCAGATGCAGGAAATATGGAAAAATGTGTGAATGAGGAAAATTTATTGGACAGTTTATTTGGTTCTTGTGATGTGACACAGTCTGGGAAAGTGCATCCATCGCATCTAGTGGATTGTGTACATTCGGTCATCATGCCCATGCATAACGACGATGAGGTAAGGTTTAACGTATGGTCCTATATTTAACAAATTGAATTTTTAGGGAGAGAAACATGAAATCACCCAGCAATAATCGTGAAATTAATAACTGATTGGATACATTTTTAACTGGTTGTGTAAAAAAAAGTACAAAAACATACTTGTACAGGCAAGTACACAGATAATTGTGTTTTATTTTTAAAAACTTTATAATATTATAAAAGTGATACAATTTTAAATGTTTGTATAGTATTTCAAATATATTTTTACTTTGATAATTTAAACAAAGTGATTGTCATTATTATTATTGGTGAATGAATTGAAACAAACCAAGTATCTTTTTTTTTTGCTGTTGCATGATTTATTAGGTTATTGACTTTTTAGTAAAGCAATTATACAATTTGCAAGGCTATCATTGACTTACTACTTACAATTAAATTGCTTAAAAAGTAATTAGAATGTACATTTATTTTGATTATTCTATGTACAGTATCTAAAGCTGGTTTTACACTAGGCTAATTTATTTTTCACGAATCAAAAGTTTTTACTAATGCGCATGCATATTGTATTAATCTACTTTTTGTGACATTGAAAAATGCGCAAAAAAAAAAAAAATTGCGTGAATATATTGGCTTGAAATTTGGTTCCCACTAGGACACAACGCAACCAATCACAAGCAATGGATTATGCGAACTGGCGGTTGTCATTGGTCAACTCACTTGCGTTGAATCTACATCCTTGCGTTACATCATTCCTAGTGGGAACCAAGCTTTAAGTTTTCTTCACAGTTTGCATGCCTTTATTATAATTAACAATCTCACAGTACTATACAGTGCAGCAGTGAAAATAAAACAAACTCTTTAATAAATTATGAGAAATTTGCCAGCTGTGAATATTCATAGAATGATCTGTTTACTTAACTCGTAGTTAAATTAAGCAAAGTAAAATTATCTGTATAAGTACTCTTAATCAGTAGAAAACTGCATGAACAGTGTTGTTAATAGATTCCTACAGTAGACATAGCGTCCACTTTATTTCCAACCTTTGAGTTTACTATACGCTAAAGCTACTCTATATTAATGTGTTGTGTTGGAAAAAATATCCATTCTGTTTATTTTAATATTTCTTTTGTTTTTATCAGGCAAAATAATTTTTTTTTAAAATATATTATTAATATAAATACTGTAGGTATATTATTATGAAAATGGTAAAATTTAAACAGATTAAAGGCCTGTTAAGACGTCTGCAAAGTTATGCTCAAAATCACATCTTTATTTTAACCAATTTAAAAAAAACATTTTTGTAAGGAAGCCTGTAGATTGTACAGAAGAATAGAAAATGTTGAGATCAAGAAGCATTGACAATTTGGTTTATTCGTTACACATTCATAACTTTTTTTTATTATTGAAAAAAAACCCATTTATTTAGTATTTCTGTATTAAAACTTCTCTACTTAACCATAGACTCAGAGATCATATACTATAATCTCCATAACTTACTGTACTTACTGCAAACCTTACATAGTATCTCCCAAAGGGGTCTATCAAATATTTTACAGGGTATTGTACAATAACTATTTTTTGATCTTAGGTGAGATTAATGGAAGGTCTTGTTCATTTGCTTGATCCGAAAGGTGAAGATACAGAAGTGGACAGCTACACATTTACAACAGCATTCAACCAGTGGGTAGACAAATATAGACTTGAGTAAGTTTCCATTACCAGAATTAAAAGAATTATATTGCAATTATGTCCAGTAAATGTAATTAAAGTACTTGTTAGATCGTTTTAGAAGATACAAATCGACATGTTTTTGTTGAGTATTTAATGGATATTGATGGATATAGGTGATTAACTGTCTAATTCACTGTCAAATTTGAATGCTTTCTATTCTTAGTTACTGTTAAAAAAACTTGTTCTAAGATAAATAGAGAAATCATCCTTCTGTTGCCAAAATAGGCCTCCAAGTTTGAGTATAGTCCAACTCAAACAGCATCGTATGATGAGGCCCGACGAAACGTCTTGAATCGTCAGTGCTGTCTGAGTTTAATCGCGACGAGATGAATCGTCCTAAGGTAGCGCCGGGTGTAGTTTTTAGGTCGTCGGGAGAACATTAAACATGTTTAATTTTCTCCCGGGCCTCATTGTACGACGCTTTTTAAGTTGGCCTTAATTGGTAAATTGGTAAAATGACATCATTTTGCTTGTGGCTTCATTTGCTGATCAAACAGCAAAAACACTATCTTTAGAATGAACCAAAGAAGTACACATAGTATGAAGAACAGTTACAAAACAATAATTAAAGATATATAGTGTTTCAAGAGTAGTTTGTTTCAATTAAATTAGAAAGTACAGGTGTGATTGACACGTCAGGTATATGGTTTGATCTAATTTCAAATAGACTGTTAATTCTGAACTAGAATAACATTCTGAATAATCACCAATGAAGACATATTCTTTAGTTTTATAATATGTATTAATTAGTTTTAAATAATTTAATCTATTTTAAAAATCATCAGAAATATGAACTAATCTATTCCACATTTATTTAATTCTTTCATTGTTCCCATTGATTGTCGCACTACAGTAAAAGATATCTTCATAAATAACAGTACTACAACTTAATTTATTTGAAATTTATTAATGAAAGGTAATGTGATTTCTCTGAATATGACATGTGTTTATGACCAAATTTCCTGTCGTTCATATAAACACATGCAGGTTATTGATTTTTTTCTCTCTCTGAAGAAATGCAGACAACTCTTATCTTGACAAAAGTGGATTGAGCAACAGACAAATTTTGGATGAGGAGTCCATAGCACAGTGGTGTAGGAGGCGTCATAGATCATCAGGTAATGTAGTTTGGTTTTGTTTATGTTATGTATTAATACATTAGTAGCATTATTCTAAGACTACAGTATTTGCTTTAATAGAATTCAGTCTATAATTTATGATATGATTTATGATTTAATATGCTAAACCAATATTACAGTATGTGTTTCAAAGTAATCTCGATTACTGTTAATAAGTTGATCATTCACTTTTAATTTATTGCAAGCTTGATATGCAATAGTATACAAATGAACAATGTAATTGAGGCAAAGTTGAGTTGTAAATATGACATTCACCAAGTAAAGCTATAGTGCTATAGAACCATAATTAGAATCATTAAATAGAACTCTTATTGTGCAATAAAACTAATACAGTAAACGGCACAAAATTAACCCATGGAAAAGATACACTTATTTTATTATTATGACTATAATAAGAATCGAAACTGGTCAATCTGTCTTTTCTTTTTCGTTCAATGAAGCAACTTTTTTCATTATAACATTGTTAATAAAATCATCCTTTGATTTCTAGGTCTTGATGTTTCTATGTTTAGTTATGGCAGTTTAGAGGGAAACGGCGGAGAAATGTCATTACTTGAAGGGTAAGATGTTTTTTATTGTAAACTAAAATGTATTGCCACTGAAATAATAATGTATGATTTTAGTTTGTCAAATGTACAATACAAGTGCAATGAGGCAGTCACTGTTATATACAAATATTTTATAAACAGAAAACAGGTTAAATAGTACACAAAGTGTACTTACTGCAGTAACTACAGTAGAATAATTGAATTAGTTTTTATTAAAGCAAAACAATATTTATTGAAAGGCTTGCAGCTAGTCGCAATTTTGTTACAATGGTATCTCTTTTTTGCATTGGAGGGCGATATTTCGATTAAGAACATTTAACACAGGTTAGCATTTGGCAGTGTAAATACAAGCAACCCATGTCATTCCCGGGTTACTAAATTGGATAAAAAGGAAATTTATCTGGATACGACACTGGTTTGTTTTTAGGTCACTATTGTAAAAGGGGAATAAGTCTTTTATCATTATAAGACATATGTTTGTATATGTTTACCAAAGCCCCTTTTTTCAAGTGATAACATAAGAGTTTGGCACACAGTTCTGTAGATTTGATTATCACATTTTGAGCCTAGTTTAGGTCGTATTTGCAATTTTAAAAATGAAATTTCATTGACCTTTTTATGATTAAGTTGAACTTATTATATTAAACAATATTTTGTAATATAAATAACCTTACACAAGCATTGATCAATATTTTATATTGATTAAAAAATGAAAGCTATAAACTCTGCCTCCTTGACATGATGTACACTGTATACAGTGCACCAATTTAATGGCAAATTTTTTAAAATATTGCTTTTAACCTAATAGGTAAAATACAATAAATTAACAGCACTCAGTTTGGCAGGTAAATTAGAGTATAGTATAAAAAGGCAAATTACTGAAAAAATGACAATGCTGTGGGTAAATATTAAATAAGAATTTATTCATTTAGAGAGTAACATCAATTAGTATAAAATAATTTTTTTATACAAAAAAATGTATTAAACTTGATAAAATGCATGTACCCTGATTTGTACTCACTCAATAAAAACTCAAACTCTTTGACTTCTACAGTACATTGAAAAAAAACTAAAATTAAATGTAGTTAATGTTTTAAAAATGTAGTTACTTTAGTACAGTATAGTAATTTAAAATGATTCCTATATGAGCTGTATAGCCAATAATAATTGTCCATGGATCTTGCAAATGAAAATTCCAAAACTGATCAAATCTGGAAGGTGAAAGCCAAAGGAAGGTTTATAATATAGTAATCTTTGTAATTAAAATTAAATTAAAAGTAAACTTCATTATGTTTGTGATAAGATTTTCAGGTCACTTAAAAATGTATAAGATTTTATATAAGGTGTTGATTTTTTTTAGGATGCCTTTATTGTTAAATGCTTATTTCATTTTCATTTTAAAATTTCTCTTATAAAAACAGAACAGAGAAAAAGACAAACAGAAACTATGAAGCAAAGAGAAACAAAAAGTGAACTAAATCTAAACCTTAACCAACCTTTCATAAAATATTATATTTGATTGTTATCAAGGCCATGGCGGGTCTTAAATTAAAATCATGCTCCTCTACCTCCCCTAGAGGGAGCGCAGCTCCATTTGGGCTCCTCCTAGTTTTCATTGGTGAACAAAATAAATGTTATTAACAAAAAACATTATGTTGTTTTAATCACCCACCTCCCAACACCCTCCCCCCTCCCCTTGACTACAAACATTGATATGTGTAATTAAACCTACATAATATAATTTTATTTTTGCTATTTTGTTTTATTGCAAAATGTGTATTCAGTGTAAACAGACAACTGTTAATATAAAATCAATACTGTCATTGTTGGCCATTTTCCAATACTCCATGATCACAGTAATTATCATCATGCTATGAAAATATTTAGCACTTTTTTCTGTCATTGCTATTGGTAAAATCTGGCCTTAACGTTAAATGCACACACACTAAGATTTGATTAAGCTCTCTCACTATCACATGTTTTCCTGTTGTGCTGCCTGTGACGTAGCACAGAACTAATGCTGAAATAATTGAGTCAACTGACACTGCACCACATTGGATCTACTCATCGCAAACAACGCTTGTAATTTTTTCTTTTGCTGCAGGACTTGTTAATTTGGAATACTCATGTTCACATTGAGAGAATGTTTGTTTCTTGTGTTTGATGAAAGTGTGTTTTCCTATCTGATGAGTTACCTGTATTCCTACTGTTAAGATGTTATATGTTGAGAATTTACTATAAACATTTTATAGCCTGTGTCCACATTGTTTAAAGGTGTATTGACATTGCAATTCTACCTGATTTTTCTGCAAATTTGGTTGCCTGTATTCATACTGTGAAGATGTTTATATTTTGAGAATACTATAAACATTTTTAGCCTGTGTCCACATTGCAAACCAGTTTAAAGGTGTATTCACATTGGAATTCCACCTGATTATTCTGCAAATTCAGTGATTGCCTGTATTCATACTGTGAAGATGTTTATATTTTGAGAATTTATACTATAAACATTTTTAGCCTGTGTCCACATTGCAAACCAGTTTTTAAAGGTGTATTGACATTGCAATTCCACCTGATTATTCTGCAAATTCAGTGGTTGCCTGTATTCATATTGTGAAACTGTGAGACCATTTTTGACTCTGTGTCCACATTTCAAACCTGGTTAAGGTGTATTATATATATATTGTAATTCTAACAGGTGTATAATACTAATAGTCATATAAGGAATACTACTGCAGGTACTGTATCTTACCATGGCTACCATAAATAATGATACCGCATCTTTGAATAATAGGCAATTAATGTGGCTAAATGAAGAGTAAGTAATTAGGAAATCATCCTGTTTTAACAGGTGTAAACTTGTGCATATATCTAATACATGTTTTCAACTTGTTATTTTGATTATTAAAAGCACTCACTCTCGAATTCAATGTATACAGTTTATTCTATATATGTAATTGTTTGAACAAATAAACACAGTTGACTTGTACCTTTTGAACATACATGATATCTGTGGTTATATTGGTGTAGATGTACAGTATGTATTTCAGACTAGTTTAAAGTGTTACAGTGTGTGCCCAATGGCAGGAAATTGTGTTTTTTTTTGTGTCCTTTTGATAGAATATAATACAATATTAATATATACCTGAGCATATAATTTAATATTACATACTGTCATTTGTTTTACATTATATAAAGTAGTTGATAAAAATGTTCTCATTTTATGATTATTGTATTGATCATAGAATTGTGTAATGATGTAATGATGAGATAAATACAGTTTGTTTATGAGAACTTCACTCAGGTTTTAAAATAATGTTATTGATTTTGTGTCATATACATTACAAACCCCCATTATATATTACACATCTCATAATATAAAACTATGAACCTTTTTATACTTCTTTATCAAAGACAATCCATCAATAGACAATGCTATTTCTATAGAAATGGTTGAAAATGCGTATAAATTAGTTTAAATAATAATGTTTCTGTTGTCATATTGACACAGGGAACAAGGTGCATGGTCGACCGTGCCGATAGAAAATAATAAATTACATGCCCGCTTGACATATAGGTACTTTCATCATCAATATTGTTTTAGTCCTTTTTAGTGTAGTTAAGATTGTATTTCTTTTGTATTTTTAAATTTTATTATTTATTCCATAGAGAATCAGCCGATCTTCATAATAAGATTGATGATCAGAATTTTCAAATCCGGAAATTGACCGAACAAAATGCCAAATTAAAAAGCCAACTCGAAGTTACAGAGGAAAGTAATTCACAACTAGTAGCAGACTTAGAAAAGCTTAAGCTACAAATTAAAGGGTATTAATTACGTTTCATATTTAGTATTGTTAAGCTCTGTCTACACTATCAAACTTTATGTGACAAAAAATGTGATTTGCCCATATGTGGACACGATGACGTCATATCACTACCGTATTTAAGCCCATCACACCTTTTTCGTCAAACTAGTTTGATAGTGTAGACAGAGCTTTACTGATGTCATCGAATCTGAATCTCAATGTTCATGTTTTTGTTTTAGATTCAAATCTTATTTTAATTGTCAACAAATATAAATTAAATGAATATTCACTTTACCTTTTCATGCACAGTTCACAAGTGATAACTCAAAGGAACCTCTGTGTACGGCAAGAAAATCAAGAACTAAAAATAACACTTTCAAGTACTGAAGATGCCAAAAAAGAAATACAAAATAAATATCAACACCTTGTAAGTATAGAATTTCTGCTTCACTTTAGAAAACAAATATCTGTAAGCATAAAAATATACAATTTGATATAAATGCATAAACTGAGATACTTGATGAAAGATGTATTAATGTAATCATCTGAAAGAGACTTAAAAGCCATATGATGGTTTGACGCGATACATTAATACAAACATATACAAACCCCTGTTTGGGGATTGACAATAGACGGTATAACCCTGCTTAAGCTCTGTCTACACTATCAAACTTTATGTGACAAAAAAATGTGATGTGCCCATACTTGATGATGTCATATCACTACCATATTTGAGCATATCACTACCATATTTGGGCACATCACTATTTTTTGTCTGTCAAACTGGTTTGATAGTGTAGACAGACCTTTAGGGACACATGTGGGGTGTCCCCTAAATAGATGTGTCCCAAAGGAGGAACTCTACTGTACCCTTTCTTGTCCTGTTTTAAATTAAACTATTCCTTATTCCTAGAGCACACTGCCATTGAGTTTTTATAGTATTTGCTACGGCATAAAAAGTGTCTCGTTCATTTTTTTCTAATTATACTAAAAATTCCTTAAAATGTATTACATGGCTGCAACATGTCTATTGCATTCCCAGTGAACAGCATGAATAGTAATTT
This sequence comes from Antedon bifida, assembly GCF_963402885.1. NCBI lineage: Eukaryota > Metazoa > Echinodermata > Crinoidea > Comatulida > Antedonidae > Antedon > Antedon bifida. The sequence goes on along the minus strand of NC_136226.1, from coordinate 8,220,614 downwards.
CTTTATTTTTTATTATTCATATTTCATATCTTTATAATGTCTTTAAGAAAATGTCCATTAACTACTGTACTCATTACAAATACATAAATATTAATGTTTTTTTGTTATTTTTGCATTTTTAAACTCTTTGTATTCAATAGGAATATGAAAGAGAAGTTCTAGAAACAAGAATTACAAACCTAGAGGATGAGGTGATTATGATTTATTTTATTAATTGTCAGTGGTATTTTGTATGCATCGCAATGACTTGTCTAAAAGAGATTTTTATTACTTTAAATTACAACATTCTCATTATTTCTTTCTGAGAACACAGACATTAAAGTAAACGTTATCATTAATATCTACCTATTTTCTTTTTTTCGTCTGATAAATGAGTTTATGAGTGAGATACTATCTTTGGTAAGATTCCAGGACATTGTATTTGTATAGAACAGTGCAATCTAATTACATGATCTATTCTTATCATTAATTATATAAGAATAAACTTTATCTCGTAACCATATGGACAATAGAGTCAGGTTTTTCATTGAAGATGTGTTAATTGTGAAATGCAATTTAATGACAATGTCATCTTTTTTGTTGTTTCTATTTACAGTTGTCACAGACACAACATGAGTTGGATCAACTTCATTCTCAGAAGAGTAAAACAGATGAAACCCTCAAATATTACATGGTAAATAAATAATGTTTATAAAACTTATCGTTTAAATATATCAAGCTCTGATTCTGACCCGCACCATCAATACAATCTGCAATATAAACAATGTGACTAATGTCCTTGATTGACAAACAAAAAAATCAAGTAAGCCACAGAATTTTATTTTAACATTACAAATAAAATATTATTAAAGCAAAGATATCCGCCCCCTAGAGCGATACCAACTCTTACCCACCCACTCTCCAGGGCAGTTTTCAAATGTAGTCTAAAAACAATTCTTTAGTACAATTCCATTCATTTTGATACTACATTTCCCCAAAACCTCTATCCCCAGACATTGTTAAAGTTTAGTTTAAAACCTTTCCAGTACATTTCAATATCTCACATGTATGCATGCAGTAGCAAAAAAACGAACATACACGCACTCTCTTATAATATAGATGACAGGATGAGGATAAGATGAGGCAGATTTTGATTAGATCCTCCTAATGTTTCCTGTTTAATTTTCTATTTATTTCCTCTAGTTTGTTTTGTTGGCTGTATATACCAATTTCTAGCAAATGAATTCCCAGTACAATTCCATTCATTTTAATAATACATTACCCCAAAACCCTCATCTCCCTCCACAGACATTGTTAAAATGTAGTTTAAAACCTTTCCAGTACATTTCAATATGATTTGATTTGATTTGAATTTATTTGGAAAATCATCATAAAAAATACATGCAAAGTGATTTACATAAATTACGGACATTAATACATTTATAAAAGATTTTCCAGGATAGCCCAAAAAGCTTATCAGCTTATTTCCATTGGGATCCTTTTACAATCTAAAATAAAAAATATAAACATTACAAAGTATAGCATTAAACACGTAAATATAACAATAATATAAAAAACAAGTTAAATTAAAGACTATGATTGACTTATATAGTTATTTGGTAGAACAGAAATGTGATTTAACATTTTTCTTAAAATTAAATTTGTTTTCTATTTCTTGAATGGAATGAGGTAGGTTATTCCATGCCTTTATGCCTGTATAATAAAACGTTTTAGATATTTGACCATCAGATTTAGGAACTGAAAAACCATTGACACTACTTCTAGTCATATAATGGTGGTTAGATGAAACTCTTTGAAACTTTTCAGTCAAATAAGGTACTGATTTTCCATAAAAAATCTTATGAACATGATTAAGTTTGAGTTGGCAAATTCTATCCTCTAGACATAGTTGACCGATTTGGTTCAGTTCGTCTTTACCAATATGTGCACGATTAGTTCGTCTATCTCATGCAGTAACAACAAAAACAAACATCCAAACTCTCTCTCTAATATAGATGACAGTTAAGATGAGGCAGCTTTTGATTAGATCCTTCTAATGTTTCCTGTTTAATTTCCTATTTATTTCATGTAGTTTGTTTTTTTGGCTGTATATACCAATTTACAGCAGATGTATACGTAATGACTCATTATGACCGTAATCAGAGTATACTATTTAGGATAATATCATTGAAGCTGTCCTATTATTTTGAATTTATCAAATACTCTATCCTCATAAATCTGATGCAATTGATAGTAACTTTCTTACTATTTATAATGATTTAATATAAATATATAGAATTTGAAATGTTAATGTAATAACCGAATATATGTTCAATTCATTTTCTATAGAAATGCATTTAAAAAATGTACTTTTCCCTTTGAACACTGGATTTGGTCATGTTTAGGGTGAAACAAAACAGGAAAATATAGTAATTCAGCATAAAAATACTAATATGAAGAACATTCCAAATATGGTCATTTATCAGTATTACAAACTCATAACAAAACTCAGTAATAATTACCATAGACTGCCTTGTAACAATATAGTGCATTTAAACTGTTGTCATGATTATTACCAGCAGTGAGATTCCTAATAGTAACAATGTATTTTAATGGTTTAATAATAAACTTCTTACAGAACTGTCTTGAGACTACTAAAGAATGCCTTACAGAACATGAGATGAAGCTATCTGAGGTAATTGTGTTATTTTTTATATTGGTATAATTTCCTGCAAAGGATGAAATAAATTTATCTGTAATATGGTAACATTACATAACATATATTATATGTTTTTATACTGCAATGTTTTGAATGATGAAGGTCCAATTAAACATTAAAATGCTTGTGATAATAGCACATTAAATTTTTTTTAAATAATATTTTCTAGGATAATATTTTCTTTTTATTTTGAGTTGAAAGATTAACTGTTCTATTCAACAATGTGAACCCATTCAATGAATACAAAACATTAAACCCATTTGCCTACTATACTTGAATTAATCAATCGCTTTCATATTAATTTGTATGTAAAAGGCTGGGTCATGTAACAATTTGCACTCAGATTTTGGCAGACAGCACGTTTTCCATCGTGAAATATTCAGGCCTAGCACATTGCACAACAAGTATACATCTTCTGGAGAAAGAATGGATGATTTATATATGATATTAATATTATTCTATCAAAAATGACTCTAAATTCCTATTGTACTGTATGTTATATTGTTTTTTATTCATCAGAGAGTTCAGAAATGTGAAGATTTACAAACAGTTCTACTCGAAGAACAAAATGAAAAAGATGTATGTATTTCTTTTTACAAACATTTTTAAAATCAACTTTACTTCTATGACTGAACCCATCAATTTATTCCCAGTTCTCTTTAATACTACTATTAAAGCATTAGAAAAAGTAATGTATTTTTTATTTTGGAAAATTATAATAATAATAAACTGATTTTGTATTTGACTGTATGTTTCATAGAAAATAATAAATAAATAATTTTTTTATAAAACAGCAATTGTAGAATAACACCAAATGAAAGCTACTGTACCATGTTAAACAAAATTTATATTAAAAAAATGAAGAAAATATTTGCAATGAGATAATTGTATACTTGTATATCCATGTTATAATATGTAACCTTATTATTATTAAATTCAACAATATAGGATGTCACATGATATTCCTTATTTGTTATGTAAAATTACAACTAATCTATTATTCCCTAATATTATACGACAAATATTTTACATGTAAAACCAAATCACTTTTATTGATTTGATCCATTGTAAGGTTGGATCCCATAAACACCATTCAATAACGTTGTTATTGATTCTACATTCTTTTACATTGCCAGTTATAGTGTAGTTCAGTTTGAAATGTCTGGTTAAGCACAGTGAATATTATTTTAAAAACCATCACAAGCCATACCAATAAGTAAAACTCTGTCTACATCATCAAACTTTATGTGTCAAAAAAAAAAGTGATGTGCCCATATATGTATATGATGATGTCATATTTCTATCATATTTAAGTATATCACTACCATATTTGGGCACATCACACTGTTTTTGATGGTGTAGACAGAGCTTAAAAGTATAGTTATTACCTGAAGGATAAAATCACAGTTCTCTCATAATATAACAATAGCGAAGTTGTTATGTCATAAGTTAATCTGTAATAATCACTATTAACATAATTTTTTCCAAGAGGTCCAACCAATAAGAGTAAAGGTGCATTGTTAATGTTGTAATTTTATTTATAAATAGTCCTATGTAACCCATTAGACTATTAATTTCTTTACAGTATTTGATGAAATTAGAGCTAAATCCATTATTTTACAGCAACAACAACAGAATGGACATGTTTTAAATACTATACTAATACAAAAATAATGATAGTGCTTCAGCCAACATAAGCTTATCCGACAAAATTTGAACTTAATTTAAAATAAAGATTAAATTCAAAATATCCACATTGTTTTTGAGGATATTTAATTAGATTAAAATACTAAAATCATTGAGAATAAATGATTGTATTAGGCTTGCAGGATAGTTTGCAGGGGTGCTGTGGAGGAGGGCAGGGATTCAAACTATAGTCATATCTGGATGGTTAATTTATAGCAGTTATATTGTAGATACATTCCATGAGTTTTGACATGTTTTGAGCTTTAATTCTATCTCTATAGCTTCCTTTATCTTAGCTATAATAATATATCATTTCAAGACATTTGTCCTTTATACTTTACCTTTGATAATTGCATATTCACATACACTTGTCATCTAAAGCTATTATATAGGCCTTTGTATGTTTATTTAAACTTCAGCTTTTGTCTCTTAAATGTCTATCCACCCACCGTCGTCTGCCTATTCCAATTATTTATTCTTTCTATCTATTATACTACTGTACACTATTCATATTCCCTTTTTTTTTTTAACTTTTTAAATATTAAAATTTCTTATTTTTCCATAAGCATTATCTTCCTTCAGTACTGAACATTCAATATATTTTCATATTTGGTTGGAAAATTGAGGGAGGCAATATTAGAACTATCTTTATTCTAGAACAATTGTTTTTATGAGTTTATCACATTAGAAGCCTTCCTTTGGTACATCCCTATTCAGAGGACACTTCTATTAAGGGGACACTTTATATATATTATAATATATGTTTGAACACTATAGCTAACTACGTTGCGAGGGGTACCTCTATTAGGGACATTTTCTTGGGTCCCAAAGGTAATAAACCTGTATTAATAATTATCATAAACTACACTTTATTATTACCGTACTCTTTACTAATTTTATTGTGAATCTAGAAACTCAAAACAGAGAAGATCCAGCTAGAGAATCAGATTCTTGAGATTAAGCAAGAACTAATGGTGTTTCAATCGCAAGAACATGTCACTGATGATTATACTGAAAGAGGCTCTCTGACACCAATCAATACGAGTACCCCTCAGAAAGGGGTTGTCCCTGTTGTTAGAAGCTTGCACTCCGAGCTCAAATGTTTGGTTAGTAGGATAAACTTTTTTTAACTCAATTAATAAAGAGTAGGCATGTTGTTCATATTTCAGTTCAATTACAGTAGAAACCCTTCTTTGGGACACCCCTATTAAGGAGAAACTTTTCTGTGAAATTAATAAGGGGCAGTAGGTTTAACACATGGTCAACCCCTATTCTCTCTCCACCCAGGTGTATAAATGGGTACCCGGTTAGATTAAGACACAACTTTGCACTGATTACTAGCTGCATATATGGGAGTATGTGTCCATAGGTGTTTGATCAGAAAATGACTGGGGTAATAATGTTCAGGGCATTGAGAGCTTGCTTATATGCGCTATATAAGAATGAACTATTATTATTATTCAGAGGACACCCATATGAAGAGGACACTCATATTAAGAGGGACAACTTTAGGACCAAGTAAACCCCTGTATAGATCAAATTTAATTATTAGTATTTGCATATATGCAGGTTACTGTTCAACTATTACATGCTTATAGTGGTATGACGTCTCATTCAAGATGGGGATATTGAATAATACATAGCAAGAGACAAACATGAAAACATGCACTAATCATAATTTTGAAAAAAACAAGTAATTTTCTACAAAGAGAAACAACGGTTAACAGATCATAATTAATGAATGCAATGTCTAATGACAGTCATTAGAAGTTAATGTAATGTAAAATTAATTGATGTTTTATATTAAATAAATGTAAAGCCATTTGGCAGTTTCAACGTCATCAAAATGCCTCAGCATTTTTTAATGGGATTTGATATGTTTATGGCCTTTTTGTAACTATGCTTTGCTTTGTAAATTGCAAAACAACAGTGATAGACTAATAAGCCTGACATCATAAATTAATTGATTTGCTAGTTTGATTAGCAATATTGCTAAACAAAATTGTAAAATGAAGTTTTTCCCTGCGGTACCTATTATATGCCAAAGTCTAACCAAACCGGAATATTTGTACAAAAACACTGCTACATAAAGACAGACAACCATAAAGGATTTTATATGTTATCTTTTTTAATCTGGTGAAATGCATTTCTGTACACTAGAGAAAATATATAGCTCCATTTAGTTGCTGTATGTCCCCAGTACCCCTTTTACTGATTATAAATTTACTTGTAAATAGCCGCTTATCGCCATTGACAGCTTGCCTATTAGTTATGCTTTCAATTTCCTGTTTAAGAAGTCTCAACACCTACCTAACTGGCAACGAGAAATGCCTTAAATCACATGATTAACCACAGATTCGCTTCAATTTGTCTAATTTTAATAATATTTGTAATATTTAATTTAATATAACATATATTTTTATAGTCTTGCCTTTTTGCTATAAATATGATAAAAGGATGAATTGCAATATTATACATTTTACAAAAGCAACCTAATTTAGACAAAAAAATAAACAAATTAAATGTTGATTTTTAGAATACATTAATTTGATGTCATATAAGCTGGTCAATTTGTGAATTGTTTCACTGTAGAGTATTGATGAAATAAAACAGAATTTAAAAATTAGGTGTAGAACCAGTAGCATAACAAGTGCTATGAGTGCTTACTGGCTAAACCCAGGGGCCCCCTGCAACTAGCCAGTGTTCGAGGGTCCTTTAGAAGTGCTAAACCAGAGGCCTACCTGTATGCCTCTTGCCTTACGCCTATAAGTAGAACCCCACTTTTTAAGGGGTACTCCTATTAAGGGACACATATGAAATAATGAACGGGGGGTAATGTATGGAGACACTCATATTAAGGGGACATTATGGGTCCCAATTGTGACCAAATTAGGGGTTCTACTGCATATCATATTGAAAAAAACAAGTTTATTGTGTAGGATAAAATCTTTGACATACAATCATATCACAATTGATTTTTTTTTTAGGTGAGTCAGGAAAGTAATCTACCATCCCCACTCTGTGGAACACCAATTGAAAGTGGTAAGGATGATGACTATCTGTTTAGTATAGGTGATGGAAAACTTAACAATTTTACTTCCGAGTTGAAGAAGAGGGAACATTCTATTAAACAGCAGATTCATAACATACTTGAACAGAAAGCATTTGTTGATGAGGGACACACAGACAATCAGGTACAACAACAGATCCTTTTAGTAATTTTTAAAATTTTTATTCATTCCAAAACCAACAGCGATGAAACCGCTACAGTACTACGGAACAGAGTCTCTGTATTATTTTTACAGTGCCTAAATTGTTTCTCATTTTCTTTGCTCGACAGCTTGCGGTAGCAACACAGATGTAAAATATAACCTACTTCATAATGTTAATGCCAAGTTAAATGAGTAAACATTTATGTAATATAATGTTTTGTCCTTGTAGATATTGCCTGAGAACCCTCTATATGCAGATGTTGACGCACTTTTAGAATATGTGACGTCATTTGCCAGTGAAAAGTCTGAATCAGAAGGAAGGTATTGCTGTATTTGGATTGTTTTTATTGTTGTTAATTGTTGTATTTTGATAGCAAATCCTTTATATACGATATATTCTGTAATACGCACTCTAGAACTTGTATATATAAAAAAATGTATGCAATATATATATTGTCCCCCTTTTTAATGTTTTTGTTAAATTTTCCATTTTAATGTCACATAATAGTTATTCATTTTGACCAAAAGGCATATTAAATTTCCACAAATGAATAAAATTGGTACTAAATATATTCAATGCTTACCTTTTTTTTTATAGAATTGCAAAGTTAAGGCAAATCATCAAGAAACTGAGAGGTATAAGTCATTGTTTAATTATCAATCTCTCTCTCTATTCTTTTACAGTAGATTTTATGTCTTCTTTGAAATAAATATCTTTCCAATTAGAGAACATATAGACATTCTCCATGATATACGTAATCATTAATATGAATATACTTGAATGAATGAATACCTCTGTTAACAGATTACAAACATTTCCTAGAAATTGTTTTTTATTAGAAATGTTGAATATCATATTTGTAATCATAAATCTTTAATTAAAAACAATTTAAACAATATTTGCCCAATACCACCATTACCACGTGATCCAAAAAATGGTTTATATCATAATTATTATTTTTATTTAAATAACAGGGCGGATCCAGCATTATAGATTAGTGGTGGGGGTGGGGGAGGTGTTGGGGACTAAATATTTCATAAATGATAAAAATGATCGAAGACGGTTGCAGAAAATAGTCATTATTTATTTAAAAATGACATGGCTGTTGAATTTTAGGGAGGGGGAGGGGGAGGCTAAAGCCTGTTAAGCCTCTGCCTAAATCCACACCAGAATACTCACCTTTATTTTTTTTTAAACAAAACTTATTTTATAGATGAAAATGGCAAGATGATAAAAAGACATTCAGAAACACTTTTGCTTTTACAAAAGCAACCAGAGTCACAACCAGATCTGGAATCACTACGACAAGAAAACGATAGGTTAAATTCAGCATTATCAAAAGCTAATGATAATATTTGCATTTTAGATGAAAAGGTAAGTCCTTTGTTTTCCTTTCTAAAGCTCTGTCAACACTATCAAACTTTATGTGACATTCTTTACTGTAAAGTTATGTAAATAAGATAGTTGTTCTCTACCCACCTCCCTCTCTGTTTACATATGTACATAATTATATTAAAAATGTATTGTTTTCTACCCACCTCCTTCTCCGTTTACATATGTACATAATTGCATTTAAATGTTTGTTGTTTTCTGCCTACCTCCTTCTCCGTTTACATATGTACATAATTACATTCCAATTTGTTGTTTTCTACCCACTCCTTCATTTGTTGTAGATTGATAAATGTAATGCAGAGTTTGCTAGTGTGCAGGATGAGGCTCAGACGGCAGCCCACGCACTGCAACAGCAAATTCAGCATAAACAACAGTTGGAAAATCAACTTGACCAACAACAAATGTAAGTAGTTAAACTGTAATTATAATATATTATAATTATATTGTGTTTACATATACTTAATTTACTTCAATTAATCTTTAAGCAAAGGTTATTAGCCCCTCATTCAGAAATTATAAATTTCTTAAAGTCAATTTACACAAACCACTTTCACTGTTTGTATTTGCCAATATCTTTTTCTTTGCTATTTGAACAATTTGTAATCTGTAAATATTATTATTGAAATTGATTATTTCAGTGAATTAAACAAACTTGAAGACAATTTGAAAGTAAAAGAAGGTAAAGCATTTATTACATATAATAAATTATTGTAATTGCATATACCTATTTTTTTTTACGTTTACTTGTAAATTTGTATTACTGTACTCTCCTAAAATTTATTGTCAGTAATATCTGTGTCTTTAAATAACTTTGAATTTCAGAATGCATCTTGAAGTTGGAATCGGAAATAAATCAAATAGAAGAAGAAGTGCAGGAGAGCAAGAAGCAATATAATACATTGGAGGTAGGCCTACTGGTTTTGTTATGTTTTTATCTATTGTGCAATTAAGTCATTATAGCCATCTATAAAGCTTTGCCTTAATTAGTAACTATTTAATTATACAGTCAACCCAATACTGGAAAAAAAAGGTGTTTGCTGAGGTCCAAAACCTGCCACTTTTTACCATTAAAACGCATTCGGAATAAAATTATTTATCGAAAACCAGACATTAAGAATTTGTAGTATTATAACTGATGATAATCTATAATTGTTCACATCACTAGTCTATTGTCTAGTGATGACCAATCCTCTAGGACATTGCTTTAACTGTATGTCCTATTAGGAATAACCTTTCTTTACTATAGTAATAATAAATAATAACCTGTTATTATTTTCTGTTATCGTAAGGTATTATTATTGTTATTGAATTATTTATTTAAAAACAAGATGGAATAAAGATTATTTAAACGGGATTAGATTAGACAAGACAAATCCTAGCAAATACTTTACTTGTAGCATCTTAAAGTCTCTAATGAAAAAACAAGAAACTAATCTTTAGGAAATGTTGCAACTGTCCGAATTAATCACTTACCAGCAATCTTGTTTTGATTTCTATAAATTACATTAGTGCAGCCAACACAAATTCAGGTATATGTAAATTCATTTATTTATTCGACATCATCAAAAATGTCCTGGGACCCCAAAAGCAACAAAGTTACCATAACATGATATGTCTGGGGCCCCAGAAGAACTTAATATACATATATAACACCTAAATAAATTTGTGTCATTTGATTGGACGATTTTGGATCACATAGCGTGCAATAGTACACATTATTCAACGGTTGTTAAATAGTACATTTTTTTGTGTACGAAGTTAATGTATAAACAATTTGAATACCCAGTGAACATTCCGTTCCCTTTCTGGAAGCCAAATAATATATTTAAATAAAAAGTTGGTTTTTTTTGTTGCTTTTTTAGAACTTACTGGCACTTAAAATGACCGAGCATCACACAGACTTGAAAGGAATTATGAGTTTGGTGTCTTGTAGCGATTGCTCTAGTAATGAAAGTCAGGTAAAAACATATGTTTTACATTAATTTATAGATATGTCATCCTTACATGACTGAGTATGTTATGTTTTATTTACCCATTTTGATATCCTGTAGAGAAGCATGGGGGTTGACTCACATAGTATTACATCCAACTTAATCCTTATAAAAATTTCGACCACTTTGATTGCAAAATCCACATTGTCTGCAGTGGATTTTCCAGCTCTCTAATGATATAGTATAAGGTTTGCGATACAACATAATGAAATGAAATAAAATAAAGAATGAAGTTAGTTTAGAATGTCTTTAACGTTTCTGTATCTATAATAAACCAGAAATGTTGAGACAAAAACAACTTTTGATCACTTTCTCAAAGGGTCACCCCTAAAATTCTATCACAACATAGACACAACACTCTAAAGGTTTATATTGCACAAAATGTAGTTTCAATCCAAGTTAGGTAGGTAGTGCATAATACAAGCTCAATGACTGCTTTCTGTTTTATATGAACCTACTATTTAAGTTGACCGAGACTAAGGAGGAATTCAAAACTATCTGCACTTCGGCTTTCGATTTTTTTCTTTTGAAATTGCCTAGGCATCCATTTTGTTACAGTTTAGCTGTAGTTTTTGAAAAAAAAAGTTTTATACAGGTATACTGCCCTCTATTGTATGTGGATCAATCAATGTACAAAAGTATACCAATTTCTTTTTAGTAGTCCTTCTAATGAACGTGTAATCTTTATTAACTTTATTAGTATCTCACTAGATGTACTGACTATTAAAATCTGGGTATGAATGTTGTCAAAATAAATCTATTGATTATCAGGGCCGATTCGATAAATAGTCTGGTAAGGGTTGAGAACATGCCCTTGTTTTTAGAAGGTTGTTCAATTGGAAACATTGTATATTTTTATTTAATTTCATATTCACACCTCGTTGTTGTATCTGCTGCACCTGTGTAAACTACTAGGATGTACTTTAGTCATAGTGTTGTATAGCCATACTGATTTAATACTGTACCAATACCATACTGAAAATTACTTATAAATGTTAATGAAAATTAACAAAAAAGAAAATTAGGAAATTACAAAAATTATGTGGTAGCTAATAATTTATTACTTATTAAAATAATATTTAAAAACAAAATAAATTTCTGTTACCCACTATAGCAAGGTCAGTGTCCTTTATAGTATTTTGTTTCCTTTGTGTTCACCCATGCATGCAAAAAAAGTCTAAAATTTCACCGAAAACCCTGTAGGTAAATGGTACATTCCATTGAAAAAGTTCTTCCTGGCTGATCAAGGGTTGAGTTGAAAACACATTCCATTCAAGTCTAGTAGTGTCAGAGACTCTTAACCTTGGCTTAAACTTCTCTTTTTGGCAAATTTTGGACATTATTTAATTGCAAAGGATTTATAAATATTGGAAACTGTATTTCATGTAAGTTTTGGGTTTGTTTAGTTAATTGGTTTCCTATAGTTTGGTTGATGTGAAGAATTAAATTGATACACATGTGTGTGGTGTTTTGAGGTATACCGTATAATATTTTCATTTTTTACAGTTTTATTAAGGTTCAGGAGAGCAACTTAAAAAATGTATTTTTCTTTAAAATATGTGAAGAGGAAACAAATAGGTTTCATTCATTAAGTTACAGAAATAATTACGAAACCCAGCTCACCTCCTATTTCATTACACTATTGACAATTAAAACAGTGGACCACAGATGACAAGCCAATTCCTGTATCTTTATTTTTTAAACATATTTTTTGTGATACATTTCCGTTTTTATAAAAATGTTGCAGACTTTTGCTTTCAGTTGACTACAACATAACCAGCTACAAACCTAGTTTTTCTTTCTTTTTATTACCTTACTATTTTCATCACAGGTTTCCTGATTGTGATAATCAAATAGAGAATGTAGATGCATAGTAAACCTCTTCTAATTTTTATACAAGTTGCCTTTGTTTGTATAGTGATGATGTGATCATACAGGTGCACATATTGCCTAACTGTTGATACACAGATTATCTTCAGGCCTGCTAATTTATGTTTCGTACGCCGCATACCACTCTATAGGAAAGTGTTAGCATAAACCACCTACTACTACAACATTCATCTGGCATTCAATAGGAATGCTTTATAGCAACAAGTTACACATGATTTTGACCTTCAGTAAACCACCATTGGTTCCTGTAATCATACCACAGCTGGTAACCCCTGGTAAAGAGTTTCTAACATGATCTTGTTGATATCCTAACCATTGGCACTTCATGAATAATAATGATTTTTATTCTTACCTAAAAAGGATGTGGAATATGTTAATGGTCATTATCAAATATTTAAATGTAGTTTTAAATCGTCCCAGGACCATCTCGTCATTTTGATACCCCATGTGTTTGCAATAACAAACATTTGTAGCAAACAAAAACGCTATTTTAATATACTGATAGGTAGATATAGGCCTATATATAATTATAAGTAAGGCAATAAATAAGTATAAACTTTAATACTACTGTAAAATTTCTTTAGGGCCTTTTTGTCCCACATTGCAATGTAACAGAAACTTTCAATTTTCAAAAATTAAAATTAATACCTAGGGATTAATATTTATATGATGGTTAGCCCATGAGATTAATGTATTTAGCCTGTCTGCACCTTAAGCCCAGCTATGAGTATATTTGTTATGTTAAGCCCGAGATCTGTAAGCCAGATACAAAACATGTCTGCCTACCCAATTACTATAGTAATAATATGTTTCCACATTATGTCTTTGCCAATAACTTGTGAAAACAAGATTTCATAGTGCTATGATAATATTGACCTAATTCTAACCCTGCTGGCGCACAGCATGAACCATGACTTAGAGGAATTCCAAACCTGAAACCATAGTTTACAGTAAAGATCAGGTCTTACAGGTTGTTGTATAATGTGGAAAATGACAAGAATCTGTTGTCAAAGTATTTCTGAGTTTGTCTACTTTTACTACATGATTCATGCTTATGTGGTTACGACAGGGGGAGGCTGTATTAAATCCTTAGTTGCTTCAGTGGTATGGGTTCGTGGCCAACTCTCACCATGGTTCCTGCGGTAGAAAAAGTCATTTCAGATAGGAAACTTGTAGATCCGGTGTAAATCATAATATTCCTGTCATGTATAGAATATCGGCGCCTGTATAAATGCTGGCAATGACATAACTTGGCTCTTAGTCTTAAGAGAGAAGAATGTTACTGAAAAATGTTTTAGTGGATATTTGTACTCATAAACTCAAATATTATTATTGTTCAGTGTTCTCCCCAGGCCTTTGAAGCGTCACGGTACCGTGACGCTTGGGTTCTATACCGTGACGCTTTACGGTCGGCCGTGACGCTTAAAACCTTATCCGTGACGCTTAAAAATATCAACCACAACCAATCTAAAAATAGATTAATAACAGGCAGGTACTTTCTAGAGCTGAGGCGCGGCATGCATAAAGAGCCTAATGCATACGAGACACGTGACATGACCACAAGCCAAGAAACAAAAGACTGGTGTTATAACAACTGAGACGCGCTTTCACCACCGGCCGCCGTCGAGAGATGTAAACACGTGTTTTGTTACTGCCATGTCTCTCTTTCGATCTCTCTAGTATTGGCTGTTGTCTGAATCGTCTAAAAAATGCGGTAACTTGTATATTGTAAATAAAACAGTGATTGATTGTATTGTTTTTCTTGTAAAAACGTTATGTGTATTAAAAAATAAAAAAATAAATATCAATGATATTTTCAATATCACACTGAATCGACTCTCTATGGATCGGTGGGATTTACTCTTTCGTCGGTAACGTTACAGGCCTCGAATTTTACCGCGGCCAGTGCCGTCGGTGCCCTCCCAGTTGGCCTCAATGCCCTCGAAAATGAACAGCACCCACGGCCACTACTGGCCTGCCCTTTTTTGCGTTGGCCGTGAGTGCCCTTCCCGAGTTTTACCACAATAAAAACCACTGAAGTAGATAGAAAATAATGTCAAGAAGATTTGTTTACACGACTCAGACGAGACGCAAAACTATCGCCTGTCTTCGTTGCAAGGGATTTCCCTAAACGCTACACAGTAGACAAAACATCGAACATAATTTGTGTAAACCAAAACATTATCGTCCCGGCCGCCGTGTGCGTGGTAAATCGTGGTATAGATAGTTACGTACATTAAAATACAGGGGTATACACTTTTAATAATCAAGCTAAAAACGTTCCTCGATCGGAGGTCACTGAAAGTATTAAAGTCGCACCACCCCCGCCTCAATAATCGAGCTAGCCGCCTTCGTTGGGGACTTCTCCTTGACGTTCGTAATGAACGCAAAAAATGTTTCTTATCGCGTATGTTTACCGGCGGAAAAAGTAGGCTAGGCTACGATCGTGCTGTTTGCTAGCGCGCTATGAAGTGTCCTTTCCGACCAACTACAGAGTTGTCCTACTGATGAGTAGGCATATTTTTTTTTCATTGGGGACTTCCCCCTGACGTTCGTAATGAACGCTAAAAATGTTTCTTATCGCGTATGTTTACCGGCGGAAAAAGTAGGCTATGATCGTTTTGCTGTTTGCTAGCGCGCTATAAGTGTTGTTTCCGGACAAACTAGAGGTGTCACTCAACATGAATGTTACGTGCGAGAGTACCATTTCCGGCCATCTAGGGTGTCAATTACCAAAAATCGCTTCGCCACAGCCCCAACCATGGTGGGGCTGTGACTCACGTACTTAGTGTCGGAATGGTCCCCCTCCCCCCGCGTGGGGGGGGGGGGAAGCGTGACGCTTGATGTGAATCCTGGGGAGAACACTGTTGTTACTTCTTAACTAAACTAATTAATTTACTAACACACTGGTATATATACATTTATCGTCTTGTTATGTTACTCAAATATTGATATTTGATTTATTCAGAAATAATTAACGATTAACAAATCATGTTTGTTCGACCACTTTTAAAAGAGAAAGTCCAGTTCTTCATTCATAGTCAGCTGATGATGTGTTCAGTAATTAATCATACTTTCTTTACCCATGGGTGACAGGCATATAGAAGCCATGAAGTAAACGAAAAATTAACAGCTACATTTTGAAATAGAGACCACATGGTATCTGGCACTTAAAAACAGGACTTGTGTGTGTAAACATCTCAATCATGCTTTTTGAAAGTTTGCACAACATTTTTAAGTACAGTTCATTATAGTATGTTATTGAAGATGAGTGTATCATGCATTAGAAATAACACTTGTACGAGTTCCACTGTTAATTAGTTAATAAAATCTTCAACTCTCAAGGATATATTTGGAAGTAGGATCATTAGCCTATTATAGAGGTCCATGATGGGATAAATAAAATTGTTGAATACAACAAAAGAATTTAATAGCAGGAAACAATCAGTAATAGCCTACATTTTACACCCTTGGTAATGGCAATACAATGGCCTTGATATTCTTTTAGCACTTGGTACTTGCTGGTAAACTGTTTTGTAACTGCAAGGATGGGACGATCATTCAATGATGATGCTAATTATCATTTTCTTTATGGTTTCTTTTTCATGCATTTTATAGGTACAATAGGTTGTACTGTATATCTACAGCTTTGTGTCATAGCAGGTGTTACCTATATATCAAACAAATTCAAGGAAATGTATAGTGTTTGACAATGGGTAATATAAAATGTGCTGATCTGGGAATGTTGGGAAAGAGGGAAAACGTGGGTCTTGATTCTCCCATCCCAATTAAGTGTTCCTTTTTCCACATTCAAAATTAAAGGTGGAGGATTCCTCACCCCCTTCTAAAGCTCAGCTGTCTACACTATCAAACTAGTTTGACAAATATGGTAGTGATATGCCCAAATATGATATTGATATGACATCATCCTGTCCATATATGAGCACATCACATTTTTTTGTCACATAAAGTTTGATAGTGTAGACAAGGCTTGAATACACCTATACCCACAATTTGTAATTGTGATATAGATTGTGTGTGGCAAGGTCTTTATGTTTAGTGGAAGGAGGTTTCATTTGTATACTTGCTGGTATTATATGTTAGTTTTACAACTTATTAACCTATATAAAACTAAATATTGTAAAGAAAAAATATAGGTTGATAGTTATTCCATGAGCATTCTCCTGTTCAAATATATTAGTCTACCTTATTTCATTTACAATGTAGTTCCTAATACATTTTGAATTATTTAAATTTGTTACAAGGTTGAATACAGCAGTGATCTAAAATTGGTAAAAGTCTATTGTTGTGTTTAAATGTAGCAGCTGACTATTCTATGCTGAAACAGGTGACAATGCAGCCATCCTGTTGATATATAAACATTTTTTTTTAATAAAGTTCATGACTTTGGGTCATATTGTATAAATTACTGTAAGATTCTATCTCTAAAAAGTACATGCAACATTGAACTTTAGCAGAAAAAGATAATATTTTATTTGGAAAGAAGAACCGCTAAATTACATGTTGGGTCATAAAATTTACTCCCCCTCCCCGTTCAATCTGTTGCCAGAATATTTACAGGGTTTTTTTTTTAAATTTTCATGTGCACAGAAAAAAAATATGTCCAGTAAAAAACGACATCTTTTTCTGTACATGTTTGTCACGCATAGCTCCGTAGACAATGTAAATATACAAACCACAGACAGGCTATAGGCTTGATATTCAGAATTTCTATAACAGTCGAAGGAGTGTGTTCACAATAATCTTTTGGAAACAAAGAGTGTCTTATACTTTAAAATGAGCTACAAAGACGCATTTTCATTTTCACATTTTTGTAGTAATTATTTTCAACACTATTTGTTTAAAGATAAAAATAATTTTTTTTTTAACTTTCATTTTTACGTGTACATAGTACACAAAGATTTTACACATCTTTAAAAGTAGAGTTGTTTTTGTTGTGAGAAAGAAGGTTAGATTCATAATAACTAAAACTGCCGATCACTTATTATGTTCTTTCCTACAGGAGTTTGTTGACCAACTACAGGGACAGTCTGTTAAGGATAAGGTGGGGAGACAACTATCAGAATTACAAACACAGCTAGCAAAACAAAAATCTAAGATTGCCTCATTGGTAAGTTTATGATTATAAAGTCATTTTACATTTTGAATAAACAAATTCATATTTGAAACTGTAATCATATTGGTTATTATCACTGATATGTTGCTGCTGCTCAATTGGTAAATAATTGTAGAAAGGGTGCTTTCCGATTTGTGATGTAGATTTCTCATGATGAGTTGACTGGCCGAGACGGGGCACTGTAATCAATAGCCATAAAATAGGCACAGGTTCAAGACTCTCTTTGATCTCCTCGAGTTCTTAGTGGTAACACGCATGTTCTCAGATAAAAACTTAGGATTTTTTACCCTGGTGTCCAACTCTGCCTCAGTCATTACGGACAGATGAATTGAAATTTATTTTATATACTACTCGAAAGTGTGATGTAGACAAAGGAGTGTCAATTACTTATGATGATTGTTTATAAATTACCTCCCATAGAGTTTTCCGTTTGTGCAGAAGAACAACATTCAACAGAAACATAGTCAGGTCTCTTTATGAATGTCTATCTATCTATCTATCTATTTAAAAATAAATGGTTATTTGGAGTCACTCAGCAGAAACACACCATTATATTTGTTTTGCTAAGGGTCTCCTTCTTTCCTGTTTATTGTATTCATATATCCTGGGATTGGTATTAACAAATACTGGACTACTTAAAATATTTTTTTTTACTAATGCTGAAATTAACATAAAAATACAATAACTGTTGCTACATAAGTTTAATTTCCCATGGTAATGCTGATATCAATAGTGATAATTAATCCATTAAGCTATATGAGTTTGATAAGATCATCTGTCTAGATTAAAAGGGATCAATATTTAAAAGGAGATGCTTATTAGATAGCAGTAAGATTGTCTACTTTACTTTCTGTGATATTTTACTATGGCAGGTAATACTTTATATATTGGTAATTGGTTCAGAATCTGTTTCTTTGTGCTGTACATTGTAGCATGAAGTACAGTAATATACCTATGTTTGTACTAACGCATTTTCAATTTCCTTATTGTTGGAGTCTTTTATAGTGCGCGGTACTGTTTATTTTATATTCATACAAAATGGCTTTCTGAATGTTAATTCAACTATAAATAATGTAGTTTAAAGACATTGATTAAGTATAACATTAAACATCTGGTAAAAAATTAGAATGTTAGTGTAAAGTTCATTCGAACCAGGAATCAAACATACTTTTAAGTTTTACTACGTTAATAAGATTTTACCCCTTTCCCTCACCTTGATAAGTTGTAATACTGTAGTCGATTCCGTGGTGATTAAGAATAAAGTTTATCGGCTAAGAAATCGCAGCGGTTGTGAAGATTACGATATCAGTTACTTATCAACGAGTTTTGAGACGGTAATACGATAAGACCGTTAAGACGATAAGTAATTCCCAAGCAAACGTGCATTGCGAATGCGTATCACAATTTCAATGTGTCTTTTGAGATTGTCTTTTGTGAATTGTAAAAAAAAAATGTTGATGAAATGTAAACAGTTAAGTACTAATGTTTATTAACATTGTATTAATTCCCAGAGTTAACAACAAAGGCAATCCGAAATCAGAAATTCTGAACAAACTTTCTTTAATATATCTCATGATTTTTATCAGATATCTTAATATTTAATATGTAGGAAAACAAGTAGTACAATAACAAAAAAAATAGGAAGGTAGTCTACAAATTGATTGACACATATGGGGATAAATATTCGCACAATTTCAGAGTAGAAAACCCCTGGGTAGAACCACATAAGAATCACTTTTACGCCACTGACCATTCCCTAACTCTACAGAGAAAAGATTCTGTAAACTTTGTTATTCTTCTATACAGTATCCTGTTAATGTTTAGGTCACTATGTCGGTCGGTTGGTTGGTTGGTTGGTTGGTTGGTCGGTCGGTCGGTCGGTCGGTCAGTGGTCGGTCGTAAACACTAACTCAAATTTGCACACACGACTGCAGCCATGTATATGGCCTTGTTGTTAATTATGTACTGTTTATTTTATGTATATGAGATGAAGTCTGAAATAAAGAGAAATGAAAATTGAAAGGTGAGAGTGGTGTCTGCATATAAGTTCAAATATTTAGAGGCTAGTTTGTACATTTGCATTTCTTTAAAACATACAGTTTCAAAAAAAGGCACCAGAAATTTTCAATAAAGCTTGTGTAGTATATGCCACTGATCAAGAGGCCTCCAAATAAATATTGAACTACTAAATTGGAATAACTTTATTTATATTCTGTGGGATAATAAGCAGAGGATACCTAAATAAGATGATGAAAATTCAAGTTTAGATTTGATATAATGATTTCTTTCCATACTTATAAAGGGTTTAAAAACCTATCTTCCTTTGAAATACCAATCAGTAGCCCAAAGTAATTACTCTTGCTCGTCGTGTTTACACCCTAAATGTCAATTAAAAAACAATTTGTTTGCAATATGTGCTAAGTAATTTTAAATAGTGCTCGCAATCTTTTTATGCTCTTTCTCATAAGTGTTTAAAATAGACATGAATTGTGTTGCTGATATAAGATTTTACAATATACAAATCAACCTTCTTTGGTTGTAATGCCTTTGATATGACGTAGCTAATTAAAACATTCCTAACTCTTACTTTTTACTTTGGTGTATAATGAATATAACTATGCATAGTTTTTTTCAATGAACTAAAGTGAGATATTGTAATATAAAGTGTCTTCCATTAAAAAGTCAGTTGTACTCCCAATTGAATGCCAACTTGTAACCAATAATACTAGTTCTTTTGATTCTTTTGTGGCAACATTGTGTGGACAGCGGTGTAGGAGCCATTTGATCGATGCCTTTTGAATTTAAATTATCTTTATGTTTTATTGTGTACTTTTGTTTACCTTTTTATTGGGTTTGAGTACCCTGAGGGCTTCCCAGGACCAATGGTTCTTACTTTACAATACCTAAAGTTGTTTATTGACAAACTTCGTAATTTTAAAGTGATACAGTTTCAAAGTAAAAAATTGAACAGTATTTCATACAATCATCTCCAGCAAATTTACATGCCAATTATAGGATGAATAAACTTTATTATGCTTATAAACTAAGTCTGAGGCTTTGAGTGTGGAGTATTTTACCAGTTGTGTGTTACAAGCCAGGCACTAGGTCAGGATTGAACCCTGGTCGGATAGAACCTTGGACCTTGGGGTTGGAAGGCAAGCACCATAGAGAGTATTCGATTTGAGACAACCAATCTCCTAGGAACAAGTTAGGTTTTGTTAATTGATTGTGTGCATGCACGGTACCTGGGACACTCACTCTATTCCTCCGCACAGTTTTTGGTGGTTTCTAGGTCCAGACAACGACCTGTGACATGTCAATGTTTAGGTTTTAAATTGTAAGCAAATTGAATGAAAACTCTCTCCCATACCACCAAGCTACACTACAATTTTCTACATTATTTTTTAAATTTTATTTTAGGAAACCTTGAATTTCAATCAGTTTCAATTCCAGCAAAATGTTGCTGACCTAGTTGATACAGAAACCACACTTCAGAACCAACAGTCTCCATCTAGTTTAGTTGGTAAGTATACTGTGATAGTTGTGGTAGTCAAGTTGTAGGACACTTATCTTACAGAAAGACCTGTGTTCAATCCCTGATAAGAAGTTTGCTCTGCTGTAAATATGTACTGGTTGCAAAATACTAGGGAAGATACGGTGGAGTGGAAAGGAACTGGCCACTCTACAATATAATGCCATGATATACAATGTATATACAATATTTCCCTACATTCAGAATGAATACAAGACTCACTTTACATTTTATACTGAGATATCAGGAATGTAGAATAAATTTGGAAACCTACCCCATGTATGTTATTTGAGAATATTTTACCTCATACTTCCATTGTTTTAAATCATAAATCCACATGTCAATTAAATTTTTAAAATAATAAAGATTTACCTATGATTATTTTGCCTTTCTCTGTGCTAAATATATATCATTATATAAAAGTACTATGACCCTTCAAAAACAGAGAAATTGTTTACATATTTCATTTTAAATTAGTCCCAGATGTCTAAATATGGACTGCTACTGTATAGTTTCTCTAGATGATGTGTGTGTGTTTGTAACAGATGACTTTTCACATCAATGTCAAGTTCAATATAAATAATCGTAAAATGAATTTTCAATAAATAATACCAACCTCCTTTGGTCTTTAGTATTGTAGGATAGACTTGTTTTTTTTTATTTATGGATGGATCGGGGTCAGACTTTAAAAATAATAATAAAAACATATTCCCTACATTTTTTTGGTAAAAATAATGCATAAAGCCAATTCTTGTCTTAAACTTATGTTCTATTGTTAATTATGAGAAAAAGAGAAAAACAATGTACCCTTAAATTAGTTAAATGTTCTCAACCTAGGCCTAGGCTAAAACATTCCTTAAAATCCAGACTGAATGTATACATTCAATTGTCTAAAACTAAAAAAACAACATCAGAGAACAAAAGTTACTGATAACTTATATTACTATCTTTCCCACACTAAATTTCATCACAACAATATTGATATCTTGATTTTCATTATTCTTCTTTCATAGCTGCACTTTCATTGGACTTGGACAAACGTTTGTTGTCAACAAGCAGACCGTACCAATCAGGACAAACAGTCCATAACCGCAATACAACATATGACCTCTCATCCACTTACCTTGATAGAAGATCTTCCGTCTCGACCCAGACAGAACTTCTTCGCACGCCAATTGAGAAATTCTGCACGCAGACATATTTTGCTGAAGCACACTCTACGCCTACGAAACTCCCATGTCATTGTAGCCAACACGCTATTAGCCGTTTACAGGCGATTGAGCATCTGCCTGAAGAGGATTCAGATTCATCTTCTGATAGTGTTTTCTATACAGCTATTCCATCTCCTGAACCTTATTCACTGTGTACATCATCAAGGGAGCTCAGTCCAGCTCACACGCCAAATATTCTCCATCCTGAAGACACTTTGAATCAGCCTCCAAGGTAATGTATTACAAAATACAGATGTCTATGAGAAACATCAACTTTAATTCTACTTATTTTTTATTACAAGCTATAATGAAAGTTGGTCCTTTTTAAGCCAATGATGGGGTCTGGTCAAAACTGAACGAAATAATGTTTATCTCCTAAAATAAAGAATGAGAACTTACTAAATGTGCCAATAGATTGTCGCTCCTAATTTGTAGGAGAATGTTTTACACTCTCTTCTGTACATGCTAAAAGTTTACTTCAATTACTGTAAAAGATTTGTATTTACTATTTATGTACTTTTCATTATTATGTTTAGGTTTATTGACCAACCAGAGGCAATGCAACAACCGAATATTGCAGAAAATCTTGATGAGAATTGTAATAATGATATTAGATCATCACCTCTCCCGCCAAATATTACATTCTGGCATACGGTATGTATTGATTATATTAGAAATAAAATCTATTTTAAAAGGATTATTTTGCTCTTTATGTCATAATAAATATATGATTTCTGTCTAGGAATTTTTGAAATACTATCTTTACAGAAGGCAATAAATATATAATGGTTTGTTTATTTCATTAAATTGTGATTTACCTTTGCTACCTTTTATTACCAATATATTTTCTTCTAATGCACTGTCAATATATTTGTACTTTGCTTTCGTTAATAATATGATTTAGGTTGATATTCTGAGAATCCTGAGATAAAATTTATGTAGACATAATATGCTAATGCTAGCAGAACTTTTTACATGTACTATTAGTTATATATATTTTAGATTATAAAAAAATATATTTTATTTTTTTTAAAATGTGTAAAAAATGTTATCCAATCAGTTGATACTTAAAGAATTAGCAGCTTAAAGTAGACCATATTCAGATTTAAACTACACAAATCTGACCAGAAATAGCACACAAAAATTTAAACTCTTTTATACCAGACAAGCTTAGAAAATGTCATGCTAAAAGGTAATTAGAATAACCAATTCAGAATAATATGAATTCTGTTTTATATTAATTGATAGAAATCATCACAGGATCGGCAAGCAGAAGCACAAAAAATGGCTGATATATTGGCAAATTCTTATGCCAGACCAGCTCAACAAATTGAAGTTCTATCATCTCAAACAGATGATGATGGGTATGTATGATTCAATTCATTATTAACATACAATCCACTAGGTCATCACACATGCCCAAGGCTGGTCTCCGAAACCGACATTTGATCTAATTGCACAAATATCTGAGAATTATTTTTCTTCAATGATATGTCAGGAGAATTATAAAACGATAATAGTGGTAAAAAAGGAGTTGTTGTTATGATAAGTGGCTACTTTCCCAAGGTTCTAGGTTCAAATCTTTTCTGTTTCTAGGACCAAAACTACTCCCAAAAAACAGTTTATTTATATTTATTTATGACCATATTATTCAGGATGGCCTATTCATATATATATATGTATAGAAACGGATTATTTAGGGCCCTCGTAACATACAAATAACAACAACAAAACATATAGAATATTTAATATTCAATGACAAAGGTAAATAACAACATATTTTGTGAAGTTTCTGTTATTATTTTGTTTCAATACTTTTTTTAGATGTTCAGTAAACACACCTTCTAGAAAACTGTCACCAAGACCAAAGCGACGAATACAAACAGATAGAAACAAGAGAACTGTACCAGGTATACCATTTATTAGCAATTGCTTATTAAAAGATAATTATGGACCTTTTCTGAAATGAGCTTAAAATATAGTGTCAGTCTGCTTTCCCATATATTGGAACTTTTTTTGTGAACTTGTTGTGAAAACTAATAATTTTATTTCTTGTTCGATTGGCAATTGTTTGAGTGGCAGATCTAGTGTAACGTTTTGATATGTGCAACTTTGTTTCGGCTCAACTTTTATTTGACTAGTAAATGCTGTTGAGTAATATTTCCTCATTCAAAAATCTGAAAATTGATTGAAATACAGCCCAAAATTCTCAAATCGAATCAGATACTTATACAAACATCTGGTTCGATGAATACCTGGTTTAGCTAGCCTCGAATAGTTCAACCATAGTTATAATTTACTGTACTGAGCAAGGGAAAAAAACAGATCTTGGCAAATAATATATAATGAATTCATCACCAGTCGTATTACAAAATCAGTGAATATACACTAAGATCATTTAAGGTTAAGTTCAGTACTACATTTTACAATTTTTAAAACCTATAAAAACAATGTTGTAATGTATGCATTTATGGTGAAAACAAAAATCTTTAAAACCTGGGCCCACTAATTTAACGTCCTGGATGTGGATCCGCCAGCTCTGAACTAACCTTCGCAGGAAATAGAATGGTCTTGATGAGAGATCTTTGTGTTTCTCTGAACTAAAATTAACACAAGTTATTAATATTGAATTTGACCTTTCCAGTGACTAGTGATCTTATGAATCACATTTAATGTATAATGAACTATTAACTACGATGTATCTTCTATCTATTTTCGGATAGTTCTCAAAATTTTTTAAAAAGTAGACAAGTCGATGGGGCTTGGGTTAATTCACATCATTTGAACAATGGCATGATAACTTTAAAGGCCTTATAAGCAATTATGCTTCGCCTCAATTTCCCTCAATTTCAAACCAGTGATGATGGCTATGAGGGACAATAAGTAAACAATGTGTTATACCATTTTATTCTTTTCAGTGAATGTAAGTGATCTTATAAATGGCAATCTAGAAAATGTTGAATTAAGTGAAAACGATAAAGAAATGAACTCTAAATTAATTGAAGAATCAAGGAAAGCTTCGGAGCGATTCAAGAATAGAAAAGGAAGGCGGGCAGGTGGTGGATTAACAGGTAACTTATATTCTGTTAATATTTTTCGTCATGAGGTAATTTCCCGAATGATCATGAAATCGAAATGATACTGGGTTTGATCTACTACCGTTCCTGCTCCCAACTACTCATCCATTCATAGAAGCACTGATGAAGAAAGTCTATCTGGTGATTATTTTTCTTCTCTATAATGATCTAAGAAAAATGTCTTGTTCCAATAACATAAATTACTGATTCAAGTCTAAGACCAAAGTTTCAAGAATTTGTAGAATTAATGGAATTCAAATTTTAAAATAAAAGAAGAGCATTTATAAAAACTGCTCAATTTGATTTTCGTTGTTTAGGGCATAATAACCGTTCAAGATCACTATCTCCACGAAATGTGAACAGTGATGCTAACACTGAAAGTGACCAGATAACTAATGGTAGGAATGTTTGTCTAATAAAAACATATTTTGTAATAAACATGTGGAAAATATTTTAACCATACCACCATTGAAATTCATTGTATCAGTGTACCTTAGTAGTTAACAATCATGCTTGTTTACCAATCTTCTACACTATAAGGGTTTTTCTTATGGTCGATATATAACCTTAACCACCATTGACTTAAATACAGTAGACATCCAAAGGCACTTTGTTGGGTCCTGAAGGTGTCCCCTTAATAGGAGTTCTACTGTATAAATGCTTTCAATCGTTCAAGAATTCCTGATTGTTTAATTTCTTTGAATGTGTTTAAAATAACAGTCCTGCTCCAAGTACCTACTCGTACATTAGGAAGTAGCACACCACAGGCATCAATGGAACCACAGAATCCGGCACTCCCTGGTGGCAAACCTGATGGTGACACACCTAGTAGTGAGACACCTAATGGTGACACACCTAGTGGTGACACATCTTATGGTGACATCAACCAAATAGCTCTGGAAGAAGATGAAACTATGGTTTGTTTACATTTTCAAGTTTTAAGAAATAGCCAACAAACTTTAAGCATGTTTCGTATGAATCAGTGTTGTGATACTTAGCTTCTGATATTACACCAATATTCAAAACTTTTCATTAAAAATACCCCCCAAAAAAAGAAGCAACTCACCTAGACCATCATCCTCTTCTTCGTTTCCTATTTTAAATCTCACGTAAAAACTATTATTTCTTAACTTTACAAACCAAGAAAAGTTACCATTTTGTAGAAATTATTACGACATAAAAATTGTCTTCTTCAGCAATCAATTGATGAACAACAGATGGAGGTACAAGAAGCTGACAATGGTATAGACATTAAGGCAGATATACTAAAAGGAATTGGTCCCATTGATTCAGATCAAACCAAAGCATCAACTCCATTATCAAAACTAAGAAAAGTAAGACTATCAATATATGACATAAATATTAAGTATTTGACAGTGAATATAATTTATCAAAACAAAAGGGTGAAGATCTCTTTATCTTTTTGTTTTCTTCTATGCATGCATAAGTCATCTGAAAATGTAATATACTGTAAAATCATATCAATATCATTATCACGTGTGTAATTAAGTGTGTACGTATTTTCAAACCTATACACATATTCTACAGTTTCTACTGTGCTATAACCAAGATATATTTGTCATATTTGCTATCATATCTTCACTTCCAGGTAAATAAAATAAAGAGAAGCACACCAGTATTCAAAATGCCAGAATTGGCAGAAGCTTCGGAAACAGAGAGTGCGCGGGAGATTGACAGTCCCTGTGAGTCTGATATCTCTATGATGGCCAGTCAAGAGGTTGAACACACTGGTTCTTCTTTGATAGCCCCTCATGAAGTTGAACATACAAGTGCTCCTGTCGTTGCTGCTCAAGAAGTTGAACGTAAAGTAAATTTTGAGGAGGCTATAACTGAAGATACAGAAATTGGGGAGTCAAAATCTGTGAAGAGATTGAGTGCGCTTCTACCGGACTCTGTGCTTAGAAGTCTTGGATTGGCGAAATCAAAGGACGAGTAAGTATATGTATACTAGAGGCTCCATTTTTTTATTTGAGTCAAATTTCACCTTCAGTTGAAGATGACTTGGTGTGCTGACCGATGTGTACTCTACTTTTTGTAAGTCTCTATTGAATGAATGAAGATACAATACTAATTAGAGCCACATTAACACTAAACTATCATTAGTTAACCAACTTAGCACTTCTCTTTTACAGACCTGTACTTACTGAGAAGGAGGTAGAAGATAAGTTTTTAAATCTATCGATTGCACTGAAGACTGACAAGTTCACTTTGGAGAAACGAGTATATCTTCAGGACAGGCAGCGAAATTTAGCAGAAGCCAATGTTGATGAGGAACTACAACAGCTCCACAAAATAACACAGGTTGGTAAAGCCTCATTTCCCATGTGAAATGTCTATACCAATATTTTAATTTGATTTGATTTATTTAAATGCTATTGATGAACATCAAACACGGATAAGAACAAGCAAAGAATGCAATAATTTGCATGGTACCAAAGAAAACACTTAAAATTCAAGAAAGGGTTTACATCTTGATGGGTTCTATGCAGCTACACAGCTACTTTACCAATTTTTATTGAATATTCAATTCAATTCAAATTTCACCACAACAGAAAAAAAGTATATAGATAAATAATTAAATAAATATGATTATATGCACTGGTCCTTATGAGGTCCATGTGGTAAGTAAAACAAAATAATTCATTCAAGCTTCAAGTTTAAAATAGAGTAAATGCACTATATTTGACTTCTTTTCAGACACTTGATCCACTTTGCAAAGACCTTGAAGCTAAAGATTGTTTGAATAAAATTAGAAATCATCTTGAATTTTTAACTTCATCATTGCATAGACTTAGCTGTAAAGCTGAATCTTTAGGAGCAACACATCAGGTAATGTTGAAATACATTCACTGTTTACTCCTTAGTAGATGTTCCATACATACAATATATCGGTATATTGTTACACACCTCTTTTGCAAGACCTTGTGTCTGAGCCAAAAATACCATGTTGTCTCCACACTAGTCATAGACTTTGTCAGGACACATGTCTTAAATGAAAAGCTGCGTAAAGCTCTGTCTACACTATCAACCTAGTTTGACAAAAAAAGTGGGATGTGGCCAAATATGGTGGTGATATGTCCAAATATGGTAATGATATGTCCAAATATGGTAGTGATATGACATCATCATGTCCATATATGGGCACATCACATTATTTTGTCACATAAAGTTTGATAATGTAGACAGAGCTTAAGACAACTCTTAGATCTAGCCTACAACACTAAAACCATTGAATGTAAATGTTTGTAATATGTAATGTAATTTTTATTTGATATAGGAAAATAGATTGAGTGTTGCGTCTGATGTTATGATAACACATGTAGAAAACCTTAAAAAGATGTATGAAAAACAACATTCCGAACTAGAGGATGCAAGGTTAGTGTTGATTTAATTTCTTCCATATACTGTACTGGGTGATATATTCAGTACAAGACTTTTCTCCAAGAGACCATCCTTACTATTTTTTAATAGTGGACCAATATATCTATCAAACATATGCAATATACTGTACACATGACCAACGGCGTTACATCCTATTCAAGGAATGGGATTAAAGTATCTTGCCTAAAGATACAAGAAAGATGGCTCAACCTATTCCTCTTACATACGAGTCCTGTACACCATATCACTCAAGAGGTTCCCACTGTGTTGAGTCATTGGCCCATGGTTTCCACTTGGGATATTTGCCAAGTCACTTTCTATGTAAAATCCTTTTTTAAGTAACTGCAGTTTCATGTCCATTTCTTCTTTTTGTTTGTATTTCAGAAAACTTTTAGAAGAGAATAAGTTACTATTTAGGGGTAACAGTCCATTAGGCATGGCCAATGATGGTAATGAACATTTATTTGTATTTATAATTACGAAAGTATTTGTAACATAGGGTCCCCCGAAAACTCATTAATAATTTTGTATTGGCTGTCCATCTGATTTCAGTATAGCTTTGGAGGCAAAAATGTTGTATTATTTAAAACCATTTTCTAACCTGCATATTTTGTTAATTTTATTTTTTTAAAGCTGAGGATAGACAAGGTTTGTAATATGCAACTGTTTGTTATTGTTTTGTTTATTTATGATGACTTGTATGTTTATGTGGCAGTGGATTATTGTCTTACCTGCATGTATCTAGAATGTAGTTGTAGTTAAACATGTGCCCCAACAAAACTTTATGGATGGAAATGACATTCTGATTTAGTTTGTCTTTTAATTTGAGTCTTTTTTTACCCAAGATGATAGTAGTCAATTTTCTAGTATAGTTTAGAAAGAAATTGTCAACACCATAGTGGTCAACAGCTTGTATGCCTACAGACTGTCAAAGATATATTTCTAGTGTATTCACCCTTCTGAACACATCACTAGTATGGTACACTACTATAAATGTATAACCAGAGAGTGAGCACTCTTCACTGGTATAACTGAACTGTGAAGTGACTTCATGCATGCCAAATGTATACATAAGTTTGAGCCAAGTTCAAATTAAAACAAAACAAATGTCCTTTATTGTCCGTTTTGTCCTACCATTAAAGGCAACTATGACTGGTGGTAGATATTTTTCTGACTTTTTATAGTGATATAACATTTACTACAAACTTTCTTTTATTTTTATATACACTTTCATGGATGCGTTGTTGCTATTTTTTACTGGTGAGTAATATTGTTTATAAACATATCAAACGTCTGATCATGTTTACAAGGTAATCAGCATGTTGTAATATCTTTCATGACTTTCAAGATTTGTGTGGTGTTAGTCCTGAAAGCTATCACAACATGGATATGTTTGTAGGCATGTGCAGATATTGGTTAGGCTCTTATGCTTTGTAGTCTATAGATTATTTATAGATTATTTATAGATTATTTTTAAACATTTATGATTTAATTCAGAACCAGTGTTCTGTTTACACTCAGAAATGGATGAGCATAAATAGATTATTTGTTAGACTTAATAGCTGCCTAGTCTTGATATGAAAAGTCTTTAGTCTACATTAAATACAGACATACTTTTTCAGACTATAAATTGTGTACTGCCCTCTGTCATTAGTTATTTCAGTATATCACCGGGCAGTTTAGAATTTGTTCTGTGCATGTGGTGTTTTAATAAATTCAGATATATATATTTTATATTTAGAATGTTGAAATAGGAGGAGTTATCCAAAAAGTTTTCAGATTCTAAATCACATTCAACATTTTGCAATCAATGCATGCAGTGAGATGTATTATGTTAACACATTTTAAAACTTTTTTTTTTTACTTTTTAAAAAGTTTGTCACAGATTCTCGATTAGTAACCCGACGTTCACTGACAATGGCGGGAACTCCAAAGGTAATTAATCTTTATGATTACTTAACATTTACTTTTACATACATTTTTGTAGATTTCATCTTTAATATTACAGTGTATGTTACATTATTAAAATGATAATTATTGTGTGCCTTCATTTCTAATCTAGTAGTGTGAACATTTAACTGTGTCAGTTTTAAATACTGTAATAATGTAATGTAACAAAAGAAAGACAATTTTAAAACTATTCCCTTCCCCGTGCATAACTGTTATTTGTTGTCTTTTTACCAGCCTGTCTTAACCATTTCCATTACCCTTTAAATTGCTTGCCCATACCACTTTACACCTACTCAAACTGTTTGCAGTCTAGCCTGGACTTCTTGTAGTTACACCCCTGTAGATATCACCATAGAAAGTAGTACTGTTGTAGTATCCATACCCTGGTATATCATTGTATTTCTGTATGAGCATGATCTTCCACCTTCTTCAGATACGATCTAAAGTTCGACTTAATCGTTGTCGTAGCGAAAGTGACAAAGAAATGATTCATTGTGATGAGGTAGTGTTATAGCATTAGTGCATACAACTATAGCATTAAAAGCATGGGTTTATATAGCTATAGCATGATATAGTTAATAGTATAGCATGGTATAGTAACAGTTTTTCTAATTGCATGCTTAATTCAAAAATAGAATATTTAGTCACATTTTTAATGGATTTCAGTGCTATGATATGTTATATCAAAACCAACATTTTTATAAACTATTCAAATTCTTTATAAAATATTAAATATTAACTGTAAAATATAAATCAAGTGATTTAATTTAAAATTGCTATCTTACATATTTCAGCAAATATATTGAAACAAATAAATTGTTTTGTAATTGTGCACATTGAAATCAATCTTTAATTAAGTTTGTTGGTTGTACATATTATTTTAAAAAGAAAACTGAGATGAATTTTTAATTTAAATGTAATTCTGCATCAATAAAATAATTCACATAAATATAGAAAATATAATAAATAAATAATACATAATATGTATACTATGAATGTGTATGTTAAGCATGATTGAACCTTCCATCGGGTGACTTAAAATATTACAGCTTTTTTTTTTTTGGTATTTGGGATTCTTTATTTTACATTTCTTTATATATTAATTATTAATACTGCTCTTTGTATTAAACCAATATGAAGAATTTATTTTGTTGCAAAATTCTCCTTCAAGTTCCCTATGCACCTTGTTCTGAACCTAACCTTTCTCTTTGATTCTCTCTATGGAAGGAAATAGGCACAAAAAAAAACCAACTTAAACAACTTGTCTGTTTATATATTCATGTTTCTATTAAATAATTCAATCACCAGACACTTGCACTATGATTTCAGCTCTCAACAAACATTCCTGATAATTAAGTTAAAAACATAAAACAATTCCTTGCGAGTATATACACTATTGCGTTATACCTGGACAAATTATGGTTTTATAAACTGGAACATATCTGTCAAAATAATACACCACCATTGCAGAGAGCTAGTTGATGATTTTTCTTGTTAACACTAAAATACTATTTACCTGTATTTTTTACTTTATTGAAATACCACACTCTATTTACCTGTATTTTTTACATTATTAAAATACCACCCTCTATTTACCTGTATTGTCACAAATTATCTATAATTAAATCTATACTCAGTTTATAGTCTTGATTAAAATACTGTAAAGTCATTTATTTCTAGAACCTTATTTTAATTTTCAAGTTCTTTTGTTTTTGCATGCTTTCATCCTACTCACTTCACAATATGAACTTCATTGCTTCATGGTACTAGGGAAAGTTCTCAATTTCACACTTTCTATTAATAGCTAATTTGCATGTAAATATGTTCTTGAATGCATTTATTATCTGTTCATATTAATAGTTAGGGTAACTATTAAGGCAGACCTAATTGTGTCATTTTGTATGATATACAGTATATTGATATTACTGTATATATCAAACAAACTATAAGTAAAAATGTTTTTGGTGGACAACTGACTAAATACAGTCAACTCTCCCAATACCGGACACCAATGTTCTGGCCAAATATGTCTGGTTTTCCAAAAATTCTGGTATTCAGAATGTGTTTTTAATGGTGAAGAGGAATTTAAGACCTTTTGGACTCGGAGAAAAGTTTTTGTTTTGGGAGAGTTTCGGGTCTTCAGAGAATATGGTATTGGGAGAGTTGACTATAGAAAAAAAATGTAAAAGTATCATACAACATGAAGAACATTGGCTCAAATCTGATTTAATTGATATAAATATAAGATTAGATGAAGATAGGACTTGCATTTTTCACCATAAATTAGTATTTATGCCTAACCCTATTTTTGTGTATTATAGGGAGGAAGAAGAAGAGCTAGTGTGGCAACATTCATCGGGTACAATAACATTAGTAATCAGGGTGGACAGGTAGGCTTAAGTATAACATCCAAAATACTCTTTCAATTATTTTTATTAATTAACCTCTTCCTACTAAAATGCCCTATGAAACATATGCTAGTGATATTACCTTTTTGCTTAATATTTTGAATTCTTGCGATAACACCACTATTTTCTAATGATGATGTTTTTTTATGCTTGTGTTTTCATATTATTAATATACTCATTAATTATTCCTAACTTGACATGATTATATTAATATTGCCTTTTCCCGAAATATTTTTTTCTTATACTTGCTTGAAATTAGATTTTTAAAATTCTTCTTTTCTCTTTGCATCTTGAATTTGCCCACAATTTTTTCTCACCAGACTTGATTTTATCAATTTAATAAAATGTCAGTAATTAGTGTTATCACTTTGTATTTTTTATAATGATTTTCAAAATAAATTCAAATAAAATCAACACAAATTCCAACTATATACACTATTTTAGTAATCGATATAAATTATTATTTTTAAAAAGTTTACCCGATTCACATTCAATATATATAATATATTATTTTTCCTTTGAATGCTTTTAACGCTGCCTTTGTTGAAATTTCTCATACAAGGAGGTAAATGGACAGCATAGCATTTAACATTAGCACTTGTTTTATTCATTACATTTTAAATTGATATCTGGAAATAACATTATAAAATTACCAAACTAATGAATATATGTATGTTATTAATAATTGAATAAATTAGTATACCGATTGAAAATTCCCACAATGAGTATTATAATTGTGTATCACACTTCAGAAGACCATATAATAATAATATTACAATGGTTGTCATTTAAAACCATTATTTCATATTGTAATATATTAAAAAATACTATACCATTTATTTTTGTAATAAAATATATCTATTTCTATAAAACGTGAATTTTCTCCAATCTAGAGAAACTTTACATGTATTAAGCTCGCGGTAATTTTCTGTTTCAATACACAAAATAAATTTAGGTCTTTAAATCGAAGAAGCGCTCGTAGAAACCGAATTGCATGGCCACTTTATTAGTCATACAGCAATAAAACTCTTTGATTTATTAGTTACTTTATACCGTTCAACTTGTATTGTCTTCAACCTGTGTTTTATTCCGAATGCTTCTAATTCACATTCTAGGACATTTTCTTAGAGTCTTATATGTGATTTCATGTGGTATTCTTGAGATTTGTTTGTTTTCAATTCAATTTTATTGTTCACTCAACTGTTACAATAAGCAATAAAGATAGATAATAGCCAACTTAATAATAAAAGTTATATGGTAAAGATGCGAAAATCTGTGAGTGTGAAACAAATTGCTCTAGAAAAAAGGCAAACTCTGTTCTTCTGTTTGACATGCATATGTCATTAAACCAGTTGAGACTATGTTCGTGCTGATATATAAACACACTCTCATATTGTGAAGAAGCAAACAAGCCATAGAGAAACCCAGACTCTGGCTACATTCATGTGGTCTGTTAATTCTGCATAATTTTGCATTAGAGGAGCAACTTTAATATCTTGGGGAAATAATTGTAAAAATATAATAAATTGTTGAGAGTCCTGCTCTTCGCAGGTAATTTAATATCAAATATATATCTCAAATAATATAAAAAAACACCAAACAAAACAAGCGAGAATAACAATGAAATAGTTATTATTATTATTATTATTACAAAAGTATTCAATTATTGTATTAATCTGTGGAAGATGAAATGAATAAATAGTGGTTAACGCCACAAAAGAGAAGAAAAAAAAAGTATTTATTATAAAGAAATATGTGAAAAAAAATCAGATTAAAACAGATTAGGTTTACCAGTGATACCACATAAAATCCCAAATAAAGCGTTTTTACTATCCGCACGTTTATCATTCCCATGCACACTAACTACTTTGTTTTTGTTCTCCAGTCACTAACCAAGAAGTCAAGAAGACTTTCCGTTCAACCCTTCTCCTCATTCAACCTAGAGGACTATAAGGTTTTCTTTTCACCTGTCTTTTCATGAACTTGCTATTCTTTCTCTCACTGG
The DNA here is from genome assembly GCF_963402885.1 of Antedon bifida. NCBI lineage: Eukaryota > Metazoa > Echinodermata > Crinoidea > Comatulida > Antedonidae > Antedon > Antedon bifida. The sequence continues at coordinate 8,185,022 of NC_136226.1, read as the reverse complement.
TGGTTGTAACCACTAGCCTAGCAAACGTGTAGTCAAATTTACACTATCACGATCTCGACTCCAATTTTAAAAGAACTGCATCTACCACAATCAAGTGTATAAAGTTCACAGAACGTTTAACTGAAATATTGGTTTTCAAGTACTTTATTGTACTTTATTTGAAGTACATTGGCTTTGCAACCTGACATACTTCCCTTCCAATCCCAAGGTCCAGGGTTCAATCCTGACCTAGTGTCTGGGCTTCAACTCTCAACTCTTTTTACTCCACTCCCTAAGCCTCAAATGAGGCTTTTTTTTTTCCGTGGGAATCACACTCCTTTATTGTAACAAATGAGGCTTGATAAATTAAAGCATGATATATTATTTACTCCGATAGTAGTTATCCATCCTGCAAAATTATCTTTAGCATTGTCACCTATTTTTGTATTCTATTTGACTATTTGATTCTGATTGAAATGTTATTGTGATGGTGCAGCAATTCCCAATCAAATTTTCCAAAAATTGGAATCGATTTAAATTTGCCTACAGTGATGTTATTATCTCTTCAAATAAATAGGCTAATGACATATTATAAATTGGGATATTTTCAATGAAATTGTGTGTATTGTTGAAAACTGCTTTGGCATATATAGATTTATATAGAAATGTTTTAGTGATCTGCAATATGCATATTGTACCAAATATGATTTGAATTATACTGGGAAGGCTTTATACTATATTTCAAAATTTACCAGGGGCTGGTTTTCGTTTTCAAAGAGAGAATAGCGTTTTTATGAAAATGACCTTCTAACTTTTATTTTACATTATCATATCACTTATTATTTCCTAAAAATATCATTATTTTAATAAAATTGAAGTAGGGTTTTTCAAACTTTACATTGTAATTTTGAATAAATACTTCTCTTAATCTATAATTCCAAATATGGTCATTTGCTTCCTTTTTTCCTGAAAATGTGTAAAAATAGTTGATTTTATTGATAATTAAATATTATTATTCCTGGAAAGCCCCAAAAATTTAAGATACTTGAAAAAATACTGGAAATAGGTTTTTTTTATAGAAAAAGTAATTCATTCTATTAGATTAATATTTTCATAATAATATCAAAGAATGCGATATTTTTCATTTTATTAAACCACTAGATACTGAATGAAATAACCTTTTAGAGATAAATCCAGATTGTAACAGGACGAAATACATTTATAAGGGCAATCTTTTGACAATGTTTTGATGTAAACATTTTGCTAAAGCTCTGTCTACATTATCAAACTAGTTTGACAAAAAAGTGTGATGTGCCCAAATATGTAGTGATATGCTTAAATATGGTAGCAATATGACATCATCATGTTCATATATGGGTAAATTAAATTTGATAGTGTAGACAGCTGAGCTTAAGGCAAAAAAAACATATTTGATAATAATAATATGAGATAATCTATTTAATTGAAAGAAAATATTAAATAATAAATTTAAAAAAAAAGGTATTCTTTGTTACTTATCTGGATTCATCACTAATTTTCATTATTTTTGTTACATTTGAATTACCATTATCTAACCATGTTGCGTTCTTATTAACACCAGCATGAGATATCACAACGCAGGTATGCGACCGTTAGAAGGTCTTCCATCCCGCACCTGAACCCGCTCACATCCAACACCCAACTTGAGGTTCATATTCCTTTTTATTTCAGAGTTTTTAAAGATGTATTGTCCCCCAAAAAAAATGAATGTTTAAAATGAATAATGAATGAATTCACACTTTGAATAGTATTTTAGTATTAAAGTTAATCACTTCTGTAAAAAAAAACCTGGAAAATATATTGTTTTCACTTATAAAATAACAAAATAAACAGTTAAATTCTACCAAAACACATTGGCTGGCAGCCAATTTGACTATTTCTTGCTTTAAATTACAGTTTTTCAGGTAAATATTTTTGGTCAAAGTGAATAACTATTATGTGATACTAAAATGGTATATTTAACAAAAAAAATATTTTTTCAAGGGGACAATATATCTTTAAATGAATTATATATATTATATAATATATAAATTGTTTATTTAATACAAATCAATATTTTAAGACATTGAAGATGTTTTTAAGGAAAAATTTAAAGAAGCTATATTGGTATGTAGGCCGGAACAGTTTTTTTGTGATATAGCCTACCCCCATATTTAAATTAATGTAAACTCTAATGATTCATGTTGGTATAGGCTAAACAACTGCATGTTGAACTTCTATGTTCAAGAGGTGTTGGCTGATATCAATGTGTAAATCATCATTACAATGTCATAATATTGATTTGTAAACATATTTATGTTTTTTTTTAACTTTATATTTTATAGATTAATTATATTGTGTTTTATTTTCATATATCTTTGTTATTTCATATGCTACTATCTGGATGAATATTCATAATTAATAATTATGTCATTTCATTATTATATCAGCATTTTTTTGTTTGTTTACAAATATAGTATTATCTGTCATTGTGTCTCAATGTGTATCTGTAAACATTAAATAAAATCACTAAACTGTGGCGATGTAACATAGAATAAAAGATATAAATACCAAATTGTTTAATATAACAATATAAATATTTTAATTTGTCATTAGGGACATTAGTTCAGGCTGATTATACCATGTAATAATGTGTTTATGTATTTTTGGTTTTTGTGTTCTTCAATTCTGTTTATTGTTTGTTTTATGTCTATTTCTAAATCTGTTATATATTTTAAATATATGTGCGTTTTATATATTTGAGCATTTTATATATGAGGATTTTATATATATATGAGCATTTTATATATATGAGCATTTTATATATATGAGCATTTTATATATATGAGCATTTTATATATTTGAGCATTTTATATATGTGCGTTTTATATATTTGAGCATTATTTATATATATATATATGAGCATTTTATTAATTGGTTTTACTTATTTTGAAAGGATGCAAGATCTAGGTTTTCGTCGGCAATTGCAGCAACTGCTGCTCGTAACAAATTAAGCACAATGTTTGTAACACCTAAACCAGAGGGCGCTACAGAGTCTATGCAACCAAGCTCAACACTAATGAAAAGGTTAGTAGTGTTGCAATGAATTCTAGGAAATGTGTGAATTGAAGTGATTACTTGGAAATGTTTATGTGTATTGTTTCTGTATTTTTGGATTTTTATTCATTTATTTATTTTATTATTGAATATTATCGTATTTTTTGTAGAGTGATGTTGTAATGGTAATATCGTACTAGCATGTTCGAGGTTATCTGTACCATACTAATTGCATCCTTAGGCAAGATGCTTTACTCTCATTGCCTCGTCCTTCGGATGGGATGTAAAGCCGTTGGTCCTGTGTACTTAACAGTGCACGTTAAAGAACTTGGTACACTATTCGAAAAGAGTAGAGGATCGTCTCCCAGTGTGCTGATCCTAGTAGGCGCTGCACTGCTGGCTGCCGTGGGTCCGTGGAGGGCCTAATCTGAATTTCCTCAGTTTCTAGTTAAGCTTGAGGACAAATATAAATACCTTTACCTCTTTCTGTCCACTCCTCAAGTACAAACAACTACTTAATCCATAACATAAGTACTTTGAACAAATTCTTAAAATGTTAAATCAAAGAGTATTTTTTCCTCAGGATATTTAATTTGAAATTACATCTTCTTTGTTTCGTATGATAATTAGAAGAAAGTATAGCGTTACCAATCTTCTTCAAAGACCATAATGGATGTTGATTAACCTTGACCTTTGTGTCCAAGTCAGACGAATGTTGCTGTACAAATAGCGTTCTTTTAATGGACTGTATTTCCATCTTATAAGGATGTGTAGATTAAACTGAAATCTGATATACTCTCTGACATCATTAATAGTATTGATTATAATCTTATGTGACAAATCTCTTTAAAATCAATACTCTAATCAAACATTATATTGAACGGCCAGTATCATGTATGTAGTAATGAAGGTTCCTGCAATCAAATTTCCAGTATTTGATAATTATTGGTCCAGGCCCTGAAATTACATGCTCAAATTACTATTTTATGATGTTTTAAAGTTAACTGTCAGTCTATACAGAACAGTTATTGATCTGTGTTCAGTGGTGTCATGGTGTCGGAAAGAGCATGTCCCAAGTTGTTTTGGGTTTTTTTTTGGTGGTTTTGTACTTGATGGGGTTAACAGATCCATAGGTGGATGTGGATTTAAAACATTAATAAATAGAGTGAAAATGAGTAAACTTGAGGAAGAGTGAGACAGATTTATATGTGTTGCTCTGTCTACAATATACGTCACCATATTTTGTAGCAAATTAGTTTAACAGTGGTTACCATGAATTCAAAATAGACTGAGGAGGTGTGAAATTGATATAGGTCAGTGTCCGTATTCACCATTCACACTTAGAGAACTTGGGGAAACACTTGCCTTTACAATTTTAAAAAAATCTCCTATCTAAGAGAATATAATTTAAGGGAAATACTGTACTTAAATATTTATTGAGTTTAAGTGAAATAACTAATATTTATGGGAAATATCTCACTTAAGTGTGATTGGTGAATACAGCCACAGATCTGTATTCTTGTCTTCATCTATGTCTATTTTGTGTGTAATTCCTTAGATTCACATCTGACATTTGCATTGTAAATTGTGAACTACAGTACCTCTTTAAGTTTTTAAGATTTCATCATCTTATACAAATACCATCATACAAGTTATTGATTTTCTATGCAATTTTACTTGAAAAGTGCATTCTCATCTCTTGCTCTAGTGGCTTACATATTAAATCCTATTTACCCATCAAGGAATTAGTATGTATTACCCCCCATATCTTAACTTAATGACAATTAACCTGATTATATTAATGATTTATTTTAAAACGCATTGTATGTGCGTTTTCATGTTGTAGTAATAGAGAACCATGGACTGCTTGACATGAAAGGTATCTAAGCATGACAATATGCATCAATTCATTTTGTTAAAAGAAAATCTGTAAAACAGAACAATTATCACTAAAGAAATATCATGTAATATTATTGTACAGTAACCAACATTTAATCAACATATGTCTGGTGAACCAAGAGGTTCCTACATCTGTGTTGGGCAAATTGTTTACTTACTTAATTAATTAATTAATTTAGTAAGTAAACAAGTAAATTCCCCTAGGAAGAAAAAAATGATGGATGAATGAATGAATATGTCATTTTAATGTCACACAATAATTTGACCAAAAATTGGATTAAACAAAATTATTTACCTGATAAAACCATAATTTAAAGGGAAAATATCAACAGGGATCACATTGAAGAAACCGGTTTCTGGTAAAATGTTTTAAAGCATATTTTAAAGCAAAATTCATTTTTTTTTGTAACATAAACTACAAAATGACCTATTCAATTTTTTATTTTATTCATATTTTTTGGAGGACAATTTAAGTGGTCCAATAAAAGTAAACAGTTTCGCAAAAAGAGGTTAAATATTCGAGATGCAGCTTGCAAAAGTGTTGACATTTCAACTGAGCTGGAATGTAAAGCTCTGTCTACACTAACAAACTTTATGTGACAAATAAATGTGATGTGCCCATATATGGGCATGATGATGTCATATCACTACCATATTTGAGAATATAACTACCATATTTGGGCACATCACACTGTTTGTGTCAATTTAGTTTGATAGTGTAGACAGCTTAAAGCTCTGTCTACACTATCAAACTTTATGTGACAAAAAATGTGATGTACCATATTTGAGCATATCACCACCATATTTGAGTACATCACACTTTTTTTTGTCAAACTAGTTTGATAGTGTAAACAGAGCTTTAGTTTGATAGTGTAAACAGAGCTTTAGAATGATATGTAGAGTACACTTTTTATTGACTAGTTAATTTGTTGAAACATAGAATCCATCTTAAATAAGAAGCTGCTTTTCGTACTAAAATAACTCATCAATCAATGATTCAATATTTCATTTTTTAAATCTTCAATCACAATTTATATTTTATCTACTCTACTTTTTTTGAGTCCATCAAAATGTTTATTTTTCTTTTAGTGTGAAAAATTGTTTCTATGAAAGTAATATTTCATTTTTAACCATAGATATTATTGGTCTCTAGGTACTTTGGTTTATTTTACTAATTATTTGTTAATTCTTAGTAGTGGAACTGTAGCTTGGTGGTTAAAGTGCTTTTCTAACAATCCCAAGGTCCAGGGTTTAATCCTAATGCAGGGCTGTAACTCATGACTCTTTCAACTCCACTCCCTAAGCCTCAAATAAGATTTAGTTTATAATTTCATGTTCAAATTGTTTTAATTTGTTGTTATTGCTTTTGTGATATGTTATACTGGACACTGTGTGAGAACATTAGAACATGCTTAAGAATAAAGTAAAAAAATAAGATTGTGACATCAATTTACTGTTTGTTTTGTTTTTCTTTTTTAGGAAGAGTCAAGTAAGTTTCAGTGATGAAAGTTCAAGTACTTCATCGTCATCATCTCCAACTCAAAAAGATCTTCAAATTATAGAGGAGCAATCATTTAATAGGGGGTATGTTTTTGTATTATTTAATTTTCTATAAACATGTAATGGGAATTAAGGTACCCAGTGCAAATGGTACAAGTGTCAACCCTGTGGTTTAGGAGGAGATACAGTACAACAAAGAATATTGATGTATTATGATACATATTCACAAAAGCACATTTTGTTTTAAGCAATGTTATAATTGATTTAAAGCGCCATTGATTAAGATTATATATGTAGGCTATTATAAGTTGAATTATAATGTTAAATGACCAACATTACATTATGAAAAAAGCAACTCCAGCCTGGTGAAATAAATAAAAACATCGGCACACTTGCCATCCTTACCCAACTCTGCATAAATTGATAATATACTGTAAGGCTTTAAAAACCGTACGTCGGCGTATAGGTTTACCATAGATCAAAAGTCTCTGGCTGGGCCAAATTGCTTATTGATTATGGAAGGTAGATTATACTATCAGGTCATATACAACTATTTTATTTGGCCTTTTAAAAACCGTCTCATGTGAAAGTTAATTTAATTTTACAAAGATAGATCAATATCATTGGATTTAATGTATAAACCAAAAAGATATAAAAAACTATATGTAGGACATTTTAGTTTATTGACCTATCAGGCAATGACTTTCTAGAGAACTGAATATATATAGTCATCAGAGCTGCATTATATATATATACTATATAATTTAATTAATTTCTTTATTAATACATAAATAACATACACATACATAACAATTGATAAAATTAATATCAAGAAGGTAAGCAACAAAACAAATAATTTAAAAAATAATTAATCTTGTCTCTTTAATACAAAAGGCAAAATCATGAGCCGCTATAAGAAAAATGAATTTGTCATTGTCATTTAGGTAATCAAAATAAATTGCTGCCTCTCTAACATTGCTATACATATATATCATATAATATCATGGGCTAGTAGTAAAAACAACTTGTGCTATATATGACAAATATGAGCAATTCCTCAAAACTCCACAAAGCATTCTTTTTTTCTTTAAAAACAATATACATTTATATGGAGTATCCAGTGCTGACGTCATGACGGTAGGTGGCGCTGCATGGTTGCTAGCCAACCAAAAAATGCGTTCAACCTGATCCTGATCCTCAGGTCATCAATGGTTTGGAGTAGTCATTTTGAAGTAGTCATTTTAAAACTTAATAATTTTCAATAAAAACAAACTAAAATTTCAAAAGATCACTAAATATTTGTTTTTAATAATCTATTTATTCTTCAACTACAGTTTAAGTTTAAAAAAATCAAGCTAAGATACATAATTTTATAGAAATACAGATCTATACAGTTTATCAACATAGTAGCGTTGAACGCATTTTTTTTGGGCTAGCAACCATGCAGCGCCCTCTATCGTTGTGACGTCACACTGTGATACTCTATATATATTCTTATTATTTTGTCTTGGTATAAAATGTAATGACTGTTTATTTTATGTGACTAGTAACTGCAATATATGTTTTATTTTAATAGCTCTACTCATCACATAATCTATTTTCTGTTTGCAATGTATATTTTATGTTGAACTACATTGATCAGCTTGCCTTTTTAATGCTCCATTCGTTACCAAATCTATTTTATGTGGCAAAATAAATGTATAAATTTTGTTTTAAAAGCACTGTTCAACACGATTATCAATTTATGTGTCTACTGCTGTGTGTTTATTATGTTGAATTTAACATGATTCCCCGTCTAATGCAATATATATGGTGATTTAGAGATGCGGTCGTCGTCTGTATGTGGAAAAAGTCAATTTAAACTTGTATAAAAAAATATCTAATGCAGTGTGTATTTTGTTAAAATTCACCATTCAACAATTTATATGTACATTTGATTTAAAACCATTTTATACGGTAAAAAGCAATATATAAAATTTGGTTTTAAAAGCATTTTTAACATGATTATTTGTTGTTGAAAAATACCCCATTTAACCTGATTTATGGTTTAAAACTAAAAACTCCAGTTTAGGGTTCTTCAGTACTACAGAAACGGAAATTTTGCACAATTATGGACGTACAGAAATGGAGATACCGAAATTCATACAAACTGTGCACAACGTTATGGGAAACCCCTGGCAAAATACAATACCACCACACACCAGGAAATCTCTAGACTTTTTAAATCCATGTATACATTTTGTGTAGTTTATCATACACTAGTTGTGTTCAGATAGCCATCCATCTGATGTAAAGTTACATCAAACATAAAATTGTATGCGCGCATCATTCCTTGTAGCACACTGAGTTAATTTTCTGTGGTAAAGGCTTAAGTATTAACTTGATACAAATAGTGTCTTCCTGGGCTTACACCAAACAAACTGCTACTACAGGGCTTACTTCCGACTCATCTGAACATGCCTACTACTATCATTTAATTGAGTGTGTATGTATTGCTTGAATTCTGTATGCTTCTAATGCAATTTGGTAAATAATAGCAGAGAAGAGTGGATAAAAGCAACTTGATAGTGGCAATAACATTTCAACACTTACATTAATGTAAAATATTTAACTTGTAGATTTGAGGAAGGAGTTCGAGTTCAACTATCACAAGATTTAATAGAGTTGAGGAAACAGCAGAAAGGACTGTGTGATAATCTTGATGATTTAATGGACAAAGCTGAAGATGAAAACATAATACCAATTGAATCGTATGTTTTCAACTTTATTTATTTCACATTTGATTTCTCAGAAAATATTGTGAGCTTGTAAAGCAGTTTTTAGTTTTACCAACTTTATACATTTAAATTTATTATATTATATAATGTAATCAATTAATTGTAAACAATTCTATTATACATATTATACTGCATATTGGAAAAATATAACAATGAGGTCTTGTTTCAACCATTGAACGTATGTTTGTCTATCTGTCGGTTTGTCTGTCTCTCAGTTTGTCTGTTTACCATTCTCTTTAATGAGCCCAGCTAAAAGCACTACTAAAATCAGTGTAAAAATACTTCAGTGTTAGGTATTTAAGGACGGGCGAAGAAGTTCCCACTCAATGATATTTAATTAATCTTGCTAATAATAACATAGATGGTACAAATTAGATATCAAAAAGTTAAATTTTCTAACCTCTATTCAGGGAACACCCTAAGCTAAAATTTTAAAAGGGGGAGCATGGGCCCTCAGCGCAACCCCCTAGATTTGTAATACTTGAGATGAGATAATATATCAAAGTGGAAACGAAGCTTATTTAAGGATGGTATAAACAATGCTACCTGCCCAGTTACCTACATAATTGAGCAAGAATTTAGGGGTTTTTTAAATATGGAAATATTTCAATTAAAATTTGGACTAGTTATAATATATTGATTATTCTGATATATCCTGGTAATAAGCGAACATTAAGAAGAAATTTATAAAATAATGTTGAATATTTATTATCTATTACTAATAATAGCTTTATGATGTTTCTCAAGTAATCATTAAATAGAGTCTAATGTCGATAATTTCTTGAATGGCATGCTTAGCATGCAAATTAGATGTATTCTTTGCAAAAGATGCATTTTCAAAACTTGTCTACATTCAAGCTCTGCCTACAAACTATTTGGACAAAACAAGTGTGATGCGCCCAAATATGGTAGTGATATGACATCATCATGTCCATATATGGACTTTTTGTGTCAAACTAGTTTGATAGTGTAGACATAACTTTAGAATATGATAATAAATTATATAAAAATATTATTAACAAAAATTATTTTATATATTTCATATTACTATTGTTATTTGTCCCAATATACAATGAATAATAATAAATTAGTAACTCACTCTTTGCCAAAGAATTTTTTTTTGTATTTAATTGTCTAATATTTTTTGTTTTAATTATTTTATACCTTTTCACTGTTTTGTTTTTCTATATATTCAATTGTCTAATATTTTTTGTTTTAATTACTTTATACCTTTTCACTGTTTTGTTTTTCTATATATTCAATTGTCTAATATTTTTTGTTAAAATTATTTTATACCTTTGATTGTATCCTGTATATTATGCTGCATATATAATTGTTGTATACCCAGCTTAAATAAATTATTATTGATAAGTTTGTTTGATAATGTTCTCTTTCAGATTTCATGTAAAAACCAACGCATTCCTAGACCTACTTCCGTTTGACGTTCGTCTCCCTTGGTATCTAGTCAAGAGAACTCTACGATTAACTGTAACTATAATAATGCTCGTCTTTGCTGTTTTAACCTTGATTTTCACTATTTTGCCAATTGAATCTTGCCATGGCAGTATGGCCAGCATTCAACGTCCTGGACGCAGTTTTGGAGAGATTTTACATCAGTTTGTTGAACTTAAATACAAAGGAAAACCACCAGTATGAAGATAGTATATTTATATGGTAATATTACCCACCGATTTATGGTGCATGCAACTTAACTAAACCTGTAAATTAAAAGTGCTATATGGTACTCGTTTGATTAAGAGTCTTGTTCCAATAATTTTCCCCCTAAATTGGGTAAAAGTACCCATGAGTACCCACAAAAGTGCCTTGAAAGAGCCTACAATACACCTTCTATTGAGCTATAGAATTGTATTTAAGTTTCTCATAAACATAATATAATATTCAAAGTAATAAAGTAAAACCTCTATTAAAGGGACACCTTCTGGACCCAGTATAGTGTCTCCGTATTAGAGATGTCTCCTGAATAGAGGTTGGTCATAGTGTTAAAACATATATTGCCTTTATTTATCTATTTTACAAGTAAGTGTCCCTTTAATAGGTGTGTCCCCTGAATAGAGATGACCAAAGGAGGTGTTCCACTGCAATCATATGCATATGCATATGATACTTTATGTAAACTTGTTTCGTACGACAGCAATCCTTAAAAAAAGTTTACCAACAAGATGATTATTCAAGCGAGTATGATATATAATGTTAACATGACCACAACATATTTTATACTTCATACAGACCAAATGTTTATATTCCAAATGTATGTTCTTAAAATTATTCAATTAGCAATATTGTTCATAGCTGTGTACAGTATATACAATATATTTTCTTAAATAGAATTTATTTAATTATTTTGATTGTTATTTGATTTATAGTTGACTGCAAACTTTAGAATGTGTGAGATTGTAATGTTTTTTAATATAAATACAAAAAAAATCTATATAAAAATAACATTGTTTAATAACGTAATTGTTTCAACATATTGAAAATGCAAATTTCTTATCTTTAAAAAAAAATGCCTTGTCTGATTACTAAATTAATATTAAAAGTAGATATGATGCTAATGTTTATTCTAAATTCAGATTTATATGTATATTAAATTATAAATTCAAACTTAAATTAAATTATTATAATGGCCTAAAGGTATCTGGTATACCATATATTATAGTCTATTAATTGTGGCTGAGCGGAAATGAAAGTTTCTATATGTCATCTGTGTTTATTACCCTTTATTGGACAGATCTGAAAATATATTGTTTCTGTTTAACACGCTACTAGGCTGAACGTTTACCCTGAATGCTGATGAGAATACAGTACAAAACATTAAAAGGTGACAAACCCAGAAAGTACTACTGTTATACAATACTGTCAAATCTCAATAACAACCTCCTCTGTATTTGTGGTACAAATTTAGTTACAAACTATTGTTTGTGACTATAAGTTACTTGCACAAATAGTAATTTTTGACTGGGATATATGTTCACTGTAGTAGACAGTACACTATGCTCATCTCAATATTAAGTTATTTTGGGCAAATAATATGTAGGCCTACACAAATGAGAGATCTGTATAAAATGTGTCCAAGTGAAATATGCAAAGTATGTACTCCACGCTATTGAAACTTTTATCACAAATGGGTGCTAAACATAACATGCCACAATTTTTGCATTCTGTTATTTTATTATTACTATTTTTATGTATGTATGTATGTTATTTCTTGTGCATCAATACTTTATGTATTCTTGATACAAAAACCATAATTCCAAAAGTTTCTAACCTTCTTTATAGCAGAAGTGTTTATTTTTACATTCACTGCATACAGAAATTGCAGGGTGAAAACTAATATTGTAGAGTATTGACATTCATTCGAAGTTCTAGAATTTCTAGTTCCCGTCAAAATGCTAATAAATTTCAACGATTTTCATTACACTGGGGACAATATATAGAACCTTGTACAGAATAATATAACATATATTGATGATAGTTCGTAGACTCAAATCCTCAACGGAAAATATTAGTTATTTTTTAATCAGTCATGATATAGATATTCATACAAATATGAATATCAATCAATAGTCATAAACTAGTAAAAAGAAATCTATAATGGTTTTTTCTGATATGTTTCTTTAATAATTGTTATGTCAATCTGTACTTGTTGATCTAAACATTTTCTTGCACCAAACCATTTCAATTTCAATTTTCAATTTATTTCCACAATATAACATACATGATATAAATACACAATGATATAATATTAAACTAGTTTGTTAATAAATAAAATTGCATATAAATACAATACAAAGTAATACATAAGTCAGGAAGAATTTAAGTTTAAGTTCGACCAGATATAGAACAATTGTTACGTCACACTTTGTAATAATCGTCAGGTATTACAAAGTGTGACGTAACAAACCATGACTGACATGATATTTATTAATAAAGTATTATTTACATACAAAATTGATTCATTATTTATTATGGACAGCAAAGCAGTGTATTCGAGATAGTTTCAACTCCAAATTACGTAAATTTTGTTTGCAATATCGTATTTCGTAACGCCGGATTGTGTACGTTATCCTATTTCGTAACGTCACCGGTGCGTTTCGAGTTTCTCTTTTACCAAAGTCTTGTACGTAAAGACTAATTTTCATCAATTTCACACAATGTTACGTTATCGTATTTACGTAACGTACTTTCGCATAGTATCCTTTATCCTAATTTTTAACTTCACCGGTACGATACGTTATCTTTCGAACACTTTCTCTTTTACCAAAGCCATTGTGCGTAAAGACTCATTTTTATCCATTACCAATTTCACACAACGTTACGTTATCGTATTTACCGTAACGTACTTTCGCATAGTTTCTGTTATCCTATTTCGTAACGTCACCGGTACGATACGTTTATCTTTCGTAGGCCTGTTAGTTTCCGAACAATTTTTCTTTTACCAAGGCCAATACCAATTTCACTCAATTTTGTATCACGTTATCGTATAACGTAACGTAATTTCACATAGATTTCGTTATCTTATTTCGTATCGTTTAACTTTCCGTTTGGTAGAGACCACATAGAGATATTACTCTATATATCTCTATGGGTAGACCTGTATTAAGCTTACGAAAGGGTTTTTTTTATAAGCCGCTGTGCATAAACACTCATTTTTCATCAATTACCATAATGTTCTGTCATCTCATAATGATAGATAATAAGTCTTAGTTATTGAAAATGAAACTGGTGTTCTAGAAATGTTAATGAAGATAAATGCATAATGTTTTGATAGACTTCTGGTTGATTACATCAGCTTTATGTTAGTCTTCCTAATCTATTGAAAATATCGCGATGCTCTAAATAATATGAATTTTAGATGAATACGATATTTGGCCAATATCCCCGTGTTCATTAGTTATTACTGAAGCATTGGTCGAGTTTAAATTTATGTGTACGCATACAGACAAATATTGGATTACAATATGTCTTTAGTAAGTTTAAGATTAAAAGTGCAAACAAGTGCAAATTGATGACCATTGAAGCGGGTCGTTGTCAGAGTTCCATTACATTAAAAGAAAACAATACATCTTCAATTTTGTGAACATCATTTTCCTTTAACAAAACCCATTCATTTTCGTAAGTTTAATTGCGTGTCGTTGTGATATATGTATAATATAGGCCACGCCTTATATCAAATTCATTCCAAAAATATTTATTTTATTAATAATATTATTTAATACAATAATCTATTTTTATATAAAATGCATTCGTCTAATTATTTTGTTTAAAGAAAAATAATATTCTGTTTATATATGATGTAAAGTTACGAAGTGTGAAAGTTGTATGTGTGCGTTATTAATAATAATATAGTAAGGTACCAACAGAATCGTTAATTAGTTGGGGCTAAAGGAAGTGAATATAATAGGCACCGGCGATCGTACATATAGACAATTTAAATTACACCCACGGTTGACCGTGCCTATAGTCTCATCCGGTGCTAAAAATGGAATTGACCGAGTTTTGTAGAGTTGAAACAAAATTACAGATTAATTAATGCACTGTATAATGAAACATTTTAATAATTATCACAGTAGGCCTATTTCCACTTAATAATAATTAATAAATTATTTTTCTATGATTACAGCAAATAATAAAGTTACGATATGAATGTGTATTAATATTGTTAATCGTGTGTTTTTCTTCATGTCCATACAAATTTGAATTATAGATTTCATGTTTATAATTGTTTTATTATGTTATATGAAATAAAATTGATTAAGGAAACTTAATATGCATGTAACAAACGTTATTTGATTGCAAATAGTACACGAGTCTAGATGTAACGGTAGTACCTTTCTATTTGTTTTCATTTCCTTTTCCATTCTCACTACTGAGGACGATCAAAGCATATTGATCGAAACGTCGAGAAACTCAACAGTTCTTTTCAGAACTAGTATGCGTGGTGTACCGCAAACTTTATATCAACATTTTATTTCTGTTACTACGATAATATAACATTTGAGAAAATAAAGAAATGAGATACTATAAACCTATAGTATAAAATATAGTTTCATGAATGAGATGTTGTTACCTACTGCACGTGGGCGTGACGTGACAGGGATAATCCGAATATATAGAAATCAGCTTTTAATATAATGTGTATTGTATTAACTGAGACAATAATGTTTGTTTCTGGTTTTAAATCGACGTACTGGTAAATCCAAGTCATTGTCATAGATTGAATGTTATAGCGAACTTTTGCCCTTATCATCCAGAGAACACTGACGATGGCCTCCGGTAAAATGATTCATTCCTATTTCTGACATCCAACGATTTTGAGCAATGTATTCGTAGTACAGTATTGCATTGAACTGAACTAGGCCTATATAATAAAGGGGAAATTTCCCAGGAGAGGTTTCAGAATCGGACCAAGGTCCTTGTGCTTTTTACCTCAATTACTGTGATATAAGACGGCGTTATTAGTCCAGGCCGGAGAGCATTACACATTATTGGCGTTTGTATTAAAATCGTTATTGTTGAAATCTTAATGCGCAGTTAAAGCACTGGGGAAATAAGTTTTTGTAATTAGCTCTATGTATAGTTACGTTACGGAGAAGATAGCGTTCGGTTAGTATACCTACCTAAAGCGGTACTGTTGTATTTTGCTTTGATAATTTGTATTTTGATGACGTAGGCCTAGCATCGATTTTAGTACACCTCTCCTGGGCTGTGTTTTCTTACGTCATAGCGAGTTATTAATTCAAATGTACCGTAACTCTCTATTTCCTCCTTTTATTTGGAACACCTCTATTCAGGAACTGCTGGGTAGGTGTCCCTTAATAGGAGAAATGTGTATTAATATTGGTCAACATTGATGTAACATGAGTTTCAAACTATCTTTTCTTTGTATCATCACCTTTTAATTATCGACTTAACGCTCTATTTATTACAACAAATGAATCACCATCAGAGAGATGGTCTAAAGCTATGTCTACAATATCAAATAGTCTAACAAAAAAATGTGTGTGATGTTCCCAAATATGGTACAGATATGACATCATGTCCATATTTTGTTGTCATACAAAGTTTGAAAGTGTAGTCAGAGCTTTAAGGCGCTAAACATCAAAAGGCCAGCAAAAGACACATCAAACACGCACAACTGACAGGGAATGTGTTCTTGTAGTCGATTTTATGGCGACGGTCTACCTGTGTGAAAGGGATGCATGAGGGATTTAAAAAATAGTATGATCTATCAAAATATTAACTAATTAAAGCGATTGCTTAGAGGGATAGACATGTTAATAAGCTAATTCCTTCGTCATTGTTTCATGTTGTCTGTATTGAAGGCAATATTCGTTGCGGTGCTGACAGAAAACATTTGCATGTTGCGTATTGCAACCAACGTGCGCGATAACCAGAGATGGTGTTTGTACGTTACGGAGATACAGATATTGTACAAAGAAATTTTTTTTAAAGGGACGAAAATGAAATGACTCAATTAGTCATCGAATCGTTCTCTTCTCTCTACCTGTTTTTACGCCTCGGTCTTCTAACCGACACCAAACTTTCAAACATCAACCAGACCCGGTAAAAACTGTGAGAAGAATATATAGTTCATCCACGTGGAGACTTAAATTAGGAAATTCCGAGGTTAGATCATCATCTCACAATAGTATCGACAGACGAAATTAGTAGTACCGGCATCGGACATAAATTGACAATACCGTTACAAGACAAGGACGGCTTTTAATGCTTTAGTGAATTTAGCTGTCTCCCATGCCGCGCCGCGGATCTCCATAGAGAGGGCGAAACATGATTGGGGCTTTAATAAATTATACGGATCTAGCGATGTGTGATGAATTTATTATCACACTTGCATGAAGCCATGAGAAAATCAATGATCAAGGTACACCGGCTTGCCGATAAGAACCTAACAAGTAAATCACACACAATTCAGATATTGGCCGCCCATTATGAATAATTACCCGCGTATAAATGAATAATAGCAGAGGCCTTATATTAATAACTAGGTTTTATTTTATTTTCTGTTGCATGTTGATACGTACGGTATACTACATTATTATTTCTTATATCATATCCTAACACCACTTAATAAAATGCGTCCTCCGCGTTCATACATTGTTAAATGTTAAATGTTCGTATAAATTATACGAATAAGCAGGTCAAAAGTACCGACAACGTATTTATACCTCATGTACACACACTATACGTTACTTAACAGCATGCAGAAAGTTAGTTCTCAATAATAAACGTTGGCGGCGCACTACCTGGCATGTAAATAAAAATGTAAACAAACACGTTCAGTTTCAAAGGTGTCACAGCGGTAGATGGATGGAGATGGTGTGGAACTCGCTATGATATGATGTAAATAAAGAGGTAAGGAATTTGAAGGCCGATATCATCTACAGTAGAAAAACTAAAGAAACAAATATATTGTTGTAGATTTACTTGTGTGTGCATCTTTAGCACATACTCTAGAATTGCAAGGTGAGTCGATCGTACGTAGGGTACGGCGATAGCCTAAGCCTCCGGGGTTGTAAATTGATTTGGTTTGGCACTGCTGACCATGCACGAATGACCCACTTTGATACTTCAGCCACAGGCGGTATTTTGAATACCAATGGATTCCCGGGGTAGCTTATGTCATCTTATGTATTGTTTAGAAGTAAAGTTGCATACAGTTATATTGTGATTTGTTTTGTCTATTATTTAAATCTCGATTTTTATAAAGACAAGAGAATGTATGTAGGCTATGCTTCTCACTTTTGACTGACAGCTAAAATATACTACTATTAACTATCTAGTATTTGGTATCTATTTTTGACAGACCTATTTAAATAAAGAAAAGAATTTCTGATGCTACAGAATAAATTGCAACATTGTACCAATTATAGACAGTGATTTATCAGTGTTCATAAATATTTGCAACCACTTTGGTTTTTTTTTTTCAGATCTTAATTGTCATCAAGATGTTTTATTGCAAATTTGGTCATTGTGTGTTGCTTAATAATAAACATTGGTGAACACAGTGCAATTGGTCTGGAAAATTAGAAATCTTATTTTATCATTGACAGTTTGAGTGTCATATCTCTTAACAAGTATGGCGGTTCACAAGCGACCAAACATCATGCAAAATAATAACAATAACAACAACAATAATAATCGTGTTCATCGCAGAGGAACTAAGATAAAACCTCAAACCGTGTGCTGTAGTTCAAACGAAGTCCAGTCCAGTTTTTGCTTGCCAGATTGTTCTTTCACCGTCTACCAGTTTCTAGTGTTACTTGCCGCATTATTTTGTTACGTAAATAGTTTTAATGGAGGACTAGTTCACGATGATATCTTTGCGATAAAGAACAATGATGATGTGCGGCCATCCACTCCTTTAAGTAACATTTTTCACAATGATTTTTGGGGGAAGTCCATGCAAGATAATATGAGTCATAAGTCATATAGGCCACTTTGTACACTCACTTTCAGGTAATGTATTTTATTCTATTTATACTTCAAAAACATTTATCCTACAGTATGTTCACACAGGTGCAGATGGCTTATTGGTGTGCGATGTTGATAGCAAGGTCAAATTATAAACTACAGAAGAAGAAACAAGTGTATTCAGACACAGGGAAATGCTTATTGTTACAATGGAAGTTGTGTAGTACTTCTTCTGCATTGTACACTAAAACACTGCCAGTACAGACATACAATTTGTCAGTGTCTCTATCCGGTGTAGTAACTAATAGGGTCTAATAGTTTAACAGTAGTCAGGAATACTGTATCCACAGTTAACACATTTTATACCAAAAACCAACATTGTGTCATTGTTTAGTTGTGTTAAATAAATTGTTGGTGAGAGCACTAACTAACAGTATATTGATTATTAATATTTTGAAATGACACTATACAATAATGAAGTGTCTGAACTAGAACACATTTTCGTGAGAACACAACAACTATCAGTATCACAGGGAGATGTAAAATAATAATAATATTTTACATCTCCCTGGTATCAGTATGTCTGTTTTATCCTACAGTAATTTACATAGGTCTGGAACACAGATCTGTGGTTCACAATGTATCACTGCTGCATACCATTTAATACTGCGGGCTAGGGTATGGAATTTTGCAAACATTTGTGGGATTTGAATTGCTTTAACAATGGATCTTGTCTCTGAATTTAGCATAAGTTATGGGTGGGATTATCCTCAAACTGAAGATTTTCATGATATATGACAAATACAGTAAGAACTGTAATTGTAGTTAAACTGCACTACTCCACCACCAGTAATATCCTAATTTTCACCTCGGTGAACCAGTTCCGAACAAACCCTGCTGTATAACAGTAGATCTTCTTAACTTATCCAAAATGAAAATGCAACCAAAATCAAACAATTTTATCTGTTTTTTTTTCCAAAATGAAAATAAATATCTTGTCTGATTATCAGGAAGTCAAGGTGTGAGACGATTTCTATCAGAGTGTGAAAACTCTAGTAACGTGACAGTTATGATCATATCTCCAATCATAGATTTTCTTCTACTGTAAATCGATTTGGTTAAGAATGTTGTATTTTTAGATAAATGTACCATAAATTGAGATTTGATTTTAAATTATATTCATTATTAAATCATTATCTAATTTTAAAGAAATATGGTATTTTGATATAAAACAAATTCCATAAGCATTTTCTTTAATATCAAACAAAATAGTTCTTTTAAAAGGAGATATAGATGTAGATTAAACATTTTAAACTTTAAAAATTATGTTTTTTGATTCTTTAAAATATTAATAATCAACACCATAGTTATCTCCAATAACTAAATACAATATATAAATATTCTTTCTTTCCATTAAAAATATAATGTGTCTATAATCTATTTAAAAAAGCTAAAATCTATGAGCTACCTAGAAGAATATTAATTTTGTAGTTCAATACAAATCCAATTAAATATCTGTAGAACCTAAATGCTTTTGACACTTAAAAATGGATTTATTTTACTATTAAATTACAATTTCTTTGTTATAAAATTCATACCATTTATCATCAGTCTTTTGTATAATGGAATGCTTTTAACAATTTTAAACTAGCTATTCTTTTTTACTGTAACCATGAGAATAAGATTTCTCTGTGCGTATGTTCTATTTTTCCTTTACCCAATATCGCATACTACATAGAAAGAACTCAACTACTGTAAGAAACTTTGTAGGATGATGCTCACTGATGACAATTTGGTTGCTGGTGGGAATACCTGATTTATAGAGGTGCTCAACGGATTTTCTTTTTTTCGTAGAGAGATGATTATTTTCGGTTTATCCAGTAAACGACACTCATAGACTACCAACACCGCTGTTGGTTTGTGTAATTTACTGTTTCAAATGTGGCTACATTCAAAACAAACATTGACTACTACCAGGATTTTATTGAAACCTGATTTTTTTGTCGTTGGAAGACAATAATCCTTCTTTGAACCATGCCCCTTCACCCAGTAAATATGTTCTACCCACCATCAAATCAAATGGACCTACTACACTCATATCATGACACAAACTACTTCACGACGCTATCTCTACACAGTACACATTATTTACACTAGCTTTGTGTGAATTATGTCTAACACGCTCTCTGTGTTGAACATAGATAAATTCTATAACCCTTCAAGTACATATCAAATCAAGAATGTATTTGATTTGTATTCTTGTCATGTAAACAGCATTAAGCTCGTTTTTCGTTTAGACACTTCAACATTTATCAATAAACGTTTGATAATTAGATAATAGCTATCGATATATAAAAGCACTTTGTTGAATGTTCTTTATTCATGGTACTGTGTTTGTGAAGATATTTTTAATCAAGGCACATCATGAGATTTTAAATGTCAGATTTTAGGTCTAGAAGAAAATAAGTAATGTAATACTTTCTTAAATATTAAGAACAATTTTAAGGAATTTAAATGAGTAAATGTTTACTGTTACACGTTTAATGAAATGATATTTGGTAGAGGCAGGAGAGGATGGTGAGACTTTATAAATAACTTTAAAAATGCACCAAAAAAATGTTTCAACCAATAGAATTATTGCACCATCATTACATTGGAAGTGCTCAAATCATCCTAATTTTCCCTAAAAAATATTTATTGACATGACACCCATAAAAAGTAATGTTAAATTAATTTGTTTAATGTTTTTTTAAAGATTTGAACATACTGTACTATTATTGTACTGTATATACTGTATGTGGTACAAATATTTTTATACCATAATATTCTAAATTTGTATACAGTATATGGGATTCAAATTTTAAAAATCTGTTTACTGTCTTGGAGTCACACTCATACTATATAATATTCCATATTAATTCAAATTTGAAAAACCCATGATTATTATAAAACAACAATGCTTAAAAAAGTGATTGTCGGTTCAAGATAATTTATTAATTCATTTTCAGCGGACAATACAATATTAAATCTATGCAAGCCTGAGTCGGTGAAGCTGTAATCAGTCATTCTATTTATAAAGGATTTGATTTTTAAAAATCGGCCGTTGATTTCTCTATAGCAGTGATACTACTTATTATCAACACCATCTGTCTGTCTTATTAAGCGTTATTACTTTAATCAGTAATAGTCACATTACAGTGAAACGTAAAGCTGTAGGATTCTAATATTGTTATACTATATTTCTGTTTAATTATCTATTTTTTATATATATATTTATTCAAAGCAAATAACAATATCTCTATATTATTTTCTTTAAAGACTAGAAACCACTGACTAAAGTAAAACTGGTGCATCTATTAGAAAATTTCTCCTTCTATTAGAAAATTTCTCCTTCTATTAGAAAATTTCTCCTTCTATTAGAAAATGTTGTTGTTTAGAATGTTCTCCCATACAACTCTCAAAGCAAACCGATATACAGTAGTAGAAACCACTGACTTATATAAAACTTGTGCATCTATATAGAAAATGTCTTCTTTATACTGTAGTTCTGATTGGAGGAGGTTTGCACAGAGGTTTTGGGTGTTAGCTCAGTTTTAAAACTTTAGCAATGCCCTTATTTCTTTGTTTTTTCGTTGTTTAGACTGTTCTCCCAGAGCTCAAAACAACACCATACATTACACAAAACCTATTCCTTTCTTTCATATTTTAGAAATCCATTTGTGTTTTCTCATATGATACTAATTTACATTTGAAGCTGACTAACACCTGTTTATAACAATTTTGTAAGAACATCAAACAAAAGAATTTAAAATTAACCATGTGAAAAATAAATTTTATATTCATACATTTATTTATTCATAGAAATTTGGCTTATGGTTTTACAGCATTTGTCTCATTGCATGTTGTCATGTAAAGGGCAACCTAAAATGCCTATGGTTTAATGTCACTTGCCACCAATGTTATTGTTATTATGCATATTTCAGTCATTCTTGTTATATTTTTACATGTTTGCAGCTGTCTATATCATTAATTTTTATTGTTGAAGAATAAATATTTATGTCTAGCCGAGTTTATATAATCCATTAATTTCTATTGTAATGTAGAATAAGTATAGTGCTTTGATTAACATTGTTTTATGGATTCAAATAAGCAATTTAAAGGTCTGTCTACACTATCAAATTATTTTGACAAAACAAGTGTGGTGTGCCAAAATATGGTAGTGATATACCCAAATATCGTAGTGATATGACATCATCATGTCCATATATGGGTACATCACATTTTTTGTCACATAAAGTTTGATAGTGTAGACAGAGCTTAAGATGTGTCTCCTATTGTGTCCTCAGATTAGTCCCTATAATTCTTTATTTCTTCCAGCTAAGCATGCTGGCTGAAATAGCACAGTGCATGCCTAATAGTTTGTGCAGGTTCTGGTACTAAGGTGCCTTTGAGGAAATCTCATACGTACACAGTACTGCGTCAGATGCGATTAATTTCTCACAAAAAATGTCAACTGTGCACAGTAATGACAAAATATACCGAGTGCTAAAAACTTCTTGTGCGTATAATTTTAGGACATTGTGCACCCTGTTTTACTGAGCAAGTTCCTGACCCTGGAACTCTCATGTGTGCCATGTTTTATGTCACATGAAGCATTAAATTATTTCGTTACACTCGTAGGCATGCAGTTTTTTAATTCTCTTTTTGTAGGCCTATGCACTACTAAAATAAAACTTATTATAATATGTCTAATTCCATTTTTCAACTCAAGACCTATGTTCTATTCTTCATAACAAAGTTCACCAGTGGCAACAGCTTTGTGTGACAGCTTCTCTTAACCCTAAGGGTATTTGAGACCAGCCTGCTCTACTGTGTGTATGAAGGAATTCAAAGGATGTCAAATACTGTACATCAAATAGGCCTAATAGATTTTAAATTGTTACTGTAAAGCAAGTATAATACAAACCGTTTTTCATTTTCATGTGGACTTACAACTTTGATTTAAATTAGTCCTACTCTGCCCCTTATCTTTTATTCTCAGATGTATCTATGTCACATAATTTAACAACATATCTCTTGGTACCATCTTAAAAGACTACCCCCTAAATTAGCTTAGTTTATTATATCCCTCCTATTTCTGCCATGTTGCACACTACTGTATGTTTTAAAAAGTAGAGTGTGGTTGAGGCAAGGTGCCCTCTGTAAACAGTATCCACATAATCGGCAAAAGGTTCAAGGCTCTCTTAGTTCTGATGGTAGAACAAGTCTTCTTTGATAAAGACTTACAGTATTACTGGAGACTCCAGTGTACACATCTGGTACATCTTTCAAAAGAGGAGTATGTAAAAAATGTCTGCAAAAAGCTGAACGTGCAACAGAACTATTTAATAGAACTATAGTATCGTGCATTAGATTTAATAATGAACAGCACATGATATGAAATTAGCCAATCAAATGACAGGGATACACTCAGATGTGTCATTAGAACAGTAATTATGACATTGTACAGTATTGCAGGCTGGATCTATTGTATTCTAGCCAGCCAATAAAAAGAATGTATCAAAAGTTCTTAAAAAGCTATACAACTTTTCATAAAAATAAAGATAATAAAATTATTGATTTAATATTCCACATGTTTTGTTAAATAAAAACAATAAGGCATTCATAAAAAGAAGTTAAAAAGATAATACATGGGAAAATCAATATTAAAGCAATCCTCTCTTTTAAACATCTATTATAAAGCATGTAGTAGAAATCAATAATAGATAAAAAGTACAAAATTACATGTGAATCCTTCGTGCTTTTATAGTATTTTCAATATTAATTAAATCTATTGTTATGCGTAGTACACAGTAAGTAAACACATAAAGATATACCAACCATGAACATATTGTATTATTTTATGACTATTATTCATTTAGTGTGCTATAGAAATGCCTGCTTTTGTGTTGGATTACAAAAAGGAAGCAAAATAGAAAAACAACAAAAGAAAGAGTAATTTAATGTTGAAAAGAAAGATGATACTATATTTCTATGAAAAATTCACGAGTAACCAATATTTCAGAAATTTATTTTATACTTTTTTTATTTCATTAAGTATTTCACTTCGATTTTCTAATACTATATACTGTGGTTAGATATTTTAAAACTGTATGGTACATAAGTATTAATATATTATTTTTATGGTTGAATAAGTGAATTTTCATATTTTACAGTGAATCTGTACAATTGTTAGAAGGAGATCACCTGATTGTGATTGTCATTCGATTTCTTTGGTGTTCTGAATAGCAGTTTTATTGATTGCCTAACTTACCTGGATAAACCAACAAATGCCATATTCTCCTCGAAGAGCGAGATATACTCGAACAGTAAAAAATACATTGAACACCCCTCTCCATAAGCCTCTAAACAAACCATATACCCACTTTCATGCTTTTGGGTTTCTTGCAGTTACACTTTAGTGAATCCTGCTTTACAATATGCCTGGATATTGTACACATTGCCCACTAGGTGACTTTCAGGTACTACTAGTCTAAGCAAGACAATCTAACAACATGTTGCTGAGCTCAAAT
Organism: Antedon bifida; assembly: GCF_963402885.1. Classification (NCBI taxonomy): domain Eukaryota; kingdom Metazoa; phylum Echinodermata; class Crinoidea; order Comatulida; family Antedonidae; genus Antedon; species Antedon bifida. The sequence goes on along the minus strand of NC_136226.1, from coordinate 8,159,767 downwards.
ACCATACATCAAATAGGCCTAATAGATTTTAAATTGTTACTGTAAAGCAAGTGTAATACAAACCGTTTTTCATTTTCATATGGAATTACAACTTGGATTTAAATTAGTCCTACTCTGCCCCTTATCTTTTATTCTCAGATGTATCTATATCACATAATTTAACAACATATCTCTTGATACTATAATTCTAGAAAGACTACCCCCTAAATTAGCTTAAATTATTATATTTCTCCTACACATTACAGACTACTGTATATTTTGAATTATATCTGAAAATCAAAGGGTTTATCTATGGCTGGGACACAACCAGTTCCATGCCCCGTAATAGACACTGCATGCCGCGGAGAGTATAGTACAGGACTGTTGTTATTTGCCGCAGCAGACATAAGATCAAAAGACTATCTTGGCAAGGCGAGCTCAGTGTCCTATTGTTAGATTGCCTTGGTTTAAACCTAATCAAAATTGGGACATACTTACTGTAGTAGCTAGGTGATAACTATATGTACTGTATTGTATTATTTTCGGAAATATATTGTGTAACATCTGTGGTTCAAATTACCATTAGGTATTCCTATTGAAATCAATATGAGAAAGCTGAAACTACTGTGGAAATGGCAATCCCCTAGGCTCCAGCTCAGATTACAAACCGAATTATAAACTTTTTAATATTTTATGATCACTGAGCTCATCATTATTCATTAGAGTGATAGTAGTGTAATGTGCTTTGTATATTGAAGTAGGATATTCACAGCAAATAGTCCTTGATTCACACTGTCTGGCCTACATGTGTGAATAAAGCTATATATATGTGTGAAACATTGTTTAAACCTCCCACCCAGTTGATAGCCACAGGGATAGACAACCTATCATATACCAATGTGAGTCTGGGACCAGCATGGTGAAAACGTTCCACGGGTGAGCGCTTCTAGAGATTACAAAGTCAAATGATCCTATAGTCATTATGGCCTACGTTCACTGGCATGTTAATGTAAATGTCCACTTAATCTAAACGTTGATATATCTGTCGACGAGTAACAGTCGACTACGACCTATGTGGACGTGAAGTGAACTTCGTTCACGTTCACTCAATTCTAAAAGTCTCTATTTTCAGGCACTTAGTTCACACTCTAACCTTTATATAAACTCTATTTTAATATTGCAAACTTTAATACTCCGGGCCTTTTCATGAACTTGCTTTTTACAACCAGAATTACAGGGTTACAATGTTATTTACTATACCATGTATGTATGTATGTATGTATGTATGTATATGTTTTTAGCTCTTCATCCTAACACGTACTATATTCGGATTTAAAACAGAAACAATAAAGTTCTTCTTCACTCAGGCATGCATTTTCAATTTAAGATTTAATTCTCTGTCTATAACTTTCATTACAAATAACTTATAACACCTATCAATTTATTCTCGAACGTGTCTTGCATACTACAATAATGTGTGTAAAAAAAATTCTAAATTTGTTATTGCAATAATGGGGTTAATGTATGTATGCATGAATGTATTTGTACATTAAATTAATTTCAAGAATTAAAAGAAAAAATCTCATTATCTCATACAAACACCATTGGCTATGTGGGCACGCTCTTTTTAATGGAATTAAAATATAGTCAGTCTCGTGGCTTAGCTTTCAAATGCAAAAATACACTAGTTATCTAAAATATCTAATATTCGTCCTGTAATATGGTGGGAAGTAAGTGTTGTATCGTAGGTGCATGTTTTATGGGAGTTAACTACACTAAATGTAAGAGAGTAACTGATCACACAAGTACTTTCGGTTGTAACTTGGATATTATTTGGATTAAAGCCAATCAGTTCTATGCATGCATAATTATCTGTGTGTGAACACAGCTAGTCAATAATTTTTTTAATTTGTTATTGAATTAAATTGTTGTTTAATTGTTAAAGTGTACTTCAAACATGAATGCCATCATCTTTAGCCTGGTACTGAACATGCTGTTTCCAAAATCAATCAGTTCCTACTGTTGGTACTGTACTAGCATAGTTCAAGTTTCCAGACTTATTTCATGCTTTGAATTTCGGCCAACTTACAACTTCCCACATTTTTTGCATGTCAAGAGGATCATAACTTTCGCACTTTTTTCTTGTACAACCTGGTTTCATATATCTTACCTCATATATCATCCACACAACTACAGTAACACCTGCTTTGTACTATGTTTAAAGTACTGTCAAATGACAGTTTCTATGAGCAAATGGATTTATTTGGATAAACATAAACAGAATGTTTTACGTTGTAAAGAAAATAAATAAATAACTGCTGAAAGTGTGTGAATAAGTAGCTCCATTTTTCTTTTCTAGAAAATACTATTCACAATACTACTGTATGACCTACCGTAGTATTAGTGATGTAGCCACAAGAAATAAAGTGGTGCGGTTTACGCAAGAAAATGGAACAATCTCTGTTCAAGCCACTGGGTTGTTAAAGGCCTCTGTCAAAAGCTGGTCAGGTTCAAACCTTACCAACCGTACTGGTGGTTACGGCCCAGAGTATAGCCTGGGTACAAAATTTAGTGAACATTAGATGTTGACGTATATATTGATACTTTATAAAACAATGTCTAATAGTTTTATGTTTGAATTTATAGTGTAAATTAAGGGTAGGATTAACTCAAGAATGGGATACAGTATATTATAATATATATACTCGTTCATATGCAGAATATTCGTATTGGTTTTTCTATATGTTCTACTTTACTACCCTACATAATTATGTATTCATACAAATATCATGTATTCATGACGAAAAGGAAATTAAACTGTCAAAGTAACACTTGTTTCAATTGATATTTTTCAGGTTGAATTACATGTTCGGCGGACTCGACCCCTTTGGGTACCATTTAACAAATGTTGTTCTACATATGATTGTCTCTTGTCTCTTTACGCATTGTATTAACGAACTACTGTTTCACGACAGTAAAGCATCGTTCATCGCCGGTTTACTCTTTGCCACGCACCCGATACACACTGAAGCGGTAAGTCTATCCAAGTGGAAAATGTAAACTGCATGCGTTTTAAAAGTCAAATTTAAATTGGTTTCATGCTTGACTGATTTTACTAGTTTACAATTGACCAGTTAAATGATGGACGCTAATCTGTCGGTCATTTTATTTGTCTGCCGGTTGCGATTTCATACCGATTGTGTAAAGTTGATAACCGCAATCAATACACATCATATCCCATTGCCAATAAGTTATATTTAATTTGGTTATTTGAATTCATCATATCATGTGATTGTACCACCTTAAACAATATTCATTATATTGTTCTGTGGCTTTTGGTCCATGTGGGAATATTATTCGCTCAATGCGAAATCGTTTTAGTTGAAGTCTAATTACAGAATTTAAATTATAGTACTTTAATTAAAGTTTGTCTGATAGCTTGGTAATTTACAATGCGTTGGTTGATTGGTTTTTACATATCTGTAGCAATTATCAATTGTAGTGTAATTTACAATGTCGTTTCAGGAATATACTAGAAAGTTTAAAGTTGTGTGCATATAAACAAGTTGTAATTAGAAGTATAGCAATAATTTACCGACTATAAAATTATTCGCAACAGCTCCCACTTTATAACATCAGAAGTAACATTTTGAGAAAACCGTCAGCAATTTAACTTTAATTGTAATTTTCAATGACAGCTAACAGACCGAGATCTATTTTACAGACTGGAAGGAAAGATAATCTTTCCAGTTTCGTCTTGTCGTCTTTAAAAATCGATCAATCTTCTCTGTAGGATTTGAAAAAGTGTAGGTAGGCGAGAAATTGGAACAAATTTAAAATTTTAAAATGAATATCACGTCTAGGAGTGCCAAATGCATCTTCCTAGTGTCCATATTTTATTCTTAACTCTCTGTCATTGCTCATACATACAGAATGTGTACTCTTGCTCTGGACTACTGTATGGGGCTATACTACTGTCAAGAGAAAGAGAGAGAGGCGTTTGCTCATTATATAAATATTTCTATTGCATAGGAATTGTCCTAGAAAGTTAAGTATTTTGAAAAAAAGGTGTCTGTTGACGCAGCAAAGAACAAATAGTAGTACTGAAGAATATGCTTTAACAACATTTTTTGCTATCAAACATCCACTACTGCTGTGAATATGAAGATAGACACTATTCTTTGTTGTATTTTTTAATAGCCAAACATCGAAAATTCACTTTACTACTTGTAGTATAATTAATCCTGTGGTTTTGTTATAAGCATGAAATTCATATAAGCATCACCGTTAAAATAAGACTAAGAGCGTTCTGAAGTTGAAAATGTTACTGCAAATCTTCGCTTAGATGATACATATTAAATTTAATCATTATGATGCTTACTAAACGATATATCAACTTAAAAAATATCGAGTACATTGAAAAAAAAAATGTATTTATATTACAGTATTAATAATAAAACAATCTGAAAATGACTAAATTTAGCGTGCAGTCAATTTTCATCAGCAAAAGTAATCAAGTAGAGATATCGAACAAGAAATGTGTCGTCAGTAATGCACGATTAAGTTTTGATTTGGAAAGTTCAATCCAACATCATACAACTTAATTTATTAACCATCAGCAATCAAATTAATACTGAAACCTAATAAAAAAAAGTTCAGTTGAAATATTTCACATAAACAGCATTACAATTTTGTTGGATTGTTAGTGTGGCGTTTAAAATGTTACTGATACATGGGTTCCCTTTAAACAAATTTAGGAGAAGAAATTACTCTCAATTGTTGGACCCCTCCAACTTATTTACTTACTGTACTTTGTTTACTTTGTTGTTGGGTTTAAAGCAAGTGATTATATGCCCCTCTGGATGTTCCTTTCCACGTTCTCCTATATGGGTTGAACTTCAGTGGATGGTTTGTCTAGTAACTCTCAATCTCTGATTTAAATTTATTAATAGTTGGTGCCATAACTGCTTTCTCTGGTAAGTCGTTCCAATCATTAATTGCACTGATAGAAAATGAAAACTGCCGGAATCTTGACTTCACTTTTTGTTTCTTTATTTTTATCGCAATACATTTAAAAACTTTAGACATAGAAGAATAATGCACGTCAGAATGGTTTATACTTCTACTCTATAGAACACTCTATTCTATTTAAACACGATTTATTCTAGTCATTCTAGTAAACCAGGACGGGAAAGATTCCTTTAGTTTTCTAAAGAAAATTAAACATTTTAATGGTTTCTGACCTTGATTTCACACGCAATGCGGCAAGTGGTAGACAATTAGACTCTAGATGTGAGCATGCGTACATCATTCCATGATGGATATCATGTAAATGGTGCCCATTATCTAGATAGAAATTCAAGGTCAGTCAGTCTTCGAGTTTGGCTTACTATTCTTACATAATTACTGGTAAAGGGCGCCAAGCCATAGCTGTATTGGTGACGATTTGACCTATATATTCTGTGTATAGCTCTGGTAGAACTCTGAGAATTGTTTAAACTGTAGAATTTGTGAACTTTTTGCGAAACCAGAAAATGTAACAAATATACAAAGGTACAAAACATTCTTTATGAAATGAACAATGATTGTATGTAAATTCATCTCTGAAAGTAAATTAGTGTACTCATGAAACAAATATATATGTAGATATTTCCTTCATGGTGTATTGTAGGCGTACATTACTTCCTTTTCATTTTCTATTCTTGTAATATAAAAATTGATTGCATTAAAGTACACATTGCTCTTGGTAAATTGATTTTCAAATGTCATGCGACTTATAAATGTAACGTTTATGATCAAAGTGCAGTAACCCATTGAATTAATTGAAAATCATTACATTTTATTTCTCATTTCTTGGTTTTGTTGAACAACTGGTATATATTCTAAAATTATAAATTTGATATTCTCAATTTTAAAATTTCTTTTTAGGATCATCTTTTTTAAAACTATTAATTGCCAATGATAATTGAACAATGTATGGTGTATTGAACTGGTGTACATTTTTTTGTTATTGTAATATCCATTTAGAACAGACATTCTAAAAAGTATTAGTAAAATAATTTGACACGGCCTAGTATAGCTTCAGAACTTGCTTAATTGGCCCATTGTGAAATTGAGCCAATATAAATCACAAGAAAATGCTGCCAAGATAGAGACTTAAAAGAATAATTGTACCTCTTCTCATCAGACTTCACCAGGCCATATACGCAGGTTGCTGAACATAACCCTTTAGGAGGTCTAGCATTGGTAATTAGTCGGGTAGTATATTTATCAGACTGACGCACTCGTGCATTCCGTCCAAGTTTCGCAACTGTCAAATTTTCCTACCTTCATTTGCTGTCCCAAAATAAAAGCTGACTTTGCTCTAAACAAAAGAAAGCAAAACTTTATTCCTCGCTACCTATCATTTTATGCATTATTTTATTTTTATTTTGACAATTTTAAAGAGAATATTTTAAGAAGATGCTTCATGTTTACCAATACTGTCTGTCTAATATTGATTCAGTCCACTTTATTTCAACTATTAAATTCTTTATCTATTATTCTTAGATGTTTAATAGCTAATTGAATAATAAAATAACCTTGAAATATGAAAGTTATATAGTGTTTTATTTGCAAAAATTATTTATTGTATAGTTGAACAGGTAATTTGATGTAATAAAAAAGGCATATTTAAACATAAATTATTTAAAAGTAGTTCATTTAGTACGTAATATACACACATTATTTATAGTCAGATAATAATTTAATTTTACAGGTTTCATTGTTCTTGTACGTGAGGTTTATTTGTGTTGCATATGTAGGCCGCATTGCAGAAAAAAAATAAATGATCACACATTGAAATTAAATGAATAAGACAGAATAAAATTAGTGTAGTTATTTGCAGTACATTATAATTAAATTAACGAAATTTGGTATTTATCAGAATAAAATAATAAAAACCGGTTTCTATTTTTTAATTAACCTACTATTATGCTCTCATCAAAACCTATTATGATCTAGTAACTAGTTTGTAACAATCATCAAAAAGAAATTTAAATTAATTCAAATAATAAATTTAATTAAATTGAGACGGCCACCATAGTTCATAAATATTCATGATAAATTTATGACAACGTAGAAGAAGCTGTGAAAAAAATTGAAAGTATGTCAATTTAGTTTTTTTTCCTTATTTGGCATACTAACGAAACAATACGTAATTATCATGTAAATGAAGCGTGTATTAAGTATACTATATTTTTAGCTATTAGTGTGAATATGTTAATGTTGATAAACTATAATAAAACTATATTTAATAACAATTTTGAAATTTCTGTTTACGTTATTGATACGTGGTATTTCTCTCCTCTCACTTCCATCTCATATCATTTAGTAAAACAAATTATACAATATAGATATGTAATAAATATAATCATTTCAGGTGATGCATATAAAAAATATGCTATTAACATGCATGTGTTATTAGTAACAAATCTTAGATAATGTAATACAAATGTATCAATAATTTTATCTTTTAATAATAATAGTGCATAATTCAATTTTGAATAATTTGGCTACCTACAGTACGCAGTGTATAATGTAATTAATATGTATTTTAAGCCTTTAGATGATAATATTCAAAAAATATAAAAACAAATCATTCAGTTTTAAGACCTACAGTACCCACAGTGTGATGGCATTAGGATTAATAATTTTAATAAATCATCAAAAATATTTAGAAGTTGCTATGCAATAAGATATATTTCTCAATTTTATTTATGTATTTTAAAGTAATACGGATCATGTTTCTATTTATACATTGGCAGTGAGAGTATATACATGCCGCATCAATTTGTATTATTTAAACCTGGTTCTATACTATAGATGATAGGTTTCAAGACCCACTGATTATGATTGCATCTGAGTTACGTTAAAATGACATAGATTATCTTTTATTACTCTGATGCTGTTTTATTTTATACGTTTAATGGTGAGATCAAAAACATGTGGAGTAATCGGGCTGTGTAAGTCGTGTATAGTGTATTCGTCTCACGTGTCTACTACGTATGTTGAATCTAGTTAAAAAGCTAGTTGGTTCATTTTAAGTTCTAATCTTTTGGTATAAAGTATTAGGAAAAGATAATGAATGTATTGTGGCCGTACTTTATCTGTGTACTTATAGTGATTTTACACATCAGAAATGTAAATTCCATAATTTTCTACTGTTACCATTTTATTTTATCATGTAATTTTTGCAAATGTTACCACTTATGGTATATCGGGCGTGGAACAACACTAAAATTTATACTAATACTATAGACCAAATAATAGTCGAGTAGGCACCCCAACTAAACAGCCATAGGTACACCTCTTGATCAGTACACCTCTTGATCAGTACACCAAAATAACTACAGTAATAAGACCAGAAACTAGACATCCCATCTGAATGATGAGGCAATGCAAGTGAAGTATTAGCACGTCTAAAAGTAATTACGATTGAGAATAATATTGTTCTTTAAACATATTCACTGAACTAATAGAAACTGACATGATAATTTCGGTCACTAGTAGTATTAAACAGCTATACCTTTTTTAATGGTGGCTTCAAGCAACTAAAACGGTCATACATAAGTTTCTATTATCCTATAAAAAGACAACCATTCATCTCATTATTGTTCTCTAACTATTATAATTCCAAATTTGTAACATTAAATAATAAGATGAATGAAATTAAATAATTAATTTTTATTATATTGTCTCTACATCAATTCTATTCATATATCATGAAAGCAATATTATGTTCAAAATGTTTTTATCAATGTAATCTTATAATGCAATATACCATTTTATTATTATTATACCTAATCTCAATTTTTAATACTGAATATCAATCTTTCACTGTATACATATTTGTTTTATCATATTTAGATTTCAACACAATATCAAAATATTTTCTATAATCTTTTTACATCAGACTGTGCAATATCACTTATATATATTTATTGATAGATAGATAATATAACCTGTATCATATTGTTGATCATTGCAATAAAAGTGGGTTACCCCCACAAAAGAGAGAAAAAAAAAATTCTATTCATATTGTTTCAACCTTCCCTGAGTATTACAATTTGAACATTAGGCTTTTTACTGTTCTTACATTAAATGAGGGAGTTTTCTCAAACTCGCATTCTAATCTTGCTAACATGTCGACAAATATTTGCTGTAAATAGTAGTGTATTGTGTTTCTTATTTGTATTTGTACACTATTTGTGTATTCGTTTGTATTGTCAACTGAATGAATGAACTATATCTTATCAAATTGTTTGTATACTTGTGCACTATCCCTTCATTTGTATGTGTACTTACTCTTGTTTATAATTGTGCAATTTTAAAACAAACCTACGCATTTCACTTTTACATTTTCTACTCGGCTTGAATTTTTAGCTGTAAATGATATTCCTGCTGCTTTCGAAAGTTAAATTATCATCATTCGTTTAATGCCTCCTGACCTAACCTACATTGTCTAAGATTACCTAAAGAAATTTTATTTAGATTTTCTCAATGTGGTTTTTTTCTATTGCTATTTTCTATTATTTTTATATATTTTTTTCTATAGTGCATGTTGTCTTACGAAATATATCAAACTTGAAATAATGATAAAAGAAATGATATATTGAAGAAAGATAAAGGTCTGAAAGAGACAGGTACATATTACCAGACGGAGAATTCCATTTTTTTTTTCTCATTCTGACCTCAAACAAATTTGCTCTGTGCCATTCTTGAGGAAGTGGCTTTCGGTATGGTCAACGGTGCATTTTATTTATTATTTTCTATTGTCATGGTTAACCATGCATCTAATGTAGAGTTAGTCAGTCAACCACATGTCTAGTTCTCTGTGCCAATAGACAGAACAAAGGCACACAGTTTACTGTGTCAATAGAATTCTTTGAATTACACATACAGTTGACTGTACCGATAGCCTCATCATTGTTCCATACTATATGCCATTCAAATTCATGTGGAGACTGATCTTTTATGTTTGAGGATCACAAAGTCTGAAATGTCCTTTTAAATTAATTTTAGGTTTCATGAATCCACTTAATCCTTGAATGAGCGTTCGGCCTAATTTATAGTAAAATAGCAATAATATGAAAAATACATAATTTTAAATATGGTCATATTTTCTATAGACCTATCAGAAAACACATATTCATAAATTGGAAAAACGTTGATTTATAAAATATAAACATTTTGAACATTCAACTAAGCATGGAATTTGGTGTCGCTTTAATGTTGGTGAAACATAGTACTCAATCATTCCTGGCATGTACCATTACTCTTTGTTAGAAACATTCGGTAATTTAAAGAAAATATTAACAGCTAAAATATCGTGTCGTCAGTTGCAATCATTTGCGGATAATCTTAACGGGAAAATTCACGCTTTAATGGATTTTTTTTAATGATTTGTATTTTGAATATAAAGTACACATTTGTCCAGTCATTATTTATCGGATTTATTTTGGATTCGTCCCACTTTTATTGTTGTGTGTTTGATATTTTAGAAAATGTTCATTGTTGTGTCATTACTAGCGTCATTACTGGAGGGAATAGATAAATTTTTTTGTGAAAATCAAACTGACAACCAATCACTGTTTTAAATTTTATGATACATTCGGTTAATATATTTTCACTACTGATGACTTTATGAAAAAATGGTCCAACTAGATGCACGGTCAGCAGTTGGAGGCCAGCTCCATTACCTGATAGGTGTGCTCAATTGATTTCTTCTTTTTGTATCTTTGAGGTGAGAGAGTGCTATTATTGGTTTATCCAGGTAAGCGGCACTCATTCATAGACTGCCAGCGCCACTGTTGTGTAATTTTGTGAATACAAAAGATATGGAACATTAAATTCCCCTTTAATTCAATTTTAGAATTTGTTTGTTTTCTAAATTGTCATTTTCAAATGGTTTCTGGTTTTGTTTTTAAGGATTTAAAACCATTACATTATTCATTTACCGCCATTTATTCATTAATATTTAAATGTAATCCAGTAAAAAAACAATTTCTATTTCTGGACAACATTATTCTCATCTATTGCCTCACTCAACCTTTGGAAATGTCATGTTCAAGAAACTTATTACATTCTCGCCGATGTTAATTGTTTTCTTGAAGTTTCCAGTGCTGAAGGTCAATGGCATCATCTGATTAAATAATGAATAATTAATTTCAATTAAACGTCTAATGAATATCTGATTTAATTAGTGACAGTTTATTTTTCTTAAATTACCATTTCTTAAATTACCATAATTCAATAAATATTGAAGATTAACTGAAAGTGAAATTGATCTGTCTTGTTAGAGATCGTTAAGTCATTTCTGGCTGTCAGGTGTTTTCCTCAGTTTCCCTGATTTGTTGGGATTTACCTTGACACAAACAAATTTCAGGTTTTACGAGTTCCTCTTTCTTTAATAAATAAAAATAAGTCGGAGATTATACAATTATACTTTACACCAAAGAAAAATGCACTAACTTTTTATGAGAATTATCTTTATGTGTTCAAATCTAATTATTATTTATGACATTATTATACACGTTTGCGGTGAATTGTGCTCCCTGTGAACAACCTAGTAAAATTAATTAATAATGTCTGAAAACTTTAACACACTAACTCGGTTAGAAACACTAGTTTCTTTTTAAAAAAAAAAGCTTTTAATTCTTTTTCCCAACTGAAGTGCAGTACAGTTATTTAATTTAGGTTATTAGTCATATGACCGAATTTCATCCTAGAATTCTATTAATATCAAACGCAAAATCTACTATACTATATAAATCAAAGAATCACAATTACCGATGTAAAAGCCTAACGATGTTCTAGTTAACGAAAAGGTTATCCATTTAAATTGTATGTCCACATTGCAACAGAGGACATTTCTAGCATGTCGCTAATTGTTTTATATTAATAGTAATTTGTTATAGTATTAAGTGCAATGCTCAAACTTAAATGAGTGTCCTCGGCACAATTTCTGTACGAGGTTAACATTTTTCATTCCAACCAAAATATACCTCTGTGTGTGTAAATATTGAAATGAATGTAAAAGCTCTGTCTACACTATCAAACTTTATGTGGCAACAAAATGTGATGTGCCCATAGACATGATGATGTCATATCACTACCATATTTGGGCATATCACTACCATATTTTGGCATATCACTACCATATTTGGGCACATTTTTGTTGTCAAACTAGTTTGATAGTGTAGACAGAGCTTTAGGAAACTGTTTTAAACTACACCCGGTACTGTATCTCCACATGGCATTATTTTTCCAGTATTATAGGAGAGGACCTTAACATAATACAGTCACTGTATACAGAAATCATAGAAGCAATACCGAGAATTGGCTAACTCTTGTACCAGAAACTTTCAACTTAATACTCAAGAGTATCACTTTGCCATATTAAATTATTATGAGTCATAATACATCCTTTGTTTGTATTAAAAGAGAAGAAATAATTAAATATGAATTACACATGACATTGTTCAGTACATTTATACTCTATTCTTTTTAAAGGCACACATAAAATCTTAATGTTTCAGTTTATTTTCATGCATAACACAAACATGCAAGATATTCTCACTGTGTATTCTACTAAAATTGGTTAGTTGTAGTAAAAATAAATGTCGCTTCTCAAATTATGCCTCGTGGTGCTATAATTCAGCTAAATACAATAATGCGTAAAAACTTGGGCACCCACATTTTTTAAAGTATAAATAGTTTAATATTAAACTTGCGTGCAAAAATACACATTTTGTTTTATTATGTCGTATACTCATGAATTATGTTTAATTGTTTTCATTATTGTTTTACTGTCTTTGAAACATGACCTACATTTTGGATATGGATCATGACGCGTTTGCGGCACCTGGCTAAACTGATAACGAGACCTGTCGGCGGCGTTGTTATGTTTGCAAATTCGCCTGACTTAGAATAGAACAACTCAAGTTATATATCATTTTTACTATCTTTAAAACATTGCTTATGATAGAAGGTAATTTGCAAAACTTGAGTGAGTTTTATTATGAAAAAGAATGCAGCTAGTAAAATTCTATTCTTACTTGTACAATATATTACAACATGTCTTGATATTTTGTGTGGCCCATTTATGATCATATAAACTCTAAATAAAGATTGAGAGTATGAGGGACATCCAAGTCAATACAATCTAAGAACATGCTTTACCTCAGTAACCCAATAATAATTCTGATTCTCATACAATAAATCAAATACAATTGAATTAATTGTACTGAAAAGGTATTTATATAAAATGATGGTAAACTGTGTGTTTAGCCAGGCAGCCCTAAACCAGCAGAATTCGTAACAATGAAGATTTATATTCACAATACAATAGGAATGTTTACAAAGGCTCCGTTACTCCAAAGTCAAAAGTTAAATACTTTTGTATTATGAAAGATTAAATAATAAACACTGATTTATAATAAGATTGTTATTTTAGTGGAATTTATGAGAAAGTTAATACAATGAATGAATTGTCAATTGTCAATCTGTAGTACTGTGTGATCAGCATGGAGGAATTACCTCCATAGTGCAACCACCATAGAGGAATTACCTCCATAGTGCAAGAATTACCTCCATAGTGCAACCACCATAGAGGAATTACCTCCATAGTGCAACCACCATAGAGGAATTACCTCCATAGTGCAACCACCATAGAGGAATTACCTCCATAGTGCAACCACCATAGAGGAATTACCTCCATAGTGCAACCACCATAGAGGAATTACCTCCATAGTGCAATCACCATAGAGGAATTACCTCCATAGTGCAACCACCATAGAGGAATTACCTCCATAGTGCAACCACCATAGAGGAATTACCTCCATAGTGCAACCACCATAGAGGAATTACCTCCATAGTGCAACCACCATAGAGGAATTACCTCCATAGTGCAACCACCATAGAGGAATTACCTCCATAGTGCAACCACCATAGAGGAATTACCTCCATAGTGCAATCACCATAGAGGAATTACCTCCATAGTGCAATCACCATAGAGGAATTACCTCCATAGTGCAACCACCATAGAGGAATTACCTCCATAGTGCAACCACTATAGAGGAATTACCTCCATAGTGCAACCAACATAGAGGAATTACCTCCATAGTGCAACCACCATAGAGGAATTACCTCCATAGTGCAACCATCATAGAGGAATTTCCTCCATAGTGCAACCACTATAGAGGAATTACCTCCATAGTGCAAGAATTACCTCCATAGTGCAACCACCATAGAGGAATTACCTCCATAGTGCAACCATGAAGTGGTCCAAATGGAGAAGTTCTTCTATTATGCAACCATGTTTAAACATTTTTGTAAAAAATTGATTGACACAATATAGATTGTTAGGATGGTGATATCAATGTATTATATTGTGTAGATCCATCTCGTCTCTTCTGACAAATCATTGCGATCTGTTTCCCTGTTTCTACACTAAGCCCTACTGTGGAAGCTCCTTTTGTTACCTCCTCTTTTTGTAACAAAGTCTCACCTTCTGTCAAACTCTCTCCCACTTTTGATTCATTTAAAATTAATTTAAAAACTTATTTCTTTAGCAAATTTCAGGATACAATGCGCATTTGATCATCTTTTTGTAATTGGTGTTCTATAAATATTTGATTGATTGATAGTTCTGGTGGTAGAAAATTTTCTTAGACTTACAACAACCCAATGCATATTTAGGAAAGAATAAGGGTTACCTCAATGTTCACAGCCTCTTATCGTTTATCATTGCATTGGGCTAACAACCCTACCAATTGAATCACTTTGTTATGGAAACTACATACAGACTCTAAGCATCACAAAAGACATCATTACTTGGTGTACTTAAATGATTAGTTTGATGATTGCGTCCATCTGATCCTTCTGTAATCTGTGAATGCAGAGAATTTTAGCGATACAGTTGTTCTAATAAAAACAGAATGTTTTTCAAAAATATGGATTAATATTAAAATCTTTTGATTATTATGGTAAGCTCTTTTAAAATAATAGATTTTGCATTGACCAATTGGAGCTTTTGCATTTGAAACATAAACACAATTGATTGTGAATGAATGCATAGGATTTAGAACTACAGTAGTGATGATGTAGTCACAAGAAATAAAGTGGTGCGGTTTTCACAAGAAAATGGAACAATCTCTGTTCAAGCCACTGGGTTATCAAAGGCCTCTGTGAAAAAGTGGTCAGGTTGAAACCTTACCAACCGTACTGATGGCTACGGCCCTGTACAAGCAGGTTTGGCTTGAGGAATAGAGTATAGTTCAGTATGGCTATTATAATACAGATAGTTATATAATAGTTAGATAGTAAAGGTTAAAAATCTCAGTAGACTGATGATTTCTATGCATGAATCTATCCAAATAAATTAATCAATTTTAATAATTTCTTTCTTGCTGATTCATTTTACACTTGTTTATTTATCAAAATAAATTTGTCACATTTCTGCATCATTAAGACAAAACTGAATTTACCGTAAAATTGTGATATGTCTGCATGCTATGGTTAATGAAGATCAAATATTAATGTTGATCTGAACATTTTTTTTCTCAACAAGTTAAATTAATATTATAAAAGAATAAACCACAATGTTAAAATCAATAGATACTTGGACCATCTTAGCTTAAGGCAAAGATAAATATAAAAAAATATTATGAATTAAAATTTAAAAAAAGTCTCTTTGCATTTTCAGACAATTCCATAAAAAATATAAAATTGATTTAAAAAAAAGTTGATTAACATTAAAAATACTGATTATACTGATTACTGAACATAATCAAGATGTATTTGTTAATTACAGTTAATTACTTCTAGAATCTAAATAAATTGTTTGATTTGCTATTATTGTTTTGTCTTGCAGGTTGCTGGCGTTGTTGGTAGAGCGGATATATTGGCGTGTTTATTTTTCTTATTAACTATATTCCTCTATGTTCGGTAATAATCTTTTTATTTTCAATATCTGATTAATAATAAGGACTACTTCCATGGTTTAAATACTAAAGTAGGAGAGAGAGCTACTTTAAGTAACTCTTGCAATAATTGTAAATATTATTCTCAATTCATACCACTAGACCACCTCAGCTCAGGTTAGATTCGACCTACAGTTATCTGTTGAGTCCCAACAATTTGGGTTTTTTTTCACATGTTCTCAATGTACCAAGTACAGTACCATATTTAATACCAGAGTAGGGAAAATGTTTTTCATTTTCTCAATTTTTATACATGTTTTGACTGTTAAATGTTGAAATTAACAAATAAATAACAAATAAGATTTTTTTACTGAACACACAGTTATAACTTTATCAAATAATATATAGAATCAACTTCCACGCTTAACCCACTTTACTTGACATAAATAAGTTTTACAAAGTATCTGTAATAACTTAGACAAATTATATCATAAAGTATCATAAATTTTACTAAATGGTACAACTCAATTTTGTAACAAATTTACACATGCCAAATAATTTATTTTAAATGAATGACACACAAACTAGTTGCTGCTATAAATCTCGCTTTTATTGAATAGACTAAGCTAAAAATAATCAATCTTAAAATTTAAATTTAAGAAAGGTTTCTGCTCTGAAAATGTCCTTAATTTAAAAGTCTGAAATTTCAGCCATATTATATTGAAGGATGGATGCGGAGGGGTTACCCCCTAAATATGCCTAGTTTTAGAAGATGTTTTGGCTAGAATAAGTAAAACATATTATTTACATCAAACTAATTTAAGATGGAATTTCAATTGATATCATACTTCAATCGATCAAATCATAAAACGAAATAAGCATGAAAGTCTTTTGGAACAACTAGACAAAAAGCCTAGTTTATTCCAAGTAAATACAACATTGTTGGATAATATTGGTTTGTTCAATTAGGCTCAATTTCGTGGTGTAATTCTACTCATAGTAAAGATACATTGGTTGTTGAAACATATACCTTGATCGTAAACAAGTACGCCTTACAATGTGACACAGTCTGTGTAGATGTTGACATCTAACGTCCTGGTTTCATGTGTCGTACTTATAGCCGACTAGAATTAAATTAGTATTGATGGCGTATGTTATGTGGGATTAAGTTTCCAAACATCAGTGGTTTTGAAATCAACCCGCTGTGTTTTATTACAAATGTCGATAGCTAGATTACCTACAGTATGCTTTGATGCGATTATTCAAACATCTTTTAGACATCAAAATGTACAGTTTTATATGTTCTCAAATATAACTGACCTGTAAATGTTTGTTTAATGCATCATGTTCCCCCTTCTTTCAGACAATCATTCATTAATAGAATTCTAGATTATTTAATACACATACTAATATTAATTAAAATAACCTCATATCTCAAATGTAATTTAAATTATTTTTTTTTAAACTGAAAAAACAAAGCTAACCACAACTAAATTACGACATTAAATTAAAAATAATAATTTCATTATTTTAAAATCGTTGCTGTACAAATCATACAAAGTTATCTTTCTTTCTTAGGAGCGTGTCCACAGATGAAATACCAAGTGGGTTTCCCACCACAACAAGACCAGGATTGTTCCTTGTAGCAATCTTCCTTGGGGCCACGAGTATGCTGATCAAAGAACATGGCGTTACGTGTCTTCTCGTCGTCGTAGCGTACGACGTGATTGTTCTGTGTAACAAAGGCATCGCAAGGTGAACATAAATACTTTATCGAACCGTAAACTTGATTTGTTTTTACACTATAAATTTGATTTGACATTAAATTTTAATGAAATATGTCTCAAGATATTTGATTTCTTTATAGAATGATATTTATTTTCTGAAAATAAACTTGAGGAAATGTATAAGTAATATCTTGTCTTCTTCCATTCTCTCCAGAGATGTAGCTTGATATATTTTGTAATTTACTAGAACCAATTTTTGTTGTTGACTACTCTTGCACATAGAGAATCCTTATCAATGCTGTATCAATTTTATGGAAACCAGCCTTAAATTACTATTCTATATCCACGATAAAACTTTCAATTTTGTTAATGTATAGCCTTCTTAGCAAGTGCTGTAGTATTAATAAATACCCAGCTGCTTGTTCGATATATTAGGCTGAAAAACATCATAATCATGAGGCTTTCCAACATCAATATATTTTTAATAATAACTGATGTTGATAAATGTCCATGGCATTTAACTGAATGTTAATTGAGCGGGCTATCAAAATATAAATGAATGAAATGAAGATGCTGTCGGCGGAAATTTATTTGTTGGAAAATGTTCCAGTGATTGGTAAGTGCTCTGAGAAATCTACTAACCGATTAAACAATAGTACGTTGCACTATAATTTAAACAAAACACATTTGTTGTTTTATTGTTATTGCAGAATTGTGCAGACTCGAAGAATTACGATGGATTGTGCACCGCTGTTGAAAAGAGGAGCTACATGTTTTATCACTGTGAGATATTTATTTTGTTTGCATTTAGATAAACATTAAATAAAACGAAATTAAGCATTATGTTCTTTAAAGTATGAACAGTTGGTCAGCATACAAAGGCAGCCAGTTTAATTAGTACTGTTCATTTAAAATATAAATGAAATCTTACATAAGTCACGCATCCGCTCAACAAACCATTCACTCTGAAGATCAAATCTCATTTGCAATATCCACCTTCCTCAATATTCTTCTTAAATTTCATAAATCAATGTTTATCTTCAATTATGGCTACTAACTTTACAATTACAACGAGCGTCAATAATCAACTCAGTCTTAAAATCTAAGCACCTTAGGCTTCTCGAAAAGCTGTGATGTCATGTCGATCGTATCGTATGCAAGTCTTAACAACATCATGTTTAATCCAACTTTATCCACTTTCGATTATCCTAATTATAGCCTAAATCTTTTAAGATTAGATCAATACTTATTTCTAGTACCTTGATCCCCTAGTATTCCAATTTTCTCACCATACTTTCGCAATTCTCAAATACGATCATGCATGACATTAAAACATGATTTTATTCTCACCTTCTGAGATTACAATTCTTTTCGCAATCAATTTAATTCTCATATGACGTTAGGTATGCATTCTTTATCGCTTGCATGCTTTTTGAAATGGAATTAGAAAGGTGTTTCTTAAGTAAGTAATCTGTTAAAATAATAATCCATATACATTTTTGCGGAGATTTTTAAGACAGAAAATAAATTATTTACGAAACGAATCAACTATGATTAAAAATACAAAATAGTTATTTATCATAGAATAAAATGAGATAGTAATGTGAAACAAATGATAAAACAGTCTCAAGAAAGTGATTTTCTTATTACTTTATAATGATTCTATTTAAAAAATATATATATACACTGTAGGAGTAGCAGTTCTTCCTACTAAAAATTCTAATCAAAGTATTTCATACTCCCCATTATTTTTAATCATGATTTTTTGTTTTCATAGAAGAATATACTTTAAATAGACCAGTCAAAAATGTTTTTTCCCCTGTTTTTTTCAAAATTTGTTGTTGTTTTTAGTTTCAAGGTTAGTAATTTCATGGTTTTTCACAAGCGCCTTGAGCACTTTGTGGATATGTGCGCTTTATAAATCTTATTATCTTATCTTAACTCTGTCTTTCCTGATATCATCACTGTGTGATATACAGTATACAAACAATCAATGTTTATGAGTTGAATAGTGAGAATATTTTTATGAGTTGAATATAACGGTCATGATTGAAATAATGAACATTTTCTTTCAATTCAACAAACCTAACAATCCATTATTTCTTTTATAACCTACTGTACTAAAGTAAACTTTACTCAATGTATTCACTGCTTCCATCTTATATATTTATAAGCATTGCATCATAGATATTATAATTTATATATTTGCATTCTGCATTCTTATAAATGCACACAAACAAACCTAGAGACAGAGAATCAAAAGTAGTAGTTTAATTCAACACTTTAATGAAATTCAAAAAGTGGATGCTATTCAAATTTGTGAGTTAATACAAATTTATTTAATCTATAGAAGAGTCAATGAAATCACTTTGTGTAATGCCGAGAGATTCAGAAACAAAGAAAATAATGAATAAAGAAAGCGGCATTAAATCAGTTCTTAGAATAATAATATTCGAAAAATAAACATCCTAAATCAACAAACCAAATTTAATGATGATTTTCTCTGTTTTTACAATTGTCCCCTTGAAAAAAATAATTTGTAACTTTTTTTTTTGTTGAATATTTTTTTAATGTCACATAATAATTAATATCCGCTTTGAACAAAAATTAGTTGCCAGCCAATGGGTTCTTGGTTGAAATCGACCATTTATTTTGTCATTTTATAAGTGAAAACATAATTTGTTGTTTTTTTTCTTCTACTAAAGTGATTAACTTAACTATAAAAATAAACTATTCAAAATCTGATTTAATTAATCTTTATGTTTCATGTTTTTGGAGACAATACATCTTTAATAAACAAAATATTATAAAAAACAATATCACTTTTAAAAGTATCATCAATTTTTCTATTAAAAACCAGCTCATATTATTTCAATGACTCATAAACAATGGGAATTACTCTCATTCATAAAGACGTATCTGCAATTATCTATTTTCTATCTCTACAGTTATGTTCTTTGTTCATGTTTCGTATTTGGATGATGAAAGGGGAATTACCGCCGTTTTCAGATCAAGACAATCCGGCTTCATACGCGACACATTGTTCCACGAGGTAAATGATGAATGTGATTTCAACGTATAATGTGTGTATCAAATTCCTTAGAAAAATATTGTGTTTAGTAGAGTTGTATAGATTGAATAGTAGAAAGCAAATGTCAGGTCTAAAAACATAAGTTCAAAGGTAGATTTGAAATATAAATGATCTTACCAACTGTAGCTCTCAAGTGGTTAATATGTTAGGTACACATATCAGAGCTTTTGGTTCCAAATCCTGTCAGATGTCAATTTTTTTCTGACAAAACAAATCTCCACTCTCAGATTTGTTGTACTACTGTATTGTTGTATTGTCTTGTGAATGTATTTTCACCTTTATATCAGGACTCTGAACAAATTATCTACAGTATTAAATTAAGATAATAGTAAATAATATTAGGACCTCATAAAATTAAAAATAACAGCATATAAGATTAAATACATAAATGCAGTGATTATGACACTTTTGTAGTAAGCTCATTTTACAGTGCATCGTTAAATAATAGTATATATGCACAGTTAATTTTTAAAGCATTGTTCACAACAGTTTTAAATACAATTTATACATTAATTTTTTTATGTGGCATTTGATTTATTCGTTTTTTCCTTTTTGAAAACCAGTGACAAAAAAAAAAATATTGGACTATTTTTAGACTATGATAATGTAATGATTTGTTGATCGACAATTCAATTATTTATTCATTCAAGAAAAACAGATTCTTGTTTTTACAAAAAGAACTCATTACACAGCTTTCATCGTATTTGTATGTCGTCGTCAAGTTAGTCTCGTCTTATTAACAAAATGAAATCGCCCTGTGGGTAAATTAAGGCTAACAATTGTCATACAGCTGATACTTTGGATTCCGTTACGAGTCGTTAACAACGAGCAAACCACACTACCGAAACATTTGTAAGGAGTCATTACAACTATATAGATATAGTCTTTTTAGAGTTCTCTCAACAGTAACAACTACGTTTAATACACCCTGGGGAAATATTATACTTTTAGCTTTTGTTGTTAATTGAATCTTTATACAGATTTGCTTCTTCGTTATTTCTTGTGTTTTCGGCCAGATTTAGAAAATTAGACCCTGAGGCTGTTTGGTAAATGTATTCATTTGTAATATAGATATGTTGTCTCGTATTTGTTGTTTATATTTGTAATATTTTCTGGCAAAATTATGTGGTATTAATGCGTATTGTATTTTAATAATTATATTTGTTATAACAACCTGGGAACTGCCATGCATCAGTAACATTTTGTCATAATAATTATTATACATATTTAAATATATGATCGAAACGTTGAGAAACTCAGCAGTTCTTTTCAGAATTAATACACGTGGTGTACCGCAAACTTTATATCAACATTTGATTTCACCATGCAAACCTTCAATATATAACAATATATAATTATTATACAATTGATAAAAAAATACAATTTTATTTGTCATATAGAATTGATAATGCAGATATTAATATGTATTTTTTATTAATCTTTATATTGTTTTGATATTACATGACTAAAAAGTTAAAAGGACTTCCGTTTTGAGTCATTTAACCTTCATAAAGATGCAAATAAACTTAAATTAGTTTTCCATTGGGAGAGAGGGGTAATACTGTAAAGCCTACCATTAATTCCGTCTACTTTCACAACAGAATCAGATAATTTAAATCTTGTATTAACTGAACTATAATATGCTCTATTAAACAAATCCAGACCACTTTTATTTAAATATAAATATTAAAACTAGAAAATGACAATCTTTGGGAGGTATGTATTTAATTTTGATTAATTAATTAATTTATTTTTTAACACTTAATACTCAATACTGTAATACTTTAAAATATTCAATTTAAACCAATAAGGGTACTATTGAAAAGGAACTGACCACCCTACTACATAATAAACAGGCTTAAATGTAATGGACTCTAACAGCTCATTCCTCTATGTTCAGAATGAATACAGGACTCATCTTTACCTTTAATAATAGTGCTAGATATATAGGCCTAAATACCTAACACACTGTTTAACAATTTTTTTCCCCTCAGATTTTTGACTTTTTCATACCTGTGTGTGTTCAATGTGTGGCTACTATTATGTCCCCTCATTTTATCATATGATTGGCAGATGGCTAGTATACCGCTGGTTGAGAGCGTTCTTGATATACGTAATCTAGCTACGTTACTTTTCTTTGTGATTCTGGTGGGATTAACAGTGTATGCAATTTTTATAGCAAAAGTAAGTATACATTTTGAGACATTTAATACATACTATCTGTTCTCAAATTTGAACCATTCAATTCAATTCAAAGTGACATTTATTTACTTCAAGAAAAACAGTTAACAAAATGTAGGTAAAAAAATAAAAGATAAAAGCTCAAAAAAAGCAAAATGCTTGTGGAAGACATGCCTATAGACAAAGATGATATTTAAACAGGCAGATAAAAAAAAAAAAAAAAATATCATATACATAACGTAGGTATACAGTGGTTTAATGTTAGGATATCAGCATATTAATTAAGCAGATGATTTCAGGTTAAAATCAGAAAAAACCACAGAAAACTATGCATATAAAAACCCTATTATAGGGACATCTGCAAGTATCCCCTTAATACTGCAGTGTTAGTACATAAATCACCCCTTGTTTGTTTCACGAGGAAATTTTCCTTTAATACAGATATCCCAATGGAGTGTTCTACTGTAGTAATAAAATAAGTAGGGACAAAAATTGTAGGCTAAATTTTAGTGATAATTATTTCAATACTTCAATCGGAAACGTTCCCATATCACACTACCTGATTCGGATTGTATATCATTCAATTTCTGAAATGAATATTACCTTTCAAATTGGCTAGAATATACTTGATGAATATTTCCTAATGTACAAAATGTGAATTCAAGATTCAAGACTCATCTTGAATTTATAAAAACATTGATGGCAATTTCTATTTTATTTAGAAATAGAAAGTGACGTTCTAAAGTAAAATGCAAAAAACCTGAAAAATGTGCATGTACATTTGTTGTTTAGTCATTTATGAGGTATGCTTTAGGAATATTGTGAAGAATGTAGTGAGAAAGACATTTAAATGCTGAACACACATAAAAACACACCTGAAAATACATAAATTGAAAAATATCATTACTATGATATTCATAGTAGACAAATATGTATAGTACAGTATATAAATCCAAAGGCAAATTACTGAAAAAAATTACAATTCTGTGGGTGGATCTCAATGGAGATACAAATAAAGTAAGCAAAAAGCTGTAAAAGCGATAAAGCAAAACATCCAGATTAAAAATGAAGTGATTTTGGTCAACACTAGCCTTTCTTCAGAGCAAATATATTATATATATATATATATTTATATACATTTTTAGGCATAAAGAAACTCTAAATCAGCCAGCAATATACATGAAATTAATTTTTTAACGTTTAAGATGAGGAATTCTGTGAGAATGGGAAAATATCGCAAGATTTTAACCCTGAAACCATAGGTAGACAATCTGGCGATTTAGTAGGGTTCCTTTATGAACTAATTGAGAAATTTAGTAATAGTAGTGGAGTAGCAGCAATAGCTGAACAACATTACTACAGTATTTTGAAAACAATTTATCAAATCTATCATAATAATATATGATTTTCAGCTTATTAGTTTGCGCTGTAAACAAGAGGTCAGTTTGAATCTGGTCAATGGAAATTTTATGATGCCGAGTTTAATTTTGCATATTCTTAATATGTACCTTGTTATTACCTTTATCGATCTATGAATATATCATATCTATTCATGTTTTCAATCTACCATAATATTTTTATAAATTGTTTGTAACTTAGCAATATTAATAACATCTTTGCATTGAAACTTACGGTTCAAGGACAATATAAAAAAAACATGCCAGAAAAAAATGTATTGATTATTAATATCATCTAATAATTTAAAATACAAAACAAATATTCATTCCTACATCATCATATCATACACCATATATTTTTGGAAATGATTTGTGGTAAGATTTAACTAAAAAATTGGATCATCTGTCATCTAAAGATGACATATAGTGAGAAAATCTTTTAAAAATGCATGTTACTACAAGTGTTAGTGATGCCATAATAAAAGGCGATTATGGAATTTTTAATTTTTAAAAGGAAGTGTATTTTTTTCTTTTTCACACCGACTAGAAACTACTAGAGTGTGAATTGTATGCATTGATGTTGAAAAAGCAATTAGAACAGTCAGACGGCAAATGTGTTAAGAACACGTTTTAATAAGCTAGCCAAAAGCTACGTTTAAAGTGGTCACATGACTTGAAACATCATCACTCTCCGAACAGATATCATTGATCTGTTTAAAATGATGCCGAAAGTTTTTGATTTGAAATTAGACAGTTTTAAAAGTATAGATATTTTGTTCCATTTGAGTCTCAGACAAACTTATATCTACAGTATATCTAAACCATTTCAGTACTAGTGTGTGGGGTGCAGCAACAAATGTAGTCCACTTTTGGCTAGCCAATGTAGAGTATCCAAGGGGAATCCGTTCTGTTGGTATGGTATGGTACTTTGCAAACTATACAACTGTCACCTTATACACAATGACGGTATCCAATACACACCAAAGATATGCTAAATGTGACTGTACTTAACTAGCGTAGAACATCGATATTTGTTGCCATGGTGATGGCATTTTGTACGTGGAAGATGATACAAACATCTGCTTGAGGGACTGAAACTCTATGAGTGGACCGTAATGTAGTCCAAAGTCTAAGCTAAAACAATGTAATCTGCCGAAAGTCAAACACTAAATGCCATACAAGGAGCTGTAAAGACTTAACCTCAAGTGTTTGACTGTCACTCTATGTTTTGTATGATATTGTTTTAGGTAATAATGCATTAGGTTTGATTAAAGAAAGACATGAATGTAAAAGGTTTACTAAAAATACATTATGATCAAGGAGTTTATATGACTTGATGGTAAGATCCATGTAGTTGCTAAATAATTGGGAAAACAGAATTTTATTTTTTGAATATTCAATTTTTTTTTACTCTTCTTATGCAGATACATCTATTATTTTTTTCTTACAAGTTATTTTCTTTGAACTTTGACCTCTTAATGTTTACCATTAATGACTGAAAAAGGCAATATATTTGGAATAATCTATTAGATCTGTTACTTCAAATAAAGACAAAAGATATATATTTTGCAGAATAGATTTGCTGTCAAACTAATAATATAACAGGAACATGGGACCTATAAAAGAAAATATATTATTCTTTTTTATTATATTTATTCTTATCCTGAAGCACAGTTTCAGTAAAAAAAAAAGCACTGTGATCTAACGATATCATTAGAATATAATAATAATAAATTTATTAAGCGCCTAATGTTGAGAAACACGTAATCATACTCCCAAACAAAAAACATAACACACAATACACTACAGTACTAACTATAATACATACTTTTTCTCTTAGTTTTTCTCAACGTTCTGTTTTAATGGGTCTGTGCATATTACCCCAGTCATTTTTGGACCAAACACATATGGAAACATACTCCCAAACAACAAACATAACACACAATATATACTAATACATTTTTTGTTTCTTAGGGTGTTTCTCAACGTGCTGTTTTAATGGGTTTAGTAGTACTTGCGATTCCGTTTCTGCCAGCATCCAATTTATTTTTTAGAGTTGGATTTGTAATAGCAGAAAGGATTCTATATATACCAAGGTAAGAACGTAGGTGCTGCCAGAGATATTTGAAGTTACAAACAATCTCCTTTATTATTATTATTATTATTTGCTATTTTTAAGCATACAGTAATTGAACATCAAATTAAGATTGTTTATTAGTATTTATATTTCAGTATAATGCATTGTAGTTAAGATTTTTGTTTGTGAACTTTTTGTTTTTATACACGGCCTTGCAGATAAACAACTGCTAGTTGAGCAAAGTTTCCGTGTTTAAATAAAGCATATTATTATTATTTATATCTGCTTAGCCTGTTTATCAGACCGTAGAGGAGTTAATTCTAATTAGTATAACCTCATTACTTATTAAAACATATGAACTTTTCTGAAATTATCACCATTGTATAATTATCGCAATCAAGTGAGTTAAAAGTAAAAAAATGGATAGAATTCATTTCACTGATATCCGCAAAACATCCGTAAGGAGTGGATTTAATTCCATCAAGCTACATTATGAAAACACCTAGCATATCCCAAGGGGATAAGAGTGTTGATGTCTTCTGGATTCATATGAACAGAGCAGCCTATCTAAACTAAGTATCATATCAGCCTTAAAGATGTGTTTATACTAGGATTTTATATTATAGATAAATCAAATTTGTTTCTGTAAAATGTCAAAGATATTTAAACAGATTTTATTACTTAATTTGTTTTCAGGTTTATATTCTAATAACACTGTGTCGTTTATGTTATAAATATTGTGAACTACCTGTACACTGTAATGGGAAAGATTAAACAAGTTAAAGTAAACTTCTGTAGACAACTGGTACTTTCAAGTCCAGGGTGATGACACCTCCCCCAATGCATGTGCTGTAGATATAAAAATAATCCTAGGCCTAGTAGTATTATGTTCTGTCTTTCTTTTCAGTATGGGCTACTGTATTCTTCTTGTTCATGGTTTGTGGAACTTGTGCAATAAAGTTGGTAAACCACTATCAAGTGCAATCACTTTCTCCGTCCTTTTACTTGTTGCCATGTTTGCATGGAGGACAGTCGTCAGGAACTCTGTGTGGCATTCAAGAGAGTCTCTATTCAGGTGAGGGCTACCAACAGTAGCACTGAAACTTTGTGGTCGCATGCTTACCCATTCCACGTTTCAAATACTGACCTATCATAGCAATACCATCACCTAGCCAAAAGCAAAGACTTAAGCTACGGTAATGTTAGCATGTGAGATCTAGTGGTTTGTTGAAATAAAATTACATATATAAAATTACTATAGTGGCTGTCAAGCATAAGAAACGTATCCACGTGCCCACATAAATGAGTAAATAAATATTGTTAATATTTTAATTATACAAGGTAATATTGTAATGGCCAAAATGGTATGAAAATGTAATGATGTAGATAAGACATATTGCCAGAAATGGTTTGATATTTTATTCCTAACCTAATGAAATAATTATGAACATTAGAGTACGCATCCTGGCAATTAATGTCAACTTCTAAGGCTCTCTTATCAGAACCAATATCTCATTAATGTAGAAATATACAGCTACTTTAGTCGTTTTGGACATTTTGCAAATTTACACGTTTATTTTCGTAAGTCACGTATCAAAACAATCAATTTAAACGTTATAAAGTATATATAAACATCCTGGCTATTAATGCCATTTCTAGGGTCACATTCCTACTTACGAATATTAAGAACATTTTCAACATTCTTACACTTTCTTCAGTATGTCATGTATAGAACAAAATAAAATTAGTAATATGTGCCAAAGGGCTGTTTATGTTTTCACATTGACAAATGTGTTGACATAACTCACAAGAAGGTACAGTACATTGAAATTTTAGAAAAATATTTTAATACAAATTTATGGTAAGAGTCTACAGTGTTCTACTATAACTAAAAAAAAGCAACAAAAGAGTACTGTTAGTTAAACTGCTAAACATTATTTTCACACCAACTAATTTTGCATACAAGGCACGCTACCTATTTGAGGTTGTATGCCGATTTGCCAGCCACTGGATCTTCTAGATCTTATGGTCTAGAAGCTTTCCCACCAAATTCAATTTGACAGTGTGCTACTTTGAACTCTTTTGACACAAAATACTTTCATTTTCCAACAAGCTTTTTCGTTTATCTAACAATTTAAAAAGTTTTTTAAGGATTAAAGAGAGCCTAAAGCCAATTTTCCGAATATGTTCATGCTTACGCATTTGTATTCAAGTTTCCATCTTCCAGATTCCTCTCTGCACATGCATATAAGCTGACGTGGCGATTCGCGCAAACAGATTCACCTAGTGGAAAATTGGGTTTATATGCTCTCTAAAAATTACTGTATATAAGTATTAACTATGGTGTTATGAGTTAAATGACAGACCATCATCACTATACAGTACATTAGTTATTATTTTTACTCCCCCTCACCAAAACAAAGTAAACCATTTTTATACTGGATTTATTCAAACATCATTCAAAAGGTTATTCATGAAATCATGATCACAATGTGAAAATATACAATATACGTTTTAACTATCAAATTCTCTATTGGGTTATTAGTTTGATGTATGTTGGCTTTTGTGAGCCATTGAACATATTATGAATATATTTGCATATTCATTCTACAATTTATGACAAAAAACAATTGTGTGCTTAAGATTGTCAAAAAATCAAAAAGCAATTATTATTTTATAGATTTTGAGCTAAAACTTATTGTCAATATTTTGACAATTTGATAATTTAAGAAGCCAAAAAAATATTACTTCTATGAGGAAAAACAGACAACCTAGACTTAAAAAGCCAACACAAAATGAAATACCAATTTTAAATGAAGTCAAATTATACAATATATTTTCCCAGAATTTGATGTGTATAAATTGAAATTCGAATCACATTGCAAAAAAACATTAAAACGAAAGTACAAAAATTTATTTGACTTGAAGCTAACCAGAGTACAGTCTAATAGTTTATTCATCACATAGACACAAAGTACAAAATCAAATATACATTTTCATGTTTTCAAGGGATGTGATCTAAAAGAATTGGGTGTTCTGTGAATAGCCATTTTGTTGTTATAGAACCTTTTTACCAAATTGAGATTTTTCTTTCTGCTTACCAGGTCTGGTGTTGAGACGTTACCGCATAATGCAAAGGCACACTACAATTATGCTAACTATCTTAAAGATGTGCATAGAACAGAAGAGGCTATACACCACTATAAAATAACACTTAAGTAAGTGCTTTATCCATCCATTGCGTAAGTTTGAGTCGGTGATCTGTATCTGGCAAATCCAAAACACTCTGTCTAGTATCCTTTACATATAAATCAGACCCCTGTTGGGGGGCGTGGTTCCTGTAGTTGCAGAAAAAAAGAGAGAATGTTTGAATGTATGATTTTTAGGGAAACAAGTATTCATATGGATCAGCATCAACCATTTAATACATTCATTAACAACCAGACCCATGCAGGTCTCCTATCTTCATTTGCAAAGTTTGATTGTACAGTATAGTCTTAAATTAGAGGGAGACAAGTATTTATATAAGCATCAAAAATTGAATACATTCAACAGACCCATCACCTACAGTATCTTGATGTAGATGTGTTAGTGCAAAAACTATTGTGTCATAGTGCAACCATATCCTTTCCATTTTCAATGAATAATGAGCAAAAGTTATTTTTTTTCGCATGACAAGTTAATAGCCCCAAATGTGCTATTTATTCATAACTCCCAATTCTTTTATGCATGATAACGAGGTCTAATGGTGAAGATAGCATTGTTCATGCAATATCCTAGGTGTTATTGGGCTTGACTATCAGTTAGCTGATGACATTTTTAATGATACAAAAAGTAATGAGAAAGACTTAAATTATAAGTAAATTGGCCACCCAAGGACAGTGTAAGTCATTATATTTGCTTATGATGATATGTTAATATTGGCCATTTTGACAGTAAAAATCTATGGCCTTTTTTCCTCTTTATTTTGATTTTTTGAGATTGAGATTGTTTTTTGTCATTACTTTTATTTTGGTTTTAAATGGAAATTTCAAAAGCAGATACTTTTATACACATAATGTTATGTAATTTATAAGAAGCTGGCAGTAGCAGTAGCTTGGAGTGTTCATGCTTGGTTGACAGTATCAGGTTCATTTGATTATTTTTAACTGTGCCATAATTTTGTCTAAAGATCGTCATTATCTAAAGGCCCCATTATGGAATCGTAAAGAATCAGTTGGAATAACACAACATCACCCTTATTGTTACACTGTCTTATGTATCATCAAGTGAACTGGATGAGTTAATTCATTCATTTCCTTTATTTTGGATAGTAAATCCATAAACAAAACATACAAAACTCAACCAGGAAATTAACAACTGCATCTTACACAAACACAACCTGGATTGTGGAAGTACATTGACTATGGCCTAAATAAACCATTGCATGAATTCTGTTCTTAAAATTCACTATCCTTCTTAAAGGTGGCAATCCTGTTCACAAGACAAACATATACACAAGATGCTCTACATAAACAAAGTCCTATTACAATTCTTTGGGAGTGGAGTTGTAAAATTGTCATTGTCATTTAGAACATTAGAACAAATCCTGAATAATGTTTTATTTCGATGTTTAAAAATTAAAATGATAGTAAATATACAGTATAAATATATAATTATAGTACTTTTAATCATTTAGATAACAATGGTATTTGAAAAAATCTATTTTTCGCACTTTTAAATGTTGTATTTTTTTATGTTGAAATTTATAAACTGTATTTTAAATGTTAACGATCTATATAATAATGGTATTTTTTAAGAGGTGACAAAATGCTTATTCTAATCTAATTTGTCATACTTTTTAATGTTGTTTTTTTTAATATATAAGTGTTTTAATGATTTTATAATAACGGTATATAATAAGCCAAATTTTTAATAATGAAACTGAATATAAATTTTAACTAACTTTTTAAATAGATTTATTTTAAACTGTATCCATACTTTTATATATCTAAATCAAAGAGCTGCATAGGCAGGATATAGAAAAAAATCAAGATCAAATAAGTTAAAACTGCCTCAATATAGATTTATTTTTACGACATGTTTCGGGCATAGCCCATCATCAGGTGAAGAGAATTGTAACAAAGGATAACATATATAAGTCACAAAATTACATAATAAAACAAATATATCTATGTATCTATGTAACTTTTTGCCTGTTTTTTGATGTATCTATGTAAAGCGCCTTTGAGCATGTTTTTTCATGAAAAGGGCGCTATATAAATGTGGTATATTATTATTATTATTACTAAATGACAGGACTTGACTTCCTCCAATATTCATAAATGAGTGTTTAAGTATTCTCTCTTTTTAAAATGTAATATCCTATCTGTTTTTTCTAGGCTATATCCAAATTATGCCAGTGCTAGTAACAACCTAGGCACATTACTAATCACAGAGAAGCCGGATGTAGCAAAGGCTCTTTTCACCAATGCCATCGTTAACAACCCTCAGCATGCAAGAGCTCACTTCAATCTAGCTAATGTTCTTAGGTAGGTTTAATATGCAATACATTTTTTCAGTAAAAACATAAAAAGACCATTTTTAATTATAATTATAAATTATGAAACTATTGAAGTATAATAGAACCCCAAACAAAAATAAACAAAATAACCTCTAAATGGGGATTTCCCTTTAAAGGCCATTTTTCACAGACGAGCGGTAAACGGTAATAAAAATATAGAATCTATGTTATTCCTTATGACAATTAACACACCACGTATTGTGGCCCCTGTTTGAAGAAGAATAAAGGTATCTCAAAAGGAGGAGTTCTACTGTATTAACAATAGTGAATTCTGTTCATTTAAAGTTACCTTGGATAAAGATGTATTGTTCCCCAAAGCATTTAAAATAAAATGTATAAAATCAAGCTTTTAATAAGCTATTTTGTAGTTTTGATAAAAGTTAGTCTCTGTTGGCAGAGGAAATTGAAAAAAAATAAACAGTTAAATTTAACCAACAACCTATTGAATTCCAGACAATTGGGCTTCTGGTTGAACAAAATTTAAAAAAATATCCAATAAACAGTTAAATTTAACCATAAACTGCCAGGCAATCGGCTTCAGGTTGACTATTTTTTATCTTTATTTGGTTTTATCAGATAATTTGTTGTTTTCAACCAAATTTTTGGTTAAAATATTATTATGGTGTGATGTTGAAATTCTACAAAAAAACTTATTACATTTTCTTGGAGATAATATATTATATTGTTTTTAATTTTTTTTAATGATGTGTATGTGCAGTATGGAGACATGCTTCTTCACGATATGTAATCCACCTAAAAGAAATGTGTGAATAACTCACTCTAATTCTACGATTGTTCCCACAGGGATCAGAAGATCTACGACAAGGCGGAAGCTGAATACAGAGCAAGTCTTCGCATCAATGCAGATTTCAGTGATGCCCACATTAACCTGGGAACATTACTGCTTGACTTAGGGCGCCCTAAGGAGGCCCGTAAACATTATTTGAAGTCTGTCACTCTGTCTCCAGATAATGCAGACACATTCAATAACTATGGCTCCTTTCTGTCTCGTATAGGTGAGAGAATGATATCATATAAAGTAAATTTTGGCTTAAATGAGGCAAATGTTTGATACCGAGGAGTTTCAATGTCTACAGTTGGTTTTTAATTATCGTACTAAAAGTGAAAGTATTTTTGAGAGACTGGAAGGTGTTTGATACACTGTTAGGCCTGCAATTCTTGTATGTAATATGAAAATAAAGTGTTTGTCTATTTTAATTGTATACAAAACTAACTTCCTTGAGTTGAACACTGTTGCGGACATTCTCATACTTTCTTTCTATATTATGTAAATTGTAAATATTATATTTTGTAGATGAATGGACAGAGGCTGTTGAGCAGTATAGACGCTGTCTGTCTTTACAACCTACCCACACAGTTGCTATGGTGAATCTAGCGAGGGCGCTACGTAAGCTTGGACATACTGAAGAAGTTGAAGATCTGTACATTCGGTAATGTTTTTTCTAGCTATTTAAACTTATTTGATAGTATTATACTATATTATGACAAGCAGGAAATATATTTTATCAACATGAAAATTAAATGTAATGATCCATCCCTCATCATGATTCATGATGCTGAATTTTAAATATATAGATTACTTTTGTTATCACCTTTTTTTGGTAATTTCATTTCTGACATCACAAAAGTACAAGAATACAGAATTGTAGTAGTGACTTTTCCATTTCATGAAAATAGAGGGTGTACTGTAATATTTTGCTGATAGCCATTCTTCCGTTATCTATTGATGTACTGCATAGCATCAGTGAACTGCAATAATTATTACCTGCACTCCAAAAAATGGAAACCCTCCTAAAACTGGAAACTCCACAGTGTATCCCCTCATTTGGGACTTTCTTTTAAGTGGGCACTTTCTGTGAAAAGAACAAACATTTTGACACAACAACCAATCCTTATTCAGGGAACACTTCTATTAAGTGTTCCTCCTGTTGGGTCCCGAAGGTGTACCCTTAATAGGGGTAATCACATTTTGTTATTTTGTTTTTTTTTTTTTGGACCAATATTTGTTCTTTTTTGTTAGGGTTACATGCTTAAAGCACTTGTGCTTATTTTGTATCCATTTCCATTATCATATTATTTTTATTGTATTTGTATATGGTTTTATTTTGATTATGGAATAAAAATGTTGATGATTGAAAAATACTCTAGTATCAAGATTGCATTCAGAACACCAGATTTTACATATTTTGGACCGGCCTAGATTAGCACGGAATCTTACATTTTAGGAAGCAATTTTAAACAGAAAGCTGTAGGTCATTTACGACACTGTCATTTACCAACCTGTGCTTTATTGCCATTTTTAAGTTCAATAACTGACATTAAACTTGTTAATTAATCAAATTCTTAACCATATTATCGTGAAATGATATATTTCGGTTTCTTTGAATGGTGATGTGGGATTTGTTCAATTACAGAGTGGCAGCTGTATTAATGTTGATTTATAAATCTGATATCTCCAGTTTTATAGATCCACAGGTTTTTTAATTTCGCTAAGTCTGCAAACAACTGTACTAATTTGAAATTCTACTATAGGAAGCAGTTGTCATAATAAAATACCATATATATGTTACAACATGATTCTTTAATCAATTTTATTACCAACATTACCAATAAATATATTTGTAGTGTAGTTTTTTTTAAACATAGGACATTCACTCTTATCTACTACATGTGGTTAAAGTATGGTAGATTATCCCCAGATTTGATTTGTAGTTTTAAATGGTTGAGTTCATCCTTCCTCCATATGCTTCAGCTTTGGGAGGGACAAATCAAGAAAAATTGTCTTACTTAAAGACACAAGCTATGGCAGATATGAATAAATTAGACAGTCAATAGACTAGTGGTCATATTCACCAATCACACTTAAGTGCGATATTTCCTTTATATTAAGATTTGAGAGTATTTCACTTAAGTCAATAAATATTTACGGATAGTAAGTATCATTGATGAAAATAAAACAATTATTTATTATAATGACCTTGTTTGTGACTTGTAATACATTGCGTTTTTCCAGAGTTTTGAATTTAAACAGTGACACTGAAGTGATGAAGTCTCTCGGTGCCTTGTACTTTAACACAGAGCGCCCTCTAGATGCAAAGTCTTTGTATGAAACAGCTATTGGTATAGATCCAGATAGTAAAGAGATAAATACTCAATATGTAAGTATAGAATTGGTAGTGGAGCGATAGCTTGGTGCTTTCAGAGTGACCACTACACAATTGAAGATGTCTAAAGCTCTGTGTAAACTTTATTTGTGCCCAAATATGGTAGTGATATGCCCATATATGGTAGTGATATGCCCATATATGGTAGTGATATGCCCATATATGGTAGTGATATGCCCATATATGGTAGTGATATGCCCATATATGGTAGTAATATGACATCATCATGCCCATATATAAGCACACCACATTTCTTTTTTTACATAAAGTTTGATATTGTAGACAGAGCTTAATACATTAATACATTCACATGGATTCGCATATCAAGCAAAGTATTGAGTTTACCACAAATTTAGATATTTATTATTTCTCAAAACATTATCAATGGTCTTTTTAGTGTTTTTCTCTTTCAAATTTATCTATCCTTTAGCATATACCTAAATATTTCTATATAGTTATTTGTCTTTTTTGTCATTAGGCCCAAGTAATAGCTAAGTTGGGAAACATGAGCAGAGCTATTACAATCTTAAAAGATGTTTTGGCAAAACATCCAAATTACAGTGATGCACATCAGCAGATATCAAGCATCTATGGTATCACTGGCAACCATCAACAGGTATGTACATTCTGGATTTCATTCTAAAAGCTATATTCAAAAAGATAATGTGAGTAAATAAGGTAAAATGATTTCATTAAAGAATATCATTTTTTAATTAATTTGTTTTCTTTGCTTTCCATGCTTTCTTTATTTGTGGGGCTTCAAACTTCAAGTGATATTACAGTCTCTTTTCATGTCTATTTTCTTTTCTCAGGCCTTACAGCATATCAATGCTGCATTGAAGCTGGAACCAAACATGGAAGGTCTAAGCAAGAGTAAACTACTACTAGAACGTGGCAATCATTATAGGGACTTGGATAAGAAACAAGAAGCTTTAATGGTATGTACCAAGTGGGAGTATTTAATAATCTTAAGATTTTTTTTATGTTATGTTTTATGTCATTTTATGTTATTCAGGACACTAAAGATAATGATTTATAGCCTAAAAGTCTAGACCTTTCACTTTAACCATTTCCAAAGTAGAACAAGCATTCCTGTTGTATTTTTTTTTGGCTCCAAGAAATCTTTGATACAGTATTTCATTGACTTTATTTTGTGTGCTCGTGTGAAAATTTAACAAATGCAAAATATACATTCCGATAACCCTATGATCCCAGTAGAGAATTATTCTTCATAAAACTCTTCAATACCTTGTTTTCTAAAGTTCACTCTGCTAATAATCTCGCAGTTGACCTTCATTGACCCCCAGAACAATTTTGAAAAATTGTTATATTGTTGTTTTAAAATTTGTTATAACACTAATGTAATTTTTAGAGTTATAAAGAGGCAGCAGATTTGAACCCTAACAACAGCATCGCACAAATGAACCTGGGAGCTATGTATCACATGACGGTTAGTACAAACTTATTGTCAGCATATATTTGCTGTTTTATACTATACCTCCATATTCTTAAGACTAGTATATCTGTACTCTGTTGTTTATCCACTGTAAAACCTTGATAAAGGGCCCATGGGGGTTAAGATTGAGACAATTTAAGACATAAGCTTATTCATTTTTCTTTCAAGGTTTTTCTTTTGTAAACCAAGCCCCTATTCCTATTTTCTCTGTCATCGTTTTCAAATTTACGTTTTATGTTTATTTGCAGAGAGATTATAAATCAGCGCGAGTCCATTACGAAGCAGCGTACAAACTGGACCCGAAGAATGACATCCTTTTACAGAATATAAAGAAGTTGGAACGAAGAGAGTTGGCATTAAAAAAGAAACAAAAACCCAATCAAGGTTCCTGATGACTTAAGCAGTACGTTTTGTTAAAGTTGTTATGGATGGAATTTTTGTTTTTAATTCTCCATGAAAACTCAATAAAACCTTTGCTACAACACAATAATTTTAAAAAGCCCAGATATTATAATAATGATCCTAATTTGAAATTTTACTTGTCTAACAGTGGCACAAAAAAAACAAAGACAACTATTATACATCACACACTATAATTAACGCAAATGATAAAAATAGAAAACAAAATTAAGTAGAAAAGATGCAGAATAAATGTATTCAATAAAATATTTTTAAATTATGCAATGAAATTTTAAAATTGTTTTTAAATTAGGTAATTTCATGCATTTAAAATTGCAAAATTTAAAATTACTGTATATCGGATGTTATTTTTAACTTCGAAACAAGCTAATTGTTTCATAAAACTACTATTAAATGTAAGCCTAAAAATTGTTACGAAAGCTGAAAAGTAAAACCATGTGTTGTTGACATTATTTATTTTATTGATTATTGATACATCCATAGTATCTAAATATGCCTTAAAGATACAACAATTGATTTCTCAAAATCACACACATTCATGTCATAAGCAAGGTGTAGTGCAAGTATAAGGTTTTTCCTTTTTTTACCAAATTTGAAAATTATTTATACAGTAAATGTATGACTTTTGTCATTTTAAAAATACAGGTTGGTATTTGTTTTTTATACTAAGTTTAAAAGCTATAAGTGCAATACAAAACTACAATCGCATAATTCTGTACCTGTTTCTTAAAAACCTATTTCGTTTTAACCTCCAGCCAACATAACCTTGATATTTTAGTATTTTGCTATTTTATTAGTCTTTGAAAAATGTGTTTTAATTGTTATTTTGGTTCCTTTACCCTGCAATATCCTAATGATGAAACATGGAATATATTATATTACTAGAATGACGTGTGTGTTATTTGTATTCGTTTTTCGATGTACTTAAATACTGTACATTCATACTGGTTCATTCAACATTCATATAACCTTGATATTATATACAATCTTATAAATTATGTATTATTTATATTATTTATTTTTAAATGATGTACATGACTATAGTCCAACCCAATCTCACTCATTCCCCAAGTTTCTGGACTTCCTGCATTCTCACTCGAACGATCGAGGTATATATATCGAAACATCAAGAAATACATAAGAAAACTTTATATCAATATATTTTTAAATGTTTTTGTTTATTTTTATTATATAATAACCAGGGAGGATCCAGCCTTATAGATGAGTGCTAAAGTGCTAAATATTTAATAAATGATAAAAAGTATCCGTCGGGTTGCAGAAAAATAAAGATATATAATAATATTATTTTACTTTAAAAAGACATGGCTGTTTAATTTTAGGTGGAGCTAAAACCTGTTTATCCCCCGCCTTAATCCGTGTCTGATAACCTGATGGCTATTCATACCTTCATTAGATTATTATTATTTTTCTTTTGTATGAATATGTTTCCACCTATAGATTCTAGTAAGTAGCAGTTCTTGTAATTCATTTACCTTATTTTGTATGGTGTAATATTTTTTTATAATAATAATATATATATACTATTTAGATGCTTTTCCCTGCAATATCAAAATTCTAGAACATTATTTTAGGAAATATATATGTACTTGTGAATTTAGTCATAATATCTATTTTTATACAGTATCTTATTCTTACTAAATGTAATACTTTTCTATCATAAATATACTTATTTAGCAATATGATTTAGATCCATTTAAAAAGAATAATAATAATATAAAAATTGTTTTTTTGTATTCATATTTATTAAAAAGCACAGTTCATTTTGTTACATTTAATTTAGTTTTAGCTTATATTCTACATTATACTTTTTTATTTATATAATATCTATTGTATGTAATATATTCATTTTATCCTTATGTCTTCTACGTCTAGTATATCTGTTCATTTTTTAAGATGAAAAGATTTTGTTGAGATCTTTGATAATCTTTAAATAATTTTATTTTAATATTTTTATATACTTGTTTAAACTTGGTAGTTTCTTGGAATTTTTTTTCAAGGAATTTCAAAATTTATATTCATTAATTATTATTATAATTTAGATAATATCTATTCTTGATAAATTTTATTGTTATTTAATTTTTACATTTAAATGTTTAAAGTATAGATGCTGTATTGTTATCACAATGATAAGTTATATTCAGACAATTTGACAATGAAATAATACAAATAATAAATGTTTATGAGTGTGATGGTACAAATAATTTCATGAGGTGAAATCCGAAGTGAAAATATAGTGAAGTATACACCGTTCTCTCGCGGGAGCTTGAGCAAAGCATTGTTGTTATGCTGATCTTCAAAAGTAGGAATACACCATGCTATGTGGGCGTAAAAATGGGGCACTTATTTTATAACATGTGACCCACAATCGTCCAATTAAATCTATTTAGGTGTTATACACACATTTGAACATTTGCGTCATCACATTACAAAATTACAGTACAATTAGTTTTATTGTACACACTATTTTAAAACTATTTAATTATTTGATTTGTATAAATGTTTAGTTTGCTATACATCCCAGCAAGACAGTCCCGTTGAATTGGTGCTTTTTAAAAATGTATATTTTTATTTAAGATATTGGGATCATTGTAAAAATGTGATTATACTGTAATTTTTAAATAAATATTTGCCTTGTTAATAATTTCCATTCGTATTGTTTCTATGCTTTGTGAATCAATCATATATTTTTACTATAGTACAGTGCAACATTTCAATCCTTTTATTGTTTGACATAACTGGTTACTATTTTATAGTAACCATTTTTGTAAAAATATAATAATAATATTGCCATATATGCACACAAATTTCATTATCACACTCTTATATGTATAACCAGTCAAAAATGTCCTGAAAAATGGCCAAATTTCGACCTTTTCAAGTACGTTGAAGTTACATGCCCAGAACACATTATGTGATTCTGAGCATGTCAATTGTAATATAGTAAGCAGTAATGTCACAAAATAAAAGGATCGAAATTTGGCCATTTTTTCGGAAATTTCCCTGTACTATAGTATGGGGATTTTTTCAAAAATGGCCAAAATATTGACTTTTTAAAATTCAATTATTATGCAATAATATTGCCATATACAGCATTGTCATCATCTTATAGAGTTATAGTAACCAGTTTTGTCACAAAATAAAAGGATTGAAATTTGGCCATTTTTCGGAAATTTCCCTGTACTATAGTATGGGGATTTTTTTTTAAATGGCCAAAATATTGACTTTTTAAAATTCAATTATGCAATAATATTGCCATATTTGCGCATATATTGCGTTATCATCATCTTATAAAGTCATAGTAACCAGTTTTGTCAAAAAAATAAAAGGATCGAAATTTGGTCATTTTTCGAAAATTTCCCTGTAGTATAGTACAGGGATTTTTTAAAAAATGTCCAAAATATCGACTTTTTAAAATTCAATTATGCAATAATTGCCATATATGCGCATATATTGCGTTATCATCATCATATAGAGTCATAGTAACCAGTTTTTTCAAAAAATAAAAGGGTCGAAATTTAGTCATTTTTCGAAAATTAGGCCTACAGGGATTTTTTAAAAAATGGCCAAAATATTAACTTTTTAAAATTCAATTATTATGCAATAATATTGCCATAAATGCGCATATATTGCGTTATCATCATCTTAGAGTCATAGTAATCAGTTTTGTCAAAAAATAAAAGGATCGAAATTTGGTCATTTTTCGAAAATTTCCCTGTAGTATAGTTTTTTTTTTAAATGGCCGAAGTATCGACCTTTTAAAATGTTGGGGTAACATGCCCAGAACACATTATGTGATTCTGCGCATGTCAATTATGATATAGTAAATTTCTTTATTTCTATAGCAATATATTATTGCATAAATTGAATTTTAAAAGTCGATATTTTGGTCATTTTCGAAAACATCCCTGATTTAAGGGATTTTTTTAAAAGGAAAAATGTCCAACCGACGAAAATGACACAAATATTTGGTTATAAGATGTAATTTTTAGGCAGTTTTGTAAGATATATGAAACTTTACAGGCAAACAAATTGAACGTTTTCAATTACTAGTACTGCGTCGGATATAGATGAATTAAATCAGCTGAGCCGTCTGTATTGTACCATTAACGTATAATGTTTACTTTCTAATACAACAACCCAATCTCCGCATGTATTGACTAAATAAATAACACTGATTTAATATAACTGCGTCCGTCTCGTGGGTAGTATTGTTCTCAGAATATACAGTGTACGCAATTGGTTGCGACGGACAACTTGAAAGAGGTTTTAGTTTAATATTGCCAGTAACTCAGAGACTTAATTAATTAGCCTATATTACCGTTTCACCGGCCTATATCACCGTGTATCTAGTGAATGATACACTAGTTAGCAGACGACATCACCCGACAATACACCAAATGTCTACTGAGCGGTTCTCAGAGGTAACCCGTGTTAGTAGTTGTCCACAACGTATATGTCATATTAGGCCCTGTATGGTGACATCTAATGGTGATACACAGAGGCATCAACGTTCTGCCGAAGGGTCAAAACCCTCTAAAGTTACTGGAAATGGTCATCTACGACCAATACATACTTGGTTCTCTATAGCAGGTAAGCTATCAGATATCGATAATAGAAATAGATAATAGTAGGCCTAGATAAAAATATCAACAAAAATAGACAATAGAAAAGCACTTTAGCGGTTGATTACATTTACTTATATTTCTTAATGTTTCCTTTTTTCTAAAACAAAATAATCGGAACACACCCAACACTTATCTTAAGTTCAGCCGCATAGCAACGAAAAATGCTAAGTTGTTATACATCTTTCAATCGTCCGTGTTTTCATAATAGTCTGTTACCAGGCCATCTAGGCTATACAGAATGAAATATTACTTAATAACCTTAAATTAAATGTTGTTTAAATAACCATACGTGCATTGAATAAGCCGAATGTTTGCCGTTATTTCACCGTGGTATTCTATTGTAAATATTGCAATGCAATTTAGTTATCGATTGCGGTCTATGCAAGATAAATCATAGACCTATACACACGTGTCTGTTGACATGGAAAGGACCCTTCTGTCGGTGGTCAAAGAGCCATATTTGTAACTATGAGTATTATGTAATCTTTCTCAGTTTGTAGTTTAGCCTACTCTCTATTCCTGAATTGCTTGGTCCTATTTCTCACAAATGCGTCTAATGGTTAATATTTCCAAAATGGAACGAAACACAATTGGCTTTCTACAAGCAATCCCTTAACATTGACAATTTGACGTCACATCTTGACTCACACCGACTATATATCGATCTATTCCGCTAATGTGAACTAGGCTTTAAACATACATTTGCTCTTACAAAAGGTAAGAAGTCTGGTGTAAATGATGGGTGGAGTTCCAACCAAAGTAGCAGATGGGCGACAAGGCAGGCCGAGTTACGAATACGAAACAGGACGGTAACACCATCCAAAAATACGGAAAGGTAAATTAATGTTCTTTATGCAACGATTAATTTAAACCACTGGCAACAAAGATGGGGGAGAGTACTAAAAGAAAAGAAAATGGTATTAGTAAAATTACAATATATTATAA
This sequence comes from Antedon bifida, assembly GCF_963402885.1. Lineage (NCBI taxonomy): Eukaryota > Metazoa > Echinodermata > Crinoidea > Comatulida > Antedonidae > Antedon > Antedon bifida. Next base: position 8,117,138 of record NC_136226.1, on the reverse strand, counting down.
TATTGATAGAATTAACTTAAAAGTAGGCTTGTATAAAACGTGTACAGAAGGACGGCACTACATAACTATGCTTCAAATTCAGTGACCGGCTCACTTAAATTTTATTACTATTAGTCATACATTATATACCTATTTGTTCATATTGGTTAAATATAATATAGGCCTGATCGAGCCGATTCATTTCGTTTATAAAAATCATCAACGTAAACTTTACAGTAGCCGTTGGTAGGTTGCAAAACAACTATGCTGAGCTTATTCATCAAATAGAAGTGTTTGTATTTTGTTAAAAGGCCATTATAAAATCTTTTGTCACAAACTTTCACATGGGTTTCATAATTGAAAAGCTATTACAACACTGTTTACATTAGGTTTCTCAGTATTATTACGTCTTATTTACCCAGAGTACACACCCTTGAAGAAAGCATAAAGCTTACATCAGATAATAGACAGCCCATTGACGACGACCATGAAAAGAAGTTGAAAGTTTTAGAAAATACTAGACAAAAGTACGATCAGGTGACCAAAAGAAAAATACCTGTTCAACAGGAAAAACAATTTCGGAAAGCACACCATAAGAAAGTGAGGACATTAGTGTCCGTTTACATGAACGAAAGTGCAAAAATAAAGCGACATGAACGACTACTAAGCAAACTAGAAGATATTCAGATAACCGAGGCAAAAACAGAACACGAGCAAGCTGTTCAGAAGGAAGAATCACGTCAACACAATTGGAAACGTCAAGTGGACAATTTAAGAAAAATCCGCCAGAGATTTGACAACGAGCAGACGGTAAGATTTCAGAAACAGTTCGTAAGTTGGAAAAGTGTTGAGAAATATCGTTATAATCAAAGTAGTAGCGGGCTCCCGGATGTCCTTCCAACTTTCCCATCGGACGAGGGCGCAAGTGTCAACCAGAAACGCTATTTCAATCCGATTGCGAGAGAAAAACTTCGCGAGAGAAACAAAAAAAGATATGAGAACATTTTAGACCCTAATATCAACAGAAAGAGGGCAGATATTAAGCAAACTTTGCCAAAAGCAGAAGCAAAGAATAATCTAGTATTAGAAGATGCGGAACAAGTGCTGTTTAACGCAGGTATGTTATCACCATTATAACAATACTCTTACGGAATAATTAACATAACAGTGGAATGAATAAATGTCCCAACAAAATCTTGAAACGAGCCGGCAAAATATCCCTCTTATTTTAACATGCTTATAATAAAGGTTTAACTAATGTTTTGTTTTTCTAATTTAATTGCAGAAATGGACCTTACGTCATCTTCTGATTGATAGTTAACGGACATAAATTAATTCTTGTGCAATAGCTTTTATTTTACCATGTCATCTGTTGTGTTGTTATGTACTGAGGTTAATAGAGTTGGAACATCTTGACTCGTCGGCGCTCCAGTTCCATTTTCTTGTTCATTATTATGTATTATTTAGCTGAAAGAAATAAAATAAAAACATACCTAGTTGTTAAAAATTGTCATTAATGATTTATTTACATACTGTAACGGACACGGCGAATCCAACAATTAAGATACCCATGTTCACCTGATATACCAACTTACGATGGAGAATGATGAATTTCTTGGTTGTGCGGTTGATGTTCGAATTTGATGATAAATTCTTTATAACTAACATAACACAATGTACATTAAATTCACACTACATAATGTAAAGTTTTCCTATAAAATAGGTCAAAATTTATTATACTTGATTTCATCGCAAACGTATGCAAAAAATCACAAAAAATATTTCCTTTTCATTTATGTACAATAATTAATATTCAACAGCGAAAATAATATTATTTTTTAATAAATCGTATACAATTTTTCAGAAATAAAAATAAAGAAAGTACATATTTCATTCATGTCATCGAGAATAAAGGGCTGTGCGACCGATAAATAGAACATTTTCGTCTGATAATTTTTTTGAATATATTAACGAATATAGGCCTACTATAATTTGTCAAAATTGTAGTAGTATCGGTAGTGAAATCATGAAAGAAAGAAATTTACGCAGGCGTTCAAAAGTTGATAAAATTGTACAGCGTTGGTTTCGCAGGCGTTCAAAAGTTGATGAAATTGTACATCGTTTGTACGCAGGCGTTCAAACGTTGATGAAATTGTACATCGTTTGTACGCAGGCGTTCAAACGTTGATGAAATTGTACATCGTTTGTACGCAGGCGTTCAAACGTTGATGAAATGGTACAGCGTTGTACACACGCGTTCAAATGCCAGCGATGTACTAGACTGATTCTACCACGTCTTTTTGTGTAAAACGACTGTTTCGTGCATTTAACAATTACCAACAATTAACGAGGTGAAAGACTATTATTTTTACTGCCAGAGCATTACCAAAACATATTTGGACATTTCGCAAAAAATAACGAACGAAAGCCCACGAAAACACGAATACTATTGTCAAGGTTTTCGATTTTTAACAAGTTGGTCTTTATGTCGATATATTATTAAAGATATTGTAACAGAAACATATATTGTTACGCAAAACCAAAGCTGAACTTTCATTTCAGAGCAGGTGTACGTAGAAACTGTAAGTTGGTCCCAAGTAACACTCTACAGGGATACACAAACTTTTCACTGCGTCAGTTTTTAAGCAATCCTGTTGATATATAGCTTAGAAATAAAAAACTGATTGCGGAATAAATTTACTGTAGCAAAATACAATTGCATAAACCAAAAATTAAAAAATAAATTAAGTATTTGGATAATTGCGTAAAAAAGACATTTTGGTCACATTTTTTAAACATTATGGTAACACAGTAATGTGACATGAATACATGAATTAGCATGAAACACATGTTTGCTGTTAAATACAATAACACAAGAAAATATACTTAAGGAATATACTATAAAAATGAAGAAACAGCATGAAAAATTAATATTATCATTATTAAAGCATAGGCATATTTATTTATAAAAATATGATTTATATAATTTGTTTTTCAATAGATAATTTATAAAGATAAACTTAAGTTTGTTTAGTAAAGATAAAAGATCAACAAGTGATTTTAGTAATAAAAAAACAATGAACTTAATTCTTCAAAAAAGTAGAGTAGAACCCCTCCTTTGGACCAATCCCTATTTAGGAAATACCCAGCCCAATAAAGGGACATTTTTTTGGGTCCTAAAGATGTCCAATAATAAAAATGATTTCTTAGATTTCTGTCCCCTTCTTCCATACTTGATGAACTTTAATTTCGTTGAGTTGTTATATCGAGTCATGGAGAAATAAGAATTATTTCTTCATGATGGGATCAAGTTAGTTAAAATAGTTTCCTTAAAAACACAAATTACATTAGTGAGCTTGTATAAAGAACAATATTTTTATTTTTGGTGCTAAATTGAAATGAAATAAATGCTGTTTGAATTAGTACTGTAATCACATTATGATTATGACGATGACAAGTGCGGTTGTGATATTGACGATGTTTACAATGCAATGTAGATAATATGAAGATAATGATGATGATAATGGAACTATGGTAGACAGTGCTAAAGAAGATAATGATGATGGTGATATTAAAATTATTAGAATAAATTATTGATTGTTTTATTACTTTATATTTAAAAGCACCACACTAAAAAGGGAAGATGTATTTATAAAACCTCGCAAGTATAAACTGGCAAAAGTATAAAACACAATTTGAGTAGATCAAAACTGGACAAAAAAATGTTTAACATTATTAATATGGAAAAAATGAAGTGAAATGAAAAGATAAGTTTCATTAGGAAAGATCTTTAAAGTTGGGTAGAAGATCCAACTTGATTTCAAATCATCAATATGAGTATAAGAATTATAAATGCTGATATTTGTGATTTCCTTATAATTCGGAGGTGCATCTGTAATCTTTCTACAATTATTTGTAAAAGCAATCATAACAAGTGGGTTTCTTTAGTAAAACCTGTCCCCTCCCAAATCACCTTCCCCACACACAATCAGTTCCCTTCCTTTTGCGTACTTCACTCTACAATAAATTCACATTTTCAACATAGTCAATACACATACGCATCATTACAATGACAGCAACAAACTGCTGGTTTTTGGTGGGATTCGAATTTGCGTCACATATACAACGTTATAAATCACAATAAGAGAACATTTTTTTTTGGTGAAACTCATATCAATGCTAAACTAGGGTTATATAAATTCACTTTGGTTTCGTTAATTTCCCCATAATATACCTAAAATATCCTTTCTTATTTTTACAGAACATTGTACATAAAAGAATTATATTTATATATATATACACCCAAATACGTATATACATATAATATTTCATTAGTATTCCTTAAACGTTTCTATATTAGATAAAAAAAAAAAACCAATTTCAAATATCAATTATTAAATGATTTAGAGCGCATACTATAAACCTATTAAATAATTGTTTCTTTTGTAAATGATAATATAAACATAAGATATATCACTTACAAACCAGGGCATCACATATCAAGTATTTATCAAAGAAATGTTCCATAAAGCAACTACTGCAGTAACAAAAGTTACTGAGTAAGTAAGGGTGAGTTTTCCTTGTCGTTACTTTAGAATTTTGTGCTATTACTTTTTTTCTTATTATATTTAAATGCTGAACAATTTATTATACAGTAGAATTCCTCCTTTGAGACACCCCTATTAAGAGGACACTCTACGGTGACACGAATGAGGAGAGATGTTTTAACACTACAGCTAACTGCTATTTGTGGGACAAGGTCTTCAAGGTGTCCCCTTAATAGAGGTACTACTGTAATAGTGTCACTGACCATGCACAGTCCAGATGTATAAGTGGTACTTCCTTTCAGTTGTGGCCAGCATAGTATAGTTCTGTGGCATATCTTGTGTTTATATTATGTTTATATATGAGATTGTTTCTAAATCTTTAAGTAGTCTGTACCTAAATTCAATGAAAGATACAAAATAAATGCAATTATTAATCTATAACACGATGGGATAACTTCATAAGCTGAGAATCTAATTCACAATAATATTTAACATAAAAAGAACAATTTAAAGTACTGTTATAGTTTGTAAACTATATAAATTGAATTGACTTATAAGAATTAACCATTATAGGTCATTTTTAAACTAATTCATAAACTATGTAATCTTTAAACAAACAACATTTGGTCATGTTATTGGAATAAATTTTCATTAAAAAAACTTCTGAAATATCATGTTGAATTTGATTTGTTGAAAATTAAATGAGAGTTAAATTCATTTTTTAATGGAATAATATCCAATTCATAAAATAGAAGATGTTTAGACTAGTTTTATATTTATCTTTAGGCTTTATACTACTACATTTTTTCATTGCAGAGAATTTAGAATTTTTAATCTAATATATGAAGATATAAAACTTTTGTCATGTCCAATTTCAATAAAATTGCACATCCAAAATGACCAATATTTCAAAACAAACATCATTTGAAATCCTTGAAAGAACAATTATGCAGACACAGATAACTTTCAACAAATTAAAAAAATATATCTGTAATTGCACCCCTAAACATTTTCAATAGATTCACCCCACCCCTCCCATAACCCATCTCCAGGATGCACCCTTTTTCAGAAAGTCTACACTGGTAGTGTTATAGAATAACTTGACGGCAATGCTGTTGGTAATAAGATGGCGCCTGCAAGAGAGTTGTCCAACCTCTCTATATATACACTGCTTCTTTTCCTACTTAGCACCAAATCTCTTTGAGTTATTGTGTTTATCCTCATTTATTTGTTTATTTTTAAGTTTTAATTGTTCCTGCTTTTCAATCCTGCTCCGGACGATTTCCAAGTGTTTCCTGATATACCTCTCTCCTGGTGCCATTTGAACCACCTTTTCGAGACAATGCTTAGCTGTAACAAGATCCCCCTCCTCCACGTAGATGACACACAGGTTATGCTGCCCTTGGATATTTGTTGGATCAATCTCTACTGTTTTCTGAAAACACTGTAAAATAATTTATTTAACAATTAAACACAATGAAAACATACTCTCAAATAATTTTATAATCCAGTCAACATGCCTCAGTTTGCCCTCAAGTTTCTATGATTACACTGGGTCTTCATGATTGTTCTAGACTCTTCAGAAGTGTTTTATGGCTGTATATATAATGCTTCCCTTAGCCTTAGTATGATGGTGTATTCACACTTAGACTATACCCTTCAAATTTACTTTGACAACTTCAGAGTTGCATTGATGTTTCCATTCAAGACTGTCATTATAATTGTTTTCCATTTCTTTATTTTTTATACTGGGCGACTTCTGCAGTGCAGGGCCCAGAACGGGACCAGGATTAGCATAGACCAGGCAACAATCCCTAGTCTTTTTCAAACAGGACTTTACCATTTGAAGGATGATGCAATGTAAAGTATTGAGTAATTACCAATTTAGCTTCTGGAACTTGCTTCAGTGTGTTGATGTAAATGTCTCCTAACAAAATCCAGCTTTTTGTATGTCTTGGGTACGCCTGTAAAAACATCAATGCATAAGTCTAAATTCATTCCGATTTACAAATAAATCTTGAAATAAACTTAAAAAACTAAAACTTAAACCACATTTGAAACCTGCCATGGGGCGGATATTTTAATTAGTAGTTTATAATATAATTTTAAACCATTCTGTAACAAAATATCTTTACACTGCCCTCTATAGTTTTCTAACCCAAGTTTCAATTACTATCGCTATAAATTAGTCTAAAAATACTTCCATTGTATTCTGTGTATACATGATTCATTAAACTTTTAACAAAGAATAATGTTGAAAAGGTCAAGAATAAGTCAAATTATTAACACTAGGTCATAAAAATAATAAAAAACAGTAACAATAACTGGTAAACATCTTCAAATTTTATAGGATATTTTACAACTGTATTTGAAATTTTATTTACTGCTAATACATCTATGCATTGTGTTTGTTTTAGTACAACTTACAGTGCACTTACCCCTATTAGTATTATGTATTGTAAAGGGTTGTTGCTAATAATAAAATGTTATGGATACAGATATCTCATAATTAACCCCTATAGAATACTGTAAATGCATACGGGTGATAATTATACCATGGCCACAAACATATTTAAATTTATAGTATAATCCCATAGGCTTGGCTACAAAGTTGTGTATAAATCAGTGGGTGGGATTATACTTAAACTGCATTAACAAAGGTCTGGTATCTGAAATACAGTAACAATTAGGATAGGACTATATTCTAGCATAGAATTAAAGATATATTGTCCCCCCTGAAAAAATAATTGTTTAACATGTTTTTGTTGAATATATTTTAACGTCACATACTAGTTATTCACTTTGACCAAAAATTGAATCGAAAACAAAATTATTTACCTGAAAAACTGTAATTTAAAGCAAAAAAATAGGCAAAAGTCAATGGGTTTTTGGTTGAATTTAACACATTTGTTTTGCTACGGAAGTGATTCACTTTATTAAAACTGCGAAATGGCCTATTCAAAGGCCTTTGGGGGACAATATATCTTTAAGTAGATCAAATAAAATATATTAATTAATATTATACTTACATTTAGTAATGTTTGCAAATAAGGAACTGCTTCTCTGCTTCTGTTATTGTTTGAATAAAGTAAAGCAATGTTAAACAAGGCACCTCGGAACAATGGCTCAATCTACAAGAAAATACAATTAGTTTTTTAGTTTAATTATTTATTATATGTAAAAAGTATGATATTAAATCACAACTATAGAAATACCAGTTGTGTGTTTTTTTAACGATAAAACCACAAAAATAGTGTATATTGTTATAATATAAAGAAAATAACCATAATATTACAATATGATATAAGCTTAATAATTATGTGTTGGAAAGATATAAAAAATTATAATAATACTGCACTTTTAGACCTTATCACAGGTGATAAACTTTTAATGGATCCTAATATTAAACCTTAGCGAAGCCTAACAATGCATTTGATAAATAAACACCCAGGGGAGAGATTGCAATCATTCCCCAGGGTTGTCATTGTCACATCAACTACAATCACCGCACGCAAGATAATTGTCTATTATATATATGGGCAATGGTTAGGCCATCTAGGCACCATGAATGCTAAATCCACAGAAACGATGATGGGAACGAAGCCTTTGGCGACTTATGAAGCGCCATCACTGATTACAACAATGTAATTACGGCTAAATGTGCATAAACTTTGGCGTTAGTGCAGTAATTTAGCCTAATTAAACGTACAGTTTTGACATAGTCAAGGTTACGCAGACAACCTAACCACCTTGACATTGTATTGTTGAACTCAATGATGACATTTTTTCTAAAGCAAAATTTACATACTGTATAAAGAGATATTAAAGTATGTATACTATATATTGTAGTATATAACTGATAAGGTACAAAATGTATTGTATTGTTGAACTTAACGATGAAATTTGTTCTAAATCAAAATTTACATATAAAGAGATAGTAAAGTATGTATACTGCATACTGTAGTATATAACAGATAAGGTACAAAATGTGTAAAACTTCAAAACACAAGGTAAATATCATACAAAATGTTCTATGGTTGATTTAAAGATGTATTGTCCCTCAAAAACATGAAAAATGAAGATTAATTAAATCACACTTTGAATATGTTATTTTGTAGTTTTAATAAAGTTAATCACTTCCATAGAAAAAAAAATGTTTTCACCTATAAATTGACAAAATAAATGGTTAAATTCAACCAAAAACCCACTGGCTGGCAGCCAATTTGGCCATTTTTTCCTTTAAATTACAGTTTTTTCAGGTAAATACATTTTTTTTCGATCCAATTTTTGGGCAACGTGGATAACTATTATGTTACATTAAAATTGCATATTCAACAAAAATTTTGTTAAGAATTATTTTTTCAGGGGGACAATACATCTTTAAGCATTAATGTCAATTCATTTTATTTCAGATACAAATGTTTAGAATTATAAATATTGTATAATTGTCCACATGGCACATATCATTATGTAAATGTATCATAATTCACAAAGTAACATTTGACAAATTACAAAAGTGTTAAACACAAAATTTGAACACACTTGAGAAATATGACGTATAACTCAAAAGTAGGTTAATTATCTTGATGGCCACATATTCAAATTCTTACACAAGTGTAAAATGATGTTTGCAAACCTCTTTGTTGCAATGACTCTAAATCTGTCTGTAAATATGATGTTTTTTGATCGATTTAGCAAAAAAAACCAAAAATATCTCATTACGAGAATGTGTTTGTACCTTTTGGCGATCATCATCTAGGAGGATGATTTTTGTTTGTTTGCTATTGCATTCTAAAGATGTGTTTAATATCATGAATGGAAATACCTCTAATGCTTTTTTAAAGAGCATTTCTGCTTGGTCAGTTTCGCCGCTGTCCATAGCGAGAGCTGCAAGATTGAAGAAAGCTTTGGCATTGTGTGGATCTTGTGCAAGAACTTTCTTCAACCTAGAAAAGAAAGAAAAAAAAGAAACCATTATATAGTGTGTATCAAGAAAGCCAAATTGATAAAGGTACTAACAAAGTATTAGCTATTTAGTAATGGTACTTTAGCTTGGTGATTATGAATGCCAATTCCTAGGCCCTATGTTAAATTATAAAATATATACATTTTGTAAAATAATGAATAGCCATGGTAAAATATGCCTGGAAATAATAAAGGATGCAGTTAGAATTTTTACCATATATGTCTGTTTGTTTTGTATTTGGCAGAAATTGTAATCAATAATAAAAATAAATAAATATGTTGATTAAGTGCTTGCTATGCTAAAACAAATTAAAATATTTCCGATTGCGAGAGAAATTGATATTTGCGAATCACCGGAGGCATATGGAAAACAAAAATGTGAAAGTCCAGTACATGATGGTATTGTCGTTACAAAATTCCTGGTTTAATCCAGGTTATACTGTTCATTTTCTTTTACAAAAAAACACTCTTGTAGCCTCTTAAACTAATTTTGCTATTACCATTGATGATACCATACTATAAGTTCTGTCTCGACGACACTCATTATACAGTGTTACGATAAAGCCTCTTAATGGCCTTCTTGCTCTAAATGTATGAATTATATATTTATTTAAAGCCATAACCGATTGCAAATTCATAGCGTTTGTAATTACTGTAAACTATAACTTATAGATCCCCCACACCTCAAGTGATGAATAGTACAATCATTATGCTCATTATAAATTGATAAAGAATTACTTTTTTTTTAATTACATATCTTCGATCTAATATGTAATAAGAAAAAATTACATTTATAACAGGAGTTTTAATTATGAAATTTCAATACACATTCCAATACACTTTTTTCAGTTCTACCTTGCGACTGTTTTAACAGAAAACATGTTTTCTACTCTAGTGCAAAACTTAAATCTACACAGGATTGTATTTTAGCAAATTTCCAGCAAAACATTGAGATGATTATTTGCATACAAACATTAATGTAACATTTGGAAGATAATAATTACATTATATATAAGCTTTTACTAAATTTAATAAAAGATATTCTTCAAAGAAATACTAATTGACAATTACGTTTGATAACGAGTCAGCACTTTCTAGATATTTATTTTTCCTGCATCATTGATTTCCTAAATTGGAAAGCAAGACATGAATTCATAACAGAAAATAGTTAAATATATCACATACTTTATATGGAAAATCACTAACGATTGAAATGTTGATATAAAGTTTGCGGTATACCATGTGTGTAGTTCAAAAAAGAACTGTTGAGTTTCTCCAAATTGATTGAAATATAGACGCACATTTGTTTGGTTTGAAAAGTGCAATTTTATATATTTTTAGAAACAGGTTACTTCAAAACATGATTGAATTTTCAATGTATGGATACATTATCATATTAAAACTAGTTATGGCAAAGCAACATAAGTGACAAAAATAAACTCCTTTTTACATCATCTAGCAAAACTGTGGAGTTTTGCATGATGGTGCACCTTGGTGTTTGTAAACTCTGTGAGAAAGGGTCATTCATTAACAATTTTGACATAGAAGAAAAAATTAAACTAATCAAAGAGCCCGAAGATGGCCAGGGAGGAGCTATAACATGAAATACTAGCCAAGTGCATTGTTGGCTATATAGGGGATGATGTAAAACATAACTTTGCAGTTCTAAACATGTGCTTTTATGTATACAAATTTTGTTAACCATGATGTGGGATTTAGTTGGAAATCATATAATGTGGATAGCCTTGCTTCATCCTACTATTTACCCCAACAAGCTATAGTTTGTATAATTAACCCACTGATCAAACAAACTTCTTTTGTCTAATAATAATTTTGTAGAATCTATAATAAACTACAAAAAAGCTATAAAATTATACTTCTAGACATAATTTGAAAACATCTGTTACACTACTTAAATATAAAATGGTAGGTTGCTGAATGTAGTGTATACTTATAATCTTTATATATCTTTTGTTTGTTTGTTTGTTTTATAATCTTTATATATCTTTCAGAAAAGCATTACAAGCATTTTGGTTCAACCATTTTCTGCTGCATGTAATGCGCATATTTAAAAATAAGTACAGTATGTCAGAGTAAAGGGTGTAGAGGTAACATCCCTCAAGCAGATTTAAAAAAAGATGAAAAACAAACATGGGAGGTGACAAAGATTACCTTCCATGGGTACCCAACATCACTAAATGACATATAAATTCCTATACTCCTCTTTAACATTACAGTTGATATGTTATATCAGCGTTTGTGGTCTACTTTTTAAGTTAGGTAAGTTCTCGTGGGAAGACCTGCTTCGGTTTTTATATTTCACACAGGTGCACTCAGTCATGTGTATACCGTTCATTTCACTAAATGTCATACATATTTCAGTTTACAACATTTACTATGTTTAAAAGCAATATAGTTTGTGATCATAAACTTGACATTCACTGAAGATCGATTGCTAAATGCAGTATGCCCTCTATAAATGTTCATCTTTTATATAAAGCTTTCTATAAGATTCTATAATATATTGTCTAACATTGCTCATAGTCTGCTTTCTATATTTCTTACAATCAATGTTCTTACCCCCTCTAAAAATCTCATTGTGTGGTATAAATGCTAACTAAATATTTACAAACCTAATTTTGATTCTCATTTCATGCCAATTACATTACTTTCTATGGAATTTGGTTTTTTTAAACTCAAGGGAGCTAATTCACTGGACCTACATCAAATCTGTATCTGAAACAGGTGTGTATTCACTAGTGTGTATACATGTACATAATATGTCTGTACATGGTGGATTGCTTCATTAGTGGATTTTAAGTGCTTGATGTCTTTTAACACAGGAAAGATAGGCATGTGTTAGAATAAGGTTTTGGCTTTATTACTTGTGTGATTTTCATGAATTAAACACAAGCAAACATTCTAAGCACTGTGTAGGATATTATTAGTACAATGTAACGTAGTTAAAATGTAGATTTTAAGAAAGTTTATTGACCTACTTAAAGAAAAAACATTCATGTACTTTAAGATTGTTGTGTTCATGTTTGTTTTGCTAGCCTGTACACACCACTTATATACAACACATATATAGATATTCCATCCATCTGATTGGCTGAAAGTTTTTTAAGTTTCAAACATGTTGGAAAATAATTTTTTCCACATTTTCCCCTTTGCAGTTTTGTCAACTAGAGCCAAAACCCATTCGAGTAATTTTAGAAATTAACCTATAATAGGTGTTGTATTATCATTTTCATTCCTGTACCCCATACTTTTTTGTAATCTTACAACAAAATTTTGAAGGCTCAATGAGAAACAAACCCTACAAATGTTACTTTATAACATTTTTTACACTACTTACTGTTTTTACTTACTCTTACAATATTTTACATAAGCATCACTTTTGCATATACCTTGTTCGATTATGCGTTCCTCATTGAGCCTTCCTCATTGAGCCTTCAAAATTTTCAAGCGTGTATTGAAGCGTACATGGTACCTAATTTATACACTCAATGGGAGTATCTCGTAAAGTTTTTACACGTCACATACGGTGTGTGGTGACTTTTCTCATATATAATTCAATGGATATGTACTAATCAATCCAAATACAGACAAAAATACATATCTTGCACATTATAATTCATGTACATATATTCATTAACACTAAATATAGATAACTTATACATATTTATGAATTATCATACAAACTTATGAATATTTTTGCATTAACATTATGTGCAATTTAAAAGGACGTTATGTTTGATGGTATTAAATATGGCAGTGACAAATTTTAAACCTACCTCCGTGTGGCCTCTGTTCTTAGGCCTGGATTTCTTGATTCTTGCATTGTGACTGCAGTATTGAACAAGGCCTGTATATGGTCAGGGTTCAACTCTAAAGCCTTATTAAAGTACTGAAAAGCTTCCCGTAACTCTCCTCTATCAAGGTATATTACTCCAAGCTGAAAAATAGAAAAGAAAAAGTTTTTTTTTTTTAAATTTGTTATTAAACCATTTTTATACACACATATGCTAGAGAAAATAACAATCAATCAAAAGAAAATTAAAAGGAAACTTAAAGCAATTTCTTTATTCGAACTAATTAATCTAAAGAAATAAATTTGAAAATAAATCAATAAAAAATGATTAAAGAAATAAAGAATGAGAGACAATATCAAATATTTTAATAGAATGTAGTGTTACTGCAATTAGACACTATCAATATTAGAAAAAAAAAATGAACTTGAAAAACAAATCAATAAAAAATATAATTGAAGATTGAGAGAAACTGTATCACTTTTTGAATTAGAACTACTTATGGTGTTACCGCGAGCACTGTTTACTAATTAACAAATGCATAAAAAAGTTCACATAAATATCACAAATGTATATAGTTCACATTAACAGCCGATAAAAAGGCCCACGACTTTTAACCTGTACCACTTGTCTTTCACTACAAAATGATTCATCTCAATCCAAAAAATAGTATCGATCACATTATGTTGTAAAAACAGAATATTATATTTTCTCGGCAAGTCTTTTTTTAACACATGAAACTATAAATGATTGGCATGTAACACTTAACTTAAATAGTTACGCATTTTCTCTTTATCACAGACATCAATAAGATTAATACAAAAATATAGATTTATTACATCTAAAATAATAGTTCTTCATCAGTTGTGTCAACTTCATTAAACCGAGTAATTGATGAGAAGTATATAATATACGATAAATCACATCGCGGTAAAGAGAATTGATTTCGCAATGTGGGACATGTGATCAGGAGGTCGCAAGGATGGACATCACCTACTTAAAGGAAAGAAGGATTTGAGGATGGAGAGACATAAAATTGATTACATTTTTATCATTACTTGGACAGGAGATAACATTTAAATTTGAATGGTTTGTGTAATTAGTATCATTCTAAATTTCAACGTATTAAATGCATTTGTTGATAACTTAGACGAAGTTGTCTTACATCAAACCACCAAATTTAAGAACCACAAAAATGGAAAAGTTAAAGACAGTTTAAAAATATTTTTGTTCTATAAGTCAAATATAGAATCATAGGCTCCAGGAGAATCTTGTTTTTTTTTGTTCTTAAAATAAAAACTTTAATAGTTGCATTGCACAACTTTACAAATTAACAGAAAACTTGGTGAAATGTTGTACAGAGAAATTGGTTCCCACAAAAATGCTACATACTAATTTTAGGTGGCTTTACCACAATTACAACCACCCCTAAAAATGAAGCTGACATTAATGTACTTTTTATTGTTTTCTAAAACTTCTTAAAAATTATTCCACTCGATCTGGAAACATGGCTTGCATAGAAATATTGCTAAAAATTCTACAAATTGAAAATGAGTTTTAAATGTAGATAAATATGGTATAAAAATAGCGTTTTGTATTTAACGTGTACAGACAGATTCACCTGGCAGCGGATTAAATGTGAAAACAATAATATGAATTCCAAGCCATAAAATGTTGATCCACGCACGATGTAAATGAGAAACTGTAACTCAAATAGCAATGTAATTTGTCACAGTAAGAACAGTGAATGAGGTCTATAGATTACAGATGACCATGTACGCAACATTATCAAGAAGATACTTGACGAGTAATTATAAACTACATGCGTGAAAGAGGGTCAAGAACCTACATTATAATGGATATCGGCGTTGTCTTGATCATGCTCAAGAGCCGTTCTGAAAGACTGTTCTGCCTCGAACGAACGATTTAATCGTAGGAGAACATCTCCTCGGTTAATGTGCGCTGTCGTTAGATCTGGCCGCATGGTTAACACTCTCTGAAAAAGCTAAAGAAAAAAACTTAATTATCATTAAAAGTTCTTGTTTGTTCTAAGTAAATCAAAAAATAGATTAAATATTCATAGATATAAAATCTATAAATAATATAATAATAATCGAACAATAATATTGCATCTACTATACTAAATATTAATTTTAGTCTCAATTGTGTTGCAGAAAAATTAGATACTTATTTCTCTTGGGACTAGATTTCCTTATTTGTTAAATATCAATATAATATCTCATAATTTTATATAATCTATCTTATTCCCAAAGATATTACTATCAAAATTGCACTGAAAAGTACAATTAACCCAAATTCCTCATTGTAACAAAAAAAATTGTTTTGATTTCAAGAAACCTATTTTTATTACAGAAATGCATTATTTTACTAATTAATTTTTTTTTTCATGCAATTTTCATGCATTGTATCTACCTTTAATTTTGTAATTATTATTAATATGACGTATAATATTACTCTTTATACATTTTTAAAACTAAAAGTTTCATTTAAAATAGGTCTGTATCAAATGCTATATTTTGGTTTGGTCTATATTTATCTATAAAATACATTCAAAACAGAATCTGTCAAAATGGCAGTAAAATTACAGATGATTCCTTTTGAAGTTACACCAAAAGTTAAATTCTATACAGTG
The DNA here is from genome assembly GCF_963402885.1 of Antedon bifida. Classification (NCBI taxonomy): domain Eukaryota; kingdom Metazoa; phylum Echinodermata; class Crinoidea; order Comatulida; family Antedonidae; genus Antedon; species Antedon bifida. The sequence goes on along the minus strand of NC_136226.1, from coordinate 8,101,182 downwards.
AAATATTATAGCTGTATCTAGTAAAGCAAAATCAAAAGCAGAACCTTCAACGAAGTGAAAAATGATATGCCTACAGTCGTATAGCTTTCAATGTAGAAAAAAAATTACAATTTTAAGATGTTGGCGCAATTTAATGCATTAGTTTTTTTTCTTGCGAATCCACATCAAACAATTCTGGATTTGAATGGAGTGAAACAGCTCTCTTGAGAACGGACACTTCTCATCAAACTATCCTTAAGAAAATTACCCATCTAGTTTTCTCCATACTGTTTCTTCATTATAAACTCTTTATAGTCGGTATTGCCTTTCATCTACGTCTCTACTGTGTATCAATACTAATAGTTTTGTTGTGTTTTCATCACAAAGTTAATTATTGTTTATAGTGTGAATTCTCGTAAACATCCCAAATGTCTGACTTAAAAAATGGAATGAATTTTTAGGATTTTACACCAAGGTTGCAAGGCCAACTGATTGAGTTTTGTACAGTGGATGTTTTTACTTAAGATATAGAATAAATAGCTAGATAAAAAGATGTGAAATACATTAAAACACCTAATTACCGTATCTTCTTCGGAACCCCCCGCCCCAAATGCCCTTAATAGGGGTGTCCCATGAATAGTGATTGGCCATATATTTCCTCTTGTTTGCATGGAAGTTTCTCCATGATGGTGTTCCAAACAAGAGGGGGGGGGGGGGGGGGGAGATATTCTACTATTGTTAGTTATTTATGTTTGTTAGTTATCATTGTGGTATTTATGAAATAAATGTTGTGAAAAGCTAAATGTACTGTAATATAATAAGATAATTGTAATATATGAATTAAGTATCGCCAAACAAGATAATTGATATTTAACAATTATAAACTCACTGTATCGGCCTCTTCTAATCTAGTGTTGTTATTTTTTATAAGGTTGGCTAGATTGATGTACGCATTCAAGTATGAGGGCGCTATTCTAGTAGTGTACATCTTGCCTGGTACTACGGTTGGCATCAACGTGATGGCGTGACGATATGCTTCTTCGGCTTTCTCATAGTCTTGCATATTCTTGTAGGCACGGCCGACATTAATCCAGGCACCAGTGTCATCTGGTTGAACTCTGAAATAGATGATACATAAAAAGTTCATACAGATTTGCATTTTTTTTTTTATTAATTCAGACTCATGCCAACTAAAGTACTCTCTACAAGTCATTTATAATATTTAGCTTATACGAGATATTAAGAAGGCCACGGGTTATAATATTCAATACACAGTGTTTCTCTAATTTCTTCATATATGTAAAATAGTTACAGTCCATTGATTTCCCTGCCAAGAAGTAGCTAAAGTCGACACTAGCAGAACAACTAAGAGAAAGTAATAATGTCGTGGAACTAGGGCAAAGACAACCACTATCCCTACGAGGGCAATTCAAATTGATCAGGCTAGGTCTGTTATCGAGTTTGATTGAAAACGAGGTTAATTGTGACGAACATTTTGTTTCACTGCCTTTGGGCTTCGTATAAAAAAAAACTAGGCATACAAAAGTCAAAATATATATATTACATTGATGATCATTTTTCTACCATCCATAACAAAGTTACTTGTACACTTTTACAATAACACCTGACAGCATGTTACATTATTCTGATGTATTCATGGCAACAGTTGCTAAGTAACAAATGCTCAAAGGTTTCCAAGGTTACTGGAAGCTGATATTATTCCCTTGACGAGAGTTATAAGATGTATTGTAATAATGAAAGGTTTCATTAGAAAATTGAGTTACATTATAATGCAAAAGTACTCTGAGTCCGGATGTTGCCTTGAATATCAGAATAGTAGAATGAAAAATCCAATGTTTTAATTCTCTCATTTTCAATTTTTTCAGAATACATGGACATGCCATGATTACTGTTGCCATGGTTTTGATACATCTTTTTTTTTTTTTTCTGCACTTCTTTTCATCATGCATTATGAAATACCCTTGTTAGAAGGAACGATAAATCAAGTTTGACAATTTAAAATTCTTTATAAAATAAATTACGGTAATATTGTTTACTGATCTATAGTAATTATCAATGGTTGATATCAGGAAGGCGAATGGGGTCTCCTTAATGTATAACTAAACTCTTCCTTAGTTTATGCCAAAGTTTTATAATCAACGCTGTTAAATAATTGTTCATTAGAATAATTTTGTAGCTCTGTTGTATATTTTGTTGTCATTTTCTGTGTTACTAACTTTCTACTAATTTTGAGCAATTGTAATTGTATTTTTGAGAAATTAAATAAACTTATGAATACATTCTGGGGAAATCAGTAAACGTTTAAAAGTGGCAATTTAATTTTATACAAGAAATCATAGATTCATATATCAAACTGAGATATTTCAGACTCATCAACGATCGCGTACACAATTGTCATCAATACGATTCATTGCAAAACTAAGATGTTCTGTCGTTTATTGTTCTAACAGCTGTTTCGTATCAATTCTTTTGAGTGTCAATTGCTGGATTAAACTCATCATTGCTTTTACCAATCAAGAATGTTTCTCAAAAACAAGTTGAGAAATTCGGTTTAATGTAAGCAAAATTTACCACTGATTTTTTTTTAAATCCTGAAATATAATCCAATATTTGAAAATCGTATTTTGGTAATTTTAGAATTTAAAGATAACATTAAAATTCACATTTTGATGATAGCAATTAAAACTTTAAAAAAATATGAATATGTTACATTACAAAAACAAGAGTAAAGTTATAAAACATATAGTCCCATGTAATAGTAATTTAACCTTTAATATTTTTAGTATAAGCTCAGTTATATTATGAGAAATGACATAATTTTATGACATTTTTCTATTTTCATATTTAATTTTTACAATTTAGGCAAAAATTACTATAATAACTGACTTGAGTATGCAACAAATGCTAATGGTAGGATGCTATATCGAGTATAAATGACTGAACTTCTTTCTACTATACATTTTTTATCCTTTACTATTTATATTCACAAATGTCTATATCATATTTAAATATGTATAATTAAATATAGTATCTTATTTCAATGACAGCTGAAAATATAAAATATATTTTTCTCTTAAATTTGGTTCAAAATATATCATAAAGCCATAAAAACAAAGGTGAGAAATCTTTAAAATCAGAAAAGATATATATAAAAAAACATTTATCCTGATGAATCCTTCCGGCAATATCCTGACGCCCGAGAAGAGACAATGTCTTTATAAAGATCTTGCATGCTTTTAAATTCCGATCAGACATATAGACTTCAGGCTGACAAGATCGATTGATAATGATAGATAGGATAAAAGTTAACGATCAATGCGGACAGAGCTTACGCCAGTCTCAACAATACACTAGATGAAAACATTGGTTACTGTATATAAAAAAAAGTTTATAATCGTTGAAACACTTTGATGTATTGTCTAGTTTTGAGCATCTCCTCAAATTCAATCTGTAATTTGCAATAATAAAAAAATAACCGGAATAAGCGCTGACATTACATTTTCTTACGAGACTGTCTCTGCATTTGGGTTGGCATCTTTTATAAATGATTACTTTAATATCGGCATCGTTATTTCTTCTTTCTAATATTCTTGTTTTTCAGCCTGGTTCTGAGGTTTAATGAGTATGGTACGTTTGAACTAACTATGACCCATTGAACCCAAACTTTGCCGATATAGATAAAATGCTGCCATCTATAAATAAAAATGCCAGTGACATCGCTTTGCGGCAAATAAAACAAAGATTTTCTTTTTTCTGCGGCAAATTATAATATAAATAACGTCAATAAAATTATTAATTTATCTTTATGTTTTCTGCAACGAGTCAAATGCCTGGCCTACTAATAGCTTGTTTATGTTTAAAAATGCTTTCGTTTTATACTTTCTAATATTTAATCACCTCCCATTTTTCTGAATGTGCATTGATTAAAATTAATGCAGACAAGTTACTGCATTATACTGCAGTAGAATAATGTGCGCCTGACTGCAATATTTTGTTTCAGATATAACCATGTGAAGACACAAAAGAGTGTGAATAACTCTAATGTATATTGTGGAAATGTCCAGCATAAGGGTGGTTAATTGTGAATGAAAATGTTTTGTTTAAACTCAAAGGAAAAGTGACATTTCTTTCTTTTTCTGTTAAAAAAATAGAAAGGTGACATAAAAAAACCTGTTCTCAAGTAATTAACATTTGTATTGAATTCAATATGAAAACTGTGATATCATGCCTAGAAGACATTTTTTTCTCTTGTGACTGAAGTTCCATTGTTTAATTTAAATTTACTCCAGGGCAGAGATAATTATCAAATTGGCATCTAAATACAAATAATTATGATAAAGTACAAACTTGGATAATTTAACTAATTACATTGTTCAATAAAGCGCTTTTAAGTAGAAGTAATTGGACCTATGGTCTTCTGTTTCTGTGTGTACTTTCCAGGGAAACAAATATGAGATGTTAAAGTTCCTCAGGTTACAGATTCTTTTCCCTTTGGAACTAATTTATAAAACAATTTTAAGAAACCAATCAGGAAAAAAATACTGGTACACACGGATGATATTAAATTGCAATATCAACCTAAAGTACAGTAAATGAATTTTATTTTTTTAAGAATTTGTGTTTTTAGACCATAATATATATTTTGAACATTAATTCTAAGGGATTGAAAGTAATTATTACAAAGAAAATTAAATAACATAGTTTTACAATAATAATAATATTTTTTTGAAAAAAGATTTTACACTATTTTCTTAATGTTGTTTTTAAAATTTAAAAATAAATCTTAATTTTGAAAGTAAATAAATGATGAAGAAAGTTTACTTTCACAACGGAAAAATATTATACAAAAAATGAATACTTCAAAAGACATCAATTATATTTAAACTAAAATGAAAGATACGATAATTCTATAAAAATCAATTCTACTGATAGTTTAATATATCTAAATCTTCAAATGAATAAACAAATTAATCAGACTAGATCAAAATTACTATATATATATTCAAAGAAAAATTGAATAGTAGTATTTATGATATCAGTTGTCAATCTATATATAATTGATGGACAAAACTCCAAAAATAAGTGTCTCTATTGACAGTGAATCGGCCATTAAAGTCAGTGTATAACAGACAAATTGTTATTAATGTACTTTTGAATATCTAATAGTTTGATGTATACTTGAGTTGCATTAGTCTTGTCATTTTTAACATTTCAAGTATAAAGATTAATCGTCCTTAAAAGTGAGTTGTTTTTTCTGTGCCCTCCTTAATGTTTTGACTTCGATATTACAGACTGTCAAATCAAGATGAGTGTAGCATTTTTCTATGGATCAATCTAGAAATGATTTTTTTCTTTATTATTTATGTATTTTTTTTACGAATGTTGAGCAAAAGCATTAGAAATTAATATTTTGCACTTGCAGTGCATTGAGCCTAAAGCATCAATGTGTTTTGTATTTGAAATGTATTGTTTCTTTTAACTAAATATATTTTCAATACAAATGTAGGTCTACTGATTTCCAAAATGAATCAGTACTGTAACTACAACATTAGAAATAAAAACAATATCAAATTAAAACACCTTAAATAAAACTATTCACTATTGTGAGGTATAAGTATAATCAAATTGGTTATACTAAAGTAAAGATTTGATCGTTGTGAGCAGCATATTATGAAGATTTCTTGTTGACCTAAATTGATAAAATAATTAAAAAGTAATATTAAAAGTAATATAAAAATATGATAAGATGAAGTTGTTATTTGAAAATACTGCAATAATATATTTTTCCAGAGGAATTAATTGATGCAACTTAATTTTTAAATGTTTATTTGTTCTAGAAGGCACATGTCACTCCTTGTATAAATAACAAATCAATATACAGTACAGGCCTTCAGTTCTCCTATTATTATCAAATTAGATATAAAATATATGTATAGTTAAAATAAGAATGTATAATAATCAATTATGCAAAAAAAAAGGTGCTGTTCAGTAATAGGAAATGGGTTGGGTGATTAATCAACCTTTTGCGTTCTTTCAAGGGCACGATGGAAAGGGAGTGTAAAAAACCTTTTGACTACTGTAAACAATTCAATATCTTTTTAATGATTGTATAAACACCAATCAGTACTGCATCATTAATGCAAGATCTAAGTAAAACTTAGTAAAAACTAATAAAGGGTGGCTATGAATAAATTGGACTTCATATTAAATAATCAAGTTTATCTTAATTTCTGATTTATTTTGTTTGCTTTTGATTGGTTTGGAAGGCAAAACAAAATTATATATACAGTAGAATCCACAAACGCTGGTCAACTCCTATTCAGATACACCTCTATTATCTAGTGATAATGATTTTTAGTGATGTAAACCTAAAAAGTCTAATGACATGAATATTTCATTTTGCTGCTAAAAATTATCAATCTGTAGAAATTTTAATTAAAAATTTAATCATCTGTACCAAATTAATACAAAAAGGAAAAAATTGATTGAAAAAAATCATTATATAAACAAACTTACAAATTAAAAATAAACCTGTGTTGTCATTGATGCCATGACAACATAAGAAATGCAATGTTGTAATTGATAAAAAGTTGTTTGTTGAATTTCGCTAAACCAGTCATATATTTTAATTCTTTTTGTAAGCATACAGTGCGCTTGTACAAGCTTTCTTAATGGAATGTGGAATCTCACGAGACTTTGAGTTAAATCTGCGAGGCTCACGATTCTACCTTCAAAGATTTCAGTACCATTAGCATCCACACAATAGTTATAGTATGAATAAACAACCGCATTAGGAGAAAAAAGATTTTAAAAAAAGAATCACGCCGACATACATCAAGTTTTCATGAAAAGTGTTTTTGTAAATTAACGATGCAAGTAAATGAGAGTTCCAGAGGGTACATGAAAAGACGTTTGCGAGGTTAACGGTTCGACATGTTTCTTGAAGGAGTGCTGGGAGTATAATACCTTATAAAGACTAAGAGTAATTTGGCAAAATGTCAGGGTTGTGATGTAATCTCAAGTATATATCAGATGACAATTCCTAAGCCCTACATATACACAGTAAATTATAAATCTTTTAGAATTTTATAGTTGTTTTCCAAAGACTTAGAGTCTGCAAGAATAAATATTACGAGATTTTAAAGCTTAAGCTAGCCATTTTAAAAACTTACCTAGTATAAATATATCAAAACAACTTATAATAAAAGTCAACTGAATGCAAAATCATTTTTATGAAATATTTTTCATATATTTTAAACGCTGTAAAAATGTATGAAGATAAAAACAAGATTATTGACTTTTAAAAGAAAAAAATAATTGCTGGAAAGGAAATTTGTTTTTGAAAAGTATATAGACCAATATTTTACTGCAGAAAGTTGTAGGAGGTGCGCAAATATCTGTGTGACTTTTGCACCAATAGTCGCTGTGCCAGTGTGCGGGAAATGGCATGCACTTCACAGTCTTCACGACATAGTGGATAATCTTTTGCTTCCAATATTGTTTCTGATTGAACATGCATAGCAATGTGATCTAGTGTATGTTGTAGTGTTCTCGCAAGGTGTAAACTATTTATAACCTAAATAAGGAAAAACGTGCCATAAAATTACATGCATTGCCAAGCATTGACTGCTGAATATTGGGTGCCCAATTCATTCAAGTCAATGGGGCATATTATAATCTTTACTCAATGTGAGAAGCATACTAGAAATACATGTGATTGATGGATGTTTAGTGATATAATGGTGTTATATTTACTTACACCTGAACAATAAAATGCAAATTAGATTCAAACGTATAGCCATTGTATATATCTTTCATAGTCACACATTATCTTCAGTAGTGCTGACAGCTTACAGTAGCTCTGTGCTATGGTTCCAGGAGTAATATGGTGTAACATTGGTGAGATTATTTCATATTGGGGGAAAGGTTACACATTTAGCAATTTTTAACCAATTCTGAAAATGGTTGTGTACTTTAATTCAACATCTTTATTCAATGTGACAAGCACAATTGATGGATGGCTGTCAGTGATATCAAGGTGATTTTGTTATGCATATTATTCCCTATTCTACATATTATATACCGCTAGCTATGAAATCGTAATGATGCGAGGTTTGAATGCTATCTTATCAATCAAGTTTCAGGCTAGCTAATTTCAAATCACTTTTATGTTTCTTAAGGTAAAATTTGACCAATTTAACTGACAATTAAGAATTCCACGAAGAACACTATTGTAAAAACTCAATTAATAGGTTAAAACATTACAGATACATTAATTCACATTCATCATCATCAGTTCCATCAATTTTGAGAACAGAGATTAAGAAGCAGCAGAGTGAAACAAGTGTTTGTACATGCTCACAAAACAATCAACAATGATAATAGTACCATTTCACCAAATTCAGAAATAGGATACTCACGTAAAGGGATGTGAAGGTATCACAAAGTTTAATTGATTAACTGTCTTAAACAAATTATTAAAGAATACACTTTCAAAGCGAAAACTAGTGCAATATTCTAAGGTTTACTGGCAATAGATAATGGTGAGATACAATTACAAACAGGCAAATTAAACTAAATGGCAGAACTACAAGCAATTATATTTATCTGATAAATACAATTTTCTGTACAAGTTAATCACAGTATAATGCTACTTTAAGAGCAGTGCCAAAAAGCAGAAGACATTAAAGGATGGAAAAGCAAGTAAAGGATGAAAAAGATGTTAATAATGCAAATGGAAGTAAATGAAGGAAGATGTAGTAAAGATAGAGAAGGAACTAAGTTATGAACTAGAATTTAATTCGTCACTTTGACGAATTATAGGTGATCATTTTTATCATTTTACCGAAATAATTTTTTTGCACGTACGTTAACATACGATCAGAAAATGTTGATGTATGCCATCCTATTATACGCTTTAGTGCTGAGTTGTGCCTATTATATGCCATATACAATATGTACAGTATATAATGTATCTATATACAGTGTAGCATAGGTGAAATTACGGGACACACATCATGTTCTAATTTTTTGGTATGATGGAATTATCAAAATAAACTCGAAGATGACAATTTCGAAAGATAATGAATTGAGCAAATAAATATAAGAATTGGAAGAGAATTTGGCACGTAGAAGCGCTGTGCGCGCTCTTTGAAATTTGTATAACTTTGACGAAAAAGATGAAAAAACTACTTTTTAACTTCAACTGGCCATATGTTAACGTCACAACATCCGATAGGCTTAATTTTTATATGAATTCATATCTAAATTTCATCAGCTTTCATAATAAATTATAATTATCAAGGTAACCTTTAATTCTGAAGAGCTGTAAGATATTCAAATTTACGGCGAAGGTGAAATTACACGACCTACGTTATTCAAGTTTTTACGCGTGATGACGTCATCAAAATAAAAATAGTGGCAGGTCATGAGAAAGTCAATTAATTGAGCAATCACATACTAAAATTTGAGCAAAAATCAGGCACAAATTATTAGAGATGCGTTCTATTGAATGTGATAAAATATGACAAAAGAGAAAAAAAACTTAATTTTAAATTGAAGTGGCCATTTGATGACGTCACAACATTTTGTACGTCAAATGTGTACATGAATTCATATCTACAACTCAATGGCTTCCCGAATAAGTTAAAAAAAATGGGGGTCATCTTGCATTCTGAAGAGTTATTTTCATTTTGAAAATGCCTTATTTTTCACCATTTTCAGCACTTTGATGCAATTAATTTGCGCATTTTGTCATTTTTAACGTGCTCGTATAGCGTTATCTTAAGTCGGAATGGACTCAAAATCGGTGAATGTACTAAGAATTGTGAGTAGATTGTGATTTATACATCAAATTTTATTTTTTACGCTTTTTAAAAATTGCGTGCGCAAAAACGTGTTTTTGCGCAGTAATTTTTTGAAACGCGCAAATGGCCTAATTCATGCTCTAAATTGATCAAAACTTAATTTTGAGCGTTCTAAATTTTTAACGCGCGATTTCACGTGCATGACCTTGAAACGCGCAACTTTTTATTTGCTAATATTTCTACCCTTGACCTGAAGTTTACGTGTAGTGAATTTCATTAATATGTGATAATGAATTATGGAGATATGATTGATAATGTGATTTCACAAAATGGCGTATAAATGACGTCACGGATGAGTGATCATGCTGGAAAGCTTATTAGGATTAAGTTATATCATTTGAAAGATATTCTGAAATTTTGGTAATCATTGACATTAAACTTTTTGAGATAATTGTTACACAAAATAGTGTACAGAAACAATAAAAAGAAAAATAAAGATTTGATACAATAACAATAGGTGATCATTTTATTCTAAATGATCACCTAAAAAGATAGAGAAGTACAGAATGGAAAAGGAAGTAAAAGATAGAAAAAGAAAAAAATTAACAGGTGAAAAAGGAAGTAAAATATGGAAAGATCTAAAAAAAGGAAGTAAAAGATTGAAAAGAAAGAAAAATGGAAAAGGAAGAAAAAAATGGACAATATTAAAAGATGAAAAGGAATTCAAAGAATGAAATCAACACCAAACTAAAGTTGTACTGTATGATTTAACTTATAAAACAACTTTACATATTATTTGAAATATATTTCTGAAATTTATTTATAAAATTTATTTCTAATACAATCGTGGACACAGAAAAGCGTACGACTTTCAAATTGCATTAAGAGTGCATATTACATAGATTTCCATTTGGCAACATAGACATTTTCTACAGGCTTTTCAAGTACATTTTGAACCTTAAGCAAATAGTTCAAGATGCTATTACAGTCCACAGATATACTCAATTCCCTCAAGAAAGCTAAACATGATACATGATGACCAACATCACAGCCATTTGAAATTGAGTCTATACACATAGTTTCTGTCGTTAACAGTAAAGTTTTAAGACATACAATGTTGAACAATGAAGATTACAGACTACTAAATGATAGAGATTTTTTTAAATGAATTCAAACAATGAGCAACTGTCAAGGATTTCAATGCACATGCATGATACGCAAACCGAGAACGTGATTGCAAATATGCAATGAATAGTGCTTTCCTGTAATTAGTGTATTTTTCATTAAGGAACTCCAAATATGGATAATTTTCTATTGTAATCCTCACAAATCCAGGTAAAATTCAAACAACAACATTTGGGCAAGGTAAAAACAGGAAGTTCAGAATAACGATTTGCTATTAAATAAAAAAAAATGTTAGAGATAATAGTATTTATATAAAATCCAGATATAATAATAAAAACTACTTTTGGATGAGTTATACATCTGCATCTGGAGGTACTGTAGTACAAATTATAAATTGCTATAAAAATTAAAAACACTTAATAGAGATAACAATTTGTTAACTGTGATATTTGAATAAAATTGAAACAACATTTGGGCATGGTAAAACACCTGCATCTCAGAGTAGTAAAATAATAATAATAATAATTTACTTTCAAAATGCTAAATAGAGATTGTAAATTGTGTTCTTTAAAAATATCTGGATAAAATTCAAACAACATTCAGGCAAGGTAAAACATCTGCATCTTGAGAAGATTGAAAGAATGATTTTCTATCAAAATGATGACATTAAGGAAATTTATATAATACTCAAAGAAGATTAAGACTTCAAAGCGGTTATCAATGGTCAAGGGCAAATAGATAATGTAAAAGGTATTTACAATATTAAAATATGAAATCATAATATATTCTTAATATTAATGAACCAAAGTAAGGTCTATGAGATGTCATGGAGTTTCATGTTTGATACATTACATGAGTATAGCTATACATCATAGGTGGGTGGGGGCCAGAGAGTAAAAAATGACAATTAACCCACTGTTAATGACAGTTGTTAAATAAATGTACTACAATCTGGAGATAAGAGAACTGTTTTTTTATTTAGAAAGGATTATCTTATGCAGACCTAATAAAAATAAATATATAGAAAAATTGCACTAATCCATTAAAAGGGACATTATTTTTTTAATGAAGAGTCGAGGTGAAATGTTAAAATGATATTCTTTTCACCTGAAAAAGATGACCTGTTTATCAGAGTAGAAAGGTAATGATTACCAATGTTTCAAGCTAAATGCACCTCTTTAAGTAAAGAATAACATTTGAATTTTACAGATATAAATGTAAAACCAACTGTTCCATCACAATGGACATTCATTTTCCAAAGACTTTGGCAAAAGTTGATAAATCAAAGATTTATAAATTATTTTAATATAAATTGTTATAATAAAATGATTATAATTACAAACTTAGTTTTCTGAAAATATCAATAAACAATTTAGCAGCTTTAGAAAGTGTGAAAAAGGGTAAATTTATTGCATTTTTAGTGAATAGTATGATTAATAGAAGTCAAAGACATTCTTACAATCTGACAGTTAAATTATTGATCTTATAAAAGATATGAATGTAACAAAGTTATTGAAAAACATGCTCAAGGTCAAGATATAAATGTGGTAACAACTGTAAGATTTATATTTACATATATTGAAAGATCAGGTTCTCTTGGGATAAAAGCTGTCCATCTAGTCATTAGAATCTTCTAGATTTCATCGTAAAAAAATGTATCACGGGTTCTCAAGAATTAGATTCAGAATTACATCAAGTTGGTTGACAACAACCAACATTAGTGGGGAAGTCATATCTAGTATTGGGGGGGGGGGGGGAGAGAGAGAGAACAGAAGTGGACATAGGACTTTCCTCACAGCGGAGGAGTGGTGATAGTTTAAGATACTATTGATAACGCTGCTTGTAGGTATTGTGTCAATCAGGTCAAACTTAACTACGGCACTCTCTCCAATCAAAGAGTGTAAACAGGTTATATCTCCTACTCTCACAACCACTCTTTTACTTTATTATCTGCAACTGAAATGTTAAACTGGCAGAAATAGAAGTTGTTTTGATAGGCTATTGAAAACTTTTTGATTTTTTTATTACTATCAGTATCTATTAATTTTATGTTTTTCCTGCAACAAATACTTTATTTTAAATGTCATTTTAGCACCTTTCTACAGTATAGAGATGAACTGTAGCTCATAAAACAGTTACAAAAAGATGTGCAAGCTTTATTACAGATAACGCTGAGTTATGCAGATGTTTTTACTATTGTAAAAGTACTTCTGGTTTGGTTTAATACCATCTTGACAGAAATAGTATTCTACAATTTACATTAAATGTATCAGAATCATTTATAGATTAATGCTTTCATTAAAGAAATACAAGATTTTTATACATAATCATTGCTTTTTATGGAATGAGCTGAAATGAAATGGGTTTTATTTCACTGAAAGTTTCTTTTCAGCAACTTTGTACCTATTATTACAATATTGCACAAAATACTCCAGAGTAATTTCAGTGTCAGGCAATTTATTATTGTATTACATTATTAAAGCCCCCTTCCCTACGTTTTTTAGATCTAATTTAAGATCACAAACTATATTTAATGTAAAAATAATACTATATGGTCCTTTTTTCGTCTTTAAACGGTTAAAATGTGAAAAATAAGTCGATTCTAATAATTATAGCGGCCCGCTATAAATCCCAAAATGCATTGCGCGCGGATTGATATTTTTGTTTTTCACCTGTAATTCGCCCACTTTTCGATCGATCGTGAGGCCAAAACAAATGTAAGACTCCTAATTTTTCAGCGAAAATACCGGGTTTTCCCCAATTTGTATCAACGGAGTCTGGCAAAAATAGAAAGACAATTAATGCAGCAACTATACAACGTCAGGCTAGGTATATAGCTAGCGTACGATGTTCGTATGTTACCGATGTTTACCAGCTAGGCCTACAAAACTAAGCCTAGCTAGGCTAGGCCTAAGACCGTCCACGAGAGGTCGATCGCCGCGAGCTACTTAGGTAGTGCATTGTTTCTCACTTTTTATCATAATTTACCATAAAACGTACATTTAAGACAAGGAATGACATGGTTTAATGTTTTTAAAGTGATATATATGTATTATTTTCCAAAAAACGTCCAAAATTGCAGGGAAGGGGTCTTTAATTGTCCTTATTAGGTAAAATTACAAGCTGACAAAGATCATCTTAAAGGGAACAGAACAGAAAGAAGGAGAACTTAACAGTTTAACATTAATATAGAAAAGGGAAAGATTTTTCCTCAACACAGGCCCTTGCTTGCTCATGACCGCAAAAGTTGGAGGAGATAGGTGAAGCATTCAGTGATGCAGAGTATCTACAACCATTCCCTAGGCCAAATGCATAAAATCATTTTTAAAAAAAAGCAAGAGACAAATTGTAAAATAACCATTGAAGATGGAATTTAATTCAAAAGTCCTATTAATGCATATCTGAATTATCTATCTAGAATTTGGAAATATTGTTAAATTGTTACCTGGAAGCCTGAAGGAAATACTGCAAAGCCTCCTCATGGCGCTCTTCACTTTCCAATGCATGGCCAACATTGTTCCACAACTTTGCGTTCTGTGTGTTTACTTTAATACCAGATTCAAATAACGTATACTCTGATTTCCTGCAGAAAAAGAATAATTACAATAATTTGTTTAGTTTATTGAAGTAAATCTATTAGTAGTTGTGCATGGTTTCTTTGGTTTATCTAAATATTCTTAGACCGTCATATCACATGGAAATAAAAAAAAAATAATCCTACACAATTAATTAAATATGTTATTAGGAAATTACAATTTTTTTTAGGTAATGATATTCGCACTGTATAGTAGCTAATGTGAAACTAGAAATTAATTTTGTTGTGTGATGTCAAGTTGAACTAACCAATTCATTGTTTAAAGACAAGCGTTGATTCACCACAATAGATCTAAGCAATGATTGAAACATACAGATATATATCATCACCATGAATAACTTTCCTCTTTGATAGAATGTATTTGATCAAATTTTGACATTTACGTTCTGTGCGATCGAAGCATTTTTCCATAAAACGTTCAGTTTAAATTCAAAACTGTTTGTGAAAATTCTAGGATTTGTATTATTCAAAAGAAAAGAAATTAGTTTTGATGTATATTACGACATTGATAAAAGATCTCATTAAAAAAAGGCGTCAGAAACATTAGATCATTAATATTGCAAAATGAGATATTCTAAAAAGTCTTCGTTATCATTATTCAATAATTACCATTGATTTTAAATGATGACATGACAAATGTTTATCTTAAATTGAAGAGTTTAATTTGACACTCCTCAAATTATTAGCAATTTACTTTTTTTTTGGATCTGTGTCATTTATTTATCATCAAATTTTATATACTGTGTTGTTAAATTTAAACATAAACCAGTGGTGCTAAATAATGCTGAAATAATAGAGAAATGAGAAAATGTGAGAAAGTGGAAAAAGCTAGTCAAATGTTATACTCAAGCTTATCTGCTAGACATCCTATCATTTAGACTATATCTGTGGTTCAATTAAGCTAGCAACACAATTATAGAAATATAATCATAAATGTTTTTATACAATGATGCAATTTCTGCAAACCTTCAATTGTTTTTGCTAACAATAAAAATAGATATGGTGATGTGAAGAATTTACAAAAAGGCACAGGTGTTAATGGAGTGACAAAAAATTGATTAGTTGATAATGTTATTTATATTTAAAAAAAAGGATATTTCTTAAAAACTTAGTTAGTCTAGACATGTTCTAACAAAATCAAATAAATGACCTCGCTTCCCGAAAAGGTGAGAAGGAGAGAATAACAAAATCAGCTAATTCTTTCAATGATAGAAGATAGAAGAGTATGAATCCTAGGTTCTGCCGCCCGCAGTATATACTAATCCCGCTAATTGTAGAAATGGCAAGTAATATATCACTGTAAAGTGTAGCTTTTCATCGGTATAAAAACACCTGTCGACAGGTTTACCAGTGGGTGATTTATTCATATAGGTAAATGTAAAGAAATGTTTATTTAAATTTTATCACTATGACGACTTAATGAATATCTATAGGATTCTGTGTTGTGAATGCTAAAAAAAATCACAAATACTGTACTTGTGTATGGATTCAGTTTTGTGATCTTTAAATTTTAGAAACAAAGTATGAAATAAAATAGTATGTTTTATATACAAACAGAAATTGAAAATTCCTTCACTGACAATTCTCTCTGAACTGGAAATTAAAACTTGCCAAAGCAATTTGAATAATTCATTATAATTATTACAATATATTCGTTTTGTTTATATTGTGACATATTCCTATTGTACAATTATTATTATTATTGCTAAAATATACTGTATTCTCATTTCTATTTATACACAATAAATAAAAAATAATTTAACTTCAAATTCTGTAAATTTTCAAAAACAATGTATGAAAGTATTCCTGTCTCTGATACTTGTGATATACTGTAATGTGGAGTGGAGCAGTTATCAAAATCAAAGGAGTGGTTATTTATAGGATTTACTATCGTATTAAAAATGATTTTGGTACAATTATGAGATAGTTTGGTCAACGGCCAAAAGCATTAATAACCTTGAAAGTTATGTTATATTGGGTGAAAATAACAACAATATTAAAAACAAATATCTGCATTTTAAAGCATCAGGAATATCTTGCTTTCTAATTCTCTCTCAACTTGTGTAACAGTAGTTTATTCAAATACCTTGCCTCATGCAATATAAAAATATTTTTATACCTCCCTGCCTCATGTGATTAATATGAACCAAACTTAATCTAGATATTTAGCAGAACAAATTAACAAATCAGTAGGTTATTATAAAATGAGAGTTTAACTTGAAATTTACCAGCTTACAAATGGCACAAATTGAGAAGACAAATTTGTTGCTTAAATTGAGTTTATATTGGCAATCTATTTTGGAAAACTATGTTTCAAATAAATTAATACAAAAGTAAATGAAGTTTAAGTTATCTGTAATTATGTTAAGTGAAACTATGAAACTGAAATTCAACTGTTTTTTAAACATAATAAAAGCTATATAAGTTTTATCTATGAAATTAGAGTTTGCTGAAGTTTCTTCAAACAAAATGCATTGAGAAAAATGAACAAAACCAGTCGATATATCAATACTTTTAAATAATCTTGGTAAATGACCAATGTGCACTAAATCAGCAATAATTAATCAAATCAGCTGCTGAATCTTCACTGTAATTTGAAAATATACGTATTATTTGCTTCTCCAAAAATATTCTCCACAATGTTTGCCTCTTTCATGTTAATGAGTTGCAGCTCAGAGCTGCAGAGGAAGCATTTTACCTTACTTACAAAATCATCTTTTATTTTCTATAGAAAAATTGAGAATTGTTGATGTGTTACTACAGAAGTCTAGAAAAGGTCTAAGAATGGCTTCGCTAGATAAAATGCCAATGACATGAACAGGTGAAAAAATGATCGATAGTATTATCTTAGTACAGAAAGTAGAATATAAATAACAATACTAATCTAAATTACACGATTAATAACAATCATCAATTAACACAATACTATTAATGAATTTACAACTACAGCTGAAAAGTAAAAGAAAACACAACAGGTGAAAAGTGCATTTTTGTTATTCTTGCTCGCATTCTGAAATTCAAATTTAAATCTAAACTGCAATTCACACTGCTCAATGAACCAACTGTCAACTATTTTAAACGTAGCAGGCTTATAATATATTATCCTAATTACTACAGCTGCGTCCCTATATCCGAATTTACCAAATTTACCGACAATACGTATGGATAAGCGTCTTATTATATACGGTACCTTTGTTTTAAAAGAGATTTTCTTCATCACTTGATCCAATCCAAATGATACTTAACAAATCTTAATTATGTACTTGACCTGAAAGACCTGGCGGCAAACATGTTCACGTAAAAACAGCGGTGATACTTGGTTAATTAGAATATGGTGGTGGAACTAAATAGAACATTTTACCTCTGGCATTCAGATCTTCGAATTAATTTTAAAGTTTGCATCAAATGAATCTTACACAAAGTATATATTTGTTATGCAGTGAGTGTTATTGAAAATAGCATTAATAAATATAAAAAAAAAGATAATATAAAACATTTTGCTTATTTCAACTTCATTGATATCCCGCCATGGATATCAACAACATTGCCATTTTTCCAGTAATTTGCCTTTGGATCAGAATATAAAGTAGGTAATATAATAATAATTTTACCTACAAATTAAAAAAAAAGACAATTAATATCTATACATTAATTTTATTTTCTATAAGTTTTTTAATTTACAGTATACAAAAATGAATTTCATTACAAAAATTCTGCAATAGAGTTTAGTAATAAGAGCAATAACACCACATTTTTCAGTTCTAAGAAAATGAAAAAAAATTACTTTATGAGTATAATGAAATTTGAAGAACCCATAAAAAGGTTAACGTTTGATTTAATAGTAATTCTAAGAAAACAAGTTATTGAGAAATGTAATGTACATAACATAAGGAATTTTATTATAAAAAAAACAATAAAGAGAAGCAACATAATTTGGGAATTACTGGGCTATATGTAAACCTAACTTTACCTAATATTATATAGAGTTGTTATTACTAATTAAGGCAAAAATACCTTTTTTGTTTGTTTTTGTAATATAATAAATATAGATGAAGTGTAAGTATAAGACTTAAATCGATATCAACATTGTGGAGAAAACATAGAAAACATATGGCATTATGAATATTGATGGTGGTTATTTAGCAAGACCAGAAAATTGACCAAACAAACAACAATGCCAGCAATAACAGTAAAACATTTGTCAAAAGTATAAATGTATTTCATACACAAGGGCTTCCACAAGGACTTAGTAAATGGAAGCACTTTTTAACAACAGAGTTACGACAAGGTCAGAATTGGGTTTCTCTAGTTTTTTAGCATTCCACTACGTAAGTGCATTGCTAAAAAGCAACAAATAATATTTTACTGTTTAATTCTAACTGTTTCCATTAGATCTATGAACATATTTTTATTATTTATATGAAAGCGTTCAGAATGATTAAAAATACTTGTTAAGGAAGTAATTTTTTATTGCCAATATCAAGGTTGTGGCTTTGGTCTGTTTCTGAGTCTATTTCTAATAGTCTTGCTAAAGATATTAACAAAATATAAAGATAGTAATCTAAACTATATGTATTGAAGAAAAAACAAAAAAATATAGGAAGATGAGCCTGGGATAACTTAATTCATAGCACTGTGATGGTCTGTGGTGAGCAGTCAAAAGAAGTTGATAAATCAGCAGTGTCCAGGTAGGAGAGTTCTTGGTTACTTTAGTGACTAGAACCACTACAAAACTGAGTAACCTGAATGGGAATATCAAGAACAGATACATCATAAGCATTAGTGTGGACATTATACATGTTATAATAATTTTCTTTTGATACAATTTAAAATAGAAAACAATTATTTTACTTCAAACGAAAATGTGACTCATATATGAAGTGAACCCATGAACTAAATCTTGATTGTTGGCACTATACAATAGCATCATACTTGATATTAATGATTCTGATGATTTAACTTGGGATTTCAAGTAATCCTCTTTTACAGTTTCTGAAAGAGTTGCAAAGACGGGGAAGAAAAAGACTACATGATACCTTAATCCTAGTCGAGTTTCTTCATTAAAAATATCTTTTAATTTATGTCGCACTAAAGACAGAAGGATATCAAAGGCTTTAGCGTGTATGTTTGAAAGGCTGAGAGTTCACCGGAGGCCATGTGTTACATTTTGAAGGTAGCTGGTTCAACACCTACGAAAGTCATTTAAGAATACAATGACTTTCGTTTAATGAGTTCAAAGACACCGCAGGTAACATCAGGTGTGTTTAATTACAATGCTAGCCTTGCATGTCAAATTATCAGCTACATTTATCATTGATATATTATAACAGTGTTATTTGAATGCTCTTTTTAATGTTGATTCCCACTTTCAGAATGATTTATGTACATTATATATATTTTTATATATTTGCCTTTAGTATAAAATAGTGAACAAACTGTACAGAAGCTTTTTATAAACAATGTTTGAAAGAAAGTTTGAAAATGTTAACACAGGAATTATGCATCAATTTCAATACCTCAATTATTTGAAATATTGCAAACATTTGGAGTCTTTACTAAATGTATCTTTGGAAGTAGAAAAATGAAGAAAAAAACCTCCCAAAAAACGAGAAAATGGTCAAAAGGATCACTTGTCCAAAACTTGACCTGAAGCACTGTGGTAAACTCTACTACTAAAGACACTTTTATCCATAACTGGAGCAAAGAACTTTTACAATTTATGGACAGTTCAAACTTATTTATTAACTTTTTTAAAACAATATTATGAGAAAATATATTATTTTAAAGAATATGAAAAACAAAGCCTGTTTTTCTGTATTAGTCATAAGAAGTCGTAGAAAAGCTTGGGATTACTTGAAGAACAGTATAATCAGAAAAACACAAAAACGGTAAAATCTAGGATTCAGTTTTATTGCATATGAACTAAAGTAGCAAAATCCTTGCTGAACTTGGTGTACATGACCGATAAATTGATGTTTTAAAGAAACAACGTATCACGCTTGGAATTATCGATCATGTCCACAGTTTTATAAGATTGCTTTTGTTGTAAAACATACTTCTACTTAAAAAGAGATTCTATTTCTGAATGAAGGTCGGTAAGTTCTAATATTTCAAGAAACGATCAGGTTTCTGACAACTTTCGTCACGTCACTTTCTTCTTATTGTAGAAGTATTTTTAACTGTAAAGTTATATTTGTATACGTCAAAGTACTTTGATAATAGAACGAAAAACAACATATATTTTATAGCTTATTACAGTAAAAGGCTTTTAAAAATGAAATGATATTTATAATTTGTTTTTTTGTATGTTCATTAAAAATTTGAAATGATATCTTAAGTCCAAGGTTTTCTTAAGAGATATCATTTTTATAATTATTGCGAGTATTATATTGCATTTATTAACAAATTATACAATACTTAAGTGACTAAATGGTTAGAAAGAGAACAATTTGATATTCTCCAAAAGCTATCTATTTGAATTGAATACTCTTGTTTAATACTTAATATCTATTGTGTTTTAAAAGATAGATATCATTGATTAAAGATAAAACATTGTTTGCACAAATATAAATAACATAAATATAGTTTGATCCTTTGTAAATTTTATATTCATTATATTAATGTTGCCATTTCATCGAGTAATAAATGAATAACTTGTTAAAGAAAACTTGATATGTATGAAAATCCCAGAATATGATATATTATAAATATTTTATATAAAAAGATTGAATTGTGTTTAGTGACACTAGAAATATACTCATCTGACTATTTCAGAGGGTAAAAAAAAAAATATACTAACAGCACATGTGCAATGTATTTTCTATTTTAAATTACTTTTGTATATAATTCTCATACTTTGAATTTGAAGAATATGGAGGCAATCGGATAGATCAGAAAAAGAATAGAGGTATCAAGTGCTACAGTATATCTAGAAAGGCAAATTACTGTGGTTTGGTCATATGAGAATGAAGAAGGGTAAAAGATGGAATAAAGTAGGGCAAAGGTTAAAGGTCAAAGTTGTGAGTTTTGAATTGGATCTTGAAAGGAGCATAAAGGTTCATCATCAACAGAAAAACATAACCATTAAGCATAAGTTAATTACCTAGTAAAATTAAACCTATGTGAATTCCTTACAGAAACACCTGCCTCGTAATTGCATAATTAACCTAATTTAACCAGAAAATAATAAACCATACACGTAAGTGTAGCTATTAGAACAAAACAATTACTTGTCCTAATTAGTGAATTGTTATTGCAGAAACACAGCCTATAACAGCAGTAGATCTTTTTACTTGGATATCAGTAATGTGTCATAAACTGAAGTATAAACAATTTATGAATGATGGAAAGTGACTTCTTTCTCAGGTTATATAACAAGCTTGTCTCATGTTTATTGTCTCAATTAAATTATTAAATGCAGATAATAGGTATAACATCGACAAGGAGGAAAGGAAAGTAATCAAAAAAGAACCATCAAGCTAGCACCCAAAGTGGAGTGGGGTTAACACATTCACCAGGAGCCATTTGTAATCTGAAAAACTAGGGAAGAAGAGATAGAAGGGCTTAGAGAAGAGTACAAAATTAAAAAGATAATGGAAAATCTTGTTTAAGATTGTGAGTGAAGGAGCTCTTACACTTATTCAATTGATTATTTATTTAAGAAATTTCATATTTTTTACATAGTAACATTGTTTACATATTAACATTGTTTTTAATAGTTTTTGAGACAAAAATAAAATGTTGATGCAATATTTAAAATGAATTTCAACTATCATAACAATTGAGTAATTCTTTAATCTATGTAAAAAATGTCCATTATCATCCTATTAGCAGGCATCATCCATTTATTTTTAAATGTGATTCACACGGATAAACTACCCTCAAGTCAACGAGCACATGCTCAGCCCATCTTTCGTAAAAGTTTCATGTTACACGTTCAGCATATCTAAGTGAGATTTCGCACTAAACGATATGATGTTAGAAAGATGACTCCATCGTTGTATTATGTTGTGAGTTCATTGAAATGCTATTCAAGGTGAGCAATGGACAACACGTACACGCGTGTAACAGGAATTCAAACGTGCATTTAACACATAAATGTATATTTTTTATAGAAGAATAATTGAAATTAGAGATATATTTAATCATATTGATATCATTGTTCCAGATGATGGTTCCAGACAATACAAAATAAGACCATTGTGTGCTCATAACAAACCACATGATTCTGATATTAATTGACATCTAATTATTGCCTATATGATATAAATGTTGTTGTTACTTTTTTGTTTTGTTTCATATTTTTGTTACTTTTTTGTTTGTCAAATAAAGTAATGAAATGATAAAACTAAACACTAAAGTGTTATTGAAATGCTATGGTACAGTATATTGGGTTGTGTTCTATTTCCTTTTAATCAAAGCTTAAGGGGTCACAAAATTTGTGTCAGACATGGTAACAAAAAATGAGAAAAACAACATTAAATTTCTAAAATTCTTTATCTAAAACACTAGCTTCTTTGATTGCCAACGTTCTATTTGGTATAACCAACTTCCATTGATAGAAATCCATATAGAATACCAATACTAATCTAGTTAGTGGTGATTTATGACAATAATTTGTAGATCTGTCATTTACCAATAGAGTGGTTGTGATTACAAGTCAATTAAATTCCTGATTATAATTGATGGAATTGCGAGTTTTCCCATGACAGTCACTGGGCGATTGTGATTGTGGCTATTTAGACTATAATCTATTTATTGTAATTATATAATCAAATAAATTTTTGATGTATAAATAAATATATATAATAATGTTGGCATCTTTAAAGTAAACTATAAAGAGGACACTTTTGTAAATAATTTTATAAAATTATTTGTATGAAAAAAAAAGATCAGATCAGAATTTTATCATAATAAAACGATTGAAATGTCAAATATGTGTTCTGTCTATATTTGGAGTTACTATTGTTTTAATATATAAGACATCCTTTAAGATATAAAAGATACCATATAAAGATGATGTAATGTTAATGTATAGTAATGCAATCCACTTTACACTTATTACCAGCTGATGTTATTTTAATAGGTACCATTTTAATTTTTTAAATTGATACTAATATGAAAAGCAAGTAATAAGATACATTTAGACAAAATTGTGATGGTTGTTCAGTCAAGTTTAAAATAGCTTAACAATGGCTTGCAATCAGCTTAATCCGTCATATGCTAGCGATACAAACTGGACAATTACCGCATGATATCACCGCGTTGTCCCATTACTTACATCCTTAGACCACTCAAAGGCTCTACATTGCAACTATATCTGCCATAAAAATGATGTTTCGAGATCAAATCGGTTAATCCGATCTTATGGCAGTCCATCTCATGCTGGCTAAAAAATGTCATATATTAAATCAAAATTGAACATTGTCTGTGACATCTATCACCAGGAATGATAAGCGAAGAAATTGCTTGACTTAAAATTACATTCATTAGAGTAGTGAACTAGTAGAACTAATAAACTGATAAAAAATAAGAATGGAAAGTTGAAATAGTAAACTATTATGAAAGGTTATGTGCACATTAAAGAATATAGTACACTCTTTGAATTAAGAGTAGGAGATTGTCTCCCAGAGTACTTACTGCCCAGTGGACCCCACCAAAAACAAGTCTACAAACGAGGGCTATCCTTGGTGTTAAATGCTAGTTAAAGAATATAGTACACTTTTTGAATTAAGAGTAGGAGATCATCTCCCAGAGTACTGGCCAGTGGACCCCACCGAAAACAAGTCTATGGACTTGGTGGGCAGTAACCCCTAAGAGTTCCCTTAATCAGGATGTCCCCTGAATAGGGTTGGCCATGTTGTGTTAAAACATATATTTCTCCTCATTTATCTCTAGGAAAGTGTCTTCTTCGAAAAGGTATCCCAAAGGAGGGGTTCTGTAGCGTTTTCATTTATATCTTCAAATCAAACTATTAACTAAGTATGATACTCAATAGAAGAAATATGTTTCATTTTCAAAATAAATTTCTGATTAAATTTTAACATAAAAAACAAGACTGATTATCGACAGTGCACATACACAAATCTTCGCCAGCATATTTTTAATCTTTCTACAAATTCTCCAGTACCAATCTGAATGGTCCTGCAACATTACTTTTGTGGCAATTAGAAAACCCCCTATACCTACCAGTCATAATTTCTCATAAACGTCTTTGAGCCATATGCTATCAGAAGTAATGAAATCACAGCAAAAACATGTCGTTTAGCACCACTGTAAATAAATAAATACAATATTTAATGGGAAGATCATTATAAATTGAGTTTACGACTACAAACTATATGTGACATTTCATTTCAGCCGTGTTTCAACAGTTTTTCTGCACATGTTCGTCTGAGCATGCGCTGAATAACGTTTTGACATGACAGCTGCATAGTCTCGTGGCGCGAAATAAGATGTAAAAATATTTTCTGAAGTAATCTCAATATTGGAAGCTACAGAAGTCCACCTAAAATTCCACTATATAATAATATTCTAAACCAAATAAAGAGTTGAAAGATTTTGTATGTTAAACAACTACACATTGAATCTATCTCTACTGCAGGTTACACAAGCATAAATATTGGACAATAAAACTGGGTTAGAAATGAATGGAAAATGTTTAATGTGGTTCACAATTGAAACTATATACTATTATATCACATTTGTACAATCACACTGAATGAAGCTAAACATAATTGCTCAAAGCGATTGCACATTGTTACAACTAACACCCATGCACTATTGCAGCAAGTATCTATTAATGTCTGTAGAAGAATGGTAAATAATTAACATTAGATCACAACAAACTCCATTATTTATTGATTATTGCATTTTATTTATGAGTACACTTAAGCTACAATAATCTTGCAATATTAAATATGTGTGAATGTTGAGATCATTGCACTATGGTGTAATTTCCGTGAGGACAAATAAATGTCGTTCTGTTGTCGCAATGTTGCAGTCATTGGCTTCTGTATTTAATAGATATCATAACAAAAAAAATGCCTAAAGGCAACAAACAGAAGGAAATTAAGAAACTGTTGTTTGGATGAGATACAGTTGAAAAGGGCAGAACATCTGAAGGGGTATTGTTAAGTATCTAAATCCAAAACGAAACATGAGATCAATGCTTTATATATTTTCTGAAACAACAGTTTGGTTTTATAATAAATTACAAGAAACATATTGAATGATGTAATAACATTTGATGGAGCCATTTAATTGTATTAATTTTGTACCAGCACAATTTAGTATGTGTTTTTCTCTGTTGAAGACATTGGTAATTATTTTACTTTCTGTATTGTTTCCATATCTTTCCTTAGATTATTTGTTAAATTGCTTTTACAGTACCGTGGTATACTACCACACCTATTAATTATTAATGTATATTAGTAACAACTAAATCTTTTAATCTGTCTTTACTTCCTTATTGATACATACTTAATAAATATAATCCATACGACTTCCCAGATTAATAGTGTCTCTCCAAAAAAAAAAATCATCTTATTTTTCTGAAATAATTTATAATCTTTGTGATTATCATATCTGAGATTGGTAGAACTGGAGAGTTCTTATGTCAGCATAATAAGTCTGCTTCAGTTACTCAGAGCTCTCACAGAAGAAAATAGCAATCAAGTCTTTTCATTCTTGAAAGAATACAAAGCAACAAATCATTACAATTATCAGTTTCTATGATATTTGACCAGTTGCTTCATATATTCACTGAAAAGACAGAAACTACCAAAGTTACAATTTGTGAAAAGATACTTACAATTTTTCATTAACAAGTTGGAATGCAAGAGCAACAAGCATACAAAATCCCATACTGGGCATATACAGGATGCGTTCAGCTACTACAAATCCCACGGGAAAGAACAGGTTACTGGCGGGAATGAAGGGAAGTACAAGAAATGACAGGCACTGTAAAAAAAAGGGAAAAGGGTGATTAAAAACAGTATAAAAGTTTTCAATTGATATGTGGTATAATTACAATAATAATAATTACAATGATATGTATTTCTTTTATCAATAATACTACATAAGGTATTTATTTATTACTTATGTTTCGTATAAGGCCTATTTTTGGGACAGGTTTCTATTATTCATCATAATTTACTCATCTTAACTTTTTAAGAATTGATTAATTCATTTACATAACTAAAATACTAAAATTACAATATCAAAATGTATTTATCAATAATACTACATAAGGTATTTATTCATTACGTATGTTTCGTATAAGGCCTATTTTTGGGACAGGTTTCTATTATTCATCATAATTTACTCATCTTAACTTTTTAAGAATTGATTAATTCATTTACATAACTAAAATACTAAAATTACAATATCAAAATGTATTTATCAATAATACTACATAAGGTATTTATTCATTACGTATGTTTCATATAAGGCCTATATACTTTAAGATAAGGGCATATCAATTTTATTTCTGTTGCGCATTTGTATAAATTGAGGACTAGTGTTGTTCCTTTGTACCAAACAGACATTATTAAAGAGAGTAATGCAGTCAACTTTAATACCATGAAAACACCAGAAATTCCTAGAGGGTTTTATTCTCAGATTTACTCATCTTAAACTTTTTAAGAATTGATTAATTTCCATAACCAAAATACTTGAAAAAAGAAAAAAATTACAATATCAAAATGTGTAATATAATTAACTCATTTATAAATAATGTGTTTTAAAATAATTTTTGACAAATCATACCACTAAAGCATTTTGTTAAAAGTCTAATGGTCATTATCGCAAATCATAACTGGACTGCAGCCTGCGATAGCTGACGTGCTCAAAATCAACATTAATCATGTTTTCCTTGTGGAATCAATAACATACATCAATTATACGTTATGCAACATAAATCTTTGATTTAGGACTTTGAACTATGTTATTGCAAACAAAATGAAATTATTTAAACCAACGTTTGCATTGGAAACTACTACTAAATTGTATGAATTGGCCGTACACAATCAGAAACTGTACCGCAGAACGAAAGAATCAAAATGGTCAAATCTAATAAGGAATCGAAAATACAATTGGACAGGACATATATTTTTATCATCTCTTTGAAGAAGAATGTGCTTTTACTGGATGGCTAAGGCTTCCGATGGACATTCCAGCCGAGTTGACAGAATTGACACAGAAAGTTAAAAGACTAGTTGGTAGACCAAAAACTACATGGATAGGAAACATAAAAAAAAAACTCAAAAAGAGCAAACACACCGATCAAAAAGTTGACAGACAATCGTACTAACGAAAGTGAGTTTAGCATACGCAAAGTCTACACAAGACCAATAAGTTTTACTAGATGGCAAACACTACATTCAAGTGACCAAGTAGCATAATTGAATTTACTAAGAAAACAACTGATTTTCTCAAGTAATCTTAAATGTATTCACAGAGAATTTGGCAAAATTTACAGTTGGAAAAAAACATCATGCTACTTGATTCTCTGATGCAAAAATCAGTTACTACTTTGCCATTACAATAACAATAAAATTTCCAGAGATATTTAATGTATGAAACATTGCTTTATTGATCAAACACGTGCATGTGTGATTTATGCAAATTAGGTATACTTTATAATATGATATGGTGGTGTCTATTTCCAAAAGTGTTATTCTTTATAGCACTTGCAATGAAATTATCACAGTGTAATCTGAACAAGAGCTACAATCAGGAATTTACAACCTAGTGCAGAGCCTTTATTTCACTGACATCAAATATATACAATTATTACTTTATCGAAAAGCTTTTTAGTTTCTTGGAAGATATGTTGAATGACTATTGTATCGATTACTTGTATTCTAATGTTTTTTATTCCTATGGGACTCTGATTTAAATTGCTGTGTGGCTTGAGAAACTGTGTTTAATCGTTGCCATGGAATTGTTGAAAGTAGGTCTTTAAATTAGGTGATGAAATTTCAACATGAAAAAAAACCACTCCATTTTAAAAGGCATTGTAATTTCTCATTACATTTTCATTATACTAACGCAATTTTGGTTAAACATCGCAGTCTGATTTGAATCGAAGCCAAATGCACTTTAAGATTGATTTTCATTTAATAGTACCATTATCGTCCATCTTCAATTTGTTCTCCCTTTATTATCTTCTCAATGCGTATGGCCTCCATTGCATTCAAAATACAGTCCCAATTTTGAAGAAAAAAAATTCCAATTGAAGATGATAATTAAGATTATTAACTACAAATGAAAGGACACATCATGCTATATTAGATTTCGTGAATAAACAATAAATAGTAAAAAGAAAGCTTTAGGTATGATTAAAAAGGATATACAGTACTTTGCAGGTGTTCCAATACCTGTTAAGCGGTTTGGTGATGTTACACCTTCTACAATAACTGCCAAAACATAGGAGGATGATTGATTGATATGTCCTACTGTGAATTTTTGTGCTAGTTGTCAAAATATTCCCTACACATTGATTGATACGCTCATTAATCGTATGTAAAAATAGCACCACATCTATCACATAATTAGAATTTATGTAAATACATGAACAAGTAAACTATTTCAAAAGTATAAATTCACATTCCTGAAGTGCATTAAAAACAATTTGAGTAATATAATTACAAATAATATACAGTAGAACTCATTGAGCCATCCCTATTCAGCGGACATCCCTATAAAGGGAGACTTTCTTGAGAGACCCAAAGAAAAATCCTGTAGCCATGGGACTTGTGTACAGAACTATGGGACGAATAAGCTAATATGTTAACCACAAAATCTTCCATGGTATAAGCCAGAGAGCCGAATATCTGGCAATAGGTTTCCTGCTTTTGCGATTCCCAAGCCAGGATGCCAAATGAAATAAAATAAAATAAGCTTACTACAAACTAATATAAACATTTAAAAAGGGGTTTTATATCATTATTGAATTGGGAATCAAATATTTCTAACACATTTTACTATTAAATCAAGAATATACACAGCATTTCCTTAGGCCAGATCCTGCCAGAAACAGATTGTGGTAAATCATCAAGATTCATGGGAAAATTATGATCTTTAGCTATATGAATTATCTTGTCTATATTAGCTTGAAGTCAAAATTGATCTTCGCAAGCCGGGCTAGAATCCATCTTCATTAAAGTTGTGTCGTTATTATTCTTCAAGTAAAGTTTAAATATTTAAGAGGAATGAATAGGAGAATCGCGGCTGAAGGGAAGATGTAAAGAGATACGGGGAGATTTGAGAAGGTAATACAATCAGCAAGAAGGCGATAAAAGATACATGAACACAAACCAATATATAATGTAGTATTAGGATCATGATGAAATGAAGGGAATAGGGTAAAAAAGAAAGGAAGTCTAACCAAAAGGAAAAGATAAACTTAAGAAATTAAAAGAGGTACAAAACAATCATAAAATCCAGGAACAAGTATATAATTCATAATTCAAAAGAAACTGATCAATGGCTACATATACCACAAATTGGCCCAAAGTTGATTAGCTACTATTCCATCAAAGTGGCTAATATCTGAGTAAGTAGTGTCAATTACGAATAAAAGAGTTGGTGGCAGAGAATACAACAGTAAGAGAAAAAAAAAACAGTGACAAAATGACATATTTTGTGATTTTGTACATTATTTATAGTAAAAAATGTTAATTATCAACTCTTTTTGTGTGAATAATAAGCATAAAAAGTAATTTGTTTTTATTTCTTTTTGCATTAAAATTGTGTAGCAATGTTGTATTATATTATATTTTTTAAAGTCCAATTCAGATAGATTTACACTTTGTATTTTTAACGATGCCTTCTGGTGCAGTAAAAAAAAAAGATTTTGAAATTAAAGTTTGCTAGTTGTCATAAAAACAAGAAAAAAATAATGAATACCAAATCCATTTTTATTTTTACAAATTATATAAATTTGAGATTACTTCTTGAACAATTGCCCTTTAAAGTTGTAAAAAATTAATAATGTATGCTTATATAAAAAATGTTATAAATAATATTATTTTATACTCATGCCTTTTGAGTTATATAAGTATCATTAATCATCTCAAACTGTAGTTAAAAGTACATTGTTATAAAATTGTATCTAAATATTTCTACTACTGTATTATAATATGGATTTATATCACTGAGGATAAGGTAGATGTCAATCATGAATGGATATCTAGTTAAAAGGCTTCTATATTATAATATAAATTTTTTATTTTAAAAATGAAATATCCCCGAAGATACTGTAACATTCACAAAGGAGTTGTCAACGCTGAACATGAAATGTATACATTATTCGATAATCCTTAAGGATGACGAGTAAATGTCAATATAGTGACAAAAATGGGTTACGATTACGTCTAGTATAAGAAAAAAAAATGTGACATTATCATTTATAACAATACATTATTAAATCAAAAATAGTAATACTAGTAAGAAAAGTATTATTAAAGAAAATTGTGTTTGTCATTCATCAATTCTTTGTGTTAATATTGGTTATACATTTACACGGACGGTAATTGTGCTGAAATGGGTTAATTAAACAGGCTTAAACTTCTGATGCAAAAATACAAAATTCAATCCAGATTGTACCTTTAAAAGAAAATTTGATAAAGAACCAACTAAAAATTCCTTCATTTGAATTTTTTATCTTATAGTCTTTGTCTGACTTTAAATTTGTTAACATGTTTATTTCATAGATGGTAAAAATTTCAACTTTGCAAACTGAAATTAAATCAGATGTGTATAAAGATACTTCATGCATTTAAATTTACATGGAACTGAAAGCAGAATTACGAAGTGTTAAATCAACTAGCTCAACTAATTCAAGATTTGTGGATTGTACTGATAAACGGATGGAAGGATTTTGTGAAGATGAAGATGGTTAAATCAAAGGTAACGTTAGATTGATGACGACCTCGTAGCAGGCAAGAAGGCACTGACCGCGAATGTCGCATAAAGATATAAATAATATAAATATAAAGGAAATAGAAGTAATGACTTTATTTTACAGTTATATTACAAACTTAGAGAAACAGGTCTAGATATAAATGTTATGCTATTTTGTACCATGTGATTTTAGGTAAACTACAGTATTCGTCAAAGTGATGAATTAAAATCTAGTGTTAGTATTATGATGAAAAATATTTAAAAATTCGAAAGAGTCTTTAATTCTTCATATATTCAGAATTGTTATTCAGAAAAACCCAAAGGACTTTCACCCACTCATTTAATACCCTAAGTTTGTTCGTTTTATTTATTTTTTTGGTTGTGGACAGATTTTGAAAGTAACAACAGTGCTTAAAATTTCAAATTGCACTACAGTACGATCTAAATATTGAAATGCATATGTTGAGAAACATCTCAGCGGTTATGCAAAATACTGTACTGACTTGTGACCTTCTAAATATGTCGATTTAGGCAATTCACACAAACACAGTTGAACACGTGCACTGGCCTTTGAGCACCTAATCTGCATTGCTCAACAAATACGAGCAGAATCAAGGGGATATAAAGATCTTTGCTAGATGTCTTTAAGATTACAAGACAGCATAAAATGGATTATTCCTGAGGGCTTGCTATCCACATAATAGCTTAATGAAGAAATTATCTCACATGTAAATGGATCTCTGAAATGACTTTCATTATTTAATGTTCATTAAACGTATTCTTCTATGTGCATTAAATATCATCTTCAAAACCATCGAAAAGAAATGCGTTCTCTTTATGCATCAAGATTGTCCCACTTTGCCGGATTCCAGCATACTTTATGGAGAAAGCTTTCATTAGTAAAACTTATGGGAATTATTATAAGGGAATTAAAAAACAGGAATTAGAGTTGGGAATTGAATGTAGCGAATTAGAGGTTATACATGCTTAAGTATTTAAACAAGAGATAGTACTAGTTTATGGTTATCATTCATTGTACATTCTAACGCGATACTTAATTTCTCCTATGGTCTTAATTGGTCAAAATGTGCATAATTGTCGTGAACAGAGCCAGGTTGTAAATTAAAACGCTCTCAGAAGAAACAACGTTATATTAAATTTCTTGTAATATATTTACTGTTATTATCTTTAGTTTAGCTATAACAGGATCTAATACTTCTTGTTCTGCTTTTTCGTTGATTATGAAAGCAATTTAAGTATGATAAAGGATGGTTAGAACACTAAAAGGATAACATTTCAAAATTAAACCAAATAAAATTCTAATGTAGGATTGATATAATGTTAACTGGATAAAATAGTGTTAAATTCCATCGGTTTAGAATAAGTTTTACATAAATTCTTTGATTCTTGATATCCGTAACTTAATGCTTATATGTGTCTCTTTGATGCTATATAATCCATCCAATCTTCACTGAAGACATGGAATTTCGGTAACTTCTTTGCGTATAGCAATGAATCTTGGATATGCTATGTGTGACGAAGGTATTGACTGCCATCAACAAATCCAAAAGCATATTTACTGGTTTTCAGGGAAGTCTGTTCTATAGACTTAATGTATTTCAAATAGTAAGAATTTGAGAAATTTTCGAAACATAAGCAAATTCAGAAATCAGGAAACTTGAAGGTGATATTAACCATTTCTACTCGATGTTCTTCCACTTAAAATTACACAAACCAACAGTGTGTGCCACATACATGGATAAACTGACAATAGCCATTGCCCTTCATATGGAGAGCAGCTTTGTTTCAACATCCCTCTTTCATAATGGTCTGACTACTCTCACATGGTACATTAGGATGTGCCCATTTGAAGGACCATAAAACACTTTTATCCTTTCGTATCAGGGCTAGATTCAGTTTATCCAGGTAGTCATGAAATAGTTTACAAATTCTACAATGGTCCAACAAACTTCATTTATATTGTGAAGAACTTGACAAATTGCATGACTTTGATTAACTTTAATTATGTAATTTCAAATTTCATTCTCTGCTTGAAGCAGATTTCAATTTGTTTCTGTAAATGAGTTTGTAAAGACTCAAAAAATCAAATCTATGTTAGAATGTCATCTATCTTTTGATTACATAATAACATTTTGCCAATTCTATGTTAACAATTTTATATGTAATTTCCAAATGTAATTATGTCATGTAATCTATAATTTAATTGAGATTTCCAAGACGAAAGTTCATTAAATTCACTTACGAAAACTAGAACAATTTGAAGTAAACTGTGTCGGATATTGCAGATGCAATCAAAATGAACTATCAAATAAAGTTTGATTTTGTATGAAATGTAGAACTATGTGAAGTCATCTAGAAAAAACAACTTTTACAGGAAAACTTACGCTGCAAGTTTACAATAAAAGATGTATCTATTATTTTAGATATATTGATGAACAAGTATAATCCTGACATGCTTGATTGAAATCCTATTCCTTATTATTTAGACTAAATTCCGACACAAGACAATTCCATTGTTGTCCTACTCCTTAATTTCTGCCAGGTACGTCATGTAGTAATATATTTCACAATTATTTGATACTATATTCTCTGTATACATCATTATATACCATAAAACAATTATCAAAATACTTGTTTTCGTTTAAAAAAATTATATCTATAGAAGTTGATGATTACTATTTTGTTTAAATCTTAAATAGAATCTATAGTGTATGTTTAATTAGCGTTTAATGTTAAGAAATAAGATGGGGGAAGAAGTTCAATACTACATGTAGAGACCCTAGG
Organism: Antedon bifida; assembly: GCF_963402885.1. NCBI lineage: Eukaryota > Metazoa > Echinodermata > Crinoidea > Comatulida > Antedonidae > Antedon > Antedon bifida. The sequence goes on along the minus strand of NC_136226.1, from coordinate 8,066,943 downwards.
CTTGGGATATCAGTAAACAAATCACTCAAAATGTCAATAGCTAAAGAGACTATACTGCCTCTTCTAATCTTTAAATTAAAATCTCTCCAAATTGATTTTCGTTTATATCTTATGCAAACTTTTGACGAGCTTGACATCTTCAGATTGATTAAAATCTGGCGACCTGTAGGTCAAAATATTATTATGTCCTCAGGAAATTGCAAACGGAAATATTAATTTTTTTTTACGAAAGTTGATTTATAGAAATGTTAACTATTAATATTAGCAATTAATGTTTAGAATGAAACAACCTAGTTTCCAAAAAACTAATAAAGCAACATGCTTTCTATATTTTAATTTCGAGACTAACATAAATGGAATAGATAATAGAGAATAACAATTTGTTTTTGGCCAGAAGTATATAAAAACATGCCTATGTGCATCTGTGAATCCAATGAATCTATGAATGTTCTTTTCTTGCACATTTGCATTTAAGTAGACAGGATCGACAGCTTAACATCCCATCTGAAGAATGAGGCATTGAGAATATTAAAAGTATTTTACCTGTGGACACAAGGAAAGATAATGTTGGGTCTAGGTCACATCATTCCACTATCTCTCTGATTGGCTGTGATATTTGTAACAAAAATGTTAATTGTGAGAGGATAAAAGATAAATACAATAATTTCAGTTTACCATAATAACTTGTCTTGAGAGATGATTACTGTTGAAAACTGCATACAGTACCAAACTTCCCAAGACCAAGATGAAGAGAACAGTTGCTAGGTTACGAGGATCATACACACTCTCGACAAGAGGAATGGTACCCATTGTCCAATCACAACACAGCTTAGATGGGCAGAGTAGAAGCCAAGCGTTGATTGGAAGCAAATACCAGTAGGTGAGATGTCTGGCTGGAAATTGAGCTTGTGATGCTGGGTTGTCAAAACTACCAAGAACAAAGAAAAAGTTGGAACTTTACAAATTACAATGTTATTTCAGAATCTAATTCAAACAGATTATGTTGCTGTATTCATAATTCATTACAGTATATTTAATCATTTCTAAGTGATATTAGATATTAGATTAACGTTTAAGGGTAAGTGTTTCCTTTAGTGTGAATGGTGAATATTCTCACTGGTCTTGTTTATAATACAAAATTAAGATAATTTATCCAAATCCCTTTAAACTAAGGAACAGTTGCAGAACATGTGCAATCACTATCCTCACTGTATCACTTCTAGCAACTTTAAAAGTTACCATAGTACTATTCCATAATATTTTAGAGATTGATAATTATGTGAAGAATTCAAAATGGCTAGACAAAATATTGCATCAGATGAGATATTAACATCTCACATTTTTTGCGGGATGGATTGTGTTTTCACACTGATAGATTAACCGTTGTCAAGCCACATTAAAAGCTTTTACAGTTTGAGTAATGAACGGATTTTATATATTCCCCATAAAAAATGTGAAAGTACCTTTGGATACGGAGACAATAAATTTGGAGACACAATTTCACATAACATAACGGAGACGGATAATATAAATGGGTGTTGCGGATCATCATCGTGATATTTAGGGCAATGATGATTGCAGATGTTCATGAATCTTTTCATAGCTTTTAGGGAAATTAAAATCCATAAGCAATCAATATATGCTGACACATTTTGTTCTTTGCCTGAGACAATTTAACTTTTTACACAATATCATGTTGGTTTATTAACATTTTTTTTAAATATTTTGTATTTGTGTAGTGAGGTTTGGCATACTTTATTTTTTTTAATTTGCATCCAACAGACAGTACAAACTTGCCAATTAAGGATGGATAAACTATTTTTTAATTTATCGTGCTTATAAACCTAAAACATAAGGGAGTGGAGTTGAAAGAGTTGTGAGTTACAATCCTGGCACTAGGTCAGGATTGAACCTTGGACCTTGGGATTGGATGGCAAGCACTTTAACCACCAAGCTACAGCTCCACTACTGTGAATATAATGGTGAGTGTGAATGGTGGACATCAAAGACCCAACAAAATTTCCCCTTACTTTACTGTAATAGGGATGTTCCTTTATTAGGGGTTTGTTTATAGTGTTATTTAAAATATATATATTGTCCCTGATTCCTGTCCCTTGAATAGGAGGGGTTCTACTCTATCTGAATCGTCCTGTATCAAGATGCTAAAAGGAATTAAACTACAACAAAAACATTCAACCACTGTGCCAGGTGAGAAAATGAGATTATATGTCCTTAATCTCCTGAGATTCCTGCATCGATGAGCACACCTTCGTTTATTGGCTTACGCAGCCAGATTTATCTTCATAATAGCATAACAATCATAATTGCGTTATGAAATGAGTGTGTGTTTGTAAATGTATATTTATTGATTCTTCAGACTAGGTTAAAATTGGGATTGAACGGGGATATTAATCACTTTAAACATAGGAATATTTCATCTATAATTAAATTGATTTACAGTAATTTAGGTTTGTCGCTATGGAAATTAATTTATTTTTAACAAACCTAAGAAAATATTCCTTCCCACAATGTTTCTAATTAAGACATCTTGGTTAATATCTTAGTGTATATGTTACATAAGTATAATTAGTTTGAAAATGGTGTACCGTATATTTATGTCATTTACAGGCAAAGAAGAAATTCTAAACGCCTGGTGATATACACTGCATTTTAACAACCAGTAACCATCTGAAAAACCGTTTAAATACCATTTTAGCACAGATAACGATCAGGAGCCAAACTTACTTTGTGAATACAGGAAGCGTCGATCCCATAATTTTAAGTCTTACAGCGAGTAGCAGGAATGTACCGAGAGCTAAGAATAAAATACGATAGAAAGATAACTTTAAAGCACCTGGAAAGGGCACTTTACCCGACAGCCACAATCGTGCGTTTTGTAGAAGGTCGAAGCATGACAGCTGAAAGATATAAACAAATTTACAAAATGATTATAAGTACAACAAATTCAGATGCTGAATAGACAAAATAAAATCAATTTGTTAGCATTATAATACTGTATAGAAGCAACTTAATTTGTTTAAAAAACTGATTCACCAAGAACTTTAATTCTTTGGCTGGTCCCAAGATGTTTCTGGAAACTGAAATTTCATTTAACATTTAAAAACAATTTTAGATTTAAATGATAAAGATACAAAGAAAGGGGAAAATGTATAAGTTAAAACAATTTAGTGAGTTTAAAATTCTAACATAATTGCCATACAAGCATGGAGAAATATTAAGTAAATTTAATAAATAAATTTCAACGTTTTCAAACAATGTGTGCTACACTAAGGAAAATTTCTCCTAAAATGTGATTCTAGCTATACAGTAGTACTAATATGTTTAAAGTAAAATGGGGAAAAGCATAGAAGAATGGTAAACCTTCTTATACTTTCACTCACTGGCTTGTAAACATTCTCATGACAAACTTAGCAACTTAATGCGTCTTAAATCGGAACCTTGCAGGGATATTTATCTGTGATGAAAATCTGTGCATTTATGTAGGATTATTTTTTCATTAGGATATTAAAGATATACTAATTACTAATCCCTGATTTACATTCTTGCATTCATAGGGATTAACCGTGTTCAACCTTAAGATTACAGTGCAGTAAAGTTAACTGTTCTGTTTATCTAGATAAATACGGCACTGCTACAAATGTACCAATTAAATAAACATCTCGGTTTTTTGGCTACGAGATCGACAGGCATATAGGGAATAATTTTAGGAGATTATGAACCTTGAAAATGTTTTTAAGTGGTGTTTGCTTCCTTCCTTCAATAGATCTTAGGGGTAGATTAGTCTGCAGGGACCACAGCCTTAAAATTATCTAATGTGTCTGACAGGTGATAAGCAAAATCATGGATTGCTCTGAAAACATATTTTCAAATAGAAGAAACACAGTGAAAATCATGTTTACTTTACTTCATCCATAAAAGACTATCTGAAAGTATAATAATTATTTATACTGTAACTTTTAAAAATTACTAAATTGATTTCAAATTATAATTTGTATCATCTACCAAATTTCTCGTTCGCCTATATTTTTGTTCATGACAATAACAAAATATCTTATCTTTAATATTAGTAATGATGCATTTAAAAGATTGCTACTTTTAAAAATCTTTTAATAGTTTCGCAAAACAGATGCAACAGTAAAGAAAAATTACATTTTATTCCTTCAAGGTTGGAAAAGTTGATTTTTCAATTTTTAGTATGACAGATGAATCAATCCTTGTCAAATGTAAATATCCTTCTGTCTAGCACTAAAGGAAGTAATGGTCATGATAAATATCACAACTGTTTATTTTTCAATTATCTTTTTTCCAATGATAATAAATTTGATATTCATCTCTCTTCATATTTCAATTCTGTAAACCTTTTTTTAATACATAATACTTAAAATTACTAAAAATGCATAAAATTAAAAAATACATGACATAAAAATAACAAAATATATAATTCATTTATCCAATGAAAACTGTTCTCATTTTGAATAGCATCAATTTCAATTTAGATTCCAAAGTAGAAAATCAGTTCATTAAAAAAAACCTTGTACTGTACATTCAATTCATACTGAATTGAATGTATTCATTAAAGATAACATTTAACATTTTAAATTGGTGCCTTTATCATAAATAATAAAATTAGTTATTATATCATAATTTAATCAGTGTGTAACATAACCCTTTTGGCATATTAAAGTTCAATTTTCTCACAAACTCAATGTCAAATTGAATTATTATTTTCAATAATATTTTCTTAGTGTATCACAACTTCTTGCTCTAATCTTATTATGACTTTAGATAAACCTGAACTTATCTTGAAATCTAAATTTATAGTTTTGAAAATATTATTAGTGATTAACCTAATCTTTCAAAGATATTATTCTATTGCCATATCATAATGTATTTATAGATTTTTTTGTTACTGTACATCAAGGCACATGCACAACTAGATGTACACATTCATAGTTGTTCCAGTGTAGTCACATCTACAGTATGCATACCACCGAACAGGATCCTCTACTATTCTCAAAGATGCACACAAATGAATTGTGCACACTAAACCTACGGTTTAAAGAGTTCACAACTTGCTATAGTTGCTATAAATATAGTAAACACACAATTTCAGTAGTTTTTTACGCATTGCGCACATTTTTTAACGTATGCATAATGTTTATTCTGACTTGATGGTTGTGTAGTCACTTGACACGTCATGAAAGTTCATTATGCTGTGTATTTACACAAGAGCTTTTCATTGTGTTTAAATCGTTGATTTGTCCATAATTATTTTGTACTACAGGGGGCTCACAATATTTTTGCGTAGGCTAGGGTAGATAAATTAATTATGTGCAAACAATATTGTTAATAAACTTTTTTCAGGTTTAAATATTCATAATGCCAATTATAACTTACAGTATAGTGAGCTGAATTATGCAGCACGATCAATTCCAATAATTTTATCTCTTCAATTTACCTGAAAAATCTCTTTGATGTTCATACCTGCTTATATCAACTTTAATCGCATAAATATCAAACGTGATTATACAAGCTTTCAATGCCAAGGCCAAAAGGCACAAACTAATTTTCACCTGATTCAAGATTAAAATGCGCAAAATGTTTTTTTTTCTCGATAAAGAGTATTTGCGATTCATCACCAAGATATGTAGACCAAGTCTTATTAATCGGGTAGTCATTAACCAATCAAAATGCTTGTAACTGTAAACAAAAAATTACTCAACTGTAGGGGTGTCCTAGTGTTAAAGTACAAGTGTTTACACATATTGATACGTACAAATATACAATGTATTTTCTGGACACTAGTAAAACGTGTGCGGAATTGCTTAAAGACTTATGAGATAACGTGTGAAGGGCATGTCTAATGAATGAAGCGACGTGAGTAATAATTTATTGATTGGGCGCCTTGATGAAATTACTGTTTATAATCTCAAGGGTTAATCTATTATATATTCTAAAATTATACTTTTAAATATAATAATATTTATAAAATCAAAGACACACCCATTCAAAAAATCAGTAAGTTGTTTACCTAGGTTTAAAAATCAAACATTAGGTCGGAAACTATTGTATTGTGCTTTGCATGACCCATGTAGAAAAAGTAGGGGCTGGTCTATGGTAATCAATTTTAGGGGGTTTAGTAAATGTACATAATAGTAACATGTTAAGTTAATTAAAATATTTGTATAGCATTATAAGACCACTGTACAAGTTGGGTTTAAACGCACCTGGCATTGCACACATTTTTAAAACTTAAAAATTTGTTTTAACGTTTTACTGTATATCAACAAGCATACTTTCAGGTGTCTTATAATAATATTAATAATTATAAAGGGATAAATAATACCTTTTGAGCAATGAAAACTTCATAAACACAACAAACACCAACAACTGTAATGCCTTGTTCTTTACACATGGTTGCCAACGAGACAAACATCATCGTCATCACAAGATGAAACCAATCTGAATAATACAACATAAGATTTTATTATAGATAGTAAAATAGATATTATATCAAAATTTAATTAAAACTTAGTCATAAATCTTGGAAATATACAATGTCATATTTAGTAGGCTGGCCTTCAAATTGTTGTTGCAACATATAGCATTCTCATATAAACAATAATTTTTCAATTTTCTGTAAAATGATTTAAAGAAAATAATCAAATAAATGATATTAAAACAACCATGATGTAAGGTACTCAATCTTAACATCAAGTCAGTACAAATCAATTCGCCATTTTTAAGCCTTCATTTGTTTAGATTGTTCACTACTGCGTTAAGTTCAAGAGACGCAACATTTCAGGTTTGAGAGAGAGAACACTTGAAGAACTTCCCACCAACATATTATGACATTTTAAAACATTAAACACTTGTACCCCTAAGAGTAACGTTCAGAAACCTCGCCAGCAAATGAGAATATCTCAACATCATAATATAACTTCCAATTAGGTATTACTTTTTGTCACTGTTGCAGATTTTTCTCATCTTTACCATTTAAAAATAATCAAATATAATATACATAGTACATGATTTCTGTCAGAGTCAATGCATTTTCAGAATGTCACAGTTCAAGTACAATAAAACAATCTGCTAATTATTATGAGACTTCTTAGAATTGCAAATAATTACTTATTCCATAAAAGTATGCTCCTTAATGACATTTTATCCCATGTCACATGAAACTAAATTTCTCATTAACGCTATAATGTGAAAGGATTTGAGTATGAAAGATTAAGAAATAAATCACTTTCATCTTAGTATAATGGGCAATATAAATTAGGATTATATTAACTAAATTGTTGTTTACTTTTTATAAGGAATATTTACTTTAAATCAAGGAGTATTCTATTACATGAAAATGAAGTTTATTTGAACTTTATTCCGCACTGAAGTCAATCAAACAAAATTATTTTTTAATGAAACATTTAGCTTTAGACTAAAAAGAAATGTCAATCAAACTAACTAATTTCATTGTAATGTATTGGCTTTTAGAGATAGCAATACCTAATGTAGAATCGGTCATACGTTGTGATAAATAAAGATATTGGTAATAGCGTCGCTCGTATCAAACAAAAGAAAGATGAATTAAAGATGACGTGTATTGTTTTGATAGTAGACTAGAGTATATGTTTAAGCTAAACAGCTTATGTGTGATCTATATATCCATTACAACGTTACAGATTCAACACCTAGTAAATATAAAACAAAGGAATATGTAGACCAGACAGATGTATACTGTCTATGTTTTACTGTCTGTAGTAAATTACTATTTAGTGACAAAAGTATGGAAATTATTGTTATAATAGATATGCCATATTGATGTGGATATAACGTAACCCTGGGTAAAAGAGAACATATGGGATACTGTATAAGGCAACACTGGGTAGAAGAGCACATATGGTATACTGTATAAGCAACTCTGGGTAGAAAAGAACCTATGGGATACTGTATAAGGCAACCCTGGGTAGAAGAGAGTCTATGGGATACTGTATAAGGCAACACTGGGTAGAAGAGAACCTATGGGATACTGTATAAGGCAACCTTGGGTAGAAGAGCACATATGGGATACTGTATAAGGCAACACTGGGTATTTAACAACAAACCTATAAGATATATTTAATGGTAACCCTGGGGTAAACAATGTAAGGCAACCAAACTGGGATAAAACAAACTCATCCTCAAACTTTAAGCATTTTTATGAAAAATCGACTATGTGGCTGACGCACACTCATTTCATGTTCAAATGAGTATACAGTAGGTAGTTTACAACCTTGCTAGAATTGAACATGCATGGTGAATTATCCTATGTTCATCCAGTATTACTATTAGCACACATTTACTAGGAGGTAAGGAATAGCTACCGGGGACTGGTAACCTCTTTCTAACATCTTAAAAATAGCTATAAACCTGAATATGCCACAGAAATAGTATTATCCGGAAAGAGAATTAATTAAGTAGTTGACATTTACAGGTTAAATAGCAATTTCCTAATTGACTGTTATTTGATAACTAAATTCCAATCTAATTGCCTTCAATTGTATTGACTATATAATTGAAATGTATTACAAAAATAGAACTTTGAGTCGCAAACAAATTTGTGTAAATGGTATAAATAATTGATTAAAGAAACGATAAAGGTATTTTCTAAGGTTTCAAGCTAAAGAATAAAGTATTGAACAATGCCAACATGTTTATATTCATGAATAAAATACTTAAAAATTACAGTAATATTTGTATTTTCCTCATATACACATGTTGGTGTTAAAAAATGAAATAATGACAATGGCGATGACAATATACTTTATCCATTCCAATGATACTGTTGATCATTGCTTGGAGTGTGGAGGTTGCACTTCTCTGTCCATGACAATGGTCTTGTGTGAACTAAGTATGAGTTGAACTTTAACGCAAAAGATGTACTGGCACAAATGTTTTGTACACTTATGGAACTATAATATAAGATTATAGTTCCATGGTACACTGGACTCATTCCACCACCAAAACATGGCACCGAGTGAGCTGGCTATGTATTACTGTATTCCTCTCTTAGGAGAGATGGATGGCTATTGTTGGTTTAACCAGGTAAGCTAGGCATTACATATAGCCTTTTTACATTCAATGCTGTGTCAACAACCAGAAATTAGAACAATATGATAAAAACAATATTATTGATAACATTCTATTGGACATGCATGGAAGAATTAGTCTAATTTCTCTATGGTTTACGTATATTAACTGGGAATATATAAAATCATAATATAATTATAAAATCTAGGCCAACCAAATTGGGAAATAAAATATAACAAGCCAAGTAGAACAATACTATAGTGAGCTTTGAAATAAATTTTGAAAATATAATATTTAATGAGAAGATTGGGAATGTTAGGTGTGTGACTGATCTAGAATCAATGCAGAAATTCACAAAATTAAAAGGATGATTACATTTTGAGAGATTTAAAACACTATAATTTAATTCAAACTTATTTTTAGATTTAGTTTCACAGGCATCTTTTGATTCTGAAGTGACATTTATTTATTCTCAAAATTTCAACAACAAATATGACAAGTACAATATATATAAGATGTATACAATATGTATTGTATACACAAATTGTGAAATTTTGTTGGGTACAAACAGAATAATTAAATGACAAATAATAAATACACAACTGTCAAACATACTGAACAATGTAGAATTCCTTTCTTATATTTGTTACAATTCAACTCAAGATTAAAAATTCCATATTTTTTTCTATAAAAAATGATGTACTGTATGACACTGTTGGTGAAACATCTTTTTACAAAAGACAAAAAAAAAGAAAAAAGATTAATTTAATTTAACATTGCTCATGTAATCGTTTAAGTTATTTTTACTTTAAATGATTCATAAAATTTAATTTGAAAGCTTTTTGCAAATTACATACGACATAGATTCACTTTTGTAAAATACTTTCCCCATTAAGAAATGACTTTTAACAAATCTGTTTCAACATTCACAATGTAATTTATTCTAATATGACACCTCTGATATAATAAAAAAGACAAATTACATGTTTGTGCATATTATGTTATATAACTAGGTATTTAATATTTTACTGTCATGGTGTAAGTTCATACCTTTTAAATCCATCCAAAGATGGGTTATAAAGTTGCAAAAGTTCCAAACTTTGAATGATAAAAAAAGAAATATTGCTCAACATAATAGCATTATAAAATTTATTTATCATACAAAAATGCACTACCGAAAAATTGTTCATTTGTTTGTATATGTTCTACAGAAACACACCTTAACAGGTAAAGGTAAAAAAGTTCAAATGAAATTTTGCGCGAACATATAAGTTTGCGAGAAGCAACCTAAAAGATCTGGAACAATTTTGGGAACACTCAACAATACTGATAAAGTTACAAATGTTATGTTCACCTTTTATTTTTAAATTTCGACTTTCTTCCAAAATTTCAATTTAACATTACTTAGGATTTTAAGGGAATTTTATTCTTAAGAATCAATTCTATATTTGATGTTGAAATTTGTACTTTTCATTGTAAGATGATGTAATCTTTTGTTAATTGCCCCATTAGGGATGAATACAGATGATAATGATCTGTCTATTGAAAAAAATTTAACATAAAAAATAGAAAAATGGTATTTTTTCATATAAATATCATAAATAGTTTCTGAAAGGTGAACTTGTGGGTCAAGGCTAGAGCAAGAATTGTAATCTTTTGTTAATTGCCCCATTAGGGATAAATACAGATGATACTGATCTGTCTATTGAAAAAAATTTGACACAAAAAATAGAAAAATGGTATTTTTTCACATAAATATCATAAATAGTTTCTGAAAGGTGAACTTGTGGGTCAAGGCTAGAGCAAGAATTGTATCAAAGATTTTCCTACAATTATTATAATTACTCATAACAGTTGTGATAAAATATTGGAATTTAAAAATTCTCTTTAAGAGACATTGAAGCTTACTGGTGCATTTAGGTTTAAGTAATTTTTATACATTGTAAATTAATGGCAAAAATACATATAAATCCACAGGCTCACCATAATAAATGACGCTATACAAATGGACATTATCATTATCGTCATCAAACAGTAAAGAATAATAAAATAATATATTATCATAAAATGATAATTGGCATATATCATTAATTATTTTTTATTTCAATTTAGGTTAAATAATATACAAATGTTTTAGTACATTAGGTTTCTAGAATGAAAAATGACATAAATGCCATGGTTGAACATCGGGAACATGCCAATGCATAGCAACTAGTCAGGTTATTGGAGCATACTCTTCTGTATATAATTATTATAAAGTTTTAATTCACATATGATCAATGGCTTAACATCTAATTTAAAGAGCATAATATTAGCTATCATGAAGCCCAAACGGATGTAATAAAGACAAATTATGTTTCACACAGAGAAAATTATGATTGTTGTAGATTTCATAAATAGGACCAATGGCTTAACATCCAATCTGAAGCTTGAATGAAGTCCAAAAAGAATGTCATAGAGACAAACTGTTACCATAACACAGAGCTTTTCTAGTTTTTCTTATAGGACCAATGGCTTAACATCCAACCTGAAGAGTGTAATTTTCATTTTGAAATCATATAATGACTTATATCATCACTATAGAAAACATGTTTCATAAATTCTTTTAAAATATCTCGGATTTAACTACCCTTCTACGATTCTTCATGCATGAATTTTAATGAGCTTGCCGTACATCAGACATCAATCAATCTAATCACGATTGAAAGCGGCTTTTCCTTCTATAGGTAAACTAAACATAGACTATGTATTACTACAGTGGATCGAATCTCAAACAGGTGGAACAACAAGCACAGAAATCTGTTATAGTCGAGAAGAAGCATCATGTTTATGAGCGTAAGAAGAAATGTAATGTTTAGCAGTAAATTTTATCATTTTTCATACTGTATTTAATATACATTCCATATTTTGTTTAGTATTCCATGGAGTGACGACTGTGAAATAGAATAAAATAATCAATAACAAATTTATCAATAAATGTTTGAAGTTAAACATACATTGAAGAATTATGAAGTAATAAAAGACAGAAGTAACCAGCATACTTCAACACTCTAAAGATTTTCCCATAGGCAGGTATCTAGTTGCATATACTTTCTTACACTTTCGATGGGAGACTTTAATTGGAAAGAGACTAACAATAACATTAAAGAAAGGTGCAATATAATCAACATAAATAAAAAGAAAAACATAAAGGATAGGTTTCTAAGGGATGATAAAAACATTAAGACTAATGTGACGGCAAGCAATGCACAGATCGATGAATTTTACTGCGTCTTAAAAACAAAACTAAATCCTTTTACAAGATAAAGAACATTATGTTAAACAAGACATATTGCATGCATATAGCTCACGTGCTGAGATGCATGTGTTTTTCCGACACCGGACATAATCCAAGAAGACAGAAGGAATAGACAGCATAATATAGACAAAATTGAGGAAGTATAACAGCCATCATCATATCATCTAATCTTGGTGAATACCACATTGTAATGTGGTCGATGGAAATACCCTATGTGGTTGTTAATGTTATAATGCCCACTGATGAATGGCACAAGGGCCATATTACTGAACTACATTTTTTTTGAGAGGTGTGTTTAACAAATTCTATTAAAATAGTGTTAATTGTTATTATTAGAAACAAACAAGAAAAACAAACATTCCTCTCTTTGGAAGGAGAGGGCTATTTTTGGTTTATCCAGGTAAGCTCTAGGCATGATATAGATTAATTTATATTGCTACAATTGAAACATACTATGTCAAAACTCCTAGGTAGCAAACAAACAAAAAATGTTGATTTTATGAGCCAATTAAACTTTAAGTGGCATAATTATATTATTTTTGTCTCATAAATGTCATACCACTGTAGCTTGCAAATTACTAGTAACAAACATAAGAAATTTACATTCTATTTTTGCTTTCTTCTCTTTTGTTATCAATTTATTATCTTTTGAAAATGATAAAAATGAACAGGTATTAAAAATGAAGGCTTGCGTTACTATGGTGATATTCACACAGTAATCTCCTTAATTCAAAAATAAAAACACCTGCAAATTTAGTCTAGTGTTTATGAAAAGTAACTGATGATAATGGAACGATTCTGATTCATTCTGATATCAATTTATTATTTTACGCTCTCGTACATTTATTAAAGGGACTACTTGAAAAGCTTAGGATTTGTTTGGGTTAAGGCAGTGATTTTAACACAGTTATTTTGGTTTTGTTCTCGGCTATTTTCTGAGTCTAGGCCAAAGCTAGAGGGTTCTTTAAACCATGAGTATCAAAATGGTCTTTCCTATTATCAAAAATACCATAGAACCTATTTGTCAATAGATTTTAGGATTCAATTTTTGAGGATGAATTTGTCTCTTGTTAAAATTTGCAATACATACTTGTGATGTTTCCTGCATGCAACAAATATAGTAATTAGTCGTTAATATTTGCTAAATAGTGTGAAAAGGGTTTTAGTATGGATGATATATTATCTAGATTCACCTACATACACATTATAGTCATTAATTAAATAGTACGATTGCTGTTAATGTCTCAAAATGTAAAAATAAAGGTTATACAGTAGGTATGTATATATAATGCTGCTAACTATAATATGCAAAATCTTATGATTAATGGGTATAGATGCAAGTGACAGGCAAAGTCAAATAAATCATATTTATTGCTTTATTTTAGTGTAAACAACAATATTTTAGGTATATAGCCTGTAATATTAAGTTGTCAAAGGAGAACTAACAAATGACTATTTTTACATATTTTGTTTAAAAAAACTACATTTATAAAAGTTTTACATTATTTTTGAATAAATTTTAATTGTGTGACGTGACCATTTAAAATGCATTTATGATATACGTATATCGTATAAATCACACAAAATATTTTTTTTAGTTGACGAGTCCTGAATGCATTGCTTACCAGTTACTATAACTACAATGAAACTATTTAAAATACACCTGGTTGTCATGGAAACAAATGCAACAATTTATTAATCAATTTTTCACAGTATGATGTATTTCTCCTCTAATCTTTGAACATTATTCTTACTAGTTTGTAATTAGGATCTTTGCTTTCTTTGTAGTAATTAATGACTAGTCCTCTTAATAAACATTTATAGAAAGAAATCTAATGAGACACAACTAGATGACCTTGGAGGTAAAAGCCATTTAATCAATTAATATACTACTAGTTGGACACATCCGAATGAAGATACAAAGTCATGAGTATTCTAAGAGCTACAGACCTAGGGCAAGTATAACGTTTCGCTACAAAAAAGATCGTTTACGTACAGCGTACTAAAACAACTGTCAATTCAAAGTTTACACATAGCGCTTGATGACAATGTATAATGAATAAATACTGTTGAAGTATGAGAATGTTATTTAATGTCATGCTTTAAATTATTTTTTTAAATAATTCTCTGATTTAATTCAAATCAGCTTTAGGGCAGAACGACAGGCTACAGTGAAGACTAATGTTGTTTTGCCAATGTGAGGAAATTGAGCTGGAATCTGGTGGATGGGTTCAGTTAGAGAATGGGAGCTGCACGCTTGGTCTTGGTATTATAATATTATTTTGAAGGGTTTATATTTTTTAACAAGGTCTGTGAACAAATTTATGCTACTGAACTCAATAAAATTTATTATTTTTTTGCTGTTCTATAATTTTTAAGTTTAAATTTAAAAACTTACATTACAATGATCTATTGTTAAAAATGTTTAATTTATGCCTTTTTATACAGAAAAACGTCAATATTGTAAAGTAATATTATCAAAAAAATATTTGAATTATGCTTTGAATCATATTTCCTTGTCGTCTGCTTCATGAGTTATGTCAACTGCTTGGAACTTGTTGCCAGTTGGAAGAAACAGAGGAATCGATCCATTTCTGAGGTTGGAGTTATTGGTTCTGGCTGTCACCTCTTCTCCAAAAACTTGATAAATCAACTACAAGGGGACTAAATTTCAAAGTTAAGGCATGCTAAAAAGGGGTCCTTGGTCATGGTTCATGATGTTTGATACAAACAAGTACAGAGGGAAGGGAATATTGTATTTCACAGACTTGTAAATTTATTCAATCTTCGTACTCTAAATTATACTGTTAGCATGACTGGAAATGATACAGGTCGAATTGGAATGACCTTTAATAAACATGAAAGAAATTAAATTCCTCTAAATGCATGTAGAATTTTTAATGATCAGAATTCTGTAAATAAAAGTTGAATATTTTAAAGTATGCAGGTAATCTAAGCACTTATTGAATATTATTAGTGTGACTGCACGGTAGTAGCACTCACCTACTTACTGAAAGTTCATAGGTTCAATTCCTTAGTCATTCTCTATTTAAATTTATTTTTCAAGAATGTGGTATCATAAAACTTGTTTTAGCATCCTAAAATGTATGTACAGGTCCTTATGACCTTAGTAAAACTGTACTAAATTATTTAGTAATGAAAGGTTCTATTATAAGAATTATGAAAATAGATTTGACATCAGCAACCTTGGCTAAATATGAAATATGATTATGAACCTTAGAAAGTGGGGAAAGGTTGGTAAATAAAGTTACAATGATAACAATCTTATTTTGTTTTATTTAACGGTATTTAAGTTTAAGTTTCTATAGCCTATAATTCAAGGTAATAATAACATCAAAGTGGTATGTTTGCAGTATAAACTTGTTATTTTGATGAATTTAGATTTAATAGTCCTGGAGTAAACTTTTACAAAGAAACCTACTTTAAAAAAAATTGATACAATCAGTAAAAAGGGAAACCACTGTTCAAATATCCTAAAAACCATTGTTTGTTTACCAAACACAATCATAGGATTTTATTGCATTCAAATCTTTTCGTTTGGAAGTAAGCACAGCCACAAGACAACTATGGTCCAATGAATGCAGAGAAAGATTGATCACGTAAACAATAGAAAAGCAAGTTCACTCATCCAGAACATAATTGTCTTGCATGCTGACTAATTGTGGTGAATGCAGAAGTCAGTGCGCCACAATCCTAACAACCACTCCTCTATGACTTCTGGAAAACTGTATAGTAGAACCGCAAGAATACATTATTTTTGTTAAAAATTAAGGTTGATATACAGCATTCACAGAATATTTAAATAAAGTTTGGCGGACAGAAGAAATCTTTACAAATTCGTACTCGTGTATAAATTACATCAAACAGCATACACATATTTATTGAACAGAAAATGCAAAAAGCAAGAAGCTAAGCTTTGAAAAACATTATTTTGTTGCCAACTAAAATTGTACGTACATTTTTGAAGGATAACTAATAATTAATGTCTAATGGAAGTGACATTAATTAAATTATAATTATATAGACTATATCTATAGCCATTTTGTATAATTAGGCCATTGTTGTTTTTTATAATAAGATTGTATTAAACAAACAGTAAGTTATTATCAGAGTAAGTTATTGCCAAACTGGTATGAATACAGTACATAATTACTAGGAAAGAATATGTCTATGAAGTATAGAAGCGTTATGTAAATTAATGATGGCTAATTATTATCATTTAACTGCCACAAGACCAAAACAGCTTTATTATTAGTATTATTAGGTCATACTGATATGAATAGGAAATCCAATACAAAGTAATTGAATATAGTCAGTGCAATAATCCGTATGTCAATATCGTTGGTTGATTCAGTTAACATCGTACCAATATTTACAGACTAACATTGCAAATGACTCGAGCAAATCAAGAAACAGTCAATATTATCAGCATTTATTTAACACGTCTTTAGGGACACAATTATTTTACTGTACTTAATGTATGGATATCCTTTTAATAGATTTAATTCATCTATATATTAAAATTTGTTAATGAATTAATCAAATATAGGATAAGAAAAAATATATATTTTAACTACACTTCTGATTTTACAGACTAAATAATAGTATTCAAATTTGGTATTGTATAAATTTGCATATTCAAGTATAAAAAGTATACATTTTTTAGTTGTTCAAATTTTCAGGAATTGTTTGTAAATTGAAACCATTGAAGAAAAAACAAAAATTATGTTGAGATCATATGGATATAAATAAAAAACACAACAATTATAAAACATATCTAATAACACTATAACCTTAAAACATTGAATTGCAATGTTGCATTGCATAACAGCCTTATGATGATCTTACAAACCCATCATTAAGTAAACATATGGGCTTCTTAATAATTTCTATCATAAATATTAAATTAATATCCATTTTTAAAGATACAATTAATTAAAGATTAATATTTGATATACAACTGCACTTAAGAAACAGCTTTTAGAAATAATGGTTTTTGGACATAAATAAGAACATCACTATAAAAAGTTCTTTGTTTAAAATGTAATAAAAGTTAATGTAAAAATATCTGCTACACATGCTTGAAATGGTTGTGTAAAAGAAAGTGATTGGACACAGCAATTGAGTCGCAATGTAACATAACAAACACGCATGCTTGACCATAAATATAAATTTTCTTAATAGCGCTACATTTAGTAGTAATGTTCTGAAAAATTTCGATTTATTTTCAAAGTCAATGTAATATCTAAAATTTGTTTTCAAGTCTGACTTTTAAAACTTCTTTCAATTGAAGCAAGAAAAGAAACATTTAATGAATCTATCCTTTATAAATTATTTATCAAATTATACACAGCACATGTTTTTAAAACTTTATGATTATAAATGTCGATATGAATGCCTTTTCATTTCTATGAAAGTCTTTTTATGAACAACTAAATCAAAATAATTTTTTTTTTTGCATGATTGAAACAGTTGCCTGTGAATCTTATGGCAGATGTGATCATCGATCTTATGTTAAAAGGCAACTGTCTAATAATCAATTATGTTACCTACTTGATCTTCATATCTAAATGATCATTTTTCTTTAAGAACACTTGAATATATCTAAAGAAATATATAGTAACCTGGATACTGTGGCAGCATGGATTATCAAGTTATCAGACAAGATGGTAGCTAGCTAATGTTTCCTATCTGGAGATTATCCACTAGATCTGAAGCTGGCCACTTGTGTTAGCTAGACACTTGATAGTGTCCTTGGGCTAGACATTGATTCCATATCAAGCACCTGCATCTATATGCAAATGTTCAAGATCATGGATATGTAGTAGCTAAATGTGCTTCCTTACTGAAATAGTCCAAAAATAAATGTATTTTTAATTTTTTCTGCATTATGTTAATCATTATTAATAAAAGCTAGAAAGGTATGAACTGATTACATCAACATTCAACCTTTCTTATCTGGAAAACTGGATGAAACAAGCTAGTTTCATTAACATTTTTGACAAATTGTATTATTAGTTTGAAAAAAAAAACCCATCTATTTTTCAAAGTGTTACCTTTTATGTGAACATGTTATGCTGGGTTTTATCACTTATATTTTCTTTATCATTTTGACATTTACTTTTCACATTACACCTCATTTTTATAGGATATAACCTATTGTATTAAAATTGTATCCATATGAACTTGTGAACTAATATAAATTCTTAGTTTGAAAATCCATCAAATTAAATTATTTACAATCCCCAGGTATGCAACATTAAGGTAAGACATAGATATAGTCGAACCCTGGCATTTTATAATTTTAGAAAATAAAAAATAACTATGTAAAGAAACTAAATTTAAACAGAGAAAAGGTTTTAGTAAGGCGGAAATACTACCGTACATTGTAAATTGACCATTAAAGAATGATAAAGTATGATAAAGTAAGCCTAGCAATTGAACCCTCAGTTCAAAGGTAATGTATTTTTGTTTTCTTTGACGCCATTTACTCGTCATTAATATAAGAAAAAAATGTATAAACGATGAAAACCATTATGATAATATTTATTATTAATTTAAATTTGATACAAAACACATCTTTGACATCAAGTATACTAATAAAACTTTTTCTCCATTTGCACGTGTATAACATTACAGGTGTGTGAAACCTATCAGTACTGGAGGTACTGACATGTATTAACTCGACGGATATAATATTTGAATGGGCACGCTTACAGTAAATCTAATGTATGTGAACACAGATAGAGATAACTGGAGTCAATTAAGTTCGTCCATCGGTCAAGCGTGTATTATAGACCTCACAAGACAGAAGCCATTTCCTTTCTACACATAATTAAGATAGAAAGATCAATCACCACATCATAATCAATGTAAACAGACACATTCACAGTAATCATTAGCTAATGGTTTAACGGTAAAAATCTACCAGCTTCCATCAGAAAGATCAAGTTGTCAACATACACGGTCTAACAGTGTAGACATAATGTCCAAAATGGATACACAAACAAATGGTCAAAAAGGGATAATTCAAATACACAAACTGCATATTTCATCATGTTGACTAAAAAGTACTGTAGCTTCTACAAACATCCCATGCTTACTGTAAGAGACAGGATGTCCTCAAATAATCCATCAATAAATAGTAGCATGTTGCTAAAAATTAGTCCACAATGGGTCAACGTTGAATCCTCTACAAATCAATATGTTATTACATGAAGTTTAAGCGATAAGGGAGAAACTCTGAACAAGAAATTTAAATGCAGTAAATGATAAAAATGAGAAAATCTTAGGTTGAAACTAAAAAATTGTGTAATATATTTGTAATGTTCAAACATAGGTGATGAACATCTTATCACCAGCAAAGATACCACCAATTTAAATGCAACTAAATATAAAATAGAGCATTACAGCTAATGCAGTGGCCCTGTGTATGAGACATCTACCATATGTTACAATAGGGTGTAGAAAGTCAATTCTCCAATATTTACCTAAAAATGAACGCTATTGAATCATACAGAATGGATTAGCAGTTGTAACATTTCATAGACAGGTCAAAATACATGTCCTTATGATGAATGAAAGGATGTAGCTAGTTTTTTAATCTTGACTAAAATAATTCCACAGGTTAGAATTAATCTTTCATTTAAATCCAACACAAATAACAGAAATCTCAGCCATATATTGTACTTGGTTCAGCATCCTACTGAATACCCAAGTCTATGAGTATACCTGGATAAACTTACATTAGACTTTCTCTCCAAAGTGAGAGAACAATAGGACATTTTAGTTGAAACACCCCTATCAAGAAATAGTACAGTCTGAAAACTACTAGAGGTCCATCTAGTGGGAACAAAACGAGTACCCGAAAAACACACTAAAGCTACTCTGAATGTTTTACTTTAGTTTACAATTACCATAGAAACGAAGCCATTGACATTTAATCAATTCGCACTCCTTTCAAATTACTGTACAAGCACATGTTGTATAGTCAAAATCCCTGTGGAATACTGGCAGATTCTGACACTGAAAAACAAATTTGTGTAGGGACAGATGTATTTTCTTTATTATAGGATGTTTATTTACCCTGTAAATAGTAGATTTACATTGGATGCATTTGTTGTTGAATGCCAATAGCAGATTTTATGATGACAGATTCAGAGGTAAAACAGAATTGATGCAGATGGTGTTGCTACTACTGGTGTCAATCAAGGAAATACTGGTAGGCTACACATTTATTGAGAGATTTACATGTGTGGCACTAGAAGGGACAGATATCACTTTGAGCTCTTTTGAGTTTCAAAGATGGCCGCTTCTGGGATCTCAGACTGTGTAGTCTCACTAGAAGATTTCAAATACACTATGCGCAAAACCTACACTGTGGGATTGCAATAAAAAACAATACATTTCATAGGAGTGCATGGGAGCGCGACCAACAAACAATACTTTGTAGGATCGTAATAAAAAAACAATGTCCCACACGTAGGCTACGAAGGGTTACACATGGAAATGGAAATGCAATAATCAAAAGGCTCTGTATTATACATTCATCATTGGGGTCTCCTCTCCCTAAAATTCATATTATTTAACCATGGAGGTACACCTCCCATGATTTAACACATAATATGTTGATTTAATCAATCATAACGACAAGGGATATTGTATTGAGCCATGTCATATAAATCATATTATAAATTATTCATTTCAACCTTTCCTTTCTTGTTGTAAATTCTCCTCATTAAAATATGTACATCATGCTGGAATACATTCCTTGATGTACTTGATGTTATTTAAGTGGCTAATGATGCCTGATATAGCAAGCACATTGATACATTGGAATCTGATGTGTCATGCAAAGTCCAGCGAGTGCATTAGGACAGAGATTTACCTATTGTTACATAGTGTTTGCAACATTAAAAAAAAAACAATATTGTACATGTATGACTAATTTTGTTTCTTTTGAA
This sequence comes from Antedon bifida, assembly GCF_963402885.1. NCBI lineage: Eukaryota > Metazoa > Echinodermata > Crinoidea > Comatulida > Antedonidae > Antedon > Antedon bifida. The sequence continues at coordinate 8,045,571 of NC_136226.1, read as the reverse complement.
ATCAAGGTGACTGATTTGCTTTCCTTTGCTATGATAATTTCAGGCGTGTTTCTGGCAATTTATTTGCATGGATACATTTCCTGCATAATATGTGGGTGGGTATCTTCTACTAATAATACAGTGAAGCCCACAGTCCACCAACCATCTCAATTATGCAAGCCACACACAGTAACTAATAAAACCACTGGATAAATTCTATTTTATTCCAAGGCAAGTGGGTGGCAAGGTGAATAATATCATTACCATGCTGAATGATAATATAATTTAACAAGCAGTTCATATTTCCTATATAATGTAACATATCCCTCATATTATTGGTTTTACAGTCTACATGGGTCACGCCTTTTGGAAATTTCATATTATTTCCTTATTGTAAAGTGCATTGCTTGGCTCCAATAAGATTAAATTTGGCCTGGTAATCTACAGTATGTGTTTCAGGTACAGGTTAATCAGGTGATGCACTAGACCAAAGTACCGCAAATCAGGGTGTAACGCAGAGGCTTGGTTTTGGAACTCTAAGTTGCCATCCAACACTGGACCAGGCCCTTTTCGACATATTATAATGCCTGTTTTTACCTCTGGAAATCGCTCAGGGGCTCCCATAAGCTCTGGTACCACTGGGTTTAGCCAGTGAGTGCTCATAGCTGTTACGTCACTGCACTTACAGTCTCTCAATTTGGTTTCTAAATATACAGTCCTGCTATAGAGTTAAACCCTATGGATTTGGACCTTGCATTTAGCAAGGCTTTATTCAGTCAGAATCACTATCAATAATGTATTGTATAGTAAACAGAATATAACTAATTTACTATCAATAACAAGACGTTTATCCAGGTAAGCAGGTAAGAAATAGACTTAAGAGGCAGAAGTAAATTTTGAAATTATACAATTAGTATTCGACAAATTGAAAACATAAAAGCATTTTTATATAATTTTCATGAAATAAATCACTAGTCATGCCACTGTAACAATTACTTTCTGCTTAAAAGGCAACTGAAAATAAAAGGTACTGTTGTTAATTAAAGTCTAGAGTAACCAAAGCACATTGTACTTAGTAGGTTAACCATTCTACGCAATCCTATTTAACTTAAAAGAGAATTGACGGTGCATGCCAATGTATACAAATACTCATACAGGAGGGTATTCACAGCCCATTTCATGTTGCGTATCGTCTACTAGCTTATTAACAGGATTTTTTATTCAATTGTGTGTATTGCTGCAGTATTGTGGTTTCAAGGTGTTTAATGATCTAATCTGTCACTTGCAGTAAATCTCTTCACAAATTCTGAATCAATTTTATACTTTGGTTTTATATGGTTTAACATTTCCTTCAAATTTCTTTCACTAGAACAACCTGTGTAAACTGCGATAAGTCTAATATAATAACATTAGTGTCCCTGTCCCATCCAGCATTTTGTATCAGGCAGGTTGCTATCTAAAATCAAAGTTAATCCCTCCCCTTACTCCTTCTTCCTGTATAGCAAATCATAGACAGACCCAAGTTGTGGCATTGCCTAGTTGGCGCAACTTAAATTAAAAAATGACAATTTAAAAGATAGGACGCTAGATTCAGCCCCGTCCCCTCCTCTTATTTAAAAATCCTGGATTCGCCAGCTGTCACTAGTACACCTATCCTTACTTTTTTTATACAGTACTTAATTATCTGTAGCATTATAGCCACAAACAGTATTTCAAGTACAGTTCTCTATTGAATACGTACTTCAGGTTTTGAAAAGAAAGCTACTTTTGATTTGGATTAAAATTTTAAAAGTTTCTTAATAGGTAAATGACGGATTAGAAGAGTACAAGGTTCTTTATTTATTCTCTAAATTCTATTGTTACACCTAAACACCTTGCCAGTTTTCTTGATTAAAACCTTAAGTTTATTTAATCACACTTCAACACCTCAAATGATTTGAGTTATTTTAACCGTTTCTATTATTTTTTAAAGAAAAAATGATAAAATAATAGTTCTCTTGTAAAAGTTCATTTAATCATACCTTTTTAATGAAACAATCTTTTTTTTTACTGAAAAGTTTAGAGAACTTTATTATACCAAGTATTGGCAGTCTATGAATGCCAGTTACCTGGATAAACAGACATTGGAATTTATCATCATCCAAGAGATATAGGCCAATATCAATTTATCCAGGTATTCTAGGCACGAAATAGGCCATATATAGCAATAACAATAATATAGCAATAATATAGTCACATCAAACTTAAGGGTTGAACAAATGAAGCATGTCATTGTAGTTATTTTACTGTAATGTTTTATATTGCAATTTCACTTTTTATACAAAAAATATCAACATGTATTCAAATCAAAATGACAGAATTAGTCAAAATATAGTATAGTCTGTAAAAAATATATTCTTCCTCACTGTTATTAAAATTACATTCTAATATCACCATCAAAACATAACATTATAATAATCTACTCCACAAAATAATTGATAACTGTACTATATAGCAAGAACGATTTACAACTATTTCATTGATGGCATCGAAACTAAGGAGAAGATTCATGCTAGACCATTATAATCCAGAAAAGCTATTTAAAATCCAATTGTTATAGTCCATGTGATGTTAAAAACTCTAGAGGCAGTATCAACGAAGTTGAATAAATTAAAAAAGTGGTTGATAAGAACCTCATGTTTTGTGTTGAGAGATTAAAACATAAAGAGATGTATATACTGTAAATGACATGATAGTATAGCTTAGTGGTAGAATTTTAGTGGATGTGTCCCGCATTTATTCTTTCTACTATCATAATTTTTACAAATTATGAATAATTTTCATCTACATTTTACTAGAAAGACAAACATAAACTCATCATGCAATAAATTTCAAATAAAAAATTGTTGATAATCCTAATATTACCAAACAAACATAACCCCTAGGAAAAACAATGACAAACTACTGCAAAAATCACCTTTTAACACGATCCTTGCACAAAAATATACATTAAAAAATGATGAAATTACTCTACAGAGAGCACATATGCATTGAATGTGCATGCTTTGAAACATTATCGCTTATCTTTTCTTGTATAATGAGAACTTATTCAACCCTGATACATGATTATAAACCCAGGAGACACCACCATTTTATATCGATGAGGTACAGTAAAATGGAAAAACATGTTTACAGGTTCAAATACTGACATACTGTTATTTTGTGTGTGATATTTTTTATTGATATTATCTTCTGTGCAAGTTTCATTACCAATTAACTATACAATAATAATTACAAAGGAATGTATATTAACACATTCATTTTAATACACCTTGCATTTCATGAAGAAAAGTATATTATAGAAACAATCACAATTCAACTACATAATAACCAATTTCCCATAAAGAAAAATTTGGAGCAATATAGTGGTGAGATGTGATTACCAAATGACCAAAATGGAAAGAGAAAAATGGGTAGAGTGGGCTTCAAATAATACAATTATAAATGTATTCAAAATTTATTATTAAAATTGATATCATCATGATTTATAATATTTAATATATATACAGTAATCGAATAGCATTTATTAAAAAAAACACTATTATCATGTTTCTACAAGATCAAGGTTTTGATTTCTTGCGATAAAAGACAGAATCTATTTCCATAATCCAACATATAAAACCTTTCATCAAAGCCACCCGAAAGGCTTAATACTAGAGGCGCGTAATTATCGACTGGTGCGTCTGTGTTATGTGCAAAACTAGCCACGTTATGTAAAAGCATAGCGACGCAGACCTTGCAGAGGTCACAGTACTCTAGAGAATTGATAATGCACTGAATCAACACTCAATCAAATAATCGTTGAACAATGAAATTTATTCTGTAATAATAGAGGATAGTCGACTGAGATTAATAGGATTATATCAGGGAGGTATACCTATATATACAGCATGTAGTATAGTTTAGGACCAATATTATTTATCTGTTCAGGTTTAACTTAGTGAAAGTGTAAGCTCACCTACATGTACCTTAAGCTCTATCTACACTGTCAAACTTGATGTGACAAAAAATGTGATGTGCCCATATATGGACACGATGATGTCATATCACTACCATATTATTAGGGCATCACCCATTTTTTTGTCAAACTAGTATAATAGTGTACATAGAGCTTTAAACAGTATTAGATAATTTTTGTGTCGATGATACTGTATTTAGGCTAAATCACATTTTAACCCACTATCTATCACATGCAAATTGAAGAAGGTCTTTAAATTCTGAAACATTAATAAACATTAATGTACCATTTAAAAAACAGGTGTCTGCAACTTTAATATAGGGCTAGTAGAGACAGAATTTAATTACTGCACAAAACTGCATAGAGAGAATAAGCTGTCATTTTCAACCTGTCCCAACACCTAAAAATTAAAAAGGGTTATTTACAAAATTGTCTAAACTAAACTATAATATTATTCAACCTTACTATATTATTTATTCATTTGGAAAACAGACCTTTCAATTAATACAATTATATTGCAAATAAATCGGACATGCATAACTAATCTTTACAATTGACTAAATACACAAGATGGTACAATTAAACATGTTATTTACAGTACTAGGTTGAAGGTTCCATAATCCTCTGATATTATAAAAAGTCATCATTACTATTCTTCCCTAAGGAGAAAACTGTACTTAAAAATCTAATCTAATCATTAAATCAAACATTGAAATACCGGTTTTTGTCAGATCACCGAAGTTAAGCAACATTGGGACTGGTTAGAGCTTGGATGGGAGACCATCTGGGAATACCGGGTGCTGTATATGGAGCAGGGGTCCCGTTGGCGTTAGGCATTTGAAATCAGCATTGCTGACTCTTATGGCAGCCCCTGCATCTAGTATCTGCCTCAGACGTATTGGCCCATGCCTTTCCTCTCGTCAAGGTGTGCACTGGACGAGAGAAGCCCTTGATGAATGTTAGGACCAATCAAGGTGCTTTAAACAGTCCTGGCTTTGTTTGTATCGCTGTTGGTTTCGATTGAATAAAATAAAATTTAAAAAAAATTACACTATATGGTTCTAATAATTGGCCTAATACCAATGGCTTAAAACTGCATGGATTGAAATTTACTTTATACTTAAAAATCCAAAATCATATTCTTTGGGATCGTTATTAAATTATGTATTCCAGAACAGTATTTATTATTTTCAAAATGTGTTTGCTCTTAAAGACATAAACTAATGTTTAATATCCAATTTATTAAGTATATTTATAAAGTATTACAATTTGATACAGTTAGTTCCAAAAAACATACTTATTCATATAGGAATGAGAATCTAACCATCAAAAATAAATATCATCCATTAAATAAAATGATACAACCTTTATTAAGTGCCCTTTAACTCTCTAATCTTAACCCAAGACACCCAATTGCCTTCATCTAAAATAAAGACAACAGATGCTAAAATGATGGATATGCAAGAGATCCAAATTAGCAACCATTACTGCTAATTAAGAGCAAAACCTTTTATCCCTGTCATTTTTCATTTGTAAAACTGGTTATAATAATAGCAGTATAATGAATCATACGCTTCATAGTCCATTACAATTGACTATATACACATAGGATGGTGCCAATGATCCTAATAGAAGCTATTGCCACAGCAAATATCACCATTGATAGCGCACCGTTCTAGGCGCTTCTATCCCTAGGCAAGGCACTCTATTAATTTACCATCATAATCCCAGGTGAATACACAAGAGACATGGTGTGACACACGTTTAAATGCATGTTATACCCGCCTATAATGAATCTAATAGTATACTACTGAAGGCTATCAATCTGTAGGCAAGGCACTCTCCCGAATTATGATTTAAAATGCAGGTGTACAAACAAAGGTGTATGAATGCGCCACATCTCATGCTCATCCCCCTCCAGGAATCTTTTGGTTGGGTATATACATTTGCTTTTTACTGTAATTGTCTTTTGCTTGAATCGTAAATACCTAACTGGAAAGATACAACCATAAAGGTTAATGTACGCACTATGGATAAACATCTTCCTGCCTTGGGATATATGATAAATTATAGTTGGATGGATACATTGTACATTAGTATCTGACATCATGGAGATATAACTTATTCTATACCTCCATGCTCACATCCTTCTTGGTAAGATAAACAGGGTCTAATAATGTTCTACCGCAGAGGTTGGGATGGACAGAGTTGAACTTTATTACAGGGATGTTGAATGATGTGTGTGTTTTACCTCTTCAAAGGTGATAAGGCTAATGACAGTTTATACTAGACAAGCTAGGAATAAAATAAATTGAGCTATTTTATGTGACACATAAAAAACTACTAAAACTAGAAAGCCACTCCGAGAGTGCATACCTCCGTCTACTGTAAAATTCTCCTACATAAGATTTCTCCGGGAAAAAAATATATATTTATATATATTTGTGTGTGTCTTAATGCTGTTTGTGATTTAAGCTAATTTTACTACAAGCATGTGTATGCGAGTTTGGTGTAATAGTTATGTAACAAGCCTTTCAATTAACAATAGCTTCAGTTGACTAACAATAGAACAGCAACACAAAAATCAAACGAGTGAATTTGAAAAGAAATAGGTTTTTTAAACTACTCTCATCAAAAAAGGTGAACATTAAATCAAATTATGTTTTAAAATTACAAATCACCAATTATAACTCTTGCCTCTTGTACAAAAATGAAGTTTTTTGGACAAGTAGTTCTCGAGAAAATGCAATTTCAGTTTACTTGTTACTTTAAGACTGCTCGCCGGCTTTTGAAAAATTCTGTCCTATCTTTTATCACTAGCAGGTCTGAAAAGTATACTAAAAAGTGGTCCAGAATTGGGACCATGGTCCCAAATGGTCCCAAAATTTAATGGAATTGTCCTTGACCACATATCTATCTGTATATGTATTTTGGTAAAGATCTTGTAATTACGTTTTGAGTAATCCTGCTAACAAACAAACAAACAGACAGACAAACAGACAGACAAACAAACACACGCGATCGATTACATATACCTCCTTGGCGGAGGTAAATTACACAAACTAGAAATGGTGTTAGTAGTCTATGGTTTGTGGACTGTACTATTTATGGAGAGGGCTGTTCAATGCATGTTCTACTTTTCTAGATATTCAATGAGAACAAGGCTATTGTTGGTTTATCCATGTAAGCAAGGCACGAAATAGAAACTGTCTATTTACTATGGAATTTTTAAAAATCAAAACTACTAAACTCTGTTAGATTGATACTGTATTTCAAATGTTTTTCAATATCCATGGGCAGAGGTGCACTTTTGCAAAAGATGCAGGTGAAAGACACCGAGAAAACAGTGCATATCCTTCCTGCCTTGGGAAATCATTTGGTTGAGTGGATACATTATAGTGCTTATAACTTCTACGTCTTTCAATGTTCTATTCGTATGAGGGGGAAGAGAAGAGCTAGCAAAATGAATGGCAAGAGACCATAGATGAGGAGGCTGGATTTCCCTAAGAACATAAATGAGGACTATAACAAAGGGGAGGAACTAACTGGAGTGATGAAGGCTCCTAAAAAGGAAGGCATGCGACTTGTTGAAGACTGCTAAGTTGGATTCTCATTAGTTTAAAGATTGATAATTACTTTTGATTAGTAGGCAGAATATAACAATAACATATTCTCCATTTAAACAAATATTTTAAAATTCTAAGATACTATAAGTGTAGAAATATACAGTTCCTATACACAACTGTCACTGCATTCTATCCAACACTTCTGACAATGATAATTTGAAATTTTACATTACGTTTCAATTCCCCTGAAGGTGTTATACTTTATCAACCTACGGTCTACAATAAGTCAATTTCTCAACAAGCAATATTATAATTATTCAACAACATGCTTTAAAGTTTATTCACAAATGATATACTACAAGTATTGACTTTCTTAGCCAGGGCTGCCATTTTCTTTTCGCTTTAAAGTAAAAAACTGAGACTTTATTTATAATCAAACCGTCACTGAAAAAAAAAGGATAAAAATACTTGCTTTAGGATATTGAAAACTGACTTTTGATAAATTATGTCAACTCCAAATATACTAGAGATAAACAGTAAATACTACAGTGAGAATATTAGCCTCAATTACTAAATACCTTGATACTGCATACACAATTTATTGTAGGACATGCTCTATTTAACTAACTGTATAAATACATTATTTTACCATTTTGGACAATTTTGATGTTTTCGATGTTGAATAACAAAATATATCTTCATCTCCATCGTTATATGAGTTGCCACAATCATCATGTTGATTATCACGGAACTAGTCGGTGTGGTGGCAGTATATCCACAGCTGGTTTGGGTTTAGTTTTGATTGTTTGGATTTAAACAAAATGGAAACGGTGTTTAAATTATTATTATTATTATACTGTACCGCAATAGAAACGTCCAAAGTAAATGTTAGTGCAGAGCATATACTGTAGAGTATACCGTATATGTTTGGATTTTTGCCTATTCAAACTTCTTGACATTAATAGTTACTGTATGTAAAATATAAAATTAAGACTTTGTTTGTCACCATTATATAATAACAACACATAGTGTGATAAAGATTATTCAATAAGTGAAATCTGAACATCCATCTCAATACTAATATAACATAATGTATTGTAAAATTCCTTTTAAAATGTCAGAATAGTGCATTCCACATGAGTCAATGTTCTTTAAATTATTATACTATTGTTATAATTACAGATAATCAATCGAAAAACAAAATTAATTTTGACAATTTTGTCGGTAAATGAAAATTTAACCTAAAATGTTCAATCCTGCAAATAAAGAAACACTCAACATGTACTGTACAATATTATTATCTAATATGAACTGCGCGTTTAAACATGAATTATTCACAACCCATCTCACTATTCTGTCATAGATATCTAACACTCAATCCGTAAATTACAAACTCCCAATCTGATCTTGGCCTAAGGGACTCCTCAACGCATCGATTGGTGTCATGGCAAAAGCTTTAAACGGTTTAGTGGTAAGAATACAACTACTGTAGCATCCTTAGGCTGTTCAGAAAAAAAATACCTTCCTATTTATTAGCCTAATGGGTATCAAGATCCAACCTTCTGAATATAAAAATTGTAGGCAGTTAGAGGGACATTTCAATTACAATAAGTAGTAACTATAGTAAACCAATATTCTTGATGCTATTCGTTCCGCAAAGCTTTATGTGTCAGGCTTCTAGCCAATTCAATGTACTTTGAAATGTAAAAACCACTACTATCAAACAAAATAGACACATCTCATTCTCATCATCCAACTATTTCTCTTGGGGCAAGTGCTCCAGATTTGAAATCATTTAATAGTTAATTAAACAAAAAATAGACATAAACAAAACTGTCTCTTTGAAAGTACATAGGCCAATGATGGATTCTCCTTAGGTCAAAAACTAAAACCAAGCATAAGGCAGGAAAGTTTGATCAGCTCAACAGTATAGGACTAGGGAGGTATACATATTAATATCAATGTTATAAATAAAGAAATAAATTAAGGTACATAAAATGATGATTACTGTACTGTACTTTTATATAAAAATCAAACAGGGAAGGAACAAGTTGATGACATTTTATTTCACATTGCAATCTCAATTTTCAAGTGATGATAGTTTGTGTTAAATAATTATAATACCATATTGGTAAGCAATGCAAATACCATACAAGTATAATGTTGTTCTGTTTTTTTATTCTAAACCATAAAATATTATAATCTATATGACATAGAATCAAGAGAAGAAAATAACACGCATAGTATAGCGTTCCTAAATATAAGCATAAACTGAAATTCGCACTTAAAGCAGGTCGGCTTTCATAAAAGAACCAAAAATAAAAAACAGTGTAACAAATGTTATTAATATTTTATATTTATTTTGTCACAATCACTTTTACATTTATTACAAAATGTTAAAAAAGATAATAAGTAATCGTAGTAGATACAAATAAAAAAAAAACTATTGGAAAATTTAATTTATCTGCGGTTATGACAAAGGTGAATAAAAAATTGACTGAAAATTGATCTTTTATGATCACACTCTAAACTTTATTAATTGTCTTAACTAGGGCCTGTTTAAAAAAAAGAAAATAAAGAGATATCTTCAGAAAGCTTTAGTAATATATTATTTGAAGTCTTTTATCATCCTAACCATCAATTTTCTATCGTGCTTCCAAATGGCACTGTTATATTAAAGGGACAGTGCTACAATTGAAACAAAATTAAATAATAGTTAATAAAAGTTTTTAACCTACTGCAATTAAGAAAGAAATTTGTCCTATTCATAAATTTTCTAATTATTAGAAATAATGGTTATAAAAAGTGGCACTGTTATATTAAAGGGACAGCGCTGATTTAATCTCTAATAAGATCTGTTATTTAAAGTGGTAAATCCTCTACTGTAATTCATAATTCTAAGAAAATTGCTGGTAACAAATTCAACTGAAACAATGATATTTATTATATAATATAACAAAATTTAATTACTATATAGTAGATAACTGAAAATTTAAATTCTACGTTTTATGATGCAAAATTAACAAGAAACAATATTTATGGAAATTAAATTATTCAATACAATTCATTGGTAATATATTTGGTTTTCCATTAGCGTTAACTACCACATACGGACTGAACGTTTAATAACCAATTATCACATTATCTTTAACAATGTCATTAAATTGCTTCTATTCATAGACTATTGATTAAATTTTGAGTTTATAATTTTAAAGTATACAAACTGTGTTTGCTGCTGCTGTTAATGAATTGTGAAGTATACAATTGGAAACAGTTTTATTCCATCACAGAAATGGTGAATTAAAATCTTAATTAAAAAAAACCAAACAAGATAAAAAAGTAAATGGTAATCATGGTACAAATATGTTTTGTATGTGATTACCATACACTATATATTACCAAGTACACTTGTGTCTACCAATTTTAAATGTTTTGGCAAAAATAATTTTTTTTATTTGTCCTTGAGTAAGATATCAGGAAGTGTATTAGGACCCTGGGAAAGCCAGTTGTCTGTTATACTGTCTGAAACATAGTTTCCTGCAGTCAAGATACAGTAGAGCTTGCTAGTATACAAAATACACTGACCATAGCAAGAAGCCAATGAATTTTCTAGATAGCATTGTATAATAACATTTTATACATCAAATAGTTTTAATACAGCATTGTTTGTACGGATATTTAGTTTATAATACATCATTTTATGATTTTACATTCAATAGTTTTAATAGCATTTTACTGTAGTTAAATTTTGTACAGTAAATTAAAATTGAAACTAATTATGTATATCTTCATATCATATTCTACTGTGAACCCCTCATATTCATAATTCAGAATTTTACATTGTATTAGTAATACATTTTGTATAGTAAATTAAACTGAAACTAATATACCTTCATACTACTGTGAACCCCTCATATTCATAATTCTAGGGACACCACTAATAAGGGGACATTTTCTGTTAAATAAATGATTCACAAAAATGATGGGGAACAAAAATTCCTATACATCTAGAGAAGTAATATCAGTATATTCTACAAAAATATTAAAAAGACACTTGCTATTTCTCTAAGAATTGCCAAAATTCACCAAATTCTAGAAAAAGGATCTGATAAAGTCAATTGAATGTCCACACATTATGCTCACAATCATACACAGCTGTGTTTGGCAAGTTATACCATATTTTTCAACCAATTCTAAGTAAATATACCTGAACACACTTCAATCCAAAGCTTACGCGGAACAAATCAATTACTAATCGTAATTCTCAATAGACTGCCACTGACCTAGTAATTAGACCTACTTTGAATGGACCTAGTTAATCATATTGTTTTACTAATTATGCCAGTCAAAATGTACCATCTTTTGGTACACCCAATCCAAGGAAATATGTTTTTTAACACTATGGCAACTCCTATTAAAGGGATACCCTTATTAACTCTAACCGACCCAACAGTACAGCAAAGAGTTAAATGCTAAGAATAATAATTAGCATTTTCAGAAAGAGGAACACAAATTTAACTACAGTAGAATCCATCTTTGGTACACGCAACCCAAGGAAATATGTTTTTAACACTGGCAGCTCCTATTGAGGGACACCTTTAATAAGTGGACATTTGTTGGGTACCAAAGGTGTCCCCTAATAGGGTTCTAACTACAGTACTGTTCTAAATTATTAAATTTATTAGTTGATGAACAAGAGATAAACCAGATCTTTAAAGAATAGGGATAAGGAGAGGTTACAAAACTCCTAAAGTTTGTATTTAGTTGTAGAATACAAAAATTGAACATTGTTATTTGTCTTCTTCTTACAGTAACATAGAACTGTTTAACTGGCCATCAAGCAAAAGATCCCGAAAATGATTGGTACTTGCATACTATTTGTATTGTCACAGCTTCCATCACATCCATATCCTGTACTGGTACTGTACAATACAATACAATACAATTTAATGGATTCACTTGAGTAACAGTGGCACACGTTAGACAATACCTAACGGTGCATCCAAAACAAAATTAAAAAGAAAAAAGAGATCTAGTCTCACTCTCACTGACAAAGTACAAATTAAAAGCAATTAATATACAGTTAAAAACAAAAAAAAACAATTTAAACATTATTTGCAGGGTTATTTAAAATTTCAGTTCGTTTTTTCCAAGAGTCTTTTAAATAAATCTTACAAAACTTGTCAAAAATTGAACCAAGTGTGGCATTCTCAGAAAATAAATCATCAAGTAAATAGTGAAGTTTTATGTATGTATGCAACATTCTGAAATCAGGCTAGTTGCTGAGGGAAGCTATCAAAATACCAATTTGTTTACTTATAAGCATGCACAGATATTTGTTAATGCTCCAATGCTTCACATTCATTGGAACATGAAATCAAATCAAATGTTCCTATCCATGTTTTATAGCCACAGAATGTGAGATTTAGCATTATTACCTGGTCTACCCCCTTCCCTAACAACTAGGTTTAAAATGCTATGTTAAAATGTGCTATAAAGCAATTTCAGTACACTATTACTAGTTTACTCAACGATCATGTGATTTCTTTTTAATATCTACCACTTAATGTCAAGCTTGCACTATTATTATCTTTGCTGAATATTATATTTATGAAGATTGCTTCTTGCCAATTTTAAATCACCTAAGGGTATGTGTTTGAAATCCATATAAGCAGATCATTGAATTTTCTATCTTAAAAAGAAGAAAAAAATATGTCATTATGTAGTTTGGATACAATTTTACATCATGTAGCGTTTATACTTATAATGTTATTACAGCTGTATTACACAGCTCACTGACTTGAAATTACTGGGTAACAATTTACAATTTTTTCCCATAAAAATGTTAAACAATATATCGAGTTTGCTCTAATTGTGAGGATGTAGGATAGAAAGAATGGTGAATTTCCATAACTGTTTAAAAGATGGTGTTGACGAAGCAATAAGAAAATTTGTATGTTGCCCTGATAGCTTACGTAACTACCTCAACTTCCATATTTGGCAAAGTTTCAATAAGCTACCGCAATGCAGTTTGGTTTGTAAGCGCTATTGGACGAGGGGCACCTTTTAATTCCCTTTAGCCATTGAACTATGTTAGAATGGTGAAAAATGTATTTCTTATACGTCGCCACATTTTCACAATAAGGTAGAGTGGTCATTATGAATTTATTAGACAGGTAAACCACTGGTATGTTATATTAATATATACAGTACAGTGACACTCAAAATAGAATAATTGTACTGTAAAGCTCTGTCTACTGTACACATCAACCTTTATGTGACAAAAAAATGTGCCCATATATGGACATGATGATGTCATATCACTCCTATATTTGGGTATATCACTACCATATTTGGGCACATCAAATTTGTTTTGTCATCTAGTTTGATAGTGCAGAACGATCTTAATCTTAAGACTCTTCTTTGCACCTCAAAATTAGAATTTAGTAATAAGACATTTTCAAGGAGTTCTACATCCAATGATAATAATTGATGGAGCAGAAAGATATAAATTTAGTAATGTGGTAAATGAAAGACGACAAAGTACATATAATGAATATAGAATGTATAAGTGCAATGCCACGAAACGTGTAAATTGTAACATATTATTGACAAATACCTTACACTACATAAAATCAATGACAAACGAATGTAATACAATTTCAAAATGTTCTATTTGCAACCCTTTTCATACTACAAACTACAAATTGGCGTGTAATTTAAGGAGAAATATAATTGTCTTGGAAATAACAGAAGAGTTTGATAGAAGTCACACTGTCTGCAGTTCTTATCAATACAATGAACTAACACACAAATGGGGATTTATGTTCCTTTTACTTATTATTAGACAATAAAAAAAAACCTGATTTTCAAGGAATTCAAGTTATTTGAATAGATATTCCTTGTTATGGAATGACAATATAAAATATAACAGCATTTAAACTTTTATAAAATGTACAGTTAGTACGTGAAATAGTATGTACTATTGCATGCCATGTGACCAACAATCGTCCTATCAAATTTTTGTAGGTGTTATATATTATTTATCAACTAATTATGTATTACAGGATACCTGTGTCTGTTACAATTAGTCCATTATTTATAATCCATTCTACTCATGCATCAAATGTTACGGTAGTCAACACTATCCCAGACGATGTTTGAACTGCCATATGTGAGCAAGGTAAAATAAAAACCACAGCTGCCATGATGACAATATTACATAATAATGAAATATGATCATCCTTATAAGATCTCAATGTTTATTGGCTACGCTTTATATTCAGCTATACATTACATTTCTGATTGTAGAATATTACTATTAATGTGAAAAATGAGAAACTTTGCATAGACCCATATCTAGGAAAAATTCTTCAGATCATAAGACAATCTATTTGTAAATTTTATGGTTTTTAAACGTGACATGAATGTACTCAACGATAAAATTAATATAAAATGTGCAGGTAGGGACTTACCGATTGGCTGATCTTTTCCTGTAGATTCTATGTAACTTTTGAAGGCTTGTAGAACAAATATAGAAGCTAAAAGTTCAGCTCGTCCTACGACACCAGTGACCTGAGTTAAATCAAAAGCAGTAAAGGGATAAAGGCCAATGTTAGTTTATTCAGGTATAGTAGGCAAATATATGAAATAAACTGCAACAACCATGTCATTTATTTGGCTTTATTTCACGCATTCAACACACACATTTTTATAAAAGTATAAAAATCTATTAAGAAATCATACTATTGTAACTTTTGACCTGTGATAATGTAACCAATTCAATTTAATCATTCTTTCACAGTTTCTCTCACATAAACATAAAATATGTGACAATTTCAGTAAACAAAACATGTAACAACAGAATTCATTTTACGAGTAATAAAATGATAATATTACAGCTATAGGCCTAATAGGGAGGAGGTGTATAAAGACCAATTATAATAATTATGAAAGGCTAATTAAAATCATAATTTAATAAATGATGGATAGTGAGTACATTTGTTAACTTAATGTTTATAATTATAGCCATTTGAAAACTGACTTGATGGGTAAGTCATGTCAAAGGTTAAAATCTCATTAAAGCTATCCAATTATATTGGATTATTCTCTACAGTACAGTATATCTTTCAGTCTTTTTGACATTATTTTCCTATTACAGTTAATAATTACAGAAAGATCTACAGAATGACTAATATTTTTTCTCTCTATTGGCAGATTTAATTTGGGATCATGATTGATGACAAAATATTGCAGTTGAATGTCGGGTTAGTGCATATATTTCATACTTACTGCTTCAGTGTGAATGGGATGTAGTGCAAACAACAAAGACGCTATGAAACTAGTTGTATCGTTGAAGAACAAAGTACAGACTTTTAAAAACATGACGGACACAACAGCATGTAGTATTATGTTGACTAGGTGATAACCCATAGGGTCAAGTTCGCCAAGACCATAGTTGATACGAAACGACAGAACACAGATTGGACGGTACGATTTATGACTCCCTTCCTAAAAGATGAAAAAAAGAAAAAAAATGTTTTGTATTTATTAGAGTTTTTTTATAATTTTTTATTTTTTTAGCCGATTTCTGTTGTAAATGACAATGTCAATTAGTCTTACATTCACCTTTTGGCTGGTCCCAACCAGAGAAATGCATATTAAACCAATACGTCTGAGGCAGATACTAGATGCAGGGGCTGCCATAAGAATCAGCAGTGCTGATTTCAAATGCCTAATAGGACCCATATACAGCACCCGATATTCCCATATGGTCTCTCATCCAAGCTCTAACCAGGCCCACAATGCTTAACTTTGGTGATTAAATACAGTAAATACACTATTAAGTGGACACCTTTGGGACCCAACTTCTTTTTTTTGCCTTATAGGCATGCCCTGAACAAGTTTCGAGGTTCTACTTAAAGGTATAATTTCTCCTGGTTGTTTTGGATTTAAAACACAATATATCGTTTATCCAAGTTGAGACTTGGCAGAACTGCTAATTTACTACTACACGGCAAGTATTATAATCGATATTAAAACTTGTATCTGTAAGAATCATGTTCATGACTGCTTAATCAAATTTAAAAAAAAAAAGCTTCTTCCTAGTTTTAATATGATCAATATAACATCTTGAGGTATATGGCAATTTAAACTTGTATGAACCTACTGTACTGTATATTCGTATGTATTCGCACCGCCAGTAATATAAAAAGCATCGGCCAATATTGATATGTTGTTGTAGAAATCTTTAATTTAAGATATTCGATAGAAGTGAAAATCATAAGAATGGGGCATGCAAAGGTTAGCAGGGTTAAAATTAGTACAGTAGCTCTGGATGTCAGTTCACACTGTAATGATGTCACCTTAACAGAGCAATAATAAACAGTAAAACTGAATTAAGCTTTCGCCGTTAATAATGGCCAAACATGTTGAATCCAGTATAAAATCTCAGACTTCAATTATACAGTAATGCCTTTGGCACTTCTAACATAATTTTTAACATTCAAACTACTTTTATTAACATTAGTAGGCCTACAGTACAGTAACTGTATTATCTAATCAAGGCCTAGACCCTGATCAATTTTTGTCACAACGAGCAGTATAGTCAGTTACATTTCTACTGCTAAAGGAAGTTAGAAGGCCATCTATTTTAGAAGGAAATGAAGTTTAACAGACACTGACAGTGATGTCTATTGGATATTAAACTATTTTATGAATAATATTATAAATCTATGAATATGTACTGTAGTAGCAATCACGCATCATAATAGTTCAAACTTTTTTAATTATTTTAATTTTCAATAGCCAACTAATAATAGCCACTAAATATACAGTATATACTTTACACTGTACAGTACTGTCAACATTTTATAGTAAACTTACCCCGATTGCATTGCATCATAGGTTGTAGAAAAGGACAAAGTATACATTAAGTATACTGTACATTTTGGTAATTGTGTGGGTATACGTATACACAGCTCAAATATTTTATGCGCAAGACAGTCTTACTTGTATCATTAACATAATGTATACCCTAACCTACACTGTATTTGAAATCTATGTTTATTGAGTAAAACCCCTCATTTGGGACATCCCTATTCAGGAGAGTAGACACCTCTATTAAGTGGATTTTACACTATAGCCAATCCCTCTTCAGGGTTCAATTTTTATTAAGGGAAAATTTTGTGAGGTAATTTCCCGATTGATTGTAATCAAAACTTTTTTTACTCCTCCCGAAGGTGTCTCCTTAATAGGGTTGTATCATTAATTAATGAACACAAAATTCATGTTAATATTTTAACATTAACACAAAACATATGGTCATTTTCATAAAGCTCCTACAAAATGATAAAATAAAATTATACAAAACCAATTTTTTTGGTCTCAAAACAATACTGTAGTTCATTAAAAATAGTTATTTTGCAGTGCTAGGCAACATTATGTTGTCAAAATGATGATGTTTTTGCCTGTTCAAGGCTTAAACACTTAGAAAGATACTTGAATTGATAGAATAGCACGTTAGCCAACATCTCACAGTTCCGCTCCATAAATATCATCTTATTTATATTCAAGTATATCAAGCAAAAATAAAAAAATCTAGTACTGATGAAAGTTCAAAGGTCAAATTGAATAGTATGTTAATAACTCTTTGAGAAACATTAAGCATGATATTATGAAGACACATACGAAATCTACCCAGAATCAAAGAATTCAATTAGAATGAAGAAGATTACGTTAAAGTAGAAAAAGACAATCCATTCATTGATTAATATCCTAATCCTTTGGGATCTGTTTGATATAATATTAACAAATTAAAGAAATGGATTGGCATTTAATCTTGGCCAAGAAAATTAATATAAGAAAATGGTTATTAGAAAAAAATTTAGAATAGAATACTGTATGCTTTAGATATTAATCAACAAGCTATCTTTAAATAACCTTTTTCTTTGGCTTGCCTGATTATTAATTTCTTTTTCAAAACACAAATAAATGGATCTCCATACTACAGTACTGTACATTTATGCTGGACTAAGTAAATTTAAGAAAATAATTATACAACATTTAAACAAATCACGTTTTTACGAATATAGAAAAATACATTTTAGTACATGAATTGAATATTCCTATTAAAGTTCTGATATTTTTTTCGCCTTACAAAAAGTATGGAAAAATTAATAACATAAACACTGACACTTGTACTTTTTTCTCATCACAGTCATAGAAAGCAAATTTTGGGGCTACGTAAGGCTAAGTAAGTTATGTTCAAATTAAGTTCTGTGAAGATGTGGTAAAAGTCATTTTGCCTAGGTAGATGAATCTACCTTGTAATCTACTACTGGGCAAGCAGGACTCGTTAAAAGTGTCAAGTTTGTCTGAGAATGTTATCAGATCGTTTGCAAATGTTCTTGAATTAGGCAGTACATTCTAATATAATATATAACAACCTATTGAAAAGATTCCATTCACTAAATACAGTATATAATTGAACAATAATTTTCACACGCATGAATAACATTTGCAATCAATCTAAATCACAGGTCTTTTTATAACATAATCAGGCTGTTTCTTATAAGTCAACATGGTAAATTATAAAAGCTTGAATACATTAGGTTCGTAGCACTATTACAGGATCTTTTACATGTGCAGTCATTACCAACTAATCTTCATCTAATGGTTGCCCTTTTCGTTATAGAATTAATCCTATTATATTTTAATAAGATATTTAGTTCGTGAGGTGGTAAATTAAGGTATCGGAATAGCCTAAAGCCGCATGGCTACCATTTCCACATTATAAATGCGTCTTGTACTTAAATTGCGTTTAACTATTTCCATCTCGTTGAGATCTCTTTCAGAAGATTGTGTTTATTTTCACTTTGACATTTATCTGCAGACAAAACTGGTTAGGTATACCTATAAATCATCTATGAAATGTTAAACTAATGGGATTTTACTATTTCTAAGTACATAGCTTTTTTACACGCAACATGGAAATAACATGTGTAACTGAAATAGCAGGGATTTGCTTTTTTTTTTTTGTCAGATTTATAAAGACTGGCTTGTAAACTATTATGAATTAACATCGAACAGACACAGTGGTTGTAAAACAAATGTTCGGGAGCTTAGATTTGCGACAACCAATGACCAAACTAATTCATCATGCGCATACGACAAGATTGGAGCGTGTTTTCTTGTTCTGCACCTCGACAAGTTTTTCTGGTTTCTAGGTCCAGACGATGACACATCAATTGACCTGACAGCTAGCTTGTTTTTTTCTTATTCACTTGTAAATATCCAACAACTGCATAGGATACAGCCTACGAGTAGTGACATCGATGTATGGTGTTATACAGTATACGCCACTTTTGATCCAAAAGTTCTATGTTCAATCATTGATTTCCAGATCTATTAGTATTAATGACCGTTCAATAGGGAGTACTATTGAATGCCCTGTGACCCACAATTGTCCAATCAAATGACAGGAATTTATTTAGGTGTTATATAAATATATATATATATTTTACAGTATGTTACACTGGTTTTACTGGTGAATGAAATATTAGTTGAGAAAATTGAATAGAGTACTGTATTCTAGCAAGGTTACTTAGTGTCAGACAAATGTGGTCATATTTTGGTTAATGGTTTATACAATCTTTGGTCTGGCGTCAGGTTTTACCCCCACCATCGCAAAACTACTATATCAGTAACTGCCTTAATGGATATATGTTTATATCTAAACTAAGTTTAAGCTTAATTTACCAAACAATTCCATCGCATCACTGCACTCATTTCAGTAGTCCCTTCCAATGTCAAAGGAGCCACTTATCCACTTCTTCTTGGTAAAAGAGAACTTGTAAGCTACTGTTTTGCAAATCAAGGATGGCAATTTAGCCAACCATAAATAATACATTGCAGATGAGGTTTTACTCAATGTATTTGGCATAGTTTTAAATCTTACTGTACCTGTATATAGGGTGGGATGTTCTTTTGTTTTGAGTAGGTGTTTATTTTTGTAATACAGTTTTAGCTACTGTCTGCATAAATTATTTCTAGGACATAGCAAATGCAATAAAACCAAAATGAGTGTTCTCAAACAAATGGTCTAAACGGAAGGAGAGAAGAAAATATATTGTAGTAAAATACAGAGAGGTGGAATAAATTTATAAATAGATAACAAAAAACAACACACTGTAACTAAACAAAATGTACATTACCTTATGCATTGGCGTTCCCCAGAAGTCATTCCAAAGGAGGTTCGACAACGGTGACGATGGTCGAAGATCCTTGTTATCCTTGATTGCCGAGATGTCATCAAACACAAATCCACATTGCAAAGCATTGTGGTAGCAGACTGTAACTAAAGCAACCACAATGGCAGAGTAAATGTGGAGTTTGTTCTTCTCCATCTCTCTTTATAATGAACACTCTCTATTTCATTGAGATATATTCCTTAAATGTCAAACCATTTTTCACTGTAAAAGATAAGTACACAGAGTTATCTCTATACCGGAAGCAAGATTTGAATACAATTAGTACTAGTACCAGTAAATTTTATAAATTTCTGTTGAGAATCCAGACTCATACACAGCTATGGTTTGTACAGTATTGTGTCATCATGAGTAATTATTACATTTTCTATATTGTAGATTTAGAGAAAATAATCTGACCATACTATAGCCTGAAACATGCTCTTTTTAGATCCTCTGAAATTGAAAAGTACTTTTGGACTGGAAATTATCTAAAAAAGAATGAGGATAGGTAGGCAAGTAAAATTCAATCAATATACTTAATTAATATAAATTCTACAACCAGGTATGTAAAAATTACGTTTAAAGCTAAGGTATCAACGACTGAAGGGTAATCCTCACTGGCACTTAGTGCAAGCAAAGATAAATCAGCTAAATGTAAAGAGAATATACACAACCTTTCCAAAGCTAGTAGTAGTGAAATATCAGCAGCGTGTAAAAAACTACAGATTTATCGCAATCATTAGACTACTTTCTCAAGGATTAAATATTTACATAACTCACTGACACGTTATCTTGTGGGAAATAATACATTTTAGGTTTTCTCAGCCATGACATTGCAACACATTTTTAAACATAATGCGTATTTGTGTTAACTACTGTATGTCTGTATATCAATATATATAATATTGAAAGGAATAACAAGATATTCAAAACATTATTGTTTGCTTGATCAGCACAATTTATTGTCATACTATATTTGAAGTTGATTGATTGATAATTATTATTTTGATCGGATGTGTTGAGAAATATCAATATAGAAAACATCATCTTTATACTAAAATATTGAATATTGAATTTAATAATAAAACAGACACCTTCAAATAATAGCTTTAATTTTATATTAATCAACATGTATGCAACTATTAAGAGTAGTCTGGTAGGTATGCTTAGTACGGTAATAACATTGGTTAAATTCTAGGAGATGGCTTACTCTGTATAATATTACCCAAGGAATAAAATATGTTGTTTTTTTTATTTTGATATTTCATATAAAAAGTAATACAACATATTTGTTGACTTTGTCAATTGTTTATTGATTTCAACAAATAATGAGCTGTACTGTACATAAACGTACAAAATAATAAGTTGAAATTGGTGACAAAATTATTAATTTTGATTCACACCTACATTTGTCAGCAGAAAAATCACCATGATCAATAATAAGCAAATATAAAGTAAATAAAAATATGTAGCAGTCTGAATAGACTGTATCGTAGTAGTAGATAGAAACCCCAGAGACTGTTACAGGCAAAATATATATTGAAGGAGAATCATAATAAATCCAGTCACGTAGAGAAATGAAAAACAGTCCAGGTTTGTCTAAGCCATGCTATTGAGCTTAATACGATCGTTAAGATACTTAAACACAGTTACTTTTTAGCTGATGATATTGCTGCTAAACAACAAATACTAGGCCTACGCAAAAGATACTCAGTAATATCATTGTCTAAGTAATTATTTTGTAATCTCAATCTTTGTTTTGCACAGAAACAAAATTACCATATAATAACAGGTACCTATAATTAATGAGAGATAATTGTATTTCTGTCTTTCAAAAGAAGAGGAACGTCTATTATAGTAGTAGTAAGCTAGGCACGAAATAGACAATGTTACTCTAATTACTATACATTATTCTCATTAGAGCTCTGAAGTAAAATTTTAAATTTCATATCTCAAAATCTTGCTATACTGTAAATATTTTCATGGATACTTTCATAAATAAAAATTATACTTGAAGTATGATTTAGATCTTCTTCTTGATATTTCTAGGTAATAAAGGTCTGCATTTAAATTACCTCCTGGCTACTATACACATTCATTAACATTCACGATATCCTATATAGAATGAAGAAATCCTTAAGGGACAAAAATTGGATTTGACATTTAAGAAATAGTCTACTATGCACTAAATAAAACCAAAGTTACAAAAATGCATAAAATCAAGTATGTCACAGAGGTACTGTAGCACATATTTTTTAGCTATTTGCTTAATACTAAAAAACATGATTTAATGTGTTTTAGGGGATTATATAGCACAGCCAATACCAGGGTCAGTATGGTAGACCCAATTGAATTATATTGGTATTTTATTTGTACCTTATTAGAGCGATTAAAATGTTTGATTTTTTTTGCCAAAAATATTCTATTAAAAAATAAAATGAATATATTATTCTTATTAATTATATATAATAAAAGTCTTAGGGTTAAATACTAAGCATCCCACATTTTAAACTAGACTAGACACAAAACTGTTATGTACTCTATGAATACTTCAACATGTGCTTTATTAATTAATCACTGTAATACTTATTAAAGAAAGGAGGGAGGGGGAGGGGCTATCTGATGGTGGGCAGAGCAGTATATAGCTAGGCTGGATATAGAGAAGGGCCTCTACTATTGTACTAACTAGCTATTGAAATTATTGATAATAATAATTATTTTTAAACACATTAATTATTCAATTAGAAATTTATATTTACATATTGTCCATGTATCTAAATTAATCCTAAACTACTTTGTATGGGTACAGTGTAGGCAGGTCTCTCTCGACCCGACTCAAGTAATCAGATCCAATGACTGTTAAAGTCTGTTTAGCCGTGAAGGATCCGCACTTAATAAGAAATCTGAGCATGTCATGAGCCTACACAACCAGGCCTAGAAAGGAGGTCCTACCGTGTATGAAACCTCGGCTGTTAATTGTACTAACACCAGTTGACTAATACAGTAGAAAGTAGTTGGTTAAGTAAACTCACCTTATCTGATACCTGTATGTTCCTTAGAGTTTTCATAAAAGTAGTGAACTGCCGATAGAAAATCCACTGTACATCTTTTCCTCTTTTGGTTTCGATTATATGGAGATTTTGTGTACACACACAATATGAAGTTTAGTCATGCGTGGCATTTCTAAACTTTGATAACTACAATGTCGCCCTCTTTGACGGACAAACTTAGTCAATTATTAATTCATAAAAAACACCTATCGTATATCTAATTAAAGCCCCCTTCCCTACGTTTTTTAGATCTAATTTAAGGTCACAAACTATATTTAATGTAAAAATAATACTATATGGTCCTATTGCGATAACTTTTTTCGTCTTTAAACGGTTAAAAATGTGAAAAATAAGTCGATTCTAATAATTATAGCGGCCCGCTATAAATCCCAAAATGCATTGCGCGCGGATTGATATTTTTGTTTTTCACCTGTAATTCGCCCACTTTTCGATCGATCGTGAGGCCAAAACAAATGGAAGACTCCTAACTTTTCAGCGAAAATACCGAGTTTTCCCCAATTTGTATCAACGGAGTCTGGCAAAAATAGAAAGACAATTAATGCAGCAACTATACAACGTCAGGCTAGGTATATAGCTAGCGTACGATGTTCGTACGTTACCGATGTTTACCAGCTAGGCCTACAAAACTAAGCCCAGCTAGGCTAGGCCTAAGACCGTCCACGAGAGGTCGATCGCCGCGAGCTACTTAGGTAGTGCATTGTTTCTCACTTTTTATCATAATTTACCATAAAACGTACATTTAAGACAAGGAATGACATGGTTTAATGTTTTTAAAGTGATATATATGTATTATTTTCCAAAAAACGTCCAAAATTGCAGGGAAGGGGTCTTTAACTAATAATTATATACTGTTAAAATAAAATAATAGATAATAACACCTTTTTTATGTCATGAATTTCTTATTTTCAGTTTAATGATGAGGAGTAAACGTAACAGTTCCGTCCAAGCATGGAGGAAATGGTCCAAGTGTGTTATTGCCCGGTCCGACCATCCACATATTAAATGATTTGAAACTATTGTCTTCTTTAATCACAACATTCAGTGACAAAGGTTAAAATACACATATTTTTAAAAACCCGTTTTTCTTCATCATACGAGTTCAACAGATACATAAAATTAAGTTATTTAGCCGCTAGGTGGCGGTATTACAATTAGGTATGAAAAAAGGATCCACAGTCCACATCTTTCATGTTTTCCAGACATTCTAAAAACCGAATTTATTTGCAAAACCCAGGATGTTCAATTCATTATGATATTTTGCTCCTTAGACTCTTAATATTAATATCTTCTTTAACCATTTGTCTTTCTATAGATTAATAAAATGTTGAGAAGATTATAATATAGTTTTTTGAATTGATATTCTTGTTTTTGTTGTTTTTCCCAGTTTATGTTTTCATTCTTCCCGCTGATATGAGTTAAAATAAACATCACAGTCCATACTATATATTTTAGTTTTAAAAACAATATTTGTTGCTTTTTCCAAATACTTTTTTTGGGCTCAGGCCACAGCCTGCCCCTACCAACATTGGTTTTGGTCCCATAAAAATGCATCAACCCACTCAATCAATCTTGTGGTCACGTAGTTCGTAGTCATTCGTAAAATATTAATAATAAATATGACCTCAATCAATCAGGTAGCGTTTACCATATAAATGAAGAAATGAAATTTAATATTTAAAAATATATATTTTATTACATTAATATACAAATAGGTTATTCGTTGTTAATACTTTATGTTATAACTATACGTCTTCAATTAACATACGTGAGTTGGAAAAACACCATGAAAAATCAATGATTATAACTCCAAATAATACCAGTTTAGAATGTTAACTGTCATATAATGATATTTTAATTATGTACAATATATTAAAATGCTCTGATACATCTTTTAAGGAATTTTAGGCCAAGACCTTAAACATACCGCCTGTGATATTTCATTGATTGGCATAATTGTTCATTTGTTCATTTTCCTCTTTCAAAATAGGTCTATACCAATAGGCATATACCAATAATAGGCATACAGTAGGCGTACTTTATTCGAAATATGGCCAATTTAGATATCTCAATGATCCAGACATATAACCATGTTTCTCGTCCATAATTACTCAGATCTACCTGATTTAAAACATCTGCGAATATTTGTTTTTTTCAGGCACCTAAATAAAAATTATAATCGGTAGGCCTATTACACGGAACAATAGTGATTAATAATGAATGTTTATGATTGTAATAGTACAAATAATGGAATGAGGTGAATGATTAAAGGTTATATTTCAACGAGGCGGAAAAACCTACAATTTAACGATCGTTAAATAGTGCGTACTATTGACCGCAATGACCCACAATCGTCCAATCAAATGACAGGAATTTATTTAGGTGTTATATAATAGTGATTAATACAGTTTCAGTAACTAAGATCAGATTAACAATGCTAGTGAAAGTTTCAATGGAACTGAATGTGGATAGTCTGAAGATTTTGAGACAGACTATACTTTGTGCTGCTGTCGATGATGTATTTAATGTGTTTGATATAATTATACCAATGTAATCTATTCAATATTTCGTATTCATTTCAGGCAGAAGTTCCGGTGGCATATTAGTAGGTAGGTAATTTTCTAATAACTTGATACTATACGACCATAGTTGTTCTTGTTTTGCAACGTCTCTGTAACGAAACAATTTAGAACGTATACGATAGTAAAACTTTAGTAAAAATGAATTTACACCTTTATATCGGTGGCATTCAAAAACAAACGGTGCGTTCGTAACAAAAACAAAGTTTAACAACAATGCATAATATAAATAGGCCTAGTACACGCAAATTCAAACACATAATTAGGCTAAATCTTGCAAATGAAAAATACAATGATAAACTTATGGAAAAAATTCACAAACAATTACTTTAAACTTACATTGATTATCTTTCAATTATACAAGTTTTAATCATGATTACTACGGTACATTTGTAAAGAGATACTAACCGTGAATCCTGACTGGCTTCTCCGAGTTCTCTACGATTGTAATAAACCTCTGATTTATATTCGTCTTTCTGTCGTAAAATTTCGTAAATGTCTTTTGCCGCTACGCTTGATTCGATGCCATCAACAGCTGAAAAAAGAGAACGCATTTTAAACGTTCGATCGTACACAGGCGGCGGATCCAAGGAGCAAGTACGAAGTGGTTGATACAAAACACCACAGCGAAGTTTGGGACTGCGATTTGCAAGGATAGCTTTACATCATACGTTTTAAACGATGTAATGTGGTAGGTATGATTTGGCAAGGGTTAATTGAAAACTCTGGGATAGGACCTACAATGTTCGCGCAATATCTTAGGAGAGATTAGATCAGAGATTATTAATTAGATTAGAGATCATTAATTTACATTATGACGTCATTTTTAGATAAGTATAATAAGTATGATACCGTATAAACACTGCCTCAGTAGGTACAAAATAGACATGTCTGTAATATGATTTCCAATAGCCGTGTCTGTAACATGGCCAGGATGCATAGTGACGAAGTGGATATTCATGTGTGATAGTCTTCGTTCAAACGAAAATGATGCCATCATCTATATTGAAATATTAAAGGTCTAAGTTTCAGTATAAGCCGAGTATAGGGTTTACGTTTACTTTCGCTTCTGATTGGTCAACTCACTTGCGTTGCGTTAACGAAATAAGTTGCGCGAGATCGCTTATATCGACTTTCGAGCAACTGAACGGAACTGAAAAGAAATAACCATAATATGTCGACATTGCTTGTGGGCTTGCTATCAGCAGTTGAGGTCAGTTTCGTTCAGTTGCTCGGAGCGTTTATGTCGACACAGTGAGTTGCGTTGAGTTGAGTGCTCCACTTTCCATTATTACTTTACGCACACGCCCTTGCGTTACGTTCAATGACAACGTATTGAATTTGACCAATCACAAGCGATACGGTAAATTATTCAAACAGTCGCTTGGTGCTTACGTCTTTGCGTTTGAGTTACATAACTTCATTTATTTAAAATAGCTCTTTATACTATACACAGAAACACAATACCGAACACTCGGCTTTATACTACCTACCTGGAATAACTTGGAGTTGCCGTATGCTAAAAAGCGTCCGTATGTCTTCTCACCTTGGAAGTTACCAAGCTTAAACTTGGCCAACACTCGATGTGCTTCACTAGAGACCGACAATACCACCCCTTGCGATTCTTCCAAAAGTGGAATCATATGCAAACACATTAGAAAATGCGTTAAGTAATTAACTTGAAAATGAGTCTCCATACCATCTCCAGTGATAACTGACAAAAAGAGAAATCAGAATAGTGTGTAGGCCTACTTCGTTCATTTATCTATATTCAAGGTAAGATAAACTTTCATTGGAATAGTTAATTCTACTGATTAAAATGTGCGAGGAGTATGAAGAAGGCCATGTTATGTAGGCCTAGCACGTATTGGAAAACTGTTGATCAAGCAAAATTTGAGATGAAAATTTAACAGCCTGAAAGGAACCCATTACCCAAACACTATACGCTGGTGATACAATAATAATAATTTGTCATGCTAGCTTCATGTAATGCTAATACTTACTCTTTTTAACGCCTGCAATTCCTGCATTCAAGATCATAACGTCCAGCTTGGTATAATTTTGTTTGAATTTGTTGATGAACTTCAACGCAGAATCAAGTGAGCTTAAATCGAGATCCATGGGGGTAAGTTTGAGATCTTCAGTTGGCATTGCGTCACTATCATTCCGGCGCTCGTATTCATACTCAGATTTGATTTGTTCAGCTGCCTGTATGTGAGGAACCCCGATAAAGATATAAATAAGAATATATCAGTTAGCCTATATAACTTTTAATTAAAAGAACTTGTTTTGGGGGACCAGACAAACTGTCCCTTTAATAGGGGTGTTCTAAGGATTCGTGTTATATATAAACTTTATTTATTTACGAGACTGATGCACAGTACAACTCGTTCAATCTACATTGATTGTTTTTACACAAGTTCGTGATATTACAAAATAATCATACCCCATATAAATACGAAAAAAAGAAAGGAAAACATTTGAAAAGAAAATGTTAGTGTTTGTGTTTCCCTCCATTTTTTTGCACGGGAAAACGATGTCCCCCTAATTAATATGGTGTCCGCCGAATATGGATGTCCCATAATTAGAGGTTCTAATGTGGGATTGCATTTGTATTGGTCTCATAGTAACTGCATCAGGGTGGTCCAACAATTATATTTAATTTGATTAAACACGCAATCCAATGTTGCAAATAAGCTACTGGGGTTTAAGGAGCTTCGGGAAAAAAAATCGTTAGTGTCTTTATTGAATGTAGGCCTAAGTGTGTTTTTCTCAGGGTTTTCTGTGTTTGTTTTTCCTTAAACTGTAAACTATTTAAACCATACGTAACAAACGAAAAAGGAAAAAGTTTTAACTACTGTGGGGCAATAACCTCCAAAAGAAGAAAGAGATTCAAACGTCGCTATATTGTGGCCATAATCTTTTGAATAGTAAAATAAACTTAGGTGTTGAGGGTTACAACAAGAGGTAAGGCGTTGCGGGTTGAATGGGTCAAATCAAGAGCAATGGTCGATGTTTTCACTTTACTGATTTGACGTCGTAGGCCTCTACCAAAACAAATGAAACAAGACAACGTTTCCGAATTCCTCTTTTTATATCCATAAAATAATATTTACAATTGACAGAAGACAGGAAATGGAAAGCGATGCAATGCATTCGTATTAAATGAGATATGAACATCAACTGGTTTTGCTCATTGAGGTGGAAGTTGTTCTTTTACTTGTATTCTTTTACATTCCGCAATTTATACATTGCTTTACACACTTATTTGACCAAACACAAGTGGCAGTAACACTGGGGATATAACTTTAAAACTGACAATGATGTACCTAAAATGGCATATTAGACAGGGCTTAAAATAGTTTCGATTATAGTTGATAAAGGACCGTGCTTACTTAACCGACATTCACCATTCAGGTCAATGAATTCAATACCAATAGCCTCGAAGGCTCTCAACCTTTGGTGAAGTGTCATTAAACTACTTTGGTAAACTTTAAGTTCTAGATAGTTATTCAAAAGATTGAACCCAAAATATTGCTAGGTTGTCCAGAATACAAATAAGTTGTGCGTGTGTACACACCCGAGAAGTTTTTTTTAACCTTGTGTATTTTTTAATATCCTTTTTAGGCTTCTTTTAGAATTTTATTGGTGTGCTATTTGTTTCTCACTAGTGTATTTTAACATATTATACATTTTTAAAATGATTGTTGTGTTTGTGCTTGTATTTTTGTATGCTTTTAAAAAAAACTTATTTTAGCATATCTTTGTATTGCACAACCAAATGAATTTCCCAGTTTGGGATAATAAAGTGTTATTGAATTGAATTTACTTTTTCCACCGTGTCAAGCATGTGGGACTCGAAAAGAGTATCGTGCCACTGGTAGGATGTCTAAAGCAGAAACGGGTTTTTCTAATTTCTCACAGACTTCCGTATTCAAATCGTTTAAATAAATAATTTCCAGAAATATCCCTCGGAGCTTTAAAGTTTATCATGTCTGCAAATGTATTGTCTGCTGTTGTCTATCGCGTCTGCTTTGTGGTTCTGCATCATAGGAGGTATACATAATGCTAATGTTTTGTGTGGAAGTCATTTCGAATGTTATTATTAGTTTTTAGCTTTTATTATTAAATACAATAGTATGTATCAACAGTTTATTCAATCAATGGAATGCATCTCTTTGGTAATTTTGTTTGACATTTTTGTTGTTGAGCTTTAAAGTATCTCCCATTATTAATGTTCGTGTAAGTAAGTAAAATGTTCCACTTACGGAAATAATAAGGTTATATTATCTAAGGTAAGGATTGTCTACATTACCATGATTTAATTCTATTTCAATAGTGTGAATAGTTGTTGAATGTTGGACTAGGCTCGGCGTTATGCAAGTCACTTACCAGTAGGGCTTTGACCCGAATCCTGCATACCATAATAACTTCTGCTCCTTTGCTTGCGAATAGTTTTGCCGCTGCATATCCTATTCCTAAAAAGTACATTAAAAGAAATATTATGCATAGCAAATATTTTTCTCTGGGTGTTTTGTATTTAATTATGTAAACGATGAAAAGAGGTTCACACAAAGTAAGATGTTTGGCAGAAGATTTAAAGCTATCTCTCCCACCTCTCTCCACCGGCGCTCTAGGACTCCACTTGTTGTTTCTATGAGCAATGAGAGAGCTCTTTTGCGAGCAGTTTGAGGATCGGAACGCGTAATCGACCATTACAAAATACGCCCAATCTTGGAGCTTTATTATCGGTATGGTCAAAATTTCATGAAAACTCCTTTCCCTTAAACCTACGTCACAGAAATCAATACTCGAGGGTATGCACAATTAGGGTCATCTAATTTCAATTACTTTATAATAGAAAGATAAGAAAAAAGACAAAAAATACAATTGATCATGCTGGACTATTGACCAGGTCATTGAACGGTTCTTTAAACAATCCGTTCTTTGATCAAATCTCCAAGAGGGTGTTCAATAGAGTAGAACGCCAAGGGTGTTGTAAAGTCATTGCCCTTGCCCCGTCACAAATAAAATTGGTATGACAAAATCAGCGCGTTGTAATTTTTGTTTTGTTTTGTTTTTCTTTTGTGAAAATTATATTGAAATTTGTATGATAAGTACGTTAAATGCCGATGGATCATCGGCTTGTTTTTCGTCTGTTATGCTATTCTGTCTCTTGTTATTTGTGTGCAATTTTAAACCAGACACGAATCTCTACTGCAACAACTTTATCGGTCACTAATAATTAGATTGTCCGACGGTCGTTTGTTTTCTTATGTAAAATCACTCTTTCTTGGTAAAACCAGGGAAGAGTGAAATCACGCTTCCTTGGTAAAATCAGTCCCTGGTAAAACCAGGGAGGAGTGAAATCACTCTTCCTTGGTAAAACCAGTCCCTGGTAAAACCAAGGAAGAGTGAAATCACGCTTAAACTCGTGTTTTATCTTAATCACGGCATGCATTGGAAACAAGTAAGTGTTGAAGTGTTTCCTAAAAACACGAGGACTAATGAGTCTGGCAGATCAAGGGGATACTATTCTATACCATGGACAGAAAACGTTTTGTAGTGACAGGGACAGATAGGCGTAGGTTGTTCATGAATTATCTAATGATGCCAGAACGACGAGGCTCATGTAGGCCTACATTTATGGTATCTTTCGGGGCAACATACTGTTGGTACCCATGCAATGCAACCTTAAAATCAATTATTTGCTGGATCACTTGAGATTTGTATGTAGAATTTCAGATGATCATTGAAAGGCCTTTATTGAAAATGTATTCCTTATTTATAACGGCATATTGAAAACTTATTCTCGGTTCAGAACATGATGTCAAAGTGTAGGCCCGATATACCCAATGGTATAGTTTTTTATTAGTTTTACTACCTCCACCTGTGCAAAATTATATCAGTGCTGCCTAAATTGTTCGCTTGCTACCATACTACTTCTAAGTTTCAAGTACCAATATAATTAATTAACTTAGTTTAAACATAACAGCAATACTTGGAAATATTGACAAAAAGATGGATTGATTGAATGGTATAATACCACAATGGATACAAGGCCGTAGCGAGAGGTTAAAAACAGACGAGACAAAGATGCTTTAAATAAAAGTATTAATATAAAATATGACGATCTGTGAATTGAAAATTACAGACAAGGCGAGCGCCTCGTCTGCCTCATGCTGGCTACGATGGATATAATCAATGTGGTTTCTAAAACAGTGCTCTAAATAAAAGAAGTACCAAACTCGCTCAATAAAAACAAATATGTGTAAAAGTACCTGTATTCGCTCCAGTTACCAGAAAAGTCTTCCCGGAAAATTCTCGTCCCGGTTTCAAAATTTTCGAATACCGAAGTAGTTTCGGTTGCTCCATTTATTTTAGTAGCTAAACTTGTCAATACACAATATCTTTCAACTACAAATCATTAGAATCAAACTTGTGTATATTATAGCTTCTTCAAAAAACGGTCCAGTGAGTTGTTTGAAAGCTTCACGGAGAGCTATTTTATTCAATGGGTCTTCAGAGTGAACAATGAGAACACAAAACTGAATTGTAAGGTTGACGCTATTGGCGGTTTGCTACAGTAGATATACTTAAGTCCAATTAGTACCTTTGTGACGAATATAGGTTTAATAACAATTATAAAGATGATATCAAATAGAATGATATTGAGTATCTTTCTTTTCTGTACTATTTTTGGAACGCATTACTCTTTCTCTATCTTTCCCACCATACGGGACACAATTGGCTAGTCAATTATTTGTGGAAATAATAATAATAACTATAGTAATGATAACAACAATTTTAAATGTAAATATGTATATGTTTGTATGATGTAGTATGTTTAAGCGGATATTAGCCCTTGATGGCATTTGCAGCAATAAAGAAATTGAAATTGAAATTGAAATTGAATTGAAATTCTGGTTAGATCCCAATGTGTTTTAGTGGTAAAAATGAATTTGAGAGCTTTGACCTCAAGTAAAGTCTGATGTTGGAAGATCCGTGTCTGTCATAGACAGTTTTTGACATTTTAGATTAGGCCTACCTGTATAATAGACGAGGCCAATTTGTGTAAAAACCCAGGGGCCTTAAATCGGTGCTAAACGTGGGGGTTTTGTTCTGGTTTTGGTAGCTTTTAGGTGAGCACGGATCAGGTTCCTAAACGCTTAACAAATAAAATAAATAAATCTTATTAATATTGATTGATCGATATAGGTATATTTATTTCAGTTAGCTGCAAAGTTTATTTTTGCCTATAGATATAGATAACTATCATAAGTTTGTATATTACAAACATGATGAAACAACTATGTATGTGTGTAGAAAGATTGACATAATCCGATCTTTTTTACAGAAAAAAATTTTAACTCTGGGATTAGACGTACGCATTTTTCGAATACATCGCCATTTCAAATTTCAAACCTCCTTGAAAAAGTTCATCCTAAAACACATATGATGAACCGATCTGAGGATGGAATCGTCAGCCGATTCTCGGTACTAGAACCAATCTCCAATACAAAATTGGGCAGAAATTCATAATCAAAATCATGTAAAAGGTGTGCAAAAAAAAATTAATAGAGTTTTGGTTGCTAAATTGTTGGATTGGTAATAATTAAGTATGAAATGAGTAAATTAATTATATGTTTAGGTTTAGATATTATTTGAACAAAAAATATTCTTTTAAATGAAATATAAAATTGATGTCTACTAGAATAAGGCGTCGATTTTAAGTTCTTGATTGGCCATAATGTCCGTTTTGCTAAACGACAATCAATCAATCACTGATGTTGCGTTAACAATTATACAGTTATAGCGTCCTGAAAATGCAGTTCGTATACATTCTCATAAATACACCAGAGCCATATATATGGCTCTGAAATACACTCTCTTATGGCGCCCTCTCTCATTCGTAACACTCTGCAACAAAACATTCATGAAAGATGGCTTCCGTAGCAAGAAAAGATGACAAGGATTTAAAAGATGAAATATTGGAATTTGAAGATGTCGACATGGGTGAAAACTTGTTCACATTTCAAGGCGCAGAAATAAAAAAAGAGATACCAGATGAGCTAACAGCCACGTAATTATGCTATTTACTACCACCATAGGCGCGGCCTAGGCCTAGGCCTAGGCCTAGCCTAGGCCTAGCCTAGGCCTAGCTAGCTCTAGCCTAGCTAGAGTTAGGCTAGACTAGCTTATTAGCTAGCCTAGCCTAGGCTAGCCAGAAGAGAGCTAGCAAGGCCTAGTCCTAGTTATAGAATGACAATTTTTCTACCGATTTTCCTTTTTTTTATTTAAGAAAAATGTATGTTTTATGTTATCGTTCTAAATGTGTAGACTAGCAGTAGCAGTCTTTAGTGGAGTCTTACTTTTGTTCCTATTGATTTGTATTGATTGTTTAAAAAAAAATATTCCAAAACAAAGTTTATATTTCTTTATGTTTTCAGTGAAATAAGAAGTTTGTTATTACAGGTTACCTTATTTCAAATTTAGAAGAATAAATAAATGTTGGTCTTTTGTTTTCACAGCTTCTTTTCTGATGATGATGACAGTGATAGGCCTAGTTATCACAAACAGGGAAGAAGGAAACAGATTTTCGAAAAGGAGAGCAGGGGAACAATTGCTGAAATTTTTGATGATGAGAGTATGTATAGAGAAAGTGAAGAAGATGATGATGAGAGTATGGATGAAGAAAGCGAAGAAGAATATTACAATTGTGCTTGCGGTAAAGTTTTAATAAGTTTAGCAGAATTTAAAACTCACAGGCTAAGATGCAAAAAAGAAGAGAGTGATTATGAACCAGATCAGATCTCAGATTGTGATTATCCAGAGGATAGTGATGATGAACTTAAAGAAGAGCGTGGTGGTGAACCTAAAGAAGAGCGTGGTGGTGAACCTAAAGAGAGTGATTATGAACCAGAAGTGTCGGATAAGGCTTCAGATCGGAACAATTCAGAAGATAGTGTTGGCAAAGTACAATATGAATATGGCTGCTTCTGCTGTGATCAAACCTTTTGTAAGAAAAGTGATCTCATGAATCATTCATGCCACCTAGTAAATGAAGATGAAGATAATCTTGAAACTGATACTGATAAACCTACATCCAACAAGGTACATCTTAACAGTACCACTGGCACTGATGAAACGATTTCCAAAGAAAATGAAAATCAAGTTGATACTGGTAGCAATGAAGTACATGTTAACACCAGCAAAAATGATATTAAAAATCTTGATGGCTCTAATGAAAATGATGGCAACGAAAAGGCATGTAATGACAGTGTAAAAGATGATACCAATCAAACAGACGAAAAGTCTGCTAAAAACATTGATGACAATAAAAAGGCAGTTATTTTAGTGTGTCGTCCAACTGTATTTGCTCGAGTAAACAGCAGTGGAAGAATTGTAAAATACAACATGTTAGTTGTAAAATCAATGTATAGATGCTTTGAATGTAACCATCGAATATATGGTGCTACTGATTTTGGTTATCATAAATTAAGACATGAGAACGAAAAAGCTGGAGTGATATTTAAATGCAAATTCTGTCAGAAAAAGTTTCATATTGAAGCTGATCTGCAACTTCATGAAAATCATAGTCACTTGGGAAAACATTTGCCGTATAAATGTTCTCATTGTGATGAACAGTTTAAGACGTGCATTGCAGCTGATACTCATTTATTACACAAACATGACAAGTTTAGTGGACAATTTTTATACAAGTGCGTCGAGTGCTCTTCTTTGTTTCGGGATGTACCTCAATTCCAGAATCATATGGATATACACGTAACTAAGATATTGGAAAATAACTTTTCCTGCGACACATGTACAAAATCTTACCCATCTCAGTTAGCTCTTGCTCAGCACCAGTTGACCCATGAAAGATATGTGTGTGAGATATGTGGAAAGACTTATTCAAAGAGTCGACTTTTAATACATAAGAATTCACATGCAACGTTAAAAAAGTATGAGTGTCACATATGTAAGAAAAGGTTTGCGCAGAGGTCTAATCAACGAAAACATATGCGCATTCACACTGGGGAAAAGCCATATGAATGTGATATTTGTAAACAAACTTTTAATCATAAGGTCAGTCTAAAAACACACAAGAAAAGTAAACATAACATTGATTGGTGGGCGGCTAAGATAAAAAAAGAATGATAACAAAAAAGGATTATCATGTCTTCCTACTATGACACAATAATAGTAGTATAGTGTTTCCATTTGAATTTCAAAATGAGAAATAAACCATCTCAGTGGTACATTTTGCTGTAGGAGATCAGTAATGTATTGCAGAATGATACATGCCGTACAGTACATTACATCTGATTTGATTATACTGTATATGATCATTAAATTGTTTATTTTATACGCTGTAGTGTTGATATTTTTATTGCATGTTAAGTTTTACGTAACCTATTATTTTTCTATCTTTTTAAAAATGAAGTCACTAGAATATTGACACGCTGCTTCACTATTACACAGATACTAGTTTTAAATATGTTATTGATGTATCATTAAAGAATATCTCGGTTAAACATGAATAAATGTAAAAAAAGGATTTGCACCAATCAGAAATCAGCATACAGTGTCTCTCTCAAAATGTTACATAGTAAACACTTTTTATATAGAGGGTCAGGCAAAAGATAAGAAATTGTGCGTTTTGTAGCCCTTGCATTCATAAATACATCGATGGCGTTCCATATAAGACATATGGCGCCCTCTCCCGCCCGTACTGAAAAAGCATCATGTCGAATCAGTAACAACTTGTTTTTAATTCATTAAAATGATGCAGTTTACAAGAAAATAAAGGCGCATTCTTATGGTTTCTACATTCATCCTAACTCACGTACTCAGACTTACTATAGGCTCGCTAGTGTTTAAAGGCCCCTAATTATATGGCAGATAGGCGGCCTAGCCTACCTAGATAGTAAGTAAAGTAGAGTAGGCCTAGCCTAGCTAGGCTTAGTGGTACACTACAGTAGATGTACTGTATACTGTACAGTACTTAGTATAAATTAAAAGTAGGGCCAAAATCCATGCCATGTGCTCCACATCATACATGATGAGGAGGCGCAGTAGGAGTGGGCTGCCCTACTAACCTAGATAGGCCTAGGCCTAGATCATTAGTGTTTTCATTGGCTTTGAAAATGTGTGTTTCCATTTAAATGATTTATATTTGCTCTTAGTCTTAATAATAATAAAATACATGTGTATTCAATATTTTAATTTGAAACCGATTATCTCACAGTACTATATATATTTTTTACTTTCAGATATACAGTTAACATTAAACATTATTCAAACTACTGGATGTGAGAAACAAACGGCTAATTGCATCTACAGAAATACTGTAACTATGATCATTATTAGTGAAGAGGATGTCCTTTATTCATTTTATTAAACCAATATATTAAGTACATTATCATCTGAATTTCATTTACTGTATGATTGTCATGTCTTACACAGATGCAAACAAAGATGGACGAAGAAGAAGCAAGGAAGATAATACCAAAGCAAACCAAAGAAAAGAAAATGGCACTAAGTGATCTACAATTAAAACGAATGGCTGCAGTAAGAAAGTTTGCACTATTTTTTAGCAATAACATAAAACATATGAATCTCTTGGTGCAAATTTTGCAACCAAACAGTGATTTTTAATATGTACCTATTGAGCTGTTTATCTACTTATAGGTTCATACCAAGTTCATGCAACCCAAGTCTTGTCATCGTCCATTATATAGGGGGGTCAACCATTATGACTAAAATTAATTTCCACAATTATCGATTACATTTTTGAACCAAGGAAATTAAAATGACATAAACTAGTGTAGTATGAACATTTCCAGACTTTGTAATAATTACTATCTATACATTAAACAGTTCACAGAAAGATAAACATAACCATTACCCGAATGATAAATGGTAGATCCCAGCTTTCTAGCATTCAAACATAGGTATCTTAATTTGGCAATTTTAAATATAAAACACGATATATAGAACTAAATAACACCTAATAATTGTTCGTTATATATCAAACATTAGAATGATATAAAAATTAAAAAGGTACTTACAATTATATAATGCAAAAATTAACCCCAAACTTAGCTACAATCCAACGGTTTGCCAACTGAATGCTTGATAACACAGACAAACCCTATTTGAATTTTGCCGCGTTTTTGAGGATTTTTTAGATTTTTTCAAAATAGATTTTGTTATTTTGACACAGTCTATGTAAGGAATCTATGAATATTCAGCTTTCTTTTAAGAAACTATCCAAAATGATTGATGACCTACAAGTGATCTTAAATTGCAAATAAAACACTGTGGTGCTTTAGAAAATAGGTAAAAAATTGACCTCACACTGTGGGCGGGCAATGGATGGTGAGTTTTAAAATGTAAAATGGCACATACTTTTTGTAACTTTACAAATTAAAAACTTTTATCTTAATGTTCAGTATTGTCTACAGTTTATTTTGAGCTACTATCCAAAAGAATCCGATTTATAATAGCCGAGATATTTAGGTGGGAACATGAAAATCAAGTGTTTTGTAGAATATCACGATGCGAAATCAGTGGTATTCATGTCCCAGCGGAGTGTGTTGAGGCAATTTAGCTATTTCGTTGCTCAAGAGATTCATATGGACTTTGGACGATTTTTAGTGGATCCATGATTACTACACTGTTTTCCTAAATGGAAAAATCCTTCTGTACATGGCATAATCTAATATTTTTTTTTATTTACAGAGGATACAGATAATAATTGATAACCATTCTCGTGCATGTTCTCTTGAGAGCAAAAGTGGCAGTTCTAACACAGATTCTAACAGATCAAGAAGAGAAGAGCCAAGTACTTCTGTAAGGGTCTCAAAAACATGAGTGAAACGTCCTAAAAGAAAACACTGTATAGCTATGATCATTATTGAAAAGGCTGTCCTTTATTCATTTTATTAAACCAATATATAATACAACATCAACATCATCATCTGAAAAAAAAATGTTTTCATTTACTCATTGTCATGTCTTATACAGATGCAAACAAAGATGGACGAAGAAGAAGAAGCAAGGAAGATAACACCAAAGCAAACCAAAGAAAAGAAAATGGTACTAAGTGATCTACAATTAAAACGAATGGCCGCAGTAAGAAAGTTTGCACTATTTTTTAGCAAAACATAAATGACTTTGGACGATTTTTATTGGATCCATGATTACTACACTGTTTTCCTAAATGGAAAAATCCTTCTGTACATGGAAGAATCTAATATAGTTCTTTTTTTTTTATTTACAGAGGATACAGATAATAATTGATAACCATTCTCGTGCATGTTCTCTTGAGAGCAACAGTGGCAGTTCTAAGAGATCAAGAAGAGAAGAGCCAAGTACTTCTGTAAGGGTTTCAAAAACACGAGTGAAACGTCCTAAAAGAAAGCACAGTTCTAAGAATGCTGGTTCTGTCAATGCAAACTCTAGTTCTACTAGACCTAAAAGAGTGCTTAAACCAAGAAGTTATACCTACATGGCCACAGAAGAGAGCATAGATGAAGAAATTATGGATGATGACAGCGAAGTAAATTATTGTGATTGTGGTAGAGAATTTACAAACATGGCACAATTGGAACGTCATAGGTTAAAATGCAGCCACAAAGATAGTGATTATGAATTGAAAGAGTCTTCAGATAGCGCGAATGAACTCTCGGCAGAAAAGTCTGGCGAGTCTTCAACTATTGAATCTGATATTGAGCTGTGTAATGAACATTATGCTTGTTACTGCTGTGACAAATCATTCAAAATACTGATAAATCTTATTAAGCATTCATGTAATAAAGTTAACAAAGGTAAAAATCTTTCTAAAGATGAAGTATTTAACAGTACAATTGTCCAGGAAGTTGATGTTGTTGAAACACTTTCAAACAATGAAGAAGAGAGTAGCAACGGCAAAACTGACAAGGATAACCAAATTGATGGCATTGAAGTAAATCTTGACAGCACCGCTGGCAAAACTGATGTCCAGGAAGTTGATGTTGACGAAACTCTTTCTAAAAATGATGAAAATGGTAACAACTGCAAAGATGATAACCAAATTGATGCCATTGAAGTAAATCTTGACAGTACCGCTGGCAAAACTGATGTCCAGGAAGTTGATGTTGATGAAACTCTACCCAAAAATGATGAAAAGGGCAACAACTGCAAAGCTGACAAAGATGATAACCAAATTGATGCCATTGAAGTAAATCTTGACAGTACCACTGGCAAAACTGATGTCCAGGAAGTTGATGTTGATGAAACTCTACCCAAAAATGATGAAAAGGGTAACAACTGCAAAGCTGACAAAGATGATAACCAAATTGATGCCATTGAAGTAAATCTTGACAGTACCACTGGCAAAACTGATGTCCAGGAAGTTGATGTTGATGAAACTCTACCCAAAAATGATGAAAAGGGTAACAACTGCAAAGCTGACAAAGATGATAACCAAATTGATGCCATTGAAGTAAATCTTGACAATACCACTGGCAAAACTGATCTCCAGGAAGTTAATGTTGATGAAACTCCTTCTAACAGTGAAGAGAATGTTAACAACTGCAAAGCTGACAAAGACCATGATAATCAAATGGATGGCATTGAAGTAAATCTTGACCGTACCGCTGGCAAACTTGATCTCCAAGAAATTGATGCTAATGAAACACTTTCTAACAGTGTCATAGATAATGTAGAAAAAAAGGATGGCATCAAAGAACTATGCAACGGCGAAAGTGGCGGTGACAATCAAGTTGATTCCATTGATGTAATTCAATCTTGTACCACTGACAAAAATGATGAAACACTTCCCATCAGTCCCAATGCTGAAAATGATGACAATGAAGAGAAATGCATCATCAACCAAGATGATAATGAAATTTCAGCCAGTGAAATTGACGAAAAATCTGCTAAAAGACTTCAAGAAAATGAGATTGCTGCTGAAATTGAAAAGCAAGTAACAAGTGGTACATGTGTATTTGCCAGAATAAACAGAAATGGTGAAATTATAAAAACAAAGCGGATAGTATTAAATAAAAAATACATTTGTACTGAATGTAATCAGAAGTTGCAAAGTGCAACCGATTTTGCTTGTCATCAATTAAGGCATGAGAATGAAAGAGCGAGTGTCTCTTATGAATGCAAAGCCTGTCAGGAAATTTTCTGCATCAATGCTGATCTGCAACTTCATGAGAATCAGATTCATAATGGAGGACATTTACCATACAAGTGCCCTCATTGTGAAGAAAGATACAAGTCATTAACTGAAGCTGATGTTCATTTACTACGTACACATGATAAGTTTAGTAGTCACTTTCCATATAAATGTCAGGAGTGCATGGCTGTTTTGCAGTCTCCATCAAGATTCCAGAAACACATGGAAGTGCACGCAAACCAGAAGCTGCGAGAGAAATTTTCATGCAAGTTATGTGAAAGAACTTTTTTGTGTCCGAGTAAACTTCGTAAACATATGTTGACTCATAAAAAGTATGCATGCGAGATATGTGGAAAAACCTATTCAATGAGACGTCTTGGAGTACACATGGAATCGCACGCAACCGTAAAAAAGTTTGAGTGTCCTGTGTGTAAGAAAAGGTTTTCTCAATCCAGTAATCGGTCAAAACATATGCGCGTTCACACAGGAGAAAAGCCATATGAATGTAACATTTGCCAAAAAACTTTTAATCATAAAGTCAGTCTAAAAACACACAAGAAAAGTAAACATAACATTGATTGGTGGGCGGATAATGGTGTAATGAAAGTACAAGTAAGCGCAGAAGAGAAAAGAATCCTTAGATTACTCGGGAAAAAAACTTAATTTCTAGTAGAAATATGACATTTATTGGTATCATAACATGTATTTAATAATAATGGTAGTCTATTAGTGCCTAATACAATGTTTCTAAGCACAAAAAGGATCCATAAAATATCCTAAAAACCAAAAAAAAGATGAAAAGCGTATGAAATAGTTACACCACCTCCGTTTTCCAGCACTTTTAAGCTCCCATGTGAGAGCTCGCCGGATCAGTATTCACAGGAGCTCAAGT
Organism: Antedon bifida; assembly: GCF_963402885.1. NCBI lineage: Eukaryota > Metazoa > Echinodermata > Crinoidea > Comatulida > Antedonidae > Antedon > Antedon bifida. The sequence continues at coordinate 8,003,068 of NC_136226.1, read as the reverse complement.
GAAAAATGCATCTGTCTGTCTATCCTATCCTACCAATAAATTTTATATGAATATGATATCTATTATATTGGCTATCCTATGATATACAGTTCTGTTTTGTAGCGTATGGTACCATAAAGATATTATGGTACACACTTCGGTGACTATTTTTAATAGAGAATTAAATTAGTTGGAATTTGTCTATATACAGCAGTTATATTTTCTGTGTTTTGATCACTGTTTGTTTAAAAAAAATATATTTTATTATTAATTACCAACTATACTCAAAGATACTATCTTTGCTATATTTACTGCAAAAAAGACACTACACGCAACGTGAGAGGGCGCTCTCATGTAAAATCTTAAGGAGGAGAACGAAAGAGGAATACATAGACTCACAATAAAAGGACAAAATAACAGGTAATAAACGCATTATATACTTATGAAAGTGCTATTCAGACAATTATGTAAATACGTGTTGTTATATTAGGTTGTTTAGAATAGATTTATTAACATTTATCTGTTGATTTTCTATAAAATAGCTAGGCTAGCTTCTTGGCTGCACAACTGATTTAATTTAATTTTCTGTCTGAAGAGGGAGGCTCGGCGCGAGCGTTCTTTCGATGTTCTTTCAACAAAAAATAGTAGGCCTAGGCCGGCTAGTCGCACCAGGCTTGACGTTTGGCCGCATAAATTTAGTATGGAACGCCAGGCGTGGTTGCATTGTGCCCTCCGTGGTATACATTATTCCATTCGAAAAAATAATAGTGCATTTGTTGCATTCCTATGTTAAAGATGTATTGTCCCCCAAAACATGAAAAAATAAAGATTAATAAAATCAGATTTTGAATAGGCAATTTCACAGTTTTAATAAAGTTATTCACTTCTGTAGAAAAAGACAAAAGAAATGGTTAATTTTAACCAAAACCATTGTCTTCCAGACAATTTAGGTATATTTGCTTTAAATTACATTTTTTTGGTGTAAAATGTTTTTTTTTTGGATCAAGTTTTTGGTCAAAGTGAATAACTATTATGACATGTGATATTAAAATGGCATATTCAACAACAAAAATTAAAAAAATTATTTTTTAGGGGGACAATATACAGTATCTTTAAATTACAATTATTGTATAATTAATTATGTTTGATCCATAATTTTTTTACATTTTTTTCCCCACATTCTGTAATATTAATATATATGCTAGCCTATTAATACTGTATATGGCTTCACAAACCTGCAAGGCCAGGAAATAGAAGGAGCATGATCGACTGTTCCGAAAACTCATGGCTAAATGTGCTGATAGCATTGTTTTTTCTTTTTAATGGTTACTTTTTTTTCGTTTCAGGGTACAGTAGCTGAATGCCAGTAAGATGGACATAAAAATAGAAAATGAAGATGATAGCTATGCAGAATATCCATCGACTTCTTGCAGTATGGATAACCAACATGTCGAACCAGAAAGCGACTCAAATACTGCCAGGATGCACCAACAGCTACTAGGGCTTGGTTGTAACATATCAATTGATAACATGTTGGAAATAAAAAAAGAACGTGAAAATACGATGTCAGATAATGAAAGTAATGCTGATACAGATGTGGATCCAGCACAGTCGCTTATTGATATAGAAGGGAAGATTATTCGAATAAAAACTGAACCTGTAGACGATACAGATGAAAACACTTGGGGACAATTTATGAGTCTCAAAAGAAAGAATAAACTATGTTCTGAATCTGGACAAGATGAAGCAACTGCAAGAAAGAAAAAAAAAAAGAAAGAAAGAAAATCAAGAGAAAATAAGAAAGACAATAACAAAGGCAATAAGGAAGAAATGGACTATAGAAATAGATCTAGTCCGTTATTAAACATAGGTAATCAACTGCCTAGATGGAAAAACATTGCGTCTGAATTTAAATTCAATGATGTAAAAGTAGCAGAAGGATTAATAGATAGGTAGGTTCCAAGTTGGTCGGGTTCTAATGTTTACATTTTTTTAAATGTCCAGTTTCCTAGGCCATCTTGGGAGGCTTGTATTGTGTCTCTAATAGGCCATTTTGATTTCTGAATTTGAGTCAAGTGGAGGTGCCAACAACCATACTATGCTCAATGCTCTCCATGATCATGGTACTGGATCAAGTAGAACTTGAATCTTCTTGGATAAGGACTTGAAATCTGTGCAAGTAACCTGTACATTGTGCTATACCAAAAACAATATCAATTATTAAAGATGTATTGTCCCTGTGACTAATTCCAAAAAAATAAGAAATAAAATATTTCAAAAAAAAGTGGGTCATTTTGAAGTATCATAATAATTATTAACTTTCTCCAAAAATTAGTCGGAAAAAAAATCATTTAACTGAAATACAGACGTTTTCTTGTTCAAAAAATAACTTTGATTTCCAGTCAAAGTTTTCGATCAAAACATATCTCATAATGCAACCTGCTTGTTTGGCTACTCTGTATGCATAATCTTAAAACTTCCTCGCGATCTGTGTGAAAACACCTTCTCAACCGTGACGAGTTGTAAACAATCCCTAATTAGCATCATGCATAATGCATACTTGTGGTTTGAAATCTTTGTTTTGACCTTCATTTTTTGTGTTTCAAGGGACAATACATCTTTAAATGATTTTTCATCAATATTTTTTTTCTATATAGTTATTACTATGTGAAACGAGGTGATGCTGCAAAAGCAATGTTTGGTCAACAGTATATCAGGTGGCTGAAAGTTAGGAAAAGTCTAAATTTGAACACACATGAAGAGTTATCAGAATTTCTTTTAAACTCGTAAGTAAAGCTATAAAAAAAAATTTATATAAATTTGTAAATAAAAGTAACATTTTTGTAATATATTGTATGAAGTTTTGCATTGCAAAATCAATATGTTGATATAAAATTCTGTAATATTCACAACTTTTGAACACAAGTTGAAGGCCAAGACCTGGCTTTATTTCACCAATGTGTGTTGCCTATATGCTGTGATTCTGTATCTGGAAAATGAGCAAATGTAGATTAGGCCCTCTACAGTATGGACTCACAACAACCAGCGACTAGCAAGATCAGAGCATCTACATCAGTGATCTACTCTTTTTGATCATGTTCTTTAACATGCACACATCCCATTCTTAGAATGAGGCAATTAGAGTAAAGGATACAATGAATATGGCACAGACAGAAGCTTGAACTTGTGCCTTTCACGAGATACTATGCTATTATGTCATCACTCCATAATACATTTATTATTTCAGTTATTATTCTAAGATGTGTACAACGCAGCAAACACCTGAAGAATCGTAAGTTTCATTGAAAAATAGTTTTGGGACACAAAAATCTAATATTAAGATTTCTCTATGATTTTATAAATCTTTTGTAATCTAAGCGTAAATATAAAAAAACATTGAATCAAGGAATGACAACAAAATAAGGTATCGAACCAGAAGTATTAAAAAGATGTTGGAGTCATGTCATACAGTCTACTAATAGGCAAATATTGCTAATTTATTTATTTAATTTCAATGTGTGTTGCCTATATGCTGTGATTCTGTATCTGGAAAATGAGCAAATGTAGATTAGGCCCTCTACAGTATGGACTCACAACAACCAGCGACTAGGAAGATCAGAGCATCTACATCAGTGATCTACTCTTTTTGATCATGTTCTTTAACATGCACACATCCCATTCTTAGAATGAGGCAATTAGAGTAAAGGATACAATGAATATGGCACAGACAGAAGCTTGAACTCATGCCTTTCACATGATACTATGCTATTATGTCATCACTCCATAATACATTTATTATTTCAGTTATTATTCTAAGATGTGTACAACGCAGCAAACACCTGAAGAATCGTAAGTTTCATTGTAAAATAGTTTTGGGACACAAAAATCTAATATTAAGATTTCTCTATGATTTTATAAATCTTTTGTAATCTAAGCGTAAATATAAAAAAACATTGAATCAAGGAATGACAACAAAATAAGGTATCGAACCAGAAGTATTAAAAAGATGTTGGAGTCATGTCATACAGTCTACTAATAGGCAAATATTGCTAATTTATTTATTTATTCATTTTCAGTGTCACTACCACTTCAAACCAGAAAACAACTAAAGAAAGGTAATATATTTTAGGCTTTAAGCTTACTTGCTAATTAAATGATGTATAAGAGTATGAAAAAACTACATAATGATGTTTTAGTTAGAGGGGGCCTAATTACTGATTACTATAGAGCTGCAGAGTTTTTTATTTTTTTATTCACACCAATCAGAACAGTGTTGATGTTCCGTTGTGTGAAACACACTCGTTTGGAAAGAGCTGAAGTCACATTATGAGACACTGCAATTTTAATAACGGATTACATGGTTTCCCATCAATCTTTATATTTGCCGTAATCTTATGTAAAATATGACTGCCATGGTTACGATTGTAATAAACATATTAATTTAGTGTGTATTAATTCTATTTTATTTTTTTTGTAGTGATTCAACTCCTCGTTCATCAAACAATAGACAGTCAGAGTAAGATTTATTTTCCTTATATAAAGTGTTACTAATACGCTTTTCACATCTGCGTAAATTGTTACAACTTGTTACAAGTTGTAACCAGGTATGATCACCAGCTTTCATACACACATACACGAACCCTGAGAAATCTCAAGTATCGTCATTGCATAGTTGGGGAGCTATTTAATTAATACTGTGATTCCAGGACAACACATATGTGCAGTACAAACTTTCAGAAGAAAAGAATCGGCCTCTCGTCTGTGTGTTTTTTTTTACCCCTGCAAAATCTCGCGAGATTTTCCAGAAAATTGTATTCACACTATCCTGGTTACAAGTTACATTTTGCAGATGTGAAAAGGGTATTAGTATACAAATATCTGAAGTAATTAGATATATGTTTTTTTTAGTGCAGTCATGCATAAATTAGTTTCTTAAATTTTTTCAAGAAACACATTCTTTATGCTTAGCAGGGTCCATTCATTCAGTCTGAAGGAACTTCATGATTGTAATGTGTTTTATAATGAGAATACTGAAATCATAATAACTCTTTGTCTTTCATTTATGTGCTTGTGCAAAACTGTACCGGCTTGCTTTGTATCGTAGACATTTAAACAAATGACATATTTCAACAGAGTTTTAACAATCCAATAAATACAAATGTGATTTGATTTTTTAAATAGTACTGTATACTCTTAAATATAGCTTGTAATGTACAGTAGTGATAAATGAATGACACTTGGTCGTTCTACAACTTTTTATTTTATCATGTCTCTCAGTGAAATTAATTAAACCATGGTTACATTTTAATTTATATTATTTGAATAACACAATTTAGATTGACGAAAAGTACTGTATTTCGAGATCAATATTTTACATCACTTTACCACTATATCAACAGATAAACACAAGATAAATAATATTTTATCTCATTTTTAAAAGTGTGTATAGTGCAAAGGTTTTTTGTTAGCTGTATTGATTGGAGCTAGAAAAATTGACAATGTTGGCCTAATCTGTTCGCGTCGTCAGTAACCGCGTTAGAACCATGTATGTCGACAAAACAAACCACCTACCTATGATCAATAACAGACACATCCTGTAATTTGATTCTAAACTAGGCCTAGCCTAACAAACATGGCGAAGAAGGAGGCTGCTATATGGTCAGATGATGAAACTCATCACCTTATAGATATTTGGAGTGAGTCTGAAATAAAAAATGAATTAACATCCAACAAAAATACAAAAGATGTTTGGAACAAAATTCGCTTAAGGTTGGTTGAGCTTGGACACACCGAGAGACCTGACATTGAAATTCGCTGTAAAATGAAGAACCTATTACAAATGTACAGAGGGCCTTTCTTCACTATAAATCGTCAATTCAGCACCAGAATCCACGAATTGATGGTGGACTTATCAGCCAAAGAAATTGCTTTGTTAGAAGAAAACGTAGGTAAGTTGACCTAATAGAAAACAACTATAGTGAAGTTAGGTAACATTTGGTATTTGTATGCTTCATTAGGGAAGTAGTGACAGTGACACTGAAATAATCTGAAACCTAGTGGTGAACATACATTAGTACTTGCAGGCTGAAAAAAATGTTGGTTTAGGGTCGGCCCTATAGTTAATTACAGATTTCAAGTAAAGATGTATATTGAAACAGTGGAATATGTTGTATTGTTAGGCATATTACTGTGCAGTAGATGTGAAGACTGTAAATCTATGATGATATTTTTTGTTGTTGATTATTAGTTGTTCTTAAGAAATATGTTTGTTTAGTTTGAACATCTATTGAAGCTAATATTTCTGTTTTTTCTAGAAGAAACTCTTACTGAAGAAAAAGATAATGATAAAAGAATAGAATGTGAAGTAATAGAAGAAGATACTCAAGAAGTACAGAATACAAGCAAAAATGATAATCAGGCTGGAACTAGCATTGTGAATCCGTGTGAAATTAGCACCATAATTGCAAAAGAAGTACAATCTTTATTTTTAAATAAAGCTGATGGCAGTATTGATGAGGATAATGCTAACTTGATTTCAAAAAGAAAAATGACATCCTACTGGACAGATTCTGAAATCAATGACCTCATTGAAATCTGGAGCCAACCTGAAATAAGAAGTATAACTGAATCAAGTAAAAATGTTAGTAAACAATTTGTTTGGACTGAAATCGCACAAAGGTTATCTTCAAGATGTCATAATAAGACCTGGAAGCAAGTCAAGCAAAAAGTTAAAGACCTGAGGGCAGCATACAAGATTTGTCATTATTCTGGTCCACGCTCAGAAACTGAAGTCTTGAAGGTATTTCCATTTTATCACAAAATTCAAAATTTAATGAAGAAGTCCCTCTCAGATGTGCTTGGTAACAGCTCAGTAGAAGAAAATATCAAGAGTCTAGTACAAGATGATGACGACGACGGTAAGTTTTTAATTTTCTATATATTTGTTTTAATTACTCATAATTCTTAAACTCTGATCTTTCTAGTCAATATTATGAAATACTGTGTTATTTAACATTTACATTAGTTTTATATTTTTTGACACAGATTCTAGTATTCTAAGTGATGAAGAAAGTTTCCTCGATGAGGATGAACAACAATCGGATACAGATAATGAGTTTGATAGATTGAGGAGAAACATGAACATTGAGAGCACAAGCTTTGTTACGCAGCGTCAAGATGAAGCACCATTAGCCAATAAGGACCAACTTGAAAGAAGAACTTTAAATAAAAAGAGAAGAGCGTCAAGGTGGTCAGATACCGAAACCTATAATCTGATAGAAATTTGGAGTGAACCTAAAATAAGGAGGGTAATTGAATCCCATCGAAAGAGCAGTAAAAAGTGGGCCTGGAATGAAATTGCCAAGCGGTTAACTTGCAGTCCTCATAAGCGAACATGGATGCAAGTTCAGATCAAAATTAAAGGTTTGAGACAATCCTTTAGGCTCTGTAATGAGAATCCGAAATCAGAATTTGAAATTATGAGGGTGTTTCCATTTTATTACAAACTCCAAGAATTATTTAAGCAGTCATCATCGGATGTTCTGGATAACACCGGAGAAGAAGAAGGTATTGTTTTTTTTTAAATCTCTTTTTATTTAGTGTAACTATTGTTTTATTTTATTTACAATAGTAGCCTTGGTAACCAATGATTGACCAATGATTATTGACTTAGTTATCCAGATTTACATCTATCTTCTGAAATGTCTTAAATCAAAAATAAAAACAGAACTGCAGTTTTTGTTTTATTTACAATGTTTTACCCTTCAAACAATGTACTGTATGTTAATTTATATTTGTATATTTGCAACATTTACCATATAATTTCAGATTTTGAAGATATTGTGAGTGATGAAGAATTTGGCCAAGATGAAGATGAAACATTTGATCAGCATCCAGAGATCGAGCAACCATTTGATAATAGCGAGATTGAAGAGCAGCTATTGACTGATTCGAGTGTGGTGGAGTCTACTCATAAAAGAAAACGAGATATCAATTGGAGAGATACTGAAATCAATCACCTTATAGACATCTGGAGTGAACCAGATATAAAACACATTACAGAGTCAACTCATAAAAACAAAACAAAGGCTTGGGCTAAAATGGCCAAAAGGTTAGGAGATCGTGGTCCTTATATTAGAAACTGGATTCAGATTCAGCACAAAGTAAAAGACCTGAGGAGATTATACAAGCTATATCAGGATAGACCAGAAGCTGAAATCGTGAAAGTTTTTCCATTTTACTTCAAAATGAAGGAGTTAATAAAGAAGCCTTTAGCAGATGTATCAGACAGCATAAAAGACAATGCCAGTACTTCAATGAATGATGGTAAGTTGCGTTGTGGATTTTGTAAAGTATATTGTTTTTGTGTGCTTTGTTTGTTTGACAGAAAGCACTACTGTAGATAAGTTTATTATTGTAATGAATAAATCAAAATTAAATTGTGATTTCAGCTTTAAGTGATGAAGACCATTATCCATGTCAGGAGGATGATTTTTTGGATGAAAATGAAGAGATTGATAATGAAGTGATCCTGTTAGATAATAAACAGTTGAGTCCACAGTTACACAAGAACGATTTGAATCAAGAGATTCATGTTAAACAACTTGAAAGTAGTAAAATGAAAGAAGATCTCTCAAAACAGAAGAGAGTCAATTGGGCAGAAAAGGAAGTGAACCTTCTTTTAGACATTTGGTGTGAACCTGATATCAAAAGAGTAATAGAATCAAATGAAGCAAAGAAAGATACCTTTGTTAAAATTGCAAGGCGTTTGGCAGACTGTGGTCCTTATTATAGAAATTGGATTCAGATTCAACGCAAAATAAAAGATCTAAGAAGAACGTTCAAGGTTTTCAGTGAAGCTGGTCCACCATCGGAAGTTGAAATCTTTAGAACGTTTCCATTTTACTACAAAATGAAAGTTTTAATGAAATCCTCTTCAGATGTTCCTGACAATGTTGATACTTTCATTGAAGATGATAGTAAGTTTCTTTTTTTGTTCTGTACTCATTTGTAATCTAAACAAAATGTGCGGGTTAAAATGTGTACCACCACATAACAAGACTACAATTAAATTATGATTTCAGGTTTAGAGCACTCTCGCATCTTAAGTGATGAAGAAAATTATCAGGGCAGAGACGAAGATGTTTTGGATGAAAATGAAGAGATTGATAATGAAGAGCTTTTAGATAGTAAACAGCTACTTAACAAACAGCAGGAAAATACTGAACCAGACAACAAAGAAGAAAATCAGGAAGATCAAATTGTGGATGAAAGTAATGAGATGAGAGAAGATGATTCAAAGATTTCAAAGCAAAAACGAATTCTTTGGACAGAAAAAGAAGTCAACCACCTTTTAGACATTTGGTGTGATCCAGAAATCAAAAGGGTAATAGACTCGCATGAAACAAAGAAAGGTACATTTGTTGAAATTGCTAGACGGTTGGCAGACTGTGGTCCTTATGATAGAAATTGGATTCAGATTCAGCGCAAAATAAAAGATCTAAGAAGAGCGTACAAGGTTTTCAATGATGCTGGTCCACCATCGGAAGTTGAAATCTTTAGAAATTTTCCATTTTACTACAAAATGAAAGGTTTAATAAAACCATACTCTTCGTATGTTCCCGAGAATGTTGCTTCTTCCGTTGGAGATGATAGTAAGTGTCTTTTCTATTTCCAAAAACCTCACAGAACCAGGCATTTTGTACCAACAAAAATTATTTTCTAATTTTGAAAATTTAACTATGGGTTAGCCCAAGTGTAAAGAGATTAGCAATTAATGTTTTTGTAGAATAACAATGTTTTGTTTTTTTGTAGAAGTAGGTTTTGAGCTTTCCTTTGTACTCAGTGATGAAGTAAGTTCTCAATATCCTAACGATGGAGAAGTTTTTGATGAAATGAAGGAATTTGATGATATTGAAGAGCAGATTATGTGTAGTAAATCACTTGATAACAGCAACCAACATGCCACCATGCAACCTAATAGCAATGAAGAGGAGAAAAATGACAATAAGTGGCAATATATGAGAGAACATGGAAACATTCAGCAAAATTGTGTCAATGAAAATAAAAATGAAGCTGAAGAGATGAATAGAAACCAAATGGAAACTAAGCAAGATCAAACTTTAAATAGAAGAAGAGCATTCAATTGGGCAGATATAGAAGTCTACCATCTTTTAGACATTTGGGCTCAACCTGAAATCAAAAGTGTATTAGACTCGCATAAAACAAAGAAAAGTACATTTGTTGAAATGGCAAGACGGTTGGCAGAATGCGGTCCTTTTTATAGAAATTGGATTCAGATTCAGCGTAAAATAAAAGATCTGAAGAGAGCATACAAGGTTTTTAATGATACTGGTCCACCGTCAGAAACCGATGTCTTCGCAACATTTCCATTTTACTATAAAATGAAAGAACTATTAAATTCTTCCCTAGACAACTCATTAGAAGAAAATGTCAGTAGTTCTTTTAAAGATGAGGGTATGTTTAAAAAACCTTTATTGCTTATGTTACCAATACTTGCTTTTGAATTATGTTATTTATAAACTTTGCTTCCTCTAAAGTATTTTATTTAGTTGAAATATACAGCTTATGAACATCTAATTGTTTGTATGATATTTTGTTTCTGTTTTTTAATAGATTTTCAAGAAATTAAACAAAAATCTGTCAACATACAGCAACATGGAAAAATACAAGAGAAAGATCAGCAACATATGTTTTGTCAGCAATTTAATGTAGATGAAAACAAGGAAGGAAATTTCAGTATACAGAAACCAGAAAACACGCATCCTGAGGACATTCAACGGTTTGTAAACTTACAACCAGAAAACAAACTTGAAAACTTTCCACATGGCAGCAAAGATCAACCGTTATTGTTGCAGCAGCTTGGACATAACAACACCCAACCTGGCAGCAAACAAAATGTATCAGGAGAGGGTGAGAAAGAATCTACTGTTCTTAGAAATATCCTAGAAGGGCCTAAACAGCAATTTCAAGATAACAAAGGTTAATTAATTTTTTTTTAAATATTTGTTTACAATTGCACTTAAATTATTGAAAATACTTTTGAAATTAGCAGGCCTTGTCTTTTTAAAATTGTAGGTGTGCTACAAATTGCACTCCTCAATACATTTAGGGGTGCTGTAGGTGTGCTCTTTGTACTTTGGTGTGTACAAATTTACCAAATTTAGGCGCGTTGTAAATCGCTCTCCTCAAGGGCAGTGTTGGAGTGTGTTAGGCGAGTGATCACACTCACTCGCCTGAATTAGTATATATTAACATTCTGCTTAATTAAACTGTATTTATTTTCAATTATTTTAGATGAAAAAAGAGAGAAGGAAACACTTTTGTCAGAAAAGTCATTTCTAATTTTGACTAGAAAAATGGATGGGATAGCTTGGAGAAATACTAGAACATTTACGTCTTCCGCAAGCAAAAGAAGGCAAGAAAAAAGGCTAGAGAAAGCAGAAGAAAGGTATATGACTGGTTTATTGGATTTTATGAAACAAGATTTAGAAGATAGAAGACTTGCCGAGGAACGGAGATCTAAAGAATTTCAAACAATGTTAGCAGCTTTAAGAAGAAACTTTGATCCAAATATGTGCACAAGTAAAAAGGATGGAAATACTAATAGCTGATTTAATGTATTCAAATTTACTGTAGTAACATTGTGGTATTACAAGTACTAATTTCCTTTAAAAAGGGAAGTAGGTAAGCTTAGGTTCAATCGAACATACTTCCATTTTTTAAAGAATATTACTTTGTGTACTGCAAGACTTATTATCGATATACTAATAGTATATAATTAATAACACATTGTTCCAGTAGATTGAACAATGAAATTTGGCAAAAGTAGTGACACATTATTATATACTCTAATTGTTGATATATATTTAAAACATTCTCAGTGTGATCATCATGATATTAAAATCTTCATCGTATGCCTATAATATAGGCATACAATGTAAAATACAATTTCACAAAATAATGGTTTGACGACCATATAGAGTATATTATACACTATATGGTCGTCAAACCGTTATTTGTGGTACAGAAAACCTATATCTTTATTTAAAATAATCATGAAATGGTAAAATTAGAAAAGGAAAATGCAGCCTCATATTGTATTTCCAATCAGTAAATTATGTATTAATTCTACATTAAATTAAATGATTTATTTAATATATATTTGATTATTTGTTATGTGTTTCCACTCATTGCATGTCTGAAATGTCCATATCCAACAGGGTACACAAATGCCATTGCTGGTGAAATAAAACAATGACATTAGCTCATCAAAAGATATGGTTTGCATCAGTATGGATTGTGTTGTGTATCGAGGCATTTAATTTAGTTTTCAACTAATCAAATGGTCGATGGCACGTTTGTGGATTTTATCAGTAGTGAATTTAGTATCAAGGCATTTTATTCGTTGTATTTAATATTTTCTAGGGTTGACGTTGATACATTCTATGACATACTAAAATGTGCATCCTGTGGTGGTGAATGGTTGAATGAAAAAAAATTCAAGGAACATGTTGCCATATGTAACCGCAGTCGAATGGTGGTTAACAAAGAAGTACTAGTATTAAATGCGAATGACTTTTAAGAACTTTATGGTGAAATTCTCTATTGAACTCTCTCTCACATGAACACGAAACACAACAAAATAAAGTTGTTCAAATGTGGTAAATGTAAGATGACATTCGGAGAGAAATCGGTATTTGATATTCACATATAGAAATACACCAGAACAAATATCCTCTTCAGACGTGCATTTAATAGGTTGCGATGTAATATGGTAGACCTATGGTAGTACTCCCAAATAAACACTGAAGAAAGACATAACGTTGTATGTTTTGCATGGCGAAATCAAATGTTGATATAAAGTTTGCGGTACACCACGTATATATAGTTGAGTTTCTCGACATTTCGATCAATATACTTTGATAGTTCTTACTCCTGAGGACGATCAAAGTATATTGATCGAAACGTCGAGAAACTCAACATTCTTTTCATATATATAAGTACAAGTACAGTAAAAATGTAAAATATTTACTTTCTGTCTCAGTTGTATTTATTGAATTTGTTATTCAGAAGTTTTGTAACGTTGTTACAAAACATCTCAAATTATGTGCAAGTCTATCCAATTCGTTGAGTGGTGCTGCAACACGTATACTATTGATTGTAAGTGTGCGCACATATTGAACCAAGCAAATAGTTAGCCATCCTCACAAATTGTATCATCGAAGTGAAGCAATGGATGTCTAGTAACATGTTATGTCTTATTGATGACAACTGAATTTCTTATTGCGGCGTCCGTCACTATATGCAAAGGCTGATAAATGTCTCTCTTCAAATGGGCAATATAACCGTAAAACAGTGTAAATCTATCAAGGTTCTTGGGGTATTTTTTGATAGGGTTTAACTCAATTTTCATTAACTAACCAAAAATATCGTTGACAGCCATCGGGTGTGGCTTGTATATCAATCATTTTACTCGTTGTATTTGATATTTTCTAGGGATGACATTGGAAATGCAGATTACACGTTCAATTGTGCATCCTGTGGTGGTGAATGGCTTAATAGAAAGAAATACAAAAAGCATGTTGCCATATGTAACCGCAGTCGAATGGTGAAACACGTAGTTGAAGCTGATTGCGCCATAAATGCAAATGTAGTTACCTATGATGTTCGTGATGATGGTAGGTTGGTTGAAAAGAATCAAAGAAAAACTATTCAACTTCTAGGATTGAGTAGAAAAGAAACAATTATAGAAAAAAAGTCACACCAAGCTAAAGACGCTACACAGAAAAGTTACAAAGCAAAAATATGTAATGAGCATCTCCCTAGTACCTCTAAAAGTTATATTGATAGTGTTGGGCATGATGCTAACACGGGAAGGAACCCTTCCTTGTTCAATTGCGAAAAATGTCGGAAAACGTTTGCCACCGAGAATTCATTGATTGGTCATATTTGCCAAAGTATTAAAACTAAACTTTCTCTTAAACCAGACAAGACACGCATGCACATAGATACGACACCTAAAGATTATAAGCGTGTTATAAGTGTTATAGATGCGATGAAATTTTTCGAAAATAAATCACTGTTAAATATCCATATGAAAACACACAGAGATGCAGTGCCGGAAAAAAACGAGTTAATTTGTTCACTATGTGAAGAAGTCTTTCTGAATAGAGTCATTTTTAAAAAGCACATGAACTCTGTTCACAAAGAAGTGGAGTGCAATGTTTGCCAGAAAGTCTTAAGTAATGCAGAAAAACTGAAGAGACACATGAAATTCATGCATGACGAAACGAAGCCTTTTCAATGTGATTGGCCTGTGTGCAGAAGGAATTTCGAAAACAAATCCAAGTTAGATAATCATATTATGATACGCCACAAGAGCGTTGCAGTACCAGTTAAAGAAAGAATAGACGGGAGAAATCGCAAGGGCAAATTTGCAGCTAAAAAAGGAACAAAAATACGTTGTTCTCTATGTAGAAATATGTATTGTTTGACTGAAGAAACTTTTCAAAGACACATGCGTAGTTTTCACGGTAAACTCTTAAAGACTTGTGATGTTTGTGGAGAAACTTTCAGATGGGCTATCTTTGAAGATCACATGGAAATGAAACACAACGGAATAAAGATTTTCAAATGTGATATATGTAAGATGACCTTTGCCGAGAAATCGATGTTTGATATTCACGTCAAAATACACAGAAGAAAATATCCACTTCAGACGTGCACAGCATTTCGATCGTTTCCGATGTAATGTGTGGTCTGTAAGCCTTTTCATAAATATAACATTGCTTCTGATTGCTATTATTATTCGCTCTAAATCTGGTATTGTATGTAACATACTGATAAGGAAACCCCTCCTACCAGCGGACTATGATCTCGCCCTTAAATGTTATTTGCAGTAGGTTAAGGAAATGTTTGCATTGTATTGTATATTTTTGATTAAAAAATGCCCCAAGTCTGTATTGCCTTTTTTTATTTTATTCCACCAGTCGGCGTTTCCATTTTTGTATGGAAACGTATGAAACGCCAAAATATTTATCACTTTGCTAATACAATGCGGTCTAGACTATTAAATCTTTGACCATCTCAAATTATGTGTAAGTCTATCCAATTCGTTGAGTGGTGCTGCAACACGTATACTATTGATTGTAAGTGTGCGCACATATTGAACCAAGCAAATAGTTAGCCATCCTCACAAATTGTATCATCGAAGTGAGGCAATGGATGTCTAGTAACATGTTATGTCTTATTGATGACAACTGAATTTCTTATTGCGGTGTACCGTCACTATGCAAAGGCTGATAAATGTCTCTTTTCAAATTTGCAATACTGTAGAAATAACCGTAAAACAGTGTAAATCTATCAAGGTTCTTGGGGTAGTTTTTGATGGGGTTTAACTCAATTTTCATTAACTAACCAAAAATATCGTTGACAGCCATCGGGTGTGGCTTGTATATCAATCATTTTACTCGTTGTATTTGATATTTTCTAGGGATGACGTTGGAAATGCAGACTACACGTTCAATTGTGCATCCTGTGGTGGTGAATGGCTTAATAGAAAGAAATACAAAAAGCATGTTGCCATATGTAACCGCAGTCGAATGGTGAAACACGTAGTTGAAGCTGATTGCGCCATAAATGCAAATGTAGTTACCTATGATGTTCGTCATGATGGTAGGTTGGTTGAAAAGAATCAAAGAAAAACTATTCAACTTCTAGGATTGAGTAGAAAAGAAACAATTATAGAAAAAAAGTCACACCAAGCTAAAGACGCTACACAGAAAAGTTACAAAGCAAAAATATGTAATGAGCATCTCCCTAGTACCTCTAAAAGTTATGTTGATAGTGTTGGGCATGATGCTGACACGGGAAGGAACCCTTCCTTGTTCAATTGCGAAAAATGTCGGAAAACGTTTGCCACCGAGAATTCATTGATTGGTCACACTTGCCAAAGTATTAAAACTAAACTTTCTCTTAAACCTTGTCGTTTTTGTACTTCTGCTGGATTTACAAATAATATAGAACTGCATGACCATATTAGAAAGTATCACCCGAAACGGATATTGACCTGTACAATATGTAAGCCTGTTTCAGTTTTCTACCAGCCCGTTCTCTATAAATACCACTTAGAAATGCATGCCAATAAAGATGCAGGAATTTCCTTTGAGTGCGTCGTGTGCAAAAAGTTATTCAGAACAGAAGTTCAGGTAAAATGTCATCAAAATGATGTTCATAAAATGGACAATTTGCCTTTCAAGTGCAAAAAATGTGGACATTCATTTCGAATGTTATCAGATCTTGATCATCATCTTGTTACTCATTCTCAATCTGCAAAGAAGAAAAGAAGGGGCTATAAATTTCGCAAAGATCCTAAAACTTGTGACATTTGTGGTAAAACTTGCCTAAGTGCTGGATGTCTTAAAACGCATATGACACGCATGCACATAGATACGACACCTAAAGATTATAAGCGTAAGCTAAGATGTTATAGATGCGATGAAATTTTCGAAAATAAATCACTGTTAGATATCCATATGAAAACACACAGAGATGCAGTGCCGGAAAAAAACGAGTTAATTTGTTTACTATGTGAAGAAGTCTTTCTGAATAGAGTCATTTTTAAAAAGCACATGAACTCTGTTCACAAAGAAGTGGAGTGCAATGTTTGCCAGAAAGTCTTAAGTAATGCAGAAAAACTGAAAAGACACATGAAATTCATGCATGACGAAACGAAGCCTTTTCAATGTGATTGGCCTGTGTGCAGAAGGAATTTCGAAAACAAATCCAAGTTAGATAATCATATTATGATACGCCACAAGAGCGTTGCAGTACCAGTTAAAGAAAGAATAGACGGGAGAAATCGCAAGGGCAAATTTGCAGCTAAAAAAGGAACAAAAATACGTTGTTCTATATGTAGAAATAAGTATTGTTTGACTGAAGAAACTTTTCAAGGACACATGCGTAGTTTTCACGGTAAACCCTTATTAAAGACTTGTGATGTTTGTGGAGAAACTTTCAGATGGGCTATCTTTGAAGATCACATGAAAATGGAACACAACGGAATAAAGATTTTCAAATGTGATATATGTAAGATGACCTTTGCCGAGAAATCGATGTTTGATATTCACGTCAAAATACACAGAAGAAAATATCCACTTCAGACGTGCACAGCATTTCGATCGTTTCCGATGTAATGTGTGGTCTGTAAGCCTTTTCATAAATATGACATTGCTTCTGATTGCTATTATTATTCGCTCTAAATCTGGTATTGTATGTAACATACTGATAAGGAAACCCCTCCTACCAGCGGACTATGATCTCGCCCTTAAATGTTATTTGCAGTAGGTTAAGGAAATGTTTGCATTGTATTGTATATTTTTGATTAAACTTGCCCCAAGTCTGTATTGCCTTTTTTTATTTTATTCCACCAGTCGGCGTTTCCATTTTTGTATGGAAACGTATGAAACGCCAAAATATTTATCACTTTGCTAATACAATGCGGTCTAGACTATTAAATCTTTGATATTTGTTTGAAAATGGGTAGATTATCTGTAGATTCTTTCTTTTATTTAAATTTGAAGTTCTTGCAATAAAGTGGAAACCGCCTCTTGTTGATTATGTTATTTTAAAAGTGAATCATCTGAATTTCTTTTTCTATCTTCCATTAATGTTTCTAAATTTGAGGCTGATAAAGAACTCGAAAAGGTGCTCCCATGACTTTTTGCACGTCTGGCTCGCAGGCTAGTCGAATCAGTTGTAGAATAATGTGTTGATAACTTGATGTATGGTGGACCTATAATAAGAGAAAAAAATGTATTAATGTATTTATTCTTAACAGTTTAATTTACACGCAAAGCGACACGCACCAAGCGTTAAATCATAATAGTCATTTTGACGCGACGAACGTTTCAGTCGATTAAATCCGCTCCTGCATGTAATTCTGAAAGTACTTGCCTTTAGCTTGGACATTGTTATTTTCTTTCTCTTGAGTTCTGAAGTCATAGTTTAGTTTACCCGCATATACTTTATTCGTTCCTAGGTATGGATAAAATATTTTGGATACTAAAGTCTCTAACTGGAAATGTCCTTCGCTATTTGGTTCGCGTACCCCTTGTAGAACAAGAAGCATGTGTTTAAAATCATCGACAATTTCAATAGTAGAATCTTCAAGCAAACCTGTAAAATGAATATTACAATGATTTCAGTATCCAATATGGCATGACAATTGGCTATCTGCACGGTAAACAGTGCGGGTAATTTATTATTTTCTATCGGCACAAATTGACCTGCGCGTGAGTTGGTCGTGGTAAAACCTATATATGTTCTTTTCATGTGACCCCTTCAAGGGGGTGTCTAGTCAATATGGTATATTCAACTTTTAAAATCTGATAAATAATTTGTATATAAAATGTAATTAATTAATTAATTTTTGATTTATATTTGAAGTATACATTTTAACGACGTCAATTCAGCTTTTGTATTATCATTTATTATTTGTTCTGAATAAAAAATACCCGTATGTATTAATGAAAATTGTTTTTTCTGTAGGTTTACCTTTTATTGCTTCATATCTTGCTAAAACCATGTGGTCTCGAAATGCTAATAAGGTTAGCTGTTTGATTGAAAGACCTGGGGACTAATAGAAAATATGTTTGTCAGGTGCGCTCCTAGCTAGATAGTCGATGTATAACCCTCTTGTCGGAGAGGTGGGAACATGAATTTGTCCACAAGAAAATGTCACAGTCTGTCTAACTGTATTACGTTTTTATCCCAACGTCATCATGATGATACCAGTTATCAGTTTATTGATTAGTCGGTAGTTTGATCATCTAGTCAGCTGGTCTGTAAAGCTCTGTCTACACTATCAAACTTTGTGACAAAACAAATGTGATGTGCCCATATATGGACTTGATGATGTCATATCACTACCATATTTGGGCACATCACACTTTTTTTGTCAAACTAGTTTGATAGTGTAGACGGAGCTTTACTCTAGGATGTAGTCACTAGTGGTGGTTTGCTGGTCAGTTGCTCGGTTGGTTGTTCGGTCCGCCAAATGATTAGTTGGTTTATGAATCTTTAGTTAATCGATTGCCTATCGATCAATTAAAAACCTTTAATAATACGTACCCGAACTGGAATGAATATGGCTTGTAGAGTTGGTAGAACTTCCGTATAGAATTTAACCCAAATATCTGCTATAGTGTCGAGCAAGGCATCTTGAATGAAGATAAGATTAGCAGACAAATACATTACAGATTTAATTCTTAGACGGATATTCATATATACATATCAAGCAGAAGGTTCCGGGTTCGAATCTGGGATGGGCTGACTTTTTCTCATTCTCACCGATTTTCTCATCTTATCGTTTCAAATTAATTAATTAAATTTCTGTATATCACCGGGCGGTTTAGAATTCATGTTCGATGCCTAATGTGTTTATATATATACGCTAATCGTATATTTCTTCTGTGATGATACTGTGAATTTCGAATTTGAGACGAATGATATTTGTGTAGCTTAATAATGATAATGATTTAGTCAATGTATGTTACTGCTGTGATAGATAATGCTTACGTCGGAGAGGTTTTACAATTGACGTTATGACGCTCAGATACATGTTATATAAGCCATTATATGCTATGAAAAACTTCGTATTTAAGTGACTTATTATATATTGGGTACTTGTATAATTGTTGATTTTATTGAATGCTACAATGAATTGCTTCAATGTTACATTACACATTTCAATGATTATTATCAGTTTAAAAAAACATTTAAAGACTTTATTTTAAACAATTTTATGAGTGTATGTGAAGCGCCGCTGATTATGAGCTTTTCATAGAAATGGGCTGCACTATATTAATGTTAATGTTCAAAAGCATTCAAGTTGATAATGGGTATGATGATACCATCGATGTTTGTATAACATAATACAGGCTGCATAAAAAATCATCTGCAGTAGTAAGAAATTAGATTGAAATTGTTAGGCCTATAGATTGTTCGTATGCATGTAGTAACATCGATCATTATCTGGTGACTTATAATATAAAATATATATATATATATATAAATCCAAAGGCAAATTACTGAAAAAAATGACAATGCTGTGGGTATCAGTGGCTGGATCTCAATGGAGATACAAATAAAAAAAGCGAAAAGCTAAATCAAAACGATAAAGTAAACAGCCAGAAAAGTTAGCAGAGCTTTCGGGCAACACTAGCCCTTCATCATAAATAATATAAGTTGCTGAGTAAAACTAAAGTTATTGGTGGGCCCCTTTGTAGCTTAAATATGCTTATAGTATGAACTGCGTTGATGAGGATTTACGTATATGAAGAAAAAACAAGTCTAAGTATAACTTAGAGTCGTTTATAGAGGATCATAGGTTATTATCCAGACATATTTGTACGACGTTCTGGTATGTCTGTATATGACTGTCTAAATATTGGATGTTCTATTTTGGAATTATTATTCTGTCATTTGTCACGATGCTACACTGTTTCCTTAATCTTTATGTTTACATTGGAACCCCTGTCATAACGAGCTCGCGTCCGTTTCACGGGTCCCCTTCCTTGCTTAAACCTTGGTTCCCACGAGAGACGCACGACGAGTTGACCAATGCCAATATTCGTCATTAGATTGGTCATATCACTTTCACGTTGTGTGCGCTACTTTCCTGTGTTGCGTCCTCTAGTACTGCTGTTAATGTTTGCATGTCAGAAGTTGTTCTTTTCGAGTAGTAAACGTATGAAACGGCATATGTGCCAAAATATTTTTTACTAATATTAAGTCAAAACTCCGTCGACGACCTAGACTAGCTTTAGACTTACCTCCTTTAGTCAATGACTCGTCTATACGTCCAACAAGAATTGCCATACATTTCTTCAGAAGGTTTTTCTGACAGAAAAAAAAACACACCATAAGTCTTATTTAGGCTATAGTACATAAAACTCACACTTTGTTTGTTTGAATAATAAAAGATTGCTTACTCTGTAATATTCACATATAAATTGTCTTATATCGGAATCAAGCACTACACTGAAAAAATAATATTACGAGAATGTTAACGAAGAAAAAAAATACACAGATCTTAATAAGTGACCATGCAACGGCAAAGTGTAAAACGGGTGTTTTTGTAAGGATATTGTGTCGCGGGGTGCAGGTGCAGCTGTGTAAAACTCTGTCTACACTATCAACATTTATGTGGCAAAATCTTATTTTCCCAATGGACACGATGACATATCACTACCTTATTTGGGCATATCACTACCATATTTGGGCATATCACTACCATATTTGGGCACATCACATATGTTTTGTCAATAGTTTGATAGTGTAGTACAGAGCTTAATTATCAGTATCATCTTTTATTCTTTCTGAATCAGTAGCAGTGCATTACCGGTACCCATGGAGATATTGACGTCATATAGAAAATTTAAAATGTTGTCTCCGTGTTTCAACCCGTACGCTAAAAATAATATTACTGTTCTAGTTTATGCGATTACGTCATAACTGACGTATAGTGTATTATAATAAATACACAACCGAACTGCTGCTACTATTTATAGTTATAGGTATTTTCTGATGATCCTACCGAATTAAACTAATCTGCTCCTCCAACTGCCCTTGTCTCAATGTTTCGCCTTTGAATACTGAAACAACAGCTCTTTGAACACTGAAAGATACAAATAATAATACCATAATGCAGGGTTCCAAAATGTTCCCTATAGGTTTGAAACCTCTGGTATTGCATTGAAATGATTATGTTTACATACAGTTACATATGATTGTGTCATCATCTTTGCATTTTTAAAAAGAAATTATGCTAATATTTTTAGTTGAATTTGTTAGAAATGTTTGAGTAATGTGATCTATAATGTTTGGTATCGTTGCAAAATCTCATCTCCGAGAGAGACAGATACTAAATGAATGACTTAATGTCACATTCTGCTTTCCATATTAAGTTTATAAAACGAGTTCATTTTTTACAGTACTATAATTTTGTGAATACCCCAATTTAAAAGTTGTGAATGTGAAGTTATCACACTAGCAGTTGAATGCACGCGCATGCGTCGTTATCGTTATCAAATTGCGAAAAGCTAAAAACGAACCAATTTTAATGCCGTTACCCTTATTGCCTGTCCTGGGTTCAGATGAAGTATCGACTAAGAAGCGGGCTTTGTTGGTCCATGATGTTCGTGATTTCTATTATATCTAAAGCTCTTTCTACACTGTCAAACTTTATGTGATGCAGCCCATATATGGATGTCATATCACTACCATATTTAAGCATATCACTACCATATTTGGGCACATCACACTTGTTTTGGTCAAACTAGTTTGATAGTGTACAGAGTTTAAAATGTCTTAGGCTACTCCACATAAATCCCTCGGACTAAATACGACTTATTATGCAATCAATGATATCCCTGACAAATTCTATTTCCGTTGTTGGTTGTGATTTTTAATATGAATAATAATGTTTCACATGGTCTTTACCTCTTCTCTCTGTATCAACTATCCAATAAGACCATCATTACAATGTAAATAAGCTCACTGTGTAGTAATCGAATCGAATTGACTTTTTACTTCATGATCAGATTTCATTTAAGAATAGATACCTAATTAATGTCCATAAGTTCATTAGATATAATACATGCCAACGAGCCTTTTTCAACACGAGTTGATACTAACTAGGCTGCAATTATGCATGTTTAATAATTAAGCACTAGCTGTATGACCTGAATTTTATGTAACTTATGTGTTGTTATGTTCCATGTTACAGTGTCACATATCGTCCCAACTGTATCATAGGAGTCAATTATCTGATTTGTGTGTAACTTATGGAAGTTCCATGTTACGGAGTCACATGTCGTCACAAGTCGTCACAAGTTACAACTGTATCATAGGAGTTATTCTAAAGGTTGGCTTGAAAGATAATATCATTAGTAGGCCCTACCTTTTTTCTCCTGAATAACACTTTCAATGATCTGATTTTTATGTAACTTATGGAAGTTCCATGTTACAGAGTCACATGTCGTCACAAGTTACAACTGTATCATAGGAGTTATTCTAAAGGTTGGTTTGATCATTAGTAGGCCCTATCTTTTTTTCTCCTGAATAACAAACACTTTCTAAGCTACAGTATATACTGCAAGTCCATGGGCTCGAAAACAACATCATGGTCGAGACGTCAAGAGCTTGTAATATAATACCATTCGTTTGATTGTATTTACTATTTAACATAATATATTGTGTACACCTGCATGCACACAGTATTGAGTACGTATTAATATCTAATTATATGTTGTATAATAGGATATAACAGCCGATCCAGTG
The DNA here is from genome assembly GCF_963402885.1 of Antedon bifida. Lineage (NCBI taxonomy): Eukaryota > Metazoa > Echinodermata > Crinoidea > Comatulida > Antedonidae > Antedon > Antedon bifida. The sequence goes on along the minus strand of NC_136226.1, from coordinate 7,979,725 downwards.
TCCGTCCGTATGCTGATGCTTATCAAGGTTGGCACACCTCGACAAATCTTATCAGAGGTGTAAATCAAGAGAGTGTAAAGTCCATAAGTGTTTTGAAGAACAATTATAACAATACTAAAACCATAGGGCATTACCAATTGTTTAAACATAAATAAAAAGAAAATCTAAGTGTTACCTATAAGACGTACCTATCCCATTCATGATTAAATCCTAGTCCTAGCAACTGTTGTGTCTTTGTCGTCGCAAACTCAGACTGCTGCAGAATGGGCATCGCCGAATTTCGCCGCCCTGGATTGTGCCCCCCTCCGTGTTTCGGAGACCGGAACAAATTAATGCTCAAGTCACTAAATGAACTTCCAGAATTTCGTCGCATTTTTTGATGGAATAACAATACGTTGTTATAAATATGAATATGATACTTTTCTTCTGTTACCTCGATTACAGCGATGATCTTTATTTTAATAAAGATGTCTTTATTACATGTCAGTAGATGATAATACTGGAAAGTAGGGCCAACCTGCAATCAATCAATACGACAGGTAGCACCTTAATTAAAAGGCTGCAGCTGTAAGTGAATCGCTTAACTCGAGCGTGTATCGCCGGTGTGATGACGGCGAGAACTTACCGATCACGTGTGCTCTTATCTGGTCGATGAATTGAAAATGAACATTGCACTGATGTAACGTCGGATCTATTGCCGAAATCCTATCGGTTTTGATTACGGTAGTAAATTCATTTTTTTAAAATTACGGAATGCAATGATAAACCATCGAGTCATTAGTCCTAAATGTTACAGGTATCACAAACATTATCAGTGATGGCCTAATTTATAACTAAAAATGTAAATACAGAATTGAAACTACAATTATTTGATATATTACAGTATAACATTATGTAGCCTAAAATTCTCACTAACTTGAATACTCGTAAACAGGGTTCATTTTCATGGCTAAATAATGTTATTTCAATTTGTTCAGCTTAATTGAAGTAGTGGGTGTCAGAAAGTTGGAGGAGCTAAAGGTGGAGGGCCTAGTACGGTATTACTGTAGTTAGCATGTACCTGATCCTGGGTAGCCTATCTATTACAAACTGTACATCATTCATACATAGTAAGTCCATATTATTTCTAGACTTGCATACATTATTGTCTATAAGATAATAAGATAGATATTACAATGTCAAATAGATAATACCATACTATAACATATGGCGAATTATTTCACATACTGTTGTAATCATTTTGTTCGATTTGAATCTTCAATTGGTAGAATGAATTTTCTCGGAGTGTATGTTAGGAATGTTAATTTTGCAATCCGTAGTCTAATCACGGATTTGAGCAGTACAATATACCGTATATATTTATACCGTTGCATTATCGTTAGGCTATTGTCAAAAAATTAATCATAATTATGGATATTTTATGGATTTACAAAATGCTATTTTTACATATGGATACTTTATGAATAGGTAAATGACGTCATTCACATAATATCATTTTTATCTCAAGATGGCGTAATAATCAATGCTTGTATTTTCTATAAATATATTTAACGTAGGTCATTTGGACTGTGGTAAGGCTTAGTTCCCACTAGCGACGCAACGCAAGGACGTAACGAAACGTAAGTGATTTGACCAATCACAACCGATGGTTGTTCAGTGGCTTGTCATTGGTCAACTCGCTTGCCTTGCGCGTACGTTCTTGCGTTGCGTCTCTAGTGGGAACCACGCTTAATACTGTAGAAAATTGATTCAACCTATAGCAATTAAGAAAAGTAACAAAGCAATGATAATATATGATATCAATTATACTGATAAATAGTGATAATTAAAGAGAAATGGTAATAATTATTCTGTTAGGATCATTTAAAGGTGTGAACTCAAAATGACACAGGGACTTACATCCGACATTTCAAAGCGTTGGATCAGTTGAATTTATAAACAATTTAATGTGGGAAAATTAGTGATGTGGTCTGTAATACATTAGGCAGGACTTTTCTTTAGTTGGAAATAACATGGTTACTTTGATAAAATTATTTCATGAGAAGAATTACAACAGTTATATCGCCCTCTCTTTACTACAGTCATACGATTCAAATTTGTTCAACAATTCAAAATAACTAGATTTGAACTCGTCACCTTGACGAGTTAGTTATCCGCACAGCAAACGCCACGTACACGTACGTTAAAAAAATAAATATAGCTATTTTAAATATAAAACCTTATTTAAAAACAAACATTTGTAATTTAATTTTAGGGTGCAAAGTGTTAACACCATGATCCTTGAGTTTGCTTGATGCAGAAACATCTCAATCCATATTAATATGTCAATAGTTACGTCACAGTTGTTATTGTTATTGTTAACAAAAAGTTATATCGCTTCACATTGTACCAAATAAAAAAAGTGACTTTACAGTTAAGTTATATTCTATATATTATTATTACCTGCTGTATTATTATTGTTGCCCTAACCCCCTCTACGTTCCCGAAACTGTTTTAACGTAGACTTATTACGCAACAACCGGTTGTATTATTACTCTAGGGTGTGTAAAATACAAGCTGTAGTATAGTCATCAGCTTGAAATGTTTCTTTTGCAAGTAATCATGAATAATGCATGAGCCCAATAATATTTTCTATAATTATTATTTATTTAATCAATGTTTAGTGTTTTAATTATTTTAATGTTGTCAATTTAGTAATAGTAATGTAGAGCATTGACACATTTACAGATTAGTCTGCATTCACACCAAACTGAAACAAAATTCGGAGAACATTTATTTATTTTTTAAATTTTATTTAGGTATAAAACACATATACAAAACAGCAGCCATTGGCTGATAACGTTTGTTTACAATCAATATACAAATTTAAAGTAATAGATTCATCATTGATTGATCTAAAGCTCTGTCTACACTATCAAACAAAAAAAATGTGATGTGCCCATAATATGGACACGATGACATCATATCACATCATACTTTTTCTTCAAACTAGTTTGATAGTGTAGACAGAGCTTAAAGCTCAGGTACAGGCTTGAATTTTAAATATAATATCTGGTTAATTGTATATAAATCAAATATTTGTAACAGAAATCAAGACGAAAAAACATGAATTTCCCTTAATATGGTCAAATACAAAATTTGGCAAAATTCTGCCATAAAAACCAGGAAGCCTTTTTTTCAGTAGTTAGGTAGTTTAACCTAATGTAATAACATGTCTGGTGACTCCCTAGAAGGTGAAAAAAGATGGTGGATATACGGTGGATAATTTTTGCTATAGCATGAAAATAAAAATCTGAAGTTGAATAAAAATACCAGAAATGTAAAATTCAAGTTATATTACATATATTTAGTCATCTGTTAACATTTTTTACCACACCGTTTATTTTTCATAGCTTTTTAAAATTCCTCTCTATTTACAACATTTGTGTACAAAAGAATAGAGATTTTACTGTGTAATTTGAACTATCCCCCCACTGATAAGAAAGTGCTTATTTTCAACAAGCTTGTGTAACACAAATAAAAAGCCTAATAATTATGAAACATAGGGGAAACTATAGATCGATAATTATTGGAATGTATGATCAATAGAAATTTTTTGCCCGCACCTGGCCTTTAAGGGTTACTTTTTGCCACGCCGAATCAACTTTTAATTCCGTGTAAATCTAAGTAAACGAAATTATATACAATATATAAACAATCTCCACCAAACCAAATAGAACATAACATGTATTGTATTTTAAAGAGAATTAAAACATTGATTTTCAAATTTTTTCAGCACTAATGCATTTTGCAATTCTTATGATACTAAGGGAGTTGTAAATATGTCTTGTCACACAATCTTTAGATAAATCATTGTGATTCGTAAGCCTCCATTGTACCTTACTCACATGGTTGCTTATGTTACGTACTGTGTAAAAGATGATATTAGAGTTGTACGCAACATGCGATACGATATAAACCCCTTAAATTGATACCGTATTTAAATTTCATAGTAAATTTCTATAGTTATTTTGTCCTACTTTATTTTAGGTGAGAGAGGCACTTGCTTGCTGCGGCGTCCCTTTTCCACTTATATAATTCTTGTCTTGCATTATATTAATATGTTCATTATCGGTTGTATATTTATAATGTTAGTATGTATTTTTCTCTATTAGGCCTATTTGTGGAAATAAATATATTTATTAATTATATATTTTATTGTAACTGACTTTAGCAGTTTCTAACGACTTTTTTATGACGTGCCATGAAATTGTACCCCCGCGCAGTTTTTTGTACCAATAATGAATTATAAAATATGTTTTTTTGTTGAGTTTTGTTTCATCTGTTTTGAAAATTAGTGGTTTGTAGACCTAGGTGATTAGGAATCTGTTGATGATGTTTGACGAATTTTGAAAGTTGTTTTCGGTTATCAAATTTATAATTGAACAAGAATTTCGTTTGTAATTATCTAATTTGTCGTAATTAGCCAACGTGAATCCGAACTCGATTGTTATAAACGGTAGTAATTGACAAGTTGCAACAAAGCGCACTTGTTGGTCAACGGTTGACGTTCCATGGGTTGTCATACCGCGTGGTCACCAAGCTAACGCACCCATGCACCTTTGTAAATAAAAAAGGCGGGTGAAATTCGCGCAGAATATTGTCTCCTATCGTGTATTTGCCCTTTACCCTATCATTAAAAATGGCATTACAAAAATCGAGCCACACATAAGCAAAAACACACCGCATGGCGAGCCTAATAATAGCATCGTTGACGCTGACTATCGAGTTCTCTAGCATAGAGGGGTTGTACACTGACGCAGGTAGACGCCTAATGACCTTAATTGACTGGCCAAATATCGGCGGCTTTGAACACCACCTCCCTGGTTATGATTGAGTTTTGGCAACGATCTCCAACAACGAGTCGCGTGCGACACTCCGTACTCGACGCTATCGTTCCGTAATTAGTAATCATAGTCCGCGCGTAGAATTTCAGTCGAATCATTTTCAGTAAGCTGTAATTGGATATGTTCGTAAATGTTGTGATTTTCAAGATAATTTTTCCTTGCATGCCTTTGCACTTTCTACTGTGCACGCAGTCGTAGTAACGCCAGGGGCTCCCCGGCTTCAAAAATAGTCTTGTGACCTTGGCGGACCTAAATCTAAGCTAAAGAAACGGATATGGTGTTTGGTTTCATTCAGTTAGTTAGGTAGTATAACGAATTTGAAAGTCAAGGTCAAGGTGGTTATGAAGTATATATAATAAGAAATATAATACACAATTGAATATTGATATGAGAAAAGTTGACAGCAACACGAGAACTAGTGTTTCAATCAAACTGATCCAACCTCAAATTTTCTATTTAGTTTGACGGTAGTCACGGCCTAGTTTCCGCGACCAGTGTTGTCATCGCGGATGCTTCACGTCTTCTTTTCCAGCGGGTTGTCGTGCTGCACTAAGGCCCACAGACTTCGCACTTGATTCGCTTTACCGGTGAGCAAACACTGTATTGAATTTGTCGAATTATCAACGAGCTACCCACCGAGGTATCTCTGCCAACGCAATCCTGTCCTGTGTATGATTAAATTACAACGTAATTTCGTAATTATTATCGCATGTTTCGGGATTGAGAGAGGCAAACTGGCCTAGGTATAAGGTTGCTATCTACCGACCGAGTGCTTCAGCGGGAAATGTCGGCTTCCAACGGATTCACTGTTTCTTTGACGTAAAAATCAAGCCAAAGATTCCTCTAGATAATGTAGAAATATTTAAACTAACAAGCTGATGAATGTGGAAGAGACAATCTTCAAACAAAGACTTATCTTACGTAAATAAAGATACCTATAAGAAAACGTATAGAATTTTATGCCAGATGTTACACAAAATGGCCTAATTTTCGAATAGAGTCACAAACATACTGTAAATTCAATACTCAGTCATGGAACCACTCGGATTTTCAAATGAGTCGAATATTTGAAAGTTTTAATATTCCACATTAAATCATGGAGGAATTATTTAAGTATAATCTATAATCTATTTCATCCATGATATACATTAATAGTATATTAGTATTGTAGGCCTGAACATTGAGTAATGTTCGTCGACGATCGTTCTATGTAAACAGTACGGTAGTTATTCGAAACATAGGCATGCTAATCATCTTATGCATACTGTTTATTCAATTTGATTGATATAATAGCCTGATATATAGACATTTTCTATATTAATATTTCTTTTTGAAAATATTTATTTATTTGTTTCAATAAAAATCTGTATTTATTCATACAGCGTACAAGATAAACACTCGTACAACAGAAGGTGTTCTTCCACGAGTTCATGAAAATGTTCCTATTTATTAGACTATAAAAACAATTAAAATTTTAAGAATAGCATAATATTTCGTTCGTGTAAACATAGATCCAACCATTTGTTTATAATTAAGCCTAGTTTAATTAATATTCCATTAATTAATAAATCACTCGTGGTATGTAGGCCTAAACTGGTATATGGTTGGTGTTTAGTAACATTAATTTCTTTCAATATATATTGAAATGTTTTACATCTAAAGAATTATTGAATTGAAATATATTTATGTTCACATCCAGGCAATGTACCATTACATCGGTATACGGTACGCTCCTAATTAAACTTTTAGTTTCACAAACCAAGAACAAATATTCTTAACCCAATAACTATAACTCATATAAAGTTTATAATAACTAGGGCGCGTATGGTACAGTATGTCAGGCAGCCATCTTGTTACATATTTGAAACATATTCTCAGCAGGTATTATGTCACCAAGCGATCTTATAAACAACGCTCAATGGTGTTGCATTTTAAAATTAGGATTAATAATTAACTACGAATAGTAGTAGTTAAATTAAAAATACTTGGTTTTGATATTTAAAAAAAAATGAATATACATCTATACTGTAAAAGATTGAAATATTACATATATTATCTACCTTTTTTCGTTAATTGTTATTCTGTCGTTGGTTTAACTGTAAAGCTGTTTATCACTATCACATTTTATGTGACAAAAAAATGTGATGTGCCCATATATGGACATGATGACGTCATATTACTACCATATTTGGGCATATCATTACCAACATATTTGGGCACATCATACTTTTATTGTCAAACTAGTTTGATAGTGTAGACAGAGCTTAACTTGAAGATATCATTGCAATAGACCAATATGGATATGTTCGGTTTAAAAATACATTTCATTTCAATTTAATAGCGGTACTGTACCGTAAACTTTATGTGTGAAATTCAAAATTCAGTACAGCCTAATGCATTGCTTGTCATACATCAATTTCAACACAATGAATTTTACATCATAATTTAATTATACATATTTATTATCATATACTCGCAATATTTAAACTCGAAATTGCAGAGTCACGGAACAATTGGCCAAAACTCATCGAATGAGATACTTTTGCCAAATTTGTCAACCTTGAATTAAGGTAGTCTAAGGAAAGCGCCCTGTCCTATTATTACATACCTAAAAGCTGTCAAAACCTACTAAGCTAAGTTATACAGTGCATATATTAGGGCATTATTCAAAAAGGAAGTTTTCCATTGAAATTTTGCTGAGCCTCCAGGCACAGAGATACCTCAGATTTGCTGCCAGATCACATATCCAATTTCAATTCATTAAAAATGTGGTGTTGCCTCGCACGCACCGCCAGATTCAATATATTTAAAAATGTTATCGAGGATGGCTTTTATTTTTTTAATCGATGTTTTAATTGTCCTTAAATTGTTCCATTCTTTGGAGTATATAGGCTTAAGGTGTGGTTGAACCACTAAAATTGTACGAAGAAGGAATGGACTTTCCTTGAAACCACGTCTTGTTTGTACACAATTATCATCGTTATCATAATCGTAATCATCATATCATCATTCTCATCACCACCGCATTTAATTTTTCTCACAATAAAATACAGAATGTAGAAAGATTACACCGCTATAAAGGTACGCCACACATTAGGCCTATAAATTAGACCTACATAACTAGTAGTAGTAACATTTATTTGTGACAAAAAAAAGTGATGTCCCCATATATGGACATGATGATGTCATATCACTACCATATTTGGGCATACCACTACCATATTTGGGCACATCACTTTAAAAGTGTAGACAGAGCTTAACTTGAAGATAATGTTTTTTTCTAAACTATTTTGTTTATCATCTTATTGTTGTCTCTTACGTTGTTAAGCGTACAGTTGTTAATACTGTATAATCATTATAACCATTATCACCATTGTCATTCTTTTTCATCTCCATCAATTATTATTATCATTAAACATTTGTCAGAAGTGATCACCCACTGACTTGAGTGCTGCATTTTCTAATGTCATCTAATAATGTCTATACATGTCACGTGATGCTTTCAGTAATATCTGATAAGTAGACTCATGACGACATTCTATAATTTTAAATGTAACATCACGTGACCCATGTAAGACGGTACATTTTTCCTCTTTAGAAATTAGACCTTCATTTTGCTGTTAATCTAGTGAAATTGTGCCTCATAATTTTCACTCTGGGACTCATTTAAGCACTGTTATCATTTTGATTGTTGTAGTGATAACATTTAGCCGTTTTAATATTGGAATTGGTCTTTTTCGTATCTACAGATTCAAACACATTATGTTTGAAAGTGTATCCAGGGATGATGTTTGCGGCTTTTCTTTATTTTATTGTTCTTTAGAATGCCAACATTTGTGGTAAACATAAATTGTATAGAAACCACCTATTTCGTTGTAAAATCGTTTGGAATTGGAATTAACGTTCTCTTTTAAACTTTCTCTCTCAAGTTTTTCTTTATTATCATAAATTAAAACAACGTTGATGAAAAATTAATACATTATAATAATATATTTTTCAATGAATTGAAACAATTGCAGTAAAAACACAAATCAAATAATCAAGATGAATACCCCGAAACATAGATTTCAATAATTATTATTTCAATAATAATTATTATTTTCAATAATTTAACACATTCTAGCGAAGATGTGTGTCGTTTTCATTAAGCAGCGCCCTCTTGGATTTATAAATATATAAACTTTTTTTACTCTACTGACCAATAATCAAAAAGAGTACCACTGATGTACTGTGAACTTACTTTTAATTATTTATTTTTAATGAACTTATTATGAGGTTATAAAGGTCATATTTAACAAAGCTTATGTGTTATATACAGTAGGCCTATGTTAAATAGAGGAGCTCCGTATATTGTAGTGTCAACAAAGATTGACCCTCGTTCAATTCAGGGGAAATGTGCTAAAGGAGGGTTCTACAATCAAAGTTTCTGATTATCATTATTATTATTAGTGAACGAATGATTAATTAATTCACTAACGATAGTGATGCGGTTAAAAATGACAGTGGTTTTACTTATGGTTACACCCTGGTTGTGCTGCAATAGATACCTCCATGGTCGGTGCATTGCGTTTAATTGTGTTGATAACGTGGATACACAGTCAGATGTTGTTGAAGGATTACCCGAGACAGACTCCATCTAATTGATATTTAATGTTCTTACTTATGTAAACAATAAATCAACATATAAATCTAATGAAAATACTTTTAATTAATGATTTCCATTCAACAAACTTTAATGCGGCTATCAAACAGATACCTGTACGAAGCTTGTCTTTCACCTTGCAGTAATCAAAATAGCTTTGCACCCGAGGTTTCTCGCCCTCTGGGGAAACATGGATATAGCAAAACAAACTTTTATTTTATTTGTAATCAAGCGCTAAAAAACAAACAATCGAAGCAAAATATTTGCCCTGAGGGGATAATCTAAATCCCAGGTATCAAAAATTGCTAACTACTTCCTTTCTAGCATCTGTAGTTTCGTTTAAGGTTAAGTCTTCATTGGCCATTTTACTGTGTTTTCTTTGGATACAATATATCACAAACTTCACCTGAGCCAACACCATGGTGCCTGTGGCAAAATATTGGCATTTCCTCCGCGGACGCTGACGTCTTGCCAATGGGATAGCATCGGCCTACGATGCAAGATGCAAACTAAAAATACTTGTAAATTTAGGTTTAAGAAATAAAATACTTATTATTTATACCTTAAATATTGTAACAAACATTATTTTAAATTGTGTTCTCTTAAAAAGAAAACCTAGTGAAAAAAAATCACTGAGTGTAGGACTATATTGTAAAATAATGCTTTTTAAAATAAATAAATTACCCTATAGAATGAAGTTAGATAACACTATTCGACTGGTCACTCGCAAACACAGTGATACTCCCACAGCTCGAATACTTATCTGCTCAAAATAGCCAAATCGAATGTTCCTTATATTAATTCCGAGCTATTTTTAAATTACCGTTAAAAGTGAAAAATAATAAAAAGTAAGAAATGAAACTAGCTTGTTTTGTTCTTTAGGTTGCCAATGTTCCGTCGTCTTTTAGATATAACACCCAATTAACAACACATTTTTTAAAAAGTGAAAAGGTAAAACATTTCTCTAAAGTTTCTTGGAATTTAAAATAAACAGAAGATTATGTTCTAATTTCTCTTGGGAAAGTTGTTAATAAACTTCATCAACTTTCTTACAGAAGTGTCTTTCAGTTTGAACAGTATAAACCAAGAGGGACTTCAGTAATAATATTAATAGGTCAAGGGTCATTATTCACATCTGAGCGATCACTTATACCTAGTGTCGCTAACCTAAACGGATAAAAAACAAATAATAAATAAATTATAACATTCCAGCCTTCATTGAAAAATATAAGCATCCAATGTCGATTAGCAATAAATTATCTCTCTCAACCTTAAACCACTATTATTACATAACCATGTGAGTATATAGACCTATGCCAGGCCTGACATAATTCAGTTAGGCCTATATTGATATTCTCTATTATAAACATAACTGTTATCTATAGTCCATAATTATTATAAGGCAACATATTGTTGCCAAAACAGCTTCTGTTTCATGTTGTTGTCAATAATGTTTTGTTTAAGGGTTAAGGCCTTATTCACTGACGATATATATATTTTTAAAATACATACAGGTAATGAATTGCCGCATTGAATTGAATCCACTGTTAGGCCTATGTAATTTGTTATTAATCAACATAAACTAAAAATGGTGCATTACCCTTGTGTGGCGTTAATTTCGAAAATGTTTAGTTTCACAGTATTATAAACCGAATTTTTCTGAAAAATTCACCATATTAGACGAAGATTTACACTTTATAAATACTTGATGATATATTATTAAGTCGCTCTTCTATCATCTATTCCTTTAGGCTCTTTTCAGCGCGGTTTAATAACTTAAATTGCTTTACATTATGTCAGAGCTTGGTCAGAGGAAGTAGGCTAAAAGTACACGAGACTTTATTTTCCGTGTAAACAGATCTAATGATCTTCTTCACACTTGCTTGTTGCGGTAGATTAATATCAACGTTTAAAACGAACGGGAAAAATAAAATAGTTTAAGAATAGTGTAAGAGCAAGACTGAGTTATTGTACCCTTTTATAACTCTTTTCAATACTCCACAACTTAATGTTATGTAATGTACTAGGCCAAACGATGCGCAGGATTGTTAGCTTTTCCAAATCCTCCCGTAAAAGTGTGGATGGAGGTTCGCGAGTCACGCAGCCTATTAAGGTTTTTTCAACACAGTCTACTACATGTAACTTATTTTAATTTATTTTTTAATTTCCAGCACTAAATTCCCCTATCCGAATACTGTACTGTAATTATTAACATTATCTTATTATTTATGTTATTCTTTTATGTAGGCCTAACTGTAACTTTTTTATCTGCTGGATTAGGAAGAATAATTTATTTCGTTCCAATTCGCGTTTTAAGCTTATGAGGCATCAGTCCACGACCTTGTTAAAACAAACTCACTGTGGTAGGCCTATTTATTCGTTTTAAAGCTTTATTAAAAAATGAAAAAATGATCTGAAATGAACAGGTTTCAGCCTACAGCGTCGTTACAGGTTGGTCCGATCTACAGTTTGATGTAGGCCTAATATCATCGTTTTTATAAACTTCCAAGTGGATCATAAAAGTTGTATTCAACTGACAGTGTTATAAAGTTGCATGAACAGGAAACAAGTCATAATAATATCTTTCTCTATAATATTTATTATCAACTTGGATTCACGGGTCACCTTACTAAACATCATCATTGTATTAAACATATCTCAATTCAATGAATATAAAATAGTTTAGAGCATTATTAATATCAGTTAATACTGATAACTTATTATTAATTATGATGACTTCTTACTGTCGTTAGCCTACTCATTTAAATAATATTCCACAACCATGTACAGGTGGTTAGAGTATATACCTTACGCTACCTCACTACTAAACGGGGTTTCAATGTGGGTTTTAATTTAATCCGCTGCGTTGTTTAACTTCATCATAATTCAAGCTAGCAATGAATGTAACCCTAATATTTACATGAGTAAAATGAATATCTGAACAAAAAATTCTTTAACTACGTAATTTTCAACATGAATACTTTTTACTCATGCAACCTGTCTCATTTAAATAGTAATCTTTCATCTGTACTGTAGTACTATTATTAGTAGTGTTTGTCAATGGACAGTCCATCAGCAAGGGTCTTGATGTAGGACAGGATAGGCTCAATAATATGTGAGTAGATGCACTATGAGATAATAATAATTTGTATATTAATATATTTATGTATCCTAATTATATTTTTCTACTTAATCGAAATACTATCCTCACATTCGTCGGTTCTACTTAAGCTGTCATTGTATGAACTTACGCATTTGTCCATATTTTACTGTAATATAGGCATTTTGTTGTCTGTGTCTAGGATTTTTAATGACAATTTCTGTTTCTCTAAGAAATTTATATTTATAAACGTCCTCCATTTTTAATAGGTTGATGATGCCTTGGTGATGTTAGGCCCACTTCAATAATCCTAATGCGTGATTTTGCATTTCATTTAGTATTTTATTTTCTGTAGGCCTACTCGTAGGCCTACATAATTCAATAGGCCTAAAGTAACCAACTTTCACGTAAACTTATAACACTATTTATATGTCGACTATTAGTATTTATATATATCATACACCAAAGAGCTTTTCATGATACATTTCAAATCGGAAATACTTTACTTAAAAATTACATGTCAAGATTACATGTCAAGCAAGCGTGGGCATTTGTGGATTTTCTTAAATCTTCTCGTGACGCAAGTTTTAAAAATCATAAATTTTCCTTTAAACGCATTGTACTCAAACAGTAATATCTTGCGCATTACGCATATACATACTACTTACTGGATCGAAACTAACTCGAATGTAATATCACATTTATGTTTGAGCATTGGAAAAAAAAATCAGAAGCTGATCCAGTGATATACCATGGGTGTAGTCATTTTTCTTAAATGACAATAACTAATCGAGATTGTAAATCACATTAGAAGTTATTCACTGATTACACCTTCATTATTCTAACTCGACACTAGTTGCAACAGCTTAAAATAATCGTAGTTTTCATGCTATGCTTTTAGTGTCGCAATCCAAAGTACAGAAAATATTGGATTGCTCCCGTGTTGCTCGTTGAAGAAAACCTTTCGGAAGCTTTAAAACTAATATAGTTCCACCACAGCAACATTGACGGCTACGAAATGAGTTTTTCTGGCGCTGTTGAAATCGACGTTTGCATAGTTTCAAGTGTGAATTGTAAAGGTATTACTCCTTAAGTCTCTCTAATTACAGATCCAAGGTCACTCAAGAAACTAGTAGCACTAAACATGTCAGGAGAGGATTTTTAAATATCTCGCTAAGATAAATGATAAAACAACACATGCGTCCATTTTACTGGATTTTTTATTCTCAGAAATTAGAGAGATTTTAGCGAGTTAGCATTAATAATGGTTAAAGTAGGAGCGTTGCTAAAGTAGATGATTTCATAATTGCTTCATATTAGCGATGAAGGAAAGAATTAACGAATCGCGTCGTAAAAAAATTAAACTTTTGCGCAATAACAATTTACAATATTATATTTTAATCGTAAGAATACTATTTTGAAACTTAATGTAATTATTTTAAATTGATTAATTGATTTATATTTTATTATCATTAAGAAAGATAAACGTATACAGGCTAATTTTATGGTAACATTTAGTTCATAGGTTATTTCTGTTGTTAATTGATAAATTTATTTTATTTGAACAATAATAGGCCTAATTTGAATTTCGCATAATAAAATATCTGTTACAAAAAGTTTTGAAAAATCTGCAACTAAAACAAAGGGCCTATAAAACATTGTATATTTTGTAATTTAATTGTAATCCTTTCTTTTTCTAAATAAATAACGAAATATATATTATTGTAACTTTATTGTGAATAATAGGTCCAGGAGTAATTAATAATTGATGTAGTTTAAAACATCTTAACACTACCTAAGAAAAATCAAAGTTAGTAAAGAAATGAATACACAAAATAAGACAAATAAACACAATTAGACAGACAAAATGTTTTTAATATAAATTATAAATATTTTTTTTCACTACTACAAAGCAACTTTTTTTCTACAGAAATATTTATAACAAAAAAGACTTACTTTGTACCGATAAATTAAGACTCTATATTTATTTTTCTCTTCCTCACATAACAACATTTTTTTGCTCCATTTTTGTAATCATATAAATCACATGTTTGTATAGGCCTATGTGTTATAATGTTTTAAAACTTTTAATTTAAAAAAAAGTAGGTCTTTAAGTTTTCTACTAGGCAAATTTACACGCGCGAATTAAAATCGATGGCTAATGCGCATGCGTATTCATTTTTGTGTCTACTTTAGTGACGCGAAAAGATGCGCAACCAATAAGAGTTCAGAATGGAGAAAAGAGAAACAAACTTAATTCTATAGGCTGAAAAATAAGAAAATAAAACAAATTGAGGTATACATTTTTTATAAATAGGAGAATTAGGAATGCTAGATCTTTTAATTCATAATTTCAAACAATGCATCGATAAAGTAGACCTCCATTTTTATATAGGCCTGTATGAAATACATGGACCTACTCAATGGAATTATAGATTATTTTTTAAAGTCTCTTGCAGATTAAATCATTTATTAAATTAAATACATTTCACTTTCTCGTTTGAACTGCGGTTGTGGTGTGTTAACATTTAATAGGCAAACAGGTAAATGAAAAATGTGTCATTATTTAGGCCCAATGTCGATCAATCGTCACCTTCACTTTATTATTCAGTGCCGACCCGGTAATAAGTGAGCAATAGCTAGATATCAAGATGATCTCATTAAAAACTTCGCCCATAACAGCATACTCACGGTACCACGTGACCATTCGAGGAGAGAAAATCTTCCTTTTGAAATTTCAAACTTGTGTACCTGAAAATCGAAAAATTAGATTAGCGTGAAAACGCGGTCAGCCCCGATTCGAACAAAAGTGACAGAACCAATACGGGCAAACCTACATGACTTTGCGACTGTGTTCTGTTCAGGCTGGTGTCACTTTCAATTAGCGTCTTCGATAGACCTAAGCAGCCTCAGAATTTGATACTACATGTCCGAATATGATTAAAAATTACTAACTGGTGGTGTTAAAAAAGGTGGGTGAAAAAATATAATTGTAATTTTCACTATAGGCCTAACCTTTATGCTATAACAGCTAAACTAAATACAATCGCTTATTAAAACAAAATTATTAGAAAATTCGTAATAGAAAAAGTAAAAGTAAAACAAAAAAGTTGAATATCAAAATGTGAAAATTAAATAACCATGTTTAGGTATTATTTTATTTTATTCTTCTAACATTAATATACAGTGGTATCCTGCAATAAAAATTGTGAATTACATAAATACAATACAAATTGTAATATTGAAAGCAATATTAGACAGACACATTACATTTTAAAATAAAAATGAATACAACTTTTTTTTGTGGATTTATGTCCTGATTTAAGACTTTATTAAACTGCCATTATATGCTTACTTCGAAAAACTGAACTGGATTTTAATTTGTTTACATAACAAAAAATTATATATTATTTACAACTAACCAAAAATTATTATGGTAATTATTGATAAAATGGTAAAATTGAATATCAATTGCCTCGGAAGCTTGCATAGCTAGATTTATCAATAAATAACAATTTCAATACATTGTAACTATCCTGTAGGTATACATCGCATTTTAAACCATTTTGACTGGCGCTCACTTGCTCAGGCCTAGGCCCATACCTAATATGAAATACAGTAAAGGAAAAAGTAAAAGAAAAACAAAATCAAGGTAAAGTGTGGGTACCTGGAGGAATAAAACAAGAAATATTATAAATAATAATTAATATTATATTGAGCATCAAAAGATCAAAGTTATTTTTTACAACTTTTAATTTTATCGATGAATTTATAATTGTTTAAAATTGAAAACATTCTCTTTTAGGATTTTAATCGCAACCATTCCAAGTACATTATTCTCTGATGTTTGCCTCAACAACCTGACAATTATTATTTCCATAACAAGAACATTATTAACAACATACTTCAAGACACGTGAATGTTATTCTAAAATATACGAACAAAAAAATGTGTAATGTTTTTACCATAAGTTATTTCGGCATGCGTTTAAAATAAAAATATTACCAATACTTCAAAGTAATAAATTTTGCAAGACATTTTTGACATCTTATCCAGGAAGTGTTGATTTAACATAAAAATACTTTGAATCGTCGAAACGACACGAATATTCATACATTATGCTAATCCTGTAATTGATAGATTAATTTATACTAATCAAAGCGTGGGACAAACCAAAATGTAAATATTAATATTAATAGTTTTAATAGTATTGTCTAATACAATTTGGAAGAATTTGACAAATAGGATTTGTTTACAAAATTAAATCATAAGCAAAAAAGAATCTTCACATTTTTCAATAATGTATTTATTTTCTACTTCATTTGCATAATTCATTTATTTTCGATAAGTAAATTATAGGTTACGATTTTGATAATAATGATAATTTTTCATAGGCCTAATTGTTTATGTTTACATAACATAGTAATAATTAATTAAATTATTATTAATAAAATATAATAGTTAATTATATCTCAACCGTAATTGTAATAGTAAATACTGTATGCAATAAATTATCAATGCATAGTGTATTTATTATGAACAGCGTGTACTATGAATAATGTGTACTACTACTTAACACACACTAGAATGTTGTACTATTATTGTTTTATTATACTTATATATTTATGTTATTTACAATATTATGAATGTTACCAAACAATTAACACTCCTGATATGATACGTGACTATATTAACACTAAATATACACATTAAGTGAACTAAAGTTTTCTCCACGCCTACCGGTACGTTAAAAGTTATAGGTACGATAATAAGTTTACTTAAGTTTTATCGTTGTTTCAGGTCCAGATGAGAAAATCTTGTTAAACATTCTAGATATTCTGTTTATCCAAGATATAATTTGGAATTCTCGTTATGTACAATTCCTTTTACTGAGGTGTCAATCAACACGTTGGTACTGTCATCGCAAAATAGATTCGGAGTTTCTCCGTTTAAGCCGTGACTCACTTAAGCGCATGCGCCAATAGCGAGTAGCATATAAATTCCTAGGTCTGGTTGGCAGATATGAAATCAAGCCACCAGTGGTTAGGTAGATGTAAGCGAGATAATAACGCTCTTCCTCTAGGTCGCACCGGGACTTCATGTCGTAGTGTTTTTAAACGGTCTGCGTGTGTGAAAGTAAAAACGGCAGGGCTTATGATGCAGACAATGGAAGCTATGGAGCCGATGCGGAGTAGTTGTAGATATTCAGATATGCAGACAATGGGTTACTATGATGATTTCAATGCTAACACCGATGTTTCGGGATACCACGGTAATGTTAACTCGGTATACTCAAACGGATATCACCATGATAGTGTACACCAATCGACACATCCACGCACCCCTGGTTCTTGTTATTCCCTTGAACACATCCCTGACACCGGATCAGAAGGCGGTCATAGGGAGGAGGACATGGAACATGTATTGGCCCCTGGATATCCTGGGCAAGGAGAAAGACGATGTTTGTTGTGGGCTTGTAAAGCATGTAAACGGAAAAACGTTGCTATGGACAAGAGAAAAGCAGCAACAATGAGAGAAAGAAGACGGTTAAGAAAGGTAAACGAAGCATTTGAAGCTCTAAAGCGACATACTTGTGCAAATCCAAATCAACGCCTTCCAAAAGTGGAAATTTTGCGAAATGCCATCGAATACATTGAAAAGTTAGAGAGATTGTTACAAGTTGAAAAATCGAACAGTGACGGAAATGAGTTAGAAACGTTGGAAACAAGTTCAAATACATCGGATGCAATGGTAAGTAATGTTATATTTACGAAATGTAAGAAGAAATGTCAATATTTGTATAACAATATAATAGGGCTACTTACTAAATGTCTAGTCAGACTATATAGTAGTACATTAATTATGAATGTGTGTTGGTTTAATTTGATTTGGTATTAAAGTGGTATTCGACCAGACGTGTAAATTGGTAAGTGACAGTCCTGTATATTAGGTCTCTACTAATGTTGGTTTATGGTATAAAGGATGTTGTTGATAAAACAGAAATCGTAGTGATTTATGTTACGTTTAATTGAGATCAACAACAAATAATGTCAACAATGCTTCAGATAATGTGTCAATGTCGGTATATCGTATTTTTATCTCTACTAAAATCAAACTGTTGGAGTTTTGATCAAAAGTTTTAAATGAGTGTGAGTGTTTAAAATTGTTACATAATTGATAACGATAACCTTGCTATAGATATAATTAAATTATGATGTTTGATAACAAGATTGAAATTGTGGAAAGGAAAGTACTTTTCTCCAAGGCCACGAATACCACTTTTATGTTTTATTGTATGAATATATTTATAAAAATCTAAATTGTATGGGAACACAAAAGCTAGTATCTAAAAAATGAAACTGCTTGTCATGTGGGAGTGAAGATTTAGCCGGTGGGCGAGTGCCTATAATACCTGTAGTTTGTTCATCTGCGCCTGGGGCTACTAGCTCTATCAATACTGTTGTGTCGCGAGAGAGCAGTAGGAAGCCAAAATATAGCACGCGCCATTGTCTTAATTCGGCATCTTCTTACATATACACCTTTATCCATCGGCTCCGTACCTTATCAACACATATCACTTCATCTTTATTGTTTATATTCAAGAAAAGGAACAACATACCATCATTAAAAGCAGTACTTTCAGCCAAAGTAATCTAGGCCTAGCAGAATAATATTACTGCTCATAACACGATCTACCGCAATCGTGCGTCGAGTAGATGGGATATTATTTCTACAGTTAGCGATTTCAGTAAAAGATTCGTTCTAATGGAACGCCATTATCACTCACAATCATTTTATGAATTCAAACGATTAATTAATGTCCCGTAAAATGTCGCGATTACTCGCCTACTACAGCAGTACAGTTGGATGTACATAATCAACTGTGTTATCAAGTTATCCACAGTTTTCTACATGACCTTTCTATATTTGTTGTGATTGTTATGGTTGGATGTTCTTGTATGATATTATTAGGTATAGATATAGGAATGTAATAAATATATGATTATTTTAATACTGTATAACTACTTTACGAAGTCCTTATTTTGTTGAGATTTCAAGGTATAATGTAGATATATTCATTGCAAGTTTCTACAATTCTAATTTTCATAATGTTTATTAGGCAATTTAGATTCCATTTATTTTTCTATTAGGGCATCATTGCAACATTACTAAAGTCTAAAGAGAAATTTAACATCATCTTTCTCTGCATAGAATATTGTGCATAGATATGGTTGAGACGACGCTGGTTGATTGAGGAAGATGCATGGTAAAAGGTTCATTGTAATGTTCAATATTAAGTTTAAATTCTTGATTTAATTAAGAGAAATCACACCTAAATGCGTAATAATTACATTAATCAAATTATTGTGTCGACACCTGGATTGACAGTTATGCAAATTAGATAAAGTGATTAATTATTGATGTTAGGATATATCCAAGTTGAATGTGAATCACACGTCATTCTCAATACCCTTTGTTAATTGATTTTGACATTCTGGGTTAACCAGACCAATCTGAATTTTAGGATTCGTCAATTTCGCTGGATTATCACTCTTACTCTAAAATAGTTTTAATTGTTAATATCATAAATCTAAATATCTGTACTTTTGTATCCTTTATCAAGAGACAACGTAACAAAACCTTTTCGTGGCTGTTCAATAACACGTGTGTAATATTAACGTATAGATGTTAAGTGTTTAAATGATCAAAAGATCCAAATCTGTACAGTTAACATCTGTCTATATATAGAAGTTATGAAAATGGTATTACTGAGAGTAAGTGATGCGGTATTGTCAATTGCATTACTACTGATTATTGCTAATACTGTGACAGTACTTGGGCGGTTGTTGTGCTATTAAAATTCGACGACGATGTGATACTACTAACCCTCGTATTTGATATACTGTAGACACTATTTAATGGGCGATTCAACAACAATGTTGTTTAGCATGCTTATAAATAGGATACATTATAGGAATTGTCTTTTTTAGAAACGTTGCTACAACAATGCCTAATTCCCATCACCATATATTATTTCCTATAGGATTCTTCCTGGTATTTGTTGTATATAAAGAGCATTAGATACTGTCACTAATGTTATTTTAATAGGCTTAAACAGAACAATTTTGCGTTTATAAATAGAGTTATTTCTGTGAAATGCGTCGGTTTTGATTTCGGACATTTTTAGGGATGTGTCTATAATTAGGCCTACTTTTTTTAAAAATATTACTGAGTATCTACGATATGTACTAGTTCTATGAACCACCTAAATTGTTACCCATAAGCTTTATCTATATTTATTGTTGACAATAGTATAAATATTAATTCTTGGAAACACGTATGGTGATATACACACTGTATAATCAACATATTGGTTGATATAGACATATTGGTTGATATAGAGGCCTACATAATTTTTGAAACACATCAACTGGTATGTTTATACAACATAATGTTCACTTTACCCATTGTTGATAGCATCAGTGGATCTAGGCCTACATAACTTTAAACCGCATCTGATGCTTCTCCACGTGCCGTACAGGAGACTCTATTGACCCGTTCACGTTCAAGGTCAGGTGACATTTTCCTTTCCTAAACTGTGTTGTCGCTTTATCCTAGTTGTCCCTATAAATGAACCTAAACACGACAATTTAATCATGCATCAATCACTCACCATTCAGAATAAACTTTCACTTTACAAATTTATGTATCGAATATCGTAATTAGCTGTATGAACATTCCTTTAATATTTTCATCTATAATATTAAATGTCATTTAAATATAAGCTAATACAAAGCTATATTGGTATATAACGGTACTAATAATAAAAACAGTTTAGGGGCCTAATATGTAATACTAATAGACACTATATTATTTGCATGATAATCATCATTTCTTTATAGGTCTATATTTTATTTTATTAGACTGCTTTCGAATGAAAAAATGAAATTACTTCAACTTTGCAATTTTAGTTTTTTTTTTAAAGAAGTGTGTTTACCCTTACAAATACAACATTTTCATATAGAATTTCAAACTTTAATTATTTATTTAAATAAACATTTATGACATTTATATAATTACAGGTTAAAATGTAATGTGACTTTTATGCGATACTAATGTTTATTTATTAGTAATATTAAAATAAGCCTAACATAATTCTTAAAGAAATTTAAATATTATAGAATTGGAATTGAAATACTGTCGTTGTAGACCTACATTTTAAAGGATTCCGATATAAACAATAGGCCTAAGTAGATATATGACGAAGTGTATGATGCAGTCGAATTTTGTCCGATTAAAAACACATTATATCACCTTTTAAGTTTTAACTTTTAACCCCATTTCAGTACTTAATTAAAATCATAATGCGTTTACATAACCCGAACGCGTTATAAACCCAATTTTAGACAACACTAATTAGAATCAGAATGCGTTATCATAAACGCGTTATCAAACCTCAATTTTAAAGGGACACTAATTAAAATCAGAAACACGTTTTTCAAATTCTAAAGTTTAATCAAAATTTTATGTGTATTGTAACTAGGCTACCGTGTTCGAATTAAAGGTAAAAACTTCAAGTACAAACGCATATTTGGTCTGTGTTTTATTTAAATCTGTAACAAAATTTAGGCCTTTTAAAACTCAAGGCAAAATGGATAATTTAATTAAAAATTAGGTCCGTCCTTTAGAAAAGAAAATGTTTATTTATTTCTTTGGCAATACAGATTAAGTTAATGCATAGTTATTTTAGTGTTTCACATTCTAAAACAAACTTTTACAATTGTTTTAAACATCTCAGATCATTTTAATCCAGACCTTTTTATTTGAATTGCCCCGTGTGGGATGATTAAAGAATTTTGAATTGAATTGAATTGAATTGAATCTCATTAAGTCTGCAATGTTGAATTGTTATTTTTCTATACCCCTAACACAATCAATGTAGGCCTATACATCTGTACTGTTAAAGAGCCTCTTTGAAGTTTATGATGGTCTATACTACGAAGGGCACGGTTGAGAATCGAATTAGTAAGGAAGGCTTTAGTAGAGTGTTCATTGTTCTATACTGAGGTGATTTTGAATTGTCTTTGTGTGTATCACTCAAACGGCGGGCTCATAAGTTTCTATTTCCTACTGCCTCTGTCCCAAAATCCCTCCTTCCGGACTCAAGTCCCCATCACTGACACGTTTCGTATGTTTTTCATTAAGAAGTTGATTTAAGATTATACCACAGACAACGAAGAATATTTGTTTTAGGCACCGCTACAAATTGCCACAGCCATGTAACTAACTTTACCCGCCAGTGTTAAGACCTAATAGATGTTTTCTTTTAGGCTTACAGAGTAGACTAACTAGTAGCTAAGCAGTATAGAAATATCCATGATAAATACAAACAATAAAGAGACGATGTTTCTTTCGTAAAACAAACGTACAGTATTTATTACACTAAAGTGGCCCTGTAACAAATTTCTATGTGAATATGGGTGAACTAAATTGATTTATTAACTTATATAATAATATAAGCAAATTTGTTATTAATTATTATTAATATAGTCGTTAATATCGCATAATATTTAATAACTGGCAATATCTAATATTATTCTTTTTTTCTGGTAACAACATTAAATCATCAATTAATATTGACATATTTAAGTATTAGGACGTTTTATCATAGCCATTTACACATTACAATGGTTCTAATTTTATAGTATAGTAAAAAACGTGGCCTCTTTGTGTTGGTTAGACCCATCGACTTATTATATCCTTTTGTTATTAATCTGTTAAACGTCAGCTAGTCTTTTGTGTAGACTTTAAATGATTTACCGGTTCTGATGGGAAAAAGACTTCTTGCTTTTAAGAAGTTTACTAACGTCATAGGTTAATTTACATATTTCAATCATATTACGTTTAATAAATTTAATTATTCATTAATATTAGTAAAAACCATGAGTTTATTTGATGTAAAATAAAATTAAACGAAAGGTGTATAATCTTACGTAAATATTTTATGGTCGGCAATTTTCATGCATTATGTTATCATTTAACACTCCTGTGACAAATTTGCTCTTTGAGAACTATGATCTCAATAAATTTAAAGCAACTCTTATATAGGTGACGAAACTATTAAGGGTATAATTATTATTAAAAGAATAACTGTAATAGGTTAGCCATACACAAAAGTTGTTAAAATACCGTTAAATTTAATTTTACTGCCATTATTTTATGAGTGTAGATCTTAATTTACCTGTTATTTAATTTATGGCTCATGTTCATAAAGAATGTTTCTGTTATGAATTAGTCGTGTGGTTAAAGGGGAATTCAACAGGTACAACTAAAACCACATCTAAAGAAACCTACGTGTAGTATGTAAAAACGCCGCTTTAATTTGCAATTGCAGTGAAATAAAGTTAATATCTTGTTTAACTTTTAATACGTTTAACATTTTTAGACTACCGTAGAGGATTCGATTGTATGATAGTGTTAACAAGTTTGAATGTGTCAATATTACTTTTTACTTCATGACCCGCTCGAGTAATACTTTGGATATGCCCACTGGGAACCTATTTTTATTGATCTAATCAATAATCTCCATATAGGTTTATATCTTCTTGGATATTCACACTAATACTCCTATCCCATCGAGAATAAAGTATAAAAGTTTCAAATAAATGTCTTATCAGATAACCCCGTCCCTTTAAGTGACGCTTACAGAAGCAATATCAACTTCGTGTTATTTGGTGTTTATTTTCAATTTAACAAACCACGTGGGATACATACCCTGCGCCCTATTTCGTTGCAACGAGTATTGGTTTCACCTAACCCATACACGTAGATATTTACCGGGACAAATTTCGGACACTGGACGTCTCAAATTCGAAACGTCACGCTGTTTCCGATTTGGCAGAAGTGCGACTAATGTCAATTAATAACAGAAAAACAGTGAAAAAGGGGGATGAAAGTACTTTAAGAACGATTAAAAAGTTCTACACTTTGATTTATCTGAACTATGTAAAAGGAAGGATAACTAGAATTATTTTAAAAAGACTAAATAAAATTAATGGAGACCCCCCAAAACAATCATAGGGAAAATAAAATCTTCCTTGATGTTAAAAAACGATTATTATTCATGATTAGTAATGCAATTCTAGTTGATCTTTTATTTTGATTTTGTGTAGGTCTGTCATTTGCATTTTTAAAGCAAGTCTATCGGCAATATTTATGGTTACATTATTACAATATAGGTTGAAATATACCGTTGAGTGGACGCGTGACCTTGTGTCTTTTTCATAAACTTGAACATTATAATTTTATACTTTGTCTACGTGCCGGTCGTTTAAGTCAATGGTTCGTGCTTTTGGACAATTCTCGGTGCCCTGTCAAAGTATTGACAGATAGAAGTTCCGTATCTTCAAGCAAACTGATACAAGAGCTTAGCTAGGCCACATACGAATGTCGTAGCGAAACAAGACCACGAACAGATACGAATAGATACGCTTGGGCCGTGGCCTCGGTAGTCGCGCCGTATGAGATGTCTCCCAGACGTGCTACACCAGTGTTTATAAGGTCGTTTGGGACAGTATCCTACGTCAGACTAACCATAGTCTACCCCTTGATAAATAATGAAACACGGGTTGTATTTCATATGCCACCAGCGATTCATTCCCTTCAATTATAAAGAATTTGTTAGATGTCACATCACCTATCTATTAATATAGTAGTGTGGTACACCTAAATTTGACGATTTATCAAATTTTCTCTTGGTTTTTGAAGAAGCTTTGTGACTCAGATATATTGTATATTACTCAGTCATCCTTGACGGATTGCACGTTCAGGAAGTTCTATGAGATAGTTATTCCATCCATTTCTTTGTAAAACTTTTTAAATAGGCCTACTACTCTTTCAGATCTCTTTATTTAATGTACAGCAGGAAATTGTTTCATATCGTCGCTCAGCATTAATCACCATGACAACAATAATGACTCATTTATTAATTATTGTTATTTACTGTAGTATTAGTTTTACTACAACCTTTGTTTATAAAACAACGAACGGGATTTGTAAGCGTGTAAGATTTATTAAAAAGCAACGTAACATTTTGCATTTCTAATTGCTTTAAAAAAAAACTAACGTTTATCGATCTTAAAATTAAAGACTTTTTATAACTGTACCGTAGTGCATGCTGGGGATTTAATGTACCATTAATAGTTTTGATTTCATAACATGCCCAAATTTAGTATCGATATGCCCATATTTATACATGATGATTCCCATATTAGTCATTATAGATAAACTTCAATTAGAAAAACTTTTAAAAGAACCAGTATATTTTTTTATTTTTTAAAATGGCACGTTCTTAATTATATGTATATTAGAGACTTATTTTATCATTAGAAGTATCATTGTGTAAGGATATAAACATGATTAAGATAAATATGATATTATGGTGACACTGTTTATAACAATACGTCGTTCTCAATACGAAGTGACAGCGTAGGGAAACTTCACAAGCTAACACACCAAGGAAACGCCTAGGGGGTGTGGATCGTTTTCAAATATACACCATGAATAAATGTAATTAAGAAAGTACGAAGACCTTTATGGTATTGTCTCTCGTTTCCATTTAACTGAACTTGACCAAATTTTACAACTTGAAAGTTACAATTCAGTTGTCAGTTTTTATCAATCAAAGTTCAATCGCCAAGAAGTTACGAAACTTTGTATCGAGATACTTCAGTATTTTAGAAACTTATTAATATATACATGTATATTATAGATGGTGTTTAACAAGAACTGCTTTTGTTTCCACTTAACTAAACTTGACCAAATTTCATAACTTTCAGTTAAAATGTTAACAGTCAAATCTTATAATGTTTCTTCAGACTCAGTTACTCTCCAGAAATTGTACGAACTTCTGCATTGAGATACTTTTAATGTTTTTTAGAATTATTTAGATGGTGTTACGCAATAACTTTCTAAATTATACCCATGCTATGCAATACTTTTAATTTGCAAGCTATTTACATCGGTACATTGTCGTACTGGGTGGATATTTTGAAGGATTTGGACAATTTGACAAAGCAGATGACTGAGTCAAAATGAGGTCATATCTCTATTACTGACTCAAACCAATTGCAGTTCATGATGTTCCAAATGTTGAACAAGTCACAGCTTAGGATTATTTATATCCTCATATTGACTATTTTTATTATATAAAATCAGTTACCTAAAACCGATCGGTCTGTACTTTCAATAAATACAATTACAGTATTACCTCACATTTATCACGTGTATTTTCCAAGTTAACTTTGATACTCTCAAAATAAACTGCATTTGACTCATTTCACTCTGACAATTTGCTCATCATTAAAAGATCAACATGAATCCTGTATACTCAAGTTCAAACCCTTTTCAATATAAAGATGAATTTAGCTTAAGTATTTATTATAAATTAACTTAAACCTCAGTAATCTGCGACCGTCAGAAATTCATCACTCCACTCACATTCACTAGGAATAAGCGGAAATCGGATTCGCAACCCTTAATCCTAGCCGAATTGCCAAGCTGCAAAGGTAGGCCGATTATGGAATACGTAATTGCCAGAGACCACTGATACACTCGCCTCGACAGCTCACTGGCGCCCTGATCATTTTACTAGGCCTGGTAAAACACTTCAAACTGTTCTCCGAGGACTTTTTCTTTATTTTTTACATTCCTGACTACAAGAAGAAAAACTTTTCATTCAAAGCAATGTCATGCATGCGTTTATTCAATTGGGCAGTTTCCACTTCTGTCAGTTTTTGGACTAGAGGACGTTTTCGTCTTCGGTAAGAACAACAGAAACAGAAAGCATAAATATAATTTTAGATATCTGTAACAATGAAGAAAAGTTAAGAAGTAAATATACTTCAATGTTGTCATAATTATTGATCATCATCATATTAATTTGGAGTGCATTATGCCGAATACCATGTACTGATGCTATAGGCCTATACCTGCGGAATTCTAATTAAGTAGGCTAACTTTGATCATTACTTCCCACAATATTATCGTTCGTAATCACATAATGACGAGGAAATTCTTTAAAAAACTAGAATGTCCCTGCCAAATAAACTTCATTGGAATCGATTCATTAAGAAGCAATATGGAAATACACAGGGTTCTCTTAAACTTAATTGAACACTCTCAACGCCCCTGGATATGTAACTTATTGGTCTAATCTTCAATAAGAAGAAATATTTCATCGGCCCTATACATTACCAACCCTAGACATATCTTTCCTCTTTTTCCATTGATAATTTTTAAAACATGTTGTCGCTTTTTAGTCGCGTCGCGTCGCGTGCAAAGCGACTCTACAGCTCACTATGTCGGTCGGTTGGTCGGTCGGTTGGTCAGTAAACACTAACACAAATTTGAGCACGCGACTGCAGCCACGTATAAGGCCTTGTTTGTTGTAAGTTGATAAATATATTTTGTATTAGTTATAATTTCTTCGGTTGTTTCCTCCTTTTTAACACTTCAAAAAAGATCTGCGTTGTTAACTGGCCACTCAGCAACGTGTAGCAGGAAACTAGAGTTGATTAGGAGGCAAAAACCGATGACATACTTGTCAATATAAAGACACCTAGTAAAATTGAAAAGATATGATTTATCGTGTCATGAAGCTGATGAGTGTAGACTTGTCCATAGATGTTTAATACTTGTTACGTTACGGTTTATTGAGTTTTCGAGAGCCTGTTGAGTAAAAGTATTTCCTGTTCGGAAAATTCAACACGTTTCGACTATTTGAAACATATTAAGCATGTTTGTTAAATTACCATGTGTATGTGAAATGCATCAGATATGCCTTATATATTCTGGTAGAATTTGCTGAAAGTTATTCAACACATTATTTTTACCAGATTGATATCAAGCATATTCCTTATGACACTACTACCTCATAAATGACCCGCACGTGGAAATCAATAGATATTTTTTTTTATTCCCGATGACTGAGCCTTATAAATGTTTTCTTACTTGACTGTAAAATTGAATAAATTCTTCGTTTCCTGAGCCTGGCCTTGGAACCAATTCATTGCAGGGGCTGGTATTTACATGTCGTCCACACATCCTACAAGCGGCTGAGGCCTCGTATAAAAACAGGCAACGGATAAATAAATCTACATCGTTTAAATCAAATGACAAATAATGAATTCAATGAGACGCACCAATATTTCATTGAAGTTCAAGCATTGAAATTTTGTACACTTACTAACTCATAGTGACGTTATCGGTTCAATTCAATTATATTTTTTCTATATTAATATAATGATTATTTTATTAGAATATGGTTGTAGGAGTAATTCAGAACGTCAGAGATTTAACTTTTTCTTTTTACTTGGAACTTTAGTTTAAAGTGGGCTACAAAGTTGTAGTGCTCTTTGACTTTACGTTGGTCAAGTCTTTTCTGATCTAAACTTGTTCAACCAATATGAAGAATAGGAGTTAATAAATTGGAAAACAAAGGTGATTAAGTTCTAAGAGTTAAACGAGTGTTTTTACATTTAAATTTTGAAAACAATCATGTTGTATCCTGAACATTAACAGTTGATATGAAGTCGTTTTTTTCCTTGTCTTTGTTTTTTGGGCGCTTTAATGTCGATGCAACTTCCATGTGCTACTGTGATTACTGTCTGGATCTGTAGTTTAGAATTTGCGCCAATATTCCACAAGGAAGTTGGTGTTATTAAATTAACATGGCTGATTATCATTGCACCAAACTGACAAAAGACAGAAGAGGTAATTCGGTTTATGCCTTCTGATGGCATGTTTTTAGACAATTTTCTGTGGTCATTCATAACTTTTCTTTAAATTGTAAATGCAAATGTCATGCTTTTAACACATTTTAAAGACTTAAAAAGTAGCGACAGATACTATAATAATTATGGAACAATAAGCGTATTATTGTTGTGAAACCTATGACTATAAGTTATATAATTTAAGAACCGACATGTGAAATATCAAAAGAACCATTATATGTTAACTTTCCACACACTGTTGTTTTAGATGGTGGTTGATGATACAAATTATGTCATAGTATCACAGCCTAACAAAACAATCAACACCTTTAATTATGTTTAAGGGTCTATGTAAGTATACGATTTGTTACGATTTACTTATATTCTAGGGAATTCCCCCCTAACTTTCTAACTGGCATTAGAAACATGCGCAAATGACGATGATATGCATGCTCATTGTGAGTCAAAAATCCAATCCAAAAGTTGGCTTCGTCATAAACTCTTCAACTCTCTTCAATAACTAAAGCTATTTCTTGATATTTGATAAAATTGTAATTTTACTATTTATTCCAAAAGTCCCAAGTTCCAAGACAAGCGTAACAGTAACAGCTCAAATTGCACGTGACGCAACATAGTGGGTTCCACCACAAAAACTATAATACGTTTGTCAAAAGTGCGGCCTAAATCATCTTTATTACCATGGTTTCCGATTGCTTTACCATGTGCTAAGTAAATGTACCTCTCACCCGTCACAAATCCCCGATTCATGGATTGCAATTTTTAAATCCTATAGTAATCAATTAAAATGTTTTAAAAAGGATCATATTTTAAAGCTTTTTATCTGACTTCCCTGGAGTAGGGAAGTGCTTTAAGGACGTCCATAAGTCAACGAAATTAGCGTCTTCGAAAATATACTAATTTATCGTACCTGTTCATTAACCCCTCTCTGGTGATGTTTTTTTATTTGTTTGGCACACACCGGAAAATCGATTGTTTCAATTGCCTACTCTAGGCTTACAACAACGGGATGTTTACGGTTTGGATCGTGAACGACGTCCGCGTCCCGGTCGATCGTGAAGGTAATGCACGCAACCAACTTGGCCCAACTCCTTTGTTCTAGCCCGGCATCCAGGATTTCATTATGTCTGGATTTGTATCAAGGGGTGTAATACTATTTAGGCCTATATGCAAGGAATATCGATAAGATACAACGGAGGAAGTGCAGTGTACAAAAGAAAAATGCTGATAGCTAATACGGTAATACTTCAGTGTCATTAGGCCTTAATCAACAATACAAACATTTTACTGTAGTATTATTAAATATGTTACATTGTTTAATATAGCCCCGATACTGTACATAAAAATGTTTATTAAAGTGACTTTAGTAATTAACGAAAGGGCAGTAATACTGTTTACAAGAAAATGTTTGTTTACAATTAATTGTATTGTTTTTATTTTTGAGTGTATGTAATATAAACATTCTTTCTCAAACTTTCTAATTGGTAAAAAGTTTCATCAAGGATTTTCCCTCAAAATTGATTCGCTTTATACGTACAATTTTACAATATTTAAAGTACGATCTTACTTAACTTAGATTCTACAAAAATATATATTAGTCCTCTGTCTCTGTCATCTTAGTTCTACGAATAATACTTAATATTTCCTTCAAATAAATCTTGACCTTCCAGAGCTGATGATATTTTTTAAAATACGGCATAAATGAGTTTATGAATATTATGAAGTAGTTATGTTAGGGTTATTAGATAACTTTGTAAAACAAACACAATTGGTTTAAAAAAGAGTATCTAAAATGTTGGAAAACTGTGAACATTTCTGTTAAAAAAATTAATCTGGTTTGGTTGAGAACGCATGTTTCTCATTTGGAAAATTTAACATAGTTATTAGTAAATTTATCATTTTTTTGCAATTATTGAAATAGTGACGCCTTCTTTTGACCGGTGTACAAGGATAATTAGGGTAATTGTGTCTGGCATTGGATTTTCCCGTCAGACCTCGGTACCTTTTTAGCATGGTTACACAAGGACATTCATCATTACGATATAGTTAATATAGTGATTGTTTTGAACATTAATTCAATATGTTGTACTGCAGAGCAGATCCAAATATTATGTGAACATGCGTAAACAAAAAAACAAACAATCGTTTAACATTATTATAATTACATTTAAACTTTATTAATTAATTTACCATTCTTCAGTCAATTTACAAACCTAATTAGATTACAATTAGAATATACTAAATATTAGTTTCGAATCAAGTTGATGATGAAGGCATTAGAAATCACATCTCAAAGTTCTAGAATATTTTCTCTTGGAAAAAATACAGGCGGGTCACTTATAGCCCCTCCAGACTTGATAGAAATTGAGTTACAAATTGACAAGACCTTTGAGTAAACATTGAAAATAAAATAGATTTACCACTTTCGATTAACACAGACATATGCTTCGTCTCGTCTGATTTTAATCGCCGCGCGGGAAATTGTAAAATTATATTTCTTTAGACCTTGTGTAAAAATGGCCAATAGTTGAACATGCTCAAGTTGATAATATCTCACTTATATGATTTTTAACTACACATCGACTGAATGAATTCCCTTAACGGCCAGGGAGCTTGTTAACTAAAGCGTTCTTTTTATTAGTTGGAAATTCATGTCTTGTAAATGTTTAAATTTAATTGTTTTCTGTTGAAGAGTTCGTTGTAAAATATGATTATGTGATTATTTCAAAACTACTGTATCGTTTTAAAATCTTGTGACTTGAAATAAAGCAATCCTTTGTAAATGCCCTATATTACATGTTCTTTAAATACTGTATAGTACTGGTGCTAATCCAGGTAGGCTTTCCTCTGATTTGAACCAATGTATCTGGCGTTTATGGGCTTACATGCCAGAAAATAATATCAAATTAATAAAGTAATATTACGCAGTTTTAACCAATTCGATTTTTATTTCTGTTTACGATTTTTAAGAAGACCTTTGAAACGAAAATGGAAAGTTGCAGTATTCGTTGGGACATAAACAACTTTTAAAAACTTATCGAGTTTACCGTTATTGTATACAGATATCCGTTTTGAGGTATATTAATATCCGGTATATTTTCCCATTCTCGGAATTATGAATGTAGGCCTATTATCAGATACTATTTACTGTATAAACATTTTCATGTTCCATATTATAAAAGTGTTGTCCAAAGCTTGGTTCCCACTAGGAAGCCCAATGACCTTAAAGTGACCCAAGTAAGGTTGTCTAAGCGGGTTCATTGGAACGGTCTCGTTTGTGAAAGATCAATGTACAGTACTTGTGAGTACCCCATTGCGTTGCGTGTGTGAACTAAACATTAAGAAGTTTTCGTTGAATGTGTAAAGTAAGTCTTAAGAGTTATGTGCCAAATCGAGTTCCTTTATCGCGAGGACATCCAGGAATAAGTGTGTGTCCACACGGGCTTCGATTTACACTCACGCGCAAAACACCTGTCAAAGACAAGTTTATTTTACTCATGGTCACTCTTACAAATGACGTAATGTTCATAACTAAGGTAGTTAATTTTTAATGAGAAAAATGATAATCGTTGTTATTGTTTAACTATTACTTTTATTGTAACAGTTGCAAACATCATACGAATCCACAACATGTAATTGTATTGTTGATTGGATGTTTGTTCAAATTTATTAGATATATCTTTTATTTCAAGCAACTATTTTATATAACTGATTCAATAGATAAATAAATGATAACATTGAGAATGAATTATTTATGGTCTATAGAAAATATATTGCCTCAAAGTTTCGCATGTGTATAAAACGGCGTTTGTGAACTTACAACTTTTGTTTCCAGCGATAGATGCATGGAATCAAATTAAACAACAGAAATGATAAATATTTATAATTAATTTTGTAAATAATTATCGGATAATTGAGGTCTGTTTAGCACCTGTCCTCATACACTTTAATGTATTTATGAGGTATTATTAAAATCCTGTTGTTTTCATTATTAAATTGAAATGTTAACATCTTTTAATAATTCACTTATGGCAATGCTGTCTTGTCAATTAAAATTAATGGTATTTTACCTATTATTAAATCGATATTATATATAATTATTATGAGTCCTATTTATAGCTATTTTTAATCGTTTTAATACTTCTGTCTTCATCTTTTGATAATTTTGTTTATTTGTTTGTGGCATCAGCAAATTCTGTATCACATATGACTCCTGTATCATAAACTAACCCTTATTTAAACATAATACAGACGCCACATGTGATTCATATGTGATGCTGTATTACAGAATATGCATGGTACTGGTCATTAATGTACTATGTGGAGATACAGTACATTTTACCAGGTTGTGTATTTACATTATATTTCACCCTAGCTGTAGGGGCGTTCATAAAATCATGTTTTGATAAAATGTCTTTACATAATATACCGTAAGTAAAGTATATTCCACTTTAATAATTTTACTTTTCTTCTGATTTACAGACAGAGAGCAGTAGTCCCGGTTCTTACTCATCTTCGGATAAATTACATCATTACGGAGACAATTACGATGTGGCATCCTCTTATGGTGAGCACCATCACATGTATGTTTCTAATGTATAATGAGTCTAATAACTTGGGGACCATCAGAACGATTCTCTGACGTAACTTATAGTGTAGGATACGTCATTATTAATGATAGCGTTCGATATTATTCATAGCATGACGTCATAATGTTGGTGGTACCTGCTTGATGTGACGGTTACGGTATTTTAGGATCGTAGATTCACAGAAATAACTTATTTTGATATTTTCATTTTTATTATAAATGTTACGGAGAATTTAGTCGATTCACCGTGTGTCGCAAATAGTAGCAACGTATAACTTACGCGCGCGTGTTTTTGTGACATTTCCAACGATTCACTTATATCTTTGATTCCGTCGTCATACATCACACACCTTACCACTTAAATCAAACATCGATGTTTTCATTTTTTCCTTGTACATTACAATTACAATTATGTTTAAAAAGTTCATGTCCCATTGGTGTAAATCCCTTGTTGGCAATCATAAATAACAGACTGCCAATTCACAGATGACAATCTGCAACATTTTTCTAACTGCAGATGTCTCTGCCTAAACTGTTTACATATTCTTTTATCAAAACAAAATCACATGAATTATAAAAAAAAATATCATGGCCTTTGGTTTGATAAGCACGGATATATAGCCAGGTAAACATGTTGACATTGATAGATGATTAGTTTGCCTAACATTAAACGCAAAACGACGTTGATGGCTCTTTAAGAACGTTTCGAAAACCGCCCCAAAACAAACAGACGCCAATCCGGATGGTTTGCTAATCATACAGTTCCAATAATACCGAAAGATACCAGTACTTTCTTTATTGTCATTCGTAATGACTAGCCAATTGGGGTTAGCGGGACAATCACAAATTCTAAGCGCCGCCAGGCCGGTCTAAGCACCCCACGTTTTGCCGCCAAATCACTCCCTTGTTGGTTGTAAGATCAAGATGTACACCACAATGGACCAGTAAATACTCATAAATACGTTTTATGCAGTAATGAATTATTTTGTGGGTGCTTGAATGAGAAACCCGTATAAAGTCTCTCAGGAAATTAAATTAATTAAATTGGATAGATAATCACTTAAAAAGTATTGGTAATGATGTCTCAATAGTCGATTGATTAAGTGCAAGAAAAATAACGTTTTTTTGGTAGACACATAGCTCATTGGTGTTCCATATGCAACCGTTAAATGTTTCCATGGAAACATAAAACATGTAGTTTACGCACCGCATTTTACTCACTGGATGTTCATTTGGAAATAATAACATTACAATTCCATTCGGTAAACTTTGACGTTTTTAATGTTTTACATATTTCATTGTAATAAAAATACTTTTAGACAACACTCGTAAATATGAAGATCAAATACGAATGTAGGCCTAGTTTAGTACAGTATGGTTCGACGTGGTTTCTTGTTATGGCTTGCATTAGGCGTAATCCTTCAACAATGGATACAGTGATATTTATCTGATTCGTAACTCAATTTAAATGTCTGGTAGTTTAGTTTCATACATCTTATTCCAACAAAATATGTTTAACCATGTTGGTTCATCTATAAAGTAAATTACAGTTGATCCAAATAAAATCATAATTGACATTGTGATGCATGCAAATCTGGAAATAAATTGCTATATCGAAAAGATAAGATGATAATTAGAAAACAAAAACGTTCGCGCGCATTCGGTGTTTGTTTGTGTCGAAGATTATTTCGCGCAAAAAGTTAACGACTATTTTTATGTAACCATTGACTTTGTTTCGTCCAGGACGTCTTAAATTCAATTAAAATATTTTGTCATTGTTTTTACGTATAAATTAACGCGTCCTTCTTGTAATAAATTAATATAGCACATTTTAAATTAGTTATCATTTGATTATTTCCTCTGTCCACTTAATATCATAAGAACGAATTAAGAAATACAAATACAGTTACCGCCTTGTATGATGCAATTTATTGCCTGTAAAATAAGTTTCATTATTGTTATGCATTTCGTAATATCCCAAACTAAATAAAGTATAAAAATGTTAATAATGTATTCGGAAGTCATACTCTATATTTTTACTTTATTACTTATGATACAAAAACAACAACCACTGTGAAATTGGGACTGGACCATTTCAGAGGTGTTTACCGAACTAATGTACATCTTTGTGAGAAGTTGAATAAATAAAAATTAAAGAATATTAGGCCTAATCACTTTATATTTCTTCGAAAATACATTTTGAAACAATTGAAAGATTTAATGTTCTATAATAATTTAGACATGAAATATTGATCAGGTTTACGGGTATTTTTTATTTTATGCGACAGATCGTTTATTTATTCTTTTCGATATCGTATTTATCTTATTACATTATAATTCAATTGTGGATTTACCCCTCCTTTATACATAAGTGTTAATGATAAGCTAATAAATCACATTATTTATATTACATTTATTTTAAATTGCAGGATACCATTGCACAAGTACATCAAGTCTTGACTGTCTGTCCCTTATTGTTGAAAGTATAACTCCAAATAAAGGCAAAGCCATCACATCACCCAAGAAAGCTACAGCCGATGGAATGTGCGTATGCTGAAAACCACCATTCAATTCCTAATACTTATGGTTCCAGATTATAATGTTATTTAATAATAACACAATTAAAAGCAGCTAAGAATTGATTACGTTTAAGTATTCAACAAAGAACTGGGTATATTTGCCAACATTATGAATGTGTACAATTACAATTGTTTTTATATGTTATATTAAAAAGTCAAACAAACGATGTAAAGATAGATTGGGTATATTTCTGCACGTTCTGAATCTGAATTAAAGCTCTGTCTACACTATCAAACTTTATGTGACAAAAAATATGTCATATCACTACCATATTTGTGCATATCACTTCCATATTTGGGCACATTACACTTTTTTGTCATATAGAGTTTGATAGTGTAGACAGAGCTTAAGGATTATATACTACGGTACTGTATCAAGTTAAGGAAATGAACGACCATCATTTGAGACAGTTTATAATATTTAAATGCAATATTTGGTTCCCATTAATGTATCATATTCTTTGTCATTTTTGTATATTTTAATTATATTTCTATCATGTGTGTACAAATTGAATTTTATTAATTTACTACATAATATTATTATTATTGTTAAGCCTACTAATATTTTACCTAGTGACATGTACGAAAATACAGTTTTACGAAAATATTCAGATAATACATTAGATCTAGTACGAAAATGTGCCTGTTGTAGATACTTGATAAAGATACAACATAATTATAGCTCCGAGAAGGCCAATAAACTGAGAACTAAACTCAATAATTAATTTAAATTGAAAATCTATTATCCCATGTCAACAAAATTTAAAATCCTTGAATATATGAAAATCCTTGAGGACGGAGATCCATATTATAGTTAATGGAAACAAAATACGAACATACCATATAGGCCTAGTACGAAAATACAGTAGACGAAAATATAGCAGTACGAAAATCCTACGAAACTTGTAAACAAAAAGTACGAAAATGCAGATGTACGAAAAAGTACAAAAAATACATTTTTTCACGAAAATATTAAGAACATACAGTAGGTCTAAATAGTACGAAAATTAGCACATGGTAGTACTGCTTGATCTCACCATTGCTAATGGAGGTTTAGTAAGCCTTTGGAAGTAGTGTTATTTATTGTAGATATAGAAACAGTACTGTAAAACAGTACTGTGGACATTAGTATGTTACATAACTAGAAACAAGTGTTTAATAAAGAATGAACAAGAAATAAAACTTACCAATAGATGTATAGATTTATAGGAATTGATTACAGGATAAATTCATAATCCACTACTTATTTATATACAAAATAAGAACACCTTTATAAGAAACTTCGTATTAATAATGAATTTGTATTATGCCTGAACAAACAACAACATCACAGAGGAGTAAAACATTATTGTTAGAAAAAATAGAGTTTTTAGTTAGGCCTATTATTGTTGTTACAGAGACATGAATGTTACATTTTCTAATTCAAAATTGTAGGGCCAAATTAAGAGCATGCAAAAGGAAAGATTGTATTAAGATTCACCAGTAAATTAAACATATCAAATATGCTTAGGCCTATATACTTTATTAGTAAGTTTTAGGCATATTTATAGTAAAGTTAACGATTTTATAGTTTACAAAATATGAAACCTATGAAAGCTATCAAAGAGACTTAATAGGTAAATTAGCCAGATAATTGTAGTTCTGATATCGATCTTATCTTGACATCAGCTAGTATACATTTAGATTTGGCTCTTTGCTAAAAAAAAGTCCTTAAAAATAATCTTTAAAATGTCCTTAAAAATAAGCCATACGTAATTAGTGAACACAGTGATTTTAATTCAATAACTCATTAAAAGGTATTTAATGTGACCTTCCTTAGAAAAATGTTAGTTTTAATCTTAAAGAATGCTTTTAAATGTTTTAACGGCGTTGTAATTGGTAACACGGGTAAGATTTGAATAAAGTATTTCTTGAATTCTTGGTATCATTTTGAGACAAAAAAATAAAATGATTAATTAAATAGTATTAACGAACCTATGCAAATTTAATAAAAAATACTACACTATCGTAATGCTCTTATGGAATGATTATAACTTTACGTCCTGAGAAACATTTTGTAATTTTGAAGATATTAAGTGAAGTGTTCTATCAATATTAATCTTTCACTTTAGAATTAGTGGTAGGTTCTTAATTCAGTACTAAGTTGTAAAGTCCTTTCGTATATTTAATTGTATATAGCGTAAAATATGTATCAATCTATTTCCGAAATTATTACTTAAAAAATTCTTATTGGAAAATAAGTATTTATAATACGAGTATTATACAATTATGAATTACTGATACCTCAACTCATGCCAACTTTATCATATGAATATTTATGAGATATTAGCATAAATGAATAATTCATTGCATACATACAGAACATCGGATAAAATAAAACGAAACTTGCGAATGTGTGTAAAATTAATGCTTTATAATTGGTTGGTGTGATATGGAAATTGTATATTGATACTCAATTTCCTATTAATTTCCACTAGTTTTATGGTAAGCGGTATCTGTTTAGTCCCCAATGTTCCGCTTTATCAAGGTCACAAGATTCAGAACGCAAAAAAATATGGCTTTAGGGGTACGGTGTACTTGGTATGTCTGTACCACAAATGTTTCTTCTCTTGTATACCTGCTGATATTATTAACATTACGTTTATCTGACCATGCCAATGGCAAAATACCGCTAATTAAATCAGCCTTTCTTTAAATTCAATGTTTATATTTTGTACTCTCTAGGAACCGTCATTTTATCTGAAGAGTTTCTCAATTTATATAAAATACTTCAGTAAAAATTCCTATTTGATTTTTTTTATAGAGCCTTGTTACCTATTGTTAATATAATGTTCATTATCCGATGTGTATGGTATTTGAGAATATAATTAATAAATTAATAATAATTATATTCAAATGGATTCTATATTTCATTAGATTATAACATATTTATTGTGATTTATAATTAATTGTACCACGCTTAGAACCGTAACAATATTAAATTCAATGTTTTTGTATTCACATAACACATCAATTACGTCCGTTCGTAACAGAATAGATAACCGTTTTGCCGTGAGGTAGCTTTTTCTATATACCATTTTTAAACTTGATAATATTATATATTAGATGATCTTACATTATTCGTATTGTCAACGCAGTAATTATGTAAACTTTTGTAAATATTGTAAATAAGACAGTGAACCGTGTATTTATTTCTCCTCTCTTATCTTTAAAGTGATCAAATAAAAAGATTGATGTAATTAAAATTGTGATGATTTTGTATTTTTTTGTAATAGTTTGAAACAGGTTTAAACGAGCCTATAAAAGTGATACAAATGTTATCAGTATAACGATGCGTACAAAAGCTATATCATTTCCATAAGTGTTTAAACGCGCGCGAGTACCAATCAGTTTTTGAACGCGCGCGTACAAATACTTTATTATTTTCAACAGTGTTTGAACGCGCGCGTACACAATCTGTATTACTGTATTTGCATAAACATTTGAACGCGCGCGTAAACAGCACACTTTTATCAGCATTTGAACGCGCGCGTACACAAACCGTACCATTTCTATCATCATTTGTACACGAGTGTCAAAATGGTGTGTCCACTGACAAAATGTGCGATACTGTATATATATCAGAAAGGAAAATGTATTTCTTTCATGAATTGTGTTTCGTTTCCTTGGTCCAGGTGGTCAAAGCAGTATGTGATCACCTGTGCAAGCTAGCATTTTTATTTTGATCTCCATGCTATACCTGTACATAGTTTCACTTCGATTTATACTGATATTGTACACTTTCATGGTCGGCGTATGGTGGACGGTATTACGGAATTAGAGCATAGTTACGGTATGTATGATATAGGTTACATTACAAATATAATATTTAAAGCAATGTGTTTATTGCATGCATACAATTAGTTACGAACGCCCAATGGGGTCATAATTCTTAGAAATCTCGTTGTATGTTTGTTTAGAGTATCTTCGTGTTCTAAAGAATGTTCTCCTTAAGCTTGAAGATTAGCAGGAGGTTAGCAGCGCAACACAAATACATGAAATTAATAAAGTAATTTTGTTCTTACTTAAACTAAAATGAGATGTGTTTGTATACTGCTTGTTGATCGTACAGACAAAAGTTGTTTAATTATTCTTCCTTAAATCGTGAATATACCAATCCAGTGTGTTCAGACGTGTGTAGGCCTAAACTACCCAACTAAAATCTGTTTTGCAACTCCGTTCACAGTTATTATTTCTCAAGTGTGTGCCAATAAAAACAAACACGCCTCCCCACCCTGGGGTTTTATTCTGGGACCCAACACTTCACTAGTCCCAGGGGAGTTGAGTAAGTAATTATAAACCTGTAAAAATGTATCAGAAACAGGTGACGAATGCAATGTCATTCCAAGTTGTGTTCGTTTGGCTTATTCATAACAGGGAAAACGTATTTTGCTTCAGCAACCACAAGAAAACGCTTGCCAAATAAAAAAAGGCAGAGCGCAAATAACACTATAAATATAGATTTCACCTAGGCCTATACCAGAAAATAATTAGGGTCTTATGTACAGTATATCACAAAAGTTTATAAGCATCAAACGTCCATCTCTTCTAAGTTTCGTCATATCGAATAAAATAGGCTTATTTTTTTTTTTTATGGATGTACACATTTTTAAACGCTTTTGTTCCGTCTCCATACGGAGTC
Source organism: Antedon bifida (assembly GCF_963402885.1). Classification (NCBI taxonomy): domain Eukaryota; kingdom Metazoa; phylum Echinodermata; class Crinoidea; order Comatulida; family Antedonidae; genus Antedon; species Antedon bifida. The sequence goes on along the minus strand of NC_136226.1, from coordinate 7,938,459 downwards.
TTGTTTGATGCATTTTTATTCACATGTGAAGCAACAAAATTATTATTTTTTAAGTGCGATGATATTTGTGTCCATCCAATTCATGTATGAACTGATTACAAAAATATATTACGATGATTAAATCACACACAAATATTTAAAATGTATTAGTCATAAATCTAGATGATGAGATTATTTCAAGAACATGATTCTTTTTTAAATTCAACGTTAGACATATTGGGTTTGTCTAGAGCAAGAACCACTATCGAGTTAATTACATGTTAAAACACCATATAGACCGCATAAGACTAATTTAGACAGACATAAGACTAATAAAGTAGTAACCAACCGGAAACTTCTAATACAATAAAATACGGCCATATTGTGACTTTAATTTTATGGGAAATCACTTAAAAATAAAAGTACCCTACCCTATAATACTTTGTATCATATCTATGTTTGTACTGTATATTAAATCCTTCCAAGGGGTTGTCTCATATGTTTAGTCGCGACTCTACAGCTCACTATGTTGGTCGGATGGTCGGTCGGTTGGTCGGTCGGTAAACACTAACTCAAATTTGAGTACGCGACTGCAGCCATGTATATGGCCTTGTTCTTATATGATTTTGCTTTTAAATACAAACAATATATTACAGTTTTTAATGTTATTTCATAACCATTCATTTAATTTACATGTTTTCTAGAATAAAATGTTATATAATATTCCAAGGTTAAAACGCGGTAATAATGTCGTAAAAGAAATCGAGCTAACATAAAATTGTACTTTCTCGAAGTAGTTTTATTACCGAATTGGTCCATAAGTTTCTTTTTCGTACAATTCTTAAAAAACATTAAAACAATAAATCCGATGATCTCAAATCTGTTGTTGATGCATTTGAAATTTGTATTGATATTAATATTCAGAAGAAAAGAACGTTGACAACAAAATATTTCCACTTCCGGCGACTGATTTGGTCATGGCCAGGTATTATACGCCTTACTCAACGGGTCAAACAGAACGTGTTCAAAAGGAATAATACTACTAAACTGATCAAAGAAAGGAAGATGTAATTTTCATGATTATTATGTCAAACCATTGAAAGTTAATTCAATTTTTATTTAAAAGGTAATTTAGTATCGGCATAGGTCTATGTGATACATACAAAATACTTACGAATAATTTGTCTGAGAGGTGGCATCGTAAATAACATCATACAACAATACTTTTTCCTATTAATGTTAATCACTCATAATTCAATGGTTCATAAACGTTCTGTGTTATGATTGGTAGACTGAAATTTGTGTTAGAAAGAGATATTTTTATTACTACCTATGCTATCCACACAAACCATCCAGGTCAGGTCTATTGTTATATTTTCAAGGGTTGCTTATTAATATTAGGCAAGAAATCGTAATTTGAAAAGCCAAAGCCATTTTTCAAAGACAAGCTTGCTATTTATGAAGTAGCAATTTTAATTCAATCTATTTATTTATTGAGGTTTTTTAGTAATTATAAAAAGAAAAAAAACCTGCAAAAAAGAAAATATGCATAACAATGTTTAGAAAGATAAATCTATACAACTGGACTTGTTTAATACAATGATAGTTAGAGATCTATTAAATAGGGTATACCATCAAATATACAATAAAATAATACTAACAATAGACTTAACAATTGTATGTTTATTTGTCTATAGCTAGTAACATTGTTAGTAACGTTTGTCTGACAATTGTTTAATGAAGATGTACAACTTTCAATACGAGCGACCATGGGGGTATCTTCGCGTTGCCTCAGTCCTCCCACTGAGAGAAACGCTAAATAACCATAAGCATTTGGATGTCTGTAACAAATTTGTGACACATTATTCGTTGCTTTTGATTCTATATTAAATGGTTTAAGGAATTTGACGGCGGATTAGCCTAAACATGAACTTGTAGTGGAAGACACCATCCAGCGGCGGGTGGCAGGTTAGCTTAGATGAAGGGTCAAGGCTGCCTAGCATCCCGACAGAGTTGTCATCGAATGCTTGTCAGTTAATGTTGCATCTTTGGTATTTTAGGGATTCGTAATGATTAATCAATAAAAATTGAAATAACACAACGATAAGAATAACACGATGGCTAATGACGTCACAGTTCAGCGTTATTTAAAACTTCCTTGCTCTCAGCATTGAACTATCCAAGTCCTTTTACTGTACATTTAATTTTCCATTTAGCTATCTTATTTTTTTAGATAAAAAGAACATATTTAAACCTAATAGATAAATAAACATTTTGTTTTGTTTTGGTCTTATATAGGCTGAAATGTAGTATCTAACACTTTTCTAATAACTGACATACGTCAATTATTGACGGTTAAATATTAATTAATAATTTAAAAATAATATATTCTTTCTATTGCCTTTTCTGTGCAGAATAAGCCTGTAGGCCTCCAGCAAGGTTTGGTCATATTATTATTATGTGTATTATTCTTCCCAAACATTATTTAATGAATGTATGATTGGATATGAAGTGTGGTATTCCACTTGCCTTGTTGAAAATTTAATTTGTTTAAGCTATCGATACTTTAAGACTAGGGCTATGCCATAAAGGAACGGAAATTCATTAATCTCTAAACGAGTTGGTTTTGATAATAACCGCGTACCTAGACAAGAGTCTGACGTAAGAGTTATTTTGCCTACCACAGTAAAATCAAGTGATGGTTTCTGTCGTTAGGGGGCGACATACATTATAGTAATTCACGTTTTCTTGCCATATTTTTTTTTTATTTAAAAGAGTAGGCCCACAACAATATCGGTTTCCGTTTAAAAAAAAACCAGAACATTTTAACCGCAATAATAATAAATAATACAAAATAATAATAGTCATTTTTCGTAAAACGCAAATGCGCGAGTGTGAAAAGGTAATCCCAACCGATATTCGAACTGGAATTCCTCTGTTATTTCTATAATATTTCTATAATACAGATATTGATATCGTTATAATATTAAATAATAATTAATTATATTATTTAATTGATAATAATTGTTACTTTTGATGGTGGTATGTTATTTAGTATGATTTTTTGAGTAAAATGCCGATTGTACGCAGGAAACGAAAGAAAATTTTAAAACGTCACATTTCACTAAAATGTGATAAAAACAATAAATAACAATAAAATATGAACCATTTTTACAAATGCTGAATATTTATTGATTAGGAAGTTATGACTTAAACTTAGGAGTTGATTTACGACGTATACGAAATATTATTGGAATATGTGTGGTATGCAAAGCTAATTTGACGGATTTGGCTTTTCATATTGTGAGTTACTACTACTATTACTACTTGAAAACGGAAGAGGATGAACTTAATGTATAATATTTATTTAATGTAGAAAATGCAAAATATTCATATTTATCGCAGACATTTTTATTATGGGAAGTTCGATAGTCATCGTGATAAATTATAAAGTATTCATTATTTTAATATTTCTAAAGTAAATTTCTGTCTGTTTATTGAAAATGTTTAGGCCAATCAAGCATGATGGACAAAGATATAGTTTTGTATTATTGTTCACGGCATAAAGGCCTTAAATAATAGACAAAATGTAACATTCGGTTACTGTAGGCCTACTTGATGTACATCAACCTATTTGGCGGATCATGGAGGAGGGTATTTATGGGAAACCGGTTCTGGACGAGTAGATCGAATGAACTTACGTTATTTAATGCAAAATATAATTATAATATTCTATATTATATAATATAATACTATTCTATAGTTATTTTATTATTGTTCGCGGCATAAAGGCCTGAAATGATAGACAAATGTAACATTCAGTTAGGCCTAGGCCTATTTGTTGTACATCAACCTAGTTGACGGCTCAAGGGGGAGGGTTTTCCAGGGAAACAGGTCCTGGAGGGGTTCATGATCGAATGAGTTTAGGCCTACGTTATTTAAAACGAAATTCTAATAAATGCTAATATTATTCTATAGAATTAATAGTGAAGTTCTTGAAAATCATGAAACTTCGTTCATTCATCGTTAACAGATTACGTATAGGCAGTTTGAAAAGTGCAATGCTATCGACATTTTTTACCTTTTGAAAAATATTTATCGTTCACATGTAATTATCCATAAAATGCATATCCGGAGATTCTGGCAGATTTACGATCGTATATTTTCATAGTAGATTCTAGTCGTAATTATCACATTTTAGGATATTAATTTTGATTCTTTTTTTTTGTTCGCATAGACGCATGACCTCCAAACGGTTCTACTGATCGATTTTCTAAGTATTTGCATTAAAGTGACATATACGTGTATTTTACAAAGCATATAAAGAGGAATGTGGAAGAGTGGTTGATGAAATATTAAAAGTTTGTTTAAGCTGACTGATTTGAATGAAGAAAGGTATAATTATATTAATAAAATTTGCTAGGCATGTCCAATATTGTATTGATCACCGTAATCAAAAGCATCACCACCAATGTGATACATTATCAATCAATCAACCAATCGTTCGATTTGTATAGCACCATTCCAACAGTCATTGCTCCGATCTCGCTGCCAAAATTATCAGAAAATGTGAGTTTTGAGTAGTGACTTAAAGGTGCTCAATAATGATGTTTGTTTAATATTCAAAGGTAGGTGGTTCCAGAGCCTAGGTCCAGCAATACTGAAAGTCCAATCTCCAACTATGTTTGCTCCTCGGAATGTTCAGTAGCACCTGATGACTAGATCTTAGTTCTCGCTTTCTCTACTTGATTACTGTCATTGATACAAAAACCACCGTAAAAGAACTATTGGAAAAACTTTAAAATAGGCATAAGCCTACTATTGACATAACATAGGCCTACTACTAACTTTCAAACTGTATATTAGGAGGCTCATTGTCTGGCAAAAAGTACCTATTCACGACGTACTTCATATTCTTATGTTTATAAACAGGAATTAAATCTTAAGTGTAGGATTATAAATATAAAAGGGGATTTACACTAACAACATGGATTAAAAGAGAGATTAGGTAAAGTGGTGGATCAGATCTAGAACTGTGTGAAATCTAAACTAAATCATCTTGAAATTTACTTTTTATGTTCTCCAAAAATGTGAGAAAAAAACATTGTTTTGGATATAAAGAAGAATTTAATAACTAGAAGATTTCCATCATGACGCATATCGAGATATTGGCGCGGTAATGGATTGTAGCAGACTGTAAATCGAACTATAACATAGCGGGGTCGTTCGGGTCATTTAGTGGCAAATACGTCTGAGCTCTAAACAATTCGCCTAATTGAGACCATTTTAGTTAAGCACTTCTATGATAATCTTTATTTATGTTTGACCTTCCACTATAGCCTATATTTGATTTTGCGTTCTATATTTTTATTATTCTTTTTTGATAGAATTCTTTTAGCGAAATATATGTGTGCCACAGATTCCCTAACCTCTTTAGTTAGAAATAATAATTATATAACTGCCATCAGTTCTATGTACAGGTATATATATCTTTTAGCTGAAATAGGCCTAATCAAATAGTTCTATAGTAATAAATCAAATTAATTTCTGTTAAACTATTTTAATTTATTTTCGGATATCAAGATATTGCATTAGATTAAAACGTTACATTGAATAGTTTCAAACCGTATCTTTGTGTATACATTCGGATACAGTGACTATGAAAAGCTAAAGCTTCTAGACCATCGTCAACAATACCGTTGATTCTTTAAAATAATAAATGACAGGATTTTACGTTTTTATTTGAATATCCATCGTTATATGTTCAAACATAACGGGGGAAAAATAATAAAAAGATAATAAGCCTAAAATGGTAAAACAATAAAATATAATCAGACAATGGAGAATTCATGATAAAAATTACGAATTAAAATTTATACCCGATCTAAAAATCTGGGCGTCATAATAAGGTTTAGCAACACGAAACTGGTTCTTTCCCTATAGAAAATTCGTGCTTTTTAAAGGACCCTCTCGACTATACAAATAACATATTGATAGTTAATGCTTAACTAGTATTCAAGATTAATATATGGATTTTTTGTTGTTTAAACATGTTTGAGAAATTAGTATAACGAGTATTCTCCTGTATGCATCATTGTATTAGCAGGAAACAACCTTTTAACAACAGCACCATGGGAGTGATCAGTGACTGGTATCGACGCTTGGCCACTTCGCTAAACGCATCTCCTTAGAGATCTGTTCTATTACGATCCAAAACTAACCGTAAATTTTTTTTCTGCCTTTGCATGTGCTTTCAATGAAAGTTATGTATTTAAATCCGTAAAATGGCAAATATGAACAAATCACCCCCAACGGAGACAGATATAATAGTCACGTGGTACTACAAGAAGGAACTTCAGGAACAAAATCAATATCTTGCATGTAACGCATACGATGTATTATTTCCACCAGAAATATAAATCATCAATGAAATGAATTGCTAACGCTGAATAATATCATATTCCTATGTTTCAACGTAACTTTTTTTTTGTCTTCTGCTCTTCCCCCCATAATCTTCAAGGAAGGAAGCCAGGTCAAATAAAAGCTTTTAAAATCCACATCACGTGATAATTTTGATGTGATATTAAACAAACTTAATCCTCTCTTTTTAAAAGTTAATAATATGAGGAAATTATGTGTTACGTAACCTAAAGTTGTTTCCACTTTCCTGAATGAAAACATAGCATACTCTGGTGATATTACTAATAATTAGATAAAAACAACTAAACACATCACATTATTATTATTAAAAATACAAAGCTTGGTTCTCACTAGAGACGCAACACAAGGGCGTAACGCAATGTAAGTGTGATTTGACCAATCACACGCGATGAAATATTCAAACTGTCATTGGTCAACTCGCTTGCGTCTACGTTCTTGCGTTGTGTCTCTAGTGGGAACCAACCAAGGGAACACATTCCTGTGAGGAGAATGAGAGATAATACCTAACACTACGGCCAATCCCTATTCAGAAACATCCCCCTATATAGGCCTATTTGTCGGTTCTCATAGGTAATAGGCCTATATTGATATTCCATTAAAACATTATCTAGTCAATGTTTTTTATTCAGTCTTTAATTTTGATTAATAGCCCAGATTGTATTGGCAATTAATCCATTGATAATGAGCTAATTAGCTTGATTTAACAATGAATTTACACACCATCATAACGATATGACTTTTTATGACAATCATTGAGCCTAAACGCTTGCGTATTTGGGAATAAATAATTTAGTGGTGGTATTCTTTCTACAATAGTCCATTTCTAGTTGTTCAATATGGGTTGTTTATTTTCTTTTTTCGTTTTAATCTAAATTACGTTTTCGTTTTAATATAAAACCTGTACTGAGAGAAACGTGTTGGTTCATATTAAATGTAGGGCCTACACACTGCATCACCAAACATTGTCATCTAGACATCCATATCTAAAATGCTGTATTGATTGACTAGGATTTGAGTGGCAACATCTTTTCTTTTTCTTGTCATTTAATTACTATTTTAATATTTAAATACTTAGCAAGTTATTGATATTTAATATACTTTTACATTTTTTGAAATTATATTAACGTATTATATATTGTTGTGTTTAGTCTTTTCCTAATGCTGGTGTAAAAGGTGACCTATCACGTCCAATATTAAACAGCGGAAATGAACCAGCTGGCATATCAAAATCTAAAAAAAAAATCAAAACTCAAAAAAGGTCAATTTGTCGATAATCCTGCAGATTTTCGGATGTATATGTACACATTCTCTGTAACTTCCATATACAAAAACAAAATGTTATATTACTATATTATATCATACTGTTCGTGAAAACAGTTAATACTGAAATGTGATAATACTGCAATGTAAATACAATTTTTTTTAGATAGGCTATAATTGCTCGGTAGATAACTTTAAAAAACCAAAGTTGAATTGGACATTTTCCGGTCGCGCGCATTAACACGGTTACGCGCGGCGCACGTCCGAAATGGCGCTGCTACTTCAATTTTGGTCCGCAGTATTATTTTAACACTATACAAAATTGTAGCTTGCCATTTAGAAATGCGTGATAATTTCATGTGATATATCTTAAACGTTTAGCTTTAGCATGCCCATTATCATAATACCTTAAGATGGTTGATTTACGCATCTTTGAAAGGTGTAATTGGTAATGACGTCATCACATCCCGACTACCATTCTAGTTACCTCGTCATCGGCTTACATTGGTCTTATTTTATTAAAACAAGATGTATCTATTAAAAACCTTACATAAAGGATTATTTTACAAGTATTCTTTTTGATATTTATCCAAGTATTTTTAACAATTTGTAAACCAATACAATTGTGTAGATCCTTCCTTGTGGACCAACATATAATACTAATAAGAAACCAAGATACCAATAATAATAATATTATAGCTAGTCTTATTATTAAATTATTATTTAAAAATATTTATCTGATAAAACCGTAATTTAAAGGGGGAAAAAGTCGTTAAATTAAACTGTTTATTTCGTCATTTTTTTAAATAAAAGGCGAAATAATTATTTTATTAATTTTGGGCCAAAAAATTGCAATACATCTTTAAATATAAATTTATGAAAATTGTTTTTTGATAACCGCCGATATGAATATTACTTATTTTCGATATTTGCAAGTATTGAAATATAAATCATGCATTTATAGTTTGCGTTAACAATTAACATAAGAATTATTATTAAGTGTCTAATACAATTTAATCTTGTAAAAAAATTCAATAAGAAAAGTCATCATAAAGTTACTTTTTTTAAACAGACTGTACAATTTTAAACAATAGGTTTATACGGTAACTTAATGTAAAAACATTAATATTGACCTTAAAACTGCTGTAGAATGCATATTGAAGTGAAAAATGTTTATTAAAAATGACAGTTTTGTGTCAAGGAGAAAAAAAGAAGATGATCATAATAATGGTCACGAATTATTGTATTTATACTATTGATCTAAATAATATGTTACTTTAACCCTTTATCCCAATTCCACTTCCTCTTAAGTCTGACCTTCCACTCGTCGTGCCCTCTTTATTCACCCTAGCTCACAATTACCTTACTCTTAGTTTCAGTAAACCTTTTAGTGCTTTTTAGAAGTTAGTTTTCATATTAATAGAAATATATACATTCGTTCCGCTCGACCACGTAAACATTGTTATTTTCAGAAACTTATTCATTTTTCTTCTAAAACCTAATTTAATTTAAAACATATTAATCTAAAATAATTGACTGTGTTCCCAAAATAGAGATGCTGCCTGTTCTATTAAATTCTCGGTACTGAATCTTAATGTTTCCGGTATTAGGCAAATTGATAGAGAATATCATGTGTTTCACATGTAAACCCTGTCACACCCAACCCATGTATTATAGAACTTAGCCAAACCTGTAACCGGTGGTAAGCGTCCATAATACATGCCAACACTGTGATACGTACCGTACGAAATCGATTTAAAAATGTAAATTCTATTCTGGATTTTGTTTGTTAAAAGAGGAACTAAACGAGATGTTTTACTTTAACCCTGCTTTAATTAATTATTCAAATTTCTGGTTTATGACATGCTCGTATAACTTTGAATATCTTCAGCTTATTTTCCTTCTCAATCGCTTCGATAACGGTGTATCGCAACTGTTCAAAATGGTTGGAATGTTGTTTAGAAGATTATGTTATATTTCTTCAGGCATCTTATTAAATAATGACTTATTAACTCATTATTAATTTAATAATAAAAACAATTCCTCTAGGGTTTATATGACAACAGCATAGTCTGTGGATCTTCAGATGCGCCCACGCGCGCATATTAAATTTTTGGCTTCATCATTTAAATTTTTACATTTTTGATAAACATTTTAGATACACACTTACGTGTTTCCTTTTTATAGCGAAAAATACATTTCAGTCTAAACCTCATCCTTGATATAATTGTGCATTTATCAGATATAACTGTCAGTTAACCATTAGTTTATACTTAAGCATTGTGCTTAAGGCATCCATAACCCAGAACACTTCGAAAACACACCAGGGACCAATGCATTTACCCATCTTGCTGTGGACTCCCATAGGATCACACACTCGTGATTAACCCGTGTGTCCTATTGGGTCACTATCAGACTCATTCACACTAGCCTACATTTTTAAAAAACGTCGTAAATGTTGAAGCCTATACGTCCTATTTTATTTTCTGCAGTAGGCGGATGAGTGTTTCCTAAATAAAGATACGAATTTAGTCGGTAACGAAAGATCACAAAGTTTACACGCGGAAAAAAATCGTAGGCCTACCATTTCATTCGCAAGCACATTTACGGCAGTGTTTCAAATACCTACAATGTTTTACCCTAAATTAAACACTCTCTAAGATAATGATGTTTTGTTGTATGTTATTAGGAATTGTAATGTTGTCATAACATAAGCTAGACCTCTAATTTTTCTTTCCGAGATTAAAATGTCTAAGAAGTTAATTTTAAACATTTAGGATATCTTTACAAGGGTTACTTAGGAGAAAAATTGTACATAAAGACAAGAAAACTAACCACCGTATCGAATATTGTATACGTGTTTCAAAAAGCAGTAATTGATTGATTTTAAAGCATTTTTCCAATAAATCTTAATTCTGGCAGAAGAAAATCTTGATTGTAAGAAAGGTCTTTCTTTATTCAGTTCTATTTAAAGTAAAAAACTAAAAACAAAACGAAATTAATACAATTACTAATTTATATTATGAAGAAATTTATGCAACAAATACTTATTAATAAGAGTTATTTAATTTATATATAGACAACATTATCATTTTATTCTGACGTCTTTACGTTTTACAAAAGATTATGGAAATGTTTTATTACATCTTAAAACTGGACTATTTCTGAACTAACCAGTGAGTTGTCAATCATCTGAAAATCGCTACTAATTTACCAGTTTCTCCATTAGCTCAAATGGAATTGATCTTGCAAAATATGTGAATGTCTACGAAAATGGACAAAATGAACTCATTTAGATAAAATGCGTTAGGTATATGGTGGCGCTGTGACGCTTTACGGGTTTCTAATAGCATTTAAGAACTGAATGTCAATAACTGCAAAATGTTAGCGAATGCAAAAGTATCGTTTAGGATTCAGTAATAATGATACCACTTAGCACTGCTTTAAATTTCGCAGAAATGCAATCTAAATTGTTTGGAAAAAAGTTTTGACATCTGATATAACCTATTTTTGTTCAAATATATCTTTAAAGCTTGAGCTGTTTTTTCTTATTTTTGTTGGGCACACATTTTTATGGTCGGTCTTTACCTGTTCGGAAACGTTTTAATCGAGTCATATTTCAAACGTACGTACCAATATATTAAAGAAAATGTAAATCGCTTCATCCAAGATTCAAAGTGAGATTATATCTTTGTTAGTTCACAACCAAAACACACTTTCGTCTTTTCAAAATAAGTTAAGCCATATGCTGGTAATGATCATCATAGGCCTAGCCCTAATGTAGTAGCGCACAGAAACTGCGATTATCGTCATCACCGATTTAAAGCGCGCGTCAATTGAATGTTTCGCACGCTTATAAAAATCAATACAATTATTACTATCAGGATTAGAATGCGCGCGTTAATTTAGTGTTACTTCGACGCATGCGTATACATCCATACAATTAGTATCATAGTTTGATCGCGCGCGTCAATTGAGTGTTTCTTCGATACACGCGTACACAAACATTGCCTATCACCATCACTGTTTAAGCGCGCGTGCCAGCTATAAACTTTGTGTAATATTCTTTCATAATTAAGATCTTTTTATTCATTTTAAATCGATAATACTGTAGATAATTTCAACTATGCCTGTCTTAAGCAGGTGAATAATTATGCACATATCAGTACAAAATGTTTTTATTTTTTATTTATTTTATTTCAACAATATTTTATGAGGGTGGTCCATCCAGCATCAGCTGATCATTAGGGACCCTCAAACAATACAAACAGTAAAAACAAAATAAACTATAAAAACACAAAACTAACAAAGATATAAAAAATAATATGTATACAAGTAATCTCTAAAACTTCATTTTTACTTCTATTGTTATTACTTTTGTTTATTATTTTAGATTATTTATTATTGGCATGTATGAATGTTTTTTCGTATACGTGAGAAAAATAATTTACGTAAAGTTTTTTGTGGGTAGAATTCATTTATTTGAATAGTGTTTACGAAATGTCATTGTTTAAGGATTGATACATCACTGCGACTCATGATCTCTACTCTTCCCTAGCAATAAACATTGACTTTTCCTCTGCGATTAATTAATGGTGTGTGATAGTGCTTTAAGACCATTAACTTAATAAATGAAGGCGTATTACTAATAGACATATTAGATGGTGTTACACATGTTCATTTGTAACTACTCCTTTCATCTAAGAATCGCTGTCTAAGAATGGGTCTATTATACACAATTATAAAAACTTATTTAAACCAATTGCATTTAAATGTTAGGAATTGAATAATACATTTGTTTGATCATTAAAAGCTGTGCTAGTAGGTTCATTATCTAATCGGAACTGTCCCAAACTATAGTTGATATTCTTTGTATACTGAAGAATTAATAAACATTATTTTAAACAAAATGTCATAGAGAGATAATTTTCATTGATACTTTTTGTTCCAACAACAATTATACCAACCAAAGAAATTGCTTAATTTTACAAGTAAGGAATCATATGTCAGAATCCTAAAATTAATGAATAAAGTCAAGCAAAATGAACGAATAAAGTGAACGAAAGCTACCTGTTTCGTATAGCAGTCAAGCACCCTTACCTCGCCACAGAGGTTAGTTATTTTAGTCAGTTATGTACTTGTTTGTGTGTGTTTGTCTGTTAGCAGGATAACATCAAAACTACAAGATGAATCTTTAACAAATTTCGACCACAGATAATTATTATAGTCGCGGAAGACACCATTACATTTTGGAGGAAATCCGGACCAGGATCCTAATTTTGGACCACTTTTTATTATTATTATTTGACTAATTTTAAACTCACTACTAGGCCGTACGTCAAAACACAATACGGTCTTTACCAAATTCAAACATAGCTACAAAATGACTCCGGACCAGGATCCCAATTCTTTTAGCCCGCAGGATAGTGGCCAAATTGTTACTTTTTGTAATCACTAACTAAAAACTACATCATTTTTATACAACAATGTACATAATATATTACAGAGACTCCCTGTTTGGCCTACACTTTAGTTTAGTATTTCAAACAATAGAACTTTTTGAAAACGGGGCTTGGAGGTCAACCTATAGCAGAGTTATGTAATCTATGACTCTAGGCTAATATTTTCTTGATATCAGGCTAATATTTTCCTAATAAAATATCAGTATATTGCAATAAAAACTATTATTATTTAATAACATCACCATTTTAAATTTGTTTTGCCCGCGATAATAACATTTCATCAATTTTACAATCACTGCATGCAACACTTGAGATTGTTGCTTAATGTTGTTATCGAAATTAGAAAGGAAACGCTCCATAGTTTGAATATAATAAATAAATTAGCAACGATTAACATTGTAATTTTCCTGTCAGCTAGTGCGTTTGTTAAAATTCATCATTCATATTCTATTAATGTTTTATTATTTGATGTATGTTTTTTAACAATGATTTTCATCTTTATTACGGGTAGTGTGTGATATCTTTTTTTTGCCTGTTTTATATGTTTTTAAATGTATATCGTATATTGATAACTAAATATGTAGTTAAGTTCTTCTGGGGCCCCAGACATATCATGTTATGGTTACTTTATTGATTTTGGGGTCCCAAAACATTTTTGATGTCGAATAAATAAATCAAAATGAAATGAAATGAGTGACTATATGCTCATATAACAGGTTATCACTGGAAATATTAATATCATATTTTGGGGATGAAACCTTTTAAATGATTTATATATAATCAATAATTTAAATAAGAATGTTGAATACATAAAATAAAATAAATAAATTCTTAAAAAAATACCAATTTGCAGAAAAACTTCTGAATTACATGGCGTTTGCAGAAAATTATTTTCAACAACACATTTTAAAAATAGTTTACTTTTACTTTTAAACGATTCATATAATATATAATAATCAATAATTTGAATAAAACGTTTAATACATTTTAAATTCTTTGTTATATTTAAAAAAACCTGCTGAATAACATAGCGTTTACAGAAAAATGTTGTCAACAACATATTTTAAAAATATTAAACAGAAATAATATTAAGAAAGTTAAAATTTTATAATTTTTGAAATGACAATCACGATGAAAGACATAATACAAAAATTTCATTGCATTCAAGGAAAAAAAGTAAAAAAATACAAGTATATAATCAAAATAATCGCTATTAAACGTACATGTTTGTAAGGCCTATTTTCTTCAGTATCATGTTTTAGACTGACGCTCTTTATTTCGTTGACATGCAAAAATGCAAAAGAAGAGTAAGAAAAGGCTGCGATATAAAACAATGTAGTAATTACGAAACATAGTTTAGTTTGAACTTGAACTGTATTAGCAATATGATCGGTCAATTTATTTGTAACCACACTCTTGATGTTGGGGAAGTGGAGGAACAATTTGCTTATTGATATTAATGACCTCCTTTCATATGATTTTGTATTACAAATAAATCTAACATAACTAAAAGTCATATATTTTACTTTATCAATCCAGATACACTCTGATTTCTCTTGTTTATTGCTAATGTTTAAAGCTCTGTCTACACTATCAAACTTTATGTAACAAAAATGCCCATATATGTACATGATGATGTCATATCACTACCATATTTGGGAATATCACCACCATATTTGGGCATATCAATTTTTTTTCACACTAGTTTGATAGTGTAGACAGAGCTTAAGCCCAGCAAATAAGTGTTTATTCTGTGTTATAAAAATTTACACCATTTTAAAAGTACCGGTTGGAGAAAATTTATTCCGGTAATTTCTTGCTGGCAAAACCAGATTTGGGAGAGGATTGCAATGGTTACCTAAAGTATATCAATGTATTTATACAACCATTTGTACAAGTTATTGGTGGTCAGCATTGCCAACATTTATATAAGGTATTATTATCTCCAAGGCAGTGAATTTCCTGTATTCAAATTTCAGTTGTTTAGTCACACTGATCACACTTGTAACATCTTTCAATATTTTCACCCCAGAAATATTTTTTTTTTCCAAATCAAACAAAATTAGAACGATTCAACCAGGCCAAAATAAAATGTGCTATCCATTTCCACGCGCACTATGTAATACTGTATTTTTGTTATTATGTTAAATTTGTAAACAAAATGTTAATGATAGACAGGCCAGTACTATATTTTTGGAATGACAATATCTATAAAATCTCGAAAAGAAGCCCTTACTATCTTAAAAAGAAGATTTCGAGATGGGCTTCTTTTCGAGATTACTATTGCAGACCAAAGAGGGCTTCTTTTCGAGATGGGCTTCTTTTCGAAAAGAAGCCCAGGGGTTTTTAAAACCCGAGTTTTTATAGTATAGTATAGTAGTTATCTACAAACCATATGAACTATAATGTTATATGACCGTATATAAATAGTGTTGAATTGTAATATGAGTAATGTTTCGTATGCATTACAGTTTTTCGTACTGTATACATACATTAAAACGAGCTATATAGTATAACAATAGACAGAAATCTTGAATACATTTGGAGATTGTGTTAAACATTACTCCCCTAACACCGTTTTTAAATTAAGGTCGTGTAGCAACAGATCGTCCCAAAGCTTTTCCAAAAAATGTCCATGATTCCAAGGTACGTTAATCATACCAAGTGACGAATTCACAATTTTTGATGACGTCATCACTCAGTTTCTCTAACTTCTGAACGTTCATTGGTCATTGAAACTTTTTTGACGATAGAGGGCAGCGTTCAATAATCAAATACAAATTCAATTTATAAATCACGTACGTCGTGCATTGAATGTAAGTCATGTAAAGTTAAATTATAAATTATAATTAAATGTGTTATAAGGAAAAAAAAACCTCCACCATTATCATAATACGAGTGGTAATAAAATGATGAATTGTATTGCAATTTAACCACTAAAGGAACTTCATTATTTGACTATGATCAGTAATTGTATTGATAGGGTCTATGTTTTGAGGTCATGTTAAGTTTATTGGAATAAAACTCGTGAGAATTCTCTCATCCGATCGCCACATCATCTTACCCTCATGCATGAATCACATACGGTTGCAATAGCACGCTTGTCCACCGATGACAACATCCAGATTGTCTGCCCCAGAGGCTATTAACCTTACACGCGCGGTTTTCTAAATTCAGACGATGCGCAAACTAAAAAAATATATAACTAGACAAATAAGTTAGGCGTAGCTAAATGTCAGTATGATCTGGTTCGTGTTTAAAAGCATGAATAACTCGTTTTCTGTGCTGTATCAAACAATAATTGAAACAATTAAACATTGTGGTGAATCCGTCAGTTGAGAATTATGGACAAATATTATTCGAACATGTTTTAACTGTGAACCGCCTAGTTAATTGGGAACTTGACATTGGGTGTCACACACAAACCTATATCTTGTTGGGGCTCGGTTGTAGGACATGGTATCATTAGATAAACCAATTTTATTAGAAGTAAACAATCCAGAAATAAGCAATGCGCGTTTGTAATCTCTGTTATAATTATGATTCTTTAAAAAACATAAATAGAATTTAATAATGAGTTTAGATAGGCGGGATACTTGTTACCCTTTTCGTTTAAAGATATATTGTCCCACTGAAAAAATAATTTAAATTTTTGTTGAGGAATATGCCATTTTAATGTCACATAATAGCTTTGACCAAACAGTAGACCGAAAAAAAAAATTTACTTGAAAAAACTGTAATTTAAAAAAAATAAAATATCAAAATTGGCTGCCAGCCAATGAGTTTTTAGTTGAGTTTATTTTGTCATTTTATAACTGATGAAAACATTATTTTTTCGTGTTTCTTTTCCTACTAAAGTGATTAACTTTAACTTAACAAAGTCTGATTTTCTTAATCTTAATAATTGTTAAAGCTTTTGGGGACAATACATCTTTAAGTAAGTTGTAATATACATTCCTAAATGAACTGTATTTATAGACTTTAGGCAAACTCCCAACATTGGTATGTTCGCCTTTCTTCAGTGTACTTGGATGTTCTTATTCCTATTTTCCCCTATAATGCTGAATTGCTTGTAAGAACTACTCAGGTACCGTAATATTTTAGAATATTAAAAAAAATAATATAAAAAAGGGATAACTCCATGGTTACCAATACTTGAGAGAGACACGGTTATCGATCATAATCTTAAATAACTTCATTAGGCCGAAGATATCGTGTCATTCTTAATTGTGTTTCGATGTCAAAACATTATTTTTGCGTAATATTATTATATTAATAATTATTCGTAATAATAATAATAGGCCCATAGCAATAATTAAACAGGTAGTTAAATTGTATTTTACAGATTTAATTTATTTGTCATTCCCTATTGTTTTTCCTACTATTATAAACACATTTTAGGTATCTAATCGCATTATAAATACCATTAGTCATGACTAATCGCAGATTAGATATTATACTATTATTATATAATATTACAGTAATATTAATTATTATGCTTGGGATTATTAAAATTCCAGATGTGTAAATTTGATACCTGAAATGTTATTCGCACACAACCAATTCCCCAACCCTTGATTTGGTCGCATCTTGTTTAAAAAAAGCATTAGGCCTATTTATGATAATACATGTCATTTGCTCCGGTCCATCACATTGTTTTATAGAAAGATCAAAGTTAGAGGAGCGTTAGTTTTGTCCCAAGCGATTTGCGTGCGTGGTATGAATCGAACTCTCAATTGTAACATCGAGGAAAAGAACCAATTTCGGGACGAGGACAGTTTAATTCAATCACAAGACATGTCATAACACATGATTAAACATTGCACGTTTTTGTATAAGCAGATTCATGAAAAAACTTCCTTAAATTATACTTTTAGCTGTCTTGCTATTGGCGATTTTGAGTGTGTATATATAGGGGAACGAAGCGGGCTCGTTTCATAAAGGGAGCTTAACCGGGTTTATTGTTTTTGACAGGGGAACTTATAAGCAGGATCCGTATTACGGTGTACAGCTTGGATTGGTTTGTATTGACGGAGGTATGGGAGTACTTAACCGGGCTTATGTCATTGTCAAAGAGGTTCTAACCTGGGCCTTTATAACCGTGAATGTTTCCTATGATCAGTATTCAGATATTCTCATTTATTTGACAGCTTTATGATGTTTCGAGACAACAAGCTATTTTAGCATAATCTAATTCAGTGGTGACATCGTGTTATTTGTAAATTGCAATACCAGTTGGGTACCGGGGTAGCCGTGTTTTCCATTTCGGAACTCGAGATTTAGTCACACCGCAACAGGTTTACTTGTTGATCACTAATTTAGCTCCAATAAATAAGGGGTTTTCCGCTTCCCCAAGAGAGTAAGCAGGCGTCTTTTTTCTACACAGGATGGGCGACCTGCGTACGAACCCCCGGTAGCCCCATATCCGGCCATGAACCAGTCCGGCGAGTTCATGACAATGCGTTTTTTCTCGATTCTGTTTGCCATCCTTCAAAAACCATGACGCACTTCAACGATGAAGACTACGTATTGCCTTAGCCTACTTCTGGTTTCCGCTGTCAATACTGACCTTGAACTTAGGGGGCGCTATTGATGTTTACACACTACCTTTCAGAATAAAGATGAGACTGTATGTGTTATGGTTCATGAATCACAAACCACAACAGGAAAAAAATTACGAACAAATCATTAATCATCTGATACAGGTCGAACAAATGAATATTCGTCGTACATTATAACAAACCTCTGTAACCATTCACCTTGCACCCCGGACTTTCATCCGTCAACGTGATGATGTCACGTTAATCAACACGGTAAGCATGCGCAATAATTCAAGTTTCATAAACACATTTTATCGATGATTGAGTTGCTTTTGTATTGTTAGTGACAATGATTTCGCAGCATCGAGAAAACGATTTAACATGGCGTATATCTACTCTAGGCCTACTGTATTATTTTTAATTTTTGTTTTCTGAATAGTCCTATGATTTATTTTGAGTGTGGAGTTATGTTACTAAATCTTGGAGGTTAAGGCCGCGATATTAGCTGCCGCGAAGAGTACAAAGCAGGTGCAGAACCAAGCCGCACCCTCTGCAACATTAAACAGATAACGGAAATTTATTAAATTATCTGGAAAATCCCAAGGGTAGATGGTACCTCCATGGGTTTTTATGCGCAAAACTTAAAGCTGCTCTGTCACGAACTGTCGCTACATTTGTTGGTTTGCTCATATTTAAATAAATTATAATTATACACCTGTTGATAAAGCCCACACTCTACACAAATAGTCTGCAATACATCGCACCCGTGCTTCACGCGTATTAGCGCGATCGGTGATAGTTAGCCACGCAGTGTGCACGAAATAGGAGAATAAACAATGGTCTACTAACTTATCATGTATTGCCATAGCCTCTTTAAGAAGTCAATAAACTTTTATCAAAACCATTATTATCAGTAATGTTGTATGTGTGTGGGACATATATTTCTCATCCCTCATCTCATGGGAGGAAAATGTATTATTAATATTATAGAGGAAAACAAGATTAGGGATATGATGGGCTATAGACGATGTTTGCATCATTTTAATTTTATTTAAAAACATGTACTATATAGGCCATGACGAAAATGCAATAATATTTGCGGTGGACATTGTCAGAGACCGAACTTAGGCTACAATTTAGACTTTTGCGTGAATATAGACAGTGTTGGTTTTTGCGCATGCGTAGTCTATTCATGTTTTCATTTACTTTTTGCAATGCGAAAACATGAACAACCAATCAGAACGCATGAATGTTCAATTCGCACAAATTCGCGTCTTTTTATGAAAAAATTTTTAAATTGTTAATAAATATATTTTGATTAATTTTCTATAATAATTAATTATTATTTCTATTAATTAACAATGAGGGAGATCGCTCCATTGTTATTTTAAGGTCAATGAATTTAAGAGTCTGTAGGCATATCCACTTCATCCGATTTTCGGACATTTCTTCAATCAAGGCAACCACGTTGTTACCAGGGTTGACACTTCAATGATTCAAAGTTTTAAAAGGGCGTTACAGTGTTTCAGTTAATTACATCAGTATAATCACCCATTTCACGGCTCATTACAAACTAGCCTAAAGTCCCTGACTCGAACCTAGAACGTTTAAAATTAGGAACATTTTCATCGACTGTTTTTTCTCAGTTGTGGAAATGTCTACGTCCACTGCACTGTGTCGTTGAGGCCTGTATTAGTGATTGTTTTATTGCTTGTGACATTACAAGTATACGAATTAACACACCAAAGATTAGGTCAGATTAATGACTTAATGAGAACTTTTAGCCACGCCTTCTATGTTAGAAGGTGTCACATTCACGATGAGTACGGAATTATATAATGAGAATGTCTCATTTGAGATTAAACGCCCATTCACACGCACACCGATGAGGGTGAAAGATGATGACGTAATTTCTATGTATTTACGTAGATAGATAAACCATTAGACTTACCCTTCAGTGACGTACACCGCACAAATCTATGTACAGGTACAATACATATCATTATCACAGTGTTTGACGCACACACATTCACACCTCAATACGTGTTTCTCGTTATCACTTATGAAAGTGCAAAAGTCCCATTCAACGCGTAAGAATAAGGAAATGTCATCCATTGGAAAACACACTTAAACATCACATTGTTAACACAGCGAGGTTGTTTCTAAAGCTAAAACTATTCCTCCATACTAAAACCATGTAAACAATTTTGTTCTCTCTATTGTATGAATTTGTCATGTAGAAAATAGAAATGTAGTAATAAAAATTGATGACGAGAAACAGATAGTTTAAAATACTCAACACTTCTAAGTTAGATACTCCTATGTAGTTAATAGGGTTAAAGCCTGATCTTTCTGCATTCATTATTAACTTTTTATTGTACATTCATTGCTTTTCTTGTAAAAAGAAAGAAAGAAAGAGAAGCATAAAAATAATGTTTAAATAAAAACAATGTTATGGTTGTGGCAATAACAACAAGCATGAACAATTTTTTTGTTATACCTCAGAGAAAAATACAACGCCAATTCCTTTCAAATTTGTCAAGGAATTACCTAAGAGAGTTTAAAACAACATTTGGATTTTCACAATGCACTTTGATTTTTATTTCTCGTCACATTTTAACTTGTCTTATTTTGTAATCGTTTTGTGCCTAGACGTTTGGTATAATGAAATCATGGATATCGTATCTTTAGGGACCATACATTGTTATCTTCAATGATGTTCCACGTACCCTAGGGAAGACATGGCTTGTATAATATTCTACAACGGTTTATGGAAATCCTCAAAACGAATTACTTTTAGATTTTCTATGCCAGCCGATATGACATTTTTGGTTGATTGACTTCTAGTGGGGCTTGTTTAACCAGTGGTTTACTTCACCACGTTATTCGCTGCCTAAACGTCAATTCCATCATTGGTTTTTTCATCTGCGTGACACACTGGGAAATCTGTTTTAGTATGTTTTTTGGAAAACTGATGGAAAAGTTATAACAAGTTGGCAGGAAATGAGGGCGCTGTTCACCAGGCGTGTTTTCTAACCTCAATAGACTAATAGTTAGGCGTTATACTTTATCACTAGGGACAAAATAGATTCTATATTTGTTGCAATGCCATGTCGAGCGTGATTTCTTTTCCGCCGAGCTGTACTCATGGGAGGTAATATTTCCGCGCATTAAAATGATAAACAATTACAAAGGGCGTTGGTGGCGCCCCATGAATTATCGAAAACAAGTAAACTCATTCAAAACATAGGCATATTAAAGATTAATTACAGTGAAAGGAATTATAGACAGCGCAACTGTCACCCATAAATAATCATTTTTTAATATTTTCTCTTAGCGGAAGTAGCATTAGTTATTCAATTATTTAAATTTTCTGAACATTATCAATAGTTTACGAACTGACTGGGCCTAGGGAGGCCGTAGCAAATGCTTTTCACTGACATTATGTAGCACCTTCAGCGTGTAGAATATTGTTTTTAATAGCTTTATATCGTGTATAATTTGCATGAATTCATAATATACTCTAGTGTCTATATCGGATTGTAATTGGCCTGATTAAATAATGCGTTTCTTTATTACCCATAGAACAAACAAATTGATAAAAATAAGCACACAACAATAAATACAATTCATGTGTAATGATAACTAGTAATAGCAAAATATAAAGTAGTCTTTTGAATTATTTTATTATTATCCCAATTACGGTACACAATTTACTACTAAACTTAGAAATAGAGCAAGTAAACTATGATTGAATAGTAAATATACATAAAACAAACAAACAAGATATAAGGATAACATTTAAAAAGTATAGGCCTACTATAACAGGGTGCTCGTCACTTTGGACAAGTTAGGTTATTACGTACAAACGCAACATGTAGGCCTACGGATATGAACGCAGAACATGACTTATGACATGTTTACTGTTCTGAATTGTGTCTATTTTGTTGTTCTTTTATATCCATATTAATGAATAGAAGACGAACTATAACAAAGGGGTTTACTTACCGTACTAATAAGAATGTCCTCAATACCGAGAGTGAGACACACAGGCCTACTGTACTACTGTACTCGTTTATATGCAAATGTAGCAGAGTAGGCCATTGTATGTGTCCGCATGAATAACCATACCGTTCATTATTTTGTTACGTAATAGGAATTCTGAAATTCGTAGAAGGAGAAGCATTATAATTGGTAGTGAGCCCAGTGAGCCTCTACTTTCACCAGGGAGGAATCAGACGTTACCTTATGGATATAAGGCCTATTGGTCCGAATATATTTGAATAAGCAAGTTCTTATTATTTATTATCTTTGTATTCTACACGACCAAGAAGAGATGAGACTATTGTCCAATACGTACGCAAAAGCACCACCAATCACCTTGGTCGGATCATTATTACTCCATGGTTGGCTATGGTCTACGGTTTTGCAGTAGGCCTAGAAATCACAGAATTACGGTTAGTCGAAATTAATGTTTTCTTTTGTTCAATTGTTATGCTTTCTATGCTAGTAAATTAAAACAATTTACTATTCATAATAAAAACTGGAGATAAGTATATCGTTTATGTTGTGCCCATGAAGTGATAAATATTCATATTTTGTTTTTATGTGCGACTCGAAACATCGAGCGCCCTCTTTAAGCTTTTAGAAAATTGAAAACTTTCCTTTCTAGTTCACATGCAAAATTATTAAGTATGATCATTATACAGTTTATAGTATAATTTGGCTTTCTTGAAATTACAATAATATTTTATTTTTTGTTGGAAAAAAAGTTAGCCCGTCAATGTAATAATAGTAAGTGAAAATAAATTTAAAGATGTTGACACTGGACTGTCTTTCCTTCACAATTAATGTACATATCGCCCTCTCTACGTTAGATTTTGATAACTTTTAAGACCGTGAGTCCGTAATAATATTTTTTTTAGCGATTTGGAAGTCTTTCGAATAATGGTTTCGTGACAATACTGTACACTGTTAATTGTGTATTATGTATACCTCATACTGCTCTAAAACAGTTACTGTTTCCCGCCTTTATACACACCCTCGCTCGCATATCCCCTTACATAATGCTCCTTCGATTATGTAGGCCTACTTTAAAATATTTTTCATCAGTGCATTAATAAGAAAAATAAAAACAATACACGTTCTTTTTATAATATTTTGTCTACTGGTGCTTTTTATAGCACATAGTTCAAAGTACAACAAAGTAGAATATGTTTGTTGTTTTATTGAATTTCCACACATAAAGTGAATACATTTAGAGTGATAAAGTAATTTAAAAGAGTGGATGTGTGAATGATGAGCAAATAAAGTTAAACGACTTTAAGGTTTACCCACCAGAAAAAAAAATATAATCGGAAAGATAGCGTTCGATTTATCCGCTCGGTCAGATCTATAGACACAGGCCTTACTTCTGGAGCTAAGCTTTTAGATTAAGAATTCGCAAATGTACTTCTTGTTGGATATGTTTTATTTCAATATAACATTTTTATAAATAGTTTGATATTTATGCATTTACATTTAAACACAGCAAATTAACGTTTATTTTCAATTCTAAAACAAGTTATAAAGAAGGAAAACTCTCATCTAATTAAAAAAGTTTGTTCTTAATTAAAACGTTCTCCTTGTAAGAAAGATAGTTTTTCGATACTCATGTGTTATGATAGCATACGCCTAGCATGTAGTAGTATAATTATTTATTGAGATCCCCATCTACGTAATCATATAGATAATTAGATAGAAATCATCTAAATGGATCTTTATTTGTCATCTAAATCTCTGTATACACTATCAATCTTGTTTGACAAAAAAGGTGTGATGTGCCCAAATATGGTAGTGATATTCCCAACTTTGGTAGTGATATGACATCATCATGTCCAATATGTGCACATCCCATTTTGCCCCTAAAGTTTGACAATGTAGACAGAGCTTTATGGAAATAACTGGTATTATAGTAATCTTCGTAAACTTAGGGGGACCAATGGAATAACGCCATCATGAACATCATGATAATTATAATCCTGGTTATTATCATGTATGCTCATCATCATCATCATAAAATAATAAATGATAATCTGTTTATGAATATCGTCTTAATTTTTTTTATCAAGATATACACAACTTATAATACAAACATTTCCGATTTTAGACTACGATGATTGAAATGGATATGGCTCGTATTCTTGATTGATCTAGAATGCTGTTATTGCTAAACCTTGTTTTATTATTGATATTATTGCTTACAATTATCATTATTGTTTTAATTGATCTATATTAACTTAATACAAAACACATTTATGTACATTATTTCCAATTATGTCCAACGTAGGCTGTATAATGATTTTACATATAGAAGGAGAAACATTATGACGAATAAAGAAAGCAAAACTAACCATTGATAAAATTAGAAAAAGTTAGAAAAGTAGTGTTTTTATACTGCTTGTTTTCATTAGAATACATAAGTTTACTTGAAAAGAAGAAAGACTTTAAGTTACACTAACGTGCATACAAAAAGCAAAACTTGCGACTTCATCGACTCTTCAATGTGCCTATACTGTAATGTAGATGTCCTTTTCTTCGAAATATAAATTATCTTCAGACTCAGTACACTTGATTGCGAAGTCATACTCTTGCTATTCATTGTGAATTTTTACTCAATTTTGCCAATAATAGTTTAAAATTGTTTCGACTTTATGACAATACAGAATGGTCACCAAAAACATATTGTTTCATTTACATAATTTATTTTTGTTTTCCTGTGTCCCGTAATGTACAGAATTTATATTTAGTCAGTGATGCGTAAAACAATAAGTGACGTCATCATCTATCTTCTTGTTGATTGGTTGTAAGTTTTAGATACCCTGGACCGTATCGTGAAGGTGTGATTTTCTGCACCATATCGTTTAGGTGTTCCAAACTCGTAGAACCATCGGAGTTGTCTGAAATATATATCAAAATTTAGTAAAACGTAAACATAAAATAATGTCTTTAATACTATACAGTGTATGAGTTAAATTAGATTGGTACTGTATTTTTAACAAACTTTAAAGCACGGTTCTAAGACAAATATGTTCAAAAGGCTTTGAAAATAGGCTTTACCAGCTAGGAATGTGGAAGATGCAATGTGTGCCTGTTCGCTTTGTATTTAAAAACTCACAAGTAGCCTGCAGTATCAGTACTCTATAAAAGTTACTGTACATTCATTTGTAGTGTACGCAAATGCAAAAGTATTTATAATTTGAATTTTTGTCCCCAACAAACTTGCCAAATCTTTCCTGACGCAGTGAAAACAACCCCCCTCCCGCCTCCCTATTCCAAATGGTACCACTAGTCTGGTGATATCCCATTCAAAAAGCAACCAATCGTAGGTTAAATATTTAAATTGTACATTATACAGGTGTACAGTGTATACAGTTATAACTATTATACAGGAACGTTGACAATGTTATGCACATTTTTACTGTGCTAATAAATGGAACGGGTTCACGAAACGTGCTCGGACGGCGGATAACTATCCACAACAGACGAATATAAACGTACTTTATTCCGTGTTTTTAGCTGCTAGTGGTCCGTAGATAATAGCTTGTATGAATCATTGGATATGGCTTCGTGGTAGGCATTGGATTGAAATCTTTGCTTTCAACTTATTTTAGAGGAGGAGTGATGGCATCATGGTTCAGTGAGTATCGTATTTTTTACGAGAGCTTAGGGAGTGACAAAAGTTTCTTTGAATGTTCTGTTTTACGATATATCGCACGATCATTTGCAGAATCTCAAATAATTTTATAAACTGAACATCAAATTTGTATTAATATAATAATGATATGATATATACTGGAACTGTATTTAATTAAAGCATAATTAGTATTTTTATTCAGCATGAGTACAGTCTTTTATAACATTTTTCTTTTCATTCTTCTGTAAAAATAATTTTGTTTTAAATTATTGATAGTGTTTTTTTTCTTATGTAATAAAATCACATGATCTGTTTACATTACATTTTATGTAAAATGGGAAATGGTCTTCAAATAATAATCAAAATATGTGCATCATTGCACTTATAAAGGTGGATACGAATCCATATAAAACATTATTATAATGATACAGACTGTACTTAACATACCGAGGGATGCCAAGACTCTGTTATTGCGATCAATAATGAAGCAGGATGGCGCCACAGTAAAACTTTTGTACGTGAAAAGTTAAGATTTAAACGCGACTAATACTGGTAAACCAATTGATAGCTATGCAAAACACAACCCCAACATCTCTAGGGATATCCCTGTCTTTTAAAATAATCTATCTGAAAGATACCCCGGTCTCTGAACAGTGAATTATTACCTCTCAAATTGAAATAAATTACGGGAAGGTTGCTGCATTCCAATGTTACGGGAAAAAGTAAAGACAATTTTAACAAACTCCGTCCGTTCTAAATGTAATTTAGTTAAAAAGAGTATTCGCTTTACTACATACATTTATATGTAGAAGCGATGATACATGCAAATTTAAATTTAATCTAATAATAAGTTCTCATCATTACGACAATATAGGCCTACTGTATATCTGTTACTAATGTGTATAATATAAATCAATAAAACACAAATATAACAATATTTATAAATAAAACTCATCTCAAGTTGACTCAGTCTCGATTTGAAAAGTGCGTCCCAAATTAATATAAATGATTCTTATAGAACAGAAATTCAAAGGCTGAATTTGGAAACAAAAGCTGTACTGTAAGAAATATACCACTTATTAATATTAAAATAGGCATTTAGGAAACACTTTATGGTTTGCAGAAAGTTCATTGCCTCAATATAAAACATAATGAATTGATACATCGACTACAATGACATTTTATTAAGATCATTTCCTACTTAAATAATAATTTGCCAAATCAAACACCATCACTTAATTATAATTGAATGTCCCGTGGCTCACTTAAGATGATAAATGGCGTCAAGACAGCAAGGCCTAATATAGGCATACAGGTGCATTAATGTTATATTTATGACATGAAATGACAAGATATGACAAGCATAATTATGATATTATGACGGAATCCTATTCCACAGTGTTAATTGCGATATTTTAGGTTGATTTCTAGCGGAGCTTGACTTTACTCACGAGGAGTGATTTATGTGGTAATATGGTCTTTAATACGTGTAACCAAGCCTCCTACGACATCGCGCACGTGTTGAGCAATTAGTATAATTTCTCTCAGTCTTTGCGGTTAACTTGAGTTATATACAGTACATGTTAGTTTACTTGTATTATGAATTTAGTAGTGTCGTACTATAAGTACTGAAAAAACGCAAAATGTTAAATTTAACTGGTCTACTGTATTTTAACAATGACCTTTCAAATTAATTATCGCCTCAATGTTGTAGTAACACTCAACGTTGCTATCTTGTAGTTGTAGATTTTACTAAACTTTTGAAATGTTGTACATCCATATATTAATAGGCCTATCCATTAATAGTTAATTAATGTTTGAAAACATAAAATTACAAGGGTACAATGTTTAAAACGTTACATTCATAATTGTCTTATTTTAGAAACAAGCAAGAACATTTCAAATTTCGTCAATGTGTACTTTATCACGTCAATACGTTTCATTGTTTTTCCTTCAATTTCAAACTTTTAAACACCTCTACAATGATATACTATAAACATTTAGAACCAGAAACAAAAAACAAAAAATCAAAAATTACCGTTATTCTCGAAAGTCCAATCACCATCTAAACTTCTAAGTCGGCAATTTCCATTCTTTCGAATATGATCGTCACCCTGTTAAAGAATAATTTAATTAGAATTACACTTTATACGGTATTAGTAAAACTATAAGAATGTTGGAACATGGTAGAAAAATAACTAGAGACTTGAAGAGAGTCTATTACTGTAACTGCACAACAACACAATAAATACAATTGTTAAACAATTTATATAATTAGTATTTGTTTGATTTTGTAATAAAATCGATACTTTAACATTGTTGGAAAATAAAAGGTGAGTGCTGTTGTTAATGTTTTGAACATCTTTTGAAATGCATTGTAGGCATGCCAACAGTACATGATGGTGTTCAAAGATTCAAGATATTATCACATAGTTTACTCCTAAAAATCAATATGTATCATATTCCTTGACGAAACATACATTTCTTTGTTTGTTCACCCTGCCTTTAACAAAATAATTTCACCCTAGACAGTTGAGTTTGCATGGCCTAGCTATAACAATAATTGGGCCTAGGATACGGGTTCGGTTGCAAACAAGGGAGGTAAAGTGACACCCATCCGCTTCGTCCCAGTAGCGTATCCATGTTATTACCCAATCTACGCTACGTAAATTTCTAGATCGTTCGCGTCTTTCAAGAAAATTTGATACAATATAAGAAATCAGATTTTCCATTTATTTGGTCTCTCGGGGAATACATTGGCTATATTTTCGAATCGGGATCACACTGTGATGAGGTATCGAGTACATGCAGTGATACGCTTGTTATTCCGACTGTGTCGATGATAAAAAGTTCTTAGGCGAGATAAATTTCCGTGTTGCACAATCATTTACGATTTGACGACAAACTTAAAACCATCCAAGTGTATTCATAAGAACTAGAAATCAATTACATGTTGTACTTTGTTAAGTAACTTCTATTTGTTTGTTTTTTGAAACAGGTATATTAGTTTTAAATACGGGTATCGCTGTTCAGATTATGATGTATTGTCCCCCTGAAAAAATAATTAATTAAATTAAAATTTGTTGTTGTTGAATATGCCATTTTAATGTCACATAATAGTTATCCACTTTTAACAAAAAATGTATTTATCTAAAAAAACTGTAATTTAAAGCAAAAAATAGTCAAATTGACTGCGAGCCAAATGGGTTTTTGGTTGAATTTGACCATTTATTTTGTCATTTTATATGAGAAAACATTGTTTTTTTTCCGTTTTTTTAACGGAAGAGATTAACTTTAAACTACAAAATAATGTATTCAAAGTCTGATTTAATTAATCTTCATCTTTCATGTTTTTGGGGGACAATATATCTTTAAATGTATTAAATTTTTTTGTTTATCACTAATGGCCTTAAAAACATTGAATGTAGAAAACGTTAGTATACCGTATTGGTTTTCATTTTGACAATTGTTATTGTAATTAGGCATTTGAACCAGTTTCATACACAAATTTCATTTGATAAGGGTTATAGGCCTAATGTAAAGGCCCATTTACACTAGGGCAATAACGATCGACGATAAATAGATAAACATACATTTTTCTTGGATAAAACGAACGAAATTAGAACAGTTTTTGTTCTAGAACTATAGGATAATCAAGTATGCTGTATTTAATAAAAATAATTTTTTGAAAATCCAATCAAATGACGTCATGATCAATAAAAACAATAAAATCGTTGTATTGTAACAATACTATTGCTCTTACTAATCATGACATCATTTGATTAGACGTGTGGAAATATTATTTTCATCAAAGGCAGCATAGACGATAATCCTATAGTTCTAGGATGGAAACTTTTTAAAATTCTTTTGTTTTAGGTATGAAAAATTCATATTTATCTTTTTATCGTCGATCGTTATCGCCCTAGTGTAAATGGGCCTTAATTATCATTATATAGTTATAGTTGTATTTAGAACAATGAAGCGAGGATGGGCCTAGATACGTCACAACGCAGATTGCTAATAAGCGCTAAAGAATGCCAGGAATGTCGGATGGGCCTATATTTGTTGCTAATTTTATTAAATATTAATGTGATGTAATAATAGTGATCTAATTAGGATATAATATGTCATTGTCTTCAGATATAATTATCACCGTGAAATCGAACTCATTACTCGCCGAACCACACGGCCATTTTCTTCTAGTTTTTTTTTTATTTCGTGAAAAGACAAGACGATTTTCGAGACATTTTACACGTGTAAAGTATACAATCTACATTTTAAAGGCATTTTAAAAAGTCCTGCTTTTATTAACTCCTTCAGATACATTTGTTACAGGCCTATAACTATAGGCCATATCAGGTAAAACACAATTTGTTTTCTTCCAGATTGTAAAGTCTTTTTTTTGTTATCCAGGCATCTTTTAAATCATGAGTTTTAACGTAACTGCATACTAGTAAAAACGATTTCGCTTATTCATGATGACTCGAGTGCAACATCACAATAGCAAAAAAAAAATGTTATTTAGGCAAAATTTTAGATTCATATGGTATTTGTATAAATATTGACTTTTAAACATTACGGTATTTGGCAACCAATGTTAAATTAATTTTGCAAAAATTGCATTACACTTTACACATATGTTAACACAACAATGTTGCTACTAATAATTATAGCTTATTATATTATCTAATCGTGCTTAAACATGTGGTTTAATGGAAGTGCGTCTTTGTTTACTACGGTACTGTATACCAAGTTTGAATAAGACTTATGGTTCGAGTCTCGGTTTTGGCGGCTTAGGCCTAATTCAATTATTGATATGCGAATGTTTTCACTTTTTTGCAATGTTATACAAATTAAAACTTCTTTATTTAGAGCAGAATCAAAATTAGTCGTTTGAATTTATTTAAAAAAAAGCGATGCTAACCAAATTGTACATTTTTAAAAATTAACCCCACCTACATCATTATTGCCATTAATTAGGTCATTATTTTTTCAAATTTGAAACTTAACAACAGAAGTAGATAATAAAGAAATGTCGGAAAAAAAGAAATTAAACAATACAATTTGACATTTTATTTTGTGAGCTATTGTTTTATCATCCGCACTTCAAGCAAGTTTTAACAAATCCAATAATTAGGCCTATACACGTTTATTATAGATAACCGCCGGGATAATAAAACAAGAAAAAATTAATGAAGTTATGAAAACATTGAGTCAGAATGTCTAGACGCCGACGTATACTAATTAACCACACGCATGCGTAGAAAGTTTACGCGGCAAAATCAATCGAATCTTAAATTAGAAATTATACACATTTTATCTAAAGAATGAGATTGATGTGTTGGCATCTGAGCATTTGTTGTAACTCAGTAATTGATCATGTGACATGATCTAGTATAGCTATGAATAAATATCAACAGAATAAAACTTGTGAAAATACTTTATTGTTTGTAGGCCTACAACGATTCTTGTTAATTCTGGAAGATTTGATTGATGTTTCCGTTAGTTTTTTTGCTCTTTTAAAATGTTGTATTTGTTATATGAGGCGCCGTGAAGCTAAGGTGTTTCCACATTATATATATCACATAGAAAGTATAACTAAATTGTATTTAAAGATAGCGTTTAGCATTCAAATATTTTTTTTTTTTTATAACATAAGGGTAGGCCTATAATATGAATTGATTAAACAAACAACACAACTAAACCAACAATGACAACCATTGAGATGCATACCGTACGAGTTTTAATACAGAGCATATAGTGTTTATTTAACCGTCGATAAGTATACACAAATTCAATAATTAAATTGGCGTTATGTGAAAATAATTATGACTTGTACATGCCCAGAGCCAAACCCAGCACGCCATGTCATAGATAACTGCAATCGAATTAATATGTACAGGTAGGGCTAACTCTAATTAGATAACATTATTTTAAAGGCGATAGAAAAGGGGAAGAGAGGGGAGAATCGATCAACAGTTAGCCAGATGGTTACGAAGGGCCCAAAGTAACGTTTCTCGTGAAATATGAAAAAAGTTTATCATTTTATTTTTTCTGTCGAAGTAGGAAGCGGTACCGTCATCCCTGCAGTATCCGCCTCATCAAAATGTACATTTTCGTTTTTTTTTCTTTGTGTTGTGGTTAGCCGAGTTAGTCACACCTACGCTAAGGTAAACACTCGTGAATACCACTTAAAGATGTATTGTCCCCCTGAAAAAATAATTCTGAACACAATTTTTGTTGAATATGCAATTTTAATGTAACATAATAGTTATCTACTTTGACCAAAAATTGGATCGAAAAAAAATGTATTTACATGAAAAAACTGTATTTTATAGCAGAAAAATGATCAAATTGGCTGCCAGCCAATGGGTTTTTGGTTGAATTTAACCATTTATTTTACCATTTTATAAGTGAAAACATTATTTTGTTTCTGTTTTTTTTCTACAGAAGTAATTAACTTCATTAAAACTACAAAATAACATATTCAAAGTCTAATTTAATTAATCTTAATTTTTCATGTTTTTGGGGGACAATACATCTTTAAGGGAAATTCTTACATTTGTTGTTGACTT
Organism: Antedon bifida; assembly: GCF_963402885.1. Lineage (NCBI taxonomy): Eukaryota > Metazoa > Echinodermata > Crinoidea > Comatulida > Antedonidae > Antedon > Antedon bifida. The sequence continues at coordinate 7,905,527 of NC_136226.1, read as the reverse complement.
AAGTGAAATACTTTGTAAAGAGAATTAAGTGTGATTGGAGAATACGGCCACTGTTCCTTTACATGCCACTCATATACAATGTCTGTAAAAACAGAGCAAGAGTAGACCGAATGAATTTCACCAATGAAATGCACGTTTTAACCATCTTATTTTTACTACTTTAAATCTCGAAGCAAATTACAACCGGCACTTAACTGTCAATTAAAAATATCTAGAACTTCTCATAGCACTAATGTTTTCAACTGTAAAGATTTCTGCGGCAACATCGTAATAAAACACCTGTCTTATTAATATCACTGTAAAAAACGTAAACCTTTACAAGAATGCAAGTCCATTCTGAATCTAAAGAAAGACTAGGTCTATAAAATAATGAACTCGGATTGTCTCAGTTGTATTGTATGTTCAGAAATTTTAGAATTTATCACATTTCTGTTAGAGTATCTATTGCGAAATTGTTTTTATTAGAAAATGGAAATTATTATACAAAAGCAATGTAATCACATTTTTGGCGACCATTTTGATTGATAATTGGCTCTCTCGAATTAACACAAGCAGGAGTCAATTTCTCTATTATTGTTTATTTATATTATATGGGTCCTATATGCTGATAATTTACAGTTATTCATCAATGACCCGGACATTTTTTTTAAAGCTATGTTCTTCCTTATTACATAAGAGTTTTTAAACTTAGTTATGCCTGTATTACACAGTACGTTGTTTTATATTATACAACCGATCATTAAGTTGGACACATATTTGTAAATTCAGTTTAGTTTATTGTGAAATAATGCATTAAAGAGATTTTAGTAGTCCAAAGTAAACCATCTGATAAAACTATTAAGGTAGATTGATATAGGAAGTGTTACAATTAGGAGAATGACACTAGATCTTTTGATCTAATGTCAAACAACCTTTTTGAGAGTACGTATTGGTGGTTAATGTAATCAGGACTGTACTGAGTTCCGTAACGGACTCCTGTTGACGGAGTTTACCGATGAAAGTTTCAAGAACGTTACGTGTCCTTAACTAGTATGCCATACTTTTGGAACTTATAGGCCTAATGCTTTCCATATTAAGATTTCACGAGAATTGATTTAGGCCCTACTTTTGTAGGATCAAACGTGTTGATTACTTGTTGCATTGACTGCATGTTATTGCCTTCCATACATTAACGAATATACTAGTTTGGAGTTAATTAGTTAGGGTTTAACTAATCTGGCATTGATACTCTCAGCTATATATCTTATGAAATTTTGATTGCATCGGTTTATTTAAAAAAGGAAAAAACACAACAAAGTATGAAATATACATTTTAATCAACATCAGTGAAGCATACAGTATAGTATACAAGTATACCGTAGTGTTAATCGTTTAGATTTAATTAATTCTATCACATTAATTATTACCTAAAGTGTTATAGATAGATTGCAAATACCAAAATATCTACACAAAAATTAAAAATACACTTTATAGGCCTGGTATATAACATTCATATAAATATAGTTTATTCACATAGTATTATCAAATGACGCCGACGCAACAAGATATTATAATGTAAATAATGTTATAAAAAGGTAAACTGACGCATAACGAGTTAAACATTTGGCCTGTCACAAACAAAATAAAAAAACAAGAGTGTAAAAATTAAATTTTTATAAAAGAGATTGCTTTAGATAGATTAAGAAACAATTAACTTTGACTTCTCCTGTTCTTAGAAATGGGAATATGTTTACTATATCATCTGGGGAATTACAGAGAAGAAGAAAACTTGTTTCCTTATGTTTCTAGCGGCATTATACGAATAAAATGTGTCCTTCAAACGGTAATGTACCTCAATTTACCGACACTGATTGATATACTAATGCTGTAAATTTAGGCGATGTTGGACTGTGGGAAAATGGATGATTTGTAGTTTATTCAAAACAAAAACAATTGGAATAATTTTGAATTTGAATCGATAAAAAAATATGTTTAATATTGTTGAATAAAAAAACGAAGCACATAAAGCTAAGACAATCCTAAAAATTAGAATATAGGTGTCCCCTAAATAAAGGGTGACTATAATATATGTGTCCCCTATATTAAGGGTACCACGTTTATTTCACGGGAAGTTGGTGTCCTCCCCCCCACCCCCACCAAAGTAACGTAACCCGTTTTCAGGACCGGACAAAATAAAATCTACACAAAACCGTAAACAAAATTGTATAGGCTTAAAGTAACCGCATATCAATATAAAGATGTCACTAAAAAGCTAATATATTATATCTCAGTAATATAAATTGTCATATCAAGAAAAAACTCTCACACGGGGAGGAAATAATTCGATTAAAATAGGTCTCCCGCGGGGGTTATTTTTACCACAGTGTACGCGCGCGTATTACCAGACGGTCTGGGAAAATTTGACCGGAAAGGATTTAGGAATGCTGAAGCGGTGAATGGGAAAAAGACAAAACTAATCATTTACTGTACTTTTTTCAAAGTTAATTATATTGTCCTTAACCGTTATTGACATGTATCGTCCCAGTAATAATGAACTACCAGGTAAAATAGCAATTTCACAAACGCCCCATTGAATCTGTACCCGGATGATTTGTGACCCAGTCATTAAAGTGAGACCACCACCAGCTTTACTCTTTTGTATGCGTTACGTCTAAAACTTTACTCTTTAATCAAGAATATTAGATTTAAAAAAATGTACAGTTAAATACAGTTAAACAATTTTGTGTAGTCTAGGCATAAACTACGGTAGGCAATATAGTGGAATTATTTATTCTTTAGATACACTGTACTAAGAAATCACTTTTGTAAGCTCCAATAATTTTAAGGACAAAATACTGAAATATCATTACAATATATAGGTTCATAGTCTGAAATTTTAAAGAAAAAAGAAGGTGTAAAAAGGTAGGCCTACTGTTAATATTCATGGAAACCGATATATTTTAGTCTGAATTAAAAAAAATATTCCTTAAATGGATTTAATGTCTAATTTGCATTCTCTGACATTTCATCCTGTGTTGTAAGCATTGCATTTAATATGTTGGAAAATAATTATAATATGATACACATTATTTCAATAAACAGACATTAGATATAAAATTAAGTAAATGGAAAGAAAGCTATTAAAAGTAAAAGATTTGTGTTGTTTTTTGATTGTTGAGGAAGATCCTTCTCTTTTTACGAAATGTGGTGAAAAGGCAGAATGCAAAGAAGATGTTTAGAATAATACTATAGAGTAATAATATAAATGATAACCTTTAATGCCTCCTTTATTGTAAAATAATCTGTTCAATTTAATCTTAATGTTTGTTATATTAAAAAGGAATATTATTAACTTTAATGTATAAAAGACTGCAATTCGCGTGGGTTCGTTTAGTAAAATTATCCTGATCCGAAAAACCAACAAGGCGCCGGGTTAAATCCCAAACCGGTTGCTCTTAAATCATGAATAGAGAGGATCCGTGTTCTAATGTTATCCTTATGATATGCGCAAATAAACTACACAATAAAAATGTAGGGGGCTTAAAATAATTTATTGAACAGCAGCGAATGTTCAGTTTCTTACAAGCTAATAGCGCTAGGTTTCATGTTTCTAATGTTTTACCACAAAATAGAATTCCGTAAAGTTATTTAAACTCTGCCGGGCGTTAAAGTAATTTATTTCATTTTTGTATCTATAGTAATTCACGGTTTCCAGGTTTGAAACTGGTTTCGGAGGCCTTCATTAAAATAGGTAGTAAAAAAGATGCTCCTGACATGAGATAGGTCTGAAAGTACTTAAAGTAGAATCTAAAATGCATTAATCCCGGCTAAAAAAAATACTATCACCCGTCACTCACGAATATGTATTGCGAGTCATGATAGGCCTACTACTAGCTACTGACATATTAGAAGTTAATGATATCACCACACCAAATAAGGAAAAGAGAATAGGCCTACGCAATAATTAAACATATCAATTGCATAATTCGTTTTCTTTATCCTCAAGGTAAATTTATCTATTATGCTACGATGTTGTACTTTATATCAGCAAGGGAATTCAAATAACTTTCCATTGCTGATGATTGTGGACTTTCTCCCCGATTGACTGCTGCAATGCAAACTTTCCAGTCTAATAATGGCCTTGACCAATAGTTATTTCTTGTATTGTATCGCAACAAGACTACTCGGAAATGTTTTGGGTAATCGGGGAAATGCTAACTGGGTTTATATAAAGTGATTTTCATTATTCCGCAGACAGAACTCAATACTTCGGTGCGCCTAATCTATCTAACACACGGATTTTAGCAATAAATTATTCCGCAGAGAAAAGTAGATCTTTCTAAAAACAAGTTAATGCTCATACAAAGAGCAATACAATGTAATATGTACTTCTATATGTCTAATAGTTTTTGAATAACTCAATACACTTTGATTTTATTGTTTTATTCATTCGAACAAATTGCAAGTGGAGGTGAGAAAAAAACTAATATAAAAAAAACTTCTGTTAGACCTAGATAGGACTAGAAGTAATTAGTTTGTAATATGTACTTCTATTCTATATCTAATAGTTTTTGAATAACTCAATAGGCCTACACGTTGATTTTATTGTTTTATTCATTCGAACAAATTGTAAGTAGAGGTGAGAAAAAAAACCAAACTAAACAAATAAAAAAAAAGTTGTTAGGCCTATAGGACTAGAAGTAATTAGTTCGTAAATGTTCTTGTATTAAATCATGAACAAATCAATCGAAATAAAAGATGGTATAAAAAGTTACCATGACAGTTTCGCTGTTCTGTAGGCCTACACGAACATCTAAATTCATATAGGAATAGTTACGTAAATGTATGTGTTGTGTCTTTAAAATATTTCAAGCCAAAAGAGGAAATTTCGAGATGAGGGTGGTGGAGGGGAGTCCGTGAATTAGAAAGTACTGTTTTTTTTTACACAATGTCATCTTTTTTTTTTCATGTAATCTACAATAATAAACCTAAGGAGAAATGAAAATTAAATATCATTATGAAATCAAAATATTCCACTGTGCAATATCTACCAATTCTATTACAGATCTGAAACGCCTCATAGTTAATTCTAATTAGTTGTCATGTTAATTAATGACAGTAACAGATGAGCACGTATGGAATCCAGAATATCACAAACACTAGTATTATGTGATCTTAATGTTCGAGTTCAAGAACCTACAATACTGCAAAAAATGAATTTATATAATGTCAGGTTGGAAAACAGCATAAGCTGAAGAAAAAACAGCTACATCAACAAATGTGACTCGTAGGCAAAATAAATCAGTTTCTGGTCGACAAATTATGAATTTAAAATATGAAGAGACAAACACTCATCTATGCGGACGATACACCAACATTTGTCTCTTTCGGTACCATTGATGAAAAGAGCTTAATAAATACAGTAGTCCACGAAAAGAAAGACTAAGGCCATATACATGGATGCAGTCGCGTGCTCAAATTTGAGTTAGTGTTTACCGACCGACCGACCAATCAACCGACATAGTAAGCTGTAGAGTCGCGTTGCACGTGAATAAAAACAAAATACTGTATAAAATACTCCTTTCCCGTGAAACGAACACTTTCCCGTGAAACCAAGGGGAAATATATTTTTTAACACATTTGCCAATCCCTATTCAGAGGACATTTCTTAAGGGACCTTTGTTGGGTCCTGGAGGTATCCTCTTATTGGGGATTCCAGGGGAATGGTATAAAACATATTGACATTTATAACTTGAAATCAGGGTAAAGGTTGTTTATATCATTCAGCAATGAGAACGTTTAACCACAGCCGTTGCGGTTCGGACGCTTAACCGCGCTGTCGGGAGTTAAAGACGTTGTTCAAACCAAGAAGGTCATTCGCAGACGGGTAGGGGTTTTACATTTATAAAAACCATAGCACTTGTGTTAAAGAACTCCAAATAAATAAATAATGTAAATCGTTTCAAATATTTAAAACAGCGTTTGGAACACGTGTGGACACGTAACTTTTCAGAACCTAAACTGTAACATCAACACATCAATAAAATAAATTGGGTTTATCGCACAAGGCCTATAGCATATTTTTTTGTTATCTTTGTGGGTGTGCCTCACATATTCTTTCTAATTTCTATTACTTGTATACGTTTACATTTTACAGGGTTAGTACTGATGAAATCTGTTGAATCATAGATATTACAAAATATACGGGGTAATACATTTGATTTTTTGACTTAAGTAAGAAACATGTCGCTGTACTGTAGCATGTGAAATAATTGTAAAGGATGAATAATTGTTATCTAGTAAATTCAGTATCCTAATTTTGTAGAAGTTCTAATAAGAGCATTTGTTGTAACATGTTAAGGAGAATTACTGTATTACTATCCTCTGCCTGAAGACCTTGGGTAAGCCTGTTAGAAACTTAGAAAAAAAGAAGAAAAACTTAATTTAATATTGATAGGCTAATGTTTAGTACAAGAAAAGAATATGAATCTGCTTTACAAATCAACCAATTTAAATGACTAAGGAATGGGCGGTAGCTTATAACGAGAATGGAGACATGATTTTCGAATAGGTCTCTATTCGATTAAATACCGTTTTATCCAGATGGCCCTAACGAACACACCAAAATAAAAGCATACATAATAATTATAATCAAGCAGGATTGTTTCATTGTACTTTACTATTAACTCTGAGCTATAAAAAAATAAGTAAAAATAACCTTAGCTAACAAATTTTGTCATCAAAACGGTGGAGCGAAGTTTCCTCATTTACTAAAACTAACGACCAAAGGACTGTCCCAGCATTTCCTTTGGTAGAGAGGTAGTTAATTTAAAAATCCAATGTTTATAGTTAATTACATTTGGTGACTTCAACGAAGACAGATAGTACATCTTGAATTCAATTGTAATTGTACATTAATAGCCAGTTACCATAGAATTACACCAGTTACATAGGTACACCTCGAAGGCCGGGTACATAGATAGATCTGTCAAAAGTATACCCACCTTGAGAAAACCGGAAGGAAGTCAAACAGTACCCCATTAGTGGGAGACATCAAGGTCGAAAATAATAATACGTCGCGTTTGCGTGTGAACACCATCACTGCTGGTAAACTCATGCCTTAATCAAGAAACTGTTTTATTCACAAACATCACATTTTTAAATCTTAAAAAAGTTGTTCGCTTTCAACATTAAATAGCCTCTGATAAAGATAAACAAGATCGCATGTTAACCTAAAATCGAAATGATTTTCTGGAGTTATAAACCTTTTTATTGAGTATTCTTGTTACATTATGGGCCTCTATAGGCCGCGTAATGAAGATATTATTGCACTAATCCGTACGGAATTCGTGAGCGTTTTAAACTTTAGGTGGTTTATTGTGAAATAATAATAGCAAATAAAATACTACAAACTTACACATAAATGTATGGTTTAAAATTAGTTTCACTTAAATGTATTTTGTAAAAAGGTAGGCCTATTACCGTATACCCGTTGTACTGTATGTATATACTTTATGTAATATGTATACAGTAATTTATTCATCATTCGTATACATAAATGAAAAATCGTTGCGAAGTTGTTTTAAACCGATTCAGTAAAATATGTTAATGAAACAAAAAGATCAATTATTGTTTTTTGTCTTCCTAATTAATAAACACAAGAAGCTTTGCAGAAAATGAAAGTTCGTTATAAGTCATCTTATTGTTTACTTCCCATTTCCATGTGGAATTTTCATTTATAAAAGTATCTCAATAAAACCACTAATACTTTAAATTATAGGCACGTAAGTGACCGTTTCCACCTCACACTGACGAGCTGGGCCTTGAACCCATTGATGGAAACTCGGTTTGTTTTTTTAAGTTTGTATATAAATATTACGATATTCTTTAATGTAATAATGATATTATTAAGTACAGATGTTTCAGTACCTATTTATCTATTTTGTTAAATAACTTCACCAGTAAATTTTCCATTTAATTTGTAACGTCAGTTGCTTTGAAAGATCGTATTAACTATTATAAGACTAAACATCACATATTATTTACTTTCATTTATTTTTAACGAGTTTGCAAAACAATCATATATTACTGCAGCAGAAACTTCATTCTGCAGACATTTAATAAATAAGCATGCAAGTTAGTTTACTATTTCCAACCTTATGATATCATTCATTCATTTCCTTTATTTCGGTTATTTTTATAATGTTAACTTAATCAATAAACTTACCCTGTTCAATGGTGAATCCCTTGCACTATCCGTATCTGATTGTTCACTTTGATGGAGAATCATTTGCAGTCTGTCAATGTATTGAATTGCGTGTCTTAATATCATAACTTTTGGAATACGCTGATCTGGGTTCGGACAGGTGTGCCGTTTTAAAGTTTCAAATGCCGAATTTACCTTACCTAACCGCCTGCGTTCTCGCATGGTTGCGGCGCGGCGTTTGTCCAAACTATGTGATTGTTTTTTACAGGCTTTACAAGCCCAAAGTAGACAGCTGCGATTACCATGCCTTGCATGACCAGGATTCAACACATGATCTGGGTTCTCTTCTCGTCGCCAACATTCTTCATCATTTTCACAGTTTTCGTCGCCGTCGTACAGTTCGTCCGGACTTTTTGGATACTTCGAGTATGACGAATAATGGTCGTTGTCTTGGTAAAACTGATCATAATTCGAAAATCCATTATATTGAGGGGAATCGTAGAAACGGCATGAATTTAAATGGTTCTGATTCCTATGCGGTAGTTGGCTTGCCGATGCCATGTTGTTTGTAGTAGTCAATAAACTAATCTAGTTACTTCAGTTCAGTGTGTAGTATCGCAAAGAAATACTTTTAAGATCGTGCTGAAATCCAGCCTCATAACTTATATTATCAGACAGCGTTCTGTACTTTTACACTGATATCGCTTCTTATTGCACATGCGCACTAAATAATCCATGAACGGAATTATCGACAGACCGCTTCCGGAATAAAGATGTTCTCTTGTGGTGGTTAATGGACGCAGTGATGTGATTTTTTATGACGTTAAAATCGTCTGCCCAAAACCGTGACGTAAAAGTATAAAACAATCGGATTTATTTCAGAAAAAGTTTTAAATTCTTCGTTTTAAACTCATGTAACTTTATTAGATCAGTTGTACCACATCAGTGGTATGCGAGTGTGTGTGGGAAGTCAAATCAAAATAGTGCTAAGAGAGTGAAACGTAGAATGCCTTTAGGGAGCTGAAGTCATTAGCAAAGTCAATCGTCCATTTATCCATATGGTGAGGCGGGCTTGTTGATTTCTTGAAGTTAATTTGAATACATTTTTTGCCTCTGGCAAAGAGTAAAACACTTTTTTAAAACATGCAACAGAACTCCAGAAAATGTGGTACTTAGATCACTTACTTCCGGTTAAGAATGACCTCAAAACAAAAACTTTTGATTAATAAATTTAGTTAATCTTGATTGAAATAATTGTTAACTCTGATTGAAATAGTATCGTAGTTAATTTTAATTGAAATAGTAGTTAATTTTGATTGAAATAATCGATTGAGATAGTTAATTTTGAATGAAATAAGGTTAATTTTGATTGAAATAAAGTTAATTTTGATTGAAATAGTAGTTAATTTTGATTGAAATAATCGATTGAGATAGTTAATTTTGAATGAAATAAGGTTAATTTTGATTGAAATAATAGTTATTGATTCAAAAAATAGTTTGGTATCTTCAATTAGTTTCTTAGCAACTGATTTGTTGCGTTCTATTTCAACTTTGTTAAAGATCTAAATATATTTTGACCTTGGAACTCAATCAGGCAAAGTTCATATTAGAAGTGACATAAATAGAACAAACCCAGCATTTGAGATTAAATGATTCTATTACCGTATATAATTTAATATAATTTGACTCAGTTTAAATCTGAAACATTAAAAATAGTTATTTGTATTGGCGTCTAACTCCAGTTTTTAAAATATTAAAAAAAAATAGTAGACGTTGGGAGTGGCGTGGAAGATGTCAAAAGTTAGTAAACCATATCATGTTCTACAATTTTAGACATTCATCTAGTTTATAATTGTTATTATGTTATTTGTTGTGTCACATTAAAAAAAGTGTAATCATAATTTGTGTGTTGATAGGAACCAGTCGTGCGATTGTGTTAACAGAGATTGAACCGTTTCCACATTTGCATGTTTATTCTTTAAAGATATATTGTCCCCGTAAAAAAAATGTTTTTACATTTTTTTAAATACGCGATTTTAATGTCGTAGAATAGTTATTCAATTTGACCAAAAACTGGATCGAAAAAAATATTATTTACCTGAAAAAATTTAAAATAAAGCAAAAATACTTAAATTGTCTGTTTTTGGTTAAAATTAAACGTTTCTTTTGTCTTGAAATGAATGAAGTGAAATAAGAATTTTTTTTTTACAGAAATGAATATAAAAACAATAAAAACTTATTAGTTTATCTTTTTATATCCCTAATAAAAACATTAAGTAGATTAAAATTACTTATTATCATTCACAGTTGAAAATGTTCAGACAAATGACAATCATGTTTTTATTACTTAATATGAGCATTAGAAAATACCCCCGCGAGTGGACAACCCAGAGACAAAATTAAGTCCAACTCCCGGAAGATGCGCCCGATCCCTAATTTCAACGAATAACGATCGGTTTCATTCAACAACTATTGCAAATCAACTTAAAATTTATTTTTGTTTCCTAACCTTATTGGTAAAAGTTAATTCATAGTTGAAAGGGAGGGGAATAGAACGAAGCTCGGGCGCCGTGACCTATATGCTATGATCGACCCAGTTCTCGCCCGACGCAGCTGGCTACAGATCCTTCCAACATAACCGTCATAATACTGATTGATGTTATGCTTAATTGTTTAATTACAAAGTTATCAAAGATGAAATAATGAATACAACTGATCGGAAAGAGGAATTATCATTGGACTAGTTACTATACCTGTCACAGGAAGCAAAGAATTGCTTGTAGTCTGTCCATCGGGATTTGCCTCTCCGCCCATTATTTGATTGTATCGATGACGTATGAAAATGTCAAAGAGAGATAGGCCTAACTCCTAAAACATCATTTATAAATATTTCCTACGTAGTTGTATGTGAGCTTAATATATTGTATTTATATAATTCAATACTGTGAATTCACATTACAGGAGAGGATCTTCAGCGCTGTTGTTTTTTCGTTAGATAGGATCAACAGCTTAATTTCCCAACCGAAGGACGAGTCAATATCGATTGTCATTATTAAATTTAAATGGTCCATGCACATGCAACCGTATAGCTGCGCAATAACGTGTGTTCTCAATGTGAGCACGCGTTGATAGCGTTATATCATTATGAATAATCATCGCAATAGATGTGCAATAGAAGACGCAATACAGAATTTCATCGTTTTGTTTGGGAATTACTGCAGCGACTCATCTCATATTAACTGTGTATATTCGATTCTCTCAATGGTAGAATAACTGCATAATTACCTCATAAAATAACCATGTCATATAGTAAATTTGAGGCCCTGAAACAGCTGCTCCTGTGCCGTTTTTTATGACGGGCTGTCGCCTCCCTCGCCACCGATGGCGCCGCGATACACTTCCGATTTTGCGTCGACGATCGTTTTATAAGGCAAATAAAAATATGATCTGATTTTGATATCAATTCGGAAGGGATTTTATGAAATATGCGACGGATATGGTGACAAATTTAATTCCCCATTTTCTGTATTTTACGAAAAGGTTGACTTCGCGACCTATCAAAATATGTTTTTTTTTCTAATCTAAAAGTGTTCGTCGTATGTAAGGAAGGGTAGGAATTTTCAATAATTTCCCGATAAAAACCTATAACTTAAAATTAGATGTACAAATGGATCGTTACGACAGCGTTTTCATATACGATCAAATACAGTATACGATTTCTAAAACCGTTGTCTAACGAACATTATCAAAAGCAAACCAAGTACCAATAAGGAATTTTTAAATGCATCTTTTTTTTATACAATATCAAATTTCTTTGTTTTTAATCATTAGCCCTACGCGATGACGGCAGATGGTGACATAGTGTTTACATGGTCACATTAAAATCTTAGCATATGGCTTGACCGCTGGGACAATCTTAAGTGAACAAAATACATAATATCTTTATTAATAATACACAAAATCACATCACTTTTTGTGTGATAAGATTGTTAATTAACAATGGATATAATAAATCATGTCTGAAAATGGTGATTGATAAAACCTCGTTACAGCGCTCAATGTGACGTGGGACTTTAATGTCCCACGCTGACGTAATTTACTCCAAGTTATAGGTTAATCAGTGCATAATATATACAAGCTATACATTAATTGATGTGGAGCTGAACGATATCATTTTATTGAGACTCACAATTCGCCAGTTAGGCCCACACTACGCATTTTGTTTGCTGAAAATCTTACGGGTTTTTTTTCTTAGTGCGGGCCACGTATTCAGAAATGAGTAAAGTAAAGAAGACGTTCTGATTGGCTGAAAGTTATGTTACGTGATAACACCAAAGGTTTTAATTAAAGCATGCTACTGTTAGCTGTCTATAACTGTAATTGTACAGTACATTAAGAGTACTGTATAATAATCAACATTTGGGCGAAATAAACATTAACATTGTTTAATATACTAAACCATATCAATGCAAAAACTGTCATATGAAAAATTTACTTTGCAAACTTGAATGTAACGGTTGAATGTATACTGACGTACGTTGCCTGTAGCATTAAAAGATGTTGTAGTGATGTATGCTTAATATTCCCCGTGGGACAACATTACGAATATCTGCTAATACCCCCCGGGTTCTTCTTAGCTCTGTAACCGCATAAATTTAACTCGACCTTTGACCAAGCGTACGGGGAGTAATTCATGTAACAAAAGGGATAGACACGTGAATCACGGTTTCGGAAAGATAGAATCGTCGATAGTTCATCCCACGAGCGTTTTAACAAGCACGGCCCCACTGTGGCGAATAGGTCTAACCAATGATTTAACCTTAGTTTATTATATATAGTTCCTTCTTTACACTAGCGTACCGTAAACTAAATTAACATTATTCTCTTGCGTTTATACATGATTTATACAAGTCAATTATGACATACGTCGCACTATTTAGATTCGTTTCGTCTAAACACCTTGTCAAGAAAGCATATATTACTTTAATAGAATGTTTTACAATGTATAACTTTGTAAAAAGATAACAGGCAAAGAATTAATTCTAACCCGCCTTTACTGTATAAAGATATATATTTGATATGCTTTGATATATTTGATATGCATTTTCTCTTTATTTTGGAGTATACTATGATCATGCTAGATGGTTGATTTTATATTACAGGAGCAGAATACCTGTTTGTTTTGTATATGCCTACGGATTTTTAAGTTAAATGTTACAAATACTAATCGATACTACATGTGTACATTGTTATGACGCTGGTTTAAAAGTATGTAGTCCTTGTTTACGTTTCTACCTGTACACACTTCTAATTTAGACCTAAAGTTGCTGGACACGTGCTCCGAAATTGTGCCGTACATCCAGAGTGTTGAAATGATTAAATTAGCTCAGGGCCATTCTAATATCTTCAGAAGATATGTAAAGACATACAATGTACGCTCAAATTTAGACGTTGATATGATTATAACGACTGTTGTACGCGAACGCCGAAAACACGTTGTATACGCGCGCGTTCAAATGTTGATAATAATGATACAGTTTTTAGTACGCGTGTCAACTTTTTGTCTCTTTACTTTTGCAAAAGATGGCGTAAACAATTAACTTTTCTACGTTTTTTTAAACCGAAGAATCGAAAGTTTAGTGGTTAAAACAATTAGACTAAGTGAATTTCCATTTTGAAGCCCATTGGAGTTAAAAATAGTGTAGTGATCTTTGAATTGGTATAACTGGTAAGACAATACGGTGTTATTAACCCTCCTTTACCTTTAATGTCTACATTTTCATTAAATTTGATTTGATAAAGGGGTAAATGATGCCTTAATATTGTCATAATTGTCGGGATATTTTTACCTGGCGCCAACATTTTCAAAGTTCCAATCTGACTGACACAAGATGGTCGAAAGTTTGAGATTTTTTTTTACACTTTGAGACCGCATGACGACGATTTATAGATTTATATGATAATAAAAACGTGTTTATCGTATATTTAGTAAGTTTAGCACACCTATTAAATTTGATGATATGATATCTTGTTGGTTGAACATTGCTGGCATACTGTAGTACATCTGAACTATTCTAACATACTAATAAGCCATAATAGCAATTCCAAGTGTTTTTAAATGTATCTCTATGTTAATTATTGAAATAAATGAAGTGGAAACTTTAGTAGTTAAGATTTAGCTACTTAATGGGTGGTAACATCACGTCTGCTAATCTCCCTCGCGTGAAAAATTCTTTGACCGTGATCTATGCAAAAGCTCAATACCCTTTCTGTAAGGTATATGGCTAGCTTCATTGATCCTGGACAGTAAAAGTGCAATAGCTTAGGTGTTAAGTGAACTTAACTCCCGCTTGATTATAAAAACTATGGTATGTGCCAAAGGATAAAAAAGAAGTTTGGTTTTACCGGTTACATCCATCAACACGACTGGGAAAGATATAGGTCGGATGAAATGAGATTTACTTCGGTTGGGACCTGCTAATTAGTTTGCTCGAGTTTTAAAGAAGATAATGTTTTCCATTGTTCTATTTTCAAATGAAAATATATTTATATATATAAAAACAATTGCAATGCTGTGGGTGTCAGTGACTGGATCTTAACGGAGATACAAATCTAAATCAAAACGATAAAGTAAAACAGTAAAATGTTTTTCTTAACTTTTATTTTACTTACTCGGCACGCACCTTCATTCAAGAAGTGTGCCACTGTTTCAAAAGTGTAGCTGTAGCAAATAAATTATTATTATTATTCATCTATTTGAGTAATACATTTTTTTGTAAATCGCATAAAAAATATACCTTCTGTACTACGCCTAAAGAAACGTTGTTTGAAATAATTAATGGTATTTACAGGTTTTATTGTTGAAATCATGAATACATTAGAACCTAAAGGGACACCGTCGACATCCAGGGATAGGAAGTTGGTCGTAGTGTCATTCGTTCGTTCTACAGAGATGTCTTATTATCAGTAGTTACAACTAACCAAGAAAATCCTCTTATGTAAATAGAGGTGTTCCAAAGAAAGCGTTCTACACTACTTAAGCTCTGTCTACACTATCAAACTAGTTTGACAAAAAAGTGTGATGTGCCCATGGTAGTGATATGGCCAAATATGGTAGTGATATGACATCATCATGTCCATATATGTGTTGGTGTGTGCGAGTATACACACATAGCCTGTTTTATATTGTATTCATACTTTTGCTATAAAATATAAAGAAAGAAGTAATAAACTGAATATCTTCTTTTTAAGAAAAATAAATGTATAAATAATCATGTTAGAAAAACACTATCGCTTTTTGATGTTGAACAACTCTAAAATGTATAGGAAATCTTCTATTATTTTGTGTTTATTGTTTATGTTTTTTATGTAAAAGGGTCCTGCGAAAACAGAAGTGTAAACTTCTCTATGCAGGATCCTTGTCATCATTTATGCTATAAAACTATATTATAAAGGATGAGTAAATAAATGTGAATTGATTGATATATGGGCACATCACATTGTTTTTGTCACATAGAGTTTAATAGTGTATACAAGGCTTTAGTTGTACATATTTATCCGGGACTACGGTTTGGTATGTACACAACTCTTAATAGCTATTTTCTGTTAGATTTTGAGACTATAGCACGAGCCTGCCATTTTTCGGAAACAAAGATATATTAGTTTAAGATATCTCTATTAAAAACTAAGATATCTCTATTGCTTGAATAATTGACAGCTTGGTGCGCCATAACCGAGGAAAACTAAATAAAGACCAAGTAAAATAATATTTCTTACTTTTTTCAACAAACCTTTATATAAAGTTCATCTAGAGGCCGCGGCACAATACAATAATCTCATTCACCTGTTTTGGTAATGTCTTTGATTTAACAATTTAAGGTGAAGTAAAAAACTAACAAACGTCAAATAACGACAATTTATTTAACATGATTTATCTAAATGTTTTATTTTATTGCATTTGGAAACCAAGTGGCACCGGAACCGGAAATGTCACCCAGTAAATCTTTTTTAAAAAATCCTAAATTTTAACAGAACTGATACTGAGGGCGCAATAAAAAAGTTAATCATCAGTTACTAGGCAAAGACCCGATAGTTTATGTGTGCCATGTATTTCATTTTATTTATTCAAAAGAATCGCCTTTATATCGGTGGTAGACATCATTCAATAGTACATATAGTTTATAAATATAAAATAATATGTAGACATGTAACTCAGTTAACGAGAAAAAAAAGTAATTTCTATTACCTAAGTGTACACTAGTGTGTACACTACAAAAATAGTTTGTAATAAACTCACAACTTGCACACAAACGTTTCGGTAAATTTTCCTAGTGTAGTGTAGTGTGTGTTTGACAAAAATGATGTGGTGTGCCCAAATATGGTAGTGATATGACGTCATCGTATCCATTTTTGTCACATACAGTTTGATAGTGTAGACAGAGCTTTAGTGTAGACTGACTTCTAGGAAGAACAATGAGTATCGTAAAGCTAAAAAACAATAATAATAATAATAATAATAATACTTATATTATGATACATTATATATTATTTACCTGTCACGCATAATGCGACGTTTTAATTCATGAGATCCACAACTAAAATTGCATGTGTTCTTAAGACAGTTAAAGTGGTTTTCATTTTAGTAGTACAAATCGTAGGCCTACATAAACCAGTGTTAATTTTGTAGCAGTCTTGTCTACAACCCTTTATAAACGAATGAAAACGTGCTTTCACAAACACACAATAAATCAACGTATTTTCCCAAATAATATATAAAATAATATAAAAAATTTACTTTGGTATTGTTAAAAATCCCACTCTGAGGAAATTGATTTTGTGCTTGGCGCCCTCTGGAGAAGATCAAGATTTTAAATAGGTTGCTTTGTCAAAAGTTTGATAGTCTGTCAATGTTTTTGTTTGTTTTATAATCAGCTTGTTTATAGTTTGTTCTAAATGTTGTTATTTATTTAGTTAATATTTTTCTATAAAATTTGCTTCTTTTTTTTCAAAGTCCTCTTTCATTAAAGTAAAACAAACAAAAAATCAACCACATTATAGAAATGATCTGTCTATATATTTTTTTATTGAACATGTGATCTAAAAATATCTTAATTTGTGATATTGTATAGTCATAATTTAAATTTAACCTAATTTAAAACTCTTTGGTACAAAGAAAAATTAAATAAAATATATTTAAATAATATAATTAGATAATACTGTAATATAAAAATATAAAATCAATATATCAATCAATGTAAATCACTTGCAATAATCTAATATGCGTTACATAAAGAAATTACTGTTATTAGGTTAGTATCAAATAAAAGAATATGATGAAAACCATGCCGCCTTAATTCATTCTATATTTTGTCCTTTATTAGATCAGAGATATTCTAGACGCTGTGTTAATGATTAGAATTGATTACATGATTAAAACGTTAATGCAAAATAGTTTCATTTAAATTGGCAATCAAGACTTGGCTGATCGCTCCTTGAAATTTGCACCATACACATAAAACATATTACTGAATTCATTGATGGGCCTATAAGAAATAATTAGTCTTGTCCTGTATACACAGGTATATCGATTTCCTGGGAATAATCATGGCATACCCGTAGATACTCTAGGCTAGTACATTACTGTACTGTACTAAATAAAATTTGATTGAAAATTTAGCTATAATAAACAATATAATATTAAAAAACTGCAGCATATAATGTATTTCTCAATAGTACAATCATTTGTGGATGGCATTCCTATTCTATGAAAATATATATTATTATTATATTCTTGATTTGTTTTAGTGTTTATATATAACACATTGAAATTAAACCTGATTATTATAATCATCTCTCTAAATAGGTAATTTTAGTACTTCTATCGATTGCAAGGCCCATCTGTACTAGATATGGCACACTAGAGAAAGAAGAACTTCTACACAAACTATGGTCGTTCTCCTTGTGCAAGCCTTCGATTGATATCTTCGACAACTCCAGGTAAGTCGGAAACACTATCAACTACGTAATGCGAGCCTGCATCAGAAAGTATGTCATAAGCGTGTTGTAATTTGCGTTCATACTCCCGTGGATTCATCTTGGAGATTTGGTCTTCGGTAGCTGCAACATAATTTCCCTGTTTTGAAAAGAAAAACAATTATTCTAGAATAGAAACAACCGTGGCATATTCAGGAAAAATGTGGTTGTAATCTAATTCCTATACCATAAATTATATAATTTATTAAATACTATATTATTAACCAAGACATTTGGAAATAATACTGTGAGGTATTTTGTTTTCAAAGTAACAATAAAATTCAATTTTTCAAATCTCAAAGATCGATAATTGCATTCTACCTGGATTTATACCGCTGTCATAGCACTGAAAGCAAAATGTGATGTTTTACCATGGATGTTTTACCAAGTTTGGGTTAGAAAACCTTTGCACTATTCTGACGTACTAAAGAGCTATAAAATCAATACAAAAAGAGTATATTACATATTTAGCAACGCCTACAGTCCAGCATCCAGCACTTGTACCTTCCCTAATGCCATCAAATGTATCATCAACCTGCAATTAAACATAACAGGCTTACAATAATATTTGGTTAGTGGCTGTAGCAGAGTGTGAAATTACGTCAAAACTCCAAATGTCGGTGAGAAGGACTATGTTAGGTACTGGATATATTTATCAAATTATTGTTCCAATTCACTCTTGGTCAGTTTTAAAGTCAGTACATGACTACTTTATTTGCAATCACATATTTTAAACGGAAAGATGGAAGTATGTTAACTTAATTATGCATCATTTTTTTCTATTAGATAACATTACTATAATATAATATATCAGTCTTGCACCTTTATAATTGATTCTAGAGGATGGATGTCCATACGTATAGCATTTAACCAGACCATGTAGGGAAGGGGTCTTGCTTGGGGTACTTCATCTGCAGCTACGTAGCAGTCTGGTACATAGCCTGCAGCTGCAGCAATTGGTTTGATCTCATTGACAATCTCAGAACTCCAACCAGTTGATGAGCCAATCTTCAGGTTGTACTCGTTTCGTAGAACTTTCACAGCCTCAGCAGCTCCTATAAAATGTAACAAAACTCTATTTATTAAAATAATAGTCCAAATAATCCAAAAGAAAAGGTTCAAGATGTAGTGTCCTCCAAAAACATGAAGATTAATTAAATCAGACTTTGAATAGGTTATTTTGTAGTTTAATAGAGTAAATCTCTTCTATAGAAAAAAACAACAAAAATGTTTTCACATATAAAATGACAAAATAAATGGTTAAATTCAAGCAAAAACCCATTGGCTGGCAGCCAATTTGACTATTTTTTCAGGTAAATAATTTTTTTTCTCGATCCAATTTTTGGAAATTTTCTAAACATCTTTAAAATCGCATGTGATAACAGAACCTAAGGTCGACATCTGACCTGGGTCAAATTGCCAAACTAGTGAAAATAGTAATTCCATATTACATCATGTGTATGTGGCGAAAGGACATAAAGCTCAACAGCTGTATGGTTTACCTGTAATCATGGAACAGTAGTCCCTTAGCACTTCTAGTTGTACAGGAATAAAGCGGTGATACATCCGGTCAATATCCTCATCAGTTGGTTCCCTGCCATGTTGGTTTAACCATCGTTCTAATACTGCATTGTTTTGTAACACCTTCTGTATATGGACCTGGCAACATTAAAATGAATATTATAAATGTATATATATTATATAGGTAACTTTATTCCAAAAAATGTAACAAAACCACGCACTTTTCAAAATCTGATAAGCAAAAAATATAAAATAACGTAAAAATAAAGATTCAAAATAACAAAAGCCACTTATTTCTGTTGCTGGCAATCTCAATACTTATACTATAAAAAAAAAAGTAAAATTGATTCTGTGTTGCATTCTGTAAAAGGCTTTGAAACCATTTAATGGATTAGAATGACACTTTGCACATAACAGATCCTTCTGAGGCATAGAATTCGGTATTTGATATTTATTTTTAAATCGGAAAATATATATATTATACAACATGAGTGATAATTAATATTATGTCAACTGATTTAACATGAATTGATTTTAGACAATCACGGAGAAAAAAGTTATTTTTAATTTGTGTTTGTATTAATATGAATATGAAATGAAAAAGTTATTTTTACTCTTTTATGTGTTCCCATAGGTCCTCTGGCTTCATCATCTGTGATATCTATTCCTTCCTCTTTAAAAATTCTGACAAATGTTATTGCTGGCCCCATCACACCACTGTCTACCACTGTACCTCCCCAGTCAAACACAACAGCCTTAAGGGGGCCTTGGTATGAACGAATACTTCGATATGGCATTCGTGGATTGGTCCATGCTACAAAATAGAATTTCAATAAAGATAATGATGAATGTTATAAAGAGTGTCAAAAAAACAATAATAAATAATATTTATTACAATACAAAAGAAAAACTACAGTTTTTGGCCAGTTGAATAGTAGTAGTAGCCTCCCAATCTAGTATCTAGGAAAGTGGGCTACCTAGCCTGGGCTAATACTTAGCAGTAGGCTGGCATATGGGCCTATATGATGAATGTAAAAAAAGTAAAATATGATGTCTAGTAAAAAGACCTATTTTATAGAATAAGAGTAATATTAATACTTAATTCTAATTCAGTACTAACATAACTCACTTGTAAAATTCTGCTTGCATTGGATTTGAAGAATATCTTGGTTAGGCCTAGGCCTAGATTTAGTTCTCTGGGTGCTGTTGACACGCGCAGCAGCTAAACGGTCCAAACAAGGCGACAGTCCACCACTCTTGGTGGTGACACTACCAAGCCTAGATAAACATAGACCACTTCTTAACATAATATCATTAATTTAAGGGTAAAATACGTAATACACGTCTGTAGAAGGCCTATTCTAGACCTTAATCAAATACAAAATATTACAGTAAGCCTGAAAAACCAACAGTCTGCAGTAGAAAGTCAACGGACCTGTCACATGCACACATGCAATAATTCGCAACAACACAACCATGACCTTTGTTTCCGCTTCAATGACTTTCACGTACCTGGGAATGGCGGGGTCATGACGACCCTGGAAAAATCCACAAGAATGGGAAAAACCTAAACTCTCATAAACTTATACAGTGACATAGGTTCAATTATAATAAGATTAATTTTCTTATTTTGTGCAATCGAGTAGATATAAATAAAATAATATAGACCAAGCGGGCAGTATGTAAATGAATATCAAACATTGCACAATGTTTATCATAAAATTTGGATCGAATACCAAAATGTACAATATAAACATGAGTTTGGCTTTAATTTATATCTTATTATAATAATAAGTATAACTAGCATTTATATGATTACTATAATATAATTGTGATAAAATTAAGCATTAATTGAGTTTCAATAAATAAAATCCAGATAGCCATCACCACTATCAAAAATTCTTAATTTGAAAGTAACATTTTCCAAATAAATGTAGGCCCCTAAATCTGGATAAAGCTGTGATATTATGCGTAATGTTCATGTACCGAACTATAGGTCATTGTGTCAAATATATAAACCAGTAACCGTAATTTGACTTGCGTTGCGCCTGCGTCGTTGCGTTGTGCCTACGCCACCGTGTACACCACGCCATTGCGTCACGTCGTTGTGTTGCGCATACGCTGCCGTTGAATTGCGCCTACGTATTGCGTCCAAGTGGGACTAGGTGATCGGTAAAATCGGTCAAATCAAGGCATAGTTTACCTTGGTCAAATTATTTGTTCTCTTAAAAAATATTGCGTCCAGAGGAAACCATTCTTAAGGAGAAGAGAGTGAGTTGGCGCCTCTTCGAAATAGAAAACAAAATAAAGAGTAATAATAATATAATTATCCTTCGTTTCGTCTCTAAAATGTCAAAGAAGCACGAAATCCAGCGTAAATGCGAATTTCAAGACGTTTACTATATTAGCCAATCAGATAACCAATACTCGAAAAGGCTACTTAGTATATAAGTGGTACTTTCGATGTACTCGCAGTTTCAGATGAAAAACACGACGTAGCTCAGGAATCAGAATGTCAAGGAGGAGATCTTACACATTTAGCACCTCGCCTAACATATTCAGGAAACGATGCACTAATCCTATCAATTTTAGAGTGGCTGTTCTTGGCACACCGGCCGTTGGGAAAACAGGTAATTAGCTTCATTTATAATTGTTGTGTGTGGTGTACATGTGACTTAAGAAATACAGTTCTAATCAAAGCAAAAGAACTAAAGCTACATTCACACTTGTTCCGTCTTCCGTTCCGTGAAACGGAACAGTGTGAATGGAACTTTATATACCACGTTCAGGAGTAGGCTACATGCACACGATACAAAACGTCTGGAGATTTACAGGCGATATGAAAGGGTATTGGACCTGTTTTTGTATCTTTTAGAGTAGATTACTGTATTTTGTTTTATACGATTTAGTCTATCTATAAACTATAAAGCTGATTACAATGTGTAGATGGTAAAGATGAGAACATAATGCGAGATTAGATAGAGAAATTTTCTTTCTAGCAAATTCATAATGTAATAACTGAAACTTACGTTTAAGAAGAGGATTTTATATATTGGCAAAATAACAGGACATGGGCGCGCAGGAGGAAAGATCGGCCTGGAGAAAGGGATTGAATGTAGGAGGTTTGGTATTGCACTTAAATTAACTTAAATTCGTTTTAAGTAGTAACGTCAGAACCAAAACCTGCTTTTCCATCTCTTTCTGATTTGAGTTAGAGTTAGAGTCCATCAAATCTACTTTTTGGTGAACCATCCACATTTCTTGATCAAGCCATGTGATACTTAAGTATCCATCTGGTTATCCCCACCCTTTGTTTTCAAGAAAATGTGTTCACTTTTTGCATTTTGCCTTTACATTATAATATATAATTGGTTCACAAAACCCAAATATACCATTAAGAAGTCATTCTTGTTACACGGTATATTTCAACATTAATGGCCGTATTCATAATAATATAATTGATGACGCAATGTGACGTTGACTGAGACATTTGAAATAAGAGTTAAACAATAGTCAGGTGTTAAAGACTTTATTATCTATAATGACTTTCATAATTACTTTCAGTCCCGAATTCCCAAAGCAAAATAAAGCGAGATAAATTGTATAATGAAATTGAAGGTCGGCTGGTATTCATTGTGAAAATTAACTGGAGTACGGTACGAATATGGACTCTTCACTAATATTCTTATTCTCTTACTTATAATAAACAGTAAGTGACTTCAATTTCACTACGCAAAACATGACTATGTAACTATCAGAATAATAACGAGTCTGCGCATGCTCAGACACATTATACGCATACGCAAAATATGTAAGTGCCGACAAATAAGTTGTTATGTTGGTGTTCCACACCAAAGATAACCCACTATTATAGTCCACGTAGAGTTGTTTCCGGTGGTGTCTTTCTGGTGGTAAATTGGGCAGAGATCTGAAGCCGATCCCCTTCTCTCAAAGAGTGTAGGCCTACCCATATTGCACACGGATTTAACCGTTTAACATTTCATCCGAAAGACGATGCACTGTATTCAAACCCATGGGATTCGACGTTCAAAAGATTCATTTTGACTGAATCCGATCATCCTACTGTTTATGATTATTCTAATCCCATAATCGTATTACGTTAGATTGGATATAAGAAAGTTAAATATATACATTAAGCTGAAGATCTTTGCTATCAATCATGTATAAATGACCATTTCACCGCATGCATATTCAGGACTTACGTATATTGTTTGTTGTTGGTCGTCTGAATCCGCGCAAAAGTTGAATAAAATGGGGAAAGCTCCATATCCATCTCCATCTTTTTTGTCGAGCAAATATTTACTATAAGGCATTATTATGTTAATTAATTAATATTTAAATATCTACCAACTTTGTTTATTAATGAAGATTCCCGGAATATTCTGTTTTAGTACGGTGTAAACAATAGGAAATGTGTGTGTTTTCTGTTTATTAGCTTCGTTGAAAATAAAATTCAACGCTAATATTAAAACTATGGCTTAAGATTATCTGATAACAACAGGAGCTCAATAAGCAAAACAAACAAATCATTGGTAAAATGTCTATCCTGGTTTTCTATAATGTAGTTTTTTTTAAAGTAATTTCCTTGATTAATGAACATTAACTTCACTAAGGTGAATACTAATATTAAATCTGAACGTTGCTTGAACGATAATAATCGTCATTGGCATATAGATAAAAATTATACACGCATTAACAACATTGATCTAGCAGTAAATTGAAATTACGATTAATCCAAATATTAAATTGAAATTACGATTCATTATGAATCTTCTCAACATATCAGATATTACTTTCTTTTCTAACTAGATAGTGTTACATTAGGTGTGATGGTTTTGTTAAGAATATATAAAAGTTAATGCGTTTTTAAATCCCGAAAGATTTTAAAACTTGATTGTTCATTTTCTGTTTACGTCATAGATTGAAGAACACGATTCAGACATACGCAATGTTACGTCACGTGGTTCGAAGTATCTTACGTCACACCATAAATTTGATATAACAAACAGTAATTATGTTGTGTTACCATGAGATCGTGATTCAAGGAAAATGGCGAAAATCTCTCAAAATTAAGTTGACTCTGAATAAATTACAGTCTTAGTATTTTGATATTTGTAGTTAATCGTATATCGATGATTAGTGAACTATATCACTTAGATACTGTAAGAAAAACTGCAAAGATAAAGCACTCGGAAATGTCAGGTGTCCATAATGATAACAAAAAGAAACAACTTGTCAGTTTCGCATATTTTCTCAACTTTACCGGTTATTTATTTATTTTATCATTTGTTTAGAGTTTTAAATGCTTTTTTGGCACTTTCGCCACCCTATAAAATATCTGTAGCATTATTTTCTTTCTCAATATTTCTTCACATGATTGTTATGATTTGTCTACACTATCAAACTTTATGTGACAAAAAATGTGATGTGCATAATGGACATGATGATGTCATATTACTACCATATGTGGGCATATCACTACCATATTTGCGCACATCACACTTTTTTTGCCAAACTAGTTTGATAGTTGTATGTTATATATCAATATTAACAAGGCCATATATAATGGCTGCAGTCGCGTGCTCAAATTTGAGTTAGTGTTTACCGACCGACCGACCGACCGACCGACCAACCGACCGACCAACCGACCGACCAACCGACCGACATAGTGAGCTGTTAAGAGTCGCGTTGCGCGCGACTAAAAACGTCACATTTAATCAAATATAACTATAATAATAAACAACTTAATATTTGTTTGTTTATAGAGCATTATAGTCTTTCCTGTTTCGTCGTCAGCATCTGATTTTAAAAATACTTTACCGAAGTCAAGGCCTACTATGTTGTTCATAGCGATATTCGTTATTAATAATAATAAGACGTATTGGACGCTCAAATTACCTTAATGATATAATTCTGCTTTATTACAGCACTAATGGTGCGGTACACTACAAAGAGGTTTATTGGCGAATACGATCCTACATTGGGTAAGTGGAAATGATACAAATTTAATATACGGAAACAACCATACAAACATAATAATGCTTGACGTAATTACGTTGCTTGCCGTAATTACATTATTACTTACATTACGAGATCAATAATCATCATCATTAACTTATTGCGTTAACAAAATTGTAAATAGCAAGTCTTCTCTTCGGGACCGTATAGACGAAGGAGAAGCTAATACGAATACTAAATAAAATTCATTCATTGTCGGGACTGTATTTGTCGATTTAACGTTCGTTTTTCGTCTACCGCCCTAAAACGAAAAAAAAATTAAAATAATAATACTTTCTTCAAAATTGTAACGTTACTTTGCATATTATTATTAAATACTTTTGCATAATTATTTTATTTATGTTTGTTACGTACTTACCTTTTTCAGAAACGTTGTGTACATACAGTACAACAATTGATAACGAAGATGTTACCATGGAGATATTAGACACGGCTGGACATGTTCAGGTGAGGCGAAACACAGATTTCAATTAAACTGTCGTCATACTAAATAAAAGTCAAGTCAAATAAAATCATGAATGATAAACTTTACTTAGATTGGTTATGTTTTAAAAAGATTGACAATTCTAGTAAATCAGTCGTCAGTCAGTGACGCTTAAACTGTCAGTGACATATTTCCGTAGTTTATGAGTTTTCAATTTTATTTCCAGAATACAAGAGGGCTACCGAACTCATATTCGTACTGGGGTGATGCTTTCGTATTTGTTTACTCAATAACCGATCCACAAAGCTTCGCTGAGATTGTGAATATTCGTCAGGTTGTGAGTCAGGCAACAGGATCAGATCACGTGCCCGGAGTACTTGTGGGAAATAAAGTTGATATGCAGGATAACGAACGGACTATACGTGAGGTAGAGGGCGAATTTCTTGCGTCACAAATGGGGATACCATTCTATGAAATATCAGCAAAGGATGGGCGACAAATACAGGCGGTTGCTGAAGTATTTCGAAATTTGTACCGAACTTGGCGTCAAAAACACGTAATTATAGAAACTGGCAAGAAGACAAAAATTACAACGCAATGGCGAAAAGCAATAACCAAATTGATTCGTTCAAATAGATACTCCGTCTGATTCACTGGGAAATTACGTGTGGACGGACATGAACACATCTGAACTTGTAAATGTAATTTATAATTCGATTTTAATATAGAAAACAAAATGCCAACAGGCCTATTTTTATGAGATGTTATGAACCATGATTATTAAAATGCTCGTTATAGGTGTGAAACTTCATTTTAAACCATAAGTAGAAAATAATTGATATTATGATGATTTTAGCAGGTATTTATTTACAAATCGTACAAAACACAATTGAATTTGGCAAAAAAGTTAGTTATCGTGTTCAGGATATTTGTTTATAGATATATAGATCCTCTGTTTGTATCTTCTCCACGTACATGGTATTATGCGCCAGATCATAATGCAATCTATTCTGTAATAGGCTTGTGTCAATGTATCACATGCGCCCTGTATTCTGCTGACGGTTAATGTTATGGTCGTCACATGTGATACTACATAAAGATATACAGACATCGATTAGAATTTGGATGTAAAAATGTGTCTCAATAAAAACGTGTTATTTTCAACTCATTTTTTTGGAAAGACAATAACCTATGTAAGATAATATAACCTATGTTGTTATTTCATTTATCAATTATTTTATTGATTTTCACGGATTTTATGAGAGACAGCGTATCTTTAAAGTCCATTTTGACTAAGTGAAAGATACCTCGGTGAAGATCTTAATTACCGTCGGATTCACAATCACTTTCAGTATTCTCACCATTTTACCGCTTGGAATGGTCGAGTATTGGGTTAAATCGGAAGATGAATTTCGTCATAGATATGCTGAGTCTCTAAATGCGCAGCTACTTAACAATATTTCCATATAAGAACTAGGCCATCATACACATTACTGATGGCTTTAAACGAAATTTGAACTTCAAGCAACTTTAACGGTTAGAGGCCTAGTATAGTATAGATTATAGACAGGTAGGCCTACAAATCGTCTGTAAGCTCAGGTACCCCAGTCCTCACTGTGGCTCGCAGTACTTTACACAATGTAATTATGTTTTTGTATACATTAATTTTGATTTGTGGAATAAACTTCATTTGATTGATTGAATATAACTATTTGATGTACAGTGTTCTTCTTATTTATTTAGGCTATTCTGTTAATACATTGTTAAACCGCTTTATGTGAACTTCATTGCATCTTGGGAGATGTGTCGATAACTCTTGATATTTCCACACCTATATAACTGTCCCGAGATTAACTAATATGCTATTATTAATTAACTTAAAACATAAGACGACTAAAATCAATTGTCTCAGTTGGTCAGTTCCATAACAGTTTCGTTAATTTGTGACATAGTGATTATAATAACACACCAAAACAATTTTAACGGCTAAACTACCATACTTCATTTTAGTGGTCAAGGGAAACATTATCATTACATTTATAACATTCTCATATCTAAGTTAATACAGCTTATCCTTAAAGATATATTGTCCCCTTATAAAAACATTTTTTTTACATGTCACATAATAGTTATTCACTTGATCAAAAATTGTATTGAAAAAGAAAACTGTAATTTAAAGCAAAAAATAGTCAAATTGTCTGTCAAATTTAACCGTTTAATTTGTCTTTTTATAATTGAAATCAGGATTTTTTTCGTTTTTTTTCGTATTTAAGTGCATAACTTCATTAATTCATTAAAACTGCAAAAATTCTTGTTGTAATATATAATAGAAGCTTTTTATCGGATTGTTGATTACGCAAGAGTCATAAAACATCGTACAGATTTCTACAAGTCTTTCCTCAAGAGAAAAGATTTTAAACAAATCTAAATTGAATAATGGAGACAAATGTTCAATTTCCTTTTATTCTATCCGATTTATTTGTATAAATTGTCATAAAACAAATAGCAGTTCAGGTTTAATATATATGGTTTGTTGTGGCTGACGTCAACAAACATACAGGGACGTAACTCAACTAGGTTAAAAGTTAAAACATTGTGGGAAGCTGACGATAATATCTTATATGATATCAGAGTAATTCAAAGATTTGTATCTTGCAGTGCAAAATAGTATGAGATTGTTTGTTTTTTGCTGATTTACATAAATTTACTAAATAAAAAACAAACCTATAACGTACAAAAACAAGACATTAGCCTAATTGAAATGTGTTTTCCGCTGAAGTTTAAACTCATAGCTACTATAGATTTTATTATATTTTCGCCGATTTCAACATAATCACTCGATAGGTGGGCGTTGTATATATTATATAATAATACAATATTACATATGCGCCTGTAAATTTCGCAATATCCTTGGACTAATATTCAAATCATTATTTTTGGCCCACAAAATCAGAGATATACTGAAACAAAACAACCTTTAAATTAACAATGATTTGTTCTGAAATAATAAAATGAAAAATATATAAAACAAGACCATCAATGCAATACAAAAACATTCATAAATCCATCCAACAAGCGTTGTTCAGCATAATGAATATAACAATCCATTAAATATTCTTTGAAATAGTACCCATCTATTGGTATCAAGACATAGACAACAAGAACGTTAAAAAACAATTAAAGTAAAAACTGCTTGATATTACGGACAATAACTATCAATCAGCCTTAGTAAATTTCAGATATCTAAATTACCTATCCATACCAAGCAATCGTTATTTCTAAGCTTAAAACACGTCATATGCACGTTCAGAATTTCGCCAGTATTTATTGATTCCTCTACAGCGGAAAGTTTGGTCGTATGAGATTAAATTATTATACTATAATTCCTCCATAAGTCACGTGATGGGATTAGTACAGTAGTAGTAAAGATTAATCATGAAGAAACGTTATTTCTCCCTTGATTAATCAATGCCTCAACAATATGGAGAAGCATAAAATCAATGGCTGTTCGATGCACTTTCAATTGGAGAAGTTCACGAATAATTTAATGAACCACATATAATAGTTACGGACCCTCTCAGCCACACTCTTTATGTTGGAACGTTTCGAAACTGTGTGTTATACTGATAACTAACAATAAGATAACTAACCTCCGGCAGACCTTATCACCATACTCAACAGAAACTCTTACAAACAAATTACATGATGAGTTTATAAACAATGGCGTTCCCGAATAAGGAATAAACGTTACCGGAAAATATTAAAGCTTATTTTAATGATCGATATAATGATATTTTGCAGGACTACGTACTAAGTAAAATGTGTTTTACTCTCTAAGTTAAGCTCAATATGATTTATATGAATTTAAAGAAAGTTAGTTAGTATTTGAACTTATTTTAAATTCAGGGCATATCAAATTTCACTATTTTTCACCGACCTTCAAAGAGACCATCCCATACGGATAAATAGTCGAATCCAATCGGAAAGGGTTTGTTCGAAAGTTTCCTATATAATAGCAAGGCAGTCTAAGAGCACATAATATTTCCTTAGACATCACTATCACTTTCCATTAAACTTACAAAATGGTGAAGTCGGTTGTGTTGGTGTTTTCTTGTGTTTTGGTGTTGGCATCACTGTTGGTCAACGCTCAAGGTAGGAAAACATTGGTTTGTAAACCTTGTTTGCTTTCTAATCGTTTACTTTACTATACTTTACGATTTCTTCATTTTCGCTTGGTAAACCCGGTTCTCAGTGCTGTATCTCCATATTTACAATATTTGGTACAATATTTCGCTTGGTACAATATTTGCCCAATAGTATGTATCATATAACGTTAGATACTTGGAGATACATGTGAAATACTTTCTAATCGTTTACTTCTCTAGCGATGTCTTCATTTCGCTTGGTAAACCCGATTCTCAGTGCTGTATCTCCACATACTATACAATATTTGCCCAATATCATGTATCATGTAAGGTTAGGTTTATGGTTGAAACTTGGAGATACATGTTAAATACATGTGATTACCAATTATGACTATGAAACTGAGCAAAGACGACAGATTGGAAACAAGTTGTAACTTTCACGGATTACCTAGGCGTAGAGGTTTTTTGTTCGTTGTTATATTTGCCAAAATAAAATAATATAAAATGTTTAAAACAATGATGAAACATGTTACATATTTGTACACATGAATGTTGTAACTGAACTAAAAATGGAGACAAAATAAATCTAAAATTTTGTTTTCATCGTTTGAGAAACCGCGGTAAAACTTAATATATTTTATAGTGTCTAATTTGAGAAAAACACTTTTTACTGATAGTTGTTATTTCAGAACCAACATGTCCACCAATTACGTGTTTAAAACACTGTGATTTTGGCCTTCGAACGGATGAGAATGGGTGTGAAGCTTGCGTATGTTACCTTCCACCCCCTCCGCCACCAGGTAAAACATTTAAGTTTTGTAAAAATTTTATTTTCACTCATTCATTATTTTCTAAATTTCGTCTCTTCTTCTTGGCTTTGCTTCGCGAACGAAGATTTTTCTGAAGGGGTTTGTCCACGTCTGTCACAGGCTCGTTTGTGGCTGACAAGTCCGATGCGAGAAAGGCATGTCCGTCCACAGCGGCTGGAATGTCGGTTGCAGCTCTTCTGGTTGTGGTTCAGCATTGCGATTTTTTCTCTTTTTCTTTTTTCTTCACGGGCTATCCTGCGTGTGTTTTCGAAGGAGTTGACCGCTTGGTGGGTGGTGTGACGCCAGGCCACACGATTTGTGGCTTGAGTGGACCATTGGTTATGGTTAATGTGACCACCAGAAATTAGGTTTTTCTTTAGGTTGTCTTTGAATCTTTTCTTTGGAGCTCCTATATTTCGATGACCGGAAAAAAAACTTTCTCTAAACAATCCTGATACATAGGTAACATTAATTCGTTTTACTGATAGTTATTATTTCAGAACCAACATGTCCACCAATTACGTGTTTAAAACGCTGTGATTTTGGCCTTCGAACGGATGAGAATGGGTGTGAAACTTGCGTATGTTACCTTCCACCCCCTCCGCCACCAGGTAAAATATTTAAGTTTTGTAAAAATGTTATTTTCATTCATTCATTAATTTCTAAATTTCGGTATTCGTTTTCAAAAAATACAAAAGTACTGTACATAGGCCTATAGCAATAACCTTAAAAACGAATCCATGTTAGTTAAAAACAAAAACTGAAATAACTTTATAAACTGACAAAATGGAGGTAGAGGTTTTTTGTTCGTTGTCCATGTTATTGTTGTATGTTGTTTAAATATTTGCCAAAATAAAATAATATAAAATGTTTAAAACAATGATGAAACATGTTACATATTTGTACACATGAATGTTGTAACTGAACTAAAAATGGAGACAAAATAAATTTAAAATTTTGTTTTCATCGTTTGAGTGTTTTGTAACCAAACAAACCGCGGGAAAACCTAATATATTTTATAGTGCTGGTTGAAGTCTAATTTGAGAAAAAAACTTTCTCTAAACAATCCTGATACATAGGTAACATTAATTCGTTTTACTGATAGTTATTATTTCAGAACCAACATGTCCACCAATTACGTGTTTAAAACGCTGTGATTTTGGCCTTCGAACGGATGAGAATGGATGTGAAACTTGCGTATGTTACCTTCCACCCCCTCCGCCACCAGGTAAAACATTTAAGTTTTGTAAAAATTTTATTTTCACTCATTCATTATTTTCTAAATTTCGTCTCTTCTTCTTGGCTTTGCTTCGCGAACGAAGATTTTTCTGAAGGGGTTTGTCCACGTCTGTCACAGGCTCGTTTGTGGCTGACAAGTCCGATGCGAGAAAGGCATGTCCGTCCACAGCGACTGCAGAGGAAAGTCGGTTGCAGCTCTTCTGGTTGTGGTTCAGCATTGCGATTTTTTCTCTTTTTCTTTTTTCTTCAAGGGCTATCCTGCGTGTGTTTTCGAAAGAGTTGACCGCTTGGTGGGTGGTGTGACGCCAGGCCACACGATTTGTGGCTTGAGTGGACCATTGGTTATGGTTAATGTGACCAGAAATTAGGTTTTTCTTTAGGTTTTCTTTGAATCTTTTCTTTGGAGCTCCTATATTTCGATGACCGGAAAAAAACTTTCTCTAAACAATCCTGATACATCGGTAACATTAATTCGTTTTACTGATAGTTATTATTTCAGAACCAACATGTCCACCAATTACGTGTTTAAAACGCTGTGATTTTGGCCTTCGAACGGATGAGAATGGGTGTGAAACTTGCGTATGTTACCTTCCACCCCCTCCGCCACCAGGTAAAACATTTAAGTTTTGTAAAAATGTTATTTTCATTCATTCATTAATTTCTAAATTTCGGTATTCGTTTTCAAAAAATACAAAAGTACTGTACATAGGCCTATAGCAATAACCTTAAAAACGAATCCATGTTAGTTAAAAACAAAAACTGAAATAACTTTTTAAACTGACAAAATGGAGGTAGAGGTTTTTTGTTCGTTGTCCATGTTATTGTTGTATGTTGTTTAAATATTTGCCAAAATAAAATAATATAAAATGTTTAAAACAATGATGAAACATGTTACATATTTGTACACATGAATGTTGTAACTGAACTAAAAATGGAGACAAAATAAATTTAAAATTTTGTTTTCATCGTTTGAGTGTTTTGTAACCAAACAAACCGCGGGAAAACCTAATATATTTTATAGTGCTGGTTGAAGTCTAATTTGAGAAAAAAACTTTCTCTAAACAATCCTGATACATAGGTAACATTAATTCGTATTTCAGAACCAACATGTCCACCAATTACGTGTTTAATCCGCTGTGATCTTGGCACCCAACCGGATGAGAATGGGTGTAAAACTTGCGTATGTAAGCTTCCACCCCCTCCGCCACCAGGTAAAACATTTAAGTTTTGTAAAAGTTTTATTTTCATTCATTAATTTCTAAATTTCGGTATTCGTTTTCATAAAATACAAAAGTACTGTACATATAGCAATAACCTTAAAAACGAATCCATGTAGTTAAAAAACAAAAACTGAAATAACTTTTTATACATAATATAAAAAATTCGATACAATTTTTGATGTTGTTTGTACCATTTTGTAAGTTCTATGTAAATAGCGCTTAATAAAATACATTTTTATTTACATTTATTTTATAGGTGGTTGTCATTAATTCGTTTTACTGATAGTTATTATTTCAGAACCAACATGTCCACCAATTACGTGTTTAAAACGCTGTGATTTTGGCCTTCGAACGGATGAGAATGGATGTGAAACTTGCGTATGTTACCTTCCACCCCCTCCGCCACCAGGTAAAACATTTAAGTTTTGTAAAAATTTTATTTTCACTCATTCATTATTTTCTAAATTTCGTCTCTTCTTCTTGGCTTTGCTTCGCGAACGAAGATTTTTCTGAAGGGGTTTGTCCACGTCTGTCACAGGCTCGTTTGTGGCTGACAAGTCCGATGCGAGAAAGGCATGTCCGTCCACAGCGACTGCAGAGGAAAGTCGGTTGCAGCTCTTCTGGTTGTGGTTCAGCATTGCGATTTTTTCTCTTTTTCTTTTTTCTTCAAGGGCTATCCTGCGTGTGTTTTCGAAAGAGTTGACCGCTTGGTGGGTGGTGTGACGCCAGGCCACACGATTTGTGGCTTGAGTGGACCATTGGTTATGGTTAATGTGACCAGAAATTAGGTTTTTCTTTAGGTTTTCTTTGAATCTTTTCTTTGGAGCTCCTATATTTCGATGACCGGAAAAAAAACTTTCTCTAAACAATCCTGATACATCGGTAACATTAATTCGTTTTACTGAAGATGAAACATGTTACATATTTGTACACATGAATGTTGTAACTGAACTACAAATGGAGACAAAATAAATTTAAAATTTTGTTTTCATCGTTTGAGTGTTTTGCTAACCAAATAAACCGCGGGAAAACTTAATATATTTTATGGTGCTGGTTGAAGTCTAATTTGAGAAAAAAACTTTCTCTAAACAATCCTGATACATAGGTAACATTAATTCGTATTTCAGAACCAACATGTCCACCAATTACGTGTTTAATCCGCTGTGATCTTGGCACCCAACCGGATGAGAATGGGTGTAAAACTTGCGTATGTAAGCTTCCACCCCCTCCGCCACCAGGTAAAAGTTTTATTTTCATTCATTAATTTCTAAATTTCGGTATTCGTTTTCATAAAATACAAAAGTACTGTACATATAGCAATAACCTTAAAAACGAATCCATGTAGTTAAAAAACAAAAACTGAAATAACTTTTTATACATAATATAAAAAATTCGATACAATTTTTGATGTTGTTTGTACCATTTTGTAAGTTCTATGTAAATAGCGCTTAATAAAATACATTTTTATTTACATTTATTTTATAGGTGGTTGTCCCAAATGTCCATGTGGAGTTAAGCCTGACGCTTCCATTGATTCAAACGGATGTCCAGAATGTAAATGTCCACCACCAGGAGAAGGACCAATTGGTCCAAAAGGTAGGCCTGTTTTGGACCTTTTTACTCCTTCATTCATATCTTTTATTCATCAACTGATTCATAAATTTTATATAGTTTTTATAAATTCTACTTTTTAGATTATATTATATATATATTTTATACAAACGTATCTACAAAAGAAACTGCACAACTGCTATAACATGTATCACCAAAGCAAACTTGACGTTGCATTATTTTTATTTGTTTTCTCTCAGGTAAATGCTGTAAACCATGTCCGTGTAAAAATCCTTTTCCACTTCAACTTATCGATGAGAATAGATGTCTGAAGTGCGCATGTCCACCCAAACCCCCAGTCCGTAAGTACCACTTTATTGAATTATAATTTATATATATCATTACTTACTGTTATTTCATTATGTTGATTATCATTTATAACAAAAAAGTGTATATCATTTAAAATAATATGTGTAATCTATATTGCAATCGCAATAACCTGAAAGTTAGTATGACTATCGTCCTAAACCGCCTGACCAAAACTCCCCTTTAGCCATTCGAATGGGTCATGTGCTGTATTGTATAAAAAACTAATATTGTATGAAAATATAATGGATGAATTGATTGGGTGAAATTATTCTCACTTATTATTCAAAGGTTTGCATGTCGAATCTAACCATTCTCAATCATATACTTTAATTTTACTACATTCTGACAAATCTTCCGATTTATAAGCTTGTCAGGCAAATTTCCAACTGTATTTAAGTTAAATAAATCAATGTTAACTTTTTGGTTAAACCAGTTGACAAGTACTTACTTGCTACGTTTCAGCTACTTTCAGTAGCCTTGATCACGCAAATGACGTTGACATGATGTTCTGTCATTCGTCATAGTTCGGTGACTTGCGCCATCTTTCGTCTGATGTTCAGCTTTCTGCTGGTGTCCCCCTTTGGATGCTCGGGTGTCCCTTTTTATTAAGTCATCATAGATGTGGCTCAGTTCATGTCCTCCCTGGTCTCTGTTGATGTTCATATTTGTTTTTCTTATCCAAATGGCTTCTTTTATTTTTCTTGATAAGTAGTGTTGTTCTTTGTCTAATATTTTTGTATTTTCAAAATCCGGTATGTGATTTTCTATGGTGGCGTGATCTGTGATAGCTGATTTGTGTAGAATTTTAGATTGTGAGTGGCGAGCGCTCCTGGTTCTTGTCCCTACCGTATTTTTTTCCACGTCTGTTTTGTGTTCTATTATTCTTGTTTTTAATGCTCTGCCTGTTTCCCCTATGTATACCTTCTTGCAGTTGTGGCAACCTACTTGGTAGACTATACCACACTGTTGATCTTTGTCAATCTTGTCTTTAGGATGAACGAGACTTTCTCTTAATTTGTTTTTGGGAGTGATATATGTATTTATATTGTGCTGTTTCAATGTTCTTCTTAGCCTTTGAGTCATCCCTTCGACATACGGTAAACCAATGTTGACTCTGGATTTTTCTTTATCTGTTGTTATTTCTTTGTCTTTGTTTGCTTTTCTATGTTCCCTTTTGTCTTTAACTCTTTTAAAACTCCAGTCTGGATATCCGCATGTTGATAAAGCTGCTTTTATATGGCTCATTTCTTGTTTTTGTCCTTCTTCTGTTGATACGATGGATTCACATCTGTCCACTAGGGTGTTGACTACGCTAAGTTTGTGTTCGAGTGGATGATTTGATTGAAAGTGTAGGTATTGGTCTGTGTGTGTCGATTTTCTGTACACTGATGTTTTTATGTTACCATTGTCTTGAATAGTGATTAGAGTATCGAGAAAAGGGATGGTGTTGTTTTTCATGTTCTCCATAGTGAATTTTATTTGGCCTGTCTGGTCAATGGTGTTTAGATGTTGGAGGAGTTCTTCTTCAAATCCAATTGGTACAATTGCCAAGACATCGTCT
This sequence comes from Antedon bifida, assembly GCF_963402885.1. NCBI lineage: Eukaryota > Metazoa > Echinodermata > Crinoidea > Comatulida > Antedonidae > Antedon > Antedon bifida. The sequence goes on along the minus strand of NC_136226.1, from coordinate 7,868,432 downwards.
ACATATCTGCGCCAGAAAATCGGTTTGATATGTGATGGTGCTGTTTCTGTGGCACGTTGTTCTAAGTCTTCCATGAATATATTTGCCATTATGGGGCTGACAGGACTGCCCATTGCCATTCCCTCTTTTTGTCTGTAAATATCACCATTAAATGTGAAATATGTCGTGTTAAGAACTAGGCTTAACAGCTCCATGATGTCCTCCGTTTTCAAATTGGATTTTAGGTGTGCAGTATAGTCGTGGGATGATTTCTGCAGTGGGGAAGAGTTTGGTTTTCCATTGATATGTTATTTTCTTTTCTTCTAGTAATCTGTTTAGGATTTCCACAAGGTTTCTCTTGTATTTCTTTGTAGGGTCCTTTTTAAGTTTTTCGTACACATCCCCATCTTTCATCATGGTGTTTACCTTACGTTTGTAATCAGGGGTGTTCATGATCACCGTAGCTCTGCCTTTATCTGCCGGTAAGATCATGATGTTTTTGTCTTTTTTAAGGCTATGTATGGCTGAATGTTGCTCTTTTGTGATATTTGTTTGTGGTGGTTTGGTGGTTTTTAAAATGCTAGTAACCTTACCTCGTACAATATCTCTTTCCGCTTCAGTTATTTGTGATCAAGGCTACTGAAAGTAGCTGAAACGTAGCAAGTAAGTACTTGTCAACTGGTTTAACCAAAAAGTTAACATTGATTTATTTAATATATATTTGAAACCAGATGAAATTTTTTGAGAATGTATTTAAGTTCAAGAAACATTTGAAACTGTTGGGGCACATTCTTGTAAAATACTTTGTTGATGTGTTTGTATTTTTTAACTTTTGATAAACCATAAAAAATAGACTTACTATTTTGCTACGTTGTGTATAGTTATAGATAGTGTCTGTCCTATATTACTTGGAGTTTACTTAAAATCGAAAGCGAAATCCTCCAAAATCCTGTTTACACCCATACCGAGGACCTTTTCGTTATTAAGCGATTAAAATATGATCTAATAATTAGAAAGGAGTGCCGGCACAATATCCTGTCCTGCTACTCATTTAAACTTTGATCCAACTAAAATGTAGAGTAACTGAATTACATGAAACTATTATGGATTAAATATTAAGTCTGGTATATAACAGAGCAACAGCCTCAACATTACACACCTTTCCGGTAAACCTTCGCAGCAAATTTCCATAATCTCTTGTGTTTTATAGAAAAAAATTACACTTATTATAGAGACATAATTTTGTACTGTAATGTTGTATCACCGATTGAGAATGGGATGAAACAATATTGAGGGATGGCCGACGACCAAACCTCGTCATGTTAATTCATTGTGCGCAGCGCATGCGGAATTGGGACGTATATCCTCTCTCCCCACCACCTCGACACAGGTGTGTTGGTTTCTAGGTCCAGAAGACGACCGGCCACACATCAAACTTGATCTGATATAGGATGGTCTTCAGTCCTCGGTCCTCGCCAATTGAAAGCTCCCTACTTTACTTTAGGTCAAAGAACTTATAACACAAGAATCTCCTGTTCGTCCGAAGCGCGTAACAATTTCGAAAGGCATTGTGGGATAGAATAGAGCTATGGGTGGCGCCATTGTGAGCCATGGAGTAGGGCGCCCGCATCAAATTAGAAAGTCAAAATCATAGAGGGGTTCTGCTAATACTCTAGGGGGGTAGAGTAATTGACTGAGGAGTAGGGCGCCCGCATCAAATTAGAAAGTCAAAATCATAGAGGGGATCTGCTAATACTCTAGGGGGGTCGAGTAATTGACTTCCTAGTTTGGAGGGGGAGCTGCTCCATGCTGTGAAATGGCGTCGCCCAGTTTGACCTTTTAACCCTGTACTTCCGATACTGTGTTTTGAATGCAAATTGAAGAACAGGAGATTCTTGTGTTATAAGTTCTTTGTTTAGGTGTCAAGCTTGCATGATCTTCTAAGCTGATTCCCATTTTGCTTTTTATTACAATGAATCTTGTTTTACACTGCTATGCTTTTTTGTATAACTTGACTGAATAAAAAGACACCAGTTTTTCCTTTGTGATACAGGTCAAGAATGTCCTGAATGTGGATGTGAAAATCCTATTGCACCTCCATCCGTAGATGAAAATGGATGCCTTCGATGCACCTGTCCCGTGGAAGAACCATTACCACCCAGGGGGCCCAGAGATGCACACCATCCACCTCATGAGGGCCCTAAGGGAGATGGTCGCAACAAAAGTGAGTAAATTACTGTTTTGTACTAAGCTTGATGCACTTTAAAAGTATAGTGATAAATACAATTTAATATGTTTTTGAAATGTTTTTACCAACAAAAAAGTGTATTTAAATTAACTCTTTTTTGCTTTCAGAGAAAGAAGTATGCTGTGCTCCATGTCGATGTAAAAGACCCAAGAATATATTTCCAAGATTAGATGAAAATAATTGCATGACATGCCGCTGTCCCATACTAGATATACTAGATTTTATATTAGGTATGTATTTTTTTTGTAGTGGGAGCTGATGTACAGTAGATAATATTTTTCATTTCTATAAATAAAGTTTTCACCTACTAGAGGAATATAAATGTAATGCTTGGGAAAGTGACACATCGATACCAAGCACTGAATTATTCATATTAAAAGAAAAAAATCTAAATAAGGCATATACATAACATAAACTAATTTCAAAGGATGTAGATGTTGTTTCAACTTTAAAATATTCTAATTCAATTATAGGCCCTCCACGTGATGACGGCCCCCCTCGGGACGACGGCCCTCCTCGTGACGACGGCCCTCCTCGTGACGACGGCCCTCCTCGTGATGACGGCCCGCCTCGTGAATGTCCACCTTGTGGTTGTAAAAAGCCAGTTGCCCCGCCAACACCCGACGAATTTGGATGCCTGCGTTGTTCATGTCCTGATGATGGCCCTTCACCACCAGGACCACCAGGATCACCAGGGCCACCGGGACCACCAGGACCATCAGGCCCATCTGGTCCATCAGGCCCATCAGGTCCAACAGGACCAGAAGGTCCAACGGGACCAAAAGGTCCAACGGGACCAAAAGGTCCAACGGGACCAAAAGGTCCAACGGGACCAAAAAGTCCAACAGGTTCAACAGGACCAACAGCACCGCCTCCGGGCCCACGAGGTCCAACAGGACCACAATTTCCATCTGGACCAAAAGGTCCACCAGGAGTACAACAAAGTCAAGCAGCACAAGGACCATCACCAACTCAAGGACCTCCACCAACTCAAGGACCTCCACCAACTCAAGGACCTCCACCAACTCAAGGACTACCACCAGGCCCAAAACAAGAAGGTCCATCAGGTTTAGTTTTATTATTGTTTGTTAAAGAGTATCCAAACGGACAAGATATGTTATTGTTACTTTTAGAAGCGCACAAAAACAATGTCTTTTTCCTGATAAAAATACACAATAGCATGAAGTATTGCATATCGGTCAAAGTTAGCATTATTATTGCTACATACATCATTTGGTATGTCTTAATTTCAAACTAAATTAGAATTTTCCTAAATCACTGTCAGTGTCTTCTAATTTCTCAATATGTCGCCTTTTCTAGATGATTCCGACGCAACGTAACGTAACGGGAGTGCGGATCCGAATGCGGAATGTAGGCCTACCTCTAAAACCGATCATGAGAGCAAATACAAGTATACATACACATAATTATACATTTGATCACATTTTTTAGGTCGTGATTGTCCTTTTAACCAAATCGAAGCCAAATGTGCACGCGCTTGCCAGTCAAACTGTGTGGACTTCGTTCAGGGTATTGACACAAATCACATTATTTGTAACAAAATGTGCGCACACTGTAAATGCGAAGAGGGATTGATTTTAGATAACGATGGATGGTGTGTTCCCGAGCAGAGGTGTGGCTGCTACGTTGACGAAATACAGAAATACTTTAAGGTATTTTATCTTTACTTCTTGACGATCAGGAGTTCAGAATAAAACATACTCTAAAATACAGATAGTTAAACGACATATTATAGGAAGTAGTCGATAACGCCAACAGAAATTGATGTTTTAAAATATTATTTTTATTTGGAATTACCCGAAATGGGTCGATTGTCAACGTCATCAATACCATAATTGCTACAAAATCGTTATGAATTTTACTATAGTTTCATATCACATACTAGATGCATCTAGTGTCCATCTGCCTCAGACGTACGTATGCCTGTCCTCTGTTTAAGGTGGACACTGGGCGCAAGAAGCACTTGATCAATGGTAGCAGGCTAACAAAGGTGCTTTGAAACAGTCCAGTTTATATCAAAATATAATTGTTCTATTTTATCTTCAGATCGGTGATAAATTCACATTACGAGGTCAAAGATGTGAATGTCTTTCCCAGAACTTTGAGTGTGAAGAAGATGCAGAAGGAGAAGAAGAAGGCTCTGGTTAATTGATGTGTTTTCTATAAATTCAAAACAAATATGCAGTAAATCAAGTTTAACATTCCATTAGTTGTTACTATACTTAATTGAAGCTCGTGAAAAAAGCATTTTTTATGAATTATTTTTTGTAGGCCTACGAAAATACCAAATAGCTAGGGCCTATCTATCTACGTTTATATTTTTAACATATTTCGTGAATAAAGATTTATAATATTATAAATTATTGTATCATTAGTCTACTGTAGGATCTGCCTTTTATTACGATGAATATTTGAATGAATAAACGAATATTAATGAGGAAAGAGCTGGTATATGTTCATGAGCGGGGGGATAAGTTATGAATCGAACATGTTGAGAAAATCGGATAGATCAAAGTTTAAACGAATTGGATTTGTATGAAGTAGGCTATGGTACAGTATGTTAAATCAAGGCAATCCAACAACAGGACGCTGAGCTCGCCTTGCCAATAGGTTCCCATCGACACGAATGTAACTAAATTCTCTTCCAATAGTAGTGTTTCCCTACTAAATAAATATGTTATTAAGTAAACTTAGTAAGCTTGGAGGTTCGCAAGGAATTTTAAAGATTTAATTTTTTTTATTTACCTCGATCCATTCAATTAAACTTATTGAATAATAAAATTATTGTAATTTATAAATTATTTTAGTTGTTATTATCAAGTTACGATCCTGCTAAAGTAGTTGCGCTCCCAAATACCTCTCAGAATTATTGGCAATCAAGGAGAGAAAGTGAGAACTAAGATATAGTCATTGGTGCTACTGCACATTTCGAGGAGCAAACATAGTTGGGGAGATCGGACTTTCAGTATTGCTGGACCTAGGCTCTGGGATCACCTACATTTGAACATTAAACAAACATCATTATTGAGCATCTTTAAGTCACTACTCAAAACTCACATTTTCTTATATTTTTGGCAGCACCATGAGCAATGACGGATTGATTGATTGATTATGCCAAGATAGTGAAAGTTTTCAGATGGAAAGTGGAGTGAGGCAAGGATGTCCACTGTCTGCTATCTTATAATCTGTAGAAATAATGGCCATTAATGTAAGAAAAATCCACAATGTAAAGGTATCAATTTGCCAAGTAATAACAATGAATGTACAGCAAAAATATGTCAATTGACAGATGATACCGTCATATTTGCACAAGATGAGATTAGTTTAAGTTTTGTCAATAATTATGTCTGGTTTAAACTTAAATAAAAAAAAAAATAAAAGAATGTGGATTGGTTCCAGTAAGAATAACGAGACAACACCGTTTAGATGGGCAAAAATCCAGTCAAATGTTTAGGTATACATGTCGGCTATAATAAAAACGTGTGTGAGGAATAAATTGGAATTTAAAAAAATTGTAAAATTACACCAGGTTTTGCAACTATGGAAAAAAGAAGCCACTCTTTTTTTTAGTGAAAATTAATCCTAAAAGCCTTTGCAATTTCAAAGCTTGTATATAATGCTATCATTATATCTGTACCTAAGTATGTATAGTAGGTAGAAAAGATTGTATATAGTTTTTATGGGGTTAAAAAAAAATAAATAAAAAGAAAAACCCTTATAAAACCTATTACAGAAGGAGGACTCAACATGACACACTTTAGCACAATGGTTAATTTTTTAAAGCTTAGTTGGGTTAAGAGACTGCTGACCCGGTTAATGGAAATGAAAAAAGATATTATATTGTATCCCTTTGAATACACGGTCAATATAACCCAGGTAAATTTTGAAGCTCACAAAGAACTGAAGTGTATCCCCGAATTTTATCAAGAAATGTTAAAAGTAATAGTGTACTTCAATAATATTAATAATGCATACCCAAAAAATGCAAAAGAAGTAGAATACAGCAATGGTGAGAAATAATTTCATAAAATGTAGGTCTAATGAAAAAAACAATATATCTCAAAAGGTGGTTACAAGCAGGGTACAAAACAGTAGAAGATATAACAGTAAATTATAGATTAATGTCATTCGAAGAAGTAATCCCCAACCTTTCAAAACAACAAATGTTTGAGCTTTTTATGTTAATAAATGCAATTCATTCCGAGTGGAAGAAAATAATTACAAATAATGAAATCGAAATAGACAAGATAGATTTTAAGAGACAACACTTTATTGTAAAAAGCACAAAAACTCATTTTACTATACAACTTATGAATAATATTTCTATTGCCCCATCTTGTCATGAATCTAAATGGGAAACACATTTTAGAAATGTAAATCTCGATTGGAAAGAAATATGGTTTAACAAAGTTTATAGTATAAAACATGTTACGAAATTAGCATAATTTAATTTTAAGTTGATACACTGTATTGTTTTTTTCGCTTTCTTTCTTTTTCTGTCTTCTATATTGAGAAAAATTTAAAAGAATATTGAAGTAACTTTTTTCAGTACACTTATCGTATTTTACCTATAATTAAAAACAGAAAGATGAAAAAGAAAGAAATATAGACAAAAAACAACGTGTTGGCCAAATTTTATAAGAGGGTATGTGCCAACAACCAATTATGTTATGTTTTAAAAAGATATATCTTTTTTAACTATATTATAGTACATTCATGTTATAAAACACCATGGTTTTTTTTAATTTAATCTTTTAGGCCTATACCTTTGTCATGGAATGGAATAATGAATAAAAGAGAGAAAACAAAGATGATTCTATCCAATTATCGCAAAAATTTGATTTGATTCTGATGTATAAATGTATATATACTCTATATATCTTATAGGCTATTTGAATTTCACATATTTTTCAAAAAGAAAAAAAAACAATGTATCGGACGAAGTTACACCATAGTGATCGGACGAAGTCACACCATAGTGATCGGACGAAGTTACACCATAGTGATCGGACGAAGTTACACCATAGTGATCGGACAAAGTTACACCATAGTGATCGGACGAAGTCACGCCATAGTGATCGGACGAAGTCACACCATAGTGATCGGACGAAGTCACACCATAGTGATCGGACGAAGTCACACCATAGTGATCGGACGAAGTCACACCATAGTGATCGGACGAAGTTACACCATAGTGATCGGACGAAGTTACACCATAGTGATCGGACGAAGTTACACCATAGTGATCGGACTAAGTCACACCATAGTCAATAGAAAGTACTTATATAGAAAGTCAAACAGAGAGAATTCAAAAGGCACGCATATTTTACCTTATTACAAAACTAGATTCATGGGTCCTGTTTACATTTTCCTTTTATACATTTACGCATCAACACTTTCTAAGTTTACCGAGTTGAAGGCTGACCATACAATAACAACAATGCATTAAATAACTTTGAATTGTTGTCTTGGCTATTTAGTGGGGCTCCTTAGACCCAAAATACTTCAAATTTGAAGCATAAAACTTGGTACGGCAACTTGTAAAAAATTCGCAACTTTTAGGATTTGAGACCATTTGAAATTTGACCTTCGACCTCAGATAATGTCCGATTCCTCAGAACAAGTAATAAATAAATATAAACCGTACATCCTACACACGAAAATAATGGCAAATGATGCAGAAATACTACTTTCTATTTACGTTTAATAGTGTGCATTTAACTCAATAATAATAATAATAGGCCTAATAATAATAATAGGCCTAATAATAATAATAAGCCTAATAATAATAATAATTTGCAGTTTGCATTATAACTGTTTACTTTATTATTTTTTTAAAACTTGTCTTTCTTCAATAACATTTTATCAGTTTTGCCATGTGTTGTGTACAGTACCGTAGGTGAGATTCCTAGAAAAATATAATGCGAATTTTAATCGATGAAAGAAGTACATCTTGAAAACGTTTAACGGTGACTAGCAACGTGTAAAGGAAGTCAACAACCAACGTTTTAAAGATTACACTAACGTTACAAATAGGCCCCCTAACGTTCAACAAACATTACAATGATGTTATATGGATGTTAAAGATTAAAAACCCCATTAAACTAACGTTACTAATAAGGTTTAATTTACCGTTCAACAAACGTTTACAAGTCACGTCATTTCGAACCTTCAAATAACGTTATTAATAACGTTTCATGAACGTGTACAAGGGTCAACATTTTGACGTCAATCGAACGTTAACTTGTAACATTCAACAAACGTTTAAAAATCACCTTATTTGAACGTTATTTCAAACCTTCAACAGACGTTACAAAAAAAACGTTCAATGAACGTTTACAAGGGTCAACATTTTAGTCAACCTAACAGAACATCCAAATAACGTTATTTGAACGTTAAATTGTTTGCTGGCCCAATAGCACTAAAAGAACTTCGTGACCCAAGAATGGTTGACAGTATTAAAAGCAGCAGAAAGAGTGGTTGACAGTATCAAAAGCAGTAGAATATATATAGAATATACATTGTCAACAATTTGACACCAAAACACTCAATATGTCCAGTAAATCCAGAGATATAGCATGTTTGTGTGGAAATAGCGGCCATTTTGTTTATGCTAATTATGCAAATTGGTCAATGCTGACAGCCGACCAGTAAAAAAATTCTTCATTCTTATGGTATAGAGAATCAAAATCCATAAAAAAAAAAACTATAGAAAACATTGCAAGGTTAAACCCCTTGGCTGCCGGACTAATAATCCGCCGATTTTCCCTTCTACTTTTAGAGCGTGAGCGTAGAACTAGAAAGGTGAAATTTATACTCGTCAAGGCCACCATTTAAAAATAATAATGTGTGTTACATGGTTTATGATCAGTGAAAGCCCATGTGAAAATGGTTATAAACTTGTATTAGTTTTTAATCGAGACGAATATTTTATAAAACCAACTAAATCTGCGGATTATTTGGATTCCAACAAAGATGTGCTGTGTGGTAAGTTGATTGCATTGTCACAGGTAGCCGGCGTCGGCGGGCCTACTAAAACACCAAACGAAAATAAATGGGACCAAACGAGACTCAGAATGAATACCTACCAAACGAGAGTAGATAATTGTTTATTAATTATAAAAACCAAACTTTTATAGCAAAAAAAATCGTCCGAATTTATTTTAAAAACGAGAGTATCTATGGCACGCCCATGGTACCTTAAGAGGAGAACAGCGAGTATTAAACAACAGCAGATCGTTATCATTTGTGTTCTTCTTGCTTATAATCTTTTTAACATACAATTGTTGACCGGAAACAAAGGTTATCAGAGCCTTTGATATATTAATATATAAAATAATATATGAGTGAACGAATACAGTATATCCAACAATTACACCCCCAAAATATTCATCCAAAATAATTAAGTAACCAATGCTCAACTTTTGTTAATTTAGGCGTTGATATGAGACCAGAAAAAGAAGGTGGAACATGGCTAGGTGTCTCAAAAACGGGAAAGGTGGCTTGTCTATTAAACATCAGAGAGCCCGCAAACAGACGGGTATCACATACAAAAAAAAAAGTATTTGGCAGAGGTCTGCATTCTCTATTGTATCACAATTTCCAAAAATCTTTCACTTAAGCACAGCTTTATCTTGACTTGAGCAAAAGGATTGATGTTGATGCTATCCCCTTCTGCTAAATTTCCAATTAACTGACCTGGTTAGTTAAAATCTAAACGTCTAAATTCAAACCAGTCTCTGTTTTTCCTATTTCTATCTGCTATGTGAAACTTTACCAAGTGATCGAGTGATAAAAGGGCACTGTGGGAGTCCACATTATTTGCTTTAAAAATAATTACTACATAAATTGTATTCATATTTTTATATCATTTTTGTTTTTATCTACTGAATATTTCAGGCTCACTGGTTACAAATTTCTTAACAAATGATACCGACTGTACTTCATACTTACGACAACTTATTGGTTCAGATTACAACGAATTTAATCTTATTTTGATGGACTTTAGGTACGTTTTTTTATTACCACGCAAACAATATTTAGTATTTCCACAAAAATATCTTTAAACAAAACCACAAAAAAATCTGCACCACACTTGAGAAACATTGAGAATCATAATGCGATGAATGATGACAACTTCCTGTATATAGAAACACAAACCATAGAAACAACCATTTCCTATGTCTAAGTGAATTAACAATCGATTCAACTCGTCTCGGCCAAAGTCAAGTCGGCCCCTAGTCAAGTCGGCCCCAAGTCAAGTCGGCTCCAAGTCAACTCGGTCCCACGTCAACTCGGTCTCAAGTCAACTCGTCCAAAAACTAATCAGCTCGGCCCCAATAAAGTATGGAACGCAAAGAGCGAAGCGAATTGATAATGATTATAAATATTATAATTATTATTTTTTATAAACATTTTTTTTTACTGTAATCTAATAATATCTATCTTATATAGGTAGATCTAAGATTGAGAATATTTCGATTCATTCTGGGAAGATCCTTGTTTGTATCACAATAGGCATATAGACCGGCAGCCCAGAGACATTTGGTTAGATGAGCTAGGTACCAATATCTGACTATTTAAGTGTGTTGGGGGTCACTTGAAGTCAATGAAAATGGGAGTCTGCCGGGTACCCCCTGCTGCGTCTAGACCGGGGGGACTCCGAAAGGTGCTAAAAAAATCGGCACCGGTTAGATGAGAGAGATACCACCTAATTTTACCACCACGGGATGCCCATTGGCATCCTTATACCAGTATCACAAACGACAGACTTTTTGTCTGCTGCAATAGGCCCGCCAGACCCTCCGAGGGAGGGCCTAAAATGGGGCTAGCATAGATGAGTGAGGTACCACTCAAAATTAATGCCAAATGAACAAGTTGTGTTCATACAATACGAAATGGATAACAACAGACTAATTGTCTGCTGCACCGCAAGTGCCAGACTCCCTAAAGTTAGACTAGAGACCCCCCTTCCCCCAACTAGCCCAGCCTAGATATTGTAGATACCACCAGCAACCAATTTTATATGATTTAGCACAATGTAAGCAATACCAAATGACCTATTACAGACTATCTGTACACTGCCTTGGCCCTGGCAGACCCCTCTAAAGTTAGACTAGAGACCCACCTTTCCCCAACTAGCCCAGCTTAGATATTGTAGATACCACCAGCAGCAAAAAAAACCCAAAACAACATGTTTAATTGAATAAACTTTAATCGAACTAACACAAAACAATTGAAAATATATCCCATCAATGACGATAAAATGACCATTACCATTCTAAAGGGAAAAATAGTTTAAGAGTTTCACTTAAAACTTATATAAGCCAAATAATAAAAACTTTTCAACGTATGGTATGGTTGGAATCTACCTAAAACATATTTTACTGACTAAACGCTGTAGTTTTACAGAAATAGGCCTACTGCACATACAATTTTAATTAAAAAAAACGATCTGTTGCCCAATGCTTTTTAGAAGAGTATAGTAATAATTTGTAACATAATGTGGTAATTATTATTAACATTTAAACATAATTCTGACCAAACCCAGTAGTATTAAATAAATAACCTAATCAAAGTTTTCTTTTTATTTAAATATTTCTTTGTTATATTATATTATATATAATGTAACTGTAAAACTGTATGCCTAGTTGTAGCCAAATTAGAAGAGTATATTAATATATTTTCAACAAGTACTGTAGCCCAATGCTTATTATAAAAGATTATACTAATTTTTTGTACCTTTTTTAATAGATCAGTACTACATAACTAGTCCAATGCTTATTAAAAGAGTATATTAATCATTATTTTGAACAAAGTTTGTTTAATACACAAACTTTGTTCAAAATAATGATTAATATACTCTTCTAATAAGCATTGGGCTAGTTATGTAGTACTGATCTATTAAAAAGGTACACAAAATTAGTATAATCTTTTATAATAAGCATTGGGCTACAGTACTTGTTGAAAATATATTAATATACTCTTCTAATTAAGAATTTGGCTACAACTACTGTTTTTTACTTACAAATTGTATAATGTTGCCCGAGAGTAGCTCTGCTAACTTCTCTGGCTGTTTTACTTTATCGTTTTGATTTAGCTTTTCGCTTTTTTTTTGTATCCATTGAGATCCAGCCACTGATACCCACAGTATTGTCACTTTTCAGTAATTTGCCTTTGGATTTATATATATATAAAACAAAGAAATATTTAAATAAAAATAAAACTTTCATTGTAAAGGTTATTTATTTAATACTACTGGGTTTGGTCAGAATTATGTTTAAATATTAATAGTACATAATAACCACATTATGTTACAAATTATTATTATACTCTTCTAAAAAGCATTGGGCAAAACTTTCATTGTAAAGGTTATTTATTTAATACTACTGGGTTTGGTCAGAATTATGTTTAAATGTTAATTATATAGTACATAATAACCACATTATGTTACAAATTATTATTATACTCTTCTAAAAAGCATTGGGCAACAGATCGTTTTTTTACTTAAAATTGTACAGTACTACAGTAGGCATATAAATAGTTCAGTATGTTGTACTGTCCCTAGAAAAAAGGTATTTAAAGTTATTTCTGTAAAACTACAGCGTTTAGTCAGTAAAATATGTTTTAGGTAGATTTCAACAATCTCATGCATTGAAAAGTATTTATTATTTGGCTTATATAAGTTTTAAGTGAAACTCTTAAACTATTTTCCCTTTAGAATGGTAATGGTAATTTTATCGTCATTGATGGGATATATTTTGTTTGGTGTTAGTTCGATTAAACATGTTGTTTTGTGGGGTTTTTTTTGCTGCTGGTGGTATCTACACTATCTAAGGTAGGCTATACTTGGGGTAAATGGGGTCTCTAGTCGAACTTTAGAGGGGTCTACCAGGGCCAAGGCCAGGGCACATAACATTCATGATAAATGGCACATCTAATTGGCCGGAAAAAAAACTCTCATGCAGCATGCTACCATTGAACAAAACGATCGTACTTTTTATCATTGTTGAATGTTTTGATATTAGCCTAATTGTTAAAACGACCTTCACAACCAAAATATTTCTTTGTAATACAATTTATTTTAAATGGAACGCTATAAAAATAATCCTCTGCTTCATCAGAGCATGAATACCTAATTACCAGACAAGAACGTATCTTTATTACGTTTTACTATCAATCCATTTTCATATCACGCAATCCATTTTTCAACAATATAGTAGTATAACAATAACATTTTGATTGAATAGTGAGGGATTAGTTACAGTTTGACTTTGAATAAACCATTGGTAATTTACTGAAAATCCAAAATGAACTTGTGTTATAATACAAACAATATTATTCAATCAAAGAAACGCTCTACTACACATGAGAAATAGATGTCGGTCGATAAACTTCTGACGACGACTAAAACAACGACAATCAGCTAAATGTTAGTGATTTTATTTCATCTCTGGCTTGTTACATTTTTCATGACACATTACCAGACTTCCCCCTCCTCTCGCAATGAACTACAGTACAGATCTTCCCTATCTAGGCTTGTGTATGTAGCATACTACGCTATTCACAAATTACCCACGCATAGCAGTGTTACTAGAGCCATCACAGATTACCTCTAATGGATCAATCATTCACACATGAATTCAAAAATTCATCGACAAACGAAATATAGCCTATATTCATTCCTTTTAAATATTAGGCATATTGCCAAGGCCAATAATCGATTTGTCCATAATTATTGCGTTTTGCCGGGGGTTTTTCATAATCTAAGGCCAATTTTTAGGCCAAATCATAATTGTGCGTATAGTTTTGTATTTCCGATGCGTGTAGTACCCTATTTATCTTCATTTCCGTACGTTCGTAAATATTAGGCCGAATTTCCGTAGTAATTTATAGACGTTCCGAAATTTGAACCGTGTTATACCGGTAGCAGAGCAAAGTTTGCTTCTTTCTGCAAATGTCCTATCATTATTTTCTTTGTTTTATTTGGAGTGTGGTTTAAAACAACACTTTTGTAAAGTTTATAGTGGATAAATAAAAATGAATTTTTGGAAATTGTGGTTTTAACATCTGAATTCCAAATTATATACAATTTAACCTTTTGCTCAATATATTTATAGCAACAGCTTCATATTTTTTGTATAACTTTTTAAAATTATTAATTGATAATTAATTTACATTAATTGAGTACAGTTATTAGAATGTATTACCGTACCAAAAGTACCTTCATCGGGGACTTCCATGTGACGTTCGCATTGATCGAAAACAAATTTATCATCAATTTTACGTGCGAGAGTACCATTTGCGGCCATCTAGGGGTGTCATTTAACAATTTGCTTGCTCAAATACTCAGTGTCTACAGCCCTGGAGTCTTTGAGCAACCCTCTTAAAATAGTCCTGCGACTGATAGCTCTATCTGTATTTATTTACAGCAATTTGTTTAGGAAACTAAATATATCAATGTAAATAGGTGGTATTGATACAGTTGAGTAGGCCTACGTATCGGCTGGTGGTCTAGAAAAAAATAATCGAATGCTATAGGCCTAATGTAAACTACAGTACATGATACCATAGATATTATAGTGTAATATATTAAATTCACTATAATCCTCTATGATGATGATACACTATACTTCATAGTCACACATAAATATTGTAGGTAACAATAGGTACGCGTTTGTCTAGACGGTATGAGTTATTCACAACGAGTTTACGAATTTTTCAATTTACAAATAACCTTTTGTATTGTGGGGCACGTATTTGGAGGATTTTCAGAGATGAGGGTGGTGAGGTGTCGGGGATGGGGGTTCGCAGTCGGTTAAGGGCGGGGAGGGGGGAAGGTTCGCTGTAAAGGGGGGTTCGCCCGAACCATAAACCCCCCCCCCCCCCCTGGCTACGGGCCTGAAGGCAGTGTACAGATAGTCTGTAATAGGTCATTTTTGTATTGCTTACAATGTGCTAAATCATATAACATTGGTTGCTGGTGGTATCTACAATATCTAAGCTGGGCTAGTTGGGGGAAGGGGGGGGGGGACGGTCTCTAGTCTAACTTTAGGGTGTCTGGTACTTGCGGTGCAGCAGACAATTAGTATTGTATGAACACAACTTGTTCATTTGGCATTAATTTTGAGTGGTACCTCACTCATCTATGCTAGCCCAATTTTGGGCCCTCCCTCGGGGGGTCTGGCGGGTCTATTGCAGCAGACAAAAAGTCTGTCGTTTGTGATACTGGTATAAGGATGCCAATGAGCATCCCATGGTGGTAAAATTAGGTGGTATCTCTCTCATCTAACCGGTGCCAATTTTTTAGCACCTTTCGGAGTCCCCCCGGTCTAGACGCAGCAGGGGGTACCCGGCAGACTCCCATTTTCATTGACTTCAAGTGACCCCCAACACACTTAAATAGTCAGATATTGGTACCTAGCTCATCTAACCAAATGTCTCTGGGCTGCCTGTCTAATAGGCTAGCTTACTATACTAACAAACACATACTGAGATTAACATCACAACTAATAATAATATTAATATAATATAAATATAATATAATATAAATAAATACTAGGCCTACCTATCAATTAAACGAAAAAAAAAAATTATATTGCATTTTCCGTTTTATTTTGTCGGCCTAGGCCTAGTCCTATGTGTAGACCTAACCTTACTAATTCCAACCTTACTAATCCTAACCTTACTAGTATGCATTCCATACTTTAATGGGGCCGAGTTGACCGATTAGTATTTGGCTGAGTTGACGTGAGGCCGAGTTGGCTTGAGGCTGAAATGACATGAGGCCGAGTTGACTTAAGGCCGACTTGACTTGGGGCCGAGTTGACTTTGGGCCGACTTGACTTTGGCCGAGATGGTTTAGGGCCGATTTGACCTGCACCTTTTAAAGAAAAATGCTGAAAAGGGATTTATAACATATTTAGTTCATGGTTAATAAAAAAATGTTTTTAAACTATTAATTATCAGTTTATCAATATAGTCTTCTTTAATGTCCAGTTTTTTCGCTTTGCTTTAAAAAATTTAGACAAGCAAAACCAGAAGTTTGTTACTATAGTAACACATCAGAAGGAGAATGTTCTTCATTGGAATCTGGTAAGTAAATTAAAATATTAATAAAAATGTGTTGTATCCGCAAAGATCGACGTCAAAATTAAAACTAAATGTCTGCTAATATTTAAAGTACAGTACAGTAGATTGAATTGTTTATGATCCCATTTTAGAATTATACAGTTTGAAAGTTTATGTCGGCTTATTTACACAGTACTGTACTGTATATTTTTTTACGAGTTATAATAGTTTTTTTTTATTCTAATTTCGATCCCTGATACAGTTCAATTATAGCTTACTTATATGTTTAAATTGTAAATTGCTTGAAATATTTTGGACTTTCACTTTTCAAGCAAAAATAAATCAATTCATACAAAGACTATTCTTTTTGTCAATTTTATATTGAAATTGTAAAGATTTAGATTAAAAAGTCACACTTCATCACAGTTCTTTATACTGTACTAGCCTTGCTTTTGTTATGATCAATAATGGTGTATCTGGTATGAACTCTAATTTTTTTTTTCCTTTTCAGGCTGTTACGGCATTTCTAACACCCCATTGTCCCAACCATGGCCAAAAGCCATGAAAGGTAAACAATATCTTGAAGAGTTGATGAAAAAAAACCACACTATGAGTACGAATGAACTAACAGACAAACTACTCAAATATGCATCAAGGAAAGAAGGGTACAGTAAATTGATTTATTTGGACATACAATTTGTTTAGTAGCACACCTTTATAATACAAAGTCGCATTCTCTCACAAAGTAAAGGGTCTTTCACACCTGTTCCGGCATGGTTTGATGCTGGAAAATTGGCTAAAATCAAACGCCAATGTTTCCTTTTCATGACGCTACACGCGGCTATGTGTCAGTTGATTTGCGAATGAAAACCAAACATTGACCATCGATTTGATTTGCCGAAACCGGCATAAATATATAAAAAAATAACAAACTTGATTGCTTACAGGGAATGGGAAATTCCGGAAGGTATTTCATTCGAGGCATCACTCTTAGTACCAGAAGCAGCTTTCTTCAAATCACCAGATTATGGCACAAGGTATTACTACAGTAGAATAAACACTTTTAATTTTGTTAGATTATAATTAATAAAAAACATGATTTTCAAATTTATAATTTCAGATGATAAAGATTGATAAGATAACGGGACGACAATAACAGTGATGATGAAAAATATAAAGATGCAAATGTTGGTGGGGGGGGGGGGGGGGGTGGAGAAATGAAGAAATGGTTATGCGACTTTGACATTTTTACAATTAATATCTAATTGATTTTATTCTAACAGAACTACAACTGTAATTTTAATAAACAAGAAAGGGGAAACAACTTTTACAGAACGAACCATGGTAGATCCAATGGACCCCAATACAAAATGGTCAACGAAAACATTTTATCATCGTGCAGCTACAGTAAAACCAGTGAAAACAATACATGAGCTGATACAATTTAACTATTGCAAAATTAAATGTTGCAACATTTTATAGTTTGTTTTAAATGTATAAAACCACATTCTATGATAACCTCAGGAAACAATATTTATTAACTTTATTTATGTGTATGTATATTACAACCAGCTGTTTATATCTCTGCCAAGCTTCTCTGTTTTCTACTGTTATTCAGACTCCACCCTGTCACCTTTTGTTGTAATTCTTTTATTCCTGTCCACCCAGGCAGCACTTGCCAGTTTTTATACTACGACGTTATCCAAATTCCTTCATTTGCACTGATGAAGGGCTAGTGTTGCCCGAAAGCTCTTACTTTATCGTTTTGAGTCAGCTTTTCGCTTTTTTTTGTATCTCCCTTGAGATCCAGAACACAATAACTAAAATGGTCTAAAACATCTAATATTAAATTAATAATAATATTAATATACTAAATTTTGAAAGTGTACAGTGTACAGTATTTCTCATGGTATAGTGCCTACTAATACTGTATAATATTTTTTTTAAATTTAAATTTGTAATTCTTTATTCACCAAAGGCAAAACGGTATAAACAAATAGCTTTCGCTAGTCAATGGTTTACAAATGATTAACAAATATAATACTGTTCAGTGCAAATGATTTTGATAATATAATTATGTAAGAAAACACAATAATGACAAAAAGAAAGAGGTGGGCCAGCATTAATCAGTATCTCGATAATAAATACTAACGTATGTAGTACATTATAAAGAGGAGTATAAAATTCCACTAAAAAAAGACATAGTGACACTGTAATACCTCCATGTTCTCTCTGATCAGGTATAGTGTTTTGGGAGTTTAAGTTCAGACACTTTGAATAAACTTTCCTATTAAAGCAAGTAAGGTTTACTAAAAAAATTGAGAAAACACATTTTTAAATTAAAAACAAATCAAGTTCTTTTTTTTTTTAATATAAAGGAAGTTGTCTGCTGTATTTTAAGTACACCTACGGGTAAATTTAAAAAGGTCAAGTATAAAATTTAAAAAGGTCAAGTATAAAATTTAAAAAGGTCAAGTATAGAATAAAAATATATATTTTTACTGTTATATAATGTGCAAACTCTAATGAGTACAAAGTTTTTATATATGCATATTATTTAATAATAAAGAATTCTAACAATAAAGTTTTATGTGTACGTGACTGTTATTTTATATTTAGAAAGTTTCAAATTCTACAATTTTACATCTACTAGAGCAAAGCAAAATATAAAATATTCTTTTTTAAACAATTTTTGAACAAAATACTAATTATTTCCACAAAAATAGAAACAACTCTGGACAAATGGCAACCTGTGCCCTTGATTTGTTGTATTCCTTGTTTTGTTGACGTTTTCAAGTTACCCCATTATTGGGGACATTTCGCCGTCAATGACATTATGTTGACATAGCACAACAATGAGAGACATTAATTTTGATGAGAATGTCATGGAACACTAATTAATTTAATTTTTAAAAACAACTAAAAACCGGACCTGTAACCCTAGGTAGGGACCCTGACGGGTACTCTCCCTCGGGTTAAAGGGATCCCGAAACTCATCGGTGGGCAGGGGCGCTCATCTCCCTGTTCAGGACTATTCCTGATGATACACCCTCATCGTCGAAAAACAAGTCATTTTCACCGCGCAAACACTGCCCGCTACTCTTCAAACATTAGACTTACCACCAATGGAGGTCTATTTTTTTGTTTACATCTAAAATATGCCGATCGTAGACGTTCACTCTTCTTGGCCAGCCGGAGGTGACCACTGTTTGGATGACTTTCTTCATATTAATAGGTAATTCTTTTTAATATTGGACTAGCAGTTGTAAATGTAGGCCCTAGTTAGGCCTAGCCTAGGCCTAGACCTAGTAGGCCCCTAGCCTAGGATCTCCGGCCCCTCTAGACCCTAGAGGCTAGCCTAGGCTAGTTAAATTAGGCAAAGTCAAACACCGGAGTCGGACACAACAGACAGGTTGCCCGGTGTATATATGTTGTGTTTAGCCTAGCCTATAGGTAGGTCTAATAGTAGGCCTAGCCTAGTTAGTACATTCTGTATGTATATGACTCGGGTACTATTATTAAGTATAAAGTCCACAGTACTGTCAAAAAGCTAGCTGGCAGTGTAGTGTATTAGTGTTCTGTAATCTATTATTTTAGGGCTTCTTTTAGGCCTTTTTAGGGGCGCTTTACCCAAACCCTTGTTGTTGAAGATGCGCTGGTGGTGAGTAACAATGATATAATCAAAATCATATCTAGTGGGCCTCCAATATAAAATACTAAAAGCTGATTTTAATTTGACTATTTTGCCACTCATACATGTATACTACAGTACAGCAGTAAATTGATATCTGCTTTTTATTTGTTTTCCCTTCCATATCCAGACTTTTAGCAGAAGATGGTGAGACCTGTATCCAATCTACAGTGCTTCGTCCAGACAACGCTTCAGGATCAGAACGATGTCTAATAATGTTAACTGCCCATAATAACATGGCATTGACTGAGCTGCGTATCGTGTGCAGCGCTCGTCACATGGAAGTGTACGAGGGCAAGGATTTGTATTTAGAAACTGTCAAAGGGAAAATGAAGTCATCCAATGGAAGCAGTGTTTACTGGCACACGTTCGAATGTGGACGACCATTGGATACAATGTCAATCAAGGTACAAACATTTGAATATTGAAATAACCAAGTTTATAGTGGTTGTAGAAAGGCCAATTTCTATACTATTACAGGTACAGGATAGCATTATAAAACCATGCATGATAATGTTTGTAAGTCTTATGTAGTATTCTTTATGAATAATGGAGATCTTGAATGTTTGTGTTAAGCACCTGTCAATTGTATGATCCCCTATACAACTCCCCCTCCCCCTGACCATGAGAGGAGTACCATGACGTACCCATTTTGAAGAACAATTATCATGTTGTTTATGATATGGTGGGTGGTAAGGTGACGGACATTGACACACCATTGTAATGTTCATTGATGTGGCATACCATTTAGGTTTTTGACGCACCTCTGAATCAGTAATTATTTGTACTTGACACACCTCTCCCGGGGATCGTATAGTGAATCATACAATTGACAAGTGCATTATGTTCAGTTGTGTTGTTTACATACTATGCTAGTGGTGTGCCACTAAAACGATGGGGAAAAAAGAAACCCATTATTATTAACCAGACAAAATTAACATATTATTAATATTATTCACCAATGAAACTCCTTATAGAAAACCATCAAACTAAAACGAAAAGCACCACATGTAACCAATCTGGATCTTATGTATTAGAGTAATAGCTCAATGAAGTTTTTCTTAATTTTTAAAATATATAGTTTGTTTCATTGCAAGAAAAAGAGAAGTTGGATCTGTTTGGTATTTGGCTGACATTGGAAGAGAAGAATGACGTCCCTGACAGCAGTAAGCTTATAAACATGCAAGAAGTAGATCGTATGCTGCTTAATGACAAATTTGAAACTGATGTAAGTCTAGAGCTCTGTCTACACTATCAAAGCTCTGTCTACACTTTATTTATGATGTGCCCATATATGGACATGATGATGTTATATCACTACCATATTTGGGTATATCACTACCATATTTGGGCACATCACAGTCTCTTGCCAACATCACGCACACCTCCCATAATGGTACATAGAACATGTTAGATAAACAGTTTTACTATGCTTTCGCCACTAAGCTGACTGACTCTTGATGATCTATGATACAGCAATTCAACACAAAATAACATAAACTATTTTACCTTCATGCAAGTAAACTTTCGTAGAGTAATCCTTAAAAGTGAACTTGTTATATTTACTTAAGTATCAAATTTCTATGCACATTTTTCTGTTTTGTAGGGCCAAGCAATGTTGCACCAACTAATATCGTCCATTCCAGCCAGTGCTCCTTCATCTACCCCTCAATCAAACCCTCTCCTACCCATGATGCTTCAGCTGTTTACGCAAAGATCAATGTCACAGCCATCGGACTCAAGGCAAACGGAGACAAATGAATGTTTAGCTAAACAGCTACTATGTAAAGAATCAAATAGGGATAAATCTAATACAACAAGTGATACTGTATCAAGTGTAGAATGTAGGAATGATAAGTGGAATCTGGTAGAATCACAAGAGGAGAAATGTTCAAGTGATGAGTCCTTAAAAGAAGGATTAGATAACCGTACAATGTAAGTTTTTGGCAAGAAATAATAGTACAGTCAACTCTACAAAAATTCTGCCCTGGCTCAAAATGCCTGTGACCATATTCATTAATCATACTTAAGTGAGATAAGTATTTCACTTAAATATTTAAGGATATTTTCTTTTAAATGGAGGCATTAGGCATTTGGAATCAGCACTGCTGACTCTCATGGATGTATTGGCTTATGCTTCTCCTCTGGTTAAAGTTGGCACTGGACGAGAGAAGCCCTTGGTTAATGATAGGACCAGCCGAAGATGCTTTAAATAGTCCTGCCTTAGTTTCATCCATCATTCAGATGAATGTAAGACTAATTTACATTGTTGTTCGCGACAAACGTCGGCCATAATAATATAATTTAAATTTTAAGTGTACCTGTCTACCTAAATGATAATATGGTAAATATGGCTTTATAGAATAGCAAAGAATTTGGACAGTTGAAATGTTGACTGTACTCAATTCCAGAAATAGATTACTTGTTCGTACTTTTCTGAGATAAATGATGACATCATCATCTTTTTGACCAATCAGAGGCCTATATAGAATATATGATGTGATGTATAATATCTTTTTTGTTTTAGAACTGCATCAGAAGCTGTAACATGCTCCTGTGGAGTAAACTTAGAAGCCAGAATTCTTCAAATTCAGCAGGAAATGGAGGAAAGATTAGAAGCCAAATTTCAAGAGATGGATGACTATCGTCTTCAAATGGATAAAAAATTTGAAATATTAGAAAATAAATGTATAGACTTATTAAAAGAAAAGAATTCATCAAACAAGGATAATACTTGAAAAAAACTATGTTTGAATTTGTCTCATGAACAGTCAGTTCTAAAAGTTGTAGGCTGTAGGTGTTAATTATGGATTAATTATAATAATACTGTAACATATTTTTAAAAGTCAATGTTTTTGACATTTTTAGAAAATCCATGTAGATATCGCATAAACATGCATCATAAAAACGGTCAAAATAGCGCATAATATGTGCACATATTTTATTATCATCATTACTATCTCAGGGCCGTAACCAGCATGAGGCAGACTTTCAACACCAACCCCAATTTGTCAGTACAGATCGTCATATTTTATATTAATAAATATATTTATAGGCATCTTTGCCTCGTGTGTTTTTAACCTCTCGCTACAACCTTGTATAATCTTATAGTCAAATAAATCAGTTATATCGACTTATCAAAATATACATTGAGGTAACAGCACAAATTATCTGCATCTGCGCGTGTCGGATTATGATATAGTTAACCAGTTATGTCTAAAGATATAAAAGGTCAAAATTTGATCATTTTTCGTAAAAAATCCCTGTACTATTTACTACAGGGATTTTTTTTCGAAAAATAGCCAAATAATAGTACAGGGATTTTTTTTCAAAAATTGCCAAATTCCGACCCTTTTCGCCATATCTGGTTTCTATGGCACTTAAGACGATGATAAAAAAATATATGATCATATATAGCAATATTATCGCATAATAATTGAATTTTAAAAACTTGATATTTTGGTCATTTTTCAGAAAAAAACCCTGTACTATAGTACAGGCATTTTTTTAAGAATGGCAAAATTTCGACCCTTTTATTTTTTGCCGTAACTAGTTTCTATGGCACTATAAGATGATGATAACGCAATATATGATCATATATAGCAATATATGATCATATATAGCAATATATGATCATATATAGCAATATATGATCATATATAGCAATACAGTATTATCGCATAATAATTGAATTTTAAAAACTTGATATTTTGGTCATTTTTCAGAAAAAAATTCCTGTACTATAGTACAGGAATTTTTTTAAAAATGGCCAAATTTCGACCCTTTTATTTTTGGCTATAACTGGTTTCTATTGCACTATAAGATAATCATAAAGCAATATATGATCAAATATAGCAATATTATCGCATAATAATTGTAGTACAGGCATTTTTTTCCAAAATAGCCAAATTTCGACACTTTAACTGGTTTCTATGGCACTATAAGATGATGATAATGCAATATATGATCATATATAGCAATATTATCACATAATAATTGAATTTAAAAAACTTGATATTTTGGCCATTTTCGAAAAAATGGCCAAATTTTGACTCTTTTATGTTTTTCGATATAAATGGTTACTATGACTATGTAAGATGTAAAATACATACTTACAGTATAGTTAATAATTAAATGTTTAAAATTGGTAAACGACCCACTGGTTAAACAACCCTGTATTACATTACAAATAATGACAAACACGTCTATTAAAACATTTCCATATTTATTAATTTACATGTATATACATTCGCATTTTCTTCATAATTAATTGTCATTTTAAAATGATTCCAACCTACAAGGAATTGATCAATTTATTATTGCACACATATTTCATACTAATTTGAGATGTATAGAAAATAAAGTCACAAAACTGTAGGCCTACTCTTATTTAAAAAATGGTTTACATGCTAAAAACGAAAGATACTGTACATCCCATAGGCATGTCATTTTTTAGTACTGATACTAATTATCAATCAAATCAATTAGTTAGTATTATAATCTTGTGATAAATATCACTACTCCATGGTTAATGTTGGTATTGTTTGAGTATCAATTCCATCTGTTAAGGCAGTGTCAATAATTTCCATCTGATCCAAGAGGCGATATGCTGGAGGTGTTAAACAATTACATAATGCTATATGAAATACCCAGAATAATCTTGTATTTTGTTTGTATTACTTCTCTCTGATCAAAATATAATTCTGTAGAATGACCACTCCTGAATAAAATCTTATGTCATCCTTTTATCACATTCCCTCTGATCAAGGAAGGGGAGCCAACCGGTCCCAGTCCATCCATGAATTTCGAAAAGTTCCTAATGATAGGACATAGCACTAAATTTTACAATTGTTAGGCCCTTGGCCCCCACCCTATTTTAAAATATTGGATCTACCACTGCCCAGCTATCATCTAATCACTATAATCTCCATCAATTTTCATCTGATCCTGGATAACTGTCTCTAGGAGATGTTTCTATAAGGTTTTTTGGAGGTGAAAGCAATGATATATTACTCAATGTGTTTTTAGCCAGTGTTTGTTCAGATGTGCTCGATCCTAAACTGCAAATACCATCCAAACTACTCATCATTAAGTCTGAACCCAAGTCCATGAAATCAAAGACTCGGTTTTCAGTTGGTGACGGCAAAGCACTGGAGACATTAGATGAGGGATTGGATGATGATCGGCTTAGGAGCGAGGCCTCTCCGTCTTTGTACACTAACGTGGTCGGTAGAACCCGCTTTGGAGTGAAAGTGTTTAGTTTGTATGGACATGATGGTGGCGTTTCTAGCTGGGTGCGACATGAGTTTAGGCTTGTTACTTTCTCCAGAAAGTAATCAACTTGTTTCAATGACAGTGAGTTGTGCAGTGTTTCTAGTGGACGTACAGATGGCATTGATGAACCATTATCAATACCTGCAAAAGGAAAAAGATCGTAAACTATAAACCTGTAATAGGATTAGTTGAAAGGAGCTGGAGAGACAAGGAAGAAATGAAAATGCACTGTATGTCTGAAGAGACCTAAAGTATAGGCCTGTAACTAGTGGCCATATTCATCATTCACACGTAGGCTAAGGGAAACATTTACCCTTCAAATTAAAAAAAACCTCCTATCTAAGTGAATACAATTTAAGGGAAATATATAAAAATCTATTGAGTTCAGTGATGAACTATGAACTATATGTCACTTAAGTGTGATTGGTGAATACGGCCACAGGGCTCTAGAAAGGTCCAGACCCTTAGCAATTGGTCTCAGTTTCATGTTAATTTTGTTAACATTCTGCTGCTGTTCTAAACTACATCTTACCTGGCAGAATACTAAAGTCTGTCAGCCTTCTCGTGTATGCTCTATTATTTTGATGGCCATAGCTTGGCAGATCAGGTTCACTGCGTACATTTAGTAGACCCTTACTGAACAAACTTGCCTGTGGACCTGAATAAATTAGATCAATAATTTCAATCAAAAGCTATAAAACAGTAAACATTAATAGTAATCGCTTTCTTTTATTTAATTTCAAAGATAAATGAGGTAGGATTTGCATGCTCCATAATATCCAGATAATTAATATTTATTTGAATGGTGAGAATGTTTTCGAAGAATATTCGACGAAACATTCATTATTTGTTTTATATGACTATAGTTCTATAAAGTAAACTTTTATTCAATTCAATTCAATTCATGATATGAAATTAGCCAATAAGATTTTAACAACATTCATGTGTGTTATAATATACAAATAATGAATGTATTAGACGAACCTATTGGAAAATGCTTTTTTAAAAAGTACTATTGAACGACCGATTACACGCTATTTGACCCATAATCATCCAATCAAATGACAGGAATTAATTTAGGTTTTATATAATATACAAATAATAAATGTATTAGTTTAATGTGAAGAATATTTAGATGAACGAACCTATTGCAAGATGCTTATCATCAAAAACATCGCGACTGAAAAATCTTGGTGGCGTTCCTTCATTCCTACTCGGGGGTGTGTTATCCGAAGCTTTTCTTTCACGGGTTGATGCTGAAACCTCTGGGTAACTCTTGTTAGCGTTGCAGTAGTTGCCTGGAGGAGAGAAGCCTACCTGTGGCTCCTCTTCCACTGGGCTCATGCAAAAGACATCTTCTGCTGCACTGACAAGGTCATCAATTAAATCAACTTCAACATCTGGTACATTTGCCTGTGAATATCCAATGTTCAGTTTTTTACAGTATATATGATATTTCAATATAATATTTGTGGCTTGTTCTCCTAAATGGTCACCAAATTTACTAATTTAACCTATTTAAACTATATACTTCTTCTTCTTTCTTTATTATATATGGCCTATACAGTAGAACCCATCCTTTGGGACACCCTTATTCATTATACACCCCTATTAAGGGGACATTTTCCTATGAAACGAACAACGGCAATAGCCAAGCCCTATTCAGGAAACACCCCTATTAAGGGGACACTTTTCTATGAAATGAACAATATATGCTGTAACTTTGTTGGGTCCTGAAGGTGTCCACTTAATAGGGGTTCTATTGTAGTAATAATAATTACCTTGCCCCTTGAATAGCTAGGCCTATAGCCACAGCTTTCAGGCACATCAAAGTTATCCTCAAGGCCCCGTGCCCCTGGGCTGAAATGCAGCTCTACATGGAATTTATCTTCTGATGTGGGGTCTTTCTTGGGATCTTCATACAACATAATAACAATCTGTGACATGTAGTTGAGTTCTCGCACTGCGCTCAGGTATTCCATGGCACGCTTCCACTGCGGGTCATTTGTTTCCTATGAAAATATTAAAAGAAATAATTAATAAAATTCAATACAACAAGACATTGATAAGATAAGATTAACAAGTAGTTATAATTGGAAATTATTTTGTTCAAGAACTTTATCAAAATGAAATTAATAAAATGAAAATTGTATAAACCAAGACTTACATCACACAAGCCACCATATCTTATACAAGAAAGCAAAGAATGTATATGACTCTCACTCGTAAAATACAGTCGCGATCGCACATGGCGGTCAGGTGTCATGACATCACGTGTGTATCTCGGATTTAACCGAGATGTGAACTCCTCATCTTTAATGTTTCGCATCAGGTCACCTTTAATCTTCTGCAGGAGTGGCGTGCAAATACCTGTCCCGATATCCAGTTTATCTCTGGCTGAAATTCCATATTCCTTGACGAATGAATGAAAAATTTAAAGATTTTCAAATGGTTTCTTTGCATTAAAAATTATTATGAAATAGTAGTTTTTGGCAGTATTACTGTTGGTCTTATTTATTATTATTTTTTTTTTATTTCATGCACATCGACATCGAGCAACTTGCCAATTACAGGATAGATAAACTATTTTATAATTTATCGTGCTTATAAACTAAGTCTCGTTTAAGGCTTAGGGAGTAGAGTTGAAAGCATCACGAGTTACAACCCTGGCACTTGGTCGGATTGAACACTGGACCCTGGGATTGGAAGCCAAGCATGTTAACCATCAAGCTACAGCTACACTAACTATATGTATCTACTCATCCTCACCTTAAATTAAA
The DNA here is from genome assembly GCF_963402885.1 of Antedon bifida. Classification (NCBI taxonomy): domain Eukaryota; kingdom Metazoa; phylum Echinodermata; class Crinoidea; order Comatulida; family Antedonidae; genus Antedon; species Antedon bifida. Next base: position 7,840,369 of record NC_136226.1, on the reverse strand, counting down.
TAAGATATGATACTAATGATAAATGGTAATGACAATTACATAGGACACAGAAAGTTGGGATTATTCCATTATTACCTGAGGTATAATAACATCAGCCATTGCCTGTGCACAAGCATACAGATCCCAGAGGTCTTCAAAGTCAATGACGGCCCTGTTGTGCAACATGTCGTACTTGACACAGTCGTAAATGTCAGGGATTTTTGTGATGTCAAAATGACTATTTTTCTGCATGAAGAAATCTTTTTCAAGCTTTGCCCATCGTCGTAGCATTAACTCCAATGTTTCATTGTGATATAAAACTACATCTATGAAAACATAAAAAGGAAATATTTAAATCTGGTTGTAAAAAATGAATATAAAATAAAAACAGATAAAAGACAAAGTTATCGATAAATGTATCCTTCCAATTTGATGGGTTGATTCCATATCATGTCATGCCTTATTTTCTACAATTTCAAAGAATAAATGTACTATTGCATGTTTTAAAAAGCTTTTTGTATACATTTTGATAGTTTTTCCAACTCAGCCCTGCTTTGTTGAATTCCCCTATTCATGGTTTACCTCTATAATAAGGACACTTTGTTGGGTGCCAAAGGTGTCCCTTTAATAGAGGTTTTATTGTAATTGAATGCTACCTTTGGAAGACGGATCATGAATCTTCTGTCGTAACAAACTAATTAGTGACTGGATAAGTCCCAGAATATGTTGACATTTCTCAACTGGACTATCAATGTACATCATTGACTCATTGATTGATTTCTGGCCACATGGGTTTAACTAAAAGAAAACATTGTTATTATTATTTATTCAGAAAAACAATACAAAACATACAAAGACAGGAAATAGTAGGTCCTAGGAAGATCCAAGAGACACTACCATTAACTACTTTTTATTAAAGCTCTGCCTACACTATCAAACTTCAGGTGAATGTGAAGTGCCCATATATGGACATGATGATGGGCATATCACTACCATATTTGGGCACATCATACTTTTTTTGTCAAATCATTTTGACAGTGTAGACAGAGCTTTAAAATCTCTTATTCAATATAAACAAAATAAATCGTAAAAGAAATTCTTTACCTTTTCAAAATCAGAAGTTGTAAATTTTTTGTTGGAACGGAACATATCATACAATTTAGATTTTACTCTAAAAAATAAAATATCATAAATATTTCTAAAATCACATTACAAAAGTATTTTCTTATTCTTACTATTATATTCATATCAAATTGTTATTAATAATTAATATTGTTTTATTTTGTTATGACCAGCATTTTATAATTAGGGCCCATTAGGATAATATAGGACATTATTTTGGAGTTTAAAGAAATTAATAATGCTATCAATCAAGCTATGTCTACACTATCAAACTTTATGTGACAACAAATGTGCACAAATATGGTAATGATATGCCCAAATATGGTGGTGATATGATGTCATCATGTCCATATATGGGTACATAACATTTTTTTGTCACATAAGGTTTGATAGTGTTGACAGAACTTAAGTAGGAAATGTACAATGACAATACTTACTTTCCCTGTAATGATATTGATTCTTTGTCATGATCCAACAGTCCAGTGGTATTTGCACTTTTCACCATTTGTACTAAAATTGGGGTCAGTTCACCCTCTAGTGCCAACATACCCTGAAACATAAAAAAGGTGTTTTGATAAATTAATAAATTGCTTTTTAGAAATTAGTATGTAGATATTAAAAATGTATATTATTGTATATCTAAAGTTTAAAAAAAACAAGGGATTTCAGACAAAAACAAATATAACAAAGCAAACAAAATGTTACCTTAGTAAACGAGGCAGCAGTCATTTGAACTCTGCCCTCATCAGACGCATAAATCTTAAGATCATGACGATATGTACTATGGAGCCTCAACAGCCCACAGCCTGGAAAACCAGCATAGTCACCTGCAACATAAAAGTTTTTGTCACATAAAGTTTGATAGTGTAGACTGGGCGGTTTAGTTTAATAATAAGTAGCGTTATTAAACTAAACCATCTTAGAGAGACATAGCTACATTATTAAATCATTAGAAATAAATATAGCAATAGACAGTAGCTTACTGTACATCATCATAATTACCTGAGCCACCAGGGTAGATGCATCTAAAGGCCTGGCCCAACTCTTCTGCTTGGACCCTACCTGTAGGGGTTAATTCTCCACCCCACTTAAGTATTAGTAATAATGATGGATCATTCCTAGGCTCTGAAATTAAAAATGAGAGATGTGCCATCTTCAATTTACTACAATATTCTGTTAAACCAATTGTATTCAATGTGTACTGCTGTTCCGACCTCTCTCCAAAACAATTGTTAGGATATATACTATACTATTTGATAAATTCTAAAGCAGTACAGGTGTTTCGTGTTGGGTGTATGAGATGCAGCTATGGTGCAACTATGAACCAATCACAGCAGATAGAGCAGGTGATTGGCTTCAACTAATACTATGTTAATTATACTGTGTTTATATTCCCAGCATTCAACATATCGTGATTATTGAAACCAAAATGAACTAATATTACTAAACTATTCTAAATGTAAAAGCCAAAGCAAGTTAGACAAAGCTGTGTTAAGCACGGTTCTAAAGTTAAAAATTCCAAAATATTTAGCCAAGCAAGAGTGATTACAATGATTAAGAGATTCTGTAGGATTATCAAGGGTACAGGTAGTAAGCTGCTATGGTAAGAATCGACCCCTCCTCAACCTTTACAGTGGCGGATCCAGGATTTTGAAATAGCGGGGCCCAGGGCCTAAAAATAGTGAAACGAAGGGCTGAGCTTTTTGATGTCCTATCTTTTGCATTACAATGTGCCCCCCACCCCCATTGGATCCGCCCCCTGCTTTAACCTGTTTGTATTCAGCACAGTAGTATATTATTTAGGTTAGTTTCATTCCATACTACTGTAGTGTCACAGTTTATTTATTTATAAAAATATTGTATGTGCTATGTGAGGGATAAGGAACACAAATTTAATATAGTTTAGAAACAAAATACAGTAGACAGAATAAGACAGTACAAAAATTAAAAAGCATGAAATGAATAGAATTTTAAAGGTGTCTGTGATGAAATTATGCCCAAATAATTAATAATAAAATACCAACAGACTTAAAATGTGTGTGTGAATCAATGTGTAATCTCTCACCTGACACTGAAAAAAATAAATAGAATAAAAACTCCAATATGCAAAATATCACCAGATTCTCTGATCTTCACGTACAACATTTTCTAGTATCATAGGCAAATTCTATAATACAGTATCACATATGTATCACATGTAGCTGCTGTATCATGTAAAGATGAGGTTTATGGCCTGTGATACATATGTGACACCGTATTACAGAATTTGTCTACGATACGGGATAAAATGGAGTACCAAGAACGGCTAGAAATATATTGGCCATTAGAACTGAAAAAATCATCTGTTTAGGACAACAATGTCATTTCATTCAACCCATATCCCAATGCTAACACACTTAAAATAAATTAATATTTTGAGCGTAGAGTTAATGTGCTTTTTGGCCTGTTTAGTTAACCATACAAGGTATAGTGATCCAACCATATAAAATATTTAAACAAATTTTACCTTTTATTGCAAGGTCTTTTGGAATAGAAAATAAATCAAAATAATTAATTTAATGTTTTAGCTTTTAGTAGAATAAAATTATTTTGTTAATAAATCATAATCATTTAATATTAGTATAGTTTTATATAATAGTAAAGAAAGATTTGCGGTACACTGTCTAATTCCTAATAAGGAGGTAGAGTTGAGAAAGTCTTGACTTTCCGGTTCTTGTACTAAAATCTTCTGTAGTTTTACCATCTGACTCCATAATTTTGTTTTTTTTTAAATTTTATGTCTTTAGGCAATGTGGCCACGGATTACCCTATCAGATAGGTGGTAATCCCTCTGATACAGGGGCTATTCTGGAACCAGTTCACCGGGGTAACCCCCTACTCTTCTCGAATAATGAACTGAGTTCTTTAAAGTGCACACAGGTTATAACTGTGTACACTGGACCTACGGTTTATAGTCCTTATCCGAGAAGACTTGTTCCACCACCAGAACTAGGAGCGAGTCGGCCTCGAACCCTTGTGGCCTGTGGCTCTTACGGTAAACGGCTCCCTGCCTTAACCGCCATTTGACTCGCTAAGAAAATTATAGTACAACAAACGAAATGTTGAGACATTCCTAACTGTTATACCCACTTCCTTTTTCACATGGTTTACTGCAAACCTTTGTTTACCATGCAAACTTTTTAATATAAAACAAATACCCACCTTCTTCACTGCTCGAGTGTTTTGGATTTCCGTTCGGTTGATATTTCAACTGAACTTTACGATTTATGCCCGAGAAGTGACCGTACATCTCTAAGACGGTCTTTAATTGTTCAAGTTTTGATTCTCGCTCGCATATTTCTTGTTTCTCCGCGTCTCGCTGTCTTTGTAATTCCTCAAGAAGGAATCTTGCGACGTCTAAGACTTCCTGTAACTGCTTAGGTCGTTTTAATTTGATTTTGCCTTTAACCATTCCATCATACTTTTCAAAGAGCTGAAAAAATCTAGAATCATATGAAATAAGAGTATAATATAATAATAATTAATATTCTGATTCAGTATTCATGTATACAGTAGGTAATATTATTCTTTTGTTTTTATTAAAAACAATATTATTATCAAAGAATACAATATTATGCAGTATATAATGGTATTGAGATGAAACAGAGGTATTGAGAAGATAACACCATTTGGTTCATAAGAATATATATTTTGTTAATAGAAGAAAACAATTTTTCGTTATTTGTGTATAGAAAATTCATTTATTGACCTTGAATAGTTTTTAAAAAATCCTAAAAAATATCTATCTAATCATATCTAACCACTAGCCATCAGCGTAAGCTCGGTGGTCTAGAGGTATGAACGCCAGGCTAGTGATCTGGAGGTCGTGGGTTCGAGTCCCACCCGAGAACTACTTGCGATTTTTTTCGCAAGTATTCTCAAATGTACTTAGTATAAAGTACAAATTACGTCAGAGTAGGGCAAAACATCTAATTACTCAACTCCCTGACGCAAAACTACAATTACAATCCTGTTGGTGCAGTACCCGCTGCTTACTTGGGCTTGAATCTAACCACTAGCCATCAGCGTAAGCTCGGTGGTCTAGAGGTATGAATGCCAGGCTAGTGATCTGGAGGTCGTGGGTTCGAGTCCCACCCGAGAACTACTTGCGATTTTTTTCGCAAGTATTCTCAAATGTACTTAGTATAAAGTACAAATTACGTCAGAGTAGGGCAAAACATCTAATTACTCAACTCCCTGACGCAAAACTACAATTACAATTATAAAATATCATTATATTCATGAAATGCTTACTTAGGGTGTTTGACTTCCATTTTCATCTTCTGCTTTGGTGTTCTGTCGCCATGACGAATGACAGCAATCACACATCTAAGTTCCATCCTAAATGTGAAAGAGAATATGTTTATTCAGTAAGTCAATATACAGTACAAAATGCTGAAACACTGAGGCCCAAGTTGTATGCTTCAAATGTTGGTATCGGCAACTAGCCTTATAGACTCTGTGTGGCGTGTGGTTGTGTAATTCTGGAACCTAATGGGTAATCTGTGAGATCCATGTATTTACTTGTTCTTTTTTTCCTTTTGTGTGCCAAATTAAAGCTAGTATTACATGGAAATTGATGTACATGATTATAGAATTGTATGTTTTATACATCTTTCTTTTATTAGTGGATGCTTAATTCATGCATCAACATGTCAAGACCGAAATATTGTGTTATTATAGCCAAGGTGCACTGGTGATAAAAACAAATAGGACAGAGGGTTAATTTTGCAAATTATAGATTGGTTGTGAGGAGAATATTTACTTTTCCACTCCTGAGGACGATTAAAGCATATTGATCAAAATGTCGAGAAACTCAACAGTTCTTTTCAGAACTAATATACGTGGTGTACCGCAAACTTTATATCAATATTTACCTTGGTAATATGGATGGTAAATCAAAGAATTTTTTTTAATTTGATGCAAATTACAGGTCAAAGTTTTATAGCCCATTTAACATGTCTGTTCTTTGCATACAAGCTATTGCCGCTATTTTCATTTTTTCATAAAAATGATGTGCCGCTGTGGTCGAGGGTTCAGATTTTTATTTATTTATTTACATAAGCAATATTAAGTGAACTTTGTAATTTTGAAAGTGTAATAGATGCGCATCATAATCAGTTCAACATGAATTGTGGGTAATTATGATGCAATACTGTAGTTAAAATCGACTTTGCACCATATATGGAATCAAATGACTGAGTAATGGCGGTCTCTCAAGTTCACTATGACTACATAGATTATATTCTGCTATTTGAATACGTCTTAGTATTGTGTAACAACTGGTAATGAACCAGCATAATCAATGTCCATTTAGTGAGAAACATTTATTCCCATTTCCTTAGAAGTTCGGAAACAATATCTGTAAAGGGTATTACTCATTAATTTGCTAATTAATTACTTGTAATTATTATTTCCTTTGAACAATTGAACTTCAGGGTTTAAATTTATATTTTGACAATTGAACCTAAACTATTTGATCCATTTCGTTTAAAATAGAATAAAGGCTGTAAATAAAAGGTTCTTTTCCACCTTAAGATTTTATCTTTTTAATATTACAGTCTTTTTTACCAAGTTTATACCATACTAATGTACAGTATATACACGATCACCGCATGCAACAGACATGCATAAAACCTTGTCATTTATACAGTACTTTACCAGGGCCGTAGTAACCAGTATAGTTGGTAAGGTTTTAACATGATCACTTTTTCACAGAGAGGCCATTGACAACTCTGTGGCCAGTACAACTATTGTTCCCTTTTCTTGCTTAATTTCCCATGGCTACGTTTACAGTACTTTCAACTATTGGTATTGTGTCATGAGCTGAGCATTATATAGAAAGCAGTATTGTGTTTAGACTAAGTTTGATTTTCAAACATTTTAGGACATTCTATTATCACCTAGAACAGTTTCCGAGTCTGAGACTGCACTCGGATCAACCACGTTGTCTGAAATAAAGTCCTATGGTCTTGTTGTACTGTATTCTTTATATTCTGTGGGGGGCAGGATGGGTTTCAAAGGTTCTATTTCTTTCACGGAGGGTTTTGTGAATTATAATTTAGTATTGTTGTTAACTTGTTGGTTTCAATTCGATCATGATACGAAGATGAGTTGGACTGTTAATTTTAAGTATCATGCATCATCCACCATGCATAGCAGACCATTCGTAACATTAAATATAAACAAAAACTTGCTTTCCATAAAGAAGTTCAATACTTGTCTTGCGTAAATACTTCTCCAGTATGTTAATCCGCTCTCTAGGAATTTGAATAAAGGTTTTGTATATAGGCCTATATATATACTGTACCTATACTTTTTAAATTGCTTTTCGCTTTATAATCTTGGTATATCAAATATTTGACTTAATTTTATTTTCAAATTTAATATACACTATAATTTAATAAACTAATTATCTAAGTATGAAAAGATATCATTAATAAATTGTTTTCAGTAAAAAAAATGTCATATTTTTAAAGTTATTATATATTATATTATTATGCATGTATATGATACTACAGTATGAATTATAGTTATTTAAGAAGATAAACAATATTAACATTTTTTATATAACTATCATTGGCGCATCTTTAGGATAACATGATATTATAAGCTGTTGGCTATGTAAATTGGGAGTTGGGTATGTGAATGTACAAGGGTAGGAAAATTGTGTACCACCCACTTTCTCCTCCAGTATGAGTACCTACTGTACATGGGTTGTTAACCTAGGTAAAAATCTATCAGATACTTACATTGTTCCTGATGTTGTTGGTACCATTGGAATTTCCTCTTCTAGCCTAAAAATCTCCCACGGGATGTTGTATTTAGGAGCCATTTTACGCATCACCATATTCCTAAAAAAGGGAGAAACCAAATTACACATTTCCATGCAATCATATTAGAATACTAAGTAATTTAAATTTTAACTTATTAATAACAAAAAAACTTATCAAATAACATGTGCATTTAATTGGGCCCAGTGCCAGGGAATGTTACTGTCCAAAAAGGCAAATACAATAATCATAATAATTATTAACATCATCTGGATGTTTTTAACTTTTTAAAATTGTTTATTAAAATTTTTCAATATGTCAATGAGGATCTGCCAAATCTTTTAAAGTCATATTAAATTATTTTAATTACAAAATGATGTTCCAGGACATCACAGAAACCCAAATAATATATATAACTTTTGAAATTTATTATTGTTAATATTTAGTTTGATCAGTACTATTAACTCAATAAGCATTCAACCTGGACCATTTACATATAGTCCAACTGCGCTTTGTTACTGTAAAAAGCGCGATATAAATACTATGTAAAGCGTTTAGAAACGTTTGTATTGGGCATTATAAAGAGTCAACAATTAGTACCATTTCCGAAATTCCCCTTTATGAAAATATTTGAACAACTGAATATAAAATGGCTCAAATCAGTATTTCCGGGATTAGTGTTGTGTCTATTACATTGTAAATAATGTAATTATATTGTAGTCTTTAAGTAACCATTGAACTTTTCAACTTAGTTTCTATGAAACAAAAGTACAAAAACCAAAAACAACACATGTTTGCACAATCGAACAATTGTAAGATTAATTCAACAAAGACATGTATAAAACTGTCTCCAAATTACCCAAGTATCTTTGCACAATCGTCATAATATTTCTTGGAATTCTTGACGAAGCTGAATCCATTGACATCACATACGTATGATTTTCCATTTGCTCTTAACAAGTCAAAGCCGCAGACAGTTTGCTGTAAATAAAATAATTAATGTTTGTAAATGTTTTTTGAGTGAAGATATGCATAATAAAACATTAATGAATTGTAATTGAGAGTTGAAGAGACACACCTTACCGGTGACAGCGTTTTGTTTAATGCTTTTGTCTCTCCTCGGCTTCGTGTCTTGTACTTCATATATATATATATTTCTATGTTTTTGTAATTATTATTTTATGTTTATTGCCGAAATGAATAAAATAAAAAAAAAAATTAAATAATAACACAATATTCTGGCATTCTCAATTTGCGCAACAGACGACCTAATTAGTTAAGGTCACAATATCATTATTTATATTACTCTATGTTGATTCTTTTTAATAATAGAATAGGCATCAAAATAATGTAATTTAGTTTTAGAATAAAAACAATATGCAACCACCCATCCATCCATAGTCAATTTGGAGTTAATTATGTATGAACGTGCAAATTCAGACAAAAGAGGATATATGCTAAATTCATAAAAAAAAACCAATTTAGAAATAGTTCTTTTGATTGTTGTTGGCCCATTTTAAAATGATATTTATTTAAAACGATCAGTTCCATGCCCCTTAACAGATACCGTTGCCGCAGAGAATATTTACATAGTACAGTACTGTTGGTATTTGTCACAGCCAGACATAAGAGTTCCTATCTTGGCAAGGCAAGCTCAGTGTTCTGTTGTTAGATTTCCTTGGTTTGTTTAATTTATTAAATTACTAAAGCTTTGTCTACACTATCAAACTAGTTTGACAAAAAAATGTGATGTGCCCAAATATGGTAGTGATATGCCCAGATATGGTAGTGATATCACATTTTTTTTTTGTCACATAAAGTTTGATAGTGTAGACAGAGCTTTAGGCTACTATGGTAAATTTGTTTTGTTGATGGCTAACTTACTTTAAAGGCTAAGCACACTTTTCTTGCTATAAGTTTCTCCTGATTTGTTAGTATGACTGGATAACGTACTTCTTTTCCATCTTTATCACGTTCTACCTTACCGTCAAGTGCTGGGGATTTCCTGGCCTCTGCATGTGCATAGTCTGGCCCAACTGTGTACACCTAGACAAAACAGATTGATTGTGAATGCGCTACTACAAACGTGAGTTGCAATTCTTTGTATTGTTATATTTATTACATTGTCAACTTAACCTAAATTTGGTAATAAGACTAGTTAGTCTAAAATGTAATAATTTAAGTAATTCTTTAACGATTATTTTTGTATTTTAAAAATTGTAATTCTGTCCGTTAAGTTTTTTTTAACCATTTGAATTACTTTTTATTGCTACATTTATAAATCTTGGTTCCTACTTGGACTCAATGCAAGGGCACACCTGTACTACACAAGTTGACCAATCACAAGCAACAATTCAGGTTAACATTGCGTTGTGATTGGACCATAAATTGGCCTAATGTAATGTAAAAAGACTATAAATTGCTACTTGCTACAATGAAAGGAAATTGCACTCAGGAAATTGATTGCAAAATTTGTTTTTTTTTTAACAACAAGCTTCTAAACTTGTTTATCACCAGGTCTTATCATTAATATTTTTTGGAAATGAAATCTACAATTTTGAGCCAAGTTTAAAAAGCTTTTATTAATTCAACATGTGACAAGATCATTCATTGGAGATATGGTTCTTTATTAGACAAGACTGTCTATGAAAGAAATTGATGATAGAATTAGAAATGATCTATAATACTATAGAGGATTGATTTAAACTCATAAAACAGATTGTTGTAAATTAGCCCTGCAGTAGGAATTATTGTGACCTAGGGGAGTAACCAACCGAGAATCATCCAAAATCTTATTAACTGAGTTATAAATATTAGTATCTGTTTTTACCTTGACATCGGTACCATCAGTCGGCATAAATTCTTCGTAGATGAATGACCCACGTGTCCTGAGGGAGCTGTTTGAGGAGTAAACGCTACTTCTACTACCAACCTTATGGTATGATTGAAAACAAAATACAAATAGAGTTAGTGAAAATGATGCTTTTAAATGGATCAATTTTTCATGATTGTCTGTTTGTGTGGGGGTGGGCGGTGGTCAGTGAAAAGAGGGTGGTCATGGTAGTGGGATATGTTCAGACCTACAGAGGTAACCAACAAATCTTGACATTTCATTCTTCCTCCAAAAAATGGTTCATGTATGAATGATCTGCCACATGCTATTAAAGAGGCAAAATCGATCGATAGGATAGACACTCGAGCTCCTGTGAATACTGTTCCGCTCTCATATGGGAGTTTTAAGGTGCTGAAGAATGGAGCGGTGTAAATGGTTCCTCTGCTTTTCTTCTTTTTTTTGGGGGTTATTTTAGGAAATTTTATGGATCATTTTAGTGCGCTTAGAAACATTGTATTAGGTGCTATGTGACTTTTTGTGAATTTTTTTATAAAAAGAGAGAAACTCTAAGCTTCACAGCAACACAAATATGTTATCTTGTTTAGGTATTTACACTTGTTTTTTTATGTTACCTTTCTGAATAGTCTCTGACTGCCTCCACCTGCTGAATGTGGGTAGTATATATACACATTATGATCTTCCGCATCCACTGGTTTCTCTACAAAAGGTTTTTGAAATATTTGTCCACAAACTTCAATTTGATCATCATTATCAGCAATTTCAATTTCTTCTGGTATACTGTTATTATCTCTATCTAATACAACGTATCTAGGCAACCCTATGCCTTCGTCTTTTAAAATTTTATAAACTTCTCTCCTAAAAAAAATAAAACAAAATTGTTAATTTTCAATTATACAGTATATAAAAATTCATTTTAAATTGTGTTAATTTAAATTTATTCAATTAATTTAAAATAAAAACTAGAGGGTACTCCGAGAGTACAAACCTCCGCCTACTGTAAAATTCCCCTACATAAAATTTTCCCGGAAAATATATATATATATATTTTAAATTTTTTTTTTTATTATTAGTGTAAATAGGCTAACTGCACACTGCAAAGTTGTGGATGAGAGTTTGGTGTAATGGTTATGTATCCAGCCTCTCACAGTTGAGATCGCTGGTTAAAGTTTTTTTTTTATTATTATTTTTTTATTCCTTTTTTTGTTTTGTTTTTTGTGGACCTTGATCTTTGACCCTGACCCTTCAAAATTTAACCACAATTATATGATGAGTCATTGATCATTGTGGCTAAGTTTGGTGAGATTTGGATAAAAACTGTGGCGATCTCTAGGCAGTAAAATAGTTTTTTGTTCATTGTGACCATGACCTTTTCCCCTCAAATTCGAACTCGTCCGAGCTTTTGAGGCATAGATCATGGCGGAGGTAATAAATAAATGTTGTGAGACCAGAGAGGCCTTAAAAAAATTGGGGAAAAATCATGGTTAAATTATTGTGCTGTTGGTGCAATACTTGCTGTTTCCTTGGATTCAAATCTAACCTTAAAAGCTTGGTAGTTTAAGAGGTACAGTATGATTACCAGGCTAGTAGTTTAGAGGTTATAGGTTAGAGTCCCACACGAGAATTGTGTTCTCAATATGTACTTATACAAATAAAATTAAAATAAATTAATTCACAGTACAGTAAACAACTATTCCATAATTGTTGCACATCAGATTGTACTAATAGTATAAAACCATTCCCACCTACAAAAGAAACCCAATTTACACAAATTCTTTACCTGTCCCTTAGTGTATGCTGACTATGGAGGTCATTGATAACGTATGTCTTTCTTGACTCCGCATAAGCAATTGCTTTATCCAATGGGAATCCAGTAGAAAAGAAAGAGATCAAACAATCACAATGTGGCCAGTTGCTCACAGGCTCCGTTAAGATCATCTCCTCATCGAAAATAACAATGTTGATTCCTTCAAACTTTCCAAGTCGATCTAAAATCTCATGCATCGGTTTCGAATGCGATTTTTTTTTCATAGCACATATTCCGACAACAACCCTAATGCTTTCAGGTCCACGATTAAAACTGTCATTCGAACCCTGTTAATAAAAAATAATATAAATGAGTAGTTTGAAATGACATTGAAAATATTGAAAGTAATTCATTCATTTAAAGTATACAGTTAATAGTAGTGTGCAGATGTTCTAAGTAAAAAAGGCAGTGGCTATCAAAGATGATCAATTTCATCCGGCCTCTAGTATGTTCCAGTTGATGCGCAGCGGTCGGCGATTTCGTTCTATTAAGGCCAATAAGGCACGATTTACAAATAGTTTCTTTCCAGGATCTATTAGAGCCTTAAACATAATGTAGACACTTTTTTGTAATGTTTTTGTTTTTGAGTTCGTGGTGTGTCCGTTGGATATTATGCTCCGCCAACAGAGCAAACAGAATTTCTATGTTTTTTCTTAAAACAAATGATAATAAATGATACTTGTCTTGTCTTGAAGTAGATGCCGGATTTTCCAAACTTGCTGGACTCAATAGTTTTTAAAATTACTTACAGTAACCTATTTTTTTTGTTTTCCTTGATCTTAAATAACAAACTAAGTCTCTTACCTCACTACTGCATGACTGAGCCACAGATTCCTCATCCAAAAAGAAAGAGGGTAAGGCAGCTGGCGGTGTTAAACCTTCTTCCATATTAGAAAAAAAGTTTTTGGATTCTTCTAATAATACCTAAAAATAAAATGACAAAAAAGTTTATACAGCGTGTGTGCGAATGTTGGTTTAAATAATATCGAATATGAAATTACTTTTCTAAATAGTAACACCAGAACTAGACACCACTATATTACTGGATGAGGGGCAATAACTACTCTACTTTGTTAATTAATACTCTCTTACCATTATGACTACTACTGATTCACATGGAGCTAACAGTTGAAATGATGGACGGAATTTACTTACACTACAGAACTAGATACATTGATGATTGCATTTCCTGATATTAAGAGGTAGTGGCTTGCTGCCAGATAATTTAATTAGATAAACATTTTATTAATATTATTGTGTAGGCCTACATTGAAGTTGAACCATGAAGTCTACTACTCTGGAGTTTAGCAAGGGCTACAGTAGTTAGAGGCCCAACATTAATAATAATAAATAAGTAAGATAAAACATGGAGGTATAATATACTAATAGGCCTAGCTAGGTAATACTGCAAATAATATTAAATGTACTCTACACACTAGGTTTATCCTAGGCTAGCTAGCTAAAGGCTGGGTTAATTGCACAAGCCACAAGCTGGTTCTCTCCTCCTACAGCCAGGGAATCTCTAGCTAGCCTAGGCATACTATTTACTAGGCTAGGCCGGGAATCCGGCTAGGCCTAATAGAGGCCCTAGAGTAGGCACCTGCAAGTTACGAGGCCACGCCCACTTTTTATGTCGGCGAAAATGTGTGACTAAATTGCGGACCGGTCCGCGACCGCCAGCTGTAATTAATTCATAAAAATACGACGGGATTGGTCATGGGCTAAGATTTTGACCTCAAAATGTCACGCGGAAGTTATTGTACAGCTGAGTTATTTTCAAAAATTTTTGTGACCACGTTTATCGAGTGTTGCAGATTGTTAAACATTACCGTTCACAAAATACGCCTAATATTCATCAAAGGTAAGTGTTATGAATATTTTGATATTGGTAATAGTATTAAGCATTTTATAATCTTTCATTATACTATAAGTTTGAGAAATTTGGTGTACGTAAAGCTGCACTTTGGGCACCCCCCGTAATCGCCTATTTGTCCTAGTTTTGCATTCGGTCTAGGCTAGTGCTAGAGAAAAGGATTTTGGCAGTGCGAGGCTCGTCGCCGTGGGCGATGAACTCGTCGATTGTAAAAATTTAAATACAGTACAGTATATCTAACAAGTATTTTATTGCAAATATATTATAAATAATAGGAATGTTGTGAACGGCGCCCGCTGGGTAAACAGACCACCCCTCCGACCGAACGAGGGCGTCGCCCCGATAGCTTGATTTGCATACAGGGGGTATGCAAATGTTAACGTGGGATCTCGACGCCGCCCGAACCGGTCTATTCGAAGCAGGAAACCAGGAGTAACGGACGTAACCGGAATTAACCCATAGATTTGGATTGACTGCCTTCGGATATTGTGTGATTTAGGTCAGGCGGGACTGACTAAGGTAAGCCTAGTAGCTTTAATTATCAGGCCATTATAGCACCGACCTAAAATCACAACATTGGCGCTGCGAGCAAAAGCTCGGAATATATTTTTTTTTGGAGAGGCGGGAACCTTGATTGCTTTGCATTCTTAACGTGATCGGGTTGATCGCGAGGTATTTCGTCCTCCGAAACATATTAACTTATTGTGCTTACGGTGCATTTGTTAGTTTATTGAAGTTGGTATATTTATTGAAGGTATAACATACCGGTAAAGTTAATCACGCAGTATTGTGGCGTTTGGATACTTGCTGATTAGCGTATCGACGGGGTAGTCGATACGTACCGGGAGTTGTATTTTTGTTGCTATTGTTGAAGTATTAGTGGGCAGTTTATTCGGCCGTATCACCTAGTGGGATACTAGGCGTGGCCGTTGAACTGAGTGGCACCACTAATTTTTTACCTTGATTGTTTTTTTTTGATAACATCTTTTTCGTCCGTCAGTCAGGTTTTTTTTTTCATCTTGAGAAATTATACTGGCTGTGCGTATTATATTGTGTTAACCTCACAGTGGCATTATCGCTCTCCTTTCTTTGCATCGGGGGAAGGTTTAGTGGTAAGTGTTGTTAACTGTATTGACGTCTTTTTGAATAATCTAGTCGCTTTTCATTGCAGGTTTGCTGGTGAAATATTTTATTATATTTGCATCTCCAACAGCCATTTTGCAATATTGTGTGTGTGTTACTGCATTGACGATATTTGATTCTACTGTTGGGCCTGTAATTTTTATTACGTCTGGCGGTATTTTAATTTGTATCGTACTCTTTGCTTAATAACATCTGTCATACACTGTAACTAGATTTAGGAGCATAACAACTTAAGAGAAGAGGGGAAATTTTTAGATCATGTCTAATAAGGTTAAGGTTAACTTTTGCCCAGTGCAAGACCTTCATGGAGTCCCTAATGTAGGGAAGAAACGAGCAGCTAGGATAATTAAATGGCGGGCTACACATGGCAACATTACGTCCTCTAATATTCACCAGATACACGGAATAGCCGGTACTGCCAGGTTAGTTGACTACCTGGATTTTCAACCGAATCCGAGTTTAGGTGGAGGCGTAGGCCAGATGATTGATAATGTGTCCCCTCTAGTGGAAAAACAAAATAGATCGGCCAGAAGGGGGTCGCAGGTCGCACAACCTGTAGATATAGAAGGGGCATACAGGGTACAAAATGACGGGGGCCATAGTGGTCGATACCACGTCCTCTCATCGCCCCAGGCTACTCCTTTATTAGACGTACCAGGTACGTATTATACTGCAGGACCTGCTAGTGATCCTCGTCATCTCGAAGGTGGGCTTAGGGCTTATATGCCGTCCACCTCCGCTGGGCGTTCTGACCCGGATAGAAGTAAGAGTAGGTCAACACAACGTAGGAGCTACATCAAAAAGCCATCTCCAATAACATTAGACTCGTGTTTTAGCTCTAGGGAGGACGAGGAGGAAAGACTCCCCAGGAGACTATCTAAAAACGCTAGGTCTAAAACTAGGGCTCGCCGTCGATCTCCATCGACCAGCGATAGTGACCTTAGTAGAGATGGTACTGATACTGATAGTAGCAGGAGTAGAGAGTCGGATAGACATAGTGCAGGGGCTAGGACAGCAGTGGAGTGTCTTAGGACTACCCCGAGTATCAGGCACTATGAAGGCCGGCAGTGTCTTTTAGAACGTAGGAGGATGCGTAAAAAAGATATACCTAGGTCTCTAACGTTTAGGGGGAGGGGAGACAACTGGTCCTTTTTTAAGCGCCGATTGGCTTCATTTATAGATGAGCAGGAACTCACAAACCGTGAAAGTAAGGACGTCCTTACTTGGTGTTTAGACGGGGTGGCGGCTGAGTTCTATGTGAATCTAATAGAAATGGACGCTGATATGGGCTTTAGGCAGATCATTAAAGCTTTCAACCGACGCTTTAATGAGGACGAGCTCCCCGCAGTCCTCCAAGCTAAATTAGAGACTGCTACACAAAATGAGGGAGAGACTATAGAGGAATGGGGAGATAGAGTGCTAACCCTGACTAGAAAGGCGTTTAAGGATTTGCCCAAGGAGTGGATCCAGGAGCAAGCCGTAGTAGTTAGGTTTTGTATTGGGTGCAGGGACGCAGAAGTAGGTAGGCACGTCATGCACAAGCACTGTTCAACTATTCCCAGAGCTATTAGGGAGTTTGAAAAATATGATAGTTATAGGGGGCTATATAGTAAACGTAAGAGTAAGGTTAAGGATACCGTGAAACCTCATGTTAGGTCTACGGTCCGTACTTCTTTTGCACCCCCACTATCTTTTCAGCTACCTTCAGAAGACCAGGACGATACCGAGGGTGAAACTGGCGATGAGGTATCCATTAAGCAGGTGCGAGGGAGGCCTATGAGGGGAAACCGTGTGACGTTTCAGAGGCCAGCACCAGCTTGGGTTCCTCCGGAACCCGCACCTACGGACGGCCAGAACCAGCCTCGAACTGTGACGTCGGTGCCACCCACCAACAATACTCCTACTACGGAGGCCCGTTTGGCCGCTGTGGAGAGTAATTTCCAGACGTTGAACACCAATCTGGGACGGGTGGAGAACACCGTGAACACGGAGATTGCCGCCATGCGGAATCAATTGGATCAGCTCATGCGTTTCATGAGACCAGGTGAACTAGCTTGCTTTGAATGTAAGGAGGTGGGACATTTCCGCAGGGAGTGTCCGAGGTTAGCGAGCCGTTTGCGTCAGGTTAGTGGCAATGAGCAGGATCCGTTAAACGAGTAAGGGTTGGGTCAGAGGGCCGACGACCTAACCCGGTTCCGGAAGCTGGCCAGGAAGATGGTGGCTCGTCAACTATCTCCAAGCTGGGCCCGATGGCCAAGCCTGTAAATACAGAGGAGGTAGCACCGAATCCTGTGACGATCATCGAGCCATCTACAATTAGCTCAGGGCTGATTGAATCATCGACACCGACGACAACCAAAACTGAAGAGACTCAACCTCGGATTG
Source organism: Antedon bifida (assembly GCF_963402885.1). NCBI lineage: Eukaryota > Metazoa > Echinodermata > Crinoidea > Comatulida > Antedonidae > Antedon > Antedon bifida. The sequence goes on along the minus strand of NC_136226.1, from coordinate 7,822,397 downwards.
TTATCAACAGGGTAAAATCGTTGAATGCGTTGCATGCAACTGCTTTTGTAAATGGTACAAAAATTGACGCAGTCGTGGACACTGCAGCGGATTTTACCATACTATCCGATAAGGTTTATAAAAGTCTAGATCCGGCACCACCTGTGGTGTCCACCCTGTCCTTTACTTTGGCAGGGAGGGGGACATCTATGCCAGGTTCGAAGGTGGGGCCTCTACAGTTTACATTGGGAACCAAAGAGTACCATGAATTCTTTTATGTTGCTCCCATCAATGACGATATGCTCTTGGGTGGTGATTTTCTTCATCCACAAGGAGCCGTTATCGATTGTGGAAATTTGCTTCTGGCAATTGGGGGTAGTACCATATCTCTAAGAGGGGATTCACCGGTGGAACCTAGGGTTGCCCAGGTAACAGTGGCTAAACGGAGAGTAATTCCTCCTCACTCAGCCGCTCATGTTAAATGTAAACTTGTGACTAACAATTTATCTATGCCTGATTTCTTTATAGAAACTACTGACGATGTGGCGATACCGGCAACTTTACATCTACGCACTGATGCGCCATGCATCTGTGTCATCAATACATCTGACCACTACCTCACTATGAAAAAGGGTAGACCGATAGGTACGGCAAGCGAAGCTGAAGGGGTGAGTGTGTTCCAGACGGAGGCGACTCCGACCGATGATGCTTTGTTGAACCAAGCGGACGATGACGGTAACCAACCCGAGGGGGTGCCGGCGCACCTAGTGGGCATGTTGGACTCTTCGAGATCTAATCTCGCGAGTGAAGAGGCTGACGCGCTCACTAAGCTATTGGTTGATTACCAGGATGTCTTCGCCGCTCATCAATTCGACATTGGCACCTTTGGTGATATTGAACACAGCATCGACACTGGAGATGCCTCACCAATCCGGCAACGGCTCCGCCATACTCCTCTGCGCTTTGTGGGGGAGGAAGAGAAGGAGATAAAAAAGATGTTGGAGGCTGGTGTTATTCAACCATCCATGTCCGAGTGGGCATCACCGCCTGTGTTGGTCCGGAAGCGCGATGGTTCTGTGCGCTTTTGCATTGACTATCGAGCTCTCAACAACATTACTACTAAAGATGCGTATCCATTACCTCTAATTCGTGATTGCCTTGACACACTGTCGGGGAATATCTGGTTTTCTAAACTGGACGCGATTTGGGGGTACTGGCAGATTAGGATGAAAGATGAAGACCGTAAGAAGACAGCGTTTATCACCAAGCATGGCTTGTATGAATTCGTTAAAATGCCATTTGGTCTTACCAATTGTCCTGCAACTTTCTCCCGTGCCATGGGTTTGGTGCTTCGGGGATTGACGTGGGATATTGTGTTGGCGTTTCTCGATGACATTGTCGTGCTAGGTAAAACGTTCGAAGATCATCTCAGCAACCTCTCTCAGGTGCTGCAACGATTTCGTATTAACAACTTTAAACTCAAACCTAAAAAGTGTGTTTTCTTTCAGAAACAGGTTGAATTTTTAGGGCGAATCGTTGGTGAGGATACTGTGGCGGTGTCCGATTCGGATATAAAGGCTGTTCAGGACTGGCCGACACCTACCAATCTGAGAGAAGTACAGCAGTTCTTGGGGTTGGCTAACTACCATAGAGAGTTCATTGGGAACTTTGCTGGTTTAGCTGCACCTCTATATGAACTCACTAAAAAAGAGGTGAAGTTTCACTGGGATGAGGAACAACAACAAGCGTTCACCGGCCTGAAAGCTGCTCTTGTTCAACCTCCTCTACTCGCCTTGCCGAACGGGACTGATGAATTTATTCTGGATGTCGACGCTTCGGATCAAGCGCTGGGAGGCGAGCTGCTCCAGGTACAGGAAGGTAAAGAGAAGGTAATTGCATACGCAAGTGCCCGTCTAACTCATGAACAACGGAACTATTGCACTACACGCAAGGAGTTGCTAGCAATTGTGTTCATGACTAGGCATTTTAGGCACTACCTTCTAGGCAGACCTTTTAGAGTGCGGACGGATCACAACAGCCTGACCTGGCTCCTCAACTTCAAGCAACCACAGGGGCAACTCGCTCGGTGGATCGAGGAGCTGAGCCAGTACCACCTGCTGATTGAGCACCGCCGAGGACAACACCATGGCAACGCCGATGCTCTTTCTCGCCGACCAGAAACTCATGACAGTAGCCACGAACGGCCTGCGCTTGAAGGGCTTCCCTGTGGGGGCTGTTCGTACTGTCAACGAGCAGATGCAAGATGGTCAGCGTTCCAAGATGAAGTAGACGACGTTGTGCCCATCGCCCACGTACACCAGGTAGCCGTGGACCACCCGGAGGGTACTCTGCCAGGGGACGATGTTCCTTGGGACCCCGGTGGACAAGTAAGTATAGAAGTATCACGGACTGCTACTAACGGTACGATTCAGTTTTCTTTCCTACAGGACGACGACGGTGGACGAGTGTCTGCAGTACAGCTACGCCCGAAGGGAGCCGAGTGTTGGGGTTACTCACTGGACGAGCTACGGCAACATCAAACGAGTGATCCTGACTTGGCACCTGTTCTGGACTGGTTGCAGAATGGGGAACCCTCCGAGAATCAGCTGTTTATCTCCAGCGCTGCCACCAAACACTACTGGCTGAACAGACAACGCCTGAATCTCACGGAAGCAGGTATACTGTTCATCAACCAAGCAGAGGGTACCGGACGACTACTTGTGTTGCCCAAGGAGCTACACGCCGTAGCTCTTAGGTTACATCATGATTTGCCATCGGCGGGTCATCAAGGGGTCGCCCGGACCAAGTTTCGACTGAAGGAGAAGTTTTTCTGGTACGGTATGGCCGGGGATATACAGAGGTATGTACAGACTTGCAACATTTGTAATAGAAGCAAGAAGGCCACTCGCCAAGGTCGACACCAGTTGACCGAATTCCAGGCCGGTGTTCCTATGGAACGCATACATATCGATTTCCTTGGCCCGTTACCAAAAACTGAACAGGGAAACATCTACATTCTGATGATGGTCGACCAATTCACAAAATGGGTTGAGATCAGCCCGCTCCCGTCTCAAGTTGCGGAGGTAACCGCTAGAGCCCTAGTAAGGGACTTTTTCTCTAGATTCGGTGTACCTTTTCAGTTACACTCAGACCAGGGGAGAAATTTTGAAAGTGAATTGTTTGCATCTTTATGTAAAGTTTTACAGATCCACAAGACCCGGACGACAAGCTACCGACCGGCGGCTAATGGTCAAGTAGAGCGATTTAATCGCACACTAATGGATGCTGTACGATGCTTCGTTGGGAAGAGACAGCGAGACTGGGATGTATATCTGCCGCAGATTGCTGGTGCACTACGCGCCACGGTGAACCGCTCGACTGGTTTCACTCCAAACATGCTGATGCTGGGCCGAGAGGTTAATTTACCAGCTGATCTCATGTTCGGAGAATGCCGGTCCACCGATGAGCAGGAAGCCGCCACCTACGTTGCAGACTTGGTAAAAGCGATCTGTGATGCCCATGGCATCGCTAGGGAAACGCTAAAGCAGACTCAGAAGAGAATGAAACGGGACTATGATCTTCGAGTACTGGAACGTCCATACCAATGTGGGGACAAAGTCTACGTTCTTGACAACGCTACCCCTCGGGGAAAGTGCAAGAAATTATGTCCTCCCTGGAAGGGGCCCGGTATTATTACTAAGGTTATTAGTTCTTGTTTATTTCAGGTGCAGCTGAGAAATAAGACGGTGGTTTTAAATCATGACAAGCTGAAGCCCTGTCGGGATCGACAGCTTCCTAAATGGCTGGCTGATTTTAATTTACCTTCTCTCTCTCCACCTACAGATCCGGATGCAGGACCGTTGTATTGTCTATGTCGCCAGCCCTGGGCCGGCTCGTTTATGATACAATGTGACTATTGCGAGGTGTGGTACCACGGTGCATGTGTGAATATTGCACCATCTGAGGCCTTGGACATCGACTTATATCGATGTGCGGACTGCAAGTCCTCAGTTAACAACTAAGTACTCACGTTTACCTTCTCTTCTTCCTCAGATATGGATCAGTTACCGTTTGCGGACGAGAGTGAAACGGAGATTTCCGAGATGGAGGAGGATGTGCTCCTGGCTAGTCCGGGGGTACAGGAGGAACTGACGGTGGCTGGGGATACGGGAGGGGCTTGCCCGGCGGCGAGCACCCCAGCCAAGGGGAAACCAATCTGCCATCTGATGACCCCGAAGGAAGAAGCAGTGGCTGGGGATACGAGAGGGGCTTGCCCGGTGGCGAGCACCCCAGCCAAGCAGAAACCGAAATGCCATCTGGGATGTGGACCAGTGAGCAACATGCGGGTCCACGTCACGAAGACACATGCCCCAGCATGTTTCCGACCACTGGAACGGAGTTCGTGGCGGAGGGCACGGGTGCAGTGGCGGGCACTCACCAGTTTGGCAGAGGAGGGCCTTGGTAAAGGCAGAACACCGGAGGACCTGAGAAGTCTCCTTAACGTCCAGCACCTTATGGGGGATGGCACTGATGTCCTACCTCCGGATAGGAAAACTCGTAGTGCTGTCCTTATGCTGACACGGGTGATTGGGGGAAAGAGGCCCCCGCCTCTCACGATAGCTCCGGTTATCAGTCACCCGTCAGCTCTCATACACTGGCGCTGTGTGATCGCTCTCATCGCCTCTTTTGGTGAAGAGCTTGTGAAGGAGTGTGGTCGTCGGGCTGAGGAGGAGGAGCCGGCAGTGGACCAGACCGCCAAAAAGTCTACAAAGAGGAAAGCGGCAGGTGGAGATCATGGAGAACGACCGACCAAGCGCGATGCCCCGGCACCGAAGGATGGTAGATCAGTGGCGGCGCCACCGATTGTGCAGGGTACATCGGCTTCGCTTGGTTCGGCGCCCAAAGTGTTCGACGCCTGTTTTCATTTGGACCGGTTGCAGAGGGACCTGCAACTTTCCCGACGAGCGGACCTCTGGGACGTGGAGCGAGCGGTGCGGGTGAGAAGTGGAACACAGCCTGTGGAAGTGGTAGGCGGGATTGCCCTGTTTGGCGATCCAACCACTTACCCCACCGAGCGGGAGATTGGCGGACTGGCGAGGAACGGCTGTGCGGTGGGCGTGGGAGTGGCTCCTGGCTACTCGCCGACAACGGTCCAATTCGATAGGCTTCTGGCCTTAGCCCGAACTCGAGATGTTCGAGTAATCGGGAGAGTGGGGTTGGACCATTCGGCCCCGCCTACAGATTGGCCGAGACAAGATCCTGGCTACTCGCCGACAACGGTCCAATTCGATAGGCTTCTGGCCTTAGCCCGAACTCGAGATGTTCGAGTAATCGGGAGAGTGGGGTTGGACCATTCGGCCCCGCCTACAGATTGGCCGAGACAAGATCTACTGCTAAAGAGGGTGTTGGGTCGTTGCTTGGACGGCCGCCACCACCGCATCCTGTGTCTTGAAGTCTCTGGAGTTCAAGGCGATGTCACTGGGGAGGAGTGCTACTTTCGCGTCTTGGACATCCTACGTCTAAGTCGTGTGTTGAAGGAACAGCGTCTGCTTCTGGCAGACTACGCTTCCACGGAAGCCGTAGCCACCGCCTACCTTCGACATTTCCCCAGGACATACTTTAGCGTGACCAGCCGAGTGACGGGTTTTATGGCCGATCAACGCAAGGGCCTGCGTTTCATCGCTACCAATGAAGATCGGCGATTGCTGATGGGGTCCAACGGACCGGACTATCCTCCTGCCGGATACCCAGTTGGAGCACCTCATCTGCTGTGGGCGACCGCCGTCGCCGTGGGACAGGTGCTCGACCGGAGCCCCATGCAGGTCATTGATCTGACATGGAAGAACGGTCGAGATCTCCTTTGAGCCCCCTGGCTCACCCACAACCAGAAGTTTTCAGTTTTTCCAGAAATTTTCCGTTTCAAAAGAACATGGTTCCGTTTCACATTTATTTTCATTTATATCTTTCAGGTATCCAGGGAAGCGGAGGACGGTGCTACAGGCATGTCCCACGGCCAGTGACTACCTGAAGGGATCGTTGGAAGCGGTCTACCTAGCTACGGGTATCGGGTATTTTTCACGTACGAAAATCACCCGGTTCACCTCCGAGGTGGATCCAGGACGGGGTGCCCGCTTTTCAAACACGGGAGGAGTGTTGTGAACGGCGCCCGCTGGGTAAACAGACCACCCCTCCGACCGAACGAGGGCGTCGCCCCGATAGCTTGATTTGCATACAGGGGGTATGCAAATGTTAACGTGGGATCTCGACGCCGCCCGAACCGGTCTATTCGAAGCAGGAAACCAGGAGTAACGGACGTAACCGGAATTAACCCATAGATTTGGATTGACTGCCTTCGGATATTGTGTGATTTAGGTCAGGCGGGACTGACTAAGGTAAGCCTAGTAGCTTTAATTATCAGGCCATTATAGCACCGACCTAAAATCACAACAGGAATAATATATAATAATTTAATATTGATATTTTATTGATCATTGCTTACTTTCACTCACACTTTATATTTATTATAATAAGGCCTATTTTTGTAGTGAGAATAGAAACAAATTCAGGAACCTTGACAACTTTGGGTGGTCGTTTTGTAGTCAGAGGCCGTGTGATAGTTACTATTACTAGGCTGGTGATGGTAGATTAGTTTAAACTAATTGTTGTACTATATTTGCATTATTAATACTTTTATTATATTTAATTTAATTGTATTGTAGGTTATTCTTTGCCTCAAATCAAGGATTAACAAAATATATCTTCAGTTATTTTTGGTAAGTAGTTTTTTTCTTTTAAATAATTCTATATAATCACGCATATTAAAATATTATTTAGTATTAAGTAATATTATTTGATGAACATAACAGCTGAGAAAACAACATGGCATAACTGGTGATATCTCAGAATACTTTAGAATCTTATCTAAATGTAACAAAAGTTTGATTGTCTTGCTGTGGGTATTGGAAGGTATTTGTTTACCTTTTGGAGGTAAGTTTCATTAATACTTTGCTTATTTACAGATGTTTCCACCGAGATGAAACAAGCTTGATCGCCTCGCTACCAACGCCTTCTTCAAGAAGATCACCAAATGACTGGACGTCAACGCCACTGCACTAAATCAGCGTCGTCTACCACAGTTTACAACTCATTGTTTTATATAATGTTTTGCAAATATTTTTTATTTGCTCAAAGGGGCACATGCAAATGTGCAACCTACCCTCGCTGTGATCATCAACCTTGTCGTAGCGAGGCTTGCATGCTTCCTTGTATTGTTAGCCAGACCAATGATGATCATTAAAAAAGTAAAATATATACAAACACACTTAGTGAAGAAAGTATTTGCCAAACAACAAATTGAAAAAAATAGGGAAACTATTTCATATTTTTCGATAATTATTGTTTAAAGTATTATTTGTTATTGTATATAAACAATCAATATAATATGACTATGACTATGAGTGCAATTGGCACAGGCAACTTATTTATATTTACAATGCTAATGTTTTAAATATCTATTTTTTATCACCTAAAAAGTAATCAGAAATCACATTTTACAATAAAACTGTATTTTATTCAGAAATAGCTGAGTACTAGATTGTTTTAATTGAATAAATGTACAATATTTATATTATGATTGAATAAAAGTGGGAAGACCCCACTAAAGAGAAAAAAAGAGTGAGTAATACTGTAATGTTGTTCAGTGAAAAAATGCTCTAACAATATGCTAGTTATCGGGGTTTCAGAAACATAATAAAACCACAACTCTTCCCCCTTCACCACCTCCACCCATGCCCACCTCCACCCAGGCCTCCCCCGCCCTTCTATAAATGCTTGCGATTCTTCATATAACCTAAAAAAATTAAATACAAAATTAATACTGTATAGTTATATTGTAAATAAATTGATTACCGATTACAAATGTCTCCCCCTCCAAAACCCCCCTCCGAACCCACCCACCATTTCTCCACCCTGCCTCATAGGGTCTGCGGAGATGTCCAAGATGTTGAGCATTATGAAAAATAAGTAATTATTTAATTTTGGAGGTTAGCACACATAAGCATGCAATTTGCCACAAATATTTGGTATATAACACTAAAATGCCTATACCAAATTTTTGATACAAAAAAAATCATAAAAAATCGATTTTTTTTTTTTTTTTTTTTTTTTTATAAATGTATTACATATATTTTTCTGAATTTTTTGATGTATGGGTCAATGAATTTGGTTACGTTTGAATTTTCTTGTCAGGTGCCTACCTAGAGCGTAACTAGCCAGGCCTACGCTATAATTTTTATCCTGATAGCTTGCGTTAATACATATGCATTTATAAAATAAAAATTATGTTATTAACAAAAAATTTAATGAATAAAACATTCATCACCACACTCAAGCACACCGACACTGGGCTTCTCGGCCCCCCCTCTCTCAGCGCTGTTCCCCGCCGCGCTTATGCATCACACATTTTTGCTGTGCTTTTAATTTCTAACTTATCAAAACACATGAGGGCGGTATAATAACTTAAATCAATGGAAATATGAAAAGTATTATAATTTATAATAAAGGTAAATAATTATGCTAATTAATTAATTTTGGTTATTTCATTCCACGGGTTTAGCACGAAAAAAATCCTTCTCAAATAACACACTGATTGGTTCTGAATACCCGACATTTATCCGTACTACATTATATTTGTATAAATTATAATATTATTATAGATATATTATACTTACCAACTTTTTACTGAGAAATTTAGCAAACATGTTTACTCGATAAGAACTTTTGCACAACAGGGCAGTTTTGTTTTCATCATCTCATGTTGTGTTTGACATTCAATTCAAGAACACTGCTTTATCTATCTTTGTTTATTTGAAAATCATTTTATATAAGTCGTTCATCCATAGAGGTCTCGTACTTACAGATTTAAGCCGTAGCATTGATCGCGGATGATATAAAATTGTTCTTTACGTGCCACTAATTATCTACACAGAAATTCACCTTGCGCAGATACCGGCAGATTGTTGAAGACTCGTGTATGAAGGCTAATTGCAGAAATTAGACATTAGTAAATAAATAAATAGTTATACAGTATGATTGTCAACGTGACAAGTAAATTTAAAGAGACCCTGATAAATGTAGTATCTATATCTAGGCCTACCTCTTATGATATAAATACGGAGCCTCTAGTAGGCCCACACGCAACACGGTAAGTATGTTCTTAAAACTATAACTTAAAAAAATATTGTCCCCCTGAAAAAATAATTTTTAAACATTTTGTATTTGAATATTCCATTTTAATGTCACATAATAATTATCAACTTTTACCAAAATTCGATCTAAAAAATGTAGGCCTATTTACCTGAAAAAACTATAATTTTAAAAATTAATAGTCAAAGTGCAAGCCAATGGATTTTTGGTTCAATTTAACCATTTATTATGTCATGTTATAATTACAGCAGAAGTGATTAATTAAAACTACAAAATAACCTATTCGAAGTCAGATTTAATTAGGCCTAATCTTCATTTTTTCATGATTTTGGGGGACAAAAAAAACCCCCGGTAAATATGTGGTAGCATAGAAATGCATTGCATTGTTAATCTAAGTAATTTTTCCGAATTAATAATTAACAAGATAATTAATATTAATATGAGCATCCATTTTGTTTTTGTTTTTTAACTGTATATTAATTGCTTTTAATTTGTACCAACTTTATTACTGAATTAACACAGAAAGACAAACAGGTAAAGCCATAATTTAAATTTGACCTGTCTGTCGCCCTCTTGTATGTATCCTTACCGTATCATTGTGAACAGGGAGGTATCTTATTTTATACCTCTCTATGATTGTGAAGGTAACAAAGCAAAAATAGTTGGTTAGCTAATAATAATGTAACAGTATTTACATAACATTAAAGTCTTTATGTTTGTTTATTTTACGTTTGACCTTAATATCACAGATTATGGCTTTTATCCTGATTAAAAAACAAACAAAAAATACCAGGATTCTATTATCCCGTCACTATATATATATAAACAGGCTTCGATAAGCTTCTTAAGCAGTTCTAAATACTAAATATAATCAATTACATAATTTCAAAATTAGGGGAAACACTGAGAACAATCATATATAGAATAAGTTTACTATATTCACAGAATTAATTGTCCTTAAATACATTTCAAAGTACGTCAATTCTTTGTTATACAACACTGTTGTTATGAGGAAAAGGAAATGAGGTTTATTCTTTACGATTCCGTTGGCAATTTAAAGTTGACCCTCCTAATGTTGTTTGGAATATATTTTATGTGGTTACTATAGAGTTGAATGTGTTATTGTTATCTAATAATCTATTATGTCTGGCGTACTTTTGTACTGGATACCATCTATTTAGACTGATTGTGTATATTTTATTGTTTATGTAGCGCGTTGTTGAATCTTTTATTTTTCCTCCATGGCATGATTCTGAGGCCTATCATAAAAAAGCTTGAAAATCTCAAATGTTCGGTCAAATATCGTTAAGCAAATATATAAATCCAAAGGCAAATTACTGAAAATAATGACAATGCTGTGAATATCAGAGGCTGGATCTCAATAGAGATACAAAATAAAATAAGCAAAAAGCTAAATCAAAACGATAAAGTAAAACAGCCAGAAAAATTAGCAGAGCTTTCGGGCAACACTAGCCCATCATTGGTGCAAGTGCAAATATATATAAATACATTTATTGTATTATTGTTATGATTGCGAGACGGAGAAATAAAGATAAGATAATACCATGACAATAGGCCTAATGATCGGATCCTATACTTAGTGCTGTTACGCATTGATTGAACCCTGTATTTCAGAATAGACATTCCATATATAGGCCTACAATAAACAATACAAACTGAAAATCACACTAAAATAGGATTTTCTCCCATTTAGTGAAGAGATTTGAAGATCGTAACAGATAGTTCGTAAACTAGTACACCTAACAATACCATTTTCACTATTCAAAACTCTTATTCTAAAACCATAGACGTACTTGCGGACGTACGGTACATGTTCGTAAAAAGAGGGAATTCTCCTCATGGCAAACGTAATGTAAGCCTATAGTAAAATTCTCAAAGAATTGTTATAGCACATATCCAGAGATTAAATAGTTATGAACAAATTATGAATCAAATTAATAATATTGGATATTAACGGGTTGTATCTGTAGGCCTATAGGACGTCGAGTTCAAACAATGATCTCCAAATCGCTACACGTTTGATTATCCGAACTTGTAGGCCTACCTGGGTTGAATCTTAACGGAATAGGCCTATAGTCCTTTAAACGTATTTAGGTTGGGTAAATCAATCGGTCAGCCCCGTAACCAATTATTTATTAATTAATGGTTTTGTTATCATATTATCATAATACCCTTGCATGCAATAAGTCAACACATCTTCACAGGCTACCTGCATATTTGTATTGCCTCATATAGGCCTAAAAATACTCTATGTGAGTGAAGGAACAATTCGTGGATAAATAAACATGGTCGTTTCCTTTCCTTCGCTATTTCCATATTTTACCATGTTTATTTTTTCCCTGTTGATATAAAGTAAAGATAACCAAACAACAAAATTACAACAATAAAAAGATTGTTATGATAGCATTTAAAAGTACAATAAGTTATTTTGTTATTCAAAGTATTACCGTACAGTATCTATCGTGGAATGTTCAATTAACCTTTCGGCAACCGATGGAATTTCAACCTAGATCGCGAACGACACAATATAATCATTCCGAAATCAATCTAAAGTGTTACCGTAACCTTTTCTCGCTTTGTTAGTTCTTTCATACTCTCTCTATAACTTATAGTTTACTTCAAATTCAATTTCATATTGATTAGTTTCTGTTGAAACTTTAACAATATAAACGGCACGTACTATTAGAAGTACCATTAGAAGTATAATTATTCATTAAACTCTGGACAATTATTTAGTTAATTGATGATCTTTATCATGCAGTCGATATGACATAAAAAACGATTCAATTTTAATCTTTATTTGGCACCGTTAGTAAGATCAGATAGGTAAGATTGTTACAACATTAGGGTTAAAGTCATTGACATCATTTTTATCAGGATAATTAAAAATAATAATGGTTTATTGATTGCAAAGAAAATATGAAAGAGCATTGAAGAAAAAGTAGGTTGACGGAAAAGCAAATGAAGTGATAGAAAGGGTGAAGTGTGGCGGGGTGGGGTGGGGTGTGAGGTGATTTAGAAAGGCGGTAGAATTAGGGAAAGTGAACAGTAATATACATAATAACAAATACATTGATAATGGAAAGGATTGATACAATATAAGTTTTAAATAATATCCGTATTACTGTGTTCCAATAAATTTGTTTTTTAAATAGTAATTGGTTGAATAAATCTGGCTGTTACAAGGACAAAATCATCTTTTAAATCCGCTCACGTCAAATGGATTTGATATTAACAAAATAAATAAGTGTTCATTGTTATATATTCGTTTACCATGAATAATATCGCTTTGGCAATTGAGTAAACTTATTTATAGTTCATAAGTTATGTAATATTGGCCATTTTTAAAATTCTCGTCACGTTTTTCCTGTTAAAATAACTATTATTGTTTTCCTATAATAGGCCTATGGACCCATGTTTTTCTTTAAAGAAACGAATTTGTATTGAAACAATATTGAGTACTTTTCTATGAAATATAATATTAATACCGTGATCAGAATGAATTATTTTCCAACAAGAATGTCATAACATTTTTTCAAAGAAAAACATATACCTGTATTTTTTAGCCATAAAATAAACTACTGCGTGCTGGCCTTTGACGACGGATGGATCCAACCCCAAACCCCTTTTAAATATGTCAATTTAACGTATTTCCCCTCTCCTTAACCCATATTTCCCCATAGCCCCCCCCCCCCCCCCCCCCAGGAGCTTTCACAGCCGCACCACTTCAATTCTCGTGGCTAAGAGAGTCAAGCATGGGGCTATAATGTATAGCTCCTCGGTCTAAGCTCTCCGATATACAACGCAGTAAATTTGTATTCTCGGATATTAGAGTGGAACTTTAAATATGTTGGATCACCACCAAAGGCCAAGGATTGTCCATAATAATAATGGTCACTAGAGCAAACACACTTTCACTTGTATTGTTTTATTCTGTTTTAGTAATCGACACTTCATACCCATTAAGCCAATAAGATCCTATGTAAGGACCATGGATTATACTTTTCCAGGTATTCAAGTTTTAATCATAAGAAAAACGATTTTATAATTATCCGACAAGATTAAGTTTGTGTTTGACGGCGATGTGTGAGATTTCAATGCGATATTACATATGCGAATAAGCCATCGCTTGTGATTGGTCAATTCGCTTGCGTTGCGTTACGTCCTTGCGTTGCGTCGCTAGTGGGAACCACGCTTTAAGCGTGGTTCCCACTAGCGACGGCGATGGCTTATTCGCGAACAAGCGATGGCTTATTCGCTTGTGATTGCTAACTGTCTATAACTTCGCTTGTCATTGGTTAAAACGCTTGCGTTGCGTTTACGTCCTTGCGTTACGTTCTAGTGGGAACCAAGCTTTACCAATGAGAAACGACAGTTCGAATACGATAATCCATCGCTTGTGATTGGTCAACTCACTTACGTTGCGTTACGTCCTTGTGGTTGCGTATAATGGGAACTAAGCATAAGTAGGAACCAAGCTTAAAATAGATTGCCAATTTACAAGGAATGAACGGAACCTAAGCAGATTCTTCACTCCTTCATTCACTCTCGATTTTTTTTTATAGGCCTATTGTCTGTAGTCGTCACTGTGTAACTTTAATAACACTAATTTCAATGATTTGATTCAACAGTTCCTGGAAATTATGTTTACCTACCAGGATGTTTAGTATATTACACTCCTATTTCCTTAAAATGTTATTTTCTCAATTTTTTTTTCTAAACACTATTATTTATTTGTTTAAAGTTTATTGTATAGGTTTTTTTTAGTTTAATGACCTACGGTAACATTGCATATCCAGTATATGATATGTTTGTGGATTTAGGCAGAACTTAAGTCCTTCTAAATCCACAAAATATGCCTTGCATTTTGGCCTAAAAACGATATGAAACTTATATAGGCCTACGTATAATTTACATCTAAAAATAGACTTTCCTGATTCAAAGGTTGTCGACCATCACATCCACAATGTATGTGATGCATTGTACGTTTGTCAATCTGTACTTTTAGGTCTATATTCCTTTTTTATTAAATAACCTACAAATATGGAGCTAGAAGATTCAGTTTACGATATTCGTATTCGATGGGTGTCTCGGAGATTCGTAGGCCTACAGTGTGAAAGAGATATACCCAATTATATCTTCTCGCAGTTTCTCCAAACTTGCATTTTTTTTAAAAAAGACAAGCTTAAAGTATCATACTTATTTGACCTCCTTTCACACTTCTTTGTTGTACAAGTTTCTCTATATATTTTGTTTAAATTAGTTTGATTACCTTAATGTTTCACATAACTTGTATTATTTTTGAAGTGTGAACAATTGAATAAAAGAAAAGAAAGAAAAAGAAATAGTTCATATAAAATAAGTGTGTTCACCTTAGAGGAGGAGGACATGAACTAGGCATGGTACAATGAAACCCTTGTTGTCGAATCGTATTTGACGTCTGTTTATAGGATGTCGGTATATTATTGAATTGGCCATGGATGGAATCCTTATGTAAGATTGTTTTGTGGTTTCGTTCATCCTCAACATTACATATTCCCGGGCCATATTTCCATATTTCTTTCATTGTATGTCTAATTGGATTTCCATAGATTTCGAAAAATACAATTATTATGCATATAGGCCCTATTAATTTAAATGCAAGCGAAACATTAACACATTTCGACTGAAACTTTGAAACGGAAAATCAGCTGCGATAATAAGACAATAGTTCAATATGATTCTGTGGCATTGATAAATTTACTTATATAGGATATGTTGTAAGTAGGTAGAGTTGTTTTTTCAGATCTCATCCATTACAACCCAACATTCAATAAGTTATTAAGTAGGTCTATGCTCAATAGTTTTCCATATTTGTTTTTTCATCTGTAAAATGTTAATGTTCTCAATCGGTACTAAATTCGAAAAGAAAACTCGTATGTGTCCAGGAGCCATTAAGCCAAAATATAATCTCCAGTCTGGAACTACTAAATTGCAGGTTTAGCAGGGAGGTGTGAGGAATCCACAATAGGCTGCAGGTATTTTTTAAAAAGGGGGCTCAGGTACCATGCCGCGATACCTTTCAATAAGAGATGTTTGTTTTGTTTGTTTGAATAAATTAAATTTCCACACATATCAAATAATACAGTTGTACAGTCATTCTAATAAAACATAGATTAATTATAAATTAGATCAAAAGAAACATGAGTGTGGATGGAGGTTAAATAAGTTAAAGAACTTTAAGGCTGACCCCCCATTTCGTTGCAGGTTTGATGATGATGTACTTATGTTAGGTCCAACGTTTAAATGGCCCCTGGTTATTGCAAAACATCTAGCTAATAACAGGGCAATGGTAAATGAACTACTACCACGACTGCTATACATCAATACGCGAAGGAAAGGATTGTTGAAAACACGGTCGTCCAACAACTTCCTGCACTAGAACAAGGATCTTATGTTAACAACTTATGAAAGAACAATTCAATTAAGTAAAGATAATACACCTTACGCATTACCTTCTTAAATGGTTCCGGGTCTGTTTCCTGTTTCTTCTGTCAAACTCAAATAAAACACGCTAACGAACTTGTCGACAACTTGATTTCCCACGATATTTTTACCTTTATGGTCACTAACGCCATCACCCATTGGTGTTAGCAGGGAAGAGTAAATTTAACTCATCTTCTTGTTACTACGATGGCGTGTATATTAATCCCCTTGTGGTCATCCCAATGGAAATAAGTGGTATACACAAAAACCAAATATGTCAAAATAATTCCAACAATGTTTAATGTTTCTATATCTAATGGACTGTGTTTTCCCCATGTCTGAGCTTGGAGTACCCTCTACGGTATTTAGGTCCTATAGTTCCATAAAGACACGCGGAAAATAATAGCTGTTTACTTCAGTTTCCTAGTAAAAATAATCAATCCAAAGGCATATTTGTATAATAGACATTTTGGTCCAGATTTGTTTCCTGACTTTCACTTTCATTCCTTATACCTCTTACGGCACTTTGATCCCATTATCAATAAGTGTGTTTTAAAGAACTAGCTACAGAATTTCTGCCAGTTTTGCAGATGATAATAGCCGCCCTTATTTTGCAAGTTACCAATCTGCATTCTGCCTCTCCCAGTTTTTTCCCGAATTCTCTCTCTCTAGCTCTATGTGTATTTACACATTATTTTATTTTAAACTTTTGAGTTTAGTTTGACTTATTCTATTCAAATTACGGATTTGCGGTATCCGAGTGGTTAGGATACTGAATTATTATACAGAAAAACCCGGGTCAATCCCCGATTAACATCTCCCAGTTTGCTCACTGTAAATAAGTATATGGTTGGAAAAACGGAAGAAGATAACGGCCGGCATTGAATGGAACAGTAGTTAAAATCAAGATCAAGGCATTTAATGAACAGGCAAACTGCCTTAAAATACCGTGACATGTTTCAAGAATGCTATTCTCATCATCAGAACTGAAATCAACGAGAGACTAGAGTTACTTTAGGCCTACTATATACATCAACAAATATTCTAATACCTAAAATCACAACGTATTATGAACAAAATATATTTATCAAGTTATCGATTTTTTTTAAATGAATGATCTATTCTGGTCATATTTTAAATTGTTATTATAAATAAAGCTTCTTTTTTTTAATTCAACTGTAATTTATGATAATTGCTTATTGTCTCTATTATTTATATATATATTTACTTATTATTATTGTTTTTATTGTAATTGTTTTATTTTTTATTTTCTACAATTCTTAATTGTTACATAGGACATCACATTTTAAAGCTTTGCTTAGGCCTATAGTGATGCCCGATTCAATCAATCAATATATAACTTTTGCTTATAACCATGTTCATTTGTAGGCCGTTGCCAATATACAGTAATCTTCCTAAACACTATCTGCTATTTTGTATACTTACAATATTATATGTATGTATTACACAGTTGTATTTAAATGAGGCAATCATTAGCATGATAAAGAACGAGGTAAGCGGAAAACATAACAGATATATAGTCCTATAACATGATGAGGTAATAACATGAGCTCCCTTTATGTTCAGAATAAATGCGAGACTCATCTTTCTACTTCTGTTCAAGGTGCACGTATCATCTATATTGAATTATTCAATATTATATTATTTATAGCAATGTATATATAGATTAAACAGTGGACTGACATAATGCTGCCCACGAGTACAAGGATAAGGGAAATAGTTTGTCATATTCAATAAAGGCAACGTTTGTTTAACGAAGGCCAAGTCAGACGCAACAAATCTTCAATTGCTTACAAATTAGAATTTTAAATCTTATGGTATATAATGGTCATTTTAATAACATTGGTGTCTCCGAATCTATCGTATATTGGGTATATGTATGGATTATCGTCAAGGAATGAATAACTAGTGTATATCTTATTATTATTATTATTGACGGTTACGTAATGTTGATTACATATTATTATTATAATTATATAATGATGCATTTCAAAACTTATTTAACTGTTCATAATACTTTTAATGTTAACGGTCAAATGATAGGCTGTTGATTTATTAACATACCCCGAGCTGGAAATTGCAAAAACAATATGAAACTTTTTCAGATTCTGTAATGGCGGTTTTAATAAAGTTGTAAGACGGTCTTGATGACACCCTGTTATTAATAATATTCAGCTAAAAGATGTTCAGTGAAGTGAAATAATCTTTATTCTTTCGTGTGCTCTATATATGGCGCCTGTTTCATGCACAATGTTTCGTGATTGTAACTATGGGACCTAATGGACAAGAAGAGCAAAGACATCACTAGATTTGCCCATGTCGCAACCCTTCTCTGGGCCCTGCCATAAATGAAATGACCCGCCAATTCAAAATCAAGAAAGGAAATCATGGACCGATAACCCTAGATTAAGATTTGTTCTATTTATGTCGCTTTCAGGTACCGACATTGTCATTATTGTTTTTAACGTCAATACATATTCGATAGAGCACATCCACTACCAAACATGGTGCCGTATTGTAAATGTCAAAAGGTGGAAGCGGAAGACGATTACTTACGCACTTTTAGCTAAAACACACCTTTAAAATTGCACCCTTTTAATAATTCCGATGACGTTAAATTCATATTTCCAAAATTAATATCACGTACACATGGCGCCAAGTTTGATATTATCATATTTCTTTATGATATTTATATCAATAATATTGGCTACCGGTATCACAGTATTTTAAAGGTGTCTGGTCAAGCACTGAATAAAGAATCCTAATTAAAATATAAGTATTTGTACTGCAATGAAATATAGGTACAGTGTGAGGGCATGCTATACTATAGTGGCCCGTGGCTCCCCAATTGCTCCTTACTAAAGGAATCAGTTTCCTTATGTTTTATGTACCTAGGCCTAGATGTACTTGTATTTATATAATTTTTTATTTATTTTGTCTCCAAACTTATTTTAGCCTATCTCTGAACGCTTTGTTTTTTAGTGTAATTATGTTCGCTCATTGTAAATGTTATGTGTATTTGAGAAACAATAAAAACAAACAATGCAAATGACAATTCATGGAAATGGTTATTTTTGTTATATTATATCTGAAAGTATCGACTCGTATATTTAATATACAAATCAGTAATTTTCCAATGTTCTTTTCTTCTTCAATTAAAGAAAATACAACATGGAAACTCTAGCTATGCTTCCGAGATTCCCCCTTTACATTCTTTTTTCCCTCTCTTTGTAGACTTCATGCTTATTTCTGTATACCTATGTTTATGAATGTGTATGATGAATGGAAATAAAGAAAGAAAGAAAACTCGTAATGTTTTTTGATTAAAATAAGTTGTACGCTGTTTTTTAGAAATGTTATGATGTCAGCGTTTTTTTTCAAAACAATTTTAGGCGTGAACTTTTACTTTAATATGGATGTGCTAAGGAAATGTCTAATGGAATAATACTGTGTTTTTATCATTCGGTAACACCGCATAGTTTATCAGCAAAAAATCCCATTGATTTATCTTTGAGAATTTATCGGTTCTTTCATCAACGTTTGTGCAAACGGTATACTTGCCCCAA
This sequence comes from Antedon bifida, assembly GCF_963402885.1. Lineage (NCBI taxonomy): Eukaryota > Metazoa > Echinodermata > Crinoidea > Comatulida > Antedonidae > Antedon > Antedon bifida. The sequence continues at coordinate 7,803,141 of NC_136226.1, read as the reverse complement.
GTCTCTAGTTATTGTATTTTTTTATGTTAGTCCACCAATCGACGTTTCGATTTTTGTCTGAAAATACAATTTTTATTATACGTATGAAACGCCATATGTGCCAAAATTAATTACGGGCTAGAACCAACTCTAGTGCAGTAGCAACTAAATAATTATAGGAAACTGAGTGCAAGTTCACCAAAATCAAATTACAATATAACTTCCAAAATGACGTAATATCAAAATAAAATTAAACGCACTTTCAACGTGTTTTACAGCTCCTATAAATTCGAATACGTTTTTATGAAAACATTAAGTGCATGCTCCTCGCTTTACAAACTCCGTTTAGGCTAACTACTTTACGAAACCAATCATAATCGTCTTATTTCATATCATCTAAGATGTATGTATGTGGTTGTTGTTATACATAAACATACATAAGTCTACGTAAAAAAAGTAACTGATCGTCCTTTTAAATAGAAGTCGGAGGGAGAGAGGTTTTTTTAAGTGTATAATACCAGTGACTGGAATTTACAAAATTACGTGACTATGTTTTGAATACATGTGTCGTCGGTATGTTCCTTGTTGACTTTACATTATTCAAATGCATGTACATTACTATAGCATACACAAGATCTGAATACGATTTTCTTTTCAAATAGTTGGGACTTTCCCGGTTAAGTCCGCCGTTTCAGTTCATCGGCAAGGTGAAAAAAAAAACAAATCGTCGAGCAACCACTTTTGTTTTAAGCGTACCTTGTTTTTTATTTAAAAAGTGTTGTAGTTGTCCTTATTTTCAGCATTGTTATCATGTATAAGTTATTAATACCAGGGAAATGTTAATTGTATTCTTCTTCCATGCTAATAGGCCTATACATGTCATTAGCTTAATGACAATAACAGTTTAAGCACTGATACTAATATTTGGCAAATTACCAGTTTGTATAGCTTATAGGGAGGGCCTACCATGCGCTTACCATGCGTCTATGAATCACCAATCCACGTTTTGTAGATTCTGAGACCCGGCTTTTGTACTAAGTAGGTCTAGTTATTGTATTTACACAACTGGAGTCTGGTACAATCCTTACCGGTGTTGACCAAACTTTTCAAAATTAGTTCCTTACGATTATATATGTTTTGTGAATTGATTTTACAACTCGGTGAGCAATGACGTTATTGTAGTGCAGTTCATGCATTGATTGCCGTAAGATGATTATAATGGGCGCTGGATCTGAATCAAAGTAATTGTTCCCGTTGCCGTAAATAAATTCATGGTATGTGGTAGAATAATAGTGGGGGTGACCAACCTTGTATTGTATTGTTATTATTATATATCAAGGTTGTAAGAGATATGTTTAATCTGTTTACCGTGATGTATTCAAATGTTATTGGATGTTTTACCTACCAACATGGACAAACAGCGAACTTTCAATATAGTTAGTCTTATAAACATGGAGTAAAGAATATTTTTTTTACTCCGGTATAATTCTAACACTTCTAGGCTGGTTTATTCTATAATTCGGTTGGGATGATTGTTTCATTCAAGACATTTCTATAGGCCTGGAAAAGTTAGGTTCGCGGTAAATGTCGTGTTTATTCGCCATGCAAACAATTAAACAATATTATTGTAATATATTCATCTCGGTAACCATCATAATAGTAAATATTAATCGTCCTATAAAAAGGCACAGCAAGGACCAGTCAATAGGCCCGTGTTAATACTACCGAAGTCATCCGGTTTATATAGGCCTATAATTTAAGAAGCATTATAATAATATAATAAAATTGATTAAGAAAAACAAATTGGCGAGTTGGGCATATAAATGCAAACAAAGGTGGGTCTCACTATGTTTTTTTTTGTATGCGGTGGAGTTAAAAACAATATATAAGCCTACAAAAATGTGAAAAAACCTATGTATATTGTAAAGCTTACATTGGGAATGCACTGTGTAGGGAAATAGCGCCCCAAACGGTTGTTATGGTTTTATTTTTACTCAATTTATTCTAGACGTCTGCTTACCATTTCCCTCTATACATTGTTTAACCTCCTCCGTGGTCGCACACACTGACCAAATAAAAGTAGGCCTAGGCCTGAGTAAAATAAAACCTAAAATTCAGGATCGAACACTACGGAGCTATACAATATTAGCTCCGGCTCTTACCTATTTCCTGGAAATATTAGATAAACTAGTAGCAGGTAAATGTTTGACATGTAAGCGAGTATAGCCTACAGTGCACAAGGTTACACAAAACAATGCACTTTAATTAGAATGACATCACTTAGCGGATTAGTAATCAGTAATCAATCAGTATCATCCTAATTCTAGCTTTTGTATAATATTTATTTAATCCTTGTTGACATTTATTTCCGTAACAATACCGTTGTTTGTATGATTGATTGATTATTGATTGATTGATTGATTGATAGGTGAATGACAATCAAATGACCCATTGTACAAAGGTATAACAATATTATGCGATAAATTATTTTTTAATAAACTTTATCAAATCAAACAAATATGATGTACAACTGCACTGTGAGTATAATATTACGTTAATAATGATTAATAATGGAGATCAGGACTGTCATTGCAGTAAAGTAGAATTATTTAACCAGGTACTGCACATTGGTTCGTTAGATCTGAGCGGTTTCTATTTTATTTTTTTACTCGTATATATACACCATGGATAGTTTATAATATGTAAAGTTAACACTTGAAACATATCAAACATGTCCTCCAGGTTAAGTATTAGCCTAATCATCACCCTATTTCCTTTACACCCACATTACCAACAGGTACTTGTCGAAAAAAAAAACGTGATGAATATAATAAATTAAGACAATTGTTTCATAGAAGCTGCTTTTCGAATATTAATTATTTTATTTGTCCCTGAGCCTACTCAATTCTTCAAGTTTTTTCTATGTTGTATTACTAGAATTCAATCAATCAATAATAAATTTATTTCTCAAATAACAACAAAGTACAGATAACATTTTCTACAGTAATATGACAGTAATAATTACAGTAATGGGACATTTTTATACTCTATCACTGGAATTATAATAGTATACATTTTATTCCAAATCAGAACCACAAGGACGCAATGCAAGGACGTAAAGCGCAACGTAACCGAGTTGGCCAATCAAAAGCGACAGTTTGCTTGCGTTGCGCTTAAGCTTGATTCCCGCTAGGAACGCAACGCGAGGACATAACGAAACGTAAGTGATTATCACAAACGATGAATTATACACAAACAGTCGCTTGTCATTGGTCGCTTGTTGTGTCTACATCCTTGCGTTTTTCCAATCTTGAATCTGCAACAAACGACTTGTTCTAATTTTGTCTGTAAATAATATATGTTGGCCATCATAATGAGGACAATACGAACATTATTTTCTTCTCAGTCTTTTATCAAATGTATTTCAATTTGCGACGACCCACGACTTACGTAATTAGGCATTATACTCCTTTATGCCTTGTTCTCACTAGAGACGTAACGCAAGAACGTAAACGCAAGCAAGTGATTTCACCAATCACAAGCGATGGATTATTCGAACTGTCGCTTGTCTTTGGTCAACTCGCTATCGTTGCGTCTACGTCTTTGCGTTGCGTCTCTAGAGGGAAACAAGCTTTACAGAATCCAATATGTCGCCTGGACCATTGGCTAAATTAGGTCCGACGACGACCGGCAAAAAATTGCCAAACCAAACGAATGTGCACAATAATTAACGATGACGTCATCGATTGTCGCAAATCTCCATGTCCATGATCCCAGCCATATATTATGCTATAAGTCAAAGAGAACCTTATGCAAATAAAAACGAAAAGTAAGACTGTATTTATGTTTTTCCTTTTATTTTTCTGTTTCATTACTTAAAATTAGTTGCTTCCAAGTCAAGCAAAATAAGTTCTTTTAGTGTATGACTGTACAAACTTAATATTTACAATTTATACAAATATATAGAAAGTTATTGTTCAAAACATACTTTCTGATTTTCAAAAATGCACTCTCTCTCACACGCGACTCCATCTCTCACACATTACATTCTCTAGCCATTAATTTTCCATCAATATTTACACAGTTTGGCTCACTACAAGAACATATAGTACAAAAATGTGATATATTTCATAATATAATTAGATTATCATTAATAAATTAACAACATTCATATCTCTATTCTGCTAAGCAAAGTTCATACTACCAAATTTAATTCTTGGAGAACTACTCCATGTTCAGTTTTGGTAGAAAACAAATTAATCTAAAAGCCAAGATTGTCTAGAAATCCCGAAGCCCACGGCTTGGGTTATTTTTTTCCCTACATTATCGGTTTAAGCGATGACAAAACATACTAGAGAATCAGCTTAAAGATAGGTCAACAGAAAGACTGAATTTTAATATTACAATAGAAAAAAAAAATATTTGTAACAAAAACAAAGTCCTGTACCATGTTTAACCTAATATATCAACCATAAATCTATTTTCGATATTTACAGCTTTTTACATTGAATAAAAAAAAAGTTTTGTAATCAGATTTATCTCTGTAATGAAAGCTCTATACTGCACAGTTTATGTTTTAAATAATTTATGTTTATGAGAAGTCTATACCATGAGATCATGTTTAACGAAAAAGAGTTGTAGACATAGATCTAAAATTTCTACCTGAGCGAATGAATAAAACAAAATTGTTTTTATTTTCTTTGACATTAGTTTCTTATTCTTTGTCGTCCTCTGGTAAAGTTGAGTTTCTTGGTACTAAGTAGACGGAACCGTCTGGCATTTGTTGAAGAGAGAAGTTATTTGGGTTGACAGGATCGCCATGATCATCGCACAGACTCTGAAATACTTCACGGTAAAGCTGCGTGTATCGTTCTCGCATGTCCAATGATTCTTTATCGATGTTCCCTCGTTCCTTTAATAACTCGTCTTTTTCTGCTTTTAAAAGATCAATCTCTTCTTCTATCGTGTATATTGCGTCTATTTTCCTCTTTCTGCAGTTCTGAGCGGCAACTTTGTTTTTACCTCTACGACGGATGTCTCGGACTAGCGCCAACTGTGGGTCGGTCAGTTCAAACTTCTTCAGGAGTTCGTTGAACTGGTCCACCGGCAGGTCGATTATTTTCTCTATGGGAATTGGTATCTTTAGGTGCTTCGCTCGCTTCTCGTCGCGCGAGAATCTTGATCCCATATCGTGGTTATTCTTTTGATGGTGGCTCTTTTTACTGCTGTTACCGTTCATACTACCGTTTCGGGAACTCATATTGCTGTATGTGTGATTATGAGTAATGCTGTTCATACTGGATTGCTGCCCGTTATGATTCGCTTGCCCACCACCTTGTCGATCACCACCATACTGAGCATTTCCTATAAGATAAATATAATATAATGTTTTAAAACTATAAAATCATTTCCTTTCCCACCTACAAATGACTATGCTTTATATATTTAAAAAAAAAACTACATTATGACATCAGATCTATAGTTAAATTTTTTTTAATTTTGTGAGTTCATTAGCGGGATAGAGTGTTTCAGTTCCTGACAAGGTTAAGACCTTTGGACTTTGGACATTGTATCGTACAGGCAAGTACAATGGAAATGCATGATACAAACTAGAAGTATAAGCTTCTATTCTCAATGAACAATATTCTTCTTGTTGCATATGGAACTTTCAAGTACACTTATACACTGAACAAGTAAATCTTCCCAAGGAAAATACTTAATCTCCCTTTTTTTCAATAATACGATTTAGAGTTTTTACTATCCCATCCATATTTATAGCCATATTGCACAAAATTCATATTGACAAACATTTATATACAGTTAATAGTTGGCACAATAGTTTCTCAGAATCGTGGGTTCAATCCTGGCTGTATTCCACTATGACTTTTTACAAAGCCTAGAATTTGTTTTACGAGTCATATTAAATTTGACGTAATATAAAATATTTACCTCGACTGTAGCCAGAGGCTCCCTTAACATCCTGGTCAAGACTGCCATCGTAGCCGCCAACTGCTCCTTCCGAGCTACCATCCTCACTCCCACTGTACAAAGATGAGCTGTCACTTTGTTCTGTAAATTGTGAAACTGCAATGATAAAAATCAAACCAACCATTAACCTTTATTAGGTTATGTTTGAACCATATGGTGATGGTAGAGACTGTATGGTTTATAGTATTTTATTACAATACATGAGCTGGCAATGAATATTGACTGTTTAGCTATAAAAACATAATTGAATAAGCTGGAAATGATACAGGGACAAAAAACAAATACATTACTATTTAAAAATTGACTGACCAACAATAATATTAATACTTCGGTAAATTTTGAAATAAAAAGTTGTTTTGTACTGTTTTTGTGCGGTTTACAATTCTGTGAATTCAGAGTAAACAAACAAACAATGTACTCGTCAGCCTTGAATTTAACAATAATGATTGTTGTTGAACTGAGGAAGGACCTAGATAGAAGTGCTAGAATATTGCCAATTAAAGGCCACACATACTATTCTCTCAGACATTTCTTTCTGTAATGGATCAACTTAGATTTAAAGCTGATTTAAAATGTTTTTAATTAAATGATTATACAGTACAGCAGAGATTGCATATTTCAAACTAAATTTGTTTGTGTTTAAACCATATAATATATAAATTATGGTGGATTTTGATATTCTGGTTAGTTACAGTATGTTTAAATGGGTTATGCTTTTTCAAATTCAATTAATTTAAGGTCTACCATAAAGAAATTATGATGGGGAACTAATTTTAAATCAATAGACGAAAACAATATTTGTTCTTACCTGAACCGAGTGATGATATTGCAGAGTCCCGGTCATCTAGAACATCCATAACATCACGGATCTGACCGTCTATGTCCATAGTGTTCACCTCGTCCAGACTTGATGAATTCAACAAGTCGAGCAGTAAAGGACTTGTGCTGTTTCGTGGCGATAACGACGAGGTTGACGTGTCATTTTGTTGGCTGTTGTAACTTTCAGCAATACTTCGATTGGTGTCGGACATCAGCAAATTTGTAAAGTTCATTTCGGGTATATGCAAGGATGCGGATGGCAATGACGTTGTGTTTACGGATAGATCGGACAGCGAAGGTGTTGACGTGAAAATATCTTCCGTTGAATGCATATTTGCGGGTAAGTTTGTTGTATGAGCACTTGGGTAGTGTAACATGTTCAAGTTTTCTGTAGTGTTCGGAAGGGCCATGCCAAAATTCATTGGCGAGCCCATTGTGGTAAAGTTCTCTGGCATTACAGCCTGCTGATGGTATTCTGGGGAGACTTCAGGATTAATAGCAGGTAAATTTAAATTAATATCCGACAATGAAGCAAAGTCCTGCCACCGTTGTTCCATCTCTTGTGGACTGTTAATTTGGCGTTGCATAGCTGGCGCTGTTTCTTGCCTTGCCGTCTGTAGCGGGTTAGTCAAGTCCTCTTCTAATATCTGCAAACACTCCTCCAATGTCATCCCATTTTCATGCGTTTGACCTGGAAATGTTACCTGCGGTTGCTGTGGTATTGCTGTTTGTTGAGTGTTTACTTGGCTGGCAGGGTCTATAACTGGTTGCATAAACTCTCCAGTTTCATTGTCAATGCTGAAGTTATCCCATATATTCTCCTCGGGTTTCTTTAAAGGCTTTTCGATCTCATATCCCTCTTTCGTCGACAAGGAATCATCACGACAGATTCCCATATCAATGTCCTGCCTCCAAAGTCGTTCAATCATGTCCATGTCCTGCAAGGAAAAAGGAAGTAACGCTATTGAAATGTTTAAAAGGAAAAGCAAGCTTATATTGTCACCGCAAGGTGATCTCCAACCAATTAGAATACCTGCATGTAGCTCTCAAACACGGTCAACTCCCAAACAATTCACCAATAGAAATAGTGCAAACAATAGTGTATTATAAAAGACTTCCTTTCACAGGTGGAATAACACAGTTAAAACAAGTCATATGTATACAGTAGCTAGATTACAATTGACTAAACGCAAGCAAATCTTTTAGTTTATTACCAAAGTCAGCTGACTTAGCATATATGCTGGCAGGTTACAGTATACAGAGAAAATAAATATAAAATATTATGAAATGAAGGTTGAATAAACTTTTAAAGTAATATTATTAGATGTTTTTTTTTAGTACATACATTAATCAACACAAAATTTACCGCATTTAATACTGTACAGATTTAGTATTAAATTTAGCAAACTACTGAGAAATAGGATTATTTTTGATCTAGCAATTTTTTTTGAACATTTACAATAAATAAACTGTACAGTAAACACACATCCTTCAACAACATTTTCATTAGTAGGCTAATTATTTATATTGTATAAAAGGAAACTTAGTACTATAAATAAAGACAAATAATAGTACTGTATACTTTTTTTATTATGGTTTGTTGGACAAATAAATAAAGAAAATGAAAAAGCTTCTCAATACGAAATTAATACTGTACAAGTTGTACATATTATGTGTCTTCTAAAATTTTTTAAGCAAAATTTACTGATGTAGAGTACAAATAAATAACCATCAATCCTAATTTATGAACCCACTGCTCAATATATTTTTTCATTTAAAATTATATCATAACCCCTTTTTTTACCTCCTGAGTTAGTTCATCACTAGGACTTGGTGGTATTGCCATGGCACCACTTTCATTCTCATTCCCTTGGTTGCCATTCTCATCCTCACCATGATTATTCCCATTATTAGGATGATTTAATAACAATGGTCTCCCACTGCTAGGTTCAAGACGATCTAAGAGTAACGTTGTAACTTCTCGATAAGGTGACATGTCCATCCAATTTTCAGGATCGAATGTCGGGGAGTCAAGAATCGAATTTAAGAATCGCGAATCTCTTTGTAGACCTTTGGGGTGTACATAATCTCCATCTTCTGAGTTGAATAAATTATGAAACTCTGTTTGAGTCATGACTGCAGTCTGTCCTAACAGAATATCTTGGAGTTCAGGAAGTCTGAATAGGTGACCTGAATTTCTATGTCGAAAACTATCACTGTTGTCTGATCTAAGAAGGCTTAAAACAAGAGCTATGCCAAGAAGCACCTGCGAGAATTGCTTTTTGTTTTGCATAGTGAAGTTTTGTTCTCTTGAAACTTTTTTGTTACTTCTTGCAAATAAGTTCAATCAAAACTTGAGACAAATACTGTAAATGTAGTAAACAACTAGCCTAGGACCCAGACCTAGCCTATCAGTATCACAGAATTCGAAAAAGTCTCTTCCTACACATCATCTGAAAAAAAATGTCTTTGTTTTGGGGCCGCCGAACAACAAAATGCAGGTGGAAGTAGTCTTTCTGGTCCAGACGCTACTAAAACCACTTAGTACAATACATAGGGCCTACAGTACGTAGGCTACACAACACTTGTAGCTAGGCGGCGGCCTACTGGATACCACACAAAAACAACCAAAATTTCAGGTACAGGCTTATAAAACACTGTTTCTTCAGAAAAAAAACCGTCAGCTTGTAAACATAAGGCGACTCCAAGCCCAGTTAGTATAAGGCCCTACAGCTAGGCTAGGCTACCCTTCCGATGTGTTTGTTGCGTTGTGACCACACAGTCAGTCCACAGCCAAAACAAAGAAAAGGTCGCCTCAAATTTAATTTCGCTGGCAATTAAGCCGGTAACTTTCGAGTGTAGACTGTTCTAAAATTAAAACACGGATGAAGATATGTATTTCCAATTCAAAAACCTATAACTAGCACCAGGCCTAGTAATTATTTAGTCAGATGATCGTAAATTTCGTGATTAATAACCGAAAAACAAACACTTTTTCTGACAAAAAAGAATCTTCTAGACGACGACCGAGAGGTGGCGCTTTTCATTGAATCAGCAAATTGGGGAAAGATGGGATATGTCTCTAAAATAGTAAATGATGTCATTTATTGAGCGTGCGCCCTTTGCTATAGAAATGTCGTCACGAGGAAGTCTGAAGAGATTGTGACGTCAATGCAAATTAAAGGTACACAAGCTATTGTACTCTATATTGTACCGAACATAGCAAAAATAATATTAAGACTACAACTACAACAATTGACTCCATCTAATAATACAAGTAAGGAATGTCAATTTTGAATGAATTAATTATTTTCGGATATCATTATTTTTGCATGACCTAATAAATTCAACACCCAAAGTGAACTAAATTTGGTCATACTACTGCTGGAATAGTTTATACTTTTTTGCATATTGTATTGATGAAACATTTTATTATTATAATAATATTGTATATTGGTGGCCTGATTTTTAATATTAATTAAAAATACTAATATAGCACATATTAAAAAAAGTTATTTGATTTACCATAATTAAAGCTAATTAAAATTAGGATATACTACAGTACTTATATTTCAGGTTGGTTATGAACAAATATTAAAATTATTTTTATATTGATTGATATTGATTTTTCTCACTTTTATATTCAATACCCAATATATTAATACTGTATAAACAGATTACTTCTAGTTATAAATTTAAATACTTTATAATGAATTGAATGGTACATAATTATGCTATTTCATTAATAATAAAACAATAATTTTGTAATAATAATAAAACAAAAAATGTGTTTTACCTGAAAAACAAGTTAGTAAGAATGTATCCAATGTACCTTCATTCACTACATCAGTAGCTGACTAATTGTGTAATAAAGAATTTATCTGAAATCATTCTAAACCCCATCCCTCTATGGAGGTGTAACCTTTACCTTAGTTTAAATAACAATTGTATAGGCGATAATATAGCGTTTATATTCAAAGGGTTGAACTCGTACCTAGATATTAGATTACAACAATTGCAACACGGTTCACATGAACACACCCAAGCTAATATGGTTCAATCAACTAGAAGATAATACAGATTTTATCATTACTGCTCATACAGTAGGTCTCTGATAATACTGTTTGCTCTTGTCCTATGTTACCCCTTACTACACATACCAGGATCACCTGTTCACAAATTGCATTATTTTTAGGCCTAGACCTAATACTACTCATTAGATTGTTTGTCAGTTAAATTTAACTATTTACAATATAAATGTATTTCATGATAATATTTCTAAAAAAACTGATGATAAAAATTATCTCTTTATTTGAAAACATATGGTAATATTACTTTTTGCAATAAGTACACTTTAATTAAGTTTAATACTGTATGTATGGTACTGAACATTATCTTTAAGTAGCCATTGATATAAGGAGATACACAGAACACTAGAGGGGCATTTTCCCTATAGATTTGTATTTTAAGCATTTTTTGTTGTTGCAAATAAACTTATAGTTATAAAGTATAAAATATATATAAAGTGATTCAATTCAGGACTCAAAATTTACTTTAATATTCAACCTTTGCTAGTGGTAAGAAATCTAACTAGTAAAATGAACAACTTAATAGCAAGCACATTTTGGCAAATTAATTAATTCTACAAAAAGTTTAATTTACAGGTCAAGAGAACCGCACATTTTGCTAGACAAAAAGTAAATGAAAATTCACAACTTCAGTAAACATTAGCTAGTTAATTTTCAACTAGCAATTATGAAAAATCTACTTAGCGAATTTCTAGTTCGGTAGGGTGAATTTCGAGCCCTGCAATTGCATATAATTAGCCTGATGCTATACAAAGTTCCTTTGAGTATATATTTCCTGTCAAAACAAAAAATTAACACTATTTTTAATATGAGATATTTATAACTCTATGCAGAAGTGGATATGACAAGTTTAAGTATTTCTAATGATACAAAACAAGGAAAACACTGTTTTGTGTTTTCACTTTGTAAATTTTGGTAAAGTTTGGCAACTGGTAATTGAAAATGGATGGATCTGCCCCTGATGTAGAGTTTTTCACTTTGTAAGTTGGGCAAGTGGTACATCCATGTATTGACTGTTCCTGGATGTACAAACTGTGCTAGAATGTTCTACATACTTAATTTCCATGGTAACCATAGCAACTAAAGACACAAGATGATCAAATGGCATGATGTACAGTATAATCAGTCTTGTGATGTTTATATAAATACAGAACCTGTCAGATATGTTTACAGTCCATTCAGAACCAAGTGCTCTGATAAAATAGACTTTCCGGTATTGAATAAATAACGCTGCATTGAAGTTTAACTAACCATAGAACCAACATTATCTTATGAATATTAATGAACTTTTAATAGGTTACAAGTTTAAGTACACTTAAATATAAAATAAACATTGATTAAATTAAAATTATGTTTTATTTAAAATAACAGTGAACATTTAATAATTTGGTGGTATTTGTAAGAACTCAAATTAATTCGTCACCAAAATGCCCAGATTTGTATTTTAAAAATTTGTGCCAATTGGTAATGTTGATTTCAGGAAAATGTACCTTTAATAATACAGTAATGGATATTCCTCAATGCTATTAGTCAATAATAATAAACAATAGGGTATAATTATAAAGTTCAATAGTCTGGGTAAAGTACCAAATAAGTCCATTTCAGTGACAAGTGACCAAAGGTAGGAAGTGAGCAACATGTGATGTTGTCTTGTTACTAACAGTATATGGCTATATACTTTCACTTTGTCAACACAATAATGTTGATAACAATCTAGGTTACCAATTTTGCATACACATTAAAAAAATATCTAGGCCATTAATTATTTAATATTCTTCTACAATTTAATAGCATTCTTAATATCAGACATCTCATCATCACAAAGTGATGTTGAGCTAACTAGGAATCATCATACAATGTTTACAGTATATTCCCTGTTTTTAAAACTTCCTGATGAATAAACAGGGCATACTTTAACATAGTACGAACCAAATGTCACACTATATCATCACCGATTGACCCCATGTGACAAATTTTTCAATCTAACATTTTACGTACACATAAATATAGAGGCTAATTTTTAAAGCAGTTGAGTACCTACCGGTATCGTAGCCTACATAAGCACAGTCGGTGAGGCGTAAGTTCTGGTAGACAAATACAATATACTCCGCCGGTCGGCTTGTTATTTTAACCTTTACCAATATTTTTTTGCGAAAAACATACATAAGTAATTTTCTAATAAAACCTACCTCCATTGACACACTTTTTGGAGAGCCTGTTTCCATTGGAAACTCTGTCTCTATTTCGATCATTTTCTGTAAGGTACTCAGTCAGATGATAGTGCTATATCTACTATATGGTGACCACCTTTTAGGCCGACTGTCGTTGATTAAAAACCCAGTGTAAAATACCCTCTCACGTAGCTTCACTGTTTATTTTGTACAAAATGAAAACAAGACTTCGGTTGCAGACGATTTAATGAATTAAAAACTGACAATTATTACGTCAGAGTCTCAGTTACGCTTTCTAACACCAATGAATTAAATTTCAGTCCAAAATGAAGCTCTGTATAATATAAATGCCTCATAACATCGTCAACGCACTGAAGCAGAGCGGCAGTACTGGCGTAAGTGCCTAACGTCATCAGTAACCAATCAGATTCGATATGAATTTATAGTAGAGTGTTATATTTGGCTTATTAATATTTGCATGAACTATGAACTGAAATATCGATAGAAATGGCAAACATTATACTGTACGGTTCAGTGAATTATCATTTAGACAAGCGACTTCCGTTTTCAAGGTCGTTTGAAGGTGGGAAGGGGATTAAGGGTGGGAAAATGTAGAGTAATAAAAAAAAAGGCAAACACATAGTGGCGAGTACCGTAAAGCACACATCCATACAAATCAAAACAAGAAAGACAGATATACTGGACAGTGGTTCGCAACGTAAATCACTAAAGAGCATGAGCCGAAACTTTGGCTTAAATAGGAACATAGGCCTATAAATCCAAAGAAAAAATAAAGCGTTCGAATATACTCACATGAAAACAATACCGTAAATCACCGAGGGACACAAATGATGTCCCTCCTATAAATATATCCACATAAAAAAGAAAACCCCCCAAAACATTAGAATTATTAACTTAATAAGTCTAACAAGATAAATTGTAATTGTGGAACTTGAATGTCTGACTTACAGCGAATAACACATGACGTGCCATGTTGTTCATCGTAACATTAATATAGGACTAGTGAAAATGAATGAAAAATGAAAACGTTGAGAAAGTCATTATTTTGTGAAAGTCGTTAAACTTCGTTCTTACTCCAGATTCTTGTTAGGATTGTGAGTTGAATGGATTTACCTTGATTTTGGATTATTATAGCGGAGGTGATAAAACGAGTTGGGATTAACCGGCTATAAGTAATCTTATCATATAGAATATACCGTTATCCTCGCGGTTGTGGTATAGTAAATACAATATCCCAGATTGTCAAACATTTCAAAATCAGGTCAGTATGGGCCAATCTACAAATACAATTTTTTTTTTTTATTTCAGATACTTGTACGTGAAGTTTTGAATTAGACCTTTTAAGTCTAGACAGACGAGACATCATTATGCCTGATCCTGAGAAGTTTCCATATTAAATTAAGTTCCAGTTTCGAGTACGAGGCGACTATTTCTCTCAGCTCTCGAAGAATATCTAATTTGGATCCTGTTCTCTCATATTGGATTGATTATCGACATACTGCATTTTCACAGCATGTAGATAGTTTTATACAAACATCAGACAATGTATGACCACATTGCACGTATAACAATTGTGTTATCTTTTGTGTGGCATGTGAAATAGTTATGTTCTTTAACATCCTATGCAAACATCAGACAATGTATGACTACACTGGATGATGATGTAACAATTGTGTTATCTTTTTTGTGACATGAATGAAAAGGACATTATAATTCAATGTTGTTATCTTATGTTCATAATGATTACATAATGTGGCTCACCAGTTTGATATCAAAGCCACGTAATGGATATGACACATATTTTTCCACGGAAGCTGCGATACAATTTTGTTGAGTGCACGTAGAGATATTGTGAAGTGCGGTATCTTCGTATCCTATCCTCTATAATAAAGGCTACGTACTTGTGTAGAGGGCGCTATGTATTAAAACAAGTACATAAGCATAACAAATTATTTGAACCATGGAGAAATAAGTTGAAACAGTAGGCAATCATTACAGATAAACCAAGTAGGTAACCTTTTTCTCCATGGTTAATATATATAGGCACAAACTGTAATATTAGTATCAAAAAGGAAACAATTATTTTATCTAATTTTCATATAGGCCTATTAGAAATCTAACAATATGTTTGTTTTTTGTCCTCAGTACTTTCTAAGATTAAGATAAAAAATAATCAATGTAATGCGTCGAACCAAAATGACGTGGACAAAATAATTTAAAGTTAATAATAGTAGCATTGTTATAGATTGGATCAGTATTATAATTTAATAGTGTTATAGAAATGGAAATATTACATGCATGATGTTGTACAATATATGAAGAGCGCCATCTCTTGTCAATACGATGACCATCTTAGTTAAATTCGATAATTTCTGTGCGTTTCCTTTATACCGTTTCAACGCACCGCAATTCACAGGTGGACGCTGTCACCTATGTTTTGCCTTAACTTATTTCGACAAGTGCAAAGTGTAAACGACTATATTCCGCACAATTCTCGGCATATTTTGAATGAATAAGACAACAAATACAGTCATAAACTCATCGCTGTTAAGACAAAGAACACAAGGGATGTGGTAAATATTTTGTGAAGGTTTCGTGCCATGTCTTAACGAAATTACAGTTTCTACTTGAAAAAAGCTGAACTGAAACTGAGTTGTGTTATCGGGACTTTTTCACAAAACAACCCTTTTTTTTCATGTATAACGAACATGGATTATTTATTACAGGCCTACCTAGAGGTATGCAGATAATTGTCTAAAAGAATAAAATAAGATAATTAAAACAGTATATGATGTGTTTTTGGTCTATTGTTTTTAAACTAATTAATGGCATCTCACATTTTAGAGATAAAAACAGTTATAAGCCTATAAATGAAACAAATTTATTCTATATTAATGGATAAATCATAATTGTAACATAATTAAATTGTATAATATATTACTATAACATTTTAAAATTATGTTAAAATAGCTTTTAAGCTATTCTATTTAATGCTGATATTTCGTATACATTTATAATGATTCATTTTTTTATATGTTAACTTGCTTTGAGTATTGGTATGACACGCCACCTTGGAGACAATGGTCATCCTTTGTTACTCTTTGAGACACCCCAATGTTTTGTTTGAAAAGAGTCCCTCCATACACTAGAGAAATAAAATTAGTACTTCCAGGGCCTATATAGTTATACAATATTGACACATGCAGGTCCTAAATTCAAAAATTATCAAAAGTGAAATGACTTTTGATTCGAATTAGTAGATTTTAATCAAGACACCTGCTAATCTACCGGTTGCATGAAGCCCTCAATTTAAACACCAACCTTCCACAAAACATACACTCTGATTGATGAAAAGTAACAGATCAAAAAGTTAATTTTTTCTGCCAAGTCATGTCCGTTGTGAGTACTTTTTTTAATGTGCGTGATCTTTTTTTACCCAGGTGTCCCCTTTTTTCAGGAAACGAAGTTATTTTTGTCAGAAATATCACTTAAGATGGTAGAATTAGATCTTCATTTGCTTTACATCTGTTTCATTTTTCTGTGTTTTTAATCGGTTAAAAACAGTTTTGACGCCAAATGCGTTTGATTTGCCGGTTTACCGGAGATATAATGAAAAATAATGTAAAACATTCTAAAATAGAGACTTTACCGTGTATATATATTTATATATTTTGAAATGGCAACTTAATTCGTTAACCTCCGTTCAAAAGTTAATCCTCACAAATACCGACAAATGAGCATAAACGTAAGTTGGACATCGAGATAGTAATAAAAAAAAGAAGAAGAAAAGATAGGTTGGAATGTGTGGTCTTAATATCAACGAAATGAAAAAATATACCAATTACATAGTACGTAGTTAAGATAGGCTCAGATCATAAAAAGTTAGTTTGTAAACAGGCTTCTCAAGTTAAGCTAAAACAATACATGCTGCAAACGATTTTAGACATCCTGTTTTCAAGTAAATTTGCCTAAAAAGTAGGTGATTTTTATGACAAGCCAGGACGAAATAGTTAAATGTCTGCCTCGGCTAAAAAGGGGTCGATATGCATGAATTGCACGCCAACGATGAGTTCAAGTTCACTAATAAGATTCAAGGAAATGGTAAATTCTGCTAATATCGAGAAGGGTGAGACTAACTAACGCATGTCAACGAACATAATGTAAAGCAGATACAAGTTTACAAGAAACACGAACGTTAGATCGCTTCAGTTTTGTCAATGTGATTATCATTGCATGAATCAGTTATACAATTTTCAACAGTAATTGGTAATTAACATAATTTAAAAATAACTTTAATTTGAGACGTAATTTAATGACATTTATTTCTTAATTTTAACAAATTAAATAGATCAGTTATCAATACATTAAAGATAAAGATAATCTCTACTATAAATACATAAGGATCAATAAACACAATATAACAATAACTTACAAACAGCAAACTGAAAAAAAACTCACCAAAACGACATCAAACAAACAAAAAACACATTATAGATTATTCACATTTATATACCTCGACAGCCCCGTTCAACTTCTTTGTTTCTTTTTGAAAGATTGAAAATAAAATAAGATAATAAAATATTATTTCTTCCTTATTCCATTAATACAAAAAGTTTATAATGTGTAGTTACAGAGTTGTAGTCATGACGTGAACGTTTACCACACCATGGACAAAAACACAAGTTGCAGGCGCTAAAATATGGAACAACCTACCAACTGAAATTAAATATTCCCCAATAATTGCTTCATTCAAAGCTAAGATATCGATCTCATTTTTTTTCACAAAACTAAACATTTTTTCCCTGATTTGTTTGTATTTAAGACAAGACCACATTGCCAAATAGGTTGCTGATTGTGTAGTCCTGTATAAAGATGTTGTTAAATAAATAAATATATACAAGCAATTTTACAATCAACATCAATTGATAATTTTTTGAATTGGAAAATTAACGCGTCTCTAAAGCATATCCGAATAGTTTGCTAATAGTTTGCTAATAGTTTGCTAATTCAAAAGTTTGTTAACCTATTTCAATTTCCTAATTATTTTTTTTCTCCATTTTCTAATTATGTAATAATAAACCTTTCTATCGCTTGTTATTAAATTTGGATAGTTATAGGCCTATATAAGAACAATAAATCCTTCTATGTTCGCAACGTCATCTCTCATTCGAAAGAGCCTCAATGAAAACCAACTTCAACACACCATGGGAAATCGGAGCTTCCTTAACTCAGAATAAAAACCGCACCTCAACGAGCAATCCGTCCTAACTAATATCCTATGCTAGGCACAAATGGCATGTTATAACCAGAGAGACAAGCTCGTACATACAAACTACATGTGTACACATTTGCCCTGATGATTGAATATTATCCACAGTAGGGCCCGTGTCTGCTCGGGCTAAATTGAATACAGATTGATTGCCTAATTGTTGTAGATAACGCTACCAACGTACAAATGTTGTTGGTTTAAGCATGTGTGCTACAGTTTCCCACTTGGCTGTTAATTATTTATCGTTCTATCCATATGGATTCTGTGTAATTAAAACAGAATATAAGTACACATCAGTACACAGTATAGGGCCTACTCTAATCATTTAAAAACAGTTAAAACCTATTTTTCTCTTTTATAAATTAATCTCTAGAAACTTCACAATTCCTCCAAAATTTTAGTGTAGTGACGACAATCTTACAACTCTCATATTCAGAACAAAAAATTACACAAATCTCAATTTTTAAGGCTCCACTAAAATCAATAATAAAATTTAAATAAATCACAAAATCTATATGCAAAGATTGAAATTCACCAAAATTAAGAATTGATGATTTTTCATTTCTTTAAATAGTAATAATTCAACAAGATGACAATTCAAATGAAAATTAAATGAACATTCTCATTTACCTATATTGGAAATTTATTAATATCCACCATATCGTTCAGTAACAAATAATGGAACTTTTCATGTGTAACGAAGTGTTTAATAATATACCTCAGTACCTTTATTTCAATTGAATAAAAAGCATCAAATTCAAAGGCAAATAAAAATCCGTAGCAGCCATAAACAGCTAAAAAAATGTAAATCTAGTTGATTTTATTATGCAAGCTATCGTATTTCTTCAATATTACAAACAAATGATACTTTTAGAGACACATGTGATTTATTTTAAAAGTGTGATTCATAAGTGTTACGCAAAAAGGAAAACTGAATGTTATCGCCCGAGTCGAGCGGAAATTTGTTCCATAAAGTTCCTTTGATAGTTTAGTAACCCCGTGGTATCTAAATAATGAATACTTAATTTAAATAATTATTTAATAAATCAATAATCGGATTTCAAGGTTATCTAAGATTTCATCTAGAATGAATTTACAGAATGTAAAAAAAAAAATGATTTACGAAATATTATGGGACTATATATCTGTTTACCTAAGGCTACTTTTGAATCTAGAACAGCACATTCTGCATGTTTATCAATATGTACCCAGCCAGTGTGTTATCTTAATAATACATTGTAATTCTGTTGAGATTAAGGTATTACACAGGCATTAGTTAATCAGTAGTATCAGAGAATATAGGAAGACCAAGCGATTCAGCTTTAACCATGATTTTCCAACATGTACCAAAGTTTTTTTAAACAAAAATGAGCGGAGCTTACGCCAAACTACAAAATGTATGTATGGTGGGAAATAAATAAAGTAAAAAGTAAAGAAGAGTAAATTGTTGATAATTATTAGTTATTTAATTATTTTGAAAGTTAAATATACAGTCAATTGGCGTACGTACTTTTGACCTATTATTGCGCCTTCTATAGAGAGTTGATGTATGTGTGCAATAAGTAAACATATTTCGCCTCACTGACAAAGTTGTTTTGTATATGGAATGATCGTGGATGTATTAAGGATACAAATAAGAGGAGAATGATTTCACTTCTTGAAGGGTGAATCTTGGGACAATTATTCCGTGAGAAAATCCTGACAACTAAACTTGTGTTCTGAAGTTGTTCAGCTCCCTGGGCACTTTCTGGGGTGGATCCGTTACGACCTGACCTGAGCAGACAACTATACTTTCTTCTCTAAAGTTCGTTAGATAGCATTTATACTTATAACATTTAAATTAGATCACCTTGAACGCTTCTTGTCACTTTCTTTTTTGTCAGACAGTGATTTGTCAGAAGAAGAGACTGCGTGTGTGTCATCCTGCTTCAAGATCTTTCACAGCCTAGGCCTCCTACTACTGTACATAACAGAAGAAATAAAACAGGGGTGTGAAAGAAAACTTTCGAGAGGATGTGAAATGAATCAAGGGCTAGCCCTATGGGACCTAACCCTGTATCAATCGACTTTATCATAACAAATTTGCTCCTATCTCTATAAAGGCGCCTGGTCCAGATGTCACTAAAAAATTTGCATTCATTTTCATCAAACTGGAAAAACTAATAGATGTGTTTGTGTTGCATATTGTCTATCTATTCGCCATATTTTGATAATGTTTCTAAGCAAAAATCAATTATACTGCTAAATTTATCTTTGAGAATACGCGCTTACCTGTATTAGACCTACGGTATAATGCCATTAAGAACACATATAGGCCTATAGATATGTAAATATAGGCCCATGATCAGAAATGTGACGTTTCATGCAGTTATTCAGGAATATCTTAACTGTTACAGTTGACGACATACTGTGAAAAGGAAATTATCAGATGTCAATAACTTTAAAACCTATATACTTAATTAAATAGTTCATATTAAACCATAACTATTATTGAATTTGACAATTGATTTATTAATTGAGCAATAGAGTATTAGTAGAATAATTTGATGGGTTTAATTGTTTCGATAATGACATTTGGTAATCATGTGCTGATTATACACTTTTTGCCGAGTCATGATTTTCAACATTTTTATTATCTGATAGTGCAGGAATGTTGTGAACCAGCGAAGGGCATTCTACTTGTTGGTAAACAGAGACATTAATGCTAACTAAACACAATCAGCAGATACCCGAGAGTAACACGGTAGACGGTAGTACAAAACAAAGATAGGAAAAGATGAACACTATTTACCGTACTGAAAAGCAACTGAACTACACGATTACGTCGTAAAGTTGGTAAATATAAGAACAACGTAAGTGTGTAAACTTTATAAAATAAAGTAAGCCTCATTTTTAATAAAACTCGCATTAAAATAAAGAACAAATAAAAACAAAATATGTATAAACTTCTTAAAAACAACATATACAAATAAGCCTCATTAAAAACATTTGTAAAGTATTTTAGTGTATCTTTATATAAAGTATCTGTAAGTGTCTAAATAATTTTTTTTAAACATACACAATTCAAACGAACCCTTTAAAAAAACTTTTAAAACGCTGAGCATTAGAAAGTACAGTATAGAACAAAATAAGTGTCTTAAACAAAACACAAACACGAATGAGTCTACATTTCAAAAAAAGTCTTTAATCTTTTATCTGAATGGAGTCTGTACGAAGGAGGCTAAGCTAACTTCCCATACTCAAGTGCCAATCTAGTGTGATATGAATTTGCACTTGTTGGAGGCTAATGCCCCAAATACGATTAAATCAAATTTGTCTGTGAAATGTTTAACAACATCTACAAAGTAGAATGATGTTGATTTGCGTGTCATTTTGAAATGCTGATCATGCAATGTGGTTTAATAAGAACTAGCGTGAAATTGACGCGGTCTCGGATACCTCCCTTTGGCGCGCTTCCTCGGAACCACTTCCACGCGCGAAAATAGATTACGTCATCACGTCTTTCGAATATCAAAACATCATTTTTTTTATCTTTCGAGTCACTTGGGTTTAATTCATACAATGTTTAATTCAATTAAACAATTAATCTTATTAATAATCACATAATCATGTAGCTGTGAACACAACTTTAAAAGATTATTGACTAAAATTGAAATCTAAGAATTTGAGCGTCAAGTAATGTAATTTCCGTTCAATTGGTATGTTGTAATTTTTAACGTGTCAAGGTAATGTGACGTAGTTTAAAGAAGTTCAAAGCGACTCACTAACAAAATGAAATTAGTTTATATATGAGTCAGTAGTCGTTCAACAGACTTCTCGGGTCAGTGTATTCTCAACTGTTTGCATGACTTGGCAAAATTAAAGTGAGATAGTGAAAAGGACAACATGTGGCGCGTTTCACGCAAACGTATTACGAACAGAGCCTTATGAGTGCAGCAGCGGACAGGCTTCCTGTATGTAAAATATCGACCCAAAAACCTACATACATCAAGCATGCCACCTGAATGCAATAACATGCTAACAACGATAGTTTAACAACGTAACATTATCATTTTATTATCACTCCTCACCAATGTAAAAAAATGCAAACCTGTTTCTAATTGAACGTGTATACCAGCGATGTTTAAAGAATTCGAATGCCTGTGTTTTATCATAATCAATTAATATAGACTTAACCATGTATATTTCTTTATTACATGATTCCACAACCAGACTCTTCCCTGCCACAACTATCAAAATAACGAATTAAAATTATCATTATTGGGTAATTGAATATATTTTTTTCCCCAGAGATTGAATTTCTTAAGTCTACCAATTATTTATTTATTTCTGAATATCAAGGTGATAGTTTCGATAATAACCTCATCAGTTTTTGTGATCTTGTTTCTAATTTTAACTTACATCCACAACAGGTAATGTAGCCTAAACTACTATGTAATCCTTTTGTCGGTGTAGTAGGTCTACCGTATTTGTAATTAATTTGGCGGGGGATAGTTTATTACCATTAGTTAGGGTCTAATGTAAAGCACCTAGAGGGGTCAGTGATCCATTAGGCGCTATATAAATATTGTTTATTATTATTATTATTACTATTAGTTATGGAAATAGAAAGCAGTATATATTTCAAAAAGCATTGAAATTGTACAATTGTATATGATATCATTAATAATATTGGTAGGACTTTCCGATAAGTTTTTGACATTTTGGTTATTAATAAATCATAAAAACAACAAATCAAGCAGGGTAAAACTTATTAGATTTTTCTTCAAAACTTGTAAACATTTAATTTCTTCTTCCTTTAGTAATTATTTTAAAACGTTACGGTAGGCTATTTTTTAAATTACATATGTAACATTTATTGTTTTTGGGAGACAGTATCGGTAACAGTATATAATATAATAATACCACATTTATATAGCGCCCTTTTCATGAGTAATCATGCTCAAAGGCGCTTTACAAGCATTATTACCCCAGTATTTTTTTTGGGATCAAACACGTATGGAAACATACTCCCATAATGCAGCCGGTAACCAGCGCAAAGTTGTGTGTAGATCTAACTGGGTACCCATTTATACACCTGGGTGGAGAGAGGCAACGTAAGTAAAGTATCTTGCCTACGGATACAAGCAATGCGGCGAGAGTTGGATTCGAACCTAGGTCTGACGATCGGTAGTCCAACGTCCAACACACTGCGCCACACGCCCTTACAGTATAGGTGCTATATAGATTATTAAATATATTTACATATTGTTAAATTTTAAAATTGGTACTTTTTCAAAATTATAAACATGCTGTTTCTCTTTCAGGAGTACTTTTAAAATATAACCACTAAATTGCTATACTATACTAACTGAATAAAGAAACGAATAAATTAAAAAGAAGAATTTGTGTTATTATGTTCGTGAATATCGTCATTCACCTAGTGTTAAGCGCTGTCTACACTATCAAACTTTATGTGACAACAAAATGTGATGTGCCCATATATGGACACGATGATGTCATGTCATTACCATATTTGGACATATCACTACCATATTTGGACACATCACACTTTTTAAAGTAGTTTGATAGTGTAGACAGAGCTTTACAAAACACATCTTCATCACGGAATATTCTAATTTCCTCAGACTCAACAAATATTCCGCTCTGGCTCTCAGTGGACCGTTCAGTTGATGTGCATTCAAGTGTTGCCACCACCATTAGGTTTTGAAGAACTTTATAAGACCATAAAATGGCCGAAAACGATTTAACAATCACTGCCACCCACTCACCCACACTTTAAAATATCGACACGCATGCAGTGGATTATTACAGATCATACAATATATTTCTGATTTTACTATTGTTATCTTAATTACAATTTGTAAAGCATCTTTTTCTTGGTCAAACTGTAAATATAAATATAAGTTTCATTTCTGATATTAAAACTACCGTAAATTATTAGCCTACTTTTTTTATACAATAATTATATAGGCCTATAGGCCTATAATTATATGCGTTTGCCTTTAAAAACAATTTTTCAATTTTAGATTAAGTAATAGATCTATTATAAATTAGAAACTAAACAATTTTTTTTTTATGAAGAGAAAGAATATTTTAATTCATAAATTTAACAACTTTAAGTACAAAGATTTGACATCGTCAGGCCTAGGCCTACATTATGAATCATGCCTTAACAGTACAAGATGACCACTGTAATTATGAGTTGACGGACAAAGCCAACCTAGCCTTAGTCTAACAACATCCTTACAACATTATTAGGCCTACATTTCAATCCTAAAATGTACATGTTTTGACACGGCGTTTCCACTCTTCTTATCACATGCCCTTTGAAAGCCCATACTTAACTGTTGAAAATGGCTTCTAGACGTGTACAGTAATGACAACTCCCTGCTAGTTATTCGGTGATAAAAGAAGAGGAACACAGTCATACATATGCTAGATTAGCTTGTTTAATTACTTATTGAAAGATATAACTACTAATGTAAGATTTAATTAGGTGGAATCTGTGGGTAATTCAGTAGCATTTAATTATTCGTTTAAAAGGGTGGAGTCAGTATTTAAATGGAAAAATTGGTTAAATTATAATTGCAAACAAGCTTTAAAATGTGTGTAATGCACTAATATGAATACTGTTTTTTTTATGTGATTACATATTCAATACTAATTATTAAATAGTCTTATTGTCTTTGTTTTATGATCTATTTAAAAAATAATAATTTATCGATATCGTTTTCTTATACTTGTTTTAAAGCAATGCATTATTATACATTTTAACATTAAATACGTGTACGTTTAAACGCTGATGGCTAATACCATGGAGTAAAGAGTAATGACTTTACTCATGGCTATACTAATAATATCAAGTTTATAACGGTTGTATATTGGTATTCACTGGCACAGACATGACGATAATGATATAATTGTTGATTAAAATTTAACAACATATGAGCACATTCTAAGAATTTGGTAATTAATTGTCTATTTTAATTAATAGCAATACCACATTAAAATACGTGGGTTGGGGTATTAATAATATAAATCAGTATCGTAGTAATAATATAATAATAATCGTCACTGAATGTACAGTACTGTATGCCCTAGCATATGTGTAATAAATTTGAATAGGAATGTTATAAACAAAACAATCTACATATATAATACATTATCGCCGTAGAAATTGTATTTTTTATTATAGCACAGGCATCTTTCAATAATATAATTATATGCCGGTAGTTTTTTTAGAGTTTTCTTCCTTGAATTAGGAGGCCTAAATGTATATGTATAGGAACATATATCTGAAAGCATTAGAGAAACTCAAAAAGTATATAATATATTTATTATAATAATAATTCAATCAGTTTATATATTATTGTGTTATTTAAAAAAAAATCAATGATATTTTTTTAGCCAATGTCGCCTTATAATGTCGGGATTTAAGTCTTCAAGTAATAAATGTACACTGGTAGTTTGGCTTTAATTCTAATGTACAACATAATAAATATGGGTTGTAAAATGTGTTTCGCTCAGGTAATAATCAACAATTTAATTATAAATTTGTTTAAAACCCCTTTAAAAGGTTCTTTTTTAAACAAAGTTGTTGAACCGTAAATATTTAGATCAACCACAATATTTGCTTTACATAAACTATTCCAGTTTTGTAAAATTTAAACCAATGTTATTATAACAATAATATTATAAATAAAATTACAACAAAACATATTTATGGGTAACTTAGTCATAATATTGTTGGGTTCTACGTTAAATATATAATTTTAACAACTTAAAAATAAAACTTTAAATGTTATTACAATGTTAGATTAAAAACATGTATTATATAATAATTTTAACAGTATATTTAAAAAACGTAAGACCATTACAAGTTTATTATTTCTTTATCAATGTTGAATTTAAAAATTGAGTTATAATGCTTTTTAAGAAAACACTTTAGGCCTATTATATGAAAATGTGTGTAATACAATTGTAACATAACATGACTAAAAGATATATGCAATGCATGTAAAAAGGATCGCATCTTATTTTCTCTTAAGTGTAATAATTGATAACAAAACACCAAAATAACAAATATTCCGAACTATTTCTGAACCTTTTAGGATTTCACTACATACCTTAAGCACTTACATTATAAGAATTCCTAATTAATCATAAAAGATTACAAAAAACTTGCAAACTTAATTTGTCTCCCTTTAATCTGTCTGCCTGCTAACACATATATTTACAATATATGTATTATTTGTGGAAAACTAATAAACAAACAAACAAAACAAAATCAATTTGTGTCTTTTATGGTTGGTATATTAATTGTATTAAATTTTTTTCTAAACTATAGTTCGTTATAAACTTTCATTAACAAGATTCCAAACTTATTTAATTTTCACATAGGCCTAATAAGTCTATATTTACTAGGCTTATATGCCAACAAACTGACATAAGTTACTTAAGAAACTGTTAATCTAAGTATTTGTTTCAAAGAAGATTCCTATTGTGCTATATTGTTTTTACTAATAATGATATTCCACAATGTATTGTAAGCCTAATAATATTGACAAGAATTTAAATTAAATTATTCAACAAAAACATAAGTTACTTAGAAACTGTTAATGTAAGTATTTGTTACAAGGAAGATTCCTATTGTGCTATATTATTTGTTTTATATTAATATTGATATTCCACAGTGTCCTAATTGTATTGACAAGAATTGAATTTAAATTCAACTATTCAACAAAAACATAAGTTACTTAGAAACTATATTTGATTCAAGGAAGATTCCTGTGCTATATTATTTTTTTATAATGATATTCCACAATGTATTGTGTTAATTATATTGACAAGATTTGAATTTAAATTCTAATTTAACAGAAAGATTGAACATTTTTACAATGCTCCACCCTTCGTGGATGGTTTACTACAGTTCGTTGATTTGATTAGGAACATCAAATCACCGACATAATATGATAATTAATAACTGTAATTATACTCAGCAAAGATTGCATGAGAGTCAGTATATTTGAAGTTATATTTTAGACGCTATCCATACGCAAGTACAATACGGTACCGTTTAAAAAAAACAAACGCTTTTAACCCTCATTTTATGAAATGCATTATGGTATTAGAAACAAATATTCAAACGCTAATTAACATAATATAAATAATAGCATTATCATGCAATTACTAGTATATTTAATATTAAAGCCGTAAAAAACAATTATTATTTTATCCTTGTATAATATTGTGTATATGCAACTACCGTACTTTGGGGAAAAGGTTTCGTATAGAAAATAATATTTACAGTTCTTTTCATACCGTATATCATTTAGCCTATCAATATTGTCCTAAAGAAAACGGTTCTAATTATAAAGATTATATCAGTAAACTTGAAAACATAAATTGATATTTTTTTGTGTAGAATTCATACTTTTAAAAGAAAATTATTATAAAAGTAATAACATTTGTTTCTGTATTCAACATTTTTAACAACAATGTCGAACAAATGAAATCGTTTCTCTATATTTTTTAAAGTTTAAAACAGAAAAAAAACCTGGCTAAATCTAATTTTGAACCGTTTTAATATTTTACCAAACAAACAAATAAATTATGTCTTCCTACGTGATTTCGGCAAAAGTGGCTCTACTGTATGTTGAAACAAGTTGTTAGTATTATAGCGCTCTCTATAATGCGTAAACTTTTCCAAACAAATTGAAACAAAAACGCAGTTACTTCAAGTCAGCTTCTAAAAATCCCAAAAAGGCGAATTGACCAGAACAGCAATGTTGGGTTGCCTTACCTTTTTAAAATGCTTGTGACTATTATGGGTACTATATCCAACACTGTACAAAGGTACACGACGAAGTTCACAAAATCTAACCGCTGCCATTCTTTCACACAGTCCCCAATAACTCATCCTAGACAAATGGCATAATTTTTGCCAACTTTCAAAACTTAACTCGACGCATTTCACTAAGCTCCCTATGAATTCGTTTCACTAGCTTCCTGCCTCGACAGCTTTGATTGGCTGTAACTTGACTGAGTTTGGTTACTCTGTCATTTAAGGGCAAATCGCGCCTTTCCTTCTAAACGGGGATGACAAGCGCCATCAGGTCACGGTTATTTTGACTCCTATTTTAACTAAAGCGAGAAATCAAGTCATCATCGCGAAAGAAATGTTGAGTTTAGTTTTTTTTTAAAACCTCGATGGACAAATGTACAGAACGTCATCGATGACACAACTGTCCGGATAAATCTTTTTTTACCTAAATTTTCCTTCCGAAAAGTGGACGAAGTGTTACAAAAAAATGATCATTCATAATTTTGTTGACCATTCAAATTTGGTTGTGTTTACTCATTCATCCTTGGTTCTAAACTATCCCTCTAAAGCTCTGTCTACACTATCAAACTTTATGTGATAAATGTGATGTGCCCATATATAGATATGATGATGTCATATCACTACCATATTTGGGCATATCACTACCATATTTGGGCACATCACACTTTTTTTGTCAAACTAGTTTGATAGTGTAGAAAGAGCTTAAAGTATAATGGTACTAAACTATTTCAAAAGCTCCTTCTTCTTTATTAATAAAAGTTGTACGCCAATACCAAACAAAGGTAAGCATTACTTAGGCTAATATAATTCGTTTTCATCAAACATTATAAAAAATATTATCGGTTTAGTTCATACGCGCTAATAATAACATTAATCATAGGTAGATCCAAGAAAAGGTAGAGTGGCCCGGGCACCTTTGAATTTTTAAAATTACAATGCAATAGAGCAGACTGGGTTAAGTTTACCACTTCAATTCATTATTTTTAGGCCTCTTCTATTTAAAAAATCCTGGATCCGCCTATTGTCTTTAGCGTCGTCATTTCGAGTTGTTGATTATAGCAACTGACTTAAGTATGCCTTTTATAGATGCGTTACTTCATTAGGGAGTTCTCCAATCGTAGTATTCATCCACATTCATATTTACAAAATCACGCACTCACGAATCATTCATCGCATTCAGTTTTAACCTTGAAACATCAATTTGAATTTTCTTTTCAGCATCCCTAATTTTTAAAGAAACATAAATTTTGTTTTCAAGAATTTCATTACTGTGAATGTATTGCACTTTTTTAAAGGCATTTTTCCAAATCTGGTGAGTTGTTCCCAATTGAGCCCGAGGTCTGTGTCCATTACGTGTTACGAATCATCCATTTGCCATTATGGTGTGATATTAGTGTTTAGCCTAGAACAGCTCTCTGTTGAGGCCTACCAATGAGATGACATAACAGCAATTTATTTTATACGATATTTAGTTTACATGAAGATCAATAATTTAAATTACCAATGAATTGCGGGAGGAGTGGCGTACCCCCCACAAACATACAAACTTAGTGGAGTCTGGCCCAAACGCTATGGAAATGGAGATAGGCACCACGGCCGTTAGCATTAGCTTAGGTTTCGACTTTACCTGTTACCAATGAATTGTATAAGAGGCATTTACCGGTAAACATTCTATACTTTATTTAACATTCTGTATAGTTTATTTCCTTTAAATGATGAATCTTGCAAAGGTAAATGAATGTACTATTTAATCAATGTAAACATGTTTGTTAAATGCATATCATGCATTGTTATTAGTAAATTAGCACTGGCTAGAAAAGCTCGGAGTGTGTAGCCATGTACGAAAACCAAAAAGGTCTATTATGGAATTAAATTTAAATATGTTATTTGATTTTATTCTTTAGATGAATATCAGAGATAGTATCCTTATACAATGAACAAAGGAGCTCAACGAATTAATCCTAATAAAATATATAAATATAAAAAAGAAGCTACCGGATAAAAAGGACACATGTTACAGAGCTCATAAATTACCGAATAAATGAATAATATTCTTGATATCAAATAAACAATTGAATTTCAATTTCTAATATGGTTTTCATTATTCTAATGCTTAGGCTATAATAAGATACGTTGTCTAGACTAAACACCTGTGAGGGTCACCAAATAAGGTTAATTCTCTATTGTCTTCTGAAATGTTTTAAACAACGGGAGAAGAAGCGTCATTGTTTTGTCTTATCGTGCGTCTAAGTGATAAATAAAAAAGTTATAAGTAGGCCTAGGTCTATACTTAGGCTACCACGGCGGCAAAATAAAGCGCACACGTTTAAATAGGCACGGAAGTAGTACGGCTAATATCACAGGACTATAGCAACGGATTTTAAATAAATTGCCAATAAATATGTACAATTTCACTCTTATTTCAGTTCAGATAAACGTTAACTGAACCAGTTAACGAGTGGAATTTCACTCTTCCCTGACTGAACTAAGTTCATGTGTACAATTCTTATAATTATTTTGTACATTTCAAATTATTTAAAATACCATTAATGTTACTATTACCCATTTTGAAATAAATGTTATGATTTGTAACAGAAAAGAGAAAAAAAAAGATCATTAAGCGAAATTTGTAATACTTAAATCCTATGATATTAGCGGTTTGATACAGAAAGCTAAACACAACTTTGCTCGTAATCTTAGGCTAGCTTCAAGGGAAGCATGTAGAATCACTGCACGGCGTTCGGTGACAGGACGAGTAAACAAAGTCGGCATTTGACGGTTTCAAAACTCCCTAGCATACAAACAGGTGTTAATTCAATGATAATTTGTACTGTTTATGAAATATATTCCTTCCTTTCGACATTTTAACTTTCGTATCGCTAGATTATTAATAAAGGTCTGGAAAGTGAAATATTAATATTGTTGCGCTAAACACGACACGTGTAATGTATAGACAATTACGATATTAATAATAATTATATACTTTACTATGAAAATAATAATAACATACATGAAATATAACAATAATAATAGTAATATTAATATTGATAATAAACACACACAATGTTTATAGTGTGTGTACATAATCGGTTGTTTGTAGCAGAAATGCTCATGCATTTGCCTTTAAACCTAGAATGAATTGAACCTATATCACCTACAATATGTATTTATACATTTAATACTGTTTCATTATGATTCTTTAATGCTGTCATAACAAACCCTCAATATTTTATCTAGTCAAACAATATCAATGGTCATTCTAAAAAGGTAACACATCTCTCGCCCTATTGAGCTATTTGAATGATGTACATTTACATATTCTAATAAAACAAACATAGCTTTAATAAATTACATTAATTTCTTTAGTATAGAAATATACCGTTAGTACCAAAGAAAAATATATTATCATAATACATGATTATTTTAGTATAATTCATCAATATATCATGTATGTGTACAAACATCCTATAACATGAAAAATTAAATAATCTTTAGAATGAAATAAATAAAATGAATGAAATAGGAATTAATACGGTACTGATAATTTAATAAGTAAGATATCAATCAATATATTTGTCCAATAAATAAACAATCTAATGTTATTAAATCTTGTTTGCCCGTTAACTATAATGCGACTTAACTTCTTAAGTCTCTAAGTTAAGTACGGTAGCTAGATGCCCGGAAGCGCAGCAACGATGACTATGTTGGGTCTTAATCATCATCTTTAATCATGATTTAATTATAAATTATACATTCTTAAAACGAAAATTAAGATTTTAGATCAAATCTAAAAATTACCTTACATAGAAAAGTACTATCAGTCGTGTGCTGCGCCATACTCAACCACCGAAACCATCGTAATAAAAAGTTTACCCATGAAAAGAGGGCGTTCTATCCGATGGTTCCGGATTCATAAAATTACAATTATAATAATGGACATAATAAATGTCACATAATATCTATATGTTAATAATGCCAAGGTTTAACAAACGTCGCTTTCTTTGATTTTTCACAAGCTAATAAACACTAACAAGTGTTTGTAATTTTACGAGTTGATGACTAAATTTGATCTTGAATAATTAGCAATAATATAACAAAAATAAGATTCAAGCTTGAAATTAGGTTCCATATTTATTAGATCAACCCAAGTCATTATTTTTAAGCAATCGGTTTTATTTTTATGGACCAACTG
This sequence comes from Antedon bifida, assembly GCF_963402885.1. Classification (NCBI taxonomy): domain Eukaryota; kingdom Metazoa; phylum Echinodermata; class Crinoidea; order Comatulida; family Antedonidae; genus Antedon; species Antedon bifida. The sequence goes on along the minus strand of NC_136226.1, from coordinate 7,770,767 downwards.
TCTTTTGATAATAAAATAAAAACCATGACTTGGAGAAAGTTGTTTATGGTGATAATAATTTACTACACCCAGTTCGCACTTTCTCTGGTGCGGGCTTCCTTTACTCTTAAGCCTAAATCATGTCTGAAGAACACGTTCTAACTTATAGCAATGCTACACGGAAATAATGATCTTTCACCGCGTGACGGCGGAACATTGTAAGTCGTAATCCAAACTTACCCTGTGCCAATAGGCTATTTATCTTTGGGTGTTATTGCGTGCGATTTTAACCAAAATAAAAACCCATTGTTACGTTGAAAGATTGATTTTTTATTGAACATGATTTGAGGAGGTGATGTGTTGATGATTCAAATATTTAATTATCATTTCAGGATGATTAAAACTTGATGAATAAGCATTTTTAAAGCAATTTCTGGCGCCAACTATCAGTCAATGAAACAATCGGAAATAAAAAGTTGTGAAAATTCACACTCTTTTGACAAAAATGATAATTAATCATTAGCAAGAATATGTTTCAGCGTTTTTTTAATAACATTATTATTGTTTTATTCGGGTTGTTTGAAACATTATGCCCATAAGATCACACATTCTGTGTCGATAAATAGCAATATATCTACAATTTCGATATAAGTATCAAATACAAGATTTATTTTAAAAGTAATAATAGTGTATAAAGTATACTAATAATTCATAATAAGTTAGAGTCGTGACTAAATATATAATGTAAAAAATCAATTAATTATGTAACTGATCTAAATATAACAATATTTATTAATAAATCAATAAAAGGAGAGATATATCGTATTAGATAAAATAATTGGAATTATACTGTATTTTCGGTGTTTTTATCGATACCAAACAGACCTTAAAAAATCATACAAGTTGATAGCTAAAACACGGAAGGCTTTAGTGTTGGTTTGTTGTTCTTGTTGTCGAGCAAAATCAATTAATTATGTGCTATATCCTAAATATAACAATATTTATTAATAAATCAATAAAAGAACAAATATTCGTATTGAATAAAATAATTGGAATTATACTTTATTGTCAGTGTTTTTATCGATACCACAAACTTTATATGTTTTTCCTAAGCCCTTAAAAAACACCAAACAAATTGATAGCTAAGACACGGAAGGCTTTAGTGATGTTTTAAGCTATCAACTCAGTGGCTCCTCGATCAAGAGACAGGATTACTGTATAGATGACTAATTTTCAGCTGTAAGAATCTTCACATTGTCGATAACTTTTAGTAGGCCTTTAACATCAACTTCATTAGTTGTACAATTTGTGTTTTGTTAACTCATCGTCGCCATTGTAATGGTTCTCAGTTTAAGAGCAAAATGTGATCAGTTATGGCCTTCATAATCATCATTTCTATTTCATCAATGTTGTCAAAGGCTGATTCACACTCGAATTCTGTCTAAAGTCTACACTATCAAACTAGTTTGACAAAAAAGTGTGGGATGCCCTAATATGGTAGTGATATGACATCTTTAGGATAGTTCACACTTTATACATTTACGAAATGCAGACTTAAAGGTGGATTCAAACGATGAACAAATCATGTTCGGTTCGAAATTCTGTCGAAAATATTATATTATAGGCCGACAGATTTATTTTAGCTCCCCAATTCTAGAAATGTGACGTTTAAATATTTAAATGTTTACGTTGTCAATGTAAAACAAATCTGTTTATGATGTTTTCGTTGTTTCTTTATAACGTATTAGAAGATGTTTATGTTTATCTTCTTAAATAAGTACAGCTAAACTAAACAAGGCCATATAGATAGCTGCAGTCGCGTGCTTAAGTTAGTGTTTACCGACCGACCGACAAACCGACCAACCGACCGACCAACCGACCGACATAGTGAGCTGTGTTAAATTTGTTTCATATAAAATGTGCTATGAAAATTGTTTTGTAAAGACATAAGGAAATGTTTATGTTTGTTTTTTGTTAATAATAAAAAAAAATACTAAGTACAACACTGCATGTTCTGCTTAACAATTTTAGTAAATTATTATGTAATCATAGTAAAGTTAATTGTCATGTACCTTTAGCTGTGACAGTATAACGTAAAAGCTACAGAAAGTATTCCGACCTACAACATCACCGTTAGTCGTATACAACCGACCTACAATTCAGACCTATAATGTATGATTCATTTACAGTACTATTGTCAATACATCTTGTTCAATTAAAAAAACACATTGATTTCCATTTGTTAATGACAAGTTAAGGAATATTCCGGAACTGGTTATTATACGCCTAATCGAACATTGAAATTCATGTCATTGGGAAATCTCAGGTATGGGGATGGAGTCTATCTGTCACGTGTCACCGTAATGAGACACGACGATTAAAACCTGTGTAACACTTAAGCATTTTATTCGATTTTAATGTGATGTACTTAGGTTGTTGGTTAAATATAAATCAACAGCATCTTGCGTACTTACAATCCAATCATATGGATGTTAAGTTTCTATCATCGTAGGCACCTGCGATAAGGGGTATTTCCTTCATATTCAGCGCCCTACATCCTCACTGACATTAACACGATCGGCGGCTTTGATTGAGGGTGGTGCGATATAGGCCAAAAACCCGGTCCAACGCCCCTGTTTCGTCTCCACATGGCATGCATTTTAATGGGCTAGGATAGATCAAAAGTCCTGATACTTGAGTCAGTTACATAAGCAAGGAATATAATTTGGAACATGCTTGTTGTTTATGTTATTTTAATGAAGTTGCATTAAATCAGTTAATTTATTTGTACATCTTGTTCGTCTGGAAAATGTTTAAAATTGCGGTTGCTGAATAGCAGGATTTTAAGTTTCAGATAACCTACATTTCATCGTTTATCTTGTCTTATTTACACACACAAATCTTTTTTTCACTGATTCAGAATGATGCGATGGTTCTGGGATAAGATTCCATACTAAATACAATAAATGTACACTAACAGTAACAAAAAATGTTTTTTCAATTTTCTTTGATTAAAAGGTTAAATAAGTAATAATTATTAAAATTTAGCCCCTTATAAAATGATGCGATAGTTCTGGGATTATTCTAAAAGATGATACCGTACTAAATACAATAAATTCAGCACACTAGCAGCGTGACGTAACAGTAAAAAAAAAACTGTTCTTTGTTTGTCCATAAACTATATTATTTCGAATAGAACTTGAACATTTAATTTTTTTTTAATTTTCTTTGATTAAAAGGTTAAATAAGTAATAATTAGTAAGATTTAGACCCTTAAATGATGCGATGATTCTGGGATTATCCTAAAAGATGATACCGTACGAAATACAATAATTGCAGCACACTAACAGCGCGACGTAACAGTAAAAAAAATGTTCTTTATTTGTAATAAACTTTAGTATTTCGAATATATTATTATTTATTATTTTCAATTTTCTTTGATTAAAAGGTTAAATAAGTAATAATTAGTAAGATTTAGACCCACAGTTATAAATTGTATAAAAACGAGATGAGCCCTCACTGAAGAACTATTCCAAAGCATCAATATCTAAATTAATTCAAATTAGGCCTACCCTACTTGACATGAGGACCACTACTCACCCCTCTGTAATAGTGGCATAGGTATAACCACTTTTCCTATCTTTGAACTCGATGGTCCGGTCTTACCGATAATAGGTATTCACTTACCCTTATTTATTGAAGTTTATATAGCCAATTATGTATGTATTGAACTCTTCGTGGTTGGCACTGTGTGTGTGTACGAGAAATGAAAATGGGGTATTCTATGCTACAATTTACACAGGCCGAACCGAATAATGAACTGACCGAATATGAAATAGTATATGTAAAGTCATTCTAGGATTAGGAATGTTTCCTTTGCCCTGTAACTAAAGTTTAAAACTTCACGTTTATTGATTATTTAAGTCCTGGATTCATCCTCCTATACCAAAACAAACGTAGGCCTATCCATCGTAGGCCTATTTATATCTATAAGTGACAATAAAGAGACTAGTAGAAGTATTGTTAATTAAAACCAATTCCATCTGAGATAGACTTAAGTTTTATCACAAACATGATTATAACGTCTTGGCATCAATCAAAATTATGTTCTACGATCTCTTTGCTCACAAAAAAAAAACTCTTCTGTTAAATTATGAAGAAAGAAATTGCTTTGGAAATGTTGTGGTATCGAACTATAATATCTGAGGTCTTTGATAATACACGATAATTGACTTTATCAAAAAATATTTTAGTTCACATGGTTACTGGTCGTAAGCTTAAGCCCCATCAATTTACGCCTGGCAGACCGACGGGAAACCTCGCGTCACACCGCCTCATCGCGTGCAAACTTATGTGTCTGGCAAGAAACTGGGGCACGTAATATTAATACAGGTATACAGGTTAATTTTCATAGTTGAGCAGGTGTATTTTAGCAATTTAGAGTTCCTTCGGGGCCTAATATTTTGGAAAGCTTGCCGATCCACTGGGATGCCTGCCCTCATTCGTTTCTCCCTTAGCGATTTGTGTCTGAAATCGATGATGGCCATAAATGTATTTTATTGGCCTAAGCGTATAGATTAGGAAAATACTGTTTGAGATGAGTGTGTGGGTGCGTAATTTATTCCAATTTGTAGCTGGGCCTATAAGTATAAATGTGGTGTAATGAGTATGAAAAAAGGTATTATAGGCCTACCTATATATTTAGTCAGATCGATTGTTAGGTTTAGTCAATCACAATACATAGTTACATACGGTTTAAGTTTGGTTCTCACTTGCGTACGCGCAATGGATTTGTTGACCTCATAATGCTTGGTTCCCACTAGAGACGCAACGTAAGTGAGTTGACCAATCACAAGCGATGGATTATTCGGACGGTCGCTTGTCATTGGTCAACACATTTGTATTGCGTTTACGTTCTTGCGTTAACGTCCTTTAAAAGCTTGAACGTTAAATGTTTTATCTAGGTCGATTGTGCATCTGTAATTTTACTGTCATCAAATTAGCTTATGTTACTGTCTGGTTGCTTCAAAACAAGATAAAAAGAAAATGCAGTACATGCAGACAACTTGTATCTGTGTTATTAATGACTGGCTGAATAAACATTGAATATGGTATCTGTATTATACTAACCGAGGTAACTTCGTTCAAATATACTTGTCAATTGTAATTAACATGTGTTATCTTATTAAAATATATAGGCTAATAAGTTAAAATCGTGAGATGTTAAACGCTGATACTTTGTGCGGTTAGCCCAACTGATCGCTAGCGACGTCTTCCCGTCAACCAGTATACGCCGGTAATCAACGCTTCGATGCAAATTAGTAATTTCTATGTAAACATCTGTAAGAGTCAAAACCATTAATATAATCTTATAAACGCCTTTAAGTAGGCCAATAAAAATAACCAAAACAAATTGATACACAAATCTGAGAAAGGCTAATTCCCGTGTCCTTACCGCAGCTTCCCCTTCTCCAGTACGCGCGTAGACTTTACACTCCGTCAGTCAATTTGGCAACAAATTGGTTTTGTTAGAAAATGTATATTTTTATTAGAACATTGATTCTACAAGCCTGGCATTAATGTATGAATAGATTTACAAACATCGGGTTTTGATTATAATCAATTTCATTCAAACGTGTGATAGTGTATGACACACGTTCGAAGAAACCCAGCGTGACTTAGCGCTTTCGTTGTCGAGATATAGGCACAGAGCCGAGTGCACAGGAGTAACCTCTCTGGGCCTAGGCCTACTACCTTTGTGGCCACTTTATTTGCTTTGGGTTTGGCTCTGTAGGCCTATAATGATTTTCATCTATATCATTTCCATATCCAAGACGTTTTTTTTATTATATAATTTAAAACAGCTTACGATGATAGTGATCAAACTATTAATCTAATTTGAAACTGTAGTATGTAGTCCACACGCTAAGCTCAAATGTTCAATAATTATATTTAACTAGATGCCTATTAAATTATCTGATTGAAATGTATTAACAGAATTCATGTGATACCCTACAACAACACGCAAACGTGCAACAGAAACCGAACCGAATAATTGAGCTCAACCACGTGGGCTTAAGATCTCCATAAAGTGATGGAAGTTTTTCAGCAATACTTATACATTTTAATGTAGTGGTATATCAACGAATATTCTTTTTACACTTAATTCGCTTCGTTGATGTACGTTTCCCCTTTTCTTTACAGCTACTTCAATTTATGTTTCCATTCGATTACCAGTATTGAAATGCGATAAGCATAAATAATTTCCGATAATGTAATGTATCATATTTTTGTTGATGAAAGATTCAAAATACAAATTGCGTAAGATTGATTGATTTCGAGTTTGAAATGAATATTGGTTAATGTGGATGTAATACACAACTTGAAATACGTCCAAATGATTTTTGTTTTATTTGAAGATATTAAAGACATATTTATCATTGAACACCAAGATGATTATTGAGTTCCCGTCTTTAAAAATTGGGTACCCTGGGGAAAGCTCCCTGAGAGTGTATAGGAAGTAACCTGCCACGGTGATCTGTCATTTTCCTTACTGAGTACTTTTATCAGTTTTTTTTAACACGAGTGTTTTCCTCTGAAGAGACACTAAGTTTACGCGCGCGTAAAAATGTTAATTATTATTAACAACTTTTGAACACGGGCGTATACTGTTATGTTTCATCAACGTTCCTCTGTTTTGTTTACTTTGTGAGACACCAAATTCACGCGCGCGTACAAAGTGCGTACTATTAGTTTCAACCTTTGAACGCCGCGTATGTGTATCCATGCATCGTGATTGTCTGACTCATGCCAAACGCAATGCACTGCCGTATCTTTAAGTTAAGAGATTGATTCGCAGGAAGCAACTTCATGTCATTTATTATTAATATTCCTATTTACACGTATTTATTTCCTCGACTTAGAAGCAGGCAATAATGTAAATAATACTTATTTCGTTATAACTATATTAGATTTTAAACAAAGTTGAATTGAAGGCTTTAAATAGGAAATGCCCAACTTGTTGTCAGTGATGATTGGGGACAGAGCTTGTGGATACGTTGTCGCACGTATCTCTCACAGCTCTGTTTCCGATCATGGTAAATGTTACTTTTAATTCGATTGTATAATTACAGATTTGAGGAAGAATGAAAACAGTTTTATATTAAGGGTTACACAGTCTTTGTTTTAGAATATCTTGATTTGTAGGCCAGTCTATTAAGACTTTGCGTAGACCTTTACCCATGAAACACTGTAAGTAGTTATAGTCAGGGAGGTACCTCCCTGTGATATATTATTCCGGGTAAGCTTCGATTAGAATTATACACATATGCAGCCATGGTTAGACCTGTTAAGCTAGGCCGAAGATAATATTAGAAAAACTAAAATGTCCAGCTGAAAGCAAAATGTCACGTAAACATTCTCAACACCAGACTATATTTCACACGAACATAAGTTCAATAATTTTTTTTTTACCATATTTAATGAGAGGGTGATCCATCCAGCACTCAGGTAAGGCAATGAGATTAAAGCATCTTGCCTAATGATGCAATTAGTATGGTACAGATAAGCTCGCATCCATGCCTATCAAATATTTGTATCGATAGATTTATTGACCTGAGTTCAAGCGGTATACTTTGAAAACATTAGGGCCTATATAGGGGCCTAATAATAAAGAAACTGAAATTGTCTAATGCATATATTTTATCAACATTGTGTTTAACCTGTAAAGAAGGATGCGTCTTATATAAAGAGACATTCTGAGACAGGTGAATACACTGTTTTCCGATAAGGGGGAGATTTGACCCGAACACCCATCAAAAGAAGATACTAAACGTCTATTTTGTTCAAAATTTAATAAGGAAAGTAGAATAAAGATCCTTGACCACTTGATTATTCTATTGTGGGTTCGTAATTAAATCGTCGTGTGAAAATGGCGGCAAACCAACAGTTTTTGACGTGACATTTTCATGATATTTATTGTATATGACAAATGATACAATTCAGAGTAATGTATAGCTTACTATTATTATTATTGAAAATCACTATTATTTAAGTGGTAATTATCAATATATTTGAGTTTCTGGCAACTTACCGTATTCATTCATTATTGTATTTGTATATGCCTAGACCTATGGATTTATCATAATTCAACATTTTCATTGAACATTTAAAAAATAGAAAACATTTTGGTGTAATGTATATGTTTTTACTTTTGAATAACGACTGGTAAAACAAAAAAATAACAGGTAATGTTTACGATAATTTTTGAGTTTATAGTTTTATTTGATAGAGTTTATAATGTTCCATTTAAAAAATACATCGTTGGCAGAATGATATAAATGTTGAGGAGTAAAGTGACAACAAACAAACCATGACGTCATAAAACTTTTAACAGAAACTTGGATAGAGTTACCGTACCGTAAGGTACCGTTTCCTAGGCACTCAAACTCATGAGTTTCATTCTTCAAATTGAGGAAGATATATAAAAATATATTACGCCTAGACAAAGCAAAATTATAAGTCAAGGTTATTCAGTCAACAGGACCATTAACCATGTCCAACAGGCCCGACATCACAAACATCCGATATTATTCCCAGGCGCTTTGCCTACAATATTGGTTAGTCAGTTGTTTAACGGTCCCTCCCCTAATCAGAGCATTGATTAACTTCATTACCTTGGATAATTAACACCTCTGCTGTTCATATTAATTCGAATTAGTTTGACTAAATTGAGATGTTTTTTGGCAATGGTCTCGAATTTACACCTTAGAATGCAATCGAGCCCTGGCGGTTGATAATAATATTGTGCCGATTCATTGTATCCGTTCGTGTAACCTATCAAATTAGGAGGTTTCATTGTATAAATTAACGAAATTTAGATAATATATCTGGTATTGTAGATAGATATTGTAGATACTGTACTTTTTTATATAGATAACATAACTACACCACTTTTAAATACTTACGTACGTTAGGCCTATTACATGTTATACTAATGCAATCAGTGTTTGCTTTTGTTTCATCCACATTGAGACCTGGGTACGGTCTTACGAAATCAACTGATTGTTACTTTTCTGGTAATTTCTGTCTAATTGTTAAATTTCATAAGAAAGAGACGGAACTATTGATGTTTTTTTAATGAGCATTCGAAATATATCATTGCATAATCTCTTTGGTTTATCTAATTGTGCACTCTGGAGTAAAGAAATGTGTTTGTGGAAAGAGCAGCTTTTAAGTTACACATAGCTTCAATCGACGCAATTACGCTCCTAATTTCCTCAAAAAAGATCTATCTCAATTTGTGTTCCATAAGTTTTGTATGACGTGTTAATGATCGAGGTGCCGATGGAATTGTAATGCCTACATGGGCTTTAGACTCATGGACAAACAACCGAGTTAGACGGAAATCATGGAATATGGTCGGGCAGAAATATGATTAATAATTAGCCCAGTCTGACCCTGTTTAGCCCAGTGATACATGCAAGGTCTCAAAGCTGGGCTAAGAAAATGGTGACTCAGTGTATGTCATACTATGGTCAAGGGTTGTATTGTATACCGTTGAACATTTTCAAGTCACGAAATCAAATTGTCAATTTTAAAATCATAATGTGCAATTTGTCAAAAAATATGTAAAGCCTAATCCAAACTGCCAATCATATATTTCCAATGTAATTCTTTACCTTGAACTAGAATATGGCGAATCTAACAAAATCCTAAAAATAAGAATCAAAAAGAGCTTCGAAAAATGATAAAACTATTTTATTTAGGCTACTTAGGTCTACATCTTTCTTTTATTAACGTATATTCATTTACCATATAGAATATGATTTTTATATAAATAAGTAATAACACAACCACGGAGAAATAAGTTAGAAAGTAATTTCTCCATGGTACAACCAATGATAGAGAGCTAAAACTTATTCGATTGTAATTGGTTGTTGTTGATGTGCCAATCCGTGCGGAGCGGTATTATGTTACCTAGCATTAACGCGCGTCGGCGCAGTATTTCTGATAATGATTGTGATTGGCTAAATGCTACAAACTATGTTATTTTACAAAGGATGTACCAGTAACCTAAATTATAATTTGAATTATACAAGCCAGAAATTACTTTTTGTTTGTCTTGGCATTAAGAAGATTTTAGGCACAGATTATCGTCATCATAATTGATAACGATATGTAATTTAAGGCAATTTTCAATACATTTATAAGGTTTGATGTATTTTTAAGCTAGCTGACAAGGAGGAACAAATGACAAGGTGTTGGGAACAGTTCGCAGCTCACTTGTAGTAAAAAGTTTAAAGCCAGAATAATATGTTGACAATATCAAGCGAACATGAACTAAAAAGAAGAAAAAAAATGCATTAATCATGTTATCGAAGGTGATCTTAATTTATTTCCATATCTACATAATCAATACTATTTGGACATTATGGTGTAGACTTGCCCCAAGTCTGTATTTATTCTTGTAGTCTTTTTTACGTTAGTCCACCAGTCGACGTTCCCATTTTTGTGGCAATATGTGGCAAAATATTTATCATTTTACTAATATTAAGTAAAAACTACTTTCCAAACATTGTCAAATATATATTTATTTCGAGATGGAACTATTAATACGTTTGTTATATCCAAAAATAGCTCTCTGTAAGTAAAAATATTTACCAATCTCCATTTTTTATTTCACAGGTGAAAACGCACTATGCAACATATTCGGTTGTGAATTTGCATTTTTCATGATAAGTGTGTCTTCCCCGTTTCATTTTAAACCATATTTCGTGATATATATTAATGCTATGATTCCTAGCGTCTATTTTACTCTTAAATAACGCTGCTAATATCCTTTTTGAATTAGCCTAACTTTGATTGTGAAACTTGACGAAAAAAACTAATTTACCCAAAGGATTTGTGACTTGTGTTCGGAGCTGTTTCCAATCAAAGTGGTGGGTTTATTTCCTATTGGTCAGAACAGTAAACATTCTCATAATTAACATGAACTTAATCTGGTGTACGTAAATAATCAATGTTTAACGGAAGTGTTTTCGCGTGTTCGTGACATGAGGTTAATATCTTTATTAGCGTATATTAACATTTACATATTATTTTTTTCTTTTTTACTGCTAAAATCCTTTTCCATAATTAGACTATTCTGATCGTGTTCTTAGAATTCGTTTCACATTTATGGATTTAAATAATCGTTTTCTTATGTGTTGAAACAAGGCGATCTAACAACCTTGATTGAAAGGTGCCTTTTTGTGATTTTTACTGTCTCCGTTTTATTAATTTTACTGTAATAATAATGAATTGTTTTCATCATTTAAATCATATTATTATTATTAATATTACGTAATAGGGGTATGTTATTTAGTTATATGTTAAAACAATTGACCATCATTCTTCTTCTTAATAGGAGTGTCCACTGAATAGTGATGCCCCAAAGGAGGAGTTCTACTGTACTTCTATTCAATAATGTTGTGTATAAAATTTACATCATTTTCTATAACAAAGAATAATGTTGATTTACAAACAAGGCAAGTCAATCGATGTGACATCATGGGTGATTGGTTTTCTCAGTAACTTTCAGTTCCCACCCTTACTCTTATTTCTTCAAAATCACGTCACACAGGGCCTTATTATTTAAGCTTTGGTAAAAAGTGTTTTGGTTTCGGTGTCTGTCTTGTTATCGATCTAGGTCAATGATGTCGGTCAAGACCCATTTTTCTCGCCCAAAATGTTACGATCTATCACTATTTAAAATGTTACCGCTTTTATGAAAGACCTTATCGCTCAACGACGACTAGACGGACAATCCGCAATTTCCTAAGCTCTTTGATTTGTCTTAATTAATTCGGTCAAGTTTTCACACTTTCGCTGAGCCCATACCATCTTTTCCTAAATTCCTTCTTTTTGCCTTCATTATTCGACTATTAAAGTTTTAAAGTTTAAATCAAATTAAATAAACGTCGGTAAGTTATTGTTGAACTCTACTCTTTCTCTCTGGCACAGATGGACTGTATCTTCAGTTAGGCGTGGCCTTAACGGCAATTAGAAAGTTGGTCACGTGTAGACTTACGTCATGGGGTGTGGGGGTCCTGATTAAGCGTTATATTTTCTTACGCGGTTTTATCCAACTTTATAATATTATATCCTCAACACTTCGGGTATATTGTATACTAAACAGATTCTGGCTATTTTTAATGCTAGTTCTCTCCATTGACAGTCACAATGAACTTGTTTGTATCACATTAAAAACATAAATAAACTAGGAGGATAGCCTAATACTACAGGATGGAGAGAAAACGGCAAAAGATATGGGTGGGTGTGACGGTTTCTTTTTGTTTCTTTTGTTTGTTTGACTTAATACTCTAAGTCATGAACGTTTGTCGAGAATCATCCGATTAAAAACAATTATTATTAAAAGATGACAACTTAATTCGATCACACGAAAATCTACCCTAAAATCAATTATATTCAAAATGTTAAGCTACTTCGTATGTCGCGGACTGTAGCCTAGTTATTGCTCATCGGAATGGTTTTGGTGCCAGTGGTATGCATATTACTAATGTAGGCCTACCACAACTTCCAATATGTCGTCGTTCTCCATCAAATCCCATACTTTGGCGTGTTTAAGGGATTTTAACAGTATCAGTGTTTATACGTTATGATAGGCGTATTAATTAGGTCAATGCTTAAATGTAATGCATAAAAGACACAATTCTCATCTCCAGTACATACGGGATATTTTTACTTGTACCGATGTCACAAACAAGACTAATTAGGTCTAATTTTAATAGCGCGCGACCCGACGACATATATTATGTTATTGATTTCGGTTCCTTTGTGACAAATCTGTGCTAAAATAACACTTTTAAAATTTTAAAACACGTAGGCCTACATATACAGATTTCTGTGTTAGGGGGAGAAGGATTCAGTCTGTGACACCGACAGAACCCAATCCCCACCCTGTCTTTTCGAGTTGTTTTTGTTACTGATATTAACCAACACCGTAATATTATATATTATAGGCATAGCCTATTATTAATGACTGTATTGTCATTTTCCGCTGGGAAGCCTTTCTACGACTATTACCTGAATGTTATTGATGGCAACCGGCTTCGGACAAATTGACCAACAAATTGTCCTTCTCAATGATGGATATTTCTCTCGAATATCTGGCCTAAACATTCTTTAAATATGTTATATTATATTTGTCGAACACCCCGTTGAGGTGAAATCCATGCAGGAAAATGCAGTGCTTGCAATGTAAACGATATAATCACGTCTCATTAAAACGTACAATTCGGAGGGGTTCACGCCTTGACACATCCGCTGTAAAATGTGTGGTTGTGGTCCCTAGTCGCTAGAAAGACAGCCTAAACATCCTCTATAAGTTTCAACTACCTTCCCGTTTGTTATTTATTCCTATCGTAAATTATTAAATTAATAAGTAAGAATATTATAAAATAAACAATTGATTAGTTTATAAGCATTTCAATGTTATGGACCTAACTAAAATCCCATCTAAAATGTCGACGAATACATCTTAATTTGACAAAAATTGTAGTGGCCTAAGGAAATCTGAATTAGTTTGTTGTTGTTCAGTGAGATGAACTTTATTTTAACTATTTTCGTTAAATAAATGATGTAGGTGTTCATCCTTGGTCGAACTCAGGCTTTTTTAAAGGCTATTTTAATGTAAAAGGAAATATTTCAGAGCACTATAGGAACATCTAAATGAAAGAAGGTATAATACTCCCCTTAGTTGTAAAGTAGGCCTCACTTTGTTGGAACAATCAACTTAAAAAGTTGTATGTCCGCCGTAGGCCTATTCTGTAAACTCTAATGATTATTACGTTGTATAAAACTGTTAATACTTTAGGTCTATTCATTATTACAGTAGTATGATCTAAGTAAGTGACAAGCAAACCTAAACTGTAGGCCTATACTAATTGCTGAACTAATATCTGAGTTTATCTGTTCTCATCATCGGTATTGGTTTTTATATTCAATATTACTATATTATCATTTATATTATGTATCAATTTTGTAGCAAAATTAGTTATAACTTCTAAACAAATTAATTTAATGAACAGTAATTTATATCTACATAATGTTTATTTGCTTTTGAAAATGTTCCCCTGTTTTTCTTCCCAAGGCTCATATTTGGAAGACGCCCTCTCTAACGGCACAATAACAACTCCACGTAGCAAGAGCCAACATGGATGCGCCCATTCAGGTAAAATCGGTGATAAAATATCGTATAAAATAACACATTACATGACATATTATAAACTAAAGCATAACTATTTCCATTTTTTAATGCTATATCTATTATCTATATATTTCGTTATAGCTTACTATGTAATTCCTTTTGCAAAACTGGTCTTTTCTGCTCCAGGCCTCTATTCTCTCAGTTTATCTGATTAAATTCGCCGTGCAAATGTACGTTACGGTAACCCTAAATGTGGCCACGTAAGCGTGTGATTTGGCCTAGGATTTTTCTAATGTTGTTTTTAAACGTGTTAGGACCCCTATGGAAACAAACATCATAGTTTAAAGGGTTGTGCTATTTTTCTTTCTGTTATTGATGTCTTGTATTTGTTACCATTGTCAATAATAATGTTGTTGTATGTAGGCCACTATCTACTAAACTAGGCTACTAGAAGGCTAGGCCTATGTAAATATTTTTATGAGAATTTGCAATAAAGTCAAAGCTATCCAGTATCCTACAGTAGTCCACTGGGGCTACTATCTAAGGAGAAGGTGCAGTATCTATTTATAGTAGTTGGCCTCCTAAGTAAGGAGATTAAAATCAGAACAACATCAACATCAGAACCAGGGGACACAGCTTAAAACTATATCGTCCAAAACTTAGAGGAAATCTTATGTGCAGGGTCAACTTTTTTACCATCAGAGTCATACATCACTGGAATTCTCTGCCTAAATATGTAATACAAGCCTCTTCAGTGAACATCTTTAAGTCTAGACTTGACAACTATTTTCGGCTAGAAATGGAATCTAATAGGCACTAGCCTAAACTATTTCCATCAAACATTAAGTGTAAGTGTAAGTGTAAAATGCATGGCACCTTGGACTGAAACATATCTATATCTTTTGATTTGCTATCTGTGTCTGTATGGACTTTCCTTACAGTACCTCCCTGTTTTGATACATACAGTATACAAAATCATAACAGCAAAATATAGTTTAAAATGTTTACGACTACAGTTGAAAGGTTAATTTCCATTAACTTGCCACTATTTAGCATAGTTATAATAAATGTATAATTTCAATATCGTTTAAATATAGGTTGTGGAAAAACTTCTAATTGCTTTTGACTAAAGATGTAAAATTGATTATAAATTGTCTAACTTCATCAAATTAACAATCAATTTGTGGTGTTTTCAAACGCTAAACCAGGGTTTTAAATGTCAAGTTAGTAGAGACCATTCTCAATGACTTCCTTTTCCTGCTCAACTTCTTTACTAGATTGGGATATTTTTAAAATACATTTAGGCTTATAAAATTGTGTACTTGTTGTTGCTAAAGAAATATTAAAATTAGTAGGTATAATATTTATAATCAAAATACTTTGTTTCGTTCGAATCTAATGCTTAGTTCCCACTCGAGACGCAACACAAGGACGTAACGCAGCGTAAGTGAGTTTCCCAATCACAAGCGATGGATTATTCGAACTGTCGCTTGTCATTGGTCAACACATTTGCGCTGTGTTTACGTCTAGTGGGAACCAGGCATTAAAGGTTCATTCTGCAAGTTTTATTCAGTGCAGGAAATTTTCAGCAAGTGCTCATTAACTAAATAGCGATTAATCGCAAAAATGTAAGTTAAGTAAAGTGTGTGTATAGCTGCGTCAAGCCTCCTGTAATGTGTACACTGGACTAATAATTAAACTGGGTAATTGAGCTTAAGGAACTACCTTATTTCTCATTCAAAGAAAGTTTAAATTATTGAAAAAGGTACATCTTTAAATATATTGGTCATCATGCACACTTCCCCGCAGACAATCACCAATAGTTCCCACCAAACTTTGACCTGTAGCATTGAATGCACTTTTCTGCGGGTCATTTTCTTTAACGAGAATGTCCTGTATTAGCAGTTGCTACGTATTAGTTGCTTAAATCAATTTCATGTGACGGAACGGACTTCGTTTTTTTGATGATTTCTCTTCATGTCCAAATAATGTGTCAACAAGGAAATTGATTGCATGTATAGAAGGTCTTCAATTTTTAAAGATTAAGTTTTATTGTTTTTGTTGATGTAAATTGCATGTTCAAACCGACCTTGAGTAATTAAATAATTATATTGGTGTGAATTAAGTCAAAACTAAATGTGATGATATGTGCTTTGTCATTACAAGAAGGTTGTTTTAAATGCTTATTAATTGTCTTTATTTTGCATCATTGATTTTTATCATTAAAGATATAAATTCCCACCATTTAAAAAAATGTAAGGTAGAAAAATGCGTTGTCATACTGTACTATCATTTTTAATTCTTTCAATAAAGTTGGCAATTTTTTGCACTGTACTTTGTATGACATGAGGTACAGTGTTGAAAATTAATTGTATTATTAATAGACCTACAGTACTAACTCGTCATCAATTGTATGAGTTCCAGTTTTTTAAGATAATAATTTTAGGTGCTCCAGTACTGACTGCCATGGGTCCGTAGAGGGCCTAATTTTCTGTATTTACTTCGTATGACATGAGGTACAGTGTTGAATATTAATTCTATTATTAATAGTTACCGTACCTACTAACTCGTTATCAATTGTATGAGTTTCAGTGTTTTAAGATAATAGTTTTAGGTGCTCCAGTACTGACTGTCGTGGGTCCGTAGAGGGCTTAATTCAAATTTCCTGTTAAGCTTCAATAGATTATAAATTACATTTTATTGTACATAATTTACATATTTTTAATAAATTTAATTAAATATACTATATTGGATGGATGTATGGATACCCTCTATAGTACTGTACATGTACAGTCAGGAGTAATAGGACGCTTCAGATGGGCCGCTTACTCTGACATAGTACTTCCATAATGACAGTGACACAGTCTTCTTACCGGATGATATTTTAATTGCAATCTCCATTAACCTACTATATTCAATAAATTAATGCTAAAAAGGCATTTAATACATTCTAACTTTGATAAATCATGCATTAAATTCTAAAATAGCGTAAAGACAAAAGGATGGCTCGTCAATTACGACCTTGAGTGAAGTCTAGACATGCATTTCTGGAATTAAGTTTAAAAAATGGTTTAGATTAAAATCGCTTCTGTCACCTTTCAAAAAGATTTCAGTAGACTTCCTAGGATACCTTCTGTTCCATGACGTAGTAATGTTCTCCATATTTGTTTTTTCTTTAACTTATTCTATTTTTAAATGAAAAAACTCCAACAAACTTTACTGTACAGTAAAGTAATTGTTTTGTTGTAACATCATATTATAGAGCAGAGCTCATTTGAATTCATTTTTGATACACATTCCATTTTGCAAGACCCAACCCATCCCCTAAAATATGTTTTTGAAGTTCTGCATAGCAGTACTGTAGGCATACATAAATGCGTACATAAAATAGATTCCGCAACATTTTCCATCCAGCTTCTATATGTACTCTGTATAAAGCTCTGTCTACACTATCAAACTGTATGTGACAAAATAATGTGATGTGCCCATATATGGACATGATTATGTCATATCACTATCATATTTAAGCACACAGTATTACTACCATATTTGAGCACTTTTTTGTCAAAACTTGTTTGATAGTGTAGACAGAGCTTAAGGCCACTGATGTGACTATGTGTTTTTTTAGGTACAGTAATCTGCATTTCTTTCTCTTGTACTTATGTATTTGTGTCTGAGAGTAACACAACTTTCAATGTATAATGTACAGTACTACTGTACCTAATGCAAATTATATTTGGAAATATTTGGAATAATGATGTTTCCACTAATGAATGAATGTAAGGTTTAAATTGAATACAAATTTACTATCAGTTTTAATTATGCGCATCTAGCAAAGTGTGAAAACAAAGTTTACTCATGAAGAATAAGAATAGACACACCAAATATGTTATAAATTGGTCTCCACTTTTGACATTTTAGACTTTCCCACGAGACAACCGTCCAAAGCTTTCTCCGTTATTTCCTTTTGTAAATTTTAATCTAAATTATTTCGCTTCCTTTATTAAATATTTTAGTACAAAAAACACCTTTCAATTAACATTCACTAAATCGTCAAAATGTTTCTGTAATTTTTTTTTAATTGAAGATTTTTGTCGCCAGATTTTGTTTAAAACATTTTAGTGTCGATGTATGAAAGTCTATGTTTATGGCAAAGAGTTAATTTACTAGTTATAATACCTCATTGGATGTGAAGATAAGCGTACAGTATGTCTCTAGTGTAAAATTAGTTTTTTAGTTGGCGGTTTTTAGTTTACTGCCTTAGGCTGGCTGAAGTTTATTCTTCAACATCCTTTTAAAACTTAACTTTTTTGGCCTGTTATCATGTTGATTGGTTGAAAATCAGAAATTGGATTTTTGGCCAGAATTTATGTTGAATGGTTTGCATGCAGTATATGAAGACAAAGACAGTACTAATGCGTACAGTATTTGTAAAGATGAGAAAGGGGCAGGATTGGTCTTTTGGGGTGCCTCAGTGCAAAATATTAGGTGCTGTGAGCTGCTGTGGTCCACAGAGATCATACCTGTAGATTCATTGTCCTATCATGTCATCTTCATTCAAGTTTAAGTACAATATTGAAACTTTTTTTTTAATTGACAGTTACTAGTTGGGCTCTTAGGTAACATTGTCTCATCATCAGCATGAAAGTAGTTCTGATTTAGCCTTTTTGGCTATCATGTTCTCATGACCAAGATCATGGGTCTTGCACTGCAAACATTGCTGTTCTGCTTCATAATCTGCTAATGTGTCAACAAGCCTTGTACAGTACACTGTGGTGTGACATTTTCAATCACACTATATTTGCCTTCCCCTATCTGATATCAGTTTTATCTGAAAGGAAATGTTAAAAATTGTCAAAATCCAGGAAAAGTTTGAAAAATTTTGCTGTCTCACGTTCAGGAAACGCTAATTCTGGTCTGGTAGATGGTCAGCAATTTCCTTGGGGTATATACAATTTTAGAATGTCAAGGATTTTTGAAGAAAATGTCCCCATGCCTTTTAATCCCCCTGGGATATGTCCTCCTATCCTGTGCCTTATTGCTATAGTAACGCAGGTTTAGTTTGATTTAATTTTCACCTGTTAAACAATAGAGAAAGTATCTTTTGTTTTTTGGCAACAACACATTGAAAATTCTTTTGTTTAAAATAATTAACCTTAAGCCTTAAGTTTTTTGTCTGTTCTAAAAATATTTTTTTTTACAGACAAGTTTACAAACACAACAAATATTGAGTAATGGTTTTCAAGTTATACTGTATACAGTATTATTAATTTTGATATAATAGTAACAAAACCATAAAAAAAATTATAAAACAAAAATGCCATACCAAAAGAATATCAAAAGAATAATTTTAAAAATGTTAAATAAAACTAAAATATTTCAAATATACCTATTTGGCTATTCATTATACTGTGAGTTTACGAAGCTTGTAGACGAGAACTACCGTATATGGACACAAATTGATTTAAAAATTGACACCATAGTATAGTTTTAGAAAAGAAAGTTTTAAAGTTCTTTTTTGTCTTTGGCGCCAACTTGACTCAATATTACAAAGTGATTGACAATTTGCCATAAATTTAAACTCCCTTTTTACTTTTTTTTCTAAGAATAGCTAATAAATACCATATGTTTTAATAACATTTTAAAAATTGCTAAAATGCTAAAATATTCAAAACCATTCATTCTGAAAATGTGTTTGTAAACTAAAGTCAACTTTAAAATTCATATTAAGTTATTATTTATATATTTGTTTTGTAAAATTATGTTTTGTCAATTAGTTGTTTAATTGGAGTCAAGTGTAGGTGGTGTCTTTTCTATAAACATCAGTACAGTATAGTCTTGTTTAAGCTCTGTCTACACTATCAAACTTTATGTGACAAAATGATGTGCCCATATATGGACATGATGATGTCATATTACTACCATATTTGGGCATATCACACTAGTTTGATAGTGTAGAGAAAGCTTTAGAATGTGTTTATTTAACCAGGGCCACTTTAAACGGCACTTTTAAAAAATGTTTTAAATAAAACTTTTCTATAATTAATGAAATGTTAAACAGTATTATTAGTTTTTACAATTTCAAGTAACAAATTATGCACTGTAGGAGTGCAAGAATACGTACTACTTTACTTTGTATAGAGGGTGCTATTTTTGTAAAATTAATGTTGTACAGTACGTCCAACTATACTGTAGTATTTTTAAAGTACAGTAATATAAAGTTGATAATTTGAGCTGTGGTTTGATGATCTCATCTTCCTTCTTTCACTATGCTTCCTTTTGTTTCTCTCCCTCACAGCTTACTTCCTTTGTTTGCAATATCATATTTTATATTTCTAATATTTACAGAAATTATACAACGCAATAAAAAAAATAAAAGTTTCAATTCCAAAATACACAATATTTAGAATGAATATATATTCTTATGTACTTATATAATATTATGTATATTTTTTTATTACATTACACTATATTTTAAAATAAAAGTGTATATTTTTCAAATGAAAATTATTGAAGAATATAGCATTTTAAAATAAAAGGTTATTTTTGACATGAAATAAAATTGTCATCATAAAAATTAGATCATCATCAAAGTTTCATTTTCAACATGAATTTAGTAAAATTCATTGAGAGACTAATTTAATGTCACTTTTAATGAACCCATCATTGGTGTGTCACCTATCACTTTTTGATGATTCAATTCCCTTATTGATACATTTTTTATCTGTTTTGTTCACTTTATGTTTTTTTGACAGGATCCTGCGTTGTTTGTAAGCAGTTTTCACATTTTTTTTCTCCCGATTTAGTTTGCTTGCATCTTACTCCCTACCAAGCTACCTTCCTTGCATGATTTGAATGATACTTTTTATATATGAATCACATTTTTATTTAATTTTGCATTAATAGTAAATTTCTTTTTTCACACACCATCTCCTTATTCCAAAGTCACACCACATCCCTCCAACCACCACAATAAATTCCTTCATCATCTATAGTTTTTGCCTTCCTCCATATACCATCCTTCCTCCGCATTCCCTTCCTCCACATTTCCTTCCTCCGCATTCCCTTCCTCCAAATTCCCTTCTTTCTAATCTCCATGTTAATTCCTTCCTGACTACATTTACACCTTTCCACCATATTCCGTTTTCTTCGTTATTGTTGCATGAACAAATGTTTTTTGTTTAGATCATTTTCAAATAAATACATATTATTTCAATGATCAGTAGCAATAATATTCAATTAACCTTTAATACTGTACCACCACAATTTAATAAATTGATATAAATTTTAAAACATACTAATTAATGATTGTTAGTTTGTTTACTATTTTATTGCTAATTAATTAAATTACATAGTTTAAAAAAAGTGTTTGAAAGTACTATAAATCCATACATTTTTTTGCATTGAAAAAAACAATTTTCCTAGCCTATTGTGTACCTCAACATGGCCATGATAGAAATCTCCATGTGAGTGGCATGGCCTATCCCATTGCAATGCATGCCGGAAACGCTAACTTGTAATCCAGGATTCTTACGGCACTTTAGTGAGAATGTTGTAATAGTTGGGTGACCATACCAATTAGATACACTCCGACACCTGCTGTGTGTAAACTTGTGTGTTGCCTTTTGATTGACAAAATATCATGAGTCAGTCATTTTCAATCGCATTTTCGATCTTGTTTTTTCCAAGTTTTTCACAGTTTTTAGTTCTTGAAAAGTTCAAAAACATAATCTTATTTATGATTTAGGTATAGGCCTATTTTCCTTTTAAAATTATTTATAAAGTATATTTAAATAGTAAAACTTATGCTTTAAAAAAACTATATTTCCATGTTTCATTATAGAATTTAAAATTTAAGAACACCTGATTTGATTTTTTTATTTTTATAATAGTAGAATAATTAGTAATAGTAAATAAAATGATACAATCATTTTACCACAGTAAATAAGTAACTTTTGAATCACAAATTTTATAAAAACCATCTTACAACTTTTACATTTTGTATTCTTTCAACATTTAAATTCAATTCAACTTTATTTATTTATCTATCAAACACATAGGGCCAGTCCTCTTCTCTTTTGAAAAAAGGCAAAAAGAAAAAATAATAAAGTTTAAAGATACTATGTGAATGTGTACATTAAAGATTGTAAAAAAGACAATACTTTTCATACTTTGTCTTAAGCCTTGTCTACACTATCAAACTTTGTGACAAAATAAATGTGAAATGCCTATATATGGACATGATGATGTCATACCACTACCATATTTGGGCACATCACACTAGTGTAGACAGAGCTTTACTAAAGGCATGCAATATTGAAATAGACTGTTTTAAATCTAATCATAATGATAATAAAAAATGTTCTAACTTTGATTGCATGAATGAATGCAAATATAATATAATATTAGTGTATTTAATAAACTGTACAGTATGTATTTGCATTATTACAGTATTATGAATGATACAATAAAATTTATCTTTTGTTTGTCATTTTTTATGCAAAAAATGAGTATTTTGCTATTATGTAATTGTTCTTATTTTTCTTCCTTTCTTTTATTTTTAGGAAGCCTCAATGTACACTATAAAAGCAATTGCTATATTGGACAACGATGGTGAACGGCTAGTAGCGAAGGTGGCCACAACAACTGAAAACCATCAGTTTGATTTTTTTAAACATTAATAAAAACTATTAAAATATATTTTAAATTGAAAATAATATTTAGAATAAATCCTAAGTGTCCGGGAGTATAAATTTACCGTATAACAGTTTTTGGTTTCTAAAGCTCTGTCTACACTATCAAACGTTATGTGACAAAAAAATATGATGTGCCCATATATGGACATGATGATGTCATATCACTACCATTATTTGGGCACATCCTACTTTTTGTCAAACTAGTTTGATAGTGTAGACAGAGTTTAAGTCTGTGACATAGCTGGTGTGTTCTGGTTTTTGACCGTAAGGTTGAAAGTTTGAATCCCACACTGTCACTCCTCCTGGGTCCTAGAGTGAGATAGTTTATACATTTATATATTTTAATTATTGTTTTGTAGTATTATGATGATAGCTTCCCAACAACTAAAGAACAGAAAGCCTTTGAAAAGAACCTTTTCAACAAGACACATCGTGCAAATGGTAAGAAAAAAAATAGTGTTTAATTTTACTTGTTTTTTTAATTGATTGCTTTTTCAAGAAGATTCTGAGAAGAGTAACTTGCTCTGATCCTACCTCTGTCCAGCTTGTAAGATAAACTAGTGAAGAATCAAGGTAAATCAGACTTTTCAACTATTAAATGAATCCAAAAGTTTTGCCAAGGCAGAGTTTATAAAACAATTAGAAACAAAGTATCTATACAATGAAAATACACAATTGAACAAAACGTTAACCCTATATTAGCAGTAGCTGCTTGGTGCTTGTCAAGGTCCTGGGTGCTCCCCTACCTACTGCACTACATGACAGGGGTGTACTCCACTCTGTAAAGCTCTGTCTACACTATCAAACTTTATGTGACAAAAAAAATGTGATGTGCCCATATATGGACATGATGATGTCATATCACTACCATATGTAGGAATATCACTACCATATTTGGGCACATCACACTTTTTTTGTCAAACTAGTTCATTGATAGTTTAGACAGAGCTTTAGTCTGTTATAAGAGATGATATTGATACAGTTTATCCATCCAGTATTTGGCAATGTACTTGAAATATAAATAATATTAGTAAACTGTAGCTGCCTATCATCATTTCATAGTGTACATGAGAGTTTTGACAATTTGACAAGATATTCTGATAGAATTATCATCATTAAATTTGTGTTTAAATAACTTGTGAGCTAAACCAGGATTGTTCGTCAACAGGCTGAGCTGGCTAATAAAGTAGGAATTATTTGAAAACCTTTCGAGGAGGCACTGAGAAAATTGTGTTATTTCTATTTTTGAGTCAACAATTATAAAAAAATGTGTTAATTTGTTGAGATAGTCCAGATTATCTTTGTGTATATGTTTAGTGTCTGAGTTTGGCTTTGGGAATCTTGGCACCATGACTATTCGGAAGGCCATTCCAAAATCGACTGTCACCGCCCCCCACATTTTTTTTTTTATATTCAGTTTCTATACATTAATCTAATTGTCAAACACGGACATAAATCTGATAATCTAGTGGTTTTCTAGTATATTTTGACATTCTCATTTCTATGGTTTTTATAATTTTAGTAAAGTAATTTTACAGTATAAACTTATCAGTTATTGAGTTATTAGCAAATACCAACAAAACCTGTGTTAATTGTGTTAAGGTAGTCACGATTATTTGTGCTTATTGTTTATCCATTTCAAGTATTATGAAGGTAAAGCTATATATATATATATATTTTATTGAAAAAGTTTTTGTGCACGCATGTATTAGGTCTCATCCTTATATTTTAAATGGTATTTTCCGATAGATATAAAACATATAAAAAAAAATTAGAAAAAAAATAGGGTTAAAAAAATCCCCAGAATCATTGAAACGTAACTGCTGAAAGATGACAATAATAATGATCGACAGATATATGTGTTAAGTCCTTAACTTAGTAAAGCATGCATGTCATTTATGTTACCCTTTCTGATCAACCTGTTGCATTTTATCATGTGTTACTTCATGTTACTTTGCTGATATCCGTGTTGGTTGTAAAAATCGTTTTGTATGGTTAACAAGTTTTATCAGATCGTATTCACTGTAAAGTTGTTTTAGTGGGTGTATGATATTATTAAAATACATTTTGATACTAATTTCCTTTTCCATTTTGTGATTGTATATTTATAATACAGTTAACTATCTGTCATGTACATAGTACATTTATGAAGTTACAGATGGCATTTTCAATGGGATTCAGAAAATGTACAATGAATTGCTTCATAAATTCTGAGTTTGGCATAGAGAAACCAGGCATCATGGACCCTTTTCTCTCATTACAATTCATTTGTTTCTAGATATTCAGTTTTTATACATTATTCTGTTATTTAGTTGCTGTAAATTTGTCTTTTACTGATTGTTCAGATTATTATCTATTTGTTTTTCTGGTATTTTAAGGCATTTTCGGTTTTATATATCTAATAATTTATGACAGTGTACTAATACGAAAGGAAACAAACAATCAAACCTTTTTGGAGTTACCCTCTCAGATCGGTGAATCTTTTGCTAATCATATATTGGTTTCTTGTTGTTTTTTCTGGTGTTGTTGACCTAGAGATTGTGGTTTTGCCGTAACAGGACGTCTGGGATGGTTTTGTTTACAGGTTTTGATTAGGATAATTTTCATTTTCCCAAATCGGATGTTAAGGGATTTTAGCAGCATTTTCTATTTTAATTTGCAACTCTCATACTATTTAATGGTATTAAAGTCAATCCTCCGCACTTATTGTTAAATATGAAGCCTTTGTATGAGCTATGACAATCAAGTGTATATAAAACAATTGAAATTAAGGTATTGATCTGGTTATCATGTATCCTGGTGCATAAACTTATGTATTTAAATGGAAAATCCCACATTTATTACTGTACATGTATGTTTACATGAATGTGAATTATAGGCATATATTTTCTATAGAGAATGCATCAATATTAACTATATTTAGCAAGGATATCTAACCTCCTAACTTAAGTATATTTGATATATTATTTTCCTCAATAAAGGTGTAAACAATCTAATAGAATACCACAGTAATTTACTTAAAAGTTAGATTTTAATTTTAACGTTCATATTTAGAAACTATAGCTATAAATTTCTTGATGTAACTTGTGTCAATTGATATTTTATTACAACGTTTTTACGTTTCAATGGTTGTCAAAACTGTCATTTATTTACCCCCTACAAAGTACCTTCTGGCTGTTATCTCTATTTTTAATATACCCCCTCCTCCTCTTATCAAACAGTCAATCAATCAACGACAGAATTATATCCCAAAATTAAAGGTTTTTGTATACCCTAACAGTTGTGTACTATGACTTGCGAGATTTCCCGACATTAATTGGTGAAACGGTTACGCCTCGAGGTTCGTGCAGTATCTAGATCCACTGAGCTGAAGAACATCACTTCATGTGGTATCACCGCATAAAATATTCGTCATCACGAACATTGTGCATGTTGCGTGTACATTATATCACACACATTTGAGTCACAATTGCGAAAATCGTTGCCCGAAGTCTACAACAGGGGGTAGTTCTATCGGAGGTCAGATATACCTTGTTTGTTTTCCGTTTACAAGCTTGGCCGTATGTTTGATATCTGCCTGTGACTGCTCATTTTATTGGCGATTACTGCAAGTGTCAGGGTTTTTCGAAGCAGCATAGTAATAATGCAAATGTGCCAAAAATCAAGAAGTAATTATTATATTAATATATCAAGGTCAGTTGATCCCGAATAATTTAACTGTTACCTGCTCTAATCTCACTACAACTGCTCCAGTGTAATGTGCAACTTCATTAAAAAAGTATCAATTTTCTGCATAATTCTCTTGATTCAGAGCCTAGCTTTTGGAAAGAAGACACCATAACAACAGAAAGTAATTTCTCCATTTTCTTTGGTTGGAAATCTTAGGAATGCAGTCTCATAATTGATAAAACCATAAAGTGAAGAATCTTTAAATAAAATCCACATATCACCTGGTTGGTAGTGGTGCAAACCTTACCATTTTTACTATAACTAAACCATCTGAAGTGAAGATTATCACACTTAAAGATAAAATCTTCATTTGTTAGTATCCTACAGTATGCAAAAAAGGAAGGTATAAAAATATTATTGCTATACCTCCCTGATGCAAACTTGTTTATATTCCATTGCATATTAGATAACAATAAAGAGTGAGTTTTTCTATTAATAACTTTTTTTTAACTATCTTGATTTCATCAAAATAATTATCAAATGTCAGACTAGACCATTTAAATTTTCTGTCTTTTATCCTTCAATACTTTAGTTATACTATTTATGATGCATGAAAAGAACTTATGTACAAAAGTTTTTGTTACAATTGAAGGATTGCTTGCTAAATTAAAGCATGACAATTTAGTACTAAGTATGTTTGAATATTGTACATGGCTCGTAATACGCATGCACATGAAACTACATTATAATAATTGTCGGTAGGGTGCATGATGCAGCGTTTTCGTTGATTTTGTGTTTGAGTTCAGAGCATGAATCATTGTCGTAGAGTGTGCGTTTTGAACATCACAAAGGATTAATTATAAATTGGAAAAAAGCATTTTTAGACAAGAAGACTTAAATTGTGGTTTGTTTGCTGGTGGTCCCCATGAATCACAATATAATTGTTTTTTAATAACCAGTATTTTTCTTTTTTTCAAAACAATTTAATGATATCTAGATCGATATAAAATTCTTATGCCCATTGTTTCAAAACTAAGTCTTGTTACAGTATTTGACTTTGGTACTAGTAGTTTTTGAGAATGTTTTGATTTGATTGAGTATTTCAACTATTTGTGAATTTGTCCTGCTTGCCTGAAGACCCAGTAACTACAGTGCATTCCGAGTCCTGGCTTGATTTTAGATAAATTTAGTACATATAGTCCATAACTGTATATAGTTTTTTTTTTAATTTGTGGCAAAATGACCAGTAACACCCTTGCTTGACCCCTGATTTGGTTTCATTTAGATCATAGAAGCTCAATATCTGTTTTGCCTTGCACCTGCTATGCCAATAAGCCTTCGACTAATCGATTCCTTCATTTTAAAATCAAACAAACATGGTGGCTCACCTTATAACTATTAGTTAGAAATTACGGGCCATTTTGATTAATTGATGAAAAACAAAAACTGTGAACGTCATTGCGGATTGGGTTACAATAATCATCTCTTTTTCGAAGATATTGATGGACATTTTGTTGCGGTTATGGCCGCAACCTTAGTAGTAGACCTCGTGAATTGACCGGTCACATTTTCTTTTGTTGAATACAATTCTATTTGACAGACCGAACAATGTAAAACAGATAACGGTAATCAAACTCGAAAACATGTTGATGGTTTTCCATTGAAATCAAGTGTTAAAAATCACATCAGCCAATCAGATCACTTTATCAAATGCTTAATGTGGTACACACGCTTTCACTGTCGTGTTTGTCGTAGAAATAGAGATAGATGGTACGGAGTACAGCCTCATGTTTATTACTCATACTCCCCAAAGAGGTGTTCTTTCATACCTGAACGAGTTTACGAGAGGGGGGAAATGAGAATAAACTGTAGTGGTAACTCTCCTGGGGCGTTAAGGAAAATACTACCATAGGAAATTGTTGGGGTTACTAGGAGATATCCAATTTAACTTGGAAGTTAACTTATGTTTTTTATTTGCATGTCAAAGCTTCTGTCAAAATTTATGGAAGGATAATTTTGATAGGTAATTAAAAACAACACAAGCATTTGAACTCTAACCTTAAGGTTATACAGATATCAATAATCTTTATTCTCTCAATATTCAATTAAAAATCTTTTTCTATTTTGTCACCTAATATAGCTTTCACCTAATATCTCTGTAGTGATAACCTGTTAGCTTTTGTTTTTTTTGGTCTAAGTTCTACACGGTTAAGGTAGAAAACCTGGGTAGAATTATGTATTACAATATTTAGTACAAAACAAATATTAGATAATCACTATAAAATTGACAATTCAATCAAATCTTATATCCCCGTATTTGCTCATTGTACAAAAGCAATAGTATTTAAGAACTTGATAATTCAAGTTAATTAAAAGGATGTCAGGAACTTGACGTATTTAGCGCCTAAGCTTGAAGCGCGCCAACTTCCAAACAACTTAACATCCCCTTGTTTTCTTGGCCAATAAAAACGCTTTTGACCTAATTTTATGGACCTAGAATAATCTAATGAATACAGGTTCTTCCTGACGACTGTACTCAAATCGTCCTATTACTCAATAGATTCTTCCGCCGTTAAAGCAGATCTCAGCGTGATTGATGAATAAGCAAAAATATTTTTACCTGATTTTTTTGTAATGAAAATATTTTAAAAAATACTTTCATATACTAGTCTATTCATATCAAAATAATTGAAAGCATATATTTTTCTAAGTCTTCAATTTTTTGTAATGTAAATATTTCAAACAAATATTTTCATATACTAGTCTATTCATATAATAATAATAATTGATAGCATATATTTTTCTTAAGTCTTTTATTTTATGTTTGGCATAAACGTTGATGCTTAGGTTTCATACATCTATCTGTCTAATTTTTCCTGTGACCATAAGATTTAATTTACCTTCAATACTGTGATTTTACTTTGTATGTTAATCCATGTAGCAATGTTAGTTTTAATAGAATTACGACCAATTTACCTATAAAAATCATAAAGATGTTCAACTAAAAATGTATTACTGAAATTGATCATTTCCTGATTATTCCTCTTGTGTTGTATTTAATTTGTTGTAAATTTAAATTTGACATTGTTTTTGATACACATTGAGTTATAGATATAATTTTTCTATATTCTTTTTTTTAAAATAAATTATAGTAAATGTTATAATATAACAATAATACATTTTGGACAGTTGAAATTTAATTTTGAACTTGTCATAAAAGCTCTAAACTAGATGACAATGAAAACAAGTTGTCACCAACGTAAGTGACAATTAGTAGCTGGTTACTTCCTCTGGCTGTATTTTTGCACTGTGTTTATTAGCATCGTCATATTTCGTGGACTTGTGTAGGGGGAAATGAGATAGTTGTGTTATATTCTGATAAGATCTAACGTTTGATGTAAATTTAACAAATTGCTTGTTCAAGACTTAGTCGTCTGGTTATTCAGCCATACAAATTAACCAATCAGAATTTCCGTACCTTTAATTATCAATTCTTGTTTAGCTGGTATATCATAGTATTAGAGATTTTCATAGGAAACTAAGATTTCTGGTTGTAAAAGTGAACCAATCAGAATCATTTTACTTTCAGTAGTTCTTATTTAATAGCTGAAATGTGATTGGTCAACGGAGATTTCAATGTGAGAATCAATGTCACTAAATCTTAACCAATCAGAATAAATTAATTATATCAGTGTTTTGTTGGTAATATTACCACAGAATTATAATTCTTTAAATTCAATTGCCTTTTAATATGAAAAGTATTATCTGACCTTCACAATGATTTGCATGTTGCTAAATTAAATAATTTAAAAGTTACTAATTAAGTTAATTAGCCTGGAACCAATCAATAAAGTGACATAAAACTGCCCATTCATTATCACCATTGATGATCAAATTGATGTTTGAATGGTCATCATTGATATTCTATATAGAATATTTGTGTAGTACTGTACATGAATTCTATTTTAAAGTAAATTTATGTACTTATATCGTATCTGTTTAATTTATTACAGAATACAAATATAATTAATGTCAACCTATGTTTTAATACAGGTACCGTAACCCTTTTTAAAAACATGTTGATGCGACGGTTAAAACCCTGTAATTATCTGTAGGATTACTTATTTATTTTAAGGAATTTTAAAGAATGTGTATATATTTTTAAAAACTGTTGATTCATTTTTAAATATTATTTTAATAATTTAATTAATAATTGCAATTGTTTAATTTATGAAATATGTAAGCAGAGTTAGCCCTTTTTCTACGTAGTCATTTTAAATTGGAACCCCATGGTTTTAATAATATTGAATTTAAAATGCATTGGTTGTTGAAATCATCAAAGACCACAAATAATTGTCAAAAGAAGTACTCTGTCTTTATCTAAATTATTAATAATTTTTTTATTCATAAATAATAACAAATTTTATAGATATTTCTACATTGTCATTGGAAGCCTATGGTCTTGTAATATTGATTTAGAATAACAACTATTACGATAAACAAAATGCTCATTTATCATAAACATTTATAATTTATTTATGGCAAATAAATGTTTGTTTATACCAGAAATAGTACAATTAGGTACAACTTCCAAACTAAAAAAAAAAACTTTTTAGTTTCCCAACTACATTTTATATATTTATTCATGTATTTATTCATTTAAACAAGCAAAATGAGATATATAATTTGATTAGGTCATTAAATATTAAATAAATTTCCTATGCAATTCAGTATTTTATTATACTGTAAAGTTAAATTTATATGCGAAAATAAAGTGTATTAAAAATAGCTGTTCAATCAAATTATCACAAAACCTAAAGTTAAAGCCACATCATTGGGTATTACATTTCATAGTTTTTCCTACATACATTTTCTTATAATTTTATTAGGTTGTTGAGTAATCATGAAGCAATGCAAAATAAATTAACTTAAATAGGTGTTAATGTATCGGCTAGATTCAACCTTATCTAGCAGTTTAAGGTGTGAAATTAACAAATCGCCATAGCAACAAACACGGCTGATAATAAACAGATTAGGTTTTGACTGGGTTGAACGCAACTATCTCTTGTTGTAGGTTGTTGATTAAGGGAATGTCATCACTGTGGATTCATTATATAAACAGGATTAAATTTAAAACAGCCAAACTAAATTACCAAAGAGGAAATTTAATGATTTTTAGTGAGATTGAATTTTATAATGTGGCAGACTCGAGTATGGTTTATTTTCAGGTCAACATTACATAGACTTAACAAAATTAATAACATATTTGCCAGGGTATAGCGACTTAGAATAAATTATTAACCCACCATTTTTTTAATATTATTGTCAGTTCAGTTCATATTCAAAAGTTTTATCAGCTTTAATGCTACAATGATGTAACGTAAGGGATTTGACCAATCACATTCGATGGATTTTTCGAACTGTTGCTTGTCAGTGGTCAACTTGCGTTGCGTGTACGTCCTTGCGTTCCGTCCACGTCCTTGCATTCCATCCAAGCTTAAGAATGAACAAATTTAAACTTTTCCATAACTGAAAGGATACTGCATTATGCATGTGGTAAGGATAACTACATCCAGTTGCGGTCGGTTGGATGTGAACATATTCGCTCACTATTCATCTTTAAACTTTTAATAGTGTCGCATCCAAGCTTAAGAATGAACAAATTTAAACTTTTCCATAACTGAAAGGATACTGCATTATGCATATGGTAAGGATAACTACATCCAGTTGCGGTCGGTTGGATGTGAACATATTCGCTCACTATTCATCTTTAAACTTTTAATAGTGTCGCATGCACGGTATAGATATCCTCAACTAGTCACAATGATGTGACCGCTCGTACTTGGATTTTTGCATTTTCGTTCAGTTGTGTGAAAGAGTGTTAAGAGAAATATAGGAACTATTTTAATATGCCACTTATGTATGGACCGCCAAATATGTCATCAGTACGTACCATTGAAATGTGTATTTGGCAATTTCTGCAGCAAGTAGCACGGTAGTTGATTTTTTGTTTGTAATGGAATTTCAGAAAGGGACTTAAAGCTTAGTCATATTATACTATAATAAATAAAAAGAAAGTGAAAACATTTTTTAGCCCATTGAGATTCATGATTTTTAGGTTACATGATATTCTAACCTTGACCTACACCCGATAATCTTAACTCTAACATTTTTCACACTTTTTATGTTGAAATAAATAATATGACGATATGTATAAATAAACAAACGAATCCTTTAGGATTGTCTCATAAATTTCCTCAATTCCATTTTCTGTTAAGAATTTTATTTAATGTTTAAAATCAAGGTTGAGGAATCTGCTTGTTTCGTAAAGTACATGTGAGTTACACAAAAGTACATTAGCATCATGAAATGATTTCCCGCTTTGAAATTAGTACTAATTTTCAATTGTTTCATTTACTGAAGAGGTGAGAATTTGAAGTCTCTACAGGATGTAAACTTAATTAGGTTTTGTGTCATACATCAAAACTTCATTATACAATTAATATATTGTATTTTAATATTTTTTGTAAAATATAGATTTAATATGTATGCTGTATTTCTCGAAAGCGGTATTTAATGATGTTTTGGCTGAGTGTTTTAAAGCTAAGTCTTCCAGATGACTGCTTGGGTGGGTTTGAGTCCCACCAGAGAACACATTTTGCTGAGTATTCTCAAATGTATCGAGTCTTTGGTACAAATTACATCAGATTTGGGCAAAACATTTTTCCAAAACAACAAAACGTCATCTATTACTTTACGCAAAGCAAATTCAAACTTAATTTGGTATTGATTAATAATAGCCAATACTATAGACCATGAATTACATGAAATGATATTCTTTACTAGCATTACCTAACCTGCCATTCATCAGGTTAATTATGTGGAAAACGTACAATGCGCTCCGTAGATGCCGCGACATGAGTCTAGGAAGTCGGACTTTGATAAGGATATAAAATTTCACACATAACCTGTTAATTGTTGTTCTAATAATGAAATAAAATCTCATAGGCATTGTAACATGTATCTGCCACAAGGTGGCATGTTGTAATTACCTTTCCCAGGTGGCATGTATGCAAATTAACTTAATTAATTGTACATGTTATGCATGATTTGCATATTTAAGATTGTGAGCAAAAACAAAGAACAGGTCAATTTCTTTAGCTATAGTTTTTTTATTATACATAAAAAAGTTACATAAAGATATGACATGTATGCAAATGAGCTTAATTAATTATGCATGTGATATTGTAATGTATTATAGGAAAGATAATGTGCTGAAACAAAAACATACTTTAGTATAGTAATATATATAGATGAATAACAGGAATTTTTGTTTACAATATGAACTAAACTTTTATATACAAGTTTTGCATGTATCCAGGAGTTCATACATGATTAGAATATTGATGGTATGCAAAATAGGTGATGTGCATACATTAATTATTTTTCTGTGTATTTTGCAAAATCACTTTTCAAAGTATTTAAACAATATTTTTTTAGATTAAAATTATTTAATTGATAAAATCTTGAAGAACATTGAAATAAGAAGATGCAAAGTCACTGTTTATTTTGCTATTTTTTTCTATAATTAGGTCAGTTGAAGTAACTAATTAAAAATTCATTGAGGTCAGTTTGTATAAAATATATTATGATTAATATATTTATTGAACTATTCCTGTAGGAGTTGCAAACTCATTTTTTGATTTAGCAAAATTAATATTTGTTGATAGACGAATTAATTGTCATTTTTTTTAAATACATTTTATAGAATTTTGGAAGAAAAAATGAACTTTAAATTTTTCTAAAAGTATCATTGAAATTTATTTTATTTTAACATGTTATTATTTTTATGTTCAAGTAAAGCTTTTGTTTCTTATGACACCTCTCAATGCATCCTGCAATTTTGTTAAAAACTATTTATTACAATTTTAGTTTAGTTTTAACGAGGAAAATACAACATGTGCATTTATTGTGCGTTTATAAATAGGATAAAACAAATTAAATTTGAAAATTACATGTTTATTGAAAACCATAAGATGTATTGTATTACAATATATAATCATTTAAAAGTATAATTTTTAGGTGTTTTAATTGCATGTTTCATGAGTCAATAGAAGTTTTTTTTTTCATTAAACATGGTTTAATTGCATCCTCTATAACATGCCCTCTGACCACAAATTTAAGCTCGGCTTTACTTTTTGACAACAAAATTTATGTTCATGTAATTTCTTAAAAGTTCTTACAATATAAATAGAAGTAGTATATGTTTCACTTTATCCTTCCCCCTCCTAGTTTGTCCGGAGCAGCCGTGAATCATGGTGTTAGTTTCTTCCCCCCAGGTGCTTTGATCTTAAGTTCGGGTCGATCTGACCTTTTTCTCCTGCACGCAATGACAAATCATTTTTTCTAATTTGTTCGCATTAACTTTCGGCTTAATCCTTCAGCAACCACTGTTGGCCGCTGTTGAGTTGACACGCGTCACAGCAGTGCTATTCAAATTACTTTGGACAAGGCTAGGCTTATTGATTGTTCGTGGAGCTGTTATATCGATGATTCGCTGTCAGTATAATTATGCGTGACACTGACAATAGTCATCCAATGGGTACTTCACACCTATATGTCATAGCACTGTTACAAATGCCCGTTAACTCCTCAATATGCTAATTATTATTCGCTTAGTATTTACAAGATTCTTTTAAATTAAAACATCAAAGTTTAAGAGGCCCACCCTGTTATATGATTCTTGTTAGTATCTTTCATTTTGTGTTCATTCATGCGTGTCAGTACCGGAACCTATGCAAAATAACAAGGTCTGCCATAGTTTAAACTATGTATTGTTGTACTATGGATGGTGGGGCGTGTGTTGAGAGGGAGAGTTGTCCAAATTTGTTAATGAGGAACTTACTAAATAAAGTACAAGTAAAATGCCAACCTTCAATATAGGATATGTTAATGATTAATGATGTGTAGATACTTAAATATTAACTAGTCCTGATCTGCTGACGAGCTGTATTAATTAATTACTTGCTAATTGATGAGATAGGGAAGGGTCAAGGGCATATTCTAATATACAATTTAGTTTTTCTTGTTGTATAATTCTTGCAATCTCACTCAATGCTTTAAGTTGAAATTGACAGCATGTAGATTGATCATACTTTTAAGTACTTTTAGGTTTTCAAAGTTTATATGTACAGTAATTATGATCTACTGTATGTGCCTGCCATGCAGATTTATATATTGTATAACATTTTCCTTTAATTATGTATAAATAATTTAACGTCTTATGTGAATATTTGTTCTGCACATTCGATCCTGAGCCTTGATTGGTTGTTAGCAGCTTATTGAATGTCAAGGGATCTTGAATTACCTTTACTCTAATAGTACATCATGATTTTGTTGGTCTTGGTAGATCATTACACAAGCAAATAAATTGAGTTGGATTTTAAAACATTTTTTGCTATCAATCTTCGATGTTAATTTTAGGGAAGTTGTGGATCTCAACTGCACCCCTATTACTGTACTAATAGTCCTAGATAATAGAAACCTGCGTAAAACGATATTTGACGGACAATTTTATTTTTACTTATGCCAGTGTACCTGGGGCGCCAGGTTAGCCTTGCTTTTAAATTAGTTTCACAAGTTTATAAAATAGAAAGCATAAAAGAGGAAAAAAATTGTGTTAGTTTTCTCAAGTTTGCTTAATTTAATAAAATTGAAAGTTCACAGCTTCTCAAACTCAACAACTTGTTCTCAAAATGACGTTGAACCGAACAACGTGCACACACGTGTTGACTTTGATGCGTTTGTGATTGGCAGTTGCGTGTAAAGACATGGCCAAGTTGTCTAGTGATATCAAAATATCTTATTCAATGTCTCTAATTGTTAGAGGTCTGGTTTTCTAATGATGAACATCAATTTCATAACACATTTTGGAAATCCAAAGTTTAGATTTAGAAAGGTTATTATTGTATTATCCTCTTGTGTAATAGCAAACCGGTTTTGATCGACATATAGAACAGAATAGTGAAAACAAGGACCTCAAAGATTGGCATAGGTTCAAGAAACTGATGTCCAATGAAGGGAATCCCCATGAGAAGCATTGATGCTAATCGGGAAAGTAATGTAATCATTCATTTTGTTTTAGTTGTTCTTTATTATTTTGAAGATTGTTGTTTTTTGTCCCTCATGTTCAGAATTGTTTTATACAGCAATCATACTATAGTGCATTGTTCAAAAAATGTACTACCAAAAGGCTAAACCATACCCGATTGATATACACTGTACAAAAATACTGTCAGGTGTTTTGCATCGGTGTAATTGTCAGCCGTATACCTTCTATTCAACACCACCAGACCATAGTATGAGAATGTGTTACATGGTTGCAGTTAGTTATTGCCATTGAACAATAGAGACTTGCATACAATTAAAATAGCAGTCACAGACACGTATGTTTCTACATTTTTTAATAGGTGGTGAATGGTTCCAATATTTTTTTCATGTGAAGTATTTTGAAACAGTTCTGCAGTTTATCAAGAAAATGACAAAATAAAATTCAATAAGTAGAAATAAGTTTTTGGAACAAGCAATAGACATTCTTGTACAATTTAGGTAACAACTTCCTATGTACATTATCAAGGCCAGAATATCAATAAACCTGTTACACATGTTTAAGATTATTTTCCAAATTGTTCAAGAAACCCCTACAACAGTCTTTCATCGCAATCACCAAGATGGATATAGTAAAGATAAGCAACATTAAGCTACGTTACTAGTCCCAATTTGAGAATTGATGTTTATCTAAAAGAGTAGTCTCTTCATCTTGTTGTAGTTAGAGATAAGATTACAACCAAAAAGCTGATTGACAAGAGTCTCTGTATAGTGTAAGGTCTCAAAGAAGTTTTGATCATTTTGTTCCTCAGTGGATTTCCAATTATCATGGAAATGTGAAATGAATGCATGGTAGAATGTGCGATTCATTTTCAGGTGATGAAATAATGAGCACATTATCTATTATTGAGGGCGGTAGACTTGTCTTGTAGATGATATTGTCACCATTTTCTTGAGGTTATGTGTTAATTTTTAATATGAGTTTTAAATTACATTTTTCTAGTACCAATAGATTCATAGATATTTATTTAAGGAAATCAGTTTTTGAGTAAACCAACTAATTATGGTAAAAACAAATATTTGCATGCTATTTACAATCCATGGGTAAGATTAATATGATTTTATTGTTCCTTATGACATCATTTGATCTGACTTGTAAAAAATAAATATTTAAAAAAAATAATAATATTACTTTCATCAAAGACAGTTTAAATCATTAACCTTAGTTTAGAGTAAAAACTGTTCAACTTTGTTTTCTGTAAGGAAAATTTATATATTTATCTATTTATTGTCGTTTTTTTTATCGTGCATAGTATAAACTGACCTTAATAGTAAGATTAGTATTAGTAAAGGTGCATCTATATTTCAAATTTGAGACAAGCCAAAATCATAACTTAATTATCTCCAAACTCCAGCACCATCACCAGTACATCCTATCATCGCTTCAGTAAAAAAAAAAAAAACCAATGACTTCTCATAAACTGTCAAACTATAGTATTAATGAAAGTTTTTTTTTCTATTATATAGGTAATAAATGTTTCCTTGAAATTTAAAACCGATTTTGCTGGAATATGTTATGAATTAACCTATCTGTCATAATCTGTCATCATCACTATTAGGGCTGAGGTTGATCTAAATCAAATTGCACCAATTATACTATGTAAATTATATATTAAAAAATGTCATATAATAGAGGGTACAGCTTGCCAATTAGGAGTATATTAATTTCATTTTGATCATAGATCATCATCATATAATGTTAGGCATATGACTTAACTTTTGGGGACATTTGTATTATTTTAAACATCCTTTTTGCAGGGTATTTTGGAAGTTGGCAAGTTAGTTTTTAGTATAGTGGAAATTGGCTTGTTAATACAGCTTAAGAGACATACAGTAGTGTATAGCATAATAAATGTAACCATTTTCCAGTTTTTGCAAACTAATTAAGATTATAAATGCTCTGATCTATCAAACAATGCCCTCTATTGGTTGAAGTACGAAGGTACTTGTTTGAGAAAGTGCCTTGAATGTTGAGTGTACCGCCGTTTAGGGATATGAGTAAATTTTGTTTTTTTATGAATGTTGTACCTATTAACAGCAGGTTGCATTGTTTTATAAGTCAATCAGTGTTAAAACTGATTAAATTATGAACATAGTCACTTTGTGTAACAAAAAACATTTTATTTAGGTCATTCTGGTCATTGGCATTTAATGATTATGTTTTGGGTTATTTTTATAATTAAAACCTTAAAAGTGTAGGTTGTGTGCCATTTTTATAATGCGATTATAAAATAGATAATAGTGATTTTTTTTATGAAGATTCCATTTCTATTATATTCCTGTAGCCGATCTTTATCATTCAATGAAGCTCTTGGCAGTTACACCTTCTAACCACACCCAGGTCCCAAGACCCATAAAAGCAAAAATGGGAAAAAAAAAATTTAGTACTGAAATATGTATCTTATCTTTTATCTACCATGAAACTATATTCATTTATTGTAATATAAGCTACATCTTATTTTAATAGTCTGATTTGTATTTAACATACGCAAAGAGTTTAAAAAAACTTTAGTCAAAGTTGTAACTGTAGTAAATCATTCATCAAATTAATTTGCATTAGTCATGACTGTCCAATGATTTTTAATCGTGGTGATAGATCTTGTTTAAAAAAGTAATTTAGCATTGTATTGTACCTAGGTCAAGGTTGACTCCAAATATATAGTGTATTGTAATTCTTTTTGTCAGGTTATTTCTGTATTTCGACACAAGTTTCTCTAGGTCAGTAAGTATTTAGGCTCCATTTATGAGAATGATAATGTCCATTTGTTTAGCGCTATTCTAAAGATCATTTCTCATTGAGCTGTGGACTCAGATCTTACACTTTTCAACTACATCATTCTCCGGCTCCACTAAGGGTCATGTCAATGCTGCTGATGCTTTCTTGTTGGTTCATGAATTAGTAAACCGGGGTAGACCCTACTCATCCCTAGCATTTTGTTTGAATTAGATATATGGTTTATAGCATTTATATTCGCTCATGAGACAGATGATAAGAGGAGGATATAAATGTAAAGAAGCGCAGGTTACAGGGCACCAAGAGCAATCTACAGAAGATGGAATTTTCAGTCTCCTGTTCTCAAATAGATGTTGAAAATATCGTTGGTGCAACTCCACTAAAAGACTATATACATGTTCACTACCTGAAGTACATAGCCCATATCTGTGGGAGGAACGAAACTGTACTGTATGCAATAATGATTAGTTGGTAGTCCGTGGAATTGAACCAACAATTTGTAGAACTGTGTATATGTGTAGTAATAACCAATAGGAAACATTTCTGAGAATATGTCACTCTCAAAATCTCTACACAATTAGAGATTCCACTCTGTCTTTATAGGAAGAACAGTGTAGTAATAAATTTTCAAAACAACTGTATTCCAAGAAAATCATTTCTTTTGAGAAATACGATTATAAAGTTTTTTATTTTCAGTCACCAGAAAAATCTTGTCTTAGTTAAATAATATTGAATATGATAACAGAAAATACAGTGACAGATATCTGAATTTTAATAATGCTGAATGTTTTTTTTTGTTAATGTAGGTCTAAGTACATTTTTTACTAACTGTTATGGTTTTAAATTTAGTATCTGTTGACATACTTATATTTCACCATCCCCCATACTGTTGTCCCGAGATAAATATACGTCTAGAGTCCAGCTGTGAGGATATGAATTGTTGGCATTCTGAAGTATGTTACTTTTCAAAGAATATAAATATTTAATCTTTTGAAGTGCTTAGATACTTGAAGTCAGTTCGTGGAATACATCTATACATGACCTATCTGTTATTGTCTTTGTCTGCCAGTAGTTTGGTTAATTAGATCTTTGAGGATGAATAACTATATTGAATATCATGTTTAGGCTTAGTTACTCGCTCAAATCTGGTACGTGCCCACCTCATTTAATGATAACAGTGTTCACGAAACTAACTTACCAGGAGCAAATCAATAAAGACCTTTTTTATGAGGTTGATGCGAATGGCAGTGACACTTCCTCCTCTTCTCTCCCTGATTCAGTTTTTTGTTTGTTCTGAAGTTATTTTTCCAGTCCTCTTCAACAATATGTTGCTAAATTAACTCATACAGTAGAGAGCACAGTCTTTACAATTTTGGTCAAAATGTCTCTTTATCTTTTTCTAGTATACATTGTATTTATTCCTACAGAATTTTCACAAATGTACCCTGCAGACACAACCTTCATTTGGTTTTGTTAGATTCTACAGGTATTAGCGCTTTTATTGTGAACTCTCTGGGCTGGCCTAAAAGATATATATTTTAACTCCACCTGAGCTGGGCCAGAGCCACTTAGTACAGTAGATAGGGGTCTTAGTTTAAGTTCAGATGGATGCTAACTATGCTCTTCTAACCAAGGAATTTTATATATTGCTTCTGCTCAATAGTGTATTTATCCTTGTGGAATGTCCTCCAATGCTTACACAATTCCGCTAACTTGTGTAAACTGTGACATATTTCTTTGATGTTTACGCTTTTCTATTACACAGATGTAGAACTTTTCCAAGGTATTATAGGTGAATTTGAATTTAATCTTTTATTGTATTTCTAAACACATTTTAAAAATGCTGTTTGCAAGATTTAATGGCGCATAATGTTGATGGCCATGCTGTCAATCATAGCAGACGTAAAAAGCTTCACTTAAAAAAATATTTATTTAGCACATTATGAATCACAATATTTAATCATTCTTGTCCTTAATCATAATCAACTTTATGAAATCTAGATGATACATATGCGCATGAAGATATTACGGTTAATAGGGCGATTAGACTTTCCTGGCAACAGGTCTGACTACAGCTGTCTGTCTTACACTTATAAGCAGTCCCTTGTGCTAGGGAGCAAGCTATGGTTCCCCCCACAGGAGACAAGGGCCTAGGCCTAGTTCAACAGTTCATATGTTTTCATTGATAGCGTGATACCTCCGTTGGGATAGTGCGTGTGTATCGCACTTATCCGTTTCAAGTTTATAAGTAGCTGTGGAAGATCATGCTGTGCCGAGCGGTAACTTGTGGATTGTTTATTTGCAACAAATCTATAACATTACAATAGATACATGATTCTGTAGTGTTTAGTATAATAGTAGGGTGGTGTTGGGAAGGTTGTTAAGCAAACCAAATGCCCCCATCAGCCCATAATGCATATGATTCATCGCACTTATCCTTTTCATGCTGTGTCCAGTGGTGACTTGTTTATTTGCCATTCTGAATTTATAACATGTACTGTACAGGATTATGTAGTATTAGTAGGGTATGATTAGGGTGGTTGTTAAACAAAGCAAAACCCCTTCAAGAACCGTACATAATAAGCATGAATCATAGAGTATAGTTTAACAGAAGTGGAGATGATTGCATTCAGAAGATAAAAAAAAGGACAGCAGACAATGAAGTACAAATCGCATCACAAAAAACCACTTTAAGAAAACCAAAACATCATCTTGAGACAGCAGACAATGAAGGACCAACCGCATCACAAAAAAAACTTTAAAATGTTACTTAAATTAAATATCTCGTTTTTGCAAACACAACTTGTATTCTGACCATTGTCAGAAAGAGCAGTGACGGTATTGAACTACCGTGAGGCACAGTGACCATGCTATTCTACTTCTGCTGCCTTTCTACTGTTCAATATTTCCTCATCGAAGAATCACCAAAATGGTCAAATTCCATCTCTCCTTGTCTCTCTCTCCATCCTCTTTTTTTCTCACTCCAATTCTTCACAGTATCCATACTGTTACATGCTTGAATGTATCTACAGACTTGCATTTTGAATGTATCATTGCCTTTTTTAAAATTTATATTTAATATATCCATTTTGTTTTCCAAGAATACATTTCAAATGAAAATAACAATTTGTTGTTTTCTACTTGAATGTATCCACAGACTTGCGTTTTCAATGCATAAGCATTGCCTTTTAAAAAGTTATAGTTATATCGTATACATTTTGTTTTCTAAGAATACATTTCAAACAACCATAACAGTTTGTTTTCTACTTGTTTTGATTGAGATATAAAATGTTAGATTTAACGTAATGAATTCTTGGAAATCTTTAGACCTAAAGATATATTGTGTTTATAAAAGTATATACTGATAGACTTAACAGATGTCTATAGCCTTTCAGTTTATTGGTAATTAATCCATCCATCAATCAATCAATTATTAATATCACTTTTATCATCAAGTATCATGTGAGACTATCTCTAGTGGATCAATCAATCCAATGATTACACTTTTTATTTTAACGTACGATTTATTTTTAACTCAAGAATTTTTAAACTGTTAGTGTTACTGTATGTCACAAAAAAAAATTGTTTGGGCTGCTTCCAAATCATGCATTTATTTTCAAAGAAAAAATATTTATTATACAAATTATGAAACATATAAGATTAAAGTATAAACTACCATCAGACTGTTAATATCGCAATAATATTTTTCTTATATTCAATAATTTTTGTAGAAGAATATTTTACTACAGTAGTTGTAAATGTATTTCTCAGCTGCTGTAATAATAATGAGTGGAAGAAAGTTATACAAACAACAACCCTCCCTCCCCAACACTGTATTATGACAGTACAGTATGTTACAGAATTAGCCTATGATATGGTACAGTACCGCAAATTTTTTTATTCTATAATTTTTTTAGAATATTTTACTAGTAGAAATGTTGTATTTCTCAGCTGCTGTAATATTAATGAGTGGAAAAAAGTTATACTACCAACATCACATTTTCACCTCCCTCCCCAACACTGTATTATGACAGTATGTTATAGAATAGCACATGATACAGTACACTGTGAATCGGCACACAACTAGATCCAACCATTGTATATACTGGGTATTAGACATCATATACATGTAGTAAATTTGATTTTATTTTCTGTTTTTTTTCTTGTAGTTATTATAAACTTATCGTCAATCACAGACTGTATAGTCTACCCCAATCCTTTTTAAGTAATGCTAAGCTGATGTAATTTGTGTTGATCTTATCATTGTACACTGTCTACTATCTTTCCATCCGTCATAGTTTTTGCTCCCACAATTCATAATACTAACTTGTGGTAAAACATATTGCATGCATGGCTGATTCATGTTACGCCATCGGCATATCTTGGTCTTGAATACTCTGGTGGGTGGTATGTCTCGCATTTTGCTACTGTAAATAAACAACGTAGTGTTTTCTGCTATTTATTTATTTATTTACTATTTGGATGAAAATTGTAATGCAGGATGTGTTTTTAATTCTAGTCTAAGTTCTAGATCGAGATTCGGCTTAATATCGGTAAAAAGATAATAAATAGAAACTTTGAGCAATTATTTTGAAACATAC
Source organism: Antedon bifida (assembly GCF_963402885.1). Lineage (NCBI taxonomy): Eukaryota > Metazoa > Echinodermata > Crinoidea > Comatulida > Antedonidae > Antedon > Antedon bifida. Next base: position 7,726,712 of record NC_136226.1, on the reverse strand, counting down.
TGTACAATCAAGTGAAAAACCTTGGCTACTCTTCAAATGCATCTCTCTTTTAAATGCATTCGCTTTTTTATTTTTTATATTTTTTTATATTGGTGCATAAACAATATTTCTGGGACGTTGTGTATAAGCCACAATCACAGTAGGAAACCAGTTTCTCTTAAGCTCTGTCTACACTATTAAAGTAATTTGACAAAAAAAAGTGTGATGTGCCCAAATATGGTAGTGATATGCACAAATATGGTAGTGATATGCCCATATATGGGCACATCACACTTTTTTTCACATAAAGTTTGATTTATGCAATTTAAAAAAAGTAATCATTCTAAACATATTTCCGTTAATATTTATTAGTCAATCAGTTATTAATACGTATATGTTTTATTGGTCATTTCATCTTATTTAATTATGCAAATATCCTTTAATATATTTAAAATTAAATGTATTGGATTGGTTTTAACTATTTGAATATTTGATTTCAATATGAATTATTATTATTAATTGTATCTATGTTAAAATTTTAAAATGTACAGAATATAATTTTAGTTATGTAATCATAGTGATTTATTGCACTGTGGCTTGGTGGTTGACATGCTTGCTTTACAAATGCAAGAATCATTGGTTCAAATTCTGGCTCAGTCAGCACCATTATGGCTCAATGAAACATTGTATCATTTTATTGAAATGAATTATGATATACATGGTAATGATATTTATTTTATTATTCTTGCAGCTGAGATTATCATGTTAGAAGGTTTGACATGTGTCTACCGTAGCAATGTGGACTTGTATTTCTACGTTATCGGTGGGTCATCCGACAATGAGCTCCTATTGGTTAGTGTACTAAACTGCTTGTATGACAGCGTTAGTCAAATACTCAGGTAAGTGGAACCAAGTATTTATGATGATAAATGTGAGCTTTAAACTTCCAATCTTCTTACCACTAAAATTTCAAAGTGAAAAAAAAGGTGTATAGACGAAAAAAAAAATACTTAGTTGGTTGGTGGTTAACATGCTTGCATCCTAATCTTAAGGTCTAGGGTTCAATCATTTTTTTAAACTAGTGTAACTGTTTTTTTCAATGTTAATGTTATGTGTGTGTGCAGAGAAACAATAAAAACAACAAATCCATGACTGCCAGGGTTTAAACTCGCCATTGTTTCTACTCTGCTCCCTAACCTCAAATAAGACTAAGAACGATATAGTTCTACCCATCCTGTAATTGTAACTTGGTATTATATGCCTATTTTATCAGCCAATCATATGCCAGTTTAAAGTTGCAACCCTGCTCAAACCATGAACCTATAAATTAGAGGTCTAATTTATAGGTCCATGCTCAAACCAAAAACTCTTAACACGAAATTCCTCTGAATCTGTTTCCCATTCATTGTTTATTAAAAATAAAATACAAACAAACGTATTGGCATTATTAAATTACAAATGTTTCATACGTCAATATTTAAATTACCAAAAATTTCGGAAAAAAATAATTTATCATTTTATTGAATTGACCTTTCCAATATTGCCTGTCATTCATATTTTTTGTGATGATGATTTAAAGGTCATTTTTTTATGATGATTTATTAATAATCATTTTAATTCATTCAGAAATATATGACTCAGGGGAATCTTTTAAAATTGTATCAGAGACCGACATCTCAATGAAATTATAAATAGAATTATACAATCAATTTTTGTCTAAAGTTATAACTACATTTTTTTTAAAGGACATTATAGATTGTCAATTTGTCAATCAAGCAAATTAATTGATTAACAAATTAATTTATCAAAATCAAATATGTAATACATAAATTTGTATTATCAATATTTGTAGTATATTAATATTAATTAGATAATTATATTAATCTATTTAATGAATTATAGTGTAAAAAGATAATGTTTATGATATGGATACTGTATGGATTATGAAAATGTTGCAAATTAATATTTATTATAATACAGGAAAAATTACAAAAAATATATATAATTATATATATTTAATTAATATTCCGTAAAGCCTCAATTTCTATTAAACTTTTTATTGATATCCTGAAAAATATGAATACTATAATATATTAATAAATTTGGTAGTAATCTGTTTATTAAATTATTTGTCCTTTAGCTTATATTACAAATTTTAATGTACTGTAATGTACTACAATATACACTGATTCAAGTAAGACTCTTAATATGTCTCCAATAATATATGGAAGTTGATACTGACAGAGTGATTTTTAATGGTGTGAATAGGCGCCCCCTAGTGGCCACGCTTCAAGTTTTTGGGGAAATATGAATGAACATTGTATCGGTTGCTTTCGGTCTTCTGATCGGTCAAACGCTGCACATGAGCCAATCACAACATGCTATTCTGTCTTTAATTTTACATCATTTCCTTAAGTGAAATCAATGTTTTAGGAGAAGTTAACATATTGTTAGTTAAAGTTTGTACTTCTATAAGTTTGTTTAAATTTAATTTTAAACTAACAGTAACATTTTTCACCACTTTCAAACATTCCTATGAACATAAAATTTACCATATAACATTTAAAAAAGCATTCATTTAAAATGTAATGTTAAAAAAAATATATAAAATCATATTTTATTCTACAGTTTCAATTACTATTATAATATAGTGTTAAAAAATAAATTAATTTTGACAATATTTTAGTAATACTAATATTTTTCCATCTTTTAACAATAATAGTTATTGTTATTGTGGAAACAAATTTGCATAACATTGAGCGAGTAGTTTCAAAATATTCTGACTTCCATCACTCAATAATCTATTTGGAAACACTTTACGTCAGTTAAGGACTTTCTATTATCAAGGCATTCTAAACAAAAGACCTTTCTAAGAATGGGCCGCAATAAAAATGCACCTGACTGACTGACTCACTTAGAGTCGTTAAACATCTAAATACTTGCAATTAATAGGTTTTCTAAATTGAAATCATACTCTTAAAGTGATTCATGATACAGCTGTATCTTGTTGCACACATCTGCGGCGTTGGGCCGGGTTGTCATGACAACTCATCCATCAACTGAATTGGAGGAAGTTTGTTATGGCAACCTTTCTCTGGTGACCAGGCTCTGAAGTATCTCCAAAGTTTTTTCGTATTCTCACTGCTTGTTACTGGTAATGAGATCTACATGGCTGCGAAATTTGACAGCAATCGAGTTAACATTTACTTAACAATTAAAACCTGATTAAAATTTGTGTATAAGATTGTGAAACTCTGTTGGTCAGTCTTGTTTTCACAGAATTAAATTAAGTTAAAACATGATCATTGTGTTGAAGTACATTGTACAGATCAGTAAGCCAGTGTGATTTTGTAGTTTCATAATATTACACTGAGTTATTGTTATAGCTAGTTACCGGTACTTCATAAGTTTTATATACATTATTATTTATGAATATTTTATTTTTAGCAAATATTGTTACTTTTGCCTGGAAACGTAACTTTAAGTAAATGAACATTAAAAGATTAGTTTTTTGATTTTTTAGATTTAATAATTTAGTTTATTATTATTATTATTATTGATAAACTATAGAGTTCAATATTAGACATAAACTTTAGTCTGAAGAACTACTTCATAAACACTGTATGGTAGATGAGTATGCAATACAGGGTGTCAAAGTTCAAAAGGTCATTAATGTTATAAAAGGTCACTAAACCTGTATCATCCACCAGGACCTACTGGTTAATGCTCTTGTTTCAACTTCCTCTGGAGGACATCATCCAACTGTAATGCTTGTTTACTTCCCTTTGAGGATTTTCATAGGAAGGCTTGACATAGGCAATCTAGAACAGATGCCTCAGGGGGACTAGGTGTTGACAACTAAGATTTTCCTAAACATGGTGTTGAGTAGAGCCGCTTATAAAATTTGACATACAAAACCATGTAATAACGATGTTGATAACATAGTCATTTTGCAATTTTGTTTCCAATTTACTAACCTTGTTGACTGGCAAAAAGCAAGGAAGAATTGATCACCTGAAACCTATAATACGCAAACATTATGTACCACTCTGTAATGGGTTAAGGCACCATGTGCCAAGTTCAGTTACAAAATTTTTGTTTGAATTTTGAATTTGTAATTTATTATACTGGGTAACCTCTTCAGTCAAAGATTGGTCTCCCAGAGGGCCTAGTGATCAGTGGCTGTGTGTGTAACCCCCCACTCGTCTCAAAGATTTACTAGGTTCTTTAAAGTGCCCATGAGCTAAAATATTTATGTTTTGTCTGTTAGTAGCAATCACTTGTTAGTTTGGAGATTTGAAATACAATTCATGTTTTAAGGTTCTAAAGTTGACTTCCAGTTATATTAACAAAGCTTTTTCAATAATTAGTACTGTCCCATATTTTAATCTATTATTATTCTATAATCTATAATAATCGTATTATATTTTATTGCTATTTTTTTTTATTGAATTTATAATAATAAAATATGTCCAACAATTGAAATGTTTCTGCTTTCAATATTTCATTTACGTTTCCTTTGCCACCCCTCTTGCAACTTCTTGAATCGCTATTGGGTGATAATATTTTTATCTGGGTCACATTATAAAAGGTCACACGATTACGTATCATGGGATGTTATTATTTTTCTGCAATATGTAAAAGTTGTAATACTAAATTTGTTTGTTAGTTCTTAAACAAAAATGCTAGACGATTACCACTTGTGCTTTTTTTATATTTCTGTTGATTGAACATGACAGAAGCTGTACGAGAGATAGTGCTGACATTACTGCGAGTATATATGTACAATAAAGGAAGTGAAATAGAGCTAGACAGATAAACTGACTTCAATAAGATACATAGACCATGGATTATCCAAGGCTAGGAGCCAAGCTGATGACAGACTTTTCAAAGGCTTTAATAATAAGGAATTTCCAGATTTAGACTTAGCATGGTTTCCAAAAGAATATCAGTTAGAAGCAATAAATTACAAAAATGATTTGAAGTGAGTGTGTTAATTATCATGCAGTTATGGATGGTAAAAAACATATTTTTTTATAAACATAGTATTACTATATAAAAAAAACATTTTACACATTTATTCAGATATATTGTGTGACCCATGCTAGAAGCATAAAGGTACAGTAAGCTGTTTCAAAGGAATCCAATATGTACTTAAAACAGTATAACCAATTTAACTAAACAATTAGGCAAATAGTCTGAGCTATTAAATACAGTATATGTTGGTTTTAGGACTAATGGTCCTATTGATAGGAATTAATCATCAAATAAAGAAAATATAAAATACTTCTATATAGCCGACAGAATATATAAAAAGCGAAACTATGATATCATAGACATTAAGACATGATATTGCCGTGAAGTTAATTGCATTCCATCAACTAATTCCGTAAGTGTTTTGAGGAAATTCATCATTTCTGGATAGAATATCAAAAGAGATTATGAACATTAAAAAACATGAAAGTAAATTATATTCTACTCTGTATCTTCCCAGATTCACTAATCTTTGTTTCCATGTTATGTTGGAAATTTATACTTCCTAGCAAAAATTAATTCGAAAGCTTAATATATTTTAATATGTGTACTGGGTAATACAGTTTCAGATGTCTTCAATTTTGTTGAAAGAACATATTTTAATGTTATGATAGGATTTTTTTAAACTATACTGTACTTTTAGATACTGTATAAACATTTTATTTGATTTCTTTTCATTAAATTCTATTTAAGATTTGATTGTAAATCCTGATACATTTTTGATGTGCAGATTTACTTTTAGAAAGCACATTCATGATCGTTTTCTTTAGCTTCTTTCATGTTATCTGTTCTTTGAAATTAATATTAAATTTAAATCCCCATACAGATTATTATATTAATATTTCTGATATCCTTTTTCTACACTTCACATTTTCCTTTAGTTTCTGTTGCTCCGTAATTTAATTTAATTTGTAACATCTTATCTCAATTCATGTTATGTTTTTCTAATTTATTAATTGGGTTTTAGTCATATGTCTCTTTCAATTACAGAAGAGAAATAAAATGCCATTTTCATTACGTTTACTTTTCATGTTTTTCAGAATTATCTGAGAATATTAATAAATTTGGAACTATGTCTTACTTAATTCTATAATCAGAATGTCCAGAGGGGCTTCTGTTCTAATTTTTATTTTCAAATACATGATGCGCTGACTGTAAAGTTTGGCAAAGGTGGTTAAATAAATCTGTTTAGGAAAAAAGTATTTTTTGTAAACGTCATTTATGGATTTTAAGACCTTATGGGATACATACACATCCTTTAAAAAATGTTTCATTCTATAAACAAAATGTGTGAATGAATCTAGGAATGTTTTAGTATTATTGTCGGTTTTGTTCAATTGCACCACATTTGTTTAACTATAAGTTTCTTGCCTTTTTCCCCTTCATCTTAATAATTGGATTGTTAGAATGATACAACAGTAGAATTAAGTGTCCCCTTAATAGGGGTTTGCCTTATTTCCAGCACTCCTGATTTGGGACATCCTTATTAAAGGAACACTTTCCTGATGACGAATAAGGGGGCAATATATGCTTTAAAACTATGGCCAACCTCTATTCAGGGGACGCCTGACACTTTGTTGAGTCCTGAAGATGCCCCTTGGGTTGTAATACAGCCATAAAATGATAATACTAATATTAGCATCAGTACCTTAAAGTCACCTGTGGAATACCATGTAAATGTTTCGGTATGTGACAGTGAATTTAACCAATGATGAAAGTAGTTCAAGGTCACCTGTTAACCAGAAATTAACCAATCACAGACCCGCTTGAATTAGACACCTGACTGACTTGACACCTGTATGGTTATCAATTCGTGGCAGATAATCTTATTAATTAGCTTGTTAATTACCAATGCAAATTACATTTCCAACACCTGCCTTCATTTGATATATTTTTGTGGCAAGATAAAGCCACACATCTGCTACACAAAATATTTAAATGTTATGCATAAAACTGAATTTTAATATTAATTTTTTCAGTAATATTTGGAGGGATGCCTGTTAACAACTTTTGTGGTACTTGGAAAATATTAATAAAAATAAGTTTAAGTTACTAAAAATCTAGTATGAAATTCTGTGACCTCATCAGATTTAAAATTAAAAAAATGTTTTACCTATTTGACAGTTTCTTAGATATTGCATATTTATAATTATAGTCCAGGAGCTTATGTCATTTTGTAGGCGTTTGATTTTGGCACCAACATTTTTCCGCTGAGCGAGAAAATATTTTGTGTCATTTTTTTCAATCATGGCAAGTGGGCGCCATTTTGATTTTCAAGATGGCAGACTAACTTCATAAAAATTGGTCATGTGTGGTATCTTCGGAATGAAAATCGTCCACCGATCATTTAATTTAATTACACTCAAGTATCCAAAAATGTTTAGGTATAGAGATAATGGATATTTAAATATGTAAAAATATTAGATACATCAAAAACAAAACAAAAAAACAGAGTAGAATTAAGTAGAAATTTAAATTGACAGCTCGCTACAAAGCCATCTTGCGTATCAAGTACACAATTTGATTTAATTCTCAACCGTTCTGTATTTTTTTTATGTATCAAATATGAGAAATATTACTTAATACTGTACTCATCTTTGGCTGTAAACAGGAACACTTATGATTTATTGAATAATCACTATCTGTTTTTATCTATGACCTTAGCATTTAAAGAAATTGAAAGTAATTGAGACATCACAAATCATAAGAGATAACCTTAATAACTAATGTATAAAAAAATGCACAGCTGGATTTCATCTTTGTCCCATGATGTACAGTAACTTTCGTTCTTTGTAGTTCTCTTCCATTTATCTGTCTGTTCTATCAACGTCATACTTTAATTCTGTTAGAATTTGGTGGCAGATTTTTCTATGTTTTTCTAATATGATTTTTGAAATGTTAGGTGGACTTGTCTTGTAATATCATCCCATAAATCTGATAGTAAGAAAAAATTGTTTCCCATTCAAAACTCTATTGTGTACAAAGTATCTGCCCCTGTGTCTTCCCCTGCATCTTTGCCTTATGAGAGTAAATATTTGACATACCTACCTATTTTATAATAGTAATTCCTATATGGCAACAAGTCCTTAAATTTTCTTTATTTCATTGTTTTTTATAAAGCTCTTTTTGTTTTCTTCTGTTAAAATACAATTAGAAAGTTCAATATTTGCAAATGTTTTATATTTGGTATTAAATTCAAGAGTTTATCATACTTCTCAAACTTAAAATCATAACATGATTTTTGTTTCATCATCATGTCATATTGCAAGCATTTGTAATTTCTTCAGTTTGTAGATAATAAAGTTTGTCTTAATGTAAGCTCAATGTAGACAGCTAACAATAGTAGGTACTTGTTGGTGTTAAACTACTGAAGAAGGCAAGGGTTTTCTTTATTTTTATACTCTGTTCATTTTCTAAATTAAGAAATTCATAAAGAAAAGCAGACGTTTTCTTGAAAACGTAATACATCAGCCAAGAAGTGAAGATTCACTCGTTTCTTCCTGTGATGAGGCTAATCAAGTGGGGGTAAAACGAAAATGAAATATTTCGGGGAAAATTACTGTCAAACAGCTGTAGAGATGATGTTTAGCGTTGGTAGGAAATCGATGACATTAGAGGGAGAAAATTATTTAGAAGATGATACTTTTTGTTTGGATAAATTTCAAAATTTCACTTTTAAGTTCATCTGCTGCAGAGATCACATGATGATGTTTGTTACTGATGCATGACGTCAGTTTTGTGCAGATCAAACAGCTTCACTTTGTGCATGTGGGTCGCAACAGTGAATTTTCCATTTGTAGGTCCCTCCTCCCATCCATACCCCGGCATAAATGTTGTACTGAATGATGTTTTTACTATAAGATTGACATTCTATAATTTTAAAGATTGTATTTATACCAGAACTGTCCCTCTTTAAAATCATTAAAACCTCCATAATTTGTGACAAAAAATCATACTTCTATTTTTCAAAAATATATTCCTTTTATCAAAACATTACATTAAAAAAAACTTTGAAATAGAGTACTCAAGAGTGTAAAGAGTCATAATTAAAGTGGTAAAACAAACCTTAAAAACATATGAAAAATATGAAATGATTTTACCAGTATATCTCAGAGAAAACATTAAAAAAATAACCCAAACAACATTTCAATATGTGAGTCAGAATATTAATAATATTCGATATAGAAACCAATGTGAATAATTCCATCATGTATGTCCTTTGCCAAGACAGGAACTTAAATAGATAGTTTTTAATCTTTCCGACACATAAACTACAGAACACCCGCATATAAACAAACATGCATACTATTCCCCGTAGCTTATACGAAGCTCATCATTCATTTAGCGGGACTTTCGCTTCGTCTGGCTCCAGTGGTACAACATGGAACCGTAGGTTAACGCTGCTTGTCCACGGAGATTGTTACAACAACTGTTCAAAAACCGCATGATTATTCTGAGTGTTCCACTTTTCCTAATTAGTTTTCATATTTCAGATTTCTCTTCCTAGAGAAAAAAAATGATTTGTTTATTGCCACTTCCATTCGTAAGCTTGTTTCATCTATAATGCGACATGATTATCTGTAAAACCAGATCTATTGTGTTCCCTAATAAAAGTCATTTGAATCATTATGTTCTTACAAAAAAAGTTTATAGTGTTTGAAACAATAAATTACCCTTTGATATAAAATTCAATTGCATACTTAAAAACAAACTGTTTGTATATTTATTTTAAGTTAATATAATTTGTAAAATCATATATTACTGTATATCTCAAGAAGAAAGAAAATATTTTTTATTACTTATAAATAGAATAGGCCATTTTAATGTCACATAATACTTTGGTTATTCACCTTGACCTAAAATTGGATCAAAACAAATTTTGGTATATATTTTCATGTGACGCAATAGAGGTACAGTACAAGTTTTAAAAGGTTATATCATTTTTGTGTTAAAGACCCCAACTTTCAGAATTGACCATTGGATGTAATCCAGAGTTAAAATGATTGTATCTTTCCATTTTGTATCTGTTAGCTCATCTCTCAAAACGGACAACGTTTCACAGGTTGTCTGACAGACACTTGTCAATGTGAGATGTTAAACGGAATATTTCAAAGACGTCAGTCGTCATGACTCGTACGATTGCGTGCCTATCAAACCGATATTTATACAAACACTTTCTGAATTGAATTTTTCCTCATTGTGAAAAAGTTAATTTTATGTTAAAGATATATTGTCCCCCTAAAAAATGATTTTTTTTAAATTTGTTTGTTGAATATTCCATTTTAATGTCACATAATAGTTATTCACCTTGACCAATAACTGGTTACGATTACGTGCCAATATTTATGCAAACACTTTCTGAATTGAATTTTTCCTCATTGTGAAAAAGTTAATTTTATGTTAAAGATATATTGTCCCCCTAAAAAATGATTTTGTTTAAATTTGTTTGTTGAATATGCCATTTTAATGTCACATAATAGTTATTCACTTTGACCAATAACTGGATAAAAAAAAAAATTATTTTCCTGAAAAAAAATATAATTTAAAGCGAAAATTACCTAAAATTTCTGTCAGACAATGGTTTCTTTTCTCTTAATTTTTATGTGAAATAATTATTATTGTTGATTTAACTGAAGCGAATAACTTCATTAAAACTGCGTAATGGCCTATTCAAAGTCTGATTGTTTTAATCTTTATTTTTCAGGTTTTTGGGGGACAATACATCTTTAAAATTTACCACTTTTGCTTTTCTTTTTCCTAATATTCTAGCATGTCTAGGCCCTTGATCCATTCTAAGCAGGCATATCCATTTGTACTAATGGGATGTTTTGAGGTATAAGAGGCTAGACATATCCTTCAACTTGGGACTTTTTAGCATTCACAGTACTTTAATGGGATTTACTTTTTGAAATCAAACTAAGAAGACTTTTCAAGTGTTGCCTTATTTATAAGTTCCTGCTTTTTTGTTTCTTTTTGTCTGGTAGGAAATTATCCAAAATTACATGTTGTTGATTGATTGATTTCTGTCAATTAAAATTGTATATAATGTTGATTTCTTCAATAATTCATACACCGATCAATCAAGTTATGATTAAAAAAAATTAATACAGTATCAGAAATAGTTGTTGTACTGAGTGTAATTCAGGAAAATCAGCAATTTGTGCATTCTTGAATTTTATTTTGAATATTCTTCCAACATATTTCAAAAAATACACAATACAACATTTTCTTCTGGTGTCTATTGTTTGAATTAAAAAAATTATATCTTTATATTGTACAACATATAGAAAAAACGATAATTCCATAGCAGTCTTTAATAAGGTGATTTTATTTACTAAGAAGTGGCCTTCTGAAAAAGGGAGAAAAAACTGTGGTATACTTACTTATTATCTCCTCTCCTTTTCTAATCTAAATATTTGTATAGGAATTTAAGAGATATTTATTAAAAACACAAACACAAGCATGACACTTGTGTTTTTTTTAAACAGTCATGATTCAGCTAAAAAAAAAATCTTTTCAGAATACCCCTTTTCCTGATGGTCATCTAAATAAGTCCACTTAAAACAAACTCTCTAAACCTGTTCAAATTATTATGTTTTTGTTATCAGAGAACACCATCGTGCGCTGATACTAGACAAGTAATACATACTGACCATCTTCCAATTAAAATTAAGCAGGTGTTTAGACAGAAAATCTACAATTTTTATCGTTGTTCTTTTCTTGTGTGTGCTTATCATTTGTAAACACGAGTGATGGCATCAATCAAGTCAATCAATCAAAGTGCATTCTTCACTGGGAGTTCTGGCAACCCCCTGCCATACGATGTGTTAACTCGTTAGAATCGCTTTCTGGTTGTTATTGAGTGATCTCAAAAGGACAAGAGCCCCAAAGTAGTGCCACGAACAAGTGATGACAATTGTGACAGTACTTTCTTTCAAAAAGGTTGTAGATTACTTATTTTTATTAATTTTATTACAAAATCTACATCCGGGCCAATTCCGAACTGTAAGTGCATTTTACAATGGCGCACAAAGAGTTACTGCACAATATTCCTATTTGATATCTGAATATGGAATGTACAGTATGTGCTGCTATTTAAGCCGTCTAATAATATAGACCAGAAAAGAATTATACCAAATAAGAATTGTATATTATAATTATTATTACAATAATTATTCTACATTTATTATATAGCAACAAGATATTAATTATTGTTTAAATAGGTATCATATTCTATCATTAAAATAAGTTTTAATACTTTTAATCTTGCCTTTTTTATACTTATTGATAATCAAAATTAATTTAATTGCATAATTACAAAACGAGAAATTATTTACAGATATCGTGGGATGAGTAATTTATAATAATTATGGTTGGTTTCGGTATCGCACTAACCTTTGCTCATATTCGACTTTGACATTATTATTGGAACAAAACATGAAAAAGGAAGTCCGAATTACAGAATGAAACATATCCCAAGATGCTGGAAAGGTGGATAAGGTGTTTGCTACGAAAGTGAATTAACACATAATACAAGTAAAAGATATACCTTGGGTCCAACTACCTCCCAATTGGCATTACATATAATGTAACATCCTTCAGTTAGGATAGTTAGCTGTTGACAAATACTTCCCAGGTTGTTTGTCGCAATATAAACATTGTCAAATATTATTAAAAGATCACTTGTTGAAATGATGCTTGTTGAAAGTTGCGTAGTTGTTAATTGTAAACTTTCGTAATATTTTCTATCCTATGTTTTATAGTAGCTCTAAGCCAAAAACTGTTAAGGCCCATTTACACTAGGGCGATAACGATCGACGATAAAAAGATAAATATGCATTTTTCATACCTAAAACAAAAGAATTTTAAAAAGTTTCCATCCTAGAACTATAGGATTATCATCTATGCTGCCTTTGATGAAAATAATATTTCCACACGTCCAATCAAATGACGTCATGATTAGTAAGAGCAATAATATCGTTACAATACAACGATTTTATTGTTTTATTGATCATGACGTCATTTGGTTGGATTTTCAAAAATATTATTTTTATCAAATACAGCATACATGATTATCCTATAGTTCTAGAACGAAAACTGTTCTAATTTTTTTCGTTTTATTCAAGAAAAATGCATGTTTATCTATTTATCGCCGATCGTTATCGCCCTAGTGTAAATGGGCCTTAACTCTGTCTTCTAAAACGAATGCCCAAAACTTGCGCCGTTTGAAGTGGAGCACCTTCAAATTTCCCTTTAGCCATTCTCTTATGTTAGGATGGCAATAACATCAAGAAAGGACAAGTTAAATATCGTTTTCATCAAGATTTCAGGACATATAATTCTGCAAGTTTAATTATCTATTAATTTAAAGTTGGTGGAAACTAAATTTTAAAAAAGCTTGGCTACAAGTGCATACATTATAACTCTCTGTTTTTCTTTGCTGACCGGGACATCAATTATAAGCTTGTCATTCTCCATTTTTCTTCACTGACCGTGGTTAATCCCACTTCCTGTGTCCACTACCCTGGTCATCTTTGATACATAGCTGGTGAGGATGGAAATGAATTTGCACTATTCTGTTGATACTCCCTTTTCCTTTTTATTTTAGCCAATCATTAAAGTTCATTTGAATTTGATACTTTACAACAAATTGTACAAGTTTTTAGGAGTTAACACTAATTGGTTAAGTAGGTGAATTAATTTATACATTTGTTTGAACTTGTTTTATTGATTTCTGTACTTTTTAAGCATCACTGTGGTGTTTCATTACTCAGCAGTACTTGTTGTAGGATTAGGTAGCCAAAAGTGACCCACATTCCTCTTTTCATTGGATATTCTTTTAATAAAATAAATAAAGTATAATAATACTATAATCGTACCATATATATTATGATTAATAATTAGGCTTGTTGATTATTAATTTTTTAATCTATTTTCTATCATAATTTATCCTTACTTTAATTAAAGCATTAGTAGGCAGCTCAACATGCATTTTCATTTAGTGTTCTTCACAATTTTTGAAAATAAAATATAAATTATTAGAATCATAAATTGTATTTATTTATGATTAATTATATTGCAAGTTTATAAATGTTATGGGCTGAACAATGGTAGGTGTAGGCTTTTTTTGGCAAATTTATTTTTTAAAGTTTACGACAATTCATTTCTTTATACCCCATCATGTGCTAAAGTTGATCATGATCGGTCATTGTAAAGCGCTTTGATCATTGTAAAGGCGCTATATAAATTGAAATGTAATGTAATGTAAAAAAAGTTGTTGGAACCAGTTATCAATTTACTGTAAAGTTAAATTCGATTTTAATCATCATTCGACTTCATTCCCATATGACCAATCTAACCATGATTTTTGCGAATTAAGCAGTCACTCTGGTATCACTTTGTAATTGGACACTCAGTTACTTATTGGTACAAACCCAACGATTTCAATAACTTTTAATTCAATCAATTGATAGTCGATTTGTTGACCCAGATTTTTCCTCTGAAAAAAGGCTTTGTCATTCACTTATTTTCTCTATTCATTCTGGTAACGCATAGAGGTACAATTTCTTATTTTTGGCACTGGGTCAAAAGGATATGCCAAAAAGTTGACTTTTGGACTTTTTTGACCTTCGTCTGTCCCATGTACATGAGTCTTTAATATAGTGTTATTAATTAGATTGTAAAATGATGGTTATTTTGGTAATGATGATTATTTATATACTGTCACGACCATCATTATCATCATCGCTGTCATTATATTTATTACTATTACACCGATACAAATTTCACTATTTGTCCTTTTTATCATCATTGTAACCATCATTCTGTAAATGGTGATGATTGGAAATAAAATGAATTTTTCCTCATCTTTGTTATTTATTAATTATAATTAATTTTATAATTATTATGATCAGTTACCATCATATTAGTTATTTCTTCACTATTAATACTTTTTTAATAATTAAAGCATATACAGTATTGTCCCACAAAACATGTAAAAAATAGATTAATAAAAATTGAACATTTTGTAGTTTTATTAATTTGCCAAAAAAAAGACAAAATAAACAATAACAATTTTTAACAATTATTACACAATATTTAAAAAAATGGCTTATTCAACACATTTTTCCCCAGTTTTTAGGGGAACAATATAGGCTAACAGATAGCCTCATGTAATGACGTACAGTATAAAATAAGTTTCTTCTAGATACGCCAATAAACTGTTAAAAGTAAAACTCAATTCTCAAGATCAAGACAAACATATAAAAAATGTGTAATACAAGCAAAACTAATTTGTTTATAATGTCCAGAGACAGGAAAGAAAAAAGCAAAAGGGAAGGATCATCATAAATAAAGGATATATGTTCTGTTTAACGCTGCCGTGCCTTGTGTATGTACACTCCCCCAGAAGTGGGTTGGGGAAGATTGTGAAAGTCTGAGGTGGTCATTCACCGAATCTTATTGCAATCAAATTAAAAGATTTATCTATTAATTAATGCCAGAAAGTGAAATAGGCAGACACATACTCATCGCAAAAAGTTTGTAAGAAGCCAGAGTTTTTATTGAATCATCTTCATTATGGTACATACCATCAAAATGATAGTTTGGAAAGAAATTAATATTTTTTTAAATAAAACATTCCAGAAGCAATGAAGAAACAGAGAAACTATATATTTTTTTTCATACGCATCCAACAACGAGCACAAACTCGCTAATTACAGGTTGGATAAACTATTTCATAATTTATCATGCTTATAAACTCACATTTGATGCTTAGGGAGTGGAGTTAAAAGAGTTACAAGTCTGACACTAGGTCAGGCTTGAACCCCGAACCTTGGGATTGGAAAGCAAGCACGTTAACTACTAAGCTGCAGTTCCACTGTTGTAAAGTTTAGTACAGTACTTCTCTCTTTCATACATTAATATGAAATTCATAGTGGCACCTTTAAGTTAAATTGAGGAACTATCAAGCATTTAATATATACATTTCTATCTATTACTGTATATCTTTTTTTAAACTTTTTTAGCAATCAAATTTCTAATAATGTTGATATTAATATCACATTCACATGGGTTGGCAAAATTTATAGAAGTTCCAAAAATATTTTATTATTGTGTTATGCACAGTATTAATTTAATATCATATTATAATAAAGCATGAAAACCACCAGAGACTGGAAGAAATAGTTTACTTGAAGGAAACTCTGTTATCAATATTTGTCAAAAGTGATTAAAAGCTAAATTTGCCTAAGGCGTAATGTAAATTGCTGAGGCTAAAGGTGGCTGAGGGGAAATGCTAGCACAATGTTTTTGTACAGCCTGGATAATGTCCAGTGATGTCTCTCAATATGTCCAGTTTTTTTTTAGATGCCATCTCAGATTCTGAGTCATGTGGAGATTATATTGAAAACTATGAGTAATGTTGAAAGTTTGGACAGTGTATAGTCTGAATGGGGGTTTATTCTTAATACTGGTTTATTCTGATTTTGGTCTGATGTTTAGCAACATAATTTCTCTTTGTTCACTTTTCTTAATTTCTATTTGGGATCACTATTTATAGTGAAACCCAGATTTATATTTAAGCACTCATTTGAATTAAGCACTTTTCTTGAATATGGCCTTGTATTTTGGGAAAAACTAGAATAGACATTACAATTTGTTGAAATGATCAGGCCATCTTATCAAATATCTATTTTTAACAATAAACTGACTAACACAATTATCCTTTACAACTAAACTATTAGAGACATGTCAAGTTTTTTTTCTTGGTAGATAATACCGTAATATGAAATTATTAAGTAAAAACATAAAATTATATTTGATAAAACATATGATTAGCATATTTCGGATATGATTTACACAGTGTATGATCTAAACCATGTAAAACAAGCTATTAATGTCTCTTTGCATTTACTTGAAGTCCATATGCTTTGTCCGTCAAACCGATAAACTTTAAATTGTTCTTTTGAGGAAATTGTAAGCTTGTGACTGGACACGTCCCTGTTTTTTATAATACACTCAAAAGTGTCAGTTGAAGGGGGGAAAAAGACCAACTCGCTTATTATCTAAATCTGTTTCGTCAAAGTTTGTGTATTTTTAGAAATAAATTTTATAAAAAATATGTATGAATGTATACATTTATTTTTCTGTTTATAATAAATTATCATGTAACGAGGTCCAGTTGGAAATTCTCCAAGGCATACAATGGTTGATAGGAAACTATACCCATATGGGCTGTCTGTCAGTTACGTAGGGAATTGTTTGAACTCTGTTCATTGATATATGATTCAAATGTACATCCATTATAATAGTTCTATATCATTCTTGCCTGATATAGAAGTTGTAGTCAAACCCCTCTTCCCCCTCAAAAAACTAAAACTAATCATATTTTGGTCTGTCAAATTTTTCTTTCATATTCAAAGTAGATGGTTATGCATATACTGGAATGTTTTCTCCTCTGGCGTTACATTGCGGTTGAGCATATTCTGTGTTCAAATGCAAATATTACAAATATACCCTTTAAAATTGATGTCACTTTTGATTTTTTTCATTTTATATAATAAATCAAAATTATGTGCACGCCAGCCCTTTACTAATTTGATATAACCATGCACTTATAATATATATTATATCGTTGATTGTTGATTACCTATTGTAAAAAGATATACATAATACTAATAACAAATTTTATATTTTATATTTCAGAAAAAATGTGGAAAAGAAAGCATTATTTGAACATTTAGATTCAGTATTTCTTGCAGTTGATGAGATTGTTGATGGAGGGTAAGTTTGGAAAACTCTTTTTATATAAAAAAATGTATATTGTAAAAGAAATGTATCAAATGACAAATGTCAATGAGTAAAGCTTCTACTGTATGGCATGGTCAGTTCAGTCGGACCAAAAATAACTTTGCTTTTGACACTAGAGAGGGCAGCAAACAAATTTCAGACACTTAATTTTATGTCGTTGTTATCTTTTCTTTTTTTATTGGGTGTTGTTTTGTCACCATATCCTCTTTCTCATCATACGTCTGCCGTCAAGTTATCTGACATTTTTTTTTATGGTGACAACTTCCTTCATTGGCCGTGCATTTATTACTAATTTCCATTCCCCTTGACAGTGTTACTCCCATTCTGCTTTTAAAATCTTGCTTTTTGGGTTTTAAGTACACATTTTGAGAGTGATTTTACTACCAATATTGTTATCAGCACTTGCAACTATTGTATTGTATATTCTTTTTTCTTATTTTTATCAGCTAAACTGGATTTAGAAAAGATTTTTTATAGCTTATAGCTAGGCCCTATCTAGCTGTGTGCATGCTATTGTCTTAGCAGTGTTCAGTGAAGCAAAGCCTATTGTTGCCTAAGAACTTTGGGACAGCATAGCACAGAAGATTTGTTTACAGGGCCTAGAGTCGGTGTATGTGAGATATTATTATTATAATCTACCATTGCTGCGAGTAAAATATGTTGACCTATAACTATAGCTACTCAAAGCTACTTAACCTGAGACAATATGCTGGAAAAATTACTACTGCGGTTGGAAGTGTTTTGAAAGACTTGGGAATTTTCCATTATAGAGGTACCCGTGGTGGACGCAAGTCAAAATTTCACACAAAGAGTAATAAAGATATAGATTCTAAAAACCTTTCAAACATAAACAAGAAAGTACAAGAAGCAGTTAGGAAACAAAAGCCTGCAAAATATTTTCATTGGCGAGCAGGACAGATTAATGTTAATACCTGCTCAGATGACTTCTTACTACATGAAACCCTCATTCAAATTAAAGCAGCAAACCTTGACATCGTGTGTATGCAGGAAGTGAGACGGATTGGTACCGGTGCAATCTCACATGAGGGCTACAATGTATACTGGACTGGACTGAAAATCAAAAAGATGTATGGAGTTGCTATTGCCATCAAACAGTCACCCCATATCAAAGTGTCTAATGTTTATAATGTATATGAACGTCTAATGGCAATAGACGTCACAATAAAAAATTGTAAATTAAGAATTGTGTCTGCGTACTCTCCTACGGAATCCGGTTCAGAATCTTCAAAGGATATTTTCTATGCAAAACTCTCCAAAGTAACAAGAGTTGAGAACAACACAAAACTCTTACTGATGGGAGACTTTAATGCAACATCAACAATAACAACCAGAAAATCACTCTTTGATGGAAACCTACATAGATTTCAAGACACAGATGACATTAGTAACGACAATGGCACAAGACTCATCAACTACTGCTCTGACTTCAAGCTATGCATACTGAACACCTGGTTTGACCATTCAAACGTTCATCGGATCACTTGGCATAGCAACGATGGTGTTACAAAGAAAACACTAGATTACAACATATGTGATCACTGGTTGAGGAAGTATGTTACTGACACAAGAGTCTATAACAACTATTATCTTTCGTCTGATCATAGAATCCTTGTGAGTAATATGACAACACCAGCCAACAAAGCAGCCAGGTGGAAGAAGCATAAAAAGAAAAAACAGAGCAAAAGAGCCAACATGAGTAAACTTAAAGATCGAGAAGTAAGAAATAATGTTAAAACAAAGATAGAAGAAGAAATTAATAAAATTAATAAAATTACTTCTCCTGAAAAGACAACAACCACTACATCAACTGAGCGCTATACAACACTTATGACAGTGCTAAATAAGGCAGTTGAAGAAGTCCCGAAGAAAACAAGAAACCAAAATGCTCATCCCTGGGATGGTGATGAAAGACTACAACAGCTTATAAAAGAAAGAAAGAATATTAACAAAAGCACAGTTACCTACAAAGAAGAGGAGATCAAGGCTATGCAGAAAGCAATTAAGATAAGGGTTAAGGAACTACGGAATGAATATTTGTATGAAGAAGCAAGCAAGTTAAATGAAGCCCACCAAAATAGAAAAATATTTGATTTATGGAGAAAAGCTAAGGAGCACGGTGATGTTATAAGAAAAGCACCAAAGCCTATAAAATGTCCTGGATTACGTGAACACTTTAAAGATCACTTTAATCCAGACCAATCTAGCCTTAAAATCCCAGATGAAATTAGCACACCTCCAGAATATATTATCAACCTGAGACAACCAGAATTTGAGATAGACAATGAACCTCCGTCCAAGAAAGAAATTATTGATGCAATCGGACATCTAAAAGGTCGCAAAGCTACCCTAGATGTCGCTTCTGAAATGTTGCAAGTCGCCACAGAGAACCCAGTATTCGTCGACCATGTACATAGACTGTTTGAGGAAATTTGGAGAACGAAAGAAGTACCAAGTGATTGGGGACTGTCCAAATTAACAACCATTTGGAAAAAAAAAGGCAGTCCACTTGATCCATCAATGTATAGAGGAATATCGATTGGGTCTACATTTTCAAAGATACTTATGGTTATCATTCTTTCACGTTTTTCCATCTTTTATGAAAGTCAACTTCTACGCACACAGTTTGGATTCAGGTCCAACAGAGGGTGCAATGATGCTATATATGTAATCAAGCAGATCCAGGAAATTGCGTATCGCTCAAATCGCAAACTCTATACATGCTTCATTGATTTAACAGCAGCATTCGACCATGTGAATCGTAATCTTCTCTTCCTAAGCGTTCGTAATAGGTTTCACTTAAACCAGTCTACTACTATGATTGACATTATACAATCACTGTACAGCTCAACGAAAGCATACCTTGCTGACGACGATCCGAGTGATGATAAGTTCGAAACATCTTCTGGGGTGCGACAGGGTGGTATTGAGAGTACCAGCATGTTTAACCAATATTTTGATTACGTTATTAGAGTGTTCAAACAACGCTGTAAAGATGCTAGTTTGGATGGCCTAATGATACAATACCTAATTCCTATTGAAGCTACAAATCGTGCTCAAAGACGTAAAGCACCATCAAGGGGCATCTATGACGACTTTGAAAGTGGCTATGCTGATGACTTTGCTGTAAGCTCCTGGTCACAAGAAGAACTGCAAACCATTGTGAACATCTTGAATAAAGTTTGTCTGGAATTTGGTCTAAGAATTAGTGCCCCCAAAACAGAAACCATTATATGGAACTGGAAAGAGGAAGTTGAAGAATACCCAAGATGCATCATACAAATTGGCGGCGTACACATTAACAACGTAACACACTTTAGATACCTTGGTGTATGGGCTACCTACAATGATGTTCATATTGGAGATCAAGAAGTAAAATACAGAATCAATTCAGCCAAAGGAGCATTTGCAGAGAATAGAGCATTGCTTACCAACAGAACGATCCACTTACAAACAAGAATGATGTTTCTTAATGGTCTAGTTAGGAGTAGACTCACCTATGGTTGCCATGCTTGGAGGGCAACAGGAAGTGAAATGTCCAAACTTAGCACAACATACAAAACCTTCCTAAGAAGAATGCTAGTGAATGGCTTTCAAAGAGTCTGCCCACCAAACCATGTAGACATATCCTCAGATGAAGAAACAGATGAAAACTATATAGACTGGCGTTACGTTATTGATAATGACGATCTCTACAAAATTACTGGCTGTCAACCGCTAGAAGAATATGTCTACAAGCAACAATTCAACTGGATCGGACATGTAATTAGAAAAGAAAATGAAGATCCTACAAAAATTCTTACTTTTCACACAACCCAAAGTAAACGAAGAGGTCGGAAGATACCATCAATACTTGATAGAGTTGTACAACAAAGTCAACTTACTAGATGCAACTTCATTAGAGCCTGCTTCAACAGAAATTTATAATTCCCAGCAATGTTTTAACTGTATATATGAACTGTTTATAAGTTGTTTTGTGACTGTGTAATTTGGTAGTAGTCACTCTCATACTGTAGGCCTACATTTAAAAGTAACACATCCAAATGCCAACTTTAAGTCAATGGCTACCAGATGTCTCTGTGAGACGGTTATTTGAACCAGTACCAGTACCAGATAAACAAAATGACGTATAACATGGAGTAATCCTGATTAGCTTTCTTGGCTCCTAGTATTTGCAATTGCCGCATGTTATGTAATTACATTTTTTCTTTCTTTTCTTATTAACGGAAGTGAATGAATTAATTATGTCCCAATTTGAATGTGACAAAAATCTTTATGTGACAAAAATCTTTTTTTTTTTTGAAGGATAAGAATTATTGAAATAATAAATTGTATGTACGCAAGTTGTAGAAATAGTTAATGATATGATGAAAATCAAATGAAAATAAAAAAGATTTTCTAAAGAACCATTCTGTATCTATCCTTGTTCATTTTATAAATATTAAATACAGGTTACATACAAATTTGTATTACTTCACTCATCCATGCACATGAGGTATAAAGATTACTGAAATAGGTTTAAACTGTTATCTGCCATATTGGACCCAACATTTTCCCACTTAAGGCTAATTTACACTGACGAGCAGTAATGGTAAGCGGTGACGGTAAACGGAATACAAAAATATGTTATTTCTGATTGCCATACACAGAATGCGAATCAGACAGGCAGTTGAGCGGAAATCCGCTAAGGATAGAAACAGATTCTTGGGCTTCTTTTGTATGTTTGTTCATTATACACGTACACCATTATTACTCGCTATATATCGCGCTATATAAATCCATGTTATTATTTATTACACATTTTTACTATTGCATCCATACAACAAGGGATATCAAACTGACTGGAATCATTGTACTAAGAAGGTTGTACTAGTACAGTTGAAACCTACCCTAAAGCAGATCCTTGCTATATTACAAAAATTCACTACTTATGAAATAACACAAGGAATGATAATGATTTTTTTTTAAATGAGATAAAAACAGATGGATATGTAGTTGTAGCAAAATAATTGACCTGCTATATTTCGATTAATATTCAAATTATTCAGCAGTTTCCGCGATGTTAAACACATAGCGTACAGTTGCTTCATTCATCACGTGTAGATTTTGATGTTTTATTTTGAACTATTTAATCAAATAATTTTTCTAGCCTCTGGTCAAATAAGGACAGTTGTGCTGCCAGCAAAAGTGACAAGCTTGTTAGCGGTTGAGGTCATTTCTGACAGTTGGTCATCTTGATTTTTATCAATTTTTTGATGCAAATAAAATGAAAATGTTTCTTGTTTCATTTCACATTTATATTTTATTTCATGTATCATCTTGCATGACATTAAACTGTTTCATTCAGTTTTAAATTTTCTATAAAGTAATTTAAACAAGACTGTGTAAGTCTGTCTGTTTTTCATTTCATTATAAGATGACTCACATCAGTTAGCTTCTGTTAACCTTACATCATAATCTTGGGATGCAAAAATAAACAATTTTCTTTGGGGACACATTTTACATGCATACATAGTGCAAAGTTAAACATAGAACATACTTTATACTTCTTTTAGGGTTAGATACTTTTAACCTTCGTTATCCAGGAAAGCAGACAATTTTAGTTTACATTGAATATTAATTTTTGAAATTCATAAAATTTGTTTCTGATATTTCTATACATTATAGTAAAGTGTGCACATCTGGCTTCTGTGCATTAATGGGGATCTTTTGGGAAAGTAGGTGGTTACACAGACAGGTGCCCATCCTTTTTACAGATGAATGAATTTGGTTTCAGCTTAACACAACAAAACTTTCTATATGTTTTTAATATCTATTCCACTGCTCTTTGAGACGGTTTTGTACACTAATAGCGCAATACAAATAGTAATCCATTATTTGAAAAAGAAAATTTATGTATTAATATGTTCATTCATATATTATTTATCATTGTTGTAATGTTATATTAAAATAAAATTAAAAATGTTGTTATTTATATATTAATATTTACTGTAGATATTTAACTCTCATATTCGGATAAATAACTTGTGTATAATTTATGGTTTTATTTTTCTTTAATAAACTTTTGAAGTCAAATATAAATATTGACTCATGAAGGATTTAATACAAGTATGTATTCATGTTCTTGCATTACTGCAAAATAAAGAAACAACATTTAAAACTAAATGTAGGCTAAAGAGATGAACCTGCAGAAGTGTGACAATTCAGGCAGGAATTACCTCACAAGGTCGTGCACATTAGCAGAAACTTGACGGACATTCAAAGCAGGCTTAGAACATTTGTCGTTGTTTAATTGCATTGGATCCTGCCGATATAAACCCCTCGATGTGTGGGTGAATCCAAGTAGTTACGTTTGCGAAACATGCTGTATGACAGCTTCGTATCATGATCGGGTGCGAGGATTAGACGAATGTCATAATCCTTAATACGTTCATGTCGTACAGCTGGAAAAGCTTGTCAATGGGTGACAAGATGTGCTGGAGCGATTAAACCGCGTTGTGCAGTTTAGGATTTGAAACTGACATGTTCATGCTGTTTGCGATATTTTACCGGATTAAGACCGACATCCATGGTTTATATATGATTTAGCCAATCAAGATTTTCAGAGTTCATCTGATATTTCGGGGCGGTTTGTTATTTTAGCTGAGCTCACAACACCGCCCCTATGACAACTAGCACGATTTGAGTTCGTAACAGGTCATAGTCATTAAAATGTCAAATGTTTTTCAAGTTTCATTTTTTCAAATATATTTTTTTTTTAAATATTGCTTTCACTTTTCAACTTGTATTTGGAAAGGAAAAAATGTATAATGATGAATCAAAATAGTACAACAATTGCATACATTCTTGCTTGTTAGTTTAACAGTTTGTGGAATGAAATTAAGACCTGCAGTAGTGGAGAGTAATATAAGTCAGATGATTTATGAACATACTATAGGTTTGACCAACCTATAGTATGTTAGAATTGAAGTTGACTTATAATTGGCAAAAAAAATAAATTAATAATTATTTTCTGTACAGGAATATTTCTAAGCATAAATTATTTATAATAATCTCTTTTTATTTTATAGAATTTTGATGGAATGTGATTCTAATACCGTTATTTCAAGAATAGCATTAAGAGGGGATGAGGTACCAATATCTGAACAGAACTTTGCACAGGTAATTGCCTACTTAATTGCTTACTGCTATATTTCACACTTGTTATGTTTGTGTCTTAGGTACAAGTACAATCTGTTTTCTGATCATCTATGTTCCTTCCAAAGTTCCAATAATGTATTCAAGGAATTCTCTATTGTTTTTCCTGTCATGAGTCTAAACTAACATTGTTGTGTTTTGTGCCACTGTATCAAATGCCATTCTTTCAAGACAAAGCAATTACATAACTATTCTACATTAAGATGTAAACCCTCACATTATACCTGATATAATTAATCATCTTTTCTACGTCAATTTTCTCTCTCCTCCCAAAGGGTTACTGACTGTCACTCAATCCAGGCTGCTACACCATCTCTTCACTTCTTCTTGTCTTGCACATTATGTTCCTCCAAAAATGGTTTTCAAGCTTTCTTTCTTTACCATATTTGTCCACATCATTGTTGGCTGTCCTCTTAAGTCTTACTCCAACTTCTGATGCCAAACTCTCTTTACAGGTTCATCTTTTCTTAGAAGCTCCTGCCTTGTTCATCATCATGTTCTTCCAAACCAATGTTTCTGAGAACTTTCTTTCTTTACCATACATTTCATCGCTGTCTGTCCTCTTACTCTTCTACCTCTAACTTACTCTCTTTACTTTACTTTTTTTAATGTCCCATCAGTCTCAAACTACTGCTTTTACCATCTAATCAAAATCATCATAATAATCATTAGTGGCTTTAACAATATTACGATCACTTGTTCCGTTTCTTCTCCATAAGTACACTTTCATATAATAATTAACCTTCAATTATATCAATCGTTCTCCACAATTTCATGACAATCTAAAGGGTCATAAAGTGTAAGATTACATTCTTGTAAAAAAAGAAAAATAATTTCTCTTGAAATTCTTTCTTGATCTTTGTCAAAGTCTTTTGAGATTAGTTAGAAAGTGAAACTGTCTGTTGATTCATGTGATAAAGTACATGTATTGATTATGATAGTAATGTTGCTGCAGTAAGCTATACTTCAATTTGCACTTTTTCATTTTATTTGTTTGTGTTTCATAAAAAAAAAAACAATAAATAAAGAAATAAAAAAATAAAGATTATACCAGTAGATAAAAGTTGAAAAATAAAGTAAAAATGATGAGCAGATAAATGTACATATGCTGAGCATAATAATGAATAACAAAAAGTCAAATGATGGAAGAATAAATTAAACTAGCAAGTCACAGGACATGAAACAACAACCAAGAACAAACCAAACATCGATTTAGTAAAGTGATCTTTAATTTTCTTGGAGAATGAGTAGTGAGTGACAGCACTTGAAATTAAGAGGTTAAATTTTTATACATGAATGGCCAAGAATATCTAATACTGTGTTGGAAATAGTTGGATGGGAATTTAAATGTTATTTCTGGTTCGAGTGTCATATTTATGAATGGTGTTATTGGGAGCAAACAGGTTGGTAACATGGGAGAATGAAGTGGGTAGCCGAAAAAAACAAAATGATAATGATTATGATAAGAATACACTTTGAATTATGCAATGAGGATGGTACTGATTGAACTGATTTCTATTTAGAAAAAAAGTGGTGATCCTGTGATTAGTATTAGGTGATATTTATTGTTAGACTTAAGCAATTGTCTATACTATCAAACTTTATGTGACAAAAAATGTCACTACCATATTTGGGCATATCACTACCATATTTGGGCAAATCACACTTTTTTTTTGTCAAACTGATTTGATAGTGTAGACAGTGCTTTACAATGTGAAGCAGTATGTTTGAATGGTGTATTTGTATTCTGTATTTTACCAAGATAATTTCATAACATTTATCATTTCTGTAACTTAAAAATTCTTCTTAAAATATTCATCCATAAGCTGTTGGCACCCACCCGACAAGCTTTTTTTAGTTCAACAACAGTAACTAAACACCATAATTTTTCATGAAAATTACAATACATTGTACATACATTTTCCCTGTTATTACAGCAAGAAGCGGCAGTTATTAGAATATTTAAACTTATTAGTTTTTAATCTAACATCGGAAATGTTTTCATTTAGAAATATAATAGGTTAAATTGTATTTCATAGTTGTTTGTCTCTGGGTAACATTAGTAATTAAAAAGCTTTATTAAATTAATCTCTATTAATATGGAAGGAAATATTAAAACTGTAAATTCCTGTGTCCTTGTTATAAAAAAAAAATGTTATTTTATGCACCCCTAGTTTTATACCACATTATTTTAAAGTACATTATTCTCTTATGAATCTATTAAATGAATTGCAATTATCATTTTTATGAACATATATTATCCAAAAATTGGATTATCGTAAAAAAAAACCAATAATGTGTCCACAAACAACATAGTTTTCGGTGTCATTAGTTCACAGAATGACATGGGCAAAATGTGATATTAATAAATTTGCATGATGAGTAATTCGTGAACAAGGCTAGAGTAGGGTTTGCGAGAGTTCTGTTGACGTTTTTCGTGCCCTGTTAAATCTCTCATTATCACATCGCAATACTTGACACCTTCTTTGTAAATGTACAAGACGCTCTGGAGGATATTTCACACATTTTGCTTCCTGCTTTTAATTAAAACTGTCAGCACCTTTGTTCAAATCAATCCAACTAATTACCGTGACCCTAGCCGAAAAAAACATAAAGAGTCGTGATTCGAAAGATTGCGAGTCGTTCGGTTCAGTTGGGAACATGCAAATGTTCAATCTCATGGTCAACATTTTACTGAGAGCTTATCTTTCATTTCGTAGATTAAACGATAAATATTATTGGCGGCACTGAACATGGTTCGCGTGTTGAACAACAGCAGCTGTGCGTTTCTGTGTTGAGTGTAGTTGGTGTTCATCTTAATGAGATCAAATTTGGTGTCCAATTGAAATTAGTCTAATTTATTTTATCAGTTTACTATTGAGACTATTTAAAAAATGTTTAAAATGTTTATCACATATATTTTACATACAGAATAGAAAATAAATGTGTTGTACAATATAATTTTATACTTTACTTACAGTACAGAAAATAGAGAACAAAGAGTTAGGTCAACAAATAAACTGCATTTGTAGAAAAGACTTTATTATATTATTTAAGCTGTAAAATGTAAACAAAAAAAACACTATAATGCCACTACAATCAATTTGATATAACCCCACCCTCAACTCCCTCCCTTTCTCATTGTTTTTAATTCATCTGCCTCCTAATGACAAAAGTTGGATCAACCTGTCTAAATTCTATTGTTCTATAACCACATCTCTGAAACTGACCACATATTTTATTAAATCTTGATTATAATAGGATGCACCGCAAGAAGGTACACACAAGTAATTTGACCAATCACAGCTAACAGTTTGATGATCTGTTGTGATTGGTCAAAACACTTGCTTTGCATATACTGTATATCCTTGTGTTGCACCCTATTTTAAACCAAGCTCTAATTAAAGGTAAATATTTAATAGTGTCACATTGGCTATTACCGATGCACAATTAAACAACTGTTTACTGGGGTAGGGAGAAAGAAACACTTGGTTGATGTTCCATTCCTGACACATGTTGGAACAATCGTGTGATTGAATTATCACTTTCACGGTTGCGTGCAATTGATGTGTTATTACTATTATAATAGACATGTTTTATACCAAATGTCAGTGATTCACACGCAAAAAAATAGGAGATTATTTAAATATTTGTAACTTATACTGTACTTGGCCTAATTATAAATATATCTGTTGGATGGTTTGTGTTTTTTGGTGACAGAGAATTTTGATATTAATGAACAAGTGTGAAGTGCTTATCAACATGCCGTGTGTTTAATTGTTGTTGAAATCTGCAATTACTTTTAGAAGTAACTGGGCCAATCACAATCTGATTGCCAGTTGAAAACCTTTATTTTACCCTTTCAGTATGCGATATATTGGTCAATTGTTTAGCATGCAATATTATTTATATATATTCAATACACGTCATCATCATTAGACATATTGAGCTCTACTATATTGTGCTATGCAATAGCTTACTGTATATTAATTAACCCTACATTAGAAGGTTCAATTTATTTTTTGTCTCCATTTCTATTACATACAGATGTAGCATTAATTTGCCATTGTTTTTTGACACCCACGATTGTCTGACTGCATGACACTTGCTTCTTGATAACGTGTCCACCTGTGCGATATAATGTTCACCAATATCCTTTAGGATTGTGGCTATCCATTGGGAATAGGAGTTGTCTGAAAAATAGCGCTATCCAACATGTATTTGAAGATGTTCCACATACATCGGCCGACCCACTGTGTTATTTTGATGCTTCGGTATAGGTCCACACACAGTTTAGTAATTTCCATGCAAAATGTTGACATGAAACTTACTACTAAATGTTGGTCCTTGAGCAGTTTCCCAAAGTATTCACCGTTGAATTTATTCCAGAGCCAATAAACATACATAATGTATATAAAAAAAATAAAATTATTTTTCGAAAAGAATAAATGAATGAAAATTTTAATTTGATTCAACACACAGGGTTTGTCAGCAAAGCTGCAAGTAAGTAATATCTGGTGAACACTTCAATTGATTATTTTCTATATTCTGGTAATAGTTTGTCCCATAAATGCCCCAATGTTCGGTTTATACTTCTTTTTGGCATGTTTGGTTGTGGTCTTTATTCTTTTGTTTTTTCCTCCATTTTTCCAAGGTGTCCCTTAAATAGGAGATCTACTGTAATATAATAATTTTTTTAATTTTTAGATGAACCAATTCCTTTTACCTTTCACAGTTTCTACTTCAACTTTGTTGAACTTTTATTCTATCGTAATTGAAACCTTCTGAGCTACTTTTTTTTACATAATTAATATTGACTCTCACATCTTGTATATTAGTATGTTTGTAATATTGTACACTCACAGACTTCAAAACTGCACTATGGCACGTGTACGCGTACCTACACCTGTAAGTAACACAGACTATGATGACTCAGTACAACTCCCTCTTCTTCGTGTGATGTTGTTTTAGTTTTGTTTCTATAAAAGCACTTAGTAAACGTTGTATCAAGTTTTTAAATGCTTATGTTTTATCTGTATCTATACAAATACTAATAATCTTAAAAATAGACAGATACACAATACTATTTGGCTATCTTATGTTACTATTATGATGAGTGATAAACTATTGTTTTTTACCTCTCTGCTACCTGATTGTGTAACATGTCCGAGAAGATTGAGGTTTAAAAAAAGTTACTGCATGAATGGCGTTATTGGCCCTATAGTTGCATTGCACTTTAAATGCAGATACAGGACAAAGGTTTGGCACTATGTTTGGCATATAGATATCCTTTTATACGTGTCATACAGTTTATTTCTATTTTTAATTATGAGAAGGCCAATGTTGGGTGAAAGATTGACCATACTTAAAGCTCTGTCTACACTATCAAACTAGTTTGACCCAAAAAAAATGTGATGTGCCCAAATGGTAGTGATATACCCAAACATGGTAGCGATATGACATCATCATGTCCATATATGGCCACATATTTCTTCCTGAATTAAAGTTTGATAGTGTAGACAGAGCTTTAGCAATGTTTGTCTATTTTGGTTTTTGTGAAGCAGCTTTCTTGTTGTTCATCAATTTTCCCTGATGTAGGGTGTGTGTGTGTACCATGATGCACAAACTCTTAATGGTTTTTTTAAAAGTGAATATATAGTGTATCCAATATGGACACTGTACAGTCATCTTTAATTCAAATTCAATTTTTCTATTTCTAGAAGAAGATCTAGCAATTCTAAAATGTTTTTAAAGAAGCATTTCACTTATAGCCATACATTATGAAGCGCGCTATGGGAATATGCAATAGCAACACAGTTGCTATCGTCATGTCATACGATGATACTGACAAGCATTATATGAGGATGTGTATAAAACATACTAACAGATGCACTAACAGATGTCTATTAGAAAATGTCTCTTTTTAGACGTTAGAGGAATCTTCATTCACAGTTATAAGTACTTCTGTATTCTGTTCTTTATCATGACTTCTGTCAAATTATTTATGCAATTTGAAATTGATATGTTAATCTTCTTTGGTTTCTGAAATTTTATGTTTTATATTTCGATTCTGATTTCATTATCAAAATGTATGATCCACTTGCCTCTAGTTAGTTTCTTTTTTTAAAGTTGGATTTTTTGATTTTAAAAACTAACGGCAGTATTATATCAGTAAAATTGGTGACATAATGTTCTGTTTAAATGCGTTTCATTCAAACTTGAGAATGAATCTAAAACCCTATTAAACACTGCATAAATTGTTACCAATTTTAACAAGTTGTAACATATTTTGATCTCCTGATTTGCTACACATTTTTGATAGATTCATAGCGAACACGAGTAATCTTAAAAGAAGGTATAGTTGGGGACGCTATTTGATTATTTAGCATAATGTACTGTTGTGATAAGAATAGTCAGTTAAATACATGCGAACCATCTTGTAACAAGAACAAGCCTTTTGCGGGTGTGTTTTTTCCCAAGACTTCACATGTGTCCCCTTGGCCACAAAATTGCCTTGCAAACCTGATTACAACTTATTAAAGGTTTTTGCAAATTTGACTCTGTATAATATGACAAAATCTGAATGAAATATCTTTCTTTATTAATTACATTCTTCATGATTTAAAGTAAATCTATAATTAAATTATTATGAATTTAATCTTCGAAAAACATTTAAAAAATTCACCTCAACCTCTGCGAGTTATTATTGAAAATGTATGTTATGTTTTCTTAAAGACCGCTTCATGTCATACAGTAATTCCCTTATATGGTAAATTCACAAATACTCACAAACCCTCAATACCGACATTGTAGGAAATTACGGATATAAAGTCTTATTTTATCCTTCATGAAAAAAAAAAATGTCATGGCTACAACAGTGTGAACAAATACTTTTACGCACGCTATTAGGGTTTTTATATTTTTAAAGACAAATACAACTTGAAATCAGTAATCTATTTTAGCTTTCTGGTGTTTTAAACCTATTTCAAAGATTAAATATATGCAAAGACAAGATAGTAGTTTGATGGTGTGGACAGAGGTTTAAAACACTCTGGTCACGCGATTTGATCGGGTGGTTTATGATGAAATTTAGGAAATCCTTGGATTTGAGAATTCAAGTGCATGGTCTTATTCATTTTTACCACTGTTAAATATGTGCAATATAATTTCTGAATTTGTATATTGAGGGATATAATATAAGAGGAAGGTGGTAAACCAAATGATTTATAAATCCTTGTGAAGGTCTTCACCTAATCTATTGGTATCTTTTCCATGAAAATGTCACTGTAGTGTGATAGCGTGATATATTAATACGGCTTAACAGGGAGTTAGAGCTTTAGCTAGATCATACATTGTAGTATTGGTGGCAGCACACAAGTTCAGACTCTACTTTTTATTTAATAGCTCCAGAACTCTAGTTTGCATCTTCTTTACTCCATGTAAACAAGTTTATTTGGGTTTTCGAGTTCCAGGTATTCAATATACTACACAATTGCAGCTCCATGTTTCTTTCAGTGAGTATGCAAAAAGTGAGACAAAAACAAAAGATAAAATGGTGTTTTGAGTATGGCTTTAGCCTGTTTCCAGAAAATGTAATTATTTTAGTTAATTTCCATCAGAGAGCAGACTCTACTTTTTATTTGATTGCTACAGAACTCTAGTTTTCATCTCTTTTACTCCATGTAAACAAGTTTATTTGGGTTTTCGAGTTCCAGGTATTCAATATACTACACAATTGCAGCTCCATGTTTCTTTCAGTGAGTATGCAAAAAGTGAGACAAAAACAAAAGATAAAATGGTGTTTTGAGTATGGCTTTAGCCTGTGTCCAGAAAATGTAATTATTTTAGTTAATTTCCATCAGAGAGCAGACTCTACTTTTTATTTGATTGCTACAGAACTGTAGTTTTCATCTTCTTTACTCCATGTAAACGAGTTTATTTGTGTTTTCGAGTTTCAGGTATTCAATATACTACACAATTGCAGCACCATCTTTCTTGTGTCCAGAAGATTACATTAGTTATTTCAGTTAATTTCCATCAGGGAGCCAAGTTGATTTGTCAGTTGTTTGTCTTATTCTGAAGTATTTTCATATGTTAGTATTTATTATTAAGAACAATTTGGTCAGAGTAATGCCAACATCTGTCCATTATTTTAGTTAAATCATTGCATTTATTTGGTTGTCAAATTACTGAATCAAAAAAGGGACATTTTTTTTGTATCAACAATAGTAGTTTGCAAAGTTGAAGTGCCTTACAATCAACCACCTTTTCATAAAGTTATTATTATAACCCATATCCAATGGGAATTGAAGAGGGCAAAAACTAGGAACATCTTGGTATCAACAATGACAGTTCATGTACATCTTTCCTGGTTGATAAATCCAAAACATGTTTAAATAGAGTTGGAAGCAAGTCTGTATCAGCCACGGCCAACAACATAATAATGCATCCCTGCTGTCTAATAACTGGTTATATTACATAGCCTATGTAAATACGTGAACGTGATTGGTTGAAACTGCGTCACGTGACTACCGCTGCGAGGATCGTAAATCGTATATATCCTCGAGAACGATGATATTGACCGATTAATTTTCGCGTAATTATCGTGTCCCCTGTTATTAAACATACACATTCTCGAGTTCGATGATATTGACTGTGTAATTTTCATGTGGCAACACTCGCGTTCGCCGATAAATAAACAAAAGTCATCTACTGGATTTGAACTCGGGTGGCTCCATCGCAAGACAACGCTTTCATCGCTGCGCCACGCAGCTTGCTTTAAAGAAATTATTCATCTAAACTATTTAAACTATGTATACATAGCGCCCTCATTTGTTATTAGTCCTCCCTAAATGTGATGAAACACCGTTTGTGATTGGTCAGTAGTAACCTAGTAACTAGTACGCGCTGAACATCCGGTGATTCGGCTCGCTCCTCGAAGAGAAGACGATGAATTGTTTATTCGGCCTACCTGATTATAATATTATTATTAATAGGCTTATTGATGGAAATTCTTCTGTTAATTTAAACGACCTAGGCCTAAGTGAATATTTTATTGCCAAGGAATCATTAATTAGTAATTATCTGTATATTATTCTTCGCAAGGTAAGGTGTCTAGGCAGGAGGCTTGTTTACATACAATACAAATACTCTAGTCTAGGCCTACTATAGAATAGGAGGCCTAGCCTGGCTTCACCCAACCCAGCAGACTTGTTCTAATCTTGGCTATATAATATAACAGATATCGCCTTTTATATCGGTAAAATATAAGATTTAACATCCCCTCGGGATGATATTATGTTCTCGGGGAATTATATATCCCTCAGCTGCCGCTTCGGGATATATATATTCCCTCGAACATAATATCATTCCCTCGGGGATGTCAAATCTTATATTTCACCTCTAAGCAGGCAATATCTGTATAATTATTAATAGTATAAATAGTATAACATTACATAAATATATGAAGAGATTTAGTTCCCCAGTTATCATTCAAACTTTAATACATACTCAACAATTCATACTAAACAATTGTTGTGATCTTCATCTTCATCGTTCGAGTTCCCACAATCATCATGTTGATTATTACGGAACTAAGTTGGTTATGTAGTGTTGGCATAATTATACGTTTTTCTCTATTTTAGGCTCACTGTCAAGTATTATTTAGCGGTGTTAGCCTATGTTGTAACAGATAAAACATGTTGATTTAGTGTGATAATCGTCATCGTATTTAGTTACTCTACTCAAATCTTTGGGGGCTAGAAAGTCTAATGTCCAAGGGGACAGTGGTGAACCAACGGTCACAAATGAGTAATATAGACACAACCCATAGGAAACATAAGCCAGGGCTAAAACAGTTTAACAATAAGGTCGATGACATTTGGACGGATGTACAGTATAATTAAACCATAATGTTCAATCAATTATGACCGATACATTATATCACAACTTTTACGTATTGTTAAACCTTATTTATATTTTTTTTTTCTCTTCTATCGGTTTTATTTTTTTTTTAATCCTCTGAAAACTTTATTTTTTTTTTGTCTCTTCAGGTTTTCCAAAGTGCTAAAGATCAGCTGAAGTGGTCATTATTAAAGTAACAAGAACAGATGTTTCTATGGCAACACCAAACATAACTATGTAGCAGTGGTTCTATAAATAGGATTCAAAGTTTTGATATTAATAATATTTCGTATAATATTTAAATGCTTACAAAAAACTGAAGAAAAACAGATTTTTAAGAATTATATGACATTTCAAATTTGGTGATTGAATGCATTGGAAAAATAGTATATGAATGAATGAAATAATTGGCAACAATAGAGATTATCCCCCTCCTGTATTGTCCAAGTATATTTAATTTGAATTCACAGTAAAGTATAACAAATGTTGTCAATTGAAACTATAACTATCAAAAAGATACTTAAATATTTATGACAGTAATGGTTTATGTATTATATTCATACTTTTAATGTACTTTCTTTTTAATACAATTTTGTTATCAATAATATCTGAAGAATAAAAAAAGTATAAATCGCCTACTGTTTATAAATATCTCTTTAAATAAGACCATAAATAAGGACCATTGTTTATTTTATCTATGAAGCAATTTGTTTATAGCCTAATTGATGTACACTGATGCTTTCCTCGCGTTCCATTTCTTGTATTTAAATATGTTTAATAAACAAACATTTATTTGTACGCTTATGTGAAGATGTATACGATAGAACCCGCATACATGTACCTTTAATGTTTCATTTAAACTTAACTTTAAGTAGTTGAATGTATTATAATATGTATTCCTGATTTTAATATTCATAGTTATTATTTGCTGACGTTCTTGAATATTTTTTTAGTTTTGGCCAATAATTTAAATCTAGTAGTTTTAGTAAGCCTCAAATATATGAAGAATATTATAAGAGAGCATATTAAACATGGTTTAAGCAGGGAGGTATTATACCTCCCTAGTTTAAGTATGACTTATTATCTTACTTAAGCTTGGTTCCCATTAGAGTCGCATGGACGTAGACGCAACGCAAGCAAGTTGACCAATGACAAGTGGCAGTTCTAATAATCCATCACTTATGATTATTTAATGTCGCGCTTACGTCATTGAGTTGTGCTTATGTCCTTGCGTTGCGTCTCGATTTGTGGTTTAAGCTATATAGGGCATACTATAAGTTTACACATTCGATTAAGATTCTGCGTTTTAATGTAGGCCTATAAGGAACGGTATTATATCGATAATACCATTAGTAACCCTATAATACAAAACACTTCTTACTCAATTGTTTATTTCTCTAGTATAAGTAATGTTCCTTCGTATTTCAACCATGGAAAGAGATCTAGAGATCTATTCAGATGTTTTTTTGTTATTACATACTACCTACCATAACAATAAATTCAGCATAGGCCTACAATACGTTTCTATTTTCAGTTTCATTTGTTAATAACTATTGTAAAAAACGCTAATGCTTGATTCCCGCAAGAGACGCAACACAAGGACGTAACGCAACGTAAGTTAGTTGACCAATCACAAGCGATGGATTATTCGAACTGTCGCTTGTCATTGGTCGACACGCTTGTGTTGCGTTTACGTCCTTGCGTTGCGTCTTAAGCCTGTTTTCCTGTCGACGTTATTCGACGCTATCGTTAACAATAATCGGCGATCTTCTAGGTAAACATTGAAATGTTAACGATTTACTTGCTATCGTAATTATTTCAACTTGATCGTTTTCGAACGATCGATCGTCGTTGAATTTTTTACGATAAACGATGATAGCGTTGACTAACGTCGACAGGAAAACAGGCTTTAATCTGAACCAAGCGTTATAACGTAAAGCTGTAACGTCTTTTCTGTGACTCCAACCTCTATATTTATGCTTTAATATTCTTAATTCTTTAATTCATATTTTATTTTCATTTAATTTACTGAAGCTTCAAGTGATTGCTACAGTGAGGATTGATAAAGACTTTTCATTCCGAGACAAAAGTTCCCATCGTCTAATTATTTTTACTAGGTAAAATGTTATCTGCTTTTAACATGCAATCAATTTATTTTTGGAACATCTAATACAATTAGGGGATTGTTACATTAACCAAAAAACGACGTCATGATTATAAGACAAAAACTTAATTATATAAATTACCAGTACTGTATAAATGAATTGATTGCAAAGATACGTTCACACTGTGCTCGAATTAGGTCTGGTGGCTACATACGTTACGTTTCCCATTCAAGTTTTTTACGGAATCCAGAAGGCTTTAGTGTGAACGGTTTAAGGGATTGTTACATTTACCAATGATTATAAGACAAAAAATTAAATAAATAAATTACTAGTAGTAAGTACTGTATAAATTAATTGATTGTAATGATGCTTAAAGATACGTTCACACTGTGCCCCGATTCGGTCTGGTGGCTACGTGCGTTACGTTTCCCATTCAAGTTTTGTACGGAATCCAGAAGGTTTTAGTGTGAACTGTTGTACAGTATTCTTAAACAATATACACCTGTTCTGTACACGATTTGTTATACGGCCATCGGACTGGAATGAATGGTCTCAATCTTAACGTAACTGTCGAAAAGATATTGTTCGAATCACCTTTCAAATAAAATATAGTATCTCATCGAATACGCAAGCAGAGGGATATTTTTAGAAATATACCGTGATACCTTGTGCTTTCGGTCCAGTCAACTTGATACAGCAACTATGACAACGCTGAAATTGTTTCGAAAACGGCGATTCTTTGATATTTGGCGTTCCGTTATTAAAAACTTCAACCGAAAATGTGCGTTTGTGCCACAGTAGGCCTGCACTGAAAAAGGGAAGCAATTCCAGCAGGCCAACCGTCATTCCTGGTCTTGTCCCGGCAGCTTGACGGCGCCCAGCCTAATCTCTCCTTTCCACCACCATCAACTTGTTAAAGAAATCACGTTTTATATTCTTAAATATGACTCACACACGTGTTGAGAGAAAGTGTATGCTTTTTAAAAATGTTTTATAAATTTTGCTTCCATTTTCACAGAAATTCGGGTCATAAAACTTTGTGGAAATAAGTTCAAATCGATCTCATCAAAATCTAAAGCTCTGTCTACACTATCAAACTTTTTGACAAAAAAATGTGATGTGCCCATTATATGGACATGATTATGTCATATCACTACCATATTTGGGTATATCACTACCATATTTTGGCATATCACACTTTTTTGATAGTGTAGACAGAGCTTAACTTTTACTTTACTTTTCGCCGTTGGCATCGGTTTATTGGTCCAATTTGTCATCTTCAAAAATGTTGGTCTATAATGAAGATTTTGTTTTCTTTTCAATGCTAGATTTTGTCGAAAACTAAACTCAAATAATACCTTAGTACATTGAAAAAGTCTTCATTACACACCTAAATTATTGAAGAACGTCGTCTAAGTTGATGTGAATTGCTCAAGTATTCGTATAATATCTACACATGGTTTGGGAAAACAGTATAAAGTTTATATCAAGATTTCGACGCAGCCACTTTCTAGATTATGCAAACAACATAACATGTATGAAAGTAAACATTATTACTTCACTTCTCAATATTATGAACAACGAAAACTATTCGTGACGGAAAAGCGGCGTCTTTATTCTGTTTTCGAAACTTATCTGAAATTGGCGGACGACCGCTTCCTTTCAGAAAGAAATTAGAAGCACGGACAATGTTTTCTCAATTAAAAAGAAGACAGTGTGTATATTCTCTTGACGCTAACATGTATATTTGTTGATTCCTTTTGTTTTATCATAAAAGAAAAAATGCGATTAAAGTTTCACTGCCGTATCTCACTTAAAATAATACGGCAGTGACTTTAATTGCAGGCCTATATTAACGATTATGGTCACTATACGGAAGATAAATCATCATTTTTAAGAATGTATTAAACGAATACTTTACATCTCTCGTATTGGTTGTCTCGTTCGGAAACAAATATCGAATTGCCCATTATTGACGCATAATTTTAACATATAGTTCCGTTATAGTTTTCTCGCCTACGGGCCTATCTTTCATTTTACATCAATGTGTGCGCTCTGCGCATATTTGTTGTATCGCGCGCGTTAGAGATAATCTCGTACGTACGCTCTCCGGATCTATAGCGGCTTTTTGTACGTACCTCCTACCTACTACTACGTAAATAATGTGTGCGGTTGATTGATTTTTTTTCGTGGTGTGTGATGCTGATAGTTTATGAAAAAATGCGTACATGGTTAATTATCATTTTTATTATCGGGTTATTAAATATACGTGGAACTATTGGAGGTTAGTATATTTTGTCAATATTATTTGATATAGAACTGTAAAAGAGAACTAGGTTAGTCTAGGCTAGGCCCATGGCATGTCTTGGCGTATAATGATACGCCGTGGATACCATCAACTTTGAAGTCACCAACTCCTTGACATTTTTGTAGTATGGACACCACCCAACTTTGCTTACTTACCGCCCTCTGTAGGCTTAAACAAGTTTTTCCAGTCATGAAAACAAAAACAAACACATATGTCACACGTGGATGGGCATTGTTATTGACAAGGTTTTCCTAACCAACGTAGGGCTAGGCCAAGGCCTTAGTCTGACTAGGCCTAGTCCTAGCTAGGCCTAGGCTAGGCCAAACAAAATGTTATTAAATTAAAATTAAGCTAGGCCTATGCCTATAATAGATTACAGGTAGGTGGTAGGTCTAAGAAATAGCTTGTCATAATAAAAACCTCTCTTGCAGCAGCAGTACTTTCTAAATAAAATAGTGTATATATACTACTACTACTACTAGGCCTACCCGCTGGGAGCGCTTATATGCAACTACTACTCCTACTAATGGCACAGCAAGGCTAGGCCTCATCCACATCTAGTAGTAGTAGGCTATAGTACTACTACTACTAGTACTAGTAG
The DNA here is from genome assembly GCF_963402885.1 of Antedon bifida. NCBI lineage: Eukaryota > Metazoa > Echinodermata > Crinoidea > Comatulida > Antedonidae > Antedon > Antedon bifida. The sequence goes on along the minus strand of NC_136226.1, from coordinate 7,686,757 downwards.
TAGGCCTACAGAACAGAGTAGACTGTTTTAACTTTTAGTAACACTAGGCGGTACTAGGCCTATATTATTTTAACATACTAATAATGGGAGGAGGACCTGCTACACAGTCGACGTAGCCTAGAAGTTGGGCCTAGCCATTAATAATAGTAGGCCCTAGGCCTAGTATTATAGGATGAATAGAATAACATCTAGCTATGCCTACTGTAACTACCTTATAAATATTAACTTCTTTTTTAAAACTTTCCAAATGATGATTTGCTTGGTTGTTTAGACATGCTATGGATGGGGGTGGTACTATGACTTGTCGTTAACATTGCATTGTATATACACTTTTCTTTATTAGCTATCGAAGTATCTGCTGATCATTGTGACCAGTACATAAACAGCACTTCAACATGTCACCTGACCAAGAAGATTGGTGCAAAGGTTGTTCTAAAGATCAACATTAATGGCAAGCATGAAACAAGTGATATTAAGTGGTTTCGTCGTATAAAGATTCGTGAGAAGACATCAACCTTACTGTTAGGTCTTGAAGATAAAGGGAAGCTGCCACGTAACATGTTCCTGTCATATGACCGCCAAACACTTGAAGTTATCAAGATTCGTAACTATGATACAGCAAGCAACAGCTTTAAGGTAGAGGTGAAGTCAAGGAAGCACTACATTCATTTCATCATTGATGTCATCCGTATTGGTAAATTTATTATATTTAAATATATTTATTTTTCAGGCTGTTTGTAAGGGCGATTGCATGTGGCATAGTGTGTTGGACGTTGGACTACTGATCGTAAGATTGTGGGTTCGAATCCAATGCTCGTCACATTGCTTGTATCCTTGGGCAAGACATTTTACTTAGATTTGCCTCTCTCTGCCCAGTGTACAAATGGGTACCTGGTAAGGTCAAGAAACAACTTTGCGCTGATTACTAGCTGCATTATGGCAAAAATGGCCGGAGTAATAATATGTACAGCGCTTAGAGGTTTCACAACATTAGCACTTTATAAATCCAGGATATTATTATTATTATTTTTTACATGACTATTATAAGCAGGTTATATTTTAGTATTCCACTATTTAAATTGATCTGCATATGCTGTAATCTCAACTCTAGGCATACACATGACAATTATATTCCACTGAAATACAATATTTCAATATTTCCTTACATATCACTTGCATGTCTGAATCATACATGAAGTTGCCCCAGAAACATGCTACCATTTTTTCATACCCTAGATCAATTACAGTTAATAACTCATGAAATCATAAACAATCACTTAAGGATTGAAAAAAAAAAACGATGACTAACTGAGGATGATGTTTCCTGCTCCGGCCTTGAACATGGCCAAACTGACTAACCCAGACCTCCTAGTCCATTATACGCTTCACAGCTTTTTACTAGTGGAAGGATGCTATGCTAATTTCCTGACCAATTAACAACTGGTCTTACTGTATGTCTTAATTGGAAGGGTGGTGCTTCCTTTGAAGTTTAAAATGCATATATGCATTTTATTTATACTGAGTCTATTAAGTTTTAAACATTTTATTTTAGGCTTAGTTATTTTTTTTTTTTATTTATTTTTTTTTTATGTTATGGTTTCTTAATAACTAACGCTAACAGTTAATTTAAAGACATGCTCTTTTGGTGTAGTGGCTATAAGTTAGGGCCCAGAACTGAAGGGGCCCAAAGCATGAGTAGCCCAATGAAATTACCTTACCTGAATTACCATTGGAGGGCCCCTTATTAGTGCTGAACCAGGAGCCTTTCACCCTCTGTTAACTATTATTTTAGTGTAATGAAAAAAACAAAACAATAAGAAAAAAAAAGAACCATTTAAATATTATTTGCTATATTATATCATTATTACCTATGCTTATTAGTAGAACCACTATTATGGGGACACCTGAGTGTCTTCTCTCTCGTGTATAGGGGTTAATCATTTGTTTATTTTTATTTTTATTGTCCCTCCTTTCAGTTCACATAAAGTGTCTTCTGACTTACTAGTGGTGTTCCCCCTTAACTGTATTATTATTAGGGGTGGGTGGGGGGGGGGGGGGTGCCCAAAAAAGGTGCTGTTAACTGTATTATTATTAATATTAATGTACTTTCTTTGCATAAAGAAATGGACATCAATTGACACTCCTGTTTGTGAGTCATAAAACTAGTCGTAGAAAGAGTTATACAACTGAGCCTAGACATGTCCACGTGCAGTAGTAAAAAAAAACCTCGACATTGGTCATCTCCCTCGTGTTACTGTAACATTTGACTTGGATGTGTTTTAATATTCAAAGGATACACTTTGTGTCAAAGGAAGCAATAGTCTCTATATTGAGACTAACTAATAGCCATCAACTAGTATAAGATTTGATTGAATATGATATAATATTAAATAGTAAAATAAGTATTGGTATATTAGGTTTTGCCACTGATTTCTATATAGTTCACTAAAACATCCATCTGGTACAGTACTACCATGGTAGGTCCATGGTACTACTACTAACTAAAGTTTAAACACATTTTGTAAGTAAATAAACAAAACCATTGTTTGAAACATCCATCTGATACTAACAGTACTAAATACTAAGTGTAAACACATTTTGTAAGTAAATTAACAAAACCATTGTTTGAAACAAACAATGACATTTACAATGTATACATGATACACAATGGGGAAACATTAAACAATCAAATTTGTTTGTGTAGATTTTATATTATTTCTATACAAACACTATTTATTTATTATTTCTTTTGACTGGATTGCATGTTGTAACATAGTTTTTAGGCCCTATTTTTAGTACAGAATAAGAAGAAAAGAAAGTTAAGTATAATACCTAATTTTTTATCATATTAGAAATTGGCCCGAAATTACTTGGAGCGTCAGTAGTGATAAACATTAATGATTATATCCAGCTACCAAAGCATACATCACTCATAGATTGGTATATAGAGGGCGCACGTTCCAATCTTCCTAATAATGCCGAACTAGAAGACGATGGAAAGAAACTTGTAATACAACGTATTGAAAATAAAGATTATCAAATGTATGTTTGTATCATATACAGTGATAAAAATTATTTTCTTGCAAAACGACGATTCCGTTTAATAAGAGGTATGTTCAACATTTGTTTCTTTTGTTTTATCAATTGTCTTATTTTATATAAGAAAAATGTAATATTAAAAAAAATCTTTAAAAATAAACCTTCATTTAGTTCCCTGAATTACTTTTATGGAATCGGCCAAAAACCGTGGAAAATGTACCCTATATGACTAAGAATGTCTTGAGGTTTTGGATATTATGGTACAACCGTCTTCATTCATTTTATTAAAAGGAATAGTGTTGTCCGCCGCAAACCTCACTTTTGTATTTTGTCTTTCAAACAACTTCAATTTTTGTCCTATCCTCATTCAATTCAATTGCTTTCAAATACAAATTAGTTAGTATATTTAGTATAATTGTTGGAACAGTATTCTCTCTGGAACATTGCTTTAAAGATTGTTAAATCGTCAATAAATCTGATTCTAAAATAATTAATTCAATAATTTATCTCATATTTATAACCATTGAGCTAAAATTAAAATTTCATTTGTCTTTTATGTCATAAACAAACTGAACACTTTATCACCAATCTTTATTAAAAGCACACGACGGTCTTAATGTCAGGTACTAAAATACGAATTTAGACGTCAAAATGTATCATAATTAAATGAAATAAATGGGTCATTGATGTTCTATACCCTCTTTAAAAGGGTAACTCCCGATTATCCTTCTGCGATCAACGTGACTCATCGTTTAAGAAAGGTTGTGGCCCTATTTCAAACACCGTCCCTGTAAAGTTCTCCCATTGGACAAACCTTAGCTGTCACTCAAAATCATTTTCAATTAACTTCAGGTAAGTGAAAAAATATGAATTAATTGGAATAAACATTGTATTGCTTGTATCATAATTGGAATCATACAATGGGGAAATCAAACTGTAATAACTAAGAAAAACATTACTTTTTTTTATTCCTAGTAGACACTTGATACATTTAACCTATATTGAGTTTTTTTTTTCAGGTGTATGTAAAGTTTATTAATTTTTGAAAGTCATACTTAAGCCTCCAAATTGTTCATTGGTTTTCTGGCTTTAGTAAATCTTTGTGTTTAAAAGAAAGTTAATTTATTTATAATTAATAATTTATATGCAATGTTGCTTAGACCTACAAGAACATTTTTTTCAAACCATGTTTTATCCTGCAAAATTATTTGCAAGCAATTATCTTTTTAGGCCTGTACATGACCAAACCAAAGTACTGTATACTGTATTGCTTATCATACAGTACATACTGTACTGTATGATATTCATTTTTGTTTGTGGACTGTACAATTATAATTCATTGTGATAGTCCTAGGACTAACCTATTTTTAGATTTCAGTTTCTAATGAATACAAAGGCCTCTGCATTTTTTCAATTTAATAATGTAGTGTATGTTTATTTTAGCTCAGGAATTAACCAAAGACCCTCCAACATACCCAAGTACTGTTTATAGACCACTAGGAAACTCAATCAAATTTAAGGTTAAAGTTCATGGAGCATCAACATCTTCACTTGTGTGGTAGGTACTTATTTAAATACATTGTTTTCAAGCTTGTTCATTTTCCAGTGCATGCCAGATACAGATCCCTTAAAGATTTTCTCCTTGTCTCAAAAAATTGAGTATGTTCATGTGCCAATAACTTGCATTTTAATATCAAAGGCATCCTCTAATCTAAGGCATCCTCCTGTAATCGTCACCTCAATGTACAGCTAGTAAAATAAAATAACATTTCCAGACAAATTTATTTATTAAGGGCTATCTTTTGCAGGTACAAAGATCAGAATGTGGTGAGTTCACGTCATGGCGCCCTCTTGAGTGATGACAAGCAGCAGCTGTCGATTCCGAAAATACAACAAGGGTTGTTTGGAACGTACACATGTGCCCTGCAAGGCAAAGATAAAAAATCATCAAAAAATATTAATTTCACCTTAAAAAAGCCAGGTAATGTATACATTGCCTAATTTGTAGTTTGTAGGGTCATGGCTATTGGCTATTTTCTTCATTTTCTTTTTAATATTGATGATTTTTTTAAATATTTTTTTTAATCACTTAAGGCACTGAATCATCTATTATATTATTTGTTTTATTGTGAATGTTATACAATGTTGTATTGATTATAGTATTACATATTATGTTCTGTTAGTGTACTAATATTAATGATGACAATTCCTAAATACACAAAATTTGTTGTAGTATTCAATTCAAGACAACCATAGATAATTGTGATAAATTACACACAAGACACATTATTTGTATATGACATTATTTTAACAATAAAAAATAAAATGGAATATCATAAAATGGGAACCCTAGGGTGACAAGGACAGGTAGAAGATAAATCGGACATTTATTTTTAAAGTAGTGATTTTACATTGGACATTCCAATGGAAAAATATAGAATGTGTAAAAACTTTTATAATAATGCAATTTTAATATGCATATAGTTTGGTACTACAGTATATGTATAGAATTGCATGTGTTGCTGTAGGACCAATATTTAATAGATTTTCATGTAAATGTTCTTTATATGTTTTAATTTTAGTCATACCAGTTGCAGAAAAACTATCTCACCATTGGAATTTGAATGTACTTAGATCGATTAAAGATGGGGTCAAAGTACTAGACTTGGTGACAGGAAGTGCTAGCCCAGGGCAAGTAAATGCTGGTTGTATCGAAACTAAGAAAGGGATATCTGAAGAGGCTATATCTATGAATATGAAGAATGAAAACTGTAATGGTAATAATATTAAAAATAATTAGTTTGTGAAGTATTTTTGTTTGTTATTGTGTCGCATTTGTTGTTTTTTAACCGTGTCTATTATTTAATACAACCTTAAAATAAAAAAAACAAATTATAAGTTTCCATAATAATTAAACAATTCACAATCATAAAATGCCTTTGTATGCTTTTGATCTAAAAATGTATAAACAACTTTTACAGCATAAAAAACCCATACAAATATATACGGAAATGTGATGTTGGAGTCTTATAAATGTCTGTACTTCTATTATGTCCTAAATTCATTTAAAAAGTTTAATAAACATAAATGTGGCATATGCAAGGGAAATCAGACATTTGGAATTAAAAACAAGCCACTGGAACACTTTCAATTTAAGCATAAAACGTGATAGGTTTTATGAAAATCATACATAATTTACATAACATTAACATACCACACAAAATGTTAAAATTTATTTTAGAAATTTAAATAGAAAACACCAAGGTAATGTAAATAAATACTGTTTCAGCTATCATTTTCTGTAAAAATCAAACAAATTTAATTTTTCAACCTTTTATTTTTTTTTGGCTGTCTCTACAAATCTATACATGCGACTATGTCCGATTTCACTTGCATGTGCCACAAATATCAACATTTCGGAACCATTCTCGGGAACAAATGAGTGAAATTAACAACTAATACAGTGGGACTGATATGATTTCTTAGATGTTTTCCTATGATACCTTTGTGTAATACATGTTTGTTTTATCTGCAGGAAAACTTGAACTTTTAGATAGCAAAAGCATTGAAGAGTGTGTTATAGATCCTGAAGTTTGTCATGATGGTTTTAGTTTATCAATCTGGTTAAAAATAAAAATGATTCCGTTGATAAGGTAGTGTAAACGTAGTATAAATAAATTAAGTAATTGTATCAAAAATTTGATAAGATACTTGTAACTTATCCTCCAACCGTGACTCCTGTTTGGGTCTATATTTGCTATCCAGATAAATGACCTTCAATTTTGCCACAATTACACATAGCAATGTTGTTTTTTTACACTAGAATTTAGTTACACAATATTCAAAAATTATTATAACTCTCATCATTCAGTTCTACTGACGTGTTATGTACTCGACCTCATGGACTATGCATTACCTGTACAGGAGAAAAACAGCAAAAGGATCTCCTGAAATGTATGGCAGACATCACATCTGGTGACCAGAAATGGAAACTTATCTTTGAACTTCGTAGTAGTCATTGGCAGTTCTTGGTCATTACATGGAGTCCAATTAGTGAATGCTGTGTGTTCGTCAATGGAGAAGTGAAAGGATCAACACTTGGGCAAAGTCTTACAAAGTAATTTAGTTTTCTAGATGAAATATTTGTGGATATGATAAAGCAATCTGGGTACAGCTCTGTCTACACTATCAAACCTTACGTGACAAAAAATGTGATGTACCCATATATGGACATGATGATGTCACATCACTACCATATTTGGACATATCAACACCATATTTGGGCACATTACAATTATTTTGATAGTGTAGACAGAGCTTTAAAAAATGTTCTCTGTGACCGAGTTGTTTGACTAGACGATGTATCTAGAATTTAACGAAATCTTTTCCTGCTTTCTCTTTTATGAAAACCTTCCGTATTAAGCTCTGTCTACACTATCAAACTAGTTTTAAGTGTGATGTGTCAAAATATGGTAGTGGTATGCCCAGATAAGGTAGTGATATGACATCACCATGTCCATATGTGGACACAACATTTTTTTGTTACATACAGTTTGATAGTGTAGACAGAGCTTTAGACTAAAGCTCAGTCTACACTTAGTTTGTGCCCAAATATGGACATGGTGATGTCATATCACTACCTTATCTGGGCATACCACTACCATATGATATGATGTCATCATGTCCATATAATGGCCACATTACATTTTTTGGTCACATATAGTTTGATAGTGTAGACAGAGCTTTAATATGTTCATAAAGAAATGTACCGCATGATATCTTATCAATTTCTAGTATACAAGACTGTCTTTAGACTTGAGCCAACCATTTTATTATTATAATTACATTTTGTTTGCATTTGTAGACCATCTCCGGAAACACAATCATCATTTGTGTTAGGAATGGCTGATATACGAATTCAAGCCGAATCATCTGAGTTACATGGTCTGGTAGATGAGCTCCTCATATGGAATCAGGTGGTGCTAAGTCCAAAGCAAGTAGCAACTATGTTTGTACAGTTCCATGGTAAGTATAAAAATAGATATACACACATATACATATCCATATTATGGCAAAGGTGTAGACAGTCATTTTCATATACATTGGTGGATAATAATCTATATTTTTATCACTATATTTTATTTAGGTGTGCTAGAGTTGCCTGTACTACTAACACCAATTTAATTTGTTTGCACATTCAATGATTACAAAATATTATTTGTTTTATAAGTTCACATAGTTGTATTGTAGAGTAAAACTTATAGTCAATTCTTCTAGTCGGCTGCTTTCATGTTCGAATTTTGCCCATGAGAACAGAGCAGTTATAGGCGGAACAATCTACAGGAGTTTCTTGTTGTGCAATATTCAGGCTCACTGCATTGCACAACAATTGCAATTATTTACATGCATTAGTACCTTCAATCGTTGAAATAAGAGAAATAATGCATGGCGTGTGATACAAAATGACCAATAAAATGATAGGATACAATTATGTGTATTATAATATTAATTTAGTACATAATAAGAAATAGGAGATCTGTCAAGTTAAAGTTTTCAAGAAAAACAATGACTTTCTTTAAAACTGTAGTAAAATAAGGAATACATATATACAATTCAATACTCTTCGTTAGCCAATGTTTTTTAAACAACTTTGATGGATAGCACAAGTTTATGCCCTTAGTACTTCCGTGTCTTTACTCTCTTATGTTCAAGGTAGAATTGCCATTGATGAATTAGAGGAAGGGGCAGTCTGAAGCAAGACCTTTTGATTCATTAAAGCAAGGGGTGCTCAGTACTGTGAATTAGTACTTAAACTAACTTCCTATAATTAAACTGTAATTTAAGACGTAGGTATGGAAATTAATCAAGACACTGTTTTATCAAGTTAAGGAAGCTACCTGACATTTAATTTAATTGTATAAGTACCAATGCATCAAATAAAGGCAAATTACTTCATCATTATAAAGGAGATGATATAAAAGTATATACCTGTAGAAGATATGGCAGTATACTTTAAAAAAAGTTCAAATTGATTTATTAGGGAAGAAAAATGTTTAAATTAAAGACTTATACTCCTTTATAACTTCTGGTAACATCACATACACTTCATTTCATTTATTTCATCAGAGAAGAACAAATACATAAAAAAACAAAAAACAAAAGAAAAGAGTTCAAAATCCAAAAAGCAAAAGGAATCACTGTCAAGTTATAGATGGGTTTAACCAAAATGGAAATTAAAAAGAGTTACAATTATAATTAAAATATGTTAAAATTCTTATTAACAAATTTAAAATCAATTAAATAAATCTTAAATATATGTCTTAAGCTATTATAAATAAATAAAACATTAAAAATTTAGGAATAAAAGACACACTTTCAAATTGACTGAAATGCAATCAAGCATTTACCTGCAAACGGTACATTGCTATTATCTAATCATCTTTTTTTTTTATTATCTTAATCCAAAAGCAACCAAGTCGTCGAAAACAGGAAAATCTACTGAAAAAGAAAATTTATTTGGTAGAAATAAATATAAAAGTAACTTTCATACAATACAATTCAGGCTATATAATTTAAAAAAAGTCAAAAGATGGGTTACAAATAGAATTAAATAAATAAGGGAGATGACTGCTGACTCTAGTTACAGTAATCTTATTTATTACTTTAGCAGTCCATGACCAATTAATCTCTGTATATTTTATCTTATGGTTTGTTGGTCAAATGAAATGAAATGACAGATAAGCTCATTTATTTAATTAAAAGTAATTTTGTTTATCTTGCAGGCATAGACAAACCAGAAATCAACAAAGTTGTTTACAACCACACTGTTGATATGGGTGAAAACCTGAAGCTCACCTGCCCCTTTGATCTGCCCCCTGTGTTCCGATCACAACTACACTGGATTTCAGGTAGCAGAGAGCTTGATGAGTACACAGGTAGACAGTCCATCATTGTACCTGTTGACCGGCCTAAGGTGTTCACCTGCCAGTATTTCAATGGGTCCGATTTGGTTCTTTCTGACAAGTTTTTTGTAAAGGTCAACGGTAATTATTAAATGTTATTTTCATCTTATTAATCTAAAATTATACCCCTTTCACAATCGACCAAGCAAAGCTCTGAATTTTACATACACCGGAGGTTGTGTATGTTGTGCTCCATGGTTAGCGTAGGTTAAGCTCTGTCTACACTATCAAACTAGTTTGACAAAAAAAATGCCCAAATATGGTAAGTGATATGCCCAAATATGGTAGTGATATGACATCATCAATATGGGCACATCACATTTTTTTGTGACATAAAGTTTGATAGTGTAGACAGAGCTTTACAATTGATACCCCATTTAGTGGACACCTGTAAGTTCAGAAAAAGTGACTGCAATTACTGGAAGTAAATTTTTTATTTAAAATTATTTAATTCTATTAACACTATCTCTGTGCCAAGGTTTGAAATTGTACACTAGTGTTTTCATAGTTTTCTCAAATCTATTCATGGTGCTTTATTTTCATTTTCCATCAGGTTACAAGTCAATTACAAATGATGGCTCTAAACACAAAGCAGATATGTCAAATGATGCAGAACCAGCTAAAGATGAAGATGCTCACCATCAGAAGATTCTGAAGGATCTTGACCAGAGCAACAAAGGTGATACAGACTTCAAAGGTGTGTTTTAATGTATTTATAAAACTGGATATATCAAAAGCATAGGAGGTGTTTTATCATGTAAAACAAATTATAAGAGGAGGGCCCAGTTATGATCAGTGGCTGTGATGTACTAGTACACCTTAACCACTCAGCCACTCACTAAATAACAGTGCTATCTAGCCACAAGGACCTTTCTTCACTGTTGTTCATAAATTCTCTAATTGTACAACCAAATATTTGGTACACATTGTCAGCATTTGCTGTTAAAGAAATAATATGAATATACACGAGGTATTCCCCTTATATTTATTTTATTTACCATTTCTATTGAACCGCCAATTATATGTGAAGTATGATTATTTTTTCTAAATCTAAAGCTGTAATGATGATTGATATAACTATATCTGTGTGTCTCTCTTTTGTCCTTCGATTCAAACATATTTGTTTTGCCTTTACGTTCTAATACAGTTAATCTCTATTAAGCAGTACAGTGGTTATACTTATTATTATAAATACTAGCAAATTTTTATATTGAATTTAATAGAATATCCATGTCTCAGCAATCCTTGTAAAAATGGAGGCACCTGTGAGCACAAACAACACACTTTTAAGTTAAATGGTACAAAGAAGATGGCATATACTTATAAATGTCACTGTACAGAAAAATACAGGGGAATTAATTGTGAACAAGGTATGTAGTACTGTATCTATATTCTGATGTAATGGAATAGTCTGCTTACAAACAAATTAATGTTGTGATAGCTTCACATGTTGCCAACCAAAATAATTTCAGAATGAAAACAATGAAAGTATATATGCACAGATTATGATAAGTACATCTTTATTTTGAAGTCTTTCGCATCATGTACCCTATTCACATTACCTAGCAAAACTCTGAAGTTTATACACACCAGGTCAAGAGCACCTGTGTTTGGTGTGTGCCCCAGTGTGTGTAAACTCTTTAGTTTTGTAAAGCTCTGTCTACACTATCAAACTTTATGTGACAACAAAATGTGATGTTCATATATGGACACGATGATGTCATATCACTACCATATTTAGGCACATCACACTTTTTTGTAAAACTAGTTTGATAGTGTAGACAGAGCTTTATTCTGTTCAGATTAGTAGGCTCTTTTAATCACATTTCAATTTCTTAAATATGTACTTTTAATGGGTTATACATAAGTGTATGCAAGTATATTATAGTGAGCAATTATTGACCTCTTGTTGCTCTTTTATCTTTCTACGTAAACAAATTTTGAACTTTAACAAAAAACATTTTAGATGTCACATTAATAACCTTTTGAACAAAAAAATCAATCGATAACATTTCTATAGTATTCGTTTCCATAGTGAAGTTGTTTTGATATTTGTCATTATACATGTTATTTTAAACTGAACAATAGACTATTAGCTTTCTATACAAACAGTTTGACTAATGTGTTTACCAATTTCTTTTCTTTATGTTTTTCTTAGAGTTAACATCTTGTGACGCATATCCTTGCAATAATGGTAAATGCCTGGATGATGGAACGGAAGCTGGATATCGCTGCCTCTGTTACTATGGATACCAAGGAGAAACTTGTTCAGAAGGTGTATTAATACATTTTGATTTTTATAATTATTTTATAAAGGATAAGAATGAACTGTAATTGAATTATATGATTTTGATTTTTCTTTTTTCTAAACTAAGCATGGAATAAATCAAAAGTAAATACATGGACAAACTTGTATTATGAATTAGTCTAGGAAGTCTGTCTTTAGTTTATTATTAACATGAGTACCCTTTATTCTAATTTAGATGTCAACGAATGTATGGCTGTAAATGATTGTAGTCCCCATGCTGATTGCTTAAATAACCAAGGTTCCTACTCATGTAAATGTCGCAATGGATATGAGGGTGATGGAAAACACTGTATTGGTAAGATAAAAAAAAAAGGGAGTAAGGTTACGTTGAGCCGATTGTTTCACATTTTGGTTCCAGAAGATGGCAGTTGTACAACAACTGTCAAGTTGAAGAATTCTGAAATTTACATACTTCCTTTTTTGGACATGATGTACCAAAAACCTTATAACATCTAATATTAAAAAGTGGAAATATACCACAAGTTTAAACAGAACAAAAACAATTACAATTTACTTTTTTATATGTATATAATGTTCTTGAATATTGTTTTTTTAAATTTCTGAATATATGTAAGATTGAGTTCCAAAAGTTTGCACAACATTTCTTATAGAAGTATTGGAATAATCACACAGTTCACGCTTGTTCACTCAAATACCACCATAGGCCAAATGAATAATCTACCATTGCTTCAATGCTAATGTGAGAGCTTTAAACCCTGTCCACTATTAAACTTTATGTTAAAAAAAAATGTGATGTGCCCAAATATGGTAGTGATATGCCCAAATATGTTTAGAGATATGACATCATCATGTCCATAAATGGGCACATCACATTTTGTCACATAAAGTTTGATAGTGTAAATAGGGCTTTAGTTATTCACACTGTTTTGCACTACTAGGCTATAAATGCATTTCTTTCTCATTTTTTTTGTTTTGTATGTTTAAGCTATTGCTGTGGATGTGGCCTTAATAGATTCGCATATATGTACCAGTGTTTTAAAGGAGAGCAAACTGTGCATCATTGAATCGGACCAGATGCGTAGTTGTGACATCACATTTGCTGTGAACATTAGCGGTATTTATAAACTGAAGGATGTGGTGTGGAGTAAACACTGGGCTGAATTGAACACAAATGGACCAAATGCAGTTGGGGTAAACTACTTGCAGTTGTAGAGACTGTTTGGTTTTATTTATATTATTATTTATAGAGGGTTACCCTAAACAGCGTATGCTGATAAGTGGCTTTGTGTGACAGTGGCTGTGTGTATACTAGTACACCGGAGTAACCCACTACTTGTCTCGAAAGGTGTACTAGGTTCTTTAAAGTGCACATGAGAAGACTCGTTCTACCACCAGAACCATGGAGCGAGTGAGGCTTGAGCCCTTGCCGATGTATGGCAAGGCATTACGGTTCCACTGTCGTAACCGGTTGGCCAGTCACTCGCATGGTTCATGGCGTAAAATTTATTTTCCAATGCAAATTAACAGATATAATGTAAGCTTCAGCTCTTTGTATCAAAACTGACTGAAATATGCATGCTTGCCACCTTCCAGGTGAAACAAACTGTACAATCAGCATCTTTGGGTAGCTAGTAGTATTCAATAAGTTTACATTTTGATTATCTTTAAAATTTATTTGATTAATTTTTTTTTTCCAGTATAAAGCAGAACCAACTAAATTCATGGTTTCAGAGAATGGGACTCGCAAAGGCATCAAGTGTTGGGAGAGTGATTTTGCTGAGAATTTTTACAAAGTTGAAGTGCGCAATGGCCACATTCCACCTCCTTACTACATGTTTAAGTTGGTGCATCGTTCCATTGGTAGGTGTTTCTAACTTCCACTTTTTCCCCCAACAAGTCACTGTAACACTTTTATGTGTGCACCAGAAATGTAGATGTTCAAACATTAGATGCCAGAAATATAATAGTTCTGTGTTAAAGTCATGGAAGGCGTCAAAATACCCCCACCTCCGCCCAGTACAATTACATCTATGCCCTTCATAATACAGTAATTACTATTTTATATTCCTTATTGCAGAACTTGGCCCCAAGATACCTGGTACAACATTTGAGTTGTCTGTTTATTACTATGGTGTTTTTCCCGATAAGTCCTGGTCAGGCAAATGGGTGAACCCATCGACTGGCAACTACACTGTTCTAGTTCCACCACAATTAACCTATGAATACCGTGTAGAGAAGTTGCCATCAAGCAGCATAGGATTTCTGATTTATTATGGCTATGACAAAGATGGATATCAAGTAGCTACAAGGCTGTTCCATGATCAACCAGGTAAACCATGTTCTTAGGGACATTCAGCATCATGACAGAAAAGTGCTGAAGGATGAAAATTCACACTAAGCCCTGCCTATTTTCACACAGGTGTTCCTGAAAATGAACTGGCATTTGTACAGCTCAATGGTTTACCCTCTATCAATAAAATTGAAATAAAATATAATATAAATAAAATAATATAAATAAATAAAGCACAGCGATGTTCCAAACATCAAGATTACTCCTGAAAAATATTTACTGTAGTTCTCTTATGACTTAGAACCATGTTGTGTTTACAAAATTAATATATATAATATTATTTGTGGATGATAAACATAGTGCTTGATACTAGGAGGGTTGTACACTGGATACAGGAAAATCTTTTATGCTACGATGAATACAGAAGCTCTTCTTTTTCAAAACTAATACACATGGTGTACCGCAAACTTTTTATCAACATTTCCTTAACAAAATAAGATGTTGCATTGTTTTTGCCCAAAAAGCCGCATTTAAAATTTGTGATTTCTTGAATTTTTTGTTTGTTCTAGATGTGGATGAGTGCTTGGAGTCAACTGATACATGTTTGGCCGAGATGGCAGAATGTCAAAATCTACCTGGGTCTTATAAGTGTGTATGTCACAAGGGCTACAAGAAGACTGGAAGTAATTGTCTTGGTAAATTGTAACCATACATTGTATTTGATACTTTGAATGGCATCAGCTCTGCTTATATAATATTGTATTGTACAGTTTTTTAATTAGTGACCTCATTGATATCTCCTTTTTGGACACTGAAAATTCATTTTGAAATTTCATCTTTTCAAAGTTTCCCCTTGATAGTGGTTGGCCATAGTTATTGTGAACAGGGGTTGTAGTGAAAGTAATAAAAGTCAAGTAGTCTTGTTTACCTGTGTAAGGTTTTAATCAACTAAATGCGAGCAGTATATAGGCTTATCTATCGTGAACAACAATGTTTACACCATTGAGTATGGGGTGCCAAACATGTCACAACATTGTCTGTTACTACAGTGGTATTCCAAAAAAGTTTTTAATCAATATTTAAATAATAACAATTTGATTTGGGTATCTTTTAAATCAATGAATATGACAATGCATATCATCACACTTATCTCAAAATTACCAGAATTTCTTTTCCTCTATTCATTACCTGGAATAATAAATAATCAAACTTCATATCCACTTTACCGGTCGTTAAACTGCTTTTATGATGTAGACTAAAGCAATTAAGTACAATGCTATCCAAGTGGTGTATTTTATTATTTGTGTATATGTTGGCACCATGTAATTCATTACAGTATGCATTTATTATGTCGATGACCGATTAAAGTCCTTTATCTGACAAACTAATAGAAATAATAAATAAAGTTGAAAGTACTTAATACACAGTGGGCAATAAAGAAATAAATTACACGCAAAAAAAAAACGAGCAAAATGCAGAGACCGACAGAGGGCATGCTATTTAACATTTCATCGCGTATTGAAGATACTGTAAAAATAAAACTTTGTGACGACACCTTTGTTTAGATGTTTGTGTGGTCTGTTTATTAAAAAGCAAACAAAAAACAGAGTTATCAGTGTTTCAATATACAAATAAATTAAGTGCGGTACCGAAGGTGATATAATACTGTATGTATCCAATCTAAGTACAAACAAATATAATTGCACTATTGGCTCGGCTATAAGCTCCCCCTGGGATATAAATTAACCTCATAACATTGTAATTAAATGAATAATGATGTGGAGTTTTGCTCCCTGGGTGTAAAAATCAGTAATATAGTGTCACTTTTATTTTTGTTTTTATTTTTAGATATTGATGAATGCATAGAAAATAACCACTGCAACGAAAATGCACAGTGTACTAATACCGATGGCGCGTACACTTGTACATGTTTAGAAGGATTTCACGGGGATGGTGCACAGTGCAACGAAATTGACTGTCCACTGCTTGGTCAATTTGACAACGGTCAAATAGTTGGGCTTTCACATTCCTTTGGGTCAACAGTTTTGTTCCGCTGTTACATAGGATACCGACTAGATGGATCACCAAAATTGAAGTGTAAGGAGACTGGAATGTGGAGTTCACTTAAACCAATGTGTATAGGTTAGTTGATCTTTTTTTTTAGGACAAATTCTTATTGTTTATTGCCAATCAACAACAACAACAAACAAACAACTACAAAGTAAGTGGCAGGAAACACAAAAGGGAACTTTAAAATCCCTATGACAAGAGCCAGTGTAACCCTCTTACCGAGTAGCACATAAAGATAAAATATAGCATTTCAATAAATATATCAGAAAATATCCACAAAAAATCATTCATAAAAATACAAAAACAAGCAGCAAAGAGAACAAGCGAAAACACAAATCATGTTTTTGACAATTAACATTGACTTACGGTTTAAAACCTGAAAATAAACAAAATATCAAAGTGTATGAACAAATTTGGTTGCTGAAGTGAGAGCTAAGATAGGTCCTGACTCACAAACATTAATTTTAGAAACAACTCTTTTAAAGTACATTTTGTTGAATCCAGATTTGATCAATTCCCAATTAAAATTGTTATGTTAAATGAAAATTTCCTATTGTTTATATTCTGATTAAAAATATTTTTATCACTTAAACAAAACCTATCATCATTGAGGCAGAATTTGATAACCATCAAATTACTTTAGATAAAGAATAATTGCTTTCCAAATAATTATGTAAATAATGTTCATAAATGTTGGGATAAAACAGATTTCACATAAGTTTGATCAATTTCCTTTAATTCACAATAATTTGTTGGTGTACCTTTTGATTGAATCACCAAAAATAATTAAATTGTTGTTTTTGCAGTATAAAGCCAATCATTTTTATTATCCTTTTTACACAAACAACTACAATAATTATCATACATTATGTTTTTTTTTTTTTGAATTTCACAAAACATTAATATATTGTACATCGAATGATATGCATTTTTATATGTAGTATTGTATAATTTGTTGTTGTTCTTCTTTACAAAGAGTAATTATAATAAAGGTTATCAAAATATAGAATGTACAGTACTAGTAAAAGTTTTCTAGCATTGAATTTCTAGGCTCAAATTGGTAACACTGATTTTTTTTTCACAATGAGAAATTTAATTTCAATTTCACTTTGATATTTTTATTATTTTCGTTTTGTAATTTTTCTTTAGAAGTTAAGAATACTCCGAAAGGTTGATGAAATAGCTAACCTTGTAGACACAAGTCTTTTTGTTAAGCTTAATGATACCATTCAATTTAATGATTGATGTTTTTTAATTATTTAGCAAATTTGTGTTTAATTTGATTGTGACTAGAGGCGCTTGTTAAACATGTATCCAGTGGCTTGTACATTGATACATTTCTTTTTCTGATCTTTCTTTCACCTTAGATATTAACGAATGTGAGGTGACTAACTACTGCGACAGTAACGCAATTTGTCATAATGAGCCTGGCGATTATCGATGCGAATGTAAAAGGGGTTACGAAGGTGACGGAATGAGATGCATAGGTGAATTTTTTAAACAAAGTCTTTGTTCTGATCTTGTTTACCCAAGACGTTCTCCTAAATTTCTTCTAAAATTCTCCTAAAATGAATTTTAGATGAATCTATTTGTAAAACATTAAAAATTTAAAATAAAATAGAGAGATACAGTCTCAATAAATATTATAATACAGTGTGGGGGCTTAGTGGTTTACCTGCTTACCTACCGCATGGTTCAAATCCTGGTGCCAGCTCAATTTATCCAGAACAGGACCATTATATGAACTTCATAACTTTAGAAAGTAGTTTAGTACTTATCTCAGTAAGTTGCAATTAAATTCAAAAAGATATGCAAAGATGAATTAGGACTGCAGATTAATGTATGTAATATGTAATGTAATATTATTCGCCTAAACTTGCATTATCTGCAGAAGGCATTTGCGTATCACAACCAAAACAAGTTACATTCTTGACTTCATTTATCTTTGGAAACATGTGGTGTACCACAAACCAGACTATACTACAAAATATTAAATAAACGATTGTAATTTTATCATATTCACATTATGACAGATAAAAATGAAATTATAGGAATGATGACTTATGGTTGAAGGTTGTACAGATAAGATTAAAATGATAATAAAAACACAAAACACATCTTGCAGAAACGGATTCAGACTTTTACTGTCCATTTGTTAACCTTCACTATTTTAAAAAATAAATATACAGACATTGATGAATGTGCGTCTTCAAATCCTTGTCATGAGCATGCTGTCTGTGTGAACAGAGATGGTGGCTTTGGCTGTACCTGCTTCCACCAGTCATTGGGTAGTCCGTCAAGCGATTGCTCAGGTATGTCAGAAATCAAACAAGTTGTACTAAAAATGTGTTTTTTAAGTTGGATACCAATGGCTTTGATAGCATACTGCAAGCCCAAAATGTAAAATGTCTTTGTTCAGAAGTATTAATTAGATAAGTTAATATTGGTCAGATGTTTGCCCTACTCTACGTACATATTGAGGATAATTCAAGTAATTCCTAATTGGGATTTGAACCCACATCTTCCAGATCACTAACCTGGTGTTCATACCCCTAGACCACCAAGCTTGCACTGATAGCTAGGTTAGATTATGACAAAACATCTGACCAATTAACATTGTATTTAGAAATTGTTACTTTTTAAACTATATATTTTAGTTTAGATAATACTTATTAGCACTTTTTAAATTTATTTCAGTTCATTCAATTTTACGAACAGACACAAATTTAAAAAAAAAGAAAGGTACAAGGAAACAATACTAACTGAATGAACTGAGAATAACCCAAGAAAGTTTAATAAAAAACTGAACTTTTTTATATATAGGTTCATCTGGATATAGTACAGAATATTTGAATTCTTTTGAAGGTGGCACTTTAATGCCACCTGTACTGCCAAAGTATCAACAATCAGATATCACAAACCTGGCAGAAATACTTCCTTTTATGGAGTATGAAAACTTCAACACGTCTATGAAATTATCTGGTCCGGCACCTGGCCAAGTTTCTGAACAAAGTTTTCACAAAGGAGGTAAGAATGAATTTTATTTTGTTTACAATAGGTATGTTTACATTACGGTGTAGCTAGTTCTGCATCGAAATCCAAAAATAAATAAAAAATATAATAGAAAAAAACAATAAGTTTATATATAATACTTTTATATTTATAAACAATTAGTAACAAAGGCTGAAAAGCCTAAAAAGAATCGTTAATTATTAAACAATTTTGCTTTGCAATATTTACTTTACTTGTTTTATTGAATGATTCAGTATACAGATTTCGTTCATATACGCAAATGCTATGGAAAGAAAAAATGAAAAATGTAAATATATACATTCTTCATATATACTTAGATTTCTTTCAAAGAAATGGTGGCATTATAATTATTGAACATATTGACATAGATACACTTATTAGTTTCTTTATCAGTGTAAACAGAATTAAATGTCCCGACATTGATATTAACCATTTTAAGTAATTGATGGATTGGGTGCACAAATATGCACAATTTACCAATTCACCGCATACATAGATGCTATTTTGTTACAAATATTACTCCCTAATTTGTCCTATTAAAATGCTTGTAGAACTTACTACGTTAAAACCCATTGGGTAATTTTTCTACAAAGTGGGAACAAAAAATAACCACTTTTGATTTCCGTATTTTGAATTATTTATGTGTAATTTTGTTTGATGGATGCTTGGTGTTTAGTTATTTGACAGAAATGACGGATCTACTGATGTTAATGCTTTTGTTGTGTTTACATACCGTGCTAATGAAAATGCTATTGCTAATGGCATGCTTTTTTATCCAATTTTCATATACATTTTTTTTACTATCTGTTATTCCATTCATTTTGACACTGTATTAAAATCTTAACACTTTGGTCTTAAAGGGTATAGAGAAAAGCCTTGAATAGTTAAAACTTAATATTTGTCATATTGTTGAGAAATTATTCTGCACTCTGTTTAATGTGAAAACAATCAGGTATGGTTGTTCAACTTATTTCCATTAAATCTGTGACTACCAAATAGTATAGAGCTATATTATCAGGACACCTGGAGTTATTTTGAATAATTGTACTCAACGAGTCCTTTTTTATGCATCACATATGAGTCCAAAATACAGCACAATGAAAGTAAAATCAAGTATTAAAGTCATTCCTTCTCAAATGACAGTACAATTTCACCTTCAATTTATGAACATTATACACAAATGTAAAGAATTTTCTTTATTTTGATCTTGGTATTATTTTCATTCTGCTCACCATACTTATAATTGTAGGGGGAAAGAAAAATAGAGAAAAAAATAATTACTAATGATCACTTTTTACACAAATAAAGTAGGACATACTACTAGATAGTTTTCTTCTTTTGCGCTTCTTTTAAAAGCAATCATGTGTTAACTATTGCCGATATTCCGTCTCTAGCGGTGTCAGTGTACATTATAATGGTCAATGGTCTATAAAGGATATTAAGACAGTATTGATTGAGTTATTATGTATCTTATTGTCCCATTGCTTTGCGGCATGCAAGATATTTCCCTCTTGTTATTGACATAAGTACCATATGAATGACTTTGACATACACAACTACTACAGAATTTACAGTTAAATATATATTTATTTCAAATTAATCTTTTATTTTGTTTTATTAATTTTTATTATAATAAACTTTTGATTGTTATACATTTTTGTACTTGATTTAATTACGCTTTATTGTCCAAATCAACTATATCCATCCACAGACGCCCAGTCCATTAAATGGTTGTTATTCCTTTGGATACAATGCAACATTTAAAAACAAAAGAGAAAACTAAGTACAAAGAATTTTAGAATGGTATTGTTTAATTTGTTTACAAGAGAGAATTAATAGCAAAGATAGATGACAGAGTTAAGAATAGTTAATAAATCTCCTATTGTTTTATTTTATTATTTTTTAAGTGATATATTCAATGCTCGCTTTTCTTGAATTTTAAAATGCAAACAAGTTACAATTTTAGAAAAATAAAATTAATACAATTTTACAGTCTTTATTAATCATGTGCAGTGCAATAACTTTCTGAAATTCAGACACCCTTTGGTTGTCATAAAATGTAAAAACTGGAAGTTATGTGTTCTGAATGGATTTTGAAGAATAAAAAACGACATTAAGAAATTACTGGTTTTGGAAGAAAAAATTAATATGTCAGCATTAAACACTGTTGGGACACCTCTGTTAAGAAGACATACCTATACCTACGCTTTCCTGTGAAACATGAAAATATAGTCCTTAACACTTTGAACAACCTTATTTTATGTGTAGACTTTTTTAGGTGCTAAAGGTGTCCTCTTAATTCAGGTTATACTCTAGTTGGTGAACAATAATAATTTTATAGATTTGGCACCTTAAAGGTTAAAAAATAAGTGTAATTTTATTTGAAAAAATTGTATACACATTGTTAATGTATACTAATTTTTAAGTATAAATAATGATAAGAATGGAATAATGGAAAGAAGTCCAAAGGAAGTATAAATAGGAAGAAATGTAGTTGATTTATTATCTAGCATGTTGTCATTAACTAATCCATACATTTTTTTTTAGAATAAGTGATAAGAGATGAGAAAAAGATTAAATTATTTAACCAACATCTGCCAAATTGTTGTGAAAATCTGTGAAGTAATTAAGAATCATTTAATTCTACAGGACGTCTGTTAGTAACCTACTTTTAGTTGCTACCAATTATTATAATGGAGAGCTTTTTTAACTTGTTTAAAATCTTAACTCCATTCCTTCACTTATTGCAACGTGTGTGGATGGGGAGTATGAACGCAAGAAAACCAGTGGAGACCAGTAGACAATTGAACTAGAAAAGTTAAACAAAATTTCCTTGGGGCGCTGAATCTGTTACGGTTATCTTCATTGTTTTCAAATTGAACAATGAATTTGTTAATTCTTATTGACCAAATGTAGATCTTGATGTAAAATGTTCTTTAAGATGTATTCCATGCTTAAAACATTTATAACATTTAATTTACAACCCTTTCATTTTTAATCAAAACTTGATAACCCAAATACAAAAATGATTGCATTGAAAACAAATGTTTAAACTATGATGGATAATTCAAATATTTTTAGCATTCTAAGGCTTTAAACATTTCTTTATCTCTGTTCTAAATCAGTATCTTTACCAAATAAACTTTTATGGTAGGCCTAGTTCAAATTCAGAATTTAATTTAGCAATAAATCTTTTAATGAATTATTTTATTTACTCTGTTTTAATTTGATAATAATTATTTTTTATTTTTTAACACAAACTTCAATGGTGTATACATTTTGTTCTATCAGGAAGTATCATATTTATGTGTAACTCGTAAACAAGACTTTCATAAGATATATTTTTTTATATTTGAACAATAATATAGGATCATGCCAAGAAATAATATGAGAGTACTTGTCACAATTTAGCAGATGTTCGTTAAATAGTTTCATCATTTTCTCGTCTCTTTTCACTTATTTTAAACTTCTTTCTATTCTTGTATTTTTAACGTTTTTCTTCAACATTTAGGTACATTAAATAAAGTAAAATAAAAAGCAACCAAGTTGGACACTAAATGTCTGTTGCAGAATTAATTAGCCATTCAATCTGTAGCAGTTATTTGCCCTTCATTGTTAATGAATGATGAGTTAAAATGATCTATTGCCAGTTTTCTTTTCACAACAATAGAACATCCTGAGGCCTTTATAAATATTGAACAATATATATGATGGGATACATCTATATTAATTGGTTTGTAAGATGAAAGAGGACTGATTGTGGGAGATGTTTAACTGTGTTTTATTTCGATAAGTTCAACATAATACATTGGTTTACAAACTACTTAGTTGCACCCTTTGAAAGGATGAGGAATTCTTTGTGAATAACAATAATTTCTAATTACCCTTAGGTTGGGTATGGTTATAGTTGTAATAGATTAATAAACTTTATTTCAAAATTCCAGAGAAAATAATTAGTAGAGGGCAAGGATACATGTATTGCTTAACCTTATCTGAATTTATTTATAACTATTAAATTTGAATTAAAATAAAAACATTATTTAAAAAGTCCATACATATTATATCACGGCATATATTACTATTAAAGGGGATTATCTATCTATTTTTATTTTTTACTTTTATTATTTTTTATTTCATACGCATCCAAAAACTACTCGCAAATTACAGGATGGATAAACTATCTTATAATTTATCATCATGCTTATAAACTAAGTCTCAGGTTAGGGAATGGAGTCGTGAGATTGAACCTTGGACCTTATGATTCAAAGGAAAGCATGTTAACCACCAAGCTACAGCTCCACTACATTTATTTTCTTTGATATAACACAGGATATTATTTTTTATTTTTACCATTTCAGATCATGTGATGGCACTAGAAGGGAGTTCATACGACATTCCATGTATCCCATCATCCATCATGAACAGCATGGTAATGATCGATCCAGAGTTTATGTGGATCCGAGATAATGGTGCAATGTTGGATCAGAATCATTACCGACCGTCCGAGAATGGAAACCTGCATTTCTTTGAAGTGGCTGTGGAAGACTCTGGGCCATTTGTATGCCGTGTCAGCTATTCTGAAATAACTGGTGGTGGTTACAAAGAGATGTCATATAAGCATCTGTTATCAGGTTGTTATTGAAATTCTACTATGATTTTATCTTTAATTACTCTAATTATTAATGCCTTAAATCTTAAATCAAAAACTTATAATTGCAGTTATTTTTATTATAAATCAAATTGAAGATGTCTTTGTGGGTAAACAGAACAAGAATCTAACTAAAAAATTTGGTTGAAAATTCTAAGAGCTTAAGCTAAATTAACACGGCACTGTCTTCCATTCAGAGAAATGTAGCTTTAGTGACATAATTTTAGTACAATCAATTTTCTGAAACAGTTTCACAAAAACCACAATGGTAGTCTGCATTATGAGATTTGACTGTAGTAGACAAAGCAGCTTTTAGGGTGGATGATGCCTGCTGTACTCTGATTTGAACCTCCCTGTCTGCATACAGTAGTATTATCGTATTTTGAATATATCTCATCCATGTGTAATGTGATCGTCTTGTAGAGAACAACTATCTGACTCATGATGTGGTCAAAATAATACATGTGCGTAATATACAGTAGTATAAGCCTAACTTACAATGCTATCTTCTCTCTTTTATTAGTCTATGCAACAGCTACTCCTCTATGTGACATTTCAGTGACATATTTTACTGAATCTTGTGAACATGCTACAAACTATCGACACCGCAACTCGTTTTTAAGTTTTCTGGCAAAGAAAGTCTGTCTGAAGGTTGGCTGCACTGTAATGAAGTTTGATATGGAATGTCATCGTGTGCAAGAACTTATTGGCGCAAGTGTCAACAGTTTATTTCAGTTGGATTACTTGTTTACACTAGAAATTATCATCCATGAGTTTTTCCCATGCAATGCTACATGTGTTGTTGGCCAGCTTCAGTCATATGTTGCAAAGGTATGTAAGCTTTTTATTTTTAAAAACACATTTTGATAAAAAAAACTTATATATGAATACAAACAAATACTGTATAATTCTAACGTACAGTATGTCAAAGATTTCATAGATTTTGTTTTGTTTTTAACATTTTTTTAAACAATTTTATTATAACATAATTTAACTTTGTTTTCTGCACACATTCAACAAGTGCATAATAATTAATAGAAAGCTTATGATTTACAAAGACATAAGAAAAAGTTTAGGTCATGTCAATAGATGTTTCTTCAGTCGCACTTGGAAACCACCAGAACTGTACATCCACGCTTCCCTGTATGCACACAATGTATTAACATGAAAAGTTGTTTGTCAGTCTTCTATGAATTTATTACCATTTTTTTTTTCATTCTGTAAATAAAAAAAATATAAATGGTTGATTAGTCTTTGCATTTGATTGTTACATTCGTTTTTTATAGATAATTAGTCTTTATGTTTGGCGACATTATTCTACTTATAATCTCGATTCATTCAAGCATTTGTTTTTGTTTCAAGACTCCCCCTTATTGATCATTTCTTACTACATTATTACAAATAATGTATTTGTTTTTTAAAAACAAAGTTTTTTCATCATGTAAATGCCACGCGACAAATTAAACAAACTAAATTTAGCAGTTCAAGGACGAAACTGAAAAAACCACGTCAGACGCTCAGTTTGTGGGATGCGATCGGGAGAATCAGAAAAAGAAAAACTGAGCGTAATGGATGATCGATGAGTTTGAATATTGAGCGTTGCCATGTAATAAGACGAAAAGGGCTGTCATTTCCAAGGCAATTTTGTGAGCAGACAGAGAGTAGGCTATAGCGTCAGATATTCCGTTTACTTGAAAGGGTGAAGGGGGAGGATGGGTGATTCTAATTTGCTGCATTAGTTGATTACAAAGTTGAATTTATAAGCATAAAGCCATACATAATGATCTTTTACAGACTAGTATCAGATGTATTTTTTTCAAATTGTATTATGTTTATCTTTGTTTATCTTTCTTAATTAAAACAAATATGTAAATATCATTGTAATTTAATTTCTTTTTTTCTACAATCTTTTCTTAACTTATTAAAATACAAATGTTTATTGAATACTATTACTAGCATTATATTAACATTTGATTGTGTGGAAGTAAGTTTTAATGGAAGTGTACTTAATAAATTTATATAATAGGAACGAATGAAATGGAAATTCAATTTAGAGAAAGAGCTTGTTAACAATTGTTTTTTTTTTTACTTTTATTTTTAAGGTATTACGTTCACTGGATGATTTTGTACAGCATGAAGAGATGAAAGCTAAACGAAACCAAATTTACAAGATCATGAGTAACAGTTGGACGCATTCCGTTCGTTTCGTTTGCCGTGAAGGTTACGCAAGACATGAATACATATGCGGTAGGGTTGTTTAAACAGTCTAGGCATGTTGTGTCTGATGGAGTAGCCGGCTTTCAAAGCGACGGGTTCCCGGATGTAGAACTTGGCTTGAATTTATTTGATTTGTTTTTAAATGATATAGGACTTTGTATGTAATAGTTAAGGTTATATGATATTTAATGTGTTAACTTAAACATCGGTCTTAACTTTATTCAAAACCTCGGGCGACTGGCCAAAATAAAATGATTGATGAGATATGCTACCGAATATGCTCGTCTTCAACATGAATATTTCATCGTAGCATGTCTATTTGCTAATATCGTCTAACTAAATTTAAAACATACGCGTCTGATATCACACAACCTTTTATAGCCCAGTTATTTTAACACATCTCTGATCTGATTCATTAGCATTTTCTACTTTTGTTGTATGATAGTTTTGGTCAAATGTTGCCTCACTTTTATGCCCTGATCTAAATCTGTCTGTAGTTAAACACGCACTCATTCGTTTATCTGTTTCAGATGCATGTCCGCCGGGTTCATCAAGTAACGGAGAAGTTTGTCGCCCTTGTAGACAAGGGTATTATCAAAGTAACTATACGTCGCCTTACTGCAAAGCCTGCCCTCATCAAAAAATAACTAAGAATAAGGGTACTACAAGTCTTGAGCAGTGTTATGGTGAGTATAACGAATATAAATAAGGTGATTTTATGCTGATTAGATTTGATTTGAAGTAATTTGAAAAATCCCTTAAACTACAAAGTCACAACATTATGATAATGACATAGACATGACATATATTATTCAGAAAAATATGTAATATTTTGTTCCATGTTAAATATATGAAAAATAAATTACAAAATTGGGTGTTTCCCATGAAAACAAATTATAATTCTTGCATTTTGCAATTTTTGTACCCTTTTTTGGTTCAATATAGAAGTATATAAATATTAGGAGTCAACACATTTCTTATGAATGAAATGAAATTGCATTTGTCAAAATCTCAAAAAGTATTTTCAAGCATGTTATGTGAAACTGCAGAAGATTTGTCTAATTCTTTGCTAAATGTTGCTAACTTTCCACATATGTGTCTTGTATTATTAAGATGTCTGTGCCTTACAGTTTATTGATCAAGCTAATAATAGTGACATTCTCAAATTGTTCTAATTTTGATATTTACTATATTGTTTATTTCCTTCCAGTCGAGAAGCTTGGAGAAAAGATTGTTGGTGGAATAATAGGAGGCATTGTAACTTTAGCATGTATTCTAGCTGTTATTATTTACAGGCAAGTGAAAAATGTATCGTTTTGGTTAGTTAGGCTCCAACCTGTTTTAGTGTCAATACTTTCTCTTGAACAAGGTAGCACCACTACCAAATTTGAGTTAGTAACACTTGTTTATTTTAGTTAACATTCTGAAAACTCTAAATAGAGGGATGTATCTATCTAATATGAAGTATATTGCCATTATACAGTACAACCCATTTGGGGGCAACAAGGTGTCCCTTAATAGGAGTGTTCCTTGACTGTACTATTCAGTATACCTGTACTGTACTATTCAGTATACCTGTACTGTACTATTCAGTATACCTGTACTGTACTATTCAGTATACCTGTACTGTACTATTCAGTATACCTGTACTGTACTATTCAGTATACCTGTACTGTACTATTCAGTATACCTGTACTGTACTATTCAGTATACCTGTACTGTACTATTCAGTATACATGTACTGTACTATTCAGTATACCTGTACTGTACTATTCAGTATACCTGTACTGTACTATTCAGTATACCTGTACTGTACTATTCAGTATACCTGTACTGTACTATTCAGTATACCTGTACTGTACTATTCAGTATACATGTACTGTACTATTCAGTATACCTGTACTGTACTATTCAGTATACCTGTACTGTACTATTCAGTATACCTGTACTGTACTATTCAGTATACCTGTACTGTACTATTCAGTATACCTGTACTGTACTATTCAGTATACCTGTACTGTACTATTCAGTATACCTGTACTAGTTTTAGTTCACAACCAATTTGTAAGAAACAGTATAGCATAATTAATAGCTACAATACTATATGAACTAATATGTTTGCTTATATAACTTTTATTCTAATAATATACTGTTTATATTTGATTTATTGTTTGTATTCAGAGTTGTTGTGAAGCAT
Organism: Antedon bifida; assembly: GCF_963402885.1. Lineage (NCBI taxonomy): Eukaryota > Metazoa > Echinodermata > Crinoidea > Comatulida > Antedonidae > Antedon > Antedon bifida. Next base: position 7,658,032 of record NC_136226.1, on the reverse strand, counting down.
TGCAAAGGGTCACCACAAGGCATTGCCTTCCGACGTCTTTCTGAAGCTGTTGAAGACACCATGGAGATTGCAAGAAACAAAATCAGAAATGGGGCTGAAGATCTTGCTTTCAAAGCTGAGATAGCTAAATCAGAATATGCTGATAAGAAGTCAAAGAAAAACACACGTAGAAATGTCAAATCACGTGCATTGGTGAAACGAAAGTCAAAACGCCCATTATCAAGTGAAGATACAGATGACAGACTATCAAAGACTCCAAGTAATGAGTCTTTACCCACAGATTCTGAGAGTTATGAAAGTAGCCAAGGTAGTGAACACGGAAGTCACAAAGGAAGTCACAAAGAAGGTAACAATGTAAGTCAAGTAGGAAGTCACCAAGGAAGTCACAATGTAAGTCACCAAGGAAGTCGCAATGTAAGTCACCAAGGAAGTCGCAATGTAATTCACCAAGGAAGTCACAATGTAAGTCACCAAGGAAGTCACAATGTAAGTCACCAAGGAAGTCGCAATGTAAGTCACCAAGGAAGTCACAATGTAAGTCCCCAAGGAAGTCACAATGTAAGTCACCAAGGAAGTCGCAATGTAAGTCACCAAAGAAGTCACAATGTCCATTTTCCAGGAAGTTCAAAAACATCTCAAATTCAACGTTCATCCCGACAGCATCAAGAATTGGGCAATAAGCAAAACAGAAGTTTTTCTAGACTACCAGGTAACCCGTTGGAGCAAACATGGTCGCAGTACAGTGCTCCTCCAGATGCATACATAAACCCTGAACAGCAACATCATTTTGAGAAAGAACCATTATTGTATGAAAGCTATACAAACAGGACAAAAGCTATGTTGGAAGATGGTAATTTTGAATATTCAGATGAAAAACACGAAGACAGTTATCATTTGGATACAAGTCCATATAATACACCACCAGTTGTCAACAATGCGAGTTTGCAGAACCTCAGAAGGAGCTCAGGTAGTCGCCAGAGATTGGCAGAAGTTGATCCAGATACTGAAGGATTACATTTACCAAAGCAAGAAAAGACAAATCAAATAAATATTACTCAGCCATTAAGTAACGAAATACCGATAGCCCCGCCACCTCCTCCATTGTTAAGTGGCTTACCTAATGTTGAAAGCGATGCATTTGGTTTTCCTCCCCCACCACCTAACTTTTGATGTCACCCCACATACATTTTAGATAAATAATATATCGATTCAATATTCTTATTAACGATTGTGTTGCACTATTCAAAATATTGGATCTTAAAATATTATAAAAGTATTCTGTCGACTAAAGGAAAGGAGGTATCAAGCATCAAAATTGCCGTCGTAAGAAATATTTACCTTCTTTTGATAGGAGTTTGGTACCTCAATCTTAGTGTCGGGGAAATAGGAATATTTGACTTCTGCCGAAATACTGCATCTTATGGAGGTTTCAGCTTTACCGGCGGGAAAATAGGTATATTTGACTTCTGTCTGGTTCGATAGCTCAACCTTTCCGTTCTGTATTGACATTTTTGTCAATACAGTCGGGCAAGATTATTTCCTATTCTGTCTTACGCGACCCTAAATGTTTTCTACTAAAGAAAATCATCATAAAACATATTCCCCCTTCTACTACTACTGAAGATGTATATTTATTCAATTACTTTTTTTTGTCAAGGTGTTTTAAGAAAGTATATTTAGTTTAATGTTTTAAACATTTTACTGATTTCTTCGTCGTAGAAAAACGATGTATATGTGGCGCTTTAATTATAAGTTGACATCGTCTTTAAATCGTGATGCGGACAATTCATTTTACCATATTATCACTAATGAAAAAGTTTCTACTTCGTTCAAGTCGCTTCTCCATTAATTACTCCTGTTTATTTTCATATACGTGCTTACAGGTCTTTGTTACGCGGCAACGTTTCGCGGTCGTGCGTGGCAGTGCCCAGTAACTCCACGCAAGATAATCAATTCTCGACTTTAACACAAACAATGCGGCGATGAACGAGTTGCGTAAGACAGCGTAGCGGAAAATCTAGTGTAACGAGCCTTTCTTAATGTGATCGCTTGTTTACATCAGGCTGCGAATATGATCGATTGCTCGGCTAATATCTGGCTCAGTTTCTACGATTTGTTTGGGAGATTTTATACGATTGTTTGTGTTTAGTCGTGATGTGTAATTGGCCATATTACAAATTCGTTGTTGAGTCACCGAATAGTGTATCAGACCCCTTAACGGTTGTGTTGCGTTTTCACAACTGTAAACAGCTACATTTGTAAGATGTACATTATACTATACAGTTACTCTATACGAACACTAATTAGTCTCATCCTAAATGCTGTGTTATTGTTTATTTCGGCGTTTTATAATTATCACTGACGTAAGAGCAATGACACTAGTGGGCGTTAGAGTGAGAATATTACTTTACTCATAAACACTGCATTATTACTTGTTACTAATAAACACAATTGTACTTGTAAACACTTTTATAGTAGTTAGGTTATTTAAAATATGTAGTTAAATATACAGTTAATGAACAAATAAGAATAACATAAGATACACACGCATATTGTTGACATTAAAAACTTACCGGAGGTTTGTGTGTGTGCGTGTCAACTCCATGCCACCGTGCTGTGTCGGTGACGAATTGAGGAAATTCAACAATACTGTTATTGAGTGTCAATTTATTTTATAATAAAAATTAAATGTTCATTTAATTGTTCAATTTGTAACGTGCAATATATACAGTGTGTGCAGTTTATATTGATTGAGTAAGTTTTATTTAATGCAATTAAATATGGAACAATCAATACAATGCAGTGATATATTTTTTTTCTTCTAAACTTATATTTTTCATAACCATTCATTCATAAAATATTTGGTACGTTTTTAGTGTGCCGGCTACCGCATCATCACCAATCTTCGTTTACGTTTGTTGTGCGCCCACTTTCATATAAGGTTTCGGCATACCTCTGTGGTGGTGCACACGGTATCGTATCACCAAGCTTCGGAATATGTTTGAGTTGCATTTGGTACCGCGCATCATCAAGTTTCGACATACTTTTATGGTGCAACCGGTACCGCATCAAGCTTCGGAATACTTTTGAGTTACACTTCGGTACCGCACTTCATCAAGTTTCGACATACTTTTATGGTGCAACCGGTACCGCACCAAGCTTCGGAATACTTTTGAGTTGCAGTTGGTACCGCGCATCATCAAGTTTCGACATACTTTTATGGTGCAACCGGTACCGCATCAAGCTTCGGAATATTTTTGAGTTGCACTCGGTACCGCGCATCAAGTTTCGACATACGTTTGTGGTGCAACCGGTACCGCATCAAGCTTCGGAATATTTGTTTTAATTACATCCAGCGCATTTTCGGCAAATGTGATACGTTCGGTATCGTTACTTTTTGGTATTCATGTTTTGACGTTGACAGTTACTTTTCCGCGTGCGCACAAACATGTCTAATTTAATCTTGTGAGCAATAATCTTTAACCTAAAAACTGTGACATGTCTATTTTCCTTGATTTCGATGTGATTATCCTATGAAGCCGTGTAAAAGTAGATATACGACATCTAATAAAATATAACGCTCGTATATTTCTGCAGTTGTTTGTTTAAAATAGAGTACGGCTGTGTTTGTAAATGTTAGGCATCAAAGTTAGTACCAGTTAAGTGGCCGATGATAGGTGGGAAGTATATTTTCCATTATTAATTGATTTAGTGTTAAGTGACTGATTTGTTTCTGATTCATGGTTTTGGTCTATCCTATTCCGCTGTACTATTAAATTAGATGGCAACATGTTATATCTGTATATTTCACATTGTAATGTATAGGCCTATATGTCGGTCTTATAATTAAATTTAAACTTAAATTATTATATTTGATGGAATATCTATAAATGATGTATGATCGTTATTTAATGTATGTGTAATTATTTTAAATCAAAATTGTAAAAGTTATATTCTTTAATTATTTTGTGCAGAATAAACACATTACAGCTGCGACGTGTTTGATCGAATAGGCCACAAGTCGTCATTAAGTATTGAATATAAAGATGTCACCTATGAATATAATTCAATTAAGTATATGAATTGTAAGTAAAACTAAATACAAGTTGGAGATTATTAACACTATCGTATTTTATAATGATTCATGGCCGTTTTGATGTCATATCATACCTCCAGTTTATTTTATTGTAATGTCAGCGGCGTGTGAAGTCGTCCACATTAGTAACTAACCATTATACACTGTTTCGCACAATTGTCATAATAATTATAGGATAGGCTAAGTATTGACAAACGCAGATAGGTAATTGATCGTGAAGGATCATCCATCACCCGGGTGTATGAAATGAGGTAAAACATTAAAAATGAAAACAAAAGAACATCCCAAAGGAGCCTAATTTGCTAAATTGGTTTAGAATAACTAAACCAAACAACGATTATTCTCTCAACAAGACTTGCTATAATGTGCATACACATGTAATTATGTAAATTGTCGTAATGATTCGACTGTTCTTGGAACGAGGGTTTACGACCGTTCCTTTTAAAACAAAGCAGAGACTATAGTTTTTTTCACAAATATTGTTTAAATACTGTATTTTAACGAATTTCATTAATTTTTACATTATGAAAACAAAAACATTCACTTCACTTTAAAAAAAATTAATAAACAAGCATGGACTATTATGTATATAAGGGCTAGTGTTGCCCGAATGCTCTGCTAACTTTCTGGCTGTTTTACTTTATCGTTATGATTTAGCTTTTCGCTTTTTTTATGTGTATCTTCATTGAGATCCAGCCACTGATACAGCATTGTCAATTTTTCAGTATTTTTCCTTTGGATTTATAATATAAAAAAAATATATATATAAGAATGAACAAGTATAGGGGTCTGACCATGTTGCCCACTACCACATAATAGAATTGGCTCTGGTGTGCTGCAAGGAATTTGGAAAGACACGCATAAATAGCGGAAAAGAAACGTCGTAAACCGGCCGGCAGATCTACACCTCAGTTTAATGTCAAGAGGTTACAACAATGACAGGGATTCACACTTAACTTGTCTAATCACTTGCTAGATTGATTGATCGACGTGAAAAAGATACTAATGAAAAAACCCGTTGTTGATCTGGATTTATGAATTGAAATCTACTAACTGCGCGCTTTTTAAACATTGCAATTAGCCTAATTGCGCAAAAAGAAAATGTAAAACATAAAAATAGAGTACAGTGTATTATATATATAGGCCTACCAAGGACGTATTTAATAATTTTTATATTTAGCTAAACATCTATTAAAAGATAGATTATGGTGTATTTGGTAATTAAGTTGTCAGCGCATTGTACAAGAGTGATTTGTCATTTTGGATAGTGTATTGCAAGGAAAAGTCTTCAAAATAAACAAAAACAAACTCAACGAACTTTATGTGAATGATTTGCAATAACATCCGTTATAAAAAGACATGGTTTGTGAAAAAATAATATTTCAAAGAGGAAATATAAAAAAAACCTGTATTTAAGATTTCAAATCGCTGAGCTGTTGAAAACTCTTCTATAAGATGAGTACGTTGTTTGGTAGAATCGAGATAATTATTTCTGAAACTCAGTTTAATTGTGGGTAGACAGACTTAAATCAGAAATGCTTTTGGGCCCTCTTACTAATTCATATGGGCTCTACGGTATTTTATCGGACGGTCTGACCAATATTTTTTATTCTGGTTTTGAATTAATTTAGAAGTTTGGGAGTCGGATATATTTTTAGGCAAAGAATTGATTGTTCTTAAAGAGAATAGCCTACGTTTTCTAGCGTTTGATTTCATGAATGTTTCTGTATTTGTAGCTAATGCCTCCACAGTCCTATCGCTATTATTTTTAGGCAACCCATACATTTAATCAATACAGTAGGTTTGTAAAATGGTGTGTATTATGTCAAATAATTAAGTTCTTTATTATTTCTACTGAACATTTTCAAAGGTAGGCCTACTATGGCTAGTTTGTTTCTTGTTAATACTGACATACATTCTCTACGTTATTGTGTAAAGAAGTAACACGGCAAGACACACTATCGACACTGAACCGGGAAAATAAGTAGGCCTTGTACGACAGCAATTGTTAACCAGTTGTAGAATTTCAGCCGTCATTTCCTGCGATGTCGACCCTCCATACCAAGTCAGCAGACAGCCAGGCGAGAGGTGAACTATACCATGAGTGGACTTCAACAAAAGCGTACAACCAGAACAAAGAGAGTACAGTCTACAGGAAAAGGGGAAAAGCAAGTCGTCATTATGGACAGAAACTAACTATAGCAATATTAATCACGAGTATTTAAAACTCTAATGAAAGAATATCGAGGACAGTTAGGTAATCAATCAGGCAGAGATGACATAAAACGTTAAATGACTACGATCTCGAATACTTACAAAGTGCATCGCTCATTTCACTTGACGAAGTCGAGCGATATTGTAGTAGGCCTACGTAACGCGCCGTGAAACGCACCAAACTGGCGATTAATCGTTAAACAAAATCTTTTTTTTTCGTGCAATATTACGGCTAACATAATGACCCGAAGAATAACCAAAGACCCGATAGTGCAACATTTAAGAAACAATAGATTGCAGCGAATTATGCATCAAATAGTTGAAAATTGTTTATTTCAATATTTATGCATTTATAACTTTTTAACTAATTATTCCGGAACATACCCGAACTTTTATGTCTAGATTGCTCCATAACTTCCTATCCTATCCTATCTCTGCATACATGATATACTGTCCCCAAAACATTTAAAAAAAACAAAGATTAAAAAATCAAACTTCGATCGAATCGGCCATGTTGTAGTTTTAATTTAAGTTTAAATTATTTATACTTCTGTCTGTAGAAAAAAAAAACGGATCAAAAATAATGATTTCATCGGAAAGACAATGGGCTTCTGATTTACTACTGTATGCTTGTCTTTTTTTTCAGTTAAATAATTTTTTAATAGTTATTTAAGAATAATTATAACATGGTTATACCGCTTACATTGTTATAGGTGAATAATAATAGTTATGTTAAGCAAAATAATTCCAAATCCACGTGATAGTATTATTGCCAAGATCAATACTGTAAATATTGTAAATACTGTTCAGTTTGTTGAATTTTAAGCGTAAGCGGATTCCTGTATTTAAAATGTATCTCCACTTTCTGCTGCCAAAGAAAGTTCAGAAATATGGTATGTCGTGCAGCCGAACCAGGGCCCTGTTTAGTTAGAAGCACCTGTACAACAACGGAATGTATGCAAATTAGGACTGCTAACTACTGTAGTACAGCATTGTAATCGCGTTAAGAAACCATTCCCTAATTCAGTAGCCTATAATGGATTTAAATATTTTGAAATTGGACAACTTATATCAATTGTAATCGCGTTAAAAGAATCGTTTTTGAAATATATGGATTATAAGGCCCTACTACGACCCTACTAAAAAAGGTAAGGACACTACATTTGAATATTATATCTGCCCTTCTTGTTATCCGTGAACATGCTGTGAAATTGCTACCGGTACACGCCAGTGTCGCACGGCATTGTCATTTCCGGATCTATCCTAGGTGCAACGTGGAGGAACTCCTCCATGGTGTAGAGTGGTATCCTACTAGCTCGTCAATACTTTTGTGTTAACTAATGTATAAACATGATTGATCTTGTAACGTAACATTAATATGTAATTGTGTACCGATTGGAAATAAAATGTGATCATAAGATTTTTATTTGAATGGTATTTTGGTTCAGGCCAGGCGTGATTGACGAACAGAGTCATTTATTACCAAAGTACCGATATCGTGTACCTCTTTTTCTGAGGCCTACTTATTTTAATACTGTACTAATATTTAATAATATATATATATATATGTTAGGCCCTCCTCCAAGCAAGGACCACTCTTTGAAATGTCAAGGGGAAAATGACAAAGGTCTCTTTTTAACAGTTTTATGTGAATTGTTTTGACAATTTTGAAACACGCAGTGCTGAGTTTACCATTTCCCCCTTAACTGATGTGGTGGGGTTTAAACATTTATCAAACTTAAATTGGCGGAGGATAAGGAGAGTGATTATTAATATTATTGCATTATATTTCATTGTGTAAAACAATGTATATCAAAGTAGAGTAGACAGTTTATATCAACCATAAACGAGTGTATTTAGATTTTATTATACAAATAACTCTGAATATAACAAAGGTGTTTCCTTGGGTTGAAACGTATGCCATAAATGACACCAAATCGATATATAAAAAGCATTGTATCTACATTTGATGAAAAGTACTCAATAGAATGCCAAATAAAATCTGATCTAAAAAATTCTACATCTCATTCTTCTCGTTCATCTGCTCTATTGATCTACATCAAATCTTGATTTTTTTCATTTGGTTCTGTCGTTACTCGGCTCTTATAAACAGAAATCTTTGTTATTTATTTGGAACCAATTTATAGATGGTTTCGTTGATTATCGCGACCCCAAACTGCGTGGATAAGTCATCCCCCCCCCCCCCCAAAGTTGTTTTAATGTCTACACCTTTTGATAAAGGCAACTGAAAAGTATTGATAATAATAGTTAATAAGACTTTTGCCCTGGTTTGACGAGAAACAGAGTTCTGCCACTGTTTTAACTGAACCAGGAGAAATAAGTAACTTATTCTTCATTACTGAACTAACGAAAGTTTTAATCCAAATTGATGAATCTAAATAAAGAATACAATTTATTTGGAAAATACGCTAATAAGACCGTCATAGATAACATCAGTACACAAACAAACGATTTTTGCATTTCATGTTTTGGTAATCTTTTTACCCTTTTCAACTAGGCCTAATCATTCCCTCATGTGTAACTTATAAAACGTAATTTGAATTGTTTGGTTTGTTTCTTTTGTTTTGTTTCTTTGGATATATAATAAGCGATTACTATGACGATAGGGAGTTTTTTTAGGGCGATGAGTGCATGTTCGACAAAGTCGTGTGTGCGATTGGACAAAGTGAACAAAAATAAATTTGGGGAAGTTAGGTGTTACTGAATATTGTTTTCACGCTATTGTTGTAGGAACGTTCTCCGTAAATCACGGGTGTAGAAAGATGCCGTTTTCATTAACGAAATTAAATATGTTGTTTAAACAGGCAAAACAACGAACGAAAAAAAACACATTTTCCTAAAATCTATGTTTTCTTTTCAAGCAGTATATACTCCGCTTATTGAATTAGCTTTGACTCTTGAAAAATCAAGTTACGGAAAGGAATAATGCTGTTTTACTTAGTATATGCCCACCAGTGAGTCAGTGTCTTAGATTAGTAAGGGAGTGTGGTCTATCGATTTTGTTACAGTAATTTCCAAATGCTATAGGCGTTAGTTAAATGCCAATATTATCCTATTCTTTTTCCTGTTTGCGTTGAATACATATTTGTTAAGAATTTATGAAAGACTTGGCGCCGATGCGTGTTCCTCTTTGCCTCCCATGAAAACCAAATGTTTCTTGTGGTCCTGCCGTAACTTGGGTCACTGAGTACAAAGTTTACATTTTTGGAAAATCTCTTTTGTAGGCCTACTATTTCGAAATCGACGCCGCCTTTTTTCTCACTCAAGAGGCTCGGCCTCACTGTCTGCTCAGACAGGTGGTTCTCAATCGCTATGCCAGTCAATAGAATGTTCGATTAAAAAGCGATTTTTCTGCGTAGGAAGCGCAATTACCGGCTTTATAAAAAAAGTTCGAAACTACAGCTGAAGAAAAAGCGAAATCAATGATACAAGAAATGGGTCTAAACGGCACGGCATTACACGCGGTGAGATCAATGCGCGTCTTCGCACTGAATCTCGTCTTTCAATCTGTATTTCCATTGACCTATTTCTTGCTATTATATTGTTGATTTACCGTCTCTCTGCCTTGGTTATATAATAAACGATTTTCGTTCTTTTTGTATATTTCCGTTACAATTTTCAAGACGTGCTAGATTTGTTATTAAAAGAACCAGATTTTAGAATGACTTTTCCAACGTGTGCAAAATAATGGAAACGCGCATGCACATTATCCTACTCTTTATTGTTCTATTTATAGATTTTCACACAATCCGTTTGTGGCGATATGTTCAGAAAGATAGGCCTATATTTAAAAACAAATGGAACAACAAATTGAAAAGAATGTTAAAGTGGAAACTTTCGGAACCCATGTCACCATAATAGAGATATATATTTTTTTTAAACGGAACAAAATTGGGAAAGAATTTTACAATATATTAATATGGGTGTCCCCTGAAAGCGGTTAAAACATTGATAAAACATTATATAGTGCCCTTTGTTCATTCCAGACAAGTGTCCTCTTAATATTTCCAAAGGATGGGCTTTACTGCAAGTAAATGTACCATAAATTTTTATTTTCTCTGATTTTTGAGTTAAGCATTTCAGATCAAAATGACTCCTTTCTTTAATGATTTGTGCGTGAACATGATACAAACTTTATCGACAATCAACAATAAGACAATATTAGTTATGTGTTATGCAATGAGCTTTTAGATTGGATGTTTATAACTAAATAATATTTGAATACCGCGGCCATTTTGACTGGTCGTATGTTGGTGTCACTTCGTTGAAGATATATAGTATAGTAGGCCTATACTATATTATGAGAGGATTACAACATAATTCGCATATCTAAAAAGTAAAATAATGTATTATAATATAAACATTAATATCTAAAATATGTCACTTACAATGGCTCTCCAATGTTAATACGTTGTAAATAGAAACAGGTGTTTTATGCAATTTTGATAAAAGAAGAAAACAAGTATATTATTATTGAAAATGGCATTTACTCTGGCTCGTTTTTTTTCAATGAAGGCCTATATTACCTAGTTTATCATTTTTTAACAATATCACAATATTCTGACATCGTCTGTTCTTAAATTGACGTTCAGACATACGTATTTACACGGATAAGTAGGTGTTAAGGGCCAATTACTGAATTACAAACTTACCCGGGTATTTAGCTATACATGAAAGGGCCCTAAAGCTTGGTTCCCACTAGAACGCAACGCAAGGATGTAAGCCGCAACGCAAACGAATTTACCAATCACAAGGAACGGTTCGCATAATCCATCGCTTGGATTAGTCAATTCGCTTGCGTTGCGGCTTACGTCCTTGCGTTGCGTTCTAGTGGGAACAAGCGACAGTTTGAATAATCCATTCCTATTGATTATATTAGTCAATTCGTATTTGTGTCGAGACTTACGTATTTGCGTTGCGTCCTAGTTGGGAACCAAGCTTTATTTTTAATTGTAATGTTTTTATAATATGTATTATTTTCTATCATTGTACTTGGGCAAGTGCCCTATATACTATTGAATAAATGAATGATGATATGATGTAGGCACAGTATACAAAAAGTTATTAAAACCAAAATAAATGCAATTATTATTCATTAAATTGTCAGAACTTGAACGAAGTGTAAAATATATATAAAAAAATAGAACATGGTATACACGTTTTTTCAATATTTACTATATACAGACGCGTCGTGTATTATGCAACAGAAACTGCTGTAACCGCGTTAACAACAATCCATACAATAATTTAATAAAAATAAATTAATTAATTCAATAATATAATTCCATAAAAATTAGTACAAAAAATGTAGAAGTGATTATTTTATTCTTCGATGCAATGTATCAGAAAGCAAGTTAACAATCACTGCAAAAAATGAGGACAAAGTCTACACGTGTTTAGCCTGTGGACACGCTCCGAACATTTCAGTTGTAATATCGTCTCTTTTGAGTTATTACTGTACTAATTATTTTGTTAACGTGCGCTGGGCTTGCTTCCTAACGTATCTGTGGCATTTAGCATTCGGTATCCCAATTTAATGCGTCGATGTAACGAACTAAACGTCAAACTCAATTATTTTCTTGTAACCGCGAACGTCTATTTGTCTATTTTTTAGAAAAGAGTCATTTTGTAATAAAATATGTTGATCTTAGAAAATACAGTATTGAAATACATATACAGTTAATCAAGTTTTGGTGTGATATATCGCTGCAAATCACGATGAATAAAATCCGTAGAATTGTAGATATATTAGTCTTGCTATAAGTGGGGTCTGTTTATGTGATTAAAAAAGGTATTAGCATTTTGAATTTTGTAATTTTTGTACTTATTTATAATTTTACAATCATCACTAAAATGCCTACCAAAATGGTATATTATTAACCAACCCTATTAATTATCTCCAGTCATCGTAAGCATTGCCATTATCATCCGATTAACATTGTCGTCATCCGGCAGTCATTCAATCATAATCATTTCATCATCATCATCACCATTATGTTTATCCAATCATAATCATATTTATCATAATAAATATTCTCGCACAAACTGCTATAGGACAAATGAGGAACATTGATACATATAGTAATTAATAGACAACTCAATACAACAGAATCTATTCTAACACAGTAACCAAGCTTACACAAGTCTATTCTCTTTTAAAATGTATTTATTTTCTTAAATTTCCATCTTTGTTGACAGTAGCAAGGTGAGGTAAATCAATAAATAAATTAAAAATACCGTATTTATTCGAATTAATGCCCCGCTTTGGATAAACGCGTCCCAATCCTCGAATAAATTCTCCCTACCCCTCGAATAAACTCCCCCTTAATACCCCACAAAGAATGTTTGGATAAATACCCACTCCCTTCCTCTAGACTAGACTGGTTTACTATAATGCCCTCCACATTCATATTGACACAATCCTGTATTCTCATTGCTATTTGTAAGTAAAACTTGCAGATGATCTACAATATTACAAAGCATTTTTTAAACCTAAATTTGTATTTATTGTTTTTCCATATTGTGAGGGTGTTTACTGCATTTGAGTATACTGTACACCCCCCACCCCCCCCCCCCCTCCCTTTAAACAATTGTTCGAATAAATACGGTATGGTTTTAAACAAATAACCAGTTCAATATTAAATACGGGAATGACACGGAACGTCGTATACATGTATATTGCAACAGAGAATATTATACAAAAACATTGTGAAAAATGATAAATAATGATAAAATATTGATAAATAAATATTTCCCCCAATACTTCGATGTGATATAAACAAGGATACCAAACATACGCCAAAGAAAAAATAATTGAATGAAATTACATCATAAAAATATTAGAGTTTTGAAATGTGTTTTTTTACTTTAATTAAAATTTGACGCAAGAATAAATTTTTGTCATAATACAATTAACAATTTGAACCAACATAATTTGTTAAAATTAACAGACAAGTTATTTGCAAAAAAACAAAAGAATAGATATGGATAGACTTTCTAATGTACAAACAGGCAATTAAAATTGATTTTCTTCATAGTCGGTCGGGAGTTTATTATTTATTTAGTATATTGTTGAACAGTGCATCTTTGGGATATTAAATTAAAATATTGTTTCAAGAGGCAATTTGAGAAAAAAACATTTTTTTAATTCGCTTTATTTGACTAGATCGGAGTAGATAATTGATTTTTGCCGTTTATTCCTGTTTTGATACCCTTATTATTAAAGGAACATGGAACAGTGTGCCTTTAACATGGCTGGTGGTAGTGTTAAAACACAATATCCTCCCCCGTTAAGAGTGTTCACAGAATAAGGCAAAACAAAAAAGGGGCATCGTACTGTGAGACACATCTGTAAACAAATATTTACTATAGCTGATAATCAACAACGTTTGCGATTTTTTTTTTGTGATGTCACACTGACAAATGGTTGGAATGACTTCTTCAGATAACTAATACAATTTGATTAAACACTGTTGAATATGATTGTAAAACTCGGTTGATCTATTGCAGTTCAGAGGGTAGGTTAATGGCATGGGTTATAGCGTTTGATTTGTGAACATGTTTATTTTAAAGATATCTATAACCATGAGTGTTAATAAGAAAATTAATTCTACTATTAATCTATTTATCACAATGCAATTGTAATAAAATCACGGTTCTCGTACCCCCCGTTATAGTGTCCGGTACTTTTTTTTCTTAAATGCTGTAGCTGCGCAGCAGCCATTCATCGGTGAAAGCGCACATCAGACGTAGAAATAGCGCGATGTTTTTCTGTTGGATGAAACTAGCGTTTCAGTTCAAGTCACACGCACTTGTCGGAAAAATAACAATAGTATAGAAATGACCAACACGTCAAAAAAGTGTGGTTTCACAGTATTAACTGGTATACACCAGATGTGTTTTTAAATCAGGCGATCCAGAAATATGGATAGATGAAATACATTCCTTCATCTTTTTCTTTTCTTTCATTCTACGATTCTGGAACCATATTTTCACTTGCGTTTCATTAAGTCCTAGTTGTGATGCTATTTCTACTCGTCTTGCACGCGTCAGATATTTGTTGAAATGGAATTCTTTCTCTAGTTCTGTTAGTTGTTTATTCGTGAAGTTCGTTCGGCCGTTATTGTTTGCTGACATTGCTCCGAAATCGCTTGGTGTTTTAACTGCAAAATAATAAAAAATAAAATAATTTATTAATTTGTTCATAGATTTAAACAGTGTATTAGTGATCATTCACCTTAGAAACCCGCAAGTAGCATTTAAAAACTGTTTTCTATCTAAAGAAATACCACTTCAGAGAATCGGGTGTACTTGTGTGGCCGTATTCATCATCCACACTAAGGGAAACACTTACCCTTAAAATTATAAAATCTCCAATCTAAGTGAATACAATTTAAAGGAAATACTTAAATATTTATTGAGTTAAGTGAAATACTTAATATTTAAGTGAAATATCTCACTTAAGTGTGATTGGTGAATACAGCCACTAGTTCTCAGAATATTCTTATTTTTTCTTTTCAAACAGTAGGCCTAGATGTTGTTGTATTACAATTTTGCTTACAGTTGCTGTAGAATCCTAAAGCGCCCCCAATAATTTGTAACATAACACAAATGAATATCAAATATCAACGGAATGCAAAGGTTTCATTAGCGTGGTCCATTATGAGCAAGATCATTAAATTTCGTTACGACCCAATGCTAGGAAGATACATCATGTCCTATTCACTGAAATACATGATCCATCATAGTGTTGCTTTTATATTAATTAGCACAAGTTGTGAAATATTGTAATTGTAAAGTTGTCGTCACATTATTTGATATGCCTTTTAGGTTATTGCTGTACAATATTGTACAATTTGCAATATATATAGAAACATAATAACAACACTCTTAACGTCACCTCGCTGGATTGAATGTTGTTCTCATTTTAGAGTTCCATGTTATTACTATACTGTGATTTGCGTTTTCCTAACATTCACTTAATATATACCGTATCTCAGTCATAAACATAACATTCTTTCTCGTAACGTCACATCTTGTTGGTTTGTGTCTTATATCATCGTCAGTGTTTCCAAAACAAATTTATATAACCATTTCATTTGTTTGTTTTAACATAAACTTTCTTCAAAATTGATGTTTCCACTCATTTGCAATA
Organism: Antedon bifida; assembly: GCF_963402885.1. Taxonomy (NCBI): domain Eukaryota; kingdom Metazoa; phylum Echinodermata; class Crinoidea; order Comatulida; family Antedonidae; genus Antedon; species Antedon bifida. The sequence goes on along the minus strand of NC_136226.1, from coordinate 7,642,547 downwards.
CAGTATATTTATAAACGTGAAATCCATCTCTTCAATATATCCGCAGTTTTTAAGCAATGTATTTGTATAATTATGCCTATATTATATATATTGGCTGGGTCACCCTCTTGAAATATGGTTGAATAAATAAATAAATTATGAAATACACAATGAAATACGATCCAGTTTGCTATATGAAAAAAGAAAGATTTTATTCAACATTGAAACTGTACTTAACTGAAGGGCCGAGTACACTAGATAAACCAACATGGGTTGCATAAGTTTAAACAAAGAAATAGAACCTTTTGGACACCCCTTCATGAGAGTGACTATAACCAGGGGATTCCCCTTGAAAACAATAGATAATAAACCATAAGAAGCCAATGCAATGTGCATTTTTTACACGTTGCTTTGACGGTTAGCTTACTAAGATATGATGGATTTATCTTCTGATACAGTTGTTAAATGAACTCAAAATTATACTTTCTTCTTTAATTCTCTCGTGGGACCAATTTACCTTGATCATAGCAATAATGAACTGAAGCTAAATTGTAATAATAAACCAGTGTTATTAAAATCAATTAAAATGACATAACGTGAATCCCCAATGGTGTGTGCTTATTGTTATTACCCCCAGTGTTTGACACAAATGCCTCAATCTTAGACGTTAAATCTCTGGAGTTTAAGCATGTATCCTATAAAATTATTAAGATGAGTTTGAATTAATTTGTCACGTCTTTTTGGTACAACATGCTCATATATTTTTCGTGTGTTGGGGTTGGTGTGGGGAATGGTTGTTGGAAAAGAAGATGCCGGATTTTTGTCATTCATTAGTACAGTTCATTTTCCACAAACATAATTATAGTTAAATGTAAGCGAATAGTATTATTATATAAGGATTTATTAATTCCATTAAAGATGTATTGTCCCCCTGAAAAAATAATTTAAAAAAAAATTTTTGTTGAATATTCCATTTTAATGCAACATAATAGTTATCCACTCCAAAAATTGGATCGAAAAAAAAAATGTATTTACCTGAAAAAATGTAATTTAAAGCAAAAAATGGTCAAATTGGCTGCCAGCCAATGGATTTTTGGTTGAATTTAACCATTTATTTTGTCATTTTATAAGTGAAAACATTTTTTTTGGTTTTTTTTTCTATGGAGGTGATTAACTTTATTAAAACTACAAAATAACATATTCAAAGTCTGATTTAATTAATCTTCATTTTTCATGTTTTTGGGGGACAATACATCTTTAATAGTTAGATCTGTCAAAATGGTAGAAAAGATTAGTTGGATGTTGGATTGAAACTTACTCCAGATCACATATGAGTAATAATATGCTATTTTTGAACAATATTTATACGAATACAATTTAGAATTGTAGCCTATCGAGCCTTATTTCTAAATAACAATACGCAATTATTACATTTTAATAACTTAACCCAAACCCACTTTTTCCATTTCTTTACTGTTTTATTCGGATTAGCAGAAAGAGTGCTAAAAGAAAAAAGTTATCTATTGAGATATTTTAAGAATCATATGATGTAATTATTATATAAGTTTAAGATGTTCAAAATAGGCTTAATAAATTCCAATATATGTCCGCAAACTACGCTTTGATGCCATCAGTGATGTCAGAGATTATTGCACTTTTTGCACTGTGCTTATTTAAAACCAGAAATAATTAATTCAATAGTTCATTCCAATTAAGTCAGTTTATTCGGTGAGTGTTGGCCGTAATTATTAACAATGCAACAGTACTAAGGATGATTGTAAATCGTTACAAATTGAAGTACACACGTTATGGTAAACATGGCACAATTCATAATCAGGCTAACATTAGGTCATCATGCTGCTGAAGTCATTGCGTAAACTACGAAGAAATAAATAAACCAACTTAGAATCGAATTCTCAGAAAAACTCTCAAAACCAAATTGTTCGTGTTGTTCAAATAGTTCCATATTTTTCTGGACCAGAAACACAGAGAATTAACATTAGGTCATTTCTCCACACTGCTGCTGCTGAAGTCATTTTGTAAACCATGGAGAAATAAATAAACCAACCAACTCAGAATCGAATTCCCAGAAACACTCCCAAACCAAATTGTTCGTGTTGTTCCAATAGTTCCATATTTTTTGGACTAGAAACACAGAGAATGGTGTTGAGTTGAAATAATGCCTGATCAAAATAGTCCCCAGTTGAGGTAAAATATATATACTTGTTATACCTTTACCATTTATAAAAACTTATCTCTCGTATGTGCAAAAAAAAATACTAATAATATACGAGACTAATGATTAGATGAGACCATAATTATAACCCCGCAGTGTATCCATTCTTTTAATTATTCCATTCATTCATTTCTGCTGCACTTATATTTATACACGTAACTAAATGAATTATTTACGAAGCATCTAAATGTAAATAAAAGTTTTAAGAACTGCCTGTCTAATAAGCCGCTCACTTTCATACTATTTACAAATGTGTACTTTTTAAAGTGAATCCGAAGCAAATTTTAACCAACTGTATGCTGTATAATGTAACGCCAGGGGTAAAATTCGCACTAAATAAAAATCCCTTTTATGAACACGCGACGAACATTTTAGCTTATAATCCGTTTTCAATTCCACAAATCACACAACTATGAATATTTAAACGTTACGTATTTAGCGGCCCCCTTTTAATGTTGTAATTATACGTGAACACATCTGACCGACATTGGCCTGATTTATATACGCAAATACCAAAATAAAAATGTATTTTTTACCTTTTTTTATAAAAAATAAGTTACTAATATAAATATAAGTTACATTAGGCCTATCTATGTTATATTCAGTCTTATAGTATGATTATTTGGTGTTTTGATCCCCTTGTTGCGACAGTATAACAGTTTTATTTATTTCTATATAATTAGGCCTAGGTTTTTGAGAAGCACAAGTTAGCCTGATTTCTAATGTAAACATTTTTATGTGACTGCCTGATTCGTTTCTAATTCAATAGGCTTGTAACTCGTACTTGTGTTTCATTTAGTACCGTAATTCATGACCACTTATGATATATCAATTACATATTTTTTATTGTAACTTTTGGAAGAATAGGCCTACTGAATTAAAATTCTTTTTTTTTGATGTTGAAAAAAGTGATAACAATGACTGTTACTCTGTGGGGGTTTATTACATACTGTAATATAACTTCTTAAGAAAAGCCCCTCGTTTACCTACACGTTATTCAAAAGTTTATTCTCAAACCATCTTATTTCATATATTAAATTTGATAATTGATATGCTATAATATTTTTATATTCGGGCCTATTCCATCATAAATGATTGCTTTATTATATTAATATCTTACAGTAACTACAGTAATACCAATTTTAAAATAATTCGCTTTAGAAACCAAAAAGTTAGGCTAAGGGCGAGCAGAAATTCATGACCGTTACACACAATATCAATATTATTATTCTTATTATTAAATCATGAATAATACCACCAAACTTACGAGTTAATGATTTCTTTCTTTATTCATCCAAAAAAATACATAAACATAACATTATAATATAAAACATAATAAAATAATTGGATAAAAAGGAAGAAGAGAAAAGGCAACTTCATGCCTATCTAGCTCTACTCCCTGTATAACTAAAAGATTTCAATTTTATTCAAATCAAACAAATGATAATTATTATGATAGAATTTAATTACTAATAATTAATAGTTAAAATGACTATAGCGAGGCATTTAATAAAAAGGCTGCCTTAAAATGTGACATGTTTCGAGAAACTCTTCTCATCATCAGAACAGTAAACAACGCCTAGAGTGCTTATATACCAATAGGACAAGTTGTATGTAAATAAGTAAGTAATTAACATAATAAAACAATAAGTTGATTATCCTGATTAATCGGCCTATTTACACTGGTATCTGAAACAGAGCCTCAGTTTATTTTTACGATCGTGAAAATAAATAAATATATAATATACACATACGCACATTGTTGTGGGCAGACTATAAGAGTATATTCGTTGAAACTTCGCGCACGTCACTCCTTGTTAGATTCTGAAGACTCAATATTGAGTAAATAAGTTATAGGATGTACATTATCTTATAAAAACGCATTTGATTAGATCCGTTTAATCTAAGAATAAGTTTCATTCAATGGAAGCTGGATAAATGGATTCAACGACTGACACAGTAGTATTAGGAACACTTACGGCTCTCTTTCATTGTACAGCGGTAGCCAAAAGGCGGGATGGTTTTAGACGGAATTAAACGTAAGTCCGCGTCTTGATGCTAGACACAGAATATACCTTTAATTACAATACATAAAATGATATGCGCCACAACACACATTTGCGTCCTTGATATTTTTGCATCATTTAAATTTGTGAGGCAAAATGTTACATTTTTAAATTATAAATTTAATTTTGACAAAAATCAGTTAATTACAAAATAACTGATGCGTTGAATATTTAGCATATTTTTTATACAAATTTGATATAGAAAAGTATGGAATAAGGTCAATGATCTCAAACGTTGCTAAACTATTTAGGTCGAATCATCATTTTACTATTTATAAAACGTGTTTCCCCATGTATAGGCCTATAAGCAAAATAAATATGTTTGCTCTCTCTCTAATTTCATAATTCAATTTTTTTACAAATTGGTATCATTGTGTAAGACTGGCATTGTAACTTAACTCCAGTATACTAAGACGATTGTAATTAAACCCATTATACAGAAAGTCGTTATAATAAACCGAGTAGTTACCGATAAATTAACGTTTAGATAATAACTTGCCTAAAGCGTTAGGGAAAAGCCTATAGCAGGCCGACCAGAATAGACTATACGGTAGAATATACATTTTAATATATGCTACGCTGAGTAATTGGAATAAACGGGATCACTTAAAACACAATACAGTTTAATAATGAACTTCTTTAAACGTGGCGCGGTGATGAGTGTGTTTAGATTCAATATCGTGAAGAATAGCGCGAAACGGTGATACATCCGAAGGAAAACAAACCGACAAGCTCGAGACTACATCGTGTATAAACAAATGCGCTGAGAAGGTAAATCTTACACGGACTCATTAGCATCAAACAGTCTTGTGGCATTATAGTCTGTTAGGTCTAAAAGAAATGACTGAGCTATACATTTTGCTACAGTTGGATCACGTTTAACATTCACAGGAATTCAAAGACCATTTCTAAAAACAACGGGACGCTTGAAGCATGGACCTATGCTTTTAATTCTAAAAATTAGGTTGATAAAAACAAATAATAATGTATAAATAAATACTTATTCTCCATCATTTAATAAATTTATCTTCCATCATTGAATAAATTTATCCAACTAGGTGAATGAACCCAATTTTAAACAAGCAAAAATGTGTCGGGTTTGTTGCATTTTAAATATTATTTTATTATAAGGCAACGACCCTTATTAATCAGAAAAAAGCAAGACCAATGATCGATGATCATTGTCACTGACAGATTGATCTACGACCAAATATTGCAGAAATAGGTCCACTCGAATACCCCTGTGTGTTGGTAGTGCCACATTTACCGATGAAAAATTGCACCCATTTAATTTTCGGCAGGCTACGGATCTTTGAGGTGGTCTACCCAACCGACTACCGAAAGGGAAGCGAACGATTTACCTGACGGTATATCGGTTTGAATTCGTGATTAACGATTTTGAACTGGTCACTATTGTTTCAGTCAAAGGTTCCGCCGTCTTTTGTTGTTTCATATGATATGTATGTTGCGGATTATTGGTCGGAAATATTGGTACAGAAGAGGAACGCGTATAGGAACGGAACCCACCGCGTAAAACGCCCGTGTATACATCGTAGTATTATTATCATTATCAGTTTCAATTCGTGGTTTATCGATTTGACCAGGTCACTAATGTTTAAGTCAACTTCAATAGGTCCCGATATCGTGCGTTGTCGAGTGTGTTTGAGTGTTGGTTTAGATCTGTTTATGTTAAGTGTCGGTAACGTACGCCACTATAGCATATTGAACTGTTCGACGTGTGAAGACGTTACACGGAGGAAAACACGTCAATCAGCGGCCCAGAGCGGCGTTTTGGAATTCTTTAAGTGGTCAGACTGACCGCGGGTTTCAGAAATTGAGACACGTACAATAGCAAAAACAACTTATCAACCAGACGGCTTTTCTGACCCAGATTTTTAAACCCTCACAAGATCCGGATATGTATACAACTAACCCTTCACCTAGTGGTCACCTATACAAATAATGTGCGATACATTTTACATTTTCGTTGCTATCTTATACTAGAGATGTTCTTTAGGATTATACGGTCACAGTGAATACAGTCGTGGTAGATACGTCATCGATATCGTTACTTTAATCGACATCTTCGAAAAAATCGACATCTTCGTTATCGCTATCGCGGTTCATTACCGTCATTAATATTAACAGTAACCGTCGTGTCGTTAACAGATGCGACGCGGCGTTTGCTCAGGCCGTCAATGCCACTGATCATCGTCGCCGCCGCCTATCTCCCCTCGTCTGCGTCTTAAAAATGGGCTCAATAACAATAGAATGCCAATAGGTATTCATTAGGAATGAAATAAAATACAAGTAACAATATTTATGTAAACCATTTTATATTCAATGTAAACAACTATTCTATATTATTTCATTTTTGTCAAATTAATCTATTAAAATATTGATGGGTTAATACCGGCTATGTTATACACTAACGTGTCAAATCTCACCCCAAGGCATAGATAATTATTAGTTTGCTGATGCTTAGCCAAAGGAACGAACTCATTAACTGGTGGTAGTCCCAATGTGTGTAAATACCTAGGCTGATATCATTCAAAGTGGTTCAGAAGACAATAACTGAAATGTTATTAATAATTAGGTAATATTAATTTAAGATCATTCATAACTAAGATATGTAGTCAATCCATCATGTGTGATGGTGTGGACAGTTGGTTTGCTCCCTTGGAGGAACCAAGTGGAATTAGACAGAGATCAATTCTAATTTTCATATCATACACTTTTTCCCAGTCTCAGAACGGTTTTAGAACTATTTGCTGATCAATCATGACGTCCTAATAGTTATTTTACTTTCGTCTCCATGTTTTTAATATACCATCATGCTTGAAGAAAGATCATATTGTATCAAATTGAGGGGGTGATGGGGGAGTTTCTTTTTGAAATGTTAAATTATTTAAGGCTGTACATAATTGACCTGTGGTCATTAATGCGCAATGAATGTTTCATTTTTATTATGAACTTCACTCCAATTGACCAAACGAAATTATCAACTAGTATATTTGTATTCAATGTTCCCTAAAGTAAAAATAATAATTGTAGAACCTGCTAAGTAGTCATGCATCCGTGAGTACACATACTGTACAATATACGCTGATGAATACAATGCCTCTTAAGTTAAGATAATGTTAAGTTTTGCATATATCACAGATCAGATGTACTTTCTGACATCAAAACAAGTGTAAATATCTCAACAGACAACGTCATACAATGATATAGACTTACACGATTGGGACACGTTTAAATAGAATATTGAGAGCTCATCGGATCCCTTGGTAGATGGAGACGACATCTCACTTTAATATGCCTAGTCTACGTGGCAATAGCAAACGTCCACGGGGATGATTCTACGTTATTATCCTATCAATTATTAAGGTGTTGGTATAATGTTAGTTGACGCTAATAATAGGCTGCGGAATCATTAATACCATTATGCACATTGTCCTCGTATTGTTTTATTGTTGAACAAGTACATCTTATCTGCGGAGCGTTGTTATTGGGTCACATAAAGAACAATTTTTTTTTAATTCCGGGATTCTGCAAGTAACTCAACTTTAACTTTACATTATATTTTTATTTCCTTCATTTTGTATGTAATTTGTAAGTTTTTTGGTTTTAGCATTGATTTATTGAAGTAAAATTAGCTTCCCACTTTAGTACTGCAGACCTATATATTAATAGTCAAAATAGTGTAAGTACCATTCCAATATATAGTAACGGTATTCAGCTAGGCTACTTTATCTAAAGGTATAATTACGAACATGTTACCATTTCCCAGGGCATGAATGTCCATGGTCTAATTGCGATTGTATCTCATTTTCTTTAAAGAAAATGTGTTTAGCGTTTTAGTTTAATATGACAATGCCGTATATTACTTTAAATCAATTCAAGTTAATCCAACTCATTTTTAATATGGAATCATCTTAAAGGCCAGGTGCAGAAAAAACATTTCTATTGATCATGCATTTCAATAATTATCGATCAAAGTTTCCCATGTTTCATAATTGTTTGTTGTTGAAAATATGCCCATTCTCATCATGGAGGAAATATATATCTATTATATTTCCTCCATGGAATTAACCAGAGAACACCCATACTTGTTTGCATAAGTATGACACATGCCTAAACGGTGTGGCAAACATTTGCATTAAAGACTATTAATATAATAGATAATATAACTTGATGTGTACATTGTTGATGTTCTTATTCAATTTCAGATTTTTATTTTCGCGCTATTTAAACAATTATCCACCATCACCAACCTTGTTAAATTTCATGTTCGAGGTAATACCAGGTTTTTTTTATAGCAGAATTTTATTTTTTATATACCCCTACCCCCAAATCCGTATTGTGTAAATAAACGTTAGAATGTTTCATCGATCAGATAGAATTTATATATTGTGACACGATACGTACTTTACCGTATTTTAATTTGATTCCATAATATGTGACGTCACTATTGTATTAATTTTCTTAGAAAAAAAATACAAATCAGATAACAAAGGGAGGGATTTCACCTACGGTTGAGCAGATGGAAACATCGTGTTGTGACTCGGGACAATCAGTGCACGACGGATATGTCAGCCTACGAGAATTAATTACAGAGCGTAAAAGTGACGATTCCATTAACTGACGAGTTTTATTATAAACGCTTTCTCTGTATCGATACTACAGATACGTCTAGTATTATAGTAAACTTTAGGCCTACATAAATTAAAAACAACATTTTGATCATAACAGCATAAGAAGTAAACCTGCGTAAACGGCCTACACACAATGTGGCCTGCATACAACATTATGGGTGCACGTTGTGATTTGTGAAACTAATTACTGTATACAAAGGACCAAACGCTCTCTCTGTATCATTACTGCAGATACGTCATTATAGTAAAATATCTAAGCCTACATAAATTGTAAAACTAATTGTACATAGGACTAATGCATGTCACAGTATTTTATAAAATTATTTTAGAAACAATTATTTTATGGAATAATTATTATTCTGATAATCATGAAATTGTTGTTGTTAATTTGGTATAATCTCAATTGCGATTCAGTTCTGTTTCATGACCAGTCTAATGATATCATATACTCGCCTTTCATATTTTCCTGGAATACACAACTCTACGATACTGTATGAGATCGTTTACCAAATAAGCACTCTTTAATTTTTTTTATTACTAATCATCCATATAATTAAATTACAGTAGAGCCCTTTACTTTGGGACACCTCAATTCAAGTGTCACCGCTATTAAGAGGACTATTTATTTCCCATGAAATTAATGAGGGGAAATATATGTTTTAATTCCACTACACGACCAATTGCCTACCATTTTAATTTGCGACGGTAAGTTCAGACCCTATAATAATTAAAATACATTTTGTTTTGCTCACTTGAATTGAATCTCTTGAATATGAAGAAATTTAATTACAGGCGATTAAACAAAAATATAATAATACTTTAATCGCTGACACTTGAATCATGCTAGGACAAAGTTCGACAGTTGAGTGTCTAAAGATATAAGGTGTTAATTGATAGCCAATCGAAGCATTAAGAATGCTCATATTCATTTTCATTATAATTATGATTCATAGTGGAATAATTACAATTTATGTCAGATTTGACGTAATATTTTGATTAATGTTCAGCGGCTTATTATGAAGTCATCGTGGTTATTAAACAAGTCGCTTATTTGTTGGTTCAGTTTCATTTAACAACAATGATAATATAAGTGGAATATTAGTATAATGATAATGATACTGGACACAATTGTTTTTATTATTAATAACACTTTGAAGAGAGTGTATGAGTACGCCATAGAAATATGGAGATGTTTTGTCGTAGACGACCTTATAGCAGAATGACCTTGTTAATAGGCATATTCTGTAGTAAAACCTTTTAAGGGGACACATTGGGGACTCTACAGCATATTTCCTGAAGAGCGGTGTCCCCTGTATATGGATGGCAGTGACAATACATTTCTCCTCATTCCTCCTAAACAGGGGTGTACCCAACAGAGGGGTTGTACTGTACATAATACATCATGGTCATTATCACCATGGTTGTCATCATCTTCGTTTTCGTCACCGTCACAATCAGTCATCAATGTCACAATAGTCGTCATTATCAACATGGATATCGTAATCAATCCTATACAATCTTCATCATATCATAATCATTATCAATGTTACATGACACTTGCCTGTCGTCGTCTACGTACAGACACTGCGCATGCGATAAATAGGGACGTAACATATTTCAGTTTTATGGCATTCGATTTCGACAATCTCTATATGCAAACTATAGGACTCACAACCTCATTTGCATACATTATATCAAAGTTAACACAAAATCGGTTCGACGTTGTTGACATCATTATAATTTTTAACGCGGTGCTTAATGAAATAATCAATATAAATATACAAAATGAAATATTTTAAAATCAATATGAAGTTAGAAGACACTTAAAGTAATGATATCAGTAAAACTAACCATTAGAAACTAATTCATTACTAGCCAGAGGTGAAAGAACAAGAAATAATTAGACCAAAGATATGAATAAATTAAAATAATACACAAAAAGAAGAAAATGACTAAACTCAATTAAAATTATATTTGTTCTTTAGGGTGGACATTAACTAAATGATGTTATAACTTGAAATTAAGTAAAATTCAGTAAAATAAACTAATACTAGTACAGTACTTGATTATAAAACAACAAACGTAGCCAATCGAAATAAAATGTATACTAATGTATAGTGGCATACTGTAACTAAGCGATATTATCTTTACACTAAAACCACCGTAACACGAGAAATAGCCTACTCGAAAAATCTTCTCTTTTATTGAAACATTTAAGTTTAAACCATTGTCCTTAATTGTATCGTTTTCGTAATTATTAATAGGTTAATTTACTATCGATACGTATTGTAATTCATCAATAATGTATAATGTATCGATTGCATAAACCAATTATCAAATGAGATACCCAAAATAATATATAGTTTATATAGCATAGTTCTCATATTGATATGGTATTTACATGGATAAGGTGTGAGATTTGTTATATTTTCATTATGATCACAGGAAATACATAAACCTCACTGTCGGAAATAAAAGAAAGAAATCGGTCAGAAGAATCGATCTGTAAACGTTCATTGTGCTGGATAAATACGAGAGGTTCAGTAGCAAAAATGTTTTCACCGGTATATTCGTGTATAAAATAATGATCGTATACTGAGAAGAGCTCTAGCCCGATAAAAGGTCAAGAAAGCTGTAACGAAACAAGCACGGTGTTAATGGTGTTAAGGGTACACTGGAACGATACGTTTTGTATCAACCCTACATATTTCCAATTAAATGCACGCTAGGCCTATAATTCATAATGCGTCTCAGACGAGAGCGAAATATAGTGATTTTACCAAATAGTATAGGCCTACATAACAGTTTTAGAAAAAATACCCTAGTTCTTCCACCTTCATCAAAACCATAACTGTGGTAAGAAATGATTTCTTTATATTTGAGAAAAAAAAACTTGCACATACATAACTCTGTAGTAGAATAACAAAATGTTCATTCGATTTATTTCTCTTCCTCTTTGATGTATATTAGGCTTTCTTCTACAACGAGTGAGCCAGTAACCATGTTTTGTACAGGGAGTATAGGTCCTACCTTTCCCCACATAATTGAAACAAATCGTCATTTGGTAGACAAGTCTACCTCTTTCTGACTTTATTTTCCGATTGCATGTTTGTTGTCCAGTTTTCTATACAATAATTAGTTTTGATAGATGAAAATAAGTTATAGAATAAAACAAATTTGTATGTGATTGAATATTGATATACGGAATAATAATATACGCCATTAAACCGTATCTCAAACACCCTAAACATCTGATCAAATACGGCCAAATAACTTGGGCTGGCTCTATATCCTTTACCATGGGATAATATACAAGTGGCCTTAGCAAACATTGGCCTGATCAATAACAATATATGTTTACTACAGCAACTTTAAAGTCAACGAGATGAGCAAAACAAACAGAAATTAATTACATTGGTAATATAATAATGCCTAATTATTGACATTGTTTAGAAATGAATTGTATGGAACGGTAATATTAATTAAAGATTATCATCGCCTTCCAGCTGAAAATTCAACCGTAACCGTGAACGCCATATTGTTTTGTTATGCTTCAAAATTAATATTTAAATTTGAAATCTGTTGGCTAGGTTTTTGTAATAATTTCTAATTCATTCATAAAAGTTATGTGAATATTTACACAAAACTAATATATTGGTTTTTGTTATGGTTGGCATAAGTTGAATTTGTAATAAGGTACCAATTCTTAAAACTGTACCCTACTATAAAACATGGCATATTTATGATGTGACGAAGGCGTTTAACGTATACGGTAGACCTCATTTACTTAATCTATATCCACAACTGCTTATTACTTAGACAATACTTTTAAAAATATTGCAGATTAATTTAAACTTTAATTGTATATTATATTGTTTTAATGATAGGTTTATAACGCCTGTATTTAACTGCAAACTGAAAGGAGATGTATTGATTATATTTTAATATATTGGATTTTTGATAATGCTTTAATTAGCAACTTTAACGAATACTAGAATAGACTAATTAAAATAAATGATCAGATTATGATTAATTTAGGCCTAATTAATGTTTATTATAATATTTTATTTTCACTAATCACTTCAGTGTCTCTAATATTCATACTTAGTACAGCAGCCTACACGTGGTTAAACCTTTGTAGCAACAATTGAAAATATATAATAACACAGGAAACCGACCAGAAGAAAAGTATCGATCTACGTTATTTATGTTTAAAAAAATAATGTTATAGCCTAGTACTGTTTATTTATTTGTGTAGGCCTAATTCCATATTCTCTCACGTGTAAAGTGAATTTAAATTAGATGTTTTTACGTCTATAAAATATTATAATGTCATTTATGCATGGTCTATTATCAGTGTGTTTAATATTAATATTCGGAAAACATAAATAATATTAGACTGACAATTACATAGAGTGAGAATTAGCAAATACCCTAAGAGATTATTCGCATATTATTTTTAGTAATTGGTCACCAGGCTTATAGCGACACAGTATATGCATTACCTTCCATTGTTATTTCCCTGTACACAAAAGGCATAATTAGGCAAAAAAAAAAAATTTAGGAAAAGTGATTCTTATTAGGCCTATTGTATATAACATCATGAGAGATAATATCATAAATTTAATTTCCAAGCTTTAGCTTTTGAATTTACCTCTACCAAATCAAATATATTCCAAATTACCAGAAAAGCTATGCTTTAACAATCATAAATATGACGACAAAATGTGTTATGATTATAATTTGTGATTATGAATTAATTAACATCAGGCCCATTAGTAAGTATATGAATGATACGAGACGACTTAGATCGGGCTTGAAATCTCGTTTAAGCACGGACTAAAGCTCTTGCGTAAACATGCCAACTAGAGAATGGAGATGAATCGATAGGTTACGAACTAACATCAACAGAATAAAAGGTAATTCGTAAGGGCTAGATTGTATAGGCCTTATATGCTTTATTTCCCCTGTAGTTATTGAAGGGCTAGCCTGTTTGCTTCCACCGATTCTCTGGAGCACCGTTAGCCTACAGACATTTAGGCCTATGCCTATTCATGCTCATAGTTGTCAAACTTAGTTTTCAATTTTCTTTTAGAATGAATTACTTATTTATCGAGTTTTTGCAAATACAAACAACTATAGTAACTGTATTATTTAAATTAATAGTTAAAAAATTACATATTGATCAGAACTATGTTAGTTATTAATAGATTACCAAATTGAATATGAAGAAATATAACAAAGTTCTGCAATATTATGATGTTTTCATATTTTAAAATAAATCAGATGGTATTTCATTTATAGTAAAACAAAAATTATAGTATTTAAAAAATCATGTTTCTTTTTAAAATAGATCGTAGAACACACTTGACAGCATTATGCATTTTACTAACAATTTCAAAGTTCGTTGTATACAACATAACCAGTGTGTGTGTATTGTGTTTATTGGGTTATCAACAATGTACTAGTGATTCAAACTAAATACAATTTATTTCAAAAGCTAATAATGGAACCCAGTATGAGTAAAGGCTAGGCCTACCCTGTTTTACGTTGAGGGTTTGGATGAAGTCATATACTGGGGGAAAGTAGTGTTATCACTATCCTGGTTTAAACCTAACAACATAAAATAAACGCACCAGATTGTGTAGGCCTACACTGTAAGTTCATTTCATGTTTATTAAAAGTGTACAATGATATAGATAATTTTTACTATTACCGTATAAATTATAAATGAAATATGTTTAGAAATGTTTATTAATACTGCAGTAAATTGGATTAATTATGTTTCGGTATTTAAAACGAATGTCAAACTATGCCACGTTTTCTGTTTTGAATGGTTTCAGTACAAACGGACAGATCATAAATAGATTGGTTGTGCAAATGCGATTGTATAATATTAACTTAGTAGATTCTATACATTGTTTTATATATATGTCTTACGTGTATACCCCCTGCGGTGATTTCAATCATTTTAGACAAGAATGTTTGAAGTTTGAAAGAAAATACAAATTAAAAAATGCTATTTTACAGAACTTAGTTTTCGGTTTAAGCAACATACGTTGTATTTTATGTATTTTTTTAAAATAAGAAAGCAAAAACATGTTTAGTATACACTATTTTCCCTATAGATAACTGTTTACTTACCGACTGAGCTTATTCCATATAACCGGATGGAAAATAGAGACTATAATTCATCGTTAACGTATTTTACAAATCGGTCGGGATATATATGTTCTTGTGTCTTGGAATAGACCACCATTAAAGTAATCTTTCGCCCGAAGCTCAACTTTACTAGAGCTAGGTCATAATACGCGGTCAGTCAGCAAGCAGTACTTGATCACAATCTTCGTGTCCGTTATGAATTGATTTTCTACGTTCTATTCTCTGATTTTATATCGTTCAAATCTATTAGTCTTATTCTACTCGTGGAAAAGATGCGCTGAGGAGACGACTGGTAATCCATCCGGATTTACTGTTATCTAAGATGAGCTTTGTCGCTCGACAATAAGAATTATATTTAAAAAAAAGAAGATATATCTTACCTGTTTTTGGTGGATTTCTTTTCACTTTCATCCAGCTATATACAGCCGCCTCTCCGTTGACTTGAGGATTATCAAGATTTGTCAGGGTGGGAGGGGGAGAATCACTGTCTATCCCCAGTGTTGTGCCAGATCCGTCAGTATCCGAGACTGGGGCGTGTACCGCCGTCTCCCGCGCGTTTGAAATGCTGTCCCTGTTTGTATACGCAGACGGACATGTCGCCGTTTGTAGGTGTAAATTTCTTTGAATATGGGGGTAATCTTGTGCCCCGGAATGTTCAGTATCATGATGGTAATGGTTTAGGCTCATATTATAACTATAAACTGCATTGCTATAACTGTGATAACCTGACGGTGACGAGGATGGTGCGAGACTGTTTGACGTGCATTCCGAATTATTTGATACCCCGTTCCACGAGGGATACGTAGCAGCTGTCTGCAAGGGGTAATTCATCAATCGATTGTCCGAATCGTGTCTTGATGTATAATGTCCATGATATGAACCTGAATGTGATATAGGTAAAGAGTGATAACTCAGATCCGTTGCAGCCGTGGCCGCCGCATTCGCCGAATACATGTTGTCGTGTTCACTAATACAGAAATCGTAAGAATCGACCAAATTTCTTACTTTATCCGCAACCTTTGCAAAGTTACTGAAGCAAGGCTGTAAACTAACTGTGAGACTCATTAAATGCTTCGACTCTTTTTAGCTGACTTTGAAATGACAACCACTGTACGTACAATACTCTAAACTCGATATTGGTTCGACTCGGTATCGTCACGTGATGACGTGTGACCAATAGACCACCTGAGACGCGCGTTCTCTGTGTTAAATGTTTACCAATGTCTTAATAATAATCTAGTCTGTATTTAACTTGCACACCGTACCTTTACAATCAATACAAACATATTCCACGCTACGCTAGGTCACAACCAGACGATAAACTCATCTTCCGCATTTTATTAAGATGCGATTCTTTACATAGATTTTATTACCGCTATTTATCTATTTATTGTTTTCGCGTGAACTAATGCCGAACCTATTTTAAGCGCAGGCACTAAATTCCGTAGAAAACGCAAGGAGAAAAAAACCCAACATATTATAGGAGTTAATTCTCGAGAAGGACGCGACATTAAAAAATTGCAAATGGGTACTTGACGTTAGGAAGATTATTTCTTCACGATGATGTATTTTTATATTCATTTCTTAATTATCTTATTTACATTGGATATGATAAAAACAAGATAATAAATCTATCAAAACATATTATAATACTCATTTTTAAAGCTTTAAGAACCGAAATATTTAGGATGTAAAAAATAACTTTTATGGATTTTATTGTATGTTGTTATGCATTTTTATGAATATTGGAGGAACTCCATTTATAGTTTTAAGAACAGAATTCATAACAGTTATTATTACAGTGTAATTATAACCATAGTCAATGTACTTCCACAATCTAACCGGCATCAGCGTAGTGTGCAAATTGATAGTTTGGGTTGTTTTTGTGGAAGATGCTATTGTTAATTTACTGGTGGTTTCTTTATCTTTTTGTTTTGTATATTTTGTATATAGACTATCCGAAAAAAGGAAATGAATGAATGAATATATAATCGCATTATCATAAAACATTAAACAGTATTATGATTATGTATGAATGAGTTTAATTAATAATCTGTACTTAACACGAATAAATTCCATAGTTTTTAAGTTGTTAGCCTAGGTTAGTGGTGAAATTCATTAGATTTTTGACATGATATTCTTAAATAGCCCAACTTTTCAAACCCATTCTTAATTCCCTCATAAATTTCTTGTCTAAAGGACCATGTGTATGCCTAATATAGCAAATTTAATTTATTTTATTTAAACCTTAGAACTATTAATAGTCTCCAGTATTTTAATAACATTACTTTTTTAATTCACCCTTTGTGCTTCGAATAATGTATCATTATCTTACTAATGAAATGTAATGTTCACATAATAACAATATGCATTTAGTATGTTAATTTATTAATAACGAAATATTAAATTCTAAATACCAAATTGTAATAGTCACTTAAAACATGGCAAGTCTCTACTTATTCTCCATACTTGAAACAACAACAATTAGCAACAGTGGATACCGTTATATGTTGGCGTATAATATTCTGCCATGACGGTGGTGATATTTAGGATGTTCTCCACCATAAAAAATAACTTATTATAGTCACTTTACCAAGTAACAATATATATTGTTGACGTAATTTGCCATTACGATGGTTAAGATTATATAATAGTGATTCATTATTTGTAATTTATAACAATCATTTTAAAAAGTAAAAATTACTTACTTACTTAGTTTGGCTTATAATTTATGATTTTTCACGACGATGGTCGAGATGTTTATGTCTATAACTATCCTATTTACCGTACTAGAGTGCTTTCCCCCTTCTTGCCGTTTTTCGACATTACGCTCCACCGTTTGTTTCCATTTTTTACTTTTCAGGACAGGATTCATTGCTTTGTTGAAAGCCAGATATTGTTAATGTAAAACTATTATTATCATCATCACTTTCGTTCATTATAATTTATTGTACTATATTTTGTGTTAAAAAGTATACTATAGCTTTACAAAAATTGTAAACAAACTTAAATGATTACAATTCTGATTGCAATTAACCGCAACTTTAATGCGCGTTTTAATTGTTAATTCTTAGTGGCGTTCCATACATGAGTGTGTCAACAAAGAACGATGATGTTAGTCGAGTTGCCGAAACTGATAACTGGATAATTGATATTTACATATCACCTGTTGTTATAGGCTAAATGATTTAGCGGTCGAATAATGCAATCCTAAACACATTTACCTTACTCTGAACGTGAAAAGAATACAAAATAGGTATTAATGTAATAAACGGTGAAAATCGATGGAAAATATTTGGTTACGAATGCAGATAATTACTATGATTTTGTAACTGTAATCTATACGAACGTATGATTGATTTTCTTGACCAATGGTGATGAAAATGATAAAGGCTACCAGTGTGGTGATGACAAAGATAAGGATACTAAAGGGATGGTAATGATGATGATGATGATAATGATGATACGTATGACGATAGTGATGATAATAATTATAATACATATAAATGGTGACGAGAGTGACGGTTATACTTGTCGATATCTGATACTAAATGATGATAATGACTTTGGTTCTAAGAATGTTAATAACATGTTGACCTATCCATATGCTTTAATAACGTTGGTTGTGAACTCATAATTATTTAAGTAATAACCATAATCAGAACTTGTGCACATAGCTGTGTGCACACGAATATAGTTGTTGAACAGTATGGCAGTCTACACACATTCACATTAACCTTTCTTAGTCACACATTTTATACATGTTGATACAAGAACCAGTAAAAAACATTGCCAGGCTCAGATGTTTTACTTCATTTTGTTTTTAAAATGTTATTCGTACATTGTTAAATCTTTCAATCAGGGCCTCTGTGACAAGTGATTATTTACAACTCGGAACAACTTTTTTTTTCTTATACAACATTTATAAATTGACCCCAGAATCAACTTATTTTTTATTTTCTAAGAATTCGATAATCGACATAAGTTCAATATGCCTGCAATTCTATCTTTAAAACGTTGATTTTAGTAGTCTATATTAAGAATAAATAGTGGTCTAATAGATTAGTTTCGTTCGAAACATAATTCTTAATTTAACCTATGTACCGTGTTATCTTTTAAAATATTTCTGCTAACACACCTCTGTTTCTAATTTTGCCCTCTGTCACATTCTTAATGTTCCTTATCACAATGATGTCATTCTAGCAATATTTGCCAACGCAACAGATGATTGTTCTCGCCATAGTTTTATGAAAAGCATCGATTCATCGTAACGTGTTGTATCTCGAACAGAACACATTGTGCCGTTATAACTCTATAACTTTGAGGGTTTCCGCCTGCTTTATGCAGCCTGTGTGTTCTTATGTTGGTGAGTAAATCAACTTAAGATTGACAAAAGGTCTTGATAAAATTAAGTAAATACTTGAATACGGCCCTTATAAACGGCTTGCCAAATGTCCGTGTTAAACTAACAATCGACGTGTTTAGTCTCTGTGTGTGAATTGGTGTCAATTATACACACAGACGTACATTTATGTAAAGAAAATGTTAATTTGAAGTTTCAATGACGTAAAATCACCTTCCGAGGTGTTGATATGGAAATCAAATTGTTTAGTGTTTGTTTAATTGTTAATAACCTTAAGTTTCAGAATTGTGTTGTATCTATAACATCTGCTTAAATTTAATTTGCGTCTAATTGGGTCTGGCTGAGTACCAGAAACACACATCCTACCCCACCCACACCTCTTTATCCACCCACATCGCCTACCACACCCACCCACGTTATCACGGATAGGAAGCGTCGGTTTAATTACCATCATTACCCATTATATTTGATGTACGATTTGTGTGTAGTATTTGTAATGAAATGTATAGTTTAAAGTTTGTATATGGTTTATATTTCTCCTCAAGTTGAGGGCGGACTATCTACATTTGTAACGTTCTGATTTGACTTCAATTTAAAGTTTTAGACGTGTCGATTATACCGCCCTCATCGTATGTGACCATCTTGAAACTTTTAATCCGATGCCGATCCCTTTAAACAAGCAAACAATAATAACAAAAATAAGTTAAACTTACAAAGTTAAAGAAACAACTAACCCTTCATAATTTTTTCTTTCTATAGTATTTTTTATGGAATTTGTTTTTTGCTGTTTGTACACGAGTTACGTCATAATTCGATGATTCTGTGTGACCGTCCCTTTTTAAATTAATTTTATTTTCCACAAATAATGTGATGTTCTGTCCTAAGTATTTGTTTTAATGCTTAGCGTTATTTCCTAATAACATAACATTTAATTGGTTATTGTATGTAGGCATCAGCTTTCCGGGGTGATACCAAATAAGATGTTGTTTCGAACTAGAAATCCACTTTTAGTTTCATATTTTCATTTTATCCACGTCGTATCTTTCATAATATCTATTTACAAATATATTTCCATATTTAAATATGTCGTTATGTATTTATAATCCATGGAAGGTCTAACATTCGATTTATTTTTGGTTCGGTCTGGATGTATACATAGTGTGTTTTGTTTGTTTTGATTATTTGTAAAATCCGTCGGGCGTCACTCACTCCACTTAACACACACTCTTTGTTCTACCGCTTGTAAGGCTCTGTCAAATATTTAACGAACTATCTTTAAATATTATTCATGTCTGCTAACAAAGTTACCAACGAAAGCAAATCATGATGACATGCACATGTACACGGCAGACAATCAGCGGTATAGTGACATTCAGTTAACCCTCTAAATTTGACCTTCAACTTTGACCTTTAACTAGATATAAAAATGATACATGCCCACCCTATTTTGTGGTTGATGACATATTGTATTTAGTGTTATACACACTGTGTCATTAAACAGAATTTCGTCACATGCCCTCTATAGGCTAAGAATATTGTTTAGCCTTGTCCATCGTATTTCGATATCTCATAATTTGGAGTCTTAGCCTATTACACAAAAAACTAACAAAAAGTAAATAAATAAAACCAACATTGAACATAGCCTCGTATGTTTAATCGCGGCATCTATCATGTTACTGCGTTAACGAAGCGAAGAAAAAGCCATCAACACCAACTTAAGTTTACTTACCAGGAATTCCTTTACTTTAAAACAATTCTCAACATTTCGATGTGAAAGTAGCTGTTCATTTTTGATAGGTTTCAAATAATGATGCTATATGCTACTTAAAAAATATTAAACTTATACGATAACGTTGTTGTGTTTTTTCTAATATTAATAATGATAATAATACGCTATTTTAAAATATATTAAACTGTACGACATTACAGTGGTCCATGGCAGCAGGCAGTTCATCCGGATTACATTCTGTGTCCTCGCATAGTTGATCTATGTAGGTTTTGTGGGGACGTCCAACCTTCTGACGACCATATTATTGTTGCATGGTTGCTAGTAAGAAATAAGTCATATATTTTTACTATGAAAACATTTTTATGCTGTTCAAGTGCATCATAATAGCCTATTATTTAAATTTAAATTAATTAAACAATCAATGTATTTGTAAAAAACTTTTAATAATATTTTTTTTTTAAGTACTGTTCTGTAGGGTTGAAACAACATTATGAGAATAAATAATTAAAAAATAAATAAATAAAATAAAAATAATCAAAGGTTTTGTTAATATAAATTATTATACTAAGATTAATATCCCATGCTCATTGCAATATAGGTGAGTAAGACAAACTGTATAGAGTCCTTGTTTCATCTTTACCTCAAGTGTAATTTAAACATTATTATTTTACGTTCATTTGCAAATGATGTCGCTTACCGGTACATGACGAAAGAACCCCTAATGTCTTTTTGATGAACGTGATGAGCTATGAATAACAGACGTTTTCAGGGAAGGGTAAGTGTTGTAAGTTTCCTGGGGGAATAGTATCTAGCACCGGTCATGGCCATTGTAACCTATATAGCAAACATTGTGGTAGTTGCTTCATTTTTCTTTGAATTCAAGGACGTCGGTTCGATTCCTTCGTTGTGTTCTAAATTCTATATCTTCAATTTACTCACTCGTTCTCCAATTTCAACGAGGTACTAAGATGTGTTAAAGATGTATTGTCCCCCAAAACATGAAAAATGAAGATTAATTGAATAGGTTATTTTGTAGTTTTAACAAAAAAATGAAAGGAATAATGTTTTCACCTATATAAAATAACAAAAGAAATAGTTAAATTCAACCAAAAACCCAATGATTTGACTATTTCTTGCTTTAAATTACATTTTTTCAGGTAAATAATTTTTTTTATCATCCAATTTTTGGGCAAAGTGGATAATTAACTATTATGTGACATAAAAATGGCATATTCAACCAAAAATGTTTAAAGAATTTTTTTTTCAGGGGGACAATACATCTTTAGCAGTATATGTTCGAGATTTATTTAATTTTTTAATCGGCTTTTAGAAAAGAAAAAGATTTAGAACAAAAATATAGAAAACATGTTTTAAAGAATATCAAATCTAAACAAAAATCAAAGTGACTGAATATACTCCAATAAGTAATTCTCCGTCTTTGAATTTTGTTTCCCCTTCCCTTTTAAAGTTTAGATATTCATCCATCGGAGTTATAGTGGTACAACCGGGTAATTATTGTACAGTAAAGTACATGTTATAGGCCTAGGCCTATATTAGTTGAATTAAATAACAGTTATTGAACCAGTCTATGGTTACTATTAGGAGTATATATTAAAGTATATCTTACAATGTGTATTTTAAATTTGTTTATGCTGCAAGCTGAGGTGGAATTCCTTCATTTGCCAACGAAATTCTTATTATAAAATTGATGAACTTCTGCGTCGCACCATCAAGTTCTAACACGTAATAAGATATACTTGTGGATACGGTGATTAAACACAGCACCAACTCTATTCACTGAACAACACAAAGATCCAAACAAAATGACGAATAAGCATAAATATTATACACTTACCTAATTCACTCATCATTACCGTTAGTGTAATTACAAAGATAAGTAAATATGAAATTGAGCGTGTATCGTTACACTTGTTCAGTAGATTCAGTGGTATAGTTATGAATTAAGGTCTCGGTTTACTTTTATGGTGGCACAGTCACTTATTCAGCTGGCCGTTTTCAATTTCATAATCATTTTATGATTTAAAATTCTATAAATAAGGAACACAGATTACGCCTTCATATTGATACATAGTTTTTAAGATTCAGTCTAACTATATTGAAGCAAATACTGTAAGTCATTTAAGTATAATGTTTTCATTGATTAGCACCATTACATGTAACTCTCATGATTCTTTTGGTGGTGCACTGTCGACAGCGCGGTGGCGCGGCGGTCCATAATTGTAAGGTTGTGTTAGGAACATCGATTGCGATTTTTTTTTTGTGTGCAGCCTCCCCGCAAACATGTATCACCGAATTATAACTGATTATTTTATTTTGCTCTTGAATGTTTTAAAATGTATAAGTTTCTGTTCATTAAGTCTCATTCTCTTTTTTTGGCCTGTTACCCGCAGCTGCGTAAGTCTGTGTTTAGTTCATCCTGTTTTATATCATAACTATTAACAAATTTGTTCAAGCAGACTCTCTTTTAGTTTATAAATTATCTATTCATTTCCTGACGTACATAAAATATGATGAATCCAATATTGTTTTGTGTAAATTAACATGTATGGCTGCGTCTAAAATGTAGGTTTAATTACATAATAACGAACTTATCGGCTTGAACTTCAAGGAAGGTGTTTTCTCGAGTTGTCCGTAGCCCGTGGCTCGTTTACTTACGACAAACGTTCAATGTTTGTATTAATTCAATAAACAACAAAGGGAGAAGAAAACAACTCGTGATGAGCAAAGCAAACAGTATGTTAACTTAACAATGCAGGAATTATGATCAGCTAAACCGGGAAGAACAGTGCGTAAATAAACATTCGCGCTGTGGTTTTTTTTAACTCAATAAACGATATAGCAGTTGCTTAATGCCGACCGCTAATACACATTGATTTGTTTGATCCTACAAATTTCACAATCGGTTTGTACATTCAAATGGTCTATCAGCCATAATTGTACGTTTTCATAGGCGGTATAAAGCACGTTCTTAACTATGTCCGCTTGCCTTTGTTAGGCTCGCTTGATGGATGGATTTTCGAATTTAGCTTTCCTGTCGGGCTGTCTGAGTGCACTAGCGCCTGTGGCTATGAAACCATTTCGGAAGTCTTATTTTATAAGACAGTAGTCTTTTTATACCACTACGTACATTTCAAATGAAACGATTTAATATAAATGTTTTCATTATACCGTAGTATTGATCTCCACTTTATAAAGCAAACATTTGGTTTTAGCAGATTTAATAAATTATACATTTTTTTCATATTTTGTATAATATAAAGATAGTCCTACAACGAAATATTTGTTCTGCAGTCTCAAACGTGATATTGTAATACTTTATCCTCATGGTACTGTACGTCTTCAATATAAAATAATCAAGTTACAGGTTAGTTGAAAGATGTTCTTCTAATTCAAACAATATGCCTATATTTAAACACATGCACTTTACATGATTAAGTTATAGAATATATTTTACACTTGCTAATCGTATTCGTGTTTCTTTCTGGTAAAAGGTGAAACAGTGTTTTCGTTTAAAACAATAAAAGGATAAGATTAGATTCCTTAAATGTACACTATCATACAGTTTGAGCATCGTGTGAAGTGTTTGGTGACAAGAAGATGTTAAATCTTCCATTTAAATCATCTCATCCATCAGTTGCGTATCGTCTGCGGATTAACGCGCGATTTTAGTTGACCGCTCGATCATCCGAAGTATCTCGCGCTAACGAAAACCGCGCTCCACTTTCTTGTTTAATTTATTGAATCACACTCGGAGGTGGGGACGAGATAAATTAAATACATGATTTGTCCAGACAAATCAAACTCGCACAATTTAAACCTATTCAAATAACTATTAGGCGGCGTAATGATGTTAGTGTTGATTAGCTTTAAAAGCCTGAGAATAGCGCTGAGTTGTGTAAACGTAATTTGTAAGGATTATTACCGTAGACTAACAGATCAGGTTTTATATGGCATTGGTAAACGAGAGTAGATTAAACTCGAATTATAATCTTGAACATCAATTTCTGATCTTTAAGTGCGCTTATAAGTCATCAAGTTAAGTTGCTTATCTAATACAATTAGACCAATGACATAGTATAGTGAGTAATAGCCGTAATGAAGTGCTAAATGGACAATTGCCACTAATTAAACGTAATTGACAAATAACAAATCGTTTTCAAATAATGTCCAATAGCCCAGAGACTAATTACCCGGATTTGACTGTCATTCTAAATTATTATATAGTTATTTAACCGACTGCCTTGGCTGCAGTATCGCAGGTTTTTGTTTTATGTTCTATTTTGAATTGACAGCGCTATTTTCAAAAATTTCGCAGGATTGTTTCAGTATTTTGAAATCTTAGCTATATAAAACATTCGTGATACAATTACGGGTAGTTTTTTTACGTTGTGTTTTAGTAATAAATATTTAAAAAAATGAGTCATGTAAATGCTATATACAACATTCCCAATTGTTGAACATTTAAAATACTATATGTATAGAGACATTAAATTCCTCCACGATCGAAGTCAGTTCCATGGTGGCGACAAACTGGCGTAACAGACAGACCGTAACCACCGTTGATAAAGACATGCAACTGGCCGTGGCCTGAATTTAAAATAGAGAACAATATTAGACCAAGTCATGAACTGGCGATACTCAAATACAAATTAATCGAAAGCTATTGCGATATTGTTTAACCGGTGACATACTATCTTCGTATCTCGAATGATGAATTAGAAAATAGCAAACAAAAACTTTAGGCAAAACAAATGAAAGAAGACATAAAAATACCGGAAACTACCGATCATTTCCACCACAGATTGATGAGAAAATTCTTTTGTATGTTAGAATGTGCTACTTTCAGTTCTTCAAATTGAGACGTTTTCCTGTTTCTGTCTATTTGTTATCACTTGGTGTACATTGCTCGCCTGCCTAATCGAGTATGGAACTAGTGTGTGTATAACTCTGACTAATTGATGGGCCTGCTGAATGAGAAGAATAAAGAGAACGACATATAAACCATTTGCATTCTGTTCTCATCACTGTTGACCACATTTGCAGAAAAGAGAGCGTTTTACAAAAGTTGAAAGAAAGTTTTAAGAGGACGACTTTTATTTCGAGAACGCGTTTTGACGCTTCGTCGCTGATCGCGTCGCCGTGTCTCCACCAAGGACGCTTTACGCGTTTCAGCTTGCTCGGTTGTGTTGGATAACATGTTTAAAACGTTCATTAAACAAAATATTGTGTGCAATTAAACTATAATTACAGGTCATGATACTAATAAAATGTAGTCACTTGTATTGTCGTTGTCCATGGTCAAGGTCTATTTTTAACATTATTTTACATGCTCCATATATTTCAGTTTTATGAGGTTTATGATTGATCTCGATTTCCCCATGGGATAAATCTCAATCAAAATGTAAAGAACGTTTAGTGAGTTATCTTTATTTACACAACATTGTTATAAGTTAAACAATCAATATGATCCTGTACAAAAAAAAACCGGAAAACGAATTACAGTATTAAAAATTATATTAAAATGAAAATTTATTGGTAATATTCAACTTAACTGAGGGATATAATGCAGGAGAACCATAACTTCTGTAGAGACATAGTTGACAAACTACTATGCA
The DNA here is from genome assembly GCF_963402885.1 of Antedon bifida. Taxonomy (NCBI): domain Eukaryota; kingdom Metazoa; phylum Echinodermata; class Crinoidea; order Comatulida; family Antedonidae; genus Antedon; species Antedon bifida. The sequence continues at coordinate 7,615,721 of NC_136226.1, read as the reverse complement.
TGCATACCGTCATTCATTCTGTAGAGAAACCCAGTTTCTGGAAAGTTATATGATCCTAACGTTAAGCCAGATATTAAGAATAAATCATTAATGAAGGCTTTTAAAAGAATAATTATTACTGTGTTATAACAAAAATTATTATTATCACTATTATTATTACAGTAATAATACATTTTTCAAAGTATGAATAATTTGTTTCCCCTTTATTCCTTTTAATCAGCAAATATTTTTGTCAAATAGCAATATATTTCAAAATAATGGTGTTTTCTAGTAAAATTACATATTTCTGCATTTTTTCAGTTAACTTTATTCCATATTTATAAGCAATTTAAAATATTAAATTGCTTGGCTTTCTGTTTAATCCGAGTAAATGTTTTCTTAAGAGCAAACAACTCATAAAAATCTAAATACATTTCATATAAAATTGCAATATTTGAATCACATTATCACTTGTCAAATGCTGAAAAGATGATCGTGTTTGTTGAGACTGTATTCTACGTTCTAATGGCCAATTATTCCTTTTTACAGCTACTATTTCCATTTTAAATTATTTGCTTCGTGTCCCCATCCGACAAACAGCAACACTGAATGCGCAGCCAAGCGGCAAATTTGTTGACGGGCGCAATATTCGTTCGAATGCCGACAGTTACCCTTTGTCTTTTAATGCTACCCGGTCCCTCGGGACTCTAGGCCTAACAACATTAGATATTCTCATCGTAGGCCCGCGTACATTATGAAAAGTTTCAAGCTAAGCTTGATCAAGATTAATCAAAGAATACCTTATCAGGCTTGGAAATGCATTTTTCTGAATCTAGTGTCACTCACAAGATTGTTAATAAAACAACATAGGTCTAATGAAAAATAATAATAATAATGTACATTAAATACCCATAGCTCGTCTTTCTTTAGGGTCTTTGATTAAGAAAATTAATAGCAATTTTTGCAAAGTTTTATTTATGTTGATCTGGATTACGCACCAATTGGAAATGAACATCCAGTATGCCTACGGAACCAACTTAACGTCTCATTCGAAAGACGTGAGTAATTGAATAGTGCGATCCAAACCTCCACCAATTGAAATATTTCCAATAGGCTTACTGTTTATATTATTTTTCATTACTTCATGATAGTATACCGTGTTCCACACTGGTAACGTTATAATTATAGCATATTACATAGCAACATAAGTTAAACTTTCTAAGTTTATTCAAAATAATTATACATAACAATACACACTGTTAAATTTCTTTCTCTTTCCATGGTTAAGCAGTTGAATTGTATCGACATTGAAATCAACAATTCCGTTATTCTATCAAACTAAAGTCCATGTAATATATAAGCCATCTGATTTTATGCAGTATTATATACATACAACATGTAACAATATTACAAATCCTTCCATTGTAGTTAATAAGTTCAACAGCACCTGTCCTAAGGTGACTCAACATTTTTTTCCTTTGCTAATGATGTTACTATAGAGAAAGCATGTATTAGTTTAATTAAAGTCATCAGAATTTCATAATTTACGTTTATTTATATCATATATTGAGGAAATTATCGGATGGCTTCCATTGTCTTTATTTTGCATTAATCTGTTTCTTAGATGCTTTTTAATATTGGATATATAGGCCTACGTTTTTGTTTGTTTTAGACATATCGGTTGTGAGGACTCTCGCAACTTTTCTTCACTCTCGGTGGTTTACTTCACTATCGCAACTTTTCTTCACTCTTGCAACTGTTCTTCACTCTCGGTGGTTTACTTCACTCCCGCAACTTGTATTCACTCTCGCAACTTTTCTTCACTCTCGGTGGTTTACTTCACTTTCGGTGGTTTACTTCACTCTACTCGCAACTTTCTTCACTCTCAGTGGTTTTCTTCACTCCCGCAACTTGTCTTCACTCTTAGTGGTTTACGTCACTCCCGCAACTTGTCTTCACTCTTAGTGGTTTACGTCACTCCCGCAACTTGTCTTCACTCTCGGTGGTTTACTTCACTCCCGCAACTTTTCTTCACTCTCAGTGGTTTAATTCAATTTTCAGTAGTTTATTTTACTCCCGCAACTTTTCTTCACTCTCAGTGGTTTACATCACTCTCGCAACTTTTCTTCATTTTCAGTCGTTTATTTCACTCCCGCAATTTTCAGTGGTTGTCTTCACTCCCGCAACTTCTTCACTCTCAGTGGTTTACTTCACTCCCGCAATTTTCCTTCACTCTCAGTGGTTTACTTCAATCTTATCATTATTTATTTCAGATATATTTTGCTGTGTTAAGCTTTCTGTTCCAGTTAAAAATTATCGCAAATCGAGATATAAAATAGGCAAACATCAAAATAAAAGCTAACAATCAAGATTAATGCTGAGCTATCGGAAACGGCTATAGGTATTACAATAAAACAAATCCTCGTAACAAATAAACATCAACGTTACATTTATATATAATTGGAGATAGCTTAAATGAGTTGCCTTCAGTGCAATCATGTGTTTTGTTAAGTCATATTAATAAACCTTTACCCGGCCATTGCCCTATTGTGGCAGATTTAATATTGTTATTATTAACAATACGAAGTTAAAACCGGGAAATGCTACATTTAAGATTGCGTCCAAGGCTATGGTGTTTGTAAGCCTCATCAACCTGCAGTCGTTAAAGAACATTACACAAAGCAAAAGAAAACAGAAGTATTTCATAGAGTCAAAAATCATGTTCTTCTCAATATAATTATACTGTACGCGCATGCGCTGTATACTTGTGACGTTTCGATTAAAGGTGACGTTGATTTCGTCTTCGCATCATCATAATCCTTATCACAATCGTTACCCAGGAACACTATCATTGACATCGACGCATCACCGTCATTATCATCATCGTCATCATTATCATGAATCATTATTATTCGTCGTTATCTTTAACGTCATCATCACCGTCCTATGTTCTGTTACTATCTTTTTATAAATATCACCGAAATAGTGATAAACCCACGTTGTACACCTTATTTGCATACATTACAATGCTTTTCTCACATAGATCTCTGAAAACAATAAGGCAATTTATTAAATTCAGAGGGTAATCGTCATTTTAAATATCACTCAAAGATGTTAAGAACAAATAAAACTAAATCTTTTCTTGAAACATGTTTATTACTTAAATGATATTGCATGATAACTTACAATTACAGCAAGAGATAGCGCTTACCCTGTTTTTATAATGATATTCATAAGACAAAAAAAAATACATGGAAATACATAATTATAATATATAATGAACTCAGTTCAGAGTGTTGCCTACGTGTTTCAATAGGTCTACTATCAATATTACAATAATAATAATTATATACAAAATATTAAATTGCACATTATTTACACGTACCCTGTTGTAGATACTGTACATTACTTTATTTACATACACTGAAAAAATGATGTACAAATTATTAAAAACGTAAGAGCCGTGATACGCGATTTTACATTAACCAGTAAAATCTGAGTTATATACATTGAAATAACCATAAGTTAAGACCTTCGTGGGAACATTATACATGTAATTAAATAAAGAACACAGAGTGTATCTTCCAATAATTATTCCTAAACATTACGCAAACAGATATTTAAATTATAAAAATTTACATTTTTGTAATTATCGGTACATCGAGAGCCCGCTTCTGTGTAGGGTTTAGCGGATTTTGAAGTTTAATAATATTAATAATAATATTAATAATAAGTCATTATGAAAAGATGCATAAATCAGAAACGCTGATTAACTTTGTGAAATTGAAAGAATTGAAAACGATCTCATCGCGAATTCTTTCATATAAATTAAGTTGAAAAGCGTTTCTTTCATGAAACCTTATGCTGATTGAATTCCTTGTTGAATTTCAAGGATACATAATTCCCAAAAGCATTTTTTTATTTTTTTTTATAATATACTAAATTGTAACAAAAATAGGCCTACTTTATCGCTGTAATCTTCCTTATGTTTTGATTACAAAGTACACCGACTTAAAACAAAAGTGACCACCAATCATATTAGCCTATACGGAATATTAACATTAATCAGTTTACTATAGTGTAAAATAATATTTTATCAAAAAATAAGGGAAGATGCCTCAGAATTTTAAAAAGATCTTATTAAAAATGCATCCTCTATCATAGTTTTCAAAACACTCTTAAAAACCCATCTTTTTTCTTTGTAATTTATTTCTGTTTTTTCTCTCAGCGCTTTGGGACAATCTTTTGATTGTATAAGCGCTATACAACAACAACATTACATTAGAAAGTAAATATATTTAAAATTGCACATAACCTATAAAATAAATGTAACACGTTTTAATCGTCACCACAGTCGTTCTATTGCACATTGTGGAAACATTGTAAATATCATGAACTTAATAATTAATAAATTAAAATGAGTGAAATTTTGGAAATGAATAATTTAAAATTATGACGTTTATAATGTCGCTTGATCCTCGTAATTTGTGACGTAAGTTTTTATAACGTCACTGAATCCCTGTAATTGTCGACGTAAATTTTTACGTCATCGCTTTATCCCCGTATTACATAGAAAAGGGAATTTGTTATTATTAAATACGAGTAAAAGACTATTAAAAGTGATTTGCGAAATGTTTGTATCATTGAAGTTAGGGATTAACGGTAATCCATTCTCATTTATATTTAATCTATTTAATCCACAATCCATGCACATTTTTTCGAAGCGCATCGCCAAGCCCTCTGGCACGTTTCTTGATCGTTGAGCAATCGATTGGTCAAACATGTATAAAAATCAACATAATAATTATAATTACATATAATAATGTATAAAACTTATGTAAAAAATATAAAATCAAAGATTAAATAATCAGAACTCGGACAGAATACCCTTCTAAGCAGTTGCTTAGTTCTCGATTGCGATCACGTGTGAACTATACATATAATTATTGCTGCTAAAACTTTATTGAAAATTGTACACGAATGTGCTGTACTTATTATAATACCTCAAAACAGATCTATCCGAAGGCACTCCTTCCAAGGAGACACTTGAAACGAACGAGGGTGAATATACAACACTACACGGCCAAACCCCATTCCAGGCACCCATAATGGACACTTTGTTGGGCCTAAAAGTGTATTCTTAATGTGCAGTACTCTTTTAGTGGTAATACAATAACGTGCCACATTTTTATTCTAAACAACACTGGCCGGTTTTAAATAAACTGATTATATAATAGGCATGAACACAACTTTTGAGTAGCTCACTGGACCTGTGACATTGAATCGCAATTGAAAAAAAAATGCGTTTTTAATAACCTACATTCCCAAGTGTGCGTTTCATCATTCAGCTAATAAAGCATTGTCTTCACGATAAGAAGATACATAATCAGTTGTAAGAACTCGTATCTCGAACTCTACACAAAGTTGACGAGGTAAGGATTTTGTGTTGAATCCCAGAGGCTTCAGAATTGACCCAGGAGGTTATTTGCGAAAATCTATTAGAGAGACTTTTCCCTCTGTCTACATAATTGGTTAGGAAAATCTGTTTTCCCAGTAGAAATGAAAAGGGAGTTTTTAATTTGGAATCTTAATATGAAAAATGTGATTCTTCCACATAATCTATCATAGAATGTGAAACCTTTGAATCACGATATGATGATTATTATTAAGCATAAAATATCAGACCCTCCATAGTTTATTAAGTATATATTTACAATTAATTTACACACATATTAAGCGTTTAGGCCTATGCACAGAATAAACACATCCGTACACGAATTGGTGTGTGTGGTGTGAGTGCAGTCTTGAGTGAAAAATACTTTTTAATGTAGTATTGTATATCTTATCTATAGAAATTACATCTAAATAACACCTGAAAAAAGGGTGGTTGTCAAAGTCAAATAATAAATCAGAATGAATATTCGAATGATTAAGAAAATTAAACATAATTTGTTTGTTTCTTTACAATACAATCATTAATTATAAAGAAACAATGATTATAATGCTGTGACAATTACGATAGCTTACACAATTTGTTAACACTTTTAATTACAAACTTTTTAAACATCGGTACGGTATCACATACGGCACTTAACACTTCATCGGGTGCCAGTACCGCCGAGGCTGTGGATCTAAGTGAATGTTTGCGGAAACACCGCCGACTGGAACACCATTTGCTGCGCTCCTTGATGGCCTAGCATTTGTTCTGGAAAGTGTCCTGCCCATGTTGATTTCTTTCCTGGTTTAAGACTCATAAATGAATCGGTAACATATTTTGTCGGGAAATTGCAATTAGTGGGAAAGCTTTGATAATTTGCCGGTAAATTCGGAATCGATGACGCCATACGACATGCTGAATTCTCGTCCGTCGGCGCAGACGTGTTGCTGTAGATGCAATGAGAATTAGCACCAAAAATAGGTCGTCTTACTTGAGAAATAGAGTCTGCAGAAGCAGGAATTTGACAAACTCTGTTTGAATTTTGTTGTATTGAGTTGTCCGATACCGGTACGGCGGAATCATACCACGTCTGCCCTGAGTGCGGCTGCCCATGGTAACCATTTTGAATATTATTAGCTACCTTTTCAATGCAATGTTCACTTTCTCTTTGGTAGTCCGGCATTCCTATACAGCAATCAGACCTGCTTACCACGCAGGATTTATAAGAGTTTTCTAATTTCATTGAACAGTTACTAAGTGCCGTAGCGTCTGTATTCAAATGATCCAAATGTGAACCCGTGTCTCCAGCGTGGATTTTCTGCGACCGTTTCTTGGCCGCCTGTTTTAGCGCGACGCGTTTCTGCTTCATTCTCCTGTTTTGAAACCAAACTTTTACCTGACGTTCTGTTAGCTCCAACATGGCTGCGATTTCAATTCTTCTTGGTCGGCATAGGTATTTGTTGTAATGAAATTCTTTCTCTAGTTCAAGCAATTGGGTGGTGGTAAATGCAGTCCTTGCTCGTCTTGGTGGTTCACCTTTCGTACTCTCTAAAAAAAAGAGAATTCAGTTTGTTTTATATAATACATGGAATTTTGTTATTCTGAAATAAGGTGATCAATCAATCAATACAAAAGTTGAATAAACAATACAAAAACTTTATTTAACTATGAGGGCGCACTACAAAAAATTGTAATAATAATATTAGTTTACCATTTAATTATCTATTACATTCAAATGTAGAAGAAAACAATTTGAAAGTACATGTAAATTATGTTTTCCTAACACTGAGGTGGATCGAATGAGCCTGGTATATTCCAAGATAAAATAATAGCAATAACTATATTAATAATCCATTATTAGAATCAATATAAATAATTATTTTTAGATTTTTAGACTGCTCTTGTGTGCCTTTCTTTCAATTATTCACCGGTTGTTGATTTGTTATGACACCCCAGTTACACATATACCAGGGTAACTTTTTCCTACAGCAGCCCGTACTGTAGTTAGACCTACACCGGGAACAGTGTGTCTAGCCTACGCATTGTAATAGATACAACTTTATTTGCCCGATAATTTTACCCATACGTATTGCGTGCTAAGAATTAAAATTATATTCTCGCAATTTGTCAAGTCTTTATTTAGCTGTTTTTACTTCGATCAGTTATAAACTCATTAATATACTAATTGACGAGCTATTGTCGTGATTAACAATGAACGTCTCAACAACTCTATGGAAAACCAAGACCCGACTACGTGTGCGCTTTTCAAATTTCACCGCATTGTTTTTTTTCCTACGTAATTTTTAAATGTTAAATTCATACGCAAACTTTAAATTACATTACCGATCGGCTTTATCATCTACTGTGAAGGAAAATTAGCATTAAAAAGGAATATGCTTTGCTCATTGAGTGATGGATTGGTAAAAATTGTATAAACAATATCAATATTAACATAAGGATAAAGAAACTTAACAATGCATTGACAAATGATGACAAAACGCACACAAATGATAAATAAACTATACAGTATTTATGCAATTCTACCTAATATTTTGCTACACACATAATGCATTACATTCGCTTTATAAAGTTTTCTGCGACAGTTGAATGATGGACAACGAGTGGTCGAAATGGAATTCATACAATTTTGATCAAAAAGAAATGAACAGAAATATAGCTGACAAAAAATGACATAATACGGATTGCAGGTGGCGATTTGAGTTGATAAAGTGACAGAATTTAGCCGCAGATGAAATAAGTTAGGCGAAGAAAAACATTTACAAATTCAGATTAACCAACGATATAATCAATTGCATTGTTTGTGTAAAGTAAAATTGATTAACAGTTAACAGTAGACAATGAACAATACTATAAAAAAGATTACCTAGATATTAAGTTAATTATAAACAATTAAATTAACATTCAAAATATGTATGTAAATTCAGATTCTCGCCGTTTGTTTAATACCCGTCCCCGCACCCGTCGCAAGTAAGCATGTCGTAGGCCTAGAAAAAGCCTAATGCGTTTCTTTAGATTTGATGAAATACCGTACAACTACCGTTCATTTATAAAGACCAATTATTACAACTGTGAATTTTTACTATTAGGCCTACCGTTAAGTAGTGGTACAATTTAAGTTATGTTTTTGTCACGAAGGTGTTCTGGGTACGGTACATCCTGACTAACATCCTTCACCAACACATACCAATAAAGAAACAATTTTTTTTGTTTTTTTTAAGAAACATGTTACAAAAGAAGAACAAGTTTGTCTTCATAAATTATTCTTGGAGGTTAGAAAAGAGTGAAAGAGATCAACCAAGTTTGAGCAGATTCTTGAAAATGATTAAATATATCAATGTATCCTGTCGCTTTATTTGGAGTTACACTCGTTTCAATTCAAGTTTGGACCTAATACTATAAATTTAGGTAAGTCTAGAAATTATTATTAACTTATTTATTTTATATTAAATATTTAATTTTACGTTACAAATGACCATTCTAATAAACGAAACGAGCTGAAATGTTACTGGATTTTTAAGAGAAATATTTATCTTAATATTTTTTTTACAAACATATTGAAAATGCAAAAACAACGCGATTATAACGCTACAGGCCTAAGCGGTATATTGCTTTTACTGCTTCCACCACTCGAAGACTCTATTAACACTTTTGTCAACTATGATCTAACCGACTCGGGATAGAATTTCTCTTTCCGTTTTAATTTTATCTCTTGAGACACACAATGCACTTCTATCAATACGTCACATATCAGTCGTTTTTTGAAAATGATTATATAATATAATATTTAATTTGATATTATATTTTTATCGTCTTTTCAAAAGATAAAACAACGTTCTATGCTTTCAATTCAACGAATATTGTAAGACTATTGAATGAATTATTATATAAGTTTAGGAAAAACTGATTAATCAGAATTTTAATTGCACATATAACTAATATGCCATTTTGTTACTTAGCCTAACATATTATAAACACGATAGAAAGATAACGCGAATATTAACAATAAATTAAATTACCATGTAAACAACAGGAAATATAAATATTTTCTATTTCGTTTACTAAATTTCTATGGTAATATAGTACTATATAACGTTGTATACAAATGAGTTCAGTCAAGTCCTATTGGAAATATATGGCCTGGAACATGTACACCAAAGACAGTGGCGATATTCAACCATATATAATAACCAATAATAATATCAAGTAGGCATAGTCTTTGAACATACTTGAATAAGTCAATGTTAAATGTGAAACAAAGCAGAGCAAAACAAAATAATTACTTTTATTACGAAGGACTATAATTTCAAGTTGCTGTTTTTGACATAACTTCTCAACTTGTTTGATACCCAAATTCGTTATACAAAAATAAACTTTTTAAACTTTTTCAAAATAAAGTCGCAATACAAACTACTTTATACTATTTGCTATACGATCGTATCATTTTAATAATAAAGAACCTATAACCATAGTGTAAAATCATCTTTACAACTTATGACAATAAGTTGGCAGTTGAGTCGCACAAACAATGATTATAAACGACAAGATGATGAACCAATTAGTGTGTAAGTAACAATTTTGAAAAATGTTTATGTAAAAGTCAGTGTTTATCGCGGTTATTCTGTCCTACCAAAAAAAAAACCATTTGGTCACCAAACAGAAAATTTAAAATGTAGGAACTTAAGTCGCGATTATCGTAATATACTAAGTACTTATATAAATTACTATACAATGGTTAAATTTATGCATAACGTATTATATAACACCGATACCATGATATATTATTCGCAACTCACAATCTACATGATAAGATACTTTTCATTAGAACTATTCTAAAATATATTTATTTTATCATCACGTTTTTAGATTAGTAAATAATAGAAAAGGAAAAAATCGAACCCAAACATTAATTTGTTTGTTGGTTTACCATTGAGGAATTATCTAATAATTGTTTTTACGATGTACAGTAATAATAATATATAGATTTACATATAGCGCAAATAAAAATGATGTCTCTATGTGGGAACACATGTTAGGCCTACGTCGTTCTAAAACTTTGATAAGAAAATATTTGTGTTGTAAATCATACATTGCTGAACAATTTAGGTGCAAAAATTATCTGTCAAACAATTGCACACTTTTGATAGATTTGCATAGATTTCTTTTGTCAACATTTTGATGATACGCTGATGCATATTAACATTATTACAAATTAAGAAAAAAAGTGTTATTAATGCACAACAATACAATAATGATTTCAAAAATACATTACGGTTTTAGTAATTCAATAACAAATCTATCTCAGTTATCTTAAAAGCATTTTCGATTTTTAAACAATTTCATTAATTATCAATACGTCAAGTTGTCAAAATAAGAATAGCCTACCTTTGCTCCCGTTGTTTGTCTGGTTCAATTGTGTTTGTATAGGCCCTAGGGTTTCTTTTGCCCATGGATATTCCGGTAGCTTCACGGATGCAATCGGCTTGTTACGCTCATCCGGCGAAACTTCTGCGACTTTGGTGCAAGTCCTGGGTAGGCCAGCGAACCCGAGGGAGCAGGAGAAAGTTGTTGGGTCCACGGGTGTGTAGTCTGTTGTCGGAGATGGTGTAGAGTGAGAGGCTAGACTGGTTGCCACACATTCATTATTAACGTACCTACTTGAAGACATGATTGATTGATTTGAAGCCTGAGTGTTGATAACATCTCCTGCAGATGGTTCCCCGCTACCGCCTCCTCCTCCACCGTCACTACAATCGCCAAGTAACGCGCAAGACATGCTTAGATTTTTTTCAGTACCTTTTCAAGACCTGTGTTTATGTTTGAAAATGATTAGATAGATCAGGCTAGATTAAATCTTCCGTTTTAGGAATTTCTCCTCTAATATATTTATACAACGATGCTTAGAAAGATGTTGTTGGGCATTGATGATCTGAGAGTTTTAGATTATTGGACCGAATTAACCGTGAAAGTCTTCACGTGACCGCGGTAAGCCAATCAAGTACGATAAGAAGTTACATTTGCATAATAAGTGAGCGACTTCTTGCATAGCACGTAGGAATATACAATCATTGGTCTTCAGTTTTAAATGGTAGTAGGAGAATTGATTAATTAAGATTGTCACCGATTTCGTAAAATAATTTGTTTAACCGCAAGTTTCATCCACAATGAATTTAAGAAAAAAGTATTTCTGAAATTCCAAAATGGTGTAGTAGAAAAAATAATTGATTTTAATGAATGTAGTTTAATTTAACAAGCAGAATATGATGTGCCCATATGCCTACCATATAAAGCTAATAAAATGTACCTTTCAAATACATTATTATTAAGTTTGAAATTCAAATTCTTATTTTTTGAACCTATAGGCCTAGTATGATTGAAAATATTTTTAATTTGAAGAATGGATATCTCATTATATATATAGTTATTCTAATTATAAATATATTTGGTTAAAGTTGTTTACTTTTTCTTGAACAAAAATAACGTACTTTTCAAAATGGATGTAATGTTTTTTAAGAATTTGATGAATGTATATAATGGTTATTTAAGTTACTATACCACAACAAAACTTGTATTTAACGATTTATTAAATAGCATACATTGATCATGATTGCAATTGTAGCACCAACTACAAAACAATTACACTCCATGTTCTGTCATTTGTAGGACAATACGATGACACTGTCAGTTCTTTGCAATTCTTGATACTTTGCTGACCCCGACCAATATTCATCCACCACCATCATTAACCTCACCACCGCCTCCTTCAAGTATCAATGTACTCTGCATTTGACCAAAGAAACTGTTCTTCAATTTGCATTCAAAACACAGTATCGGAAGTACAGGGTTAAAAGGTCAAACTGGGCGACGCGATTTCACAGCATGGAGCAACGCCCCCTCCAAACTAGAAAGTCAATTACTCTATCCCCCTAAAGTATTAGCAGATCCCCTCTATGATTTTGACTTTCTAATTTGATGCGGGTGCCCTACTCCATGGGTCACAATGGCGCCACCCATAGCTCTATTCTATCCCACAATGCCTTTTGAAATTGTTACGCGTTTCGGACGAACAGGAGATTCTTGTGATATAAGTTCTTTGATTTGACTGTAATACAACATAGAACATTATAAACTACAGTACTGGTACACTCCAACGTCTAGGGAATGCAAATACATTCTGCTCAATATTTTTGTAAGCATTATAAAAATCGTGTTGTGAATGGTTTAAGCTAAACTGATTTGTTTAATTCATGCGGGAATAATTGTCTCTTTCCCTGGGCGACCATTACCAAAACAAAAGTTAGGCTCAGATTTGCATGAAGGGGGCTAGATTCGTCGGGAATTGTTTACATTAACCTTGATCATTTGAATTGGAAGCAAGAAAAAATACTTGTAATATGTCGTTATTTGGAATTATTTATCAAGGTTGTTAGAATAAATCACCATTCTACTTAACTGATAATCAAACTAATTTGTTTCAATTAGTAATGATAATGATTTTCACAGAGCGTTGCATTGTTTCCCTGCTTTAACGTTCTGCAATAACTCGAGAATTGATACATCAATTTGTCTCTATTGAATTTCTCTGATTACTTAATCTAATTGTTAATTTTTATGTGGAATATTTGGGTTTTTGTAAAGCGGCTTATCGACAATTATTATCATAAATTTAAATCATTAATATACAAAATCAATTATCAATATTAGTTATATATGTTTTCTAATGGAATAATTATATAAATGTTTACTTTAGAAAAAAAATATCATGAGATGATGTTCTATTTTGGAAGATTTATTGCTGGAATCTGACAATATTAATTTATTCAGATGGCAGTAAACTTTCTTAAACTTTTTAATCGATTTATCAATCATTTGATTAGGGATTGTATTATGTTCGTTGAATAATATAGGTAACAGTTGTAAGTTATCTCTGTACTTGCCCAGTCATCGGTTTGTAAAACGCCCGAGAAGTTTACTATTTTTTATTTTGCATGATCAAGTTGCACTTAAATACGACGAGGGCATTGAATGTCGTGCAGCGGCAAAACGATCGCCAAATATGATCATATGAAATTTCATTTTAATCCAATCTCTTAATTAATATGAATTTTCACGTTTTACTTGAACAAAGAGACAATATCGTGCATGTCTAGTAAAACAAATTTGTGATTAACCTTTTCAGTTTGCCATACAGCATTTTGAACAAGGTTCTATCCTTAGGGTACTCAGTTGGACATGTTCATTTAGTACCTCTGTTACTTCTAAGATATTCATTGATTTTAGCCCTTTAAATGTCTCTTTTTCTGTAGGCTAGGGTCACTCAAATATATATTCATGATATACAAGTAAGGTATCACTTAATGAGTACCTGATTATCGGCAAGTCATATACATTTCAGATAGTGAATGGATTGAAGAGATGTGTGTATTGAAATGTTTAATGTTTGCCGTCTTTATTGCAATATTTTTATAATGAGATGTACAAAATGTGTAGTAACATTTGATATTGTACGTAACAGTGCATTTCCACAAGGTGTACCGCATATTTTTCTTTCTTAAGATTTGTAATTGCTAGATTAAACAACTGTATTGATACATATTATATTGTGGTGACGTCAACACCGTTTAAAAGTACAGCTTTCATCATACGTGCCCATTGTGTTATTTATACAATGTGTGACTTTCAACAGGGTGATTGGTACAATAAAGTTAAGCTTATTGTGAATTTATATATCCTATATAAATACAATGCTATAATCGTCTTATTTTCAGAGCGAATCAATTATCTTTGTCCCTATTTTCTAATATTTTTCTCTCGCAATATCTGCCTCTCTTCTTTCATCGCATTGATCTTCTGGTTGGTTCTCAATTTTAACGCCCCATTTGCTCTCTCTCTCGCCTCTTCTGTCTGTCATGCTTCTTCCTTACTCTTAAGGTTGTCCATATCTGTATTCAACATTCGTCCAAGATGAATTCAAACGAAAGCCGATTTATGACTAACTTTGCCAAAGAGAGGCCTCTCTCTGGTGCGTTGCATTGCTTTTATGGTTATCGCAAAGGTTGCCGTTTCATCATATTTATAATTACAAGGAATAGCAAATGACACTTACATTCGTGTCTAAAATTATGTTTACAGAAATCTTCCAGCGGTTTCTGCTCACTTCATAGTCTAGGGAGATCCTTCTCTTTTTGCAACATAGTAGACAATTTCTCCGTAGAGTTCAACTGCTGGCAGTATTGTAAGCCTTTAGGCATTGCTCAGGCTTTTGGCGCCTCGGTAACTATTAGCATTTCTTTACGTAGTGCCGCAAATGCCGCGGGTGTTGCCGCGTCCATTGTAGCCGAAACGAATAAGGGCAGCGCACTACAGACAATATTTCGCACTGCCGAAATTGTTACGTCGTATCACGCAATAGACAACCGGAGCGTGACGCTGTAGTTTTTGTTCAGGGAAATTGCTAAAATAAACCAATTTAGGTTAGAAATTAGAATTTATTGTTGAACAATAACAATTTGGAACGATTAGCTGTTGTATTTACATGAAGTAAATGTTTTATGTCCCTTACCGTCTCTTTAGTACTAATCATCACTCTGTGAATGCGGTTCACGGAAGCGGTTGTCGATATGTCACGAACTGTACTTGCTTCATTTTCGCTGACACCTGATTCAAAATTAGAAGTTTAGGCCGGCAAAAAATCAATTTGTATAATGAAAGTCGTCGTCTGATTTTGTTTAAAATATTTTATCGTATTCGAAATGCAACAATCTAACCAATTTTTTTTAAACCAGCCACCCACTCCCACCCCATAAATAACATGACAGTTCCAGGCTACAAAACGCGAGGCCTGTAAACTTGCACATTATTGGCCTAATTTAAATGTAGTTTATTCTACCGTCCTAAGTAAATATTTTGTTTAATTAATTTTTAACAGTGATAACAAATATACGTTATATCAGGGAAGAGTGACTACCCATTATATTTCCTCGTGGTTACATCATATCATAACATACAACTTGTGTAGGTAGGCCTATACAAGTGAACTTCTATCAACTAAAGAATCTAATGGAAAAAGAATACATAAAGTATATCAATTGAATAATTATAAGACTTTGTCATCATTTTTAATGTGAATCCAATAATTGTCTCTTTATATTTAATTCAAATAATAAATATGTATACAGACGAGTTAGAATTGATTTGCAGCGATATACGAGACCCATATATCGTGACTTGATCACAGACGGTCGCGTGTATTGAATTAGGAAAACAATAAAACCAAATTGTTAACATTCAGACAAACAATTTTGGAGTATATCATTTAAGATAATATTAATAAATGTATACATATCCTACAGACATTTAAAAACGATTTATTTGTTATATCAACATAATAAGTCACGCACGTGTTATTCTTAAATAATATTTACTTGTTTAAATGATGGGTTATGTAGGCGTAGGCCCAGTTTTATGTTAACAGATGGGTGCCTAGACTCCAGGACGTCCGCCTCAAATCCCTGGGTTCCTTCAGGCATATTCATGTGAATTATAATGTTAATATGTCGATGCGTAGAGTAATTGACATAACTAATGAAAAAATGCAATACGTTAGAAATAATAATATTATTATTATTTCTTATATAGGCATATTTAGGCTATGTTTATTAATATAGAGTCATTTTTAATTGTGGACTCAATTTGTCGGCTTTAAAACGACTAAAGCATGATGTTGTCGCTTTAAAATAATGCTGTATAACTGTAAACAGTTAAATATGTCATAGAGTCCTCTTCTGTTTTCCAAGCCCCTGTAAACAGAGCGTGAACCTGATACGCCCTCACAGTTATTAGGTCTATTTGGCCTATTACACCTATTAGACGGACATCGCTTCATACCCCTCCCCCATCCCGACGACTATCAGTCGAAAATCCTTGATGGTATTAACAAACCGTATTAACGCACCTCCGCCTTCAGATTATGATTGGATTACTGCACGAGAAAATGGGGTTCGAGCAGGTAAGAATGAACCCCATGGTTTAAGTATAGCTTTACCATCACATTTTGGTTGTAGTGACCACATTGATAATAGTGTGATAACATGATTTATACCACGTTCACAAGTTGTGTCGCTCTCGAGCGGCTCGAGATCCGTTGATCAACTCGCGTACGGTTCATCATGTGACATTTTCCATACGAAAATATGTCGTCGTTGTAAATATTAGGGGTTTTAGAATGTTTTGCTTTTTTTTCGATACAATTCAATATTATTCATTTATTTAAAAAGTAATTTGATAACTTAACTCATTTGACTTGTAAATAAACTATAAAGAGAAAATTAAAAAATATTAACCATAATTATTATAATAAGTTAAATATTTAAGTTATATAGCTTTTAGTTTTAACAAACACTAATTATTCATTTAATGAACCATTAATTATGTAGGACGAATAAAAATATGACATTTCGAAAAAATTAGCAAAAATATATTTTTTAGCTAATTGTTTATGACATCGATTATAGATTTTCCTGAGGCTTTGTAAAATAACTATTCCACTATTACAACAATTAATTTAGATTTTTTTTTTTACTTTTTAGGTCTAAATGATATAGATAATTTAAACAGCGAAGTACTATAATCAACTCATGCATCTATTATTTCAAATTTTTGTTTATAGTCAGCGGGACGAGAATAAGGGGACGATTTTGACACTGAGGTACGCAGAGTAACAATTTCAGTCCCAACAGTTTTTACTTATTTAAGGCCCGTTCATAAAGGTCGAAATTGATATTTTTCCAGAGAAAACTAAAGTTTTCATTGTTGAACTTAGAATAATTATTAAAATAATATTTTTTTTAATGTAATCAAATGACGTCATGATCAGTAAGAACAATAACATCGTTACGATAAAACGTTATGGGATGAAAACTTTCTAATTTATTTTGTTTTCTGTGGAAAATGTATATGTTATACTATTTTAACTTCGTTGGTTATCGACCGTAGTATAACACGAGCTTTTATGCATATACACTTTAATTTATACATAAATGTGTTAAAAAGTATTGGCCTATACATATTATTATGTGGTACCCATTTATTTCTACGATGACATTTATGTGATAAATGAGTTTGATGGTGACTTGTTATGTCAAATAGTGGTACTTATCCTTCTGATTACATCCCACCCCATTTACAGGTTAACATCAAATCTTCATTATGCCTTCAAGTAAAGATAATCGCCAAAAACGTTGCTAAACTTTACATAAATTCCACATTCTATCTCATCAATAGCTGTTTCAAAAGGACAATGTTTATTTTTCAATACATGTTATTTAGTTATCTTTGCCTCTATAAGTTATGAACCTGTCGATATGGTTTTGATGCAAATTGACACCAATTCGCTTCCTAGGTGAATTGTATATGAAAGGTTAGACGCATTCTCTATTCAAAATATTGATTTATCCATAAGCTGAGGTCTGTTGGTGATTCGTCTTATGTACCATATATATCATGTTCTTCATTCATTCTACCGATGATGTGTCGCCAACTTCTCATTTACTCAAACTCGACTGACGGAGAACCAGCTGTGTTCGTGCGTTTCTTCTTTTACTATCTGTTATTGCTTCCGAAAGTTTTTAAAATTCGTTCAATAAAATGCAACTGTACTATTCTCATATCTGCTCATCTCCGTGTGTAATTTCCACGTTGCGTTGATGAGAAAGGAATTCGAAAAAAAAAATACGTTGGTGCGTTGACCGAGAATCGTTCGGCGCCGAGGAGGGAGGGACGACACGTTATTATGACGTAATAGCCTATTAAGATCGAGTTATTAGTATAGGTCCAACTAATTTGCTCTACATTAGTACCTAGTGTTTTCAATAGTATATAGATATTAAATTAATGGTAAACGGAAGTACTTATTGTTAACTCTTTTTCTCGTTAATGGTAACGCATTTACTCGTTAAGGAAAGACACCGAAGAGTCTATTAATGAGGCCACTGTATTTGTTATATTCTTGTTTATATCGACCAAAGGTGGATTATGAAATACACCATTGGCCTATTTTCTGTTTACCTCCTAAATCACGTCAATACACTCGCAAATATACTGAAGACGAAACTAAATGAAAATACAATATGTCTCTAAATGTATAATTTCGAATTAGTCATATTTTCCTTATATTGATTTTATTGTAAGAAGAAAGCTTGTTGTTGAATTACTGACAAATTATTACGTAATACCAAAAATTACCCAACTAAATTTGTTGACGAAACTAAATAAATTGTATAAATTTGATTTTTAAAAAGTCGGTCCTTCTCGACAAAAAAATGCAATCCCTGCAGTGTTTTAATAATATTAAGAATCTAATGTGGTTGATTGGCTTTCATTGCGAATAATATAACTATTTAAAATATAATTTGGTTGGTTTAGGCCTACAATTTATTTATTATCATACATAGAATTCGTAAAAAGAAGCTAAATTGTATTTTTTTAAAGATACAATGAAAAAAAAAACTGTACAAATTAAATTTAACTTTATTTTAATCTTGTAGATATTAATTGTTATATTGAACATATAAATTAGGCATATCTCTTGAAAATATAATGCAATAATATTAGATTAGATTATTTTCATTTCTTATGTTTACTCTCTTGAATAATAAATGTATCATGTCTCTAAAATCCATTTGTAACGATTCGTGAAGAACTCTCTTCAATGCATAGAGAGAACCTTATTTCCCATACAATGTTTAAGCTAGGCATAATATTCTCTGGCTAACACTAGTGCAACAATTATTGAATACAGACCTACACCGTGGTTCATATAAGTTTTATATTACATTTTACTTTTATTTTGGAAACGAACGTCAATAGTTACAATGTCAATTGGCATAAATAAGTTGAAATAAAAAAGGCAGACACAAATAAAAACCACCGGTATCAGATCATCTCAGGATCTCCATCATTTTGTTATGGAGCCTGGATGATTCAAATGATGATACCATATAATACAGTCTATCATATTAAACTTACTAATATTAAATAAAATATCTAAGTTAAGCCTAAATATGAATTTCACGAAATTGTGTACAAATCGTTTGATTTACTTTTATTAATTATTATTACGTATAGATAATAAAATATGTTTATATTTATTCTATATATCTGATGAATAATAATACGGTAAAGAGAGTAATGTTTTACAGAAGGAGCCAGATGTTCAATAATAAACAATAAAGTATAAGACCTCTGTAGAAAAAAAGAGCATTAACGGTTTGAGTATATTCAATCAACTCATTACGTCTGACAATGAAGATCGATTAACTTGATGATGATTCGAATACAGCAAGAATTATAAGATCTAGCTTATGAATTAAATCAATTGCATTTTGATCCCATAGACATCGTGTCCTGCCTCTATCTTGGGGAATTCAGTTTGATGTGATAGGCTACGCGTCTTGTTCTGATTGCCTTTGAATTTAAATGAAGGATGGTATTATTACTTTTGCTCTGAAGTTCAGAATTTGAGCTTAAAGATATAGGCCTATTGTTTATTATTTATTTACAAACATTTTTTTTTTAATTTTTGTTTGGCTCTGCCATTTTAATGTTACATATAGTTATTCACTTTGACCAAAAACTGGATCGAAAAAATACCATTTGCCTGAAAATGTAAATTTAAAACAAAACATACTTAAATTGTCTGTCAGACAATGGTTTTTGGTTAGCATTAACCGTTTCTTTTGTCTTTTTATAAGTGAAATAATTTTTTTTTTACAGAAGTGAATAACTTTATTAAAACTGCAAAATGGCCTATTTCAAGTCTGATTTTATTAATCTTCATTTTTCAAGTTTTTGGGGGACAACAATCTTTAAGGAAACCTTTCTGTCCTGGTATAAATTTAAATCGAAGTTTTCCCGGGAATTAAATGTTTCCTGATTTTATATTTTACATAGAATAAAGTGCTAATGTAAGCCGTAAATCCACACAAGCAGTCACACAAAAATAAATAAATAGAAGTCATTTCTGTATTCAGTTCAATGACCTTATACCTTAGGACAATTTATTGTATATTCAAAAATTAATTTCGAAATCACCTTAAATCGGCAACCGATTAAACTAACTTTTTTTTTTATTGAATGCATGATTAAATTATTGAAGGATTACGGTAATCGTAACGGATTTACCTAATCCTCATAGTAGTTTTTAAACGCTTAAATTAATTAACGTTAACGCATGCTTAATGTAAGTTAAAACACATACACTTGCTTATTTACATCGATCAAAGAAACACTTTAAGCTAAAAGACTTAAAGTAAAACAATACTATCTTCAGGCCAATCAGTTAGGATTAATTTAATAACGTAAATAATAATTTAAAATAATTAAGTAAATATAATACATTAAACATATTCATATTTCTTTGACCTTTCTAATATTTAGGCCTATCTAAACATTATATTATTCAGAAAGTACGTGTTTAAAATGTATTATCTCGCTACTACACTATACCTACTGAAGTTCTTTCGTTTTATCGTATATTTCCTTATAATCATTTATTTATTCCAAATTCAAACAAAAATAAAATTGTAATTGAAATAAATATGAAATTTTCTTCGATAATTAATGCCCTTGAAAAGTGCCTAGCTCGCAAATTATACCGTCGGTAACATGTTATGCAATCTGAAAATGCTATGAATAGTATTTAATAGATCATCCATCATATCTGGTAGACAAGGCCAAAGCAATGATATGCCAGAGTTTGAATCTGATTTCGTTCCTATATTAATAGAAAAATTCTAGTTGTCGGCAAATTGTACGAGACGGTGTCAATGATTGGGAGTCAACATTTCTGTGCGTTGATCCGTTGAAATAATAAAATGGTTATTATACATATTTAATAGAAAACTTTGATGCCGAATGTGTGTTAGGTTTACGTATTTGTAATGTGTAAATCAACACATTAAGTTGGATGAGCCTATAATAATTACACGATTAATAATTTAATATTTAATTATTATATTTGGATACACTGTAACACCCGAAGAAAAAAAAGTTTTGATTTTTAGCCACAAAATGTATTTAATGTGTTCAATTTTATATTTTAATAATTGTTGTACATTAAAAATTAATATAAAGACCACAAAAGGTCTTGTGTTTTACCGGTGTCAACAACTACAACAGTCCCAACACAACAGTCTTATATTTGATAATGTGCGTATTCATTGATAGTAGCCCTATAAGTAGAATAATATCAACAAAATATACGATACGTATATAATTGATATATGCTATTTATGTTGTAAATGATATCTGTTATACAAAATTTTAGTTAGGCCTATATTTACATTGAGCTTGTTGGATAGAAATATATTAGGCATGCACAACAATAAATAGTATAACTTTCAGAAAACCTATACTATAAATATTGTTTTTATTTAGTATCGTAATGGTTGAACACAATTCTTTACAATCAATATTATTTTAATAAAGATATTGTTCAATCAATAATTATTGTAATCGAATGTTTTGGTAAATTAATGAGCTTTCTTTAGACTAACCACAACTCATCGCTATACCGCATTTATGTCGATATCTCAGAAATATACACAAACAATACTTCTTAATCCCTACATGTGTAGAAAACAAATAGCTTACCTTGAATGGAAACGTTACAGCAAATAATGTATTTTATATAATCCTTATAGCAGCAAACGTCGCGCATAGCCGATAATATTTTTCTTTACGGTTTTGATCCTTCGGATTGCTTTATATCGACAAAATCGAATGACATTTTTTAGCATTCACTTACAAGAGGTTTTAAACACCTGTGAATAGTGCTTGTATATCGGCTGATGATTTATTGGTATTTTACTAAGTATTATGAACTGATTAATGGCGTCAGAATACATCATTACACGTAATATATTCATCAAATATAATGAAAAATACATCATCATAAAACAACACACAACACATATAATGGACAATTAGGGAGGGTATTTGCTATACCATTATATATATTGATGATTACCGATATATAAATATATATATTTGATGAGTTACAAATAACTACGGTATGAGCATATACAAGGGTAATCAACAATGATAATGGACCTCCGAAATTAAGCATTAGCATTCCGGCAATGACGTCGATGACAGCAGACTTAAGAATCCAGACTTAAGTGGCAACAACAAAAAGTTGTTTTCTTTAGTCAAACCAACAAGTTGAATAGAGCTTACATTTGTTTGTTTTTTAAGTGGTTTTATTAATGATAAATCATCATTCAGTTATGTAAACAGTAATATTAAACGAATCATAGTGTATTCATATTATTAAGCATTCAATACTGTATTGTATGATTGATTCACATTGTCGAATAAATAGAAATTATACCTATTACGTAAAGCTGTCCTTTTCATACAATAATTTCCAAAAGTTATATCAAACATTGAACAATATAACATTAGACTGATTATTGTCAAATTATTATCCTTTAAATTAACCGACTTTGGCAAATGGTTGCAAATAGGTTTTCCAAAAAAAACCCAATATCGTTGTTATGGTTTACAAACGTTTTGTTTTGTTGTAACGGACAATGCTTAGTGTGTGCTTATTTTGATTCACATATTAAGTAGGCCTAGTAATTAAGTAATCATAAATAAGTTTAGGCCTACAATGTATAATAAGCCTTAATTCATTTTCTTATACCATATTTCATATCTGTGAATACTGCATTGTGAGAAGATTCAAAACGGCCTATTCAATACTATCTAAAATAGACAATTTACTATAACAAACCATGGATTGATTTTTAAAAACGAATTTTTAAAAATTAAGTTTCTAAAGTGATAGAAATGTAGATCTATCAATCAAGTTCAAATCATAAACGTCAAGATTTACAGCTAGAAGAAGAGTGAAGAAAACAACCGTATCCAGTTACTGTATCGTATATAGACAACGATATGCAAATTCTTGGAAATTATGAAAATAACTTATTTAAAGAGACAGTCTATTACAGTGATATTTGTTCGATAGATTCAGATGTAAATAAAATGTTGGCCTATATCCATTGGTATCATTTCAAATACCGTACGTCCTTAAAACATGGATTTACACTAAAACCATTGCGATATTATAGGCTGTCACAAAAAAAAAAGGACACGTGAACAAGTGCGCGCGTTTCAACGCTAAAGAAATTAATAACGCTTTAGTATGTGCGTTTCGTCTTTGTTTCTCTCGGTGGTGTTAATGACGTAAATATACGATGAAAAGCAATCCGAACAATTGTAGTTACCGTTTCCAATTTATTTCCATTAAACTCATCAAAGAGGTGTTAATCCTGTCTCATTTTAAGATTATATTCCACTTTAGTTTTAATATTCGTTGTTTGTTTATCCATGGAGGAAAAAATAATTTGACCTATATTGTATTTACGCTTATATTGTCAAATTTTGATCCATTGTTCGAATTTTACTAAAACGTATTATTTTTAAAGAATACTGATATTGCCAAACATGATGTTATAGAAACCCAGAATAAGGATGTGTTAATATTATTTATAATAAGTAACATTTTTCATTCATTTAGGCCTGTTGTTATTTGTAAAAAATAAACAGAAAACAGTAAAATATTTTTGCCAATAATAACAACACGTAACCCCAAACCCCGTCAAATCTAAAAGCTATAAGAGAACACTAAATGAATCAAATATTAATATCACTACCGGTATTAATATTATGAGCTACCATTATCCAAATTTCATATAAAGTTATACAATAATATTATTCGTTTTATTATCGTCTTCAAGAACGAATTCATTTAATCTAAATGTTTCTGTTTGTGTAGTTATGTGTTTGATACAGTTAGTTCTACAAATAGTAATACAATATACTGAATATAATAGTCTTGTGAAATAGTAATTAAATTATTAGAATATCATTATTGTCATAGTAGATGTGTAGTTATATATATTTACTAAAAACATGTAGGCTTGGTGTGAAGAATTCGACAGTTCACAAAGATATTGAATAATTTCGGTGGATCGTTCAAAGAGCGTATCGTAATAATTAAGTATTCTATATGATCTAACGCTCGCTCGCATTGTCCGAAAATCACAAGGGCTCTGGACCCTGTGGCTACTGTCCACATGGGATTAATTCTAAATCGAATGCATTTATACATATTTAAACCGTTAAATCCGCGTATTTATACTTCGCCATTTCTTTCTTTAATGATTACCATTATGATCAATGTATAAAAGAATAAACATAGATATAAATGGATAGTTTTTAAATTGTCGTTTAAACGTTGTTTTAATGTTTAAAATTGGAATTGGTCTTGGCCCATGGGAAAGCTGAGTATAATGCCAATGTAAACGTGTTACGAATACCCGCCTACGTTATTGTGAATATTTTCAATGATCTCAATACTACAGTATACTGCTACGTTGCAAACTATATGATTCAACTATTCTGTTTTTACTGTGTACCTACTAATATTATTACAACCAAGTATCAATCGGGATGCCGAAACTTATTTCTGATACTGTTAGTCTACAGGGAAGAGTGTATAATTTCGCTCTTCTCTGGTCATAAGTAAAATATAAAACTCGCATCAAGGCCTTTTTTAAATATTATTTATATAATTTCTATGATGTAGATGATGTCACAGTTGCTACTTTTACACATAAAAAATGTCGGTGTTGTTGCTATCTAGCATACTAAAATACTGTTCCTATTTCTCTTTTTATAGCAGTTGAAGAAGCAGCATCCATTACATTTTGAAATTGTGAAATAAAAAGAATCAATGAAAACAAAATTATTACCGTACTGTTGAGTTGCTATACTGACAACACTATAATACTATCACTTTTATTACTGTTTCTTATACTTTATATCGGTATATCTAACTGTTACTATAACACTGCTACAACTATACACTATGTTGCTGCTTCTTCAACTGCTGCACTTTCTGTCTATAGTTGGTGTTGCGGCTGTTTTGTACTAACACTATGTACATTATAATGCATGCTGCTTCTTCAACTGCTACAGTACTATTTTCTATTATAACATGTGTTGATATTTTGCTGCACTTCATGTTTGTTCTCTTCCTATTACTGCTGCTACTGTTGATGCTACTGTTGCAAGTTGCAACTATTGTACACTTATTACTGCTGTTTCTATTAACTGTTGGTGTTACTCTATTACTTCAGTACAAAGTGTTACACTTTAGTAGAACTGCAGCTACCTTCTGTTATATGTTATATGTTTCTCATACCATCCTACTACAACATAATTGTACATATAACTTCTTCTTCAACCATGTTGCTACTTTTCATTATTATGACTGTCTTCTATCCAACTATTTCCGTACTACAATACATATTTTATATTCTATTACCGTTTGTTCAACTGCTGCTACTTGTTTTTGTATCATTATAACTGCTAATGTAATATGCTATTTAACTGCTACTCTGCTATCTGTCGGACTTTACTGTTCAACTGCTTTCTACCTATTACTGTTACTACAACTGATGCTACTTTCTACTATTGGTGTTGCTATCTATGTACTACAGCTGTTTTCCTAATGTAACTGATGCTATACTTTACTATTGGTGTTGCTATCTACCTAACTGTACTACAGCTGTTTTTTTCCTACTGTAACTAATGCTACTTTCTACTATTGGTGTTGCTATCTATTACTGTACTACAGCTGTTTTCCTACTGTAACTAATGCTACTTTCTACTATTGGTGTTGCTATCTATTACTGTACTACATCTGTTTTCCTACTGTAACTGATGCTACTTTCTACTATTGGTGTTGCTATCTATTACTGTACTACATCTGTTTTCCTACTGTAACTGATGCTACTTTCTATTATTGGTGTTGCTATCTATTAATGTTCTACAACTGTTTTCCTACTGTGACTGATGCTACATTCTAATATTGGTGTTGCTATCTATTACTGTACTACAGCTGTTTTCCTACTGTAACTGATTCTAATTTCTACTATTGGTGTTGCTATCTATTACTGTACTACAACTGTTTTCCTACTGTAACTGATGCTACTTTCTACTATTGGTGTTGCTATCTATTACTGTACTACATCTGTTTTCCTACTGTAACTGATGCTACTTTCTATTATTGGTGTTGCTATCTATTAATGTTCTACAACTGTTTTCGTACTGTAACTGATGCTATACGTTCTACTATAGTGGCGTTGCTAATTTCTAACTACTATGGTGTTGATCTATTGTTACTACTGTTTACTACTGTAACTGATACAAAGTGACGTTGCTACCTAAGTGTACTACTATACAGCTGTTTACTACTGTAACTGATGCTACTTTGTTATTATAACGGTCGTCGTTGTGTGATGTTACTCAGTGTTGTTGTTTAAAAAAAAATTATTATAGGCTATAACAAGAGTGGCACCGCTGATGTTTCTGTACTGAAAACAAATTATATAGGTCACTATATACAATGAATGCGCGATTGAATAAAAACACACACTTTGTTATTTTTTTAACCGTTTATTACAACATTAACATTATTAAAATCTACCTTATTGTTTTGTTGAGATCAGAAATCAAATTAAAATTTAACCATAGCCGTGCGCATGTGGATGGGTCAATGCTACGGATTTTACCTTATTGAAAGTACGCATTATTTGTCTTGTACATCGTGCAGCTGTATTTCAAATTTCTTACAGCTGTATCAGTGTATTTTCACTGATTATACGAACTTTTACAATTTCTTTAATTTAGTAAATCTTGGCCTTTTGATCCCAACCTGCTTTTAATAATCTATATACACTAACAATGTAAACCATTTGCAGGCAAAATCAAGTTTATTCATTTGCAATTATATACATCTATGGATCGTGTGCCGAAAACAAAAGACAGATATTTTACAACCACGGCGTACTATCTTTACTAAACAAAAATAACAAAGCATTTTAACAAAGACAGACTTCGTGTATAAAGTGTCTGTATTTTTTATTTTTTGTCTTTTAAAGACGTGTATAATATTTTCTTGACATTTTCTTTTAGCTGAGAAAAGATACTTCGGTGAAGTGAAATCGGTGATTCGGCAAGTGTACGATTCGGTCGAGCTTCGTTGATTATCTGATTGTGCGTACATCCTGTATAATTACCTGTAGAATTTACCACCTTTTTACGAATTCTCTTCTTCAATGTGGTCATTATGGGCCTAAAACTTGTTCTCATTTGCATAAACATAAAGGTCATTTTCATGTTGTTTAGTAATCTAATGATGATTTATGGTCACGTCACAATTATGAGTTTTTCTTCACACACCCAAGCTTCGTTCGTTACAGAACATCAACCCTTATTTTAGAATTATTCTTCATCGATTTTGATTTGACTATCTAGTTAGCTGCCAGTCGAGTTGTGTGTTTTAGTGAAATGTATGTGCTTGGTTTATATTATATCTCCAGACATTGTAATGAAGATTAATAATACAACATCTTAGTTAAGATTCCAATTATGAAATAGTTTTATACAATAATATAATATTAAAAAGCGCAATATAAGAAGAATATTCACGTTTCTTTTGAAAAGAAAAGTTTATTTTGATTGTCAAACGCCAGTGTAGGCCTATACGTTCCACTTTATACAAAAAAAGATGGAGAAAAAATGATGGTATACGGTCAACACACACATTTTCTAATGTCACGAGTGATTACTCGGATTAAACAAACTGTTTTACAGTGTATTTATAAAGAAACAGATAGGCCTAATCAAGTTTTTCGAATGAAATGTTCTTATTGATGCACCTTGACCACTTGAATGTCCTCAAGTTGGTATGACTTCCGCAGGCGTAGTGTCAACGAACCCTTTTCAATTTAATTTCAATTCAATTTCTTTTATTTCGGAAATATCATCCATATTAATAAACATATAAACAGAAAAAGAAAAATCGTAAACTCTAAACTTAAGTATATAGAATGCTTCTCCATCTACAATACATTTTGAAGAAGCGCTTTTGCGCATGTACCGGTGTCTAGGTACAGGTGTCTATGTCAAATAATTGTCTTTTTTAGAAAGTTATGTAGGCCTATTGGCTATACTAGAGTGAAGGCTCCAGCACAGATACCTAATTTAACATGAGGATTAACTGATATTATTGGTCTTAACTGATATTATTAGGCTGTGTGTGTATTTTTTCACTTATTTTGTATAATCGTCTTGTCAATGTCTATATTCTGTATCGATAGATGGCGTCATACGTATTGTGAATGGATAATCCATTTGGCCGAAAAATTGAAGGAAGAAAACACATAATTCGGCTTTAATATTATTTTGCCTATATTATCTTTTTTCGCATGTATCTATATATTAAGGTGACATCATTGGGCCCAACAAATGAATTGGCATTCTGCAATCATTGCTCTAATATTATGGTCAATTTGTATGAGTCGGACCCCCATTTGAGTCTGGAATGGAATGTAGGCCTATGGTATAGTAACTGCTGTCACAGCAGTAAAGTATTAAAATAAATCTTTATCAAACATTTAAAGAAACAAAAACAATCTCTTAAAAGTAAGTATTTAATATCTTAATTACCCATCAGGGAGAAATAAGTAAAACAAGACGGGCGGTAAAATTGGCGCCAATTATGCCTATTGTTATTTCAAAATGATCATATTAATCGGCCCGTTACTTTTTTGTTATATGTAAATATTTTGTTAATCAGATTTCTCATGTCAATATGAGATTTCTTATGTCCATATAAGCAAAATGCTAATTAACTTGTCCAACTTAATTAACCCCTATGGACCAATGACATTTGTTTATTTGTCAAATACCTCTCCTAACTCAGACGATTAGCATTTACAAGTTTGCCGCCTATTCGCAAGCAGGCGATCAATACAGATAAAAGGTATGCATAATATCAAAACCCATCTGGAACAAACTTTAGAAGGTAATTGTTCAGTAAATTGAGAAACGTCTTTTGCGACAGATTTTGGCATAATTATTTCAACGATTTTTAAATATATCTAATATTGCAGAAAATTAAATGACTCAATTAAACAGAAATACGTTTTACTCGTACTTTAAATTATTCACAATAATTATGAATAAATATTGCCTATCGTAACCTGCCCTTCTTCAAAAGCTACAAACGCCAAATTACTTCTGACGACGGATCATTACTTTTAACTATCATCGGTTGATTGACTTGTGTCTCTTCCAAATACTTTTTTGATTATATAAAATAACATAAATCATTAAAATATTATTATTTGTTTTAACATGAAAATGATATTAAACGGTTTTGTCAGGAAATTAAATAGAATTTAATTGAGAGAATGTGTACTATGGTTGACAAAAAAAACCATCTTTGTAGAGTACGGTCAAAAAGGTTAAACAAATTCAGACCGAAAAAAGAGGGCGATATTTAACTTTAGAACTTTATCAGAACATACTTTTAAGCTTGGTGCCTCCAGTAGGACTCAATACAACGACACACGCGCAACGTGATTCATTTTGACCAATCAGAAATGACGAATAATCCTACAACTGTCGCGCGCATTTAATGGGTTTTGATGGCTAATGTGAAATATTTAATTCAATGTTACGCCCCCAATCTTTATTTAATAAAATCATAGTCCTTACATTTTATCAAATATTTATCCTGTATCAACCATGTATTTCTCAATCATGGTTATTAAATAGATAGTTCAATAGAAAATGTACAATTGTGGTAGGGCAAATATATTTTTAAAAAGATTATTGTTGACGATATTGAAGGCGTTTTAATACATCTTCATGATCCAGCCGTCGCCTTTGCGTTACGTCTTCGTCCTTGTGTTGAAAGTAAGACTATGCGCCCTCAATAAAAGTTATGTTCTGTCAACAAGTATGGTATTATTCATCGTTTCGATTATTGGCAAACAACATCAGATATGTTGTTTGTAAACTGAATGTAAACAACTAGAATTTAGAATTATGAGCAATATTTAAGTAAAATCTATAATATGTTATTGGGTTGAATTTGTTATTTATTTTTTACTGTATAATGTATATTGTGGGTTTAGATTACTTTTAATGACAATTATCAATTTAAAAAAAAACAATATTGAGTAAAATTTAGGTAAGTCCATTTGATCACCTTTTAAGGAAATTTATCAAAGGTGGATAACTGCAAGTCCCTACACTAGATACGGTAGACCTATTTTATGTCCCCATTTTATTCATGAAGTTCATCTTTTCTGAATAAAACGATGACAATCATTGTAAATGTTATTAAATTCACTCATGTCTGTCATCGACGAATAATACATAGGCCATACTTTTTATAATATAATGGAAACTGCATATTATAGGCCTAACTAAACCATTTCTACTGTGTTTTCAGTCATATTAACATTGTGCGTATTAATAAAGATCCTTTATAGATGAATAAAACGACACCCGAGGGTAAACTGGTTAATGATAAAATCATATGTATCCGCGATATATTTGAGATATATTACTGTTATTTTTTACTGTTTTACAATTCCATCTGATTGACTGCTTCTGAAGAACAAGAAATATGCTTTTTAAATGTTACAGTCGAATACATTTTGTTTATTTTATTTTTGAAGCGAGAACATCGTATATTATTGGATACATTTCCAATCTGTTTTAAAATCTCTAAATCCAGACTTAAATCCGTACAGATAATTTGATAATATACAAGGTTATAACTGCAAATGAATAAAACCGGTTGATTTGAGTGACAGCCTTTATAATTAGACCGATTGTTAATTAACTTGATAGTATTTAAAGAAACGTTGAAAGACTTTACTGAATTTATTAACTGTATATAAAAAAAGTCAAAGAGTCGGTGAACTAGACTATAATAATTATATTTTGTTATGGTTCGTTGTTCATACGCGGCTTTGAAGTTCTGTGGCTATAATTTTTAAAATTCATCTTTGTTTTTGTTCAACTTCGCATGTCCTCCACTATTTTCAGCGTTCGATGTTCTGAAATTCCCCTTTTTAGTCGCGTGCAACGCGACTCTACAGCTCACTATGTTGGTCGGTTGGTCGTCCGGTCGGTGGTCGGTAAACACTAATTTGAGCACGCGACTGCAGCCATGTATATGGCCTTTTTTCATTACACGTTATACATCACATTTGTTAACAAAAGTAATGATATCAGACAGATTTTAAAAATAATCAAACACAGATAAATTATTATTATAATGTATTCGCATGCAACACAAACCGTTTAAAGGCAAAATTAATACGGGAAGCAAATTTTCTAAAAAAATAAAGGGGTCAGAGATAGGTTATCCCAGGCCTATACAGGGGATTGGATCACCGCACCCGCATTGTATCAGACATCTACGCACCTGTAAGGACACTCCTTCGTTCAAAAATTGTTAACGAGGCAGATTATATTTCTGTTTTCCCTTTATAAATCGCATAAATCTTATAGTTATTAGGAATAATACGTACTTTTCAATTTTCGTCTGGCTTAGATAACCCGTATACCAAGAAATGAACACAGGCCACGTATTTTGAAATATTGATAATTGAGTCCTGCCTTCTATGCATGGAGAAAAAAAAAGAATAGTGGAACGTTTAAAGATGTGTCACCCAAAAACATGAACAATAAAGATTAATTAAATTAGACTTTGAATAGGTTATTTTGTAGTTTTAATAAAGTTAATCACTTTCGTAAAAAAAAACAAAAACAAATAATGTTTTCACCTATAGGCCTAAAATAACATAACAAATGGTTAAATTCAACCAAAAATTCATTGGCTGGCAGCCAATTTGACAATTTTTTTGCTTTAAATTATAGTTTTTCATGTAAATAATTTTTTTTAGATCCAATGTTTTATTAAATTGGATAACTATTATGTGACATTAAAATGGCATATTTGAAAAAATGAGGGGAACAATACATCTTTAAATTAATATTTATTAAATTTTAAAAGAAAAACCAACCTCGTTTAGTTTGATGGTTTACAATGAGTAATTAACCCCGCCCATCCCACCCGCATTAATAATCGTACAACTTTGTTAATGTTTTAAGCATTGTTCTTATGATCAGAATTCACATACAGCTTCTGTAAAATAATATCCATATATTCTCCCTATTATTCATATATTTGTACATCTCATACAAAATGTATAGGTATACTTGATATTACACGGCACCTGTTTTGCCGATTAGCCAGGTTTCATATCTTTTCGTTTGGACTTTAATATACAGTAGTAATTTGAAAATCCAGATGTGAAAACCACGATAAAACAAAACTAAAAAACCGACAGACCGGATCAATTTGTTTTAAATATGATGTATCAATTTCGACGCGTTTTTGATATGTTCGACAATTACCCGAAACGCGGAGAATGCCTTTATAAACGCAAACGCGTCAGCATTTTTCTATAAGTTATTTGTTTTAGCACGATTCACATTAGACCTATGCATTCAGTAGAACACATAATAAAGCTCTGTACGCTATCAAACTTTGTGACAAAAAAATGTAATGTGCCCATATATGGACATGATGATGTCATATCACTACCATATTTAAACATATCACTGCCATATTTGGGCACATCACACTTTTTTTGTCAAACTAGTTTGATAGTGTAGACAGAGCTTTAGGCTGTGTAAAAAAAGTAAACCCTGCCCATTCTAAATTAAACTTTTGCTATCTGTCGGTCCACTCTTGTCTCATCATGTTAGTTAAAATGATACCATCTTGATACACGCGTTTTATTAACTTAGTGTGAAGCCTAAACCAAATAATACAGAGAAACGTTAATACACCAGCTTGTAATAGTCGACTTGTTAAGAAATGTGTTGTAAGCTTTAATATCTGACTGACACAGTTCACGTAATGATTAATGCAAAACATCCATATCAGTGATACGATGTATCCAATTTTGCGCCCTTGAGTTTGTTTTTTACTTCATCTCGGTCATCGATATCTTGTTTGTCGTCACGTTTTACTTTCACAGCAGATAAATCTCGCAGTTAATGGACAACACTAGATTTGCTTATTAGGTTTTTTTTTGGCTCAAATATTATTAACATAGTAATATCATCACGTCTTTAGCAAACGTTTATATTTACTTATAATGTCATTTTAACTCTTTTTATTTTATTTCATGATTTGATTATTCTGGTATAAATTTACTTATGATAGATTTTTGTATTTTATTTGATGCCTTAGTCAATCGATGATAATATTCGTACACCCCGTTTAAACTGTAAAAAGTTTTATTTTATTATTTTGCTTACGTAAGCGAGCGTTATATTTAAACTATTTAAACATTCTAACAAGGTATAAAATACAACTAAGAATAATCTGTAAAGCTCTGTATACACTAATCAAACTAGTTGGACAAAAAAAGTGTGATGTGGCCAAATATGGTATTGATATGCTTAAATATGGTAGCAATATGACATCATCATGTCCATATATGGGCACATCACATTTTTTGTCAAATTAGTTTGATAGTGTAGACAGAGCTTAATACTAATAATAATATTGCAATGATTACCGATATTCGAAAGCCAGTTTTATAATGAAAAACCAAAGTCGTATAGTTTTATTATAGTTATATTATATTTCTTTGTTTTGATACATGTAAATAGAAATACAATGTTTGTTTTTGACTCAGCTTTACAAAAGTGTTCAATGTATGAACAAAAAACGAAATGATAATATTTGTTATGACTTGCATCAACAAGACAACATTGATTAATCTACCGGGTGTATCTCTTATAATAGATGCCTTTCTTTTTTACCACATCGAGCCATTTAGAATCACACGATTTTCACAAAAAATCACAAAAACTGGCAGCAAAATCAAAGGTGACACTTCCAGATGTGTGCATATCGCTGTTTCTATTATTATCTCAGCTCGAGTCTAGGCTTACCAGAAATACATCCGCAATTAATCAACGTATACCTTATTGACGCGTTTTCAGTATTTTTCACTGATAATGTTTTTAGTTTATGTAATCGGGCCAAATGATAATAACAGTGCTCTATAGTCTATTCTCTGTAGTATCTATGTGTTGGGAATAATATGCAAATTCCATGATACAGCATCACATCTGAAACACATGTGACGCCAGTATCATGCCCTACCCTTAACCTCTTTTTGCCGATTTGTCCAGTATCAGGCAAATTCTAGCATCTCATATCTACACTTTTTTTTTTTTTTTTTTTTTTTAAACAATATTTAATGAGGGTGATCCATCCAGCTATTGCTGATCATTAGGGACCCTCAGAGGTTCACAAGACAAACATATACACAAGATGCTGCTGTCGCTCTACATAAACAAAGTCTTATTACAAGTCTTTGGGAGTCGAGTAATTTGGTCCTTAGAAAAAATCCTGACATGTGACGGGACTTGAACCCAGGACCCTTAGAGTGGTAGCCAAGCATCACAACTCCACTCCACTTTTCTAGAACACATTATCTATCCGTTCCATTCTCCTTATAGTTTTTACCAAACTTAAGTAAAATTGGTTCAACTGGACCGTTTACTGTATAGTTTTGAAAAAAAGTAATAAAATACGAATATTATGCTATTATTTATTGATATTTATTTTAGGCATACATGAAAGCAAAACGAAGTTTATTTATATAGCAATAATTCATTATGAAATATCAAATTGTTCCCCAAAAATATTAAAAACGAAGATTAATAAAATCATATTTTGAATATGCCATGTTGCAGTTTTAATAGCGTTATTCACATCCATATAAAAAATGTCACTTATACAAGACAAAATAAACGGTTGAATTTATCCAAAACCCCATTGTCTGACACACAATTTTTGACTTAGATTACAGTTTTTAAGATAAAATAATATTGTTTTGATCCAATTTTGTTTTTGGTCAAAGTGAATATAACTATACATTAAAATGGCATATTTAACAATACATACAATATTTGTAAAATTTAGTTTTTTTCAGGAGGACTTTTTAATCTGTTTCCTCAAAAATAAATTATTGTATGAATTGAATTTAATTTTCGTCAGTTACAACTCTCATTGTTTCTTCAGATTGAAGATTGAGATTGTAATACATCATTTATTCAAATAAGATTGAGATTAGACATCTTCTCCGGAGAACCAACTTTTAATCACATTTTATTAAAAAGATTATATGCTTAGACAGAATTAAATCAATGATAACAAGATACCAACTTGATGGTGCAAAGAGATTTCTACAAGAAAACAAGAAAATGTAACTTTTAATGTTGTATATATAATATTATTCCAAGTTGCAATAATTAATTTTATTGAAATACAGTTCAGTACAAAAGGGTATAAAAACATCAGGCTAATAAATATGTATCATAAAGCATTTTGAGTAGAATTTGAATAAAGTGGAAGACTTAGATATTTATACAATTTGATACACAGATTAAGTAATGCATGATTTTATTCATTGATTATGAAATATCGATGGAACTGTACACGCATACTAAAGTCCAACAATATCACCCTCTCCAAATACACTTCTTAGATATCCTAGTTAGAGACCGACATTACCGAAGTGTTTTATAATTTCTGATTACAAACAAATGATAATAATTGTGGAAAACCTGAGATTTTTTAAAATTTGTTTTCTTAAAGTAGTGATAATTTTTGTAGTTTTAATAATGATAATTAGGCCTATATCATTGATACACCAATTCTTTACTGGTACTTTTTAATCTTTTTTCCATGACTTTTATTAAAATGTTATACCATTTTTAACGCATTGATTGTGAATCTTGTTCTTTTTCTTGTAAGCCTAATATTTAAATTAATTTTAACAAAATAAATGAGCCAAAAAAAGTATGATGCATGGTTATTGTTGCTTTTTTTGTATCAAGTTCGGTTTCTTAAAATCAGGCCAGAAATATAAAAGTAAATTTTAATTGCTTGGATTTTGTGTGGGTAGACTTAATCAAGATTATAGACAATACGAAGCAAGAGGCTTAAGTATAATTGATAACATTTGTGTTCTCGTTAATAAATCTAGAACATTACGATAGTCTTCTGAAAAACTGCTCATTTGAATAAACTGATGATTTCAGGGAATAGACTAACATGTTATGTTGATAGAAATATATAATATGGAAAGAAAAGATATTAAAATTACACTAAAACAAGTTATTCAATATTTCTTGGTTTCTTAAAATTTAAATCATGATATCATCAAAGTACCTGATCTACATTTTTAATTCACTTTGTTAAACCAGTCATTTTTTTTTCATTACCGCATTTTTATCGTTAAAATAATTTAAAGAGGACTAAAAAATGTGATTATGGAAATCATCTTATAAATGAAAATGTTCATCTTATTATTTATAGATTATACATTCTGTATATTATTTTTAAAGATAAAATATACGGTTATGGTTTACAAAAAAATAACAACATTAAGAAATGTTTTTGTATTAAATTAACATTATTGAAAATATTCATATTGCATAAAGAATACTAATGAAATAAAATTGTACAATACTTTTCAATACAAATGTTTATGTCAGTTATGCCTACTAACATTAGACAGTTGTTCTGATAAACAGCAACCCCGCCACGAAGGGGCCACACGAGAACATGGCAAAATACTGTATTCTTGAACACCGCACCACAGTTTTCATAGGATGACAATAACTTGGTGATTTTCTTGTCATCAATGACAATGAATCTGCAGCAATAGAAACTTCCATTTTTTCTTTATTCAATGTTTGTTCCTTCAAAGGTGAGTTAATCGTGATCCTGAGGTCATAGTTGAATGTGAAGAAATATGAGAATTAAATCTATCAAAAGTTGGGCCTATTGTCGGTAAAACACCTGTACCTCCCCTTCCGCATGTGGTAGGTACGCTGTTACTATTGCCGTGAAATGTCCGTTCCATGCCTCCGATTGGGCTGAACATAAGCGAGTTTGCTGCTATAAGGCTAGATCTCTCTGACTGCCTAGCAAGTACCGAATCGGATACTTTCATTCCACGTTCGGCTCGCTCACTTTCTTTCATGTCACGTTTGTATTTCATCCTTCGATTTTGAAACCAAATTTTTATTTGTCTCTCAGTTAGATTTAATGCATTTGCCATTTCAATCCGTCTGGGTCGACATAAATAGCGGTTAAAGTGGAATTCTTTTTCTAACTCTACTAGTTGAGCACTTGTAAATGCTGTTCTATTTCGTTTTGATGTCCCTGTAACATCGACGGTTTTCTTTGTTGGTGGTTTTTCATAACCTGTATTTAAAAAAAAGAAGAAAACAGTCAAAACAAACTACACAAGATTTTTATTTTTTTAAATTGACCCATGGGGTTTAGTAAAATATTGGTATTGAAAACTTCCGTAAACATGAAAAACATCTTAAACAAAATCAACAAAATCTTATGATTATGGATTACTGTAGTGGTATGACGTCACGTATACGTCATAGGACTAAATTAAAAGCGATATACACAAACATGTGGTAATTTGGAAATGAAATGTTTACGTAAACAAAACTGAAAAACTCATAAACATTGCATGGTTGTAATTACAAAATTTGTATTTAAAAAAATGTAGATTCTAGTTCCCAATGTGTTATGTCAATAATAATTCTTCCAATGGTTCACAATTTTCTAAAATCACCATAATAAAATATAAAAAATAAACAGAGTGAAGAAAAAGTGAAGACACTGTCAGTCCAATTGTTACCGTAGCCTAGCAAATAGTTTAAAAAAGGTTTTAGGTTCATATTTAGAGGTTCCTTCACATTATCTGGAGCAATATCTTCGACTTAACATTGACATTCAAATCTCAAATGAGTCTCTTTCAATCAGAAAGGAAACGAATGTCTCGATTGATTTCAGGAATTTAAAAATGCTCTCCTGGACCGAATTGTCGTCTTATTTTCGAATTGTTCTTTGTGGACATGGAAGAAATCTTTTCGATTGTTATCAATTTACACACACTGCAATGAGATCAATGCCAATATGGCCGTAAGCCTAACGATTATCCCAATCCAAAAGATACTTATCCCCGGTGTACGAACGTAAAGCGGTAACTTTTGGAAAAATGTTAGGCCTATTTTTACTCACTGGAACTGTAAACAACTATATGTAAACATGGAACAGGACTAAAAATCTCTAAATATTTCCTCGCAAAATGGAAGTATATTTATTATTCCTTTTAAATCAGGAAAGGGTTTAGTAATTTCAGCATTTGAATTTGAAGATCATATATTCTAATATCATGTTCATAACAATCTTTAAGAAATAAAAGTGGGAAGACACAGAAGATAAAGAATTAAAAACATTACATTCAAAATTTATTTTTTAAGAAGGAATTCATGTTTTAAGAAAATTAAATCACATTGGTCACTTAGTAGAGAAAATTTAAAAAGTAGTCCTCTATACACTTTTTTGTAATCTTTTGTTTGAATTTGGTTATCCTTCTATAGCTATTATAGAGGAAAAACTGTTTATACTCAGATCTGTGTTGAAAATACGCGTCAAAATATCGGTACTCTGTAACATAATGACGTCATATAGAATCTGGGAAGAAAAACAGTGTTCGTGACCGAAGTATTATGAAGTCGGAAGTCGGTGATGACACCAAACGATTCGTTACTTAATGAATCGCTTTGTGTTTTCATGGCTACATCACTACGTGACAATGTCATATACTTTTGACCTACTGACTAGGGCGGATGTCACTTAAAAAAACAATGCGGGAATATCAAACGAGGAAAAACTTTAAACTTTTAGATCAGTCAAGCAACAATATCAAAACATGTACAATATCCTATAGAAAATATAAAAGATGAGTAAGAAAAATAAAGTTTGAAACGGTACCTTGATTATAACGGATTTCTATTTTTTAAAAGCTACTTTTGATTAGAAACATCTATACAGCAATTTGGATAAGAAACTGACACGCTAAAGACCACTTTCTCCTATACGGGCCACAGTTGTGAATATAATAATACATTGCCGATTGTAGGCCTAAAACTATTGACAATATCATCTATGATATAGCATTGATCAGGTAGGCCAATTTCTTCAATATTAATAATGTTTTCTTTAACTTATAATTACCGTAATAAACTCAACCATAACAATTGGTATGTTACGGCTTACTTTTAAACAATTTTTGTTTGCTATAAACTTAACTTTTAGGCCTAATGGGCATTTCATAATTGACTTTACTATCATTTATT
The DNA here is from genome assembly GCF_963402885.1 of Antedon bifida. NCBI lineage: Eukaryota > Metazoa > Echinodermata > Crinoidea > Comatulida > Antedonidae > Antedon > Antedon bifida. Next base: position 7,576,087 of record NC_136226.1, on the reverse strand, counting down.
GTTTAAAAAAGTTTCAGTATTTTGTTTGAATCTGCTTATAAATGAACGCCAATTATTATTTAACTTGTTCAAAATGTCTATGCATCGATTTAAGTTATTGGATACACGCGACCTTAATGAATCTGCATTACACAGTAGCTTAATTCTCGGTTTATTTCTCAATAATGTTTAAAGAGAGTAAAGTGAGTTTATTTCATCAGTTTATTGTTTATCACCTTGTAAAGTGTTCTTTAATAACTCGGTTATGACAACATCATTTTAATGGCTTCAGCATGTGAATTCTTTGACGCGTGTCGGTGAGATGAGGATAGTAATTACAAACATCAACATCAATAAAAAACATTTTGATGATCTTAAAAGCGATTTTAATATTTGAAATTCGTATCACAGAAAGCTGTAAACAAAAGATTTACGACAAGATAATGCCCACGTCGTAAGGGTCACGGATTTTATCTTCATGGCATGTGTTTCAACAAAAAGGGAAAACAAATAAAATAGGAAAACAAATATAAAAGTATCAACAATGTAATGAAAGTATAACATTTGACAAGAAAAAGGTTTACTTTGATTATGTTTATTGATTAATAATACGCCCTAAAATAGCAATATTATATTTTGTTTTGTATTATAATTCAGTAGGCCTATTTTTCAGAAATATCAATAAATCGACATTATTGAAACTATACAGGGAAACTGATGTAGTACCATAAAATGATGAGTTTTTCCGTAACGATTATTAAGATAGTTATAAAAAAAATGCATTTGAAATTCCTCCCGGTATAGCTAAGCCAAGAGCCGGTTTGCTTAGAATCATGAATTATACCAACTTATAATAGATTGAACCAAATAATATTAATAACACCTGAACTGTTTCAACAGCATATTATCATGTCAGAAAAAAAGATAACGTTTATCTATCTAGATCATCAAGTTATCAGTCTACCTCATTTCTGGCATAACAATTCAAACATTTTCATGTCAAAACCGCACCTTTAATTAACATTCGGATTGGTTGAATATTATTGCATTGCATGGTATAGGCCTATTCTATTCTGAGCATGTATGGAAACATATCCCGTACTGGAAAGCTGATAAATACAACCCATCAAATTGTCTGAAATTTGAGCTTTACTGAAGGATGTCCATTTGTTCAAAAAGTCTTTCTAATGAATGTAGGTTAATTAATCGCCTAGCGCCAGTATTTTGCTGGTTGTTTATGAAAACAAATTATACCAATACCTCAGTTAGACCTCTGTTGACGTCCAATACTATACTATACCTAAAATAAAATTACGAATTATTTGTCAATGTTGGCGTACCATAGTACTGTAGGGCCAATTTTAATGTCTGTGTTGATATTTAGTTTACCAAATTGTTTGTATCCTAGTTCCTGCAATCTGGTGTAGTATTATAGTAGGAAATTACAGTGGAAATGGTATTGTGTTAAAACAATAGTTACGGTAATAATAAGCAATATAGGCCCCTAATAGGAATAATAGTAATATTCAAAATTAGTTTAAAAAGAAAAGAATTATTTTGAATAGAGAAAAATATTAGAATTAATAACATGCCATATTTTATTGATATATTATTACATTACTCTGTATATATAGCGTTATTTTTCACAATGAACACTGTATTCCCATCCAACGTTTAAACTTTCACAGCGCCAATTAATTTGTTTACAACTGAATTTACTCGTAAATTGAACAACCTTTTGTTCATGTCGTTGAGATGATCGCCAATATAGTAAATAGTTATAGAGCTAGGATTAAAACTTGTGGAGCACTGATGGAAACGCAGCGGGTAGAGATGAATTTTGTCCCGGAACATTTCCATGGCCTTAGCTTTCAACGTGATCTTCGCTTGCCTAAAGCATTCATAAAAAGGTTCTATGCAATAACATAATCACCTAAATGGAAATCATTCCCATGCTGTTAAACGTTACATTTTGAGTACCGTGCTTATAAAATGTGGTGTTTAACTGCACATCAGACTTTATACTAGGCCTATATTTATAGAGACTGACAAAAAGCACACTCTTTTTTATGCCAGTGCGCCTATAATTACATTTAGGGTAGGCTTATATACGATATATCTTGGGTCAAGTTTATGAGCTAATCTGGCTCATCCAAGGCTGCTACCTGGCTTTAGGCCTAATACCATGCTTCGTTGATAAGATGCGATCAAGGTGTGTTGAAACAGTAATTTTAAAAGTCTATCAACGTGCTTAAGCCACATAAAATCTATCGAATTGAAACTGTCTAAAAATGTTTCATAACAAAGTCACTCCAATAAAACAATGATATTTTTATCGCTATGGAGACCTAGTATATATGGGATATTTGCAATGACATAATATATATCGAAGTGTGTTAGTAAATGATTATTATCATGTTTTCATTTAAATAATAACAAATAAATGTTTTTTGAACTTTGAAAATAAAGTTGTAAATAAAGTATATTATCAGCAGTAAGTGGTTAGAAACTACTCAATCAAATTATTTCTGAATGGATCTACTACCTATAGCAACAACTCACTCATTAAGTCAACTCATTAGGGCACATATTTAGGGTGTAGGCCTAGGCCAATATAGTTACACAAACATTGTAGATGTATTGGTATACAATATATACATGCTTTGAATACTATATTTATAGTATAGGTTTTCTATAGATTTACAGTTTAACGTAAGTACGTATACAAGCTACATGCATACAATAAAATCAAAACTGCATCTGAGTAAACTAAAAGTTAGAGAACCAGAGGAATACATTATTTCTAAGAGACAATAGACGTAACAACATTAACAAACTGTTCTTGAGGATTTCTTATGGTAAATAATATTAAACATTTTGTTTTATTTGTATGCCATAAATATACACGATTTTGTTGTAGAAGAACTGTCTTGAGCTGAAGAAGTTATTTATTTTAACCGCATTTTACAAATGGTTGACGCATTGTGCCTAAAGGTACGTCCGATGAGTAGCCTACTCTAATAGTACTACTGTACTACTAGACCCTGATTTAACTGTAGGTAAACACGACAGCAAACATTATTTAAAGATAGGCTACAGTGCAAAACCGTTGTGCCTTATTAAGGCAATTGTTTATCAAGATTATATTATTCTAAGTACAATTATAAATGAGTACGTATACTAATTTAGAATAGTTATTAAAATTAACCTATCATTTAGTAAAAAAACCAATAAAATATTTCTTAATTAGTGCGTCTCAATTTGAAAAAAAAAGTTTCTGGTGTGAGACAATCTTGTACTTGTATATAATCATAACTGACGCTATATCTTATATATATCATCGTCGTACTAATTGCCATACAAACTGATATTAAAAGGCAAACCGCGTACTGGCAGGTCCTTTCATCGCGTCGAAAGTTTTACCTACAAGGTATGTTAAATATTTCTCCACTGAAGAAAACACTGAATACAAAACTTATAGTTGCTAAGTATATACTTACCAAGGGGTTCGGGTTCTGTCGGTTTTTGTTTTGAATTTTGGCGGGATTCTACCATCCATGGATAAATAGTTTTTGGCAAGATTGATAAGTTTTTAGATGTCAAAGCCTGGTCGCTTCCACATGTCGTTGGAGTCGGATGCTGCGATTCTTGGCCATTAAAGGCGGAGGCGCCAACCGGTGAGTCGTCTGCTTGCACGTTTTGATAACTGTTTGCGTTGAGTTGATCATAATAAAATTGCGAATTACTAAACCCAAAACCACCGTTACTGTAGTATTCACTGTAAATCTGCGAACTGTCAAAAATACCTCTTTGCATCGTCATTTCTCGATAAAATTTATTTCCATCTGACAAATCTTGGGCATCCCTCGTTCATGTAGTTAGGAATCATAACACCACGTGACCAATATGTAGACCAATTAGATGTGCGTATAGTAAATCTCTGTATTTGTCGAAATCGGCTATACACATCAACACCGTACATATTAGGCTATTGGTAATTAATTTTCAAAAATTGTCAATTAAACGAATTATTGTAATGTATAAGGACGTGTTAAATAGCCGTATACATAGCCGAATCAAACGAAACCGAAAAGTTTGTTTATGAACATTTTCTTTTGTCCAGATCTTTCAATAGCAAACAAATTTTCAACGAATTGTCAATCTCTCTATTTTGCACGAAAGTCAAGAGACCATTTTATGTGCATCTAAAATCTAACTTTTCATATTATAATTGTATTTAGCTACCATTATAAACCTTGTGATTTGGAAAAACACAATGTAGCTTATATATTGCAGAATATAAACAAAAACGAGATAAAACACTCTTATGACATTATTTTACAAACAAGTCCATTCTTAATTTTGGGGTAGATAATTGAGGCAATTAAGATGGCAGGGCCAATTGAAATCAATATAAATATTTATTGAATATTTAGATTCAATGAAAACAGAAAAGTAATGAATAAAAGATATATATCTATAATTTATTATCGACAGATTGATTACTAGCCAGATAGATAAGTATTATGAACTAAAGAATAGTATTTGTTTTTTAAAATTCTTGTTAGTTATCTTTTAGACAAGCTTGAATTATACGGTATTATAATATTCATGTACTGTAAACTACAGTTTGGTTGTAACCGAAGTATCATTTTAAAAGATCTACAATGTTGTTTTAATGTCGTGTCCCTTCAAAGTTCTTACTATTTTATATCCGTAGTGCTTTATTTATGTCTTGTATTTTTTAAATATAAAATAATTTTTTTTATATACACGAGAGAAACAATAGATAGGTCAACATTATTAAAGGAAACTTTCTAAAAACGTAAGACGCCGATCGACAACAACTGTTTGGTTACAATACTCCCAACAGGCTAGACTATGTGATAAGACAAAATCAGGAGTTAGTTATGCCTTATAGAGACGAACCTCGGGCAAATTCTCACGGTACCAGTCGTCGCCTGTCAGAAAAAGCATGGCTAACAAACCTCTGCATATTCTCTACTCGCTCATCAGAAAAGACAATTATGAGTGTTTACTTTCTTGCTGCAGATTGGTATCCATGTTTATTTAGGTTGTAGGTAACAATAAGTCGCAACCTAGGCCTACATAAACATATTGTTTATAGATAAGATGGTACTTCAGAGCCACTTCGCTGTGATACGGTGCCAGATTTGGTCCAAAACATATTCCATATTGCACACGACTTTTAGCTAATGTATACATCAGTTGTAAAATCTTCGTTAGATAAGTGAGATCTGTCCTTAAAAAACATTAAAGATGTATTGTCCCCCTAAAAAAATAATTTTTACATTTTTGTTTGTTAAATATTCCATTTTAATATTACATAATAGTGATTCACTTTGACCAAAAACTTTTTCCCCTAAAAAATGTAATTTAAAGCAAAATTTACCTAAATTGTCTGGAAGACCATGGTTTTTGGTTGAAATTAACCATTTCTTTTGTCTTTTTATAAGTGAAATATTTATTTTTGATGATTTTTTTTTCTACAGAAGTGAATAACTTTATTAAAACTGTGAAATTGCCTATTCAAAATCTGATTTTATTAATCTTTATTTGTCATGTTTTTTAGGGGACAATACATCTTTAACATGTCTGTATTCGTATTTAAGGTAGTAAAAATAATAATTTGAGTTAACATTTTCAAATAAAACAGCTTTATGTTTAAAAAAATAATAATTAAATTTGATACCAATACTACTTGTTTCAATTTTGCTTTTTAAAGTATTTATCGTAAACTGAAAAATTTACCTAGTCAAATGCTCTAGGCCTAAATCAATGAATACAAAATAAAGGCGCTACTTACTCTATCTCAAAATACAGCAAGTGAAACTCCTGTAATTTATATATTGGTATAAAGACAATAAGCACTGTTATAATCCTCAATCCAAAGTAAATGGCTACTGAATGATTATCTGATTTTTTATTTATATGAGTACTCACTTTCAATCTGTTTAGACAGTACGACGGTCAAGCCAAGTTCATTCTTGCTTAAATCATGACTGACCACAATGTGATTTGCGTAATTGGCATTTTTTTTATTTGAAAAAGAATGTGCTTTGAATGCAAAAGTAAAGTTAAGTAAATTTGGTAAATTAGATTCATTTTATCTCGCAACATTATCATTTTTGTTAATTAGACGTATTCTCATAGCTGGTCAATTCGACTGAAATATATTCCTAGTGTAATCATTCTTAGAATAAACATTCATGGAATAATCATTCGCAATTTTATTATTATTCATAATTTCTTTATTTTCTTGAAAGACATATGAAATATACATACATTACAAGGTACGATACTTATACTGAACAGATATTACCAGTATCATGGCGCATTGTAGAAAATTGGTAAATTCACTTCTAGACTCAAAGAAAATATAAAGTTTCTGATCAGTGTAATTTTTGTAGGCCTACAACTCTTTCTAGTGCAGACAATTTTTCATTTAATTTCATTTAGGCCTATTCGTCTAAAATCAAGGACAGTACAAAGGTACAACAATAAAATAAACGGGTATCGCAAATAACAGAGAAACATGAGACGGAGAAAACCAAAAGTGAACTAAATCACTGTCATACATAAATTACATTAAAACATTAATAATACACCTTTTTTAAAAGTCTAATAATAAATAAGGCAGGGAAAAACTTAGAGGAACCAAAATAACATATGTTCAAGAAGCCTAAAGTATTACTAAGGGGAATTTACATAATGCTATGCATACATGGTTGTCCATCCTATAGAAGTTAAGCAATATGTTAAACCTTTCGATAAAAACAAAAGTTATAGTACATCAGAGAAAGACAATCGTCAATATCTCTTGTTAGTTTTTACAGATTTGTTTTTGTTTTGTAAATCAGCACTATTTCCGTAGTTCTGATAAGAAATATCCATATGCACTTTTGCTTTATGGAAGATAAAGTGACTTTGAATTGTTTTTAATGGTCCGATAAATTACCTTATTAAGGATCATTACCTCTAAAAGGATTATATAACAATAAGTAACCACATCGTAAAACCTATTTACAATTACTTAACACAGTTTTAATACATATTACCAAACCACATTTATTATTAGGCATGTACATTGGTTTTGTAAATAGTATTTTTTATCTTGTAAGCCTAGTTTTTCTTCTTTTAGTATTAAAAAAAGTTTTTAGGAGAACAAATCGGACGTGATAAATCGGCAATAGAACGAGCTAAAGTGTCACCATCAAATTAAACGATTAATGGGTATTAATGAACGTGTCTACGATAATCGTATTCGTTATCGAGTTTTGATTCACCGACAGTTTTTGTAGAACTTGATGTTTAAACTTGCAATAAATATGTATAGAACACGGATATGATCGGCCTGGTTTGAGCTGAAATAAACGACGCATCATCAATTTGTCGTTACAGTGTGATATGCTAGTTCATACGACGTGGTGATCAACACGACGCGAGACTCACACCAGGTAAATTTATTCAAAGACAAAGGTTTTAATACCCTGTCGGTGGGATTTCGACAACGGCGGTTCTTTTGTTAATCGGGATATGTCATTTTTTTCTCGCCTCAATAGTAATTTTTCATCAACGATAACACATAAAAGTTTAGGTTATTTTAAAGAAATGTTTACTAATTTTATCGGTCGGTTTTTGTAAGCAAAAAACAAACCCATAATGCTGGTATATTTTTTAATGGGAAATAATGTTACAATATTTTAAGTCAAACTTCAAATTATATATTGTTAATATTGTACTACATTATATCTAGCAAAATCTAGGGAAGAATGAAATTACACTCTTTCCTGGCAAAACTAAGAACCTTGTATGAATATGTTAAGTTTAAAATACTTTTTTAGGCCATATACATATTTGTTCGATACATTTTTCCGTATCCTTTCGATTTCAACACAGACCTATTTTATAGGGACTTCTTCCTTATCACCTTTCGTAAACTTGGCATTTTAGTGACAATTGTACAAAATCAGGCAAAGAGTGATCGGTCTATTATAAAACGATACACCGTTTCATAATAACCCTATCTACTAATGTGACCTGTTTTTAGTAAGCCTATTTTTTACCGGTAAGGTAAATCGTTATTATGAATATAATTGTTTAGTTCCTGATATGTTCTGTTTTATTTTAGGTAATCTTAATAGTTTCAATAACATAATTTATATTTTATTTGATAAATAGGCCTCAAAACATTATTATTTTTGTCACTTTCCAATGAAATAAAAACTATTAAATTGAACATTGAGTGCAATTTTATTTTATTTTTGAGAATATCACTTCACAGCCATGATGGGTCAAAGAAACCGGTAAAAATGGCTGCCTGGAGACAAACAACTACTAGTACTAATTGACCACGGAACTAGTCCCGTCTCGTAGGCTTTTCGTCACATTTTCAGCTATACAGATTAGCCTTTGTAGCGTGTATACGTAATCAGGTACATAATGATAATAAGCAATCTATCGATAAACATTACATCCTCGATCCTCCTATCGATTTTCGGAATCGTTTTATTGTTTGTTTCCAATGGATACACAGCGGATTTTATTTTGTCAATCAATCAATTAATGTAAACAATATGCCTTAAACTAATGAGAAATAAGTTTTACATTTTTGTTAATCAAAGATCTATCTGTACTTCGCTAGACTTCAGAAGACTCCCTTGTATGAACGACCACAGAAGGAAGAATTAAGTTAAATCAGTTATTAGCAATTATTGTATCTGTATTGTTCCAAACTGTGATAGATGTACTTAATCTAATTTCATATACAGTTTTAAAATACCTATATTTTGATGATTTTTTACTATACGGCGAAGAAGTATATATTTTATTGTTTTTCTGCTGTTTGTTCTTGTTTAACGGAGTCACAATACACTTAAATTTTTGTATACACCTGGACCTATTTCTAAAGGTGTTTTCGATGGATTTATCGAGTACTTGGCGTGGTACGGACACCATGTGGTAACGGTTGAGCCTGGGCCTGTAACGGCCACAACCTTTCAAATCTCACCAGTTACCTGGGGCTTAAGTGGATTAGGATTGACGCAGCAAATGAATGGCATGATTAATGAACAAGCAGAGTATATGACCTTTAGACCAACTTAACTACATGTATAACTCTATGAATTTTATATTTTGTAAATATTAAGGTCAATGAAACGACTTGGAGCTATGATTTTGTCTCTAGCCTGTTCGCAATTGAATTTGAGATAACTCTCATCTGGATTTTGCTTTCGGTCTGGGGGTCTTGTGGTATAGTCTGGCCTCGTTTATCAACTAAAACAATACGATTTTATCAATAATAAGATTACGTATTAAATATGTTATTGTCGTCATTTTGTGTTGTTTTCTTTTTCTTTACGAGACAATATTTTGTTGTACAGTATTTTTAATAGTTTTTTTTAGCCTTGTATATTTTCTTTATTGTCGTAAGCAATATCTTCATCTAATTCTTAATTTGAAATACCTAAACTAAATTGCAATAACTAAATTGAATTGATCTTAGTTACATAATCCTGAAAATACACATGTTAAATAGTATTTTCTATCTATTTAATTTTCATGAGTGTTATAATAATTTATCTCAGAAGACGGTTGTAGCAATAACCACCGAAACTTCGAGACATTCTCAACGTTATTTTATTTCCTTTTAAAAAAATCAAATGTTTGTTTGTCATGCTACCCCTTAAACCATTAATATTATTTAACGATAACTTATTCACCAAAGAATAAATTAAATTGAAACGATTACTGTATTCACAAGTGTTTCTATACCCCACTAAAGAGAGGGCGCTCTTTATTGTTTACAGTTGAGAAAAAAAGTTTATTTCCTGAAGAGGGCGGCAAACTAATATGTTTGATGTGTATCGTGTATGTCTATTACTGTTGTACAGATGCATGTTATAAAGGGGAGGTTAGATCAAGCCTAAGATCAATTTTAGATAACTTTTCTGTTTAATATTTCGATCGATATGCATTTTCTAGCCTACATTTCAGAGGTAAATTAGTCGGTCCACCTCTTGTTATTAGTATAATTACCGTATTAATTCGAATATTCGCCTCCTCTCGAATAAACGCTCCACCACCGCCTCCCCATAGAACATCATCGCGAATAAATGCCCCGGGCGTTTATTTTATTTCCTCGAATAAACGTCCTGCCACATACATATACACAATATTGTATTACAACACATTTCTACTTCTTGATATTAAATGAATTCTAGGCACTTAATGCAAAACGTTATAGATAAATCCATCTAAATGTTAATCATTTGTATTCGTTGCAAAATGTTATTTTACACGCTGTCTTCATACAATAGTACACGTACGCCTCTGATAATTTTAACCAATGCCCGCCCTCTATTGTATGATAGAATGGTATCAAAGAAAAACACAAGTTAAAATTATTAACCAAACCATATCAAAACTTGATTAATAATCGAAATATACTTCTTCAATTGGTAGACATTTCGATGGGATGATTTGACCTTATAGAAATTGTTTAAAAATATGATTGATCACAATGTTCATTTACCATTGGCTAAATACGGATCAACTATAATGATGATTTGGAACAATATCTGTTTGCTCATATTATTTCAGTTAATGTATCGCCTTTCTAAATGCAGGCATACATACAATATTACTAAACAATCATCTTTATACGATTTCCTATTTCATATTACCGTGTAATTTATCATCATAATATTATACAGATAAAATAACAAAAAATGGCTGACAGCATTTAGTAACAACAATTGTGGTTATTGTGTTTTTTACATCATTAAGATGAAATGAAATGAAGTGAAATATAAAGAAAGTGATAATTGTTATTATTATTTCGTTTAGTTCCTAATTCGTGTAAGACGATCATGATGCTCATTTTTAATAACTTCATTGTATTAATGGAAAAATAATAAAATGAAATTATATGTGGAACTCGTTACAAGCGATTTATTCAAGCCTATTTCATAGTGCAATATAAAGCGATCTAATTACCTAAATTCTACTAAACTTTATTAATGACATCAATGAAACCAGTTACTAATTTAGTATTTACAAAGCAATTCTAAAGAAATGTTGATAACAATACAGTAATACTCTTAATTAGATAGCAATGAGCTTAATACTCTGAGATAGTTTATTGTTATGATAAGTACATGGTTTTCAATAACAATCAGTTTTAGTATAGCCAATTTGTAAATTTATGTTTTTAATTTGGAGGATGAAGTTCTGATATTTCGTTCAACTTTGTATAGCACGAATTTTATTCTATTCTGTGGTTGTTTTACATGTATTTGTGATCGAGAATGGTTAAATTGGATATAGCATTAATGAAATTAATTATTTTTCAATTTACCGATGTAACCTGTAGAGATATCGACTATTTTTTCCTATAATTTAAATGTTTATATTATTATAATATGATCGGGAGCCCGGCTTTATAGGTTAATCTAGCTTCTGTTATTCAAGCCTATACGTTCCCTATTTAAAATATTGTAGTAACTGACCGTAAAACATTATGCATACATCCTCTTTAATATTTCTTACACTTTTGTTCAAGCTATGTAATATTTAGTAAACTCAATGAATTCTTCATCTAAAATATTGGTACAATTCTAAAATATTAATTTAATAAAATGTGAAAAATGGATGATAGGAGTCATAGTGATGAGAATAAATGATGAGAATGTTGATAATAAATGATAAGAATGTTTATGATCATAAATGATGAGAATGTTGATAATAATAAATGATGAGAATGTTAATGATATTAAATGATGAGAATGTTGATGATATTAAATGATGAGAATGTTGATAATAATAAATTATGTGAATGTTGATGATAATAAATGATGAGAATTTTTATGATAATAAATGATGAGAATGTTCATGATGATAAATGATGAGAATGTTCATGACGATAAATGATGGGAGTGTTGATGATTATAAATGATGAGATTGTTGATGATTATAAATGATGATAATGTTAATGATAATAAATGATGAGAATGTTGATGATAATAAATGATGAGAATGTTGATGATCATAAATAATGAGATTGTTCATGATCATAAATGATGAGAATGTTGATGATGATAAATAGTGGTAACATCCTTGTTGCTTGTGTTTGCAAACATATGCTTCATAACTCCAAAATGTATTGTAGATGGAGAGGCATTCTATATACTTAAGTTTAGTTTTATGGTTTATAAGTTTATTAATATGGATGATATTTCCGAAATAAAATGAAATTGAATTGAATTGAATTGAAATGACAGAATGTTGCTGATGATAAATGATGAGAATGTTGATGATCATAAATTATGAGAATGTTGATGATCATAAACGATGAGAATGTTGATGATCATAAATGATGAGAATGTTGATGATCATAAATGATGAGAATGTTGATGATAATACATGATGAGAATGTTGATGTTCATTAACGATGAGAACGTTGATGATCATAAATGATGAGAATGTTGATGATGATTAATGATGAGAATGTTCATGATGATAAATGATGAGAATGTTGCTGATGATAAATGATGAGAATGTTGCTGATGATAAATGATGAGAATGTTGATGGTAATATATGATGAGAACGTTGATGATAATAAACGATGAGAACGTTGATAATAATAAACGATGAGAACGTTGATGATCATTAACGATGAGAACGTTCATGATCATAAATGATGAGAATGTTCATGATCATAAATGATGAGAATGTTCATGATCATAAATGATGAGAATGTTCATGATCATAAATGATGAGAATGTTCATAATCATAAATGATGAGAATGTCCATGATCATAAATGATGAGAATGTTCATGATCATAAATGATGAGAATGTTCATGATCATAAATTATGAGAATGTTCATGATCATAAATTATGAGAATGTTCATGATCATAAATGATGAGAAAGTATGTGATAGTTATGGTGGTCATTGTAATTTATTTTTACTGTAAGTTTTGACAATGCTAAAGAAAAAGTAAATAACTTATTCTTTTTCACGTTCAATTGAGTCTTAGAAAATACTCTTCATCTATTTCTTTGATAGAAAAAATCCGTAAATGATAAAGACCTAGTAAGCCTATACAAGTGTCCATACAATATGCCGTATTCATAAAATACCAATATACTCACTTGCGTTGAACGATCGTATTTTCGTAACTACTTTAATTAGTAATATTATAAATGTATAAACAAACGTCATTAATAAAAATTCCATCACTCCATCGGCACTTAATATTGTAACTGATGGGTGAAATAAGTACGAATACAATTATCTGGACATTAATGAAGTAATTAATACCACTTTTTCCAATACGAATGAAAACTGTAATTATTGCAATCTTCACATCAGAATGCCCTTTCTCCGCTTAATACTTGGTAGGCTTCATTTAGCAAACAAAAGCATCGCTACTTATATAAGTTTCATTCCGTTAATAGTACTTTCCGGGGTACAATTGAAGTCCACATACACTTAATCGGTTCCTTAATCGTCACTTTTAATATTAAAGATTGGTATAATTTTTTTTATAATCGAGTAGTTTTACAATTTATATACATGTCAGAGTGTCATTGAAAGACGATTATTAGAAAATGAAAGATTGGAAATATCTTATCTTTATATTTCAGGTATTTCAAATTGTGTTGGTATCCTTTCGTTATTGTGTGGCCTTAAAATACGATAGTATTCATTTTGAATAAAGAAAGTTCACCTTTTTTCATTTCTTTTAACTCTCAGTATAAAGTAAGTTTAAAAACTCCGTTTCAAGTATCAAGTAAAACGATAAAGAATTTTTTATGTTTGCGTTTCTTGGTAAGAATTTTGCCATTCTTGATAAGTAGAAAAGTCTTGAAATACGGACAAGTAATAAGTTACTTTTTTCAAGAAATAATTTGCTTGAAACAAGTTTTTTCTTAAAATGAGAATCGGAATTTTGATGTGGGTTTACTTCAATTAGTTTTTTATAAGCATAAGCAATTTCCTGTATACAGTAGCTTGATATGATTTTTTTTTCTCGTCGTCGTCCACCACCACCATCTATTGCACATTATACATTACCTAATTTTACACATAAATGATTCCATAGTTGAATCATATTAGCTAACGTTACGGCTAATCTAACGAAAATAGATTGTATTTAAAACGATTAATTAATAAGTTAGTTTACTATTTGACTTGGCATCATTGTTCACATTAGATAAATTGATAATTTAATATTTCAGATAATTAAATACATACCGATAACAGGTTTAATTATTTGAGCCAGTCTTCAATACGGTTATACAATTTATTCCGAATTTGTTTAGGTTGCTGGTATTTTAATAAATACACGATTAAAATACCATAATTTTCCATAATTCTCTCATTACCAATATGGCAAAATATGGTTATATGACTTATTAATTATTTATAAATAGTTGCCAAAGTTATGTCACACAAAAACCATGTCTATTATTATCTATTATAATCGTCTGTAATGGTCTTCGTTATCGAGCAAGGTTTGTAGTGGAGAGAGCGGCGATTTCAGTAAACACATTCATAGTTGGTTTATTAAAAACATTATCAAAGACTTTTCTTTACTATAATAGGGCGCCACCATGTTGTATTTATATTATTTTGTTTTATTCATTCATTCATTTATTTGGTCAAAAATAAATTCAACAACAATCTATAAGAACAAGATTACAACCAATACTAATGTGAGTTAAAATGGATAACATATCAACAACATTAAACAGAGAGAGTAAAGATTTAAAAATTCAGTTAATGCAGTAATATATTTACGAAGACTGTTTTTGAACTATATCCAAAACGTCCCTATTAACCCCAGTCAGACACACAATCGATGTACGTTTAATTAAAAATTATACACATGTGTACCCATGAACTTTGCGTAGAATTTAATCATCATAAACTCTGCTTTCTGACCGTAGAAACACGACCAATTAATATTTGTTCAATTCACACAAGCGCAGCTGGTTATCGAAAACTTGGTGTACGCACGTGAATATTATTATTCTACATAAAAGAAAGTTCGCTTACATGCTGTTCATATGGAAATAGTTAGGATGTTAAACGAGTGGTACACTGACAAATATTACAATTGTTTATTTTGTAATTTCTGACAAGTAAAAAATGTTTTATTAATTGCAAATTCCATATTTTATAGTGTAGGATATTGAGCTAAGCGGCAGTAATTAATATAAGAAGGGTCGAACAAACTTAAGTAAGTTCGACAGCCATTCCTACCACCGTTGGTTTGCTGTGTATGTGAAAGGAAGCTACGCACTTTATCTATTAGCCGTTGTACCGAATCATTTGTTGTCAATCTCCTCCTAAACCACGGGCCAATATTCATGTTGTTCGAGCTGAGGTACTTTCTAATTCACCCGAAGTGTTTATTTATAACGACGATTTTCCTACGAAACATGTTTTAGACGTTTTCGGTCATATTTCGTCACATTCAGTTCGCAGAAAAGTACGTAAACTATAGGCCTACCCGTCCAACTTTGTATAAAATATGTTTAATAATTCAGAAATTAGTATCATATTGAACCAGCCCACCCGGTACGTACTCTTCTTTGTTTTGAATTTCAACTCACTGAACCATAACCAATAGAAAATAACCACTTACAAACATACCGCAATCAAAATGAAATCAATCACATTAAATGGCACGTTATATGCTTCTTCCAACCGATATTATCCTAGCGGTAAACTTGTTTCGTTTCTTACCTATAGAACATACCTCGGTAAGATCAAAGGTTGATGACAGCACGTGAACTTCTAAGTTTTTGCTGAGCAAAAGTAATATTTTTTTCCGTAATACAACTTTCGGTAGAGAGAAACGGTTGAACAAGGGGTTTTTAGTCAGGGTGACACGAAGAAGAGCCAATGTGTCAAGTGGCGGGAATTTGGGAAAAATTAACATTTCGCACGTCATGTACCATTACATTTGTATTGTTGCTTTTTATATGGTTTGAGACGCAACTGAGATTTATCCAAAAGACCTACTTTAGCAGTAAAATATCTATAAACTGGTTTTAATACTAATCGTATACTTCTCAACAATTCTAACAACAATATATTAATGATTAAGAGAAAATATGGGTCTTTCTAGGCGAGCATCTTTCCTCTTCAACTTGGGAAAACTCTTTAAAAATCGGCCTCCTTTCTTTGCAACCTCGATCAATTAAGTTTTTGGGACGCAGACATGGCACACATTGCGTTTACTGTTTGGTTACGCTCATTAATCCTGGTATTCCATGGGAGTATTAAGTGTTAGATAATGACGCGTTGTGTAATCCGCACGCGTAGTAAGACGCGTTATGCATCAATGATCAATATGTTTATTTCTTAAATGTATATTTCTTCAATATTCAACTAACACCCAAATATACGTCGGATTAATACGTGTTCTGAATGTTCGTTCTAGAATCAATGTCATTGATTAATTATTAGTCCTTGTTTTTCAAAAGCTTATGCGCACGGTGGAGTATGATGACGTCACCAATATACTACTTAATATAGGCCTACCACTATTTAGTCATCTCTTATTACTCCGTAAGCCTATCTCTCACGATAAACTAAAAAATATACATTATTTTAGAACTTTAAATCAAATTCAAAATTGCATTATAAATTATATAAAAATAACTAGATAAGGTAAATTGCATTGTCTTTTTAGGTATAAAAGAAAAGTTGACGACATGACAATGATGGTTAATAAATATATAAAAAGAAAAGAACATTGCACACACAATTACTATATACAAAAGTAGACAGTGGTATACCTCCGCTCGATCGAAAGACATGAGAAAGATTTAGATATAATATATTTATTATTAATGCTGTGGATTATATACCGTGGATTATTTGCGATAACGTTCTACCGTCATCACGCCTGGCCTTGATCGAGTTAGAACTTTGGGAGACACCAAGCGTTTAGACATAATCGTCATACGCAATGGTAATGGTGCGCGTTCACTTTCATCTTAGATGTGTAGGCGTCAACACAATGAGTCTATAACAATGATAATTCTATATGCAATTTATCATAATTTAATATTACAAATTATTTTAAACAAATAACGAACGGTAATTTACAGCAATTAGTAATATAGAAATAAAGTAAATCAAATTGTAAATCACGTAAATATTACGTGTGTGTCGTCATTCATATTGAATGAGGTAGGAAGTTAGGGAGGGTGGATATTTTTTAGTTATAACCCATGGGTATGATTGTGTTAATTCAAATGTATTAGGTGAAGCAATAATAAAAGATCATCCCCAATAAAAATATGTGAACAAATTATTTTAATTATTATTTATTTTATTATAATTTTATTACTGGTTATATTTCATTGATTGCTTTTGTTTATGCTATGAATTTTCTATTTTCCAAAGTATCTTGATAGTTCATGAATTCAGTTTTATTTAAAATATATTCCTTATTATTTTTAGTGTAATGATATCTGTATATTGAATCCTAAATTTGAAGCATTTTAGGAAGAAAAATCACTCAATAATGTTGATTCTCCAGGCAGCAAGCACGCAGTGAATTGGCGTATATATTAAGTTAGCAGACACGCATGTCCGCGCATATGGTGCGGCAGGCTGTGAGTGTAATGAGGCTTAACGAAATAGATCTGTTACGAGACACAGGGAACCATAAGTGAAGGATGATCTCTCCTCCCGCGAGACACAGACTTTGAATATATATTGAATTTGAAATAGTTTATATTAATAAAGTCGAGATTCATTTCATTCTACAATCATCATAGTATTGTTTAGTTTCTACCGAAGGAAGAAGAGCTGGATTTGTTAGTTATTCAAATAATAAGTGTTATTTTTTCAATTGTTTACAATTAAACTTAATAGTTATTTATAACTATTATATCACGTAATGAAATATGAATTAGTTAAATTAATTGTTTTAAAAATCAAAACGCATGCTTTTTTGTGTTAATTTTATTGGCGTTACCTAATAGTTATTAATAAACATTTGAATTAGCCTATTAGGTTATTTGACACTGTGATCAAAAGATTAGTAGCTCATTATAGAGCTCTTTAGCAATACACATAAGGCATAGTTTGACTAAAGGAAAGTATGCCTGATAAACATTTAGTTAATAGGAAAAGTACAAGAGTTTCCATGCATAAAAGCATCACTCTTTATTGATTCCACATACATTTTAATTAAATAATGGTCAAATGGTCCCCTGTGATTATGAAACAATACTTTGCAAAATGAAGAATAAATTCAAATGAAAAAAACAAATACACTAATACATTTCTTATTCGAAGAAGTTAAAACTTTTCTTTTGAAAATATATTAAATATGCCATAATAGTGTTTTGTTCTTTTAAAATATTTTACTACAAAATAATAGAAATATTGTTGTTGAGTAAGTAAATGGAGATGTTCAACAGTTTGCTAAAACATTACAAAGTAAACCAAAATCAATTAATCGAAATTTATTTAATAAATCATTGATAACATTTTAAACAGAATTTAAATAACTTATTTCTCTATTAGATTGAAGAAAACAAAAAACAAGTTGAAATTTAAACTATACAAAATCAATTAAATCATATTTTAACAACAATTTACACACATTCCATGTTAATGTTTCTAAAATTAAATGAAACATTGAGTTCATACCTCAGAAATACATATTCATTTAGAAACAGTTCGGTTATTAACATTGACTATAATTTATGATAAAACACAATTCCTTTCTTAAAATGAATCAATATTTTCGATTCATGAAATTGCACATACATGTAAAATAATGAATACTTATTTTAAATTATTTCAACACTTAGGCCTATTTAAGAATTGTTTCAATGTTGAACATTGTTTCATGAGTTGGTTAATTTCTTTTTCTTGATTAATTTGATTTTACAAGCGATTTTTTAACCTGTTGGTATTTCCTTATCGTTTCGATCTATGTGTTTGACAAACAAATCTGAATAAAAATAAACAGATTACGGTAGTATGATATAGGCATGTTAAAAGAGGCATCTCTCTTTCAAATTCTCGTTTAAATATTTTCCAATTTTATAATGCCGCTTGACCTTTACTTATACCACAGTATCATTTCCTTATTCACAAAAAAAATATTCCTTTAGTTTACCAATATTTTTCTACTTTATTTCTGTTATTACACACATTAGGAATTCTCTTTAAAAACTAATAAAAGTAATAAAAATGTATAAAAAATTACACCTGATAGATTGTTTTCATACTAAACGTGATGAATAAGTCAGTATAGTTGATTTATAACCCTAACGAAAGACAAATAATTCCGTTTGAAGTTAGCTGATTGAAAAAAAGAAAACTGACTGTAAAATCCACAATGATAAATCAGCTTTTTTGGTTTTGAAACGTATACATTTTATTCTAATGATTAGGTTGAACATACAGAAAAATATTTTTAATAAACCAAACATTTTGTATTTATTATATATATATTGTTGGTATCAAAGAATACTAATATTAGTGAATTTTAATTTGCATTAATATGCATTTTGGTAAGAGGCACTATCAGTTAATCCTAATCAACAATTTTCGATCGGAAATGTTTTTTAATGGTTTATTGAACATTATTGTTACAGGATATTCACATAATTATTACAATAAATATTAATTGTTATTATTTAAATACAAAATAATGCTTAAAAGTATTATTTTGTATTCGCAACTTTCTTTTGAGAACAATTAATATGTAAAAAATTACGACAAATTACATTTTTTTCACAGAACTTTGCTATTTCTTGTGTGTAAAAGATAATTTTTTTAATATTGAAATTTAACCAAATCTGTTAATTGGATACACAAGCTAATATAATTACTATTCCATTCAGAATAGTTGTATCCCATTCATATTATCTTAGCAGAGACATTTTGTTTCTCTCATTCCGCAATTCTTAATACAATGGAAACAACTTTTCACAATTTCAATTTCGTTTTTACTCTTCAATATGAAGATTCTTTCTCCCAAAATAAATGTAATATAGTAATCGTGCATCAATAATACATGTTCTATTGAATCTTTAATTTGTTATTGTTTGTTTTGTTGTTGTTGTTGATGAAAGATGAGAAAAGAAACAAAGTAAATGATCTATGATAACCATGCAACATAATTAACCCACGTGATTTTAAATTGTAACAAGTATATACATAACAAGTCTCGTAACATAAAATAATGAAAGTCTTAATATAATAATAATAATTTAATATTGCTTTATCTCAGTCTCAAACGCCTTACCCTGATAAATGAAAATGCCTGAGATAGTCAAATTGGATTTTCTTCTGTTTCCCCCATAAGTGTATTATTTTTTATCATCCATTAATTTTGTACCGATTGTTGAATCTTGGACGGTAGACGAATTAGCTGTCCGTGAACTAATATTTACCGATTTAGTGTTTTTAGTATTTGGTAGATTGTTGTCCTTTTTCCATTTCATTCTTCTGTTTTGGAACCAAATCTTGATCTGCCTTTCTGAGAGTCCGAGCGCTTGCGCGATTTCAATGCGTCGTCTCCTTGTAAGGTACCGGTTAAAATGAAATTCTTTCTCTAATTCGAGGATTTGTTGTCGAGTATATGATGTTCTTGATCGCTTGGCCTCCATTCCCGCCAAACCGGCCATCAGACCTACAGGGAATAAAAATTAGGGATTCAGTGAGAAACACGCATCTCGAATCTGGAACGACTGTTTTAATTAACACCAATCGTGCACTTTTGTTGCTAAACAAAGTACGTTCTTTTGTTATAACGACATCATACGCATACGATTGTTAAAGAAGTTGGTTATTGTGTTGGATAAAACAGACATTCATTATGCAGTAAAATAATTATGCTTTTTAATCATGAATTTGTTCGAGTTTTATTTTTTCAATCGTCTCATGAACTTCAATGATGTTTAGAAGTTAACAGCATAAGCCATACATCCCAAATAAATTGCCAAATAATGAAATAGAATATAGAAAAATATCATTATTATTAATATTTATTATCATGGAGGAATTAGCACTAATTAGTTAGTAATTAATAGAACCTTAAAGAATAATCACCTCTAATATTTCTTATGAAATTAAATAGTGATTTAATATGTTAGTGTATAATAACATGAACCTTTGTAAAACAGCGACAATGTTCAAAACACCGACTTATTTTATCCATCATTACCTACACATTATTATAATAACATGTGTATATTTTCAATGATGGTATTACATTTTTGTTGTGGTGATGGAAATAATATCACAATTACAAAAAAGAAGTATGAGTATAGGATAATGTATTATGGTATAACAAGGATGATGATACTGATTTTAATACACCTTTATCAATTATAGCTCATTTTATTTTCAACTCTTGAGTTAATACAATTTTTAAAATCGTCGTCAATATTTTTAGTACTAATAATATGCATTTCAAGATTCATTCTATCTATAAAATTGAAATATTTATTGACAGAACATAAAATGGTATAGACCTCCAATTTTTGTATATGTTTTTATGAGAGATATTTTAACTAGAATTAACTTTATATTGGAAAAATTATAATTATATATTATTCATTAGTAGTGGATTAAATTTGGAACCACAAATGCTTGTTTGCATATATTGTATCACTGCTATAGTGTCATGTTAATATATTAATAATTAAATATTTATTGTCAATAGAATAACAAATGGTGCCTATACATAGACCTAATGTCCGAGAATTGTACGGTAACCAGCGGCATCTTTTGAAGTCTTGCTCGATTTCACTCCTCGTTACTTGATGACACGTTAAGCTTTACGCATACAGTTCAATTTTATCACGTTGTCAATATAGTGATCCCGGTTCATGTATTACGTTCATTATCTACATAACACTTATTTTTTTACTTTCATTAAAAGAAAATAACTTGAAATAAACAATACATAATTGTTTCCTCTAAATTTAGATTTAGTAAGTGCATATATTGTTTTGTTGCCGTTTCTCGACATGGTATCTGAATTTGCTAGCATCATATGCAAATTCCATGATATAAGTTAATATAACCTTACATGATACAGCCATCACATGTTAAACCCTGCTGTATTACAGAAGTGTCCTATGATACTACGGACATGTTGTTATATTGTGTGGAGAGCACTGGAATCGTTATGCTTGTTGTACTTTTAAGTGAGGTCACATTTTTTGTCTATTTAAACAATTGTGCTCAGTTAGAATTCTAATTTAAGTTGTTAAAATGAATAACCTTAAAGCATGCCTCAAATATGCTTTTAAATAATTGGTTTTAAAAACTTAAAAATAAAAGCAATTTTTATTAAAAGTTTATATTTTGATTTTAGGATTGATATTTTGATTATAGGATGATTCTTAAATACAGACTTACTACAGTTTTTCTACAAAATAGAATGATAACGAATGTTGGCAACAACAATACATTTTGTTTGAAATTTTTCCAATCTTAGCCTTACCTGGATTCACATGAAGCCGTTTCATCCACGGGTAAAGACGGGGTTGGCTATCTACTAGCTTTGTTGCCTTTTGACTTGTGCTCCTAAAAAATGTAGCTGCCGTATCAACACATGATTGTGAGACGCTTGGTACCGTAGGTTGAAATGGAGACTTATGGCTCCATTGTGTTGCCGTTGCTACATCAGTACCACTAAACGCAAACCCTGTTTGACTGGAGTTTAACTGATTGTAGTTACAATCTGCATACCACTGTTCATACGATGGAGTGGCCATCGATGTGTAAGGCGAATAACTACATGACTGATTTGAATGTTGCGACGAAAAAGGGGAGTATTGACTTCCGTAAAGTTGTCCAGTTGGTATATAGTTCGACTGCGAGTACTCCTCGATCGGAGGAAACTTTGGATCTATACCGTGCGATGTTGAGCTTAGAAATGAATTCATGTTTACTCTCTGCCACTTTGATCCCAATTTGTGAGAAAATCCTTCTTTACCTGTAGATATATATATTCAACTCTTTGGTTCTACTGTATAGTCATGGTAGATAAATTCTGTTTTAGAAGTTGTCTGCCTTTTTTACTCGGTGCACGTGACAACCGGTAGCCAATCGGTAAGGTGTGAAGATAGCGCAGGCAACGAATCACTTCATCCTATCATTGCTAAGATACGGCGCCATAGTTTGAGAATAATTCCTGCGGGTCCACCGAGTCTATTTATATTATGCATAATATCCTTGTCGTTTATATTCTTTTGTGTTTTAAACAGACTATTATTTGGGATGTTGAAAATGCTCCTCCTATTTTTATTTCTACGGGCAACAAAACAAGTCATGGCCTTGAGTATATATTTTTTTTAATTATCGAATAAAAACGTACGCACACAGTCTTCTACCAACTTGGGAGTTTGTGTTTAATTCAAGACGAAATATGGTGTCAAATAATACGTTTTTTGATTATCACAGACATTATGTTGGCGCGAATAACGTGTTCTACATGTTGAATGTTGGGAGGATGACCTTGGCAATCGTCAGCCAACCCCTTTTACATTAATTTTGTTTAATTATATACTTGTATGTCTTCGTGCTTGTTTTATATAAATCAACGCAATTACACACATATTAAACAATTGCTTTTTGTGTTTTCTCAATGGAAGTTTAGGATGAAAGACTTGATATGTGTGTTCAATACGTTAGGCGTGGCATATAGGACAAAAAAAATCAATTACATTGAGGTATATTCATCTTTGTATTTGTGATTTGCAGTTTGTTTAGGACAGTGATCATCTGATCATCGCAAACGTTGTATTATTCCCTCCTGTACTATGGAAGGCTTTATGAACATTATTTATAAGCAATAAATACTGTAAGCCTCTGCTTACATTTGGCATACATGGCGTGTCATAACTATAATGTGCTTTATAGAAAGATAAAGAAACAATAAAATACTTGGGGTAAGTCTAGGCTAACTTGTATTGTTCTAAATGTATTTATATCCAATAACACAATTGCAAAAGGATTTTAAATGCACCATACTAAATAGGACATTCAAAAATGTTAAGAATAATATTTTAAATATCCAATTTAAATGTAAATGAAACAAAATGAATTCTCACTCTTCACTAAAAATACAATTTTTTTTCTCGTGGAACTAATTCATTCGAAAAGATGATATTTGTTTGCTAAAGAACATTAACAAATGTAAAGAATGTTTTAAATATCCTATTTAAAATTTAAATGAAACAACATTGAATTCTCACTCTTACCTGAAAATACATTTTTTTTTCGTGTAACTAATTCATTAGAAAAGATTAAATTTGTTTGATATAGGACATTAAAAAATGTAAAGAATGTTGTAAATATCCCATTTAAAATTTAAATAAAACAAAATTGAATTCTCACTCTTCCCTGAAAATACAATTTTTTTTTGTGGAACTAATTCATTCGAAAAGATGATATTTGTTTGATATATGACATTTAAAAATGTAAAGAATGTTTTAAATATCCCATTTAAAATTTAAATTAAACAATTGAATTCTCACTCTTCAAATACAAATGTTTTTTTTTTCGTGTAACTAATTCATTAGAAAAGATTATATTTGTTTGATTCTGTTTACTGAAAGTTTAACTAGGTGCCATTGATTAAATTATCATTCTAGTTAATTATTTATTATTAATGATATTGGTTATATCGTGCGACAAATCCCAGAACTATATTGAAGTATAACAGCAAACCTACAGATTCTGTATTAAGACGTTAACTGGTCTCCCGTCTATAAGCCCTTTTCCGCTGAGCGAATCACCATTATCGCTTCTATCACACATTATCGATGCTTAATGAGAGTATTTTTCCAACGATAATCTATACGACCATAATCTTCGACACCTAGACGGCGTACTAGTGCATGTCGTGCAAGAACGGTAAGGTGAAAGTTCTTTGCCGTAATGTCTCTATTTAAATTAATTTGACAACAATACCAAATTTATCGTTTCTGTTTACGAATATTCATTTTACTGACTACCAATTACCATTTAAATACCCTTATTTTAAAATTGACACTGAATTTACGATTTGAATTACAATTCTGATTAATTTTATAATCTTATAACTATAAATCATTGACATTTCAATTATTTTTTCTTCGGGTCTATTTCGGGTGCCACTTTGCCTTTTTGTACCCGGCCAGTTGCCATCGTACCTTTTGCTATGGTCGTTTTCCACTTGTACCGTTGCCACCCTGCCATTTGCCACACGGTAATTGTCCACATGGTCCGTTGCTACCCGGCCATTTTACACCCTTTTCTCTTTTCTATATAACATGTGTTAATTGATTAGGCCATGCAGTTAATGTTTAGTTATGAAAGTACACATTTATGTATTATGATCGCTTTCTCCTCCTCTTCTCCGTGCATCACTTTTGTTTTTTTAACACGAGACGGAAAAATAAGCACTGCACCTATGTTCCTTAATGAAGCCTATACATTAAGACAGCATTATACAACCTATATATTATTATTACTTTTTATTTTATTTTAGAAAATCATTCACTAACATAATTACTATATTTCTACAATTACATAAAGGTGAGTCGTGTATTCGTTCCTGCCTTATGTTCAACCAGGTACCAGTGCTCAGTTGTGAATTCGGCGTTTTATGGTTGATTCTCATGTTCGATTATAACTTCAGTTTATATAAAAATACTAAGAATAAATTGTAGGTTCATAATCTGTTTTTTTTTAATAAATTGTGTTTTTTGATTGATTATGCTTGTAATGAGAGAATATATCGGCTCTGTTTAGATCTGCAAACAAAGAAATGCCTTAAAACTAACCTTTTACCCAATCTGACGCTAAGTAAATTGGCTGTTTTGGTACATTAGCGAAGATGGGCAGATTTTAGAATAATGTTCCCAATCGGCTTGACAAGATAAAATAAAAACGAAGGAAAATATGCTAGAGTAGTTATTATTGAAGTAACAATTGATAAGTATTCATCTCATTGCTAAATACCAACGGGGATATAAAACTGATGAGACATTAATAACATAGTGATTGTAGAAACTTGATCGCTGATCGCCCGAGAGAGTTTTGTTTTTCTCAAGGTGTTGCAACTCAGTCTAGTGAAGACGATTTTATATTGACTTGCACGAAGAAATATTAACGATACCACTGGGACGCTGAAAACGCTCCATTGTGGGGATTCACGAATTTTTCGCAATACGCGATTTAAGTACCTCAATCACTGTTATGAAAATAAAATATTTTTCTCAATGATGTATAGCAAAGCCTTATGATGAGAAAATATATTCGTAATCGCTTGCACGCGCTCATACGTTTGGCGTTCTTATACGATGAACGTTCGCACGATGACCGCTTCTCATACGAAGAGCGTTTTCATACGATGATGGGTGGAGCGTTCTTATGGATCGCCGTTCTCCTTATATTACGACGACCATTCGCATAAGAGCCTTCTTCCTTTGAGCTTTTTCACTGTACTTCGAACAGTGTATCCATGATTGAAGTTAGTCAAAATATTAGCCAAAATAACAACGTCTATTTTGTTTAAACTTAGCGGATACAGTTTGTTTGTTTTGATTTCTAAGTATGGTCATGCTAACAATAAGATGCGTTCTTACCGCCTGTCCTATGCTATACACAGCAACAGATAACTGATGAGTATAGGTTTAACATTCATACTAGACCTAAATCAAACTTCTTTTTTAACATAGATAAACAATATTTACTCGACGGTTCCTTTACAAGGACCGACAGTAGAAGTTTAATAATCAAATTTAACAAAAATATGCTTGAAAAAACTGTTAGCAATCACAATAAATTAAATATGCATTTTTATATCGATAATGATGAGGTAATAATGTTAAGAATGTGATAATATAGATAATATTAAGAATATGATAATATAGATAATAATATTAATAAAATATATTAATAGCAATAATAAATAGTAATATAGTAATTTCCGATGGCCGTTAATTAATAATACATTGCGGTACACGTACATGCATTATATATTATACGGGCATAATTGATTGTCTCGAAATATCTAGCAGTACAATTCAAATAAAAATCTGCGTGTCGTCCCTTTAATATCAATGATGAGATCCTAATTAAAACGTATATTATATTTACATTATCATTTTCAAATGTATATAGGTTTTTTTTGCAATGAGGCGTAATGTTACCTCTAAACTCAATTCCAAGTAATACGTTATAATTAAAGGTACTGTATGTGTATGCGATACATGTTATAAGCATGTTTTTATACCCCTTTTATAATTAAGATCATAATGATCATAACTATTATTAAATTAATAATATAAGTTTAAAATGGTGTCTTTGTTTACAAAATCAGTCAATATTATTTATTAATTGCGTAATTATCGCATTGTATAAATATTGCTCCTTTAAGTTTCTATTCAATAATATTTTATAATTAGTGTGTTCGTGCGAATAATTACCGTATGTCAGTCATACTGTTTTTTTTTAAATCTTTCTTTTATTTAAATTGGTAAGCTTTACGAATGGGAGGGCATTGACATAGCCATGCTGTCATTTGCTTTTAAAACCAGCGAAAGAGTTTAGTTTTTGCCAGTATTGAGTGAATTAAATAAAGTGGCGGGAAGGGAAGTTTTTAAGCTATAGAAGATTGACATTCATAAGAGGAATGAATGAATAAGAATAATATAATGGCATCGGTTAAGTAAATATGGCATTAAATTAGCTTAAGTATGGCTATAAAATCAAATTATGTGATAATAATAGGTGATGTAGATGGCGGGGGCGCTATCCTTCATGATGATGGATTGATCGACGGTGATACAGTTGGCGATGAGACTGGGTTATGTGCGCGTGGTGCCATTTGTAGCGGTGCTGTCGTTTGTGTTAGGGTTTTAAGATGACGTAAGTGACGATCGTTGTGTTAGCAATGTAGTTACGGTGGTGGCCGTGACACAATAAAACAGTTATATTATTTAATATTTGCAGTTTCAATTAAATCAGAAAATTACTATCGGAAAAAACTATGAATTATCTTTCAACAAACGTATTTGTATGTACGTATAATTTTATGCTTCAAAAATTAATTTTTTTTTTCGATATTTCCAATTTTAGACAATAACATTCCAAAATTATGACATACGTCGGCGGTTGCCAGTAAATTTACTTTGATCATCTATACATCTCCACCGATGCAGCTGACTAACGCTGTCAAGCTCCTATGAAGTTAAGCTTAATGCGTCCAGTGAGCCGAGCTCTTCCTATGCAATCCATCCACAGATAGAGAAAGACGAGGATTCGCTATGCTAACTTTCTACTCCCTCGAGTCACATTTTTCCCCAACAATATTTCTTCTTTTCTAATCCACACCGAATTTGCAATTACTTATTCGGCTATTTCGCTTTTTAGACATATCGATCATTATCACATTTCAAGGTATTCCATCTTTGCATTAATGTTATTTTAATATTAATCCTTTCTCACGATATCTTTCGTAAATGTTTAATCATAAACACAAATAATCTGACACTTTGATATAAATTGCTGCACTTTTGTTTAATTGAGTTTATTGACAAATAAAAGTACATCAAGTAATAGTCAACTGCCTGTAATATTCCAACAGCATATAGGCCTACATGTTTCAAGTCTAATATACATAATAACCAATCCTCCGCAGCGTCTTCACAGATCATACAGCTTCAATTGCCTACCGTATAGAATCCCTCATTCGAGACACCCACCTCCCCCTCCACCTCTCCCTGCGGGTAAGTGTTATACTTTGGTGAAACGGGAACGCCAAAATATGTTCATTGGCAATATCGAAAAGAACTATCAAAGCAAGAAATACATCCGTACAATATTTTGAAAGATAGGCCATACATAAGTGTATTGCCTAGGCCTATAATTAAAGGGACAGTTTGTTGGGTCTCAATCAAAGAACTTATAACACAAGAATCTCCTGTTCGTCCGAAGCGCGTAACAATTTCGAAAGGCATTGTGGGATAGAATAAAGCTATGGGTGGCGCCATTGTGAGCCATGGAGTAGGGCGCCCGCATCAAATTAGAAAGTCAAAATCATAGAGGGGTTCTGCTAATACTCTAGGGGGGTAGAGTAATTGACTGAGGAGTAGGGCGCCCGCATCAAATTAGAAAGTCAAAATCATAGAGGGGATCTGCTAATACTCTAGGGGGGGGGTCGAGTAATTGACTTCCTAGTTTGGAGGGGGCGCTGCTCCATGCTGTGAAATGGCGTCACCCAGTTTGACCTTTTAACCCTGTACTTCCGATACTGTGTTTTGAATGCAAATTGAAGAACAGGAGATTCTTGTGTTATAAGTTCTTTGGTCTCAATGGTGTTCTACTATTTAGCATTCTTTCATACTTTGTATCATGTTGTATGGAATACTCCATCCAAACGTGTCAGAATAAATGAAACCATATACAAAACGAAATTTACTTTTCTTGGAAAACTGAGATTATTATTAAAATAATTTTTATGATTTAAAATAATAGCCTATTATGATTAATCTTTTCTAAATCGTGATTTTTTTTTGTGTAATTACTACCGCTATTTATACAATATTATTATAGCTTTGTTGATTTTAGATTTATCCCATACGGTGTAAAATAAAAACATTTATTATATTATTCTGGCAGCAGTAGGGTCAATGTGAACTCTTATACCGGTACATTTCTTCATGATTGCAGTAGTAAAACGATAACAAAAATAGGTGAATATCTGTATATTTCGACCAAATATTCAGTAGTTATTTCTGAACAGTAGACCTTATTAACCAGAAATCTCAGAAAAATTGCTATTTTAACGGTTTGTGTAGCATATATTTCTCCATCGTGCGGATAACTAATCGAAATAATAGGCCTAACAATAAAATAGAAATCGCATTAATTATAATAATTTAGGCTATAAAATGTTAATGCATTTTACTTTGACGTCGCTTTAGTTATGAAATCCAACATCTTTAAAATAAAACCGCTTATAATTTAAGTTATGGATGGGACGTTGGTTAATCCAGTTCCGGTTCTTATACTTGTCAATTTGACACGTGACTAGGATCCTACGCGTAACCACATCACTCGAAGCTGAATGGTTGAATGTTTCAATTCAATTATGATATCAGCCTATTGGTAAATCAGTAGTGACGTCACTGTAGATTGATTGGCATGTATTACCGTACATTAAATTGATCGGCCGTATGGTTAATGTTTGATTTACGTCTGGTATAATTTATAATTCGCATTATTTATTAATACATACAAAAATAATATTAATAAAATAAGAATGGTACACGCCACAGATGGATTGCGCACACGAAATGTTTAGATGTTACTGCCCTTACTTAGATTATAATTAGAAAAAATCTTTAAAAAAAAATTAATTTGATTCTTTATTGTAAAATGAGGCATTTTATAAAATAAAGAAATAATCGTTGAATGGTATGAACTAACTAACGTCACGTGGTATGAAATAAACCAATCACATTCCAAGGACTGTTACTTTAGACGTGTTACACAATTAAATACTAATCTTACACTACAATTAGCAGTGATAGGCCTGTCTGTTTTGAAGAAGCAGAAATAACGTTGAAGCTCCTTTTACGCAGTCAAATTTAATTTATTTATTTACGCAGTTAAATGGTTTAAATGAATGCAATTCTATAAATTCGTAATACATTGGGCCAATACAAAAAGTAATTGACATAACAATACTGCCCTCTATGTTTGAACGTCGATTATAAACACTATATACTTGAACAATTTCTATGTATAAAGCGATTTTTATTATTCACGATAAAACAAATATTTCTCTGTATTTAAATATTTGGATATGTATTAAATATGAAAGAATGTTTAATAACATATTAATATTGGAATATCTATAGTCTCGCTCCCCTTTCAATGTAAATGGTATCTTCGAAAAACCACCCTTCACTCACTGACCTATGGATTATAAACAAAACTGGATATACATTATTAAGGAGATGGCGTTAAGACCTCGTTGAATAAACTACAGTAACTTTATGTGTTTGGTGATACTATGTTTCAAAGTCGTTGTTAGTAAAGTATTATATTATAGTAACATATTTATTATAATATAATATAATACTATAATAATATGTTACTATGTTTATTAATCATACTAGTTGTTCATGCATAAAATGTTGAACATTGACAATGTTACTGATCCCATTGAAAACTAAGATATCTTGTTAATGATTAAATGACAGTTTGGCCCGCCATATATGAACGTATAACGTTTTAAACAGCACTTTCAAAGAAAAATAATTAATTGAATAAATAATAATAACAATTTGGGGGCTATTGGTACAAACTAGAATCAATTGCTTGCATTTTGCTGTCTGGTGGATAGGAGAGGCGGAAGGGGGTGAAATATATATAACTTCCTGATACATAAATGTAATAGTCGAATGTTCCTATGTTAATTTGTCATGAAATATACAATTAGAAATCTACATGCATGGTGTGAATATTTTCTAGGCGTAAATGTGTATCGAATACGGTTGAATCTCCAAAATGATATGAGACTTGTATTATCAATGTCGGTGTACTGATTTTGCTTGGTAAATCTAGACTAATAATTCATTGTCAAGCGAAGTTATTAATTATGCATATTGGCCTATCGTGCGTCTATTAATCTAGATATGTACCGTAGGAGCGTTCCCGTTTACAAAATGTGCTTTATTATGTTCCCGTACTTATTAATTTGTTGTTTTTGCTACAATCAAGTTGCACTGTCTTTGATTTCTTTTAGTATTATTTGAATTAGTTCCTTATGGTTTCTTCTATCACTTTTCTATATTTACACCATTCAAGTCCATAGGTTCTAATTTTCTTTCTAAACTTTGTGTAAGTGGAGTCAAACTATGCATGCTGGGATAATATTATCGATGTCATTACTGTTTCTCATAGGGCTTATGTTTTTTTTTTATATTGTTCTGAAATCGGTGTCTTCTTTTTAAATGAAAAGTTATAATGCAATTTAATTTAAAATTTATATGCAATTAATAATCAATAATCAACGAACATGTTTATAGAATTGTAAAATCTACTTCAGTGACAAATAAACTTATTTCTGGTTGCATGTCTGCACCGGGAATTCATTGAGAATAATAATGGTGAGAATAATAATGGTAGGCCTATTACTAATATTGTTGGCAAATTTTACTTGTGATGGTGAATCTAAAACATTATAACAATGAAACACAAAATAAAGCCAGGAACGAATATATTATTTACTGCACTTCCAAACTTGTTTATCAGTCAGAGAACCAATTTCGTGCGTAAAAAAACATCGGTTTCACATCTCGACATTTGCGTGATGTAAGACATTTTTAATCACTCGTTTCCTTGCGTGTTCGAATGTTTAGTATATAACACAACTTGTTTATACTTCTAACGAGCAATTATCTTCAAAAGAAGATTATTCGAACACGCCGACTTTTGCCGGTTTCGCTTACAAAGAGAATGACGAACAGTTTTCAACAATGGTATGGAATTAATAAAGAAAAGCTCTGCAAACGGTACACGATTCTATACGTGAGGATTTCTGAATGATATATTGCCTCTTTAAGATTAATGACAAATTTCAGTTTCAAGTCATTGTTAATTAATTCGTCTTTCGTCCTATTTAAAACAACAATTACACGTTCAATGTATTACAATTTATGCGAAATAAACATTGGTTCTATACATATAGGCCTAATTATATCATAACAATAATACGTTACATTATCAATATTGAGTTACCACTGCTTATTTTTTTTTATAATCTTTAATAATTAAATTTTTGTTTTTTGCTTTCCAACCCCATAAAATCGGTGACGAGATTCTGGCTACTCTCGAGAGTCCCACTCGAAAAAGACTATTTAACCGCACTGAATTTCTCGAATAATTTTCCAGGGGAAGCGCGACGATATAAAATTCAAGTATGTTGTTTATACTCGGGTTTTGTTTCATGCTTCCTTGTTATAGGTGAACTAAATAGAAATGTGTTTGATTTTTATATTATAAAGGGCATTTAATTATTAGTTAACGAAGTTTTCATTTTTTTTTTAAATAGTAAAAATAATTCCATAATTTGTAGACTACTTACTTGATATGGACTATAATTATTATTTAGCATCAGAGTTGCCACTTCAATATCATTTAATAAGGCATATTTATAAAACATAGAACATTAACATAAAACGTGAAGTGCCAACTAAAAAAAAAACTTCCGTGTTCGTTAAATTAAAACGCAAGTCATTAGAACCAAGGGAAGATTTGAACCAGATGAGAACAAATGTTTGTTGTCATGTGATTTTTTGCAAAAAGGGAGTGGCTGGTCCAGTCGATGATACTGTACAAAGTGCATGTGGTTCATAGTCTAGCTACTTAGCGGTGAACGGTAGACCTTATGATTGCATATTTATCATACTACCTGTCAATGTGTATTGAATTGAACCGAACAAATAGCTCGATTATCAATTAAAGTACATATAACGAATGCCGCAACTTTATACGGTTAGCAAACATTGGTTTAAAATCTTGTCGGCTGATTATGGACCTGTAGATAGTTAACACGCAGGGCAATAATTAGAAGAATTGTTATAGAGGGCTGATATTCAAATGAGCTTGGATCTGTCTGGTTACTATGTACATATAGTTATATTTTGAGATAAGAACAACAATGTAATACAATACGAACTACTGCACGATTCTGTCTATGTAGATATTGCACATAAAACATATTAATTTAGGCACAATAAAACACTAACATTATTTTTATTTGATTTTTTTAAATTGTCTTTTTAAAATGGCCTTATAAAACGAATAAAACACTACTCTTACTTAGAATTCCCTTATAAAACATATAAAACCTATTCACATTTACGGTAAATATTTATACCAAAACCGTGCTTATAATGTGGTGTCGTTGTACAAGCAAATTGTAACGAAACGAAGTGTGAAAACAGCGTTAACCATTAATCATAACAGAACATGTTATGTATTATGTATGATTTTGTAAAGTCGTTCAAAATTCTTCAATATTCACCTTTCTGTTTTGACGGCTGGAGATCGTTTCAAATCGGTTGTCCTTTTTTTTTTCGTACGAGCACTATGAATAAACATCACGTTGACACTCACGTCCAAATTATATTTATCTGCTTTTTAAAACGCGCGCTCCGAAAGTTTATGTTCGTGAATAAAATGCTTATGTTTATGTTCGAGAAATAATATTAAACGCAGTATTCCATGTATTACATTGATTCGTAAAATATATGACTGTAATTATATATAGAGGGCTCAAATAGTTATGTGATTAAGAAGTTTTATAAATGTATTCTTTTTCTTTTATTTTGTTTTGCTTCTTTGTTATATTATATATTTAATTTTTTATACTGCAAGTTGCAGTGTGCCACTGAAAAGAAACAGTACCAATAAACACTGTACTATGATACTGTTTCAGAAGTTATCTTTTTCAGAAACTTGGTAGATAGCATCATAGTAATTAAGCAAGTGAGTTTTCCATTTTTACGTACTGTGTAATGAATGTTTGATCGACGAGAATAATGTGTAGATTCCGATATCGGAATATGATGACGTAATATATAAGAAAACTATGTAGTCTTTGAAAAATGCAAATATTGGACGTAATACAATTTTAACCATTTTTTTAATCAAATGTATTTATAAGAAACGACTTGAATACCTTTATCGATAAATGTTATTTTTCTCAAAATTCTTCAATTCAGAAAATCAATAATCTGCCAATCAATAAAGGCACAGTCTTTACTCAATACCACCAGACTGAACTCTGGACCACATAATATCGCTTTCGTTCTTTGCAACAAGCACGTTTGATTGTGGTATTGAATTAGTGGATGGAGTTTGTTTGGATTGCCAGGTCATAGAACACCGATTACTCATCTTGCATTAAAGTACAATGTAAAATATTTATAAGTAGACAACACATTTTGTAACTTTGGTTAGAATTAATATTATAAATATTGTTTAAAACATTCTTTTTAAAAACGGCATTACCCATGAAATGAATATTGCGTTTTTGCATTTAAATGGTAGTATATCGAACAACGATTATTCAATAATCCATATTACATGTACATGGAGTGTGCATATTATTTTATATATTCTATACTCAGAGCACATATTTCTAAGCTAATATAAAAGCTAATCATTTTAATCATTTGAAACATATTTACAATACATATCCAATCATATCATGTTGTCGCTATTGTCCAGGCACCTGTTTTATAGTTTCGGTGTAAATGGGATCATCTTCTTATTTTAAATGCTGGAATGTTTTTATTTGCAGATGTTGGTACCGTAACTATGATCAGGGAATCACTCTTCCTTGCTATGATGAACAGGCTAAAATACATTGTGTAATTACAGTACACTTGCCTTTAATGTTTGCAATTAAATTAAGATATCCAATAAAGTGTATGTGCTGTAGTGTGTGTGCAATAACATTTTATGTTTGTTTTTACTCATCTCATTTTAAATATTTTGCGATTTTAGCCAGAGTAATCTTATGAAAGTGTATTCGCCTACTTCTTTAAGCTCTAAAAGAAAACATAAGAAATGTACAATATGCAAATTAGGAATCTATCACACGTGTGGCCTGGAATATTTTCACTCCTTTTTTGCAATAACTTTAACGCCACTAGTTGAAATGTGATCAAGTTGATTTTACAAAGCGAGAATACATAATAATGGGGAAACGTACCCCTCTGACTTGAAATCAGTTCTTTTTTTTCTTATGGACCAAATTTGCATGTCGTTAATCTTACGAGTACAAGTTGTCAAAATACAAGCGATTGAACAAGCTAGTTCTAGTGTATACGATTATTTATGAGGTCGGTTAACCTTCTTGTTCGTTCATCTGAACCAATGTTTATCACATGGTAGGTCAAGATTAAAACTAAAAAAAATATGGCACGCCACAAAGAGCCTTTATTGCTTTATTGGTTGTTGAAAACTATAGTTTTTCCTGTTCTGAAAAGTTCTTTAAATTGTATACATTATATATATTATTATACACAACATTATTTTGTTGTTGTTACATTTGTCCTTGTATCAAATCTTTATTTTAAAACGAATAATGAACCGTAATTTATTTATTTTGTTCGATTTTCCTTAATGTTAAGTTGTATAAGGATACATACGTTCCTTTTAAATAATTATGGGTCAAAAGGGAATAGGTCAACATGCTTAATAACGGGAAGTTCAAATAATGTAAATCGATTATTGGCTGTTGATAAGCAATTTGTGCTTAGTTTGTGGCCTTTGGTGAAACCTTAATCATATTACACACTCTGGATTATAATTATGATTAAATTGTGGTTTAACATAAAGACCGGCAAATAAAATATTGGAAAAAATAATTGGCCAAATTCGGGGGAAAACCCGAGTCCACTTATATCCATAAATCATAGCCCACACCATTCATCATTACAACCTATTAATTTGTATTTATTTATCTTTATTATTACAGACAACTTTTAAAAGAAATATATTTGGACCTCACAATCATAAGCTGTATGGATGGGTACCGGTAAGTAGAAATAAAATAATAATGTAGGCCTATACATCTTTACTAGACGTGGAATTAATGTGCCATTTTTCGGTTGTATGGACATTTTGAAACAATCAAGTTAGCTTCATTTTGCAGTATAGGCACATTTTGTAGGCCACAGTTAATACATAGTACAAAACATCATCCACTGATATGCAAATTTGTTGACACTTACAGAGACGTGATTTCAGCAGAATGTGTCAACTAACCTTAGAAGAAAAAAATGATTTGATTAATGACGATTGATCATATTTCGTAACTCACCTATTTGAAGTCAATAATGATTAATTGATGCTGGATTATTCGTTGTTAATACGTGTTTTTAAAGGTCTACTTCGACAATCTTGCATATTATTATCATATATCAGAATAAGTCGGATTGAGAGTCAGGATGTATGCCAAACTGTACCTATATGTAAATTGTTAAGATGAGTTCAAAACTTGAAATTATGCGCACCCATTGGAAGATGGTAAATAACATAAATTTGGCAGATTGGCACGAAATGAAACAACATTTTATAATGAGTTACTTATTAATTCATCACTTCCAAATAAAGTATTGTTTAATCAATTAAGTGTTAAGTGATGATAACGCTTTATGCTTTATTTATA
This sequence comes from Antedon bifida, assembly GCF_963402885.1. Lineage (NCBI taxonomy): Eukaryota > Metazoa > Echinodermata > Crinoidea > Comatulida > Antedonidae > Antedon > Antedon bifida. The sequence continues at coordinate 7,538,841 of NC_136226.1, read as the reverse complement.
ATATTATTAAAAATGGATTTTTAATGATGTTGTAGACCTATGCCTTTGTCTAGATCGCTAGACATTAAAATGGATTTAAAATAATAGGCTACAATCCCACCTCATGATTTTTTTCGTCTGCATTTTTACGTAAGTTTGATCTCGATATAACTTTCCATTCGAGTGTTGGCATGCTCTAACAGTGACACCACAACCCCTCTCAGTCTCAGTTGTGAGTTTGGTCTAGGCCTAGATTATAAATTGATTTAATGGGTTAGAGAAGCATACCTGAGTAATGATACTGAGATCACATTCCATTACCCAGCAACTATAACTTCGTACGCAAACCTGTTTTTGTCGATGATAACGATAGACAGAAATATCTTGATCAGCCACAAATAGACAACATTATACGGATGATCAATGATGTTGGCCACTAGTCAAGAGGTACCTCGAGACCCGAATCTGTGATATCATTTCACACAAAATTCGGATCTACAGGGTAGATCTTACCTAGGAATTTCTCACGTTTTAACCACGGTATTCTGACGATGCTCGTCCTCCTGACCCCACCGGTGCTGACCCAACCGGTGCTGACCCACATGCATTTCCATAACATTTCGGATAACATGTTATTCTAATTCTTGAAAGCAAGTGCGAGGTATCCATCTTTAAAATCAGTTTTATTATTATTAATTGGATATATTTTTGCATTATCGGTTTGCTACAAAGTATACCCTAAAGTCTAACACATTACAGTTGGCTATGTTTTATACAAAATGGACAACAAAATTGGCTAACTATTTGAATTTAGTAATTTGGTAAATTAATATAAAATACATTTGTATTTTAAATTGTTTTCCTGATTGGCTCCTTTGTTCGCTAGGTCTATCACAAGACGTGACCTGAAAGAAGGTCGTAATAAGGAAACCGTACACGTGTCAGAGTCACGGAAAGGTGTGAACAAGTCGATTTTAGTTTAACTTTAAAATGGACGATCCTTGCATTTTAAATGCATAATCCTTAGTAAAATACAAATTACAAATACCATATCGTGTTTAGATACTTATGCTTATAGCATTCGTTCTCTGAACATGATGACCTAATATTAAATGCATACCTTATTACAACATCCTAACCGGTATGATAGCTACAGCTAATTGTTTCTGCCGACATCCTGATGATGGAACAATCAATTTCCCCTACAGACATCCTTTGTCGCGTGTGTCGTCTCTGTGCCCTGGCAGAAATGGTCAAATCAACGCGTTCGATCAGACATAAAAAGCCATACCTTATCGCAAACATCAGTTGTAAAGATAAGAAAACATTGACAATCCTTGTTAAATATTAAACTTCGTCCCGGCGACCCTTGTACTCGAAACTGGGGCAAGTCTACTGCACAGTACTAACATATTTAATCAAGTAAATAATTAGAGTGCCTAATTTGTAGAAAATATGAAACCGGAACCATGCAAAATAACCACACTGTTGTCGGACATCCAGTAACAAATAGAATATATTGCCTTCTAGGCTAAGTAGATTCACACACGAAAATAGATGTTTGAAGATGATAGTGTTTAACGGGCTGAATGTCCTCTGACCCACAGAATGTGTACTTGAAACTGACCTTAGCTTTTCAGTTGACATAGCCTAGCGTTGTTTGCATTAAGCGACTGGCTACATTGTCCGTATTGCATACTCATTGTAAATCATGGTCTAGGTAGATATACTTCGTCTAAACATACTGATGTGTGGCCGTTAAAGTAGACTAATCGATCACAAAGAGAAAGTGGTATTTCAAAAACAGAAATAATAATAACTTTTTGACATTTGATATTATTTCCGGATATTGTAAACGATATTAACGTTATGTAAACGATAAGTTCCGTATAATAAATGACTGTTACTTACTGCAGGCCTATTATAATTATCATTATGATTTGATAATTATCTTTCGTTTTAATAATTTGGTGTTTATTCTTTAATATTTCGAAAATCATGTTTTTAGAGTTTTGTTAATTTTCGGCGATTTAGATGTTCTTAAAACAAACACAACGATTGTAGGACCTTCTTCGTCAAATATTGGTTAAATATTAACCATTTACTCTAATTAGGCCTAATTCTGTTTTTGTGATAACTGTATATTTTATGCATCTGTATACAAAAACAAATAACAACGTTTGTAAAATGCCAGTGCAAAATAAAGAAATTGTAAAAAAAAAGAAAATAATCTAGGCCTATGTATATTGTATACAAGATTCCAAATACAGAGTTATTACCGTTGTAGTTGATTATATAATTATTGAACCATGCTTATAATTACATTTAATCTTTATCTGTGTGCAATATTCCAACGTATGACGTGCACGTGGCGTTTGTCGTGCGGATAACTAACTCATCAAAGTGACGAGTTTCATGTCTAGTTACCGTTGTAGTTGATTATATAATTATTGAACCATGCTTATAAATACTGTTGAAAACCCCACAAAAACCGAATTGATTATTGATTATTGTGCAATCAATTTTTCAAACAGGTGTGGAAAAAATTATCAACTAAAATAAAGAAAACGATTGATTAGATTATATCCTGGGAAATTGTTGGTCTATTTTTAGTTTCATTTAACTTGAATTCACCTTGTTTTTTTACTACATGTGATTTATAAGATAACTGTCAGATAAAAATTGATTTCAAACAAACTATACAATCGATTAAATACAAAACGTCGGCGAATTAAAAGGAACATTTATGATATTTCTATGTAAATATGTTGTGTGTGACGAGTTTATGTCGATTACGCACGGTAAACTAATAAAATCAAATCAAATTTAATTTATCATGTTGCAACATGCGGCAGCAAATCGGAACAATTTGAAGAAGAGGGGAATGTGACGTAATGGCCGAGAATAATATTTTGTGGCTGTGTAGTATAACATATTATTGGAGACAATTGTTCTGTTTTATCTTAAATTTGCAAACAATGCAAATTCACTACTTAAAACAATAGTTTACGAAATACATACATAGTTATGATACAATAAAGTAACACAATGCGAAATGAACGAAAATGGCTTCATATCTTTTTCTTACGCCCATGCAAAGCTGTCACTCTCTTCTGGTGAATTACACAACCGAGTGACGCAATTTGTCCAGAACTACCGGTACAGATAATAAATGACATAGGAATTTATTATATATTATATTTCTGAAATATAATATTTTCGAATAAAATAACAGCTGCGTAACTTTGCGATAGTAATTTTAAGAGAGTTGTCTCATCGTTATAACATCAAATATCTAAATTACTAATGTGATATCAGATAATAATATAAAGTCTAAAATTATTTCTATATATTAGTATCTGCCGCATAATTATTTCGTTATAGTAAACACATTAATCGGTATCTGTATCTCGGAAATGTTTGAGTTGATGCCTATGTTATCTAATTTAAACAGTGAACTTTAGAGTTTTCTTTATCGTATCTCTGAAACTGTTTACCGACAAAACATTAGTCCCCCAGATTTGTCCAAAGTTAGGTCATGTTGTCAATGAACTCTAGAAACAGACATTTAACGAGGTTAAATTGTATCACGTGTTTATTTATGACCGGCACTTTATATTTATTTTTCCCGTTATTGAATAGAATAATGCCAAATTATGACATGCTATAAAAATAAGGGGAATATTGTATCACTATTTGTTTTCATGGTTCAGAGTGCATTAGGTCACAACTTGTTATGTTGTGGTGGCAAAAGAATGGTAAAGATGGCGGTTATTCCCGACACGTAACTATATTATACATCAGCATAAAATGAGTATGAAGTCATAGAAAGCACAGATCAATATTTAGCATGGGATTGGGAAACACGAAAATATAGTTGAAATATACACCACTCAGGAAAAAACACTTTTATTTAATAATTGTGCTTGGTGATTAAAATTAGGCCTACTGACGTTTCCTCGGGCATTCGTGTTGTATTTCCATACCGTACGGGTCACCCTTTGAAAATTATTCTAATTGTCTGTGTACATCATTGTTGTGGATTCGATTAAAAGAAGGGGTAGATCCTAAAACGATTATCGTTCTTTGTTAACAGTCAAATTACAAAAATAAAAGTCGTTATCAGGTTAAAAAGGCGTTTTAAAATAGAAATGATCAATTTTTAGACGTTTTAAATAGTCTGAAACAATTTTTCAAATTACAAATAAAAAATAACAATACTATTTATTTTGCAGATCGATTATTAGCTTTTATTATTGTAATAGCGATTCACAATACACCAACAAAAATAGATAATCGAAACCATAAGTAATACCTGGTTGTGAGCTAAATTAATTGCATTATTATAATAATTATTCTTTCTTAGTGCAAAATATATTTTTATTTATACAAATTCAAATACAATACAAGTTAAACGCGAACTTGCACATAGAACAAATATTAGGTTTGACCTCAATAAATTAAATACATCGAGCAACGATTGAACCTTTGGCAAATCGAATAAAACTCATACACTTTTCATCTAAAAAATCCATGGCACTACAAAACAGAACTATTTAAAAATAGGTCTGTTTTGCAAGGTCTAGTTGCCGGTCCGTTACTACTGTGTTTCAATTTCGTAATATATTAGTCTAATAATAAAATCTAATAATATAATAACAGTCCTGGTTTTTTTGGTAATTACAGCAACTTTTGAAAGTTATGTCTCTGATTTACAATGAGTGCGCACTTCATTTCTACATTGACCTAACTCAATCGGTCGTTCCTCGAAGCACGCGGGCGCTATTGCTTATCTTTATAACGTACGTTCGTCTCTGTTGCCAACGAGAACGATTGGCAGTTAACGAAAAATAATAGTCATCGAACCAGTCGAATTCGTTAGTCTGTTTTTAATTTTGTATATCGCCCTCTATAGTTTATTTCTGCTCCCAAACAAAATTTGGTTGTGCTGCCACCATTGTGTGCTGCTGTTACTTTCAACGTTATAGAGGGCGATACTCAACTAAAATGATTAGTATTATTATTTAGACTTCCTAATAAACAGTTAAGTTGACGCGCGTGATCAAATCGTTTGTACGAGTACGCGTACGTGTACGTTGTCAATAGGGAGTTTTCTACAGGAGAACATTTCGAGTAATCTCTATTTAGGAGCACCACAAGTATTAAGAATGATCAACTCCTTAAACAAAACACACTAATCGGCAGAACACTCTGTTTTGAGGGTACGAATTTGTCCTCTTTAGATGTGTATCAAAATGCACGTCAAGTGCATTAACGTTGTCGTTTTGTATAGTATTACTGATGTAGTGTTTAGGTGAAACTATTTAAAGTTAAATCGCTATTTGTGACAGAAATTTTATATCGAATTAATAATTTAAAGGAAAGTATAGTAGATTTATGTTCGATTCCATTCAAAATTCGATCTATTGAGCAGAGATGATTTATAAATGACATTCCTATTATCGCAGTTTTGGCTTTTATTACTACGTTTAAATATTTAAAATCATCTACATGCGTATATCGTCTTATTAATTCAATTATTTATATAAAATATACATTTTCTGTGTGTGTATCTATAGTCTTTGAATAACATTATTATTTGTGAGATTACTATAGTGACGATTGTTGTTTTCTTTGAAGCGAAGGGTAGTGTTGAGTTGATGTTGGTAAAAGTTGATTGTAGTGATATTATACTGTGATGGTGTAGAAGATGTCTGAGTTTCAACAATAAGTAGCCTACAAACAAATTGCTTTTTTTTCATAAACTTAAACGATTAGTTGTGGTAATTGGTAAATTGTTCTCGTTGACCGTTTATGAACGGGTGGTCAATCCAGGCAGTAATTAGCATTGATTAACATTGTACAACTTCGAGCATGCACTTTAGCCAGAGAGAAATGGAAATCCGTCTCATTTGACCAAGTCAAATTCAATTACTTTTCTTTTATTGATTTCACTTATCGTTCACAGTGAAGCTTCTATACGACTTGTCTTCTGCAACTTGTACAGTCGAGAGATTGGCGCCAGAAGATCATCTAGACTAAAAATTGTTTTACCAACAAAGCCCAGTTTTATTGAACCCGCGCATGACGACTTTTAATTGGGAGGTCATTCATTAAAATGCTTTTAATAAAGTAGTGTTTATATACAGGTACTTAGTTATTTTGTGTAAACACATAAAAACATTTAGACTTTTTAATTTTTTAAAAAGTCTTGCTCGAGCGATTGTTTAAGAAGTTAGGAAGAACGCCCTCTATATTACTTATTTTCAACACGTTGTACACGTTTGATCCCAATAGTCGCACTACTTCAAAATGTGTTCTTAAATGACGCATAGCAATGTACAGCACATTATGAAGAAAATTAATGCTTTGTTTTTTTATTACTATGTAATTAATTCCCAGATTGGAGACTACAACATTTCTATAGTCTGCGAATTAAAAACGGGTCTTGAACTTACAAGTTTATTGTGAGACGTTGCGCTTCAATACTTCATTTTAAATTTACACTTTAAACTTTTATTTGACATCTCATCGTATGAAATGTATAACTATTATTAAATAAGAATGTTATTTTTACTTAAAATATGTTATAGATTGTAGCAAACGCGGTCGTGTAGTTGCTAAACGATTTTGGATTTACATTCTTGTTCTACTGTAAAGGGCAAACGTGAATTTCACTTGACTACTATTCACTTTTAGCATTTCAGATGAGTTTGAGTTTGAAAGAAGATGACAAATACAGAGATAAAATAGCACCACCAACCGGACATTAATTAGCTTGAGTTTAGTCCCTAAAAACAAATATGATTGTAAATCACAATGATTTAGAGAAATAACGACATGCAGACAAAACCACTGAGTATCAGATCGTTAGACAGAGAAGGAACTGTCGTGGTCTGTCAGTCACGCCCTCATCTACCAACACGACTTTGTATACATTGCTATAGTGATTTGTGCTGTAAATTATACTCTTGTTAATTTCCTGTGTTGTTTCACATTGGCTATTATTTGCTATTGATAAATTTATGTTCAATTAAGGAAAACCTGTCACATAATTTAAAAAAAAAAGTATTATGTCATCATCTTTTCTACGGTTTCATTATATACTTTATGTTATAATAATTAATAGCCACCTATATTATAAAACTAATTTGATTTTTAGTTTAGCATAAAATTAGCCTTTAATGACTGACGATTCAATGCAGCCATGTTATTTAAAATCTCCAGACTAATTTTGTTCTTTTTGTCCGATCAGCAAAAATTGTTGTTTTTTCCATTGCATTTAATTCTTGCAGTTAACTTTTGTATTGTTTATAGGATGGGTTTGATTAAGGAAGAGAACTCACACGTCCCTGGCTAAAATATTTTTTGTAGGCACAGGTACAGAGACAATTTTTAAAAATACAGCCTGTTACCACACATGTTATTTAAAATCTCCAGACTCATTTTGGTTATTTTTTTGATCGATCAGCAAAAATAATTTTCTCCATTGCATTTAGTTTTTATTTTTTTATTTATTGTCAGTTAACTTTTGTATTGTTTATAGGATGAGTTTGATTATGGAAGAGAACTCACTCGTCCCTGGCTAAAATCGTTTCTGTAGTAAAAAACAAATTAATTATGTTATGTACGTACCGGTATCGTTTTTGGATTTAAGATGATTTTGTTTACTTAACAATACATTGTAGTGTCATTAAATTCGAATCAGAATTCCCTAAAGTACAAAACTAGGCAAAACGTCAAGTAGGTTTCCGCATATGCCACCATTGTAAACAATGTAGAACATGTTTCTTTAGCGTTCGGTACCATGTTGATGTGTATTTGTGATGACATTCATTGGAATACATCGATCTGAACAGCGTCTCATCGGAAGACAGGTTAGATCGTGGATCATTGCTGTTGGCAGCTTTATCACCAAGACCCCCTTGTAATGATTGTGTGGATAGCCTTGGAATTCTGCTTGGTTTGATTTGTAGGCCCCAGCAACCAAATTGGGTGAGAATTTACGGAACAGTTTACAATTGACAGTTTTATGAAGAATGTTAATGAATAACAGTTACTGTAATTTTGCCTGAAACCAGCGGCCGACCTCACGGATGCGACGCCGTTTTCCGATCGCCACACATTAGTTTGTCTAAAAGGTCATTTGTTGACAGCTTAGCTTTGATTATCTGAGGGTTATAATTCTTTCCGCATGACAGTTATCGAACTCTCATCCTTACCCATCGTGTCATCCCCTCTTAATTCATACACGTAAAGATCAAAACTTTTTCAACCTACCGATTTGAAAACTTGGTAGTTTAATTCGCTCTTTACCGCCATTTTACGATCAATTCTTGAACCAAATACTTGCTATATTTACTAATACTTATGTTCATTTTACGATTCTGACTTATGGCCTTAAACACAACGTTTGCATTTGAAACTGGCTTATAATTGTAATGATTGCATTTTTATTGCTTGTCATCGTTTAAGTGTGATATTTATTGCGTTAATTGCACCGATTTAACAATAACTCAAAATCGCAAACAAATGACGAAACCAGAGGGGATTCCCTTTCCATATTCACATCTTAAATTCAAATTACTATACCACTTAAGTGTGCGTTTACGTTGGAATACGATACTTTTGTCTAGTTGTCAACACTTCTGCCGAAAAGTTGTAACACAAACGATCCCGTAATTTTACATTTTAATATTTATGTTTACTTAGGTCTACAGTTTAATTTAAAACAAGTTTCTTTAAATTAATTTTTAAATGCAACCTGTTGTAGCCCAAATCTCGTTGCGAGGTTTATGAGCCCAGACCCTGGTAATTGAGGAATTACTTGTAAACTCTTGAAAAGCGAGTTTTTCAAATCAAGTTTAAAACTAAAAGTAAGCCTTTCAATTTTCACGGTATAATTTTCGAATCATTCAATCTAGCCTATACAAAGACTTAAATTACACAGAATGTGGTTCTATTTGCTTAGTACTGCTCCGTTCGTTCACAAAATACATTTTCTATAAACAATTGTATTTGTCTTGGTAAAATATATTTTTCTCGGCACACTTCTGTTAATAGTATGAAATGAATCACCTAATTTAACTTACCTATTTATTTGATGCTTCTGGACATTGCGTTTGTTTCAATTGTCAATAGGACCTTATATTAAACTATTGTGTTTGATTATGAATAGTTTAAATTCAAACGAACATTGATTTAAATTTCCAACGACTCTTTTAAAGATTCATCTTCATTGTATTGTCCGCGATTGCTTTAGGGCAACAATGCGCGCCAACACCAATGGTCAATGTTTTTGTATCACAAATTGTCGTAATGTCCACATTGTCACATTTTAGTAAAATCAATCAATATAGGCCTAGCCACTTTTTGTATATAAGTCAATATAAAACCATTACTACTCGGTAAAGTTTGCAAAAAGCCATAGTTTTTAAAATTATATTCTTACTCAGAGTTCTTTTAATACTATACCACTCTTGTCTGTCATCAGTGTTCCTGTTTATGTTTGACTGAAGGAATAGGCTAAAATAATAAATGATATTTTGCCCATAACATCAATTTTGTTATTAATTACAGCAATTATGAGGTCTATTATCATGTTAAAATGATCATCAGCATCATCATCATCATCATAGGCCTATCATCATCTTCATAATATTCAGAAACAATATAGACCTTAACAGTACTTTGGTATCAAAGTTAGAAATACAGAAATATACAAAGTCTTATCATTACACCTAGGAATACATTTTGGATTTAGTTTATTGATGTACCCCTCTTTCCCTATCATAAAGTTTACAACGACATGAGAGAACGTCAAGGGAAAATTATTCTTTTTTCCTTTTGGGGAAATATTTTGTTCTATTATTCATAATAATATGTGAAAACTGTTTACAACTTAGGTAAGTTAAAATAAGATAATAAGATTTATAAAGCGCACATATCCACAAAGTGCTCAAGACCTTAAGATTATTCCTAGTTCAATGATGGGGTATTCCCTTTCCCGTGTTTGCAACGAAAGAGAAATCGTCAAGTGACAATTATTGTTTTTTCCTTCTGGGGAAATATTTAGTTGTTCTGCTATTCGACTTAACGATCTCAGTGTAAATTGACATGCTGTGCGCGTATCACATCTATCTGTCATTCCGGTGTCTCCACTGGCCAGTTACCGGGTCCGTTATTGCAAAAATGTCTATTATTTGGCGGGAGTTAAGATGCTATTATTTGGCGAGAGTTTGGTTCTAGTAAAAATTGTATCTTTCTAATCAATATAGTAATGGAAAGAGAGTTTGTTAGTCATTGCTTTGTCCTGCAACACATCAATCATATTCAACAAGACAGGCTATGATATATTGCCACAATCACAATAAACAGATTATTTTCGATGGAGAGGAAAAAATCTAAAAGAAGATAAATGAGTCCGAGTCTAAAGTAAAAACTCAATTAAAATCCGTATCGACATAAGAGTACTGTAGATAGAAAAACATAGTATAAAACACGTGTGTTAAACCTTAGAAATTGATTAAGATCGTTTGATCTCTGACATACATTTTGTTTTAATTTATTGCTCTGTGTATCGATATAATGTTGTTACAAACAGTATATTTAATACTGCACTTTGTTGTTCGAAATTCAGCTGTAAAAAAAGGTGTACTGTAGGCCTAACAACAGTTTAGGCTTAATACAAATATGTTCCGATATTTTAGAACCATCGCTAGATTTGTATCAACACACCCACACACACACACTTTAATTTAAATTAAAAGTAACTTCAAAGATAAGCATAACAATATTCGAGCCTGTTTCTTAGTGATGTTATACTGTATTATATATATATGCTAACTTTGTGATGTGTGCAACTGAAAACTGCGTTACCGATTGGCAAAACGCGTTAGACACGCATTTAGGCCTCAACTGAATGTGTACGGTAGTGATTGTGTTTTTTCAATTGTCAACATTTAATTAGCAATGGCCACCTACGATAACACTATCAAACTATGTCTTTCCTGGTCAGATACATATCAATTAAAAAAACTTACTTAAGAGCAGTATCAAACTAGTGTTTAAACTCTTAATGTCATTTTCATTCGAAAAATTAAGTAAAAACCACCAACGTGTGTTTGACAGTGCTAAATGAATATCTCAGCAGGTTGTTAAATAACATCAATTACTGATTGACATTTTCCAAAATTGATTGACACCCTCGAAGAATAGAGGTAGCGAAAGTGTAGAGTTTCTTCATACCGAAACAGCTTTAGAGTTTAAGAGTGTATAATATAGACTTATGGTATGTTTGTGAAAAATGAGAAAAATGTTAGTTAGTTTAGTATTTTAACATTTGGATCGATGTTGGCCGTAGTTCCACCTGTTACGTTATACAGACCGGTGCAAACTGTGCAGGCCTTCAAACAAGAGTATCATTATCTTCATTGTCGTCTTCAAAGATTGGCTAAAAATTAATAAAGAAAAATTAACGAAATTATAGTTTCTAGAAGTATGAAAGAATCCGTTATAAAAGTTCGGGTTTATGACCAGATTAAAATAATTTAAATGTAATTTTTGTAATCATTTTTGTGTGACCCAAACATGCTTCTCAAATTGCACCCAATTTTATTGACACATCCGCAAAATTTGGAGCTGTCACAAAATAGACTCTAACCGACTACCGCACGTCATATAGAAACGCGTCTAGCTGTATTAAATGCCTTTAATAAAAATAGGCCTATATACGATTTTATTAACTGCATATTATGAGACGAGGCGTAACCGCTAAAACGGTGCGGTACGTCGTAATGCAAATGGACTTATAATCACAGATTTATATCAGTATTTTTAGTTTTCCTTTTTTTCGTCGATATGTCTTACGTCAGTCATTTTCAAATCGATCGATTAAAGTGATAAATTTCATTAAACATTATCTTACATTTAAAGTATGTATTTTGTTTAGTGCTAATTATAATTAGTATTTAAAAAGTTATTCATGGTCAATGCGTTATGTTACGAATTTAGAAAATATACAGGTGATAATAATTTAGTGTGACTCAAATAAATATTTAGTATTCTTCCAAACTGAGTCACATGGGTTGAGTTCCAAAGATTGTATTTTTTGCAGGTGATATGATACCACGTGATAATAAACATTAAAATCTTCTCTGTTGACCGCTTTTTTTATAATTACATAAAACCTTCAATTATTATCGTGATTAAAAATAATGAATTTGGATAAAAATAATTTTTAGAAAAGATATATTTAATGAGTTCGGCGTTTCTTATCAGACTGGTCATTTCCGTGTGTTTCAACCGGAGACTGATGACGGCGGCCATTCTTAATAGTTGTAATGACGTTTGTTCGTATAAAACTGACCAAGGCGCCATGCCCTTTTGTTTTCTTCGTGGCTATCGCCTCACTTGTATTATTACTAGTAATTTCAGGTTCTTTCAAAACAGCTGGTAGGATTAGCGCTTCGTTGTAGACTAGGCTGTATACTACCTTAATGGTTCATTTCTGGCTAATATGAATTTCTGTAGCCGTGTATAAGACAGACAGCTATATTCGAGTTCATTGACTGGCTTAGTACTGTTTTCACAGCTCCAAAATTGAATTAACACGATATATGTTATAAGCCAAAAAGATTTAATACGATATGTAAATTGTATACAGTCATGTAAAAATGATAAATTCAAATAACTGAAGAAAACAACAGTGATGTTTGCCGCCCGGTCATTTGCAACAATCAACAGTTAGGCTGATTTTTCTTCGCTTTTAATTTAGTCAAATTGCTTGCGTTGCGCGCCCGGTTGCGCGACACTCTTCGGTTGCTAAAAAAGGGGTCAGTCCGTACCTATTCCGCTCTCTAATTTATTTTAAATCAATTATTTTGATTGAAGAGACGTAAGCCTAATAATATACATTTAATAAAACTGATGATAAGGTGGTATTTTAATTTGTTAATAAAATATTATTGTTTAGTCGACGTACACAAAATAACATGAAATCACAATAACAACAATCTGACACTATAAAACCAACCCAAAATTCATAATCATAAATATGATAATTAATGTGTAACCGTAGCCAATCAATTACCGTCTTTCTCCAACCGACAATTAACGATTATTATCAACCAAACGATTTCTTTGATGTAGTATTTTACTAGTATTTAAGACACAGGAGTTTTATAGTCCTATTGGGTATATTGATATCAGCCTCCGGGGGTTCTCTTTTCATTCGAGAGTCGTCGAATGTTGATGCTAATTACCCTATTGTAATTTACGTTCACTTGTTTTTTTATGTTGATGTACTAAAATTGGAACATAATATTTATTTCTGGTAATTTTTTGTTTTAATTCCATACAGTTCATTTTATGATTTTATAGCTTATTTATGATGAAAACGCGCCTATTTAATATCCATTATGCAAAGGTTTTTAAATGGAGGTGATTTTCTTTTTCTTTAATCTTGTCATAAATGTTTATTAATAATTCTTACTCGATTTATGTATGTATTTTATTGAGACTGGGTTATTGTTGTATTTTGTCGCCACACGGTGAATCAGAATGACCTTGTTGAATGGCATTGTTCTCTATCCGTCCAAGACAAGGGAAGAAAGATATTAAATTAATCGATTTGATTTTATTTTATAAGCAAAATAGATTTGATTGACCACGAACATGCTAAAACAGTTTAGATATATTAAATTATCATTTATCGTTAAGACTATCCTAAGTACAGGGAAGATGATTGCGATTTTACTGTCTCCAGCTCTAACTTATTATTCCAATGGGTCTATAACATTTTTTAGATTTCCATTACTTACGTCACTAAATAAATCGCAGGAAAGGCTTGCTAGGATGTTATATTTTTAGGCAAGGCATATCCCAAACGAATAAAAACTATATCATTTTTTATTTCATACGCATGTAACAGCAAGCACAAACTAAACTATGTTATCATGCTTATAAACTAAGTCTCTTTTTAGGCTTAGGGAATGGAGTTAAATGAGTCGTAAGTTACAACCCTGGGACTAGGTCAGGATTGAACCATGGACCTTGGGATTGGAAGGCAAGCAAGTTAACCACCTCCAAGCTACACTCATCGTTATGGATGAAATTATCAATTCTTCTTAAACTATATTGATAGATTATTTAGTCTTAATCGATATTTTAGTTTATTAAAGGCCTATTGAAAGTACATTTTTCAAAAGTACAAACGCAGGTTTTCTAACAACCGAATCAAAACTTTTTTTTTTGTGTTGTTATCCGTCAATATGTCTTAAATAAAATAATATTGGTTCTTAAAATATGTTATGATCTTCTCCACCTGTCACATTGTTCGCTGTCAATTTAAACTAGATCCACATAAAATACTAAAATTAATACTACAATTGATGTCCAGAAATTCATTTTGTATCTTAATCAATTCTTCTTGAATAATATTGTAGTCTGTTAATCGACATTGGATGGTTATATACATATTCATGAGTACACGGCGCGTCAACTGTGAAGGTGTGAAAAAGTCATACGCGCGCTCAGTGACCATGGAGATGATAATGCGACGTAGATATAGAAATAAGACATACTTAATTGCAGAAACAATCAAGTTAATATTAAAACGACAAAAGAAAATGGAAATTTACAAAATGAACATTAGCTGACACGGATGCTGACTGACTGAGCAATCGAAGTACAGATTTAGTGTAATTGTAATTTGATTTTAATCCGTATTACCGAAATGGCAGCATCATTGTTCTTAAGTACTTACTGTACTTATACATACTAGAAATTCATTTCATTTGAATTAAGTTACAGTGGCATACTATATGTTGCACGGTAGTTTATTTAGAATAAAATAGAAAATCACTATAAGCGATCGCTTTTGTTATCGTTATCATCTTCGTTATCATCATTACAAAAAGTACTTTCTTCGTCATCATTATTTATATTATTTATTAACATCTGAAACGGTATTACCTGCGTAATTTTTTTTTATTGTGCTCAGGTACATTTTTCGTAAGCTTCCTTACAAACCATACGTTATTTAATTAAAAATGTACCACACCCTTCTCTATAAACGATATGTTATCATATTATTGTTTTTTTTGTGTTTTTTTGTTGTTAAATTATTAGAATGATATATTTCTCATAAAATGTATGTTTCATAGTAAGATGTATATATTTTTTATAAGCTATATATTTGAATAAAGACGTCAACATCTTTCCCGCAGAGAATTTTTTAACAAATGGACCGTAAATAACGCATTCATTTTTTCTGTATCCCTTAGCCATACTTTGTGATCGAGTCGATATAGAAAGCCCTTTGGGTAGATGATACGGATCATTGCGCTGTATGATTGAGAGAAAAACTTATGAGTTGCAAAACGAACTTCCGACGTGCCGAAAAGAATTGATACAGCTCCTAAGGCATATACCAACCCTCCGTAATTGAGACATCATTATCTACCGTAATACCCTTTTGTAACTGTACGAATTCAATTAGTAATCTTCATTGATTCAACCACTACACCTTAGAATTTATATATACACTATTTTCGTTACTGTTTCACTGTTGAGGTTATGGAAACATTGTTATAAGCAGCATATCGCAAAATTACCCGTTATTAATCAACTGTAACAATAACCAATGAACGCGGTTTAGGCAGATTTGATTTATTATGCAAAAATATCATTATTGTGTTTTAGACCTACTGAATAAGACACCATCATTCATCATTAAGTGCCAACTTCAAACATGATCCGCCGGAAGCCAATGACATTCTGCTTGTTCCTCAAAAAAACATTAATTTTACCCATTTTTTAATCATGATCTCATGCAATAACCGTTCGTGTCATTCAAACGCACGCGTGTCCACGCGTTTTGACACAAAACACCGGTGAAAAAGAGCAGTGGGCTAAAAATTGACATAAAGATAAACGTGAATGCGTAGGCCTATTTCAGAAACTATTAATAAAACAGGGATAAGGTCAAATGAATGGGCTCTGATTTGTTGGCGGACGCGTCCATTGCCAAGGTCAAAATGAATAGGGAAATTTAACAATAGAAAGACTTCAGAGAAATGTAATGAAGTTCGCGCGTTGACGCTTGTTGACTCGTGGCAAAACAACGAAATATTATTTATTGTTGTTTCAACAAGCAAGGTAGTTTTTTTAAAGAATTAATTTATCATAAGGCACTTTTATTTGAATGATTGTAGGCCTAAAAATCATGAACTAAGTGGATATGTTGGTATGATGTTGGAAGCCTTACTAAATATCCCCATGATTGAGAGGCATAATCTATATCTGTATTGCTTAACATTGATATTCATTTAAAATGCGTAATAAAATACAACATTCATATATTATAATAAAAATGTAGGCCCATTTATGTAATAATTGTTTTCTTTATGTTATTCTGTACTGTATCTAGTATGAACTATAAATGCACAAAATATAAACTGAAATATATAATTGATAATGCGCGTAAATAAATGTCAATTTTTGAATAAGATTATACGCTGATATTTGAATTTGAAAAGATTGAGATTAGGTTGTTTCCTGGAGCTGCCGCTTACTGATTATTTTGTACTTCCAATATATATGTTGTTAGCTATAGTAGCTCTTATAACTGTCTACAAAACATATATCATCTCTTTTCGTTCTTTTTTCATCGGTTGATTCGTTCCATTTCTTGATGTTCACACTAGCTTATGATTTTTTAACTTTTGTGTGACCAGTTTGGTTTGATTGTCGTCATTCCTGTAGATTTAATTCCATTATCGTTTATTTATTATTTTTGCTTATCTAATATTTTTCGTGTGCAAATCATGAAAAATAAAATAAAAAAACATTCTTTGTGCATATTTGAAGCATGCTGGTTTAAAAAGCTGATGTTTTCTAAAATCCATCTTTAACCCCTGACCTCAATTATAATATCTTTACATAAGTATTAAATTGTTCAATATACCCCACTGCAATGCTTTCATGAAATTACATTTATAAATATAGGCCTACTCTCTCTCTCTCTTTCTTTCCACAGTTTATGACGCATTCATTGTGTAACTATGTAGTACTATTTAATATTAAGTGAGGGTCGTCTGAATTACAAATGATAAATGAGAAATGCCATTCTAAGAACGTTCAATCTATGGATTGATTTATGATTAAAATCAAAATATATAATCTTCAACTTATCGTAGCGCTTCAAGCATGAAATTATCTAAACAACATGACGATAGATTTTCATAGGTTTAATTTTTGTCTTCTGATCTGCCCTTTTTAAATTCAATCAGATCTTTCAGCAATTAGAAATATTTTTTTTTATTTTTGATGATTGATAATTGAACTAGTAAATACCACATTATAGTTTGCCCCCATTCTATTTTGATCATTAATGTCGAGTATGAGAAATAGATTTATTAATAAATCGCAGTAATGGCGGTGTTGAATTACGGTAATAATAAGTCATATCGTGTGTTAATGTTGGTATTAACAAATTAACTTAATTTATAATTGTATAATTCGTATACATTAATTGATAAATAAAAACAAATACATTTATTGCGATGATGCTTTATGATAGTGATAAATATGTATCAGTATAAAACCATAATCAAATCGTAGTATGCGGATTGTGATGTTGATGATGATGATGACGAAAACTAATATTGGACAATAATAAATAAGATTATTATCAAGGATAATATAAGGTTAACGATAATTGGCAAACAAGTAAGTAAGTATATCCGAAACGTTAATTTCGGACCTAAAATTATAGTTTGTTTATAATATATCTCTCTATTTCAATAAGTAAACGGTTACTTTATATTCTCTTAGTAATCCGGAGTTTACCACGATTCCAATTCTTAATTAATGCTGTAATGCCCGCAATCATGATAATTGCGTAAAGTATGTTGTAGCCGCAGGAACATCTATAGTCGTTTAAACAAATGGACTTGATTAAGGACCTATTATCAAAATCATATAATCAAACGGAACACTTTGTAAATTAATAGTAATCGGATAAATTTGTGTTTTCAAAAAGTACAACGATAATTAATCGAAACCAAATAAGAAGATTAGTGCATTACTGCGATGTATATTTATATGTATAACAAAAAAAAATGTTTGACAAAAATTACAGAACAGGATTAGCATATAGAGAACTAGTAGTATTTTACTTTAGTGGTTTATGGATGCATTACATCTTGTAACCCTATCAACAGATAATCTTGCTTTTAATCCACTGTGATTTATTACCCATTATAATACATACCAAGTTAAAAAAAATATTGTTTGAAGTTTTGATCTATTGAGCATTTTCTTTGCATTTAGACATTATATAAGTATGCTTTTAATTTGATTAAAATACGTCATTCTATGATAAATGAGAATGTTTTTTTCTATCTCCTTATGAATAATTAAACATTACAAACAGATGAATATTATATTACCCATTCATGAGTCTTGGAATGCAAATACATGTACAAATTTGCGATTTAAAAAAATATAACTTCACGTAAGCATTGTCTAATCATCATCATCGTCATCGTCGTCATCGTCATCATCATCATACATCATTATCAGCAGCAGCAGCATCAGCATTTTTTTTTAGTATATTCCGTAAACTATTTTTTATTAAAACTTTGTTATTTATTACACGCGCTATTGGCTAAATGTCAATATAGGCTCATTGTTATGGCCATTAGACGATTTAGCAAAATTGTTTTCCACTCTCCCCCTGCCTCCTCACCCTGCCATGTGTATTGCGAATTGTATATCCTGGCGATCATTGATGTTGCTGTCTGTTATAGGCACGTGGGAACTTTCCATACATAGAACTCCATTGTCAGTGTGGCACACATTGATATTATAGGCCTATTTTATTGTAAACATTTATGTCAAATGGATATATGATTCATTTGTAGGTAGGCCTACAGTTTAGTTTAACATTCCGTTGATTGACTGTTATTGTATGCGACTTTTGTGACGAACGGTATTATTATCCAACACACTGGACGTTTCTCTATTTCTAATGTTAATATATCTTAATGCAAAGAGTCTATTTTCATTGTTTTCTTTATACATCTGCTCCAGACCCCTAAATAATTTCAGTTGAACTTGTAGCTTTTAAATGCTGTATCATCTTCTAATGGCAGCTTGTATTATTTATTCAATATGATCATGACCTACAGAAGTGTACGTGATAATATTCTATAGTTCCCCTTTCATGAGAACTTTAAACACATAACATAATAATAACCAACATTTGCAAAACAAGTACGAATAATTTATTTGCTATGAAAAAGAATGACGTTGTATCACCTGATAACACTAAACCCTAACGTTGACAGAATGAATTAACTCACCATTTTTTGCAGCACTCACCATTAATTAATAATAATTTTTTTACAATTGAATTACACACAAATAGAAATACCCTTCTGACTATTTACATCAACATTTATTTATTTTTAAGATTTATTTTGAATTTTAAAAAAATGGGGAATGGCTTTTTCGGCGGTACAAGGAATGCTTAACCATGGATTAGTGTAACTAATGTCTACGTGGTTAAACTTCCGTTTTCGGTGTGAAATTAAAGATCGTTATAATTTACAAAAACAATTTAATTAAACATCATTGATTCATATGGTTGTTTGTAAGTGTATTTCAGTTGTTTTATAACAATACATCATATTACGTATAGATTTTCTATAGGCCTAACACTTACTGAATCTAAAAATGAAAAAAAACGGGGGCTTTTCAATTTATGTGATCATTCATTATAGTCTTTATTGACAGAAACTTGTTGTTACATTTTCCTTTTTAGATTATACATAATTATAGATTGTTTGTAAATTAATTATAAGAATAATTATGGTAAATGCTACAACCAAATTACTACTATTCAAAGATACACATCTTGTTTTTTTTGTTTTTTTTTAAAGAAAAATCTTTTTACTGACAGACATGATTCCATAATCTTATTCAGCAAACCTATCAGTCATGACATGAGTAAAAAATCTAAAATTCAATTTGAGCATTGGATTGTCCATTTAAAAAGGTCACACAAGAGTATTGATGTACACAAATATTTTCCCATTGATTCAACATAGGCCAATATTTTTTTTACCAATTCTGATACAATACAAGCGAAACAGGTCTTATAACATAATTCACAATTGTAAACATTATTTAATTAAAAAAATATTTCTTGTCTATCATGACAATATTATATTAAACCGTAACATTATGCAAACGAATTATAGGTTTTTAACACCAATTTTATATATTATAGGTTCTTAATACATTCTCTAATTTTCACATTATGTGGTTAATTAAGTTTTGGCAAAACAAAATGTGAGATAAGTGATATTTAAAGTCTAGTTAGTGACATTTGAGCCTATTTAGTATCATTAGACGTATACAATCAAATACACCAACTCGTATATCAATTGATTCATACAAAAATTAATACAAGGAGTAGTTTATAGAGCGAAGATATATTTATATTATCTCTTAATTGATTTGTCTACGAATCAGCATTAATCAACAAGAACAGCTAATACATGCTTGGAATATCCATATCGTAAACGCTTATAGAAACAAAAACGGTTGAGCAACGCTTCCGATTTGAATAAAAACGTCGTTAACTCCAGAAAGTAACACGTCAATGGAAATTAGTAGTACGCACACCAGCGCGTTCCATCACGTAGTCGTAGTTTCTTTTCACACGACTCCTCTAACTCATTATATATTCATAGAAATGTTACACCTGTTATTCTGTGACTAGGCTGTGGTTCTGGGTAGTTTGTGTCCACAATATTGCTAATATTAGAACTGTTATATACTCACATGTTTAAATAAATAACATTACATTAATACTTATCATCATTTGACCTAAAACTGACATTGGTTATCAACACTTTGTTGAAAAGGCGCACGCATTAAGACGCTGGGTGGCAGTCAATTTAGGTATTGTAAAAACTGGGGACAGTTTATAATTATTATATTCCTTTTAAGTAATTAATTATCTTAACTTAATGTTAAAACTGTACATCTGATATAAAATAATTCATTAATTTAAAAATATACTTCGAGAGAAAGATCATTTACAAAATACAGAAGGTTCCTCTCCTCCTCTCTCCTTTTCATAAGGATAAATATACCATTTTTGTGCTCGGGCAGACGTTGTGTTCGTTAACTTGCGCCAACTGGAGAACCTCTTGAAATAAGCGGTGTTAGTATCAAAGAGGGTCTATTTTTTCTCATTTTAAAAAGGCTACTAAATTAGAAGGAGAACTTTTACAATTTGCAGCATTAGTAAATTAAATAACACTATCAATAAAGTAAAAACACCAATGTTAACACAATCCCGTCCCAATTTACAGTACTCTAGTTCTCATTGAAAATAATTCATTATTTACAACAAAAATGACAATTATAAGTACTTAACTACAATGTTTTTGAAAACTATGGTTGTATAACATTTGGCACCATTACATTAAAATCAGTTGCTACATTTAAATAATCTTGTAAAATAATAAATAACACTATAAAAAAATAATGATTAAGTTATTGTAAAATTATATTGAATGAACTGTTATTGACGCTTGTAATTATGACAACCAATTATTATGTACGCGCTCGTACACGCCACACGCGTTGATATTGATAACCTTTATGCACATCTTTTTTATTTCTTCATTTTTTGATGGAATAATTATTTTGTCATATTATGTTGGAATGTTTCACCTTTTTAAAATTAATAATCTTTTTTTTAAAGAAAAATTGAAATATCATTAATTACAAAAAAAAATAATAGTGTAAAATTTAACACGATTCTTTGAGAGTCGAGGACAATGATAATGGATTCGCTATTGTTATCGGATGGAATGGCCTAGAATTTGTAATATAAATTGAGTTGTAAAATTGAAATCCAGTTATCACACCTTCTCATTAAGATATAAACATCTAGAAAATTGAAACTGATGACATTGTTTTTGTTTAAAATGATACACTCTTTTGTTTCAATCGACTCGGAATAAACAATGGTACTCAGCTCCCTGTCTTTCGGGTAATAGTCAGCATCGTGCTGTTAATAGGCATAAATTAAATACAAATCATTTATTTATATTTCTGTGTTTTAAATAAATAATTATGTATTATTACCAACAATTAGATCATGTTACTTATTATGACATGTTGTGCTCTTTAAGTAGTTAGATTTCCATTTGATTGTTTTCACTTAATACTAAAATGTTGTTGTTAAACGGCATATCGAATATCATCTGTTGAGCCGATTAATTCATCATGTATTTATCAATTTAGAAATCAAATGTAATCTGAGCCAAGCTCGATTCAAGAAAGTTGTTACAGTAAAACGATGTTCAGTACGCTAGGCCCGTTAGGAATAAGCCGCGTTGCTGACAATCACTGTTTATAAGAAATCTCCCGCGGCAACGATTTCAATAATGATTACTCTATACGTAGAGGACGTGTTCACCGCAGGCAAAATCGACTTTATAGGCTGAAAACGCTGTAGTCTCCAGGCGTTTACAAACTCAATACATGAGAATAACCAGTGTCGTGCTCAATCAGAAATAATCGAATTCTATGAAAATAGGAGAAATTATCTAAATCGCAGATTGGACTGCAATTATTTAAATTGTACAACTTGTCTATAATTTTCAGATGCTCGTTGCATGTTGAGCGATCCGTGACTCTGTTTTACAAGTGACAGGCACCGAATTGTCTAAGATTGTTATTTCACTTGGGACGGTGTTAAAATTATAAAAAACAAAATTACTCCAACAAGCTTAACAATCAGTAAGTTGAATAACAAAGTAATTAATTACAATTAAGTACGTAAAAATAAATTTAACAATAGCAATTGTTCGGTCTTTTAAGTTTTTACATTAGGAAATATAAAAAATGTGAGGAATAAAAAACTTAGTTTTTTACCAATTTAAAATAGGTGTCGTTCTGTTTATTTATTCTAACAAAAATTAAAACAAATCCTTTAAAAGGAAAAAGAGGATTGTTTTATTTGAGTTGAGTTGAATGTACATAATGTTTGGTTTTACATAATCTACAATTAAAATGAATGTGAAAGAAGTATATAAACACACCAGTTATTCGTTGTAAAGACTTACACAGTGATACTGTATTATTCAGATGGGGATACTGTAATTATACAGTAAACAAAACGTGGCTTGAAAATAAAATGCCGCCTTACTTTCTTTCAAAATAAACATAATCAACAGTGTGAGAGATGATAATCGTGAGTCCTGTCATCTTTCGTCCAACACCTTGTTCGGAACACGGGTCGGAACACGTTTGTACCACGGCTTCGTTTCATCTCAACTTGCAATAACTTTATAATAAGGTTACTTTTAAGTAGTTCTTTAAAACAAATAATGTTCATTGTAATGCGGTTGGTGTTTCCACCGTTGTAGATGATTCTTGTGCCATTAGTTGGGAGATACTTTTAACATTGTGTTCTTTCTTCCATTTCATTCTTCTGTTTTGAAACCATATTTTGATTTGTCGTTCTGTTAGGCCGAGAGAGTGAGCGATCTCTATACGCCGCCTTCTTGTTAAATACCGGTTGAAGTGGAATTCTTTCTCTAATTCTAGTGTTTGGTAACGAGTATAAGCTGTGCGTGATCGTTTGGCTGGCTCTATGCTGCTAATACCTAAATTGAACAAAAACATAATAGATATTAAACATAACAATATTTATATATTGTATAATAATGCATCAATTGTGAAAGCAGGGTAAAAAGCAAGGAGTACATATTCTTAAAGATATTTGTGTCTGGTTGACCTAACTTTAATATTTCCAAATGTTGCTCTTTGCGATTTTTAGAAAAGTAACTATATGTTTTATACAATCATCTTCCATCTATAATAGGCCTACAGATTGATTTTGGAAGGTCAAATTAATATTTAACCGTTATGAATTGAATGCCAAAATGATATGTAGGCCTACACAAAATACTTCGTACAAAACAAAAATGTTCGTAAAACGTAAACAAAAATATATACTTTTCTTTTTTAATGGCACTTCACTCACAAATATGAACATAATAGCAAAGGCAGTCCCATCCTTGGTTTAATTTTAATCGATATTATAAGTAGGGATTTACAATTTTTGGAGAGTAATTTGGAGATTAATATTTTTGCTTGATAGGATTGTAAGTAGCGCTGAACTAAGTCCGTCGCAACACAATTTACGTCCGCCTCGAACTACTTTAGTGTTGTTCTAACTATTTTACACGCTACTGGAAATTAAAGATAGAATTGTATTCGTAATCATTGGCTAAAAAAATAAGAAATGCTAAGATAAACTAAAGTAACTTGAATATAAGAGGAGGAGACGAGTATTTTCTAAGTTGGATGGAATTAGAGTTATTGTACTTGACTTAATGCTATTTATCCGTAAGTGGAATAATACAGTTATTGAAAAATAATAAGCGCTAAACAGAAATTGGTATTCATTGATAATGATGACGATGATAAACGGTTAAGGATGATGAAGAAGAATAATTTAATTTAACAAAACGATAATAATAATGATGAAACAATGATGTGGAAAAAGAAGAAACAAAATAACATATATAATTCACTGCTGTTAATTAACCATTTGCGATGAAGGTGATCAAAAAGAAGAAGAAAACAAAATTGTGGTAATAGTAATGATGAAAACAAGGATGTAGAAAAAGAAGTAACAAAATAACATATATAATTCACTGCTGTTAACTAACCATTTGCGATGAAGGTGATCAAAAAGAAGAAAAAAAAAGATTGTGATGATAATGATGATGATGACGACGTCCGGAGATTATAGTGAAGATTATGATAACAATGATGATGAAATCATGATGTTGAAGACAATTGTGAATATGACGTTGATAATCACGATGGATGATGGTAATAACAATGCACAGTGATGAATCACTGATGATAACAAACATGATTATGTAACTTTTGATAATAATTATAAAAATAATAGTAACACAACCGAACAAAAAAGATATTGGTATTATATTCAAAACAATACTGTTAACAAATCTATTTGAAGCGGATGTATGATGGTTTTTGTATAATGCCATTAGAAATAGCAATTTAAATAATACAAAAAAGCGAACTCGCCATAAAGACAGTCACATAAGTAATAATACCTAAAAGGATATTACGTTTTAAGACGAGGATTATAATCTATTATTATAGCTGACATTTTCTTATAGAATGAACTTTCCGATCATAACTCAAGTGGGTTTTGAAATTATTACATAATTAATACTTATGAAATGAAAACAGTCTTAATGTTTAGTTCATTTTTATTAGAAATAGTCTAGGAAAAATGGAAACGTGTATTGTATCCATGTAACAAATGTCTTTAATAATAGTTATAGGTCATTAATACAGGATATTAGGCTAACAACACACAGAACTGCATGTATTATCACACTAACAATTATATTTAGGCCTACATCATTTGTTGATTTTAATAATTGTTAGGCTGTTTATTAAAATACTTTATACTATATAGGCCTAAAATATTTTGGTATGGAAGTCAATACGTTTCTGGTTAAATGTTAAACGTTTGTTTTATATTTTTATAAGGGGAAGCCATTATTATTTTTTGGTGTTTTTCGACAAAATTGAATAATGTTATTATAACTAAGGCCTAATCAAAGTGTTATTGTTTTCCTCTTTTTCATGTTTTTGGTGGGTTTCTCCCAAATAAAAATAACATCATAAAATAATAATATGTTGAATGTAGGCCTATGTACACACTTTCTTTTATAGTTATGTGAAATGAAATTGATAATTTATTCAACACAATAAGCCACAGAACCTTAACTGATAATGATATTACCTGTGACTTTCAATCGACCACTTTACTAGGTTAACATGTTTTCGTGCATGTAACTATAATGGCATATCTTTTAGTGAATGACTTGATTTCCATCATTAAGTAAGAGTGTAAATGTTATTCATAAACTTTAATACACTAGTACTTAACGAACGTACAAAAAACATATGTACTTTTTTAAATAAAAATAATGACAAAATGATTAATAAGTCATTGTTATAGATATGTTTTAAATAATTACAAATTGAATCATTAAAAACGTATTTGACAAACATACACGGATACCCATAAAAAGTCCTATAATATCAGTGTATAAAAGAAATAAATAATTGATATGAGCAATACCAGGTGCTGAAATAAAAGTCGGCTTTGTAAGTATCTTTCATTTGGAAAACTCGTATTTTCCTTACCATCTCTAGATTTTCTTTGCCGGTTTTATTACCTATAACGGCGTTGTTATTATGCACATAATGAAGATATTAATTACAGTAGTAAATTTCAGTTATAAGAGGTTATGGCTTTATAAATACTTAAGTCGTTGTTTCGTGCAATCTAATATTAAGATGATGGATTGTTCCCCTTAAGTTCTGTGTGTCATCATCATAAATGTTTTTTTTTTGTATTTAAAATAAAATTTTAGTTAATACATAGAGAAATAAGTTAGCTAACGTTTTTCTCCATGGTTAATATATTATATAAAATACCTTGTATTAAATAGTTTGTGTATAAAACATTCGTTAAATTACAGCGCGTGAATACTTTCGATTTCTTAGACCTAATGTTTACCGTAGTTAATTATTGAAGATATGTTTAATAACGATTATCAATCCCGATAGAATTACACTCCACGCTTTTGCGCTTAGTTATACTTATATATTGTACAGTAACTATATCAAAATGTCTAGGCCTATACAGAGCCGTTACACCGTTCTCATCTTTGTCGGTATTAAACCCCACGAGAATCTTAACTATGCTGCCCGATTGTTTTAATCAAATTAAATTAAATAAACACTAATGGATACCTGTTTTCAAACATCTTTATATATCAAATAAATGATATTGTTATTTTATTATCACTGTATCTTGTCTATGTGGCATCCAAGGGTAAAATTCATGTTTTTGTAGTCAGATTTCTAAATAAACAAACACAGTAAAGTGTTAGGAATGAAGTCCTTGGTGATGGAGACATGTTAGCCCGCAACGGTTCAGTACCATGAGGTGTCGCATTGGCTCGGCCTAAACTAACTTTTCGCAGTTGCTCAGCCCAGCTCAGGCCTCTGTATAAAATATTTATACTAAAATGGACAACAACGAAGATAAAATTCTTGCTGTAATTATTTAAATAAAACCATACAGTAAAACAGAGTAAATATAACATGTTAGCAAGAGGAACTTAACTTACAGTATTACATACAGAGCATTAGCACTATACAAAGTTTGTAAACAATTTAACAAGTTTAATTGAATATGTTTCTAAACAAACAAAAACTAGAAGCTATAAATTAATTAATTTTGTATCTGAAATTCGTTATCAATAACAACAATGTATATTGTCCGGCAACGGTGTAAAGTTGTAGGCCTTACCGTTTAATAGAAATACCAAACGGAAGTATCGGTATGAAGTACGGTACGCAGGCTGGCTACCTGTCTCACACAGGTATCGTTCTTACGGTTGCGGTATGCAACTTAGAAGGCCTAAGATTTGCCGATTGTAAGTGGTTAAAAGTATTAATAAATTTAATAATTATATCGAGAAAATTAAATATCATTTAAATATGTGTTTTAATACTTTATTTATCATGCTTGATCAACTAATAATTGGCTACATCATTGCGAAAAGATTGGAACTATTTCGCACCGGATTCACTCTCTTCGAAACTGCTACAACACGGCCTGTCTAATGACAGCAATTATGTACGCGTATAAAGGGCATATTTTTTTCTTAATACTTATAATTACATTTCGAAAGATGGTAATGTTTGTTTTTAAATACACACGATACATTATGGTTAAGCTACTGTTGTTACAATGACACGACGTCTCGGCACATGCGGTAGTAATAGCTGCAGAGAGCCCATTTGTCTCATTTGCATAATTTAGATGGCTCAATATACAAAATAAAGATAGCGAAACGTTAAGTAGAAAACAAACAGACGCTCTGGTACTAAAACATCTAAAAGCGTTTTATGTTTAAAATAAAAAATGAGCCCTAGTTATTATAGTTAACTATGCTGGCCTATATATTACCTCACTATTAGAATTTGCTAATCTTTTATACAAACCTCCAAAATAAAATCAAACAAGTAACCGTTATATATATAGTTTCCTTTGACGATCGTTTTGGTTTTATAGTGCAACATTGCTTAATGTTCAGTACGGTATATGACCACATTTAAGGTATTTTAATAATACGTAGACCACGTGCTAACCAATACATCAATTTGAGAGAATAATGCGTTAATGATTACAAATAAGTTGGATACGTTGATCTAGAGTAGATATATTGCAGTGTATTAACTACAAGTGTTTAAAGTGAAGAAATGGCAAAAGTTATACAGATCCAGATATATATCTTTTAACTTAGACTAAATTGGTGATAACTCAACAGAGATTGGATTTTATGTTGCGATATTATATCACTTGACAGAATTAATCATTTTCAAAAACATTGCGGCAACTTTTTCTTAAATATTGAAGAAAAAAAAATGTTATGTCGGTACTATTCAAAGACACACCAATATAGATAAAAGTAATTAGAAGATAGTTGGTTTGGTGTAATTGCATTCGATAACACTAGTTAATTGCTGTTAATGAGGCTATCAACAACCAGTAATTGCATAGCATTTGTCAAGATTAAGCATAAAGTTTGAAAAGAATTAATTTGTCAATGAAAATACATCCATTCTCGGTTATATGCAGTAAAAACTAATGAGGCGGTAAACAATAACCATTGCCTGCAGATAGACGAGTTAAAAACAGACACAATATAGAGAAACTTACCAGTACTCGAGTGGACTCGCCTCATCCATGGATAAATATGCTCGTTGTGGGGTGATTGGATACCGGGACTGACTTGTTGAATCCCCGGTGAGTTTTGACTACCCTTTACTTCTGTAGCTGTTTGGCATCCTCTTGTTGGGGTTACCCCATGACAATTAGCCATACCTCCTTGACTCGGCACAAACCTCTCCGAATTCGTTGTTTCCGGTAAAGTCTGAGGGGTATGACTTAACCTAGGTGGATTGCTTAAGTTTGAAGATCTATTCATAGCGTAGAAACTACCATCTACTTGTGAATTATAGTTGTAGCTATAGTTAGATACGCTAATTGGTGGCGTGGATGCTTGGTAGTGTTGGGCCCCCTCCGTGAGGTAGCGGCCCTGTCCCTGTAAGTCCGTTCCATGGTGGTAGCCACCGTTCGCTAAAGAGTGTACAAAATACGAGCTCATTTGTCTTGTTTCACTGGGTGATTTAAAGCCTTGAATTTTATTGCAGTTTGTCTGATACCTCTGTTGAATCTATGTATAGTAAGCGCTTATGACTGCCTCAGATAGGTCACCTGTGAAATCCAAATAAGGAATGATTGTTAGAGCACGTGACTTTATGGCCAATGACTGCGTCGATAGCTTTTTAGTCGCATGGCGTACGATACGATATAGCGAAAAGTGTACAATAAGATACAATAGCACTTGTACAGGTCATAGCAAGTAATTACAATTTCTTAATATTTTTACAACATGTAACATATTTGTTAATGATCTTTTTAATTTCAATATTTTTCTGAAAACAAACATTTTAGTATAATCAAACCATAGTTACACCACAGTTCCAATTATATGCGATTAGTATACGGTATTGATTAATAATAGTATTTCATCTTTTTATTGTTTCAAAATATCCTTGAAATTCTTAGGTAAATCATATAATTTTCATTGTAAGGTGAATTTATGAACTAATGCCTCGTTCTAGATTAATTTCAGATTAATAATAAAAAGGGTAGTGACTTTTTGCCGTCGAGACGCCAGTAGACTTGTTATTAAAAAAGGAACAAAATACGCGATTACCGAACCAGCCTCCTGCCTTCTCATGGATTATTATGGTTTGCGGTGACTTTATAACGCAAGAAGCGTTCAACATCCACCATCCCGTTAGCATTGTGTTTCAATGGCTAAGGATTAGAGAGGCAAGTGAGATCGGACACAAACACCTGCCGACTGAAACTAAACAAGCAATGTCAGGCTTCAGCCTTCGATGTAACGATTCGGAAAGCCGAGAAAACAAGTGAAACACGGTGGCGATCGTGTGTTTACGGAGGTTAACGTTCGTTAGAGTGTAGGAGGATGAAACAACTGACCGTTCAAACAGGTACCAGTTGTCATTATATTAAAACAACAACTCTTATATTATTCCTATTCCTATTATGTATAATGACGACAATTCATACCGTTACTGAATACGGTATGTTTTCAATGAATACCAATAACCTTTCAATCGATTATTGAGAAGAAAAGTCATATTTATTTTTTCTAATGAGCTGCACGTATTAAAAGTATAACGTTAAGTTTTAGCATGTTTTGATTAGATGTATTTTATTATTTATAAGCTGGAGTATGCTTAGCTCCAGCTCTAAGTTACACCAGGTTATTATACATCTGCTTCAGTTATATGCTTGAAAAAACACACTGTATATCTATATAAGGATTTGTTTAGTATTTCTTGTTTGAAGATGATTATCTTGCATTATATAATTATTACAATATAACATCATTATCCGTTTGTAAATGTTAGGCCTATGCTATACCGGTACCATATTTTCGTGCATAAGATTATAATATGCTTTCAAACAATTTTATTATTAACAAGGCCCATGAAGATTAAAATTTAAATTTAAAAGGCCTAAGGACCATTGTATAGTTAATGCGTTACTTTATGCCTTCGATAAAGCGTGTGTGTGATATAGACCTATTACATACGTACAGTAACTTTTATAATATTAAATATGCCTATATAATAATAAACGTCATCTTATGTGTATACCGTACCTTATAACATGTTACCAAAATACGAAATTGTAAATGCCGTACCGAACAAATTTCAACAAACAGGTTATGCAAGGTAACATGAATAAGAATTGAACAAGAATATGAATATAAAAAATGATATACGTAAAATAAAATATTATGAAAAGTTCCGTTAATTAAGTACAAAAGTGCAAATATTGAAATCATACAACGCAATTAGACTAATACAATTAACGAATGAAGAATCGAGATTTCGAGATTCGAACCTGGAATCTTCTGCTTCATCTCAAACTTCCTACCATAGATATTATGAATTGTTATAATGAAATCATCGACAACTATACGTCAACAAATATATTTTCAAATAATATTATTCCACGATGACATGAAAAAGAACGAAAACATGTTTTTCGTATATCCAATCGTTAAAAAAGCAGAGAATATTATTATTATTTGTATTTTGCAAAGTGTGCTAACCGTAGTTGTCGTGTGTAGCACAAATTAGTTTAGCTTCTTATCGCATTAATATTCCGTTGCAAATAGAAAATAAAGTTTTGATACTAAACAATAGGTATTGTATTTTTCAATGCTAAAATAACAATGATTAATAACGTTGCGTGACTCATTGTATGTCTTAGTATAGGCCTAGCAAAATGCTGTTGATTAGTAGTATTCCTTATTCATTTTGTAGTTTTGAGTGTAATTTCATATAAGAAAGAAAGTATAGAAAAAATAACAATAACGATTTAATTATTTCCGAGCATAATTGTGCTTAAATCTTTATTCCTTATCATTACAAGATATTCTATTCTATATTATTGGTGTCAACAAATTGCATGGAATTAAATACAACTGTTATGCCTGACTTTTATGGACCTATGCCTATTTTATTACATAACTATAATTCAATATTTTGTTTATAATTATATTTGTTTTACCGTAGTGATTGTTTGATTATGTGAATGTGCATGTGTATAACCATGTCTGAATCTGTAACATTGCGTTAATATTATACAGTAGCATGAACAAGACGAGAGCTTAATTGTGTAAGCCTAAATAATAACGATAATGTTATTCGCTTTGAACTGTTCATTTCTACAAAACATTTCAATTTTGCATTTGATTACTATATCCGACAGCAAGATGCAACAATCGGTCCCATGTAATCCTAGGCGGAAATGGAAACAAGCGTAGAGAGGATGCTTAACGAAATGATCCAAACATTATAATATTATGTATAATCTTGCTTGATATACATTTAAATATTAAAGAAAACATAGATAAAATTATGTTAATAACATATTTGTTTTTCTGCAAAGTAGATCTATGTATATAGGCCAAAATTCCAATTAAGTAATATCGGTATAATACATTCTATTGAATGATACCTTTGTACTTTGATTGAAGAAAGTATTACGACAAATAGTCTTTGAAATTAATTGTTTTGTTAGATATAAACACTTATTTACTGCACCCAAAAATCCCTAGTCTATAATTTAACAATACTTAGCGTTATTCTGTGATCCAATTAACACGTAGTCCGCATCACCTATGTATACTTTTAATGAATATATTTTTGTTCCAATTGATACTGCGGTTGATTTGATTAACGAAATGTGTTAAGTTAAAGTTGAAGTCAAACAGGCGTTGGTTTTTACCAGCCGTTTAAGACGAGTCGAATGTGGCAAAATTGACGGTGTGGCAAAGATGTGTGCGTTTGTCTGTGACTTGTGCGTTTGTCTGTGACTTGTGCGTTTGTTTCTAACTTGTTTTGTTAGTATAAGTACGTGTTGCGATGACCATGATCGGTGGTCAAATTGACAAATAACGTATTGCGCTGAACTTGATCGTGTTAGTAGTATTTTAATGATAGATTTGAGAACCTCACTTGGAATGCACACGGACACTTCAAAGAGATAACCCGCAAATAAGGACAGAGATTAATTACCAAATAAAATACAATAACAAAATAAAATACACCGAGGAATTGGCCTAATTAATAAAGTAAAATTCATCCCCTAACGAGGACGTTTCCGCTAGTTATATCACTCCTCCCTTCGCTGACTATTTTCAAGTTTATCTAAACAAAAACATTGCATTATTAGGCTAATTAAATACTTTGTTAAGGCGACAATTACATAATTGAATCTGTGAATCCGGGCGCATTAAGTATCGCTCATGTATTATTGTATGATTACTTTAGTAGTAGGAAGATGTGAATTTAATTGCCTTTAATAGTCGGTTTACACGATTGCATGTCTTACTGCTGAGATATACATCACAATATTAAATAATGCACTAGGTCATTATAGGACAATTTATTACGGAGCGGCGGAATTAAAATCATATCATTCAATTGTATGCTTTTTTTTTTAAAAACATACGTGCATAATTACAATACGTTGCTAATATTATTAGCCTATATAATTTATAGAGTTAATGAAAGGAGAGATACATATATGAATTAATGTTTAATGGAAATATAGAAACGAGGTATAAAGGAATTAAGCTACATTTTAACTTTATTCACTTAATGGTTGGATGCATTGCCTACTTATATAAAAAATATGTTAAAATGAGCCAAAAATAAATTATTCAATAAACAATTAACAATAATAAACTGAATAATTAAATAAAAGGACAAAATTATTATTTTCAAAACAATTTGGCCTAGTATTTATTTTTTAAATTTTACATTACATTTTAAATTGTGTGTTAGGCCGTGTTTTATTGTATATTAGGCCTACAGTAATATTCCTGCACGGTAGCTTATTTTCACAATTGCATTACATTTATAAGAGTTAAATGACATAGGCCTACACTTTATAATAAATATTTTAAAATTACAAATTTTTGTTAGAATTTACAATATTTTAAATTATTACAAGTAAGAAACTGTAACCAAATATTTCGTTATTTTGATAAACGAGATTCAATTAAAACTCATGCACAATTAATAAGCTTCTTTACAGTTGTTCGTACCAAGTCAGATATATTAGCATTTTTATCTCGTCTACGTATTAAGATTCTATCTAAATAACAACTCCGTAGATTTAACTCAATAAGCATTAAAATCGGTAGCGTCGCAAATGCCACCAATAGTTATAAATTACATCCCAACAGCTTCCTGTCACCTTCTATTACCTTAACTTATTAACTAAAGAGATTTTATTGTAGAAAATGAAATTGTAGTATATTGCGCGCAACAATGATATTTTTCCAGATTGTGTTGCCATGCCTCACCATTCTTAAAAATTATATGTTGTTTCTAGATCGTAAAGTATGGGGTTTTTAAAACTGTGTTCTACAACGACCAATAAGTGATGCATGTTCGCTCCGAATGTAACATTTACTTGGTAAATTAACTTAAACGTGCTGGTCATCAATCAATACCTAAAACCATGAATTCTTTACTCCATGCTAAAACATAGAAAGAATGAAAACAATTTTTTAAATGAATAGAAAATGGCATTGCGGTGATGTTTCTTTAAGAACATTATTATAAGCATCGGTTACTCTATTAGAATATCTGTAAATCCAACTTAAAGTTACTTTTTGTTGAAAACTTATGGATTTTAGGGAGTGACGATGTATAAAAGTAATTCATATTATTTACTTCTTGCAGGTTCACATAGAAGATCACGTTGCCGAAGATCACATTAAGTTCTGAATGTGAACCTCTACAGATGAAAGGTAACAATTTATGATATATTTCTTATTAATGTAACTTATTTACATACAATTCCAAATCCAGATGATGTCCATTTGTCTATAGTGATGTAATATAGGCCTAACTGGAAGGAAATAATACTTTCCTGTTTGGAATAACCTTACATTTGATGATGTGCCATTAAATGTTGACAGTTCCGAATTGCTGATGTATAGTTCAGTCTAGTGACGGACCCTGAAACATCAAATTGACGTCCAGGATTCTTGTATCCTTCTCTCATCCTTACCATGTGGAAGCATTGTTGATGTTTTGACATTTCAACCCAGATGAGAAACATTTGTAAGGGTGCGTCGTCATGCACCTTGAAGGAAACGATACTTCCTTCGTTTGTATATACTTTATGGCTGCACGAGTCTGTCCCCGTAGGCAGATGGTGTCCCCGTAGGCGGGTGTTGATTTAAACACCAGGGCACTTCGATGTAGGCCTATTCATAGCGAAAACCGATGACGTACTGCTTTCGTTTGATTTAAATTTGTTTAAATAGTTCTCAAAATTGGGACTCGATATTCGAGTACATACATAGGCCTACACTTTTATAAAAAATAAATTTTATTTTTTCCTGCTTTTTGTCTCGACGTAATAACTTAATTTTGATTTGTATAAGGTTTTCTAAAGGCCTATAATACTCTTAGTATTTTTCCAGTTTATTCTTCGACCAAGTAAAACCAATCATAATTGACATTTACCCAACCTCGAATACAATTATTTGTGCAATGAGTACAAAACATTACCACAAGATGATCTTATTAGGGCCTTTTAGATGTTTCGTGGTTCATATTATAGCGCAATTGATATAAATGTGACAATTATAATTAGTTAATTAATACTGTACCACAAAATTCGACACTATGCCAGAGTAGGCCTATTAAATCATGCCCCTGGATGGACGGTAATTTTCTCCTTGTGAACTATCAATGATTTTTTAGACTTCTCATTTTTAAATTGTCACACTTCCGAGGTCAGGGGTGAGACATTGTGTAGTGTTGCCTTGTCTAGTTTCATGATGGATTTATTTTTTGCTCAATCTAACGGAGCTGTAAACTAATATACATCTGTCGAAATACGCTATGTCGTTTATATTCATTCTTTTCGTCGCGAATAAAGTGTTCGTTTTTGTGTGGCCATCAATTCTGCATGTCACAAGAAACGCGTTTGTTCTGTCTTGTCGTTTGAAAAAGTTTCAAAAAGTTGTTATTCTCATTAAATTATCGTTAAGTTTTGGACAGTTCCATTCGACGTTTTATCGTATGCATTAGGCTTAATTGCATGTTGTAATCAAATTAAAATGATGTTGATTACGTTGGCAACTTAGATTTTTGTTCAGATTTTGGCTATCAGTATAGCAGGCCTACTAAAAAAAAACGTAACGTTATATCTATATGCCCGTTTCCCTTCAAACATCTTTATTACTGTTAATTAGATCCAATTGTTATCATCACATAACAATATAGGCTAAGCATAATTACTCATGTTCCAAAAGGTTAATTGTTTGTTACGGTTTAATGTTGGTCAGTTTAAACAGTGTATATTTATAATTTCAACTACTTACCGGTATCTTTATTGATAAGGAATCACTTAATATAATTATATTGATTTACACTGATATATACATCACCTATATATAAAGTGACTTACGAGAGAAACATTTAACGTCTTTAAAAGATATCAAACATGGTGATAACTTGAGAAGTAGAGAAAGATTTAAAATATCGAAAGCAGTGTGAATTGATTGCAGTTTGAGAGGCTCACAAAACGAACGTAGAAATAACATACCGTGTATAATCACTCATTTACTAGAGTTAAACATATGTGATGCTTTACATCTGTTGCTACTATGATCCGAAGTATCAATCTTCATACATAAATAATCTACTAACAGTAAGAAAGGCGAACGCATACATTCGTGTTTCTGATTTGCAGAATCGTGTCAATATACTGTACATAATAAGGTTTTGTTTTTCTTAAAAAGGAGTAGAGAACATAGCGCCAGGTTTGCACTCGGTTAGTATTCTGTAGGATGGGGGCATGATTTACCCACCTATATGTTTGGTATGTTTGGAGGGGTGGTTCCTAGAAAACAAATATAAAATGTTGTACGCCATGGAGATTGTTCTGCTAGCTGACTTAGCGTGATGCCAGGTGCTGCACTCCCACCCCCTCCTTCAAAAGAAATACCCCTTAACCCTTTTCTGCCAAAGAACATTCAAAACGGATCTTCGTTCTTGGGATTTTTCATTTACTTTATTAACATTGAAGCGATGTCAATATTGTCCATGTTGTGCGTTATCAACGAGGGGAGACTGATTTGTCTGATGTTATTTTTCTCCGCCATTTTGACTTTATGAATCCGCAATTTCTCTTATTATAGAAAGTGACACAGTCGTAGAATTCCATTCATATTATACACGACATCATATAATTAGCAACCAAAATACTATTGAGACGAAGCGTTACTTAACAGTGTCTTGAAATTTGATTAAACTGGACTGAATACCTTAAGCCAACCGTTGGCGATACGCTGGTGTGATTCCCCTTGAGAATATAGGGGGCTTAGCACCTAGTGCAAAAAAAATATAATTTGCCGGACTTACAAGTCGTGGACTTACTCGTCTTCAAAGCAACACTAACCCGTCTGCAACATAAATTATTATGAGTAATACATGCATTTACCGACCCGTTAAACATGGCTTTTGGCCGACTGTTCAGGATTCACTGACCCAACACATGAATATATGTCTTATACTATTCGATTACATTAATCATATATTTATATTTATTAATGCCTATACAATAATCGTATTGTGTATAAATGCGAAATAATTCGTGTTTTTGATATATTAACCACTATAATAATACAATATTATTTTATTTTTATTTATTACTTTATTTTATTACTGTTTTAAATTATTTATTTTAGTTAATTTATTTTACTTTATGTTTTTGTTCCTCCAGATTAACTTTGGTGTTCATCTGTCACAGTATTGTTATACCACTTGTCTACTATGAAACACCAAAGTATTCAAAATAAACATAAATTATTCACAATGCGAATTTCCAACTAAGCACCTTCATTACAAATAAATGCATCATTTGCGCTCCATACTGGTCGAGTTCATTAACCACACATAGGCGTGAGGACTGATTAAATGGATCCAGTCAATAGAAAACATTGAAAACTTCAACAATACCATAACACGAATCTAAATCCATTTCGCCTTATAAAAGCACTCGAAACGCGTGTGCACCAGCAAAAATCGCATCAAGTGCGCTGAGACGTTAATACCCCTACTTCTAAAACCTGCCTACCAGATAAGCAAGACAAGCTAATAGTGATTGTAATTGAAACGAGATGTGATTTCAGGACAAATTAGAATAATATACCAGAAATTACTGACTCAATATATTCTTCAGAATTAATTGATGTACAGTTTCTTTAAATTAGAAAAAAAAAACGCCGATTGATTTTTTGTTAATAAAGTGGGCCTAATTGTTATAATAACTATGTAAGCAACAACCTGACTTTAATTAATTTAAAACATTACAGTTTAACAAGAATTTTAAATTGATATAAGCAAAAAAAAAAAAGGAAACAGGACAAATAAATACAAACAAAAACACATAATTTCAATAAAAATGACTCACAAATGAATTTGATTAAAGCATAACAATATTATTGTATGATTAAGTATATGTTATAAGACCTGGATTATCAGAAAATTAAAAATTAAAAGATAATTATTTTATTTTAACTTGATGAATAAATAATTATCCTTCAAGAAGAAAGTTAAAGATAATAAAATGTAAATTTCTAACTTATACTTAAACGTAAAGGTTTTAAAAGATCACGCGTGTTTTCTTTTATAGAATCTATATAATATACATAATAATTTCAGACAATGATAATAATAATTTCCAACCTTCGATTAACATCCCTACCCAGTCTAAGTTTCTATTTTATAGAGAAAAAAAACAAATAGATAGTTCGTTTAACGGGACTCAATGCTTTTATCTGGGAACACTTAATAAATATTGCTAGATAAGCGATTAAAATACCATCATTTCAATTATATTAAACTTACAATTGTTATTGCGAAGGAGGCAATGCATTACATATAAAATTCCCATTACTTTAATTACTACAGCCATAAGCAAAAACGAAAAATGCATTATTTTAATTATCGAAATCATCTGTTTAAAATGTTATGCACGCATTAAGATTGTGGTA
This sequence comes from Antedon bifida, assembly GCF_963402885.1. Taxonomy (NCBI): domain Eukaryota; kingdom Metazoa; phylum Echinodermata; class Crinoidea; order Comatulida; family Antedonidae; genus Antedon; species Antedon bifida. Next base: position 7,500,004 of record NC_136226.1, on the reverse strand, counting down.
CCGTATATTAATTGGGAAGCCCTTTAACTTTTAATATTTTCCTTTAAATTAAAAAAAAAACATAAAATTACATTATGTACAAATTTATCTTTTTTTTCTGGTTTAATGAAAACTTTTAAGAGTTAAATTGTTTAATATGAAAACATTCAACTTCATGAACAAGTAATTTAGATTTTTTTAAAGTTTCCAAATTTAGTATATGAACTTAATTTTAAGTAGGCCTAAAGTATTAATTTAAAACCAATCTTTCATGAAAATTATCCACGATAAAACTTGCGTGCAACTTGGTGTTGTATAACTATATACACTAACACCTCAAATATTAAAATAATGATTTTCGACTCCTTTCAACTGTGACGGTTTTCGTTGTTAAATGTTCTACACACAAATTGTTTTCTTTGCAAGTGTTACCAACTAAAAGTACGCATCACCAAGTCAAATGTAGTTTTTACCCCGGTTCGATTTATGATCTCTCCTGGGTTTTCGCGCACGCTCCACACCCGCTAAATTACGTAAGGAACGGAATTGTAACAAACTAATGCATAAGATGCGTAACAAATTGAATTGTACTTTTATAATGGAATTTAAATTACTAAATTCGATAACTAACCTTGCTTATCAGTCCAGTATCGTGTGGCCGAACATCGTTCCCATAACGAGCACACGAAGTATATCTTGTCTCCCTCGAGGACCACGTGTGTACTAATTAGACAACGTATACTAATAATACGATTGTTTTTTAGCTGAACTTTCGCAGTACTGACACTCACTGTACAATGTGGTGGAGAATAGAATAAGCGACCACGAACTAACTTTCGCAGTATAATCTGTCACTTGGTTCAATTTTCTGCTTGTGCTTTGGGACATGAATCGCCATATCCATTAGTTACAAAATAGATTACCATAGTCAGAATAATATATTGACGATGACACAGAACAGGTAGCTACTAACATATTTATTTTTTCCCTCCAGTCCGCTATACGAATTGCCGTTTCCCAATCTCATATATTTTAAACCAATCGATCAGTTTGCACTAAGATGATCTCCCCCGACTGCCATTTGTTTTGTTTTTGTTTAAATGTGTTCGTGGTGCCCGGCCAAAAAATAATCTCTCATTTCTCGTTATGTCATCTTGGGTGGCGCTAATTTTGACCAGGCCATGAATTCACTCTTCGTTTTATTTAACTTTGTAAGATGAATATAATACATTTATTTGCCTTATATGCCTCTATGCTTCTCTAAGTTATACCGTTAACTAAATACGATAGTGATATTAGGAGAACACCAACACGAGATAAAACGCCAGAAATCTGCATTTTATTGTGTTACAATAATGTGATTTTGATCATCCATACTTACACTAATATAAACTACACATGGAGCAGTACCACAAACAGGTCATATATTGAAATACAAGATCATTGTTGACTAAAAGAGTAAAAATGATATTGGAATTAAAATATGTTATTCTAATAAAGGACATTGTTCAACAATCTCTCCGGAACCTCGGATTCTTATTAATCATGTTTATGCCTATAGTATAGAATTAGGGCCTTAACTAAGCACATCCAAATGTAATTGTGGCTATATTGAAATCCATGGTAGGCCTATTGTACTTCACGGACAATAGAATAAAAAACTAAACATTAATTCATATACAGTATTCTGGTTATTGGCCCATCTTAAAGATGATAACATCATAACAAGTTACTCGTCTAGGTTCTTCGTAGCCCCGAAGGCGGTACGTGATGCTTAAATTTTGGGTGCGTTTTTCTTTATATTGATTTGTATACAACGGACTAGCACGTTACCATGCGTCTTCCTTGTGGCTATACACATCATAAAAACGAACAAACAAAGTTTAAGTAAAAACCGGAAATATCCAATAATGTGTCTTATAAAAAGTTGCATAATTCCATAAGATAGCTATACTTTGATAATAAATTACTGTTGACATTTTAAAATTTTCAATAAAACTATTTAAAAAAAAATACTTTTAACTAATCTTATTGAGTTTTATTAATAATTGTATATACTTTAAAAACATTATTTGAAGTATCATTGATAATCGTGTCAGTAATACTAAAATAATAAAATATCATTATATATTCCTTATGTTTATGATTGAATATGTCAATCGTATTATTGCTAGGATTAGCCAAATATTCATCGACCTAGATTTTTTTTCTTATAGGCCTAACATATCAATCGATTGATTGATAACTTTATTTGTGAAAACAAGTTCATCCAAAAATTACAATGAAACGTAATAATAGTACTTTCAATTTAATAGGAATACTACTTGCCACATGAACGATCCATAATTATCAATGGAAACATATTTGGGTTAATATGTAATACGGTATTATTCGAAATGTATTTGGCGTCTACATAAGCTGTAGGCCTAATATACTTAAAATTAAACTAATATAATATTGTATGATTTTCTTGTATTCGGTACGATAACGAAAGCAATTATATTTTAATTTTATATAGGCATTTTTATATAGATTATTGATTATATATTATCACCGTCGCTACATAAGCTACATAATGCTTGCTAAGTGAATAAGCATGATCTTTCGTTGCTATGCAAAATACAAAGCAAATTTAACCTTGGTAAGAACAGTAGATTTTTCATACAGAATTATATCTAGAAGAAATACAAAGTGTGCGATTTGAAATAATTTTCCAACTCATCATATACCGTAAGGAAACAGAAGAAAAACTGATATAGAATGTCTGGATTGGGGTGGAATCACCAGTATTTAAACTTAAATACTAACTGTACTAATAATTGAATAGTTAATACTTAATTTTAATAATCTGAACTATTTGTTGTTCAATAAAAGTAATTGCCTGTCAATTTAGTACGGAATGAAAAGCTCTGTCTACACTATCAAACTAGTTTGACAAAAGAAGTGTGGTGTGCCCAGATATGGTAGTGATATGCCCAAATATAGTGATAATGACATCAGCAGGTCCATATATGGGCACATCACATGGTTTTTGTCACATAAAGTTTGATAGTGTATGCAGAGCTTAATAAAGAAAGAAAATTATCGTAAAATCTGCTGTTTATAACCATGATAAATACCATATCTAACGAATGCTTAACGTACATTAAAGGAACATTATACGGTTAATACACTTTTAATTCAATATGCTATGGTTATCAATGTGAAGCTGAGATATACCCAATCCCAGCTGGATTCTGCCCAGTGGAGGATCCTGCAAGATTTGTATTATAAATTATATTTTATATTTCAAAATTTAGGGACCATTTTTATCCGTCTATCCTACTACAGTACCTCCATCCCATTCCACCTGTATGACATATAGGCCTAGACTACAGTATGCCTTTCTATAGTACTGTACTGCTATATACTTATTAATGCAAAATTGTATTTTCAAAATAGCAAATTGAAACATAATGTAGCCTCGAGTCCGTATATTGTTTGGAACTCATCACGATCTTTCATTTCATTTTCATTTCAATTTATTTGGCATCTCAACATGAACATCATGAGTATAAAAAACCTAAATAAAAAAACAATATATATTATTTGAAATATTTCATTGAGTTTACGCAATCATATAGGCCTAAATAAACTATGGTCACACTATTAAAGATGTAATTTCCCCCAAAAACATGAAAAATGAAGATTAAGACTTTGAATAGGTTATTTTGTATATAGTTAATCACTTCCTTAGAAAAAAATATGTTTTCACTTATAAAATAACATAATGGTTATATTCAACCAAAAAGTCATTACATTGGCTGGCAGCCAATTTGACCATATTTTGCTTTAAATTAGTTTTTTCAGGTAAATACATTTTTTTTAGATATGTGACAATAAATGGCATATTCAACCAACAAAAAAAATTGAAAAAATATTTTTCAGGTGGACAATACATCTTTAAATATTAGTTTGGTTGTATAATATTAATTGTAATTAACGCACTAGACCAATTCATTAGATGACACAATTTCTATAATATTGATTCGGTGAATGTATGTGTAGGCAAGTCATTAATCTATATTTATTTTTTAGATATCAAAAAAATAATAATTTATAAAGTACCCAAACAATAAAGGACACAAAGTATTAAAAAAAAAAAAGATTTATGATGTTTACATTTAGAAATAAATAGTATGATTTATTTGCATAATTAAATATCTATTCCGATACCTGAATCGACGGTCTTAGCAAAATAGAAAACCTCTTTGAAATAAAGAAAACATAAAATGTCAACACAAACGATGCCAGAACGTTTACTTAACTAACAGCAGAAAAAATATGTTTATATTTAGCAAGAATAATAAGCTTGAAAAAAAAACTCCCAACATAAAAATTGTGAAAATTTACAAATGCTTTTAGCGAACCGACCGTGAGTTATTGTAACAATTTAGACATCTATTGTAGTTCTACTTGATAAAAGAAAATGCGAGTGTAAAGTATTGAGTTGCTAACAATAGTCTTTTCTGCTCATGTCATCTTTAATATATCCTACACAACAATAATAATCCGCACGACCTTTATACTCTAATTTAGCTTTTTTTTCTTCTTTCAAACAAGCAAAAAGCAATATATATCGCAGTGTACGTTTCTATTTTCGCTTTTGAAAACGGCAGCTTTTTTCATCTTACATTTCAATGATAAATTGATTAATATCGAAGAAATGATAAATTAAAATTGTCTTGTTTTTTACCCAGCGGCAAAACGTATCAAACGGTTGAAGATATAGAAATATTAGCAACACGAGCCAATGGTCAATCATAAAAGTCTAAAAGAACGAATGATCAACATCACTTTTTTAATTAACGTTTTTATGTAATAAAATGCTTATGTCTATACTCTCGAATTATGCTCTCGAACCCGGTTCAGAATATATAAATTTAAGAGCAATAACATAAAAGAAAGTAATAAAGTTCAATGATGAATATACAGCCTGTCGTAACAACTCCATCATGTAGTTATCATTTGGTTTATAATCATCCTTTATAACTTAATTGTCTTCTCATCTCCTCTACAACGTCATCTCTTTACGTCATCAATATCATCATTAGAATAATAATTATCAAAATCATAATCATTCCAGGCCTAAGTCATCATCTCATCAAATATCAGTGGAAATCTTCTATTTATTTATCCTTATCATTATTAAACTGTCGTTATCATTGTTGTCGTCATCTTTGATTATTAACATCATCATCATCATCATCATCTGTCATTAGGTCTATAATCATTTTCAAACTCATTGTCATAATGATTCCATCATTCTTAAAGGCATAATTCATTATCTCATCATCATATCATTAAAGATGGATATCCATCATAAATTGTTATCATTATTATCACCATCTTAATCATTTCTGTCATAATCACCAATTAATCATAATCATCATTTGTATGTGGGTCTAAATTAGTACTGAAACACATTCTTATCATCATAGGCCTAAACTATTTTCATTATTATTGTTACCATCATCTTCCTCTTTACTATAATGATTTGTTCTTCGTCATCAGCATAATGTCGTCATTATTTAAGGCCTAACCTGAACTACCTTATTATTATATAACTAGAAATTATTTTGTTTTCCTTTTCAACTGTATTAATTACTGGCAACAGCACATTAAGCAAATCATTTCTTAATAAGGCATATCGTGAGTACGGTCATAATTGGTTTTTTTTCTTATTATATTCGTTCATAGACTTAGACTATTCACTGATATTGTTGCTTTATTTAATATAATCCTGTATGTATGTAAAAACAAGTGAGAAAACAGACAAATAAAAGAACGTACACAGATTTATCATGGAGGCATTTTTTCCTCCATGGATTCATGTACTATGTACTGTGGTATTATTACGTGTCGTCTTTTAACGAGCAAGTTTAGACTAATTATAGAAACTTAATGAGCCGTTTAATTATACAACAAACATAAACGTGTTGTATTACATGATTGGTATTTTAGATACGAACTTGTATGACAACACAGGTAGGCCTATTTCAGAGAAGGGTGAGATTGCACGATTTAATCTCACTTTTCCCTGGCATATTTAAAGAATATTGTACGGCCTAAATCAGTGGAAGCCCAGTATTGTCATTTTATTTTAGTTTGCTATTATTTAAAGATGAACATTGATATCATTCATTACGATCTTGAAAAACTACTGATTTGCATTGTTACTTCTGTATTTTGATTAAGAATGCTGATGTCGTCAAAGATTATATCTAGAATATTTCAATGTATTCTAACTCATTATTAACATCACTTTTTGCTGACAAATCAGTTTGGGGATTAAGTATTCAACACTATAACATATGGCACCGTCAAAAACTGACTGGTAAAACTAGAGAAGTTAAAAGGATAGTTTAAGAAAACACACACATCAGTGAATATGTTTGAGTGTGATGCTGAATAGCAAACATCGGCAAGTTTTACTTGGGAAGGCTGGCTTGACACTTCTCATAGCTCGTGTGGATCAACACTTGTTAAAATTCATTATATAGTCTGTACTGCTTTTACGCCTTTTGTCGCAATGTGTTCGAATCGTGTCCCCGCGGATCAATAAAACTACCAACCATTACACACACATCTGGTACTTTGTGAGGATACACCTCTGTTTAATGGGGCCCCGTGGAAAAGGACGAGAGGGAATTAGAGAAACGTATATAGTAATACATGAACGGAGAGAATGAATGATGAAAAATCATTATTTGCGTTTTGACGTAATAGATATCGAATGAAAAAATTAATTCAGAATCATTCAAGTTGATATAATATTAATATATGCCTAAGATAAAAAATTACACAATGGTTACGGATGGGTTAATGTAGCAGAGCCCGGGTTCAACACTCCCGCTAGTTGTAAATAGAAATACGTTTTGTAAATTGGTCTTGTAACTAAATATTTTTATCACTATTTCCAAAACAAAATGTACATTGTAACAGTTACATTTTATTCATAACAGTATATGATAATATAGCCAATAGTTAACTAAATGGGCTGCATTCATCATAAGGCTGTAATGTTTTATATAAACCTTTAACCTAAATTCTTTATTGAAAGAGTGAATAAAGGCCTAATCTTTTGATTATCGTTATCAAATTTGACAAGATTTTCATATAACAATTTAGCGTGGAAATATCACTTTGGAAATTACCTATGACATACGGTAGTAATTCTGTATAATTTGCCTATTATAGATAATTGATAATCGATTTTCATAAATTACATTATACGATGTACAGTAGGCCTATAATGTGTTTGTTTGTTCTCTAACTATAAATCCCGATAGAGAATATGATGGCTTACCGATTGTTCTTTTCTCTTTATAATTCATTCTCATTCTTAACCCATAAGCAGTCCGAATCACTCCATTAGTTAACTAATAGTTATTAATTTTTAGTGTAGGAATTAGGCCTATAAGAGATGGTACCTCAATTTATCATAGGCCTGCCACACACCGCATTGGTATGTGAGAAATACAGTGCATATCAACCTTTTTTTTTTCGAGATGCATCTGTAATTTTTTTTTTTATTAATAAAATCAATTTAACGTAACCGTAATATGATTATGTTCTATAGTAAATAGGCCTACTTAGCAAGATTACACATACATTGCCAATTATTGTACACATAACAATCCGGTACAATATTTTCTAAGCTTACATATATTACTTAATACTTATCTATGTATCAAAAATACATTTGGTACTAAACACACATACATGCATAATAAATGTGTCCTTTATGCTAGACTGAACGCTTAATTATCCGTGAATACATTGTTCTATAAGGTAACAGCACAGTACAGTCCATCATTTACAATTTGTTATGTTTTATTAACTGTATAAGTCAGAAGCTCTTATTGAAATATCATTTGTTCGATAATAATAGTACCATGTACCTGTTGTATGTATACATCATTGTACTGTATTACTAATATAATTTAAATGTAATTATATTATTTTTAAAAGATGTGTTTGATGTTTTGTTACATTTCCCATGGGTGATATATAACGAATTGTACTACCGGTATGTTATTTGGGGAATTAGACTTATATCAGAAAGATATTTACATACATTTTCTATTGGAGAAAGATGTTCAAAGAGAATGTACTAAATGTATATATTTTGAATTTCTTCTAAAGAAACATTCATTTGGAAATTATTTATGCCTCTTAAATTCGTAGAAATGTGTTCTTATTAACTAAGAATCAAACATAACATTAAGTACACAGATTACTTTGTGTACATTCTCGAGTTTTATAGACACACTTCAGCATCTCATGTGTGCCTATATCGTGGATGGTTTGGTTAAGGGTTATTGAAACACATAAGGTGCTGTATCATGACAATTCCTAGATACAGAATCGGCTGAAAAAACAGTTGAAGTTGTTAGAAAGGAAGACAACTGTCTGCAAATGCTTATCGGATCAGCTTTATAATTATGTTCACCAATTTTGTATTTACTAAAATTACTATGTCTAAGATATGTCGAATATCTGTATGAGTAGTCTAGGTATTTCGTTGTAATATATTTCGCTTGCGGCTATTCGTGATTACTCCCTTGGGTTGGCTAGAAATTAAGAACGATATCAGTCCATAAGCAATAAAAATGCATATACTTTGTCGATTCTGCAAGAGTGTACTTTCAACCTCCAGGCAAGAATAACTACAAATAATTTGAGAACAACGAAATCAAAACGGTTGTCAGATTTAGATTTCTACAATAATTTCCATAGTGGGAAACGTTGGCCCGAAGTGCCAAATCAGTCGCGCCTTATTTATTCATTCAATACTTAATGAAACCTGTGATTTAGTAATTGGTATAGATAAACGTTTTGTAATTGAACTAGTACCAGCTGTGCACAAAATGCTTCCACTTTATGAAATCATAAACGATGAAGAATACATCTTTATGATATGTGAACTCGCATATTTGACATTTAAATATTCATTGTAATATTTTCATATTTTAAATGATTTAATACGAATACGTTTGTCACATGCATAATCACAGATGATAGTACGGTATGGTATTCAGTGTAATACATATAAATGATGAAATTGGGTCTGATGGTTAATTATTATTTCAATTTATTTTATTATTATTATTTATAATTATTACATCTATAACATACTAATAACAATTTTAACAATATCCATGTTTCTAAAACATAAACATATTGTTTATAGATTTATCAATCATAAATTATTCAAAAGGAATGTTTTTGCATTATTATAAAATTAATAGTTTCAATTACTTCAAAATGTTAATCAAATTACAAAACAAACATTCCTACCTTAAATCCCACAGTTAACAAATAATTTCTAATGCATACAAAAGTTTCCTAAATCGTCTTTCTAAATAGCACCGCCATCGACAGAATTGCCTCCACGACTCATGAATCTCAGAATTAAGATTTCTTTTTATATTGCAGTCATTAATCGCTTTCTATTGAGTCATAATACAGAGATAAAATTCAAATTATAATAAGTAGAATATAATTGATTGATTGATGTTGACTTCTGTGTTCAGAAATTAGAACAAGGTACACTTCATTGGCTTGCAACATTATAGGCTCACAAGTTTGATGGCTGGGACAAATTTAATGTTAACAAAAAATAATGTGTTTTTTAACCTTTACCTAAACTAATATGGAAGAACGAGGTAGTCGTGGCTTTCTCTCTCGAAAGGCTAAGAATGTTTTATGTTGCTTCAAAACTATTTTAAATACATTTTAAATCGGGCTATACCAGCAACATTAACATTATAAAATACTATGGCCTAATAAACAGAAGCCAGATGGAATTATTTGTACATAAGATATAGTCTCTTATAACTTTTGCTGTATTTTGGTCCTATACAAGTACTCATGTGCTCTGATATTGGGCTATACCACCAACATAATTAACATTATAAAATACTATAGGAAGCCTAATAACACAGAAGCCAGATGAATTTATTTGTACATAAGATTATAGTCACTTTATACTATTGCTGTATTTTGGTCCTACAAGTAGGGCCTACTCGAAATCATGTGCTCTGATATTGGGCTATACCAGCAACATAATTAACTTTACTAAATACTATAGGCCTAATAACACAAAAGCCAGATGAAAATGTGGTACATAAGATAGTCACTTTTTACTATTGCTATATTTTGGTCCTACAAATACTCGAAATCATTGGCTTTGATTTACGTATACAACTTTGAGATGTATTTAATAATAATTGATTTGATTATATAAATATGCGTTTCCACATTTAGGCGCCTTGGATTAGAAAACACAGTTATAAAGTTTACGACATCAGTTAAGAGACAAAGATTTTTTCTTGAGCTCGAATGTTATAAGCGTGTTACTTGTTAAATAATGATACATTAAACGTTGCTCTAAAGCGCCTATTACCAATGTCTTCATTTTTGTTGTTAAAATGACACATCCCGTTTTTTTCTTATTCTTGTAGTGTCTTATTTAATTTGTTCCATGTTTCTTAATCACGTTGCACTTTTCTGTGCACTTGTTATGCTACCCCTGCCTACATCACCTTTACAACAATCAATGAGATGTATAATATAATTATTCTTCAAGTAAATCAATTAAAGTTAACCACATCATAATAATCATTATCTTCAACACGCGTTACTTTAGAGTATACACTTGACAGATAATTAGTATAATTATTTCTAATATACTTATTTAGGTACAATGCTAAAATACATCTGTTTGAAGACAATATAAAGTCGATCGTACATCTTCCATTTTACCATGGCATACCCATTGTTTGTTTTTGAAATATTTGCAATGTAATAAAGTTAGAGCAATTTAAATATAGATAAAAGTCCATAGACAACTGGTAATCTGTCCCGTTTAATATGATTAATGCACTTTGTAGCTTATTTTATTTCTCATTTTAAAACCTATAGTGTATTACGGCATGATGCGTTAAGTTATGCGTTGTTTAGTTTAAGTCATTTTAGTTAATGACACCGGAATGGATGCAGACTGTATTGATAATAGTAGTATTGGTAGATTTTAATAATAACAACATTGTTTATCTAGGTCAATAATAATAAGCTATGTATATAATGTGCCCATATATGGACATGATGATGTCATATCACTACAATATTTGGGCATATCACTACCATATTTGGGCACATCACAATTTTTTGTCAAACTAGTTTGATAGTGTAGACAGAGCTTTATAAATATAATGTCTTTCTTTTTTTACAGAGCAATAATGTATTGTTCTTAAAATGTAATAGCCTATACCTTCCTAATATAAAAGTTTAAAAAAGAATTAGTGTTACAGTAATATCAACGTTTTATTTGTATATTTATTTTTGTTAAACTTGTGTACCCGGTAAATATCCACTATGACGCAACGCAATGACGTAAGCGCAACGTAGGCGAGTTGAACAGTCGCATTCGAACTATTCATTGCTTGTGATTGGTCAAATTACTTGCGTTGCGCTCTTTATGCCCTTGCCTATAGAAGAAACCAAGCATTAATTCAAATTCTTCTCCATTGGTCACCACACAGAACTTCACTATATTCAAATACACATTCGAGCGATTTGCAAGGTGTAAATATATAGCTTCGAGTGAAACAAAACGGTATATTATTTACGGCCTAACTGTAATGATGGACTGCAGTGAATAGTGAAAAGTAAGCCGTTTATATTATTGACAACGCAACAAGTCGAATGCGAATGCTATCTAATAGGCTATCCATCATTGTCGCGGTTCTTTGAGTGATATACTGAATTCACCGTCAATTCATTAAACTAAGTTATAAAATATAGTCAACTTAAGACTAAATAAATCCTTCTTCTAGCTGGTTTAGACATGGTCAACCTCAATTTAAGATTTTTTTTTTTAACTGTATATACGATTTATAAGGCCGTGATGTACACAGGCCGCTGACGGACAACAAGGCCAAGGAAATATCATAATGAAGTCTACTAAAAAAGAGATGATACTGACAGGCCCATATTTCATAATAACGGTCCTAAATAATGCTTTTTCATTAATTATTAAATGATAATATCATTAAAAATCGTGTTGAATACAAAAAAATCATACAACTTGTACATATTCGTTAATCAATAAAAATAACTCCAAAATTGTTTCCTTAAATGTTTATGATCAAACAATACACTGCACAAGGATGAGTCACGAAATTGACGCGCACGCGTACAAAATGCGTATCATAACACTCAACATTTGACGCAAGTGACACCTAGGTGTCACCGTAGATTTAATACCACAATTTGCATGAACCATGGAATTCCTCCATGCTTGAATAATCTGAAAAAATTATTCTAAAAACACAATTGATATATCCCATTAAGCGAATTATTTCATTTAAAAAAATAGTATTTTGCAAGGTTTAAAATAGTTCAAATAGCAAATAAATAATTAATAAAATAATACTTTTGTAAATTAAATAATATTCAAAAACTAAACCTGGTTTTATTCCGATTTTATATTATCATAAAGATACTCTGAGTCAAATAAATCCATCTAAAAATAAGCCACGTTTTTGTAACAATCAAATTGGGTTTTTTTCTCATTGAAATCAAAAACACGTTCTTTTCTTTAAAAGCTAATTGTTTTCGACGGTTTACAAGCCGACACCAGGACTACATAGCTCTGTCGTCGTCCGTACACGTAAGAACAACACATAAATCAAATTATATTTTTACCTCCGTTTTGTTTCGTTAATTACACATCGCATCTGCAGTAAGCGCTGTCCATTTTTTGGTTCTTAATTTCTGAACAATCTATTAGGCGTACGGCGACCGTGACGACAATACACTACACGTTTCGTACGGTACGTGCATGCGGAAATTTAACGTTTGTTTAAAATAACACGTATATTAATTGCTGAATTTAGGCAATTTACAAGAGTAAATTAAATTCTAGTATTGTTTTGTGCCTGATTGACCGGCTCTATGTCGTCAACTTGGTATTTGGTTATTAATATTGAATATAACAGTAATATTAACCCACTTTCTTGTCATAGCATCACAGGCTCACGATTTTTCAATTGTTTCTAATGCTGTGATATTGTCTTGTACGTACTGTACCACCAAATGATAATTAGTTTACGCTGAAATATATTATGTACTATTTATGCACACTATACCAATAATGCATTTAAATGGTTTACGTGTACGTCACAATTACTCTACCAAGATATAACAATAGTTATAATCATATACACAAAACATCATACCGCCCTCATGTTAATTAATACCACTGTTAAAATGTATGAACATAGACAATATAGGCCCAACTTCATAGTTTTAAATGTGAAACAATACAGTCATAGAAATGTATTATAGTAGGCAAATCACTATTGCACGATAGTATATGGAAAATCATTCTGTGTAATGCAATTATTATAAATCCGGAAACATACAAAAAAAGGGCACATTTTATTTTTAATCTGAATGAATGCCTTATAAGCTTACAAAAATAATAAATATATCATATTTAAGGCAATACTGTGTAGGCCTACAGTAACTAGACAACCATTTATTTTTCCCATGTTAATCTTGAGTCTGAATATTATAATTATTATATTGCAATACTGCAGCAGTACGCTATTAAAAAGTCAAGTATCACAAAGAAACAAAGCGACTTGGATCAAACAAATCAACCGGTTTAGATACGGATAACGTCTTTTAAATTGAATTACCCTATTGATCAATCCATGTCGTATAGTCAGACCGTATACACGTTTGTAGGCTGTTCCCTCCCTGTTCACAAACTATACTTGAAATTTCCTAAATGAAATGGTCTGGCGCTCACATAATTTACGACTTTATCTTTTATTTAGAATTAATTTCTAAATCTTGATTAATATACTCGTATTCAATCGATGTTAAAACGATCAGACTTTAGAAAATTTCAAACAGTGTTTCCCTGACTGTTGTATTATGATCGGTATAGAACCACTAGTGTTTAAATGGTGTACTTCAGTTTTTTAAAATACTATATTCTGTATCCTTTAAAAAAACAACAATATTTTTTTTTAACATTGAGGACTGGAAAATAATACAAACAAGAACAATGTTTTGATCAAGGTCAGGCTCTTATTCAATTCAGCGATGTTCCATCTTCTGTTTTGTTCACGGTTATATGATATATAATTAGCCTACAGATTTCTTCATGTTTACCGTTTAAAATTAATAATTAATCAATATACTGGGCGTTTTAGAATTTCTTTTATTTCTTTCATTTATTCCAGTTTGATTTTTGTGTTGCCAACTGTGCGTGTTCTCTAACCTTCAGTGGATTATATAGGCCTATTATATATTATATATAAATAATTAGACCCACAGTAGTGTGATATTATAAACGTAATGTATACGGTACATTCGTGTTTGGCTCACTTTTGGAGAAACGTTAAAGAGTTTAGAGTGAAATTGTCCGATCTATTCAATAATAATCGGCCTATTACACAAGTGAAATCACATCTATTCACATTGTAATATGAAAATATGACAATATTGAATATCTAATAAACCCGGATGTTTTTTATCGTTCGAAATATGTCTTTTGAATTATTTATATTTATTTTGAGTTCATTAAGTATGTTTGTTCACTATACTTTATGTATGAATTCATTATACACGGTTCATTCTGTAGTTTAATATCTTGTCTCTCAGAAATCCTGGATTTGATAATTATATTATTAGCCTATAACAGTGATTTTATTATATTGGTATATGCAGAAAACTATTATTTTGTATCAAACTCTAGGCCTAAGTAACCGTACTGTCTTTAACTGGATTTTTATCAAATCGCATGTTTACGCATGCTGCCATCCAACCGTTCAAACATTCCACGTATAAATGAATGCCATAAAGCACGTAATCCCTAAAATAGATAGGTGTATCGTATGTATGTGGGTTTACTAACGTAAATGCAATTTAGATGAGCTGTTAGATCCACCAAAGACTAGATAATACCGATGACAGGTCATTCAACATAATATCCATGTTGTCGGTAGGATTCTTTGTCGTTAAAAATAAGCGCGACCGAAATACTTACGATAAGACGATGTTGTGTGATTGAATGTATCCATATTATGTATATCCATTAATGTTTGTAGTGAAACTAGCGCGACCGATACAATAAGACGATCAATGTCATTGAAGATAATGTATTCAAGCCATATTTTCTAGTAAAAATCAGCGACTGAGTTTAACTGTAAAATAAAGTCGATGATAATTTAAATTAAGATGCATTCTATTTTTTCCGAACCACATACTAAAACAAGATACAGAATGATTGTAATGCCATATATAGTGCGTCCATGAGGTTGTCATTTGTAATAATTAAAAAGCGCGACCGAATACAATTTTAAAATACATATGACAGGTCATTCGGCCGGATAATACTTTATCCATGTAGGCTTCATGTGAAAGCACGACCAAGTATAATGAACTCCTGAAACCGCTGTAATGTTTGTATAGACAGGTGCATTGGCTTTACCTACAACATCTGATAGATTAGTATACATGTATATTGCACTAAAAAAAATGTATACGGTCATTTATTACAAAAATACGTAAAATGGTGTCGATAGTATATTGGAGATATTGATAAATTAAAGTCGGTAACATCAACGTTCTCCGAATCGAATGTACAGCACAAGGACAGAGAAGACATACAATTTACATAAAAATCATAATATGACAGTCAAATGCTTATGCTAACGACCACTATAATATTTATATGATGCTCCAAACATAATGTGTTAACATAAAATAACAATTAGGCCCCTGTATTTATAATAATACTAATTAGATTATCAAGATTATTAATTAAAATTGATTAAAACGTAGGACTGATTTAATACCATGAGTAACAAATAATATCGTTAAGGTTAGTATCGTTTAAAAGTGAAGTAAGTAGTGCTTACAATATAAATTAGTAAACACAATTTGTCTAGAAATATTAGGCGATGATGTACTGTATGAAATCATTTCACTTGCTATCATATATAACTTGGATGTAAAATTTTAAATTTTATGTTATAGGCCTACTTTATATTTGCATAGAAAATAAAGGTATCGATACGCACTCTATACCACATTAATACTATAGTGTCAGGTTGATAAATTGAATTTACATTTATATATTTTTTACAGAAATGTTCATATTTGTATAATTTATTAGACTTATTTACAACCATTTATAACCTATGTTCCGTATCTACTTTTTAACCAAATCAGCGAATTGGATTCATGTAATTTACGATCATATCGATAAATTATTTATAATCTGAGAGAAGTTTTATAAATTTTAACACAACCAGTTCCTAAAAACTAATTATGATTAGATTATTTCTAATTAACTATCAATTATTAATTAATCCTACATGAAACGGTCGTCAATCAAAATTGTAAGATTTTCAACGGATTTGGTTTTATCTCCTCATTGAGCGAGTTATGAAAGACGTGATAAATAATTATAGAGGGCGATATAGGGGTAAACCATGTCCTCACGTTCGTCTGAACATTTAAACTTGTATCCGATTTACGAAAATATTCAGTATAGTAAGCAATGTGTCAACAGATCAGATAAACATAAACATTCCAATGCTTAACCCTAAATTATACATTTCAGTTGTTCTTTTTAGAAGTGTGTGACAGGTGTTTAAAAAATACTATTGTATTATGTAAGCCCTACGGTCGTTTTTGTTTCATGTAGACCTATAGGCCCTATGTACAAATTATTTAGATTTATTGGCATCAAGAAATCAATATTCAATTGCATTATGTTCACAAACACATGAAGGAGAAGAGGCCTTATTAGTTTAAAATTATGTTTTTTCCTTAGGCCTATAGATATATGTACCAAACATCTTTATCCGTATGTGGTGCGAACCTGTGCTCCCCTTGACCATGGTTATGGTAGAACAAGTTTTTACTGGAGGTCCAGTATGCAACATCTGACTCATGTGCACTTTAAAGAACACAGTGCATCTTTCGGAAAAGTAGAGGATTTCTCCGCTACACTGATCCATCTCAGCCCCTCTGTAGTTGCCGTGGATACGTGGAGGACCTAATCAGATTGAGGATAAATTTGGCCTATTAAACAAACAAATAAACTGGGACTGTTTCAAACTATTGACTAATAATACAATATTACTCGTAAATATCCTATTATATCAATTTTTTTTAAAATATGCACCACTTTCGAAAATGGCCAAACTTATGTCGTCTGTCATGGGATTCTCTTTGAATTCAAAACAGCGCCACCATTAATAATGTTCAGCTGAGTGACCCGTTCATAAAAAAGCTTAACATTAAAATTAAATCTCTCAAAATTGCGCATTACAAAGTTTTTAATATTTTTTTCAGATAATTATATGGTGTATATGATAATAATATAATAACACAACTCGCATAAAACCTGTATGTACAAGACGAATACAGATACAATGGCGCCACCAATCAGTTAGTATTGTTAGACGTCAATCATAAAGTGTGCAGTTATTATTAAAAAGATTCTTTGTTAACAATTTGAAACAAATCATATACACATCGTACTGTATTTATTGTTAGAAATAGCTATAATACAATATATAAAAGGCCATATATGTCGCCGATGTTTAAAGGCACGTATACGGTGCCCAAAGTGTACGAACAACTTAGCCCCCCGAGAAAAAAATGTATTGATGTGAATACTGTACACCACTAAGGCACATATTTAGGTAAATCCGA
Organism: Antedon bifida; assembly: GCF_963402885.1. NCBI lineage: Eukaryota > Metazoa > Echinodermata > Crinoidea > Comatulida > Antedonidae > Antedon > Antedon bifida. The sequence continues at coordinate 7,482,235 of NC_136226.1, read as the reverse complement.
ATTGACTAATAAAAGTTAAAGTTACTTCTTGTCTCGGAAAAGAATTGTTATCAGGTGGCGTGAGTGTATGCCGAACACATAATTATGCTTAGGCCTATATTCCAAACTGATTTGGTTTTATTTTTAGCATATAGATATTGTATAATATCTCTATGTTTTGAGAAACGTTTTAAAAAAAGCTATAAAGCCGTAGTTTGATCGTAATGATGTTTTTTTACAAATTTGCTAATTATAATAATAATCATAAGTATATTATGCAGGCCTATATGGCCGTTTTTGTATCATCATTATTTGAATCTGGATGTTTCACAGGTCCTATTTCTCGTTTCCATTTCATCCGTCTGTTTTGGAACCAGATTTTTATTTGTCTCTCAGATAGACCCAGTGAGCCAGATATTTCTAGTCTTCGATTTCTAGTCAGGTAGCGTGTGAAGTGAAATTCTTTCTCCAGTTCTAAAGTTTGGTGTCGGCTGTATGTTTGACGCCCTCTACGAGATGATTTACTTTGATCTGAAATACAATCAACGACTGTTTTTAGTTACGTTCAGAGTCAGACAGAGCCCAGATTCAGGTGACTGGATAAATCGTGAAACATGAGTAGAGTGTTTAAGAACACAATCATTCACACTAGAAATTCCGGATTCGGTATACAAAATGTACGTGTGTTATCGTTAACCGTAACGTAATCCATATTTTTCTCGGTTACCTAACCGAATCCGGGTTCAGTGTGGACATAACATTATTCTGAATTGTTTGGCAATGAAATCATCATTACAAAACAAAAAATAGTTTCTATTTGTATGGAAACAAAACAACATGTTGGTGTAGGCCTACACTTTGGAATAAGTTTGTTATTTGCTGACGTTGAATTTCCATTTCAAAGATGGTTAATAATAATTATACCAAAATAGTCACAACGTGTGTTGTTAATTTTTACTTCAAGGTCGGATTTGTTTTCAATATCACATAATATATTGTATAAAAATAGTAAAGAAATGTGAAAGGAAGTGTAGAATAAAATAGCATTGTGTTTAGCTGAGCTAGTCGTTAATCCATTCACACAATGTTCAATGCAATATTGTTGTAAAATTTAGAAAATACACGAAAGGCGATGTTGCTTGTACCGCATATGCTTTAACCCTAAACAATATTTGATATAAGTATTTAAGGGTTACAATAGATAAACTTAACCCAGTGTCTATGAGAACAAAGTATTGCGATGATTGACAGTTTAATCGACCTTCGATTTATGAATATTGTTGACAAAGAAGTAAAGTCCTGTTAAATATACAAATACAACTAGACTTTGTAAACTAAATTAAAACTATAACAGCTTAGAACACCTAAGGAGCTAAGGAGACACCTTCAGAACCTAAACAAATGTCCCCTTAATAAGTGGTGTACCCCTCTCCACCGCCCCCCCCCCCCCCCCCCGCATAATGATGGGCTGGTGTTGACGTTCATATTGCAATTATTCACAATAAAGTGTTTAATTAATAGAGGTGTCCCTAAGTGCTGTAGATTTAATTCTGAAGAACCGCTCAAACTCCAAAAGAAAAGAAAACAGAAGAAATCTGTCTAAAGTTCTATCTACACTACCAAACTTGTTTGACAAAAAAAGTGTGGCGTGCCCAAATGATAGTGATATGCTTAATTATGGTAGTGATATGACATCATCATGTCCATATATGGGCACATCACATTTTTTTGTCAAACTAGTTTGATAGTGTAGACAGAGCTTAAGTAAATAATTCAAATTTGAAACGCACGCGCAAAATAAGCACCGTGTTTTGTACGCGTGCCAACATGTACGTATTTAATAATAATTTCCTGGTCGACTGGCATATCTTTCATTGGTCGCTCCGTCATAGTCTGCGATATCGAAAGTCTTCATCCAACTTTGAACTTGATATTGTTTTGAAAATTGAAGATCAAATGTTAAGCGACCCGAATGTGATGTTTTAATTGCTATTAGTCTGCAGGGATGTCCAAGGGGGAACACATACCCACCTAAGCACACAGCTGGTACCAACAACCGAAATTTATTGATCAGTGGATAACTTTTTTGACATGTTTGATGGAGTACGTGCGAAATTGAGTTCCAAGTGTTCCAAACTTAAGATTCACAATTTAAAAGTACGAACCGTAACCTAAAGCTGTTCTTCTCAGAATCAGTACAGAAAGTTATAGTCGCATCTATAATAATCATAAAACTGTAGTTATCGTGGACTTAATGGCTGCCGTACCAGTTCACTTTTCTCTGGTTAGTTTTAGGACAACTACAAGCTTGGGGGGGGGGGGGGGGGGGGGAGGGGTAGGTTACGCTGATTGTGATAAACCAATCAATCAATTAAGCCTAGACAAAATTAATCTCTAATTACCTGGCCTAAACTATAATGGCTAGAATGAAAGTCATGGGCATAATATGAAATATTAAATTAACAAGGAAAACGTATGTGTTTAAAGTTCTAAAAGCGTTATCAATCATAATCCTAACCTTTAATGATCTCGGATTGAATACAAAAGGTTGTTATGACAATCGTGAAACTGCGGTAAAGCTGTGTACTGTACTACTACCAATTTCCCCCTCCTACCTGACGTACGATGACGATGGTTATGTCAAATAGCAGACGATAATCCATCATCAGTACGCCAGGCTGAGGTGTTTTCGTCGGTCAGTGTGCACGGTTCAGAACTTGTTTCACCTTGCGTGGAAAAATGCATTTCGGTAAATCTGTAGGCCTATGCTTCATATGACACATCTTGTAAATACTGATTGACGGTTGGTATGTGCAATTAAAGTACATACTGAACTTCCTTGATGTTGAAATAAGAACATTAATCGGAGTATAAAGCTTCAGCAAAGTGCACTAACGGGCATCATGGGTTTTACTCATAGCAAAAGAATGTTTTAAGCAAACTAATGAGCAGTATAACAACCGTTGAATTTTATCTGGAACGTTTGATGCATTTATCAACTAACAATGGTAATGGGCCTATTATGAATAATTTTTTATATATTATATAAAAAATTAGCAAGGTCTTAAATCAATACATCTTTATCAAATAAGTAAAAGTATTTGAAATCAATTTCTATGTTTTATTATAATTATATTGAACAAATTAATTGCTGGATGGATCACACTCATTAAATATGGTTCCAATAAAAATAAATAAATAAATAAAATAGAAATTAGATTATAGCCTTTTAATATTTTACGGAACATTTCGGTGTACAGCCCACTTACACGAATAGTCGCCTGCACTCAATATAATCCACATCAAGTTTTCTACTGCTATGCTTTAGCAATTAGTAAGCTTTCGTCACTTTGGCATGAACTCTGCCAGTGAATTCATGTGATGACATATCGTTGTATACAGAATGGACGAAACATTCCACTTGTTTTCTGTATGACTTTCTAATGGAAAATTTTCTCCAACCCTTAGATATTTTAACAATTAAATTTCTGAACAAGTTCTTAAAATGATATAAGTGTAAGAAGAGAGGAAGTAGTTGTATAGGAATGAAACTCAATGCAGAGTATAGAACCCATATTGAAATGGCACAAGTAAAGTTTCCCTTTAAGAGGGTTATCCATAATAGATCCCCAACCATCCCCCCCCCCCCCCTCCTCTCCTTGAATACAAACTTAGTTTATACTGATATACTGTTTATTCCTCCTATGTTTTCTTCTTATTCGTAACATGTAATATTATAATTATATTTGTTTTAATAAGAATTTAAAAATATGTAAATCAATAAAACTTTCTAACAAACATGAATGATTGATTATAAATTATTATTATTATAAGTTATCAATCAATAGTCAACTGAAAAAAAATCATAGAAATGTTATTATCACAATGCTGTAATATTATTATTATATAATTATATTATTATACTATTTTACAGTACCTTGAATCTGTCCTTTCATCCATGGATATAAGCTTCTTTTCTGAATTCGTACTTTACCAGGTTCCACTGTTTTTGTCAAGTCACTATTGTCGTTTGCATTGTTTTCATCGGTCTTAATATTATTGTTGTTGTCTGATGGTAAACAGTTATTTTCTGATTCGTTAGTGCAGTCTGCTAACGTAGTAGTAACAGGCAAAGTTTCTACATTTTGATTGGAACCAGTGCATTTAGTTAGGCTTGTGTTTCGTCCCTTAGAAGTGGCATCTATGTTGATATTGAGGTGTTCATCTTCAGTATGATCTTGGTGAATACCGCTAATTTGGTGAGGGGGTAATATATTGGTAGCGCCTAAAAGAAACTGTGGACGATATCCTGCGTAATAGTACGTCTGATGCGAAACGTTTTCAGCCGTAGCGTAATTTTGCAAATACTTTATTGGATCGTAGAACTCGGCGTTGCATAAACCATTCGGCACTGGATAAAAGTCCGGCCCGAAGTTCAAATAAGAGGAGCTCATCTGAATGATTTGTGAGCAGCTTAGAATCACCAACAACTTGTAACTATATAACATCAATTATAATAACTTTTTAGTTACCGTTTAACGACACCAGGAATATGATGGCTGGCCACGTGATGCGATTGAACCTATTACAGAGCTGTGTTGTAGCCAGATGTTGTATGTTGTTGAGACAGAAACCCCTTCAGTCTGTTTGGAACTGTATACCTCTCAATAATGGCAATTAGGACAAAGAATGAAAGTTGATAACAAGTATATGTCGTGGGTGTCATGGTTTTTTGGAAATCATCCACGCGGTTAATTGTATGCATTTTTATGTCCTAAAATAGTAAATGTGGACCTACAATCCAATATTATTAATTAATTGGTATTAGACCCCTATTGCAACCTCGGACGAAGTTTCTGTATTATATTTATACCTTTTAATTGATATAACATAATGGTGGTGACGGAATAGTTATGCCACCATGCCACACGAAGTTTTTTAAGGAATCTATATCTGTATATTCTATTCATATTCATACTAGAAGTTATTGTTGCATAAATCCCTCGTTTCAGGGATTACAGTCCTTTTTATGTAGGCCTAACTATCCAGTATTTTAGTTTAATAAACAAACACTTCGGTAGGCTATCTACCGTCTGTATTTTCTAACGTTCACCTATCTATGATATCGGCAGTATATGAGTGATCAATCTACTTCATCAGGCTCATCAATCACCTTACTTGTCAGCCAATATACAGATTTATACTATGAATTAATTTACTAATTGGGCTAATTATAAATACAATTATTTCTTGGAATTGGTTAACACCATTCAATTGACTCGGCAACATCCATCGCTTTTTACATTTATCACTGCTAATTTACAGAAACTTGAAAACAAATAACCAATCAAATATCTCGTTATGGAAATTGTAAAAAATTGACCGCTTTGATCTTGTTATTAATTAATGTGGAATTTAATCAGGCAGCCAGCTAGGCCACAATGGTATGGAATTCCAATGATGAAAGAAATAGACTCATTTTAAGGGCCACATTTGGGACCCAAAAAAGTGCCCCTTAATAGAAGTGTCCCCTGAATAGTGCTTGAATATAGTGTTAAAACATAACTATATTTCTTCTTTCACGGGAAGTGTTTCTTAGGAGTGTTCAATAAATAGGGTGTGCCCAGAGGAGGTGTTCTACTGTTTGTTAGTTGAAAACAACTTTTACGCAGATACTAATGCAGACAAACACATCTTTACTAAAGATTATGTGATAATTTCAAACACTGTAACCTGTCACTCCTGTTACTTCAACATAGTGCACTGATGCATACTACATTAGTATTGCCTTTAAAAAAGCATTTGTCCACTTTGGGGTTTTGTGCATGTTGTGTATTGTTGTTTGTTTATTACAGTTATCTTTAAGAAATCATTCATTTATTTGGTAAAAATCATTTCCAATAACAATATACAAAGAAAGATATAAGAACAATATTACAACTAAGAAATGGGAAATATAATCAAGAATTAGCATGAATAATTAAAAATAAAATGTACAATTTTATATTTATTTTGCTTGTACGTGTAATTTACAATGAATCAATCATTCCTTAGAACTTCTACTTGAGGTCAAGTATCCCTCGATTAGCTGTTCTGTATCATTTTACCACGTACTTTGTGACGCATATTGGATTCTTATTAAGTATGTAAGGCCTAAATTAAAAGTAAACCATTATGAAAATATAAGTGCGTCTTATAAACAACAGTAAGGGTTGTTGTTATATTCCAACATTCGCCCGACTGTACATGTTTGTATAATACATACGGACAAATTGATGAGCCCTCTAAACATGATATTATCATGAGGCCTAGTTGTTTCAAAAGTTAGTCCAAGTTTGACATTCTTTAGTCTGATACATTCGCTCGTGTGAGGGCGTTTACAAATTTGTTAAGAAGTGTTTTAGAATTTTAAAGATGTATTGTCCTCCCAAAAACATGAAAAATGAAGATTAAGTAAGACTTTGAATAGGTTATTTTGTAGTTTTAATAAAGTTAATCACTTTATCACTTTCGTAGAAAAAGAAATGGAAAAAAACAGTAATGTTTTCACTTAAAAAAGTAAAATGACAAAATAAATGATTAAATTCAACCAAAAATCCAATGGTTGGCAGCCAATTTGACTTTTTTTTTTCAAGGTAAATCATTTTTTTTTTCGATCTAATTTTTTTTTAAAGTGAATAATTATTATGTGACATTAAAATATTGTTTTTTATTTATCTTTAATTAATGCAAAAATCGCGAATTGATCATTCTTCTGATTATATTCTTTGGTCTGGTGAAGTACTAAATGGTCGTCAGATGGCAGCAGACGCAAAATATTCGATATCATATTTCACCATCAATTCTTTGTTTACTTTTAGAGAGTAATACTCCCTCTACGGTACAATTACGATTAACATGTTAATATGAAAGAATGTATTATTGAATTTAGATTTTACTATTATTAGTTTTTCTGATAATTATGCATGTACTGCATCTTGAAAATAACAAAATACGTCATAATTACTAACGTAGGCCTATATTTAAACATGGCTTATAATGTGTTGTAAACATGAGATAATAATGTATAGATGTATGATTTATTGTACTGTATCTATTACGTTTTCTACTTAGAGTAATGCTAGACATAGGAATATTATATCGTAAATGTTACGTAATGATGTATATTTTTACCGCTTTAACTACATTCGCCAACACGGATATAGTCATAATTTGATGGTAAAACATACATAATAGTAATATTAATTAAAGAACAAGAGTTGTGTTTTCAAATAATATTATCATTTCGGTATTGTTTTAATTAATTGTTTTATAATAGGCCTACAACTTAAAGATACATTTCCTGTCCTTAAATCCGACAAAAGAACATAGGCCTATAATAATGCCATGCATCTTGCATAGCTTGGTCCATTTTACATTATCAGATTATTTTTGCCAGATGAATTCATTTTATTGAATTATATTTGATAAGTTCATTGTTATTGTACCGTTATGTCAGCTTACAAAATACTTTTATTGTCAACAAATATACATAAACCAGTTTACTTGCCATAATTACAACAAATTCTCAAACTTCATCTTATCAAGTGTTACAGTTAATTTTCTTCGTCTAATTTTCTTCGTCTATCTTTTATGGATTTTATGTTTTATTCATGAACATATAATATAATAAATTACACAGTTGGCTAAAAACGCTGTATTTCGCTAAATTGACATGAATAATTATCTGTTTTATTTATATTATTCAACTTCACATTGTTTTATAATTGTTATGAATATTTTGTGAATTAGTAGCGTTGAAATGGCCTATACGTCAGATGCTATATTTGCTGCAACCTGAGATATCTTAATGCAAGCATGTACTTAAATCTGTTGTCTTCAATATGAAAAACAAAATCCGAAGACTGAAAAACAACATCCGTATTTTTTTGTTATTCAAAACGATATTAGTCGTAAGATTATGTTATTATCCATTCCATTGAGCGTCGTCCCATGGGGCTAGAAAATAAAAGCTACCGACAAGTTTATAAGGTGATTTTTCTAATTTCACGATGCATAATAATCAGAATGTCTTACCAAAAGTATTGCATTTATTCATATCCTTGTTGTAGCGTTTCGAAATTCAAATTTCCGAGCGCCCCCGCGTGGTTCGACATTAAAAGCCGGATAGTGAACTTAAACGTGAAAATGTCGATGTCTTAAAATCCACGTTGAGATTTCCTTATTATAATTTAAACAACATAAAACTTCTGCAATGCTTTATACGTTTTTGTATTAATATATAGGTTTACTGTACTCGCTAAAACTAAAGGTATACTAGATAGTTCATTATAATGCCTAGTATACTGCCCTGATTTACGAAAAAAAATGTAGTTTTGAGTAAATGAGCAAAACGCGTTTGAGTTTATTCTAAAAAATTTAAGGACAAAGTATTTGTTTTTTAGCTATAATATGTGCATACATGAAAATTATGCAGCTTAAATTTTATTTTAAGGGTATCAACATTGAGATAATTTCTTCTTGTAGATTAATCATCCCAACTAATAACAAAAATGATTTAACAAAAGGCATTATCTCTATTTCTTTCTTTGAATGTACAGTACAAAACATATAATAACACAAAAATGTATTGTGAGTAGTGATAGAGCAATTGGGAATATTATTTGACTTATAAGTGTTGGGTGAGGGGTGTTTTTTTATCTCCGTAAATATTTTAATAGTAGAAAAAAAGCATACCAATTGTGATAGTACATTTGCGCACCAAAAGAGTTACTGCGATGATGTGCACTATCTTTTTATAAACGCTATCAACTATTATGTCATAGTCAGTCTGTCCATTAGTGTGTCCATCATCACAAAATTGCCATATTATGTTTTATTGTAGGCGCGACATACTTCATAATAATTGTCACAAACAGTTTTCCCTTCCTCGGTTCTGTCACTCTAAATTTTATTAAAAGCTTTTAGTAAAAATCAGGTTTTACATGGTTTACAGTCTAATTTTGTTTTCAATATTGCCTTGGCAACGTTTCCTTGAGTAAAATCTTAAAATTCATTGCAACAGACACAATCGTTCGTAATGAAAATGTTGTATTCATATCATTACAGCAGTTTGATGTCTGATCGCTAATGTTTCGTCGTCGTAAATGGTCCACCGAATGTTGAATTTTAACTTTCCATCTGTCTACGAATTCCACGGCATTACAAGCTAATATGGCACCATCATTGGCTTAGAGATAATGTAATCTATTCGTGATCCCCAAATTAATTTATCGCCTGTGGCTCAGATTAATGTTCCAATTATATTTAGTCCCATATCTCAAACTGCGATGTCGTAGAAGAAGAATTGCAGTTAAAGATTTTCTAAACCAATTCCCAGTGTTGCAGTTTTGAGTTACACATTACCTCATGTTATTCCATCTAGCTCACTTGATATCAGCTCTTAAATTTTCTATAATGAGTCGTAAAGTGAGACATTTATGCGCGCTAGTCTTCTTTAGCACCGTCATTAGCAAGCGAATTGGCGGTAGTTTCGGACGGTTACTGAAAATTGGAATTTTGGAAGAACCAATTGAATGGGCCGTAAAATTATGATCTGTAGTATTAAACCTCCAAAATGCAATTTGCCCTTTGAAATATGCGTTTAACTGCTTAGTCAGGACACTTTAGTTTTGGCCTTTGGATAAGATACGATACCTATAAACGCTTCACTATAAATACTATTTACAGAAATCTTATGAATATTTCGTACTTGGAATTTTACTAGACATATACCGTTAGTTTGTTCGTCTTTCAGGACAGACATGTTGTATTGGAGTGTTGTTGGATTCTCGGCAGACATTTTCCGCTATCATGGTGAGGGTTTTAGAACCTATAATTTAGTTTCAATTAGAAAGTAGTTTTTGTAATCGTAATTAATAATATTTAAAACGTTTAGTATCCGTGTAATATTTAGTCGTAAAATGTTCTGTTATTTTATACGGTTACTTTCAATACTGAAACGCTTGTTGTACGTGAAATCGAATATATACTAGCGTAATTTACACTTTACACCGAGCGCTTGTGTAACGCGGAGCTGCTACGCGGAATAATATATTACGTTTTGTGCTGTTAAATATTTTACCGCACCGTGTAAAATGGTGTTACATTTGAGACGCACTTGTTTCAAAAATATATTTTTGAAAAAATTTAGAGTGCTTTTAAAATAATCCACGGCGGTCGCGTCGCATAACACATTGCTATACGCGGAATAGAATTTTATAGAATTTCTATTTAAAAAATCTATAGAAAATGTTTAAACTAAGACAAAGAAGTTATAGTAGATAATGATTATTTTACTATAGCTTCTTTTTATAATGACTTGCATTATATTTTGGTCGAACTTGCAGAATTTAGCATTATAACAGAAACGATTTGAATAACATGTAGAAAGCATAACGAAATGAAACGTTATTTGATTTACATAGTATTATTGGTTCTACGCCCCAACTTCGCGCTTCTGTGTGTGTGTGTTTCTAAATTGAATAACACGCGTAATTAGCCACTTCACTGCACGTAGGCCAGCGTCTTATTAAAACCAGCGAAAGATCACATTTAGTCAGAATCAATTTAGAAACGTACTGTATATACAACACTATAGTATGCAAGTCAAGCAATCGGTTATACCGAGGCCTCGATGAACGATATAATATGCATGTACGGCGAAAACTACTTGTCTTATCATCTAATAATCAATACACGAATAAGTTAATTAAATTTTTAATTAATTAAAATCGTAAACTTATTCACTGAGCTAATTTGTATTTAATTGTTTTTTTTGTTTTGTTATCGAAATTATGTCATTATAACTCCGTGTAGGCCTAATACGAATTAGGCCTATAATTATAACTTTATTAACTATAAGCAACACGATATTTTATACATAGTGACCTAATTAAAAGTAATCAATAAAACTCGATTAACCCCGCTAGGCCTATCTGGTTAATTTTGTTTTAATTTTTTAATTAACTCTTTTCCATATACTACAAAAGTAAACATGGTGTTCATTTGGAAATAGAATTATTTACAAATGATTATTTGATTTTATATCGGTTTATGCATTAAACGTCTTAAATAAACAACAACTGATTGATTACTACATATATCATTGTTTCTTTACTATGTTAGTGTAATCTTATTTCATTATGAAATATTTCTAGGCCTAGCTAACATTGAAGCTAAGTAAGAATACCTCGCTTGTCATCAAACCTGCCGCCGTCATAATGTGCATGATACTCATCATCACACACCATACTCAAATTAAGTTACGGTACCATAATTCTCCTGCACCAACATAAATACATTTTTAAAAATACAATTGATTAAATAATATTACTAGATATAAAAAGACGTGATCGTAAATAAACGTTTTCTGAATTAAAGAAAGTATGATAAGTGTTAGGCCTAACTTATGTTCTTTCTGATTGTTTAAGACGGCTACGAGGGCGACAGTGCAGTGGATAATTTACACGGTGTTTTCAATACGGCAGTATTTCATCGAATGCATCAATAGTATCGCATTTAATTTTTATTTTTGAAATATTCTACAACAATAACAATAATTATGATATGATTCAAATAATGAAATTAACACTAATAGCCTATATAATGAAATATTATAGTATATGCCTTTTATACGCATACTATAATGCGTTTAATAGAAACAAGTTATACTTTAAAACAAATACCGCGAACTTTTAATAATAATTATGTTTGTTTATTATTATTATTAATAGATAAAATGATGATTTCAAGTAGTATAATTATTTCATAAATAGTACCTTTCACAGAGTGAATCGGTATTTTTTTTTTATAGAAAGATAGATTTAAATTAGACCTGTATAAAACCGATAAAAATATATATAATTGTGTCATATTTTCTGAATGAGTGTATTATTTTCAATATTAAAATATGCCTTCAAAATACCATTTCTTAAAAGTTTTTAAAATGTATAGCATCATCGATTTTTGTTAATACAGTAATTTATATTTCAATTTTAAAAAGAGGATAAATATAATACACCAGATTGATTATTGTTTATTTATTATTTATTTTTAGTCGGTCACATTGCTGTCGGTACACTGGCTATATATCTGTCTTCAGCGGTTGAATTGAAAAACAATAAAATATCGCTCTATTCAGACCTAAATTTCGTTTATTGTAGCAAAATTCCTTTAGACAGGTCGGCACGTTTGCATTGTTATTGTTTATATTGAATAGCGTAGTCTATACCAATCGAGAGGTATATCATTCTAGGTATACCATGAGCTAGCATAATAAACAAACAAAAAGAAATTTGTCAAAATAGTAGTGTAGTCAATCATGTTATAAACTCCATATTGTTTAAGAAATGTTATAATTTATCTCTCTGCTTTGATTTATTTCACACACATTTTAAGCTTGGGGTGATAATACACAATGTGTGTCCCGTAGGCCGAACAAGCCATTTAGATATATACTCGGTTGTTACGGGGAGTTAACCAACCATGCCCGCGTGTGTTCCGTTTATCTTACAAGGGCCTTGGGGCGCAACCTATTAGGGTTTTTGTCATTGCATCAGAAATGAAACTAATTTTATATTTGTGATGAGGTAATTACAGCTGGCTCCACTGAAATGGATACATCCCCGAGAGAATTTAAACACACCGAATATATTCTGTTCTTATATCTCGGTGTGTTTCAACATATTGGCAGACTAGGTAAACAGATTGAGTAATTCAGTCTATTTAAATACATTACTCGCTAATTCAATACAATATGTAAATTACTAAAAAGTCTCGTTAAATTACTCGTATATAAAAGAGAAGTACAATATGGCAGTATAGCGAGAGGATGAACTCTACGGTTCAGAAAGTTCAAATTTATACCGTAGGCCTTTTTGTTTAGAAAAAAAACACAAATTCGCGTTTACCCTTTTATGAATTGCTTTGACTTGTTAGGAGTATATCAATGCGTTCAGGTTAAATGATGAAAATGAAATGTTTGAATATAAAATATAGAATAAAATGATAACAAGGCCTAACAGTATTTTTAAAATAAAACAAAGGGAAATAAAACTAGAAAATTGGTATAGTTTATTAGTTTATTCCGACAGCGTATAACAGGTAGAGTGGCTTGTATTATTTCATTTTTGTCACATGATTTTGTCTGTTTCTCTCTAAAAAATAAATAAGGAGCAACCATCCAATAAAGTTTAATTTTCATGCAATTTTGTTAAATTAATTGATTAATTAATAATTCCTTTTACACATACATCATCATGAAATAGTTTGTTTTGTTGTTTTACTTGATTTAAAATAATGAACGAATTTGATTGTTGTTGTTATATTAAAATAATTCAATGAATAAGAAGGTTAACATTATAGCTTATAATTGTGGTAATGTTTAAGTCCATAATTTTATGCTATATTATATAGCTTTTATGTCTTTATTTTTGTTTTTTATGTAGGCCTAGATGCGGTCGGACGAGTGTTCTTCCAGCGTATAGATTTCTGGACGATTTTCTGAAAAAAATTATTTTTTGTTTCAATGTTGTGCGGATTGCTAAAGTGAATATTCTTAGAGGGCGCCGTGGCAGATTTGGAATCAGTCAGAGGTGACGCAAACTCGGGTCAGGATGCTCCTGATTGGTCAATATTTTATATTAGGCATTTCGGGCATATGCTTAACGGAATTACTCGGCACTTAGTTCCTGGATTTCTGTGTCAAATCAGAAAAAGAGTTGCTCTCGGTATTGGCGCCACCAATTCCTTAGAGCCCAATTAAGTAGCTACAAGAAATTAGTCATATCTCTGTCATCTTAATATCTGGAACTGTCTGATTTGATTTTTTAGTCCTGAATCTCACCTTGATAAAGTAAAGTTCTTTGTTCTACGTTTGTCTAAAAATATTTCTTTGCATTTTTACGTTGTATAGATAAATTTCAATTTAGTATTATTCTATCCATATTTCCATTCATTTGGAATTTAATTATTGTTTGATAGATGACGAATACCATAAAGTACTATTCATAAATTAGGCTACGTTTTTACGACACACTAACACTTATGCTTGATGGTGGTATTTACACTAGTGAAGATAATTCCTTCTTACCGTATCAATATTTATTTGAATTGAGTAAAAGCTCAAATTTATACATAAACAATATTTTTTTAAATTGTACATAATAATGCCAATATTTAATAATAAAGTCAATATTTTTATTGTCTTTTTATAACATTTTACGATGTTTTCTAAAGATCGTTGCTTTTTATGTGCAACTTAAGACCATGGGGGCGCTGTTAAATTACCGCGCCTGCTTTTTTTTATATTATTAGTTATTACTTATAAATATAGGCCTACAATTCGTTACGCAATTATTTTGTGAAATGCCTTGAAAGTATCTTTCTGATGAAATGGTAGTTATAATTATGCGATTGTAATTTTTATAATATAACTTTACACATGGATAGGAATTGTAATTTTTTTAATGTAATAATTGATTGATAAAAATATAATCAAATTTTACACATGTTACACAATTAATTATTGTACAAATATGAGATTGAATTAAATAACGCAGTTTTGTCCAAAAAAAACTAACGTTTCCAGAAAAATGTGTGATGCGCTTACAACATGTTTAATAATAACGTTTGTGATTTTAAAATAAGTAAATATATAAATAAACGAACGCTTGTTTGTTCTATATGAATAATTTCACAGCTTTTGACAGGAAGAACCATTAAGAGCTAATAAATTATATCAAAGGTATTAATTTCGCCATGTGACAAATTAGTGGTGAAAAGGTTTGAGGCAATATCTACATCTTTACACATTCTCCTTTATAAGATTAGCTTGATGGTGATTGATATGATAGCTTTCATAATGACATTAATACATTGATAAGATTAGGAGTACAATAGGCACAATTTATCGTATACGTATTGGACACACGTGCGTCCTGCGCCCAAACACATCGTGTACGGGATCCTTTTTCATGCATCGAAATATTTATTTTTAGTTCTCTATAATTTTGTTTTAATGCTGAGTATGTCCTATCCATGATTACAGATCTTTAAAGTTTTGATACGTTGATGAAGATAAAGGTTCATTATGTCGACTAACTTGTTATGAAACTGTGGATTGTAATAGTTGCATTAGGTCAAAGTATTGTTTTATTTTTGGATTATTAAAAGACACTTTAACCCATACTTAATAATAGAGAAATTGGGAAAATGGTACCGTTTATGGGACGCCAACCATGCATGACAATTTGTCGCGCATTCCATTTTCTTTCACATTTTGATGTGGAAAATGATTTTATTATAGCATAAGCAGACACCTTAGGTAATACTAGAAACGTTAATAACAACCTATCTTATTGTTATTACTTGTAGTTGTCTGAAATTGTGTTGCTAATGTTATTAAAACACAAATGACCTTGTTGGATCAATTAATATTATATTATTGTTATTACACTTTATAGGTTTTATAATGCTATTAGTATTATTTAGGCCTATAGCTTATTCATAGTTTAAAATAATAACTAATCATAAAGTTTAAGACACAGTTTCATAATAGCTGTTAATGTCTTAGTTTCATAGAATATGAATGTTAGTTATTTTATAGTTGTTTCAAACCAGTATTTGTTTTTCTTATCGGAACACAATGTTTTATTTAATTAAAGGATGATATTTATAGTTTGTCGATTCTAACATGTCGCTGACGATTTATGTGATGAATGAGGAGGAGTTAACGAGGACTATTGTAATTGTGATAAAAGTATGCTCAAAATTATAAAGATGGCGAATATTATGATGGTAAATATGATGTCATGATAAGACTGATTATGGTATGACTATAATTGCTGATTTACTGAAGATGTTGATTGTGAAGAGGAAAATTATGAACAGAAGATGAAAATGTTGGGTGTAATTACTGTATAGGCCTAAAAAGCAGGAAAATTTATATTGATTATAATTATGAAGATGAGTATGTGTTGAAGTTGTGAATTATAAATGCTGTAGAGAAGATAATGATGATTTAAAAGAATTATGATAATGATTATGATACATGCAGGTGCTGATAGAATGGTAATGATAATACTGTAATCATCTTTCGCCACATATTATTACCACACCATTTTTTCATTTCCCAAGTACGGTATACATAATCTTGATTATTATATGAATTGTCTTGGATGGTTTTTAGAAAACATCTACGGGGCGCAAAATGGTAATGGTTTTGCTCTCGTAAATTTAGCTTGTTTAAAAAACATTAATAACATTAGCATTAATTTGACGAATAGGCCTAAATAATTTTATTTATTATAGTAATATTTTAAGAAAAATATTAAAATTTGTATTGATTTATTTCATATTTTCTTTCTATAGTTTTTAAATAAATTCAATCAATCATTAATTTCATTGGGCCCATTTTGCAAAATATAAATTATACAATTTATATTAATATAATCATTTTATTCTTAGGCCTATAGTTAATAATTGTAGAAACCAGATACCGTTATTTATGAATGTTTTATTAAATGAAATCACGTTTGCGATACACCACTGTAAAGTTCTGTAAAATTGTACTAAAACTGTAGATCATTTTTTCACCATGAAAACCTTCAAACAGTATACTTGCGTTAGATAAAGCATTTTTAAAAACTAATAATAATAAATAATGATAATTAATCGTTGTAAAAAAAAACAAAAAAGCGTATGAGATATGATATATTTATGTGTTGACTTATTCTTTTTAATTTTAAAAACATAATGATAATACAAGCACAAAGTTTGCAAACCTTCAAACAATATACTTCCGTTAGATAAAACATTTTAAAACTAAAATGATAATTTAAAAAATAACAAAAGGCGTATGAAATATGATATATTTATGTGTTTTTTTAGTAGGCCTATGTGATTTTTAATAACATAACATAATGATATGATAAAAACACCATACTAATACAAGCACAAAGTTTAATGTTATGTTTCACAAACTAAGAATATGCAAACATGTAACTAAAACAGTCTTACGTCTTAATGCTGCGTCCATAAAATATAAATGAATTGAGGTTTAGTTGTACAGTCTAGCAAAGAACATTGATTTATTGCCTTAAAAATGTCGTCTACATAGCTTATTAACTTACTGTGATACATTGTTACATGCCCGTGAACATTCTCTCAAACATGTAAAGCCATTATGTATAAACCTAATAATTATACCTTACGAAATGCATTACATCATGATATTTATAGAAAATAAATCAGCCATCACCCAAAACGGTATATACTATATTGCAAATAAATTTTAATATTGATAGCTATTGATTGCTATTAGAAAGCCTTATATAAACATTATTTAAATTATATTGATTATTGGTACTAAAATATTATAAACTAATATATTTATACCTTATCGTACCGTATCGTTTCACTATTGATGTATCCATTATTGATAATGATTGATTATTGATTGTATTGATTGTTACATTGTATTGTAATTATTGCGCTCCATAAAATAAACCATGGTCAATCAAATAACAAGCGCATTAATAAGTAAAAATAAAAAATAAGTAAATAAAAAAAATTGGGGGAGGGGGATATGGAAAAGCATTATGCTCTAAAATTGTTTCAGAAGGGGAGAAAAACCATAAATGATAATATAGGCCTACACATGGATTGTAAAAATAGGCCTATAGCCTATTATACACAAACAAAATAATTTTTTTTTTTATAATTTCAATATTATTTCAGGTTTATTTATTATTAGAATAATCTTTAAAAATGTTACCCTAGGGCCTAGACGTGCATTATATCAAGTTATAATATATTTTAATTTTTAGTATAAACTGGTGTATTTATTACAATGCCATAAATTGGTACAGTATATAATTATTATATAGGCTAAAGCTAACAATATTCATCATTTTATTTCTGTTTCAAACACACATAATTAACACAGGTAACCGAGTTCACGTTGCGATTGTCTTTATGTGTTGAAGCTCTAACGAGTTCTTAATTCAGACCATCATGAAATATTATTTCTCACACATGTAATGTAATTATTTACGTCCAATAACATTACAAAGTATGTTAGCGGCTTGTTATAATAAAGTCGTTCGAATCGTCGATCACTGGTTCATACTAACACTCTGACACAGACCTTAAAAGCCAGAGAAAAAAAATCAGAAAACAAAAATTAATGATGTGAGTAAATGGCACACTTCACGGCATGTAGTTTCGGTGGTTTGGGAATAATTTATGTGTTTTAACTTCGTGCCGGTTGTTCAAATCTTTCTCGCAAAGGATTAAGGACGCTTCCCGCTTACTTCTCCTAATGGTTGTAAGCGCTAGCAAGAAGCATACGAGCGTCTAATTGGGCCTGTCATTTCTACTAGTTTATTGATCAAATATATACGCTCGCTAATGTGAGCCGTTTTTTTTTTTTACAAATGCTCTAATGCTCAGAGGGGCCCGTGGGCTGTCGTAAGACAGGAAATAGCTTGTAAAATTCCGTTTATATTCTCTGTTGAGTATAGATATCATAACAAGAGTAGTGTAAATATTTCTAAACTAATTATGTCATGTATCCCGATATATAAATGCAATAAGAATGATAAACATCAATGACATGAATAATAGTATACCATATTATTGAGAAGTGTACAGGCGAAACAATGTTTTGTCCATCCTTATTTGCTGTTATCATTGTTCCTCCCTTGCGTCATCATTTTTAAAATTTATTCTGGACATTTCATTTCATGGACTTGTGTTTAGCTAGTGATTATTTCTATTTAAATATAATTTAAAATATGAATATACGTACTATAGTTGTAAATCAGATTTAAATTTCCAACGAAACAAATATTTTGTCAGAATTTGTTTATTCTTAAATCTTCTTAGGCCTATTCACTAAATGTCAGTCGTACACGAGTCGGGTTATGTTTCTTCACATTTTTTTCGTAAAATTGAACTCTCATGAGAAATAACAGCGCCACCACTAACAGTTGTGTTCAAGTACCAATCTTATCTCCAATTTCCAAACTTCTTAATTTAAATAAGTTAATCAATGAAAATGTAAAAGCTATACCAATAAATTGACAAGTAGCCAGACAGAAAAGTGCATCTTCACTGAAATTCGTCTTCGCTTAACATACATTCTGTAATTAGCTTTTATTAGATGTACATTGTACCGCTAATTACCCAGTCATTAAAGTTCATTTGTAAAATATCCTCTTGGTATTTTTTTTTAATGTTCCAATTTTATATATTATCATAAAGCGACCTTTTAAAAGATCATTGGTAATTGAATATATATAACCAAACATTGGACTATAATCGGATTTGTGGATAGAGATACCGTTAGTATGAGCGATAGGATTAGTGCAGTGCATTATTATTAGAACATAACTTTAAGAACGTAATTTAAAGAAGCAGAGTAGTTCTTGGAGAAAATATTACATACCCAATAATCTAACTCATTTAATCGTCGAACTAACTCGATTTATGAGTTTAGCGATGAGCACATGTTGCAACGAAATGATAAATTGTGCGAAATGAGCGTAACATAGCCTACATGTTTCAATCAATTCAGTCAACGTTTCATTTCGGAAAAGTTTGTGTCTTCCTGAAAAAAAAATCATTATGACGACAAAGTATGTAGTTTGATAAATAAACATGTCATGAAATGAATATCATTTACCGTTATGTGTATTATACTGTTCATTTAAAATAAAATGTCTGTCTTTAATTAAGAACAAATTCATGTTTCAGTTATCGCTTTATGATGACGATGATATTATTTATTTTGCTAATTTCTATATTAAACAATAATACGAATTAAATAGAATGTGAAATAGCGATCACACAAAAATATGATTTATTATTTTTAATATTGTGGTAGGCTTAATTTTATGAATTGCACGGCAAAACGTTCAATAATTAAACTACGAATATCCAGCAGCACAATAAGATAGAAACAAAAAAACAAAGTGAAGGAATTTCATCATCGGAATGGTCACATAGGTATATAAGATATAGAACAACATAAAATAACAAGGCCAACAGCCATTAAGTCGCGTGCTACAATGCATAGTGATACCGGACCGATAGACAGACAGACCGACAGACATACCGACAGACAGACCGACAGACAGACCGACAGACCGACAGACAGACCGACCGACATAGTGAACTATAGAGTCGCGTCCACGCGACTAAAAATCCCAGTAATGTATTGAATGGATAGTAATACCGCCCGCACTCAGGCTTTGTGATACCAGGGATGCGTTTAACACTCTCCTCTTGTGATAGGCCTACATAGAAAAGCAATAATATTAAAAAAAGATAGACCATTATATTCAAAATTGGATACAGCAAATACATTACTTATCACAGCTTCTCAATATGAAACCAACGAATGTATTAGTCACGTTAATTTATTTGAAAAATATAAGTATACATTATAAAATAATTCGTCACAATGCTCCAAATGATTTTATAAATAAACTATTAATTTTCGTAAAAAGTAATGTCTTAAACATTAATTAGGCAATATGATTTGTCATAGGAATAAATATTTAAATGTATAGGCATATGCCATGTACTAAACCATGAACATAAACAATTAAAAACGAATTCTGAATTTGACATTCTCAGAATGTTGATTATTCTTTCAAACATTTCGTACATAAATAGTGTTTCTTGATCATTTTGAACACAAACTATTACACACAGTGTGTTTTTATTTCAATATAATTGATACTTCATCCAATTTAAATTCCACTTTACAAATATGGACCTAATATCACCATTGATTGTTTTTTCCTCTCGAACACATAGAATAATGCAAAACGCAGACAATAGGTCTACGACAAATTCCTCGTGGCATGTGGATTTACCTTCATAAAAGAGGTCTGACGTTTACGGTACATCTTAGGTTATACAACATGAATATGGAAGGGAAGATACAACTCTCCCCCTCCTCTCCTCCTTCTAATATTTGTTTTAGCCAGGTAAATGTGATTTATGTGGCTACAAATCTTTCGTTTACAAACCCTAAAAAGATTATTTCCTTTCCAACCCACATCAAATGTAGTTTAAAACCTTTCCGGTACAATCATTTTGTATAACAAACAAACGTGTAAACGCAGTGTTAAAAAGTCTGGATTTGTATTGTATTTGATACCGAGCAAATGGTACAGCGGTTCCCTCTTTTAAAATAGATGCAGGCTGAGGCGTACATTATTATACAAACTGGTATGTTGATGTATTATAACATTTTAATTGTATCATGATCTACACAAGATTGACCAACATTAAATATGCCTATTTATTATACTGTTATATTTTAGAAAACACAATGCTTTCTTCATGATAAAATGTTGAATGGAAGATAAGTTTATGTACAGAGGGCGGTGTTTTGTCATTAGTATCTACATTAGAAGATGTGCACGCGTGGTGGTTGGTTCGATTCCCCAATGAGTCATTACATGAAACTTAAGCTCTTCTCTGACTTTTAGAAACATTTAAACGCCTTAATGTCTTTCAACGGTGATTTATACTACGAAATCAAATATATGTACAAAATACGATAAAAGTATTGTTTATTTAAATTGTTATTAATATTTTTACGGTAGCTATCTTTATTTTGAAGCAAACACCCTGAATGAAATCAAACAAATATTTGAACAATCTTTTGCGTTATTATTCGAACATTTCTAGCCATTACCGATGACTTAGAACTACTATTGGTTACTTAATAGTTAATGAAGTATAAGACATGAGTAAAAATACGTAAAATACTCTGCTCTATTTTAGTATTTGTTTCTAATGATTATATGTTTCTTTGTGTTAGCCTCTGTATTTATATAAAATGTCAATATTTAATTTCATTCCATTGTTGGTATTATGTTAAGGATATAGTGGCGGTTTCAGGAAGGTTTTACAGGATTTTTAAAGGCATTACAGATATTGAAATATAAAGATATCATATCAATTCAAATTCTTTCATTCATTGTAACTGCTTATTATTAATTTCTCAATTAATACCATGCATGAATTTAATAAAAAATATAGGTCTCTATTAACTATACAAATAAGTCAAAGGAATATGTATGTATATCATAAACGTATTGTAACACGTTCTTAATATAAATTAATTAGCATCACGAGCTTCTATCCCTGTAATCGATATACATATTTCTCTTAGTTTTTGATACTTTACTAAGTGAAAGGCTATTATGAGTTGGGCGTGCGTTCGTGGAATGCATTATGTATTAATATTCAAAAAGTGCTTCGGCTTGTGTTTGGAGTACCGTATAATATACTCTATCGACTGTATAAGACAATTTTTTTTTTAATAATAATATTTTTTTTTCTATTTTGAATGTCCTATGCTTGAGTCGTATATAGGTCATGAACAATTGAACAAAACGATCACTATTTTATTTCATTAAACGACAGTTTAAAACAGTAAGTATAAATAGATAGTCTAAGTTACGATCTTTTCCGCTATATTTAGTGTACTTAAAAGAAGATATCGTTAAACTCTTACAAAATGATTGAAACTCGTTAAATTCCGAATGCATTAACATAGTCGTATTTTAAAATTTATGAATTACAATTGTCAGGACGCATATTGCAGTAAACGTAAAATTCCCTAGGAACAGTTACAGTAAAATGCGTTTTTAATGCATATGGTTTTCAGCAGCGCATAACTCCATCTTTTAGATTTAATACTTTGACTTTCGAAAAGAACTATCGACGTTAGGCTAGTGATCTCAATCAGTAGGGCTACGGTTTTGTTGCGACCCGGCAGCAGATGCACGATGACTGCTACTTTCTACACCGTAAACGACGTGTCCCTTAGGTTTTGAAAGATAGCGCTTTAATAAGATGGCATGTAATTTTGTCGTAAACGGCAAATCCGTCTTCAATAGTGAATCGTAAAATGTATATTAAGATCACATTCAGCGTTTCTACGACGTACATAATGTAAATGTATATTGTCATATTTTAACATTTATTCTAAATATTATTATGGAACATTTATTTAATTTGATTTGTGATTGAGCTATTAATGTTATCCAAGAAATGTTTCTTTATTAACAGCGCCCTCATCTTTACCATTTTGCTGCTATAAGTGTTAAATAATTAATGCTATTTCCCTATTTTATGCGTTGACTCAATAATATAAATAACTAGGTTGATGTAATTGGTATAAGTCTTACTTATGTCCTTTATTGTTCAGTAAGCTAATTGTGAAACATTAAACCTCACCTATAAACACAACCGTATAAATCATCACCACACATGCCTTAATAACAAAATCAACTGTGAAGCTCTGTGCTACACTATCAAATTAGTTTGACAAAAAGTGATATAACATCATCATGTCCATAATATGGGCAAAAAGTTTGATAGTGTAGACAAGGCTTAATGTTTGAATATTAAAACGTATGCAATAAAATATGTTGGCGATCAACTTTAACCAAATTATAAATGCATGATACATAGCCTACTATATTTTGGCCCGAGAGTAGAGTAGATATTTTCAATATATTATTTAGTTTGAAAATAAATAATGTTGTCAACAAATTATTTGTTCCCGGCCTTGCCGATTTTAATGCCCGGTTGAAGAACAGAAAACAGATATGTTGTTTAGGACAAATACATGTTTTACACTGATCTATTATTATATCTTCGCGGTTTTAATCAATTAATTTCACCGAAACAAAAACAAAATATAAGGTATACATAATTTATCAAAATGTCGTTACTTGAAACGCTACCCCCGTAGCTAGTCTTCTCATGTTTGTTTTAGCCAGGCGAAATGTGATTTATCTGGCTACAAATCTTTCATGTACGTTTACAAACCCTAAAAGATTAATTCCATTTACAGAAAACGATGCATTTTGCAAGGCCACAACTTGCTAACTCTGGCGATTTCCAGGCCGTGAGAAGATTTAGCACCTTAACGATGGTGGTCTCTTGCCCTTTTCCACATATATATCTGTTTCTTTTTAAAATTTATTATTATGTGAGGGTCTGATATAAATAAGTATGAAGAAGCAATGAGTGAAAGAACATGTAGAGAACTACCGGCAACGAATAGGAAACAAAGGCAACATAATCGCAACAATATCATGTTATACTGGCTCCTTTTGTAACACATTACGTGTAATTTAAAATAATTTCATAATTTCAATTAACTTGTATTTTACAAAGTAAATGGTGGTCCCTTAATTATGATTTATTAACATAATCGCAACAATATCATGTTATACTGTATATACATAACATGTAATTTAAAATATTGTTTTCAATTTAATTCACTTGTATTAAACAAAGTAAAAATAATATAAAATGGGGATAATTATCTTAAATTATCATGAATTATAAAAATGATATATGGTACCGTAGTTCTGTAATGTCCTAATATAGGCTAGATGAATCTTTCAATGTGATTACATATCGCGCGCTCAATATTGTTACTGGACATGCGCAATACAATTTGTCTTATTTTACGAGATTCCTGTTCCTAAACGTAAATCAATTACATTAAAGAGAAGAAATGTAATGAATGTAGTGTGATAACGTAGATAAACTGCTATCAAAATGTACTTATTGTAAAACTGGAAATTATAATCTAAATACAACGATATATAAATCAATGCAACGAATATCAACCATAAACGACCGCTGGACAAGCATAAATATAACTTTTATGTATTTACATACTAAATTGTCATATCGTCTTACTTTTTAATTCCAATATCGTTTACGAACTACATAAATGGGTCATAATTTGAATGCAGTAACATTCTTTCGAGCTACGATTGCAATACTACGAAAGAAATAACTCACGCGCAAAATGTTAAACCACATAGGGTTTTTTTTTAACTTGACCCTGACTGGTTTAATATAAAGTGAATAGATTGTTGTTTTATCATGTTTGTAACGCATGATATACCGGTAAGACACACATCTAACGCACGCGTTCAAAATGTGATCGGTACAACATTTGTACGCACGAGAATTGCATGCTGAATTATATATTATTATATGTATTATAATTAGCTTTAAAAATCTAATTTTACTTTATGTATTTTAATTTTTTTGTTTTCAGGCACTAACCTGTAGAAATAAGAATGTTAAAATGAGGCAAGTGCCTGACGACGTGACAACGGAGTACCACATAACGGTGGTACCGTATATTTTGTGTGACTCTCAACTAAAATGTGTACAGTTATGTTATAATAGTTTAAATGATTCTTTATAATACTACAGTTTCACACACTTTATACGACAAGGATAAATGCAATATTGGATGGTTTCACAGATAAACGCGGATCGCCAATATTTGAGCTCATTTTTCCCTGGATACAGGATAACAATTATAAGGAATACAATTTATAACAGGACAGGTATAGCCTAATAACGGAAGAATGGAAATTGTCCGCTCATCATCTAGAACCACAAAGTATAATGTTTTAATGACATCAACTGGTCGCCACAAATACAATAAGGAACAAAAAGACAACGTTTATGTATCCTTAAATACCTCTGGTTTGGTACGCGTGGACAACCAGATAACGTTATGTAACTAGATACACACACTTAAAGAGGAAAAACAAGATTTAATCGCCAACAAGGTACACACCCGGGTTAGGATGCTATCACAAACAGCACCACCAGCTGGAGAAATGAAACGTGCTGTCGCGTGCTTACAATGTTTGCCAACCGTCATTGTTTCACCTGAAGAGTACTTAATAGTTTTTAATAACTGTGTGTGACGTAATTGTTGCTGACAATTTTATGACACGAAACATAATATCCTATTATTATTGTAATACAAAGGAGGAGTGCATGCTATTTTGATGAAATAACTTGTTTATGTTCATTTTTTGAATGTTTTTAAAAGACAATTCGACGAATTGTATTTCAATAACATTATCAGTAGTCCATCAGTGTATCAAAGATGATGACATTCCATCGAAACTAAACATACATTTTATTTAAGATAATATCTTATGTCATCTTCTTATGAATATTTAATGTTAAGTTATTATTTGTATGTTATTATAGGTGTTTTGCCAATAACATCACAATACAGTAACAACATAATATTGAGATGATAATTCACTAATATCTCAATCTATGATAAAGCATTGTAAAAAATAAAGTTTAAATATAAAACCGTTGTCTTATGGTTTGATCTTGTTTGCGTAATCACAAGTCTGTTTTGTGACGTACGTATGCATGTTTACAACGTATACTATTTTAAAGTATTCGGGAATTCAGTAAACACACTTAGTATGCAAATGCAATTGTTCTAAAAATAGCGAAGCATGCATTTTGAAGAACGCCTTTCCTAGCTGTCTGAAAAATAATGGTCGAAGGACATAACACAAGATCGGAAGATTGGAGGTTCAATTCTAATGGCCAAACGTAGGTCTTTGTTGTTTTGAATGTATTGACGATTATATTATATTAACATTACCTTATAAATATGCCAATGTTTTCTCGTTAAGAAAATTTCTGTCTAACCACCATGTCCTACATGTTTGCACCCTACATCTTAATACTGTACCTAATTACACGCTGTTGTAAATACATGCTGTAGTATAGTACGATTCCAATGAGTAGAGAATCTACGGAATACTGTAGAGGCATAAGGGTACAAACCGATATGAAAATAAAATTAATATATACACTACAGTATTTTAATTCGTCACGTTGACCAGCACCTATAGGCCTATAATAGTTGATTTCCGTTATTGGGGATATTTTCCGACATTTGTAATAAATAACTATATCTGAAAGAAATTGTTTGGATAAATATAAATAAACATTTGGAAGTAAAATCGAGAAAGGATGCAAAATACGATGTATTAACAAACTAAAACGAAAGAAATCTTTTAAATTCAAATGATGACGTCACAAAATGTGTGCATAAAATGGATCAATAATGAATTTAAATAAATTAAGAGGTATGGCGAAGGTGTGGTGGATTCTTTAATCTTTCTTTAGTCTTATGAATCATTGTCTTCTATGTCAAACAGACAAAAATATAGTAACATTTTCGGTAGTAACTGCGAGGAAGGTTGCATAACCACACCATTCAATGTCTGATTCAAAATGGGCCAATCTATTTTCGTAAGGGGTATGCATACGTTAAAATATATTACTTAAATTAAAGGCCAATGCTGGGTACATATTTTTGATTTGTTTGAAATTCTATTAGTATAATGGATAGGTAATTTATAATGTTGTGTTTTACAGAACTTTGATTTGCTGTTTCTTTCCGTGGTTGATTTTATTTTCAGTAAAGTCACACATAAGGTTTATTTATATTTTGGAATATTTAAACTTCTTTCTATTGACTTTAACAGGTATAGAGAAATAAATGTCAAATAAGCAGATATAAATAATATTGAGTATATTTAGTTACCAGGAAATCTTGTTAGCCTTTTAGAGCGCAAGAAAGCGCACCCCCTCCCCCCTCCCCCCTCCCCAGTCTGATTGAAAATGGTGTATACGCACGTCATCTCTTTGTAATTTCCTGACGAAATATCGTTATCATATTTGAGGTCATTTTCGCCTCTCTTTCTTACAAATTCACGTTTATCCCAGTGTGTACCTTTTATTTATTTTTTATCCGCTACAGGCTCTTAATATTCACGGTATAGCTTATTCATAGGGCCAATCTATTTGTCATCGGTCGTCGCCTGAACCTAAACCATCAAAACTGATGAAACACATCCCAATATCTACGCATGCGCACAATCTACGCATGCGCACAATCTACGCATGCGCACAATGAATTAACATGACGTAGTTTGGTCGTCGGTCGTACGCGATTTTCGTAATGAACTGATCAATTACGATTCAGCGCATCATCGTCACCGCCATCGATAAATACAAAACTCTCAAACTTAGCTAAATTTATTCATGAAATGTTTTATTTGTTTTAGTTAGATGTTGATTTTCGATATATCAATTATGTATAAGACCAAATATTTATGTCTGGAAGTGTTTAATTATTTGCTTTTGTATAAGATTGAAAGAATGTTCTTTCATACCCTGAAAAAGGGTCGATAAAGAAATAAAGGAATCATTGTCATTGTCATATTTATGGATTTTCAATTATCAACAATATTGCTTTAAAATAATAATACATTAAACTAGTATATATATTAATAAAATAAAATATTTATAAAAATGTTCAATCAAAATTCAATAATTTGTATAGGCCTACTAATAATTATAATTTGTATACTCCTTATACGGGGCCAGGATACGAAATATTGCATTTGGCAAAAACCTTCGATAGCGTTCCTCTTTCGTGACATTTAAATATCAAAGTCATTGTGTTACTTAAGCATGCAATCCGTAGGTTCATGATACGATGCAGTAAAACTCGCTTTTTCTGTGTTGTAAGCTTAATTCTTTACCGATTTTCGCTGCAACTAAAAGGCACATGATTTCGTTAATGGCGTTGGTTAATAAACACGATGTTTGTTTATTCGGCAGATTACTGAAAGATGAAATAAGAATACTTTTAGCCGAACGAGAATAAATAACTCGTAAATAGCATTATCATCTATTTTTTGTTTTAACGAACTCCACTTATTTACAGTTTATAAAATGCCTTATTTTGCAAACAATTCTTTTCGAATAAAGTGGTAACTTTTTCGTTCTGTTTTAATTTGTAAAAAATAATAAAATCATAATAATAAATAAATAAAATATACTGATTATATTAGGCCTAATATGGAATATGAACTTAATTTTCTTAATATTCAGTTTACAAAATTCAGATATTTAGTGTATGTTAACTAATTTGATTATGTTGCGGTACTCCCATCAATAGTCCTTAAATTTAGGCCTAATGATAATAATAATATGGATTTTAAATAACATTGTATTAAGCAATAATAATGAGTTATTGAAGTTTTATTTATGGAAAAGTCAACTAAAAAGATCAAATAAAACTAGGAAATACCATAGCAATTCAATTTCTAATTGCATAAATAACTAAATAACCTGTAACTAAACTGAAATTTAGAAAAGGGAACAAAAATGTACATAAGCTTAGGCCTATAATATTTATTTTAATTTTAGAATTTAGATTTTATATAAGAGTGAACAGGGAATAATTTATTTCAATAATTTAATAATTTAGTAAAGTAATTTAGGAATAGTAGTAATTAGTAATAAAGGAAATTTACATTTTAACAACAATACTTTAGCTGCCTCTTTTATCAAATGATGGTTATGGTATTTTTTCGGAAATTCTCGATGTTTGCGTGCATTATTTTCTATATTATTAAATAAGTAATAAAAACACGAGGGCGAATCGGCAAGTCGGCAAATTGATTAATCTCGCCAGGAAATACGACTAATAGTTGAAATGGGAATTTAAACCTCGGCTTCTTCTCCCATCGATACATCATTACGCTGACTCTCGACCTTACTTTAGTAGAACATCGCTAACAAACATAATTAATATGTAAGAATTCAGTTACCTCAATGACTATTAATTCATTTATAGGAATTCGAACAATCAATGAACGAAGAAACCATGACCGGACTTTGTACAGCTTAATTGGCTTATCTTAGTTATGAAAAACAAAATTGTAGATTTAAGCAGTTTCGAAACGCGTTTCCAACTCGTTTTTAATACTTTGTTCTGTTTTTATCACTTTGCCTAGTTTTACCCTAGTGGCCGCCCATAGTAGAAGGATAAATAGGACTTATTATATATTATTATTATTCAGTTCAGTGTGTACTATGTTGCTACAGTATAAATTCAAAATTCGACTATCACTCGACAAATAACACCCCAACAGCATATGTTTCATTTTTGGAGTAGGCCTACAAATAATAAAAAACCGTGGCTGACAAAACGTCACCTTTTCATTTTCATTTGTTCAATTTAAATGCTTTGTCCAAGATAAATGCTTTACACATTTAGGTTAAATTCTGTCACAAAGGAGGTGTCTCAACTTAGGATACAGATTGGCCTACAATGGATCGTCATAACGTTGTTAGTATACTGTGGATAGACAGACAACGGCTGTGGACTGAGATTCTTATTGTTGCCGCTGATGAGATTAGTAAAAGAGTGTGATTAGTGTTATCCCCGCTTTGCTTTCAAAAAGTTTCATAATATAGATTTGTTTAACCATTCTCTCCATGACAAACTATTTATTTTAATTGACAGAGCAGACAGCATGTTGTTATATTATTTTCTACCTCCAATAAAGACCACTAAAACGACAGGCTTATAGTGATTTTACTCAACAATAAAAACACATTTTCAATATATAAGCCTAGTTGATTTCGTTCACCAAATTGTCCCGTTTCTGTTTGTGTTGACAGTAGTATGAAAGTTTATAGATCAAAATCACTTTCAGTACTGATAAATTTAAGTTGATACCTGGACCTATTATAAAATTAATAATATAAGCCTCTTATATTTTTTTGAAATCCATTTTGTTTTAGCCTGTATGGATTTGGTATCGATTCGCAAGAGTAATTGAATCGTTAATCATTTAATTTGATTTTTATTTCCGCTTTGTTTTAGAAATAAAATGAAATAAAAACAGTGTCCAAAACAAAAGTTTCATTATTCTTCAGCTGTGTTTGCTGTTAATAAAATGAATGATAACTAATATATTCTGTCTGCAAGCATTTAGTTCCATGTTTATAATCATAGAATTACACGTTTGAGGATTTACTTTATGTATTTATTCATAATAGTTTTTGATGTACGATGTGAACGGCAGGTTGAACTGTTGCACAGTCAAAGGAGGAAGAACACTAAGTGACAATCTTTATGTTTAATATATACATTCATGACTGTATACTTATATAGTTAACTTTATAATTAATATAGTAAACTGATTGCACAGGATTCGCGATATAATTGAATATTTAAATGAATGTTTTAGTAGGCCTATTTCTTATATTTAACAAAAACAAACATTTTTAAGTGATCGTGGAACACAGTAAGCGATAAGTTATGCATGCAAATGATATTCATTATGCTATTCCGACAGAAATAATATGTTAATATGATATAGATATAGGCAGTACATTGAGGCACTAATATGCTAGTGATATTCCCAAATACGGTAGTTATATGACATCATCATGTCCATATATGGGCACATCACATTTTGTCACAAAGTTTTATAGTGTAGACAAGGCTTTTTACGGACCAAATCCGGTCTTAGTGTGAACGTACATTTACGCTCGTTTCTAAAGCAACGCATGGACGTACGTACGCACAACACAAGTATTGCAATTGACCCAATTTAAATGGCGCAGTTGCGTTTAGCCAAGCTTATGCGTTGCGTCTTAAAAATGGAAATAAGCAACAATTGTCGACATATTGATGTCCTACTCTTAATTACCGGTACATTTAATGTGACGTCATCAATCTATAATACACTGTACGTAAATGCAAAACTCGTTTGAAAAAAAAATATCAAAATATTCAGTAATTCATTAAGTCAATTAAATTTATTTATTTCTTTTCTTTTTCTTAATTGAAAGACAATTCAATTCACATCGCATTAGCACCGCTTTAAAATGTCCTCAAAAAGACGAGGTTATATCATACATTAATCATATATAAATAAAATAAAACGACTAAATCACATACAGTTATTACACAGAATATTTAAGAAATTGACATTACAATTATCAAAAGTGTTTTCTGGGCAAATGGAATACTGTAAAGGAATGATAGAAAAAGGAGAGACACTTAGTTATCGCGCGCGTACAAAACCTGTTTATCAGCGTTTGTACGCAAGCGACAACGTTTGCTTCCTTTCGTAGTGCCACTGACAAAAAAAATGTTATATATATATAATTCTTTTTTCATGAAAATGCAGAGGTACAGTAGACTTAAAAACAACAATACCGGTAATAGACCTAAACGTATAATTATTTTGTTACAAAATGAGTTTTTTATTGACCCTTACGGTACTTATTTTTACTAGGTATAAGCATATTCATAAATTCCTTATAGTAGTCAAGTCAAGAAAAATGCCTTATTTTTGTAAAACCTTATGTATCATTAATATCATCTTTATCAATAGTAAAAAATATACGGAAAAGAGTCTAATATGAACGTTAAATAAAATATAATTTTAAGCCATGGATACAATATCATCTTATCGGTATTAACGTGTTTATTAAACACACGACAGGGCTATTTTGAGTAAAATATACGGTTGTAGCCTTAAGCACTTTTTATGTTAAAGGATATCATACTGAAATTTACGTTAGACAAGCACACTTAAACTACATTCATATAAAACCCAGTCTTCAATGTCAGAATTTTAAAAATGACTTTTCAAAATCATGGTTGGCTGTTTTTTTAAACAAAATTGTCAAAGGGCCTACTACTCCATCTGTCAACAGATGGCACACGCAGTCATCTTATGTTTGTGTATGCCCCATAATGAACAAACCATTTTACTAAACAGATTTACAATTTGTAACGTATGCCTTTAAATTGTATATGGATATTTAAGGTTATTTTAATAGTATCATCTTGGTTATACATCGCGTTAAATAAATAAAATGTCGCTATGTGAAGACTTATATAACATTGCATTTAGATAATGCTATATACTTGTGTATAAATGATAATTGCTAATCATACCATATTTGATTCTGTATTTTATTATTATAGATTTTAATCAAGCGGATAATAAAATTATAAATTCCGTTTATCGGTATCAGTACTGCAATTTCTGATGATATATTCCTACTGTATAAGCCTAAGCAGCCCATGTCTACCTAATGTAGAACATTTTTTCTGAAAGAATCTAAAAAATATACTTGGAACAAAAGAAAAGAAGGGGTCTAAATTGTCAGGGGTCAATTTTAGAATAACAACAGAACAGAAAAATAACACTATCTCTATAGTTTGATAATAAATTATATCGTAGGGCTATCGTAATATTGAAATACGGTACAGAATTATTATTGTTAGATTAGCTTGAACGCATGAATTTTCTGTCATGTTGCTATATTAATTTTCTTGTTGTGCTTAGCAACGTGTACGAATGCAGATACGAACATGACACATGTACCAGGAAAACCGGCAAAAATAAGTACTGGTTGTTCTTATTTTTGTAAAAAGTTTACTCAATTAGAAAAGATTTATGGTAGGCCCTATTTCGTTAGAAACACAAGGAAAATACGCAAATTTTGACGCGCGCCTAAAACACTGTTTGTACTGATTCAATTGATATCAGTATTTTGTGTTATTACAGACAAACTGGCCTACATCATTATCAATAATTAACCAAGACAAAACAAAGTTTATTATCATTATTTAGCACAAATGTTTATATTGATTTCACACACTATAATTGTGGTGAGTTTTCAAACCATAGGCCAAACCATTTCTGACGCTTGTAGACCTTATTTATAAAAAAAAATCTTTGATATGAGAAAATTAATATAAAAAAACCACAAAATTATAACTTTAAAAGGAAAACTGTAATTGCAAAACGCCCATGAAAGTAACACGCATACTGTAGGCCTACACTTTGCTGTGTTTGTTCGTTCGTGAATTACAACGCCATGTAAATCCTCCTCTGGCTTACATAAACGATACCAGTGCATGGTATCGATACGATGCACGGTATCAACGATACATGGTGCTGTCCCATCGGTTGCTTCTTCACTCCCGGGCCCAGAACCTTTGTACCGTCAGGCCAGCAAACGTATAAAAGGTAAAGGCAACACCAGGAACATTGTGTATAACGCTCGGATTACCTCAATTTGTTCAACCGTCAAATTATTATGTACAGTACATCGTATATTATAGTTTTTAATTATTTTCTTCTCAGTCCTATCTGTTTTGTAAGTTTCATTTATTTTCACACGTATCTGTTGATTTTTCGTCTACCAATTCAGTTGTTTCCGTTGGTGTTGTATTAATATCATCATTCTCGGATTCCTTATCCGTCATACCGTCTTTCTTATTCTCCTTCTTGTATTTCATTCGTCTGTTCTGAAACCAGATTTTGATTTGTCTTTCCGTAAGCCCTAGAAGATGTGAGAGTTCTATTCGGCGCCTTCTTGTTAGATATCGATTGAAATGGAACTCCTTTTCTAACTCGAGCGTTTGGTAACGTGTGTATGTTTGCCGGCATCGTTTCCTGCCCATCTCAACACCCGTTGGAGCCGCTAAAGGAAAATACAATTAAAAACGTGTTAACAAACTTCGCTAAAATATGCGGTATATACTAAAACATGGAAGTCTGGCTCCATAGATAAAAACAGTAGTTAGGAAATAATGTAAACACACTTCGTTCCTAACATTGTATCTTGTAAAAAGAGATTAAAAGCGAAGCACCGTATTTCCTTATAGTAAAAACAAAAGAATACAAATAATATAGTCTACATAGCATTTGTTAAAACATCCATAGAAGAAAAGCGATATTAATTTAATTTAATGTACAATGTCTCATAATATTATCAATAAAGTATAATAATAATATAATAAAGTATTTAAAAAGAATAATTAAGTAACAAACACAATTAAGAATTAAGAACTATCCTCTCATAAACATGGAAAATCATAAATACAAACTGTACGATGATTTAATTAATCTTTACATTATCATACAAATATCATGTTAGTTTATTACTATATAATCATATTGCAATTGACTAGATAAATAAAGTGTCATTAAGTCACATAAAATTGGACATTATAAAACAATAGTCAATGAATTATAGGCAATAGTTGAAAATTGCAACATATACTTCACATGAATGTATATTCAAATAATATTTTATTGCCCATGTGATGTGAAAATATTAGCAGCTATTAAAGTTTATGACATATAGTAACGACGAATCATGAATAACCTGAATTCACATTAAGATAAGATCTTCAGGATGGAATAGTATAAGGGCTACAGGTACTGAAATTAATATATGTATGCCTACAATACCGAATAAGTATAGCGGCTAACGAATAAGTACGACTACCGAATAAGTAAAGCTACCAAATAAGTAAGTCTACCGAATAAAGGCTACCGAATAAGTATAGCGGCTAACGAATAAGTACGACTACCGAATAAGTAAAGCTACCAAATAAGTAAGTCTACCGAATAAAGGCTACCGAATAAGTATACGGCTACCGAATAAGTACGGCACCGAATAAGTAAGTCTACCAAATAAGTACGGCACCGAATAAGTACAGCACCGAATAAGTAGGTTACCGAATAAAGTATGACAACCGATTTAATTTTAATAACGAAATGCACTACCTATATGAACAATTAAGCCTCTGAATCTGATTTCGATTGTTTCTGAACATTAAATCTATAGAAAAAAATGAAATGTTCCCGTAATGTTGTTCTATATTTTGGGGTCGGGATGTTCATTCACTCTCTTTGGACTGGTTATGTTTTTAGATAAAAACCATGTTCGTTGCGGGGGTGTTTCATTTCATTTTACTTAACTTTAATCGAAATTGAACTTCAATTAAATGAACATGATTCAACAAATTAAACAAACTTAATGCCAGCCGGATTGTTTTATTTTAATATTTTGAACAGACGTTTTTGGAAACTTTTATTATTTAGTGGAATTTTTTTATACATTAAGTTATCGGTGTTTCTACTTTAGAAGACTTTTGTGTAAGGTAATGACAACTTTTTAAAAATGATGTTCATTATGTTTATCTTCCGGAATGTAGATTGTTGGTTGTAATTTGTCACTAGTGATGGTCATAAAACAGTAGGTAGGAATGAAGTACCTTGCTCAAGGATAGTATCTGTAATGGACCTACCCGATGGTTTGAACTTTTTATACTCTAGGCCATGTATTTACAGTTACACTTGTCACGAAAATAGCAAATTAAACAAAAATATCACTGATGAATTACCAATAAAACATAATCGAAACAGAAATAACATTGGTTTAGGAAAATGAACAGACTATTACAATTTAATTTTCTCTTTTAAAGATAGCTCACATTGCCATATTCGGTACCGGTAACTGATTATATCTTAACACATTATTTTAGTGATTGCTACGGTGGATTACAGAATATTAAAGCCCCTTGATGGTGCCTATTTAACATTTAGAATAATAGGAGCCTGTGTTCCGGTATGCATAATATGGACTAGAGGGGCCGTTTGCTTGTTGCATACTTTTATTCGTCAATCGACAATAGGCCTACACATTTTTCATTCTTATTTCTTTTATAATCACAACAATAAGAACGAATAGATGTTGGGTTAATTTGTTTTAATCAAGCATTTTATATATCAAACAAAAAAGGTCAACTTATGAGAAGGCATTTATTGTTAGAAATTAGTATACAATATACTAGTTCACACAGTTGAAAAAAAAATCATCTCCTTTGTTACATTAGGCCGGTTCGTGTTTGACATTTTCATAATAATACTGAAATGAACAAAATATAATACTCCAGAAATTGAAGTCTATATGAAAACTTTACTTTTACTGGTTCTTTGGAAAAAAAAGTATATATGGAAATATCTGTACGGTATTCAGCAAAATGATAGGCCTAAAGCTTGTACTGTAGGCCTATACTTGAACAATTATGTTTGTTGCATGTGGGTTTACCTATGTTTTTGCTGCGACATATTCTATCATTCCTAATTCATCATGGAGGTTATTTGGGATTATTGTTATACAGCATACTTTTTACATAAGTATGATGACATAATATATAAGCTCTTAAATGATAATGATTACTATTATTTGAATGAAAACAGTCGTCAGTTAGACTGGACATTCAACACTTCACGCCATCTTGACCAGTCGGACAACCCTTTAACACCACGGTGGTCAGTCGAATTATTTATTAAATAACCTGTTGGATATTAATGTGTTAATATCGATTAGCATAGGCCTAATGATCGATTCAAAACGGTTAATTGGCTTATGTTGTAGACAATTTTTACGGTGTGCATAGGGCATTAGTCCCACCACAACACACCAAGTATTTCCTCGATTCGGAGGTCCTTAAACCGTAATCTACACCTAGACCAGGAAATATTTTGCTTGTCCACGCTTAGCAAACATAATATTAATATAACCTATCCTATATTCAACATGTTTTAAAACAAAGTACTTCAGTATAAAAACATACATTTTCACTCAACATGTTGCTAGGATGTTGCTTAAGTATTTTTCCTAAACACAACATGCGGTTAGTATGCTTTATTTCCGAATAGCGTGTAAGTATTTTCTTTAAAAATATAAACACTGGACACATGCTTTGATTGACAAGAGAAGATCTTGATTTAACACGCCAGGGGAAATATCATGTTAATCCTTGATAATACTGAACAATGGATCAACAAGCAAATTAAGGAAATATTATTTAGTTCACTCGAACAGGCCTCGTATCTTGAGTAGCCAAGTTATAACCAAATTATAATATTAGTATATATTAGTTACAACTAATAGTACGAATTACGAATTTTAATAAGAATTACTCTCATTTGGAACATTTTACACCCTCAATTAACTTTGATTCGTTTCCATAAATAATAAAAATTGAATAAAAAACGAGTTAATGTTATGTATTACAAATCAATAATGCCCTATTGATTACAATAGCCCCAATTATAGGCTATCGTTATGTCGACAAGTGTGAATTTAAATCTTTAATAATAAGTATATCAAGGGTATTTGATTATAATGCATAGGCCTATACATAAATTTGATATTGTAATACCGAAAACTATAATAATAGTACAAGTTCCAAATAAAACGTTAATGTACAATTGTTGGTTATACAAAAGATTTTAACCGCTAAATTACATACATATTATGTACATAAAGAACAAAATCGTCTACCGTTTGCTACAATGGTAAAGTGAAGTCTTAATACCACAGTAAATATCATTAAAATATAGATAGTAAATTAAATAATAAATAATTTTAAAAATAGGCTATGGTATTGATGACATTAATAAATTCCACAAATTATAATATAAACCAAAATATAAAAAAGAAAACAATAAAATAATTATTCGAATACATTTAAATCACAACAGTGTTGTAGTTTAAACAATTGGAAAAGTGTATTTAGACATCGTCTCGTTAACGTTGAAATATATAGCGTCTATTGAGTGTTATAACGGCCTGTATTAATTATTTAATTACGTTCCTAACGAGAGCAGTGTATATTTATTTCACCCAGTAGAAATACTTAATAGGAAGTTAAAATGGAATTAAATTGAGTGTGATTACTTATAAATTATCCAGTCATAATTAGGTAATTGATGTAGAAAAAGAGGCTGTTAACACTACTGTGATATAAGGGGTCAGACCTCGCTGCAATAGCATTTACGATTATTATCTTGGTAATGGACATTTACGACAATACATAGCCCATCACAATGAAACGAGAAATCACATAAAGCGAAAGCCCCATAACAAACTGCCTCTTCAGACAGCGAAATTGCTTGGTTAAAACTACATACAACTAATACATAGTACAAGATTTATTTTACTGCTATAGGTTACGGCCTATTTTGTATCTGTAGTTACGGGAAAGGTTAATGGAGTAATTCAGTGTAGAGCCGACGTGTTAAATCCCTCATCACTCGTACAGCAGTTTAAACACGACTTTATGAGATTTTTTTCAAGATAAATAACTTGATGTTATTTTGTTTGAATTATAAAAAAAATAAATATGTATTATAGTTTTTGCTTACCAGTTACGTTCATCCAGGGATATGCGGAATTTGCGGGGGCTGCTACGACCGACGGACACACGTTTGCATCTGTAGCCACTGAACATAGGGCGTTGTGGTCCTTGAAACTATCCAAATCACCAGGACCACCCCAAGCGGCTGCTCCGTAGCCCTGTAGTCGACTGTCCCATGGAGCCGAGGTGGGAATGTTCTGATTCAGCGAGGCATATGCACCCTGTCCTGTTGGATCATAAGTGCTTGGGAATGTGGTAGGTGCACCGTAAAGACCAGACTGTTGAGGTGTTGTTACTGTCCCTGTAGCAGAGGTGACCCCTGTGGCGGGAGTACCGTACGATTTTTGTCTTTTGTTGAACGCACAGGCAGGTAATTCATAACCACTTGGATAAAATGCATCTCCTGGTTGATACTTCGAAAACAGTGTATTCACAAAATACGAACTAGAACCCATCTTATATTTTGCCCTTATAGAGTAGTATTAATTGACGGTCCAGGAATCATACGTAGAAAATACCTTTTCCAGAGCACGACTTGACTACAATAAGCATTACTGTGCAACGATCAACCATATCTTACACTTTGGTAGAGCGTGAGATTCACCGACCAATCAGGATGCTCGACGGATGAACGATTTTAAGCGGCAAACAACACTAATCAAAATGTTGTCTACTTCAAAACTCAATTTTCAAATCTCAGCAAAATTAAATGAACTCGTTTCTTTAAAATGTTAAACACATAATTAACAACATTTTACTTTTTTTTCGTAACCCATGTTTAGACCTACGCTAATTAATAAACAACACATTTTGGATTTTTTTTCACTACAAACGACAATGGAGAAATATTTAGAAATTACCCTATTATTAATTAATAATTGGAATCTCACACTGGGCTTCTTTAAATTAAATAAAAATACTGTTTTCTGGTACAAATCATAAAGTTTAAAAAATGTCCATCCATATTTTCCATAATTTTCTTAGTAAAACAAAACATTATTTGTTCATGCCTTACAAATAAAACGGTCGAATTGTTACAATAGAAATGGCAACTGTATATTTTGAAGGGTCGCGACCCTAATGCGCCACGTGTTCTATTAATAATCTGATTGTGTTTTGGTAAGTTATGTCAACGTTGGGCGGATTCTATGAATAAAGGTCCTAGACAGCAGGTCTTCTTCAACGCGTCTTCCTCCCTGTTTCATATGATATAGCCGTGAGCATTTTGGTTGACGATTGTCTTGGTTTTCGTATGCGTGTGTCCGTGTGCGTTAAGAAAATTCACGTCCATTCGTTGTTGAGTTAAACATAAAAATGAATAGAATAAAAACAATATTTATTTTAAAATTATTTTGAATATCTCATTGTTGCAACTGCATAATTAGATTGTTTTAAATTAATGTTTAAATTGTTGAAAATGACTTTGAAAAACATAGACCAGTGTACCTTGTAGTGAAAGGAATTATCTTCTTCAATGTTGTATCTTGTCTCTATAATTCCATGTAAATTGCAGTGGCCAACCACATTGAAGTTTCAATTATAAGAATAAGGAAAAAATAATCTACCGTAATATAATAATTAGTAATTTAAAATTGAATCAAAGATTCTGTAACTGTATTACTTGCAATACAATATTTTTTTTAATTTAATTTTTGGATCAAATTAAAACAAAATCCAAACTGAAAAACAGTTATACAGTTTAATATGTCCTTTAATATATTACACAAAATTATTTGAATATGTTTACGATGTAAGAAAGATAGTGCCAAATATTATACCCCAAAAATTGTTAGTCTAAAAGAACAAAATTTAACCTCTTGACACTGTCATGCAGAAATGCATTAAAATTTGAAATGCATTCGCCAAATAATTTCCTTCTCACAGTTGTTTTAAAACGTCTACATAAGTCGTTTATTTATGAATTAATGCAACAAATACGAAAGCACCAACCTTTCACGGCCCGGTATTTTAC
Organism: Antedon bifida; assembly: GCF_963402885.1. Taxonomy (NCBI): domain Eukaryota; kingdom Metazoa; phylum Echinodermata; class Crinoidea; order Comatulida; family Antedonidae; genus Antedon; species Antedon bifida. The sequence goes on along the minus strand of NC_136226.1, from coordinate 7,441,523 downwards.
ATTTCCGAAAAATGTACAAACTATTACATAATGAAAAATAGAACGTTAAAATTAGTCACCTCCCAGTCTGTGATACTTTATTAATTGATTCCTCAACACGTATACTTGCATATAGATTTATGTATTGTACATATCAATTAGAAAACCGACATGTAAACCGCTGTTTATCGCGTTAAAATTATTTTAGTATACGGTACCGGAAATCACCATAACTTAAAATATGTATTCATGGTTTTTTTTTCTAGAGTACGAACTCATTCATATACCATGTTAAACATGTATTACAACACAAATGGTAGAATATCGCGTAACGTATACCTCTCCACTATCCTCTATCTATACCGTACATTATTCTCCCAAGGCAATCTAACAATCTGATTCTCCACATAGGCCTACAGTGTAGGAGGAAATATATCTATATATGTCCTCCGTGGTAATACAGTGTCACATGGATTACATGTGGGGCCTGTATCATGGCTCAGGCCTTTGTTACAGGCGTCCCACGTGACACAGTATTCGATACTGTAGACATAATAATTATTTGTCAATACTAGACAAATAATTTACCACTGATATTGTACAAATTATAGTATAATCGGTGACCAATCGGAGTGAGCGCTCTTCTGAATAAAGTGACATTTCCAGAAATTCTACATTAATTGTAAGTATCGTAATCCAAATATTGAAGAAAAATATATAGTAAATATTAAACCCAGTAAGTTGCTCAATTAAAAGCATTGTATAATATTTATAATAATCGGGTTTGATGACAGACGAGTTCGCGTTCGAATTTCGGTTAAAATGTCTGTTATCACTGGACGGTTTCTCTGTTTCCGTTTAGTTTTAACAAAATTTTAAAAAAACTATTGTATAAATTGTTAAAATAGGGAAAAAAACTTATTTTGGTCATATTGAATTTGCTATTGTTACACCTTAAGTGCGCGTGTGTGAGCGACGTGTCGTCGTTAATGTTGTTACTTAGCAATAGGAAGCGTCTTACCGGGTGTAATTAAGCCAAGCTCGCACCAAGGGACGACAACACTCAAAACCTGTCTTAAATGCTAAAGAACAGCTCACAATCTGTTAGCATTTTTGTGTTCGGTGACAACACGTTTTGTCATACATTTGTCCCTGTGGAATGGATCAGCCTCACTTAAAAATAGGAAGAAAAAATCTGAAGACACCGATGCCTGTAGAAGACTAATGACTATAATGAAGGTTTTAACCTATCAGTGCTGTCACTTTTTTCTTCTTCTTTGTTTAACCGACTAAAAGATTTAACGAGTTATAGATCTGATAAAATTAACATCATCAGTCATAGAGGTTGAGTTATGGCGTTGCGGATTTTAGATTGCGTGTGTTTGGGTTCGATATAAATTACTTCATGTTTTAAAAGTTAGGGTTTAACCTGACAATAAATACAACAAATGTATATAAAAATCCTTTGGTAAAAAAACACAAACAAATCAACTCAAATTCTCTTTTTTTTTCTACATTTAAGACGATCATTTTCCCAGGTACAACCTAGGCATATGTATTTTTTATATTTGAAGTAAAAAATATTTTTCAGAGGGACAATATATCTTTAGCTAGCGAGCAGCGTTTTTTGTAAGAAATATTTCTTGTTTATATTGTATTCAATCATTTATTATATTTATTTATAAATTGTTATGTTCACGGTAAATGATTGTTCATGTTTGCGTTACGATACATGTATTTATTTCCCAAAACATAATACACAAATATGTTATGCGAACTGAGATTTCCTCTCTATATTAATACAGTATTGGAAACTTATGCCTTAGTTATACTCGTCTTTTCTTATTGTGGCAAACTATAAACAAAGATTATATCCATGTTCTAAGTAACTCTTTCTTTGGCATTCCATCCGAATTAACGAGCGTACATTGCATTAATGCTATTGCTGATGGTCGAAAATCTTTTAAATGCTCTGTGCGTCTAAATTTAAGCGTCATTATAAATCCGTTTTCTTTTATTTTACAACTTTGTTTAAACAATGCAAGATTCTTGGATATCCATGCTTCGTCGATTATTCTCACTTAACCATTCGAGTTTAACTCACACACCAGTTTTACATTCGGTACAAGTTTTTTTATTTATTTTTTTTTTCAAAATAAAAGGTAAACTTGTATCAGATTTGCAAGCGACCAGTGTGTGAATTTCGTCACAGTCATAATTAAGTGACGAAACTTTTGCTGGTCGTCAATAGAGTGTGACAAGTTGTGTCTCCCCCAGGATGCAATCTTATTCACAATATCAACAAACCGTGTGAAACGTTACAACAACGTAACGCTCGACTAATGTGTGGGTAATGAGCGATATTGCAATGTTAAATATCGTTTAACGAATAAAAAAAGAACAGCTTTAACTAAGCTGTTATAGTTTTGTACTTATATTTATAATCTTTATCGGTAAATAATATACGGTATAGGCCTATGTCGATCCCACCAGTTATTTAACCTGTAAAACATAGAGGCTTAACGTTAATGAATAAAGTCAGGTAAAATGAATGAATGAATGAATGAATGAATGAATGAATGTATATACATTTTTTTACTTCATATATTTTGTATGCTGAATTATAGATTAATCGCATTGTAACCATTTTATCGATAAAACACTATGTACATTTAAGCACAGTTGTGCATTACGGTCTATTTAAATGTCAAGTTAACGAATAAAAATAAGACAAAATAATAAAGCATAATACTATACGAAAGAACAAGTTTATGGAGCAATTTACAATAAAACATATTCGTCTGATTGATATCAAATTGCTTCGGGGATTATAAGGAAATATGTATATCAAGAATTATCGAATATTTATGATAAGAACTCAGAGAGCATAGTAATAAGATTACAAAATACAATGCTTTAACCAGCGCAATTACAATAAATCATTCGTTGCAATAGTATTTGCCCAAGCATTGTTAAAATGCGAACTGGCTGTGGCTGTATGTGATCTCATTGCTATAATACCGTCATGATGTTTTATTACATACAATAACTCATATATACCGTGTATTATTCTAGCATGACGATTGTTTTGCGTATGCTTTACCGTGGAATGTCGGTACATAATACGAATCTGATCATAAAACAAGCGTACAAAACTCACAATTAAACGCCTATATATTCCGTTTAAATCGCCATTATCGGTTATATTTAAGTGCTATTTAAAAACAATATCTACGCGTCTAAGGAGTGATAATGTTAGATATTGGGTGATTCAGATAGAGAATAGCTTTTATTGTTAAGTTTAGCAGATATTACAATAGTTATTTCCTACTTCTGGTATATTATCTCATTACACTGTATAGTTATTACCCAAGTTGTCACTAGGACTATCATTATAATCTTAAGTACATGTTCGTCTCCATTTATAAAATAACTATACGCTGTATATTTTTTTATTTACTGAGAATACGCACGCCGTTTCAACAATTATTAGGCTAAAACGAGGAAAATAATTGAAAACTATGTTTATTCAGCCAGTTATTACAGGCAATATTTTCATTTGATGAATACCGTACCTCTAATAAATAAAAACCATAATTCACTATGTATAGTGTAAACTTAATGAGCATTCCCGTCATTTTTATGCCATTTGATGGATGCATAGCAAAATGTGGTCAAACGTATAAACGCTGCCTCTTATAATTATTAGAAAACTTAGCCTATAGGCCTACATAATTTGTGACTTTTAGAATAGAGGCTAGTGTGTGTATTTCCATTCATTTTGAAAAACCAACAAAGAATATTTAGCCACAATTGGAAAATCAGTTTAAAATACGTTATTGAATGTGAGAATAAGCAAAGGTTGTCTTTTTAAAATAAGATAATTTTTTTCGAAGTTCTATCAAAGTAGAAAAAAAAAATATATATATATATATCCATTTTCCTGTTACTTAGTATATAATTAATTGAAGTAACACTATTAGTGGCCTAAGGGCGGTGACATTGCTCTTTCCCTTGCCGATACATCTGAAAATTCGTGTTAAAATCTTAATGTGTTAACGAAGCCGGAGCTTCTTGCCTTTTGGGTTTTTCTCATACAATGTACATTTACACAAATCTACGCGAATCTACCTTATAACGACAGCACGCTTGGCGTTTTAAACGGCCATTCCTAACCTTTAGCGAAATCTCATTTTAGTTCCCATCTAGTGATACGCACAGTTGCCGGTAATGGGACATTAAGACCCTTAATGTGTTTGGGGATGCTAGCTAGTCGTTAGGTCTTAAGAAGTGTTTCAGAGGGACATAAATCAAACGATATTTACTTATTTCGCATTTAGTATTCGTCAGTAAAAGCAACGCAAGCGGGCGTAGAGACACGGGTCTTAAGTCAGTCTACGGTCTCATGCGGATTGATAATATCGTCTTTATTAATGCGTGTAATGAGATAGTTTTTTCCTTCAGTAGGCTTAAAGGCATATAGGTGATGTTGATATATACGTATCATGACCCACTTTTTAATAGGATTATTAACAAAAGTTTTTTTCGTTGCGTTTAACATGACATCTTAATTTTGTTAAGGAAGTGTGATAAAGAGATTATGACTAAATTATTATTATTAATCTGTCCATTTTTTAATTTCTCAACTAAAAAACACAAAACAACATTTTATGGTATAGGCTATCGTAATATTATTGCATAACAAAAACTAAGAATAAAATGACAACAAATCCGACTGGAAAATGTTTAGAAATTAATATTAAATTCTAAACCTAACAACATATTAAATTTAAAAGCCAGACCAATTAGGGTTATTTTTAGGGCTATATATTTATTAGGCCTAAGCTAAAACAAAATATATAGGCCTAATTGAATAACAGAAAATCTACATAAACATACTATTATGACAAGAACGACAAAAGATTAAATAAATGGAACGAATCAAGCAAAAATATAATTCCGATTAATAGTGTTATTTTATCATAAATTATTTATTTTGTTGTCAATTCTGAATAAAACCAATTCACCAATGTTTGCGACACTCATACATTTGGGTGGTTAATCACTGCACCGGCTTAACCACAAGCCAAAAATTAAGAAAAACATATTAACCACTTGAAAATATGTTTACATGTGACAACATGCTGATTTTAGATATTAAATTGCAATTACTACTTTGTTGAACACAAACTTACTTTTTTCAAAGTACGTTTTTAAGTGACAGCATCTATAAATAACAACCTCTACTTAGGAGCTAGCTTCTTATCAAACTAAATTCGTTTTTATTTTCAGATAAGGCGATAATCGAAAAATATCAGAAACAGAATTAGGCCTATTTACGAAAAAAAAATCTTTAAAAAGCAGGAAATTGTATTCTAAACTGAATTGTATTTTATTAGTCGAAATGACGTACACCTTTGCTCCTAATAGATATTGTCCTAAGTTGAACCGCTACTTAAATTCCGGATGCAAACTTGAGAATCTTAATAAACACGGACTTAGGGCTAGGCCTGGTTGGAAAGGAAAGGGAAGTTTCACCATGGTATAAATAAATATAAGCAAACCTTAAACTTCCTAAGTTGCGATAAGAAACAAGTGACATGGTAAAGGGTTCATCAGTTTAACAGGTCAAAATAAAACAACCATTGTTAAACTATTTAATTAAAGCTTTGATAATAAGGTTAATTGTTCTAGCATGTGTAACCGAAAATAAGAATCGTAAAATAAACACTGTTTTTCCTATTCTAATCCCACTAGGTTATCGTGACTGTGGCGTGATTAAAACATAACATAACAACCAGTAGATTTTTACTGAGGATATTAAATATATTGTTTTTTCGGTTTCAACCTCAAAATTGTCTTATTATATTCCCAAAATTTGAGTAGGCTATACGACAAACTTTTCAAACCAAATTTGAACAGTACTTGTACATTAACTACTGTATGTATGCCATTTTAACACCATGTTTCATTTTTTTAATATGATTACAAAGCGTATCACTTTATCCATGATAATCCCGGAATGATTCCAATAGTAATACTATTTAGTTTCATTCAATTGAATTTACCAAACAATTACAAAATGTTACCATGTTGCCGCTATTGCAAAACATTAAATAGACCTGTTTAGAACAGCCTAATGATAATGTTGAAATATTAAGTGAGAAATATTATTATTATTGTTGTGGTCATCGTCATCAGTATGTTAAGTACTATGTTTAGTATACAGTATTATAGATAGGGACTATTATTATTTAACACTATAAATTAAACGTGATAAACGAGACGCTAATTGAACATTCAGCTACAATGTAAATACCTATAGTTTAACACTGTGAAAAGAGCATATCCACTTATAACGCAGGAAACGTGTTACAAAGATGTAATTCGCATACGTGAACATCTCTTCAACTGCGAAAAAAAGACATTAAATAAACATTGCAAGACCTCGCGTACAATGAAAACAATAATTGAAATCCTTAATATCATGTTTGTTTGCTAACTTAGCAACATTCTGTCGAAATAAACAAAGCATGGAACAATGTAACAAGCCATTTATTTACACGTATTATCTGTGCACAATCTGTTTCTATGAAAATTGTGAGTGAATGAGAGATGTCTTCGTCAAGGACGAAGCGACCATCTGTCCAACACTTGACATCCCAGTATCAATATGTCACCGGTGCTATATATCCTATCCATCGTATAGAACAACTTTAGACCCCTAGGCCTTACGTAATGTCAACCACTGATATGATTTTCCAAAAATTAAATCAGGAGTAGTGTATATTTTAATTGTAAACTGTAGTTTATTAAAATATATCTTTTTATATCATTACTTCTGTAACACCCTATCGGTACGATACCGCAGGAAAATTACACGAGTTTTATTAATGCAGTATTATAAATGTCTATAATAACAATTAAACATTATTGGAATGCATATGCGATTGGTTATTAAATTATCCTATTTAGTTGTGTGTATAGGTATATAAAATAACAGACAATTTTGAAATGATGTACTGGAATGGTAAGGACACACTACTTAAGTTATAAATCTATGTCAAACTATAGGACAAACCAATTAACTAATTAACACCGCTAATGATAATCGATGACTCTAAATACATGTTAAACGAATCATGGCTACCACAAAGCAACCTATGATTTCATGGAAGCGATTATCTTATCCACATCATAGCTTTCTTGAGTCCCATGATGGTCACTAAAATAATAACATTATTTTCAAAATATGAAATAAGTTACATGAGGTCTTAGTTTATATTACTTTGTACTGTGTAAAGCTGTGATAGCTAATTCACTGTTGAGGAAATCGTTATGGTGTGTCGTTATTATACCTAACGAAAAATATGATTTTAACACGCTAACATTAATATACCTACTGTACAAAAAGAAAGAACATTTATAATATAGTTTAGTTTGACCAGGGAGTTGTAAGCAACTGGTTTGACGTAATATATTGTTTATTCTTCTTATAAGTGGCTTTAGGTATATTCAGTTATCACAAGTTAGCCGTTTGCCCAGTATTATAGACACATTAAAAAAAAAATTCCTGTAGGATGGAAATCCCGAATAAAAAATGGCCAAAAATGACACTTTTATTTTTAGACATAATTGGTTACTATATCCTATATTATAATAATGATATGCACAGAATAACAATGCGCATGTTACCTCAATACACATTTTAAAATGTTAATATTTTGACAATTTTTCGAAAAAAAAGTCTCTGTAGGGCTACATGGATTTTTTTTCTCGAAAACAATGCCACATTTCGACACTTTTATTTTTAGACATTAATGATTAATCTTAAAAGGGTGATAACACCATATAAGCAAGTATTAGGCAATATTATCGCATAGCAATTGCATTTTGAACATTTTGGACAAAATAAGATGAAGATACATATATGAGCTTAGTGCGCTGGATGCTGCAGCTTGCGATACGATGGAATCACAAACAGGCCGATGCAGCCTAAGAGAAGATAGATGAAAACGTTGAATGTTTCCATCATTCAACACATTCAAACAAACCTATTGTAATCTCGTCTTTATAGAACTTTAAATGTGGAGTTGTGCATCAAATCCGTTTTTATAATTTGTTTAATGTAATTTCACCTGTGGTTTAAATCATTTTCTTGAACCTAACACATTATTTTTGTGATGTAACGTATAAACGTAGTGTACTAATTGTTTTTGTTTACGGCTGGGGTATTTATGTTGCCATCAGTAAGCATATAAACACAATGTCACCATTATTTTAACAATTAGCATTTTGTTTTATTATACTGTACTCCACTTTCGTCATTTTTAAAGCCTATGCCTACTTAATTAGAACAATTGTTAAACATTTCATACTAAGCATTTCTTTCAAATAGGCCTAAAATAAAATCACGAATATTTTGTTTTGAAGTATCAATATTTCATACAATTCAATTGTTTTAAAAGTAATATGAAATTATTATATAAATATAAATATATTGTCACGTTATTGTCTTTCATTTTGTTCTTATTTCGTTTCATGCATATCGTGACGAAACTGAACTCCTTAGCATAATTTATTTTGTACAGTTAGTTAATTTTCGGCTATTTTACCCTTAATTAGCTTTATTTCTTATTGATAATTACACATTAAACCATACCAGGACCTGTTACTATTCTGTTATAAATGTATTCGGCAAAATATTAACTTTCTGTTTTGTTGTTTTATTCTAGTTTGACCCCAGTTTCAGTTTTATTTTAATTACTTTTTATTATTCTAATGCTAATTTTGTAATAATTATAGTTAGCCTTATTCCATAGAAATCGTGTTAAACAAATTTCAATCAATTATATTTATAGAACTAAAAACAATGTAATTTCAACATCAAAGATTATCCGCATAATTTTTCTCGGTAAGAAACAATTGTTTTACATCTCTTAACAATACAAATAAAACACAACAAAAGAAACAGTAATTTGAATTTGATTTATGCTTTACGTTTTATGTACTTCCGTTAATTTAATTGCCCGTTAGTTATCGAAAGAAGAAACATATTAATATAATTTACTAGTTTTTATGGCAAATAAATTTTGTCTTATTCTGTGATGAAAACTAAATACTACAAGTGCGATTTTTGTTCTGAAACATTCAATAGAGGGCGCTATATTTATTTTTAAGGGTCCCTAAAATACAACCTGTGCAAAAACAAAAAATATAAGATATCCCTCTAGATTTTCTGTTATTATTTTCTAACTTATAGTTTAAAACCTTGGGCAGACATGTCAAATATGTGCATACGAATTAATGGTTTTGTTGAGACTGTATAATGTACAATTTAAAACAGCATGTATCAACGCAGATGCTGTATCAGCGCACAGCTCTTACAAAATTCGCACAAGAAATTTATTTCCTGTGATAGACTCGAACTCAATCAAATAAACTCTAGGCTACCGAGCTTGTGCTTAGTACTATAAGTTATTATAGTAGAATGCACTATGAAGTGTAATTATTAAAGCAAAAGTCAGTGTTTTTTTTTAAGCTGTGAAACTTGCACGTAGGCCTACACTTCAACTAAATTAGAAACTTGATTCTCCAACTATATTCTTAAAATGGAAATTGTATTATGACCATTCTATTTGGATAACTGTTTAAACTATAACACAGTATGATCACGGATTGCGTGTTTGAGATTGTCCGTATTTCCTATTACTGTTATGATTACACTTCCTATTAGTATTTTGGTTACATCAGTATTTCATGTAATTGATGTCTAAAAAACAAAGGTTCATTTGAAGTTTAAATTTACAGAAGGATGTGGTGTCGTCTGTAAAACTTTTGCGGGGTATTTTTATACGTCACGTGTCAAATAATGATATTCATATGTTTCATTTCATGGTAACAACACTGCAAAATAAATTTCTGCGAAATTTTTCTACAGAAACCATAAATATTGACAATTAAATATTCACTTTTTACTATACAAACCGTTTCCAAGAAATAAACTTTTATAATATGAATAATTTTAATAAGACATCATTAATATATCAATTAATTTCATCGCGTGCATCAACATAATACTGTAGGCCTGGTTATAATATTTGGGTTCATTAAATATTTTCCAGGTCCGTTAAATCATGCATTTCGCGCATGCAATACCTAGACATGTTTAACTTCTTTTACACGCAATGCATTCGTGGACTTTTGACCATTTGACCTAGTGCTTGGATAGTGGGCTAAACGGAAAAACAAAATACCAACGATACGGAAATATATCTCGAACAAGAGAGTATAAAACTGGGCAAAAAGGTACTCCTCTTTACCACAAATATCCGATGAACTGAAGTTCAACTATTCTTTTTGAAATGACCTTTCCGTTCTTAGTAGTCGCCGTTCTAGAAAACGTCAAGCAATGTACAACAATGCGTAGGCCTACATGTATCATTCATGACGTATACAGAAAGATATGACCATACATTTCAGTATTTAGCCTACTGATTATACGTATAAAGCCGGAACTTAAATATAGACTAATAATTTAATATAATTATGACAATGATACTGTAGTAATTTATTTTATTTATGCAATAAATTTAATTCGTAAAATGTAAACATGGCATTAAACAAAAATAATGTAAGCAGCGCCCTCTCTATATTCTACACAAGCTTCGATTTTCCTTTCATCTTATTTGATAAATATGTGTTTATATAACCGAACATGTTTTAAAGTTTGTTTTATAAACTATACAACATAGAACGTGTATTACTTTTAAATAAACAAGCTTTTTCTAGATAAGGTTTAATCACATAAATAACAACATTCATGTTTTTTCTCGAGTTCAGAGGTTATTTATTTACTGATTATTTGACAATACTGTGCTGCTAAAACGTAGCTAAGATTTTATTGTTCAATCAGGGCTCGTGATTCCATCATGTTATGTCTATGTTTATAAATTATATACATTTGTCGTAACATCGACCATTTGAGTCTTGATGAGTAACGGTATATACACAGATCTTCTGTATACCTCTGACTAATGATCATTATCTTTAACTAACTGTAGGCCTACCTCATTGTATATACACAGTATTATTATTAGGTACAAAAAACAAGTTTGATCCGGGATGGCTTGGTTACTTCACTGTTGGTGCACGGTCATTTTTAGTCGCGTGGACGCGACTCAATAGTTCACTATGTCGGTCGGTCGGTCTGTCGGTCTGTCTGTCGGTCCGGTATCACTATGTTTATCGCTTTTCTGTACTTTTTGAACTGTTTTGATGTACAGAAAAGTTTTAAAGTACATTACTTTTCATTTTTTTCTGAGAGCACGCGACTTATGGCTGTTGGCCTTGTTTAACTAACAGTACCTCATTTTATATAATTATACAGTATGAGGCGTACACAAAAGCAAGTGTCCGGGATAAAATACAATAATAACTTATTTTTGCTTGGTTACTTCACTGTTTGGTGGTCAATCGTGTCACTTTCTTCTAGCAGAAATCAACACTCATAACTTCCTGTTTGTACATTTTTGTGTTTTCCTTGGAGAATTCAATGTATGAACATTGATAGAATTCGCATATTTATCATCACCTCACCATAAATTTATTGATAATCTTTTAAACTATACCTGTCATTCTAGGAACAAGCTCGCCACAGATTGAAGAGATTTTTCAAATTTTGGGTAAACGTTTCATGTCAATTATACCTATAAATAAAAACAGGCTAATAAACCGCATTTGACTGACTTATCAGGTGGCTAATAACTGACCCAACCACTTTTTTAAATCATCTATATTGAATGAAATATTCCATTCATTTTGTTTGTATTTTTGCTTTTTGTTTGTTTGTTGTTTTTTTTTATTATTATTTATAAACTAAATCCAAAATGACATTTCAAATTTCAACCAACACTTATTTCGTTCATCTCTTTTAAACGAATGATACGGAACCGTAAAGCCTAATAACAAGTTGACAAAGTAAAGAGTCAAAGCCCTAAAAGTTAAAAACGGTTAAAAATAAAGATACAAAGTTAGAAAAAAGTTAAATCAAAACGAAAAAGTAAATAAGTCAGAAAAAGAGCTTTCGTAAAACACTATCTTCCACATTACTACATTATTGTAATTGTATGTAGAGGGCGCCGGATTAATATTATTCAGATGTCAACTAAACCTGGAAAGTTCACGTATAGATGGCGGTATACATAAAATACAGTTGCTCACTCTTCTCTGCTCAGATAAACTGCACCAGAGTTTTGGGGCCTTGTGCTGATTTTACACTATTGATTGAAATATATATTTATACTGGGCGACCTCTTCAGTCAAAGACTGGTCTCCCAGAGGGCCCAGTTATGATCAGTGGCTGTGATGTACTAATACACCGGGGTAACTCCCTACTCGTCTCGAAAGATACTATGCAGTATACCCATGATTCACACACTGCTTCAAAATATAAACTGAACATTTATATATAATTATAAATAATTAGGAGTTAACTGGATACAGGATTTCAAACTGTAATTACTTCTGTTGTAATGTTTAGCCATGTTATCATTCCATTATTTTGTGACTAATATTGTTGTAACCCAACTATAAAATAATGTTTATAGTTTATGTGGTCATAGTGGTTATAGATTGTGTACTCTCTTGCTTTTGTTATGGAGTAATTAGTACTGGAATAGGTACCTTTACCAAGGTGGACCATTGTAATCATGATGCAACAATTGTATTGTAAGTGCATCACACATCATGCACTGACTATACATTGTTAGCATTATTTTTCCCAACATATTCCGTGACCCACATTACATCAAGATTCACGTTAGCAACCAGTTAACTGCGGTTTGAATGGAACTTTCTGTCTACAGTACTAGAAACATAACTTACCCCTACAAATTAAGTATTATAGGTTTAGATGGAGATCAGGCAGGTACGACCCAAGAGAGAAGCACGACATAAGGGCGCCGGCTGAATGATGTCTGCCCACGAGTTGACTGCATTGCAAATATTATAGCCTACTTGTTAAAATATAAGAAGGAAAATGAAAACTTTGTTATGGCTTTAGATATTAAATCAAAACTTTTGTCTGGTATTATATTAACGGAATTTACTATAACAGGCCCTACATTTATTTTAGATTTGGCCCGCAATAAAACCAAACGACAAACAAACGACTGTGCTTTGATTGACTTGATTTTATTTTTAATTATGAATTTTCTACATTGAAATTAGACAATGTTCTAAATTAATACAGTACAGTATTTCATGATAAGAAAGTATTGTTCCATATTTAGTTAGTTTCGAAATTATTATTTATACTTTGTTCGACATTACATTAACAATAGTAGGCCCTAAGTAATGTCATAATATGAAATCAAGATATACAAACAAATGTAATGTTGTCATGAAACAGTTACATCTTCATGGATACTGTAAGCTCATTAAATGATATACTTCCGCCGGATAACATCTAAAGAAAAAGAACAGACAGTTTTGTAATCATACAGTGCCCTGCAAACAAGATTATGCAATTCTGAGGAAGTGGTGTTAATTAATCGATTAAACGTCAATTGCAGCATCTCTCCATGTCCATCTCAACATTGTAATGTGTCCGTCTATGTTTTATGCTTAGGGACTACAAAGACAAGCCATTTTGGCTTCTGTGTGTCTTGACCATAAACTTTGTAAACTGTCTGTTGATGTTGAATAAATGTTGTTATTATCACTTTAAAAAACATCTTGTATTGTTTTTACCCGTTTGTATGTTCTCAGTAGCTCTGTCTGTATCTTGTAATGTTCCTTTTCCCTCTGTATATCTAGCAGTGTCTTATGCACCGTTTCTAAAAGCGCATAACAAAGTAGGACTATTCAGTATTGTATTTTTAAAAAACACTAAACAGAATTAATTTATAGTTATTATTAAGTTATATGTTACAATCATGATAGTTTTTATATAAAAATATATTTTTTGGCTAGCGCAAACTATTTTCTCTCAATGTTTACCATTGATTTTGTGGTTGGTAAAACATAAAATATACAAATTGTAGGCCTATGTTATATAACACTAATGAAATACGTTTTTTATAGGTCCTGCTTGAATTTAATTAGTAAGAAGGAGACAATTATGACATCCAGATAAACTCCTAATAATTATTTCAGTCAACATAGCATAGGGATGTCACTTTGAATTAAATTGAAGCCCTACAAGATCCCATGTGTGTGACATCGATACATTTATATAAAATAATAAGCATAATTGTTTATACTTTTACATGAAGGTATGATTAATTATGTATAATACATATTGTGTTTTATATGATTAATTCTGTTTTAAACATTTGGACAAAACAATTGAAAAAAAAATATGTATGTCGAAAAATACAAATACAGACTTCCTGATCCTAATTTATTCTCAAATTCCATTGGTCTGAAACTAATTCATCAAAATTATTTTTCTTATTGCGTTCATATTTCATTGATGAACTTGTAGGCCATGGTAGGCCTAGTAGTTTTGCTTGAATAATGATGTATGCTCCGCCTCGATGATACTCTTGTAGCGGGTAATTCCTACGACGTGTACGTCGTAAACTTCTGTAGCTCAGATCTGTCAACCTTGGTAAACTTGGCCGAGATTTTCTAGGCCTCCTCCTGTAGTTGTATCATGGAGCTGGTTGTATTATACATTGTCATTAGGCCTATATTAGTAAAGATGTGTTAATGTACTACACATATAAAGGCATCATATTTATGCAATGTTACCTCACTATTTGCTCTACTTTTCTGTTTGGATTGTATTTGTGTTTCATACACAGTCCGAGAGCAATAATGTCTATTATTATATACACTGTATAGACATTATTTGTACTTCAATTTTCTGTATAATACAACATTATACAGTACATTGAAATACAAATGACATAATTCCACACGCCATGTGCTCAGTGTTAATAATTAATGAGTCTCATACGTAATAATAACGAAAATGGGTACGTGCGGTTATCGTCTGTCTGGGATAGGATGGGGTACGTATCTGCACAATTTCTGATTGCATTTACAAACGAGTTATTCTTCAATCCACAGAAGATAAATTAACCTAATTACCTGGCGAACCAATTTCACAATAAGGTAAACAATAATTATGATAATGTAACAAGATTATGATTTGCAATACTGATTACCATTTTTTAACAATCACCCGTGGTACCCCTTCTCTATTATGTCTTCCTGTCAGTCGGTGTTTATGTAAAAAGGAAGCATTACAAATGTTACTTGTGTTTCTCTATGACCCCATGTGTTTTTGTTTGCTATCATAGCGTTAAACGCAATTTACATGAAGTAGAGAACATGTGTTCAGATCTGTGTCAATTGTAATCACTGATTTAAAGATAACGCTGTATTCCGTTTTTCCATAAATAAAATCCGTGCGTAGGATACGGTACGGTCTATATGGGAGAGATATGGTTTTAGTGTAACTGTAGTATAACTGTACTCAACAATGTAACGTACTGTACTAACAGTATAAATAATAAGACATTTTCATGAGTTTATCCTATTTTTAATACAAAACAAAGTATCGTTACATTTCCATCAACATCATTTAGCAAAAACCGACCAACAAATCATGATGTCATAATCATTGTTGTTATCTAATCTTATCGTCATCGTCATTACCATCATCATTATCATGGACCTATACTTTATAGGTCCATTGTTCTTCGTTGCGTATGCATGTAGATACGTAAGAATCTTAACACGTTAGAGGGTATGTTTCGAATGAAATATTTTTGTACATAGCCTAATTTACATATCAATTAGTCTTACTGCTGTGGTTGTTGTCAGTGTTGAGGAAGACAGTTGAACGGGAGTTGAATATCAAGTTCATGTTTATACCAATAATGGATTCAAATGCTTTATATTCGGATTAATGAAAATCATGTCTCTTATCTATATTGGTTATTACCAGATGACTGGATTTTTATGTGCTATTTCGTCTAGGATGGAAACCATGACAAAGGAAGCAAATGTTGATTATTTAGATACAAGGAATATAAGTCACACCGACTGCTTTTGTTCTGTCATGGTGAGTAGCATTTATTTACAATACAAATGACTCTTCAACAATTAATAAATCGAAACTCTTAGCAATATTTACAGTATTTTACAGAAAGTTTAGAGGCAGACCCAATCGTAGTGGGATTCCTCGTCCTGGCTTGGCTTCCTACCCACATACGGTCGGTGTATTAAGTGACTAGCTACAGGTGGCCGTGCCTGCATGTGGGCCAAGGGATTGATCAAATGTATGATGATGCGCACAATTAATAAAAATTTCAAATAATAATCTACATAAATAATCTACAGTTAAGCTGCGTCCAACCACAACACAATGCTAGCCTCTTGTGTTGTTTTCTTAAAGATCGAGTTAGGCCCCTCCGACTATGAATGATAATACAGTAATTGAAAATAATTCATAGTACAGTATAACATGCATGCACAATATAAATGTTGCATAAAATCATTTTATAATAAAACATAATTAGCTAAAATATACTATATAAATAACAAAATAAATTTATTCTAAAAAAACTATTCAATTGTTATGTTGAATCAAATAATTCGTTTGCTGCGAATACAATAGGGAAAATATAATATATACATAATTTACAGGCGTGAAATCGTACAATAGTAGTATTCTATATTTCGTGTATGTTTTAGAGCTACATACTGTACGCTCCTATTCAACTGCAGCAATGGTAGACGGCATCAGTGATCTCTGTATTTAATTAATACTGATGTAGGCTAAGCCTATATATTCTACTATTTGTCAAGGTATAGATGGTTTACGAATGTGACAGAGCTAGGCTACTTTTGGTTTCAAGAGAACACATTCAAATGTGTGGATTGTTATACTTTAAATATATTAATTAAATACGATTACCGCTTAAGCTTTGTCTACACTATCAAACGAGTTTGACAAAAAAAGGTGTGATGTGCCAAAATGTGGTAGTGATGCCCAAATATGGTAGTGATATGACGTTATGTCCATATATGGGCACATCATATAAAGTTTGATTGTGTAGACAGAGCCTATTCAGTCGAAAACCATCACCCCAAGTCCCGTTCAATCAGCACCCATCCATTTACAAGATAATGCTATTTATTTCGTATTCAATTTTGACACATCACATTTTGAAAGCATCTTTGGTATAATATTGTTTAATTGATTTAATGCTATTTTAGTCCATAAATTGAACGAACTCTGTTCTTAATACGTCAATGAGATTTTCCTCACTACAGTAGAATCCCTTCATTCGTCATCATCATGTTCGTCTCCTGAAGCCGTGGATCCCGGCGAATCCTCTTCTGCGTCGTCTCTCGATGTTTCTTTCTTTGCTTTCATCCTTCTGTTCTGAAACCAAATTTTAATCTGACGTTCTGATAGACAAACAGCTTGTGCAATTTCGATTCTTCTTCGTCTCGTTAAATAACGATTAAAATGAAATTCTTTTTCTAATTCCAGTGTTTGGTAACGTGTGTATGTCTGACGTCCACGTTTCTTGTCCGTGCCAATCATTGACGTACCTACAATTTAAAAATTTAAAATAAATAAAATATTGTTTATAGGCCTATATTTTATTTCACATATACAGTAGTCTACTGTGTATGTCAAATATCGTAAGAAAAACGTTTGAGTATAATTTTAATTACTGACGTTCGGAATTTAAACATTATAATTTCATTCCGTACTGTAATGACGTTACATATTGCATAACATGGTTTACGGCATTAGGGCCTACACTATTGTTGTACTCAGGCTTGAATGTACACAGTACAATATTGAAAGCGTATTTGTATCTATAATCCTATTATGAGAACCATGCGTAATATCTATCTACCTATATCTATTTTTTTAAATCTATACAAAAGGGAATCCCCTGAAAATACGTATTGTTCAAATGTATAAGATCAGAATATTTTAATTTAAAACTATGAGAGAAGGAACCATAATGATAAGCCTCAGCTGGATGGACCACCCTCGTTACATATTGTTGAAATAACTACATGAAATAAATTAATTAAGTGGAAAACCTATAGAAATTCCACTCAGCATAGAATTGAACCGAGCACCTTGCAATTGGATGTGAGACCATTGTCTCAGACCCAAGTAATCGAGTTTTAAAAATACTTAATACGAGCATCGAATATGAATAATCAATTTGCAAATTTTCAAATTTAAATATAGCTAGTTATCTCTAATGGTAGCAGATAAGGCCTTATTTTATAATGTGTTCATTTTTGGCCCGTTGGCATACATTTTTTCCCGATGTACTCAACTATACGGCCCTAAGTTATATAACTATATATTTACGCTGCCGTGGGCAGAATATAGGCACTTTGTAGAAAATTAACGTGACCCTTATTATTATTTTTTCTTCCTTATTTTGGGAGAATTTCAGTGAAAGGTAAAAGTACATTTTTCCATACTGGAATGTATCCGTGAACAAGTTTGACACTTCAAAAGTGCCGTATCCTTGTCATTCCTGGTCCTCCTTTAATCTACCCGCTGTTACCGAAGGATAATGTCTGGAATTATGTTTTCCTTGAGCCTAACTCATGAAAGTTACCGTGAGATTGTTTATAAATCTATTACGTTCTTGAAACTTTCTATATTTCGGAACAGCGGAAAAACTACCGGTAAAATTCTTAAAAAGTTAAAACACTATTTATTGAAATTTTAGTAACCGTATAATAGCGCACGCCTTCCAAACTTGAACGTAAGTAATTGTAAAGTAACCATAGGCTCACACTACTTTATTTTCCTTATTCCTACACAGAAACGTGTATAATTAGTACGATGGCTCTTTGGCCTATCTTATAAAACTAAAAATAGCATATTTCATTTTCTTTTCTCGTTTGTTTTAATTTGAAAATTGATTTTGATCTTAAGTCGATGATTTAAGATTTTTAAAATGTTCCTAAATCTTTAACCGTGAAATTTAACAAATCTTGCTCCTTTTATACAACATTATTATGTGAATTTTGGTTTCATTAATTTTGTTAATTTTGACTCACAATGGTTAAACTTAAGTTTAAGATAATGTATCCAAAAATAACTAGGGATACCTTTGACTGGACATTACAAACTAAAGTATACTTATTCTGCTTTATGTTTAATTAAACATCTATTTCATTCGTGTTTAGACGTAAGAAAACAACTACCAGGGTTTTCGCTGATAGTCGGCAACGTAAAGGAATAGTTACCCGTTAACAGACAGATTTGTCTGTAACATCTGAAGGCAATGGGTCTTTATAAATGAAAAATTAGTTTGCTTAGTGTTCCTTCAAGGATAGATAATCTTGCGGTTCCCAACTGTAAAATAAACACGTCTTTTATACATTCTTTCTAAATCATTAGGTCTAGAATGAGAACAATAATAAGAGAAATCAAAACAGTGTCCAGTCCCCCAGACAGGGCCCATGTTTTGCGTACCTGGTCAAACTTCAAAGAAAGAAGCGACAAGATAAATTGGTAGCAAACGCAAGTGAAAGTGAACAGTGCATCGGTTTCGGTTAGCCTAATCATCTGAAGTTAGAAATCAAAGAAAACAGAAGCAACACCTATCTGAAATCATTATTTTGTGAAACCTCAAATTGTTGTATAAGACTTTGGATGTATTTTACACAATAGTTCCAAAAAGAATGATAATGATGTTTGTATAAAATATGCTTTCCATATCTTTTAACTCTTTGAGAACCATGATGATGAGAGGATGGTTAATAAAAAATTATAAAAATAAATTGAATAATATTGCTAATGTTCTTTCTATTCTATAGAGTGGAGGCAGATCAATTTACCATTATATATATTTACTACATAATTTCCAACCTATTTTCGAGTCAACCTTTCTACCACCAGGGACCAATATCAGCCGGAAGCGTGACAATAATTTAATGTAAATTTAACAATATTATATATAAACTATATAGGGTGCCAATACATCAAAATACTCAAAATTGAATACGACGTCTTCTTTCCCTCCATAAACTATAGTTTTGAAATAATATCAAAAGAGTATACACAGTTTAGCATTGCCAATTATAAGTTCTAGATATTAAAGACTTCTACAAAACACTCATCAGTTATTATTACCGTTATTTCTGTTTACATCTCATCTCAATGTTTTGATTTCTCTATAATCTTTATCTGTATATTATTAAATTCGCTGACTCAAATGTTAAACCTAAGCTAAAACACTTTTTTGCAACAATTCAGATTCGTTTATTATAAATGATAAAATTGATTATAGGCCTATAATATTTTAGTTATTTTGTAAATTTATTCCGTAACCCACGAACGTTCCATAGTTTTAAACAACTTTCGTTGCAGTAACTGTTCACTCACATATTCAGACATAGTCTATATATTTATAGACAATACTACTAATAATTAACAATCAGTGGTTGTCCAAATATCAATCCCAATCATATGTTTTATAACTTAACCTTCACTTGAAAGTCTGACTAAAAGCCATCAATTTTCTTGATATTCACCGGAGAAAATGAAAACATATCGGTTTTTCATGAACTTTTGTACCGTAGACCAACAACTTACTACCTATCCCGATTGTCTTTTGCTGAACCTGACCTCTAAAAATGAATTGGCCCTTCATATCAAAATGTATAATTCATTTTCTTAATTCTCTATGGACCCTTGTCAAGTTGGCAATACGTGTGAAATTATGATCCAAAATAGGCGTTCGATAATTCTATCAAATCTTCCGTTACCCCACTTATTCGATTTCCTATTTTATTTAATAACAATAGTCCTATTAGGAACTGAAATTATTATGTTCATCATATTCAAAATATTAATTGGAATTAATATAATACAATAATTGTGACAGATCTGTAGATTATTAGTTATTATGAATGGTGGTAAATAATTTCATACGGTGATTATTATTAAATATGAATTTAGAATAACATCCGATAATGCAATTATAGAGTACTAGAGATAAGATAAAATAGATAACATACATATATATATAGTGATGTTCCATATTTGGGAATATATGGTAATTTATGCAAATTTCTAAGCATTAGGCCTAATTTAGAAAATGTCTATGATGTTTCTAATTCGGAATGACAGTTACTACCTCATCTTTAGTTAGTAAATAGCCGAATATTAATCAATGCCTTTAAAATAGAAGAAATTAATAATAATTCTTCCATGATACAAACAAAATAAAGTACTACCGCTAATGAATATTCATATTTAAATATGAATATGTAAGTCATCATTTTAATATTCAAGTAAGCGTACCGTAACGTACGATGATTTATAGTTGTTTTTATTTTAATTTTAGGAATTGCCTATCAATTGACGCTTGTGTTGGCAATTGCCAGAGACACTTTGACTATTTTACGATATGTTTAAGAGCAACTGTCGGTCTTTTCAACATCTCCCCAGTGTGTCACATTTGACCATTGATTCGAATCATTTCGTTACTGGAATGCAATAGACTTACAATCATATTGCATAAAAAAATAACTAAACGTATTTTCATTATGTACTGTTTAAAATATAAACACTGTTTTATAATGTATAAATATACACTATTAGTTCCACAATACGGTACTTATCTATTATATAAATATATGTACCGTATTCTGGAACTAATAGTTTTATAATTGAACGGTTTGAGGGCATGTATGTGGAACTTGATTTTTAACGAAAAATGATAAAGATAGAAACACTGAAAATAGCTGATATTTTCAGTGTTTCTATTCTATAGAGTGATATTTTTATAACATCGTTAAGATGAAAACTACGTCACTTCCGTCTACATATAACATAATAATACAATAAGTAATAGTAATTTAATAAAGTGCATTTATTTATGAACAATAGTTATAGTAGGTGAATCATCAAAAATGGTATAAATAGAATGATAGAACATTGAGTGATAGGTGCTTTTAAAAGACGACAATAAACATTTTCTAATGTATATATTTAATAATGTTGTAAACAAAAAGTTATTCTTGATGAGTTAATACCATATACCGTATGATGATGATACAAAGTACCATGTAACCGAAACCGAATATTATCTTATTTTGATAGTTTACTAATTGGACGTTTGTCAGTTTACATGTGTCCGCATCATTAAGAAAATGTAAAGCTTTTAATCGGATCGTAACACTACTGAATATGTATATACTAATTCTAATGAAAACTATGCTGTATTGGCCATTCAGTAAGCTATTCGACCACGAAGAAATAAGTTCAACATTGCCCTGATTGTTATCCGATTCTCGATAAGGCCTACCTGTATCTAAATTTCTCCAGTTTATCATAGGAAAATACCGTGGTTTCACAAGTATCGCCCCAATAATATAATATACTCTAACCTAACTCTTAACATAGTCGTGATGCAACAAGATTCTGCATACATTTATGGAAATATCCTATGGTGCTTGGCATAGTTTGATATATATTTGAGTTTATATTTGAGTATCATAAGTTTGAGATACAGACCTAACACTAAGAATTGGATGATAGCTGCACACAGTGTTGTTTTTTTATATATAAAAAAAACTTGTAAATTGTCAAATCAAAGTGTCTTAATTCATCTAAATAAATCGATAATGCAATTACTGTAGAACTAAAAAAAAATCTTATTGTATATAAATCATATTGTCAAGCTTGCTATTGTGTCGTTCGTTATTAAATTATTGGATCTTTTTAAATTATACCTAAACTTAGGTTTCTTACTGTAAAGCTGTTACTTGTATGCCCATATTAATTTTTCTGCTGTAACTGTTATTTAATTTTACCTTCTTGTAAGCTATCATCGATATTCGTACAATAATAATTAATGATTTAACATTTTTTAGTTTATAATCTTGTGTAGTGTGACTAAATAACAAATAAATTTCACATATAATTTCGGTAGAGTATAGTATGTTTTTCATGGAAGAATTCATGGTTCTTCGAAGCCTAATTCAATTTTAACACATGTGGTGACATTTAACGCACCGATTGTCCTCCACAGATATTTTAACTTTGTATGTAGGCCTAACATTATTGTTAGGTAATATAAAGCTATAAATATATTTTAATATGGATAATAGCATAGTATTATTGAATACTGCACGTAACGTGGATTTTATTACCCTTCTTATAATGCAATTAAAATAGTAAGCGAATTCTAGTTCGGATTCTAAGCAGTACGGTGTCCAGTTGTTAATTAAGAATGATTTAATGCTAAACCAAAGTTTTAGTTTAACCTAATTCCAGTGACAATGTTTTGGGACTATTTAATTATATACAAATATGCCTATAAGGTAAACATTACACTCAAGCGAACATTTTCAAATATACATAGTCATAAGGAGTATTTCAAATAATGCAGTACATTAAAAATGTATTTGTTAACTTTTGGTTTAGTGATGTAGAATAACACTGAATAAGGCATAATGGGTTTTTTTTGTAAATGAAAAAAATCGCCCACCAACATTGTGTAGGCCTATAAGTATAAATATCAACAGCAACTGTGGTGGGTATCTTTGTATCGAGCCCTGTTATACAGTATTTCCTCCATGGTTATACAGTATATGCTGTATTCAGGAAAGACTCTTCCTTGCTGTATCGAAAATAATCCAGTACGAATCATATGCCTTTATTAATGAATAATTCCCATCACTTTTTAAGTTTAATATAATATTATTTGATCATAAATAATGGATATTTATATTTAATGTACGATACGGTACCAATTAATGAGGGCCTAATTCGTAAATTATACTAAAATATTAAAGATTAATATAATTCATAAAATACTTCAATTTGTCTTAATACTTCAATCAGTTAAAATATACCTCATCAATTAAAATAAATTGCTGTAATATTGCAGTATATATTGAAACTAACTATATTACCGATGCGTTTACACAAAAGATATAAAAACAAATACAGTATAATGCTGTATCTCACCTGGTATTTTCATCCAATTATAGACGGGTCCTTTGTACTGAGGCTGAAGTTCATCTTCTGTTCTTTCTTTTGTACTTAAAATATTGTCATCTTTTCTGTCTGATGGTTCATAGTTATTGTTCTTTTCAAATGCCATCCATGAATTTCCCCCACTTGTTCTAATCCTCCCTGCTTCGCCGGGCTTCGGTATCCAACTACAGCTGTAAGCTGGGGGCGCGAAGTTACCAGTGTACCCGTTCCCGTAATGTTCCTGGTAGCTAGCTTGACTGTAATTCTGAGAAAACGCACAGGCTGGATACCCGTAGGATCCAGGGAGGGAGGTGGGATTTACACTAGGTACGATCGGTGTAGAACCGGTGCATTCATAACTTCCGTAAGTAGCGGCGGCACTGACGAAATTAAATCCCGTCGTATCGTAGGTTCTGTTCTTTTGCGGAGGAACCGGGTCAAAACCGCTAGGATACCAAGATTCTCCCGGCTGGTATTTAGTAAATAGTGAGTTCAAAAAGTATGAAGTCATCTAGGCGATTGATTTGTGACCTCGTTTCGCAGGTTTTATGACTCTCTTCGAGGAGATTTAGCGGATTTACTACCTGTGCTCCTCGTTCCTCGCTTCATACAGGACGCACCCTGGCGTTTGCACCTATCAAGACTTGGGGAGTGTTATCAGCCAATCAGCGTTCACTTAATGCTCTGCAAAGTGGAGAATATGATAAAATGACATTCTTAATGGATTTGATAAATTGCTAGTCTCGGCTATTTACAAACATGTGGAAATCGCATATTAGTCGCATCATCAACAAAAGACAATTTAGCTTTCGAGAGAGTAATCTTATTCCTAACGAAGTAAATGTAAACAATAATTGATATACGGGTAGTCAATACGTTTTCAACTACTACTTGGCCTAATGGTTGTATAACAAGAACATACTAAGATATTATAATACGAAATAAAAATGCCCTTAAATGATGGGGAAAATTAAATATTAGCCTTTTTGTCAATAACATAAATTAGGCCTATCATTTATCACAGAATAAAAAAAAAATATATATCACAGTAATGGCAATACCGTAATACATAATGATGAAAAAACGCAAAACTCGTATCTGATATTAAAGTTATTGCACAAAATCAGTAACAGCAATGACCGTATATTATCAATTGTTAAAATGATTGCACAAAATCAGCAACAGAAACTGTGATTAGGACTGTAGGCCTATAAAAAAAAGATATATATATATAATATACCGTTATGTGTGATTATTATTACTGTTTCGGTTTGGTAACATTGTGGAACAAACTTGTTTACTTTGACTCAAAATATTTAAAAGCTTAATGCCGTAGTCATTTAAATACTTTTTAGATACTTTTGTTTTTCTTTTTTCTCGTAAATTTCAAGTCCCACTTTTATCAAGCTCATTTGCAGTTGTTATGTGTTTCCTTTTCATCTCCTTTTCGACCTAATTTGTCTGATTTATTTATCATAATTAACGATGATGAATAAAAGTATATTTGATTTTATTTAGTATTTGATGTGAATAGCAATAACATAGGCCTAACACCTTTTCTTTTATACTGTTCACACCGGTAATATTCCCAAACTTTGTGCACTCTTTGGCTTGGCTAAAATGTAAGTTATTGGTTTCAGTATTATTTCACCGTAGTCTTGTTATCTTAGGGAGCCTACATTAATATTCAGTTGTTAGTTATAAGATTTTTTATTTTAGTAAAAGTTATTTAAAAAAACACAAAGGGCTAATTTTAAATAGTCTTTTTATTGTTAGGCCATTAGGCAACACCAAATATAGAGACCAGACAACTCTATTGAACTTTATTTTGAAATACAGAAACAAAGACATCAATGCTATTGTCTAAATACGAAATATAATTGAGTAAGCAGTTGAGTAAATGAAGTATATGTAAGTACAGTAATGCAATTGATACAGTACCGTACTGCATCTCACGTGTTACACCTATAGTATTATATAGTATAGGCCTAAGTATACTTATTCCGAAACACACTGTTCAGCAACATTTAAAATGGAGAGAGTGCTACTCTTTGGATTTTTTATGACAGGGCCTATAACAAAGTAACATGAATTGCTATATTCATGTGAACCATCGATACAATGTAATTAAATATTAATGTAATTATTAATTACGGCAATGCAATTAACTATAAATACAGTAATACAAGTCTGTATATACCGTAGGCCTAATAAACTAATTTTGCTTGTGTTTAAGACCAGCGAACTTATCCGAAACAAATAATAGAACAAATATAATCATTTTACAGTAAGCCCTTACTTTAATTATAAATTAAAGAATAAGAAACTTAAATTATCATCATTATCAATTTAATATTTCAAATATATTGAAAATGTAATTTTGAAAAATATAAATATCTGTATGTTTTACTTATTTACTGAATTTAAGTCTACAAAACATTGTATTTGTTCAATTTCTCAATTGTAAATGAATTTCCAGTCGAATTTTGTTAATCGTAAATTGTCTTTACACATCGTCAACTTCAATTATCTCCGTCTTTAGTTTATAACCAATGCGTTTAGTGTTCTACGGTAGAAGACGTAGAGAATACATTTTACATGAACTGAACTATTACATTTTATATTCTATATGAATTTAAATATCAATATAATAATTTATAATAATTTATTTGATGTGATTTCTGTAGTTTTCTGTGGGCTATTTAAATAATTACCATATCGACTTGTTGTATGATTGTTTGAAATGTAACGAATTGATTAAATGATTTGGAATTAAACAATCTCTACTTAACGATTATCTCAATAAAGTACATTTAATTGATGATTTCAAACGTATTATGTAGTCTAACATTTGATAATGTGTTGAAATATTAGGCAACTGCAAACTGTAGCAGTATGTTAACTCACACTGTTTAGACATTATTACTGACCTTCGAATGCAATGTACAGTGTATACACGGTAT
This sequence comes from Antedon bifida, assembly GCF_963402885.1. Taxonomy (NCBI): domain Eukaryota; kingdom Metazoa; phylum Echinodermata; class Crinoidea; order Comatulida; family Antedonidae; genus Antedon; species Antedon bifida. Next base: position 7,414,580 of record NC_136226.1, on the reverse strand, counting down.
ACCACTAAATAATACTATATAAAAATGTGTAAAGTCAATAGGCCTATATACTTACTTTCTTCTTATAAATATACTTGTTGTATCGCGCCGTTGTAATGTTCTAAGTTAGATGGTATGGGTCTACGATAATCTGTTCGTTATGTATTTGTTCTTTTAAATTGTATGTGTTCGAATCTACAGAATGATTTGAACAATGCTAATGTAATCTGGTTTGATTTTCTTAATAAATACTATAAAAGAATATAGTTTATAGAATGTTGAATACAGTTATTATAATAGAGGTTATTTTTCGATAATTAAATAATTCATATTCAGAAAGAAAACAGTACTATGGAATCAATTCATCTGGACCCAACTAATTAACTTTAGGAACATCAGACGGTGAATTATTAGGCTATATAAAGATATGTAAATGCTGTTTCAATTCAAGTGAAATAATACAATTAAATAATTTAAAAACGAGATATTCCTTTATATTTAATTATTTTTTAAATAAGAACTAATGTAATCTACTTACTTATGTTGTTTGTTCCAGTGTATTATACTTTAACATAAATTGAGCCTACTGAAATGTGTAATATCTAAATAATAGCCTCTGCCTGGGTTCTTTTCTCTTTAGATTTTTTAAATCAATTTATAATCAGTTTTTAACTTCATGTTTTATCAAAAGAAGCAAATACCAACATAACTACTTTTGGTTAATTTTTCTCTTTTACATAATGTAAAGTGTAGGCCTATTGAAAACAAAATGACCTTTGTAATGTAAAGATTACCGAACGTTAGACACAATAAGTTTCGATGATTATTGGTCTATTTTAGATTGTTAACGAATGTAGTAGTAAAACGTCAAATAATTTTCGAATTTAATTGATTTACGGTGATGATAATTGGTATTATTCTTGTAACTTTCACATAAATACTAGTTTATGGACCATTTAGCAGCCACGGGTGAGCGACTGGACGTAGTGAGGTTAGTACATGGAAGGCATTTAGCTTGTTCTCAAACGAACCGACTCTGTTGTTTAACGGGACTGTAGACAGATTGAGAAAGTGTTTGCACGATATATCGGTTTAGGTCGGCTTCCCAACAGAACATCTTTCTATTTATTAGGGGGTTGATCATGGTATTTGTAAACACAAAATTATAAACGTGAAGCTTGAAAAATGAATCGGTATGATGTCAATTTCATGATATATGATACTTTATTCTGATGGTTTTTAAACCTGAAAACAATTATCAATAAAAGTAGTAATATACAATTCATTAAGCTTATGTTAAGCTTCGCACAATATCAATGTGTTGATTAATATAGCCTTAATTAGGCCTATATTAATTACAATGTTTAAAATACATTCCTATTTAGGCCCTAATCCGTAGAGATTTAGCCCGATCCGTCTGACTCTGATGGAATTCACTGATCATGACTTTTTAAAGCGCATTAGAAATGTTTTTATTATTTAATAATCATTATATTATATACAAAACAACTTAAAAAACAGTTGCCCAACAGATGTTTTATAAAGTAAATCCTCTAATTGTGTAACTGTATTCATTGTAAGTGTTATACTTGTAAAGCATTATACTAGTAATAGTACTGTTATTTGAACGTACATGATCAGCTGCACACTCGACATAATAGTGCGTTCACTACAATCAAACACAAATAACTTTACAATATTTTGCCTTATACAACTATTGTACATTGCCGTGCAACTTGATCAATATGTTTATTTTTTTATTATAGTGTGTACAAATAATATTTCTATTCTTTTTTTTATTGTCGACTAATTTGGACGCACCTATTAAGAGTACGGCGCTACTTTTTTGTAACAATGAAGCATAACCACCAGACATGAATGCCAGTATTATTGCTATTCCGTCAATGGCGCGGAAAATATAAATAACATAATAACTTTATAACCATAAGATCATTATATTATTTAATTGTTATGTAGGCCTATACGTTTTGTATTGTCAACTCGCCGTGTAAGGATGCCGATATATCCTATAATATACGGTAGGCCTACACAATGCAAATTATCGAAGAAAAAACCGGAACCCGAAGGCACACGCAGCGAAAATTACAAACGGAACAAAATAGATACATACAGTTTAATTGTTCAAATTGTCTGCTAATGATTAATTCATGGTGTTGTTGACAATTCTATGGTTTAAGGAAATGCCTTATCAGTAATACGACAACATCAAAGAGCTTTATACCGCTAAGTGTGATGTAGCTACAGATGGGTACTGTACGTACATAGCCTAGAGGAGCAGGCTTAAACAAGATTAAGGATTGATACATCTTCCTTACCGTTTACTTCACACCTGGGATAAAACATCATGCTTAAAATCTGCTAAATCATGGGGAAATAAGTTAACTAATTTCTCCATGGTTAAATTATGTAGGTGAGACTATAGTGTTTGTTTTTATGTATTTATATTAATGTTCAGGTCTATCATACCATTTATTTTAAGGTAATTCACTAAAATCCAATATGTAATATGTCCAATACTAACATCAAACTGTATAGTAAGATTGAGAGATCATATTCTCTGAATAATATTTTTAAGTGAATATTTTTGTATTCTTGTAGGCCTACCAATAATGGTCCTATCCGCCTAACATTCTCTGCAATAATATATATGCCAGGCCTAATCAAAAGACTTGAAACTTGACATCCGCTTAAATGTAAAAATATTTATAATTATGCCTACATTTTTTATTTTTCAGCAATGGACAGTAGTTTCCTTCAATTACGACCAAATTGATATTGGAAGAATAGTGAGAATTACCTGTGTAGTTGTTTAATAACGTACCGTACTGTAGCGCTTCGTCGTTTTCTTACTGAACAGCATGAGATGACAACTATTCACAGGTCCACCGATGTACGACACGATGTTATATTTCAGAAACAATTATAATACTAGCATGTAGCACATTGTTCAAAGGCATGAGAATAATCGTACATTTTCCACAAGTATTATAATTGCAAAAAGTAATACAAAAGTACTACTACTGGTATTAACAATTTATTTTAGTGTTCAACAGAAGAAAAGTTATTAGTATATAGAGGGGGCTGTTTTCATCACGTGATATAAATGACCAATAGGTTACTCAATATGAATTATGTATTTACTGGTACATTTTAGTAGATTTTGATTTTAACGTTGTTGATAATAAATAATAATATGCATCTAATGTTTCAATTTTCTTAAAAGCCTTTTCTCATTCATCTTTACAAAAAAAGTTTACAGAATATTGTTTAGGAAATTCTCAGATCTCTAAAACAAAAATACCTGAACGATTCAACTTATGTTTACTATGAAATGTTAATGTTTATATTAGGTAGTAATTAAAACCATAATACTGTTTAAATTGCCTTGCATTGCCTTTGTCAAAGTCATCACATTTTTACACCGTTATAAGAATATTCAAGCTTAAAACATAATAGAATAATATTAAAAATCAAATTGAAACATGTACATCATATTGTAGGTGCATTGAGCCAAGAGTATATGAGTATCCGTTTTCCGTTTTTATTTATAAAAATTGCCTCCGACCCATTTCACATAATACAGTAAATAATATTATTTTCTGACCTAGGCCTAAATATGAGGAAAATGAGCGAAATTTTAAGCTGTCTCAGTATTTTAAAATACATGTACATAACTTAGTCAGATTATTTGCTAGTACATTTTCTTAACCATTAATTATTTCATCGATTTCAACCTCAAGCTGTTTTTAATACTTAGTAAAATTACTAAATTTTTAATTTTGTTTCAATAATATGTGATTTAGGAAAAAAAATATTTCAAAGTGAATCAAAGCTGTTTTTAATACTTAGTAAAATTACTAAATTTTTTATTTTGTTTCAATAATATGTGATTTAGGAAAAAAAATATTTCAAAGTGAATCAAAATTGAGCGGAGACCAAAACATTACGGTAGGCCTATGTTTTATAATATCAAATATAATACTAAACAAAAATATAGATGAAGATGGAACTATTTATGTCTTTTTTCTCTCGATCCTATAATTGGAAATCACAAAAATCGTTAATGATGCACATTTTGTTTTTAAAGGTGGGTTTCATTTTATTTTACCGTCTTTAAAATTGCATTGTTTATTGTTTTCATATTATAAATCTGTTAAAAATATTGTTTAGATCCATTTTTATTTATTCTAGAAGAGAAGCAGATGGACATTTTATTACAATTAAAGTCAAATCTGCGTCTCAATACGGTCAATCATCTTCTGACGCGTCGTGTACGTTAAATGAAATCATAAAAGGTCGTTTGACAGTTCTATTTGTATTTCTTGTTAGGTTCGGTTTGGATCAAGAAGATCAGATCAAACCGGTCATTAATCTATTACTGTTGATCCTTATTACATTATTATTATTATTTATTTATTGTTGATCAACTATTGCATTGCATTGAACAGAGGTAAGCATGTTTTGGTTTATGAAATTAATAAAAAGGTCGTTTGACAGTTCTATCGGTATTTCTTGTTACTGTTAGGTTTGGTTTGGATCAGGAAGATCAGGTCGACCCGATCATTAATCTATTACTGTATAATGATCCATATTAAATTAGTATTTATTTATTATTAATTAGGCCTAACTATTGATTATTATTGACATGTATCGTCATTGCATTGAACAGAGGTAAGCATGTTTGGTTTATGAAATTAATAAAAAGGTCGTTTAACACTATCTATCGGTATTTCTTGTTAGGTTTGGTTTAGATTAGGAATAACAGATCAAACCGGTTCTTAATCTATTACTATGATCCGTACTACATTATTATTTATTGATTATTGGTCGACATTTATCGCCATTGCATTTAACAGAGGTATAAGCAATGTTTTGGTTTATACAATTATGCAATACTGTATAGATACTGTTCTGGTTAGTTATCCCAGCTGAAATCGGAAAAACAAAATGAACAAAACAAATTGAAGCTGCGATAGATGAAAACAAAAATTGTATTCGGGCCTACAAAACTACTCAAAGTATTCCTATAAAGTTCGAGAACAGAAAAATTGAGAACTGATAGCAGCAGAGAAGCAGATTATTTTGTTTGTTAAAAATATAATTTGTTCTCCATATTAACTTAGTTCGGTGATTCCGTCGATTTTTACAAATAATATAATGTTGTTTATTGGTCAGTATACTTGTTACAAAAGTATTCGAAGGTTCCAAATGCGTCCTATTTATTTGTTAACATGTTCGAAATTGTAAGGCCTTGTTTTACCGTGTTCTGTTTATTTGCCTGTTTGTTTAGTGCGTATCATATGGTGCATTCCAAGACCTATCAAGTACGAACAAATTTAAAAATAAGCAAACTACTTAAGCCTGTGACAGATCGTGATTTTAACTGAAATCTGTCAAGTTGTTTTGCATAAAGATAGTAATATTACTATTAACTTTTTACTACAATATTCATTCATTTATTTATCTCAATAAGAAATACAAGCAACATAACTCAGTAGCTAATATAACTTTGTTCCAATTTTATGTTTCAAAATTATTTAGTTTGCCACTTACTACTTAAGAGAAGAAGGGATCAAAATGTCACTGGTAAACAAACTACCATTATTTTTAAAACTCCACATTCAATGCAAAATTTCGTTATCGTATGATTTTATACTATATAGGCCTACTTATATTCAGCAATAAATCTTTAATTTCATTTTGTGTTTAACACTGTATAAAATGCGGTAGTTAATGTTGTTCGATTTGTATAGCGCTTATACAATCAAATGATTGTCCCAAAGCGCTGAGAGAAAAAACAGTGTTTTGAAAACTATGATAGAGGATGCATTTTTACTAGGATCAGGAAGATTGTTTCACAGTTTAGGAGCTGCAACTGCAAAAGCTCGATCACCATAGGTCTTAAGGTGGAACAAAAAGTACAGATGGATTAGTAATCGACCTAAGAGATCTTTTGCAAACTGAAGATCTACGTATAATTAAATTGGAAATTATGATGGTGATTTTTCGTGAAAAGATGTATATGTAATTAACATTAGTTTTAAAAACTGACGAAATATTATAGTTGACGAAATACAACAGTATATAGTTGACGAAATATACAACATAGACCATTAATTAATTAACTTAATCTCATCATACCTCGGCTTTCAATACGGTATATCAAATGTGAAGTACACCCAAAACAAGATACTTTTAGACAAATTCAGTAACTGATTCTGAGCAATATTCATTCATTACAGTACAATGGGCCTATCGTTTTTTGAAACACTGACAAAACATACATTTCTAGTGGGCCTAACTGTAGGCCTACATCTGGCATAATAACGGCTTAGAAGGTATTAAAGGTAACATACTTTAAACTTCAAATTTTGCCTGATTTACCTGTCCATTATTTATCTTATACCATTGCCTATTTTATTTTTAGCCATCAGTTTCTGGCATAATTACGGTTTACCTCGGTTTCTGTAACTCGGATCAATTTTCTTTTTGTTGTTCTTCTTTTCATTTCATGAACATTTGGAACATAATTTGACGTTATTGTTAATATATATTGTTATAATAAAGTAAATATGATGTATCTTTACAGTATTGGAAGCATGTCGTTAGATCATTGAACATGATGACAAATTGCTATATAAAACTAGAACAGTATACTTATTTCTATTGAGATCCACGTGTTTATCTAGAGAAAAATAATGTTCAATCACATATCAAATAATGTGAGGTTTTGCCATTGTAATCCAAGCTGTAGTGATTAAGACATCCTATTTAATCACGATTCAATTAACAAGTGTATCTTAAGAACATTAACTACAAACATTTGTCGCAACACTGGCTATAAGATAACAGAATGCTGATTTACTGTTCATTGTACAATGAAGCTATGTTTCAATTAGTTCATGCAATTGCAATAAATTCCCTTTCACAGATACAATATAAAACAATATTCATTTTTCCATCAATACTCCGCGGGCTGGCCATCCCGTATCATTTTAAGCAGTCATTATAGGGTATTGGATTTATCCATAACTTTTAAATAAACAATGTTTAGAATCGATAATTGGGCAAGGTACTGTCAGCATTACCTTACATAATAAATATTAATAATTCTATTTTTGAAATTCTTCTTTATGGTCATTTTTGCTTATGCGACTGCAATTAAGATATTCATAATGGCATCTGCTTATTCAATTCTTAAATTGATTAAGGCCTATAATAAATATTATTTTATTTGATGTCACTGATATAATAAATACTATGCCTAATTATTACAATTATTATAGTTTTCCCGAATTGTTATTGGCATCGAAATAATTTAGCTTTTTTTCTATATTTTGTGTCTGTTTTTTGTAGCCACTGTTGATATCCACTGACTATTCAAGATCCATGATTTTTATTGGTTCATAACTTTTATTTTTTTTTTATTGAAATTATAGATACTTATATTTATAAAAATGTAAATAGATGATTTAACAAAACATTAAGAATAAAGAAGTAAATAATATTTTGTATTAATGTTAAGTAACTATACAGAAAACAAACACAAACATTGCTAAATGAAATATAAATGAATGTGATTTAACAAAAATAATGTCCAGTAATGGTATCATACTAAAGGTTAAAATTATAAATAATATTTTTTTTTAAATAGAAAATGTTTACAAATTATGTAATCATTATTAATCATGAAACATTGAATGAATAAAGGTGGCGGTGAACCACTAAACAAAAAAGACAACAAATGAAGTGATTAAACTTTATAAAAATGTTCAAACTGTTCACATATTGGTTTTTGGATTTATACAGTATAATTGTTACTATACTATAATGTAGGCCTGTGTAGCAATGAATGTGATACTATCAATGGAACTTCAGGAGGTTCAGGATGATTTTTTTTTTGTCGTATTTATTATTTGTTGTTAGGTATGCGAGGTATTGGTCAAAACTGTCTAACGAAACCGGTCTTGTAACAATGTACTAGTACAAGCACAATACAAACACTATGTTTTTTTAATTAATTGGTTTATCAGTTGTTTTTGTTTTATTGAAGTCTTTAAATTTATCCCAACCTCATTTTTTTTTATTGTGTATATTTTGTAAATATTATCTCAAACGTACATTTTTAGTCGCGTGCAACGCGACTCTACAGTTCACTATGTCGGTCGGTCGGTCGGTTGGTCGGTCGGTAAACATTAACTTGAGCACGCGACTACAGCCATCTATATGGCCTTGTTATATTCAGATAACATATTTTAATGTTTTAATAAACAGGAAATATAAAAAATGTTTATAACATACTAATACTAAGATTTAGTCATTAGTCCTACATACATTTTAACTATTTTCTTGTATAAATGATATGTTTAATAATATTTGAATTTTGAAATCTGAACGAATTATAAGTTCTGTATGATGTAACAGATACTGGTACCGGTAATGTACGATTTTAATTTTGGGTTTTCTATTACAGTAAAGAAAACAATATAACACAACAAATTAAAAGTTTTTCCCGTAGATTTACACAATTTTAAATTGGAAGAAAATAAGCTTTCGGAGAATAATACAGTACAGTGACGTTGGTTTTGTCACCGTGCAATCCGTCTAGTCGTCCGTATACTACTGTACACTCCATGTTGCGATTGTCTATACATCCGTAATGATTTTATTAATATACGAGAACCATCACTGTCTGATCTTTCCGCTGTTATAAAACATGGAGCTTAATTAACGTATACATAAATTAAGACAGTGGTAGAGCAAATGGAAGTGCGTAATTGAGTACTCGTTGATTTTAATAATTCGACAACACTTCAGATCACAATAAATGCGTTTTTAACTGACGACAGGTTTTTGTTCAAATTTGAGTAAAGATTGATTTACCAATACCTGTACGCTTATTGTATATGTAGCATGAAGTAATTATCATTACATATTATTTCTTTTCACTTTCTATTATAGTCTAACTAAAACTAAACTAGCAAAATCACCGTCCAAAAGCACTGCATGTTTTTTGTCTGTTGTGAGGTTCTCATTTCATTTCAAAACATATTTATTTTGATAAATAAACATTCTTATTATGTTTGTGTATTATATATTTAAATATATTTTCATTAAATATTAAGTTTCTCATTCATCTTAAAAATCTGCAAGAGATCATTCATACATTTACATTTACATACAAATTGAAATAATATCAATAAATATAAAGAGAATCAAAAATAACTCAATAACTATTTGCTTGTAGAGTATATCATTATCAATAATATTAAAATGCTTATTAAAATTATTCTTCTCGACTTTTTTTAATTCATTTTTATTAAGACAATGTTGTTACAGAATCGTATTGAATGTTACAATGAAATAAATTGTAATGTTCATTGTATAACCGAATGTTGAAGTAGGCCTATACAGTCTGGGGGCGTTCAACACATCTTTAAAGCAAACATGAATGTGTAATGGCGCAATAATTTTCCTTTTAGAGTGTTTAACTTCAGATCTTTATGTTTCATGTACTAAATATTGACAACTATTTTATTAGTGTTAAAGCAATAGTTAGACATAAACCTAGAAACCATTAAATAGTAAGTTACAACATACTTAAATTCTACAATATTTAACACAAAAAAACGATTGTAACTACATCTTAAGTACACCAGTAAATAAATTAGTAAGTACTATTTCTACACAAACTACAGTAAAATAACCTTACCAAAAGACTGTAATAACAATTCCCATTTTAGAGCATCATAAAACATTAACTTGTAGTAGATAACTACTGCGATTCGCAATAAACTTTTGTTTATGAACCATAATACTAAATTTATTGAGATCCATTAAAAAAAGATGGTGTTGAGTTAAACTTTATTTAAACAGGTAACTCTATTATGATTCCGAATGCTACTAAAAATTTACTTACTCAAACGAATGTAATTCAAACTACGCAAATAAATCAATTTAAACAAGGAATAAAAAAAATCTAAGCTGATAATAAAACGAGAAGATTATAATTTAATTTACAATACCTTTTTAAGCCGTGCTTGCTGCTTCGTGAAAATAAGGCCTATCTGCTGGGTCGGAGAGACTACCATAATAAGGACAAGATACGTATGTATAGGAATGGATTGTTTTGCAATCACATGACCATATTGGATTATCTAATTACCCAATATCCAGTCTTTTGCTCAGGGCCGATTTTGGAGAGTGTTGTGTTTGGATTTACTTTACTTTTAAGAAGAATGTTAGAAAGTTATGCGCACGCCTTCGATGATGAGGAAGGAGGGCCAGCATTTACTGTGGTAGAAGCTAATTCCTCCGACACATACTGTAGTTTATAATATTGAATAGAAGACCTGGGAAGAGTGAAATTATTTTCACATTTCCTTGATTAGACTCACAACAGATTAGTTTTTCTTTTGTTTTATATTCGTAGTAAACCTTATTAGCTGATTATCTCTGAATATAAAATTAGTTAGAATGTACTATACAGCATGATTAAACTGTTATACATGGTAGGAGAGAAGTTTTTTAATTTTAAAAAAGCATTATAAATTTTATTTGGATTACGTTTAAGAAAAATCAACTTACTTATATACTTATATAAGTAAAGGTTAACACTTTTTCCGACACGCGGTTTATTGCTAATAACAACCGTATTTATAATTTTAGTAGAACCGATTTTTTTTAATGACGTATTAAATGTCTTATTAGTAACGAATAAAAACGTAGTAAAAGTAGTTTTAACAAACGGTTATTATATATAAATACACCATATTTTTATTTTATTATAATATCAACATAGCACAGTTTATTCTTTGAATCGTTGTCCTCAAAAGAATATTATAGCTAATAGTGCGTAAGTCTAAACATATGTACATTGCATAATCATACTATTGCGAAATATTATTCACTAACCATGGTAATTATTTAAATTTACCTATCTTTGCATTACTCAGTAATATACATTTAATGTATCGCAATTTCATAATCATAATTTTGCGAAATATTATTCAATAACCATGAAACAGGTATCGGTAATTATTTCAATTTACCTATCTTTGCATTACTCAGTAATTTACCTTTTGATGTATTGCAATTTCGCAATATTTTTCCTCAATAATTTTTCGTATTCTAATTAACAACTGATTAAAGGCCGTTTGTAACGAGCATGCGCATTCGAGATGTTTGCTGATGTACCAATAATGATTTTTGATTTACAAGATTAGTGCATGACACTTGTGTACAAGTGAATACAGGTGAACACTGTCCTTGGTACCATCTCCAGCTCACCTCTGTATGATTTACAATTTACTCATGACAGCCGAAAAACAAAACTCAGCCTGTCCACATGCGCTGAATACCTTTGTCGCGACTTTGCCATCAACACATGTACGCTTGTATAAAAAAAAATCGTGCGCTGACCAACCATCCACTTTCAAATGAAATTTTATGTGTTTTGTGGATACTTTGGGAAAATAAACCCAATTGGGTCCACGCATGGAGGTATACCGCTATATGCCCCATCTGAAAATCAGAGCTTTTGTTAGAATGACATGTGTGTATAAATCAACTTTTTATTATTAATTAATCAGATCGAAGTCACGAATTTGACAGATCTGAGATTTTGTTATTACAATGTAGTAGGCCTACACAGGATGGATATAGATTGACACCCACACTTTGCATACGATCTTAAATTATTCAGTCTATAGATATTGTACTGTATTGATTTATTTTATTTTAAAGTTAGTTTCACGTCCCCTGCTTCTTAAAATTGTTTAGCCGCATTACATTTTTTAGTGTTTGCTATTTTTATCCAATGGTCGGTTCAAGACAAATCAACAAATCGTTCAATTTATCATTAACATCGCACGGATTACCATCGAATCGTTAGTTAATTTATCGTAAATTGTAGTTTTTCGATATGATGGTTAATAGGCATATCACCATTTTTAAATTGTCGAAAATAGCTAATAGTAAATCCTCTAAAAAGTCAAAATCCAGACGTAAAAATAACAATTATTGTTCAATTGGCCTTAAAATGGTACATGTAAAATAAAATTAAAAGTTTAAAGTATATATACAAACTTCACTAAATATGACAAACAATATAATACAATTGATAAATATACTTATTTAAATATTATATTAGAAAGCTATTAAATCGGCTAAAACATGGATAAACTGAAAAAAACCTTTATTAGGCAAAGGAAACATAATACTAACAGTTCAAAAATAAAACTGTCTCTGTTTATTTTACTGACGTTCCTGGTATTATTTTAAAGAATTATACTCTGTTAATATAATAACCAAACGTTATGAACCTGTTAAGTATTTAACTAGACAGTGATAGAGCTACAAATGCCAACTTCACCTGTAAACTACCCCATTATTGTCACTATTAGCACAACGATTAACGTACAAACAAATCACTGTATCAACTTTATACAACAACACAGATGGTGGCGGTAGCATCGAGTATCAAAGAACCGACATAGTGTTAGCTCATTTGTTTTTCATCATTATAATTTAAATGGCTTATGTCATGTACCACATTTTATTTTCCCCAAAAGAACAAATTTTATCAAATAGAAACATTTTTTTAAATCGCGAGAACAGCCCATTATTTTCATAAACAACCTGTTAATATTCATAAAGATGCAAATGTAAATGGCCCTAACGAATGCTTCTTTCTGGCTATTTTTTTTATTTGCATATCCATTATCCAGCCATTGGCACCCACATCGTTTTTTCTTTTTGCCTTTGTATTTAAGTGTAAATATTGTATTACGACCGGTTAGGCCTATAGTATATAGTTATAGGCTCGATGGAGCTGATTTCACACAATACTTATAATAACAGGCAATTATTGACATTAAAGATAAATGAATTTCAACTATCATAGTTTTCGATATTTGAAATGACGTGATAGCAAATTTGTGTTTATGTTTAAACAGTGCAAAATAGGCAACATCATTGTTTAGGGTAGGAAACCACTGTATCTTTCTCAACCTTTGTTCTGCATCACTGGCATGACATTGATATGTCAACAATTGATCATATTGCATTAAAACAGAAAGAAATCATATTTTGGACATTTAATGGTTTACGTTATATTGACAGAATGATTAATTAGAAAAATAACATGTTTTATTTCTGTAAGTGATATTTTCAACTTTATTATTATTCTTTAACCTGTACTAAAAAACTCGGTAAATTAATAGTAATTACTTGTTATGATGAGTATTATACATTTATGTTTTATTAGTAATTATTATGCCAAAGTATAATTTAGTAGAATCAGTTAAATGTTTTAGTTCAGACTTAGATACATTTGAGTTTTTATTTTTTGAAATGTTGATTTGCTTGTTCTAATCGTTTTCAATGCTCTTTGCATTATTATTAACATTAATTTAGGCCTGTACTTATTTTGTGTAAAAAGCAAATGTTCGGGTTCTTCCAATTCCAGCCTTAAAATGTATGTTACAACATTGTATTGTATTGTATTGCTCAGCTACAGTGATTAATTTCACTTAGGTTGACCCTGGTCTCCCTAATTTCATTTTTTTTTTGTTTTGTATATACTTAAATAGACCAAATAAATAATGAAATGAAATGCACTAATAGGTTGTTCTTTATTACCATTTTTTGTAATATCTATATTGGTTCGGGTACACTGGAAATTTTCTTAGCCTAAAATATTTTTTTTCAGTTCTTGTGTAGTAGGCCTAACTGTAGATGTAGACCATAATTAAATATAGGCATGTTATGGTTGATCTTCTGCTTTATTTTAAAAATCAGTCCCTAATCAAATGGCATGTAAAGTGACCTCATGCATCATAGCGCTTCTTCAGATCTTTGCAATTTAAATCATTATAACTTGCTTACTACCCAGCTTCATTGTAGTTTTGGAAAATAAATGGACACCTGACGTAAGGTCAAGCTTGAAATATGTATATATCAAAACGGTACAAGGTCATTGTGTCAAGTTTTTACGACCGAAAATGATGGCCTAGGTATAGTTAGGTCACGCTATGTTTAAAGCTAAAAATCCTGACAAACTTGACATCAGCAAGAAATAATTTACATATAGTTGTCAGTCTGATAAATTCTTAATACTTAGTTAGCCTATATTCAATAATCATATTATATCTTTTTGATATGCTTTTTTGTAGGCCAATTACTAATCCTTATCCATATCCTTATTGTTAGAAAAAAAACGAATAAAATGCCTTTCACTTCCCCGAAATACTAATAGCGTGCATGCTACATACTTTAATGTATACGAAACAAACAATATTAGAAACCCCCCACCCCCCCCCCCCTTTTTTTATGACATACCCTTGTAAGGGACAGTTCACCGTGAAACGAACAAGGGGAAATATGTATGACAGTATGAACAACCCCTATTAAAGGGACACTCGTATTACGGAGACAGTTGGTTGGGTCCCAATTATTTAGTAATAATAGTTCAAATATACACTTTTGAAATTGAAGACAGCATTTGGAATGTTAAATGTAATAATAAATCTTTGGGAAAATACACATGCCAGAAATTGATACTTACTGTACAGTTATTTAAGGAAAACATTGTTTGTTCCTTTATAATAAAAAAACCCAACTAGTTGGCATCAACAGATGGCGTTTGTCAAAAGTTTACAAACTATAGGGGGCGCTTGATGAAGAAAGATCGTAAATTAAAATGGTAAGACGTCATAGCTTGACAGCCGCCTAAATTTATGATCCGAAGACGACTTCGTGAAAATCAGCTGATGCTGTAATTGTTTATTTTTCAAGTCCCAACTCTTGTCGGCACTAATTGGAATATGCTAGTATATCAGAAATGTTTAACGAACCTTCTAAACTAAAGTCTGGAAAGGTTATACCGGAGAGCAAATATTGATAATTTATGTTTTCTGTCTCACCTGTACTCGGGGGGATACACGAAACATATGCAAATATATAAACAAACAAACAAAATACAAAACAATATCGAAATGTTTGATGATACCGGCCGTGGTCGAATCTATCAAGGACATCAAAATGAGACGCGTCCACTAGTACCGTACTAATACTAATAATTATGATTTATTATTAATTGCGGGTTAAGGATAATGTTCATGTGTTGGAAACTTTCCGGCACGGTAAATTGAATATTATTTTAGAAACAACACAAACTTTCTAGTTGTTTTGTTCCAATATAAAAACTGTCAATATGTTTATATTTTGCGTTTAATAGTCAGTAGGCCTTTACATGATTATGACTGTCAAGGACCAAACTTTATGCATTGAATAACATTTTTTAAATCAAATCTCAACCCTATACATTTTAATTTTGTATTTGTCTCGGTTCTTAGTTGTACTTATTGTTTTACCTTTAAAACAATTAGATTTAGATCTATTTATTGTTTATTTTCGTTTATGTATAACGTCATCATTGACTCCACACAGATAAATTGGCGCGCGCGCGTACAAAAGCCGCATGCCCTATTATAGTTATAGTTCACAATGTTTTAAAAAAAAATGTTTATTTTATTACAGAGTACTTTCGTTTTTCAGTGTATTTAATACATAACAAAATATTACAGAAAACAATGAACAATTGTTTAATGTAAATTAGCATACTTATCAATACAATCTATGACTTGTATTTTTACTCGGATTGGCAGTGGTATTATTCTTAAAATTATGATGTTATTAAAAAGTTTAGTATTTTTCATTCGTTGGGGGCGCAATAAATGTTAACGGCTAATAAAATAAATGCTATACCGCCCCCACTGTTGGTATTCAATTGTTTTTTCATTTGTTTTTTGGCCTATCACTCTAACTGTTGTAACATCGTCTACTACATTATTAAATTATTCTATAAATATCTCAATAATAAAAAGAAATTAGTTCATATGATTGTAAGCCTGCTAGATAATGTACTGGTACGAAAGTACGATACAAACTTGAGGACGGAAGAATAACACAATTTAAATTTCATAATAATAAACATTAGGCCTATAAGAAACTTGCACAGAACGAAATTGCTATAATACAAGACAGACAGTTATCATCATTTATTTTATAGGCCTGTTCCATGTTTAAGAATATTGCATTACCTAAATTGTATGAATAAAATAAATTAATAATAATAATATGTTGGATCTCACTTGTTATGAAAAAATTAATGTACCTCTTATTGGAGTCGGATGAAAAAGAAATGATAGGCCTATTGTAATTTGTCAACTTCACTTTTATTCGGAAACAAGTTTGATTCAGCTAGTGGCATGTAAAATAAAATGTACTAAAAATACAATATTAAGTAATTATAATTGGCCTACATAGTAACAAATAAGATTAAGATAAGTTAGGTTGGATATGGCAACCTAGGCATTCAATTGTATATATATATATATTATTAATTAAATATTATATATATATATTATATATATTTATTAAATAAATTTAATATATAATAATCAGCAAAATATGTTCAGAGTTTAATACAAGTAAATAATATAGGCCTATACACTTTTGAAAAATAGATATTAACAAAAGACAAAAAATCAGTTTATGATCAAAGTAGGAACGTTGTACTGTACACCGCACATTAGATTATAATCCGTTTTGTTTAATCAGGTATTAGATCTATGAATCAGTAAACATCTCCAGGCTTTTGGTTGAAATGTAATAAAATTGCTATAAACACACTGACCATAAAGTAGATAGAACCTTAGTTATAGATGTGATAAAAATTAAACGATACTGCTCATTCTCATTCAAACTACGGATACTACCTTCTGGATAACATTGCCCAACTTGTTCCTATCGGTTTTAACGGAGCTAAAGGCTCATCGTTTTGGTGTCTTGAACAAATAACTGGAGGTAAGCAATATGAATTGTTTTAGATGTTTAAAAGTAAAGCATTTTGTAAAAATGTTTTAAATATTGTTTTTATTGTTGTTGTGTGTGTTGTGTTTATTAACTATTAGTAGACCATGTTATTTGTTTATTTTAATCTGTTAGGGCCAACTGATTAGGTCTATCCATATTATATGAAGCAAGCCAAACAGCCCTTTTTTATCATCGATGGTATTAGTAATGTACGGCCCACTAAAAAACGATGTATCATGGCGTAAAACAACACATTTTATTCAAAAACTTTCGTAAACAGATTATTGCTATATATATATATATTATACTGTTGATTTGAAGGGTTATATGCCATTATTGTTATTGTATAGTCAAGCCAGGCAAAGCAACGGTCAATTCAACTGGTATTCATGCATTATTCGTTTTGAATGAGGCCTAAAACAGTTTTCTGCGTCTCAAATGCATTTGCGCATTCGTAGGCCTAAAAATGTAACCGTGAGGAATACTGTAGAAATGCTGCCTCATGCTCTAATCATGCATTTATTTATTTAATTCAACATATATTTAAATTGTAATGTATTAGGCCTACTTATTTCATAAACTGTTTTTGTTATTTTAAATCCCAGGAATATTAGCCATCAGATAATACAAAATAGGATACATTTCAGTTGGGAGAATGAATAGTAATTAAGATTTTAAAATTGAATAATATACCGTGCTAATACTACGTAATAGCATGGAGGAATTAGTTTAGACTAATTTCTCCATAGTAATAGTAATCAAACATTATAGCTACAACATTGTAATAATCAATTAATTAATTGACACATTTCGAAAAGTACGAAAAATATGAAGTGTACGAGTAAAACAAAAATAACATATTGTTTAAAGAATATTATGTTTCAAGAACAAAATATGTACACATTAGACTGTAAAATCAGAATTAAAAACATACAATTAAAAGTAACATTGGTTAGGCCAGGGAAGAATGTTTCACTCTTCCCTGGTTAGGCCTAACAGTGTTGTTATAACGGACTAGTTACCTATCAGGAGTTGCTCAGTAGTCACAGAACAGGTATATTGCAAACAAAACAAACTGTACGAATAAAATGGAAAAAAGAATAAAAAAGGATGATAACTTATTCAGAATAAAAACCTATAAAGACACCTGTCCTGACTGAAAAGTTTGCCCGTTCTTATAAAATTAAGAGAGTTTCCTTTCTTTTTTTATTATTATTTCATTTCCAAAAACACAAAGCGCCACCAGCTGTGGCAACAAAACAAAACAAAACAACAAAATGGTCCTCAACAAAAATTTTAAAAAACAATCCAGCAACAAATTATACAAATCATGAGTAGTTAAAGTTTTTCCATTTTAGGTTATATCAGGGAAGAGTTAATTTAGTTAATAGTTAATTTAACTCTTTCCTGTTTATATGAATCCTTTCTCTTGTTCACAGTTTGTCATTTCAAATTTATTGATTGTTTTTTAATAGTGCGCCCCCTAGATGTTTCATTATTTCACTCTATTTCCCAAGTGTGGATTGTTATTGTTTTCACTAATCTCAGCATTTTATTTTGTTTGAATTTATTAGGAAAATAATTATAAAAAATACATCCAAAGTGAAATAAATTACTGACATTACACTGAAACTTTAGTTAGTATTAAATATATACTTGTGGGCCTATTATTTCCTAATCTCAAATTTCGATTAGTCAAATATTAAAGATGTAGGACTACTATCAGCTGATATAATCTCATCAAAAGAAAAATTGAATTTGATTGTCTTTTAAACCAAAATAAATGTTATTAATATTAATATTAAACATAACGATCCTCGCTACCATGGTCAGTATCCTCGTTATGATTATTGTCATCAGTTACAATAGATTGATGTTAATTAGGTCTTATTTTTTATCAACCCCTTGATTTAACTAAATCCATTTAGTTTTATCAAACAATTTTGTGTTGCTTCTCGGTCTTCGTATCGCCATTGGTTAACAAGCGTACATACCGTACATTTCTCAAAATTGTTTATGGTTATCATCACCATCATCATGGTCGTCGTCGTCAAAATCATAATTTGTAGCTAACCTTAATCAGTAACAATGATGTCTACACATACATTGCCATCCATCGTCACATGAGTATTAAGTATTATCATTGCTACTTGCATCTTTGGTCTGAAACAAATTTCCTGAATCATGATCTGCATTTACACTGATTACCCGACGTCATCTTGTTTCAAACAATCTAATGTTAATTACTGTACACGGATATTGATGAGTTTGTCGGCGTTCCCGAATCTTCTGTCAGTAGACAGTTATTGTCCACCTGACATAATTATAATACCTGTCTCTTACAAGGGACATCGGTAACGTTCCATTCAAAATAAGACTAGATTAAGATAAATTAAATAAAAATTGAATATGTTACGATTTGCATTCTTAGTACTGTGGTGTATTTATAATGCAATTGTGTATAATTATGGTTTTTATTGAGTTCGGGCTCCAGTAATTTAAATACGTTAAGTTACCACATTAAAAATGTAGTTGTTATTTATTATATTACGTAAATTATGATGAATGGTGCATAAAGCTCTATCTACACTATCAAACTAGTTTGAAAAAAAAGTGTGCTGTGCCCAAATATGGTAGTAATATGTTAAAATATGGTAGTGATATGACATCATGTCTATATATGGGCACATCACATTTTTTGTCACATACAGTTTGATAGTGTGGTTGAAGAAAAAGTAAAGCTTTACTTTTAAAAAGCATGTATTTGTATCATATAGGATGGACTTCGTCATCTGCGATTTTAAAAAGAATACGTACACATATTTGCTTAGGTTATTTTGAAAACTTATCAATTTTGATAAATGACCCCCAGTATTCGATAATACAATAAATTGCAATATGCTATTTTACTGTATATTGTTTTGCAGTGGATAAATTGTAAATATCGATTCAGTTGCTTATTTCGTTCAAAGGATGACATCAATAATATTACACTTGCCACGAACACAATAATAACATTTTACAAATAATAATAATAAAAACAAATTAGTCCAATATGGGAATTACAGAAAAGTAATCATTTATTCATTTTGAACCATGTTAATTCAAATCAAAGTAAAACATATATACAATTATGCAGATTAAACATGGTACAGAAAATTAATTAATAATTACAATAATACTGCAGAGTTACAAATAAAACAAATTCATTAAAATGATATTTCCGGTACTATATGGATTTAACGCGGAAAGGTCAACATCTTTGTGACCGAAATCACCCTGAACCAGTAATAATAAAAACATGGGACTATTGGTAATGAAGGCTTACTGATAATATCACAAGAATAATACAATATTTCACATAAAAGTAGGCCTATTAATCATCATTATTATCTTTTGTTTCGTAATTTGTCAAAAACCTGATTTTTACTCTATAAAAAATGCAGTACATGTAAAGACCTTTCCTTCTTTAATAATTATTAAAACAAAAATCGTATATTAACGATATTTTATATTAAACTGTTTCTTAACTGTAACTGCCAAAGATATGCGTAAGTAAGATTCATAGCAACATTTCCTGAAGAAATACAAATTTAAATTGCTGTTTTTGAATTGACAATAGCGTGTAATACAGTACAAAAGATCACTGACATAATATTATTTTACTGTCATCTATTTTTATGATTTCCTGTCTGTCATCCGATAATTTCAAAAGATGTTAAAAGAAACACACAAAAAAAACAAATTGCAAATAAATTGTTGATATTTGAAACAGGTAGATATCTGATTTGTTTATAATTTTGAACTTGAAGTGTGATTATGTACTGAAAAGATTTTGAAACAAAACCATCATCCTATTGACAAATCACATTAGGGATTTGGCTACATATCAACACTAAGACCCAACCAAACATCAATGGAATTGATACAGAATTAGACATGGGACATCTCGGACGTGCTACACCGATTTTTACATTAGTTACTCATCATTGACAGTGCGAAACGATCACAAAATCGCCCGAGTGTGAACAGTTTCATTTGCTTAGCGCCCCCACAAGAGACCTAAGCTGATTGACGAAAACAGCTGTTTTGTCTTTGTTTTACTATTAGTTGTCAGTAACAGATGGCCCCCAGTCAGTTACATCATTATCAAGACTCAATGAAGTAAAACTGAAGCGCTACTTGTAATTAAAATTTTAATCTCAAGTGAGGTGGGAAACTAGACTTTCTAAAATGATGATCCAAATTTTTAGAAATTTTCTGAAAAATGTTTTTAGAAAGTGTTTGTATCATATAGAAATTTCTCGGACTTTCATTACTTACTCAATATGTTATATAATTGATATACAAAATTTCGGAACAAATACATCAATAAGTCTGACTTCTACCCATTTATCAGCCTTTGGTTTTGTTTATTCTACTTCCGGAATGCAACATCTTGGGAACTACCATATTTTAAAACTCGATTGACTGCGGAATGGTAACATTATAAATAATAAACAGATTAAAAATCTATCAGAATGCAAAATATCCACGATTTCTTTATTTCTTTATACAGTACTTTCAATTCTTCGTGCAATGTGTGTACATAAGTTACACGAAGTTCCATGAAATGCATTGCATACTTCATTCTAACCTAAGAACATTTGAATCACACACAATGGACAACATTATCACAACATGGTTTACCATTCACAACTTAAATTGTTACATCGAAAATTTACAGTTTAATACACTGTTCATTGAACATCGTTACAACCACGTTCTCAGTAGTTGAATAAGGTTTACAAAATTGAACTAAATTATTTAAATATGTGTTTTGTATGGAAATGAAGGTAGTTCATCTACCACACTCCATACTATAACAGTCAACAATGATTTATCTATAAACCCAGTTTATTCAGCTGACTACGAAACGGATAGAAAAAATAAGATTTTTGTTTAAAAAGAAATCTAATATGCAGTTCTTTTATTAGAATGTAAACACACTTGGACAAGTTTCACTATACTGAAAGATCTTCATAGCACAAATGTATTTTCTTCTTGCAATTCCACCAACCAAACTTCTTTCTAATTATGTTTGTCCAGTTAGCCGCGACCACGTCCGATGACTTTTTTGACATAATTCATAACTCATCAGTTTTATTACTTATTTTGTCTACTCTTGTTTCTCCTTTCATGTTAGTGCATGAGCTCTATTCATTTTCTTCATTTTCATCCTTCTGTTCTGAAACCATATTTTTACTTGTCGTTCTGTTAGATTCAATAGCCTGGCAATTTCAACTCTACGATCCCTTGTTAAATACATGTTGAATAAAAACTCTTTCTCAAGTTCCAAAGTTTGGAATTTTGTGTATGGACATCTTTTCTTTCTACCGGACGTCGCTGATAACCAATTCGGTGTTTCATTTTTTCCACAACTGTCGTCACCTGTGTAAATAAAAAGAAAGTTTATATTAAATACAATGTCGAAAACAATTTGGAATATTATTGTCTTAATTAACAATCTATACAAAAATAACCCACACAATGGCTTCACTATGTGGTTTGAGTGCTAATTTTTGCAACGCATGGTCGAATTAAAACAGAAATGCATGAAATTATCGCGAAGGATACGTCAGGATAAATTCTACGAAGCATTTATTAGCTGATTTAAAAAGAATCAAGAATTAATTGACACTTCACCAAAATGTAGGTTATTCAAACTTAACGTTCTTTCCTGGATCGCGAAGGACCAAAACTGATTTTGAACCCCATTTTCATTGGCCCTTTTGTTTACGTGCCAATCGGTAACATATGGCGGTGTCCGTAGAGAAATAAGGCATGGGGGCTGAACAGTGGTGTTTCTTTTTAACCGTTATTCCTCGGGAGACACAAATTTACACAAAAATGCGTAGACAATACCACTAGTTTGGTTTTAAAAGACTGATGCTTTTTATAAAAAAAACATTTACCTTTAACTTGTAACATTGATGTACCTGTTACGATAATATTACTATTGATATAATCATTTAAAATGTGGCTGCTTAGGCCAAGGTAAACACCAAACTAATCGGTTGTTTTGTTTTTTTCCCTAGAAATTATGTTATATTCTGTAACAAGGCCTACTGTCCACACGCGTGTCGTAAAGCACTACAGATCATACTATCCAATTTCAATTTCTGATTATGTAAACCGTTTTCTCTGACACTTTTAAAAGGATATTTTCAGATTTGTAACTATCAAAAGAAATACGATATGTTCATGTGCGATACGACTAAGTGCTGTGGTAAAATAGAAAAAGTAACATTGAATTGTAATGGAAATACATTTCTGTGAGATAATGTATTGAGAATCAATGAATGAATCTAATTAATTATTAAAATTAGTCGCATTAATATTATTTTTAGAATATTATACAGCTAAATTATGTATGCCTACAATAGTGTAAATATCACAGACGAGGAGGGAAGGGAGTGCGGACTGTCTTATTATTGTCATGATTAAGGATGATTGGAATCAAGTTTGAGAAGAATGGATATATTTAATTTCTACACAGAGAAGTTCTATAATTTCACAAAATAATGTAGGCCGACAGTATAAACCAGTATTTTAGTTTCAAACGACTGATATACGTGTGAACAACAATCTCATATATTACTCCTCTCACAACTTGATTTAGCTAAGCCATTATATTTGTTGAACCAGAGAATAAAGACGGATCTAAACACATATCCCCATAGCGGTATAATAATAAGACGTATATTGACGACCAAAATCAACCATTAATCCACTGTCCTCGATGTAAATTCTTGGCGTATTCTACCTACTGTCACATCAGGGTCCACTTAGGAGTCGATTTTAAAGTCTGTTAACGCGTACTTTACTTGATCTGGCAAAACAACTTATAACGTCATTATGTGAAATGACGAAACTTGTAACGTAGTTATGTATTTCTACCAATATCAATAGCGACGCGCCACACCGAGTAAAAGGATCATTGTGCGCATGCTCATAAGTTTCTGAGCCTGGGCAGAAAGATAGGCACGTAGTCTAGTGGCGCGTCGTCCTATTATGATAAATAGGAAGAAGTTCATATTTTTATTCATAAAAGTGAAATATTAATTAAAACAATAAATAATTTTGACAATGATATTTTGATAAATCCGTACTGTAACCACGAAGGAAATAACTTATTATGGCAGTGCTATTATTGAAAAAAATATTTTTTTAACGTGCTATATTTATTCACTTATAATCTTCGATTTAATGAGTCATATGGCAAATCCTAGTAGTCATGACCGAATGAAAACGTTTGCCGCATCTCTGCACATGTAGCCACAAACGGTCATTTCAATCACGTGGATGACAAATACTAGTACAAATACTGACGCTGGTGGCGCATTTAAATATGTGGTAAAATTTATTTGTAATTGCATAAAATTAATTGTTTTCACTTTTTCGAGAAATTTTGATTACTAATACTAATAGAGCGAAACCTTCGATGAAACTTTGCTCTGACTTTGGAAATGGAAGTAAGCGAGCGTTGAGAAACATGCGACCGGTCCGACCCTCCCACCACTACGTGAACTTCCCATACCTCACCTTTTACCTCACCAGCAATCCCTTCCCACCCACTTTTGATATATTAGATACCCGCTAACAATATTCTGATTACGAACTAATTCCTTTCTGCATTCTTTGCTCTATGCTTCGTGGTACAATTATGAAGTGATTACGTTAGGATTATCTTTACCATGTCGATATTATTACAAGGTTTATCGCTTCTTAATCGGAAGATAAGCTTATTCACACAATGAGGTTTGCTCTTTGTAAGGAAGATGGCTTATTGAATTAATTAAACTTAATACTACTTCAATATATGCACTTTTTTAGATATTGAAATAGTTCTAATTAAAGATCAAGTCACAATAAAAACAATGTATCACTGGGATTTTAAATTAGTAATTGTAGAATGCCATCAGCGTCTCTGTACATATCACCAATATTGAAAACTTGGTTTTTACCATTTATCTCAATACCCATTATCGTGTTTACATTTATTTCTGAGTAATTAAAGGTTTGGTATTTTAGGTTTGCTCATTATTTCTGTACCAGTACATTGTTATGACTTCTGTAAATACGGACGCTGGTGGCGCTGTAACATTTAAATGGGTGTAGTTGCAGGTTTATATGATTAGTATTACTGTATTATATTAATTATTTAAAATTAGTCATTCTGTAAATGATAAAGGGTGAATTTGTAATTGTAGCAGAGCAAACTCTACGATGAGATGATTATAGTATGTCATCCATGTAATCCAATCTTGAACAATATCGTTATTATAAAATAGTAGGATATGCCAGCAACACGCTTCACACTCCTTCCCCGTGTTCTCACTTTCCCATTCCTTTCCCTTTCTCTCATCACTATATTAATAATGTATAAGAGGTCCAATGATTAATTACAACATTCTGTTTATGAACTGTTTTGAGAATGATTGTTAAAAAAAGACATCCGACGCAAAGCTTTAGAGTACCTATAGCAAATGTTTCTATAGACAACTGACATGTTAGCCGAATGCTGTCATTATCAATGAAACCGGGATGACATTTATAAGCAAAAGGCCGTCTTAGTAACACATCTACACTCGTGTATCCAGGCATACGGATATAAATCAAGTCGCATCTATACGTGCATATTAAATACATATTGGAAATACATTATATACATTTTAAACTAATGATGATATTCGTATATTAGGTCAGAATGAATCAGAAAGTAATACTGTATAAAACAATTATTTGTAAAGGTTCTTGAATTTTCACTATTCTAAACACACACATAGAAAGTACAGTCCTGTAGTTATTTATAATTATACTAGTATGCATATAATAATCTATTAACGACATAATCTCATCATGAAGTTATATGTCTCCTCTTAACTTAACTATGGACAAGATCCATTACTAAACAATATCAAGACGTTTATTTTACTTGCTTAATTTAAAATAGATTACGAAATAGTGATACAGTTTCATAAATTTGGATAATTGGATATGTTTTTTTTTCAAAACCTCAACACATACCTCTTCAATATTCGGTGTGTTTTTTTCGCTTCTGTTTGTAAAATCTAATTATATAAATTCCTAAAGAATGAATAACAATTCCTATAGTTCTAACAACAACCCCCATCGGAAGTAAACATATGTTAAGAAAGAATTACAAATCTGGTATCAGGCCAATGTATTTCCATAGGGAACATTAAGGGGGCCACGAGTGATGAGAGACCGGTTTGTTATCTTTTAACCCAGGAGGACTATCGAAATTCAAATTTGACCTTTTTCGACATTGGTTTAAAAAAAAACATTTGCCCTACGGTATATATTTGTGTAGGCATATTTATTGCTGATCAATTTCTTTTCACGATCTCGAGAATCGGTTATAATATTATTTTATGCCTAGGTTTAAAATCATTACGATACACAACGATCTATAGCCAGGCCTATACTTTCATGCGTATTTTAATTATTTAGAAGATGTGTACAAATACAAAGAATAAATAGCTATTAAAAATTCCGATAGCTTAATAATAGGAACAGTGGTAGGAGGCTAGTCATATTTTACATTATCAACTCTGTCATGTTGCATGAAATTATTATAACACTGCAAGTCACAAAACTAACACATACAGTGCTTTCAAACGGAGTTATATTCATTAAAATCTACTAAAGGTATAAATTATGCTATTACCGTAATGACTTGTACAAGTCATGGTAATATCATTTATATATCATATAATTTCGATTTAGAGCCTCGGGAGTATTGTTCGTTGATTGCAATACAAACAATTCGAAAACTTAACTATGTACATTTTTTACTACGCTCAGTTGGTTTTCTATAAAATGCCTTCGTGAGCTCATTGAAGCGTGCGAAAACTATCCCCTTGGTTGAACCAGGTCTGTCTACACTTCTACAGCATAGGTATAATAAACCACTTTAAAATATACACATTTATTGTAACTTTACACTATTGTGTTTGTTTTTAATTGAGAAATATTCATGAAAATAGGCCCATAATGTATTTGTTTAAATGTTAAACAATGAGGTAGAAGATAGACCTGCGTGTTTAATAACTTCAGTAGCGCTTATATCATTGTACATCATAAGAAGTGCTTCTGTGTAATATTTCATTCAATTCTGGGTTTTTTTTCTAATATCTTCTTTATTTTTTATCTAAAAGGTCAAAAGGTCGTACCATAACCAATTCTCTTACAACTGTCATCACCAAAACGGTCTTTTTCACTACCACGAATTAGACGGTGCTATGGGGACCTAGGGGTTCTAGATCTATCAACAAGCTACTTTACGATACAAGAAACATCATGCTATCCACATGCAGTCTCAACCATTCCAGGAAATGGGGTAACGTACACTCATAAGTATTTTGGCCATTTTTTTCCTTTCAATTTATGCACTAAATTCTACAAAACCAAAGCAAGACAGTGTATGTTTACATTAAATTAATTTCGGCAAAACACAAGTATACAAATACATTTGCTATTTATAGGCCTATTAATACGCATACGTTATAAATATAGTCATGATTTTAAATATCTATAATAATACTAGATGTCTTATAATCCTAATATACTCTCAAAAATTGAAAATGGGATCAGTGAACAATGATTGATTTATTAGAATCAATAATTCATATTACTATATATATGCTTACGTGGTAATTCAATCGGTCCAAAGCGACAGAGCAAAGTTTCTGAGAAAGGTTTAAAAAATATAAGAAAAACGCATTCAGAGAATAGGCCTAAATGAGTCTCATATATTATATATATTAATTCTCGAATTAAAACAAAATCTTTATTATAAGACGGTATATCATTACCATTGAGTATTGAATGATGCATTTAACATTATTCTATTATAATTTTAAGGGGCAATTTTCCTATTAAAATAGAAAACTTTTTTTTCTACACAAAAAAAAATATTGTTTTACAAAATATATGCTAATTATGAATTTCATAGTAATGAGTGTATCCATTACCATCACATTACCCAATTATTTAATATCTGTATGTTTTTGTGCTTATTATAATATAACAATATCGTGTTGACTAAAAGGGAACATGCCATTTGATGACAAACACACACTTACGCGAGAAAAAGCCTACAATCTGCAAGCGACAGAATAGATATAAAATAGATAGGATGTCACATTATGGATGGCATTGCAATTACTGAATACTTTAACACAAAAATGAATTTTAAAAATGCTACGCGAGATATTTTATGCCAACTGATTTGAACAAAGATGTTGAAATCCAAGTATAGAGGCCTACGCAAGTCCAACACCTATATTAACTTAACCTAACGGTCTATAATATCTCTCGATTATTTCTACAAACCATGGGGGAAAAAATAAATACTGGGAATCATTGTCTACATATTAGAAAGCTAAATTCTGACCATTCAGCTGGCTTAGAAAAAAAAATAATATTTTTAAAAAGAGGCAATTGACGAGTAAATGTATTGTCGACTATATATTGTATAATTCTACTGCGATAAACACTAACAATTACAATATCTTGAATCTATATCTATAGTGTTATTTTGTAATTATTATGTTCCTACCGTTCTATTAATTAATTAAATGTTATAGGCCTATATCATTACATTATTAAATGCAGAACATTAACAAGTCGTGATTAGACGCCATATTGTGTTAGTAATTGACAAATTGTTTTATTTTATGCTGCATATAAGTTTCATTATTATAATTATACTGATAATAATGAAACATGATCAATATGACGTCATTACAATCCGGTATT
Source organism: Antedon bifida (assembly GCF_963402885.1). Taxonomy (NCBI): domain Eukaryota; kingdom Metazoa; phylum Echinodermata; class Crinoidea; order Comatulida; family Antedonidae; genus Antedon; species Antedon bifida. The sequence continues at coordinate 7,385,876 of NC_136226.1, read as the reverse complement.
CATATCATAATTTAAAGCATTATCATTCTATTATGAAAGCGAACAATACATGCAAACAAATGTACAAATTAATAATAAAAAATATTGCATTATTTTACAATGACAAAGCAGAAATTAAACATCAAAATACCAATATTTTCGTTAATTTATTTTCACATTTATTTTGGAATTAAATTTTAATATGCTTTTGTTATCATATCTGGTTGACAGTGATAAAAATAGTAAACATACCCGGCTTATAACAATGGCAATTAGGAAAACTCCATTTTAAGTACTGTATGTTTTACAGACAGTTTACTAAGTTTCTGGTATTTTAATCGATGCCTAGACATTCTTTTGAAAGACGTTGTCAGCTCATTTTGATTGATTTATAAAAAACGACTAGAATAAAGTCAATGTTGACATATAGAACTACGCCTCATTAATTTTGTAGTAAACAAATTACATATCTTCTTTCAAAGTGCCCGATGGTAATTTTTTTTTATAGTAAGTGTCAATACACAATTAAAATTTATATTAAAAACAATGTCATAATGTCTGAATGAACCATCATAAGAAAAAGTACATATCCAAATTAATATTACTGTGTATTCTGTTAACACCGTGGTTCATTCAAGTTATGTTTATTATTGTAAATAAGATGTATTGTGATTGCTGTATGCAAACAAATACAACATTGTACGTTTATAGATTAGCCTAAACCGTTTAGCCGGCATTTTGATTAAAACACTATATAATATAATTAAATGAATTTGATATTCGCTTATAATATCTGGAGCCTTGCTTGCACTAACAACGAATTGTTAGTTATACCAGAGAAGAGTGAAATTATATATAATTTCTCTCTTCTCTGGTTGTACATTGTATATTGATGTACCTACGTTTTCTGCTTAGCCTAAACCGTTCTACCCGTTAAGCATTTCGATTTAAATCGCAAAATCTTCTAATGTATATAATAATCAATGTGAATTTAATATTCACGTTTTGAATATTGGGAGCCTTGATCGCCGCACTAGTTCTCACGTTAAGCAGCTTTACTATTCATTTTAAATGATGTTTGATTCGGTCACTGCTTAGTCAAGATTTCCAGCTGTAATCCGCGGGCTCGTGGATAGTGGCGATGTATATCCCCTGGCGTGGTATACCGTCACACATGAGGGATGATCTTGTTATGTGGATCTGACGAAAACGTATTCCAAGGATAAAATCGTCTTACATTATTTTTCTGTACATAACTTTTTATAAAAAATCTTTTGACGAAGAAAAATAAAACGGGAAAGGAAAAGAACAAAGGAATATTGATGTTAAATCAAAATGTTATGTTTATCAATCTACTAACGAATCTTTATTTTAGACCCCGAATAATTCGCACGGTAAACAGCGTTGCTTTGCCATTCCTATAATTATCTGCAATATAGTAGGCCTACAATATTTATGGAAATATTTGTGATACTGTATTTAAATATGTATACTTCCAATAGTTCAATTTGTTTAGGCCTTTAGGATTTTAAAAGTTAATAAAAAAAATACAAACAAATTCTACATTAATTGTTGTGAAATATTATTGAAATGAATAGGCCTATGTAGCCTATAGCAAATAAATACATAAATACATTTCATTAAATTGCACAATTAAACAAACGACGAAGAAATCTAATTAATGGATATATATAAACCCTTGTACAGTAATGTCAGATATAAACTGTAATAATAAAGGTGTATTTAACCTATTTCACCTATGTCTAAAAGTAAAAACTGCTATTAATTTGTTTAAAGATTTGGAAGCTGTATAATGTGGTTACTGTGTTTTAAGAACGCACATATTTGTATTTTTTTTTTTTAGAATTACCAAAAGTAACATAATTAAGCAATGAAACTTAAATTATGACGTCATTTTGATAAGCGTTCTATCCTGGTGTAAACGCAGATACAGTATATCCATCTGTGGTAATTAATTATACGTTATGAACAAGATGTGACGCGATACCGGTTTGATACACTAAAGTTCAAAAGAACACGGTCACGTAGTTTGCATTTAACGAAAGTAAGTATTTAACATGTACATGAATTTGAGTGTTTAATTATATCAGGGAGTTGTTACAGCTTGTTGGTGAAATACTAAAATGGGGGTGGGGTCTGGAACAATGGGCTAGGCAGTTGGTGACTAAAAAGTGGGTGGGGATCACTGGAACAATAGGCTGTTTGTCTCAAAAGTTTAATTGAAAACTTACACTTATAAACACTGATGAAAGCAGTAATTTTGTGATTACAATTTCAAGTATAGGCCTGTTTCGATAAAACAAAAGCCTACAAAACTCCACTTGAAAAAAAAGAAAGACCATTTATTATATTGAAACAATACACTCAAGTGGCGTACGTGCAAACCTAACGAATTAATTAGAAGGCGTCGGTAAGATTTGCATACAACATACTCCTTTAGTTTTATTCCACATTGTTATGTGAGTGATCATCATTCACAATGCTTTAAAGTGAGGGCGCTTATTCGAACTTTCAATTGTTAATTCACAGGTATACGTACTGGTTACATTGTATGTTATTACGTCATAAATTTATCTTTATTACTCTGACAATGACGTTTGTGTGAATTGTGTCTGTGATATTGATTTACAAGCAATGTAATAAACTTCAGACACTGATTGGTTGATTGATTTCCTTAAACAGACGATATATGCCTAAAAAAGAACCATCTTACGCTGCCATTGGACGAAAATGTCTTTGGTACAATAATTTTTCAAAACAAAAACAGTGCGCGCGTAAAAAAAATAATTAATTTATAAGCGGTTACTTTTTTTCGATTTTATACATTTTTACAATAGGTTTAAATATAATACCTGTAATATCTGTATTTCTTAGACCAACAAACATTCTAATTTTCTTCAAAGTCCTCCTTTATCATTATTAAGATTTTTTAAATGATTATGACCAGGAGAAAGAAATAAATTAAATAATAATATCCTAGAAAATGTAGTGATTATCAATTAATTAGTTGCGTGTTGCGATGATTTTGTGGTCATTTTGTTGTCTTTTCTATGTGTTTTTTTACCGAAAAGTGTGTGAACCACCCCCTAGGCCTACAAATGTGTACTTTATACTATATTATATTATACGTTATACCATATATTATACTATTATTATCATTGCTCTATGGTTATATTATTCAAAATATAAATTGATTTATTGACGACAAAACAATAGTTTTCCGTCTTTTATAAAATGATATTTCCTGTTGGTTGCATGGATCGGTACAGCAACAACTACAATCACGGTATTTCCCTTTGTACAGTGTTTGTTAGCGTCAATTCTAATAACGATTACAAATTTATTAACGAATCGTCAAAAAGGTTAGTAACGATAAGGCACTAGGTGATATTTGATACAGTTTGGAATTTTTCAAACACTCTGATATATCACCATCATGATTGGATCCGATATGGCATTAAACCTAAAAACAATACCTTTCTCTCAATGAAGGTATGCTTACGGACTAACGTCAGCATATAGTCACGTAGCAAATTTAGGCGACCTAGTATTTTGATACTCAAACGTTTATAATAATGTAATAGTAAATGGTTATAACGAAGTTATTCAAATTCACCCGTCAAGAAATCGTATTTTAATCTAATCTACAGTCTAATTTTTATTTGTTACCGTGAATCAGGTTAATGAATTGCATTTTCTTTTTTTTTATTTTTTACTTTTTTTTAAAGAAGCAATAACTTGAAGAAAGTTAAATTAATACAGTGTTATTTTCAGACGTTACCATGTTTACCTATATAACTAGGCCAAATGTGAAAATTACTACAGGCCTACAAAATTCGGTAAATCTAGAATGTTTACTCGATGGTATAAAATGTTGGTTCATACTTTCGGTATTTATTTTAACCACCTAATGTCACCCTGTTTACTAATTGAGTTGAGTTAATTGAGTTGAGATAATTAGTTATTGACAATTAAAACGAATTTAGGTTCAACGATTTGCCACAAATAGGGGTGTTTTTCGATCGTGGTATACACTGTCGATGCTGAAAAATACCCCTACACAATAATACGAGGATTCTTCGCATTTACCTATCTCCTTCTACAAATTCCTATAATTGTTTTAATTGCTAAAAACCTGTTAAACAGCTCTAGTTATATTAAAATAAACGATGTTTTTTTGCGGTCGAATAAAAAAAAAGCATGTTCAAACTGCCTGTACTATTTCTATTACTAAAATAATTACGCAAACGATGTAGTATCATTATTTTTACAGATCATTGATCTAAAGAAGCTACACTAGGGACATAAGATAACTATTATCATATTATTACTAATATTATGATACCTATATAATTATTTTAACGCATTTTAGCTCAATGTGTATTACAAAAAAAATTACTGATGTGTGAGAATACGAAATAAAATAATTGGAAATTTATAACGAATTATTAACGCCAATCCTATAGATAAAAATTATTCAATTTTTAAGAATATTTAATTTTAATAGGTTGTTTACGGTTAAATAAAAACGTTTGTAGGCCTACTGTCGGCTGGCGTATTATCACATAGGCATTATAGCCTCAGTTCACGCGCAAATAAATAACGTTTGCCCTGTTTTATTGTTTTAAATTATTTGCTTAATGCTTTTATGATTAGGCCTAAGTCATTTTTGTTTCGCTTGTGTGGTATCACCTTTATTTATAATTAGGCCTAAACAGTCTTAATATAATAAATGATTTTCGTACTTTACTATCAACCTTGTCAAGCACTAACTTAAGCATTATTTATAAATTAATTTAAAATTAATTTATTAAATGTAAGTTGAAAACAACGTGTAGTGTTCTCAGACATATTTTGGTTAAAACTTCCTTGGTTAGTTTATTATTTGTTCTAATGATCTTTTTCTTTTTTTAGTAAACAAATCTAAACTAAAAATAGTTATACATGTTTATTAAAAGAAATGATTTAAAAATATTGTCGACATATTAAAGGAAGTTATAGCTATTTTATGTCTGTGTACAATACCGCATTTACCGCAGTGAATTACAAGAGATTATAGTTTTTATATAGACCGAACTTGACGATCTTGTTGTCTTTCAAATATTAATGTCAGATTAAATGTTTATTTATATATCACTCTATGAGTAATAATCCAAAATGTCCATTGTTGTTGTCCGTTTTACCGGAATAAATTGTTTTTTAATGTGTATAGATTATTAGGCCTATAGTATATAATCTTACAGGGAACGTTTGTTAAAAATAAGAAACTTGAAAATTTGCGTCAAATGTTTAGATAGATTAGGTTATGACGCTTTTTCCTCTTAAGTTAAGTTCTCTGTGAGGTTTTTAGTATTACGAATTGTATTTATGAATCGCATTTGTTTATACAGTAACACTTTAATTCTTGGTAAAAGGTAAAGTTAGATCTTCACCTGTATAATGTTGTCAAACTCTTCTAAATCTATGAACATGTTTTCAATTTATAATTTCACAAGTGATCTATGTGTTCTTCTATATAATGTTTGTTATATATGAAAGTTATTGTTATATACAGTGATAATAAATCACAATATTGGCGAGAATTAAATGCATCAGTATTTTGCTTTTATGCGAGTTGTGGAGTTGGAGGAGAGAACCGTTTTCAATCGAGAGTTGGTAGAAACCTCTTGAGAATTTTACAGAACGACCAAAGACAAAGACTTCAATGTTAAATATCAATCTGCTTTAGAATCCGCACTATAAAAATGTCGTGTATGCATGGTTGTTAATGTTGTATGGCCGTTTGCCATAGATGACTCGTGGCTGAAAAAGGTTCAGATGGGAAATACGAAACGGTTCCTTTTGCCACTTGTATGCTAACCAACCGGTGTGATATTTACGATCTCGAAGCGTAATGTAGCTAACAAGGGGAGCATAAAAAGCCACAAACACATACAAAAACTTAAGGGGAAAAATTACGAGCGACACACAATTGCATTTGACCCAAATCTCGATCGGGTTCTGATGTTGATAGCGTCGCACATAAAGGCAGAATTTATCCATGTTGAGTTATAACGCTAGCCGAGCGCTTTGCTTCAGCTTTAGTCGTAATTGCTCTACGTTGCTAATAACAGTAGCTGTATCAATCAACCAATGCAATATGGGAATACTGATAGAGCACTATGTAAATGAAGAAATTAATAGATTTTTCTACTACGAACAATGATTATTAATAACCGCCATTACTTAAGCTGTTAACAATTCAATGGTATTATGGGCTTGTTTCGTCGTCAAATGATGTACTTTTTCAATCACACGTGCTTACAGAATTCTGTAATACTTTTGCAATCACGCAATTAAAGAATTGTGTAATATTTATTTATTGATTTCAGAATACTCGTGGTGATGCTTTCTGGGGCGATTACTATAATGGTTCTCCTCAAAATCTCAATTAAGTTATTGAACTTCGATGCATTTTATCTATTGCTAGTAGGCCTTACTGTCGATTATAATGTAATGGATTTGTACAACTGAAGTTTAACGAAAGATTCAGATTGTGAACAATCTCTTTCATAATCGATAGCTTGGATGATTAAACTCGTTTATAGGCCTAATTTTTACTGAAAGACCCATAAGAGAAATTGCAATTACATAGAATATTTTATATCTATTTAAGATATTACCATCTAAAATTAATGGTAATTGAGATTGAAATTTTTAAAATGGTATAATTAATGACATTGATTGATTTTATATAATGTATACACAAAATTAACTTTAGATTAATATTGCTAATAGGCCTATTATATTAATTATTAATCAAACTGAAAACCTTAAAAGGCCTAATTACCGTACCGATGCCAACCTACCGTATCTATTTATTTTATATATATTATCTCTCGTTCATCACACGCACACCTATATTATTTTTTCGTATTAAATCAATGTTGATCAGTAACGCCATATCATAAATCTGATGCGCGCGTACAAAAACCTTACATTATTATCAGTGTTTAAACGCGCTCATTGGAGTCGTGATCTCGGTCACGCAAAACTCCTTTTGTTATATAATTGTTGCGCAATCAACATAGGTTACACTTTACACTTTAACGTGCCACCATTATTTAATTGAGAACCTAGGCCTACAGATTTCATGACGCGATTGGGTTTTAAACGTTGTCGCATGGAAAGACCGTTATGGAAACAAATTACCGTTTGTTGATAGATATAACGGGTTGTTTTGTATAAGTTAATAGACCAGCAAATAGTATAAATGTGTACAAAATATAATGCGTTTTATCGCACGGTCATAACAAATATAAACAATTATTTATTTTGGTCTATTTCGTCAGACATTGCATATTGTTTTTGTTGTATTGTTATTTACTAATATATGACGTTGACGATACTTGTATAACAACATAAACACAACAGAACAATCATAGTATTATCCAATTGTGATGAATGAAGCTCTATGACACATGCACACACGGTATATTATCGAATGGTAAGTCTATTAAAAATGAAATACGACAAGTGGGCTGGGATAATGATATGCACTCGGCCGCTAAACGCCTTTTCTGCGTGATTTTGTGTTCATAGACAGTTATTGCATTACAAGTACCGTACAATCAATGCTACACCACCGTTGTTCTATAAAATGTTCCATTAATTATCATGCAACCTACCATGCGACATGATGATTTGTGTTTTAGGCTTTAAAGGCTGATAATCCAATATTTTTACAAATGCATATTCATTCATCCTACTGAACAAATTGTTAGGAATATCATTACAATTATTCGTTTGTTTTGTTTGTATTTATCAAAAATATATTTAATGACTATAATAAAATACTATTAACAATTTTAATTTGTTCTACATCTACAATGTATATTAAGATTCGTTCCTTCGGAATATAATAAACTCCGACCCATTTACGTCTACTTATGAAGATGTCAATCATTCAACTAATCAATTGTAATTGGATAAAAGTATATTAGGCCACGCCTTCGGCTACTGAGTAGATTATGGTCTTGAGTACAGACTTGGCACAACTTCTATATCGTAGTTTCAATAGTTTTTGGTGTTAAATTTTATTTACTGTTTCCACTTTATTTAGCAAATATTAGATACGTTTTTAATTCGAGAGTGTCTTTATGAGATTAAAAACTGTTTCGGACAAAGTTAAAACTTGTTTTAAATCATGACATTCAAAGTTCTCACTCACTTAGTCAGCTGTTCGATATGCCATATTTGATTTTTGTTTTCAAACAATTACATGAATAAATATAATTTTAATAGTTTCCAATGTTTTGGTTAGCAAATTCCAATATTCGAATGTATGCCTGCCCGAGAAAAGTCAACGTTAGAATACCTGGATTGCTAAGATATGAATGTGACACGTGAAATGTACCATTTTTATTTGAACCCACGTGTCAAAGTGTGTTTTGTGTCATTCTGACGATATTGGCATTGTATTAACAGTCCTTCATTTACTTACTATTACAATGAGATACATAACTACACGTGTATAATTTCTAATACTAAAATTGTGTAATTTCTTTCCTATCTCGACTACTCATGATTTTTAAATATGATATCATATAGCGGAAGCAATTCAAAAAGAAACAAGCTATGAAAAGCTATACGTTGTCCAATAAACATAGAATTGTTTCCTGTAGTTTGATTGTAACCAAAATATACAATAAATCAAATGTTCGATTCGTTAAGGGGCCGTGCATTTTGGAGGCCAGTAATCGTTAAATTATGGCATACTTTTGACGACGATGGTTAATATAATAGTAATTTAATTTTACGTTTTAAACAATAATAATGATTTCATTGTAGACCAAAATAAACAACGTAACCAACTAGTTATTTTTGGTAGGATCAGAGGTTCATATGTTGGTTTCCATAAAACAATTATCTTCATTTTATATGCGTAAAGCATAGAGCAGGCTTGTGATTTCTAACCAACCTGGCGCTATAAAATTAGATTTAATAGTGCCATGCTCTAACAATAAAATGTTTGTTTCTCATGACTTATTATCTTTACATTTCAATATAAGATTTCAGGCAATGGTATTTCCTTTCTTTAAACTAATCTATTTCTGTCTAATAAAGGGCGGTTTGGAATAAATTGGCGTTTTTCAATTTGATAAACTTACTGTTTAGGCCTATAATTGCTATTTTGTAATATTATAGGCCTACCAAATAACACGTAGCATGTAGGTTTGTTACTCACTAAGTGGACCAATTGAGTTTTTATTTGTAATTTAGAAAGGCACTACCAAACAACGTCATTGAACTTTGAACTTAAGTCTAAGTCAGACGATAAAAAGGGATCAGCACGAGTAGAAAGTCGAATTATTGCATCTACCTATACATAAGGAATGTATACCAGGAAATCATGTCTGATATGCCTGATTGGACAAGTGCTACCCCAGACACAAACTCGTGTGAGTCTGTCCGAATTTTGCCATAATCTGCACGCAATCAACCTAATCGACTACACTTTTCTGACCTGTGTACAGGTTCATTACAAATAATTTCTACGCTGATATAATAATTTCTTCTTAGTTAAACGATACTTTGTTGTTTTGTTCTAGGCCTACATTTTTCCAAGACGTAAAATACCTTCTCGATTTTATATTCGAACTGCGCATGCTTGGTATTTGCCGATTCGATTGTAGAAGTCCCTGGATATACAAAGGGCGCCCCTGGGATAAACTTGAACATTTTGAATCTTTGCCCTAAGCCGCATATTCTCAATACATGACCTATATACAGGTTTAGTAATTGGTCCTAAAATGTATAATAACAATCTAATTTAACGCGTTATTCCATTATTTTCAAGTTATTTATAACACATCTTTTGTGATAACAAAATGTGATTAAGCCTACTATGTTTATCAAATTAAACAAGATTTGTTAGTGTCCGTTATACGGTTATACCATTATACTCCTTATATCACATTACTCTGGGGGGTTTAGTATGTTTGAGTATGGACCAGTACAATAATTGCTCAACATGGTTGTGTAGTCTACCTGGAGATTCTTACTCGATTGTTCAGAATGATACATTGAAGAGAATACGCATAATGGAACAAACTCATTCAAAAACTTTCTAAACCATGTGGTTACTTGCGCCATTGTATTATTATTATAATTACCTAACTAGTAACTATGGAAACACATTTTCATATGTTATGTTTGATTTGCGACAAGCACGGATTAACCTTTCAGATACGCAGTATTTTAGAACGACATGGAACGTTCTGAATTCTCATAGGAGCGTCCGATTCTTTCGCGACCCAGAATGTGTAATGATGCCAAAGTGTTTTACGAAACAATTTGAATGGGTTATTGAGGACTATAATTAAACTGGCCTAGATTAATTAATGGATTCTGCAAAAGTTACCACAAAAAATTACAACTAATAATGCGATTGAAAAACCCTGTGGGAAACGCGGAAAAAAAATGGCAATTATATTGGAAACCACATTGTACAGGATGGTGTAATTATTTATTTTAAAAAAACACACGACCGAGAATGTATACATTTGGGGACGTGTAGCACTGTTGTAAAGGGTTTAGAAAATTAAACCATAGCTCCGTAAACTACGGGATTACGAGAGAATCACTTTGGGAAAATAAAACATGATACCTATGATTTATTTAGGATCATTATATCGTTAATTATTCAAAAACGTTTGCACTAACGATGCGTTTTATAATAAAAACATAAATGGTTTATTTAGTATTTATCTATAAATTGTATGATTTATTAGTTGATTTATTTACTATTAGTCTGCGTTAATAGTTAATTTATTATCGCATTAATATTAATAGGTCTATTGTATACCTGTATGTTTTTCAATAATAATCAAAAAGTTGTATGCGCAACCCTGGGGTGTTTAGGCCTACATGTGAATGATTTCTAGTGGTAGCATTTTGCAGACGTGGCGCAAGATAATTAATCCAAATTTACTCATTCTAATATAGGGCCTAGATATTATACGCAAGAAATAGGACTATTAATATTACAGTTACTAATCTGATATTGTTTTGGTTTTCCGGGTGTAGACATGTACGGTAGGCTAAACCTTTATTTACCCGATTCGCAGTGCTGTATCTCCACATACTATACAATATTTTGCCCAGTATAATAGGACAATTTGATAATCTCATGTGGGTATCATGTAAGGTTAGGTGAAGGGTATGTTATGGCATATGATACTAGGAGATACATGTTAAACACATGGGATGTTGTATACCAAATATCCCTATTATACTGAAGAAATCAAGATAATATAGTGTTTTAAGGTTTCCGAATGCAAACGAGCACTAATACCGTAACTAAATATAGAGTCTATTATAATAAGCGTAAACCCACTTATCTAATCATGTCTTGCCTATTATAACTTTTCCATTATCGGAAATATTTGAAAGAAAAATAATTAAAAACTTCCGAGCTTATAATGTAACTAAAATGTGTTAAATCCATGGTGTGGTGCAATTTAAAGTGTGACTTCCTCTATAGGCCTACAAGCAAAGACCACATAGATCATAGCGATTATGTTAATCCCCTCCACCACGTACACTTTACACAACTATTATTATACAGACAGTAAATTCTAAAAATATAGTTACATTAATAAGACAAAACTGGTTATTAACATGACATACCAAATAGATCAAATTTTTATATAGTAAGCCTAATAGAATAATTCATAATTATGTTTTATGTATATATTTGAATAAAGAGTATACATGAAAAGACCTAATTCAGGATTTACGTGGTACGAGTCATTCGATATTATCAAACATAATATGTATGTCTAAGTTAAAGGTATATTTTGAATCATTTACAAGATCAACGTCTATATCAAGTGCCGTAATTGTTCCACAATTTACAAATTAATGTCGAGAACGCGTGTTAATGTCTCAATTAACTTGTTTTACTAACCTTTAATTACATTGTTATTCAATTGAACAAATCGTTCAGAAGTTTATTGACATTAATTTGCTAAAATACAATCGTGATGAAATTTAACAAATGGCATTATATTCTGTAATAACAGATAGAGGTAAAAACAATCTATCATTTAATTCATTTCTTTTGTATAAATATTCTTATTTTAATTGGTAACTGAAACGCTTGTAGATATTATTGGTGTTAACTGTAATGAACTTTTTCTATATAAAATAAATGGCGGAAAGTTCCACCCGGATGCGGGATGAATGACCCAATGGGGTGGGGGTATACAATCCCAACACAAAAAGCTAACACAAATCTTAAATTGAAGTCTACTTATGCTGTAAAGTTATTCAAACACTACCGTTAGATGACCGCACGTATAGTAAATACTACAAACAAATGCAAAGTTACTTAATGTTTACTAATAATTCATATTTTTCCGACAACAAACATCCCAACAAACCGAGAGAAGCGAACATCGATTGAAAGATTCTATTTCCCCACTTACGCTACCACTGTCGTTACATAATAAAATACTAAATAGCTTCAATATGGTAATGTTGCTAAGATGGATAAAGAAAGTCTTTAAATACAAAAGCAGTTGTTCAAGTGCTGTAATTTGAAATTCTAAAGTAGATACCAACGTGACAATGCTTTAGCTACTAACAAGTATATTGTAGAAAATTGCTTCATTTGCGTCAAAACTTAGGACTAAAATGAATTTCGATTTATCAAATACTTTGCCTAAGTACCAATAAAATTAAAAACCTAGTCAAAATTACCCATTTCCTAAATCGGCCATTAGTTTTATTTTCGATGGAAGTAAATTTTTGGTAGAAAGCGGCAGTCTTTGACCTTATTCCGTTAACTGAGTGATTGGATGAGAATGATATTTGTAACGACCCGTGTACAAATAGAAAATCTCTCGTGAGAGATGCCTGGCCCCATTTCAAATGCAAAACAACCAAAAACATTGCAACTTGGAATGAAGTCGGTGTAATACCATAGCAAAGTATCTCCAATATAATTGTGCTAAACAGTTTGTATGGAAAGTAAAAGTATCGATGAATACAAAAGCTAATGAAATGTTAGCAACATTGTTTGTTTCCAAAATTGTAAATGCAAAAACAAACAAAACATTGCAACTTGGAACGAAATCGATGTAATACCATAGAAAAGTATCTCCAATTTATTATTATTAATGAACGGGTCGCTAAAGATTACAGGAGCAAAAGCTTGGAATATGATTCCTGTAAAAATTCAAGATAGTTTGTCTGTAAATAGTTTTAAAATTAATTATAAAAAGCATTTCTTTAAAAAATAATTGTATTTTCACACGTATTATTATTAACGTTCTATATTCACTGATTGTCTTTTTTTTCTATTTTTCTTGTGTTTTCTTTAAAGTTGTTTCATTGCAGGACCATATTGAAAAACAGAAATTTTGTGCTTTTCTTTTCTGAATTATGTTATCCTGCCTAAATATGTTTTAATAAATAAATAAATAAATAAAAAATATAATCAGAGAGCTGTAAAATAATATTACAACTCTCTCATATAATTGTGCTAAACATTGAAGGTAAAAGCATTGTTTGTATCGACGAATACAAAAGCTAAAGAAATGTTTGCAGCTTTGGAATATTACATTGTATTGTTTATTTATTTATTTAGGCACAGTATATTCACTGCAGTTGATTTCACGTGGGCTAAACGTTTTAAAAATACATTAGATCTTTTGATAAATGAATAAATATGTTTGTCGAGAAAAACTTTAAAAATACAAAATAATGCATAGGCCTAATGTAAATTTTGTAATTCGTATGTAGCCTATGAAATTGTTAAACCAAGTTCAATGAAAATGTAACACATGCAGTGTAGCTGAAAAGAGTAATTCTGCATTGCATTATTGATTGAAACTGAATATGTTAGGTTAAAAAAATGTTTGTATTCATAAATGTATTTAATAAGTCTATTTTGAAGGGCACAGTTATCATACTTACATGTTCGATGCTTTCACAACATTTTTCAAATTGTCATCAAAAATTATAATACAGTATAATTATTTTTTATTTAATTGAAAAGAATAACAATTTTTTATATGATCCTTTTTGTCTTTAGTTCAATGCAAAACATATTATTAATCTCTTACCATTGAAAAGATATTTTGCGTTATAAAATATTTCGTAAAATAATTATGCCTATTTTGTTGTCTTTTGTGGCTAACCACACCCTTTATTCATTCAATGTTTTATGAATAATAATTACAGAATCTGTATATACAATATACCCAGTTTCGTTATTTTGGGGGTTTTTTTTATCCATTTAATATTGTTTAAGCCTATGTATTTTGAACCGTTAGGCCTATTCGTAGTATACGATAAAATAGTATCATATGCTTTATATATTTCTTTTGACTATCAATTAGGCCTTCTTTAAAACAATTTACATTTTTCTCTTTCGTAAATATCATTTTCATTAATACACGTGATATACGTACGCATGTATGTGCGCTATTTGATGTCTGCTTTAGATAAACACATTTACCTAAAATTAGTTATGATATTAATAACACAAATGTTAACAGTTTATTTAACAGTGAAAATCTCAGTAAACAAAACACAAATTCGAATATAATCGGATACTGAATTGTTTAAAATTCAATTTAAAGAAGGAAAGAGCTAGAAAAACTCATTATCTTGATATGATTGACTTTTTAACAACAAGTCATGTAAAATATGAAATGAATATAATTTGGTTTAGAGTTCACAAATGAACACGCATACGTTTTATTATTAAAAATTGACTTTGTTTCTGTTATTTGATACAAAAATATGTTTTTACGGACAATTTGAATTGTGTATACAAAAGGTAATGATATCTAGGCCTAAATGAAATAAGATAATTTATTTTTTTTTATGAAGGTAGGCCTATGTTTTCTTATTATTCTTCAGTTTAAATACACATGTCGTTTAATTTCAGTTTAATCAATTACTGACTAAATACAAAGTACTGACCTGGGCATAATATGAAATCATACCAAATAGTTTATATAAATTAATATTAACAATATTATTTAAATCAATGTTGGTTGAAATAATGAATTACATTATGTTCATAATTCCGAGAAATAAACTTATTTGGATTCATGTTTAATATTATATTTTTGAGATAATTTCAGATAATAAAAATCATTGTCAATGTGTACTGTATTATGTTTACAATGTGATTTATTTAAAATGTTAAAATAATAACAAAAATATATTAAAACAATTATATAAACACGTGTGTAGGCCTATGTATATATATTTAATATGAAGCTGCATTGCAGTAGGATTATATCACATAGGATGGGCTGTAAATGAATGAATAAATAGTAGTATTATCATTGTAGGCTATATATATTAGACTGATATATTGTATACTGAATTTTCATTTAATAATAAATTAATAATGAACACATTATGCTTGATATTATAGTAACCATCCTGTAGTTTGCAAAAGCGAATAATGTGCTAGGCTATACGAAAAACTGTATAAGCATTGAAAAATAGGTAACAGGAGAAAGTTGGTTTTGCAACCCAACCACCGAGTATACTGAAGTTTAAAATAGTGATAAATTGCTTGTTTTGTTTAGAATAACAACCCTCTTAGAATTGGATACAGTTATGTCTCAACTTTTGCTTTTAAAAATAATATTACGGAAAATGGAATAAAAATGTGAATTCTGACCTGTCTCGAAATTGTTTAACGGGTCTGTGTTTTGTTTCTAGCGCTTAGCAACAAATATAATTGGCCTCGTGCTCTTTGTCTTAGATTCAATTAAAATGAATTCGGTACGTTAACATTGGCCCGAGTATGATAGGCCGACAGGGCCATAAATCACAGTCATTCTAAACCTGGCCGCGGTAAAGTATGAACTTGCGTCTGTCCCAGTTTAGTATTTTTGAATTCAGTGCCTAGTTAGTAATTACAAATGGCCGTGTGTTTATCGACAATTTTCCGTCCTTTGTTTCACAAACGATTTGTTTATAATTTGTTTTCTCGTCGTCGTGATGACGTATAAAACAATGAAAAGAGGGTAAATATATAACTACAATTCGTAACATATTAGTTCATGATCAAAGATGAGCACCTGCTATGTAATTGATTAAAGCGTAATATAGAGATATGTTTTTAATCTTTCCAGAGACTATAGACTTAATATTTAGAGCCAGTTTGTGTTGTTTATATTTAATAAATGTTTTGTTAACTTTGTAGGCATACTAATAATTGCAATCAAGATTTAATTGATCAAGCCCAACAGAAAGGTATTATTCCAATAAAAATATTGGTGTTGATATAAACCGTTCCGATGATAATATGCTATATAAACATGGGATAGACCCTACCATATTTACAATACCATATAATCCGTAAAAACATAATTAAAAGAAACACGGAAATGAGCAGAGTTAATAATCAACAGTGAATCTTCCAAATATTAAAAAATGTTGTATTTTTTTTTTAATTCTTAAATTATTTTGGAAAACAAATTTAGAAGAAAAATGTTCTTACCGTCTTCCTTTTCTGATTTTGCTCCGTCTGTGGATCCCGTATCTTTCGTCGTTACCGGAGGCGGTGATGAAGTCGGCGACGGCGGAGTAAAAGATGAGGTTTTCCGTCCAGTTTTACAAGTTGCTGGATAAGTTTGACTATCAAAATTTGAAAAAGTTGTATAGCGTTTTTCATCTGCTGCAGTTGCTGTACTGTTGTATCGGCTAAAAGTGCTTGTATATGCTGGGCCCAGACTAGCGCCGCTGTGAGGTGTATACATTGTTGAACCGGGGTTGGCATATCGATCGTACGATTGCTTCGACAAAGAGTAATAACTACTGAGTCCTGAATCATAGTTTTTTTGCGTACCCATGTAAGGATAGGCTGTCGCATCATAGTCCTCTCCGATACCAGTCATCGGGACAGAGGTGTAGTGCTGGGTATCGCATGAAAAGTACCAAGGGTTAGCATACCCCGGTTGATCAGTGGGAAAAGAGTACATATTCGTGGCGGGGGTTGCCGATAGGTTATTGTGTACTCCAGCTGCTTGTGTTACGGAATCTGAGAATTTCGTGGCGAAGCTTCCGCATTTTGAGGTGGCGAGAGCGGTCGTCTGTATTTCGCTCGCCGTCGAAGGTTTCAAAACTGGAGCGTTCTCACCAGAATGTATTAGAGAATTAACGCAGAATGCCGATGCTGTCATTTTAATACTGGTCGTATTTTTCTTCAGTGCAATTCGGCCGCTTGACTGCGTCTGGCGATAAACCTTATACGACCCTATAGGCATAAAACATAAGCGAGAAAGAAATATTAGCAAAAGTCATGTGACTACAGTGACCAATCAAAATGTAGAAAGCCGAGTAAGCACGATTACTTTGACTTCAAATATATAAATTGTTACAACTTTTAATTCGTTAAATTAGCCTTTTTTATTTTACCTAACGCCGATTACATCATAAATAAAGTTTGAATCATCATTATCATTGACTTATTGTTTCTTGTTAACATCAGCGCAGGATAATTACGCAATTGAATTAAAAACTAAAAAGTATATCTGTGCGATAAGTAAGCCTACATGGAGTGAACACATTTTAACAAAAACTGTTCAATCAATTTACTACAAATAATGGTTATAAAACATAAGCATAATTCATTTCATGTGTTCACTCCATAATTCATTTTGTAATCATAATTAAATCAAATTAAAGTATTTTCTTTTTCGCCGCAGTTTGATAATAAAACGGTTATCATAGACAGAATGACAGTTGAGTAAATTCTATATTGGTAATTTAATTGAGTCGTATCATAATGATAACAATAAACAACATGTATAAGTGTACACTTTTCATTCCTTCTGAAGTCCTTTAGGCGGCCCAAGTGGTTCGCACAACAATATTTGTTCCCCTTTTATCCATACAAAATCAATAGTTAAATTGAAGAAAGGGTTCCAAGCAATCGTCACTTTTATCGTATTGTATAAATAAATACAACTTTTTAGGCCTAAGTATAAAACTATATCACCAAAATAGGAAAGGACAATTACTAAAAAAACAATAAGATGATAAGATCCCAATTTAAAATAAAGAAAGTAAAAATAAAAAAGGAAACTAAGCAAAACTCAAAACATATTTAAAAGCCAGTGAGCATACTCCAAGACTTGAAAAAAAACTATTTAATATTTAGATAGGATAGACAGTCTAAACTGTGTCTGAATTATATTTAGTAAATATAAAATAAACAGTGAATTAAATTTAAGATAATTATTCAATGTTTAGGCTTACTATTACTGTATATTTATGTATGTTTGATAAAATAAGAAGACGTGGTACATGTAATTTTAATCATCAATTTTGAAGAAATTATCAACCTAATAGAAACTAGTTTCTGATAAATAATTTCTGTTTTTATTCATGACTTGTAAACCATAAGGCGTTTATGGTTTGCCGTTGGCAATGAAGTTGTTAAAATACTCATTACTTTCGCTACTAAACGCGATAACAACCAATTGATGATTAAAAACAAATCGAATAAAATGATTATAAAGTGTGCAGTGAAACACTCGTGAGTCCGTCGTGTTATCAGCCATGCGTTCGCTTCAATGGCCTAGCTTTTCTGGCTGCGAAGGTAGGTAAAATACAGAGACTATTTCGATTAGTGTTCACAATAATTATAGATAAAGCACTCCGTGATTAAGATTTAGACCAAAGTTTACAATGTTACATAAAATGCAGATAAAATGAAATTTTGTCGTAAAGAGAATTATATTCTAAAAATAATGTTTATAAGAATTGGCCCCTATTTTTAATCTGTAGGCCTATGTTTTGTTTATACAAACAATTATCGTTAATATTTAACTATGTAAATGTGTAAAATATAAACTAGGTATATCAGTTAGTATGGATTGCGATTTTATTTAACGTTATCTAGATTTTTAAAATATATACTATAATCGATGACTATACTTTGTTACGCTTAATTTATAGTTTTTATTCTCACGTTTCCAGTTTACTTATATAGTTGTAAAGTATTAAGAACGTAGTGTACTTTCAAAAATGTGAAAAGGCCAAGCAAACAACATATTATTCTACAACTGCGGAGACGTCTTCACTGTGGTTTCAAATAGAGGTACGTCCAACGGGGCTTAAGATGGATTATGGGGATCAATCAGTTAATCCAATCCTAATACCATATTGCGTCTTCTGGTATTCTAAAGCTGTTACTTCAGATATCACAGCATCTCTGGAATTAGAAATACTCACCAAAAGTCACAGTTTTAACAAGTTTGTTATAAGACCACAGGTATGCTGAAACTGAAGACGACTACTTTATAAAGATGGAAAATTAAATGATATATCCAGATGGTTTAACACTTCAAAATATGTTCAATAGAAAATTTCAATTCCTACTTATTTTCTCATAAATAACTATTTTACTTCAAATAAAAAAAAATGTTATTGTTGGAAATTATTAATTTATTTCGGTAATTGTTTAATACTATTTGATTCACGTTCAAAATAATAAATGTAATTTAATTGTATAATAAAATTTAATTATAGGTCGTCTTATTTTAATATGTACACAAATTGTTACTTATTATTCATATAAAACAATGATTTAAAAATAAAATAAAATTTAATTTCTCTTTTTGACAAGGTCTATAAATTAGAGTTTGTTGGTAGGATTATAATTTTCAGAATGTCCATATTATAATATATATCATAATGTCATGCCGGTGGGTTTTGTTGAGCTAGGCTAGTCGCTTTAATTCTATTAATTCAATCGGCAAGACAAATTGGTACTTTCTTTAGCTTCTACGGGATATGTATTAAATGGTGGTAGGGCCTACATTACAGAAGGACAAGCATGTTGTTTGTTGATTAACAAAAGAAATGATTTAACATTAAAATACATTTAAGTAAAACGGTTCGATTATCGTAATTGGTATACCTCAACTTAGAAAGTTTCCATAACGAACCTATATTTAAATTAAGATCTATGCCTAGTGTAAATAAACTATTCGCATATAGTACAATAACTTTCTTCAAAAGATACATAATATAAGTGACAGAATTGATCGAAGTTGATGCGGTAAAAAATACCAGATTACATTATAAATTTTCAACACTCACAATCACTTACCTAAAAATGTCTACTTTTCTGAAAATCCGTTATTTTTACTTTTTTACTGGTATATCATATATACAGCAGTAGTAAAATATTAATTCCGCCACGCTGCTGTTTAGACTGCACTGGTAACGCTGTCCGACCAGCTCCGACAAAATAAAATACCGAACTTGACGAAGAAAGTAGTTTTACTATGTTTTAATCTAATAAAAAGTACTCTATCACCTTAAATTGACCGCCCTTAGCCTACGTTTGACTTGACCATGGAGGACGTTTCCAAGGTCTACTTATTACCGTATTATATCAAACTTTTTCTGTAGTATGATAGCACTTCATCAGCGTGAGGGGAAGACGGTTGATGTAGTTACCATACATTGGATAAAAAAAAGCACACATGTTCTTTGCTACAACACCGTCTGTCATTGGTTAGTTATAAATTTGCTAGACTAGCTTTCGAGCGTTCGATCATTAAAATGATTATTGTTATAGGCTTAAAAACATTTTTGTTTATAGTTATACAGAACCTTTTAAATTCAGATTTTGATTCTACTGCTGCAAAAATACAATAATATTTAATAAGTAGTAAGAAAGATTAGAAGAAGATTCAATTAGAAGTATGGAATTCTTGTTATCATTTCCAATCATTACGCTTTACCTATTATGCCGATTGTAGCACCTCATACGACTATACTACCTACATGATAGTCCTATAGCCAAACAAAAATTAGTTTTACGTCCTAGATTTGACTTTTTTTTCAAATGTTGATGGAAAATTATTTCTTCGGTTTTTGTTTCTGATCATTTATTTTTTAAATTATTATTAACATTATAGGCCTACAGTGGTTTTTAAAAAGTAATGAGGCTCCAGCAGTTGTTGGCCTACATCTTAAATTAGAATAGGTTTTAACTAAACTATATTGCTAATGTAATATAGAATCACAATATATGATATAAAAATAGGCAGATAGATAAAAACATACAAAAATAAAATATTTTCAAATCCAAATTTATATAGGCCTATTAACAATGTAATACAATTCAACATTGAATTCACACCATGGCCAACAATCGTTTTTTTCCAAAGTATGCCGTATCGAAATGTTTATATTGTTTTCAACATAATTAAATTAATGTTTAAAAAGTGTGCTTCAAGTTGTAATTGTCAATGAAGAAATATAATAAGTCCTATATATTGCATCTAATTTTATAATTGAAAATCAACGAGATAAGTATGTTTGCGTTGACAATAAAGGAAAACCGTAACTAAATAATAAGTGAATACTGCTAAGAAAACTAGTTCCATAATAGTATACGTGTAGGCGTATATTACATTTTATACCAATTAGGTTGAGGTTACTTGCCATTTTATCGATATTTCTTAAATAATAATGATTATTGTAATATGATAAGTAGTTTTTGCCACTTAGTTAATTCCCTTGCTACTTGATTTCTCAACTTTGTAAATGCATTCGCTATATTCCGTCACCAAATATAATACAATAAAGCCATAGAATACGCAAGGGAATTGTAATTATCCAATCTTTGTGTGATTACAACAACTTTAAATCGGAAACAGTTAAGAATCAATAATAATAGAGATCCCCGCGGCAAGAAAGCAAGGATGATACTCGTATACCTTAGGCCTAAGTAAACAAGCAGGTTGTAGCAGGCTAACTTATGGTGTAAACGGCAGCAGACATCACTTATGACGCCATTTGCTGATACTCAAACTTCTACATGTTTATATAGTTCAAGATCACTGCCAATGCAAACAAAGGCTAACCGCGGAATTATTTAGAACAAGTTATAATTAACGGGTTTGTAAGTGATACAAGTTGTAATGAGGAAAACATGAAGACAATACTTTATTTTGCCGTCCCTAATAAACCACAGGGACATATGCTATCGTTAGTAATGATTCGTGTTTTTTTTTCCTGTCTCTTTTCGTAACATTGTGTTTCATAAAGTACCGTACCGAGCTTCTGTGCAATTACTGTGCAATATATTATATTGGAACTGGTGTAATAATACCGTCTTCTATAGTTTAGGAACAACCCCTTCGTTTATTGACATTTGGAAAATTTGATAAAAATTGTTTTACTGTTTAAAGTTATTAAATTTAAACAGTAACAAATATTATTTTACGGCTTAATTATAATGATTGAATAACGAAAAAAGTAAACATTTATTTTGTTACCCCGTCGTATTTGTATCAGCACAACTTTGCATCATTAAGATTTTTAAAAAAACTCCTTATTTTATCTTTAAAAATGAATGTGATTTGAATAAAACTCCAACGTGCATATTAATTGTTTTTGAAACACGTTTTTTTTATAATCAGGGAAGAGTGGATATAACTTAATTCCTTTTTGTTTCAAACGGTTATTTTGAATATTATTACAATAGTATCATGTTGAAAAAAATCATATCGTAAGACTATTAATGTTTTCTTTTATAATTTTTTGATTAGAAGACTAATCATGGTTGAAACGCCTTTATATACAATGTTTGGGTAAAGTTACACTACATGCAGATTGTGTGATTAACATGGGAATACGGATGGTGATTTATCTATCTTCACTCAAACACATGGCTTAAGTTGAGTCACCAGCCACTAACTAATATTTCCAATCTATGAGCATTGAGTCGTTTCTCTAAAGATGAGGACTGTAAGTAAAACTCAAAGGCAAACCGATTGAAAATATGGAAATAATAAACGTCTTAACTGCCCCTTTTTAAATGAATAGTTTGTTTAATTCAAATGTTACAGTATATATAAATTATATGAAACTATACTAAAATTAATTGGTTTTATTTCATTGATCATTGATAAGAAAAACAGTGATATAAAACATATTAGTTTATTATAATATCGTTGTCGTTTTCTGCTGTTTATTTTTACGATTTAGATAAGTTGAGATCATTAAGCAAATAAGCACTTTATTTTATCTGTATTGAGGAGACTCAGTCCTACCAATGCCACAGCTTTTAGATATATTTTTTCAACTGTAACTTATTTATCTTTGTTACTTTTATTAATATTTATCATGTCTATGTTTTATTTTATTATTTGTATTATTTACATTTTTAACTGAATTGGTTTTTTTTATTATAATATAATAATTATTAAATCTGTGTCCACCTTGGCCTGATGTTGTGTTGTGCTGTATTACCTTCGTATACCATGTAACAATGGAATGAAACGGACCTTCCATAGGTGTTATAATGTTTGTTTATACAATTTATATTTTAAATATCTTGTTAAACCTCAATGTATACAATATCTGAAGGTGTTTTGTTTTCCACATTACAAATGAAGTATTTCAGTATTTTATTGGCACTTTAGAAACAGTGGTGCACACCTTCGGTGATGCGCCCATACAAAAAATTAGAAGTATTAAAGGACAGTAGTATGTCGATAGAGGGCGCTGCATATTCTCCTAATACTATTTATTGGGAAAATTGTTTTGTTTACAAAGTTTTTAATTTCAAATTACTCCTAATTACACTTAAACTATTGAATAATGTTGAAAGCAGTTGTTTCTGAAATAATTTTTTTTTTATTTCTTTTTCTTGAAGAGATTGCATGCATATGACATTGTTTTCTTCCAATACAGGATACCCTGCAATAATGGTTAAAACATAATTATATTTTATATATTGTTTATATTGCCATTATTTAATAATGGATGTTCTTTTTTCAATAAACTTCAAATGAAAACAAAAATCGTCGAAAAAAGAAAATCTTATTAAAAAATTGAAAAAAAAGATAGTAAACTTGTAAACCGACTTTAAATTAGTAATATACGTTTGTGTGTATATCCGACACAATACGTAATGATGACGTAATAATGGTGATGAGATGATGATAAAAAAAAACCAATAAACCATTACTATTAATTACTATTCGTATATTTGACGTGTTGATAGGCCTACATATTAAGACATTGACAACTATTAATTATGCATTATTATTAATTAGTGTTATTATCAAATAAAAAGTAAATGAATCGCTTCCTTTACGTTTTAGTATAGCTGTCACTCTTTTTAAAAATACAACCAAAAAACCCCAAACAATTCGCATATTACTTTACTCGTAAATCGAACAATACAAGATCTAAGACTCTCTAAACAATATAATTGAAATACAGCTATGTACAAGGGCTACGTTATGTAATGTATATTTGATAATAACTTTTATGTATTTCAATCACAGATTTTATTATATTTGATTTACGGGCATTTTATTTACCATTGTTAGTTTTTGTATTTCACTTAAAGGCCGTCGTGGGACGAAGTTAAGTGGTTTTTACAAATTGTGCCGTAATTTGTGTTTCAGTTACAATAGGTCCACTAACTATTGTACACACATTATGTTAAGTTTTAGCAGTTTTATTGTATGGTAATAACTAATTATTAATCAAACTGTTTTTTGTTTCGTTTAACTATACTATATATGACATTTTGTTTATGTGATATTTCAATACATTAATTTATATACCAGACATTTTGCTGTAAATTCCGTCTAGCTAGATTTGTTAATTAAATGAGTTTATATTGTAATTAACAATCAATTTATAATCATCCGATATAAGCCTTACTAATTTGATTTGAATAGTATACTGCGATTGAAAGGTTATGGCCAATACATTCATAATTGCTATTACTGATCATTCTATTCAATAATGCATGTTGTCGTAGGTTCATCATTGTATATGAATAGTAATAATCTCAATTTGAATATGATTATACATAAGATAGTGTTATATGAAAGCTATAATGTGACAATATGATGACATTTTAATAACTTTAAAGTCAAAAGTATAGAAATTCGTTGCGAAATTATTAAGCTTAAATTGTAAAAAAAAACATTACATGCATATCGTTCGCGAATAGACATTAATACATGTTATGTTTAAATTATGCAACTGTATATAAATTAATAATAGTCAATTACTTTCTTTAGGCCTCATCTATTTATTTTTAGCTTTATCAATGGCAATAGCACCGTATTTCTACTGTTGGCCTATGCTGTTTTAGATTGGTACTAGTCTCTTGGCCTAAATCAATTACTTTTAGCTTGTCGAAATAGCCTTATACTTGAGGCTTGACTTAGGTTATATAAAACATTTTTGGCCTAAATTTATTTTGTTTTATCATTATCAGCTCAAGGTTTGAACTAACGATTCAAAGTCAACTTCTCTAGGCCTCTCTCGTGGCTTTTCTCACTGACGGTATATTTTGCTAATTTCTTGGTTTAAGGCCTTTCTCTCAGCCGTGAAGTTTAACAGTGTGCTAATTTCATTCAACACGAACAGTCCATTATTTTATTCCCATCCACACTCCCTCGCTGATTACTCTTCTACTCACCAAGCGCATATACTCATCGTCATAGAAACAATCAATTACGTTAATTGATAGATGAATGGAGAATTTCGCTATACATTATTTATCGTGTGGTGATTTTTCTCAAGTGACTATCCGCTATAATTAGTAAATTAATGTTCATCGCAGTTGTATGAAAAATTATTTTAGTTGCCAACCTATCAGGCGGGACAGTTTGTTCGATGTTCGGCGAGCATCGCAAGATATATTACTCGGCTGGGACACTAACAGGTTCTAAGTACTTTTCTGTGATAAAATTAATACATATGCGTGGTTTTTAAAACTATTATAATGTATAGGCGCATGGCTGGTAATTGGTAAAAAGTCAATTATAATTGTATAGCATTTGTGATGATTATATTATTATGATACATATGAGAAAATGTTATGATGAGTGTCATCGTTTAAATTAAAAGACAAATGTAAATAGTATCTGTACGCAAGTTATGGCTATTAAATCTATTATTAGTAACAAACTATTATACCATTACAATTTAACTATTTGTATTAATGCCTACTATACTATGGCGTATTGTGTACAATAGTTTACTTCACCAAGTATTAAAATAGTTCACTCAATCCTAAATTACAAGCCTGTATTGTTGTTTCTTCATAGTGAAAAGTTTATCAAACCATGATCAAACAAATAGACATGTACGAATAAAATAAATACATTTTACAACATGGTTAACATTTGTGCAAAGTGCAATATTAGTCGCTCAAAGTTTCTACCTATTTTAAAATTATTTGGTATTTTCATGTTTTGTTTTTTTTTTTTAAATTCCACCACCGGACATCCAGAGGGCGTATTCTACTCTTTTAAACATTAAAGTAAAATTAAGTGAATCACATTTTACCAATGATGATTAAACAGATAATAATATAAAAATTCAGTGTATATATACAGTCATCCTATTATATTTTAAGATATTTCTTTCATTAGATGAAATCATACTTTGGATTTTAAATTAGTTTGTGTTGAATTTGCACGATAAAGTTACAGTTGCCGATTTAAAACAATAGAGGGCGCATTATGTAAATATGGAGAGGGAAAAAAAAATCTCGTGAATTCACGCTCAGGCGATAATACCAGTAATACGGTTCAATCAATCAAATGATACTACAGTACGTTACTTTTTTCTTTTTTGTTCATTTTAAAACTTAAAGTGAAACTACAAAATACAAAATAACGTGACTGTATAGTTTGTATAATGTTGATAGTTAGGCCTATTTATTTGCTTAAGAACTGTAATATGTATTTGTTCTTACTACCAGTTATATCAATATTAATACATAACACATCAATGCAAAAATATTAGCATGCTGTAACCCTTATTTTTTTTATAAACTAGTTTATACTACATCTACAAGTATTAGATGGTTAGGTGGAGTTCTTATTCGTTCGTATTAAATTTAATGCAATGGGTGCGGAATATACAATCCATTTTAAATACTACTAATAATAATATTTAGAGTAATTTAAACAGTAAAAATGTAAAATAAATTGATTAATCAAACGAAAGAACAATTCACTAATGTATAACATACTATTTACACTCTAAAAATTGAGGGATAAGATATAGGCCTAGGTGTACACCATAACAGGCTGAAGTTTAATGAATTACGTACTATAGACATCAGGACAAACTCATGTTTACTTATTTATAATACATATAAAGTGTTACGGACGGTATCAGTCGTTAAACAATAAAGACACGTTGTGATGCTGTATATAGAATCCTGATTGATCTCATAATAAAATACATTAATGTCAATGATGACATTCCTCTATATTTACTTTGTTAAACTTTAATTTTCGTCGACAGATCGTAATAATTTTAAGAAGTCTTACGATTGACGTTCGGTTAGTTTTTACGTGTCAAAATCTAATTCCACACAGACCACCGTCACAATTTTACGAGGCACTTTTTATGGACAGTGAATTTTATTGCTGGTATAAACCCAGCTTGACCCAATCTTACTACAGTATCTTTCACGTTGTACCAAGCATGCTGTACTCGTTTGCATATACTAGTAAAAATAACGCTATACAAACAAAAAATTTATCTTTAAAAAGATTAATCCAATTTTACAATACTTTACTATTACTTACATAATAGGAAAAATCCTTAAAACATTATAACAACTCTAAAACGGAATACTATGTACAGAACATAAAATGTTACGACTCAAATAATTACCTTCATAAAAACCAACTAACGAGCACAAACGATTAAGTTAAAATAATAATAAGTTTTATTAGAATTTTAAAGTATAAAATTGGTACTAAAGTGAATAAAAAGTTAGTCTTACCGTGAAGTCGTCAAGATGAAAAATAGTAGACCTGCAGATTGAGGAACCGATCTTATTCTCCTCCTACTTTAACGCATGCGCAGTTTTAACCGTTTCAGGCGTTTTGTGATTTCGTTGATTCCAATGCATGTGTCGGTTTACCGTTATACAGTAATGATAATGGCATAAAGTGATAATCTGATAAGAATAATTACATTTTAGACGTGTGATTGTAATCATCATAACGTGTGTTTTTTTTTTTAATGGTAGTTTTTTTCATTCACCAAACTTCAATCTTATTACGGTCAATACCGCTATTTGTTTATGTGTATAGCTATGTTTGGAACTTTGTTATTGTTTTTCAACATTAGAGGTAATAAATACACAAACAAATAACGACCACAATATCCTATTGTTTTTAATTTCGTTAACCGGTCATTAGTATATTTAGTACCTTAGGCCTATTCAATGTACCGTTTATGTATGTTAACATTTGTGAATAAGAATAAGGAATAACTTTTATTAGAGCAACAATATTTGTACTGTAGCCTAATAATACTAATATTATTTTATTTCTAAAATGTCAACCTTTCTTTCTTTCTTTATTAGTAACTTTGGCCTTCGGGCCATATTACACAAGTTGAGCATTTACTTCTAGAAGGTTCTTTCTTAAAATAAAGCATTTTTCTAAATACATTGCAAAAAGTCGTAACTTTGTTTCTGGTTCTGTTCAGGTATCTAATATACATCTAAAATTATAAAAGTTATAGGCCTACAAAGAGCAACTAAATAAAAAATGTAGCATCCTCCTTCTCCTCCATAAACTGGGCATATTCTATTTTCCCATGCTACTTTAGTATGTCTACCTTTTCAATAAATAAAGTATGTGTTGATAAACGAAACCTCTATTCAATTTACGTTGTATAGGCTGTCTTTTAAATTAGGAACTATCATGAAACAAATAATATTAAACTGAAATACTTAATAGGAATTCAGAATTTAAATAACAATTGTTGTTTCCCCTTTTTCGGTCTGCCTCACGTTTATTACTATTACTGTACTCATAACTTGGTTAAGTTAGTACATACAGGTACGGAAACAATACCGTAGTGTCCAACCCAAACTATTATATGATTTGTATTATTTTTATTCCAATTTATGTATACCACATAAAACCACAATTGTTACACATAATCTAAAATGAGGAGATATACTTTTATATTAATTAGCAAGTAAATTAAGTATTTGCAAGCAAACTTGTATATTATTCGAACTAATTAAGTTACTTTATTCAAAGTATATGAAAAAACAGTGATAATTTAATATTTTATTTTCAAATTATCAAAGTTTTAAAACATTAAATGTAAATACATTAGAGCATTAATGATTAGATAATTTAAATTTCATGTTTAAATAATATGTTTTCACAACCAAAACAAACACCAACTTTAAAATGTACATCGCCGTTTACATCCGCAGAGCACCGTGGCCCATGAATATGAAAACTTCGTTTATAAGATAACATGTATAAAATCTGAAGTGCACCCAATCTAATCAATTTTAGTTTACTGTAGTTTAAAATTGTTGAGATTAAACACAGTTCATAAATAACACCTTATTTGAAGATAATGTTATGTTGCTACCGGTAGTAGAAATCATGCCTGAACGATAAAAAGAAAAAAGCCTGCGAATGTAGGAAGAAAATAACAGGAAAACAAGAGGTGTTAAGACATACCTAATCCACCCCAGGCCAAATATGCAAGTGTTATTGTACCAAGGTCTTTTGAGAATCTGCTTGGAAAAGGCATTATTTATTGTTTATTTTTAGAAATAATACAATACTTATTTTTTATATTTAATAACTACAGTATTAAAAAAATAAGATTCACTTAAAGAAATCATCTTATAAACCACTGTTAGTACAGTAAGTTGTTATTTTAGCCTTATA
Organism: Antedon bifida; assembly: GCF_963402885.1. Taxonomy (NCBI): domain Eukaryota; kingdom Metazoa; phylum Echinodermata; class Crinoidea; order Comatulida; family Antedonidae; genus Antedon; species Antedon bifida. The sequence goes on along the minus strand of NC_136226.1, from coordinate 7,356,132 downwards.
TTTGTTTCACAGTTACTATACCATGACTGACGCGTGCCTATTCGGGAAAGAAATTCATCAATTTTATTTTTTTTTTTTCAAATAGAGCAACTAAGAGCATTCTCTGATTATCACCGTTTTTTGTCGGGTGTTAAATGTAGGCCTACAAAATGGACTTTGTTTTCACAGAGCCCTAAACTTGCTTATTTCTGTCACACAAATAGGCCTAAATACACGTAAGCAAAATATGACGAGACCTACATTGTAAAATGCTGCATCATTATTGATTGAAGTCGCATGAATTAGCTAAACGCAAGTCTTTTATCTTTGTTGTCCTTTTTGACTTTTGTCCAATGGCCGGCGATTTTAATCAAAGTCTTGGTTTAAACGATTCTAAATACCAACACAATAATATTTTCACATCCAAACTGTTCTCATTGTTTAATTGGTGTCGAAACAGATCACAACGAAAATGGTCATCATTGATTTTTAATGTCGTATATCATAATTATTTCTTTTGTTTCGTCACGTCGACAACAGCTGAAGGCCCTTTACGTGTACTTGGGTTATGACAATGTATGTGTTTCAAAGACGCGTTTAACGTTATAAAAGCCAATGTTTAACTCGTTCGTACTCTTCTGTAGCAACACGGAACTATCCACAACTCGTCTCTTTTACAGCATTCAATAAATAATATTGTCAAAATAATAATTTTATAGAAAGGATTGCTTTTATCTTACTGTATTGTTTAGTAACACGTTTAAGCTATAACAATATTTAAACTTTCATCGCGTTATATTAATGTTATAGACACTATAAATATTTTGTGGCTCATTTGATTTAGAATGACGTATAAGTGAATATATCTCGAGTTCCTATATATTATATCAATATATCTACAGTAATAGAATACTGCAGAAAGGACAATATTGACATTATGATATACTTAAATTAAATAAATAAATGAATAACAAAATTCAAACTATCTTAGAAAGGAAAATAATAATGCCAGTTGCACCGTGTCGTAAACACAATAAACCAAAATTCATGTAAAAATACAAAACTGTTAAACTTAACATTGTCTCATCTAAATAAATCGTTTAGCTTCCGATTTTGAAGGTATGCGTTATTTATGAAAAACAATATGTCTTTATCCGTTACGGTATAGTTATTCATGTTATTAGTGATAGGCCTATATTACATTTACACCTATCGACTACGGTGCGTAATGCTGAATATATAGACCTATTGTTTAGTTTTAGAACAGGGAATAATAGTAATACATCGGGTTTAATGTTAGATGAAGTATGCAACTCAATTATAAACAAAATGTTGATTATGTAGGACATTGTTATGTTTATGGCATGAGAGTGTATTATCGGTCTTACCTGATAATTTGTATGATGTTAGGTACAACTTAAACACATAATATTAAATTTCACTGCAAGAAATACAATTGAATTAAACGAAAAGTAAACTTTTAGTTCTTGAAGCGTTTAAATACATTTTCAGAAAAGCCATTTATGTTGTTTCATTGTGCTTGATGGCTTGGTCTCTCGTTGTAGCTTGTTTAGGCCTACATCCATGTTGAACTTCGTTTCTCAGTAGAATCAGACTATGCATAACTCTTCGTTGAAGACTTTTGTTTTTTGTTTAATCTCTCATTAATGTTAAGTTACAACCAAAATCTGAAAGCAAATTGTGAACATAGTTTTGCGGATTACACAGGACACGTCGAAAAGTAACAAGAAAAATGAAGTCATACATAAACAAACGGTCACAGATTGTAGTGTTGAGCCGTTGATCCGTTACATGTTTAACTGTCAATCCGGGGTATAACTCATGCAATCAAATAGAAAATTTTACGATTGTACTTCTCTTGGTCTTTTTAGTACGGGACCACCCCACTAATCCATCGTAAATGTCGCGTTGGTTTATAGCATAGATTGGGCACAGACATTGTATGTCAGTCACCGTAAAGGCCTAATTTGACATACAACTTGCTATAGATTTAAAACTTAGAGAGGGTCAACACATCTATATTTTTTACATACTTAATGAATGACAAAGAAATGTATACATGACAAGTCAGAATTAAAATCACATTTATTTGTCCTTTTCCTGAAATTTGAGGAATACGTTTGTTAAAGTTTTTTTTTTTAATAACAGCATGTAGGCCACTTAAAAGTGCTTCTTATGAGTTGTTTAACTCGCCTATCAAGCGACGAAAAACAGGCCTAAAAAGTATATACTATTAATATTATTAGTATTGATAAAATAATCATTGTGTGAAAATCTCCAACAAGGTGCTCAAGTCGCAGAAATGTGCTTCAACGAAGTGTGCAGGAAGGGTAAATGCATTAAGGCATTGGTGGTTTGGAAGTGTGAAGAGGTTTTATGAAATGGAGACGTGTACCATACCATGTTTAAACAATGCAGGATCATTCAACAAGGCGAAGGAAGTCGTGGAACTCACAAGACTAAAGACAAGAGCTAAATCGTGAGTTGGTTGTTGAGTAATACCATCCAAAAAATGAAGACACCTCTGCAGCAGCACAATTTAGAGTTTTAAAACGGATGATAATTAATGACATATAATTTCACGATGGAGTGTGAAGTCACATAAATAGATCACTCTATGAAATGACAGTTATTAGTACGACAGGTCAAGTTAAAATAAATACAATAAAAATATTAAATCATTGATTTAATATGACCCAGTCAACAATGATTCCCAATAGACATACAGTTAAATAATAACGAATTATATTAACTGCCAAAATATCCCCAATATCAAAGGGTGCTTTTTTTTTCAATTAACCTTATACAAAATGTATAAATCAAAGATCATAATTAGGGCGTATATTTTCACATGTTGTGTTTTCAAACACTCGCAATTAATAGCTGACATTGCGAACGTGTGATTTACAGTGAGTTTTAGTATTGAAGTATAATAAGTTATAACCGTTTGTGAGTTGTGTTAGGATCATAACGATAACTTCTTTTACTACAAACCTTGAGCGTTCGGCGATTAAAATAAGCGTAGCAAATAACCCAGAATGTTATCCTCTTGAACGATTTACAAACAATTGTATGGTTTTAAAAACTCAAATTTGATTCCCATGACTGGTCGGTGAATCTCGTAAATTTTACACCACTCATAAACATCAGAATCAAAAGCGCTGATCGGCGCAAACTAACCTTGCCTTTGTACAAGTGTATATCATCCAACAATTAATGATATCATCTGTTAATAACCTAAAGATACCCACGGGGTACATAAAGCGATTTCCTTTATTTACGATTGAACAATAAACTCGCTACGAAGACACAATAAAAAAGAGTAGCGACAATTCATACTCCATCAAATGCTCAATATATGCAACTGGTATAACATACCCTGTAATATCGTCAGCATACTATCTGAGAGATTACCCGATCAACCAGGTAGGTTCAAATATAACGTTAGGCTATTCTTATGATTATAGAATATGTAGGCTTAATATTATCGATACTCCATTTATTGTTAATTGTACTGTTTGATAAGAAACGGAAATCTATCTGTTCTGATCATTTATAAAATTAGGCTTTTACACTGAAATCATAGCTAACTGTGTCGTTTTTCTTATATTGAACGTAGGTGTTGAAACAGGGCCAATGTAGATTATTTTGGATCAAAATGGACTTTAATATTTTGTATATGCTTCATGGTTTGAATTGTACGTTTATAACTTGAGGAATTACGACAAAAATGAACAAACAGTTGGGCTATATAATTGGTGAGGAACTGTACTTCTAAGGCCTAAGTATTAGTAGCAGTACCTTACTGCAATATCTACCTTAACAAAGATGTTGTGAGATTTGGATTCGTTAGTCTATTTTTAGAAATACTGGTAATACACGTCATCGCGTGTCGACATTTTGAATTTTCCAGATAAACAAGTACGTTTATAATTTTTACTGAAATAACGGCATGTCAGTATTTTAGTTCGACGCGATAAGTTTGCCTTTGTAGTTGGTTACTAGTGGGACACATTTAGAGCAAGCTTCTACGTTGAAACTTCTTTGATCCATACATCGCTGTGTTCATCCATAATGAAACCAAACCATAATTCAAATGTAATCAAATTCGTGTACAATAAATCTTGCTTACCATTCTTCACACTTTTAGTAGAACTTAGATTCAGTATTCTTGCAATTAAAAGTTTGAAATTGTAATTAGCCGTTGAGAGCTGTTATTTATTTCCATCCTTAATTGCCGTGATCTAAAACAATACAAGAGCTTTTTGGATCATTTTGACAATAATCTAAATTAAGGGTGTAAATTACCCAATTCCTCGAGTCACAAGTGCATTTTAGTGCGTTTATTACTCTAGTGAAAATCTCACTTCACGATTATTCGGTGTCCGTTACGCTGAATCCGATAATGGGCTCGTGCGTTCCCTTGCGACGTTGTAGAATGGGGTTACGCGATGCGGGCCGTGTACAGAAGTTAGTACGCTGACTCTAGACTGTAATTGGTAATGTAACACGAAATAGATATCATAATGTACGGCTAGAAATGAAAACAAAATATGCTGTCATAACGTTTTGTTGAGTTTCTGACCTAATAAATACAGACAGGTGCTTATTCGCTATTCGTCTATCTGTTAATATTATATAGGTTTATATATCAATAGGCGTAAAAAAGGTATAAAGGGACCATATTTTGGACTATTTTTTTTCCAATTGCCACAAATCATAAGAAACGTTCCTGTGATAAATATTACAATATAAATGTGCAATTAAAACGCACCTGTTATAGAACAACCAACAATTGTAATCATATTGCTTTTTAATAACGCCGTCACATGACAATAATCCATCTTGGATATTAAATTTAACAATTGTTCTTGTCATTTTATTTTTTATTTTCTTAATTGAAAATTCTTGATTTTGAAGTATTATGTATTAACGTTTGTGGTTTCGTATAGCTAACATAATAATAATACTACTCAGGCATGATGATAATAATAAAAACTTTAATAATTATTAAACCCTATATGGCCTACAGTAGAATATGTTCAACACCTTTATAAATCAAGGAAAAACAGTATAGGCCTACAAAAACAAAAATCTATAGTCATGATTAACTAAGTTCAGGAGAAAAATAAAATAAGACATTTTATAAGACAGATATCATTATATTTCAGATAACCAATTATTCTTATTAATCAAGTTATATTTAATTTGTTTACAGGCCCTAACTACATTTCTAGAACTATAACTTATACGACTAAGATATCATCATAGTTCTGCAAAACTTTCCTAAAGAGATAAGAGGATTTGGAAGAGCTAAATAAAAATGATAAAATCGTGTACAGTACTGCAATAGGCCTAATGTTAAATAACTGAAATGTTAATCTGGGGCTACTAAAAGAATATTACAATTAAAGAAAAGGCCTAATTCATTTGTTACATGCATGTTACGTTTGTTTACTGTGAGATAGAAATAACACACAGAAATCAGAAAGTTTGCAATGCGATGTTACCAATAAAAAGATGAGCAATTTGGCGTACGATGACTGACAACTGTTTCAAAAAGTGTGGTAATCTATCATTTTCTTTATTTCATAATTAATATCACTTAGTTTCTTTTAAAATTTACATGCCTTATTCGAATTCTCTTAAACCTATATCGTTTGTTTCAATAATGCATTAGGGAGATTAAATTCTAATTCTTGAATAAATTGTGTAAATTTATATACATATTGTTTCTCAATTTTCTTTTTTAAAAAAGGTCCCCGGAAGGACCTATTTTAAGTAAAAACAACCTGTTTATTCATATTCATGAATTCATGTAAATTTACGAACATTAAATATCATATAATCGGATCATTGGTATATATTGAAAATAAAATAAATAGGCCTACTGTACACTTAGCTGGATTGTTTACACATTAGCTAGGTTTTTACACTTTAGCTGTGTTTTTACTAACATTGTGATAGTTGGGTTAAGCTTAATTTTTAAAAATTAAGTGTATCTTTATTTTTTTTTAACGTCAAAAGTTCTACGTGTTCTTGTCGGTGATCCCTGAGAGAAAGCTATTAACGCAAACTTATTGTTGTTGTTAATAATTCATTGGTTAAGATGGTACCGATAGATTGTCACAGTAATTATTTTACTGAAATAAATTTTCGTGCTAAAATTGGTCGTACAGTAATCCAATGCACTGTAGATGTAATTGTATACCGGTATTAATAAAAATAATATATTTTTTTATTTTTTTTTTAATAATAAAATTTTAAATCTTCCCGCAAAAGTGTCTATTTTTTGTCCTTACATTGCTGTTTTTCATTCCTCAATTTTCGGGCGATTGTACTTGTGTGTTATTCAAATGCTGCTCTCTTACATATCAAAACCGATAGGCCTACATTTCTGTTACAATTCATCGTATTTGTTATTCTGTGTACAAAATGTGTAAAAATAACGACAAGATTCCAATTCATATATAGAAAAAATAGTATTATGAAATTTGATTCGAACCAATAAAATTGATACTTTGTTCTTGCACGTGCGTATGGTCTCATGACCACAATGAAAGTAATGAAATTATTTCATCGGCATATTGAATGGTCAAATGTTTTCCAAGTTTTTGTGATATATTGGCGTATAGATGTTTCAACATTATTGTGCAGTTTTTTTTTTATATGCGTATACTCATCTGAAGCTCTTCGATTTCTCAAATACTCATCTTCTTACTCCCAGAAGGTTGCTTTATTTCAGAATATTACACACGTGTTCATGTAATCTCGATTCAGATAATTCCGATGCGTCGTTAAACAGACCAAAACTTCCATAAAATCTCTAACTTTTACGACATTCTGGTGATTACGTAACCGTTGTGCGTTAAATTCATTTTCTTTTACGAGGCCTGCGCTGCTATTCTCAAAACAGTTGGCATTTCGCCTAAAATCTCGACAGGGGTAGTAACTGACATAATTTCCAAATCTAGATGAAAAATTTCTCAGCATCTTTGCATAATACACTTGTTTCTAATCATCAATTTTACGGTTTTGGCCTTGGTCGGACCGTATAGTAAAATACTTTGCTGCGTTTTGATTATACCGCATTTTCTGTTGAGTTTATGAATTGTCTCGCGTTGGTCCATATTCGTCTGTTATTCATTTTCCCATTTGAATTGACGCAATTAAAATGCAAAGTAAGGGTACGCCATATTCGAAATCTAATTTTATAAAATCTGTAAATTATGTAACAAACAACCTATGAACCGGAAAGACATATGCACTTCGATTTTTAAAGATGTTTCTATTAAATTCATTTTATTGTGTTTTTTTTATTAGTATAACAATCCAAACATGAAAAAAATATATATAGATATTTTATTGACTAGTTGATAATATATAGTAAAACTAAAATGATTGATATTGAAAATAACATTAAAAACAGCTAGGCTTATAATACATGATCTGACGTAACGTAACTTTAAAGTAAAAAGAGAAGTATCTTATAAACCAAATCACGTTTTGATACTATTTTGGAAATTTTATTTTCTTCATAATCTTAATATTCGTTCAGATTGTGTTCGGCCGACATTGTGCGAATTTGCGAAAAAGGAAGAGCAGTGTACGGTATCGTTAACAATTATATATTAGTATGTGTAAATACTACGGTATTTTTAATTACAAACCACAGCAACGAAAATAATAAAAATACAAAAGTTATTTTCTTTCACATTATTCCAGATTGAAAACATTTGTAACAGTTTGTTCCTCACATAATCTAAATTTAAATAACCCTTTGAACATTATGCCGGCTGGTGTTAACGTTCCTTTACGTTAATGTAGTTACGTTACGTTGTTACGTTTAATATAATAAAAAGTCATAGGCCTACTTTTAATGTAAACAAGTTCAAATAATATCTAAATCGTAATTAAATTTGTGTTTGCGCAAATGTTCTGCGTATTGTTACCGTACTTTAGTTTCTCTAAAAGTAAAATCGAACCGACTTTAACTTGCTCCAAAAGAATACTGTAGTAGTTTATTAAACCATATTTCAGCTCTTTATGTCTATGGTTTTCTAATCTTAATTTACACAAAAGAAAATATTTATTTTATGTTTTGACAGTCACGTTTCATTTAATTTGATAGTTATTATATTTCTTCCCAGTGATATCATATCGCTTTTTTCTTTTCTAGATGAAGTTTCCATTTCTCTTGATACTCCGCACTGTGATTGCTATAGAAAATAAAATTAGGCAAATCTGGTATTAATTGACACGAGTGAAAGGGTAACCCAACCTGGTTAGCCATAGTAATCCAAACCATATAATGTCGGGTTCCATGGGCTGTGTACTATATCATCAGCCCAGTAATTCGTTCCCTAATGCACTTATAATTGGTTCATACTCTCGTAAATAATATTTGAGCTCCTTGGTAAAATGTTATTAGTTTATTAATAATAATATAATACGGAACTAGACACGGTTCTTAATTATTGCACGATCACCTTGGAATTAATGGTAAATCTTGCTCGATGTTAGGATCTTTACATTTTTATACAACGGTTAAAGTTGAAAATTACCGTATGTTAATTAAAACACTAAGTCTTAAAATTAATTAACCAACGGTTATATGCAAAATCATAAATATATAATTAGATTATAAATGTAACCATGTACTTACACGAGTATACAATGTGAATTTATCGAATTTAATATGTTCATGCGATAGATTATAAAGAAAATTATAACATGCCATATCTATAACGCCAGATTTATTATATATAGTATAATATTTCATATCTCAATTTATCCCGGTATTATTTAATTAACTTGTAACTAAATTATGACTCGATATGATAATCAAGTGTTAACGTGTTAAATATCTATATAGTCTAGCTTGTTTAAACAGTAATGTGGCCTTAATTGTTTAGTTGAAAAGTATAGGTCTAAATACACATTGTTTTGTACTGTGTGACATACAATGCACTGTATTCTCTATTTACTTATACTGTACTGCGTATGATATTTTATACTTGTTGCCTCTCTCCCATGCAATTGTTAGCAGACCCGTATCGGTCTAGCCTTACCCTCCTCTCTTTCCTCTTTTTTTCTCCATATTTCTATATTAATTATTAGCATATTTATTAACTTCTATGACACGTTTGGTTTCGTTAATCTTCACGTAGACCTAAGTGAACGATTTGAACCCACTTTCAAAAACCCTAAATTGTTTATAAAAGTTTTACCAATTTCCTTTTTTTAACTTTTTACAGTATCTTTCGTTGGCCTACATTAGGTTTTTATTAGATTTATATGCCCTATTGTTTTAAAAATTAAAACATTATCGACTAATAATCGTATCGTAAATTAGATATAACACAATACAGCAGAACGTGTGTTTTTTTTTATAACGAGTAACATAATAAAATTATAAAAACACTTTAGTTTTATAATTTTAAATAAAATATTTAGGCCTACTAGAATGCATTGCACAGTAAAGAAAAAGAATTTAAAAAAAAAACAAAATTAAGGCTGAGATAGGCTGCAGCAAAGAAATGTGGATTAGCATTAGCCTACTATACGATATGTTTAAGTTTAGACAGCATTTAATATTTATATTTCATTTTAATTAATTATTGTGAAATTAAATCATGGGATAGCAAAAATCAATTTGACATGGCGCTCGCGTTCAAAAATGGGTAATATAGGCCTATTATTATTACTTTTTACGCGCGCGTTCAATTTGTTTGTTTGGTTTTTTTCGTGGCACTGAATACGAAGGTAAATAAATATATATAGGGCCAAGTAACTTCATGTATAGATCAGTGCATATTTATTTTACAATCTATTTCGGTATTCTAATGTTTTCTCGTTGTAAAGGATTACGTATGTTAGCAAGACTATTATTTATAATTTGTTGGTCCCATATTTTATTCTAAATAAATATTTTAGTATAATTAAAGCTAACATTAGGCGTTTACTACGTCAGTGACGGTGTTGATTTTAAGTCTATATTTTTAGCCTTAATGGCAACTTGTCTATATTGGCGTGATCAAGCAAAATAATTAAACACACATCGAATATCAATGTTGCTTATTTTAACCATCTTGTGTTTGGGGATCTGTTATAAATATAAAATTCCATGTCTTTTTCATATGGTATTTTTACGCAATGTGTTGGATGTGTACTAACTGATTCATGTCGGTCTTCACAAAGCCTTGTTTACTTGTAAGACCTTGTTCCACCATGATTGCACCTTGGTTTTTCTCATCTGCAAGATGGACTTCAAAGGGTTTGTATACCTTACCGCCTGCTTCCTGCCTCATCCTAACATATTTTATGACCTATGCCTTTTCATGAAATCTTCTTTCCACGTTCTTAAGCCGTAGGACGGACGGGATGTTACTCTAAACATTCCTACTTTAGTTTTTCACATCAAAGAGCTAGGCCGAATGATTAGGTGTCTAAATTGTCTAAAGTCGGCACGATTAAGTCATTATACGCCTGTACATGCTAAGTACCTGACAAACATGGAACATACGCCTCGGGCTAGATTCCGAAAAACCTTCGTGCACGCAATCATATACACATCGCCTATCAATTGAGTATTTAAACTTTTAGCAAAGTTTAGATAAGAATCTTTCCTTTCTCTAATTTAAAATCATTTGTACGAAGACAAATTTATTTGAAACAAAACTCATTTATTCGTATTGTATTGCTTCAAATCTGGAAGTGAAAACTTATTGAATGGACAGACGATAGCACGATATGTAACACGAATACTATAGTTATCGTTCTTGTTTGTACTAATATTTTAGTCTACACTTTTGGATATCTATTGCAGTGATTTGAAATGATAACTGGTAATATGTAGGGCGTGAATTAACCTTCTGACTTGTTATAATTTAATGACTCGTTTTGTCATTAAGGTTGTAACGGTATACAGGTGTCGTTATTTGATAGCATTATGAATTGTATGTAAATAGTGGAAAGTCTCATGGTGTTAATCAAATTAGCAAACAGATAAGAGAAGATATTTATTCCATGCTTATTCAAACCTTATTTATTTTAAGTACGGTGTACTTATATTTTTCAATATTATTCTTAACAATGTTATTTATTAACTTTAAAAGTTTTTGCAGTAATCATTTAGAAAAAATGTCATGTTTAGGCCTATACTTTAATCTAAACAATGAGAAAATCCAAAACATGTTTTCAATACAGCTTTTATTGGACTTAATTTATCCTATAAAATGCTGTAAACATGGGTATAGTCAGAAATATTACTATGTATTACTTCGGTACAAAGATGTCCACTAGTACATTGTTAGCTTGAATCTTTTTACTATATTCTATTCTATTGTTTTTGAAAATAACCAAAATGTTATTAATGTGTTTCTCTTCTCGGATGTACGAAATAAGTATTGTACAGTGAAAATAATATTCGGTGTGATCAAACACATTTCGTGTACCCCCTACCACCCTAATTAGTCTTTATCTTCTTTTATGCACCGCAAACACCCTTTTTGTAAATATCCGCACTCTCGTTAATTAATTATTTCCCAGTTGTAAGATAATCCATTCCCTCCAGCAATATTGTCGCCTTTTCTATTGTAATTGTCACTAACCAAATTAGTACACAAATAGTTATGTACCTTGGAAATATTTTGAGAAGTAATTATCAAATCGATCGAAAAATTGTCAATAAGTCTCCGCCTATATTGGAATTTGTTTTATTATTTGAAATTATTGAATGCTCTTCTGGTAGATAGGTACTTATTTTCTATATAAATATATTCTGTTCCTGTGTTTCGTATTATTGTTGATAGTTTAAGATGCTCTTCATGATAGCCGAAGAAATATTAATTAAAAATAAGTATTGCTTGTGTAAATTTAAATAAAACAAGATTGAAAATAAATATGTTTTGGTTTATGTGGTGATATGTAATATACATTTAGCCTAAATTCGATACAACTGCATTTTCTTTTTATTGTTTTTAAATGTTATAGGCCTAATTGTATTTCTTATTGTTTAAACTTATAAACAGTAATGTAGAATACTTTTTTACTGATATAATCGAAATCGAAATGTTTTTTTTATCTCTTACTAGTTATTTAAAAACAAAACTTTAACGAAAGAATTAAAATTGTTTCAAAATACATTCATACACACATGTTTCCAATATATCTTTCTAGTTTTTCTGTACTTTTACGTTGCCTTGATATTATTCTCGTATGTAATTATAGTTGGTGTAAATTTTCGTTATAATCTTTCACCGCAATAGTACGAGACATCGAACAGAACTCATATAATTGTACATTTGGGAATGATATTAGCCTTAAATATAAGAATTGAGTAGATAGAATAACAGCGTGACGAATAATACATTTTATAACCTTATATTGATACGGTACGTTGTTATCATGTAATGTAAATTCGTACTACAGTTGCATCTTATACTTGCAAGTATCACTACAATAATACTATAGTTTGGTACCTACGTTATGTTCGGTGCACTCACTGATGAGAATCACAACTTAAAGATATATTGTACCCCTGAAAAAAAATTGTTTTTTTTTGTAGATATGCCATTTTAATTTCACATGATAGTTATACACTTTGACCAAAAATTGGATTTAAAAATATAGGCCTATATATTTACCTAAAACTGTAATTCAAAGCAAAAATAGTCCTTTGAATGAAAAAGAGTTTTTGGTTAAATTGAACTATTTGTTTTGTCTTTTTATATAAGAAATCATTATTTGTTTTTCTTATGGAAGTGAATAACTTCATTAAACTGCAAAATGGCCTATCCAAAGTCTGATTTTAAAATATTTATTTTTTGTGATTTTGTGGGACAATACTTTATTATTCAGAACCAGGTAAGATTCATTTTATAAAATAAGTCTATAAAACAAAAACAAAATAAACATGTTAGGAATCAACTATCACTAACTGATGAAAGTTCTATCTTACTCCCAAAATGGCACAAATCCAATACATTAACAAAACCACAATTATTATTATTTATTGAATCTGAAATTCACAAATATTAATATTAAAACGGAAGTATAAAATTAATTTTGTCAATGCACTAGATTGAAAACATTATTGTAATAATACTGATTCCGTTTGTATACAGATTCAATAAAGATGTCGCATGTTTAATTGACCATATCATGGAGAAAATGACTCCTTGACCAGATGATTGGTCAAGCAATGTTTATCGTTTATGAAATTCTCGTTAAATGTAACTGTCTTTCAATTTAATCTGTGTTTTTTTTATTCTGCAACGTGTATACAGTGTATTACAGAGTACGATGTACAGTTAATATACTTCACTCCAACTGGCCTAAAGTCATTATAATCGTTTTGTTTTACATGTTTTTTACATAACTATACATGGGAACATGAGTTTATTATAAAAACAATAGGGTATGTTATAAAGAGGGTCCATGGTACAATTATTTGAGGGTACAGCTTTAATTCTTTATGCAAGCGGCCTGGTTATTTTAATAATCATACCTAAAAATTGTATCTTTTCTTCAGACATTTCAGGTAGTAACATAAAACAGGATGATAAATCACATATGTATTATATAATAAAATATATTCATATACCGCAAGTTGACCATGGCTTTTTTTTATAGGCATAGCCCTATATATTTAATAATTACAGAGTTCTGCATTGACTGCCAGTTCAGCTGAAATGAGGGCGCCTTCAAAATAAAATATGACCCCAGTTCGCACCATAATCATATTTTATTTTACAGGAATATAATGGATATAAATCAGAAGCTTTTTATTGGGGGGCTGGTGACAAATACATAACATTTATTTCGAGGGTTTTCGTCATAATTTACTATAACATTTTCCAGATTTTGGGTAAATATAGAGTACATTGAAAGTGCATTGGGAAACTATAACTGTTTGTCGGTTACTATACACAAATAATTCTGAATCGGGCATTTGTATATACAAAAAAGAGAGTGTTGTTCCAAAAAGTGGAAGAAAGGAACATTGATTTAATTGAAATACTGTAAAACAAAATAATATTTTGTTGTTGAAGTTGGAGAAAAAGAACATTACAGCTTTGTATAAAATTACTGGTTCTTTTTTGTGTATGTATTTGTTAGCACATTAGTGTTTTGTAACCACTTTCGTCACAATGGGCAATAAATCGATTTCTTTGTATATTTCTGAAGACGTAAGAGTCTGAAATCCTTGTTCATTGATAAGTAGAAGTCACATTTAATGATTAAGAACATTACTTCATCCGATCCAATCTTCTTAACTCTCTCAACACGCGGTAATTTGTTGTATTTTGAAGAAACTTACAATTTACCTAAATATTATCTCTAAAAACAAACAAATCGGAATCATATCTTACTAGAATGGTAGATATAACGTTTAATAATAAAATAAAGCATAATAACGTTATTCTATATGTAGTACCGTAATAAAACATTGATACAATAATGTTTGTTGAAATGATTGTTTTATTTCGTTACAAAACACTTGATGGTAATAGTTCAAGTTGACTATGGTAATGAAGATTTGTTTTATTTAGTATTTTATGCATAATATAAATTGTTAATGTGAAATGTTACTTTTTAAAAGAGAACAACATGTCGACAATTTCCATTTGGAAAAACATTGTAAAGAGAAGAACACAAAACAAAACAAGTAAAGATGTGTTTACATTTTTTCGTGGAATGCCTACATTCCGATTTCGTACTTAAATGTTATATCATGTTTTGATCGAAGATTTATTTCAAATCAAGAAACCTTTGCCATTTTAGATTGTTTTTTATCAGCAATGTGTCATTGTTATTGTTGACTTTTTTCCTTCATTAAGGTGTCGTGCCAAGTGGAGAATAAACATTTTTTTTAACTGAAAAAATAACATTGTTTTTGTTTCTTTTCGAATTCTAAATTTAGAGTTTATAAAAAAACTGTTATTAATGTTAAATTTGTTTAATGATCATGTATGGTATAGTACAGTGTTATTGTTAACGTCATCACCTCTTATGCAAATTATTATGTAAATCACAACAGTTCTTCTTGATACTTTTGTTTCGATTCTGAATACATTATTAAACTAAATATAATTATTGTTTTAATTGATAGTATTTTTACTGTAATTGATAATTTTATATTGATAAAATATTTTTATTTCTAAATGATAAACACTATAGTAATTATACTATTTCTTCTTTCAGGATTGTATTAATGGATCAGAATTTTTGAAAAAGCGTTCCGTTAACGGCATGGCCGCATGGAATAGTTTATGATAATGTACTATGTAAAATTCCTTCGTAGGATGCCTTTGTGAAAATTGCATTGTGGAGTAACATACCTACAACCGATAAATCATACATTCAAAGGGATAATGTCTAGCTCATTTGCATACCTGTTAATACATAAATTAAACTTATTAGTATTATATCTTACCCATTGAGGTTTCCTCCATGATCTACCTATGTATATGGTTCTACAATTATGGAAATAACCACTTAAACTGCCTTCAGAAGACGAAGGATATGGTCGCAGAATGATAAATAAAGACACCCTTTTGGATTGGATTTAATACTTTTACCAGAACAATTTCGGTATGAAATAAAATCGCTCGGAATCAACCATAAAAGAAAAAACAACACTACTCTATTCTTTGTTTACACGGACCGGTCTTAATATGCCAGAAACATCTGATCGTATTATTTTTACCAATTTATTTTCAACATATACAAGGACGCATAACAAACTGATTATTATTGTATATAAAACAATGAGCGGTTAATTTTATAGTAGATTCTAAGCAAAACAAAGTTATATTTTATTTTTTTAAACAAATAAAAATTATATGTTTAACATTAAAGTATTACATTTTTAGGCTATAACAAAATAAATAGGATTAATAATATTTGCATGATGATATATATTATTATAGTATACTGCAGCAATCTGTAAACTGTCTCTATTACAGAATATCTATGCAATGTCGCTATCTTGTACAACAAGGTCTAAAATAAATTATGTTGACTGTACGAGAATACTGTTTTTGTGTTAATGATTTATTGGGTTGATTGTATGCAGAAACTCAAATGTGTTAAGCCCATGAAAACCAATTATAGCTTGCTTTTAGCCAAGACATGAAGGTATGTTATACACAGCGCCCTCTATAAACATCTCCATCCATTTATCAAAATAAGTAAATAATACTAATACAACAGCGATAGCCAGCTTGCCTTAATTAATCTAACGTAAATAAGTTATATAATAAATATTTATATAATTTTGCCCTACCTCTATTACGACAATTCTGTATAATGTTTTAATTGTATAGGCCTATCGGTAAACTGTTAACGTCTAAATAAATAAAGCCTGCCCTCTGTAGCCCAAGTGCACGGTCTCAGTCAAGGTCATTTACGTTAAGGTCAAAGATTGTAACTCAGTGTCGTTATTTACAACTACTCATAAAATGTCTAAAACTATGACTGGTTGCTTGGTAACCTAATTCCAAATGATTAGCATATTAAATATGCGCGTAGTTTGTATCAAAATACAACCTATAATGCTTCAAAACCTCTAGTTTGTAGTCAAATTAGCAAACTGCAACAACAAATTCCAATGAGATGCTTTTGTTTTTAGGTTATTTAAGGTATTATTGTTGCAAAATCCTATTCACAGAGCCAATATTATTTCATGTTTACATTTGACAATAAATTTAATCTAAATCTAACATAATTTTATATTTTTACATTGCTGCTTGTATAAATAAAAATAACTAAAAGAGCAAATAAATAAAACACAATATAGTATTAATTTGACAATAATAATAGTAATATTTCTAAAATAACCAAACTAAAATTCTATATAAACAGCTTTTTTATTTCTATCTATTGTTTTCATATATAACAATATCTCTCATTCTATAATCTATGATACTAAACTATTCTAGATACTCATTTTAAAAAATGCTTTGCTGCGGTTGAAAATTGAGCAAGAACATACTTGATTTACGATTTTTTACATGCATGCATATTAATCTTCAGCAATTGGCCTCTATAGACCACTTAGGTTAAACAATTGGATGAGGCTTAACCGAATATGTTCATCTTTAGCATTAGGCTAATTGATTTCATCATATGTAACATACAATCTGCACACTCATTAACGTATCTTCTATATAAATCAAAATATCCAAGTAAAGCATGGACATACTTTACCGAGTTGTTAACATCATTTGTGTTTATTATCTTTTATTATTATTACTAGTATACATTTTTTTAAATAAAAAAAATTTATTATCACAATTGTGTTTTTGTATTTGTGATTCTTTTAAGCTTATTTAATGTTTGTATTAACCAGAATATAAGCATACATAGGCCTAATAAATGCATGTTAATAATGTTTTATATAGCAGAACTTCTCCTTTTGATTGACACACTCCTATTCAGGGACCACCCGGACACTTTCATATAAATCAAATAGAGAACAATATAATTTTGTTTACAATTCGGACAATCCATATTCACTTTGTTGGGTCACGAAGTTCTTTACTTAATAGGGGTTCTACACTGTATACACAAGTTTTGTTGGTGGTGCGTTTTGGAACAAAATCTGCATGAACACTCATGGAAATGAAAGTGAGCCCTCTTTATTTATATACTTTAATAATACCGTTGGTGGCGTACTTATAAATGTGAATTGGTAACTGTTGGAGATGTAAAAACTGATCCAATCCGAAAATCCATGAATTTAAAGTATTATTTAAATCACAGTACCTATATTGATTTGTATCATTATGTACCAAATAAGGCGTTTATTTATAGAGCCATGGAATATAATGCCAGTGTATATAACATACAATAATAGGTCTACATTTCACTTTTACATCATATTTTAAAAGCGCCCTCAATAGAGCATGGCGGCATTCACTAATTTGAAAACTGTGCAAACAGGTTTATGAGAAAATAATGTGATGTATAACCAAAACATGTTTGAACTGTTCGGTCATGCGTCATGTCAATTTAAATATACACATAATTACCACATAAATACTATATACCACTTCAAAGAAACACCCGGTGAGTCAACGGGCCTACACTGTTGTGTTAAAGAGTTTTTGTCTACACAGAAATCAACAACCAAATTTATACTACCATCTCTATTGCCGCATTCTTTGCAACAACAGGACTAACAGAAGCACTGTGTTAACCGCCATTTTTTTTTCCTGTTGACATTGAAAACTGTAAACAACAACATGTGTAAGACACTTCCAAGTATTCCTTACGGTCACACGTGATACACATGCATGGATACCCAGGGGACGCCCTCTTTCAACTCTGTATTTGAAGATTGACAGGGGTGTGACCATTGTGTGACAACCATAAATTTCAGAAATACCAACCTTATGATCTCACAAATAATGTTCTTGTTTTCATCTTTAGTGTAATAATTGAAGTTCTAACGAATCCCACAAGATACGAACAAATAGACCCTTTCACATATTTTCCTCTGAAGTTTGGTAAATGCTTGTTTTATCAGAAGTTTATTAAACAATCATGAAACTTGTCTCTTGAAATATACAAGTGAAATTTGGAATTATTTTGACAGAACGCGTTTATAGTATTGTTAACGTAAACATGACTTCAGAAAGAATTAGGTCTAGGAAATCACTGCAAAATCATGGTTAATGGAATCAAAACATTGACTTCTAACACAGTGCTCTAATAATATTATAGCTTGTTCTATATTCTTTTAGTATGCCTACTTATGCATTTTGAATTCTTATGTTGGACACTTGGAAAAAAAATCCGATGGCGCTGTTTAAATTTGACCTTTATAAAGAATCCTAAAATCCTAAAACTTAAACATTGTATTTTTCTAGATATTAAACTAGTATATTTAGTTTTAATTTATTTTTCGTTTATATTATTTTATTGTACTGATTTTATTAAAATAATTATCAATATTATTATTATTTCATATCATATCTCGCCCAATTCCTCACTTCATATTGAAAACGAATCAGAGTATGTGAATGAAGAAAACAAGTTTTTTTAATATCATAAAGGTAGAGACCTAATTTCAGCCTATATGTAATATATTAAATGGGTGACTGTATGATTTCAATAAGTTATTTAGACCTATTTACAATGATTTTAAATTGAAATAGAACTTCATTTTTCCAAATAGGATTTATTACTGTGATTGTAAGTTAAGTACCCGTGTCTCGGCTAGACGTACTCGGTTATTTTTACTCTACTATGATGTCTTATGTTTACCTCTGGTAAATAAGCAGTCGATACAGTATCCGCGAGTGTTATTCGACTTACTAGGAATCTACGGCGTTTGTGAAAGGTTTTACTGCTTGTCGGCTTCCTTTCATGTTGAATCTGTTTACATATTATATAAACATAACTGTCCGATTGAAAGAGGTCAGTTAAGTTAACGGAATATAAGCAATAACAAGTAAAGTACGGTAGCAATGTCTTCAATTATAAATAAGTGTAAATATGCAAACGTTTTTGTCAAGTTATGAGTAGGTCTACATGTACACCTGATCATTATTGGATAATTAAAAACTTTCAGTTTCGTTACTAAAAGTGCTTTCTAAACTTCTTTATATATCTTTCGTGATCATAGATATTATAAGGCGGAAGAAACAGTGTTTGAGAAAGCATCTCATGATGCTGAAAGAACCGAAAACGAAAAATTCAAAGAGGCTTGAATGTTAAAACATTGCATTGAATACAGATTTATATATAAGCTCACTTTTTAAATTAAATAAATATAAGTGTGTTACTTGCAACCTCTGTTTAATTACTGTTTAATAATTAGAAATGATTATATAGATATTTCATTTATAAACATAATGCTGATGAATAAATGAAATACTACAGCATTAGCATTATGTTAAGTCTATACCGAAATACTTAAAGTGGATTTTATAGTAGTATAAAATGGTTAATTACAGTAATAAGTATTCTATCTACTTGTTTTGCCACTCCAATATCGCTGATTATACCGGAGATATAGCAACAATGCTTTCAAACTGTGCGATACTTATTTTCTATTTATACGTAAATACGCCAAACATTCCTTTGTTTTCGCCAGGTGGTTATAACGTTCTAGTTCGTGTTGTTACCGTAGTGTAATTTTTAATGCCATAACGTTTGTAACGTTTGCCTGTATAAATGGTAAGAATATTGCTATTGAAACTGTAACCATGTACTACTAAGAAAGTTAAGGCCTATTTTAATTAACTTATTAACTATTATGTAGAGTTATAATGAGTTATGAGTGTCACACACTAAATGTAGGTATCGGTAATGACAATTAGGCTTAAATACGGCATTGGTCGTAGTAGGTGGCCTGGTTATCAGGGTAGGCCTACAAACCAAACCACCAAATGAGAGATCATAAACTATAATTTGATTAGAAATTATGAGATATAATAATCACAACGTATGTTTCTATTGGATACAATCCTTCACAATTCTTACTAAAATCTAGCCCACAGTTTATCACCGCATAGAATTAGTGCTACCCCCTAGGTCACCGCAAGCGTGCGTTTTGTGAGGGTGTTAACGACAGTTTTCGACAACAGCATTGTTGTGGTGTTCTAACGTTTGTCAGCCAAAATGTTGATGGAATTGCACTCTAGACGGAATGACGAACTTGCGGTTGTAAGAAGAATTTTGAAGATTTTTAGATTCATAATGAATAATTTAGTTGATTGATAACACTGATTGAATAAAGGTTGCTTGATACGCATACAATATACTTTTCTTAATATTATTTGACCGTTAGGCCTAATTTAAATACACGTAGAACAAACAAATCAAACTCGTGGAAATATATAACACTACTGCCAACCCCTATTCAAAGGACATCTTTAATAAAGGGGAACGTTGATGGGTGTCCCCCTTAATAGGGGTTCTATTGTATTCATCGTAAGAGATATGTGGACAAAGAAACTGTAAATAAAATTGTATTTATGGAAATTTTACTTCATAAAAAAAACCAAATTATATGGTAATGTATGATAGGTACGGTATACGAAAATAACGCATCAAAGCACTATCATATAGGTTCAGGCTGCACCTTTTAAAAAAAAACACTTCATGTTAATACGTTACCTGTCTGTTGTTCCTTAATTGTTGACATATAGTATTTGTTTAAATTTATTCGTCATTGTATGCGATTCCTCCTGTCATCCGTGACATCTGTCAACCTTTCCCCTCTTTTCGTCTTCATTTGTTGGTAGGTCTATGTTCACCACAAATTTAAATTTATTTATTTATTGACAAACTAACTTATTGAATGACAGTTCTAATTGAATAGCAACAACATTAATTATCAAACCACTAGCACACAGATGATTAATCAGATATCCGTAAACGCGGTAGTTGAACCATGGAGAAATTAGCCCAAAGTTGTATTTATTCAATATGGCGCCCCCTATAGGTCATAACTATTACAACTTCGATGCAACTTGTTTATCATAATCTATGATTAAACTATTCGCTTTTGATGCGCAAACCAACAAACGTATTCAAGGGATACTTAATACGCTTAATATCTCAAAACATTAATTAATTTGAATTTTATACAGGTTTAGACGTTCAGTTTAGTCTCTTTAAGATGTAGGCCCCTACAATCCGATGGTGGCGTTAGATTTGTTAAACAAACTTTATAATAATAAAGAGGGCAGTATTTTGCAATGTCGTATTACTGTATATTAAATTATTACGTCTATAGAATTACGTTACGTAATAATTATTGTAATAAAAAAAATTAAATTGATTGATTTAGTCCATTTAAATAATTATCTTCGACCTAGTTTTTACAATTATTGATGTCAATTTGGAATAATGTATTAAGGAAATTAAAGACGCATGTAGTGAATCAATTGTTTAGGCATACATCGTTATTAAGAATATAGATCAGGGTCATATTATTGACATTAACTCAAATGAATAATTGTGTTTAATTTCTGTAGCCCCTATACTTATTAGCATTTAGCCGAGTCTTGAAAAGTGATAGCGACGACAAAAACCTCTCAAAACGTAATAGTAGTTTTGAGGACGTACCGTACATAATCCCGTTTCTGCAGAAATCTAATATAGACCTACTCATCGGGTAATTAATATAAACAATGTAAACACTAAACAAAAACAGAATATCATAAAATTAGTCTAAATCAACATGAACTATTTATTTAATACTGTTTATCGAAACTTTGAAAATAAACATTTTTCTTTGGATTTTCACTTTGGTCATATTGTTTTCAAAATTTCAACACAAATGTTATTGAATTATGAATTTACTTAGGTAACGTTGCTTAGCCAAATGGACATAATTTTCTTAATTACATTAAATTAATTAAACATTTACAAAAATACAGAATCAGGAATCAGAGAACGTTTATGGAATATATAATATGTTTCAAACTTTATCTCTAGTTTTTTCGAACACGTTTGACCAATGACTGTTCAGTTATGATAGGCCTAAGTATAATTATTTAAAATCAACTATCTAAACTTATTTACACTTAATACAGTATGTTACAACATAGAACGATACATTTCTAAATTAATTATCTCGTTATTACCTTTAGCAATACAGTTATATTGTATACGTTAAGAGTAGTTTTTCCCATCAGCATTAAATAAAAGCAAAAGACTATACACGGTGAGGTAGATACAACATTCTACACTTAAGGACAGTTGTAAATAAATATACCGTATATTAACATTGATATCTCTAATAAGAAGTGCTCTTTTAAATGTGTGTCACTTTATAAGCACGAATCATAATCAAACTAAAAGTTTTAAAATGATGTTACAGATTTAAGTAACACTTTAATAAGTTGAGAAGCAATAACTGAATAGACTCGTTAAGGATTTAGAGTATTATTATCTATAGACCTACTGTGATTTCCAATGTTTAACCATTATAAAATACAATAATAATTTTAAAATGCTACATCAATTTTGATTTAAATTTTACTTCAGTGAGAACATAAATGGGAATGCAATTTAACCGATAATACAAATAAAACATACTTATTCCAACGATATCAATTACTTCTTATATAAGATATAACGTTGAAAATGTTAATACTTTGTGATTTGTATTTAGTTTTATCAATAACAACCAAGATCTTTGCAGTGATGTAATCAAATGTAAATTTAATTACACAGTTATTCCTTTGTTTCCTTAGAACATCTTGCAGATAAATGATTAAAATTAAATCCAGTAAAAAAAATCAATGTCGTCTTAATTATATAGGTGACAAGATTTCATTATGGATGAAATGTTTTGTTCTCTCAAAACATCTTACAGAGAGATGAAAAATTAAATCTAGTTATTTTTTTCTTAATTATAGGTGACAAAAAGTCGTCGGTAATGAAATTATATTTTATCAAAATGTGATGGATTGGAACCTTGACTGACGCGCAGACTACAATCATTGTGTTGCGTTCATATGGTTGTCATGGGCCATTTGAATCCGCATTGGAGCATTTTGTGGAAAGGATGTCGCAAATGATAGAGATAACCAGAAGAAACGTGTCTCCATCTAAATTAACTTTAACGCCCATACTCACAGTTTGCATGTTATTCAACAATGAAAACTTACAAGCCCTCATCATTAGGTAGGTAGCAACGCCTAACATAATACAATATTATTAAAATGAAATTCTCGCACGTGTTTATAAAGCCTCGAATTAATTGGTTATTTACTTAAATCAATGAACTTTGTCACCAGGTCATAGACAGTTACCATATAACATTTCTTAATTAATTTTAATTCATGACATTTCAGTTCATATGGTGGAATAACAGGTTAATATTGTCCTAAATAAACTAATTATCAAATCTTTTACAATGGTTTTGTTCAATTACACCCGATTGATGCTTAAGTCTTATGATAAATCGATAAATACAATGTCATCAATACCGTAAAAACGTATCCACTAGCAAAAAAATATTTTCAACTTCAAAAACAAAGAGTTTCAAATTGAAATATCAAAATCAATCGATCTCATAGGTTTATACAATCAAAAATGCCTAGATCTTTGGTTTTGTGTTATAGTATATTCATTTCAACTTTATAAACACAATTTTACTATAGAGTTCGTCCTGCTGTAGTAACTTATTAATTCCAGTTCAGAAATTAATTAACAGTATAGGTCAAACATGGACCTCAGTGGAATAATATATTCATCAGTTTTCTAACTAAATTCCAGAAAATGTCCTTTTTTTGGCGTCAGACTTATTATAAATTAGCTTGTGGGTTGTTGGGTTTGCTCCCTTTGTTTGCGATCCCGTTCTTCCCGCGTCCTCATCTTTTTCAGTTTCATTCGTCGATTTTGAAACCATATTTTCACCTGCCTCTCCGACAAGTTAAGAGCCCTTGATATGTGTGATCGTCTCTCTCTAGTTAGGTACATATTGTACAGAAACTCTTTCTCCAGCTCAAACGTCTGGTATTTTGTATATGGCTTCCGTTTCTTGCGTGTTCGTATCGTTGTAGTTTGAGTCATCCAGTTATAACTATTTTCATTAGGTCCATCTGTAATGATAAATTGAATACAATCCTTGTTATACTAATGTTTCTTTTCATTTTCATGATCGTAAAACATGACAAACCTAGTAATTTGTTCAGAAGTGATGACCCTTGGATCCTTGGATGATGTAATAAAACTGTTGAAATGTTATAGATAATAAAATTGTTATATTACCAGATTAGGGTCATTACAGACGATTTCTCTTTCTTACCCTATACTGACATGAGTTTATGAGCTGAATGAACAACATAATTAAAACATTGATTTCATATTACCCAATCATATTGTAGGCCTAATATTCGAAACTCAATCAAGAATATAGTAATAATATCTCGTAGTTAATTATACATTAATCGTATTATATATAGGTTAAGATTCAGGACAAGATTCAACATTCACTTCATATTTTAGACTAAATAAGCATATAACCTAATCGTTATTGATGATTTCGAATGTACATTGCATTGATAATATGCGCATTAAACTAAAATCCGAGCTGTTTAGAGAAATACTTCCCCCTCTTCATAAGCCAGCTCGGTCTCTCAGATTCAACCGATTTCTAGAAGTACCTCATTGTAAAACCAGCAGACTTAGGTCGTCTCCAGTTCCCACCATGGTGGATATAATTAATAGGCATCACTAGCTCTTTTTTTAGATATGTAATAAGTGAATGTTTTAAGGTTTTTTATTCATGTATGGTTTATAATTTTATGGTACGATATCTAATTTTAATAAGATGTTTCTATTTTTATAGCAATTTTAACTAATTTTTATTTATTTGTAATACAATTCATTTCAGTCTTTAACTGTCGTTTTGTAATATATTTTTATATACCGATTAAATAAATTAAAAAAAAATTATTATGCACAAATCATTTTGTGCGTAACAGATTAAACATTGCGCAATATACATTGCACATGGCGCATTGGACAAATGTGTTTGAATTTTTCATTATATTTTTTTTTGGGGGGGGGGGGGGATTAGAAATAATAGGCATAGGCCTACCTCTATATGATAGAGGATAGATTTTAATATAAGACATAGGAAATCTTTAAAAAAAAAGAAAACTAAAATCAAGATTAAATTTTAATCATAATAATAGTAACCTTCAATTTGAGCGATTGTATGAAATTTAAAATTAGGGAATGTGTTAAGACCTCTATCAAACTAAGAGTAATAAATGTTTAATACCAACAAGAAAACATTTAAGTGGCAATGTGTTCTATTTAAAAAAATTGTAAGCCTATATTCAGAATGCAATGGCGGCAATATTCAAGTTAGTAAGAAAACAATTAATATGTCATTTTACTTAAAATTAGGATTTAGAAAACTGTGGAAGTAAAACTTTATTCAATACGATATAATATTCATTATTATTGTTAGGTTGATGTTGTATTATGTAATGTGAAATTAATCGTTTTTTAATATGTTACTGAATATTGAATACCGAAACTCTTTACTTGTCCATTATCATAATAAAATAACAATAGAAATTCTTCTTAAATCCAATAGACCTATACAGTATATTCAATTTGAAAGAACAATACTACTGCCAAATTAAGTTAATAACAGAGCAATAATATTAATAATAATAATAGTATATATATATAATGGATAGAATAATCATGGATTTCAATTTATACAAGAAACAATATCATTTATCATCTGCTGTTTTCCTTGCTGAGATTTTGACTTTTATTTTTCCTCCCATCAGCCTTCACCTTCATCAATACGACATTTTTATCGCTCATAACTTCAGTTGTGAGTGTTGATATAAATTCATTTTTGTCTCCATTTGAGACAGAATAAGTTGGGCCTAAGCTATTAAACAGTATGAACCGACAGCGTCATTATGACCTGCTTATAGACAGGTGCAAATCTCAACTCGATAGCAATGTCAAATAAAGCAATCTGTAATACAATTGGCAACGAAATAACTTCATGTTTATCGGCAAGAAAAATCCATATTTGTTGTAGAAAATAGTACGATGACTGTCAAAACTATAGAGTACAGAAAATGCAACAACATTTGCATGTTAACTTAGGTGGTTTAACTAAACCGACTAGTTACAATGTATTCGATTTTATTTTTACTACAACAGACGACAGGGTCGCCAATAGGTACACTGTAATCATTAACATTGATCGTACTTCACGATTATAAACTTCCTCAAAATCAATGTTTACTAGAGATAAATGAAAAATAAAATAAATATATAGCCTAACACGGACAATTACCGCACATGGTTATCTATTTGTTTTAAAATTAATAACTATGTGGATACATTTTAAGATAGAACGCATGCCATTGCTGTACTCATACGTCGTCATCAAAATAGACCCTAAAAGAATATTATATAAGGCCTATTTTTATTTGTATTATTTTAAAAACAATTTATAAATTACCGTAATCACCGTGATTTTATTGCCAAACATTTCCAGCGGACTGATAGGCCTAGTGTTTTCAAGTTTTTGTTAAACTAACTAATAGCACCTTAAAACAGCTTTAAGTTATGTTAATAGACAAACACTCTTAAAATATAGACAATTAATAAGCAACGTAAACATAGGTCTAATAATTCAATACCTCTATATTATTGACGGTATATTACTGTTGGACAAAGCACGAAACAATATAGGCTTATTTACACCCGCTTTTGTTGTGGGTGTTTTTCTTGTAATAGGGCCTCATGTACATTATAAATATTAATAAAATTACATTAATAAAGAGATATGAATGAATTAATGATTTTATCTACATGTACTGTAGACTTACTTATATAGTCGTTTAGATTAGATGTGAGGGAAATCAACAATATACCGGTATGTTTATGCCTACTTATGAAGTTGTGATGTTGTTGCCGTAGGCCAAGAGATTTATAACAACCAGATGAATTAAATAATTAACTTTTACCGGACCGTAAATAAGTCTGATATCGGAAATGAGAAGATGATCATTATGTGTACATACAAACAGTAATGTCCTTACTAGCAAAAAGGTGATAAAATTGGCAAGTAGGCCTATTTAACTCTCTTTTAACAGCTCACACAGGCGCAACATTACAATTTCAACAGACAAGTCCTTGGATGTAAGATTCAAAGGGATACCGAAACACCGACAAAGAAAAAGGTGATTATAGTCTGGCCCTGCTCATTTGCATATTCATACTGATTAATACCTAACATTAGTTTAATATAAGTTGATTCAACAAGAAATATTCCTCCCCATTAACCCCTATACAAGATAACGTGTAATGTGTCTATTAGGCGTGTGTGTATAGTTTATGTACAGTACTTTAAAATCGAAAAGTTAAATTAAATGCAATACATTAGGCATATAACAGTCAATCCTCACTATAAACTCACTCTTCCTACCCAAAAAACGTTTTGTTTGTTGGCTTGGGGTCCCGTTGGCTTGGTCGGTCCTACACGTTTGAAGTGGAAATAATATACGTAACAACACTGAACATAGAACATATGGTTTACTATGAATATTTCCCTGTGATTTAAAAAATAGTTTAAAATAATCAACACTTCTATCTCAAGCTAGATAATCATCATATGGTAGCTAATACTAATAGGGTTAGGGTCTGATCTTTTTACATTGGTAATTAACTTTGTTTTGTACATTTATTGCTTTTCTTGCTTTTCCTTTATTGAAGGAAAGAAAAGCATAACAACGAATATAGAATTGAAATATATAGACCTACTACAGTTTTATATTAAAAAGGTTTAATAGCGAATGAAAACAGACTTTAAACATAATTTGAACACAGTTTACAAGAAATGTTATAAACTTTAAATTGATTATTCATTATTGAAACTATTAACTAAATTATTTGCCAAGAATTTTCAAAATAAAACATCAGTGTATACCGTAAGGTATCAGAATATATGGCACTGCTAATATATGGGTTAATAACAATCGTCAAAATGGCGATATTAGTGCTATCGAAATGGTTTATTTAACAACACTAGGCCTATTATCTATTCAACTCATTAATATATAGAACATAGTTATAAAATGAAATCTACTTCTTTAATTATAGGCCTATATAATTTTTCTTGTAATCATGTAATACTTTCAAATTAGTATTTTAATCTAAGCTGTTACACGAGACACAGAATAAAAGTCAGAATAATTGCATAAAACGTCTGCATCTGGAAGCAAACGCGTTATTAAACAGTCACTATTTTGAGAAAGTATAAAACTATATTATCTAATTATACTCAATTTACTAATTAGTGTTTAGTTGTTTCAACATATTTATAAAGATCTTTGCGCTTGTTAAAGCTTTAACAAGCGCTAGGTTTATTATTTCCTTAGGCTATGCTCAGGCTGCTTTCGGACGATTTCCTATATAGTTTAATGGCTGCCCCAAGCTTGTTTCAATAGCTTCCCGCTTCGCTGAGGAATCTAACATTCTATTATTATTAATGATAGAAACGTAAAACATATACAAGAACTTATACATAGTTTTATTTGATTAGCTTTACGTTTCGTATTTTGATATTTATTTATTTATTTGTCTTGTAAGCGAATATATAGCCCTAATTTTGCTTTATTTATGTTTGTTTAAAAAACACATACAAAACAAATGTTAAAACTGTAGTATTTCAAACAACTATATGAAATGTTACCGTAGATAGTAGAATATATTATAAATAACCGATCAACATTATTTATTCGTTTAAGTGTCTTACAACAAACGATGTGTCTTGTACTTTATAAAACAAATAATGGTACACAATACATTGCGGTACAAAACGTGTTGATTGAGATTACAGCTTACGCTTATTTCACTTAAGTAGGCCTAATAATGTGATAAAGAAAAATTATTAATGTTAAAACTCGTATAAGATATATACATTTTATTAATATGTGATTGATAAGTAGGAATTAATCTTTGTATAGGCCTAGGCCATGCGAGAGCAGACACACTAATTCATATTGTATGCATAACTGTATGCCTGATGTTAGACTTAAGTCTGTAAGTTTATATTCATATTCACTATAAACATTATAAAAACATAAATATTATAATAATATACCAATATTAATGGTGACTCATTGTTTGCCCTAAGTTAGGCATGCAAGTTACTAGGCCTATTGGTAAACCAAGCCCATGTCCTACACACAAGCCAGGGCCTTCTCCGTCAGAATTCATTCAATCAAAATATGATTTTGTTTGTAAACATGTATAGTTAACGTGCTTTATAAAAAATAAATTCAAATAATGCTCGTTGAATAGAAAGCGTGACTATTCGATGTAGAATCAATGCAAAATAACAAAATTGTAAAACTACATACTGTAAAATATGCAAATGTTATTCTTTGCCTGGAGACTGCACAATAAATCCAAAGTTAACAGAAACGTTGTAAGAACGCATTTTAATTCAAACAGAAGTAAGACGTATGCACACAATAAAACATAATTTAATCAGCAAATGTATTATTAATTAGGTCACAAAGGTCATTGGGTAAAATGTCAATTTTTTTATAAAACGAATCAAAACAAAAACTACGTGATATAAAAACGGAAACAATACAGGAACAATACTGAGACAAAATCACTTTCAATGGTGGTTGTTAGTTCAACATCAAAGGCAGCGCGTACCATTAATTTTTACTATTTCCCGGACTTAACGAATACTGACGAAGTTTAACAAAACACTGTGAAATTTCAATACACTTTGCTCTCATAATAATCAGTAATAATAACTAGTTAATTGTAACAAGAGAAAGGTTAATGACGTCACGAATAATAGAAAACGTTCTGTTTACTAAAAGATATAGACGTTTGTATTATATTAGTACTTAGGCTATGTATAGATACTGTACTGTGCTACGTATATTATATCATGTGCATGGATGGATTATAGTTTTACACTATCTTCTCCATTGCATGTATCACAAGATAAGTACTATTGGGTTATCAATAAACATAATGCTTTTAAAAAACTAATGAGGCTTTTATGGACTACGGAACACGAGTTAAACTTATATTTTCATCTGAACTCGACGGCTGCTATAGGCTGTCCCACATTCATAAGCCTACTTTTATATATTATTATACAATTCTTGTACTTTAAATTGCTAAAAATAAAGCAGATCAGCTGATGATGCCTAATTAGGGACGATGTTGCCTCCTTACAAAATCAACTTTACATCAGAGCTCCAACATACTTTAGCATACTGAATTAGACTAGATCCAAAACGCTTAGAAAATATTATTAACTATTATTATTATTATTATTAGTTAGGCCTATTTATATATTTCCATAGAACTGCCACATCTCCCTTTATTAAAGATAAACTGTTCTAATTTATGCTATAATAATGATAAGACGATTACATCTGATCAATGTCGGTTGCATTGAAATCTATTTCAGTTTCTTGTTCAAACCATTATACGAATTTGTCTTTTGATTTGATTTGTAAGACGTGGTTATTAGGAACATTCAATTATATTTTATATTTTGGTAAACCTTATTGGCAGTGATATTTGGAACTAACGAAGAATGGAATTTACACCTACAACTATTGAATAACATTTTGTTAAGTATAAACCATCAAATGAAATAATGCATATAAGTGACCAATATTCGAAAATAGTTTGTACATTAACAAAAGTTTTTGAAAAGAAGATCATCGTTAACTTACAATTTCCGTGGTGAATAAACGACATGAGCAAGTTCTTCGACGTCAATATGAAATCGATATGTTTTAACGAAATATAATCGTATGTATTTATATCAAGGCCTTTTTACCCCCTGTAATTTAAAATTGTATTAACTTTTTTCTACTGTAGGGGTATTAAATTTACGTCAAACTCGCTTAAAATACGTCACGACTAATTCGTTTTGATTACAATAGTAGCAATTTTATTACCTTGTAAAGTATGACCACTTCGTTGTAATGCAGCTGCCGACTGGATTGGCGAGTGAGATACGGAATGAAATTGGCTCTTCATATGTGATAGTTCATTCTGTCCCATGGGTGGTGAAGTAAAACCTGGCCCAGAGTTATACGGCGATTGGTGATAAAAATGTGAAAACGTATGTGTTTTCTCGGAATGATGTAGTGGCCAGGGGCCCGATTCGGCAGATGTATAAGCCGGTATTGTCGGCGCCGTGGTACATGCACCGGTTCCATGGTATGGAAAAGTACCCACAAATCCTACGTAACTACCGTTAGATGGTAACGGTAGATGAGTATTATTGTTGCCTGGGCTCTCGTAAAAAGGGCTATAAGAATGAAACGACTTCGATGCTGCATTCTGGAGCCCATCCAAATGAGGGTTCTGTATTTTCGTCTCAAATTGCTGCATAGTGTCCAAAACAAAACTGTTTTCTGTTCGGTAAAGATAGCAATTAAGCAAATCGTTGAATCTGATGCGCACAGCTGATTTGAACTTAACTAACAGTGGTCAAGATACAGCAGTAAATACATTCTTCATAGTATATTTTTCACGTGTGTCAGAGACGATATTTGATATGCTCAAAGTTGAACTTGTTTATTCCACTAAATTTCCTAGGTGGGTTTATTGCGAAATCAAAATGTCCATCCAGTGACGAAATTAAGTCCGAAGTACAAATGCAGACGAGTTGGTTGGCGGAATGGTCCCCTTATGATCTGTATTGGTCAGTAGTTCACAGAGTTCATCGAATGCACCCATGTTTATTGCACACTAACTGTCACGTGATTGCGATCAACCAACGAAACAAAAGGAATGTTTGCTTGAGTTTTGAATAGTGAAACACATCGAAGACACACTAACTAGGCGCTTCCTCAAAGACACCAATTAACGGCCTACCGTAAATTACCTATAAGGATCAGAAGAGAACCACCGACTAGGACAAGACACCAACAAGCACGCTAACTCAATTAATGTCATAAAATGATGCCTTTAGCAAAATACAAAATCACAGAAACTCTTCTTTTATAATTATAAAACCGACATAATTCATAGTATATTAATTATATAATAATTATTCTACAAACTATTGTGTTTTCTTTTGAACATTGAAACAAGATTCCAATTTGTTTATTTATTAATCTAGGAAATGAAAATAACATACATATAATGTGATTTTAAAACTCATCAGCGGCACATCAAAGTGTAAAACGTGTTTGAAGATCTAATTTGATTGCCTTTCCATATTGTTTTTACAATACGTACGCACTTAATTATAACATGGAAATATAAGTATTCTTCCTTCATGATTATAATCAAATCATTGTTGCTTCTTTCTATTATAAATGATAATATTATAAAGATGGACGATCGATTTATTCACTTATACTTTGTTATAATTTGAGGTAGAAACCTTAAAAATTGAGTCTAAAAACTAAATCTATAAAACAAAATGTCACCATAGACCTAATTGGTTAATTCGTGGGTCAACACATTAGAAAAGTCGTTAAATTATTTTTAAATTATATAATTAATTATGCCTATAATTATATTAACCTTATTAACATCCGGGTAAGTATAGCATGTAAAATCATTTTGTGTTCTCGTTTACAACTTGTAGGCACTGTATATCGTCGTAATCTTTCGGATCATGGAATCGAATACACCGGCGTTAATAAAAACCAATGTCCCGTAAACTATTACAATGAACCATTCGTTTTCATGCATTTAGCTCCTATTAACAACTTATCCTCATGTTGACATCTTGAGACAATATTTAATATGAGCTAGGTCTTAGCTGTATATACATTATTAACATTAGAGTAGTCAAAGTGTAACCAAATCTTTCTACTTTATTTATATATTGTATATTTATAATATTTGTACTTTATGCACTAGTACGGCTAGGCCAAAACAAAAGTTCGGGTTGTTTATAGTTTTTTGTAGAAATCGTTCATGTTTATTTTTCATTTTATTAATATTTATATACTCAAAATGTTATTAAACATCGGATAAATTGTTTTAGTATTACTGAAATTAAGGTTATGATTCTTTTTTCGTTAACTTACTATAGTATTGAGGATTAGGCCTAGCACTTATAAGGTGGACCCTTCTCCTGATTAGTTCATGCCAGCAGCATCTGGTTAGCCTGGGTTTGAACGGTGGTACGGTATGAATTATGTCATGATATATTTCTATATAGTGAGTGTTATTAACTTGGAATTTGTTTATGATCTAATTTAAATTAATCTTTATTTCTTTATAGCGTAACAAACTTTTACATAATGAAAATATAATAATGTCCCTAAGATATTGCGGGCGACTTTCGTATACAACATAAATATGTCTATTTACGAATTAAATAATTTAATATTTTAATTATATTTTCATTATTTATTTCATCAAATTCTTGTTCACTTAGTTTCAGAAAAAAAGATAAAGTAGTACAAGTAAAAGCCTGAGAAACTATTCTTGTTAAATTTAAATTGTAACCGTTTAGTCAAGCCGTTACCCAGTCAGCTGAAAAGATCCATCGTATATTCGATATAGCGGTCGGTACATCGATGTAACCGGCTGTTCTTAAATATGAAACAAAATAATAAAATGTAGGCCTATATATACAAATCATTAATTGTTACCCGAGATTAATGATAACATTATTATTATGTTATTATTACTAAAATTAAAGATCACAGTTGAAATGTTTATGAATAATTGGACATTTTGTTTATTACAATTTTATATCTATTCAATTGTGAATTTTAAAGCAACTAAATTACTAAACAAATGTCAAATGTGTATTACATACCCAGGTTACAAAAACAATACATTTAATGTCAAATTAAAAAGAACAATGCATTTTTGAATTAAATGTTTTTTTGATACACAGATACTTAAGAATAAGCATACAACATTATTTTCTGGCATATATTTTTATTGAAAAAATGAACATTCTAAACGTGTAACCTGCATGTGATTGTAGATATGTAGAATTAAAGTTACACGCAGATTTCTAACATCACTTTATCAATAACAAACTTAATACTAGTACTTAACTTGTCGTTTAGCCACACACCACCGGGCATTATTAGAGTTATAACGCAAAGATTAAGTCAAAATAAAATGTCACATTTCAATACTGGAAGTATTCTATTTTCTATTATTCTAGTATTCTAGTTTTTTAAAACACATCTTTCTATTAAATCTTTTATCGTAATTGTGTTATGAATAGTCGATGAATTAATAGCAGCAAATACAGAAATGTTCTTCTGATTTGTGACATGGGCCTAGAAAACTTGACGACATACGATGTATGAAATACCCAGCATCAACTTGACCGCCGGCCAACCATTTATATAGACCAATATGGGTAAATAAAAACTTATCTTTTTAAAGTATACGATTATCAAAATCAAATTATAGAAAATATAGCATAGTTATAATATACACATTTAAAATTAAAAAAAAACATAGGCCTAAGTCTATTTAAAACAATATAATACCAACAATAATTTCATCACAAAAAAAATGAACTGTCATGTATATACCATTTGTTGCTGTTATCAGACTTCGTCTAGCCTATAGATGAAAAGAATTAGGATTATAGGCGAGTTTTATGCTTATTATAGACATTGAAAGCAAATTAAAATTGATGGTACTGCATAGAAAAATACGTTATATCTAAAAACAAATACACTTACTGGTCTTATTCGTGTTTTCTTCGAAGTAAGCGTACTACAATATCGTAATACAGTAGCAAGAATGCAAACAATATGAAAAATCTGACTTATGGCGTGAGACTGTATATTACATTTAATATAACTTTTAGTTTTTAAACATTTAAAATCAGGCCTATTCATACAAAAAAATAATTATTTTGTTTCTAAAAACCACTTCCAAAACCACTGTTACTTCAAAACCATAGTCGTATATTATAAAAGAAATATTAATAGTTTATTAATAATATTTTATTGTGTAAGTAAACAACCGAATGCTTGAATATTTTATTTATTTACGTAATATAATGATTAATATAATAAAACACTTACACGGGGCAAAGTTTATTAACATCTTGACTGTTAGCCCATCATCCAGCCGTCATTAACTCTCAATTCATCAGCCCGAGGCGGTTGAAATAAGCATCGGTGGATTATCGGTGATCATACTAAAAATATAACTCGTCACTTCATAGCAATTCTAAGGATTGAGAAGAGACAAGATATGAGATTAGTAATTATTGACAAAAATAATGATGTATTAACATATATTATTAATCATGAGTAACAATCATCAAAATAGTACGAATTACATGCCGTGGTGATAAAATATGAACTGTCATGTATACTATTTGTTGCTGTTATCAGACTTCTTATATTTACTTTTTGAGGCACGGTAACGAATTTGATCTCACAAAATAATAATGATAAACATTGGAATAAAATGAGTTTAATTGAATCTTTCATTCAATTTTTTATTCAATTGCTTATTTAATGATCTTTAATAAAATAAGTTATTTTTCGTTCTGAAATTCTGTTTAATAATAGGGCCTCCTGTTTAAAAAAAAGAAACACTGGTATTAGAAAAATGTGTTATGCATGTATATCATTGTTATTTTAACATTGACTTCTTTATCTGAATTTTTTTCTTGATATTTTTACTTAATTAGGCACGATACAATCAATGTTTTATTTACTAATAGTTCTACTTCATTTTACTTTTATATTCAATTGTCCTATACGTTATTGTTGTGTGTTCCATACAACGACACCCAAAACTTTTTTTGTAACTTGATAATATACAATCTCAAACAAATTGATAGAGAAAGTGCTGTTTCTTAAATTATGTTAGGAATTGTCATTACTGCTCAGACCATGGTTAAATCTGATTGTTTCTATTGATTCTGTATTTGTATTTAATGACACTTTGTATAATGGTAACTCAGAGAGATTTGAGTTATAAGTCCATCTGCCAACAAGGTGAAATCAAAATGCACCTGTTTTTGTTGTCACCTTTTCACTGAATCGAATAACCTTTGTACAGCCTAAAAATGTAATATCACTACATTAATAATGACCACGAATAAGAAGCAATACCATATTTTTACATTTATATTAAAATAATTACTTGTTTAATGTATTCTTTGAGGAACCCCCTTTCGGAGTAATTGTTAAGTATAATTCGTTCTGTTTCTGAGCAACCCAAGCTTTTGCGTCTTTAATTTTCCCCCTTACTTGCATAAATGTAACTGTTATTTTGATTTTTATCATTGAAAAAAAAGAATAAATAATAATTTTACTTGATTTCAGTTGAATGTTGTCTTGTGTACATAAGTTGACAGTGATTTTGACCAAAAAAAAAAATGAATGAATGAATATTACCATACGGCTGAAATCTAAGTCGGGTTAAAGTGATTTTTTTCTTGGACTCTAAGATTTTCTTAAATTGGTTGGTCAATTAACAGGTATACTTTCTAATAGTTTTGTGGTCATTTTCAGAGAAAAATACATCTTAAACTTTGAGAGTAAACTCCTATCATTATATGTCATCACTTGCCAATGAAACTCTACATAAGGATAACTCTAACCCCTGGAAACTCAATGCCTGGCAGAACGGAATTTCGTCTTATAGAATTTAATATCAAGAAATGAGTGGCCCACATTTGAGGTTTAGACTTAAATATTTAATTTAACAATGAATAGTGTGATTTAAATCCAAAAGATCAAATATAGATCTACATGTCCCTATTCGAATATACATGGGTTTTTTTAATCAACAATGTATAAACATACATAGAGATAAATTATTTTCATAATTTGAGTCTGAATCGATTTTGAAATTATTTGTCAATGCTATCCTTAAAAAATAAATGCAATTAGGCCTATAACATTGGATTATTGGGCTGGCGAAATTTAATTTCAAGTCGAATACCGACGAATCAACTAATATATAAACTATATCATTAATTTCTATTTTCCTTTAGTAATATCATTTTATATATAAAGTTATTGTAATTGTTTTCTATAATAATGATTAACAATTATTTATTTCAACATATAACATCCATATTCCGGGAACTTATTTCAACATTTACTACAAAAAGACTACATGATTGTGTACATATACACACAACTTCTGATTTGTTTCAAATTCCTTTTATTGTATTCAACATTTTTGCAGTCGAAATTTCATTCCCGAGTTATTATATTATCAAAAATCATTCATTTGTTTAATTCGATGAGTTGCTTTTTGTTCCTCTTTTCTAAAACCATGTTATGGATCAGTATGAATCTTTTTGGGTGGAGAGAGAGGACGAAAAGGAAGCTAATAAATTTGCAAATTGAGAATAAGAACCAACATTATTTGTTGTGAGTTAACAAGGTTCTGTAGCTTTCTATCAGTCCCGGTAATATAAACTCAACAAACACCTATTGATTAGACCTACAATGACAATTGTATTTTGTGAATTTTAACTGTTTTCGTATTAAAACACTTTTTTTTTAACACTGCCGAACACTTGTTGTTCATAACTATACCGAGTATAGTATAGTATTATTGCATCTGTATATAATAACTAAATATAGAATGAGGCTCCCATATTCTATATTGAATAGAAATATTTCAATTGCTTAGAAAACATGTTTATTTTGTAGTAATAAATGGCTATAGTATTTTAACATAATGATAATTATTATTATTCATTTACATTTTATACCGTAGGCTAAAGGACCCACTGTCCTATGTAATATAAACTCAACGAACACCTTGATTAGATCTACAATGACAATTGTATTTTGTGAATTTCAACTGTTTTCGTATTAAAACACTTTTCTTTACACGACCAAACACTTGTTGTTCATATTTATACCGAGTATAGTATTATTGCATCTGTATATAGCCTAATAACTAAATATAGAATGAGGCTCCCATATTCTATATTGAATAGAAATATTCCAATTGCTTACAAAACATGTTTATTTTGTAGTAATAAATGACTATAATATTTTAACATAATTGTGATTATTATTATTCATTTACATTTTATATTGTAGGCTAAAGAACCCACTGTCCTATGTTATGAATGGTCAATTGACAGTATGCATGCCAAAGAACGTATCTCTTTTCCTATTGTTTGTGTTAAAATATTAATTCATTTTTTAAAGTAAAAGAAATAATGGTACTGTATATAATAGTGCCGTATAAAATTAGATACAATATAGGTAAACACATTTAGCAATACTGTATTACAAACTTTCTAGAATTAGTGGATATGAGTTTATGGAATATTTATTCACTATAACCATTTATCATATCTTTCCTTATTCAATTTATTTTTAAAATTAAGTAAAAGAAATAATAATAATACTAAAGTAAAAGAAATAATGATATAATATAGTGCCATAATTAGATATAAAGTGTAAACAGTACATTTAGCAATATTACAAACTTGTTAGAATTAGCGATGCTTATGGAATATTTAGTTATGATTATTTACTATAATCATTTATCATATCTTTCCTTATTCCATTTATTTTTAAAATAAAAAAAAATTATTAATATTTTAGAAATTTGAACTGGTTGACAAAGTGAAGACTTATGTCTCTTGACCATTGACAATATTGTTTATTTAAAAACATGTTTCACTGACACCTTTGATTAGGTTAACAATCATTGCCTAAGTCCGGCCGCTTCTGAAATTTCGTTACAGCGTTCGATATTGTTAATTTTTCACAAGAGCAATGATGAAAATAAATCAGCGTTTCAGTTGGAATAGATACTTTACTTTTGACTTGCAGCACATTAAAAACATTTTGTTTGTGGCACCTAGAAAGTTGTTATAATTTTTCTAATTGTATGATTTAAAGATGTTGTTTTGTCTCCTGAAAATGAGTCTGAAGTAACTTATTTCAGTGTCAATCAATGCGAAACTTGTCAATATAAATGTATTGAAATATGATTTGCCATGAAGCGAATGATTATACAAATGTCACTGGCAATGGATTATAGGGTTTATCTGTCTCACAAGTGAAAACAAAATATCTGTGTCTAAAAT
Source organism: Antedon bifida (assembly GCF_963402885.1). NCBI lineage: Eukaryota > Metazoa > Echinodermata > Crinoidea > Comatulida > Antedonidae > Antedon > Antedon bifida. The sequence continues at coordinate 7,316,597 of NC_136226.1, read as the reverse complement.
AGAAACATAAAGTATGTTCCTTACTATATGAAAACGGATTAGCCTATGTGGAAGATTATAGTTAAAAACAATAGATTTACTGAAAAAATTTTTGTTGAAATTGTAGGCCGTAGATACTAGTATATTGTTTGCATAAAACACTCTGTTTTCAATTAAGTTTCAGTGATACCCTAACATAGCCATATCTGATGTAATTGTTTGCAGAATTCTGTTTCACTGAGTTTTATAAAAGTAAGTTTTTAACTAGTCTGACCTATAATCTATAATAATGTAAATATTAAATATGACACAACGTAAACGATGGAAATATAAATTAGACTTACCGTGTCGGTTCAACCAATACGTAAATACAATACAAGAAGATATTGGTGAAACATATTGTAATTGTTGTAACAAAACATAGTATTCATCCGAAATGTTTTTTTTGTGTTACAATCATCTCGATCGCCAATGAACAAATTTACCATGACTTCCGATTAGTTGTTCTTATAAATATGAGGAAGTTATGGCAAGTATTAAATTTTGATGGCTTCGACCTTATTGATCCAAATGAACATTTTACTTTTATGCTATAATGAAAATCTTGCTTTATCTTTACATCCACTGTTTAATTTTTAAGAGAAGTTTCATAGCCACGCGTTAAAATCATACTTAAAAATTAACGAGTATTCTTTAATATGTCGTATATAGCTTTAACGATATGATTCACTGTGTTTATCAAACATTACTAATTATAATGTCGAGAATCTATCCATAAATATACATGCTAATGTAACAACATGTTGTGGTATCATGTTCATACCATTAGTCCACTCGTTGCACTGAAACTTCAGTAGAACAATATTTTCTTCAATCACAATAAAGAGGTTTACAGTACGTTTTTATTGATTGTCGTACTATACCTTTTATCGGTTCAAACTTAGACTTTTCAGAAAATAATAGAAAAGGGGTTCGAGATACAAGGAGATAGGCTTGTTGTTGCCTTAGGCCCGTTGTAAAAACAAGTTTTTCAAATCAAACTTGCCGAAAAATAGAAAAAAGATAGCATTTTCTACAATGTCGACCATCTCATTAGCGAATTTAATAGTTGCAATATTCTTTTAAGATACCCAGGTGCTAGTAGCTTACGTGGTGGTAGGTAGTAGATATACTTTGTCGGCACTTTACATCTTCCATGAGTTAATCTTTTCAGCGTTTACCGACTGACTTTATGGATCTTTCATTATCAATACTTGCCCTCGTATGTTAGTACCTTATAGGCACCGAAGATTTTATTGATATTCTTAAATTCCAACGTTTGTTATTGAATATGTTTAAATGTTTACAATTGAAAAGAAGTACTGATTCTGTGTCTTTTTTACATGTTTTCTAAAAGATGAATTATAGGTTACCATAGTAATGATATCAATAATGGAAACTTGTTGGTAAAGGGAGGAAGACGATTGGCACAACGGCTGTTAACATAATTATAGTTGTGATAATAATATGATAGATTTTAATGCTTATATTAGAATTATTTCAGTTTTAATCTTTTACTGTGTCATATTTAATAATAGTAGGCCTACTTGTTATTATTGTGTATTGGGTCCCACACACTATAAATAGTGACATGATAAATGATAAAGTGACGATCCTGAATAACATGATAGATTTTAATGAAATTATATAACGACAATTTGTACCATTATACTAATATTAGAATAATAATAATAAGTGTTAACCTTGTTAACGTCGTATTTGATATGTAGAGTAGGCCCTACAATATTTAGCAATAGTAGGCCTACTTTGTATCTTAGGTCATACACACTAGTGACAATAACGATATAAAATGTAGTATTGGGATTCTAGTAGTTTAGGCATAATTTAACCGTACCGTTCGTTTTTATTTTGTGTCAATCAAATTTCGATTAATTCGTTTATTATATATAAATAACAGCTTAAGAGCATTCATTTCTTTTTATTTAAAACAGCTTTAACTTTATTTTAACGTTTATATTTTAAAAACTGTCCAAAGTTTTTGGAACAGTTCAAAGTTTATAATATTATATTTGTATTCAATACGGTATTCATTTAAGCATAAAACTTTTACATTTGTTATTGTTTGTTTGTTTTTTATTGGTTTCCAAAAATAATTTAAAATGATTAATAAAAGAATTAGTTTACAATAAACATCATACAGATATACACATTATATTATAATTATTTAAGAGAGATGTGTGGCTGGTGTGCAAATTAGAACTGTAAGGCTTACCCACCAGAAAAAGATGCATAAACATAATCTATAATGTAAGTAAGTATATAGTGGTAATATGTAGTGGTAGTAACAATAAATAAAAAAAAAATAAGTTTTATAAACTCACTCACTTTTTTAAACTCAATTAATTTTAGTTTTATTTCTTACGAGTTATGAATAAATATAAACATATGGTATTTTGAATTATATAAGTTACATACATTTATGTATACTTTACATAATGTGAGATTGTATAATTCCACAATTTGTAAATATTTTGCGTTTTTTATCTTCTTATTTAAGGTAATCTATTGTCAGTGTGACGTGAATGCTATACACGTACGAATAAACATCATCAACTACCTTAACTATACTAATTACGATTTATAATAGTATATAAGTACGAAGGTGTGTAGTTAATTATTTCAATTTAATACGATAAGTGATTTGTGAATTTCTAGTTACTTTAAAGCGGCTATGTTCTCTTATGACTAAACACTGATTCAATTAGTTCAATCAGATAAATTAGACATGTTATCAAAAAGAGGAAGAACTGGACACTTAAGTCAAATTTATTTTGACTGTTCTTCTTTTCTGAGTGACCAATCAGCCTATTTAGTAATATAGCCTACTAATTCGATGGAGTGGACGACTGTTTTATCCTTCCGATTCCCCTCAGCGTTTATTTAAGTGATCTATTTTGATCTACGATTCTAAAAAGTACAAACAACAAGTACATAGCAGTACTGTTTTGTATGTAATGTAAGCCTATGGATTTACATATGGTATAGTGTGCATATAGTGTATTATAACGGAGTCTAATATTTATACAATTTAATCTTGATCAACAAGCAGCAACCGGCATATTGTTTAGCCCTACACAATTGCCAAACTTGTACAGTTTCATAATACCATTTTAATACTAATACTATAGTATTATTAATATAAGTGTTCCTGCTTAGATTATACATATACTTAGGCATATACCTAAATATGTGTTTCTGGTTATTATGTTATACATTTTTTCTTACTTTTCTTCACAGGCATCAGTAAATAGGCCTACCTTACTTCCATAGACCATTTATATGATTAAAAAAACAGTAATTTTAAATAAATTATTTACACAGTGTCATGAATAAATATGAACTTATATACTATTTAACACTGTTGATATAAGTTTCTTCTATTTCTTTATTTTTCGGTCACATTATTTACATTAGATTTTTTAAGGTCTCAGTTAAATGATGTAGGTGAAACATCCATGATCAAATCGATATGAAAGTGTGTGTTGACGTAATAATACATTAAGTTGTGTTTTTAATTTACCGGTCTAGAGTGTAAAATTGTGTGTGGCCTTTGGCCTACTCGGCAGTTTGATGTCAAAGGGATTCCCTAAAATACAAAAACCATACACCATTGACAAAGTGCGATCGGCGGTCTTCAGTCAAAAATAAAGGAAATGATTATTAATTGAATCGGTTGTAGTATCCTGCATTGAGCTTTACTAGTTGTCTTGTAATTGTCATTTTGTTTTATGATTCTTGATTGAATTGGAAAGCAAACTTCAAAGAAGACCGCCAAAACATTGCAAACACTTTTAGTCATAACTAAGAGGTAATAAATGGAAATGAGAAGACCTGAAGTGAAGGTTACCATTTGTTTCGTTAGTTTGTTTACAAAAAGTTTAATTATTTCTCTTCAGTTATTTATATCACATTGTATATGATTACAACTGATTTTTCTTAGCTTGCATTTAATGAATACAGTAATCATTTGACTTATTATTTCCCTAAATCTTGTTGAATCAGCATAGCGCCCCCTATCGATGATAACAAACTTTATCTTTAAAAAGAATATTATTAATCAATTCTTTTTTTAAAGAAAAATTTCGTTGATTTAACAAAGTAACTTAGTAATATATTCTTTACGAAATTGTGTATTTTGAAAAATATAGTTTTAAAATTATAACATGATAGTGTATCTTAGAATTATTGAATTGAGCATACATATCACTTACTACGTGTATTCTTTAATGGAAATTCAGTGTATTTTCATTTTCTTATCAAAATTATTTTTTTTTATTAACAGGAAAATGCAAAGGAGTGTTTTACCATGATAAATGTATGGTATTGTGTTGGACTCTCATTATAATGACGTACGAGAAACGATTGTAACTAATATAGACCTATATTTAGATGCTTTGGGTATTTATCTCCCATTCCAACAACCATAACGGTACCTAATAACGTATAACTACTGCCGGTATCATATTGATATCTGTATTTCGTGTAATATCACTATGCTCTAGTGTAACTAAGTTACGAGGGTCGCTAACAACACCCCAGCAAACATTTACAATATTAGTATAGCGCCACCTATGTTGAACAGGTGCGTAATGCGGGAATTAAAATTATGTAAAACTAAATTAAGTCTGTAATATTTCCTAACTATGTAGGTTAGCTGAGCGAGTATTGTATTGTTAAGAATAACGAATACTAATTAAAAGTGTATTACGGTCGAAGAAAGAACAGTAAGACAGCAATGAATAAGCACCGTAAACATCGATTAATATATTCTATCTAATACAAAAACATGTACAAATTACTAAATTCCCCTTTCAAATAGAAGATAAATTGTGGGTTTTAATTTAGTGGAATTAATTACGAGGTATAGACATTTTAGCAATAGAAAGCCATATAAATTTAATGATCCGTTTTGCGTCCTTTAGGCATTCATATTGCTACTATAGCCTAATCTGCCTCGAGGTGGTTTTAGATTAATTCATCGACGACGACAGTGTAAAAATGTTGAATTTTTATTTTGTAATATCAATCTATAACTGCATTGATATTTTCTTCTTTAAAACAACTAGGCCTAGCCATATATTCAAAACCTCTAATACTGGTCTTTATAAAGGGACCACCGAGAAATATAAGTATTATAGACTAGAGAACAGCAAATCAGTCTGAACTCTCGATTAATTTTGATATTTTCCAGAATTCCTCGTAATTATACAAGTTTTAGTTTTCTTTATATAATTCTCACTATCTCTTTTCTATCACTATTCTTATTTCCTTTTTATTTCTATTCTCGAAGATTTGTTTTCATCCTTACCGTTTCGTATGAAATAGTTTATATGTAAATAATATAAACTTTTGTCGTACATGTATTGCTAGGTGCTTTACTTTCTCTCTGTTTTAAATTCCTCTATCACTATCATTATTAAGTATCAGTATACAGTGATAAGTTGACCAGTATTCAGTTTAACATCTGGAATTATATAATTTCGATAATATTCAACAATTGACTCAAGGGTGCATTGAATCGAATAGTATCTTATTTGCATACATTTTCATTGTTAGATTTAGAAATAATTAATTCTTTTAATTGATCCATTCAAAAAAAATGAATTGTAATTTTCAAACTGCATGAATAGTTTTTCTATACCACACAATCGTTAGCATATGCCTTTAATCTGGTATAAAGGCGTTTTTTCACACGGTGGGATTCGGATCATAAAATTCTAATATAAAATAAGATGACGATGTATAAATGTGGGTTTTTAAAGTAAAATCGATAAATGATTCTATTAAATGTGTTTATATATATCAGAAAGTTGACATCACGCTAATTCTAATTCACAAAAAAAGGTAAAATATGAACAATGTTAGGCCTACTGTTAATTATTATTATTATTATTAACAAATCGCATAGAGCTAGATATCGTCAACAATGACTCACTGACATTAAAATCCGAATTCGTATTATTTAGGACTAATAAATACATAGTACTTAATTAATCATTAATTACTTAATTATCAATAAACATATCGCCTATGTTATCACATTGTAGGTCTTAAACTTAATTAAAAGCTAGGTAGTTTTAGTTCAAATTGTACCAATACAATTTCTCATAATTTAGACGGTAATGTATATGTACTTATATACAAATAATGTTTTTAATAATCTTATTTTTTCACAATGAATAATATTATTAACATAGCCAAATATTGTAATTTATTTAACTAAATAATTTGGTTCGGTTCTTTACACACAAAAAAGTGTGATCATCAATATGCATAATTTATTAATGTTTCTTGAATAAATATGAGTTCAGTTTCAATATGTATATTAATAACAAAGTCGGTCATTGCACTGAATGGTCAATGAACTTTGAACCGTTTTTTTAGGCCTATTTTCTGGTTCGGTTTCAGTCTTTGAATATGCAATGGTGGTTAAATAGACCACACATGGAAATGTCTTGTGATAAAACATTGAATAACTTTAAATATACGCCTAAAAGCATAAAAATGTCACATTTACTATATCTTTTCCCTTTCGAAACTGGAGATTTAATTCCAATAGTTTACATTATAGGCTATTGGTATACATTAAATAAGGCTGAATTGTAGTAGTAACAAATATAAAAACCATAAAATAAAAACTCTAATGAAACTATATAACAATATATAACAATATAACATTATGATTTTTCCTAGTTTCATATAAAAATTGTATGAGTTACACTTCACAATTGTATAAAATATATACATTATTGTCTGTTTCTGTGTTATAATCGAAGTTGTTCAGTATTTGCAAAAGTCCAATACTGTAATACGACTCCAAATAAAAGAGCAACTTTAGAAAAGAAGGACTAACGCCCTCTTGTATAATACGCAAGCCCTGGTAGAATGTTTCTCGAATGTTACAAGTTGGATCCCGATGCATGTTGTTTTCAGCTATTTTATTTCATTTTAAGATAATTACAAATCATTTTTATAACAGGAAACAGTGTTGTACTATTTGTGCAAGCGGTCTGACATGGACCATCCAGATATTGGATGGGGGGAGGCTGTGGTGCGCTTATTCGAACGTGATAGGCCTAAAGTCCTACTTGAACCTATAGGCCTAATGTTAGAAGCTTATTGTTTTCATCATTCATGTATTCATTCATTTCGTTAAAGTTCCAATAACTAGACAAAAAAGATAAATATTGCATGTAAACGTAGAAATCCCGTGGGTAAAAATCAGTCAAAATTAAAAATTTGAAATTAGACGAAACATTTTTTGTTCAAATATTATGTCGAGGATTTTTGCACGAGTACAGCTCTTATGCCTTTACAATTTGTTTTTCTAGAAAATTTTGAATATTCTAATATTATTATTATTTATTAATTTCCCTTTAAAACTGTAGGCCTAGTAGAATTGAACCTAGCCTATATCATAAATAGACGTTGATATTCTTACTGAAAGTAGAATAATTCCAATAGCTTAAGTCCTTTAATGGAAATTAAATCTTTATTTTAATAAGGCTAAGCTATTGTAATCTTATATAATCATTTTGTCATTTTTAATTCAAATCAACAAATGTATACCACTTATTAAATACAACTTAACTAAATTGTACGTACTTAGTGCATCGAATTATGTATTAGGCCTACTACATAATATCAGAAATAAAAATAATTTGATCGTTTCCTAATTATTCAAATCCTAGGTTTATTTCGCTATTATATTGAAATGAGGTATTATATTATTGTATAAATATAAACAGTCTTAATGTTATGCAGTACTTAAAAATACGTGGCAATTTTTATAGTATAATAAATTAGTTTTAATTGTTAGTTACCTATTTTACAATTTACCATAAAATATTGTGTTAAATAATGAATTTTAATGTAGGGCGACCGATTTTCATCTGAAAAGAACACAAGATTGCCATTTTATTTAATTTAGGCTGTTTCTGGTGTTCTCTCCTCAATGTTTCTCATTCCATCCTGTCTCTAGATGTGTTAGGCCTATATTATCTCCTCTTTTTCCCCTTATTTTTTCTGTTCACATAGTTAATTTAGTCCATGTGTTATCGTGTCTACTCGGCGTCAGTGTCTTTCCATTTAATACAATTATAGAGGTTATTTAGTGGGCTAAGTCCTACGAACCTTTTAGGCCGCGCCCATATTATTCAAAAACAGTATACATAATCAATAAAACTAGATATAAAATTTACATGAAAATAGATTCGTTTATTATACGATGTATGCATATTTCGATTGAGTTAGAAAACCCATCTTTGTAACACAGCTGTGAATAATAATATACGTTATTTAGCTTATTTATAAACTCCTTTTAAAATTATGTCTTTTTAAAATATATTTGAAAGCAACATTTTCTTTTGAAATCTTAAGAAACACAACCATTGTAGCAATGTTGTCTGAAATTCTGATTATAAAAACAAATTTTTTGTAAAAGAAAATCCTATTATTTAATATTTTTATATTCTTAATTCGGTATGATACATGAAAACATACATTTGTATTACTATTTAATAGTAATAATGAACACCGTTATTGTTGTGTAACCATACATCGTTAAAACTTGAATACGAATACTTAGTCTGAAACTAAAAAAACAAATTAACTCTGTTTTTCGACTGTTTCAAATAAGAGGGTTTTTTTCTTATAGAAAGCCAAATTGTATTTCATAATGAAAATTAATATCTTTCATAATATTATGTCAAAGTATTATTGTAAAATTCCAAACAATTGTCGTAAAAACAGACATTAGTGAAAGAAAAACATAATCCCAACGTGAGCGCCGTCAGCACGCGTCGCTTTCGCAAACGACGGGAATACAAACACCGTGTCATGTTTTCTTTTTCAGAATACACGTTCAATGCTTATTCACTTGTGATTACCGCCTAATTTTCCAATTGTAACTATTTTAAAACTGATCAAAAATCAATTTGTAGCGTTCTTTTATTCTCTATTCTTTGTCATATTGATTGCATGGGCTTACGCTTTTCCTCGGCATGTTTATAAACATAATAATACTAATAGTGTGTAGATACAATTTGAAGAGTATATATTAATGAAGATAGGATTTGAATAATACTGGTGATTAATTTGATAATTTATGTTTAATTGCACAATTTAATACTGTATAGTAGCCGATAATTCCAATTTTCCTTAAATTAACTTAAAAACTGTGTAGGCCTATTATTGATTAAATATTAGTATTTTTTGTTTGCAATTCAGTAATTATAATTGCAGTATTATGTTTCCAAATTTACAATGTTTCAGTTTAGGTATACTTTTTACGAATAGAAAAAATATAAATATATTTTAGAGAAATAATCACTAAACAATTATTGATAAAACTTTTTGGAATTGTTATAAATCATAGAAACCATGCTGACAGATTTTTGTATGTGTGTTTAAGTTTTTGACACGCAGACAATAATATTAGAATTATGTGTAATGTAAAAATTTAAAAAATGCATAAAACTAAAACATTGTAATTATGACCATTAATTATTTGATAAAAAATAAATATAAAGAGTACGCCGAAATACTGAGCAACTTTTGGACTAAACAGCATAATAACAAATCGTAATTCCAATCAATCCTAGACGAATCACAAAGCATGACAAATGTTCTCAAGTCTCGGTTATTAATTTCATCTCCAATTTCTATTTGATTTATTTTCTCACATTATCAGTTTAGCAGTATTTTTATTGCTAATTACTCAACAGAAAAATAATTCGTTTTCGTTATGGTATCGGCGCTGAGGTGCCTTCATACCCGACAGAACTCGCTCATAACATTGTCGAGCGTGTTGAGAATGTCAGGTTTGTTTAGTGCAGACACGTTTCAGAATCAATGTAGAATTAACAGAGAAAATCAATTTGTGTATCACTTTGGTAATGCGGATAACAGCCAGAAGCATGGTGCCATTGACCATAATGTAGAATCATGTTCTAATGAATCTAGTTTTTAGAATTAATAGATTGAATTATAGTTATTCGTTTGTTTAACCATATTGTATGTTACAGAATATATTACAAAAAAAATATTACTTTTCCGAAAATATTAATTACTTTCTAGTTTGTGTTTAATTAAACCTCGTTTATCATACCAGTAGGCTACTTTTTTCTTAAGGAATGGACTTTTGTTATCTTAGACTATACAGAAATATTTTGCTTAGGTTAAAAACTGATTTAGGCCTAAACAAACATTGACGTAAAACTAAGTGAAGAAGAATAATTATGATCAATCTGATTTGATTTTAAGTATGGAATATTAAATAAGAAATATTATTAAACAGAGAACCCTTACCATGAAAGAATATTGGATTAAACATTTTAATAAATTCGTTCTTATCTTTCTTAGGCCTAAATTTGATATGAAACTTCTTCAGAGTTTTTATTTTTAAATTGTATACTTGTATATTCCAGTATACGGAGTAACACGTCCCTTAACGACAGTACTTTTCAACACATTTATACTATACTCTATAGGTTCACCAAACCATATATTTAAAATGAAAAATATACACCACTTCTTTACCAAGTTAATTTAAATGTAATACAGTCGAAATAGTTCTTATAACGGCTGAAAATAATTTTAATGATATACTTCATCATGACACTATTAATTAATAACCTTTCCTTCGCAACAAAAAAAAACGAACAGCTGCATATTATTGAAAACATATTGTTAAAAAGAAAATACCGTGACCATTTTTTTTTCTCTTTTTAATTTAGTTTTATACATATCATTCTCTTGTTTAGCTTAATAATTATTGTGCGTTATTTTGCATTGTTACAATATCTGTATTACAATATTTAAAGCACGGAATTCTACTAATATGCTAGCATTTTGTATGCATTTGTGTAAACTATCCCATCCGTACAAGCTTACGTTTATTTTATACATAATCCCTTAAGTCAGCAGCCAGTTTTAACGTATCATATATTTCAACATATAATGTTTCATGTGTTTAAGCTTAAAGTCCTCACAAAACTTACTCGAATCAAAAATGATTTTTCTGGACAGAAGTTAGCGGTATTATTTCTAATTGATATTAACTAGAACGGAGGTAATTTTGCATCACTTAGAAGCTTATGCAAATAATTCTAGAAATTTGAAAATGAGGATTTCGTTGACGAGTTAGATTTATGAATCGTAAGGATATATGTATATATTAAACTGGATTTATGAACACTCGTGTAGTCTAGTATAGTATTTTTTTACAAAATAGAAGAATGAAAATAACGATATCGTTTGGCGAACTATACAGTTTTTTTAAGCCATGAGTTTGGTGGAGTTTTAACATGTGGAGGCGTAGCTGTAAATATGTATTAAACATTTACAATAGGGGTACCCATCAAACATAGAAAAACATATATTAGGTTAAGTTATAGCTTATAACTATAGTACGTTTAAACTGTATTAAAGGTGTATAATATATAGTGTTAAAATAACAATAACTTTTCAATTAGAACTCACCCAAAAGTGGTACCCCTAACTGAGAACGAACTGTTTCATCTTCTATATAATGTAACTTAGTGATCTTAGTATAATATTATTAGATTTATAACCAATGAGAATAATTCTGTTTGGCCAGGGTGATGTGCCTGGTTTGGCTTACCGGAGAACCAGAGGTGAACCCTCGTGGGATTTGAAGGCAAATTCACACCTTGCCAGGCTAAGGTGCCACAAGAACGTAGACATATTTGTTAACATTAGAGCTTGTATTTTACCATGGCATAGTTAATGCAGTGAGACCGAGGAGAAGGGTGATATAAAAATACAAAATGTTTATTGTACTTTATAATCATTTAATGTTTCTTAATGAAGGGAAAACGAAGTAAGTTCTGTACTAGGCCTAATGTACTCTTTTAGGCATTATTAGTTATGTTATTTCTTCTTCCGTCTCCTCCTCCTCATCATCATCATCATCAATATCACTTTCTTCTTCGTCATCATTACATTTTTATCATCACATCATCATTTGTCATCATTCATCAAGTTACTATATTATTACAGATATTTGTTCTCTAATAATCCTCGTCATTTTCACTAACATCCGCTATCAACACAATAATAATTATTGTTATCACAATATTATACTATTACTTCTTCGTCCACAGTATATTGTTCAAGAACATCGCCTCAAAATCGACACATCAATCAAATATGTCATTACTAAGTTTGATCCATCCTCTCGATCACAACGTGTTTGTTAATACAGTATTCAGGCATAATTCGCATACATTATAAAGTTATTAATTGAATATGATATCTTGTCAATATCAATTTATAAAAGAATTTAAATATGTAAAAATATGAGGTAAAATTAAGTCATTGACTTGCTGTATCAATATTTGTATAATAATATTGTTTCAATATTAGGCCTAAATAACGTTTTCCAGTAAATTCGTTACCATCACGAAGGAAATTCGCGCGCGTTCAAACGGTCTAATGACTGGTATTTTAATACTTGTGACATTTTAGAAATATAAATATTATTGCACTTTGGATTCACTCTCTCTGGCTCAAAATATAAAGGGACAAAATTCAACTTGACAATTGCCGGTTATGATATAGGCCTATAAAGGATAATAATAATTTATTATGATTATTAATTTAATATACTTTATTTTAATGTATAATAATCAATACATAGGCATATACATTTTTCTGTCAGAAATTAGAAATAATTAATTATAAACATGGTTATGAAAGTCTATATCCAAGATTAGTTTTACAAATGAACATTGCCTGTATTGGAAAATAATAACGGCATGTTTGATCCTTTACTAACTTAGGTAAGACCGTGGATGTCGTTAAAAATAATACAAAATCCACTAAGAAAGTATCTTAAATGATTTAGAGGTGTGTAGCGTGTGTGTGTAAAGAAAAGGGCATACGTCTGAAGTAAGCAAATAAAGCATACGCGAATTGCCGAATACTAAAAAAGCATTAATTAATTATCGGATCCTCATTTTTAAGTATAGACTTATATAAATGTTCTATAGCACAGATTATTATTACGTCCTGGAAAAAATTAAACACTGAAATTGCATAATTTCCTTGTTAACCTAAAATAAAAGCATATAAATATATATATATATATAGGATTAACTGTTTAAAAACACGTTTTACAACAAGTGACGTAACAAATTACGTCACATTAGCACCTGCAACCATTGATAACAAAATCATAGTGATGTATCATCATCTTGTGATGTGTAATCTAATAAATATAAAGAAGTGTACATATATTTCATTGTAGACGCCTATTCATTTTTCAAATTTACAAGTATAGTGATAAAAATTAAGATAAAACAATATACCAATGTAAGTTAATGACGTCATTGCGTACGTCATACAAAATAGTTTTCTTCGAGTTAATAACAAACATGCCAAGATAATAACATGGAGGAAATATCCTTCATGATAACAATAAGACAATAGTATTGTTTCTAAATGGCATTTAAGAAGGAAATACTATAGAGTATGTACTCTTTTCAAACGGTAGTTTATTAAGGTAATTGCGCAGTCGGTTTACACCGCCATCTTGGGTTATTTTTTATATTCTTGGCTTGCCCTATTTTTTTTCTAAATAACGTGCCGTTGCTAATTGTTATAGTTCAATATGTAGGTCGTTACATTCTATAAATTGTATTGTTATATTTCAACAATTTATCATAATTCATAAACTATATAATATTATCATCTAATAGGGTAAATTTGAATAACATATAAGAACTAACGTGTTTAAGTATAGTATAGTTAAAGAAAAAACTGGTTTTCAACCCGAAATTATTCACGTTGCCTTGGTGCGTCACTGCATTACAATAAACAAAACGAATTATTGACGCGATGTAAACAATAGATAAAAATTTAATAAAAAGTCACGCATGTACTGCATATTAGCAATAAAAACATGGGAAATAGACATATGTCGGAGATATTAATAGTCCAACCATGTTCATAAATATTAAAATGCATAATTCATTTACTTTTTTTACTTAAAATGCTAGAAGGCAAGCAACAATTTCATTACAATTTGTTTGAACTTACAAAAGCTGGACATCTGACCAGTAGGCCATTTAAAGGATTTCTCATATAATATACTCTTGCATGTCTTTTATAAACACGTTTTATTTTTATTTTTTCAGTTATGAAAACATTACCCTTTTAAATCCAGCGTACAGAATAACCTGTAGACACACATTGTCGTTATTTATTCATTTTACATGAATCAATTACATTTCTTTTAATAAATTAGCATATTTGGAAAAAAAAATAATATTATAGTTTTAATTTTAGTTATAATTTTTTGTTTGCCTTCTTTACAAAGATTTTAATTTCTAACTCAAACTCAAATACACTAGATTAAATAACAGTAAAACATCATTAATAATTGTTACTGTTAATATGCAAATTATGAAGTTATAAAAATTTGGGTAGTCTACGATTTTTGATAATAATAATAATAAGTTTTTCTCTTCTCATTACTAAATAATTTGTAACTTTATTTTTATATCACAACTTTTCAAACATAGTTTCCGCTCAAATTATTCAATGTTCAGTGTGTCGGGTTTCCTATGCAATAGTACATTTTGGGCGGAGGGCGAATTTAGTGACATGAATAGTAGTATCATAAGGTGAACATACGTAACATTGGAAATCTTTATTATTAATATTAAATAGTTCCTATACTACACTATTTTTTTTAAATCAAATTGGCTGCAGGTTAAACTAATTCATAATAATGCTGTATAGCCTAATTTTACAAATTTAACAAAATACATTTATTTTCATGTTTTTTTTAAATTCATGTTTATGATAAATTGATTCGTAATGGGTTGTGTAGGCCTACATATATGGTAACCCATACACACAATTATTATCAAAAATAATTCAATCTGTTATCAAATAAAAAATATATTTTTACTCACGTGTTAATGTACGTCATCAGTTGTACTAATAATATTAAGTCGTTATCAAGAAAACTATAATTTACAAATCTAGTCTCATTACGCTAAAATATTATAAAGTCCTGTGATATTTTTTTTATATATCCAATTGCACGTACTCTATCCAGCGTCGAAAAGAAATATGCAAGCGGATGAAATTCAGTATTGCTATTTATTCTTCAACTAAAACTTGTCATGAAAACTATATGGTTGTTATAAAATTCTAGCGGCAAATCAAACTACAACTATTGGGAAGTAATGTTCCGTTTTATTAGCAGTAAAAGAATATGGAGTACAGTTATAGACATCGTTAATAAGGCACACGGACCTGCTAGAATTATGACTTAACATTAACTCACAGATATAGTCGCGAACAACTCATTAATAATAGAAAAAAGAGGAGACATATTATTTAATATTCATACTAATTTAAATGAAAGAATATTAATAGTAAACAATAATTGCTGTAAAATAGGTAAGGAAAACGAAAAATGTAATTTATTTAATTTGTTTTATATATATAACAGGTGCAATTTTAATCAATATTATGTGTTTTTAATCTCGTGCTCAGCGAGTAGACATGGATATGCATAATAATTCGTTGATATTCTGTCTACGATAAAGAGAATATTGGTCTCTATAATACAAATCCAGAAATGTATTAAACATATACAGTACAGATGTATTATTGGTCTATTAGTAATTTTTAATACATGT
The DNA here is from genome assembly GCF_963402885.1 of Antedon bifida. Taxonomy (NCBI): domain Eukaryota; kingdom Metazoa; phylum Echinodermata; class Crinoidea; order Comatulida; family Antedonidae; genus Antedon; species Antedon bifida. Next base: position 7,300,881 of record NC_136226.1, on the reverse strand, counting down.
TTAAACAAAGCTAACCAGTCGGCCATTTAAAAGAAAGAAAGTCTACCCATTATTCATTAACACACAGTCAGTAAGTATTGTTATATACGTTGTATATTCAGATATATGACTGATGCAATATTACCAATCGTATTGCATTGTCATCATTGTAACGTATTGTCATAATAATCTTCATCATTATTATCATTATCCCACTATTCATTATTGATCATTGTCGTTGTCAAAATCACAACATATGAAACCTAAGATCAGGTATCTAAAAAGTATTAATGTATCATCATTATCAGCATCGGGTATCATCATCATTAACAGCATCATGATGATCATGACCAGGCATCGTCATCAGGCGTCATCATCATTAGGCATCGTCGTCATCATTATCAGGCATCGTCATCATTATCAGGCATCATCATTATTATCAGGCATCATCATCAGGAACCATCATCATCATCATGGGGCATAACGATCGTCAATATCGTCGTTAATATTAGGCCTATGATAGTATCGTTTATTACTTTTCATTATATAATTATCTATGTATATATTGCATTGGATTGGAATATATATATATCAGTAAATAGACAATAAAAATAAACGAAAATGTGTTAAAATATGTACAATTTGTCTTTATAATCATCACTATTCAGAATAAATTTGTGAACACGCCCCTCTCAATTTCTAAGAAATTATAACAGGACTGAAGTTTTGTTTAACTGACTGAATGAACTGACGATCAACAACACTTATAATTGTTGCAGATTGCCAATAAATAATTGATAGGGTATTCAAAATAACATTTAGCCTGGGAAGAAAAATGTAACAAATACAAAACTGAAAAAAAATGTAAAAGAATTCTGAGAAGAATTAAAACGATTCACGTACTGCACCACATGCATTTATTTATTTATCGTTACTTCATCAGTCAAAACTTTTAAACAAGATCAAGTATTCGTAAATAAAACAGAATATATACACAGAAGGTAAAGTTCAAACATTTACCTAGATAGATTGAGCTCTCTGGTGGTAAAATGAAAATCCAAACACGACTTATCTTCTATTTGTAATATTTCATTTAATAATAACATGACTCGATAAAATAATTTCGAATAAGATTAAGTACGGTACTAACTTAAGAAAGCAAGGATTGCACTCCATTTGTGCTTAACGTAAAATATAAAAAGAAAACAACAGCCTGGTTATTTGTGTTTTACCGTGTGTAGCCCATAAATGACAGTTTGGTTACTTTTTACGCTTCTGCAGCGGCGACACTTTGATGTTTTGACGTAAAATTGCTCCTAATGGTCTCTTTTCGATGAAGTTTACTGGGAGGTAAAGCGAATGACCAAAAGTCGTATATAGAACAACTAAATATGAACGGATGGACATGGTTGCTTATAAGGTTATTACAAGGATAACTGTTATAAGGTGATTTTATTATGAATGTTAACTGTTAAAAACGGATCGAATCAATTACTTGAATGTTCTATATAAAACACATATGCATCACCTTAGTGTTTATATATTTATTGCTTCCGGAATGAAATGGTAACCAGACCTTATGAATAAACATATAGTTAGTAACAATGATATGAACAAAATGAAGATCAAAATTAAATATTTGTAAAACAATGAGGATGATGCGAGAATGTTATTTATTAAGGAAAATAATGGTTATGAAAGGATTCCGTGTGAAAGGCGATTGTAAATGTAAGGAGAAGATGCTGAAGAAGTTTAGGGGCTGAACTTGATTAATTCTTACTATATTATATTTTATTTATGTTTACAATGTTTATAATTTAGTTTTGGGTAAATAAAAGAAAGAAAGGAAAGAAAGTCTACGAACAATGATGATTATGATATTAATAATTGTTGTGGGATTGAGGAAGATGATGTTTAATTAAAAAATATTATACACATCTTTGTCCACCACAGCGAAATTCTTGGAATGAAGTTTATTTTTAATGAAAATATGAAATATTATAGAGATTAAAATCGCGAAAGAAGCTGGTGAATATAAGATTAAATGACGTCGGCTCATACAATGAGTTCCATACCTTATAATAAAATAAAGATTCAAGTATATAGAATTCCATTCTTTTTTCGCCCAAGATGTTTTTGTATGCTTAACAATTAACACTTTTTCCCACGAATTTCAAATAAAAAACATGTAATTATCTTTTAAACATGCCTTACATTGGGTTTGACATTAAAAGAACTTGTACACAATTCAATATTACTGCGTTGTGCACGTGTATAGCTTAATCAAACAATACTCCAAAAGTCTTTATATTAAATTAATAACATGTGAGATGGTTCTCATGTCGGTATTTTTCCCAATGGCAATTGTATTGCTGGTTTTTGAAGAAACTTTTTATTTATAATTACCATATTTATTCAATTATTGTATATAAAATTCCTACTATCCCATGCAGATACGTCAGAGTACTGTGGGAGTAACACACATTGTTTTATATTGTCATGATCATGTAGTACTTTTATACGTTTATTTTCAGTATAAGAAAATATTAGTCTTAATTATGGATCTTCATGTATATTTTATATTCAGCATTTACCACTATTGTTTTTTGTTTTTCTGTCAGTATTTGGTCTAATATTGTCATTATAAACATTTAAAGTCAAGAGAAATAATAAACCACACAGAAATATAGAACATAGATAAATAGTGAAAACAGTTTTAAAAAACCGCCCATACTAAAAACCAAAACACATTTTAAATATTTCATATTACTATGTGTAATGTGGAGTACTGGTAGTTCCTCATTGAATGTATTTCAACAACACAATATCCACGCGAACCGACTTTTACAACTCTTTGTTTACTATATCCACTGTCAACTTATCGAATGTAAATATTGTAAATACGTGTTCTTGTGATGTTAGCCGCCGAACAGAACAGAAAGTTTAGGGCCCAAACAATACTAATAATAGTAGTTTTAAAACAGTTATCTTACAACAAACCCGAAAGAAAACGAAAGTTTTGATTCATTTAATTAATTCAGGAACCGGTACAGTATTTGAATACAACAGCAAAGTGCACATCTTTAGCAATCGTAAATGGGTAGGACTTTTCTATGATAAGATTGATTGTTCTACAAAAGTATGGTGCTAATCCGACTATAGACTATAGAAGGGTTTAATAGGACAGGTCGCCTTCTGTGCTTCAGTGAACACCTTGTGCACATCGATGCACAACCAAAACAAAAAGAATTCATTTTAAATCTATACTTTTGTCCTGATTTCTGTTTATATTGATTGTCTGAATGAATTGTCAGATTTAAGTGTGTGTTGTCTTCGTAATTGATACGATCGCAAATCGGATTGCCCAGTTAGGTCAAATACTTTACGGTTGTCTATATATAATAACCACCGGGATTAATGAAATAGAAAACTGTATCAAGTACTAATCCCATTTGGATCTATGAGCAATCAACAGGTTAAACATATGGGATTATAACATTAAACAGTGATATCCTAAAATTAACTAGAGTGGTTTCTTTCACATTTTTGAAATCCGTGGTCGTAACTTTAATTGTAAGCTGATGTAATGTAATCCATCTCCTTCTCTTTTTAATTGTCCCATGAGGGATGAATAAATATATATGATACATTATGGTTATATTATACTTTAACTGTTTAAAACCAATACAGATAAAATAATGTTTGTCTAATGGATAGGCGTTTGCTTTAAGTAAAGTTAGTTCGGATGGGTTTGGTCCATTATAACAGAAAAATATTTTTCGACAAAGCATAACATTTAATACGTTATTGAATTTATATTTAAGCGGTAAACCGTAATAAATTAAATAATGAATGTAATAACGAATGGTATAAAAATTTGCCAGAGGAACGTACGTGAAAGACGAATTAAGGACATTTTAAAATAGTATTTCATTACATTTTAATAAATTGAACAAGGCTACACTTAATAATAAATTACTATAACGTCAATCAATATAATGTTGTTTGATGTAGGCCAAACAACAAGCCATAATAATAGTTTACTAAATGGAAACATTACACGGATTAACAACACCTAAACACTATATTTCAAAGAAGCTCAAAACATAGTGAGTTATTGAACTTTCACTCTTGCTTATAGAACAAAAAGTATGAAAAAACGAAAGCAGTACATCTGTTAGCTCGCAGAAATGAAAAAATCGAAACGATAGAGTAAGGGATTAATACGAAAGAGAAGCCTTGATAACACCTGCCAATCCCTCAAATTCGTACAAAAAATCGTAGCCTTGCTATTACCTCACTGATGCTGTTATCTCACAGTATTAACATGAAAACTATAATTATCCGATATGTACAACTGAATAGAATTTTGTTTTATTCAAATAGGCCTATAGGCCTAGTCAAATATAGTAAAATGTAATTGTGTAAAAAAACTTTTTGAGACAGGCGCAGTGAAAAAAAAATATCATGTCAAATGCATGTTTTGATGATTGCTTAGCATTGTGTATACACGGTATGACAGTCAATTATATTTTATCATAATGCTAATTAAATTTGAATAGTGTCTTCATTGTTTATCTTGAATAATATCAATATCATAATACAACAATAATAAATATAAAAGAAAAGGATGAATGTAATCATAAAATAATGTATGTATCCAACATCGATAACGTTATTGGAATTGTTCAATAAAAAATACATTTTGCGCTTGACAATGTTTTATATAATTCGAATTGTATTTCATATTATATTATTTACGAGTAGTATATTTATATAATTAAACGATTAATATTAACTTGAAAGCATTATTTCATTAATTTACATAGATATTCACAAATGATGCACTTGAATAAATCGTTGATGTTGCAATTGATGTATTTTCATTATAAATGCACACTACCATTTTTTATGGGGAAAAAACAAAGTAATAATAATAATATAAATTAAATTCAAGAGCATAATGTTAATACAATCATTTATGTCATGATTCATAACACCTTTAAATCGATTTCAGATAATTCAAACCATTACAGATAATTAATTATGTTTGTCGTTAATACTTTTAATATTCACCTAATATCCTGGAGTTTTAGCTCCATGGTCTCATGTCTTTTGTGCAACTCTTCTCGGTGACTCAAATTGTACGCACACACGCGCGTCGTCGTACGCTCTTCATCAGTATTTAAGCGCACTTTACTGCTCCACAAAAATCCCAAATTTCTAGCTATAATTGTTTTACTATAATATGTATGCAAATGTAATAATTGATGCGTGTGAATGATTATAATTAGTAATAATTAATCGTTTTTTCATTAAAGACTTGTTTTAGTCTAGTGAATTCTATCAATCACAGTTTCAATTATATTTCAATTATTCATACTATCACGACTCGACGGGAGTGACACTTAAAATGAAAGTATCTACTGATATCACAAATGAACAAGTCAAATCTATTTCAAATGGTGTTATATCCATGAACGGCTATAACCAAAAACTATCATTAACAATCTTATTAAAATCTTATAAAAATGTATAAAATTATACCAATAATTACACCATAAGTATATGCTATAGGCCTACCATAAATAATTTATATTTATAAGGTCTGTTTATACATGTAAGTGTAAAAGCAAATAGATATACATTTTTAACGGCAGTATATTGTTGTAATTGCTATTTGCTATCTCGTTTTTATTAATTAACCAAATGAAAGTCTACGTCAATATTGGTATTTAAACAGCAGCTACATACTCAATTCAAGTTTTTATTTTAGATCATAATTTTATTTCGGAAACATTAAACGTTTAATTTCCTGAGAGTAGAATAAGATTTTTTTTATTAGTTGTTTATGTAGGCAATCTAGACCTAATTTTATGAATGTTGTCAGTCTTAAAGGCCCGTTTACACAGATGATGATAACAACGATACATAGATAGATAAACATGTTTCATAAAGAAAACTAAAGAAATTAGACATTTTCTAAAACGTTAGGTTAATTATATTCTTTTTAAGAAAAATAATTCAACAAAATTAACCAATCATAAGCAATCATAAGCAATAAGAACAGTACAATCTTAAACTTTTATAATTTATTTCTGCGTGAAAAAAAATGTATAAATCGTCCTAGTTCTATATTGTATTTAATTATTTATTCTTGTTCATACAATGTTAGGCCAATGTAACCAAGAGCAAAGTTTATATAGATAGGCCTAAGTTTTTTTTAATAATTTATCAAATTATGCACTTCTTGAAATACGGTAGCGCTTCTTGAAACTAAACATTTGTTTTACATAAATGTTTAAACAATGTTTAATATTAATGAGGGAAGTGGAACGAGTTAAAATAAAACACACACACATTTTGTTTTGCAAGTAACAAACAGTAGATTGCCATGAATGAATTAAAAAATATTTTATACAGACAAACACGTATCTACATGACTTGCGATCGTCAGTTAGACTATATCTACTGACAACTGCAGAATTTGTTGGAATTTACATGTTCATTAATTTCCATATTTAACATACAGCTTTAATTATGATTATTTTCAATAATTTACCAATCTTATAAATATTCGATAAGTTGATTTATTTTGTTACCTGGTTAAGTAATGATTATTGTTATTATAAACCGATAGTTAAAAATATATCGAAAATCTACACTGAATCGTTATTTGTTGAAAAGAGGTTATTGGAGTTTTTGAAGGAATTCACCCTTATCATTTAGTGTATTCAATCTGATCTGAAAGGAACAGGATTTTGATTTCAACGAAATGAAAAGAAAGAAACATAATTGACTAAAGGCTGTATGCTGTAATATTCTAATACACGGTAGTCATGTACTATGACTAAACAATAAACACCGATAAGTAAATTTGTATAGTACACAGTAATTTATCTGTTAGCTTTATTGAAAATTCAACATGATGAGTGGTAAAAACTAAAAGAATTTAAAGGCAAACGCTGTAAAATTTGCACAACATAGACGCCGCAAAAAGTTATCACTACTGCACTACTAATAAAGGTGACTGATATCATACAGGCACCCATCCAGTGTCCACTTCAAAGGACACCGACAGTTGACCAATCAAATTACTTCTTCTTCTTTTCAACTTCCACTCAATAGCTTTAAGGTTTTTCAGTTTACTTCAGAATAGCTTATGGCGTTGTATTGTACACATTTAAACTCAAACGCGTAAGTGACCCATTGCAAGGAAGGAGTTTCAATACAAGTCACGTGTTACTTCAATAGATAGTACTATCCTCTAAGTTATTAGCATACCGCACACTTCACGGATGATTGCTCAAACAAGTGTATAAAGGATAGACCACAGAATAGAATAGGGTCTAGTATATTGCAGGCATAAAACCTGGACATTGTATCGTTTTGAATTAAACAGATAACAATTTTAAGTAGCGACAGTAAAACAGATAACGATCATGCAAGTGGGGGTGCAACAAAGTTGGATGTCGCGAACGAATACTATGGAGAGTTGCGCAGCAGAGATACGTGAGCTCTCATCGTCTGGCTCAAGCATGAACAGTTTATATAGTTCAAGATCTCGAAATCCGGCCACGAATTCGCTTGTATCGCCGTCATCGGCGGGCGAACAACACGGTGCGTTTCCGTACGCTGCGTATTCATGTTACGGCGCATCGGAGCCTCCGAATCTTAATCACAGCGACAGCGAGATCATGGCATGTAGCGTAGGCAACGCATGGGGATCACCCTCCGAAAGAAGTCACACACGAACCCAGTACCATAACGGAGCTTTCAGTAACGCCGCATTTTTAGCATCAACGGGGCAATCAGCGGCCCATGCTGCCCAGCAACAGTGCCAATATCTGACAGGACAGGGCTACTCAGCCGGGTACAGTTTACATCACAACCCAAGTTATCCGTTCGATTTTACAGGTAAGAATCAACTTAATTCTAGTTTAACGAGTAGTAATAAATTGAAGCAACGGATATTATCTATTAGAATACGAACACACTTTAAAATATTTCTGTTGTAAAACTTAGTTAAAAGATCATTACTTATTACTATACATAATGTTTTTATTACCTTTACAATGAAATAAATATAGGTCTACTATAGTACTAAAACGTATTAACGACTTAACAACTCGAGTCATGCAACTTATATGATAGGTCATAAACCAGTAGTTGGTTACTATCTATTAATTGATAATAATTAATACAAGCGGATTAGTTTGTCATTTAATGTTCATACTTAATATTTTACGATGAATATATATATTTTTTTCTGAAGTTTATATTTGTCTTGAATCTTTCTCGACGAACATTAAAAATGTTATAATAAGAAGAATATGTCAAGGTAGTTAGATATACAAAGGAATTAGCTTCTTGTTAATTCACTGAAGTTTAAAAATGGTGTAGATCTTACATCATTGTGTTTACAGTATAAAGAACATGTAAATTAAATTGACAATTCATTTTTAGCGCGTTCATTTTGTCCTTGAATGCTATTGTGTATATTCTCTACTGATTTAACTGTATCTTCTGATTCTAATGCAACACAAGTATATCTTGTTATGTTTGTTATAATTATAGCTTGGTCTACTAACTATACCGATTATAATCATACATAGGCTTATACTTATTTTAAACTATGTATGTTTATTTTGATGCTTCCTAACAGTCGCAAAATCCATTGTTGAAGAAACGGAAATAATTGAACCACTTTGCTTAGTATTGCAGCCCATGTTTACAGTAGAGTAAGCATGTAGGCCTACATTCTTGATAAATATTATACATTCACTAATGTATAATATAATAACTTCAATAATTATCAAACAGCAGAGCAACTTAAATATTGTTTCATATGGTTTACAAAGCTGTTCACACTGGTGAACTATACAAAACATTAATGACACAGTTTTGTTGTTACTGTTTCTTACACATGCTCGTAGTATCGTGTACAAGTACAATGAAATATTATGTTTCATTGTGAAATATAATTGAAAAAAAAAACTAAATTTTAATTATTTGTCTTTATTAATTTTTTTAATTAAAAGTAATACCGTTAGGATAATAAACAAATTATTTACATTTAATTATTTGTTTTATTAATAACAGTTAATTGTTTAAATTAAAAGTAAGTAAGTATCATTTTAATAAATAACATTAACAATCACTAAAACATTTTAATTATTTGTTTAATTAATATCATTCCTAAGTGGTATTATTATTATTATTATTATTAAAAGTAATATTATCATAAATATAGTAGCAATGATAATAAAGTTAAAGTGTAAAGGTAAAGTTAGTGTAGACTAACTAATATAGTTATTAGTATTATTTTGAATTAGTAAGAGCAAAAAAGTTTGTTTTGGTCGCAATAGATTACTGCAATACTGTGATTGATTCCAGTTTAGTAACACGTCGATTGAGGGAGTTTGATCTTTTATATTCTACAGCTAATCATAAGGTATTAAGCGTCTCAGTTTGTCTTGTAATATTTCATTTTCTGTGACGTGCTTTCCGCCTAACAGAGCTTTGTCAAACCGACTGATTTTATCCAAGCTTCTTATTTTGACTGTAAATCGAATTCTGTCACTTTGGCTAACTAAAAAAAAAGTCAATTGAAACGTCAGACTGATTGATTTTTTTCAACAAATTATTAATGATTTGGAGTACTTTCTTCATAGAGGTGTATTTTGCCTTCTGTAAAATGTGAACCTTTGTTTTTGTAACATTCCATAGCTAAATTGGTGCAATCATTTATGACTCGTTGAGAGAAGATAATATTTTCTACACCGACGGAAATATATAAAATATAACTTGTACGAACCTGAATAGTAGTTTCTCATTTGTGCGTGTTTCTTGCGAACCTTTGTTATTCGCATGATAATTGTTAAATTAATATAGTTCAGACATCATTTAAATATTCCTAAATATGAAATGATAAATTGAGAAAATATCTGGGAGAGTGAAATATCCAGTTGATTTCTCAAACCTCTGCTTAAATATACCATTAAACCATAGGTCCATGATTAAACCAGCCTCCATGTTCAAGTTCGAATGGAAAAGTCTTAACACTCAATGTTCCTATATTACAATAATTTTATTTGATAATAGCATGTTATGAAACATTTAAAGGGAAAATTAATCTAAGTTTGATTGAATACAACGTCCGTTTTAACTTTCACATTACTCTGTGATATGTCCATACCTAAGTAACACTATTAGGCCCTATAGTGACATTTGCTGTTATTGATTTTAATCCCATACCCGCAATCAAGGAAAGTGTCCTCAGGGATAAATCAGGTATTGTTAACTAGAACAATGTATATAACACTAAGTAAGATACCTTGGCGGTTTTCAAATTCACTGTAGTTTAAAACGTTCCAATTCCGATCATTTTGGACCCAATGCAAACAGTGTGTATAAGGAATAATGTACTACCTTGATACATTTTATATAATTACACAAACATCCTAATTAGACTGCTGTTATTGTTTTTTTTATATCAAAAATAAATTAATACAATAATACAATATGTCACTATTAATAATTTGTTTAGTTAGGCCTATAGTTTGTCAGTCGGAAAGTATGAATAAACTGCCAATCGTAGAATGTTTATACCATGGACCTATAAATTCATTTATAGGTCCATGTTTATACAGTTTATCTAACGAATATATTATAAAGCCTTTTCGTAAATATCACTATTTATTAATATATGAATCCAAAGGCACAATACTGACAATTCAGTACTGTGGGTATATCAGTGGCGATTTAGATTTTATTCTAAATCAAAACGATAAAGTAAAACAGCCTGAACGAAGAGCTTTCTGGTAACACTATCCCTTCCTCATATCAGTACAAAATTATTAATTTATATATTTCATTATAACAGTACAGTGACAATAAAAATATCTTATATCTTGTATATAATATTATCCTGCAGTCATAATCATTTCAAAACAGATAAATATATATTATATATTATTAATTACATTTCGCTTTGTTTTGGTTCATGATTTAATAATTGGTAAAAATGCGATTTAACCAAAAATGCGGAAAAGAAAAATGTATGCTTTAGATGCATAAATATTCAATCTTATAAAGTATATAAATCGTATACAAAATATTATATAAGTAACCCCTCACCTACAAACATTAACATGGCTTTTATGCCCTCCTCCTGGGATCTGAATTGAAATAAAAATTGTGTTCGAAGGCCGTGTGAAAATATGTGACTGGTACAAGAGCAAATACAATAATATATACATCTGATTCCAGATGTTTGTTTTTTGTATACCATTCTTTGTCATATACATGAGAAAATCACACCAGGTTAAAATAATTGTATAATTACTGGAGACCGAATGAAATAATTCATAGTTGTTGTATAATTAAAAATTGTACTAGATTGAAATTATTGTAATCAAATGAAATTGCAACAAACCTCGCTTACAATATTAGTTACAACCATTTTAAAAACTGATTATAATAATATATATATAGTACATGGGTATATATAGTTTGGAAAAATAATCTGTAAAAAGACTAACGCCTCCTCGTTATCATGTTATCATGTTATCTTACAACGGTTGCTTGATGATCAGTCAATTATTTTCTTTTACTGTAAAATAATTATTAAATAATCTTTTAATTGAGTATTCTGAAATTTTTCAAAACGGTCAATTACAGCCACAACTTCTTTGTTTTATTCCAAATTTGCTAATCGGATAAGGTAGACTATTCTTAATTGAAAAAAATTGTGAAATATGAAAGTTAAAAATAATTGAAAACTCTTTGAGATCATGCAACTTATCGGGGTAGGGGAGAAGTGAATCTAGTGTAATTATGTACAATAATGAATTGCCCATCAAAGCGCTTAATCCGCGCAGGATTATGTTTTAGTTCTAACCGAAGGAGGTAGCATTCTATTGGCGCCGTTTTGATACAGTTCTTTTAACAAATGGGCGTAGATATCATGTTGGAAATTGTGAATTTGAACTTTATTGAAAACTAGGGTTCTTAGTAAGTTTTGTCAGCTATGAGAGTAAAGTAAGATTAACTACGTTATAGAGGCGAACCGGTTGTATGCGGCTTGTATAAGAACTTCCAGTCCGACAACAAGAGGAAATTTAGATAGTACAAGTAGATAATCAAAGGACATTGAGTTTTTTTTAAACACAAATATCACATATACTTTCCGCTGTTTTTCATATTAGTCTTTCCAAGTATTTAAGCCTAGCTGTACTTTTTATTTCTTAGTAATAGTGGATTATTAGACACATGCAGTATAATATTCACCTTATTTTATGTTTTATGTTTTATTTTATGGTATTACTAATATAATAATTAATAACGTTAAAGCAAATTTAAATATTTCTTTTTAAACAAAATCTCCCCATTTTATTCATCTTTTTCTTTTTCCTCATATTTTTTTTTAGTTTTTTAATTCAGGTTTATGATTTCTCCTAAGCTAAAAATTTGTCAATATCAAGGCCGAATCTCCAACTCTACATCTCCAACAAAAAGTGAAATCAACCAAAAACAATACGGCTTTTATACATCGAAACTTTATTATCTTTAATTATCTGTTATCAAAAATATTTTCTAATTAGGTGTATGATCGTTGCATCAAAACATCCACCTTTTTCTATTATCGTTTAACCGATTACTTTACACCATGTGCCTCGACTTCTCGGCTATGTAATCATCTCTAAATACATGATTGTAACATTAAAAATGACATACATAATGAATAGAATAATCCATCATATCTCCTATAATCATCCGTTAAACACTTGGAGAGGCGATGATTGAGCCTGCTGTTATAGCAATTTCATACTTTGTCTGTCGCTCTTAGATTTTCTCTGTAATTACTGTTGCTGAAAAGCTTAAGTCAGATATCACGCTGTCTACTTCTTTGCATTGAAACTGTCAATTATAATGATCTTATAAGAACATTTCTCTATTTCTAATTAGGATTAATTATCTTGAAACAATGTGTTATAGAGCCGGTGGAAAATACCGTTATCAAAATTGCCAATAGATGTATTATATTAAACCAATATGAATGTATAGTGACCTATTCGCCTTGGCTGCCATTATCCAGTTCTTGAAATTCATTCCATGCATAATATATTTTCTACTATTAACATAATAACAATAATATAAGCTACATAACGTAATATAGACCTATTCTAATTTTTAAATTTAAATACACAAAAACATTCAATTTTGTTAAATCATCGCTTGCTTCTGAATAGGAAAGGGATCGATGAGCTGCATGGGGTGAATCGTTACGACACAGTCTTAGCGATTACAAAGAGTGGTATACCAAGCATTATTGTTAAGCATAAACTCAACGAATCTCCGTTACAATTATTGTCCAACTTAATATTTTTTACATAATCTATCTTACGGTAAGCTATTGTGTATAAGTTATGTATAAGTCGCGGATTTATTTTTCTGAAGAATTTGGCATTTCGTTAATTCTAACTTAGGTTAATGCTCATAATACCGTATTATTTGATTTCATACTATCTGGGGTTACTGTCGTTCATCAACAAAATAGGTGGTTACCTAAAAACCAAAATTAATCCTTGGGTCACATTAGTTGGAAAATATATTGTATATTAAAGCTTTGGTACTTTTATCCATAACAACAAAGAAATAGCAACCTATATAATTGAACTTTTTTTAGTTATATTATTTTTGCTGTTAACATTATTCTTTTGTAATCTCGAGAGCAGTCGGATGTATACGTATGTATGAGGTCGTGTACTTCATGTATTAGTTTGACCCTGCCGGCTACAGCTGCCGTTCTAGACATGCGCAATATAAAGTTAGTGTGGTCTTTTGAACTTTGTACAAGTTTGGTGTCTATCCGGGTTAAAACTGTAGCCTTCAATATAAAAATGGGTTATTCATAGTGCAACATTTATAGGTGCAAGTAAAACTTTTTAAATGTATTTTCAGTCCCACAAAACCGCTTTAAAATTAATTAATGTCCACTATAATCTGAGCGGCTTAACGTGTCAATGTATAATTTATATATACAGTATATATAAACCCAACAGATCCATAACACCAAACAGTATAGTATAACACTAATAATATACTAATAATATGTACTTAATAATAAGTCCTATAATTTATGTTTATTTAGGAATAATACAATTAACTTGATATATAATTCGTGTTGCAATGACATTGACAATTATTTTTTGGTTTTAATTCTTGGACCATTGCTATAACAAATACATTGACGGATGGGCCGTCTAAACTTAGCAAGAGTTATTAACTAAACAATTATCATCGACGACAATTACAGTAATTGTTTCAACAACAGACAGATATGCTTCAAAGTTTTTCTCACCTCGACATAGACCCTGCTATATCAATTTGTTAATGTGAAGTTAGTTCTATAATTGTTATTATGGAGTATTGGTTCGTCGCGTAGGTAATTATTATAGAACTAACTCGACGATTATCTTTCTTGAAAACATTCCCTCAAATAACATTCTAACTCATTTAACACATTAAACTAGTAGGGTGGGATTACACAAAATGGGAATTGTCAATTTATCCTCGTGTTCAGGTTTCCGCATGGATGCGTGCGTGTGTGTCAGTTAAATCTTCAATTATTACTATTTAAAATGTGTCAAAGCTAAAGTCATTGGATTGAGCTGGTGTGATTTTTCCCGCAAAAAAGACGATTATTCATTTACGCTCGACTTCCGTCGCCATCACTTGTTTATTTTGGAGTATGTGATCAGAATGTACACCGTACTGATCTGCAAAACTCATTCGAAAAAGAATTAACAATTCAAATTTAAAGCTAATTTGTGGATTACTTTATATTTATCTAGACATTTACCAAAATCAGGTCTAGAAACAATGTTTTCTGATCAATTTAAATTAAATTTGAGTTCGTACAAACATGAATACCAGGGAGTTGACAACTCCCTGATGAATACCAATGTAAAAATTAGTATTGTACTTTATGGTAAATTAGGTTATTACCTTAAATAACTGGCTAGATCATATAGGCCTAATCATTTTTGTTTTCTTTACAATTATATTCTCATAAAAAATGTTTTTATCCAAAAAAATGGGTTAAGAACAATGTGATTACATTCTTTGTCGTATAAATGGTAGAGATAATACTTTAAGGCATAGAGTTAGTGGGGGGAGGAGCTGTTCTTGTGCTGTTTGTTATTCCTTATAAAGCCATAATGTTTACGACCTGTTGTCAAAGAAACTTGACAATTGCAACGTAAGTCATTACGATTATACCCACTAATAATTGCTTGTCATTTCTCGCGTTATTGATCGAAGCTGAATTTCTCTTTTGAAAAAGTACTTTTAGAAAAGAAGTATAAATTTGCCGCAGGGAAAGACCAATACACTTAGTTATAATAATACTATTGTTTGCACCACCGTTTTATACTATTATTGTTTTGTATTGTTATACAACAAAAAATATAATTGTTTGGTTGAGAAAATAAATTCGATATTAAAAAGCATTTATGAAAACAAAATTAACCTAATCTTTGTTAAGCAATGCAATGTGTTGTCTTTGTTTCAGTAAGTCTTAAATAACAATTTCAATGTTTTAAGGTCCTGTGTTTGTGAACACTGTTTTTTAATACCGATTTGGTATGAAGCCATGTAGGCCTAAACCCTAATGAAATAATTAAATATACACTTTTTTTTTCTGTGTCGGTGAACACGATTCTTAAATACTTATTCTGTTTTTTACTCGATATTTCACCAGTATTATCGACAAATTCCGTAATACAGGTTTAGCAACACGCTGTGTCATGTAGGTTAAGTTAAGGGTTAGAAAATGTCTATTCCCCACCAGATATCGCCGGAAATCGGTACGTGTTTCATGATTCCACTACTAGATTTGAACTAACCCATTTAAACCGATTCTATAGCATCAAACAATATATAAATAACTACAGTATAATTTTGTTGTAGAATTGAATTTATCAGGAAAAGTTATGCTTTGTGTGAACTCTTTTGAACATTTACAAACGAGAACAAGCATTTAGGATAGAAGAATTGGTACAATAAGTAGAGCAGATTATTGTTGGTACCGAACAATGATAGTTTTGAGTACCGTGATCATGTATTTTAATCTTGATAATTCAATAATACTACGGTCTGATGATTGTATTATTTGTACTATAATATATCCCAGAGAAACTTGAAACATCTGATCTTACCCTATATTATTACGAAAAGTTATGACGGTTTAGGCCCAAACATTCGAATAGAAATTCGTCATTACCATTGATAAAATCATGTTAAAAAGTACAAACATCCTCTCAGTATATTCCTGGAGATATGTTGTCTGTATGGTATATATAACCATGGAGAAATTGCCTTTATTAAATTTGTTTATTCAATAACTATCGAATAATGTTCAGTTTGCAGAGTTGGTAAACGTATTTCACTAATACTGATATTTTTTATAACAATACTGTAGTTTCCGTTCCATATACTTGACCATAACTTGCAAAGTATTGTATATTTTTAACTTTTTTATACCAGCCTGTTGGGCGATGTTGACGTTGTTGATATTCAGAATTGTAATAAATAAATAGGCCTAAAATACGCTTGTTAGGAAGATGCTCGTCCCAATGTCTCCTCCAGATTAAGTCCCATGCCTGGGAATTTAACTTTTCGTCGTTATAGATATTTCATCATAAGCGGTTTTTAACATATATACACCAAATAAGTATAATAGTAACTGGTGTTTACGTGCCGTATGATAAAAGAACGTACTACAAGTCATAAGGTCATTATTTTAAGTTCGTTCATTGAATTATGGACCAACCGATGCTTCTTGCCATGCTTTATGAGAACAAAACCCTTTTGTAATTGTTATCAGACAGAAGTGAAAATTGTCTGCAGTTGTAGATTACTGAATCTCTCAAGAACAATACGTCAATAGCATAATGTCAGTTGTTTCAACCCACCGACGTTTCGATTCAAAAACATCTAGGAAACCATTTTTGTTTATACGTTATGATCTCGCAAAAGGGATTATAACGATAACAGTAACAAAGAAGGCTTTTTCTTTCAATTTCTTCTTCAGTATTTTTAACATTATTATTATTATTATTATTATTATTATTATTTAATTGGAACATTTCCATTCATCGTTAGGCTTCTGTGATATAAATGGTATGTTTATTACAATGACTTTACTCGTTTACGCGTTAATTTGAGGCACCAATGAAGATATTGCCTCTGATGGTCTCTTTTGCCTCAGGCTCTCTCATGGTATGATTCTGGTAACTTCATTTCTCTTTCTGATCTCATATCTCTGGCGGACCCATTCGTTTACATTGATTGTATTCTGACGATGACATAAAGACACTTATCCGGCTTTTCTCTCCATGAACAGCCTCGATTTCTGCCATTTGTTGTTCTCCCTCCAATCATGATCTATGTGATGGTGATCTGTTGTTTGTTCAGACCTGTTCTGTAGAAGGTATTTAGGATATTAGATATTTCAGATATATAACATATATCATACTGATGTATTGTCTATTATTGTGAGACACAAGAATAACTTTGTTAGTGTTGTCAAATAATTAACAAATATTACTATTTTGTGTCTTTTTAGGTCCTGCAGCTCCTCTGCTTTTCACAACAACACCAAGAAGGACAAAGCGTCGACCGTATTCTAAACAACAGATTTTCGAACTTGAACGTGAATTCCAATCGAACATGTACTTGACACGAGATAGGCGGGCAAAACTCTCACAGACATTAAACCTTACAGAAAGACAA
This sequence comes from Antedon bifida, assembly GCF_963402885.1. Taxonomy (NCBI): domain Eukaryota; kingdom Metazoa; phylum Echinodermata; class Crinoidea; order Comatulida; family Antedonidae; genus Antedon; species Antedon bifida. The sequence continues at coordinate 7,283,103 of NC_136226.1, read as the reverse complement.
ATCAAAATTTGGTTCCAGAACAGGCGGATGAAAATGAAGAAAATGAATGAAAAAGAAAAGAGCGACAAACACAAGAAGTTGTCATCGACGTCCGAGCATCATCTTAGCCACCGAAGAGAACTGAGTGATGTTAACGCATGTTGATGGTGGAAGCATGTACAAACATCCATAATGGCAGGAAGTCACCCACCAATTTAATTCTCCCCAGTCATACCAATGTATGGTGTACGTGTTACACTAAGAACATTAATTCGTTTAGAACTTGTAATGTGGTGAATGTATCACTGAGTTCCTACATGGTGTGAGAAAGATATGCCACCCGATTTTCTGTTCGGTATAGGCAAATTCTGTAATGCAATGCCTGTATGCTTAGACAATTATGTTAATGATGTTAATTGTTGAGGTTGAAGTGGGTTTGAGAAAATGTCGGATTTAACGACTGATAATCATTTTCCAGTAGTCCTATTGATCCTCAAGGTATACAGTATTGCTCTGGCATTTCTTGTTATGCACACACTCCTGGACCAGTAACTTTTTTTTAACACAAAAGAAATCGTCAATACCATACACGGTACACTGTGAACTAATTAAGTTTTTAAGTGAATGACAATCATTAAAAGCAACTCAACATTCAAAAACTTAATCAAGACAATATTAAAGTTACATACTAAATGAAATACTAGGCACACTCTAAATAAATATAATGATTAGAGAAAAGATAAGTCGCTCCACCATATCTAATTGGTGGGTTTTTTGACGACGTGGCGGTACATTAAAAATCAATGGGCAATATTTAATGTGCAGTTACGTTTTTGAGTGGGCGGTTTTTAACCACAAAACATGACTGTTGTAAAAATAATAATTCCATCTCACTGTATTGGCTATTTGTTTGTTGTTGATTTTTTTACAACCCTATTTACGTTTGAAAAACTACCTCTCATATTTCTTAGAACTTATCGCATTTTAATTTTAATGAGGGTATGTTAGATAGGCCGATGTAGCACCTTGAAACAATTCAGAGATAAAACATTATTTTGTAGTGTAAAATAAAAATTAGCTTTTCTTAGAATACCGGTAACTGCGATCTGGAAATTAATACAAGGTCTACATAAACTTTATTCCATTTTAAGTAAAAAAAACTTTCTATATATGGATTAATTGTATTTTGGTATTACTGTCCGATTGCGCAGGCTCGTGCGTATTTTTTTGGTCACGTCATTCAAACGTCAGGTGGTATACGAAATGCCAATTGCTACTAGGTTATCGAGTCAATCGTCGTATGTCGTACGCGTGTCACAGTGCATACGATCAGCCTCTGCTATCAATTGCCTTATTATTATTTTCATTTTTCAAGATGAATCTTAATCCTACTTTATCCTAAATTAATCCAATTAATCCCCTATTTGCATAACCCTTATCGCTTGTCATGTTAGCGCTTACTAATACGACAAATACGAATCTAAACAATTATTAATATCAAAAAATACCCGTCAATCACTCTAGTCTGGATTCCAAACGAATTAAGAAAATCCACAGTAGAAACCCGATATGTTTCGTTAATATTAAAAAGCATCGAACTTACCATTTGAAATTATTTTCTATTGATTAATACATTTTTGGGGCTTTATTTTCTACAAAATAAATCACTACTCGTACTGAGTTTTAAAACCATCGACTCAATTATTCTGACACTTGATTTGATACATTTTTTTAACTTGACTGGGGTTTGTGACTGCAAAAACTGAATTTAAACCAACAACTATTTGCATGGACTACTTTAATTGAATACCTATTAGTTATGCATTGCATAATTCACGGCCATAAATGACATTTCTGTTCAATTGAAGACTTTCCATTTTGTGCATTCAAAGCCGTTTTGATTAGCTGGCAGCAGTGTTCGACCCAGCTTAAATTCCCGGGTTATTGATTTTTGATCCAAAGATGAGGTTATGGTTTATCCCCAACTGGTAATATTCAATGGCGATTTATATAGCAACGTACGTTTTATAATTATATATAAGATCAATTAATTTCTGATTTTAAACTAATAAGCTAACCTCCAGTCTGCCAACACCATCCGAATCTCTCATGAAGTAAATAGTGAATAGTTTTGAACAATACGATCTATAGAGTTTTACAGAATCACGCAAAAGTCAGGTTGAAATATTATCTTAATCACTGTTTTAATTATCAGTCCATAGAAACTCAAATGAGTAAGATTGAAATTTCACTCTGAGAGAATATATGAGGATTGACTTAATCACAGGTTTCCACTGTTGAAATGAAAAACGATTATACATTATCAATCTGTATATTGATTTTTATAGACTAAACCATTTTTAAATCTAAACGAATTTTAACTTCCAAATTAAATTTGGAGAGAATCATTTCGGTTCATGTGGTGTCTGTATCTGGGTCAAGTCTTATCTTACAAAGGTAATATCAATCTCAAATAATAATGCATCTTTTTTGTCATTTCTGCAACAATTTCTGTACTCGTCATTTTGGCAGACATTTTTATATCACAGACAATCCTGATAGCATGCCAGGTATTATTAAAAAAAGAAAAACAAATCATAATAAAAGTTTACTGGTGATAAAAAATGAAATGTGGTACTAATTATTGAAGGAATCTTTCATTTTTATTATCGTATTAATTGTAAAAATGGCAGAAATGTCATATTTTCTGGAGCATTATTTCATATCACCAGAATGTATAAAGATATCTAATTTATTTAAACTACATGTCATATTTCGTTTATATGTTTTATATCATAATATTTATTGTTATTTTTAATTATACTGTGAATGATGTTCTTAAACTAGTATAATATAATATTCTCCCTTTTTAAAATTTCGACTTATGTGGAAATCTTATACATTTTCCAGTTTAATGTTGTACAGTTATATGTAAATAAATTTTCTAATCCAATCATGATGTTATATGTTGTGTGTTTGTCATTTTTACTATCTTTGGATTGTTGACGTTATACCACACTGTACTTTTCCGCGTTTTTACCAAAAACATTCTAACCTTGTACGCATATTATTGTCGGCGTACCATAGTTTACCAAAAGAGTTCCCCAACAAAAAAGAGATCCCGTACGTAACCAGCCCCACCCTACTCCTCGTGAACGTTTAATTGTGTGTTCATTACAAAAATATAATTATTAAGGTATTAGAAAGTTGGAATACAATGGAAGAAGATGATGATAATTGTGATGATGCTGACAACAATTATTCCCCTGATGATAGACTTGTTGTTGTTGTTATTGTTGTTGTTGTTACTAATGAATTTGCTGAAGAGGATCAAAACAGAAGAGAGTCCCCCACGCGTTCTGTACTATAATAATCGAATTTCAATCAAGTTATTAAACTGTGAATAGATAAACGGTATATATTATTGTTATATAACTGTTATTATTTCCGGATTTTGTGCTGTGTCTCCAATAATATGACACGATATTACAGAAATTGCCTAATTATTAATTATTAATAATTCCATATTATTATGGAATTATTAATAATTAATAATTAGGCAATTTCTGTAATATCGTGCCATATATGATCAAATGTGGCTAGGCAGGTTATGCTTATGACCTAGATACAGGCTTCACGTGTGATATATAATATGTGATACCATATTACATAACTTGGCTATGATACTGGACGAATGTTATAGATACATGAATATTGAGAACCGGCCATCATTCAAAGTCGTTTCCTCTCCGTACTATTTGCGTTTAATTAAAAAACAATGTAGGCCTATGGTGATATTGGAAGTTTTCTAATAATACCTATAATATATTTATTTTTATTACACAATAATAATTTTAGCAACATTTTTAGATATTCTATATTTAGCCATTTTGTTTAATTCTGCCATTAGGCTTACATGAACTTTTCATAGTTTCATCAAAACTACTTCGGAAAAACATTCCATAGAAACAGAAACATATTAATACGTGAACTTTAAAAATATTTAAAATTATATAAATTATGATTAAAATAATTATATGATAGACAAAAGAATAGCTTCTTTAAAAAAAAAACCTGTTCGGGCAGCTGGTTGTTTAAATTTTAGCAGACGAAATCCAGAATCAGGTTGGGTGTTACAAAGGGAACAAACCATTCAATTTATTTTTTTTGACATACAAAATGTAATAAAAGTTACAAATGAATGAGCCCGTTTAAGTAAATATCGATCTAAACATAATGTAAAGACACTAATTCAAGAAATGGAACTTGTTGTGTTACCATGAACTTGTATTATATCCATTTATACAAAGACGATATCACTATCATTTTCTATAAGACCGACAGAGCATGAATTCCGTTATAGATTGAATATTGAGGTTCATGTATTCATTAAAAAGAGGGCTTACACGTGTTAGACAAGGGCTTTAATGGTCGGTAACCAGGTACTATATCAAGAATAGCACTAACATATTTTCATATGATTGATGGATAAATTCTATTTGAACGGAAACTACGGAGAATCTGATTCTTAGCATTTCAGCATTTTGATGGATAGTTTTCGTATGTAAAAGATGGCTAGAAATATAAAATTTAACTTTGCCATGGCTAATATAATTGTGGCATCTTTATTAAACAAATTAAAATTAAAAAGTAGGGTATGAATTGAAGAAATATTTGAAAATAAATAAACAGAAATGATTAAAATACAATAGCCTAAGACACGAATTAGATTTGATATACGAATGTCTAAAGATCAAACTTTATGTGACAACATAAATGTGATGTACCCATATATGGACATGATGATGTCATATCACTACGATATTTGAGCATGTCACTACCATATTTGGGCACATCACACTTGTTTTGTCAAACTAGTTTGATAGTGTAGACAGAGCTTAAGACTAAATTAGAACACACAGAAATGATTAAAATACACGAATCATGAATGTGTTCTCATATACAAATTTTAGCAAAATATAAAGATCAATAATGTCTATCGAGTGATTTGTTATTATACCGTAAATGTGTTCATCATCATTCAGTCACTGAATGCTCAAAATGTAATACAGTAGAGAACTAGGCCCCTAATCAAGAGACACTTCCCAAACGAACGAGAGGCATTATGGCCTCCCTATATTTAGGGAGACCAATTAATTATGGGACATTTACTTGGTACTTGTTTGCAGCCCAAAACGAACCTAAACTGTGATTGTGACGTGACGTGAAGCGTCAGAGCCAACTTTGATGAGTCCCCTTTTAGAGGCTCTATATTCAAAATATCAGAATCACATTAAGAAACTAAGCCGTTATTTATTATTTATTTTCGTTTAGAGATTACTTTCTTCCTTTACAAGTAATATATTAAACAAAATTATTTCAGTATTGTTGGGTTTGCTTTTGATGTTCTATATATCGGTATATTTATTCAAAATTCACATAAAAATAACATACATGGCTGCACATGGCTGAATTGCATATGTATTACACAATAAAAAATATTTAAACTATAGTCACTATCAACAATATATAATCTAAGGTAATTGAAATACTTAAAGAGTGCGAAAACAAACAAAAAATTGACGTGATGTACCGACTGTACTTTTAGTATCTATATCTTGAAAGAGATGGGCATGTCTATTGTTAAATTATTATAAATAAATTAACAATTTCAAGGTCATGTCATACCTCAAACACCTCGTATTGTTATTTCTTGGTTAAACTGGCCGGACTGACTGGCTAATATAAATAAGGGCGCGTTTATAGAAGACAACACGCTACAACGCATGTTCAGCACGCCTACGAGTGTTTGTGCTTTTTTTTGTGCATATTTTAGCGTTTATTTATAAACGCTAATCAAATGTTGGCATAATTTGGAAAAATGTAGCATATTTTTATCTTTATATCTATCTTATCGGGTTTTTTTTTTCAAATTTCAAGAGAAGATTTAAAATCCTAGGCCCTACAACACGCTAAAAAAATTAAAGACGTGTTCAAATTTAGGGTGTTGTATAAACACAGCCTAATACTGTATGCTTGCACTGTCAGAGGAGGGCTTTGTGTTGCCCGAATTTTGTTATAGCTTTTGCTTATTTTATTTGTATCTCCATTGAGATCCAGACACTGATATCCACAGAATTGTAATTTTTTCAGTCTTTGAATTTATATATCATATGGTGTATTTTTTATTCAATACTATTGAACAGAGTTACCTCACATTGTAAACTGTAAACTTCTCAATACAATCTGAAATAATTAACTGAACATTGAAAAAAATAGCCGTGTATGATACAATAAAAACAATGTTTAGGCCTATATATGTAGAAATGATTGGTTCCAAAACTAAAAATAATTTAAAATTATAAGTACGCCCTACAACAATAATTTTATATGAGTTTTTTTTTTACCCATCTACCATGAGTAATACTGAAATACATATGGATAGATTTGTTTCTATGTAGAAATTGTGCATTTAAAAACAATGTAATCCATGTATATTGCTTATGCAAGGAAAATAAGATCAATACATTTCTGCTTTAAATCATGTAAACTAGTACAAATGTAATTTAAAAGCAATGCACACCTCATATTAGGTCATACGTTTTTAGGTCATTTTTGTAGTCATTTTAGTACCATTTTTTAGGTTCAATACTGTGAGTTGTGTTTAGTAAAATACTGAATAAAGACGTTGATTCTGTTATAGGATTAAGCGATTGTTCATTTGCTTATCTTCCTCACAGACCACGTAAATACATTTCCAATATCACTTTGAAAAGTCCATATTTTTATTACCTTCATAACATTTAAGAAGCTGACTTGTCCAATTAAAAATAATTTCTTTGGCTAAATGGTCACTATTAATTTTAGTAAAAATCTTAAATATATACATATAGCCATAGGCAACTTAGATGGGGATCGAGTGTGAAATTAAAATTCAAATTTCGCACACGCAATATGATAGGAAAACAGATAGATATGAATTGATGTTTTTTGTGATTTAACTACTAATAGGTCCTCTATCAGGCCTAGTGTTCAATGATTATTAGTCCAATCCAGTATATTGAAAAGACAAATTGGTGATGTAAAGGAATTTAGTAATACTTAAAACTGTCAAGATATCGGTACCGATGTACCGGTAGTGCAGTCTAATAATAATTCTAGAAAGCGTAGGACGATTGTAAATATGACGTAACAAGAATTAATACTTTCCCCCTTAAAGACTATGAAATAATAATAATATTTTGAAAAATAACACGTTTTTAGTGACGAATATTCAATCGGTTGATTGTGTGTTGTTGAATGATTAAAGTTTTGTTTCTGCACAAATTTATCAAAAATAAATATTGCAGGCTTTGTAGAAACGAACACACTAACCTCAAATTACATTGGCGCCTTTTGCAGTGACATAGAATAGAATATAATCATTATGTATACATAACGTTAAAATAATTAATTGAGGAAAGTACAATAGGTTCAAGTGTATATAACAACATAGTAATGAAATATGTGACAGAAATGCAACAAAAAACGAAAATAGGCTAATTGAACTTTACATTAATTATAGCGCCTTTACAAAAATGAAAGCTCTTTACAAGAAGCGATCATCTGGTGAACATTAGGCTACTTGTGTGGGGGAAAGGTCTATAGATTTTTATGCGTTTTTGTCACTGATGGTGACAGTCAGGCCAAACTCCAACGTCCTTTTAGATGTTTCTTCATGGTTAAGGTAAAATACTATACGGACCATGTTTATCATCACCTATATATATGCTTCCTGTAGGTTTGTACGCTGTATTTTGTTGATCGGATTCTTTGATGTTAATTTATATAACAACTAAGATCAATTTAGCTTAACTGTTAGGACGTGTCCACTCGGATGTTGGCCTAATTTCTGTTTGCTTCCTAAAATCTTCGTTGAAGCAAGTACAGCTTACAAGTAACGGACAGCCTATAATTGAATCACATTTTAATTTATCATTTCGAAAAGAATTAAGTTCAATACCATTATTGGTTACATCAATATTATTCATTATTGATGAGCCTAATTCTACGTAAAGAAAATCGAATAATGAGGTAGATTTTCCCAATGTAGAAGTACCCAGGCCAACGTTGCAAATAAAGTTGATTTCAACTGAAACTAGAATGATCTCGATGTTGTTGGAGATGTTATAGAAATCTTATTTCCAAAAGTTTTTCTCGGCTCGACACGAACCTATGATGAATGTTATTAATAGTGTATTGTAATCTTCTTTGTTGTGTTATTTTTCTATATAAACAAAAATATGTTGGATAGGTGAACTTCTATGAATTTCTTATCTAATTTGACATTCGTCAGTAAGAGGCCTATTTGATAGATAGATAGATAGATACGAATGTTGTAGTTATTTTTGTTGGTAATGATTACTGTACTTAAATTTCTAAATTATTCGTTTTTTTAATGAAATGTGCGGAATTAGCTTAATATAAAGTTCCAATCAAATGTAATAAACTGTTTATCTTAATGGAAATAAATGTTTTAACGTTACAAATTAATGACGCATTATATTTTAGTACACCGAAATATAGAAACTGTGTCATAGACGAGAGCCACTACGACTGTTATGCTAACTCCCATGAACACGGTATATATTGTTGTTAGTACTTAAATTTTATAGGTCTATAAAATAACAACGTCTTTCATAGTGCAGTACATCTTTATTATATTATAATTAATTGATCTATACAGCCTTAATATGCAATTGTGGATAGTATAGGCCTATATCAGGTATTTTCAAGTTTTACGAATCTATACATATATATACTTTGCCATGGAAATGTTTAATATTATTCCGTGTAAATTTTAGTTTGAAGCACAATATATAATATTGTGACTTTTGGCACAGATTCTCGAGGATTTATCTTAACGGACAATGACTAGGGTACTACCGGTCAAGCGAGTCTTTTTCTATTATATATACCATTGTATTCTTTAACAATACTTATAAATACGTTTAGATTTTGTATTCGTTCAATGACTGTCTCTAAACTTAATAAGGAAATCACTTTAATAACGTGTTATAATTTTCAGCATTGCTCTTAAATTATTCTGAAACATTAATGACATGCGTAATGATTCACTTTATTTAATTCGCTTTTGTTTGCGCGTATTTACTATAAGTTAGTGATGATACCAAGTTGTAATATCTCCGTCGTTAACAAGTTATACACACAAGCAAACAATTTGTATGCTTAAGGTCATATATTGTTACATATAGACAGGGGATTAGCATGCGCTTAACAAAAGAATTGAATAGTGATATTTTTACGAAATAAAAGAATTAAAATCTTACTGGTGGAAGATCGTTGGTGCACTATTCGTGGACCTAGAAAAAACCCAAGGGTCATCTGTACTTAGACCAACGCGGGTGTTTCGTTCGCTGTTATTTTTCCTCCATCATGACTAAACTTTTTTTATTTCTAAGAGGCTTACGTACGTTACTTCATTTGTGATCAAACAATAATCATAGGCGTCTAGGCCTACTCTGCCTCAAATTTGTAAAACTTCGTTAGGTTGCCATAGTTAAAAATGTGCCGTACTGTTTATATGTAACCCTTGACCGAACAAACTTAAAATTTGAATTAATTGAAAATCGAATAGGCCAAAAATAATTGCTGCTAATCTAGATTTAAAAAAACTGACGTGACGGGGTTTGGTGCATGCGCATAGCATTTTAAATAGCCATTCAACAGAACCTGATGAACCTCTTAAAGAAAATCTGACGATTGGTTTTCATTAATCGTTTTTTGCATGGATGGCGCACCATATTTACCTCTTGCTATCCATGCCAGCCACATCAGATTAGGTTTGAAAATATTTAGTAATTTCCCACTTACCTTACCACGTGCTTCTGTGTTATAGTGAGTCCCAATTTGTTTTTCTCTTTACCCTCCGTGCCACTTGGCTGAAGGGACTTTTGTTTAATTTTTGCGTGAGGTATGCTTTATTCTGGAGAATGGCAACATGATAGAATAATTGAGTATGTGTAGTTTTAAAAAGACTCTCAAATCGTCAGTGTGTGGGTTAAGTTCCCAAAATATTATCCTATTTTTAAAAAACCTGGTATAAACTATCAAATTTGTGTTTTCAATCAACAATTTACTGTTGTAGACTTCTACAAATTTCTGCAGTTTGCCAAAGTTTGTCAACTGATCTATAATTGTAGACTTCTGCAAACTAGTTTCTGCATTTGGCCTACACTTTGCAAATTGAAGTAAACTCCGAAAAAAGGGTGTATGAAAACTAGGCTGTGCACGGTATTCTGAAACTTAAATTGAGATAGAACTCAACATATTGTTATAGTGTTCGTTTGTTCGTGTTTCTACTATTTTTATAGTAGACATTATAATATTTCTATAATAAAAACATAATGCTGTGATTCCTTAGGCCTAAAAGATGTCTTTTTCCGTTTTGGTTTTTCAACTGTTCACTCTTCTCTTCTGCTTCATTGCATTCTTTCTTCATTTTCAAATTTGATGAGTGGGCCATATAGATTATTTAAAATAGCGTGTAGAAAATACCTTACAGATTACAAGAACTATTAGCTTAACCATTGAAAAATCTTTTTTAAATAACTTTCATCATATTCTTTAGCAAATATCTAATTATTTTTACGATTATAAACTTCACACTGACCTGATTTAAGCCTTTGTCCAGGTCAGTAACCAAAGGGCGTTATATTGGTTTGGACCACGGACGTCCCTAGATATTAGGGATATGTCAGTCAATGATTGAATACGGTAGTATCCAAAATCAATGTTGGTACATAATTTTTTGCACGCTTTACATTAACGTACACTCTAAAAATAAAATTAAGCATACAAGCAAACAAATTAGAAGAAAATGGTAAACCTTAAATTACTAAACAAGATACAGGTATGAAGTGTTTGTGGCAGCGACAATATTGTATTAAATAATTATATATTGGGGGTTGGGATTTAGAATTTGAGAGTAGGCCTACCATTTGTTTATTACATCTTACATTGTTGACTCTCGGCCCTAATGTGGCGGTTTTGAGACCATGGCTTGCCTTACCACCAAAGGGTCCCAAAATCCTTTGCTAGTAAGTGAGATTGGTATATTACGTATACCTTCAAAGTAGTGAAGAGTGAAATTTATACTCTTTCTCTGCTCAAACTAGCACGGTCTCCATAAGTTTTTAGGCGTGGTCAATCTTTCCAATGGCTTTTTTTTTAATCGTTTGTTTATTTCATGAATATAGTCCCTCTTTTCCTATTGATAGACTCGCTATAATTTCTTCTTCTTCCTTCTCTTCTTTATTCTCATAATTGTAACCTAGTTATATAACTTTTTAAATTTGTAAAAATATCACCTTCATCATTACTAATCGTTTTCTCCATTATTGTATAATTCTATTGTATATTATATTTTACAAAACGATAGTACGATTGTAAAGCTGAAAATATGTGTGAAATGTTGCGGGTGTTTGGCTGCAGATTCAGAACTTTGAACTTTTCAAGCAGTTACGTTATTCTTTCTGGCTTCCGAGGAAAACAACTTTTTCTACAATACGGCGTCTAGTTCTTTCTTAATATTCTTTTACACATTATTTCTGATTCAATAATATTATTTTGTTATCTGTTTTGGATCAACAGAAAGTCACCCTTGAAGTTGGGTTATTGTTGTAGGATATTGTATACCAACCCATGTTGCTAAATAGTGTCTGGCTTCTTTTGTTGTATAACCAGCGTCGCCAGTGGGTTATAGGCGAGTTGAACCCCATCAGCGAGGAAAAAGGAAATATTACAATAATTTTTCTATCTACACAAAATATTATATTGTTTTTCAATATGGTTTTGATATGAACTGCTATTTAGTTAAATTGAAAATTTAAAAAAATATATATTTGAACAAATTTACAAATGTTGACATTATTAATAATGGTATTTAAAAAACAAAAATTGATTTATACTAAAATTACTATTGATGTCAAATATTTCAACCAACATGTGTGGTGAATTTACATAAACGATTTCAAAAGAATACATATGAATTTGTTTATGACCTTACATTTCTGTCAGTTTATTGACCTATGATATAATTTTGTTAATATTTATTTGTATAGTAGAAAATACAAAAATAATTGTCTATTTCTTTTGTATTGATGAAAAGATGTCCCGGCGAGTATCTGTATTATTATTATAACCTGTATTGTATTACCAACTATTGGTTACGGTTAATGATTCATAAGTGTAATTACTTTTTTGTTATTATAAGGATGCACAAATACCTTACAAATCATACATTTGGAATTAGTGTAAATAATAATTATATTATTTATATTTAATATGTTCCAATGTTATGGGTTAATTTTAATTTTCTGTTCCCATCTTGAGCCTGTGGGTTTGTTCGCCTAAATCTCCTACATTCTAGTAAATATACAAATGGCATATTTAAAATTAATATATATAATATAGTATTAATGTACTGTATATAATGCCATGTTATGGGTCTACTTAGAGCCCGTGGATTGTTTACACAAACATCTCCTAAATCCAGTTCACAATTAATAAATATTCTGACCCCATAACGATAGAAAGATTTCGAGTAAAGGCGACAGCAATCATTTGAAATAGGCGCCTAAGTTTTTTGGAAGTGACCACAAAATGGTCACCCCAATGACTTTAATGAGTGACCATTAGAATCGAGGGCCTCATAATTTGACCAACAGACACGTTAAGTGTTTGTACCTCATACTGGTTTTAATTATAACTAATCGTCACCTTTTTATATATGCTAGTTTAAGTGGCAAAACAAATAAAAGAGAAAAAATGAGTCACAACCGCCTTAAAATGTTCAGGTTTGCAGAAATTCGACGTCAAAATAACTTGTTATCATATCGATTATTAGTTGTGTTTGTCCCAATACCGACGTCGGATAACATCTTTAAAACCGATACTGAAGGTCCTAGTTATAATTTTGTTCGGAAATAATTTGCTTTATGTTATTGATTCGTTACATTATGTAGGTGTGATTTGAGGGTTAAGCGTGTTACCTCTGAGACGCAGTAGACCCAACCCAACAGTTTGAATAATCCGCCACTTGTCATTGGTTGAATCGATTACGTTGTACTTACGTAATTGCGTTGCGTCCGAATAGTAAGCTTTAGGTTCATCACGGTGGCTAAACCATTAACGGTCAGTAAACTCATGCCTATATATTGCACCCTAAACTCCCATGACATCGAAGACACCGACTCTATAGAGCAATATTTCACAATGTAGTATGTGTACATTGTGTATAATTTTAAAATCGTCGTCAGATCTCCAGTGGTCTTGGTGTCTTTAGACAACATGACCTTTTTTTATATTAGGTTTGAGGCGTTGACATTTTCTTAACCATAGGGGAATTCCAATTCTTTTTTTTCTGTAGATTCACCAGAACCAGACCAATACGCTTTATAAGTCCACATCATTGTATTTTAAAAATTGTTTGTTTATGATGTTTGCGCAGTTTCCAGAACGCTCAGTGCAATTCCTATTGACGCGGATTTTTTCAGTATGAATTGTAATTGAGCAGAAATTGGTACGAATAATAATTTATGTTTATGATTTTGTAGAGTGGATTACAATCAATCTTTGTCTTTTTGTTCCATTGGCATATCAGTAGACATAATCTTGTTATTGTATAAGAGAAAATAATGTGTATAAGATTATAAATTAATTCAAGACCTACAGGTGGTGAACGGAATATAGATATATAATAACTCATCGAGTTGCTTATAATGAATGGTATCAAAATCCAATTAACCTTAGAATTGTTTATTCTGTATAGGCTAATATATTTTAAAACGTTCAAATTCAAAATTAATTAGATATATAAGTCTACAAATCCGGAGAAAAACCAGCAAAATTGTTGTTGAGTAACACCAATATCGATATTTTTTTACAATGGCATCGCTTCTTTCCGTTCCATTATTTTACATCACTTAGTTAACCTGTAATATTATTTTTGTATGTTCGATGTCATCTTGTTTTTCTGTCTGTACAATCAATTATATTTTTTATCTAAAGTAGTTTTTAGCCAGCATGTTAGTGGCAATGTTTCGCTGTTGGTTTGGAGTGAAATAAATAATAAATAAAGTGCAGAATTTCATGTCACGACCCCACAAAAGTTTCATAGGCCTACCGTATACTTGGTGGTCATGAATTAATAAGTACCGTATAGTCTGGCATTTTTGTCGGTACAGCTTTTTTAGCTCTTGCTAAGCTCGACATTTTAGGGAATATTATAAAAGCATTGGAAACGCCTATTAGTGAAATTACTGGTTCGATACCCGAGAACAACTTATTTATAATAATTATGACCAAAAAGTACGGCATAATAGAGGGAGACATTTATCGTGTTAAACTGTTAAGAGTAAATGAGAGTAAATCATAAAAACGTCCATGCTTAGTTATTTACCCTGGGTAAGTTGGTTCCTACCCACCAAAGTTATTCATTCATAACTGTGCCACTGAGAAATCCAGTAACATATAGTTAAAACAGTCTTTCCGGTCAGTTAGTTAGTTAGCAACTACTTAGCGGCTCAATGAAATATAACATCCATTTATATACACAACTAATTACAATCGAATATCTAAAGTATTTCTATAGTACAATTTTAATACAATGGTCTCTAAACCTAATTTAGTTACACAAACGTTCGTCGATTTAATCAAAATATTACGACCATTTTCCTTGATTAATTGCCTTTAATTGATGAGAACTAGCAGATAATTTATTACTAATGAATCTTGAAGATGTACTCGGTCTTGTGTTCGTCAGCAGATACTTACTAGTTAATGGTTTCTTCCAGGCATACATTTATACTAATATGAAATTAATGTACTTGACATTGTATAACACAATTGTTAATGATTGATCGCATGGAACGATTGTTTTTTGAACATCGTCTTAGCCGTCGTCAGTTAATGCCATTATTAAAGTATAATAAGTACAGACAGTAGGGTAATTTCGTTTCTTATTAATACTATACTTAATAGGTTAATATTTATGTAAGCAAATATCATAGAGCTAACGATGGGGGCGGTATTACACAATGTAAAAGCCACAACAAATTAGGGCTCACACAACAGAAATTGACTCATTATGCGATGAAATAGTGATAATTGTAATAAAGATATGACCTTTTCACCAGGCCTCGTGCCCTTAAACTTTGTTTGAGAATTACATTGCAATATAAATTCAAATACATTATAATTTCGTTGTAATTTACATTTTAGTTTTAAATATACGTTTATATAAAGGAAAGTTTCATTTAAAATGAATTTATACAATTAATTAATTATCCTTAGAAGAACATCATAATCATTCCTTTTTTTCGATGCATAAAATTTAGTTTGTTATGACGACATAGATATATCAACCTATTATTATGACAACAAATAAAAAGTTTAGTCCTAGAGGGCGGAATTGATATAATGATTACACTATACATTCTACTGTTGATGTATACATGTGTTTGAATAAAAAGAAAATATAGGATTATAATAAATAAAACAAGTTGTATTTTTTTAGATCATTATATTTAAATTATTTTAGTTATTGCTTTTTGTTATGGTTTATTAAGGGATTAGTAATTTATTCTTATTTTAACAAAAACGAAAGATAGAAATACCTTTCGTCGAAATCAGCTACGGAGAATTTCATTCGACAAATATTTGTTTTTAATCATGAATCATTTTACTTAATTATGTATTTAGAAATGAAAGTGCGTTGGAAACGGTGCAGGCACTACCTACGTGTACGCACACCCATCGCCACCTCAACTGGACCACCTGATCAACCATTTACCCCAGCAACCCACCCACGACCCAGAAAGATAGTTTTGATGGCACATTTACGGATGAATGAGTCTGTAACTTAGCGAATTTACCACTTAATTTAATTGATTTTATTTACCCATTACTCTCGCGCAATACAGTAGTCATAATTTTATGTCTATTATACTAATTTGACGCTAGGCATTTGATGGAAAAAATAATAATTGTGAGTTAAATAAGTATCATGAATTTTGACACTATAAGTCTAGAACGGTAGCCTAAACTTTTACGTTTCCGTGGGCTGTCCTTCAACTCAGCTTAGTGTTTAGCGATTCTGTACTACGATTCCAGTCTGCAATGACAGTGCAATGTTATCTTCTTTATCGCAATTGAAATAGCGCCACCAAGGTGCATTAAAGTTTGCAATGGCTGTAAGTGGACAAACTGCTGAGCAACTAAATAAAATTAATTTACGAATTAATGATGGTCCTTCTATACCCAATTAAGTTTTAAATATTCGTCAAATGCGTTATATAAAACAATATGACTTAAACAGCGTATATGGATCGGCGAGTAGGTCTAGAGGACTTATATTTATTTAGCTATTGGAAAATCTGACGTTTCATCCAGTTCTATAGACTTCATGGAATATATTGGAAGATAGATAGATGGAAGATGTTTTGCTTGAAGCCCAAATTTAAATGCGTATGTTTACAATTAGTAACTCCACTATGTTGTATCACTTTACTGTGGGACTCAACAAAGTCTTTATAGAAGTGTCCTTTGAATAGTGGTATGCCAAAAGAGGTTTATATTGTACATACTCTACTATACAGTACATCGGTACAAATAAAATGACACAAATACAAATTGAAAACGCTTGTGGTAACAACATTTATTTATAGCAGACCCTGTAAATTATACAACAAAAGACGCTTAGTCACCCGGTCTGTTAACTGACAAAAATTATTTATACATTTTAAATTAGTTTCTCAAAACTTAATCAATACCACGCTTTTTCACTCATAATTTGTAGATCGTGTACTGTCTGTCAGCATTGTTTTGAAAACATTAATTAGAGATATATTTTACTAGACACTTAGACCAGGGAAGAGTTAAATTAACTCTTCCCTGCTTAGACATATAACGTATATTTTGCTTTAGTTTGTGATAATTCAGATAAAATTTGAACACAAAGAAAATACTGCAAACATAGGTGGATGAAGCATAGTCACCCAACCTGATATACTTTTATTTTATAAGTACAATATGTTCTAAATGACGATACCGTAACCATTATCAATGAGTTAAATGGGTAGTGCTAATAAATAAACACATATCAACATTTAACATTACATATTTACCTAAATAATTTGAATTTGAATAGTTATTAGATGCATGCTAATTCAAGGTGTAGGGAAAACGTACATTTTTTATCATCATATTTTATTTAACAACTTTTAAATAATTTTTTTTTTTTAAAGCAAGGTTTTCCTATTCCTTGGGTTAAATAAACTTAAGCGGAACAAATAAAACTTAAACAAAACTACTACTTAAATAAAAACCTTCAAAACTTATAAATACATATATTTTTTTTTATAAATTTTCCTATACCTTATAGGCCTACTCCTTTTTTATTGTGGCTACTTCCATTTAATTTTAGCCAATGTTTGACGTCACCAAAGACGACGAATCAATAACAAACAACCAGATTTTATAATTTGGAAGTTATCACAAGGCCGATTAGGTTGTGGGGATGCGTTACACTGTAAGTGTAATTGGCAATGATTTAAAACTATCATTCCATAATAATTCACACATGCTTATACGAATGACACATGGAAGTTTACCATCAATAAATATAAACGAAAACGCGCCAATTGGAGCACTGTTTATTTACAATACATTGAATGTGAATTTACAACTTGCAAAAGTAAATTAGGGCTAAGTTCGGCCGAATGGATCTACACAAACACAAACTCTATCATCAGTTAATCTGAACAAACATTTTACACAGAGGTACAATACAACACATCATCATTTGAATTATGAGAACATATCTTCTCCCCTTTTTTGGAAAGGTGCTCAATATTTATAGTATATAAATTATTATTTTTTATTTATAGCATTGATATTTCAACAATGTTGTATAAACGGTTAGAAACAGAACAGCAAAACAATAATACTGATAATACACAACAAAATAATATTAAATTTTCCACTATAAACCAACACATTTAACTGTGCGTTTGACATATCATGTGAATGTTTCAAAAGAAAAACAGACAATAATGGTCATCTTTTCAAAATTGTCAATTATTATAAACCCAGATATGTATTTTGTGTATATTGGCTTATCAACTGCCTTGAAGGAAGGTTCTATATCTGACAGCATTGAATTCTATAACCTGCTTTTACAATGTATAAGTCTTATACAATTGATGATTGTTATTATAAACTACAAACATAGGCCTACAATATACCATATCCATACCATATCACTTTTGTGCGTTTGCCATGGCTTGTCTACGAAAAGAAGGTTTTACCAAGAAAGTTGATTTTTACTCATGATTTTTCAATGAATATAAATATGGAAGAACGAAATTTAATCTTTCCTTGTATATTTTATAATATAAACCTAGTACAGTAATACGTTAGTTTGTTGTGAGTTTTTCTTGTGTATAAATGAAAAAGGAAAAAATTAGGTTTTACTATCGGGTAAGATTGAATTTCAATCTTTCCCGGATCACCAATCATAATAGCGATTAATAAAACCTTACGCAGAATGCTTCTTAGAGCTGCGCGTAAGCTTTGATATCAAAACGTTTCTAATAGTAAAGCACACTACACTGCAGTCGTTTGGAACTATTATTTACAATAAACCCAGATATACAAATCAGTTTATTGTGCGTTTGGTATATTAAGCCTCTTCTATGAAAATAATTAATTAATAATAACTAAATATTGATCAGGATTATTTCCTCTTTATTACTATCGTTTCTGAAACTATCATGTGCATGATTTGTACCCATAACCTTTTTTATAATGGGTTCCGAGTGAGGTAGAAATCTATCCCAACTTGAATCCAGTCTAACAATTCGTTACCAATTAATTTACTGATTTCTTTTGATCGCACATCATGTGATATGAATAATTAATTACTCTATTAACTAATCATACAATATTATAAGCAAAGTAACATTCTCATGTTACTTTGGAAGTATATCTACTCATATAATACAGACCTCAATTATTGTTGTCACTTTGTGTACCGTATTGTTCTTACATTAAAGTTCTACTTGATTCAATCACGCTAAAATCATTATCAAGTTATGACGTCACTGATGAAACTTTTTCCTTCTTTTCTTTTTCATTCAACTTTTTCTGTTTCATTCGGCGATTTTGAAACCATATTTTAACTTGACGCTCTGTTAGCGTTAACGATTGTGATAGTCTGGCGCGTCGATCACGTGTTAGGTATTGATGCAGTTGAAATTCTTTCTCCAATTCAAAGATTTGAACTTTTGAGTACGGCCTTCTTTTAGTCCGTCGTGGAAATGTAGCGAATGTGAACATCCATCCCGGCGGACCTCCCTCTATTAAAAAAAGGAAAAGAAAATAATATAAATCTATACTTCAATAATAATATAAATCTATACATCCACGATAATATAATTTTATATAAATAAGTAGGCCCGATCGTAACTCACTGTAGAAGAAATTCCCACACATTCTCTATTTTACCAGAGGGCGTCCTGTAAACACAATTTGGCAAGAGCAAGGATAAATAAGTTTTTATTAAAATCTTATAATAGCTCTATATTTATAATTTTATCAAATTAATATTGTTCTTTGAAGATTTTCTCCACTTCTCAGTATATAAGCCTACTTGAATTAGTAAGATAATTATTTTAGTAAGATATTTCGTTCAGTTCAGTTTATCACAAGTTAAGTAAGTGGAAGAACTAAAATCCGAAAGATAGAGTAGTGGTAATAATATTTATTTTCCATACAACATACAGGAAACACAGAATATAATTAATAGAAATCAATTAAACACAAATTGTTGTATGGCAGTGTAAAAAGTTGTTGAGTCATGAGCCACCTTTAACAAAGTTGAAAAAAATAAACGAAACACAACAAATTTAAGTATCTAAAGTATTACTTAAGTAGGCTAAGATAAAAACTAAAACCATGAGGTATAGAGAAATAATGCGGTAACATTATAGCAGAAACTTATACAAATACAGCACTTTGGCCTGAAGAAAGAAACTTCTGATTTTATAATAATAATAATGACAATTGTTTATTTACATTGAGAAAAAATGTTTGAAAAAAATTATTTAAAGATATATTGTCACCCACATTTTGAGGGAATTCAATGATATAGAATCAAGCTTCGAATAGGCCTACATGCGATTTTTGTAGTTTTGATAAAGTTTTTCATTTTTCCCAACAAAATAAACAAAAGTAATGATTTCGTTTTTCAACAATTTAGTTAAATTTAACCAATTCCAAGTAGGCTTTTTTTTCCTTTTAAATTAATTTTTTGTTCAATAAATCCTTTGACATTAAAAGCAACACTATTTTTTAAATATTGTTTTCAAAGGACAATATATACGTGTCTCAATGTATTGAGTATACAATTTCGCCAGAATAGGGCAAACCTGATTTTATACTAAAAGTGAATTACTAAAACATAAAAAACAACAACGTTTAGTACAATTACATTACGGAGTCACAATAGGCCAGTTATTTTATTTTTAAAATAAGCACAGTAAGAAAGAAATATTTAGAAACCGTTGGAAAAATATTGAAAAAAGTATTGAAAAAACATATGTTGATAAAGTACTTCTCTAATATTTTATATCGGTAGTTTAATCAGCAAAGTTATAATTGTTTATACTTATGTTAGGTTATAAGTACTAATAGTATATCTGTTAAAGGCAGTTTAAAAACATTAAACTGACTATAAATCATAAATATCAGGTTTGTCTATGTTATAGTTCGTCGATATTTCTTTGTAGTTTTCTTACTGGTACATGATTAAAAATTAGTAAGGATTGAGAGTTTTTGAATGAGCGAATTTGAGGATAAAAGTATGTGTAGTTATATAACTTTAAAACAATAAGAAATAAAAAGCTATTTCTACATTTGTTTTTAAAACAAAAACACATTTTGTTTCAAATCAACCGTTTTACATTCACCCTTCTCTCAATTAATGTCATCAATAATTATTTTTTTACATTAATTATTATTATTAATATTATTATTAAGTTAATCCATGAATATAACCACTATGTCAATAAAACCTGGTTTTTGTTATTATATTAATCAAGTTTTAGTTTATGTTCGGTTATAACATTGTTTTCGGATTAAATCTCCTTTTTTCGCCATGATGACCCACAAAAACGAACGTTAACCACCCCAAACCAATCAATACCAATCAATGTCCCTTTCGTGATGTAATAAAATATAACACTGATGTGTTTATGCGCCTAAACTATAATAATGATCGATGTTTTTAGAACTTCAAACGATACCGACACATCAGATACCACTGAACGTCGCTTGTGATTGGTTTATACATAGTACAACGTCATGAAGAAAAGTACGCTGCCCTTCTGGACACCGTGAGCCGTGAACTTGATGTATACATGGACATATAAAATACTAACCGGGACAAGTACAAAGTCGGCATTTGCTTGACCCAGACTGCTAACTAAAATATTGATGGTATAACAATTAAAATTAAATATCATATCTTTGAAATATTTCTCCAATACAAACTCTATAGATAAGTTAAATGGTGATAGCACTTTTAAGTATAACAATATTATATTGTTTTACGAGCCTTATAGTAGTACCATAACAAAGATAATGTACGTGGTTCCGTAACACATTACGATTAGGGTAAAATGGCTTTATCCTTATAATTTTCTCATTATTTCGGCAAGAAAAAGTAATTCTTTATATTACAGTATTAGGTAATGAAATTATAAACAGGGTTGTGCATACTGTTTAACTGTAATGTATCTAGAATCTACAAAATCATGAAAATTGGATAATACAAAATGTATTATTATACCATGCACCAAACCTTTAACCTAAACTGACTGATACTGATACTACGGGCATCACATGTGATACAAATGAGATGCTGTATTAACAAATATTCCTATGATACTGGGCAAATATTGTAGTATGTGGAGATACAGCACTGAGAATCAGGAAGATAAACTATGTCTATCTTTGTATATTCATATTCACGTACCTAGTCACTACATGCAGCAATTCCTCGATTATTTAGTTATTTCTTTCTAATGTTGATTCCGTGCGCAAGTTAAATAATTATATTAGGCCTATGTTTTGAACGAAAATTTCAGAATAGGAGAAGTTATTTCTTCCATATTTGATCCACATGTACTAGCTTTGTTATGATATCGGTGTGTTTTTCCTGTTCAACCAAGTTTGTTCTGGCTAAGTTTTGAACGGGAACTAGAAAAACATTTAAAATGAACATAATTATTTCTGATTTGATGAAGAGTTATTTCTTCTTATGCTAGTTATCACTGGACTTTGGCTATAGTTACCATGAGCATTCAGTTTATTTTGAATAGTAACTATGATTATTATGCTCTGTGTACACATATTGCATTTGTTGAGTATTAGTTTCTTTTGGCACTTTCAGCACAAGCTTTGCCTCCTTCATATTTGTATTTATAAGAAATTATATTTATGTTTGTTTATGAATGAAGGAAATAAATGTTATTTTTATTGATTAATCCGCTGGATTGGAATAGAATAGTGTATTCAAGCCATCGAATTTATATTTTTTTTAACCTAAAGGGTGCCTTTCAGGATAAACCAATGATAAATCTCATTAAACTATCTTAAATCCTCCATGATATGCCACCAAAAAGGGGCGAGTTGATGCGCGCGTAACAATCCATACAATATAAACATTTGTACGCATTTTCTTTTCGTGGTCGCTGACGATATGTCTGATAAATACACGAAACGAGCGAATAGCCATATAGAAC
Organism: Antedon bifida; assembly: GCF_963402885.1. Taxonomy (NCBI): domain Eukaryota; kingdom Metazoa; phylum Echinodermata; class Crinoidea; order Comatulida; family Antedonidae; genus Antedon; species Antedon bifida. The sequence goes on along the minus strand of NC_136226.1, from coordinate 7,260,259 downwards.
TTATTGTACTACTAAAGGGATTGCCACATTGAACTAAACACGTATTTAGGTGTTTTCTTCAAGTAATTGAAGTCTCAATTCCGACACATAAAAATTAATCTCGCATCTTTTTATACGCAGATTTGGACAGATTTACGAATTCTGCACACATTATGTAAATATTTTATTGAAACAAAAGAAAATTATAATAGCAATTGTCACGTTAAAATGACGTTTTATTTGATACTATTTTTCCTTTCATTTTACTGTATGCTTGGGTTATGTTTTCCAACATAACAATGTGAATAAACCATTTCATTAGTATTATCATATATATAAATCAATTGTTAGTAAGGGTTAGTAATAATTGTAGATAAACATATATTTATAGAAACATAACTCATTATATAAATTATTATATTCTGCAGTAAATCCAATATATTTTGCATTTCATACTTTTATTTATAATTAGAAAATTAAGAATGGACAATTTTACTTGATCTCTATTAACTTTTCTCTCTAATTACTCTTTCTCCTCAATTTGAAGTATTACATTCTGCGATATAGGCCCTAATAGAATAAATAAATATAATGCTTTACTGTAAATATGGACCGAATGTAAAAGTCTATGATGTATCCTGTAGATTTTCACTTAGAATGAGAATTCCTTGCTGATTGTTCATGCATTATAAACACATTTATGGCTATTTATGAAATCATTATCATAATGTAAAGACTAAACGTTACAGTAATGTGTATACTGTATTTGAGTAATATAGGTGAAAGTGCCGCGACAAAGTCCTTGAAAAAATAGACCTCAGAACGGAAAACCGCTATGTTAATCCGTTATAACAGTACAAGTTAATTCGGCAACTTCAAAGGAACATCAATAATAATACAAGAAAATAGATTCGTATTATAAGCTTATTATACTTCACCTTTATACTTATATAACACACTGTGACATGTTGATTTTATCTTGTGTTATACTATTGGGTGTTTGTTTCTTTTTGTTTACGAATCTTTTACAATAATAGTGCATGCTTCATTTCTTATTTTGTTGTTTAAAAGTTATTTTCTCCTTAAAAAGTTTGGTAGAAAATGTTGGGAAACTGTTTACCACAAGACTAGATGACTGAATCATTTTTAAGTTGATTTTAATTTCATCCATAAAGGTTAATGTCCGATTGGATATCCTATAGGTAACCAACTGAAATGTATTTTAGTTAATACAGTAGATTTTTTTTACAGATACCATTTCCCCTGAAAATGTTAATAACTTTGAAAAAAAATACAAAGAGACACAACAGTGGTGGAGCTTTCATGATAAGTTAATCTAAAACCAAGATTTCTAAACCGGATGATAACTATGAACTTTGAAGAAGAGTAGGTCATTACTATATTTAATTTTTAATAGATTATTATCAAGAGCAACAGTCACTGTACTTCTTGAAATTTACAAGAATTTATATTACACATACACATCTTTAAAATGATATGAGGCATGTGTTATTAAATATTATTTACTTCAAAGCACTGTACATTCGGTAATTATATACAAAAATTATACATTAGGCCTCTAATAAATGCATTGTGTCTTTTTTTTCTTTCCTGGGATATACATTACTGAAAATATCACTGCAAAATAAAAAGGACATACATTAAAACAAATTCGTAGCATACGTATTTCTTAATCAATAACGTTCCAATTACAAATCAATTTTTGTGGCCTAGATGAAAATAAATTCTGGTCTCAAATCGAAGTTATTCAATGGCAAACTTTGCTCAAAACCCGGCCTAAATTTGTATTTAATTGAGATGTGGAATTCTTTCCAAAGTTTATTGTAAGTTTCTGCTTCTGCGCACACCGTCACTACGCGTTCGACATGCTATATTGCTATATATAACCCTTTAATTTCAATCCATTGGATTATCAATGTGTTGTTTTCTTTCTGTGAATACTCGATTAGAATTAATATTAGTACTAATAAGTATTTATTTATTTAATAGAAAGTGTAACCAAACGTTCCTTTTCTAATAAAAACGGTAATCTATTTTTGTCATTTACCATTTTTAAAATACATGCAATGGACAAATACATGTAAATCAATGTTTGCCGCTTTGGTCATAGATATAATTACGTAAACATTATGCAGATTACTAAATTTAGTGTTATCTTTCTTAATATCATCAAGTAAACTAAGTAGACAACAAATGTTCTTGATATTATAATCATATCTCACTCTTTCATCACCATGTCTTTTGTTACAGTTATGGTTAAGCCATAATTGACTACCGCTATAGAATATTTTATGTGCAATATTAAGCCGACAGAAAAGAGAAAAGTACACTTACTTTACGGAACGTTTAATTGACCAGACCGATGGTAATTGAGCCCCAACATGGCCGTGGCAGTAAACTCGTCAAAAGTACAGAATCATCCGTTATTCCGGATCCGTGTAGAATGTTTATTTTCAGTAGCGAGATTAATTCATTTGAAATATATTGATTTTTGTATTTTGTTATAATTAATTTAAAGGAATGTAATAACAAATCAATCGCAAGACCTCTGTTCTTATAATTTGTTTTGGCTTCACATTAAACCGTAATTAAGCAAGTGTTGAATTTCACTGAGATGTTTACAATATTGTTTTTTATGTAATTTATAAATAGACAAAACAGTCCTTCATTAAAAAATTGGAAAAAATAAGACTAATACAAGAAAAATAGAACAAGCAATACACATGAAATGAAGTAAAATTGGTATACAACTATACGATATCAAATTAAGCAGAAAAACATAAGATACATATTAACGAATTGGTATAAGTATGAAATTCAAAAATTAGGGAAAAACCTGTACTGTGAAATTTTAGGAAGACAAAACAACTGGGCCTACTATATATACTAGTGTTTATTTAACCACAACTGATACATCATGTCGGTTATAAATGACAAATGTATATAGCGGATTAATTGAACTATATCATTGTAAACTACTTTAAGTATTCAGACTGATGTTATATATTAATGTTGATAGGTTATTCTAAATATTGTGGCAGATAATAAGAAACATTGGTTTCGCCACGGTCAGGCCAAAGAAAACTTACTTTGTTAGTGTTGTATAAAATAAACATAACGCCCACAAAATTAACAATATGTAAATAATGATTATTTAAAAGGAATATTTTACATCTATAATTTGTGTAAATTGGCTAACACTATCGTCTGTAGAAAGTACAAGTCAACAACATGATACAAGAAGTATTTATTCTATTTTATTTACTTAACCCAACAATGTTATTTCTGTTTTGCTTGTCATAACTAACACATGTAAGATGTTTTAGGTACATTTATAAAATTCAGATAAAATTGTGGGAAATAGGGTAAATTGTATTTTTTATTGGAATTTAAAAGTTTATAAGGACATGTAACAGTCACTTTATTCATATCCGAAATGTATCCGTTATAACACAGTTCACCAAACATTGCTTACTAAAAACCCAATACATAACGATGTCATGCTTAATCGAATTTTGAAGATATTTATGAAAAAGTTTTTACCAAACATAGGCCTATTATATAGAAGTATTCAAACAAATGTTTGTAAATTCAAAAATACAGAACATCTCCTAACTTTTAAAAAGTCAGGGATGTAATCAAAATCAATCCTAACAATTATGTTACAATTTACTAATTTTATAATATTGTAATAGATTTTAAATTCGACTAATATTCTTCTAGACATTTGCATATCTTTTTTCTCATGGTCTTATTGTCTGATACCATCAGATCATCTTATGTTAAAAGAGAACTGGTTGCAAACTTTTCAACCAGTTTCTCCTTCCCATTAAATGATTTTTTGGAGCCGTTGTAGTAAACACATAGGGCCATGTAGTACCGGAGGAACCGAGTAACTCCATTCGACTCGATCAAGTTTCGGACTTTTTTCGTTATAATTCATCTAGGTATGGTGCACGGTTCTTGTGGGCGATGTGAGCGAGTTCAGAAAACCAATATTCAAGTCACTGATTTCTAAAATCTAAAATTAAATAAAATAGACCGTTTCTACAATTAAATTCCAGATGTTCAGATAAACAAATTATTTAGCGTTATATACTTCTAAATGAAACCAAGACATTGTGCTGTCCTTATGCAATAAAATCATTTTAGTGGTATTATGGTGATTTCGAGTTACCAGACGGCTTTTTCTGCGCTTACGAAAGACACCTTATGAATGTATAATAATCAGATATTTATATATTAAACGTAAAAATAAACTATTATCTTCTTCTAATGGTCCAATAAAAAGTTACCCTCAGTTACAAGTGTTAGGCTTTGTGTTACATGACTTTTGTTTCAACAATTGCTTTGCTATTTCGTTATTAATAATCAACCAATGTATTCAACATTCTTAGAAAGTTCTTAGTAAATGGCTAAGGTTTAATGTAGGCCTAATCGTTAAAATGTTTGTTTTCACAAAATTTCATGAAAAGGCATCTTGTAAAAACAAGTTATGTGCTATAAAAAACAAAATTGCCAGAGAAAATGTTACTTCATTTAACCACAATTTACAAGATGGTGGGCATATTTCTCTCCATGGCGGTTTGTGTCTACATTATATATTCGCGAATTTGAAAAGTTACTATAAGCAACATCATTTTTAATTCTACTAAATATAATTTTCTTAATGAAAAGTTTTGATTTAAAGGTCCAGGTTGGGTTGTCCCATTCCACCAACTTCCTAATACTGGTATTATTGATTAATATGTATGGAAATTTCAATTTTATGTTAGTTTCAATTTGTGCAAATTCCGGATTAAATTGTAATTTGAATTTACTAAGAAAATAAGTAAAGAAACTAGAATTGCGTTGTGCTATACTTCTTGATATATCTAGTTCCATTGCTGACGAAACAAACACGGAGGAGTATGAGAGTATTCCAACTAACTAATATATTAGGCAGGAGAAGAGAGGCCTAAAATCGTACAATTACGGTAGTCTTACCAAAAGTTACTTTATCACAAATGTTAAAACATTGGATAGCAAAAAATGCTAAAATATTACGGAGTTAGCAGAGAAGTTTAGGTGTATTATACAAAGCGTTAAAAAGTCATATGAGTATAATATACCAATATAAATCAATCCCTACAATTGAATTGGTATTTGATACGTCAAAGTACCTCCCACCATGTTCTCTCTAAATTCATGTGTCTTTTTCGGTTGTTCAGTTGTTAATGCACTTCTATAGTAGTGTAAAAAATTAAAATGTTTGGAAACAACCAAGTAGGGCCTGTTTTATGTCGTATTTCTACAACATATGTAGGCCTGCCTCTTGGAACCATCAGGCTGTATGTTTGGAAAAACTTCCATCATTCACTGAGTTTGCATTTATCTGTATTCACTAGCTATATTGTTATATGTTTTGGTTACACTTATTTATTGTCTGATATGCCCAGTTTCAAGCTTAAAAATAACTAAAACACTGTAAGTAACGATGATATCTCTTCGTCCATACATTCTGTAAGAAAACTCAAATTTAAATTCCCAAAGTGTACGCACACACATCAGACGTGATTCACCGTAGCGCAATGAACTGTAAAAGCTAGATTGAAATTATAAATTGTATGCACAAAATATCTATTAAAATGATAATAATTAAGTTTATGTTAGGGTATGGCTACTATGCATATTAATAATAGGTTTCACATGATATAGATGTTTCCTCTGTGTAAGAAACCAATTAAGTAAGAACTTCTAATTAAAATTCTTTTTTGGTACTAAACATGAAATATAAATATAGCAGCAGTATAGAGTGGTACACCAAATATGCATTATTAGTAGAATTATGAAACGGTTATAAGATACAATAATGAATTTTATTTACAACTAAGCTGCAACACAAAAAGCATTGCCGTTTTTATATGGCCTATCACAACCATCCAAGACGACATGGTCACATGAGGAGGGTCACATAGAATATGTTGTTAAACCCGTGATAATAAATTGATCATAGGAGGTACACTCATTCAGCTAGGCCTGTAACTATACTATTTTATACTGAGATTGCTAGGATTACAGCTGTTTTCCTTTTTCAAAATGAATTTCAAAAATGTAGCTGCGATAGACACAATGGTGTATAATTTGTTTTAGTAATCCTACCTATATATTTTACTCAACCTACGCCCGCTGCATTTTGCACTGTGTAAACTAAGACTTAATTTAATGATTATTAACGCTTGCTTTTGAATCACGTGTGAAAGAGCATTGGAAGAGGAATCACCCTCACTTATAATTGAGTAGACATTAATTAGAATGTCGCTCACATACACCGGCTTAAGCTTAATTGTCCTGGACTTTATTCATTTATGTTGAATTTGTCTGAGACTCTTTCCATTAGGTCATAGACGATGACGTTTTATAGTTTTATGTTTTTATAGCGTACAACAAAATGCACAACGATTCAAATCTCATCGTGTAGAGCATTTGGGGAATGGCGATATTGATATATATTACGAATTTATAACGCTATTAAATTTAATATCTTTTAACATGTTTATGAAACGGTTCTTGCTGAAATCATCCATTTAATTGAATACAAATACGTACATTTGAAGAAAAAAAATCGTAATATTTTCCTACAGAGAAACATTTTATCATCATCTTTGTTTCGTGTCATTTTTCGCGCATCATTTTAACGTTTGACGTTTCTCACAAAACGACAAAGTCGAAATTACAACTTTACGAGAAAATATAATATAGGCCATATTTAAGTTATGTGTCGATAATAAGGATTATATCAATGAGTAACCAATATAACAAGATATCAATTAACGTTACTTCTGAATGATAGTAAATAGTTTATCCATTGTTCTTAACGTTTTAGACTTTTTTAAAAGCCTGTAAATAGGCCTACAATGTGGAAATAGCTATCCTTTAATTTGCTTAGCAAGTTAAGTGTAGGCTATATAACAATATATCATTGTCTAAGTACTGTACACAAATAGATAAGCATGTTTTTATAAGAGAGATATAAGAATAACTGTTATATACTGTATGTATTTTGTCGTTTAGATATTACATTTCTAACATTGTTAGAATAGCATCCAATAATATAATTAAAAACAACAACACCAATGGAATAGCAATGTCTGTACCCCAGAATAAATTTTAATTTTAAGCAAGTTAAATTATGGAATTTATCATAACCATGATGTGTAGAGATTTGAAACAACTTGGTATCGATATTGTTAATACTAAACGCTTAATATTTAACGTATGTATGTCTAACAAAAATAATTGATTATAATATTTCAGAGACGTCCTTTTAATCAAACATAATACTGAAATTGCTCATTTTAAAGTATACACACAGGCTACATAAACCAATCTAGAGAAAGCGAAATATTCGATTGTTCGTTTTATGTCTTTTACAAGTTAAGCATTAAACGCTCTTAAAATAGACGTGTGAAAGCGTTTAATTATATAGAATCTACATTATATAGCTCAATAGTATAACAAAATAGGTTTACCTGCCATATTAAAATAGCTTGCTGATGTTGCACATGGTGAATAGTTAAGGTACGGTACATGGTGTTGCCCTTGAGATGCTCCCCCATTGTACATCGCTGACGCGCCGTTCATACCTCCAGGATACCTAAACGGCGTTCCAATATCCATGGGGCTGGGGCGATCATGACTAGAACTTGACATCTCTAGGCTGGCGTTAAAAGGTAGAGAGCTAGAACGAAACGCCTTGTGCTCGTCACTTGATGACTGCATAAAACGGCAGTCTGGTCGGGTATATGGAAAAGATGCATGGTAAGGTCCACTTCTTTCACTGCCTGCGGAAACTTGCATAAAACTACTGGCGTTTCTTGACTGATATGGAGATGGTAGATTACAAGTTTTTGTCCCAAACGCTTGTGATGGTGAGGTGTCCATAACGTTTATGTTAGATTGATCATAAAATGTACTTCTTCCTAACTGCTGCATTAGAACTCGCAAAAAATATCGTATCTCAGTTATGTAGCCACAAAAATAGCATCAAATAATAACATTCATTGATAATTCGAATTTATAACACGCGCAATGAGTTAAGGTAACTTTATGGAATCGCAGCGGGCTTCAATCGCCATGCTGTCAATGCAAAAACTTGGTCTGAGCTGTGGTTTTAATCGCCACTCGTAATTTGCTAGGGTTTCTCAGGAAATTGTCGGCATCTGTTTGTGAACGCCTATCTAAGTTAATAACGACCAAATTTATAGAATTTATGATCCCTTAACTCTCCAGCAGTGCGGTCATTGTCAAGTCCCGTACTATGTATTACTAGATTCATATACACCCAGAGATTATTATTAATACAATAAAAAACATAATACAATCATAACGTTTACTCGAAAGTATTTCTCTAAAAACAATATTGAATGTTAGTTGGACAGATCTAGAGATAACTACAAATACTATTGGTGAAATTTGCACAAAGGTGTGAACAAACTATTCGAATTTGCTAATACCGATTCGGGGCTCTATATTATGCGCGTATGTGAACTTTATGTAAATCAGTTCTGGTCAGAGTTCATTAGGAAGTAATTTTACTATCAATACATGAAGAAGACATAAGTACATATAGTTGCGTTCGTACTGTATGTCTTTACCGCTGTTTAAAATATTTAAACAAAACCATACCAAACCGTGCGCTGGTTTATCATAATGTGTTGATTGATTGATTGATTGATATGAAAATGATTTTATTTTATATTGAAATAATTAGTGGAATTACAAGAAATATTGATTTTAGTGATCATCGCATTATGTAAGTTTGTCTCAATAATCTTAGAATTTGCTTTAAACAGATATGTAATCTAATCAACTTAAATATTTTTTTTAAGAATTTGGCAAATTATTGTTTTTAATTTAAGTTTCTTAAAATCTTTTGTTGATTATAATCATTGAGCATTATAAAAACATTGTCTATCAATCACAATTGCCAAAGTTGGTTGTTTCCAAATTTAATCTCGTCGAAATTCTGCTCTCCAAACTTTAGCGATCAAACTGTAGATTAAATAGATCAGTACATCGATATAACATAATTAGATTTATTTCAATAATTTCTCTTTAGGAATTGTAAAATAAGTTTAATAATAAGAAGAGTTTCGGATGTTTCCGCTTGCTAAAGATTTGTCCAATTTCTGAAACAAAATATATTATTTAATAATATAGAAATATGATCATTCTCCTCTACATTTCTCATCGCATTTTAATAGGATTTTATGTTAGATAAATCATGAATGATTCCACCGAACTTTCGCGTTAAAATAACGATTGTGAGGCATACTGCCTTAAAATGTCTTGCCATGTTTCGAGAAACTATTCTCATCATCAGAACAGAAAATGTTACTTATTTGTTCAGTAGTTTACAAGACTGTACCTCTTTATTTTTTTAGTTTATAAAGAAAATAAAATGAATTGAATAAAAAACATTTTCCTATAACATTCATACATTAAGACTTTTACATCAGGCCATTGCTTTACTGAAATGCATACACATTTCGCCGCATCTATTGGAACTAAAACATTTATAACGTCTTTACTTAGCAGTTTCACAACAGAAATCAGGGGTTTCAACTGATGCCGTAAGCTAATTGATTTTACTTAAGTGCTTCGAAGTTTACATTTCTATCATAGAGTTGAAACATGATAATAATTATTACAAGGTATTAAAATATTTAATATTGCTGATGGTACGTGTTTATATTTATAAACTATTTATATGAGTTCAGCTTATAAACCACAATTTCCACTCCATGTTTGTACTGTACTTTCAGTAAAGACTACGAGAAGCAAAAGTATCTGGCTTTTTCATATAGAACTGCCTTAGAAATAATTATGGAACTACTTAGTACATTCGTTCCTAATAATAGTTACTTCTATTGTTCATATTAGTATTTTAGGTAACAAGTATACTTTGTATAACAAAAAAAATTAAGTAACAAGTTTACTATATTATAGTTGCACTCTACATTTAGATATTCTGTTGATAAGATATTAAGCCTTCGCATTTTCGGGATTTTGCCGGTCGAAAAAAACTGAAGTAGAAGTACAGTACTTTATTGGCATTGACAAAAACTGATCGTGCTGTTATCTATACGAACAATGAGTTAAAAATATTTTGAGCAAAAGGTATTCTTTTTATAATCCAATCCATTCAAAACAACCAACCCACCTGCAATTTTCCTTCTTCTTTTCACCTGAACGGTGTCGCTTTATATTTTATATAGAAAAGTTCATTCCCTTCTACCGCAACAATGGAAAACAGTTCTAAAATTGGTAGATATTTTCATGACGACTTAAAAGAGTTTAACCATGTATAAATAGATAAAAAGTGAGATGAGTAAAAAAGTTAACAACAGTCACGCAAAACATTTATTTTGGAAAAGTAAATTATCAAATATTAAGTGATAGGAAAGTATATATATATATATATATATATATATTTGGTGAAAGACTTAAGAGTAAGGAGTGGGGTCCTGAATTAATGATTGATGCCTAAGTGACATCGACTGTCTATACCAGATGGTCTGTCTATCTTAATTTAAATTTTAGATTAAAGTAGCTATAATATTTATAACCTTTCTTTGTACTTTCCAAAATCTCTATTTATCCGGAAATTGGGTTTTTTAATATTTTGGCAACGCATATACGAAACCCTCCTTAGGAACACCTTTATTAAGGGACACTATCCCGTGAAACGAATGAAAAGAAACTTCATTTTCTGGCCAACACCTAATTAGGCGACACCTCTGTTAAGGGACCTCTTTGTAAGGTCCATAAAGTGTTCCCTTAGTAGCGGTTTCTACTGTGTGCATTGCATATTATTATTAATTCAATGATTTTTTTAATGTTTTTCTTTTTCAATTTGATGATTATATTTCATGAAATCTACTATTAATGTTTATTTTAACGTGCAATTTCTTTTACAATATTTCACTTATAAGATCTCAGAAATGTTACCGAAACTAGTAAACTTTTTAACACTGAAATAAATAACATACATCAGGAACTAGGATTTCTCAGCGGTCTTGTTTTTTCCATATTACTCTGATTCAATACTACTCACACACTACTGTTATTGCAACATAATTTGAATTTAATTATTTTCAATGTCTTTAAAACGATATGATTTTCCTCTTTTCGTGAACTTAGGTAACACTTAATAGTTTACTGAGATTTTACAATTTTTTTTTATCTAAAAGGCCCATATTTAGTGACAATAGTTATATATTATATTATCCAAAATTTCTCTCTTACGCCTACTTGGTAATGCATAGAATTCGATTTCATTTGAATTTTATTGTTATTAATTTACGTGGTTAGCCCGTTAAATGTGTGAAATCTTCACGTATAATATCGTTATGTGTTGAAACCCAGTTCTGGGAAAATCCTATTTAGTCGCTTTCATAATTGCGTATAAATGAGAAATTATTTGCTTGGATTTCTATCAAAATGTTTTTGATATCAGATTAAATGTTTGATTGAAGACAAACCCTTGAGAAATTATTAATATATATATATAGTTTAATAGGCCTAATCTATGTTGTTATTTACATTATGTAAGGTAAACAAAACTATCCATTGAGGCTTTCTCTGCTTTTTTATTTCTTTAGAAAAGTTTGCCACCAGAAGAGAGTGACTTAACAGCCAAATACTGTTGGTATTCTTTTTAGTAGGACCTATTAAAACATACATGGTCTTTATGAATGTTTTCACACATTAAATTAACATGTACAGTTTAACCGTGTATTTAAATGTTATGATGTTACAATTAATTGTAATTAAAACTTAACTGTAGATTAAAATTTCGTCGCGGTATATCGATTTTAGTTTCCAATCAAATTGAAAAAATCATGATGTTTTTGGTAATAAAATTGTGTTTTCAATAACTTACCAACAAAAAAACAAATCCATCGATGTACTTTCAAATTTCTAACTAGATTCATTCATGTAGAAAATGCATACATTAATATCACAATACAATATTAATTGATTTAATTGATTCACTAATTGTTTTAATGATGCAAGAGATTGTCTTTTCTCATACACTTCTCGTCAGTATGCCGGTCGGTTCAATTCAATCCCATCTTTAATCCATTTACAAAATCCAAATTAATACATTCAATTATTCAACGCAAACACATTAATAAGAGAGGATAAATATCAAATATTTACATTATATTATGAAAAAGTTCGTTTTTTTTATATAGCGCTTATTGCACAATGCTTCACATTATTACCCCAGTCATTTTTTTGGACCAAACACGATGGAAACATACTCCCATAATGCAGCTAGTAATCAGCGCAAATTTGTGTCTTGATCTAACCGAGTACCCATTTATACATCTGGGTGGAGAGAGGCAAACGTACGTAAAGTATCTTGCCTAAGTTCATGTGACAAAAAATGTGATGTTCCCATATATGGACATGGCGATGTCATTATCACTACCATATTTAAGCATATCACTACCATATTTGGGCACATCACACTTTTTTTGGGTCAAACTTAGTTTGATAGTGTAGACAGAGCTTAATTCATAAATGCCATGTAGGCTGAAGAACCTTATAATCAAATGACTAGTATTATTATTATTGTAAGGGCGTGTGGCGCAGTGTGTTGGACGTTGGACTAAGAATTAGCAATTCTACTCAAAATTTAAGAGGAACTGAGATTAAGATGATGTAACCTGATGTTATTTGAAATGATTATTAATGATTAATAATAATGATATCAATCCCTTCAAAATATTTCACAATAAGTTAAATAGGCCTACCCACATGCTAAACAGATTTGAAAGACTTTTCTTCCTTCCAGTCATGAGGCAAGTTAACTTATGAGAAAGATCTATATAGGCCTTGTGTAAGTTTCATGTGTTTTGATGTTGAGATGCTCTTTAATGTTTGAGTTTTTTTACAATGGTATGCATGTTACATTCAAGCTTTCATTGTTTGTATTGAGTATTTAGAACATACCGTAAAATAAATCCATTTTAGAGTAGTGTACACTTAAAACTTCAACTACATTTAAATTTAAATAAAAGATCATTATCGATGTTTTGAAAGTTATATATCTTATATATTTTTTAAACGTCATTTACAAAATCAATATAGTTTGAAAGCATCTTGTGTTATTTTTAATGAATATTAAAATTTTAATTTGTAAAATAATTTGATAATGTTTTATATCATAACCTTGATACACAAACCTTTCAAAGAATGTTTTCAAAACGTCATTCTTTTTACAGAAAACCATCATAAACCAAGAAAAAATCAATTTTGTCATGTACCTTCGTCATTTTAAAGAGTCATATTTTTAACATTCATATCAAACTCAACTATTTTCTATTTTTAAAAGTGTTTTATCCCAGTTCGATGAATATATGGATTTTATGATTTGAAAACTGTAAGTTCATAATGTTGATTGAAGTTGATAGATTGTATTCCGTATATAAATCTCGCATTTCATTTTTAAAATGTTTTAAATTTCAAGTAATAGGCCTATAATGTTTTTATAGATGACCTTTGCTGAAAATAATAATTGTCATACAAATTGATAATTATTAGTTCACGTATCCCAATATTAAGGTTTACATGTAGATTAACGTCTTATATTTTGAAATCATTGATTAGATTTGAAATTATTTTTTAATAAATTATTTACCAGTGAGCGCCTTTGTAATTTAATAACATTTTTTAATTGATTAATTTAAATTCGGCGAATTATAAGAATAGAGATCATCTTAAAATACCGTTTCTTGCGAGAATCAAGCGCGCGAATAAAAAATAGTTCGGTTGGGTCAACCTTTTCCTCATAGTTTTCTATTTTTGCATTTTCGTTGTGATTTTTTTTATAATTTACTTCTACTAATGCTGTTATAACTAACATTAATTACTGCTTATTGTAAATAGGAATAGAAGTTTTTATTTTTTATTTATCACTGTTACAATATCAACATGAGATGTCTTCCCCTTTCGGATACTCCCATCAACCTAAACAAAATAGCAGTTTACATAGTTGGCTATTCCTAAGCCCTTCAATGTTGTTGTTCACAAATATATTACTTTCCTGGGCGTCTAAGGCTTTTATTTATGGAAACATGCACATTCACGCTTTTAAAATAAATGATTCACAATGTATAGTATCTTATTAACCAAAAAGCGCGTAATCACCGAGTTAAAGACAGTAAATGTCTATAAAAGGGAATATTATAACTATAACTAAAAAACATTATCGAATAAACTTGTTGCTATTCGTTTCAAATTAAAGATTGATCGAAAACCAAGATAAAAAATATTATTATACCTACCCGTAATATTACTAAATGACATCATACAAAGAAGTATTCATACTAAAAAAGATTATTTCAAACTTAAGAAAATGTTCATCTATTTTTCATTCAATAAAGTATAAATATTATAATAATATTATTTAACGCTTATATTCAATGGGATTATTAGATATTTGTTTTAATAATTAGATATTTTGATATATAATAGTGCACTATTAATAAATAATCCATGAGAGACATTACTATATCCAATAATTGGTAAAACATTAAATTCACCGAATTGGCACGATCTAATGCATAGAAATGTTGCGAAGTTCACCATACGACCGATATTTTGTCGCAATGTTTGTGTACACGTCAGGCAGCTGTCTATGCAGACAGAAGTTTACGCGCTCGTCGCCGTCGTCTGAAAATATAATTGATAATTATTATAAGTAAACTAAAGTTGGCCTTGAACATGGGTTTGTTATTTGTTTTAAATTTACAACTAACTATTAATATTTGCTCTGCAATCCAACATAAGTGGTATTTATATCCTCATAAACAGAAATTCGTTTAATCTCCCGACGAGACAATAGTAGATTGGCCGTGCAAACTAGTACAACGTTAAGGATGTGTGTGCATGCTCGACTATTATGATGTAAGACATACAACAAAATGATCAGACCAAGTTTTTACATTTTTATTCTTTATTCAAGTTTTTATTTTACAAAATTTACCTTAATACTTTTACTAGGCCTACAACAATTCTATAACAATGATAATGATATTTCCGCACATGAATAAATATATGGTCTGCACAACAAAATCCGGTAATGCTGAAACTAGAGATAACAACCTATTCATCAGTGTCGTTTTCGGCTCTAATTAAATGGTCCGTTCACATTTCAATCGTTCTATATTCTAACTTTATTATTTCCTTTAGTTAACGATTTCTAATTATACAGGCAGATACTGCAAAGTGCAAAAGATAGTGTAAGTTCAACATTATTTTCATTCCACAATGTTTGTCCTAATTTTTAAAAAAATCATAGATTCGCCACTGAATTGGAAATCAAGATCATACCATTCAAATCGTGGAGGTTAAGATGTTTTAAAATGTAGGCCTACTGTTGTCTTTTTACAGAGTTTCTTCATTATCTTTGATGTCGCTTATGCCAAAGCAATAATCATATATTGATTTTAAAGTTGATATAAATTTAAAAAATAAAGAGATATGCATGATGGCAAAAACGATATATAGAATTTGGATGATAATTATGATGAGAAGGAAGAATAGTATACTGGTGATGCTATTAATAATATTGACAATGGCCAATGCGGACAAAGAAGACGATGATGATGATAATATAATAATAATATTGTCTAAAATTATGATTTTAAACAAAAAACACGAGGATTTACTTGGTGATTAGATCGTTTCATATGCTAAGGCAGTGATAGATCCTCGGTTTTTATCCTACCATAATAAAATCGATTTTTAATCAATTATTTAATTCAATTTATTTAATTATGAACGTTAAATACTCCTCATATAATATTATTCTATAGCATCAGTGTAACCATGTAATTTGGTTTTTAACCAACCTCCCTGCTCCTAAAACCCCACCTTTTATACCATCTAGATCCGCCCCTGTACGTGCTTGAAACAAGATTATCAGGCACAGTGCATTGATAGTCTATATCATTTCATTAAAACAAATCCGATCGATCAATCATGTACAATTTAACTTATACATTGTGTATTGATATAGTTCTACTTGCAGTCAATAGCGCCCGCTACTTTTAGTACCATGGCATTATTTTTACCGGATAACTTTACTTTCACAACAATTAGTATACCGTACTTTAGTTAAATATAGAACCCCTATTAAGGGGGCACCTTCCGGACCAACAAAGTGTCCCCTTAGTAGGAGTGTCCCTGGTTGGTTATTTATTTTGAATTGTTAAAATGGTTTATGATTTTAACAGACTAAACCTTAAAACATCACGATCATAACATGAAATGTGAAACAACTCGTAGGCCTACAGTAGGCCTAAATTACGTTGAGATATGTTTGTTTCATTCGCCTGCAAATACCCAGGCCTATACATAGTCTTTGCACAATTTAAACTTTACATGATATTTACACGAGGAATAATTGCTTAACTGATTAACTATCTATACTTATATTATTATTGAGTTCATGGCGTTTTGATTGTTTAGACACATGTGTAACATGCGTGCGTATGTTGCGATGTAGCCTACACTCTATGCTGTGTATTGTATGATAACCTACCGTCTACAGAACAGGGCTAAATCAAATAACATTTATAATAATAAACGAAGTATATCACATTATAATATGTAAAAAGGGTGCTTACATTGGCACAAGAGTACTGTCGCTTCTCTGTACCGTTTAAGATGAGTAGGCTCAGCTTTTTAACCATAGAGCATGACACGCGTGGCCACTTTGAATGGGACGAGAGAGCACCTCAAAGCCAGATTCATATTTGGACCTATTATCTCTAGGTTGCATTTTTAAGGCATATCTCTGGGCCCATTTTCATTATACACTAACATAATATAGTATTGCTAAATAAAATAATATGTCAGCCCTCCTGAAATTATTCTAGGTTGTTTTATTTGATCGAAAAACTTGAGAAAGTTTTTATGATTGTTTAGCTTTCTTACTTATTTCAAACAATGTACCATTTTCGATAAGAGGATCGACTGATATTCAAAATGTATTGTTTTACAATTGCACATTTTTATCTGTATAATCATATTTTATTCAGCTATTCGATTAAATAAATTTCTTTTAGACCTATTTGTTAAGCCCCATGAGCTAGCGTTAAACATTATACACTCACACGAGTATAGAGTAAATTAATGTGTGCTTTATGTCAATTTCAAAAACAAGTTATGTGCCACAGTCACTTAATGATAAATTATTAGTGTATACATGCATTAATGTCAACAGACATTACTGGGTTATAGTTAAGTGTAAGTATAGACTAATCTAATTTACTGAATGTTGTGATTTTATCTTACCTAAATTAGCTAATATAATACCTGGTAAATACCTAGGCTATCGTTGCCTCTTTAGTTGTGATAGGTCTATTATTTAATTTCTATGCAATTTAATGTTATAATTCTTATTTTTACTTGTCTTTCTTAATTGGAATAAACGTTGTTATTGGGATTCAATATCAATGTCACCGCGTACACACAGCAGTATAAACATATTATTTTTTTTAAGCTGTCTAAGCGTCGATAAAAATAGTGTATAATTCAGATATATTTGTACAATGCAATGCAAATATATGGTTAAGTTTTTTGTAATTTTTAAACAAAGCACACAATTATAGATAGTATAGATCGAAACGTGTAAAATTAATAATTCGTTTTCTATTGGGGGCGCTATTATATTTCAGATTGTATAGTGAGTACTGTATGTTCTTTAATACAGTCAGTTAAAAAATTAATGATTCTGCCTTTCATTTTGAAAAAAAGTAGAAGCAACTTTAAATAAGCGTTTTAAAATAAAAATATGTCTAGTGTGCCGTTAAAATAATACGTATGCATTGACTTGTTAAAAAATGCTGTGTTTCGCAAAATAGCAAACAATTATCTAGGTCGATCTCGAATGTTTGTACGCCTAGAATCATTCATTGACATGTAATTACCCAGTATTCAATCTGTTTACGTAGTTTCCGCACTACACTCAACCGCCCCATTTGCGTTGATTGTAAGACACTTGGTTTATGACGATATTACTCTTTGATGTTTCCGACCAGCCCCACAAACCTTAAGTCGTAAATAACGCTACTATAGATGGTTTTATCACTCTGCCCTTTATGTGACATGGTGGTCCGCCTGTTCTGTTGATCAACCAATGCTGGTGTCTTTATCTTCGTCACGAATCGTTCTGAAGAGTTCAATATGTCTGACTGATTCATCTAAAAGAAAAAAACATGATTACTACTATTCTACAATGAAACAGCAGAATGGCGGAAAACCAACCCCTTTTTATGTTTCAGAACACGCTTAAAGAACAGCCAGGATAAAATCACCGAAAAATTTGGTAACAATCTTTAAAAAATATTAATAATTTATTGACATACCAATTATGGTACTCAATGCTTATGAAAAGTGCATACAAATATCTAAGATAAATAGATAGAAAATAAATAAGATATTTAAAATGATATAACTTACTACCAAATTAGAACACTATACTGTATCTAATTTATAAAGAATAACAAACAAAAACAAGAAGTCAAGTATTATTCTTAAGTATACACTTTGCATTGACATTAGAACTACAATAACCTTTTACTTTCGAAAATATGTGGGGGAAATGGGAAACAAAAGAATATATTGGCCTTGTCATTTCTATATTAATATATGTTTTTTATTCCAATCACTAGAACAGTTAGGCCAATTATTCACAATAATCTCATACGTCATTTCCGCAAATAAAATTAGAAAACGACATCATAGAGTCTAAAAAACTTCTAAATCTAAAGAGGGCAGCAGATAACGTTTGTTAGTACACAGTAGCGTAGAGGGAATAAAGGCCTACAAGCTTTTCTGATTTGGAACACGTGACGGTTTAAATCACGTGACTAATGAACCCTTTCTCTTCTCGAACCCTTTCTCTTCTCCTCCCCTTGCAGGACCCAACACCCTGCTTCCTTTTCAAAATGCCTTATTTGCTATGTCAATATTAAATTTTGATGACACCTAAAAACAACTACTTTTTGTAACTATCAATTCTAACATAATTTGAAGAAAATTTTGAGAGGGCGAATTGCGTAACTTTTTTTTTCTTTTACGATTGTTTTGCAAAGCCTAAACAAGTGTAGTAACTGATTTGTGTATGCAGTATTAAAATATAATATAATCACTTTTTTAAAATAACGTACAGTATTTAATACAGTAAATGATGTAGGCCAATGAACGACAAACGAATAGGCTTATTGATATAACAATAACAACCTTAACTGCCAATAAAAGCAACAATTATAAATAATATTATAATAATTATATTTTAATATATTATATTCTATTTTTTTTTTTGTAGGACAATTTACAAGTACAGTAGTCTAGCTTGAAGGAACTCGGAGAATGAAAATAATCCAGGGGTAAGTAGGCCTATTTGGTTTCAATTTGGTATAAAAATAAGAGTTTTACCGTAGCAGTGTGGGGGTGTTACACGGGAAATACAAAGCAGAGGTCCTACTGTAGACCTAATTCGGTCGTTGTTGAACGAATCAATATATGAAGTGAGCCATCTATAACCACATACCGTCTTAACGTGTCAGCATCGCTTAAATATATTACAACAACCCATTCAATCAATCACTATCTTGCAATTGTTTCATAATCTCATGATATTTAATTATAAATGATGTAAGTTTTTATCATGTATAGGCCTAGACATACTAATTTTAATGCTTGTCCACACTGATAAACAAACAAAAACGGGTCAAATGAATGGACAATTCGGCGTTGTGGACATTCGGAGTTGTGGACATTCGGATTCGATGGTTAGTTATTCTATCAGACACATTCTGAGTAGATCTAGAGAGACAACAGTGGTACAACTTTGGTTACGTTATGGTTACTATGCATTGTCACGATTACTATAATGCTATCCAAAAGTACGGTATATTACTAATTATTACAGATTTACTGAACAGACAAATGAAAGACGTTGTGATATGATAATTATAATTTTATTTGTTTATTGTTGTTTAATCAAACCAACCTGCGAAATAAATCGTCTCAGCTATAAGCAATATAGAAAACACTATACATATGATTATAAGTGCGAGTTCCTCCTCACATGTTTTGTTTTATCCTTACGTAATACTAAGTATTCTGTACAATTTGTATGTCAGGTTAAGCAAAATTCACTTTAACACGTCACTTTATAGATTTTCCTAGATGTAGTAAGTAATGAAACTTGGATATAATGTTCATCACCAGTCCATAAAACAATCACTGAGATGTGCATTTTATTATAAAAATAAGGAACAGTAATTTAATATATTAGGCCTACTATTTTCAGGTATATTATCCAACGGTAAAATAAGTTTTAACTACCTAATGATGTTCTTTAAACATAACAATTTTTCCACGTTGTATTTATAAACAATGTATCCCAATATTTGTTAAACTTTGTATTTTTTGTTCATTTGATGATTTATGAATCTCTCGTCATTAGCATTTAATGGGTTCCGAATCAGACACTTTGTCAAACCATGTAATCGTTATTAGCACATCTGTACATTCTATCATATTCATTTCTATGCGTTTATAAGCTATTTTTTCACAAATTTCGAGCACTGATTATCTCTCTGTTAACATGTAATATTTTTCTAATGATGTGACGCTCTTTGGGTTCTAAGTACCTCATAATATACTCAATAATCTATGACGAAATGAGGTGTAACGTGATCATTTCACTGCCATTTCCAGTCCCCCTCAGGTGGTTTTTTTTTCAGACAAATTTTCTCTCTGCTATTCACATTTGTCATCGCCTTTCGTTTAGTTAAAATGACGTTAAAGAGATTTTAGTGGAAATATTTTGTTAGCAATGCGTGTGATGTTTCCCAAACCATGTGTGACGTACCATGTGTTAAGGTCTACACTATCAAACTAGTTTGACAAAAAAAGTGTGATGTACCCAAATATTGTAGTGATATGCCCAGATATGGTAGTGATATGACATCATTGTGTCCATATACAGGCACATCACATTTTTTGTCACATAAAGTTTGATAGTGTAGACCACAAGGCTTTATACAGACCATGTGTGACGTTTATTGAGCGCGCGCGTACGTACAATGTCAACTCTTGTTCGCACCCCCAGAATAATATGTCAATATTGAAAATAGGTAAATGTATTCATGACGTAATTCGTGCATCGTGCGAGTGAGCATTGTAAGTTTATATTTTCGTACATTTTGTCGAATTTACTGAACTGTTCAAAAGGTTGCCGTTAAATGGGTGAAACTTGTTTATTCGTTTAATTCACCAAGTTTACAAAGAAAATTGTCAACTAAATTTACAATTGATAGCATTTCCTATTATGATCGAGCGTTCTTAACATTATAGTGATAGTTGTATTTTATTACATATACATATGTTTATTTTAACAGTAAAAGGTGATAATGACTATATTAGAAGATTTATGCTAACATTTTGATGCATGGCTGAAGTACTGTATTTTATACTACAGTGCATGACAGGTTTTTTTTAGGTTCAGGTTCATGGATTCCGTATATTATTTGTGAAGGCGAATAATTTTACTTCTTTTAAATAATGCTTTTACTAAAAATGAGAGATAAAAAATATTTTTAGTAACTTACAATATTACTGATTAACTTTACAATTCCCAAATACTTATTTAATAATTATAGTATGTTTTGCAATATTTTCTTAGTGAATAGGTTTTATGAAAGTTATCGTCTCGATACAGATTGATTAACTGTACCATCTGTATTTCGTTATAAGCGAATATTATTTTACTCTTATACTTTAACTCAATAAATGGATAGATTTGTCTGTTCTATAACAACAAATGCCCTAATTATTACAAAAACGAAAAGAAACGTAATCATTTTTCAATTACAGTATTATTCCATAATAAATGGAAGATATTTAGGCCTATTAGACCTCTCCAACCAACATTAATATTACAATAATAATTTCAATATTATTAAAATGTATATTTCTCATATCAATAATAATCAATTCGGCTTTGTTCTGCAGACAGGCCTGACGCCACCAACTGCGTCTACTCTATTAATCCTTTCGAATTCCATCACACAACAACCTTAAAAACTCATAAAAAGAAAACATATTAGACAAACATTGCGTACTTATGTTGTCATAGCTGCCTAATGATTGTCAATTTTAATTATGCATTCGCCGACGGGTATAAAATATAAGAAGATGTATATAGATACTTGAAAGAGTGATGTGATTTTATTACTTGTTATCTGATTTACTCAAGTAATTACTTAAGTAAAATTACTCAATAGGATAGCCGCACTAATGAATATTATATGAACCTGGAGACGTTTTATGGAATATATTTCTTTATAATTGCATCATCTCAGAGAAAGAAGTCGTTATATCTTGATATATGGATATTGATATATACACAACTTGTTAGTTCAAGGTAGTAACGAGTTGGGGAGTTGGTTTACTGTGGGGATTTTCCTTCGTAGGCGAAAGTTTGCCAATTTCACAAGATTTTAGATCGGTACCGAATTGAGCCCATTAAATGACCGGTGAATTAAATATGGAAAACATTGTCATTAGGCCTAATTTGATAGAAATACCTCAACTAGATTAGGTTCTATTCGTTGGTATTTATTCAGAAAGAGACCATATACTCCTATCCGAATTGTTACCTTGTAGGCCTACGATACCCTACAAGTAACAGAAATGTTGCTTATATAGAATTTCTTTTGAAATACAATTCCTACTTTCGCATCGAAGTTACATTGTATTACTTTAACTTATCAGCGTTTTCAAGCAATGTGTGTAAGTAGGACGTGTATGATGCCCGACCACGCCCATGGTTTAGGGCCCAACAGTACACGGTATCGTCATGACGCAAAACTTTAAGTATTGGTATTGCTACCGTATAGACACATTTTTTTTTATACTAGCTTGTGAATAACGAAATGGCACACTAAAACCAATTTAACGAGCAGTCATGATTATATTATATAAATGCACAGAGACACCTATCTTCGGCTTTGATTATTTTATGCTAGTGTCCTTCATAAATATTATTATCATGCTTTCGGATAGTTCAGTATTGTCTACGTTCACTGCTGTTGGCTACTTAGATACAGCTAATGGGTGCGATAAGGGGATCAGCTAATTAAATGTCAAATTAGTTATCGTTAAATGTATGTTTCTTGCTATCTAAATGGCTTTAGTTTAGGCAATAGGAATTAATACTACATACTCGTGTAAATTATAAACTCCATCCCGTGAGCACCGTGCATAATGGTCGATGAAGAGACGCGATGTCTACAGAGTAGAGCAATGCAACGCATATTCTACTTCAACGACAGGTTTTAGTTGGTTTAAGAAATTACTTCATATTAACGTTTATCATCTCTTTACTTTTTTTCCTCGACGAAAATGGAATAACTCCTTGATTCTGTGCTGGTGCATTCCAAAGTCAAAGCAAGCGAACAAAAGTAGAACGTCTCATTGAAAACGGATATGACCAGATTATATATCAATATTTAGATTGAAATCATATGCAAAATATAAAAACATTTTTTCCATAACGTAACATTAAAGCGATATGTAATGGTTAAGTGGAATTAGGCCAGCGTATATAATGGAAATGATTCTGATTGGAATACGATTTTGTTGTGACAATACAAACATTGACTCCTGAAATGCCAACACAGTTTGAGTTTTTTTTAAGTTACATCGGAATTACTATCATTACTAAAAATATAAATTACGGTAATTATACCTTCTCCACAATGTTTATAATCATGTAGGCCTACTCATAAGACTTTATTATTGTTGACTAAACACGTCCATGATTTGGGACACGCTATGCATGAGTTGTACTGTCATGTCAGTAATACAAACTTTAACACATTGAATTGACTAGAAAATATCTTTAAGAGCAACTCTGAGAAACATAATAAATGGAATTAAAAACTATAGCTTATAGAATATATATTTAGCTGACAATGATGAAATTGTCAACGCATTTCACCAAATCATTGCAACGTGTGTTGACAAAGTTCATTCATTAACTATCGATGGAAATCCAACTAACATTATCATTGAAAAACGAAATAAGAAAATAGGAAGAGCTTTTTCAATTTAATTTTTAGAAAGATAATATATCATATACAAACTTACAGCACGTATGAACTTTCATTCCAATATCATATAAAATTTGTGTTACGTAATTATAATATAAATCAAACTCTGAAACAAAATAGAAAATTACGCCGCCGACTGTAAATGGTTATACAATTTTTAGACGAACACAAATTAAATCGCACTGATAGCAAGATGTAAACAAACAAAAATGTATTCACACAAAAGTTTGTGTTAATTAGGTATTCAAAGTGTTACCTTGTGTTGTAATATTTTGTACCATTGCGGTGGCTAAAAGAGCAACTGAAAACAAAGGGAGGTCTGGTACTTCTAATTCTTATACAATATATAGGAAAATATATCATTTACACGGAAGTTAATTCACGAATTAAATTTTGTATTTGTTAGTATACAAAGAGGGGATTTACATGAACTAAACTAAAACGAAGTGCGCTGAAAACAATACAAAAATATCCATATAAAACAAGCTGTTAACTATAGGATTAAAAACACAAACAAACAAAAATGTATCCGTCACACAATGTGATTAGTACCGGTACTTGATTAAAAAAGGATGTAATTAATTAAGAAATACAATTTTAAGATCGTATATAGACGCGATCAAACATAAAACAAAAGATTGATTTCCGTTTTTAAACAAAACGCTCTCAAAAGTCTCCGACAATGGAATACTTAAAACAACTCTCGGCACACCTTTGTGGATTTGTTATGGTGATCAAAATACAAGTTCAATAATACTCCCTTAAGTATCGTTATGTTACTATACAGTTTACGTTAACAAACTATTTGACAAGCTTGAGACTAGCATTTGAATTTGATCAATTTAAAATTAATTTAATGATAGCAAGGAGATGTTATATCTTGTCGATAATAGATAGATATTAGAAATTTATTTAAATTCAGATTCACGAGGCTTGAGCGAGATACGATGATGTAACAAATATATATACTGTGAAATTCAGCGAAATTGGATAGATACACACAAGTGGGTTCAAGTTAGAGAAATTGGAAAGATAAATTATGTTATTTATTAACTGAACCATTACCGTACTTCCACATTGTCATATGAGAAGATGAGTAGGCCTATACGATGAAACAGAGATTACTAGAAATTACTGTTTAAAAATAAGAAGATTAG
Organism: Antedon bifida; assembly: GCF_963402885.1. Classification (NCBI taxonomy): domain Eukaryota; kingdom Metazoa; phylum Echinodermata; class Crinoidea; order Comatulida; family Antedonidae; genus Antedon; species Antedon bifida. The sequence goes on along the minus strand of NC_136226.1, from coordinate 7,234,914 downwards.
GCCTCTTCAAAAAAAATTGTTGAATAGGACATTTCAATTTCACAAAATAATTATTCAATTTGACCAAAAATTGGATCGGGACAAAATATAGTTACCTGATAAAACCGTCATAAACAACCAACCGGAAGCCCATTGGCTGATGTCGATGAGCTTTTGTTGTATCAGGGAAGAGTAAATTTTAATTACTTTTACTCTTCCCTGGTTGTATCTAATCAGGGAAGAGTAAATTGAATTAATTTTACTCTTTCCTGGTTATACTTAACTATTCATTTATTTTATCTGTTTTATAAATGAAATCATTGTTTTGGCAAAAGTGAATAATTGTATTATAAAACTACAAAAATGGTCTATTCAATGTTTGATTAATCTTTATTTTCATGTTTTGTGTGTACAATACATCTTTAATTGCACAAAAACTAATATTGAAAAATTCGCATAAAAGCGATAACAACCAGAAAGAAATGACCAGCTTTCGGAAAACATTATTCATATTCATAATGAGAATACTTGGAAAAAAATTAATATTGTTACATTTTATATGTTTCGTTCATTCTAAACAAATTCCTTAACAAATTACTTTCCTTTCATCCGGGTTACTTTAGACGTTGATGTTTATGATACAGATTTAATTCTATAATGCATGATAATATGTTTATGATGTTTTGATCGATGATTCTGTTCGACTTTCTGGTCAATTAAGCCTAGAACTAAATCTACTGCATTATTATTACATAATGTGTCTTCATGTATATCATTTTCATGTGTTTCAACATTTTTAACTATAGCTTTCTTGCTAACATACCGGTATTATCAACCGAATCAGTTGAATAATACGGTGCCTGCTACAATCCACAAGCAGTTGGTCGCAAGTAAAGTTAGTCCATTTCATCTGTGTATGTATTAAACTTTCTGTATATCTACATGTGGACTTGCAACGCTTGGGGGAGTACCAAGTTAGCGACTGAGCACGTTCGTGCCTATAAGTAATTAAGCCCGGTAGGATGACGGGTTACTCTACTACATGGCAGGTGCCCATAGATTTTGTAATCACTGTTATAAGAAGATATGATGAAGAAGCCACTCCAAACCCGTCCTAATTTTCCGATTTATAGTCATCTTACCTTAATGTTAATAATAAAATCTATCCGTTGCAATGTACATCCGGCAGTGTAAGATTTATAACTTTAGCATTTAGCATCAGCAGAAAAATGGTTAATTCAAAACACTAAATACTTGGACTGAAACGACTTCACGGCCCAATATGCAAATGATAGCATAAACACTGGAAAACACTACCTCGAGTAAATAATATTCATAGACAAATAAATGCGTTCGCATCGAGAGCTAGGGCTGGAACACACTGTTGTGTTTCGCTGATGCAAAGACCAACACATAAATTCACACGACCTAAGCCTACTACCAGTATAATATCATTTTTTTTATTTCAGATACCGCTAATGAATGTTTTCTAGGAGGCTATTAAACTGATATTTATCATTTCTGCCTGCAGGTTGAATGTATTTTTAAAAACATACCCCCACTATTTTTATCAGTGATTTGGGTATAATAGATATCATATCTTAATTCCATTCGTAAATTTAGCTACAGGCAATTTTTGGTGGTTTATCTAATTATGTTTTAATCTTAATTATTATTCTTAATATTTAGGAATATTTTTAATATTTCGTTTCTAAATTTGTATTTATGTTGTCATACGACGTCATTTAACATTATTTTTTCAAACTCATGAACTGATTGATTGATTTCGTTCTTCAACTTAATACAAGAAATAAAAGTAACGGTACAAAACATTACCAAATTAAGGATGACACATAATAACGCACTATGAAACTCAGTATTTCCAATGCGTAAGGCCTACAAAATGGTAACCGGTATTTCATCAATGCTGTAGTAAACAAAAATTGAATTGATGTATTATATATAAATAAATTCATTCTCAACATTGCTACTCTTTGAAGGGCTGCACACCCCATAGTACAATAACAATCGAAGATAACTATAGATAAATATACATTTTAGAAATTAGAAAGGATAACGATTTATGCGGTCTTTAATAATAAAATAAATTGGTTTTTTAATTCAATTAAATGACGTCATGATCAATAAGAAAAATAAAATCGTTGTATCGTCACGATATTATTGCTCTTATATAATCATGTAATTTGATTGGACGTGTGAAAACATTATATTATTTTCTTGGATGAACATTTTTCTTTTGTTTTACGTAAAAAATATGATTTTAATGGTGACTTTTGATACCGGTCCACTATTGGATCGAGTGCGGATTCCAAGCGACACTAATCAATGTTTGGTACAAAAGCGCAAATATAATTACCGAACCTTCTCAATAGGTACTTAATGTAATTAGTTAATAAAACTCATCATTCCATTTAAAGAATTCGGTGAATTACAAAGGTGCTGTGATGAACATCAAGGGCCCCGCACTAAAGATTTGTATTGTTACTTATGGCGAACAATCCCTATACAACAATGGGCTCAACTAAAACAACCTTAATCGTTGGGGTCGCTTTTTCAACTCATCTTACAAAGTATGTATTGAGTTTTATAATTACGTCTGCGAATTGTGCGATGCCTGTGTATATTCCAGCATTGGCTAAATGACTCTCGCGGGACCTGACTTTGTCTTCTGAAACTCTATAACTAAATCCATTATTACGGTAGAGATTCGTTGAATACACTCACTTATGAGTCAAAGCGCCGAAGCATCGACACTTCCCGAGTTGACTTGTGTTACGCATAACGATAAATTCAACCGCTTTACTTGGAATAAATCTATCGAATTATTTTACTTTTTTTCCAAAGTTTAATTAGGGTTTTAAACAATAAAACGCACAAATTTGGAACATTTTTTCAACTTTTTAACGATAATCGTTACGAGATACAAGATATTTTTTAAAGAGTCAGGACAATGTCGGATGGTATTGGACAGGTTACTTTAACAAAGGAAACATTAAAATTTAAAGAAACTTCTGGCTGGAGAATTTCAGAAACACGCGAACGAGAAGCACACAAAAAACTAATTGAGCCAACGTCCCAGTCTAAAGGCACAGTTATGTCAGCTCCAATTTTACATCGACCTTTCTTGGATTCACCGCCACCACAGCCAGCTCCAATGCCAGTAGTCGCCCCGATGCCTGTGTACCTGGACACCGACCCTAGGCTACCGTGCCCTCTGGAATCTCCAAGGTCTTCCCCTAGCTCGGTTATCTTGGACGCTTCTGAAACCAACTCGAATATCTCTGAATCGGACTTTATGACAGAGACACACGCTTGTAAACAGAAACAACTGGAACTTAATTATGATGATTCAGATGTACTTAAAACAAATATTGATAGTAACAACTCAGAGTTATCATCTCAACATTTAAAAGGTGAGTACAAAATAGTTTACTACTTCTATATGTTATAAATTGATTCTAGAACTATCTAGTAGGGCCTACAACTTGTCTAAAGACCTATATCGATAATTATCATTTATAGAAAAGGCTATAATAAGAAATATTGATTTACTGTAAGTTCTAGAATGTTCAGAAGGCATATTTATTTATTTGAATAAAAATATAGTTTGACATGGGTGTGAGAGAAAGCAAAAGTTGTCATCTTGTGATGTACTTACTCAATCACTTTTCTATTGATTTGCAATTTTTATTTTTTTCTCTGATATGTTTTTCAGAGTTTGTTAATAATGTTTTGAGAAAGTAAACATTTGAAATTTATATTATACTAAAATGTAATGCCTTATTAATAACTTCAGACAATTGTACCTTGGCCTACTAATATTAAATTATACATATGTGTAGTATGAAAGTTTTTGGGGACGAAATTCCAATTTTATGTACATTGCAAATAAAATGTGAGGGCTTTAGATATTTGTTATGATCACGATTATTTTTAAAATGATCATTTCTTTCATTCAATGTTATTATTCTTATACCTATACTTTATACAACTAAGCATTTAATATAATAGTTGAGTTACATTTTATTTTTACCTAGGCCTAGTGGTGTATAATAAATAACATGTTTTAATGTTTCAATCCAAATTTAGTTTCGACCAAATTTAAAATATATATATATATTTTATCGAGATTGAAAATATAATATATAAATAATCATTGAAATTAATCTCAACGAATCATTATGTTCTCAAATTAATTCTTTTTTCTTTGGAATTCACTAATTTACAAATACTTTAATAGTAATTAAGCCATTTTGGTTAGACCTTATTGGCGTATCTTTAATGATCACATACTCATTAATGTATTTTAAATCATTTTTCCACATAATCACGAGTAAATCTCTTATTACACCAACATGTGGCTTTTCTAGTACACATCAAATTCATTAACATAACTCATGAAAATTAAGTTTATAAATATGCGTTGGAGTAAAATAATTATTTTAATTGATGTATAATTGTTTAAGTAGTAATTACATAAACGCCCACTTTAGATTTTATCAATGATAAATCGTTTTTAAAGTGTTCATCGTAGAATCTCGATGCAGGTTTTCGTTACTTCGTGGTTTTCTTTCGTTCGGGTTCTTAAAAAAGTGAATGTCAAACTCATTATTACATCGTATACCAAATATAGAATTATGTCTCATTTGAATACTCAAACAATTACAACCAACATTTCAACAGTTTGTCCTTAAAAAATTGTCAGATTTGATTACTAAAGTTTCTTAAGAAGGTTTGCAATAACCAAAAGGGCTAAATTTATACAATATACAACTTTGAATGGATTCAAAAGTTAGCAAGTTTTGTGTAAATTCTGTTGCAGCAAGTGATCCACTAGATGGGCAGCCTAGGCGTTATCGAACAGCGTTTACAAGGGAGCAGATCGGGCGGCTAGAGAAGGAATTTTGCCGTGAGAACTATGTATCAAGACCACGAAGATGTGAACTAGCAGCCTCTCTCAACCTTCCAGAGACAACTATTAAGGTAGATAACGTTAACTTGTTAATTTTAAATGCCAATGTAATTTAATAATAAAGTGCTCTGCAAAATACTACATGTGTTCTGATTCTTCATACAAATAAACCATGTTATTGCTTTAAATCAGAATGTTACTACCTATCAATGTTATAGCATTCTCCCTCCTTTTTTCTTCTACCTTTTACTTTAGAATAAAAAATCCAGACGAATTACCCACTTATTTTAAAAATGTCTAAAATCTCGATCCCCAAACAAACCTTGTTCAAATTTAGTTTAGAGACAAAAAAAGTTATAATTATTCGCTGCCTCTTTTTCTTGTATATCATTAACACAAGGTGGTTTAACATTTTTAAATTAATGATAAATCCCCCAATACATTGTTTCTTTATTCTTATTGTTTATATACAATGTTTCATAGTATAATTTCTTTAAACTAACACCTTTAGAAAAAATGAATATAATAATACAAGAATAGTAGTATTTTCATAGATTAAATTAGAATACATAGAGTTATATTATTTATTTTCACGTTGGCCACCACAAAAGTATTGGTGCCTATGTCACAATAAGTGATAATAATCATCATGGGCAGTTTTGGACATGATCTTTTGAATAATATAATTTGAATAACAATTTCATTAACACATCACTGGTTTAGACTTATTGTAGGAAGGACATGTTCTTTTTTCAATGTCATAACGATTTAAAGTCTGATATATAGGAATGAAGAATGTATTTAGTGTGCTGTGTGTTCCCCTTGTTTTATACCTAGCAACCATTCTTGCCTAAATGACATCTTGTTAAGGAAGTGTGGGCGAAGAGTATAACGTTCCTTAGGCTACCATATAAAACATATTTAGGCCTAATCCAATATCGCATGATTGTGTAATAAAAATAACATTTATATTATTACAATTAAATTATTTATAGGGACCTATAATACACGATATTCACATTCAAAAAGTACGACAATGATTTGTTCATGCACGTGAATGTGGATACCGTTGTTTAATTAACACAATTATGACTGTTAATGAGATAAAATACAAACATAATAATAAGTAAATTAATTCGAAGAAATTCATGACAATAAATACTAAAAATATGTTCAAATATGCTATCTATGATTGACAATAATATTAATTCGTAATGTGGTGCAATAAAATTATTTTGATTGTAGAATATACATAGTGCAAAAATAAAAACTTAACGAATCGATATAAAACACAAAGGTAAGTTAATATCTCGGCCTAACTAAATACCACAAAAGTGCCAATAATAATGTTATCTCTGGAATGAATAGATTGATAGTTCATGTTCTTGTTGACACATACTCAATAATATCAGTTAATATTGTTTTACATTAATATTCTCTAACAATTAGTGTTTATCTTGGCGTTAACATACACATAATATAGACCTACTTTTCTGAGGTTATCATGTGTTCTGTTATAAGTGTTTCGCACTTTCTACAAATGAAATTGTATTCAAATTTCGCCTCCAAAAGTCGTGAGAATAACGACGATAAACAATAAAAATAAACTAATAACAATACAATGACAACGAAATTAAATAAAAAAGATAATTCAAATACTGTTTAGAAAAAAAAACGATGGATACTGTAAAATAGAAATAAACATTTCTTTTATGATTGTTTGCAAGAATTAAAAATTATAAGAGAAAATGAATATAATGGTAGATAACAAGAGATATTAGTTAGATACTGATAGTGTACTTAACCTATCTTATTTAGTCTGCATAGTTTATGCATATGAGAATAAATGTGGGAAAACTCCACCAAAGAGAAAAAACAAAGAAATAAAATTTAATTTTAGCAATTTGTATAGTAGGGCGGCCAATATCACAACAAAATAGTTTTTTCGATTTAATGTATTTAATCAATTCTTAATGTCATTACTGATAATGTTATGATTCCGATCATCAGGTCTACAAATATTATATCATTGTGATCAATATCAATCCAAAGGCAATTTACTGGGCAAAAAATGACAATGCTGTGGGTATAAGTGGCTGGATCTCAATGGAGATACAACATAAAATAAGCAAAAAAGCTAAATCAAAACGATAAAGTAAAACAGCCAGAAAAATTAGCAGAGCTTTCGGGCAACACTAGCTCTTCTTTGTGATCAATATCATAAACTTTTTGTTAATTAAAAAAACATCGAAGTTATAAATAACGATAAGCATGATTTTTTAGTATCTATTTTGCCTTTTTATTCTATAAATAATATAATCATACACTAGTGTATAATTATAAAACAACAGAGTAATATATATTCGTTAACGAAACCTTTTCATCGCACGCGTTTTAATAGAATAGAAGAAGCGGAGACAAGCTCTAACATATACTTCAATTATTATGTCGTTCATTACGATTATGATAATTAATTTACTGTAATATTGTTTTTAATATGGTGCTTAGTATGTATATAAGCCAATAAAATACTCTCGTTCGTTATAGATTTAGTTTAGGTTGCCCATGGCGGTAATAAAGATAGTATAAGGTGCATGTCACCGCCTGTCTTTGGTCAAACCTGAGGCGTTATGCATTATCAGTCGTTATAGGTATTAGTACCATCATGTTTCATAATGACTATAATAAAGACGTTTCTAAAAGGCCACCTCATGATATCGAATAATGTAATTTATGTTATACGTAACATAATAGAAAAAAGCACGTTGAAACGGAAGGTGTAGTTGATCTGATGAATAATAATAATTAATGGTTTGTTTGTCACAAGTCCCATACAATTATTCAGTGACACAAACGTTGACCCGTACGTTTAAAAGCTGTTAAATCGTACGAAATGTGTACGTGTGCGCAAACATGTTGTCTCTTTCTCCGATGAACTATCATGTTCAAGTTTTGCATATTCAGTTATCTTCTTCATTGATCATTTTATTAGTTTTCTTATAGTTTAAATTGTTGATAGTTTTGCACTACAATCTTTTTTAATATATACAATATATGATAGTGTTATGTGATTCGTCCATGTGATCAAATTAGATAAATAACATTTGAACCAAATCATGGCCGAAGATTACTTAAATAACATAATTCTAATTAAATATTATTGAAGGGGTGTTTTTTTAGGCATACATTGTTCTCCAGTTTTGGAAATTTGTTTTCTTTTACAATTCATTTTTTTTTTGCAAAATGGAATACACTAATTTTACCAATTAAGCCCAGGGCTATAGAAAGTATGATTTCATCGTGTGATGACATACCGTAGCTTGCTCAGTGGTATGCTTGGTAAATTTTAAATTTGAAATAAGGACTGTGTAAATTGCTAGAATTAAATGATTGAATTCACTAAAGCAAGACAGCTCTTAGTACATTGTCAGATGTGTGTTATAAATTATTCGTCTTTGTCTGACCCCCAGAACGTTTAAAACTTACTCTCGTACTTCTTAGGCTAATTGACTTTGTTAATGCCAAGGATCTTACATTCGACGAAGTAGTTGATAAGGGTTTCATATCAAAGTGCCACTAGCTGTGCAAAGAGATTGGCTAGTGGCACGTGTACGTGTAATTAGCCAGAATTCTACGGTGCTTTAGAACAATCAACCGTCATTATCGAAGTTATCACAATAGTTAATAGATTATAATAATAACATAATTTATGGTCGTTATTTTGTTTCAAGTGCAATTCCTGTTCTGATATCAGTTACCATTTTAACATTTTCCATTGTTGTGTGTGTTAAGGGTTAGCTTGCTTAGTTAGTCTTTACCATCAAAATGTGGATTTATATTTTAGTTTAACTAGGCTATATTTAGGCTACAAGGCTAAATAAAAAGTGGTGTAATGAGTTTATTGTAATTCGGTGTTAAATGTATCTTATCATATTAACTTCTGCATTAAGGAAAAACCATTTTTAAATATATAACATAATAAATAACCAGTTTTTTAAACAATGTACAAAACTAATGACTGTACTGGTTTCACTGATATTTCGGCCATGGGGCTCACTACCTCCATGGCTCAAATATGCTGGGAAGTGTACTCCTCTTCCTAGGTAAAAACAACAACGGTGTGTTTCACAGCTTAAAAGTGAATCTCGCAATATGTAAGCACACTCTGATGTGTTTAATTAGTATTTCAATTTTTTCTTTGTAAGGTATGGTTTCAAAACCGGCGGATGAAGGACAAACGACAAAGGATGTCGATGACATGTGGCTGGCCACACCATCACCTTGATCCCCACCTCTACTCAATGCTACTTGCAGCCAGACCACCATTCACCCCATCAGCCACGGGAGCATTTCACTATTACCCTGGCCTACACCCAAGTCCAGCGACAACAGATCTATACAGCAGTTATGCCATGCAACTTCGCAGCAGAGCTGAGATACTTCGATGTCTGTCTTATCCCTACCCCCAGCTTCCAGTCGCCGGACCACCAACCACTGAGCATACAACTAGCCCGTCCAGTAGTAGCACAAGTAGTATCATATTTCCTAGCCCTGCAGTGCCAACTCCGTGTGTTGTACATCATGGGTGTAGTGGACACTCGCATACCAGTCCATCTTCACTTAGTTTACCAACCTTAGAATCACGATTAACGCCAAGTCGACATCCTCTCAACTCCTCATCTTTCTAAGAATATTATTGTGTTTAATAGATTGTAAACTATAACTGTAAATAGCGTTCATTTACATGTAATAAGTAAGACTTATTCTGTTTTAGAAAAGGCTTAAAATGTATAATATTTGCGATAATATTGTTATTCATTGTATAAAGTTGATATGTAGGATGTAATAAGCTCTTAATAAATGCTTTAACGAATATAAAACTGTACAATGTTCAAAAGGCGACCTCTACCATACAGATCGATCACGAGATTATTACCATTATTAATTGATTAGTTATACATCGATCCCGATAAATCACAAACATTATGTAAATATACTAGTATTGGTCTAAATCCATCATGGGCACTTAACTTTCTGAAAACTGTTATCAGGTATTCAAATCACTTATAAATAAAAATACTTTAGGCCTATCGCCCAGGTCGTGCACAGTAGGTAAAAATACTGAAGTTTGCTAGTGATATAAATAGGTAGAAAGTATAGGCCTAACTATAAATGGTATATTGTTTCCGGTCGGCGAGATGGGACATCCAATGACCGCACATCGGGAGAAATAAATGTACTTAAGAAAACCAAAATAACACAATATTCATAATGACTATTTTAGAAAATATACCTATATTCTCACACGAGATCGTATTTAAATTTCATTATTTCTCAAAATAAGTCAACTTTTTCGTCTGATGATTGCTAGACACAAGATAGCAATCTTCGACTAATGAAAATAATTTTCTTAAATATGTTTTAAGCACATAATGATAAGAATCGTAATTGAAGGTTTAGTTTAGCTCAGTTATATAGTAATTTATTACCAATATTGTATGATACCAATTTAAGACGATATGATGTGCTGTGACGCCCAGAGGCAATTGTAATGATAATGATCACATCATCAAAGTTTTCATCATAATTTTACTAGGCCTCATTTGGAGTTCCAGACAAATTTTCTTCTTTTGTATAGAAACATTTCCCTATAATCAATCGTATTTATACAAATTAACACCCATTAAATAAATACTGCAATGACAATTCTGCAATGCGAAATAATTAATAATATACTACATGCCTCATCACCACGAAGACACACGCAATTTTACTTGCGCGTTTAAACAATGATACATGCTACATCTTTTGTGCGCGCTCGCAAACTTTCTGTCTCGTCATGGTCACTAACTAACTAGCGCCCCCTTGACATATTGTGAAGTACACTCAGTAGAGGTGTATCCCGTGGGTCGAATTAAATTGTAACTTCAGTATTAAGAGCTTCAGCTTTAGGCCTACTACAAATTTTATCTGTAATTATTGTAAATATTTTGTGAATATCTTGTATTCAATAAATAAATACTATTATAGCTGAATTGGTTCCGTTGTCTTGCAAATTGTGCTGTATGTAATTTTGAATATATCTTTTGTGGGCGAAATACCATTTCTAATCTAATATGTAAGTATAGGCCTATCGCATCAATGACATTCTAAAAATCTATTTTTCGTTTATTTTTTAAGCGCGGTCTGAAAGGGTTGTCATTGTCATACGAAACGGTTATAAAAACAATACAAAACAGAACATTGTATATTCATTATAATGTCCTGAAACTTCACAACAAACAGATCGAACGAAATAAATCGAATACATCTTACTTCAGTACAGTAAAAACATTATAGCCGTCTTTATCTTTCTTATGTTTACAATGATGATGTTCCAAATTGTGTACCAATGTGATAGAAGAAAGGGAGCATGTTAATTATCAAATTTGATTAATAGGCAGCCTACAGTAAATTATATAAAGTTTTTTTATTTCATCGTTGTCTAAATAATGTTCAAGAATGAAGTAGATGTAATGGTGTGAATGTATACATGTTTCATGGAACAACATAGCGAACCGGTAGCTCCACGATTTCCGCGTACAAGTAGAACACACGCACAACCGATAACTATACTCGCGAATGACAAGCCGCCAAGCTGTTAGAACATTTCCCGGCAAGAAAATGATATTTTTACATAAAAGTGTATAATTCTCACTTACTAGCAAATTTACTGTAATACATCCATTTAAATACGGATTAAACTGTTTTTGTTGTAAATTATAAGATAAACATTAATGTTAGTATTGCTGCGTGTAAAGTAACACCTTGCAATCTAAACAGTATAGGTAATGAGGCTAGACCGTGAACAAATTTACACGCTGCTTGATTGATTGAAAGAAATTGTTGTATAGTAGTAATTTGAAAATACTGATATGATAGTACAAACTAATCTTCATTGTCATTATGAAAATATTCTATTAATTATGATGTGAGATATGTTTTATTGCTTACTTGTCCTTCATCAGAGTTCTGTCAACGTTCACATCCCCATTATAAATACATCGTTCTCTGTGTATTTGTTCATTATCATTCTACTTAATTTATAGTGAATTTATTTATATATATTTTTGTTGTTGTAGCAGGAATCGTTTATGTTAGAGTTACATATTGTATTTATTTTACCAAAGATCTAGCTTAATTTGTCAAACGAAAGAAACACAAACAATGAGACGAATTTTCAACTTGAATTTATTTTTATTTTTGCTCTATTATATATTTTTTTTATAAATCCAAAGGCAAATTACTAAAAAAAATGACAATGCTGTTGGTATCAGTGGCTGGATCTCAATGGAGATACAAAATAATTTAATAAGCGAAAAGCTAAATCAAAACAACCAGGTAAAATTTGCAGAACTTTCGGGAAACAGTGTCCTTCCTAGATATTAGGAATTCGGACTTGACGGATGCTAGGGAAATAATGTTTAGCTTTTCTAATAAGTTAAATGAACCATTTATTAGCAACCATTTATTAGCAATGTTAAAGAAGAAATATAGAAACTAAATATCAATAATAATGATAATAACATAAAAATGTAGTCTTTTGTTGAAAATCATTAATTAATTAACTAACTAAACATTATAGGTAATCTTTTTAAAACAACAATAGACAAAACTGTATTAGGCCTATAAATACCTATTCGAAAAGCCATACAGCCATACAATTATTACCATCAAACTGCACAGTCATAGGCCTACTGAAAATTAAAGAAATAAAATTCCAAATATGGAATGTTATGTAATCAAATAAGGTAAAAGGTATACCGATAGGCCCTAATCATATTTTTTAAATATTTACTGGTATTGAATATGACTCAATAAAATGAACATCCAAATTGAGAAGTTATTCATTTTTAACCCCAACACAAATCAATCAAGTGAACAGTATTTCGTTCCAAATTAATAAATCAATAACTGTTTTTTGATTGAGACTCTTTCAATTTAGCAAACAAATAACTAAGAATTTGAATATCAGAATGTAATTGGAAATTACAAACAAACTATAATGAATGGTTAGAATTTATGTTCTTTAATCTATACATATTTTTTGTGCGAAGTTTGCAATCACAAACAGAAAAACTAAGATTTTAGAATATTAAAATCTCTGAAGATCAACAAAACTGATAAAAGTTTAGAATTTATATATGTCATTCTTATATTTAGTTGGTTATATTTTCAATAGAAAACTGAAAAACTAAGAACTTGAATGCTAAAATATCTGAAAATCAACAAAACTGATAACAGATTAGAATTTATGTTATTCTTTTTAGACATTTTTTGGTAAAGTTTTCAATATTTTTCGGATGTATGGAAAACAGGAAAGGAATTAAAACTGTAAAATCAATCGAGATGAAAATGTATACTTTGCTATAATCTAGTGTATTTTGTTTTACGTTTATTTGATCTTTTTTCTAAACATAATAATAGAAACCGGTAGTTATTTTACACAATATTACCAAAGTTATATCCAACAATGGTCTACTTATGTCTTTGCTATATCCTTCCTGAAACTCTCAGTGTGCTTAATGCTTCATTAGCTGATGATGCTTAAAATCAAATATCAGAACTTCTTATTTTAGAACTATTTTATCTTTTATAATCTGTAATAAAAGACATTATAGACATGAAAACATTCTCGTTGGGATGAAACGAAAAGCAAATAAATGAGATAGATATTGGCAAACTGTTAATGTCGACAGTGGAGTAACTAAATGATAAACACTGGTTATCCAGACTCATCTATCACGATTAGTATAATAAAAACTTTGTCGAGAGTATTGTATCATTAGTAAAGATGTAATACTTAGAGTCGCCAACTAAATACACCCTATAGACTATAGAAAGACTATTAACTCGAAGGAATAGTCATATCTTAGCGTAATATTTGTATTACAGCTCTTTGAGTGCCATTACAGTCTTATCATCATTATTTATTTCCCAAGATAATGCTTTCTATTAATTATTCACATTTACTCAACAGATCTATCGCAAACGATACGATGTGTATTTAATCCAACTCGGATGATATCGTGACGCGTCGAAATGGCGTATAGAACTCATAAGCTGCGCAATTCGATACTGCGCAATTTACAAACACGTTTTTCAATTTTAACACACTCGTGCTTTTTTTTATATATCAACAAGCCCTAGAGCAAAACAGATTTGGAAGTTCTTATGAAATATTGCCTCCATTATAGCCTCATAAGAACTCCTCTGCGTAGAAAGGGCCCCAAATTAATATCGGTAATAAAACTCTATTTTCTGCGCCAACAACCATTAAAAAACCGCTTTTCTGTCACAAAAACCAGCCATTACTACAGGGACCGTCATCTCTTTATGTGTGATAAACGGACATTAAGAGCGTACAACTAATCACAGCGTGATTAGATAATGTCAATGATTACAGACACTCTATAGACTAGCTAATGTTGTTTTTCTTTTAAATCACACAAATCAAATTAACGGCATAAAACGTCAGTTACATCTCGTGCAAAATAAACGACGTTGATAGTAGTATAGCGACGAATGTCCCCTAATTGATTAATTGTATTTAAATTTTCAATTACAGTTGTAAGAACCGTACATGCCATTGCGTCGAAATTGTATCATGTGTGATATCTATTTCTAATTAATACTACTTAGCGAACCATAACGTATACTTTTTTCCGCATCTTGCGTCTCCCATTATCATAACACATTGACGTGAAGAAAACGACTAAATGTTACTGAAATATTTATATCTAATACGACAAACATCTCACGGGAGTAACATAGTGATAATAAGTAGTGAACGAACCAGTCAAATAGACTCATATATGTTTAATTTTTATCTATTTTTTTTCTGTTTGTATATCGCTATCTTTACATTGGTTTTCACTTCGGCGATGTACCGAATTAATTATTAACCACTTAATTTAGTTTGCCTATCATTATTTCAGGAACATGTTAAATCGATATTTTTCTTTTGGTTAATCATTACATTTTAAAATAGATATTATGTTTAGTTGAATTATGAATTCAAAGGAATAAAGTTAAGAATTTATCTTATATTTTCATATCACATAAATAGGCTTAATTATTATTAACTATCTTTTTATTTTTGAATCACAAAACATGTCATCAAAATGAGATTCGAAATCTGGTCATCTATAATTTGTTTGCTCATTTTTGTAATCTTTTTTGTTATTTGGGTTAGGTTCTATCAATGTATTTTGCTTGTTTGTTTTTTATAACAACATTAGGCCTATTGCCTATAAGAATAAAATGATAATAAAATATGTATACATATTTAACTGTATTTAGGATTTATAAACCTATAATGAATTACAAGTTAAATCAATTGTTAGGCGTAATTGGCTTACATTTGAAAAGGTCTTTGTAACTGTAAACATGGCGCTATGTATGGTACATTTTTGTTATTTCTATTGATTTATTAGGCCTATGTGATTGACACAGAATTACTATATTATTATTATTTTACAATCTTTCTCATTCACATTATTCTGTTCCCTTTAAATACCAGTAGGTCAGTCTTATTATCTTATTATATTTGTTACTATTGCTTGAAATATTTATTATACTACTTATTTTTTGTCATATTATTTTGGTAATTACCACAATAAGACAATAAGATACAACAACTAAGTATCGATCAGCCCAGAATTGATTCGTTCATCAGCATAACTACGGTAGGCCTAAAATACCAACATCATATTTCCTTAAAGCTCTGTCTACACTATCAAACTAGTTTGACAAAAAAGTGTGATGTGCCCATATATGTTAGTGCTATGCCCAAATATGGTAGTGATATGACATCATCATCTCCATATATGGGCACATCATTTTTTGTCACAAAAAGTTTGATAGTGTAGAAAAAAAACTTTACTTTGTTATCGTCTGCTTATAACATCCTTCATACAAAGTCACGATAACATATCTTTATCGTGCAATATCCTCATTAATGTTCAGCTTCGTCCATTAATGTACCTAATGCCTAATGGACATAAGTGTAAACATTTTAAAACACCTTATCATCTAATATTATTAGCATATTAATTAAGGTTATGTTGAGAATTCAATTCAATTTATTTTCCACATACTACCACTACTACAATCAAGTATATGGAGGATGCATATTTTAAGATCTGAGCAGAGCACAGATCTTTAAGCTAATAAGAAACCTTAGAAAATAATAAATATTTATAATAAACATCAGTGAATAAATAAATAAGTAAATAAAAAAATAAATAAGGCAGTATACAAAAAAAATAATTCAATATTTTATATATTGCATGCATAATATATCAATAAGCATAAGCAAACAAACATACAAACCCCTTATCATGCAGAGTGTTTAATTGTTTTTATTCTATGTTTTGTCATAAAACAATATTTATGACAGGATTCCCTAGACGAAGGAGAGTCCCTATGCTTAATTCAACGGTAGAGTTAAGACTTTGATTGGTTATTCTAGAGGCAGCAATCACCGCAAGTTTGCATATCTGCTATTTCGTTTCGTTACCTATTGTCAACATCAAAGAACTATTTCCAAACGGTTTTACTATTCAAGATCAAGGATGGGATTCCAGTACAAAGAATTGCTCACTTTATAACTGTTGGGAAAACTCCTTGATGTTAGTCGGTATTTTAAGATGGTCTATTACAAAACAAGTAGATTTGAAAAGGCTTAGAAGTAATTAAAATGTACCTGTAATCATGATTTAGTTTAAACAATAGCAAAGGTAGTTATTTACGGTTGATGATCAAGGAAGCCGTTAGATTTAATAATTACTATCTTGTATACCAAAACAAAAGATCAAAGGGTCCGAGCGTGGAATACCTTTACAATCTTCCCATACGCCCAGCCATAGAGAAAGGTTATGTTACTTACTTTTCTATGGATAACTGGTGATATTGACGAAAAGGTCTTCAGTTTAAACTTAGAATTTTAATCTGTTATTTATTATCTATCTAATGTTCGCGGTACAATGATTCCTAAAGAAGAAGTAAATAAAGTTTAGGAAGTCTTGAAGTTTCAGCTGAACATCAACAGAAAGAAAAAAACATTATCAAATCAACAGTAGAATTACAAATACTGAATGTGATGTATTTTCTTGTAGTTTTATTGTCTTTTATTGTTTTAGTTATACAAAGCAAAATGAATTTCCATTTTAAGTGGACCAATAACATTTTTTTAATCTTGAATATTGAATCTTGAATGTATTTGTTGAATGGGGACAATATTTCCATGGCTTAATTGACTCCATTACTACTAGTGACAACATTCTCACTATTCAACAAATAATACAAAACATTCATTTTGTTTAGGCCTATAACACATTACTGCTCGAAAGTAAACGTGTACTAAATTCAAGAAGAGTGAGACAAGGCAGGCTCGGTCCGCCGGTTAACATGCGTTTCTCAATGTTCTTAAAATCTTTTTTTTTTCTAATTAACCGTGAGATAGAACGACCTAATATGAATATAAAATAGAACGTTGGTGCAGTAAATACTTTGGGTCATACGAAAATAATCAGATGGATACGCCCAGGTGTGTGATAAAGTATAAATACCGTATATACCGTAATAAAAGAAATCAGCATACGGTTCCATCTTCAGAATAAAAAATACAAATGAACAACGTTTAACGGTATTTATTTTTGTACATTTCAGAAAATTAAACGAGACTTATTTGGTCATTTTTAAAGAAAAAAACGTTATGATAACTTTCACTGTTAGATTAATATAAATCCTTGTACACAAATTAACATTATACTCCGAATTAAGGAAACATGTGTATCTAAGAATCCTAATTAGTTACATTCTTCTAAATAATTGATTCATATCATTAATTAATAATACGGTTAAATAAACTGATAAAGTAAAGACGACTTATCTAAACAGTCATAAGAAATCGTCATCTTACTTATCCAATGACGACATTAGTATCATTCCGCTCGGTTGTTGAACTACTTTGAAATGACGCAAACCTAACATTTTCAACACCAATGAGAATTATCGCTGAGCCATCCGACAAGTGTCGCGTATAACTAACTTATAACTAACTTATAGACGCATAATACTGTTGATGCTGAATCATGTTATTTTATAATTCAGACCAATTTCCAGCGGCTTTTAACATATAAAAAGAAGACTAAATGCATGTCAAGGAAAGATGATCCAATATCAATCTATTTTCTTTTAAAAATAAACTTCACCCGGAACTTCTACAGATGCATGACGGTCTAACCAAAGAACTTCAAAAAACAATTATTAATAATTAAGCATAATGTCTTTTCAATATCATCATCAACGTTCTTAAAATGTGCTAAGTAGGCCTACCAGGAAAAGTTATAATTTTCAAAGATGAGATTTGATTGAAAGCAGGCCTATGGTGCAATTTTGTTCACATATAGGCTTACATTTGTTCTGTTTCAACGAATGGAATCCTTTATTATTATGATATTCCATTATTTGACACGATATTGCGATCCGTTCCGTTGTACACCGGAACAAGTGCTTGGTATTAAACCTCGATCAAACCATTGAAGAGTGCTGGCGTTCTTTTAAGAAATTAATTCTAGAAAACTTTTAGACGAAAGATAACACTTTTAGATAATAAAGATATTATAACTTTAGCTCAATGACCCTCAATGGCTTGATTCGCTGATGACTCCCTAGAGAGAGCGGTAATATTAACTGACGACCCTTAATCTACTATTAATTCCACGTTCAATATTGTTTTGACTCAACTCTTTCGTAATTAATACCTGTAAACTAACACGCAGGAGCTTGTTTCAAAAATAAGCCAGAGGCATTGGTATAAATGATGCGTTCAAATCCAATCAAAATCATTTACTAATTGGTTTAATTAATCCGTTTAGACCGTCAACAGTCATCAACGATGAAACGCGACAACGCGTTGGAGAATGGCCATATAATACGGTACTAAATTATCACATTTTCAATAGCTAGGCCTAGATAGATTTAGCTTCCTTGTCGACGGCCGAGTAAATTGCTTACCATTAGGCGTATTCTGGTTTCATCAGTACTAAATCTTCATTAAATAAGAATAATTATCCATCAGAAAATGGATGTTAAAGATCAAAGATTCAGGAATTACCATTGACCGCCAGCAAGGAAGTGAAGGACTTTGGTCAAATATAGTTTTCTCATTGACCAATATTGTGTTTCCAAAAATCAGACTTATATTTTTCTATATTCAGAACAGAACCTACCGAACTTTTATTTATTTATGTATTTATTTGTTCAAAAGGAAAAAGTTGTCGACAGACCTCATAAGCATATCTTACTTTTAAAAGAATGCATAATATAATATTGATGATAATAATAATGCGCAGTGAAAATGAAATAATTAATTTAAATAATGCGTTTTAAATATGTATACCGTATATTCAAAATTAACATATTAATTTCGTTAGGCCTATATTGCTCTTACCGCACATACAAAAGAGTGGCGACTTGCTCCAGGCCTGGTAGTTATTATCACTAGTCAAACACCTTCGTTATAAAAACAACTTACTACTTCAATCATACACCGATAAAAATTCAATTGTTATAGATAGGCATACAATTATCAAAGCGCACGTCCATGGGCCTATTACATATTTAATATATGAACAAGATAAATTAAAATTAAGATAATAGAAAGTGTGATAGTCAATTAGAGTACAACTGCCCACAAAAAAAGCCGAAGAAGAATATTCACTTATAACAAGGCCTCAACGTAAACCATCCTTTATGAAAGACCTTGAAAAAAATATATTTTTAACGGACACGTGAAAATAAAAATTAATAATTGAAACATGTGTCCTTCTAATTCGGGGGTTTTGTTGAACTTGGACAACAATAACAATATGTACCATTTACGTTATTTTATTAATGCTGATTACAAAGAAGCCGATTTCTAACGGGTTATGAAAGAATAAAACATAATAGTGGTAGGGAAGGTTTCTTTTTCTGGCGAGTGGTCAAATAATTTCATCATTTAGAACCACGATTTTAACGTTTAGTTTTAGTAATGAAACCGAATTTTGTTTGAATCGTCATCAGTAGCAATAAATGCATGATTTAAGTTTGTTGAATTTAGGTATCAGCAAAAATAAATGTTTAGAATTTACGGTGATAGAAGTAGTGTAGAAACTAACTCACTAAATCAAGTAGACATTTTGAACTTTCTGTCCCTTACACTAACAATCTTTTTTACGCGTTTACTATCTCACGAAACCCGTCGCGTTGCATGCCATCGCGTTGCATGCCACTCGGTCGAAACTTTTTACGGAGATGGCTGTAACTTTTTTTTTTGTAAAATAGTAATATGTAAATATAAATTTAAATAACACTACATTTTATACGCGTTTGCGCCGAGAAATTTACGTTTTCGTCGAATGTATCTCACACTGCACTTAATCGCAACCATCAGTATTATAACAAAACGTACCGTTTTATACGCGTTTTTGCGCCGAGAAATTTACGTTTTCGTCGAATGTATCTCACAGTGCACTTAATCGCAACCATCAGTATTATAAGTTTTTTTTTAACAGTCTCTGTAATTTGTTGTTTCAAACGATAACCAATAATTAAACCGTTTTGTTATTATCTTCACATCAATATGCTTCGTAAGCCGCTAATTTTCTGTAAGTCGGTATATTTCAGTCCCGCGGTGTCGTGAATAATTAACGTGCACTAAAGGGAATACTTGTGTGTACGTAGGCCGTCGAGAAGAACTTGGCGGTTTTCAATTTACTGTGGATATTTAGAGTCACGCTCGGACGCGTTCACGCGATTGAAACATCAAGTTGTACAAGCCGTTGGCTACGATGACATGTCGTTGAAAAAGAAAAAAACAATATAAGACGAGAAAACTTAGGAAAGGTGCTAAAACAAGGACAGAAATGATATTATTAAATTGAGAAAACTGGCAATTTCAATTTCTCACACCACAGATAATATACAGGTAATGTTATTCAATTGAAGTTGAAGTTTGTATTTGAAAGGTGAGAACAGATCTTTTTATATTGTAATTTGTAACCATTTTTCAATAATTTGAATTGCGCTGTCTAAATTGTCCATTAATGTATATGATTTCGTTTTTATATTAAAGTAATAGCATTCTGAATATTTTCTTTTGCTCGCGACCACCTCCCTTCAAATATCATTGATTTATAGTTTAAAATTGGCAAATTTTGAGCATTGTGTTTAATACCGTAAATACGCATTTGAGCATATAAAAATAAGAAAATTACGCAGCCGTATGACCTTAATGTTTCAGTAACTTACTACATACGGTACCGTATTACATCATCAGACAATCTCAATGATTTAGCCTATACCGTATCGAGTTATTGTTTAAACGCGTCGAAAACAACAACTGCACTGTGTTTATTAAGAAAAGAGTTATTCAAATGAAAGTATACTAAGCAATGTGACGTTTGTATTACTGAATATTATGAAATTGATTTCGTTTTATTTCAATCATTATTGTTTGAATTATTCTTCAGGGGGTTAAATTCTTTCTAAATTTATTAGCATTCGTTACAATGAAATGTTTTTCTGATATGTATACGAATGGCCTTATACGTTGATGATATTGTGTTGAAGAACACATGAAAAAATAATATCGTTTTTAACTCTTTCTTGTATTAATCTCTAAATATACAAGTCCCTCGCCGAGAATCAACACAATTTAATGTCGGACTGATTGAACTATTGAAAAATTAATATAGTCATCCTATTACTTGTCACCTATTGAGAGTGTCATGGGGATAATGAGACCTGGGGGGAACGCGTTTCACTGTAGGATCTGTGCTTCGTCGTAACATTTGACAATTATGCTTCGATGATTCTTGTAATTGTCGTAATGAAGACATCTGTACAGTGAGTCTTGACGACTAGTGTTAACACTGAACGCAATCACTTGGAAAAGATTTGACTAGTACGAGGTGGAGAAAACTTTTAGTCGAACAACTCAATGACTCCCATGCGGATTGAACCACGTCAAAATAAGAGCGTTACAAACGACGGTAAACGCGTTGACCAGAGAAAGCAATTAAATTAAATCTACCTATAACTAACTGGTAGTATGAACAAAAAAGTAATCGTAAATCGATATCCATAAATATACTATAAGATGTAATAAATTGCTATGTTAAGATAACACAATATGACGTAGAGTGTATTTAAACACCTCAGGTGTTTAACGATAGGAATATAGCGTAATGAATAGCACGAAGGACGTAAGATGATATAAAATACTTTAATTACAGTAATATCGATACAATACTAATGTAGAATTTAATTATCATCAGTAAAAAAATTATGCTTTTGATAGCCGATTCTTGGTACTGCAGGCATGTATAATTTGTCCAAGTAGGCCTATCAGTATCAATTTTGTGATACAGTGTGACTTTGTATCATAGACCATAAGACTAATATCGGCGTCACATGTGGACAAATTATACGTAATTTATACATTCATAGTTAATACAGTACGTTACCCGTACCACCGAGAATCGGTTAACCATTTAAATTCCCTATGACCTAGTTGTGTGTTGATTCGAACCCATTCATTGTATGCAACCTTCTTACATGCTAATAAAACCATCTTTATTTTCAAAAAGTGGCGTCATCTTGGTTGTGGGTCACGCTGTGGATGTCAAAAGAAACGTACCGTGGCGCTTTTCACCATACATACATACAAAAATCAAGATGATCAAAATAATACAAGAAAGAAAAGAAAGGATTATTTGATTTTAAAAAGTTAAACATTATAAGGAAAAAATCATGAGATAAAAGATTGGAAAATACATTTATATAAATATAATAGAGACGCTATATACGTAATTCAAATGTTTAAAAGATTGACATTAAAAGTCAGATATAGGCCTACAGTAATAAACTATAAAAGTAAGTTTATTTATCAAGCTTATTGTATTCAGAAAAGAGAGATTATAATGCGGTGATTAATAATCTGAGTAGGCCTAGATCTACATGTTTAGGCCTATTCACATCGGTTCATAATCTTGATATGCGGATTAAACAACATGAAAACAGCATTGTAATTAATTAATTAATGTACCGCACAAAAGGCGAGGTATGAACGGCACCCACAAGATTTGTGGGCGATAAAAATGTTATCATTGTTTAAATCTATATTGGTACCCATGAGATGTTCCTGTTGTAGGCCTACTGTTCTTAACCCGAAATTGACCAAACTCACACACTCTCTTGGTCATTCACCTAGACATATATCTGGAATTTAGAATATATCGTAGTCTATTAAAACATAATATTCTTTTTTTTTTCATTCTGCATGTTTCTTCGACGATGGTTCAATTCGTGACTGATGGTCAACTAAAATGCCTTTGGGAGATAATACTCACATATAAAAAAAAAATGTCTTTAAACATAATATAGTCTGGAAAACCAACTACTATGTAAATTCTAACGTAATTGTAGATTATAAAATGCGTAATGTTTAAAATCATATTAAGGCGGTAACAGTGTAGGCCTACAAACTGCAGCCCAATTATTAAAAACTGTGTATAATTATATTATTATCTTTGGTAATGTGTTTGCTGCCCTCATCCTCAGGTGGTGGTAAACACACGAGCGAGAAATTTAAAAGGACGGCAAAACGGAGTAAACTTTTTAGTGTGATTATTAATTCTTTCTTATAGCCTTGTATGATGTTACGAACAGTTTGTTCCAGTGTTTTAAAGAATACGGGAATTGTGCGTAAACATATACCATGTGTTCATGCAATTTTAAATAAACGGTAAGGCGTAAGAAGCATAATGATAACCTACTAATCTAGGCCCTGTCATCAGCCTGACCTCTACTAGGCCGGTTGGCAAACACTACCACGATCAGCGGGCTGAGTGCGCCTAGCATGCAGGCCCAATACGAACCACCATATTATTAAAACAATGTTGGCCGCTGTTTCGGTTACACACCATATTAATTAATGATTATCAATAATAATTATTATTACAGAACATATCTTCATGATGAGGACTAGGCTAGTTTAGATAGAGACAGAATCAATTCATGTTTTATTCATTCTTTGTATAAATCATATAGGTATATAATATATATATCATGTAAAATCCGGAATATACAGTATTGAATAGGCGTATAATTAGCATAATTGGGTGGCAGCATAATAATACTTAGCCTTAGTAAGCTAAAAGTCTATTATGATAGCATTTTAATGTTTAACCAACAGAAATTCCCGATTTTATTATTTTTTTTAAAAAAATGAATATGAAGGCCAAATATCTCTAGCATGATCACTTTAACTTTCATAGTTAATGCCATCAAGGTTCAGTCCTGATGACAGAACGCAACTGCCCAGTGTTGGAAATCTGACATTAATTCTTACTATTATAATCAAACCCACATCCATTTGATCCCTATCCAGAATAAATGCTACAACACGATAACCAACAATTCAAACCAATCTGGTCATACTAATCTTCGACTGGTAGGGTTTTGTGATAAAAATGATAAGTACATGTTATTATTAACATGTTCTAGTTGTAAATTTAATTATTATGTTCAGTATATATTTTTCTTTCCAGAAACAGTTAAAATATTTTTTAACTTTTCATTCTAAAACAAATCGTCAGCTACTTCACAAAAACATCACTCAAAGAGGGCGGTCTTCAGTTTCAGAATAAACCTAATTAGAATTTTGACTTTTTTACATTGAAAATGTATAAAAAGTACAATTAAATATCACAATAACATTAAATATAATGTTAGCATGTACTTGATAAAAAATTTTATCATTAAACCCTATCAGGCCTTCCCGGGGATCCCAGCCCTTCCAGGTGTAGATTAGTATGACCCAACTCAGTATAATTACTGTGATAAAAAAGTGCATAATGTTTGAGCTATTTTTCATTAGATTTTTAATGGACCAAGTGTTGGATCTCAAAAGCTTGCATTCCGATGTTAGAACTGTGTAACCAAAACGTAACTATTGTAGGCTTAATTACTATAGGCTAGACCTATAGACATTTTTGTGTACCTTGAAACTTAATTTACTTCATAAAGCTTTAATACACAAAGAATTTGTATTTTTATACTTTGAACTTTAACATAACACAGACATTCAATGTTGAAAATCAGCTAAAGTTTACATTTTTAGTATTAAGTGAATTCACTCCAATGGCTGTATTTGTTTTATATATTATCATTGACATTTGGCCTAAATTTAAAATGTGTAATCACTATGTAAATGTATTTATTGATGTCTTTCACGAAGGTTAGATAACGAACAGCTTCATATGCTCACTGAATGAAGGGCTCGTGGTAGGCATAGCTACCTATTTATACATCCTATTTGTTGTTCGTCAGTACAGCCCATTCTTATGATCTTCCGCCATGCTTAATTAGAATTAAAAGTCTGGTATCAAAATGTTATAACTGAACCTTATTGATTTTTGTAGTAATGAATTGAGTTAAATGTGTTTACAAAATACAAAATATAATAAGTGTATAGTTTAAACACTTACTTAAAGATTGTAATGATAATTTATTGTAGGAATGTCGTTTTATCATAATCGGTGATAGTTCAACATTATGTGGGTGGTGAAATTAGAAAGTATATTTACCTAAAATATTCGCCAAAATATTCTTTTAATTTTGAGTTAATAATAATCTCTGATTTTTTTTAAACTCCCAAATGTTGAATTGAACCCTACAAATTAATGTTAACAGTTTGCCTTAAAGATTACCTGAGTGCCTGAAATAACTATTTTAATTGGATGGGTATCACCGCTACAACTTTTTAACATTAACCAATCTTTGTGTATCACCATATAATTATTTGAAGGAAAAAAATGTAATATTTTAATTAATCCCATTATTCAATTATGAATTTTTTTCAGGTCATTCTGTGCCCGTCCAGAAATTGGCCAGGCGGAAAGACTAACAGACATTGGTACACGTAAGATAATGACTCCTGATCATGATATGTTCCGTGAAAGTGTCAGGAAGTTCTTTAGGGATGAGATATCACCACATCAAGATGAGTGAGTATTGGAGATAGTAAAAAGATTACACACTGTTTACATGTTTTTTACAACATTATAAATTAACTTTAAATTCTGTTTTAGGTGGGAAAAACAAGGCTATGTTGATCGCTGGGTGTGGGAACGAGCTGGAGAAATGGGAATTCTCGGAGTTGATGTTCCGGAAGAGCTTGGTGGCGTTGGAGGGGATTATGTTTCATCAAATGTTGTCTTAGAAGAACAGTAAGTTTGATATTAGATATGATACAGTCATTGTTCTGTTCTTCGGGACACTCTTATTCAGGGGACACTTTCAAGCCAAGACACAAATGAGGAGAAAAATGTATATAACCAACCCCTATTTGGGGGACACCTCTGTTAAATGGACACCGTTTTAAGTCCTGAAGATGTCCCCTGAATAGCGGTTTTACTGTATTAAAGTAAGATTCAGTCATTATTCTGTTAACATATAGGTTATAAAATAAGGTTTGTAGTTCTTTTAGTGTTAACATAATATTATAACAGGTAGATTGTTTGCAACTTGTATTATACTCTATACTATTCTACAATGCGATTATATTCATATTCATTTATTTGCCAGAAAACATAATTAACACCAAAAAAACCATGATGGATAACAATACAAAAACCCAGGACACCATTCTGGCGGATTGTCAAAAAGCAATACAAATGTCGCTATAAACAGACTCTCCTATTGCTGGTTGACAAAAAAAACATAATTAAGCATTTACAATCCGGTTATATAAAAATTATATAAATCAGAGAAAAATTTACTTTCATTGTAAAGGAACATGTCCACAATCCGATTAGAATTTTGAGTAGAAAAACTTGCTTAATACAAAAGTGTATAGTATTAACTGATATTATATTTGTGTAGAGTGTATGCAAATTTTCCGGGACCTAGTTTTCCCATTCACAATGATGTTAACATTCACTACCTTGTAAACTACGGATCCAAGGAGCAAATTGAGAGATACATTCCAGGAACAGTATCCGGCAAGATTATCACTGCAATTGGAATGACAGAACCATCTGCCGGAAGGTAAAGTTCTTAGATATATTTTCAGATATCCATTTTTTTAAATAGTAAATTAGCCTAATTTTATTACTGTAGTTGTTGGCTGTGCATGCTTAAGCTTGGTTCCCACTAGGGACACAACGCAAGGACGTAACGCAGTGTAAGTGATTTGACCAATCACAAGCTATTATTCGAACAGTTGCTTATCATTGGTCAACTTGCTTGCATTGCGTCTGTAGTGATAAGTTGGTTTTATAGTCATGGTGTAGGTTGATATTACCAAACCATTGAATTTTTCTATTTGAAGATACATGTTATATAGATATATGTTACTCGGAAACTCAGAAATGGTTTATTATTTTTAAGGCCAACTCAGTAAGCGTCGTATGACGAGTCATATCTTCGGGAGAAAGTTAAACAAGTTTTCCCGACGACCTAAAAACCATGCCCAACGCTATTTCAAGACAGGATTTAACTCGGATAGCACCGACGAGTCAAGATGTTTGTCGGACCTTGTTGTACGATGCTGTCTGAGTTGGCCTTTACTACTCTTTTGATGGAATTTTTTTATATATTCATAAAAAAATATTTAAAAATCTATTGAACTAGCAGTAAGATAACTACAAGATAGGCCTTCTTGCATAATGTTGCTTCATGTTTTGTTTTTTTTTTTACAGTGATCTTCAAGGGATAAAAACAATTGCAAAGAAAGATGGCGATGACTGGATTTTGAATGGTAGTAAGGTTAGTTTGAGTTTTATTTTCTATCCTGTATAACTCAACATTGCATTCAACCAGCCTCTGCTGTAATAGTTTGTAACTACTGTGGAGTAGCTTTGCATCAGAGTATTAAGTAATCTCAATGTACTTAGTACAAATTTCGTCAGAGTAGGACAAACATCTGACCAATATTGAGAGTAATAGTGATATTCAAGAAGGTCTTTTAAGCACTAAATGCTTTACCACAATCCTGCTGGTTACCAACGGAAACAAGTAAACATGGACAACTTGTTATAGAGGGTGCTATGACACGTAGTTGGTAATTGTTTTGCAATCGTCATGAATTATGTGTAGTACACCATTATCACTTGCCACACAAAATATACAGTTATGGAGTCAACTTGAATTTAACCATTTATTTTGTCATTTTATAAGGGAAAACATTTTTTTTTTCTACGGAAGTGATTAACATTTTTTTATGTTTTTGGGGGATAAAACATCTTCAATAAAAGTTACTTAAAAGTAGAACTTATTATTTTCTGTTAACTACCAGTATTTTATATCAAGGTGTTCATAACCAATGGTTACATGTGTGATCTTGCCATCGTCGTCGCCATTACAGATCCAAACGCCAAGAAACTAGCTCACGGAATCACGTTATTCCTGGTGGATGCTGACATGCCAGGATTTCAGAAGGGACGAATTTTGCAAAAGATAGGCCAGAAGGCTGTTGTAAGTCCTTATACATAATAATTTAATTTTACAATTAGGCCTAGGTAGAGGGCCTGGGCATAATTAATTCATTTCCTTGCAACCAGCTCCACACTATTAATGTGGATCTGGAATATCACAGTAAAAAGACACCGGGCAGCAGGATATTCAAGGGTAGATACAAACCTTTGGTTGAGTGGGTGGTGGGATGTCCTAGCAAAAGAGACATTCATGCTCATTCACGTTCATAGTCACACCATGGTTACGACTGAAGTAGGAATTGTTTACATTATTGCAATAAGCTGAATATACATTTACAATTAACCACATTTTCTCTGCATTATTAAGGTACTGTATTCAGTTAAAAAATATTTTAAACAACTTAGGTAATACAGTGTTTCTAGGACACGGTGTAACATGGAGTTACTTTACAATGGTTCCTTGTAACATAGCTCGCAAAAATTTACCTACATACACTACATATTAGAAACGTCAGCCCCTGATAGAAATCTGGAGGCCCCATTTTTAACTTTATCCATATTTTCAATAGTAGTTGGTATTTTGAAAGTGTGACATACTAAATATAATATATAAAATAATACATATAATACTAAAATAATATGTAAAAAAAATGATTTATTTAATTTTAGGACACATCAGAACTGTTTTTTGAAGATGTACGTATTCCTCAAAGCAATGTATTAGGAGAGGTCAATAGAGGGTTCTACTACCTCATGGAACAATTGCCAAGAGAACGGCTAACAGTAGCCAATCTGGCGAACGGTCACGCAGAGTTTATGTTCGAAGAGACAAGAAATTACGTCCGTGAAAGGAAAGCATTTGGAAAGACGCTGGCCAACTTACAGGTAGAATAATTGAGGATTAATGCAATTGTTATGTAGGGACGTACATTGTCTACGGTTTTAATTAGACTATTACAACTGCCATGAATTCTGTTCTTGAAACTAAGAATGAGGGAATGTTATTCGTAACAAACATCATGCTTGCGCTATTACAACTAGGTAGGTAACTTCAGTAGTTTACGTAACCCGTTATTAAAGCAAACTCTAAATGAGTTCACAGTACCTTGACTGAATTTACTCCGTAGAGTCATACAGTATACATTAACGTAATACGTTTTAAATAATTTTCACTTCAACAGAACATTAGGAAAATGTCCTGCAGTATAAACAGCTTGACAATTATTTATAGAAATACAGCATTGTTATGATCTACTTTGATATATATTTCAGACTGTTCAACATAAGTTAGCCGAAATGAAAACCGAGCTCTGTATTGGACGTGCTTTTGTTGATCAGTGCATTGAACTGCATTCTGAAGGACGTCTGGATTCTTCGACAGCTTCTATGGCAAAGTATTGGTAAGAAAATGTAGCAAAAAAGCTAACATGAGTCAGCCTTAGCTATATATAATAATAATGCATATTGTAAGGCATATGTTTTTGTATGTATATATCAATAAAAATAAATGTTTTAAAGGATATGCCAGTATTTACCCTTCACACTGAGGCTAATTGAAACACCCTTAACAAATTAAGAAAAATCTCCTATCTAAGTGAATACATAATAAGGGAAATATTGAGTTAAGTGAGATTGGTGAATAAGGCGACTGGAGTTTTAGGTCCCCTATTGTGTATAAAGAGGTAAAGAAAACTGAATCACATTATAGTTGCCTATTCAGAAATGGCTCTAGATTTGTAGGGGCTTATCCAGGATTTTTAAATGGTAATATAGCATATTAATTAATAGTCTGTCAAAATAGATATCAAAAGTAGTTACAGAAGTAGACAGAAATATGAGCACCATTTTGTGGCAGCTCGACACAAAGAAACATTTAGGAAAGAAATTGTTGAATGTTATGGTTATCATATAAAGTGCAAGATAAATACAGATTCATTATAAATTATTTTATCCAAATCATGTATATATATGCCACTAAATTAAAACCTGAAGAATAAGAATTTCAACATCACTAAATAAATAATTACATTTTCAGGTGTTCAGAGTTGGAGAATAAAGTTGCAGCCCAGTGCCTACAACTGCACGGTGGTTGGGGGTACATGTGGGAGTATCCAATAGCCAGAGCCTTTGCTGATGCTCGAGTACAAACTATTTATGCTGGCAGCAACGAGATTATGAAGGAACTTATAGCTCGACAGATTGTGACAGGAAAGTAATTGTATCTGTGAAAAATGTATAATTTGTTTTTTTAAATTTTTTTTTTCACTCAGAAGTTATAGATTTAAATAACAGCAGTTTAATTGGAATTTATACTTTTATTTTAAATTAAATAATTTTTTTTTTTTAATAAAAATTGTTCATAATAAGTAAATTAATTAACTGTTGTCTTTAAAAACCCACCAAATTGATAAGAAGGAAAAACATTAGGTTAGGAACAAATTTAAACACTATATCCACTGGGAAAAAAAAGTTCTAGTACTTTGAATTAAAATTATATATGAATTCTAGGAATAAATTAATAACAGTTATTGTATATAATATAAATGATTTTATTTTAATAAATAAGTATAGCTGTAATTTATTTCAATTTAATTAAATCAGATAAGTATAAACAAAACATAAGTTGATGTAATAAATTATTAGTTTGCTGCCCTCTATAGCATAACAACTTCATACTGTACCTATTTCTGCAATAAAGAATGCAAAATAAATAAGGATTTTTGTTTTTTATTGTCATTACAAATAAAATAATTACTTTAATTAATGGAAGTAAGATTAATCTAACAATGAGGTTTGAAAATACAGTATAGCCCTATCCGTTTGGACACGCCTATTACAGATATCCTTGAAGAGAATCTACTGTAAATGTTAAAGTCATTCTTCTGAAGAAGTAGTTCGTGAAAGGAACAACGGAATCGTCAAGAAAAGAAGGTATTTACCATCTAATCTCGTAATTCATACCATTGGTTTGATAAAAAGAATTATTTACACATATTTTAAAGGTTGTTTGCAGAGGGGTCTAGGGTGGGTTTTGTTGCAGGGAAATGGTCATAGAAGAACCAAGACATTACAGCAACATACCTTTCCAAAGCCAAGCCATAATATCCTAATTTCTGCTAGTGGAGAAGAATATATTTAGTAATACACAAGTTGAAATTTACAATGAACATATGGTTCTGTAAACAGAAGGAAAGATCCACCTGTATACTAAGGTAAGAAATATTCACATCTTTACGGTGCGATTGCTTTGTATTTTAATTACTTTTCAAAATCTATCAGGACTAACAAAACAAGTACTATTCATTATTCATTTTATTTTTTTGAATATGAAACGCAAAGAAATAAAATATATATAAATATGGTATAAATAACTGCTTTATTATGGAAAAAACAATAACATATTTTCACTAAAGGTGCTCTAATGAAGATTTTAATCACTATTATGTAGGCTATATTCCTTCTTTCCCTTTTAAAGTAAACTGCTGAATACAATTCATTTCAATGGGCTACAAAACAGCAATTCAGATACCTTTCTGGAAAGGTTCAGAGACAGTCTAAACCATTTAACTTTGTGGAATACATAAAGTATCAAAAACTGTCATTATTGTCCATACTGACATTTCATTGTTTTTATATGAATCATCAGAAATTGAAATGCATTTTTGTTTTTTCAGTTAGTGAGCGTAATAAGGGATGACACTAGATTTCCTTTATGTTCTCGTAGACTCTTCTCTGCTTCAGGACGGGAAATTTCAAGCTCATGTACCTGGTAAGAAAACATTAATATTTTATTAAAATTATTATATATAATTGTTATAAAAAAACAGTTATAGTTATTGATATTTTTATAATAGAATAGTAGTATGTACTGTTTTGAATTGAATTGATATTTTATTGAACAACAACTTTTCAAAAACTTTTAAAAAATTAAAAAACATGATATTCTACTTTATTTGTTCAATTTTATTTATTTTTGCTTTATTATTATGGAGCACTTACTATTAAATCAACATCTTCTTTTCTTATGACTACTTTAGCAAGTTCTCTTTCTCTGAAAGTTAAATAAACGTTGTTAGTAACAAATATCAAATTATCAGTTGGGTATATGGAGCTCGATTAATGATCAACCAACCAGTGCGAGGCAATCGGCTAGAAAAAAAAAATATGTATTTTATATTGTATACATTCTATATTAGTATTATTAATCTTACCTTTCTGCTTTTGCCTGTTTTTCTTTTGCTAATTTGTCATCTAACGCTGCAATTGCTGCCTTTAAAAAACAAACAATGCTGAATGTTACTTACGTTAGATAACAATAAGAGTAAAGTTAAAAGTTAAACCTATTTATCAGACAGGAGGATATACTTAATAGGCTTACTAATACTATAATAATAGTACATAATATTAATAATTAAAAAACACTGTTGTGTTGTGGTTGATTGATAAATAATAAAATAATATTTTTTTGTATTATACTTATAGTATTATTAGATAATCACTCGATTAAGAGAAGAAGGGTTATTAGATATTCATTATAATAGTACTTTTTAACAAGACAAGCATAGGCTAGGCTGGTGATGACAATGATGAGGTTTTGCCTGTGTACGCCAAGCGCGCGGGCGCGCCTCGCTCGTTTTGCGTGACTACTACTGGGTGTGTGTAAAACCGTAGCCTAACTAGCTAGGCCTAGCTAGTAGTAGGCATGGGCCTAGTAAAAATATGCTTACAGCGGTTAAGGCGGATGATATTTCAGCTTCTTCTGCAAAGTCTGTCACTCTCTCGAGATCAGCCGCACCACTGTCGTGTTTTTTAACCTTTGGGGCCGCATTAGAAAGATCTTGTTCTAAATCTTGTTCAACGGCGGAATCCACGTTGTCGGCCATTTTGTTTTTTAAAAATAGGGAAACCCCCTTTGTAACATAGAGGGCGTATTTTAATGTGTTTTTGTTTTATGAATATGCAGCGGGCTGTGTGAAATAACAGATGTGGTAGACGAAGTGTAAAGTGTACAGTTTAGTAATTACTGTAGTTTCTCGTTTTCTAAAGTGAAAACATATTTTAAAAACTATTCTGGCTAATGTAAGATTGTAAACAAGGAATTTACAAGTAGGTAGGCCTACCTATATTGCTGTTATATTAGGTGAAGTAGATCCAAAGTGAATACTGACGTTAACTTAATTTTGTTTACCTTTAAGTACATACATCATCATATATTGGTTGGTATATACTGTACCCACCAACCCTCCATCCAATTGGGTGAGTATATTCATGTCTAGCTGTTTTCAGTGTTTTTTAGGCATAAGGATTAACTATTAAATTATTTTATTTAAAAATTGTTTTAAAATATTTACCATGCAAATAAAACATTCAGTGTTGACTAAGTATTTAGACAGACATAAAATAGGTTTTGTCTACAACATTAAATTCATTCCCGTCATAAAATGGTGCCACGGATATTTTTCTTCTTTTTTTACATCATCATATATTGGTATATACTGTACCTACCAACACTCCATCAAATTGGGTGAGTATACTGTCCAGCTGTTTTTCAGTGTTTTTAGGCATAAGGATTAACTATTAAATTATTTTATTTAAAAATTGTTTTAAAATATTTACCATGCAAATAAAATATTCAGTGTTTATAGGTTTTGTCTACAACATTAAATTTATTCCCCTCATAAAATGGTGCCACGGATATGGCTTTTTTTCTTTTTTTTAAACATTATACAGTAAAAACATACTGAAATAGTAATAAATGACCTGGTTTATTATGAAAGTAATTTAAGAAAAATAGATAATTCTGAGATTTAAAAAAAATATAATAATTTCTAGGAATACTAAGCAAACTCCATTACCAATAACAATTCGTAACTATACATCATCATTTTTGAGTGATATTTCTTCAAAAGTAGAGCAGAGTTCATTGTAAGTTCACATGTCTTGATAAATAACATTATACCTATACAAAGAAGCTTGAAGAAACAGCGATTTGCAGTCACAGAAAAGCTAGAATTAATTGCTCCAACATCCAATAGATATTGCATTGCGATCAGGCGCGGATTTAGGCGGGGGCTAAACAGGCTTTAATAAATAAAAAATAATGACTATTTTTATTTTTCTGCAACCTGACGGATCGTTTATCATTATCATGAAATATTTAGCCCCCCCCCCCTAATCTATAATGCTGGATCCGCCCCTGGTGATTGCCATTTTTTCTGGCCTGTATCTTCACCTGGTCTTGATGATAAACAAAGTGAAAAACCTTTTTTCTCAACTTGTAATTAATTCAGAAGACATGAGAAAAATCTGTTTTACTGATTGATTTTAATTATGATATGTTTAGTTTTTTGGATGTTCTAATTTGCTAAAAATAATAAAATTGTAGAATTTATGAATCCCAGCTACAGTAGAACCCCTCCTTTAGGACATCCCTATTCAAGGGACATCCTCATAAGAGGACACTTTCCTGTGAAACAAGTGTGGGGAGATATAAAAAAAACCACAAGGTGTTTGAATATCTACAGTACCAATCCAATGATCAGAAGTCTAACAATATTATACTGTATTAACAGTATTAAAATATTATTTTATTATTTGCAATTACTATCATTAATTGGCTATGTAACCTCCATCTTGAGGTCATCTTTCAAGAATTATATCTAGAAATTATTAATAGTCATCTTTACACTTATGATGCAACAAATAAAAATGCCATTGACCTTTCATGAATATTTTAATTAGGTAGACCAATTCTAATGTTACACTTCTTTCCATGATATTTTAGTTGACAGAATAGTAAATTGGCTTCATCAGTGTGATGTCATATTGATGATGACTTTTGATGTGTTTTAGATAGTGTCAAGTAATGAAGTACTCAGTACCAGACTGCGCTACATGAATAATTAAGGCGTGTTCAAAATGGAAATATTATTTGAAATCAATATGCATAAAAAAGATTAAACTACTTTGTGACTGAAAAAAAAAATTGTCACGTACTGTATGTTAGAATAAGACTATAAAAATGAGACTATTGTATCCGCTATATATAATATCTCGGTATCTTTATTTCGATTAAATAAAAACCATCAAAACAATTCAAAGGCCCAAAAAAGCTGGATTGAGGATATTTTTACAAAAGGCCTTTACATCAATTACAAATAATTTCAAATAAAAAAATCAACAAACAAAAAAAACAGCAAGAGAAGTAGCAAAATTGAACACGATCGAAACGAGCGTCTGAGGTAAACAGTGATAAGCCAGGAGAAACAAAAGATGGCCGACGAACCAAGTGTGAAGCTAAATTAAGAATTAAGCAGACTAGTTATATATGGAAGTGGGCTATGATAATGAATGTGAGCATTCAATGGGAGGAAATATAATCCCTATTTTATACAGTAGGGTTATGGTTCTGTTTGTGTAATTTTATTATATCATTTTGAACACATATTAGTTTGGCTAAAGCTCTGTCTACACTATCAAACTTTACGTGACAAAAAAATGTGATGTGCCCATATGTGGACATGATGATGTCATATCACTACCAAATTTGGGCATAGGCCTATCACTATTATATTTGGGTACATCACACTTTTTTGTCAAACTAGTGTGACAGTGTAGACAGAACGTTTTAGAATATAAAAATTATTTATGCCTAATCTGCTGGGGGTGTGTTCTTCTAGAATTTAGCTTTTCACTTTCTTCCTCGCTCTCCTCTTTTTGTACATGACACCAATTCTTCAAACTATGAATCGTGACCATGGATTTTTTGTTGACAGATTCCTTATAATAAACATTTATATTATATTATATCTTAACCTTCAAATAATGATAAATAATTGTTATATAACATTTAATTGCTATATTACCACAAGGCTAAACTTCACAATTGAAAGAAATTATATTTATTAATTTCATGTCATATTGCATTTTTATCTTTATTATTTAAACCAAACTATTGCTCTTAAATGGTTGATAAGTGTTCTTTAGAGTGCATTTATAATTGATTAGAGAATAGTCAGAACCTTTACAAAACCTAAACTCAATAACCAGGGTCTGGTGTGCTTGCTTCCTTTTCACAGAAAAACATAAATTATGAAATATTTTGGAGATCTATTTTTGACAGACTATTAAAATTGTATGCCAGAGCTCTCCATTTGAAAATCCTCAATCTTCCCCTGAAAAGTATACACAATTTGAGCCTAATAATATCTGGATAAACCATACACCCTGGATAAGATCTAGATAACTCATTGAAACCTAATTGGTACATTCGGTTGATCATGAATTCCAGTTTTCTGGATGTTCAGTTTCAACATCATACTGTACATTTAGTTGTAGCTTTTCTTTTTACTTGATATATTAAATGAACACTGCATCATTGAATTAGTTATTCTAAATTTAAATATTCGTTTATGAAATTAAATTACAGTTTAAAAAATCTAATTATAATGAACGTAATATTTTACACTTCTAAAACGGTGGATTGCAATACTAAGTGTATATTTTTGTAATGTAATGTTTCTATATTTCAATGCAAGGTATATAGTGTGATGTAATTTTAGTAACATGAGATTTCGATTCGAGGCTTAGAGATGCAATTCGCATCGTTTGTGATTGATTTTAGGTAAAGCCGTAAAATTAGTTTTATGGTTAACTTCTTTTGGGTGATCCAATTTTGAAATTGAGTCTTCCTTTTAATGCTTTGATCTTAAATCCATACTATTGATCTATATATATACATTTTTCCTGATATATGTTTTTAGGCCTAGTGGTTTTTTTTTTTGCAGTACATAATACAATCAACCTATTTGAAAACAAAACTTTAAAGTGACAATAATAGTCTAATAGTTTTTGTTTAAATTAAACTTTGAACATGAGTATAACACCATTGTAATATCAACACCTACTATAGAATGGGCTAGTAGTAGTGAAATTATTAATGTTATAGTATTTTTCCAGCTTGTTGACATTTTTTTTAAATTAATGTTATTTCAATTATTATAAATATGCACATGTATTATTTTTGAATTAATATTTAAAAATTTTAGTTAGAATATTTTGTAATCATGAAATCTAGCTATATGAAATTTTTAAAAATGTATTTTTACCACTAAATAAGTTTACGAAAAATATTGCCTTAAAGACTTAAGAACAGTACTTAAGAACAGTACTTATTATTGTGTTGAATTATTTATTCAAAGCTTTGTATTGTTTTTATGCTAATTTGTTTCATCCTCCATAAATTTGTAATTCTGAATACTTCCTACAGGATTATTGGAATAATATTTATTTCCAAATTTAATGAAAAACATGTTTATTTGCATATTTTAAGTTTATACAAAAAGCACCATATTGTGTTAAAATAGGAGCTGATGATACGCTATTGTTGTTGTTATTTCACACAATGGTTAGTGACTGCCTAGAGGAAACAATGGATTAACACTGTAGACCTGTTGTACAAAAAAAGAAAAATCAATTATGATTATTGTGAAATTGGATTGATAATTTGCCTATTATCAATTAATATCAAACTATAATATTCATGTATAAACTGCATAAAATGCAGAAGTCCAAACTATACTTTATAAGTATCACCAATTCAATAGTGGGTGCTATATTTTTTTTAAATACTTCCAAACATACAGTAGTCTTGGGCGTACATTAGTATTTCTATGAACAATGGGTATGCCATGTGCTCTTCAAGTATGGGGAAAGGTGTCTTAAACGCATTTTTCGCCTTTTAGTAAACCAAAAGGGACGTAGTAGACATGATAAGTTGATGCTCCAAGCAGTCATGGGTTATTTAAGACTTATTATATCGGCAAAACTTGGGAGGTCCTTATGATTTGTCTACATCTAGACTGATTGTGATAATTATTGTGTAAAACAAAATACAAAACTATAAAATATTCAATGGCTTAGAACAATCCCCATTTTTTGGTATATTTTTTGCTTCTCAATTCAAAGGTTGCAAATGAAAGTTACAGTAAGTAAAGTCATTTCCAGCTTTATATATATTCATTCATTCATTTATTTGTTCAAAATCATTGTCCACATAAAATGTAAACAAGACAGCAAGAAAAATTCAACAAAGGAGGTTCAACTGAACGGACCTGTTTCTGTGAATAAATTATCTCCATTCCTTGGCAGCAGAAACACGACAAAAAAAGAAAATATCTGGTTAAATGGCATTACTGAACTAGCAGATTATCTCATCTTCGCAGTTTATTTCCGTTGGGGTCCTAAGCCAGCTCCAACCAAATATTTACAATTTCAAT
Source organism: Antedon bifida (assembly GCF_963402885.1). Taxonomy (NCBI): domain Eukaryota; kingdom Metazoa; phylum Echinodermata; class Crinoidea; order Comatulida; family Antedonidae; genus Antedon; species Antedon bifida. The sequence continues at coordinate 7,196,197 of NC_136226.1, read as the reverse complement.
CCCTCCCTTCCAATAAAAACTGTAACATGCATATAGTAGATATCACTGTTTTTAACATACAGAAAAAAAACTGAAAGTGGCTGTATTGCAATTTCAATGCAGAGTTGTGATGAGACAAAGTCAACATCACTAATAGTCATCGCAACTCAATCCATTTCTTAATGTTGACTTCCAACTTCGGTTCAGTTTATGACATTTACCGAAGCAAGCGGACGTTATCTTTAACGTCCGTATTAATCTCATTGATACACGTCTGTTTGATTGAACGCGTTTCGACTTCGAGTTTGATCTCCAAGATTTTTAGTGAATTCGTCTGACAAGTGTTAATTACTTTTTTTGTGTAATGCACATCATACAGTCATTGCCAGTCGAAAAATAAATGAGTTCTAATGTGTAATATTAAGTCCTAAACATAATCCATTTTTTCTGATGTTTTTTTTTTCATGGTAACTTAAGAAAACATGAACTGTTGTTTAGGACATACATTTGTGTGTATGTCTGTTTTCTCATATCTTTAAACTGTTTTACTGAACTAGCAGATTATCTCATCTTCGAACTAGCATTCTCTAATCGACTGTCTACACACCTACAATTGATTTTCATTTCTACCTAGCAAAGAATGTACTTAACTTTATCAATGTTTTACTGTAATAAATGCATGTTTAGTATTTATCCATGCTTTGTTTGTGTATGCTTAACCAGGTTCTATTATTTTCTTTTTATTTATTCAGTCAAAGCTACAGAAAATCACGCAAGAACCATAGCATTTGTCCAGCTTACCACAACAAAACAAACTACTTCAAATGAGGAGGATGTTTTAATACAAACAACATTGAATTGAAGTATCTTTGAAAGGAATATTTAAAGATTCAAGCAACTCACTTTAATAAGGTAGGTGTAGCCTATTATTATACTAATGTTTTTACTTAACTAACTAAACATCCAAAAGACGAAGCATTTTGTCTAATGCTTCTAAGTCGAACCTTTAAAAAAGCAAGTTCAATGATTCAAATTAAACTATAGCTGTTGAAAACTATGCTTCGCGGAACCAAATTGTAACTATGTTACACCCACAGTGTCCCAGTTAAACACTGTATTAATCTATCTTATTTAAAAAAAAAGGTTATTTTGCACATCACCTAAATATATTACATGATGTTTAGCGATAACATGTTAAATGGCATTTCATTTTGAGAACGCCATTTAACCATATATTTTGTTTCATTTGTTCTGTTTCTGCCTACAAAGATACACAGAAACAGGTCCTTTTAACTTTGTTAAGTTCAACTTCCTCCTTTGTTTTTTATTTCTAATAAAGTAGTATGCATTCATTTATATGCTAACTTATTCCCATGGTAATGCTAATAATAATCATTACATTATAATGTGCCTATATTGGAAAAAGTGGCTAGTGATGGGATTGTGATGGGCCTACATGGTTCAATTGTGTTTTTAATTCGCTCTTATGATTATATTCTCACCCGGCCATTAACACCTGAATTACTTTTAGTAGGTTAAATCATTTAGAATATACTTTATGGGTTCATTGGAAGAAGCATAAAAGTTATTAGGTTGATAAATATTCAGGTTTAGTATCCTTTTTATGGTGGTAATTTATTTATATTTCCATAACTTTATTCATAATACAGTACAATTGTAACTTCAATAACTTGAATGTTTATAATAATAATAATAAATATTCAGGCTTATATCGTATTATTCAAAAACAGCAATGTGCTTAACAGTAAAAAGATAAATGCCAGAAAACTAGGAAAAGAGTTTTTAAAAGCTGCCTTTAAGAAATTGAAGTTGCCTGACTGCGATGAGTAAACATTTTCAATAAAACAAATGAAAACAAATAATTCTTTGACTCTGACGGATGGATGGAATGAGCGAGTAGAGACTATAGATCTTAGGAATATATATGTTTATGGTAGTGTTTTTTTTTTTAAGGAAATCGGCAGCACGGTACATACATGTGCGAAATTCAACTCGGTCATGAGTCACAGTTTATCTTTTTCTTTGTTACGATTATATTTCCCTCATAATATACCTTGGATTATTCCATGCATTAACTTGTAACCATAACAACTGTAAACTACACCACAGTCTAAATTGCTTTAGGGCCCACTTGAGCCTGTAGCCACCGAACATGAATAAAGATGAACAGCTGTACATTGTATAAGCCCATAAAAAGAACACCTTTTTCAGTAAAGAACAAATACACAGTTTTCTGTAAGAAAGTATTAAATGCTACCAGCGTTTTGAGTGTATTGACAATAAAGATTAGTGGTACAGTAATTCAATGTGTGACACGTTTCGAAATATATGGATTTCTTTCAATATTCATTCAAAAGTTCAAAGTACTTTGTAAGTTTAAAATTCAGTACTATCTACAACTATATACCTCCCTCTATGAAGTATTAGATAGATTTAAACAAAAGTAATACTGTACAGTGTTTCACTGAGACACTGTGTAACATAGTTACAATGGTTCCAAGTAGGTAGCTAAATTGATCATGTGATCAAATTCTTCCAACCTCTCCCTGACAAGGCATCAAGCATCATAACCATTAGACCATAGTAAGCTAAGTGGTTTAACAAGTTCAAAAAGTTAAATAACCTTTTAATTTATGTTTTTTTACATTTATACCATTATACTCACTGTCATTTTTTATGACTAAAAATTGAATGGAATATAAATCTGAAGTACTCTGTTGCCTAATTGTTTGTCTATTGTAAATTAGCTGTTCAATTCGACTACTCTCATGTTATATAAATGTACCAAGAACATTGCCACTTACTATCAGAATAAGTAGGCCAACTGGATATCCACTAGGCTAGACAACCTGCAAGTATCTATCCATGAGTATGGAATACGTGATGTAGAATCCAGTCATAAATGCTATGATCAATACTAGCAAACAGTCTGATTTAAAGTTCAAACTTATAAAAATCATGTTTTGCAATTGAAATTGTTTGTACTTTAAAGTTATAAATTTTAATTTCAAAGACTGTTACCGTATTGTCCTTGTCATTTTATTGATAGTTATCTTTAAGTGTAAAACTGTGACGCCTTACATTCTAAACAGGATGTACTTTTTTTGTATCACGCATCTTAGGTGCTACAGTGCTGTTATATAAATTTTGTAATTTGGAATGTTTTTAGTTCATCAAAAATAATGAATTCTTACCAATTGAAACAGTGAAAAAATATACCGTACTTTTATTTGTTGTGTAATGCTGAGTACGCACACAATTTGTTATTACTAAATGAATGTTCTTATTTGACATTCTTCACACAAACTGTATTTCTATAGGCTCTTTATTCTATATAACTTTTAGTCATTGCAACAATAAAGTATCCGATGTATAACCCTATTATTTTGTTTTATTTCCTTTCTAAATTATTACCACTTTTCCTGGTGGCAATTTACCTGGTGGCTGTTTCCTGGTGGCTGTTTCCTGGTGTTCTTTTTTCTGGTGGCCTTTTTCCTGGTGGACATTTTCCTGGGGGTCTTTTTCCTGGTGGACATTTTCCTGGTTGTCCTTTTTCTGGTGGATATTTTCCTGGTGGATATTTCCTGATGGCCCCTTTTCCTGGTGGCTGTTTTTCTGATGGCTGTTTTTCTGGTGGATATTTTCCTGGTGGATGTTTCCTGATGGCCCCTTTTCCTGGTGACTGTTTTTCTGATGGCTGTTTTTCTGATGGCTGTTTTTCTGGTGGATATTTTCCTGGTAGATTTTTTCCTGATAGCCCTTTTCTTCATGGCTGTTGTTCTGGTGAACATTTTCTGTTGGTTGTTTCCTTTTTCCTGACCACCAGTGGCGTATTCGTGGTGGCCTATTTCCTGATGGCCATTTTTATGGTGGCACTTTACTACATAGAAACACAAGGAAACAGAACATTAAATTATAACATAACATTTGTGAACATAAAGGAAACTTATTAATCTAGGTCAGTGTGTACCGTTCCCATTTATACTCTATGTAATTGACAATTTGAATACTTTGGAAATTTAAATTCCTGTTCTATATTACATGTATATCTTTCATGATGGAATTTCAAAAATACTGAAATACAGTTATCTAGATCAAGCTATAAATCATACAAAATATTAAAGTTTATCAACTTAAAATTCTTTTCTCATGATTTCACTTTCAAGATGCACTTTCCTTATTATGAAACATTTATTGATTAAGAAAATTATTTATTTATTTTTTTTTTCCTTTTGGTCGGTTTACATTATTTTTAATGTCTGGAACGTTCTACTTGATTCAATTATTTGTTACAATTATGCTATTTGATATTTTAAAGGTTGGTATAGATTTTCTTAATTTGGAATATCTGCAGGCCATCTACGTATGTTATTTACCTATAAATTTGTTATTTAGATTTTCTTTTAATATCATTCATTCTACAATTGTCAACCTAAATAATTTAAGTGGGTGTTTACTGATGATATGACAACTTACTGTACGTAGAATGCACCATAATTATATGCCTGTTTGAAAAGACCTAAATTGCTCAGAAAGCCAAATCAGAGACATCTGACCAGGGTCTTGGGCAGCCCCCTGCCCCCAGCCAAAGTACTCAGTAACATTTTAATGTCCAGAACCCTTTATTATGCACAGAAAAATGCATTTACCAAATTAGACAGGTGAGAGGCAACAGTAACTCTGAAAAGCAAATGAGTAAAGGGAGCATTTTGGTAGGTTTCTATCATTAGATTATTATTAGATTTACAGGTTGCATGGATGATATCCACAAAATAGAAATGTAATTAAATAGTAAATCTATAAAATCATATTATGTTACATTAATTAAGATTCCTTCCATTAATTTGGCACGCTAACGAATACAAAAATAACCATTCGTTAATTACTGTGGAGTAATTACTGTGGAGTAATCAAGTCTGCTAATGATTTCAATTTAACTACTTGGATATTAACTATTTTTATGTAGTGACATTTCCATTTTCTTTAAATTTTGTGTTCATTTTTTGTTCAGATTGAATTAATAGTACTGTGGTAGCTAAATTCATTTGTCCTGGCGTTATTCTGGAAAGTTGTTGTTGTTTATTTCATGCCTAGCTTACCTTGATAAACCGATAATAGCCTCTGCTCTCCCTGTGGAGAATATTATATGAAAAGTTGTTTCTAGAACACCTTCTTCCGTCAACCACACCTCTCACCATAATGTCACTGTTGTCCTTTCTTTTCATAATGTCAGGAATTTTGGTCTTTTTGTATTTGTACTACATTTATATCTGTGTTATGATGACATGTGTTGCATTCACAAGCTAAATTGATATATTTTTTGTAACCATTATTAAAAAAAAGAGTAAAATTTGAGGATACAGGAAGATGATCAAAATTGATAGTCAGTGAATTAAATTAATATCATTCATAATTACTCTTTCTAGATACTGTATACACTACTTTTTAGTTGATACATTTTTTTTTAGGAATGACGCATTTATTTTTATTACAAGTGATAATATACAACAATTATAGTAACTTACTGTCATTGGCAATTTATCTCTTTCAATTTGATAAAAACTAATAAAAAAGATATTTATGGAATTGTTATTATTATTAATATGAGTATAATAATTATAAAGTAATAATACTCTCCATCATTTGATCCATCATTGTAGTCAATCTATCTTTAAAATATCTCATTCATCCATCTCAATGATTAGTTAAATTAACGTCCCAATTCTTCAAATCCAAAAATGATTCAGTCATTCGCAAGTTTTGTTTTCAGCGAGAAACAGGTACGCATTAAAGTTCACAAATGTAGATCATCTGCGAGTCAGATCCAGGTGAAACTTTCATCCGCTTCCGTGCCCGTATACACTTCAAAACCACGCTATTTTTTATTTATGATTTAACATAGATTTTCTGGCGACATGTTTTATGTGGTGAATTACCAACTAGAAGAAGGACTTATAATTCCAACCTTTTGGACCGTGGCAATATATAAGTTTTTTTTAAATGTCATAATTTGCAATGCATTGCTAGTTTGTGCATGGATTCCAATCTCGCTCATTTATTACATTTTTTAAAATTTATATTTTGGTATAAAAATAGATAAAGTCACATATCATATAGTATTAGTAAGGTCTCTACTGTGGAAAAATAGGATGGAATGAGATGCACATTTTTATAGTACATCTTGTATCATCATCAATCATGTATTAAAGAAATAAAATTACACTGAAATAAATTACTTTGGGTAGAGAATAGACCTTTTTTTTAAAGAAAAATGTCAAAACTTTAAAACAATATGGCTTTCTAGAATAGCCCTACCGAAGTACACTAAATTGAATGTAATGTTCTGTGATAGATATTTTAGCCATGGAGGTATAATCTAATTTTATACCTCCATGTTTTAGCTATATAATGACATCTGTAGATTACAGTACCAATACATGAACATATCCTCTTACTTAATTACCCACTTCGAACCTGTCCAGTATTAAATATTGGAAATAAAGAGACTTTATGTAATATTTTGTTTTTATTACACTACTATATTTTGTTGTTTTTAGGTTAATCCAAATGCTGTATGGCACCGATTTTAGACTAAAAGTGAGATTTATATTTTGTATGAATATACTGTTTGCTTACAGAAAAAATAAATTAGTCATCCATATTCAACTTGTGTTTATTTTGTATTGTCTCGTATCCTTTTTCTCCCCTATTGTAATATCTTTATATAAATGTATGCATTGTCCTTTTTTAAGTCTTCAAGTGGTATTCTATTGTAAAACACTTGTACACCTGTGTATTGAATACATTGTGTTTAAATATTTTTAAACAGGGGATCTCCTTTTCTAATATTCATTCTTATTCATCAATAAAACAGATGCCTTTATTGTTTTCATTACTATGGCTGTATTGTCTGTGTTTACCAATTTATTCAAATAAAAGAAAAGGCGTAGCTAAATTCAGATTGGTGGATTGTCCTTGAGCTCTGATTGGCTGAAGGACTTGGTGAGTCATTTATTCATAGCGAGGGTGGTTTATTATTATGATTCATACTGGTCTGTAGAATTGAATATGCTATAATGTCTCATTTCTATTGGTTGCAGTGTCCAGGGCTAGTTGATTTCCATTGAGGTACGTATACAGTTCTGCTGGAAACTTTACATATACATCGGAATATTTAAAAGGAGAATCGCTAGGGACAAATAACACATCATTGGTAAGTTTTAACATTTTAATATATTTTTATTACATATCACAAAACAATTTTGTTATCAACAAGCAAATTTATGTAAAAATATTTAAATGTACTGATAGTATTACAATAGGTCTTTGTGAATACTACTCTCGACTGTCAACTTTTCAGCTAGCCACAAGTAAGTATAAAAGATGTCAGATAAAGAATATTTATTTGTTTGTTTTTAAAAAGTCAAAACATAACTATATTTAGTAGTAGCTTGTGTAATTAAAAATATTGCATAATTAGGGCTATACTGTAGGTGACCAAACTTACAAATTTCCTTGTTAAACTTTAAGAAATAAAATAAAAATTTCATTATATATAGCCAATTTTTCCTGTATTATTGTATTATTGAATGAATGGACATTTAGGTAGATCCAAGGAGGGGCATGGCCTTTTTAGGCACTGAGTGCGTCAAACCAATTTTCAATTAGTAAATTACTAAATTAAAAGCAATACTGTACGGCATATACATCACATTATAAGAACTTGATGTGATTTGCCAGAGATGGTTTTTGTTCGCTATAGATAAAGGGGATTCGCTGTAGACAGGGGAACCATAAAGACCCACACCCTAACCTTTCTACCGGCCTGCAATGTGCATTCCCATCTTCATGACTCATTGGTCCTCCTCCTCTGGCACCAACCACATTGAGAGAAATCTGTGAAATTCAGCATTAACCCCATATCAAAACCTAATCAATGGCTACACCCATTCATATGGAAACTATCAAATATCTTCTGTAATATCAAGATTTGTAAATAATATTCGCAAACTGAGAGACACCTTTACAATCATCCTAAGAAAAAGTAAACCAAATCTGTATTGAAAAATAGTTTTACATTGAAACAAATATTTTATTTCATCGTAATTGTATAAATTGAATATCTTATTCTAAGAAATATCGTTTTTCTATATTTTTATCATTTCAATTAAATTGTCCATTTCGTAAATACCTGTGCAAGCTCTACTATATTTAGCAAAAATATTTGAAATTCTCAAATATTATAAAATAATGTTTATGGATAGAGACATCACACCACATCAGACTTATTTGTCCTGAAAGAGAAAAGACTGGAGTTTAGAAAATGCCGACCATTAACGTTTGAATGATTTCACCACTTGGTGCGCTTAAGGAATATTAATGACGACAAACTTACAATAAACGTCATAATGTTGATTATAAATTGTAATGTGTTTCCATCATTGAGTTAACAATGAGAGAAAGGGGAATTTAAACAAAAAATACTCTTAATTAAACTTGATACTGTACTCGCTAGAATAGAACTCGGTTCCGATCATTAGGTGCAATACCTTGACATTGAACAGGTGGAACAACCATGTGTTTATAAACCAACTACAGTATAAATCGCAGTGGTGCGAAGGATAGGGCGATAAATAAAACTAGATATTCATTTTACAGTCTCTATCTGCATTATCTCTTAACGACATTCATCCCACATACAGTACTGTGTAGATAGGAAATAAACAATGCATTACTGTAGTCTTTTCTAACTAGTGACTCCATCTAGCCAGTTTTATAGCACACCTGAATGTACTGTAACAGTTAATATATATTAAAGGTCCTGTTCAATTTTTAGTTCTATTCCATTAAAACACTAGTATTCGCTGCATAAACTACATCGCAACCAAACTCCAATCACTGCTTGACGTCTGATCAAGATACTGTAGAAGCAGCATAGTAATTGAGTAAAAGTTTCTTTACAACAATAGAATGCAGTTACTATTTTGTATGTGAAAAAAAGAATGAATGTTTATGACAAGGTTTATCAACAGTTTTCTACCATGCGCTTCGCAGTCCCCCTGTTGAAATCCCCCAGGTTCTAAGTTGAATGGGAGATTCATGAATTAAAAGATTGACCATTCTATTTCATAACATCCTCATGTTTGTACTGACGTACCATTAATAAACAATCTGTTCTGTACGTGGGAGTTGTCATTATGTAATAATTATGATAAGCAGTTGTAAAAATCAAAATGACTGATAAAATAATGGAAATTCTAATTAATGAGATCATCTTTAATTTTACTCACAATTCATAATATAAGTAGGTTACTATTTGACTCATTTAAAATCTTGGGTGGGTCTATGACAGCTTTCATTATATTAATTATATTCATGACTCAAAGCTTACGCTAAGGCGTGCATACCAGTATTATTGCATACAATATCTTATTATTTTATTTTCCTGGTATTTTGTACATAATTTCCGTCAATTTGTTTTAGTTTAAATACATTACTGTATGTGTGATTTTTATTTTTATTTTTTTTGCCTGTGTGCTAATATAATGGTAAGCCTACAGTACAGTACCTGTAACAGTGTCTTTTTAGTAGAAACTTTCTGTGTTTTCTTTTCATCATTACTATAAATAAGTTTTAGTTTAAATACAGTACTGCATATGTGATTTTTATTGTTTGTTTTTTTTAGTAAAATGTCTGTTCAAATAATGATAAGCCTACAGTACCTGTAACAGTGTCTTTTTAGCAGAAACTTTCTGTGTTCTTTTTCATCATTACTACAAATAAGTAATGTAGATACTTGGAGTTACGATGTGTTTTAGTTAATAAAGGGTGTTAATACTGTACGTAAAGTGACTTTAATGATTTCTTTAGAACTTGTGATAAAATCAATATTACGTGGGTTGGAAGAGGTTGCACAGTTTAACAATCCAGTCAAATAATTTAATATGTAGGACTACAGTATTTTTTAATAGATACTTTACAGTACAGTATAGATACTTGGAGGCATAGACTTATGTTATGATATTCAGTAAGATGCTTTAGTACACAAATTTAAAGTTTTTATAATCAATAATGTATGTACTGTAATGTAAGAAAACCTTTAATAAATTAAATTTTGTTCTATTTAAAATGATATAAATTTTAATCTAAATGCTATTACTGATAAATGTCTGGTAGACTTAAATATGACAGGTATTATTAATACAATTTAAATTTAGTACAGTAATTTAATATTAAGAATGAATGACTTCCTCCTTGCTTTAGGACAGCTTCTAACCATGGATGTGTTGTAATCTAATACATACTGAATTCATTATTAAAAACATTATCTATTTCCTACATCATGTGTAAGTCCTAGTACCCATTTAGACTCCTAAGGAGATTCTAATGTCGTGCCAAAAGGTATATTTGGTAACCTACAGCAGATAAATTTATTCATCAATATTATAGAAAATACAATTAGGTATAAAAAAACAATAATTTTACGCTCTCTCTACACTATCAAACTTTATGCGACAACAAAATGTGATGTGCCCATATATTATGATAATGTCATATCACTACCATATTTGGGCATATCACTACCATATTTGGGCACATCAAACTAGTTTGATAGTGTAGACAGAGCTTAAGATATTTTTATTTCATTTTTAAATGTAATTTGTCTTTAAAAAAATTATTAAAAAAACATATCTACTGTAAAATTCAAAACAAAGTAATATTTCATGTGTGAACTTTCTGTGTAATATTTTGTGTCAGATCATCTAAAAATTCAATTTAAAGAGATTGATACATAATTGAATTCTCGCATTTAATCCTATTTTGAAAATTATGCTGGGGATACCCTGAGATTTAAATTGAAATTGTGTTAAATTTCATTATAAAATTAATAAGCATAAATCAGACAATGCCATTAATTCTCCTAGGTGAATGAACCATTAGCTGAAAATTGATCGAACAAAATGTACCTGTCGATAAACAATAGGTTGTTGTTGTCATTCAACTTGCTCATTTCCAGATTTTGAACAATACACAATTAAATAATGTATTGACTGTTGTTCAATTGTGAACAAAACCTTAACCGAACCAGACACCATTGGTTGGCTCACAAGTCCGGTTTTTTACTAAATCTTAATGAGTCAAAGGAAATTTTTTTTTAAACAATTTGGTTTTGAAAGAGTTTTTCTTATTTCATTAAAGTTGTGGAATACACTACATTTAGGTATTCAGCAAAATTGAAAAAGAAGAAATGAGTAAATATTATTTGTTTATTAAAGATATTTATTTTAGTTTATTCTCTCTTTTTTAAGGTGTTATTTCTTTTCTTTGAAAGGGGAAATATTATTAGGAAAAAGCTCTATGTGTAAGAAAGTTGCCCCTTTTCAATTTAAGGTACAGTATTTAATTGTCCAATGTTTGGAGCTAACCTTGATTAGTTTTTACTATTCTTTAGCCCTTCCCATGATTTGTACATGTTTCTTTAATGGTTTTAGAAGAGTTTAAGTTTTTCTAGGTGAGCCAGTTTTAGGACACTGTACAAATTTTATTTTGTAAATGCTGATGATTTCAAGTTTCATTAAACATGATCTGAGAACTCATGTTGTTAAGTATTGTAATACTCAACAGGATTTATTCCGTACACATGGTATGCATTATTGGTGATTTCCAATCCCATATATCTAGCCTCCATACGCACATGAAATAGCAAGGCAAATACCATAGTAATGATAGAGATATTGTAAACCATTTACTAATTGAATCAGCAAATACATTGAGTATGAATGGAGGCTTAACCAGCTTAGTGACAGTTCACATGGGACTAGCAAGTAGTGATTGAATTGATGCTGCATGCCCCTAATTACATCAGAGTTGAGATGTTATTGTTATTGTTACATATTACTAATTTTATCGCTTGGTGCTAAAATACCAATTTCAGGGTCCTAAATTAAAATCCTGTCCTGTCATATTTAATTCTCACTATTCTACTTTAGACTTTGTAGTCCTACAAAGGAAAAATTGTTGAGAGATAAAATAGCACAACTTTATAAAATATTTTTCTTTTCTTTATCCTTGTCCTTATTTTCTCTACCTTTCCCTGTTCTTTTATTAATCCTTTCTGCTCTTTAGTGAGACTAGTGTACATTATCCAGCTTTTTTATTTTATGAATTCCTTTTTATATAAATGTTTTTCTGTTGCCTATACTCATTTCTTTTACTTTCCCTCTATTTCGTTTTGATTTCCTGAATAACTACATAAATCAGATCGTGAAGTTAATGTTTTTAATTACCAAATTCATCTGCATCACCTCTGTATCCTCTCATAACCGCTTTTTTATCATGGTTGTATAATTAATAAAAATGAACAACAAATACTGCTAATATATTTTACACTTCACAATAATAATAATGTTCTTTCCATGTTTAATGTAAACAGTCTGAGCGAAACTAGATCAATGTTATGTTTCTAAAGGTGTTCATGCACAAAAGGTCTTAAAGTTGAGTTTTATCATCAAGCCCTTAATCAGCCATGTGTATCGATTCAGAGTGTTTCCGAATCTCGGGTTACTACGGCAATATAAAATCAATTAAAAACTCTGCATGCTATCTGAACAATACTTTAGGCTATGAACTTTAAACAACCTCTTTTTTCCCCAACAGTTAATCGAAAGAATCGCCTGAAAACTTGAAATGTCTTTATCTGGTACAATATAAGTGTTGTCAGATTGATCATTAAAACCGACTTTGAAAATATAAGTAGGAAATTTGAAAAACGTAAATATACCTGAAAGTTAATTGTCCTCATTCTGTAAAATCAAATCATCATATTATTTGAATGATTTATTTTGTCACTTCTCGACGACGACACAGTTTAGCATTATGTGAAATTTGGTATTTGGAAAATGAACGTAACACCACATATAATTGGATTGTATAAATGTTGTTGATCTAGAAATTTATTCCTCAGGGAGATATCCGTCTAAATTCTTTCAAATATTTTGCTACTTTACTTATAAAGTCCAATTTAATTAAATTGTTTTAAGTAAAATCATAAATGATTTTTTGAAGTCTTCATTAGAATCTTAAAATAGATGGTTTATAAATGTTGAAATTGTAATTTAATTTGATTCTTAAATAATTCATATCCATGGAATAGTTTTCAAAAATGTTGCATTAAAGATCGATTGAAATAGATGAAAAAAGTAACATGCTATTGAATCAATCTGTATCTCATTATCGAATCTTGGTTTGTCCTTTAGATCTTAAATGTATCAATAGCTGTGTACTGTAGTTTAATTTAATTCTATCATCATTTAAATTTGATATCACTTAAAAAATAATTTTATAATTTTCATAATCAAAAGAATTACAACATAAATCTTGTTTTAAATAGGAAAAAAAATGATATTATAATTTACTAACAAGAAAATCTCTAATTAATGAATTGGTACAGTAATATCAAAATACTGTAACAATAGTATAGCAAAGATAATGGGTCCGCCCTAACTTTTAATACGTACAGTAGCATCTTTAAATGCAAACTTTACAGTAATATTCGGACTGCTTCAATATGACTACTTACAGTATCTTAAAATTGGTGAGTTGTCGAAGGTATCATAACACAACTTTGGTAAGATTGTTACAGAAGTTCTGGTGCTAACTGAATATCTGAGATCTACTATACTCCTCTTGCATCCTATGTACACCAATGAATTCATTTATGGTTATTGCAATTTCAAGTTATTTTAAAAAGATAATGAATAGAAATGTTTAAAAGTTTAACAGATTTATATTTAACGGTTGTCCAATTTGTTTCTGTCTCTTTGTCAGGTTTGGAAGATTGATTCTAGACTATAAAAACCAAAATCCAAAGTAAGCTTTTGCAGAATTATGTAATTGTAAACTTATGCGATCTTTATACTTTTTCATTTTTATAAGCATCTTTTGACAATGGTTGATTTATTATGTCAATTTACCAGGATCTGTGATTCTTCATTTGTTTTGCGCATCTTCTATACCCCAAGTGTATTGTAAGAAGCCGATGTTTCTGTACAAGATTTACACATCTAATTTGTACCTGATTATCTGGCAGTTTGCGCGTTGTATTGAATTTCTAAATGAATTCTAAAAGATCCATATAAGCCAGCTGGCAGTTCGAACAACTCATTTAATCAGTTGTTCTCCAGTTATGAGTGTTTTTAGCGCGATTTTTATCATCTCTTTTACTTTTGTAGGTTAATATCTGTTCAATTAAGTTTTAAATTACCATCTTACTGCAAATATTGCATTACCAAGTTTTAACATACTGCAGTCTCAGTCTATATCACATTTTATTGTTTAAAACAAACTATTCAGAGAAGATTGCTTATGAGTATCTCTTCAGAGGTATGAGAATTTAAATTTGAAGTCTAAAAATAGTCAATACTAAAACAATGCATCAATGTGTTTATAGTTTTTTGGTTTCATGTTAATTTAATGTTAAAAATATTGTCAAAATTGTATATTTTTTTTCCAACGAACTGGCAAGCCTACAAAATTGTTAAACAGCCTCAGAATTAGTAAATTATAATAAATTAAGGACTTCAATAATAAAACTTTCATACTGTAGCAGATACAGTACATTAACTTTCAAAGTGTGAGTTAAAACTTTTAAAAGTTTTAATAAATTCAATCTAATATTCATAAAAGAGTATAAATAGTATATTTTAATGTCAGCGTGATCAGGTTTCTAGATAGTAGTTTGCATTACACCCCAATGGACATCTCTGTTTTACAGTGTTTGTGTAACTATCTATCCCCCAGTGGAAATTCTACACAATTGGAAAAGCTATAGGAGAATATCATTAGTAGCATTTCCATTTAAATATCCAGAATTTATACAGTAAGGTTAAAGAAACCCATTTTTGGGCTAACGATTTTCATTAAAAATTATATTGATCGAATCCTACTTTTACGAAATGCGCATCGATAATAAATGAACGTACTTTTTTTGAATATTACCATAATCTGTAAGTAGTTCATCTAAATATCCATTATATTGTAGGCTAATGTTGGTTAAACAACAAAGTTAACATCATTAAGGTTTAATTCTGCAGTATAACATCTCTTTAGTTGTTTTTTTTATAAATTCATCTTGTCACTCAATATTTCACAACTATATTGTATAGCTTTCATCAAATATTCATTATAATATTCCTTACAATTGTGTATCAACTATATAGTACTACTGTAAATGTTATAGTGCAATTTGTGAATTCCTATTTGTGAAAAAGTGAATTTCTTTTTCTGTATGCCATCGTAATCAAGTTTATTCCCTGCTCCTCTGGGATCTTTCCCGCTGTTCCTCTTGGATCTTCTGCTCCATTTTTTATATATTTAATCTTATCTACTTGTCTTGGTATTAAGGTTTTTCAAGTCTTAATGACAGCATAAAAAAGTCAGGTGCACAACTAAACATAAAGTTTTATATGTCGAACAAAACAGAAAACAAAAATGGCGGAAAGAAACAAGAATACAGTAACTTTGGTTGTATAGGAAAATGATCCTTGACAATCATAAGGGTTTATCCACCAACACTGGGCTGTGTCTGACCACTGGATATCTGATTCTACAGTCTACATGAACTAGGGCAGTTTATTGGCAATAGATGCAAACCACATATTAAACATCACCAGTTCACAGGACCTTTAGGTCTTTTCAGTCTAACTCTATCTTGTTAGGATTCTGTACAGTCAGTTCAAATACATTTTGTTTGACCATGTCTACAGTTTTGATTGAGTTAACTTATAGCTTCATTTTTGATTGATTATTTAATTTATATTTTGACTTTTATTTCTTTGTTTAATTTGCATACCTCTATTTATTCTGGTGTGTGTGTTTTTTTTTGTAAACTTAGCTAAAGTCAGCACAGATATGTTAAAGTTTTTTTCAAAAAGCTTATGTTAAATGTTTCTGTTGTTACTAGCCTCGTCGTATCGTTAGACAGACACTACCCTCAATAGTATCGTTAGACAGACACATAAAATAATTGAAACACGTAGGAATTTCATTCTTGATTTCAATAATGAATTTTATGTACACATTTTGAATACTTAAGTTTTAGTATCTGATAATCTAATTTGTACACATGGTAATGAATTATAAATTTTAAGCATACATTCATTTGTTATTCTGGTCTTCAAAATGACAATATTAAAATGTTCTAATAATAAACAATAATTTATAACAATCAAACAAATTAGATATATTAAATTATTATCACCACTATTTTCATCATTATTATTTTCAATTATGTAATTTATTAATACATTTTTATATACTTTTGTTTATTTATTTTTTTCAATTTTACAGTGAGTCATTGACACTGCTAATGTCTATATAATTTAAACTGATAGAAGGTAAAAACAAAATACATCAATTAAAATTTACAGTAACTAAAATTTGTTTTAATGATATACTAATACTACTGTATGTACAACAGTAGTTGCAATGATGAGTGTTTACAATACAATCTTTACTATATCTTCTCATCATTTCCGTACATTGCATCCTTCAGTGGGTTTGTACTTTTTAAAATCTGTGTTGATTAGTTTATACTATGAGAAGAGTTTTATCTAGAGGCAAGCGGTGATTTTAAAAGACAGCACTGTCCCTGCAATAACTGTTATTGAATATAATTTAAGCTACCACCATGCATTAATAATAATTCAGCCTCAAGTATTTTTAATTTCTCAATTCATACAGTATCAACATATTTCTGTTCGAAACTATTTGATAAATCTAGCAATTTAAAGCAGAGGAAAAATATGTATCGCGAACGTCAATTCGTAGTGGTCGTAAATTGAACTAGTCAATTCCCAAGAGTAATCTGTTTGTGACCGGCTTTATAACCCGTGATTCAGTTCTAACGATGTCCGTGTACAACGTGGCGGTTTGTTAAGTTTTAGAGACAGCAGCCATGAAATATTTATTGATGTTTGTACCTGAACAGCCATCGCTGTGTATGTATCAAGAAGCGACATGTTGTCTGCTTTAGTCTTTACAAAATCATCTTGTTAATTGTAAGGCAAAAATTGTGCTGGACATTTTTGTATAAATATTCTTTTACGACATAATATAGTATCGTTAATAATGATGCCTGTGTTCTTTTTTTCTTGAATTTTAAAATTACTTGTATTGTATGTTTATGTGTATTCTTTAATTTCCCTTGGTGATATCTGTTATGTATATTCTCAAAAATACTTAATTTGTTTGTACCACAAAGTATAAAACAAGGGAAAAGGGGAAGACAGTCAGTTCCATTAAATCATAGTCCTTTAAATCCATAATGCCCTTTAATGCTTTCTTGTGCATATTTATAAGAGATGTTATAAGGGGATTATAATTCATTGAATGTTTATATTTTTTTTAAATATAATTCATTACACCATATTAGGGTATGAAAGCCTTCACAGTGCCAATAATAAAGTAATCATGACGGATGAGACTATTATATTCCACGGCTACAAAAAAAAAACAAGGTTGACAAAGAAATAATAACTCAACTATAGCAAGAATACACTAACCCACCTGCACTATGGTACAGGTATATTCCTAGTTTTTACTAATATACTATCAAGGAGGTTATTGATCCATGTTAATTCTTAAATATCTCAAAGTTCTAGAATTGTGTGCGTAATATTCATACTCTACTGTACTTTTTCAAATTTTAATCCATGCCAAAATTTCGCCATAGCAGAGCTCCAATGCAAAGTTACAAATATTATCATTGCTATTAGAAATATATTATCACACACTATATATAATAATCTATGTAAAAACATTTTTGTTTTCAATTTACTGTAATCATGGTCTGTGTGTATGCATTGAATATAGTATGAGCATTTTACGGACTACTACAATTCTATGGCGCTGTCATAAAGTAATATATCATCTAAAATGTTTTCTTTCTCAACATTTATTTAACAATACCAACCTCCGATACCTCTAAATTGCTAATAATTTATCACCAAATCCCTAGAATAATTTATCATCATTATCTACATTTTCCGCTATCATTAATTTTATCATTTGTCATTTAATTTCCCTTTGCACGCTCACAGGATAATTGGGAATCATGAAAAAAATACAAATATAGTTCACAGTTGAAAGGTCGAGATGTATCGTGTATTTGTACATCATTTTCCCGATGACCACGATCAGTATTATTAGTAGAAAAATTCCGCTAGTCGACAAGTGTTGGATAAAAACTTTGGCCATTGTCGTTATGATAGCCAGAGGCGAAACAGACGCTCTGAACTCTCTTGACACCGACTTGAGTTTATCATTATACATTAATGGATAGCGCTACACTTTGATCGGCAAGATTAGTAGAGTACTTCTGTACGCCTGTTGTTTCTTAATATGTCATACATAGACAAAATAAATAATAGATTTTTTTCCTATTTTTTATTGGTGCTTTGCCGTATGCTTGCTTAGTTTGTTTTTGATAATTTTTTAATCTATTTAAAACCAGATTAACTATTAGCTTATTGTATTGTAGTATTTTGCAAAATGTATGTGCATGCATCAATTCACAATCCTGTAGTGCAATATTCCTTCAAGTTATAAATTAAATTAGCCTATGTTATATACACCCACACCCAATAAGTTTCAAGTTTTATAACTTTGACTATTTCTATTCTGCTCTACAGTACACCAACCACAAACTTACAACCTATTATAAAGTATTTACATATTGTTTACAAGACTTGTTGACACAATAAAATTAGCATACTTACCTTCCACTATCTCTAGCATTTAAAGGTAGAACTCATATTCATAACATTAAAACATACACATCAACATGAAACTATGCAAATGTGTTGACGCGAGAAAAACACTTAGTTAACGTTACGAGTTATAAGTTATCTTAGACGGCAATCACCATGGGGACTAAGACAGCGACAATACAAAATGATAGTTCAATTATTTTTATAAGCTTAGGTAGCGGCACAATCATTGTTGAAACTCACGCCGCTATTATTATGACATAACATTTTTATGTTTTCATATGATATTATGAGTAACTTCAACAAAAATAAGGCGGTACATGTTTAGCACAGAGATTCTATTCTCGGTGTCAGTTTGAATTTTTTATGTTTTAGTTGAGAAGAACGTTCATTATTAATACTGTAGAAAAAAGTGTTTGCTATCAAGTTTTGTATTGTATAAAGGCAAGTAAAGAGTCTAGATAATTTTAATAATCAACAAAAACTCAAAGTGCTCTGATCTTTACGAATTTAGTGCTATATAAATGTCTTTACATTATCTTACATACATTTATATGTCTTTGCATTATTATTATGAAAACAGAATTGGAAGAAACTCCTGTAATAATTATTATTCCCCATACTGTATTGCAATGCATTGAAGATATATATTTTTTATTATTATGGAAATAGTTTTAGCAGTTTATTCAGAAACAAAATTGATTCAGCGGCACATTCGGTGGTGCATCCAAAATAGAATTAACAAAAATACAATACAATATATTATATACAATATTAGTATTAACTACTGTATTAGTTATAGTACTGTACATATTGGACATATAAACACACTTGAATTAGTTGGGAGAAATAAGTAGATAAAATATGGAATCTAGTTCTTTAGGCTTTATGATCAAATGATAAGGTAGATGACAAGATTTGCATCTAAAAGAATACATTATAATAATACAGTATTATTATTGTGATTTTGTATCCATTATTTTTGTAAGAATATTGTTACAAATTGGTTAAACTACAAAGAGTAACAATAGAATACCATTGATATTAAAATCCATTTTTTCAAGGTCTTATTTTTATCAATATATTATTCTTTTGTTATCTACCTGTTGCTGTTTAATAATTTTATCTTAAAAATGAAATGTTTGTTAACAATACAAGCTACTCCATGTACAGTAAAGCCAATTTACAGTTAGTTTTTTAATTTTAAACCAAACTATTTATTTTGTGTTTTTGTTTTCAGATAAGAAAAATATGCCTTACACTTTCAGATGAATAATTCTTAGATATTGATGAAATACTGTCACTTCTTATCTGTCAAACACTGCTCCATCAAATTTTATAAAAAGTTAAATTATTATAACATTGGATATGTAGACATGGCAATTTAAAAAATTTATTTATTAATATTTTTGGGGATTTCCACACAGACAGTGCACCTTTAAGAGCTGTAACTTTATTGAGTTTTCTCACCTGTAAAGGATGACTTAAAATCGTTATTCTATCAACATTGAAAAGAGCAAAAAGATAAAGACGCATTGATAGTGATTAAACTTGTCACATTTCTTCATTTTATCCTGAAAAGTACTCTACACGCAGGAAGTATTAAACCGCAATAGTGAATTCTTAAGAATACATTTTGGTCGCTGTCAAGTTTTGGATAAAAGTCTCATGAAATATTAACAAACATATCTTACCTATAATCTTATCTACAGCTGTGTGGTTTTTTTAAAATCTTTTTTAATTTTCTGAAAGGTGCTATACATGTACATGAGGAAGTATTAAATCATGGTAGTACAACTTCTTAAAAAAACTCTTTTGTTCCTGTCAAGTTTTGGATAAAAGTCTCATGAAATATTAGCAAACAAATCTTAACTTAATCTTGTCTGTGTGGTTAATTTATCCTCTTTCAATTTATAAATGTCAATGTAATATTAAATTTGTTTTTCACCAGGTCAGAAATTCATCATCAAAGTAGATAGATTTTTAACCTCGTCCTTTGGATGGGATTTTAAGTTTTTGTCCTCTTTTGCACAAAAGGACTTGAAGAAGATACCAAGTTTTGAATTAGTAATATTTTTATTACATAAGAACATTTGTTATGTTTGTGTTGTGCTACCTGCATGTTGTTTTTAAACCAAGACAATTTGCACGCTACATCAGCAAACAAAACACATTGTTATATTTTATGATTCAGAAGGGATCTAAATAAAAAAATAATAATGATAAATGTATGTTTAAAAGAAGGTTGTCTGCAACCAGTAGTACAGTTATCATGCGATTCTGAGCATTAGCTTTTTATAACACGCCTGAGTGTATCCTTGTCATCTGATTGGTTAATTTCATATTACGTTCCATTCCAGTATTTGTCCGAGTGCTCAGATGATATTTAATGGCTCTATTAAATGGTTCTATAGCACAACAATTTCAACTTTTGGTAAACATTTTGAGAATGTGTGTGAGTCTATAGTTAATATTGGGTGTCCAAAGACAAACCTTAGTATATATCGTCTATAATCTGTTCTTCCCCACGGCAAAAACTTGAGCACTGATTTTGTTGCCTCTCGCATACTGTAGCTTTCAACATTGATTCATGTTGAAAGCAACGGATTTAGAATATAGAAAGTTGTATAAACCAAATAATTATTTGTTTTTTTTTATATTTTTTTTTATTCGTTTTAAAATGGGAAGAATATTTGCATTGTATTCCTATGTTACAATAAAAAACCATTAAGTTAAAATAGATATTCTACTTCAGTTTACCTTCTCTCTCCTCTTGTTTACCATATTTTTTTATAGTCTACAACCTACAAAAACAACCTTTCAGGAGAAATGCGGACATAGTTGAAGTCAAACAATATGCCTTAATTATATAATCTTGACTGACTTCAAGATAATCACAAACACTGCATGCTAAATTATTAGAAAGCGACATGTTGGTGATCATAATAATAATTTACACAACTGTATCAGTACCATGAAGTAGTATAAGTTATTAAAGAAAGTGTTCTTTCTAGAAGAGACATCATTAAGACCGTCAGACAGATAACAATTAACTTTGGAAAAACATTCAGGCATGAACTAAAAAGTGTTCTCAATTCTTGGACAATTATTATGTACCTCATTCAGGAATCTATTTTAAATATCAATAAAGATCAATTTAAAATCTAGCAAGTAACTTTTTAGTGAATAGATTTAAACTTTGAAATATTCTTAATATGAAAATTTGTTCTACTTACATATATGTATTCTTGTATTTTATAAATGCAAATTTTCAGATAACATTGGCTATTTCATCATACTCTCTTCAACTTTAAAAGTGCACAATATGCAGAAATAGTTAACCCACGCTTGCTACTTGCTTTCCTAAAATTCCTTTTTAATGGCACATTTCTTACGTAGTCATCATGAATATTTTGAAAGTATGCTAAAGATTGAAATTTGTTTTTTAATTTGTTTATAATACCCTACATATTTTTATGAATAATTAATTTTTCATTCAAACTTAAATTAAATTTCAACTTTAATAATAACATTATAAAAGTAGGTCATATTGTATTACACTTGGATTTAATGGGAACACCACATGGGTATATTGTATATTCACATTTAATGTAAAGTAATGCAATATTGATATATTCATGATATTTAATGATAATAAAGCCCAGGGCATCAGTAATAATTATGTGCAAACAACACCTCTTTAGTATATCGATACATAGCTGTAAGATTCAATTAAGACTGAAAAAAGGGAATGCCCATTTTCATTTAATGCCTTCGAGTAGTAGGCTTCTCTCTGATTTCCTTTTTTTAACTACTTTGAAATTGTTTGACAAATTTCAATGTAGCAGTTATTGTTAAATGTAATGTAAGAGCTCTTGGTGTGATAATCTCTATTGCAGCTCAAACAAAGCTATACTGGGATTTGATGCAGGTGAACCTGATATTTAACAGCATGCCCCATAACTACTGGGGCATGCTGTTAAATATCAGGGGCTAGATTTGAACCAGAACGCCGAGGGTAACCCTTACTCATCACCTCACCTTAAATACTAACGATATGAATCAAGTATTTTGCGCAATGAAAAAAGGTGTACATTTAAAAATAATTAATTATTTACTGGATTTAGTCTGGAGACTTTTTGCATAACTTTTCAGTCAATAATAGTTACAGCTTACTGTACCTGTAAAATTATGCGCGATTGGTATACATTTAATTAAATTTGCATATTGTGTCTCCATGCCTGAATAAATTATAAACTTTGCTTACCATAAGTAATTTATATTTAATCAATTTAGATACAATTTTGCGAAAGACTACAACTTCAATTTGACTTTTAATAAATCAATTATCGATTACTTAACTGTATATCAATGTCGAAAAATGTTTGCAAGTTCAATAAAACCATGATATATTCAATTGGTGAATTTCACAAGGCTGTGTTCAGACACACAGCGTTTAACAGGAAGTTTAACGCAAGGTATTTGTTACTCTATGGTACTGTATATAAGTTCAGACCACCTTAACTTTCACAACCAATTTGTGTTCTATTTATACAAGATATTTTTTTGAATTCTTTTACATTTCTAAGCAGAATTGAAAGGTAACCGCCTTTTTAGCCTACTTTATAGTGGTTGTCTTAAATTTTACCAGCAATGTAAACAGAAGCCTAAATGCATCCATCAATTATTAAATGTCCTAATGAGTTCAATCTCCTTGAATAATGTACTGTAATCATTAGCGGCCTCAATGCGTACATGTGAATGAACAAAGCGTGAATGATTTAGTTCGGTGTTGTGGAGTTGGGTATTAAAAATAAGGTGTTACTTTATTTGATGCTGGATAGTGATGCGCTGTTTCTCTTGAGGTTTTAGGTTTTGATGTATGATAAAACCTGTTATTTATTATTTAAAATGTACTGAACAGTTAAACGAGCCAAAGCAATTTGTACTTGCCCTTTCGGTCACTTCTCATACATTTATTATAAACTAGATTAGAAAAATTTTAAAAGAATGTTAATGTTTTGATATCATTTTGCTCCCTCCATTCAAAGCCTGTTTACTTGAAACCACGGAAGATTGAAACTATTGTAATTTCACTCTTCCGTGCTTAAATGGAAAATAATGAATCGGAGTACGAATAGTTCGACAAAAGCAAGTCAATGGATAGCGAAACATGATGATTTATCAAGAGTTTCAACAGTTTAGCCTAGGCCTTATACGAAAATGATGGCCTCCCCATGTAATTTCCAATGGTAATCACTTAACAAATAGCTACTGTACTGTACATATGTAGTGTATAACTATGTTTATTCATGGTCCAGAAATGGTTTCTAATTAGAATCATTTAAAACATAGCTCATATACAGTATATATTGTATAATTATATTTATTCAGGGTACAAAAATTAGATTTAGATACAATTTTGCAAAAATGATTTCTAATTAGAGAGTTGTTTGTATTATACTTTATTTTGAAAAATTTATTTCAATTTCAACACATTGAATCAATTTTAAATGTTTTTTCCTCCTCAACAAAATTTCTGACCATCATAATGGGAAAACATTAAAAAACTGGGATATATTCCATGTATTCATCTTAAGCATACATTTCAATAGGATTCCATAACAGGCTTTCTAAGGATTGAAAGAGCTTGACATTCATTCTTGAAAGATATTACTTCAATTTACCTTTGAATAAACGATGCTTAAATTTCAGCGGTTAAATTTCAAATATATATCTACGTTTTTTAACATTAATCATGAGCTTGAATTATTGATGGTTAACCCATTTAGGTACGTGTAACCCGTTTGATAGTTGTTCAATATTTTTTATAGGTTTCGACGTTTACAGCGATAAAGATTTTTGCACTTAACGTGAGGTTTCTCTTGAGGAATTCCATTTCCAATTGCATTGTTTCATTTGCCATGATACATTTTGAAGTTTTATCGTTAGCTTGTTGTTGCAAAAGACTTGTGTACAATATACAGAGAATGTAATTGGTTATGGCTAACATTAGCATGCAAACAACATATCATGAAAAATGAAAAGCAGTAAAATGATATTGTGTGTTTTATTGTTGAAGATGTGACATATATCTGAAGCTTCGGAAATTCATAAAATAATTGATATTTACCATAACAGATTAGTAATTTTTTTTTTAGTTAATCACAATTGATAAAATAATAATAAAATAATTGCTTGCTAAAATATATAATATGTGAATACTATTTTCTTGGGAATTATGAATAATAATCTTATTATTTTTGAATTTTAATTTTTTACAGTTGAATTTTCTGAATTACATCTGCTGACTTCTGCTGACTTCTGCAACCTGAATGTGCGCCCTGTTTTATTAGAGGTGAGTAAGTAGTACTCGGCTCAACGAAAAATAATATTTATATATATTATATTCACCAATATACCATAGAATTTCATAGGCACTGATTAGATGAGGCTTCTTTCTACTCCCTTTTTCCAAATAATGTATAGACTCAGTTGAATTGCGATTGAGAACAACTCCTAACCACCAATCAATACACCCCTGAATCTGGTATAAAAGGTATCTACTGATTTTGATATTTTGTTTTATTTTTGTTTTATCTGGGAACTCAAATCAAAATTACTCAAAAACCTTTGATTTTCATTTGCGTAACAAGCTGAGTTGGCGTGTTCCTTTACATATCAGGGGTCATAATGCAATAACAGCACAATCTGTACAATATACGGTGTGTTTATTACATAGAAAAGGCTGGTTAAATAATTAATTATAAACAGCTTATAAAGAGTATACTTTTTACATGACCTCTAATACACAACTCTTTCAAGTTTGTGTTTCAACTTCTCATCATATTATCATTACTAGTACTACAGGTTCTGTAGTTGAGCATGGCTCTTAAATTGTAGTAAAGATTCTCAGCGAAATTTGACTTTATCTCCAGCATATTTCATTTTACCCTAAAGAGTATTGCAGTGCTATTTTAACAAGCATTACTATTGAACTGTGGAAGACTTGGCTCGTAAATTCGTTATTTTAACAAGAATCTTTGCTCGTAATCACTGTATTTGCATTGAAATTCTATCTTCCTAATATCTCTCTGGACTTTGTATTAGATTATAAAAGGCAAGCCTGAAGCAGTTTTTTCTTTGTCCGATCACAAAATGTGATACCAGAGGACTAAATCTCAAATCAACCTCATTTTGGATTGTAATTCAATCTCTTACACTTTAAACATTGGCCTGTAGTATCATATGTAATTTATATGCAAAATTCAGAATGTGTTTATTTGATAAATAATTGTTGTATTTGACAAAATGATTTATTCATTTAATTACATTATTAGCATTCTAAAATGAATGTTAACAACGAATGTTTGGAAAAAAGCATTCAAGAACTTATTGAATTTTTGTCACTTTAATTTGAACTCTTTGTTGCTGGTTACAAAATATTTTTCCATTAAAAGTTTTTTATGTATATTTGTTTGTATCATACAATGTCATAATATCGATTTCTCATCATGTGGCAAGCATGTGCACATGTTTTCGGATTAAAATATTTGAAATTTGGAGGTTTTATGATTTGACCAATGTAAAACATATGTTTTGAATAGTTTTTCTTTTGGCATATGTATAGTACTGTAGTGTGGAAAACTTGTTTAGGTTGTCAATGTCAATTAGTAATTCTATTAAAATTCAGTTTTGTAGTCAACAACATCCCTGCCCCTTTGACTCACTCACTCACGCATAATTCCCAAATATGGATGTTTAATTATATCTTGTATGGTATTCTTTGACTTTTTAATAACTCTTCTATTATTTACTTGAAGAAGAGACGTATGTGTTATTAAAACAAACAAAAATATTGCTTGAAATTGGAGATTACTATGGTGTAACCAAGTTACGAGATCCAAAACAATAACCAAGTGTTGTATCGTGAACATTCTTATATGAGCGTGTCATATGCAGGTGTTAAGACAGTAGCGATTAAATGACAAATGACTATATTGAGTGTTCTGCTGAAGGGATGAAGATGAAAGCTAATAATTAAATTACACCTCTTGAATCGCCAAAAGGTGTGTACGGTCTTAACATTTGGAATTTTCTATGGCATTTTTTATTATCAAAGAATTTTTGTCATTTTCTTTTATATTGAAAGTGATTTCAATATCTTCAATATATTGTATTCTTAACTAGCAATAATAATATTTCTAAAAATTGATTCTTATAATAATAGAAAAGAACAACTTTTTTCTAGTGCAATTTTAAATAGTTTTGTTAAGATATTCGTGTATTTGGTTGTTTTATAATTCTAGTTTGAGGTCAGTGTGCTTACCTACCATTTCCAAGGTCCACGGTTCAAATCCTATTTGATTGAATTTACTATTGGTAAACATTAGGCCTAAAGAGAAAGGATCATCATCATTCACATCATAATTTTTATCACCACGTATCTTCCATCTTCTTATCATAATTTTGTATTTTCCCATTAATCATTACCTATTAGAAAAACATGTTTATATTGTTTCGTTTGAAAAGATTTACTTATTTTGAAATTGAACGTTACACTTTTTATCATCCATTACCTTGCTTTTAATACTTATCTTTTAAGTCAGGCTCATAACTATGCAAATACCAACTTCTTATTTTTCTATACGGTTCTATGCAACTATTGGGTATTTTCACCCACTTTTGTGACATTTTCAGTTTTATTATTTCATGAATCATTCTATTATTGGTCCATCAACCTCTAATAAACTATTACAAAATACCGTTATTCTCCTCGATACAGACATTAATGTAAAGTTATGGCCATATCGGCTTTAGAAATCTTTATAACTGCTTTGGTGTGGATTTAGCTATTGCCTTTAAGCAAGACCTTTTAATACGCTTTCTTGATTAAGATTGGCTTAAGTTCACATTTAATGGAGATATTGAAAACACAAATATTTCCTGTGAAATGGTAAAATACAAAAACTAAATTAGTTCAAATGTATATTCATTTTCATAGTGTTTTTATCTAGTTTTTATGAATTCAATAAAAAAAAATAATGATTTATACAGTAGTTTTGTTGATTGTAATTCTACTATAGAAATATATAATATACTAACTAGAATATAATCGTTGTTTTAATTATGTTGATATTAATTTTCTGCCTTGTTTAGTTGAAAAACAAACAATAGGACAATTTAAGTTGGACTGGTCTGATTTAAAAATCTTAAAGATGTATTGTCCCCCTGAAAACATTTTTTTTTAATTTTTGTTGTTGAATATGCCGTTTTAATGTCATAAATAGTTATCCACTATGAACAAAAATTGAATCGAGAAAAAAAATGTATTTACCTGAAAAAAACTATAATTTAAAGCAAAAAATAGTCACATTGGCTGCCAGCAAGTTGATTTTGACCATTTATTTTGTTACTTTATATTAGAAAACATTATTTTTTTTTAATTTTTTTTTTATAAACGGAAGGGATAAACTACAAAATAACCTATTCAAAGTCTGATTTAATTAATCTTCATTTTTCATGTTTTTGGGGGACAATACATCTTTAAGGGGAAGGGAAATTCTGTCTGTACTCTTACTTTCTTGCCAGTCTCGACGCTAAAAGAATTCCAAGCTATGAAAAGCAAAACACTTGTTAAACCTATACTATATTGACTTAAGATTAAATAGTATTTTTTCTACTTTTTATTAAGAAAAGCAAAATTTCCTAAGGGAATATTTATCCATTACGATAATGATTTTCTGTGAGTCATTGTAGGGTATGTAACGTAATGTATTCTCTATGGTCAAACAAATGACCATTAATAATGGTCAGTTTGAATAGATGTCCTGATTGAAATGTGAATGTCCAATTGCCTGTTCAAATACAGATTATCTTAATGTTCTTTAATCAATAGAAGAGTTTTATATCCATGTTGGTGAGAAAAAGACGTTTAGTATGTCCATAATCATTAGTTTTGTGAGTTAGCAGTTCAAAATGCATCCTCATTTCCAGCATTGTCGTGCGTTTCCATTTAAGTGTCTAATAAAACAAAGACAATGTAGACATTTTCCATTTAAGTGTTAGAAATGATTTTAAAAACAAATTGGATTTCGTAATATGACATGTATTTCATAATTTTCATATCAAATCAAAATACTTGTAGAAGTTGCCAAATGTCTTGGCAGTAAGTCTTTGTACTGACTGTCAGTGACATCTATAAGCATCCTACCACCTTTTCTTAATAGACCTTTCTGCAACCAGTTCAATCAAGCAAGACGTTTTATTTTTTAAGAAGTCATTCATTCTGTCCACCTGATTAAAAGGCAACCTGATCTTCATAGCATTTTACTTTTTGAATTAACTTTTATGGAGCATGGTTATTCATTTATTAAGAAGCTAATTTTATGTGGGTTTAATTTCTTGCAATGCCATTGTTTCTTTTCAATCTAATATTTTTTCAACATCCATAATACTAAGTAATACTGATCTTGTGTTAGTCTGAACACATTTTGTACCTGCAAGGGATCAGGTAGATTTCGTTGATGTAAATTCTAAGAATGGTTTACATTTAATTTAGCATCGTAAAGTATTCTTATTCATTTTCATTGTTTTCTACATAGTGCTTCTGAATACAAATTAAAAATCTTTTGTTTAAACTAAATATATTTCTGCTTTAATAGTTTTCATTAGTATTTTCTTATCATTCCCTCAATAATACAAGCATGCCAGTTCAAATTTATCTCAATAGAAATTACACTACAAAATATCTGATTTATGCATACTAAATGCTCATGATGCGATAAAGTGTTTGTTTCCAAGCATGATTTCTAGAATAACCAAAGGGAAGAGACGTATATAAGTAGAACAGCATAAATTCCCTATTTACACTGTAATTCCAGACAAATAAGAATCAAGTCAGAGTTAGAAGGGCTTATTAGTTACAGATAATTATACATTTAAGTGTGAAATAACAGTAATTCATAGGAGGGGTAGCAATATCTCCTGACTTTTAATACACCATTTCAATATATGATATATACACTTTCCTTAAAATATATTTATTTTCTAATAGACAATATCTAGTTTGCATTAACAGTAATAGTCTAATATACCTTTCAAATGGGCTACTGTAACTACACATTTCTTCATGCCCAATGAGACATTGGTTGGTTGCTCTACTCTGACTAAATAATTATAATCATTTGATACCTTATAAAATGCACCAATTCTGACTCCTTAGGCTTTTTGCGAAGTGTATTGCAAATCTAGTGCAACCAACCAAAAACCTTGCGCAGTAGTACCCTGCACGATCTAGGGGTGTATTTATTAAAATTGTAGATTTCAGTTTCAGATTAAATAAAAAAAGATACTATCAATAACATTATTATGGATATACCTGTCAAGAGATGGTATATAAAGTCACTCCCAAATTAAATTTTTGTACAAATAAATGTGATCACTCCATCAATAAAATTATTGATACACCTGCCAAGAGATGGTACATTATAAGGTCACTCCCAAATTGAATTTCTACGAGAATAAATGTGATCACTCATAATAAATATTGATTACTGTAAAACTTAATACAATGTATTACTTTTAAAATGCATTGTTATGTTTGAAATTACTTAAAAAATGATGATGCCTCAGGTATATAATCCTATGTAAACCTTACAAAAAATGTACTTTTTTTTAAATAACAAAGTGATCTAGTCTTTAAAAACAATTTAAATTTGTTTTAATTTATATTCCGATACACATACCGGCACTGCCCCTGGCATGATTTAACAATAATACCCTTTTCATCAACCTATCAGATTAAATGAAAAAGACATTGAAAGTTAATATAAAACTATTAGTTAATCCATCTCTCGTTTGTGATGATAATAAACTTTGTAATGTGTTGAAATCAGATTAAAAGATTTTGTATGTATCAAGAAGTTGTTTTTGTTTCGAAAGAGAATAATATTGAATTTGCAAAATCAATTGATATACCCTGAAAATATCTAATATTATATCATTACTATTATGATAATAATTATGTTTTCTGTTCATGCATTTTAAAATCTTCTAAAAATTGGGGTAAACCATATTCTGGTGATCCACAAAACAAAATTGTAGTATGATTTTGAAAAATCTAATTATTACATTATGTTAATTTCTAACATAGATGGTAATAATTTATTTTATGTACCAAACTTTGGTATTTTGTATTTAGTATGTATGACATGATAGACAAGCTTTGATAGTCAAGGAATTATTTTATTATTAATATTCATAACTTTTTCACTGATTGACAGTAATAGTATATTGCATTTTATTGCCATTTGGTAATAATTGATATTTATTGATATTACATATAGAATATCCTTGAAGGGACATTTCAATCAATATTATTTAATGATAAAAATACATATTAACAACTTCATTTCCCTGTTTGTATGATTTATGTGCTATTAAAAAGCAATTTCCATCATAAACGTTGACATTTTCCATCGCCAAGTTTCGAAAGGTAAGAGCATAATATTTGCATGTATTTGCATATATCCAAGCCCAACATAGAACTGCAAATTTCCAATTTCACAATATGTGGTATCAAAAGATATAAAGATATTCCATAAAGATCTGTCTACACTATCAAACTTCATGTGACAAAAAAATGTTATGTGCCCATATATAAAAATGATGATGTCATATCACTACCATATTTGGGCATATTACTACCATATTTGGGCACATCACACTTTTGTTTGATATTGTATACAGAGCTTTAGAGACGTAACACCCATGTCTACAAACTACTAAATTGTTAACATATAGTTGGCTATCTGCGACTCACAAAATTTGGCGTAGTCTTACTACAAGACTATTTGACATTTCACTCAATATGTGACAACTTTCGTACAAATTTGTCTCCACGATCGTAGATCTAATTACCATACATTCTTGAAGGAATCGTATACCGTATATATCATCAGAAAACATTTATTATTTTCAGACTTGAAGTTGAAAAAAAATGTCAAAATATCAAATTTCAACTTGATGATATTTCTGTTTTTTTTTTCTTTTTAACAAGTATGATTACAATTAAATTTAACTTAGTGGAAACGAGAAAGAAAGACGGTTGATTTCGGAAGCACATAGCGAGAAGTAACAATACTGACTATCACAATTAAAGCGCTAGACAGATATCTTTGACATTCTGCGACCTGAGTGTGTGGCATGTCAAAAGACCGCATGTTTATAGCCGCTTTTAAAAAATTAGTTGAAAAACTTTAATAATTAGTATTCATTATTTAAGAAGACTAAAAAGGGTTCAGCACATAAAAAATCTGTAATCATAATTTGATTTGAAACATTCTTATTCCTTAATATTTGGTTTTATACAGTAAACTGTTATGATTTGCAAATTCAATTCAGAACAAAATATCCAATCTACAACAAATAGTAATAACAATTTCCGTTGACCTTTCAGGTTACTAAACATATTACGATACTATATGCATTTAAGAACTATCTGTGCGTAGAAGAAGTAAACACAATTTGCTGACTAATTAAAGATAATTCCATTGTGGCCGCTTAATAGGTGCGATTCTCTTGAATGTCTCATGCATATTTTAATTTTTATGTATTTATAATAATAATTTACTGTTAATTTGCTATAACTGCCATGAAATGCTAATAAATCATGAAACTCATTAAAATAGTCATATAGTAAATGCCATCGTCTTTGCTCAATGGATATGCATAGGCCTACCCTGCCCCAATTTTGCACTATTTTTCTTCTTTTTTCTGATACTTCTTTATATGGTGAAATGCACTGTAACTTACTGATAATTGTTTGCAATTCAACTTTTGAAAGAAGACATATAGAATGGAAACTTGTATGATATAAATTCAAATGAATGTCAAATCAGTAGTCCAACATTGTTATACTCTTCTCTCCTTCCTCTTCTCGTTCTTTTCTCCTTCCTCTTCTCGTTCTTTTCTCCTTCCTCTTCTCGTTCTTTTCTCCTTCCTCTTCTCATTCTTTTCTCCTTCCTCCTCTCATTCTTTTCTCCTTCCTCTTCTCGTTCTTTTCTCCTTCCTTCTTTCATTCTTTTCTCATTTCTCCTCTTATTCTCCTTATTCTTGTTCATCCTTTCCTCTTCTTTATACAATCATTCTTCTTCCTTCTCTCAATTATTATTTTCTTCTTGCTTTCCTCATTCATTTATTCTCTTGTCTTCCCTTCCATTTTGAATATAAACAACATCTACATATCTATCTTGTAACATCATAATTTTAACTACAGTAACTACTTCTCAGAATATATTATTCCCTTGTTTTACAGGAACATATTGCAAATATAAATATTTTATATTTGTACTTTGATTTGATTTATGTTATACTGTAAAACATTTCACATTTGGTTGCTGCATTCTGATCTACCACATTTTATATCTTTTTTGCATACTATATCAAATTCTTCTTCAATACATACTTTTTACTCAAATATTTTTCTCAATTTTCAGGTAGTCAAAGGTGAATTGAATTTGTGATTATTTTTATTATGAACCGTGTTGAGTTTAGATGCCTGAAGATATAGTTCAGAGAAGTGTTCCATGTTAAGTGTGTCCGTTATTCATAATCTGCTAGTCACGAGAGAAAGACCGTCATATAAACATTCTAACCTACCTTGTATATTGTTTGGTGGGTGCATGACATGAGTGGTATCTACATTTACGCTTAACGCAGACAAGACATAAACAAAGAATGAAGAGACTTATGTTTCTGCTGTTTGTAATTTTCTGCAAATGCTGCAACAACGCACAAGCTCAGGGATATGTTTGGAAAACCGGTAAGTTTCATTACAAACTACTGATTATCCAATTTGTTTCTACTTATAACATCATTATCAACTTTTTTTGAATACCTGCTAGATAAAAAGCTTTAACCTTGCAATTACCGAAAAAATAATGAAACTTATTAGAAAGCTTTTGAGAAAACTAGACTATTTTTGATGAGAATTACACACAAATTATGAAATTTCATCCAAATTGTATACAATTTAGAATTTAGTCATAATGTTCAATTTGTGCTATTTTGCGGAATATTGTCTTTATATGTGTAGCCTCTAAGGTGTTTCTCAACAATTTTAATTAAATACAGATTTTTTTAGTTAACGGATAAAAGATCAACAAATATTAAATAAATTTACAATAATACTATAATTATAATTTTATCTTCATACAGTAATTAATAACCAACTTGTCTCCACTTCCCACAGAAAAAGTTATTTGTGGATTTACATGGTAGCACATATGAAATTTCTTTTCACAACGTACCATAGTTCTCCAAACAATGCATAACCATGTTTTAACTCAATGTCATATTTTTGTCAAACAAATTCAATTTACAAATCCCTTGCCAACTTTGTTCAGTTTTCAAGTGCTTTTGAAAGTCTCTAAAGTATAAGCAGAGAAGAAGATTAGGCCAAATATATCCAACCCAGCAATAATAATATATTATGCTTTGCAACAAATTTGATTTTAGACCATAAATTAAAAAAGAGTAACAGATTTAAACATACAGTACACATATGCTAAAATCTAATGTGGAAAAAATGTGAACAGATTTCTGCCATTAGGAATGTTTTACTTTTCGTTTTTACGAGCAGCCAAGGAGATACTTAAAGTACTACCATCACCTGTGCACATATAATTTCAAGATGTTTAACATGGCTCTCCTTAGTTTAGTCATAATGGATTACATCACGTCAAGAAAGGAAGAACGAGTATAAAAAAAATCTCATTCGTCCTTTAAATCATTCAGTGATAAGAACTGTATTACACATTCTCCCATCAGTCATCAATGTTTCATTCATATATTTGTACACGTGTGTATGTCATGCTCGTGTGCGCGTGTAAAACATTTGAAGCTTTATGTCAGTTTCATCAAGAACATTTGTATTTATTACTGTTATTCGGAAAATTTGAGGACAGAAATTGAATACCGATCTAAAATAGAAATAATAATTTAGAATCAGCATTTTACAAAACTATAATTTTTCTCATTAATGTTTCATTGAATAGTAATCATATTTCTTGAAAAATAATACAAAGTAAATTCATAAAAATAATTGATTAATATTGTATCATCAAGGTCTTCAAAGGCTCTGAAACCATGTCATAGATTGAAATGACACTTTAAAGGGTACAGATACATACCCACCATTTAATAACTTTCATAAAGTTCCTTCCTGTGCTTTTTAACTAAAATATAATAATTTGGATTGAAAAAGTCTATTATATTTCCACAAATAGAATGTTACCAATGCTTAGTTGATCATAAATAGATACATTTCTAATACAGTGGAACCCTTTTTAAGGTGACACCTTCAGGAACTAACAAAGTGTCTCCATAAGAGATGTTTCCTCTAAATATGGGTTGGTCTTGAGTTGTTCCTCATTCATTTCCTAAGATTCCTGTGCATAAAAGTTGGCTATTGTTAAAATAATCTCTCATTCCTTTCTCGGAAAAGTTCCCCCTTGATAGAGGTGTCCATGTATATAAATTTAAAAATGAATAATTAAATTAGAATTAATATTTATAGTGATATATTTCAGTACATTTAATTTAATATCTTGGAATCATTACAGTATGTATTGGATGTGATCTGCTTTCTCATGTTTTGATGGATGATTTAGAAATCTG
The DNA here is from genome assembly GCF_963402885.1 of Antedon bifida. Taxonomy (NCBI): domain Eukaryota; kingdom Metazoa; phylum Echinodermata; class Crinoidea; order Comatulida; family Antedonidae; genus Antedon; species Antedon bifida. The sequence continues at coordinate 7,160,750 of NC_136226.1, read as the reverse complement.
TTAAATTAAACGTAAAGGTTTATCTACACTTAATCTTTGTCATTACCTTTGTAGCTGACGTTCAGCTCTAAAAATCACTGTTAGGTCTTAATATTATTTGAAATGTGAAACTACTACACTGTCCCTCTAATAAAAAAATTAGTTAAAGTAATTTCATTATTGTATGAAGTAATGAAACATAATCTGTGTGGATATAGAACGACCAATTACATTTTTAGCATAAATTCACCCTCCTTTGCTTGAACTAATATTGACCCAATTTTGTGTCCAATGGGCTAATATAGTCATTATCTAATATATTATTATTTGCAATTATCAAACCTATTAGAGGTATAACATACTTGTAAAACTAATAAACATTTATCACACACTACATTACAAGATAGGCTTCACTAGTTGAAATATGGTACATAATTAATGTGCACTTAAAAACCATGAAATTAAAATTTATTTATTAGAAAAAGTTAAGCGTATAAGTAAGTAGTTGAAAAAAAAAGAGATTATGATTTCTTTTAAATAAATTAGATAATTCCTGATATTAACTTTCTGACTTTTTGATCATAGATTGCGAGTATAATTTAAAATGGTTTTCAATAATCGACAATATCCAGTTAGCCATTAAAACTAGATTGAAGTTCATAAAGTAATTCATAATTTCATGATAATTTAACAGTTTAATGGTAACCAAGCCAAATGCTATGGCTCCTGAAGATTACATTATTTTGCTCTACATTTGACTTTCTTATTTTTTTTCAATTTTAAAATGAGAATTAATAACTTAGCAAGAAACGTTGTTGATATTAGCTAAAGCAAGTCTATAATCACCTAGCCAATAAGCCATGGCACCTGTAGGAAGGAATTTTTTATTTAATGATGATTCTTTCCTAAATCATTTTTTGTTTGTTTTTGAAGTTAATTTTTTTTCCAATTTATGAACATGTTTTAAGAGGTTATGGAATGAACGTAGAAACAGAAGTGACTCAACTGCGGCTAAAAGCCGAAAGGTTGAAGAAAATGACATACTTCTAGTATTTACTACACTTCTTTAAAGATTGACCAAAGAAACTAAATTGTAGTATTAGTTGATTATGTGGACTAGACTAAATAAAATAAAACAAACTAACGTTTAAATTTTACAAAGATATTGCAACCATTTCTAGATTGCTATTATTTTTATAGTTTTTTATAACCATAGAAAGTACCTATTTCTCAAGTTTGATTTGATTAAAGTTTTCTATGAATTAAAGAGAACTAGACCATAGAAATTAAGAATAGATAGTTTGTGATGGGAGGAGCGAACCCAGAAGTCTTTTAAATGAATATGAGATTTTCAAAATAGATACATAATCCATACAGTAAATATATAAAGCTACTTTTAGATGACACAGGTGTTTGAAAAATTATTTTTCTAAACACAAAAGTATATTGATTTAGCCGGTGCCTTGATTGATGAAATCTTTATTGCTAGAAGCAACTTTGACAGGTTTTCTATCTCTAAACAACAGTAAATTCCTCTTCATCATTCAAGTCAATTAGGAGATATTTTTACCAAGCAGCTTTGATTGATTTATTATTATTTTGTAAAGTCTTTTTTTTTCTGTTATCCTAACTATGCAATGTCTAATTAAATGGCTTAAAATTTGTGTGTCGCCTTATGTGATATCGGATCCAGTCTGACGCTCCTGAGATGCTAAGTGACTAGGATTCCAGTCAGAAAGTTGCCTAATTTAACATCATTAGTTTTACCAGATTGCTTTTATATATCTTTATTGTCTCAATCATCAACCCTAATATAGTATTAATAATAATATTCATTTTGTCATTGTTTTCATCATAGTTTGAAAAAAAGCAGATGTACAAAACCTCTTAGAATAATCAAGTTTAATATACATGAGTATAGGTAAACCAATGTCATCAGTTATATTGTCATGGGGCTTTACCAAAACTTCAGTAGTAGCCTAAGTTTAACTAATACTTCAAAAGTATCAATATACATTATTAATGTTATGTTGCTTTACTAAGTTCCTAGGCTAGACAATTATGCAATTAGTGCACTAGATGAGAATGGCCAAGAGGCTAAAGGCCCCATATGCTGAATTACATTCTTGACTAATTGCAACTCAAATTGCTTGCTATGAAATTGAATATTAAATCATAAACAGGTAATCAATCCTAAGTGCTATGTAAAATACATGGTGATAATTGAAATATGATCTATTATTGGAGGATGGGAACAGGAAGAGGATGTTGATAATTCAATAAGAGAAAAGAAAGGGGTCGGTGGGTTGAGGAATAGTGGTAGCGTGGCATGGATAACAGGAGGAAAATTTGATTTGATTTTGATGATGTTGGTAAAAGTTACAGAAAAAGCTTTAAAATTAGTAATTTGCATAGAGGTATTTGTTGATGGAAGTTTGTAGAGACAGAGAAAATGAGTATGTATATTGTATAGAGGCATTTTGAGGAAATGTATCTATGTACGTTGGCAAAATAAACGGGCTCTAACATTTTTATTGTACAGTCTAGCCTACAGTAGGGGATGCATTTAGAGACCATGGGTTGAATGATGTTTGTATAAAAATGGAAATGACTTTAGATGCAGGTTGGAGATAATTTTGTATGCACAATTATTTGCACTCATATTTTTGACAATAGCATATAATCAAATAAGACATTTATTCAATAATTATGAAATTATATATTATCACAGTCAACTGATAATATATTAATAATATTATACCAGTTTCTTTTAATTACCATACTGTGAAATTACAGAATGAAACTGGATTTGACAATGATCCTGTTGCTGTCATCTAGATTTTGACTCTAATCTGTCTTCTCTTAGACTAATTTCTCTTCTGTCGCCTTTGAAATCTGTGAGAAGCTCACATGTTTAATAAATAAAACATGCATGTGATTTGCATATTCTTATAATGTATAAAGTGTGGTGATTTAATGTTCAGAATATAATAGAACTACAAATCCTAGTTCAAAATGAGGTGTGGAAACTATAACCTATTGAAAGACCTCTTTCTTTGTTGTTGACCTTTAAATGTTCAACACATCTCTGTTTATTGCATTGTTAATGCTTCTGTAGAAAAAAAACATCAAATATATCATCTTATTATTCTGTCAGCTGTAATTACAATTTAATCTTTGAAGTAAACTCTGCTAACGAATCTGAATAATTAGTAAAATATACACAAATCTTGAGTCTAAGTACTTCTGACCATTACTAAAAGCAATTATAATCTGCTAAGATTCTGTAATAAATTAAGAGCTGTCAACAGTACAATAATAGTAATACTGGTCTTCATCTTAAGAAACTTAAGAAAATCTTGTTTTCGTATTGAAAGATCTTCAATGCAAATAGCCATTACGTTTACATTATAGTAAAACTGTCTAGTTATAGCGAGAGTACTGAAAAGTACAGTAGCACATCAACCTTTTCCTAAAATGTACCCCCACTCTGGGCATATCACAGAGTTGGCTTATATCAGGATCAATAAGCAAGCAAACAATATTAATTGTAGACTTTCGGTCGGTATATTCAACTCTTTTTTTATGATGTTTTAAAATCGTATTAGTTTGATATATTATACTGGTTTATTGTAAATTTACTCAGATTTATACGCAAATTAACTCATTAAAAATCGTCATCTTTCATAGACTGCATTTTAGTTTAAATTGTTTGAAAGCTGCCATAACTCACCCTTCCTTGCCCAAAGGTAATTTGAAGAAAATCTGCACTGAAAATTGATGATAAAAGTGTGTGTTAATTCAGTGGATTTGTGAATTGATTCACACCAGAGGTTAAGCAACACAAAGACATCATTTTGAGAGGTTTAGAAATCCTTTAAGACGACAAACTAAAAGATCAAGAAAGCAGATACATGTGCGATAATGGACGCCACAGGAATGAGTTTAATTTATTAGCGGTATTACAGTACTATGTGTCTTTAGTTGTTGGATTATGTTGATATATTAGACTAAGCTCCTATTTTGTCTGCAAAACAATTTCAATTAACTACAATTTTTCTATCGTTTTATTCAAAATAATGGTAGACATTTATGTAAAGGTTGAACAGGATAAAATCAAGATCAAGACACCATCCTATGGAAACTTTAAAAAATTAATTGTAAATGAGTTAAAGACAAAAATAAAGAAAAATCTAAATTCACAGTGTGATTTAATTTTACCAAAAAAAATATAATATTTGTACACATTAATTACGAATATTACAGTTGAACAGACTGTTATTTTTTGCCTATAGCCTACTCCTAGCATTCGTTCATTGACCGACTTTATAGCATAATCTATTGGCCTGCCGGCGTCGCATAAAATCAATATCATTAATATTTTTAAAATTCACTGACATAAATGCTATTTTTAGAATGATTTGAAAATAATTAAATCTGATGGAAATTAAAGAGGAAACCTACGTTATTTTTATTATTTTATTTATTTTTGTTTTCTATTGCTTTCATTTTTTAGGTCCATGGGGAAAATGCCAGTCAACCGGATGCGGGCATGGAGGCCTGCAGAACCGAGCTGTGTGGTGCATAGACTTTGAAGGATGGACTGTCCCAAATGAAAATTGCAACATTGATGACAAGCCTCCAATTCGTAGAGACTGTTTCAAAGTTTGTGAACAACATAGTTATTTATTTGATTGGGAGATTGGTGAGTGGAATGAATGTAGGGAAAAAGAAGACAGCTTAAGTGAGAACCAACATGCCTATTGTGGTCCTGAATCAGTTGGTGAACAAGAACGGCGTGTGATATGCCGAGAAAAAGTAACAAACTATGTTGATACAGACTCTGATGGAATAGTACAGGATTATATTTGTAAATTATTCAGCGTAAAGCCGTTGACTTCGAAAAAATGTTTATTGCCCTGTAAACAAGACTGCATTGTTTCAACATTTAGCGATTGGTCAGAATGCTCCAATCCATGTGGGAACGGAACGCAGACTCGCATACGAGAGGTGATCATACCGGCGCAGCTTACAGGAAAATCATGTCCTTCTTTGAGTGAGTTACAACCATGTGATAATACTAAAGAATGTCCACCTTCTCATTCTCCAAGTTATTATTTAAAGATAGGGGAATGGAGTGCTTGTAGTGTACAAGCGATTGATGACATGGATGAAACACCAGGATTACCAGTTGGTCAACAGTTGCGAGAATTTGCTTGCGTGAACAGCAACGGAAACCTAGTGTCACTTCAGTAAGAAACCTCTTTTTACTACGTCAACAATTTTCTTTAGTAGTAGGGCTACAACAATACTAGCTAAGCCCGTAGGCAGTATGGCTCAATGGTTCTGCTGAATATTGATAGAAAGGCTTGAAAGGCTGGTAAAAGTATTGCAATGATAAATTATCGAGAAAAGACAAATTTATGGTTAATTTTCCATTGGGATTCATTGTCTTTCCATTGGGAAAAACAATTAATCATTATTTATCTTTTTCCACACCTAGGAGTAATGCTACAGTGCACAACTCTGTGTTAAGAAATTCTGATATATTAATGAATTAATATATTAATGGCAATAACGTAGGAATACAGTAAATTGAAGTGTATGATATTTCAGGTCAACATTACCTTTCTTAATCCTTAATACTGAAACAATTAACAAACATTTTTATCAATGTTTTTATCATCAATGTTAATTATCAACAATAATCAACAACTCTATTTTGGAACATCTTTGGAACTGTACCTGATCAGGTATCAATCAATTATCGGATAATAAATGTTAATAACCAGTAATCCTATACCTGATCATTAGATCAGCGGGTATCAATTAGTTATTAGATAAATGTTAACCAGCAATATCTTGATGCTGGTTTATCAAATCTTGGCTTAATAATCAAAAATGTACAGACATTAAAGGAAGTAGGTATCCAAATTAGATTGTTGACAACAACTCTTGAAAAGAAAGAAATCATAAGTCAGGTGACATGTGGATATGTTGCACTTTAGCTTCATTACTTAATCTACATGTATTCCTTTTGGCGTTATATTGCATATTACAGAGCTCATTTAAATTCATTAATAATTCTATTTACATTCATAATGAAGTTCTAACATTATAACATTCCAAATTCATCGTCTGTAACCAGATGATAACATGCACTCATAATTTGTTACTAAGACAAACAGAATGGTAAATTGTCGGTTAGATGGCGACTGATTAGTGTCTAGTGATGTATTGGGTGCCATACGTTGAATGCTTTGTCTGCAAACAGCATCCAAATTACCAATTAATCTAGTTCATACACTGTCAAAAGCATCAATTAATAAGGAAAGTGAAATTCTAGACGAAGATACCTACAAGAACAAGGAAAAAATATTTGTAACTACAGTATGAGCAAAATATTGCCACTGGCATGTAAACTATTACTACTAAGGCATTCACATTTTCATTACTATTATTGGTAGCATATTTATTTCAGAAAGTTATTTATAAAACCCAATAGACGCACTGATTATGGGGATAACATACAGTAAGATACTACTTTGATATCATCATCAATATGAAATATTTGCTATTGAAATAACAAATAAACACACAATTTCCCATCCAATCAAAGTGAACCGTGGCCTACTATTAAGTGTGTCTTATACAAAGACATACCTTGTTTCAAAACTTAACATTGAATAGTTCCTAGATCCTTTGCTGTAGTCAGAGGTCTGCCATGATATAATAATAATAATTAATAATTACTCATTTTTTTTTATTGAATACAGTATTTATATTAACATTGTATACATTGTTTTCCTTAAAATAGAACATGTCTTGATCAAGAAGGAATGAATGTACCAACCAGCTACAGGCCCTGCGTACCACCCACAAACTGCAAAGCAACCCAGGAATTCAGTGAATGGAAGGTGTGCCCAGCTAAGTCGTTCCAGGAGTTTTTACAAAGTAGCACACTAACAAGAACTAGAGCTGTTCTCAAGATACCTATGGGAGGTGGGGATCGCTGTCCCGCATTACAAGAGACTAAAACTTGTGGGGGAGGTATACAAAAATTAGAAACAAGGTAGGCATATATTTTCAATTTTATGCAAAAAGTATAGTTTCATATAAGCTATACTATAGGAGAGAGCGTTTGTACATTTGTTCCTATTGCACTCATCCATACACCACTAGAACATCAAAATGACCAGAAATTGAACAATTTTAAACTACATTTATAAAGTAACATTAATCCTAGAATAAACTTTACCTGAAATGTTGGTATAGATCACTCACAACCACGCACAACAAAACTACATCCATAATTTTATTAATTATTTTGCAATTTTCTGTTTAGATTTATATGGCATGTTTCAGCCTGGTCTCAATGCAGTGTAACGCAACTCCTGACTGCAGATGAATTGAAGTATCTAACAGTTAGCGGTAACCTCTGTGGCGGAGGTGTTCGTTATCGGGATACATTCTGTGTTAAACAGAATGATACAAGTAAGGAAATAAAAAATAAACATGTTTTAAGATTTTGAAAAATTACTTTATTTATCCTTTCATTCCTAATTGTTCGATAAAAAAAAAAACAACATTTTGATCTAGTTTTAGGAGGAATGAACAACATAACAAAGAAACTGCTCAGATACTTGCAAAGGACAGAGGATAGATTACTATATTCAACAATTAGAAGTAGATTGTAAATGTTTGCACAACACAGAGTACATGTTAAGAGTGTGAATACTATTATTTACAATGGCATTAAATTAGCACATTACTTTTAAGCTTTCTGATAATAAATCGAAACCATTCAATTTTGTTTTCATTATAAAGGAATTGTATTTATTTGTTAGTTTAGAAACATAAATAAAGAAGTATGTATCATGCATTTTTTTCAGCATACGCACCAGTTGAGAACTCTCTGTGTAGTGGAGGCCCCTCACCAAACATAGTAGAAGAGTGCAATGTGCCCTGCACCATGAATTGTGAGGTATCACCATGGAGTGTCTGGAGTAAATGTATACCAACAACCTGTCCAGTAGGAACTAATGCAACGAGCAACGGTATAGTCATTTTGTTACTAGCCTCTTGGCTATGTATAAAAAAACAACTTCCTCCTTATGTGTACTGTATATATTCCTCTTAATCAAAGACTATACAAGTGCAATGGACAAGATATTACAATGTTATATACCGTAATAATTCTACTCAACACAACAATTCTCAATGCATCACAATCCATATATATAATATATATATCTTGACGTGACATTACAATTTCTATAAATAAGTAATTTTTGTGGTGAGGTGAGGACATAAAATCATACTGGAGGAAAAATAATTTTGCTGTCGATAGCCTAGACTCAATGCCATAAGTCCACATATTAATGATTATATACCCATTTCCAATATTATTTACATTACTGTATTTTATATAGGAATTCGTGAACGAAAACGTGTTATTCTCGTTGAGCCGTCATCAGATGGAGCAAAATGCCCAGATTTGACGGAGTCCATGGATTGTGATAATGGAAGATGCTTCCAATGGGATATTGGCAAAACGGGATCGTGTATTCCATTGAACACGACTAAATTATGCGGTGTAGGCAACAAAACAAGAACAGTTCTTTGTATCGATAATGATGGGGTAAGACTTTTGAAATTATTGGAAAAAAAATATCTTAAGCCCTGTCTACACTATCAAACTTTATGTGACTAAAAAATTGTGATGTGCCCATATATGGACATGGTGATGTCATATCACTACAATATTTAAGCATATCAATACCATATTTGGGCACATCACACTTTTTTTGTCAAATAAATCTGTGTAGACAGAGCTTTAAACATAGATTAATTAACTGAAACTGTAACAAGAATATGGACAATAAGATACATAAGCTTTTGAAAAAATCTGAGAAAAAGTTATAAACCTATTTATTCATCTATAAAAATGTAGTTTTTAATCTGTTTTTTCTTCTGTAGGCACAGCTTTTGTCAAACTAGTTTGATAGTGTAGACAGAGCTTTACATAAAACAACTAATGTATAATTTGAATTGTGTGTAATGCTGTACAGTACTGTATTGCAAATAAGAAAATTACTATTTTAAAACTGAAACAAAATCAATATTGAGAACAATTTTGCAACATAAGAGTTATAAGAAAACAGGATTTGTATATAGCAATTATAAAATGAACGTATCATTCTATAATACTGAAAACAAATCAATATTGGAAATAATTTTATAATGAATTTTTTTAAGATTGCCTTTGCTCAACTTGTAATGATACTAAATAAATTTTGTAATTATTACGGTAGCTTAAATTATATTTTTTCAAATATTGAAAACAAGTATTGATGATTATGGTACAGCAAGATATTTTTTATTATACATACAGTACTGTTAATATCATATTTTGATAGGTAGATAACAAAAATGCAATTTTTTCATTTAATTTCAAGTCACGATTGAAAGATTAATTGATTATGTTGTTATATTTATGAGTGTTATAATTTATTTCATCACAAAATTTATATACTCTTAAATTATCTTTATTGAAAATCAATTTTTGTTTTATATAAGCTCATTTGAATGTAAATTCTTTATGAGGGTTATTTTATTAGTATGCACTTTTGTTACACTTTGACAATATTCGTAATGCATTTGTAATTTTTTTCGGATGGATTGTTCATTCTTTTGACAAAATATTCTTTGTGCACATTAAAAGAACTTGGTACACTATTCGCAAAGAGTAGGGGATCGTCTCCCGGTGTGCTGATCTAGTAGGCGCTGCACTGCTGGCTGCCGTGGGTCCATGGAGGGCCTAATCTGAATTTCCTCAGTTTCCAGTTAAGCTTGAGGACAAATTAATACATTACCTTTTCCTTAATAAATATGAATTATTAATAAAATTATTTCTTTTTGTTTTATATAATAGAACACAGTAAGTGATAGTGCCTGTGGTTCTTACAAACCACAGACATCGTTAGGATGTTGGCTACCCTGCCCAGGGGACTGTGTCCTCGGGGAGTGGTCAAGTTGGTCAGAATGCTCCAAAACATGTATCGGCAAGAATAATCGTACAGGCTCGATGTTTCGTAATCGGTCTATTGTTGCTGCTCCTTCAGGTGAGTTTTCAGTTTTTATATGGTGGTATGTTTCGTGCCCTTTGTGATAATTCCTCTCTTTTCCAATAACACAATGAAACCAATACTGTATATACATTGATAGAAAGTACTGTACGCTAATGGTATTAGATTAATAGTATTGGGCTGTATGTAGATACTACCCTTATTTATATTGTGAACATTGTTCAGAAGAATATAGTAAAGTTTTTACCTTTTGAAGATTGTAGGTCAATTAAGTTCGTTCGTTGTCCCATGACCTAAGTGGTCGTAAGGGCATAGCAGACGAGATACAGTAGTACTTATCATGATACTCAGGCATGCGCGATATCTCCCAGCGGTGCCTATCTCATCTCCGGGCTGGTGGGGTTTTTGCTGGATGGCTGTTGTTGGTTCTCCTGAACCGACGCCCTTGTGGGTGTCCAACGACCTCCACACCATGCTCCTAAAGGAGTTGACATGGGTACCGGTTTGGTCGCTGGTGTGTGACAGTGGCTGTGTGTGGACTAGTACACCGAGGTAACCTCCTACTTGTCTCGAAAGATGCACTAGGGTCTTTCAACTGAGCAATGTGTACACTGGACCTACGGTTTATAGTCCTTATCCGAGAAGAACTGCCACCAGAACCATGGAGCGAGTGACCCTTGTCAATGTTATGGCTACGTAATTTCGGTTCCACTGTCTTAACCGCTTGGCCACTCAATCAATTTAGTAGTAAAGTAATATTAAGATATAAATACAAAAATATCTTATTGCTGTATGATTTTTCTTTTGACAAACAATATTAACTAATTGATTTTGATCAAATATATAGAGAATGGCTCTCAATGTCCAAATCGCAGAGAACTCCAGCAGTCTAAGCCGTGCGGTCTTGAACCTTGTCTCTTCTTTCAGTGGGTCACATACTCCTGGGGTTCATGTGCGGTTGCTGATGCCGCAAGCAGACCCATTGAACTGGCTGAGGGAGTTTGCCAAGTGGGAATTCAAGAGAGGAAGGTTGAGTGTAGCAGGCTAGAAAGAAACAAAACCGCTTCTGAAGACCGGTAAGGGTGCTTTATTAGTACTTAATTTTTTTTATATTTTTTTTTTATTCAGTATATTACACAGAGGCGCCTTACATGGTGGAACCACCTTGGCTTCAAGGCGCCTCAGATTAACAAATACAACATTTTAAAACAAAAAACTAACAGAAACATCAATCAAATCTTCCAGAATTAACAAGAAATTGTTGTACATAATAAAACAATAAAGCATTTTCACAATTCGAAAGAAGATTGGAACCAAAAATAAAAATTTCACTTAAAAATTTAAAATTATACGTTACAGAAAAATCCTTGGCTAAGATATCCTTAATTTAATGTCTATTAAAATCATTTTAGGCAAGCCAACCCATTTTTGAAAGAGTTTATTAATTATCTTTTATAAACACCTGATTGTATTCTTTCTATTTGATTGGTTATTATTACGGGTATGTATCACATGCTTATTTCGCATCATGTTTTGTGTTTGTTAAATGAAGAGTATATTTTATGAGATTTCACTTGGCTCCACCTCATTAAAAATAGCAGTCAATCTTTAAACTCATGAAATATTTTCATCATTCAACGAACACAAAACATGATGCGAAATAAGCATGTGATACATACAATTTCATTGTTGTAAAATATAGATATAAATTCAGTATACCACATCATAACAATTTAAAACAGACATATTTCAATAATAATCTCTTGGATTAGTAATTTGAAATTGGTAAACATCTTAAAATATATTGAAGGGCTAGGATTTCTTATGTATCATAATTATTCAGAAAATTGATTTTTAATCAACATAAATATCAATAATTTCAGGTGTGGTGACTTTAAAAAGCCTGATACCACTCAAGAATGTACTATTCCTTGTACTCAAGACTGTCATGTATCAGCCTACAGCGAATTTAATGCATGCCCAGATACATGCCACGACACCCCAACACGACACCGTTATCGTTATATTTTACAAGAATCTAAGAACAATGGCAAAACCTGTCCTAATAACCTGTATGATCGGCGCCTGTGTGAAGTACCAGAGCACTGCAATGAATATAAATGGACATTTGGTAACTGGGATAGAGATTGTAAGCTACCATCAAGAAAAACGTGTGGTCCAGGACTACAAACAAGAGGTAGTTCACTGTTTCATTTAATTCAGAGAAAGACAGCAAAAATATGTTATTAACAGTCTAACAGAGCGAGTCAAATGGCCGAGCGATTAAGGCAGGGGCGCTGTTTACCGTACCTAAAGAGCCAACAACATCGGCAAGGGTTCGAGGCCGACTCGCTCCTAGTTCTGGTGGTGGAACAAGTCTTCTCGGATAAGGACTATAAACCGTAGGTCCAGTGTACACAGTTATAACCTGTGTGCACTTTAAAGAACCCAGTTCATTATTCGAAAAGAGTAGGGGGTTACCCCGGTGAACTGGTTCACAAAATAGCCCCTGTATCAGGGGGATTACCACCTATCTGATAGGACAGTGATTAATTCTCGGCCACATTGCCTAAAGACATAAAATAAAAATAAAATTTAAAAAATAACAGTTACTAACTACTAAATGTAAAATACACTAAAAGAGAGAGTAACGAAATGACAGTAAAACTAGTTGAAAGAGAATGAAAAGAAAGAGTAAAAAAAGTGAGTATGTTTTTAGAGAACAAAGCTAATGAAAGACTTTATTGGATGCTATGATACTGTCAGCAGATCTTAGAGGGTGAAAGATAATTTTTTTTACAGACATCCTCAATGGGTATATATATCAAACTCAAAAAAAAATTATTTAGGAGTAAATGTGCTGTGCTGTCTAAAGACATGCCAATAGACAGCTCTAACTAATTTTTTAGTGTTACCTAAATGCAGCATGAATCCTCTAAAAAACAATGTTCTTTGTTTCTTTAAATTTTATAGATGTTGTATGCTTAAAAGGCCAAGAAGCAACAGATATTGATTTTTGTCTCAAGTATTCATCAGAAATGCCTGTTCAATCTAAGCCATGTGATGTAATGTGCGATAATGAGTGTTTATTGACCAATTGGGGCAAATGGGGTGACTGTACCAATGTCTGCAAAGGCATCCAAACCAGGACCAGAAGGCTCAAAGGTTTTTAGCTTTTCTATTTTCCTTTCTTTCTAATCTTCTTAACAAGTTTGTTTGTATTTCATTTGAACACTGCCATAACTGAAAGGTTATAACATTCAGATGGACCCTGGTTCAGATGTGCAAAATGTTTTGTGGTTTTTTAATATATATACAACATGGTCAAACCAAATATGAAGATGAATATAGAATATTAGATTTTAAATTAAATAAATTGTGTGTTAAGGTCTGTCTGCACTATCAAAATTTATTTGGCAAAAAATGTGATGTGCCAATATATGGACACGACATCATATCACTACCATATGTGGGCACATCACATTATTTTTGTCAAACTAGTTTGAAAGTGTAGCTTTTTATATATATTGTATTTATTTGTTTTCGTTTTTATCTAGGAAACAAGAAAGTGAATGTACGTTGCAAGGACAGGTCATTGTTTCCGACAAGTGACACGCGACCTTGTGAATGTGATACCTTTTCATCTGTATCGTTTGGTAACTGGTCGCAATGCCTGCTAGGTTTACAGTCTACAATCCAAGGCTCTTGTAAGGTAGATGGTACGATCAGCGGACTAAAATACAGAGCACGTGTCTGTCAGAATCAAGAAGGACAAATGTTTCCGATCGGAAGATGTGATTTAGAAGAAGGTGAGTAGTACAGATGAAAATAAGTTTGTCTTTGTGTAAAGCGTGGTTGGTTCCCACTAGCGACACAAAGCAATGCAACGCAGCGACATATTGAATCAAAGTACTGTATTGTGTAATCACAAGTGGGAACAAGTTGACATTGCAGGTTTAAATTCACGCAGACAGGGGCAAACACAATTATTGGAAGGGCATTTTCTTGCGTTGCGTAGGTTGCTAGTTAAATACTATTATATGCATAGTTTTATTAGCAGTTTCACTCATATTTTTTTTTTCTCCAGATTTTGAAACTATGGACTGTAGCCTTCCTTGTCCAGTGAATTGTGAACTTAGCCAGTGGACGCCTTGGAGCTCCTGTAGTAAAACAGTAGGGGCTGGTATTAAGACTAGAACTCGTCATGTGGTCAAGCCAGACAAGAATGGAGGACGGCCGTGCCCTCCACACAATGAAAATCAGGTTATAACATAAATAGAATAGATAAAGAATTTCTTTTTGGTTTACCTCACAACAAATAAAGGGTACTGCTAATATATTTTCTGAGTATATCTTCATGAAACTCCCTCTTATTCTTTAAACTTTAAACTGTAAGTAGATAGAAAAATTAGTAGATTTGAGATACTCATATAATGTTTGTAATAATGATAAACTTCTTATGTACAGTACTATCTTTTTATATAATTTTCAACTTTTTTTTCAACAAAAATGTTACACAAACGGTGATAAAGTGTAATCAAAGCCTTTGTAATAATTAACCTGATTTCTGATATATAATTTAATACCCTATAATGGTAGTGGTCATGTAAAAACCACTTAAATCATAGTATTTAATTGTAGTTATTCTTTATAATTTGCATTTATTTATATGTTTGATTATCTTATGTTATTTTCTAGATTATAGAAGAAGTTTCATGTTACACATCTCCAGATCAATTCTTCTGGAAAGCTGGTCCATGGGCCGATTGTTCTTTACAAACATTTGAGGGGAATGGTAACTGTGGTTCAGGAACGCAGTATAGAAATGTTAGGTATGATAAAGATACTTTTAAATGGTACTTAAAATTTTAGGCTACATGCCCTTTAATTAGAGACCGCTGTTCTGTAAACTAATTGGCGCCCAAAACTGCTAAAACCATGCTGTACTCGTGTCAAAAGTACCTATTATTGCTTGCTGATGACTGTGTATAGTGAACATGGCATTTATTCAAACAGTATTATACTTACAGGTGTTACTCAAAAGCTACTCCTATTGCTGATACAATACCCACATATGACAATTTGTGTAGTGGAGTACCACCAAGTTCCTATAGACAATGTCGTATAGCATGCTCTGATGAGCTAATCGTAGGGGAATGGTCTGAGTGGACAGAATGCCCAATGGTATGTAAATGCATTATTGTCTATAGTATTTTTGAAAGATTTGCATGTGTCCAGTCCACTGTGTAGTTCTGCAAGTCTTACTTTACTACACTTAATCTTAAACAATAAATAATGATAAATAGTAGGTTTTCAAAAAGTTGGTATAGGCTTTGATACCACATGATGGATTGAATTGACACTTTCTGTCAGGGAGTGACAATAGGCCATCTCTGTATTTCACTATACTTTTTTAATTGCATGGCTGTGATGGGTCTATGGTATTCTCTGGTATTTCCAGAGTATACTGTAGATTGGCACATTTATATTTACCTACACCCTTTAGCACATTAGGCTGGATATTTTTCTTTAAATGTTACTTAGTATAAATGTGTAATTTCATTTGTATGTATTGTATTCTCCAGGAATGTAAGCCTGGTAATTTAAGGACACGTGAACGTGCGGTGTTGCGCTACCCTTCAACAGGTAAAACGCCATCAGACTCAATGGAAACTGCTGCTTGTGAATGCGAACGATACAACTGGATACAATCAGATTTTGGGGCCTGTGAACTGCATCCAAAATCAATCTGTGGGCAAGGAAAGCAATCCCGCAGCTTAGACTGCATTAGCAATTTGGGTGTGTCTGTACCGTGGTCAGTTTGTCAAAAGGTAAAGATCACTGTATTTTCACTTTTAAATAAATGTATTTAATACATTGCTTTCTACCCTTATCACACATTCTTTTCCAAATTAATAATATTCTAATTTGTTTTTGTACAGTACAACTTACAACAACCAACTGACTTAGTCAAAAAGTGTACTGTTACGTGTCCAGTTGACTGCATTCTGTCAGAGTGGTCCGAGTGGACATCCTGCTCCAGGACATGTGGACTACAAGGTATGGCAATAGGCCATTTTTAAGGCCACATTTGAGTGAAATATGTTTTTATCCCACTAGACCCCTGGGACTTCTTGGTATGTTCTGTATATCATGAAATCTGTATATACATATTCACTTGTTTTAATACAACTCTGCATTTTATTTCTCTATTACAGGCATAATGAGCCGAAGCAGACAGAAGCTGCAGGAACCAAATGAAATAGGACAGGCTTGTCCTACACAACGCTTCCAGCAAAAACCATGTCCTGTTAAGCCTTGCTATAAGCTGGTAGTGGATGAATGGGGCTATTGCCAGGCAGAGGTATACTGATTTCACTAAGTCATTTTATGATCCAGAATAGTAGAAACATGCTGAATGTTCTAAATGTAATATACCGTATATTTTCTATCAGAATGGCTATTGTGGTCAAGGTTCAAGAAAGAGGCAAGTAAGATGTACCCAGGAGCATAATGGGGCTGTGGTGAAGGACAATAAGTGTGTTACAGAGCGATATTTCAAGAATAATATTAATATTACAGCAATCGGTTTTGAAATGTTTCAGGTAAATTTTACTATACTACTGTATATAGATAAAATGATCAAATATGTGCAACATACTATGTAGTTTTTCTAATAGCTTCTGTTGAATAAGTAAACCGCATACAGGTCCAGATAATTTGAACATTATAGTCCAAATGCTTTGATTATAGAATATTTGTTTACAAGAGGGTGTCTTGAGCTGAAAACATCAATATTTAATATGTCAATTAGCCACTGCCATATCTTTGAAAATGATATAATTTATAACTTATAGATTAACATTTTACCATACTGTCTCAAGAATTATTTGTACACTGTTTTTTTATATTCAATTTATAAACAAATAAATCCAAAGGCAAATTAATCAGTGGCTGGATCTCAATGGAGAGAGACAAAAAAAAGCGAAAAGCTAAATCAAAACGATAAAGTAAAATAGCCAGAAAAGTTAGCAGAGCTAATAAATATATATATATTGTGTTTTATTTAGAGAGAGCAGGCATGCACTGTACCATGCCCTGGCGAATGCCAGTTGACAGAATGGAGCAAGTGGAGTCCATGTTTCATCATGTGTATCAATGGCCAACCATCAGGTAAATAATAGAGAATGAATCAAAAATATAATAATGCTGTGTTATATGTATGATAGATTTACATTTCAAATTATTGATGTAAGTTTAATCAAGTTTACATTTCCTATTTTCTAGGTTCAGATGGCATTCAATCACGTTCACGAGCCTCGATCTCAGTGATGAAAAATTGCCAAGCAGATGAAGTAGATGCAAGACCATGTCAAGGTAATATTGCAAACTTCACACTTACTTTTCAAGTATAAAAAACAGTCAATGATCTACAAACTGCAAGGCTCTGTGGCCCACTATTTTAAATTTCTTGATCAATATTTTATCTCTAAAAGCCAAGAGATGGCAGCGATATTAATTAATTTAGAGTGAAAATAAAGCTTTGATTAATTTTGTTCTGACATTTCAGGTGATACATGCTATACATTTACGTGGCAAACTGGTAGATGGTATGAAGGAGATAGGCAAGTTTGGTGTCAAAGGTCAGATGGGGTTAATGTCACAGGTAATTTGAATATAGGCCTATTGAATATTGATAATCAAGCAAATCTTAGTATTCTTAGCATAGTGAAAATATTTATTCAACTAAAAAAATGAATATATATATTAATGACTTTATCATTTTTTAAGGTGGATGTTTGGAAAATAAAAAACCTGAAGAGATGAAACAGTGTGAACCGCCCTGTACTGTGAAGAACTCATACTGTGCACAAAATGGCAAATGTCAGTGTAAAACAGGCCTAAAGCCCTTCTACAGGTAATATAATTATTTTCTGTTTAAAATTTAAAATAAAATGTTTAATATGAATACAAATGATAAAGTTCTTGCAGCTAAACTGAATAAAATATACTGTTGTGTATTATTCATTTCTTTATTGGTCATGTTTTATGTTTAAATGTATAAATATACAACAATTTCACTAATCATTTGAAAAAGGTTGAAATACCATATATTCAATTCACCCTCTGTATGTTTTAATAGACTTTAGTTACAGGTACTGATGTTATCTTCCTTAGAACTTTTTGTTACATTTTCTTGTATGCTTTGTATTTTTTTTGTACAGTACTACATCTGGGGACATATTGCGATGTGCAAGTCCTGATGAATTGATAACCGAGAAACCATACATAAGGAATGTCAAAAACCAAACAGAACCAGACGATCAGAAAGGCATTTTTGGTTTGTAATATATTTTATCAAAATTATTTTCATGTACCAACTACATAAATTATCATATTATCAAATCTGTTTGTAGTATAGTATAAAGCACATTACATGCATACAGCTATCTCTATTGATTGCAATAAAAACAAATTTGAATTTATTAATTTATCTCTCTCCCCTTTCTCAATTTGTAAACAAACAAATTCAATTTTTTTTTTAGATTCTATTCCAGTTTGGATGTACCCTACTGCTGGAGGTGCTCTTCTAATAATCATTATTATGCTAATTCTAATATACTGCACTTGGTGAGTACAATGTGTGTTAGCATAATGGTAATGAAGGGAGGACCTAATCGAGACCTGTCAGTTCTGTTTGTCATATCATTTGTCAGATCTTCTGATTGGTCATTGGTTCCTTGTAAAAAAGTCCAATACAGTCCTTTAGAATACTTTATTTAAAGCTACGATACTATCTAACTTTATGTGACAAACACATGTGATGTGCCCATATATGGACACAATGACGAAACTAGTTTGATAGTGTAAACAGAGCTTTAAATAGTGAGACAATTTCCTGTAAAACGAAAATGGTTATATATATATATAGGCCAACTCCTATTCAGGAGTCCATTCACCTCTATTAAGGGGACACTTTGTTGAGTTCCAATTGATTTTCAAGTGTGTAGAGGATCATCTCCTTGATGTGTGCTGATCTGGTGTTAATAATCGTGTTTACACAAATAATGAACAAGGAATAATCTTTTTTTCTATTTTTAGTTGTGGAAAACAAAAGAAAAACAAGCAACCAACTCTACAACAGAAACATTTAGAGTTAGATCATTCTATTTACTGGGATGACACAGCCAAAAGGAAGTATATGGATGGTGTTCATGTCTGATATACGGTTGATTGCTGAGCAGTTTAATAGTCTTTGAAAGAAGTGTGATGGTAGATGATAATATTTCAGACCTCCAAGTCTTTTCTTTTGCCGTATATAGTTGTATTTTTAACATTTTGCAGAACATAGTTATATGAGTTTATTATCACTACTTGAGGTCATACAAAGACGGTGCTGATCTCCAGTCATTATGCAAGTTTTGTAGTACTTGAGAGGTCTAATATTTGAATGGCTACCAGAATTACACTTCAGAAAAACAAAAATGTTAAATTTGCAAAGACAATTACATCTGCAAACCAGACTACAATTTTAAATGTTTAATATGTCGCAGCTTATACTGAAATCTTGCAAAGATATGATAGACACTATCCGGCCAATTAGGTGACAAAGAAGAGAATCATTCACACTTTATGCTACTATTAGACAATTCGATTTGAAAACCAGGCTAAAGCTGATGGTGCTTTTGAAAAATGATGTTGTTGTCAAGATCTGTCAGATACTAAAGACACTAAATGATAGATAGACCCTAAAGGACCAACTAAGCGACGGAGAAGAAAATAATTTTTGAATACACCAACACATGCTGGCCAGCATAGATGTAGTGAATCTAAATTTAGATGTCGGCAAGTCAGTGGTGAAAGCACTGTACCTAAGCTTTGGTGTTGCAACCTATTGGGATTCAACATTTACTCTGCTGCTGAAACTAAGGACGTGGACAAAGATGTATAGAGAAGCACCCTTCCTTAGGGATACCTGTTAAGCAGCACTTGAAAAGAATCTTTATAGATAGAAGGTGATAAATCAAGCAGACATGTCATCATAAAAGGATTCCGTAGAGTAATACATCATTGTTGAAATTTTCAAATCTGACTTTCAACATACATGTTTGCCATAGTGGGTTTAGTATTTTGTGACCTATGCATTTATAGAACTATAGTGTGTATCAGAATGGACATTTAAACTATTGAATCGCTCAGCAATTAATACATATTAATTATTTTGTTTGATTCAAATCAAACAAATTTGCCTTTTGGCAATTTTAAAGAAAATTGTGTGTATTTTATAAATGATATTAGTTCATACATTATTTGTAAAATTGTATTTTTATTTATTAGGACCAATATTTAATTTGACCAAAACACACTTTCTTTCGGACAGATCAATCACAAATAATGTTACAGCTTGTGTATAAATATAAAATAGATATACAGAAATATGAATAAATTGTTCATATTCTCATATTAATTTATTTTCTGTAATATATGTACAGTATAGTAAACAAAGAAATATTTAGTTACTGTATTTAACTGTAAAACTTCATGAAACAAAATTACACTCATCAAAAAAAATGCTCTTTCATTTGTATTCATGACATGGGGAGGCATGTGGTGCAAACTCACATTACCATGGTGGAAATTAGATTAAAGTATAATTTGAAATAAGGCCTTATTGGATGAAGACAATCACAACTCTCTCACATCAAAAACACTATCCTCTAAGGCCATGGTAGTATTACAATTAAAGCCTTTATATCATATAGATAGACTCTGCTAACCAAAAATGTACCTAAACTAATACAGAATTATAATTATGTAAATATATGTTTTATTATGAATGTAAATCCAATGTTCTTTATTATTTAGTTTTTTATCTACCATTTAAAAATTAGTGCTGTGTTGTAAATAAATGTTTTCTAATTATTATTATTGTTTGAATATAGTACAGTTGTTTAATTAATATAATTTTAAAGTTTTAAATTTAAGTATACCTTTTATTATTCAACATTTTTAAACCAAGAATTAACAATTAATAATTATCGATTTTACTTAATACATAATAAATTATTATAATTTATATTAATTAATCAACAAGCATCGACAAATGCATTAGTTATATTAATATTATATTAATAATTAGATGTTATTAACCTGTAAATAGCTATGAAACTCAGTGAAGCGTGCAATTTAAATTTATGCAAATACAAATTTGCATAAGGTGTAGGGTAACAGTGAAGCTTGAAGTGCTGTGTTAATGTGATTAAATGTAAATATACTTTGTTTTAATTTATTTTAAAACGTATTGGAGAGTTTTGTGTACATCATACTGTGGGTTACACAAATATTTTCTTTGTCATTGTTATGGTGTCTAAACGGATTTGTTGAATTAATAAAAACATTTTATAAAATAATTTTTATAGTTGATATAAATACTTTTATATTTTTTTTTTACTTTTCGTGAAATTGACCAGGACAAATCAGTCAAACAATTTTAAACACATTTATTTATCTTTCTTTCAAAGTATAAGAGAAATTTGTTTTTCTTTTGTTAATAGAACGAAAAAAGCAGTTAGCCTAAAGTAATATAACAACAATACAATATAAATTTTATAAGAAATTTAAAAATTTAAGAAAGCGAAAGTTTTTCTTTCTTTCCTTTCATTTTGGTTTCACTTTAGGACGCAACGCAAGCACGTACTGTAAACGCAACGCAACGCAATTGAGTTGATCAACGACAAGCGACAATCCTTTCCATCGCGTTGCGTCCCACTGGATACCAAGCTTTAACCAGATGGTCCAAAAGTTTGATATTAATGATAACATAAAACAAACACAGAAGAAAAGGGTAAAATACAAAAACGTTGGTAAGATTTTGGAACACGGTCAATATTAACATGATAATGATTTATTTGATAAAATGAGAACGTTTCCTTGATTCATTGAGTTTTAGATTATTTTGTTTTCAAATGTGGATTTTGTTTATTATTTGTGCGTGTTTGGTTTTTGTTTTGTTTGTTGTTTGTTTTGTTTTTCTTCAGGAGCAACGATTTCACCAGATTTTTTAATATTGCAGGTTTTTGAACGAATTAATACAGCAAAGATTATAGGCCTACAATGATCTTAACTTATTTTGCGAGTGAAATATGTTGGAAACAGTATCTGAAAAATCTAATTGGAAAACGGAGAATCAATAGTTATATAAGGTCAGGATTATACATCTACCAAAAGCCAATTAAGCTTTATTTTTTCTCTGGAATCTGGAACTTTTCGAAAATCGAAAGCTAAGAAATAGTTTCCAAGAAAAACTGTTTATTAGACTTCGTTTTTAGCAGAAAAATTAATCAAATTTAGTTGTGCTTGTTGCTAGATAATTTGTATAGCGCCTCCTAGGCATTGCGTGAAGAATCAAACTTTGATGTTTTAGTACGATATGTTGGTTATTTTTTTTCTTTTGTAATAAATGATTTTAATTAATTAAAGATTTTGTTGGTGGGATTATTTGTTTTTCTATAATAAAGCGATATTAATTCAGAGAAAAAGCTTTCTTGATGGAGGAGTATTAATTAACTTGACTTGTACTTCGCGCTCCTCCCACTCGCGTTAAAAAAGACCTACTATCAAAAAATAACTATAATAAAAGTTACAATTTCAAATTTTGTATGGCAAAATTACTAATCTACAAGAAAATATATATAGTTATTTTGCCTAATTTATAATTTATTAGTAAATAACGCTTTGCCAATGACAGTGTATTTTAAGTACAATGTTGTATGGCCAATGCCTCTCTTATCTAGTCTACTACAACTTCAATACATTACAACAATGGTCCATGAAGATATCGAATGTTATTTAAATAAAACATCCTTAGATATATTATTGTAAATTAAGAACGCACTTTTATATTTGAAGGAAATTCAAGTGAAAATACATTATTTTGAAAACGAATTTATTTAAGTAGGCGCCTCAATACCGCCTTTGTATACACCTGTATGATCACACAACCTTTGACATCATATACTTCCGTGGTAGTCGGTCCGCCCATTCATAGACGCGAGCTCTACCGCGATAGGTAGTTCGTAGAGAAGGAGATAATCTCATACGAATATATATTGCTATCTCTCGTCATTCCCAGGCGACTTTCGGTCAATGTGAATGTATATAGTAACTAAGAGACGGTAAACCGTGTAGAAAAAAATCAGGTAAGCTTGATATTATGTACATGTTTTGCAGTGTGTAGGCCTATATGTTCTTACCCCCAGTTTCACCTGTGCTTAGCACCACACTTGCCATGTTTTGGTATCGGGTGCCTGTCAAAAGGTGATGGTTGTTGTTTCCGGTGCGCGTAAGTAACGGAAACCCGTAGGCTAGGGAAAATGAAACTGGGAACTTCTCTTCTGATACTAAGTGTATGATGATATATGTTAAGTGTTTGTTCTTTTGTTAACTACTATATTATTATGTTTTATTTTTCAATGCTATTTTATCCATCACACACATTGTATTTGTAAATACCAAATTAGTCGTAACTAACCGTCCTTCTCTATTTGAATCCAGTAGTAGTTTTAGCATGATACTCAACAAGTGGTCTTCATAATAAGATATGCTAAATAAGCCTACCATATGGAAGATTTTCACTACACTATTTTTATTTAACTATTTTGATATAATTTATATAATATCTGTTTACTAAGTATTCAGCCAGATAACAGCTCTTAAATTATAATTCACTCCAGTGGGCCCAGAATATGCTTTTGTCCTGCCATTGGACCATCTTAGATTAGCTTCATAGTATGTCAAAATCTAATAAATAATTTAAATTATAAAATTAAAACAATTTTTATTATTCTCATGTGGGAGGTAATTACAATCGAATTACTGAAATACAGCCAGGATCATAAATGACATACACATTTTTAATATTAATGTTAATGAGGTTAACATACAATCCTACTTTTCTATATCAATATTTTAGATAAATAAATTGAATTCAGATGTTTTTTTAATAAACTCTTAAAAAACAACACAATCACAGTTTATATAGTGATAACTGTGTTGTTACTGTATTTTAGGGATGTGTTGTACCTAAAATAAAACATCAGGGACAAACTTATATAACTTCAATTTTTCCTGCCCATCTTATATCACCCAACTTGTTCCATCTCGTCGCCTTCGCTCCTCTGGTCATCATTGCTGTGCCAAGATTTTCTATGCAGCAGAAAAATGGGTGCCCAGAAATTCCAAGTTAGTATAGTGCAGTTCTACAATGTATTGTGCTGTAACTTTAATTATTAAATGATAAATAGCTATATATATTGTGTTAAATATTTACTTATAGTATGATTTGTTTCATTGCAGTAATATTGATTAGAAGTCTGCTTATAAATGAGTCTTAAACATGACATTGATATTGTTATACAGTGCAAAAAAAATGCAAGATGAGCAATTTTATATAATATGTTAAATGCCTTATACAGTAGAATATTGTTACCCACAGGTTTATAATAACAAAATGTCATTTTGAAATATTGCCTAATTATTGAAACAATATTGAGCTTTTTAAAAATTAACGTACCAAATGTATAACATACGAATTTGCTAAAAAATTTTAAGTATGTTAAATGCCTTATAGAATATTAACCCAGGTTTACAATCAATGGTACTGTGTAAACAATGATAATCAGCTCAATATCTTGAACTCTGTCTCTTAATTTAATATTTAACGACTCTTGGTACAAAGGTAGAGTTATTCTGCGTTACACACCCACTACAACATATGCTGTGAAATTGTGTTATTAGAAAAACTGATAGAAAACACATCAAGCTTTATATTTAATATAAACAAAAGCAACTTTTTCAATTTGATAGAATGTCTGCCAAATTTGATGTTTTCCATATGTTTATTTGTCTAGATTTTTAAATATGGCTCTGGTTACTTACAATAGAACTACACATACTCTTTCATCTTTGCAATTGTTAATATATATGTATTATAATTGAGGGAATTCCTCCATGTTATTGAATATGTTTACTAAATACTATACTGTAAAAATGCTTTAAAAATTAATTTTAAAATATGATATCCGTAGAAGGCAGGTAATTTGCATAATCCATGATTACCCAATTGAGTCTTTTGTCATGTAAGTGTGAATTGAACAATAGGTGAACCTTAGCAAAGGTATTGTGTGGTATTCCTAAAGCAAGGCTGAATCACACTTTGAAACCTCCATCCATCCATGACGCTTTTTTTTTTTTAACGCATGTTTGAAAAAACAGAACGATACAAAATGTATTTCAACTAATATTGACAAGACAGTTAGGTATTGGATTAATTTGTAGTTTTCAATATTATGTAATGAATATTTCAGAAAAGATTACTGGATGAGATTAGAAACATGACCAGAAACTCAAAAGTGCATTGGTTTTCCAATTTCTGCTTCGAGTTGATAAAAAAATAGATTGAGTTTAGCACTACATTTGACAATTATTTAAGCCTACCACATCCCTATTTCAAAATCCTGGATCCACCACCTGATTTGGCCAAACTACTAAACTACTGTTATTAAAAAGTTACAGTAGCTTATTTCCCCATCTACAAATGATGAGCATGACTTCTGACTGGATTTGAACCTGCTACTTCTCAATTATAGGGATATTACAGGGCAAAGAAACAAATATAAAAAAAATGACATGCATTCTTCTTTTTAAATTAGATTTATGATTTTGTTGTGCTTTAGAATTAAATAGTCTATTTCGTGCCTAGCTTACCTGGATAAACCAACAATAGCCCCTTCTCCTCGAAGAGTGAGATATAACTCGAAAAGTAGAAGTTTTCATTGAATTCCCCTCTCCACAAATGGTATAGTCCATGAACTATGCCCTCAAGTGGGAGCCTGCCCACAAACCACCATCATCATTTCTTTTCGAGACATGAAAGAGTAAACATGTCTTCAAAGAGCTTGCACAGTTTTCTTGCTGTTGCAATAGAGTTTTGATACTGAGACTGCTGCTATATGAAGCTAAGTAGTTTTTCTTGGTTACAGAGATTCATTGAACTTTGAAATGTCAATAAAATGACTTTTAGCAAGCATTTTTGTGAATGTTTTCACTTAGGCCAACTGGCTGAAATGTTTGCAGTACCATAGTGGCCAGGCCTAAATCTAGCAGGACAGCTTGTCTACTGCCTAGCATAGTGGTTTAGGCTTATTGTAGGCTGGCCTCCTGAGTTTCTTAAATTTTATTAATGCTCTCATAGGGGGCCTAGGCCTAGATCTTGCAGGGTCAGATGTTGCCCATGCATGTTGCCTAACAATAACATTGTGGCTAGACATAATTTTGTAAGGCCTAGCTGGAACTTAGTCTATATAAGAGGCCTAGGCCTACATACTGCAGGATCAAAGATCTTGTCTATGCTTCTTTCCTGACTGGTCTGGTTTTCTAGCGGAGTCATAGTTGACACTTCATTTTGACACGGTCCGTATATTCAGATCAGCTGTTGTTTTCAGTGCAGCTACAATGCACCTCCAATCATGCCTGCACCCGCTGCGGCCTCTGCGGTCCCGGGGTTGAATGAGATTTCTCCGGTGTTACTGCAAGCCATCGTTGCAGCACGGAGAGCTCTGCCGAGGGATGAGCCCAACGCACCCTCTCACATGAGACCTCCTCCCCCAGTTTCATATATCGATATATAGGCCCACAGCAAACCTTGTTTTTACGATGGTCCGTCTATCTGGCAAGAGATGACAGTGATAGGACGATGGTCTCGCTCTCCAAGAATAAGTATGGGAGAACGAGACGGGCCTGGGGAGGAAGGTCTGCAGGCGTTCGCGAAACGGACGGCGGTACTGTCCTTTATTTTCTTTGGCGTTGAATTCATAAACCAAACGGTTCATTCGGCCCTGCAGGTAGGATGGAGACAGCCTCATCTATCCTGTTGGGGCTAAGACGAGGCGACTGGGCTGCCACAATAGACCGAAAGACGCTAAAGAGTGCTGTCACATGTCTATTGCAGATCAGGATCATGTGTTCCGAAACCATGACCACTTCTACCAATTCGTCGCTGCTGTTTGGCCTCTCAACGGCCCTGCGTGTGTGACACGCCTGGTACGAACGCTGGTAGCGTTCTTCCACCAACACAGCATTCAAATATTTATGTACTTAGACGATTGGTTATCGTGGCCCAGTCCAGGGACTAGTTGTTAAACAGCCTAGCATTTGTCCGCCTCGTAACGGAACAAGCAGGATTCCTTATAAACGAGGCAAAATCATGTCTTCTGCCTACACAGAATCCTCGTTTAATATCTCGGAGCTCAAATTAATTAGGTAACGGGCCGTGCGTGCCCATCCATATGAGCGAGTGGCCAAGGCAAGATATGCAGTGCTACATCTCATGCTCATGCTCCGACGGGGTACGACTGGCTACGCACATTAGAGTCACTGGCCAGCTTCGTCGCCCTCGTTCCGTGCTGCCGGCTCAGGATGTGACCATTACTATTGCACCTCCCGGCAGCTTTCCGCCAAGGACAGTATCGCGACCGCCGGCTCCCCCGCTGCTCCTTTGCAGATGCAGCTACCCCCTCCGCCACCGGCACAGCCTATGCAAAGAAACGAGGCTTCTACTTCTAGACAAGCTTTACATAATCCCCGTCATGGAAATAGTGGCGAGAGAGGCGCTCACCACAGAGGTGGTCGACGCCACAACAATGTGAAGTGCCGGTGACGGTTTGGGGGCGCCGTCCCTCCGAGCGAGGGCGGGCAGGTGGGAGGGGTCGCCTGAGATGGTTTTGCGCAGGTATGGTACAGTAGGCCATGACAAAGGATAAGTAGGTCTCTACTGTTAGCGCTCGGGTATCGCATATCATTTCGAGCCCCTATGAGAGGTGGTGCCCGACATACGAGGTTCCGTCAGAGCCGCTTAAAAGACAGGCGCTCATGGCCGGCCTCGACGCACTTCTCCAAAAGGAGCTGTGGTGCAAGTTCATATTCAATATGCGATCCCGGGACACAAGTCCACCATCTCTTGCCAGAAAAGAAATCTGGCAATTGGCTACCCCTTTAAGTCTGAACAAACGGTTCATTCGGCCCTGCAGGTAGGATGTAGACAGCCTTCATCTATCCTGTTGGGGCTAAGACGAGGCGACTGGGCTGCCACAATAGACCGAAAGGCGCTAAAGAGTGCTTTCACATGCCTATTGCAGGTCAGGATCATGAGCTTTCGAAACCATGATCACTTATACCAATTCGTCGCTCTGCTGTTCGGCCTCTAAACGGCCCTGCGTGTGTGACACGCCTGGTACGAACGCTGGAAACGTTCTTCCACCAACACGGCAGTCAAACATCAAACATTTATGTACTTAGACGATTGGTTATCGTGGCCCAGTCCAGGGACCAGCTGTTAAACAGCCTAGCATTTTTCCGCCTCGTAACGGAACAAGCAGGATTCCAATATGCAGCTACAATGCAACGCTGCGGCCTCTGCGGTCCCGGGGTGAATGAGTTTTCTCCGGTGTTACTGCAAGCCATCTGTAGCAGTGAGAGCTTGCCGAGGGATGAGCCCAACGCACCCTCTCGCATAAGACCTCCTCCCCCAGTCTCATATATTGATATATAGGCCCACAGCAAACCTCGTTTTTTACAATGGTCTCGCTCTCCAAGAATAAGTATGGGAGAACGAGACGGGCCTGGGGAGGAAGGTCTGCAGGCGTAAATGAAGCAACATCTTGTCTTCTGCCTACACAGAATCCTCTTTATCTCGGAGCTCAAATCAATTTGGTAACGGGCCATGCGTGCCCATCCATATGAGCGAGTGGCCAAGGCAAGATATGCAGTGCTACATCTCATGCTCATGCTCCGACGGGGTATGACTGGCTACGCACATAGAGTCACTGTCTAGCTTCGTCGCCCTCGTTCCGTGCTACCGACTCAGGATGCGACCATTACGATTGCACCTCCCGGCAGCTTACCGTCCAAAATCAGACTCACTTCACAAAGTGGTTGTAATGAATGCGTTCATTCTCACGCATCTGGTAGCTTGCGGAAGGCTGGTTGCTTGTGGGCAGACCCATTCAGAGGTCAGAGCCGGAATTCCGTTTTGAAACGGATGCGTCCGAAGTAGGTTGGGGCGGCTATGCACTGTCAGTGGAAGTCGCTTCTCCGGCATTTGATCATGCAAGGAGACATGCCCACATCAACCGTTTTGAACTGGGCAGTTGAGCGTACATTGGAAGCTCTCCTACCCCATCTGGCAAATCGCCATGTTCTCGCCAATTCCATCAATACAACTGTGGTTGCTCACATAAACAGCAAGGGGACATGTGGTCCCCAACACTGTGCTGCGACACATGGACGTTACTAATGTGGTGCACAGACCACAACGTAGAACTCAGTGGCCCAAGTTGCAGGCCGACTGAATGTGGAAGCGGACACTCTGTCCCAACCCACATCTACATCTTACGGAATGGCGTCTCCTTCCGCCGATTGCCACCCAAATTTCAACCACTTTGGGCGGCCCCACATAGATCTGTTTGCGACGTCAGGCAGCATGCATCTTCCGCACTTAGTCAAGATGAACATGCGTGGGCAGTGGATGCCTGTCCATACCGTGGGACGGTTTTGGGCTCATGCATTTCCACAAATTTCGATACTGCCGTTGGTCCTGACGCACATTCAACGCCATTAATGCCGAGTACTTCTGATAGAGCCGTTGCCCACAACAGACGTGGGTTTTTCTGCTCATCAGCCTGCTTTACGATCAGCCTCTACGTCTCCAGATTCAGGGAGACCTGCTGACGCAGGACTGAACTTTGCCGAACCCCCGATCCCTCGACCTGATTGTATTGCCACTGTCGGGGATCAGCTCAGAGTCTCGGACATTCCAAATGGCCTGGCCGCCCTTCTTGTGACGAGTTCCCGACAGGAACCCTACTCGCCGTCTATAATAGCCAACTAAAACACTATTTTAAATGGTGCAAGCGCCAATAGATTGACCTAATGAAAGAGAACTAGGTAAAGTCTGCGCCTTCCTGCATTATCTGTTTGAGTCAGATCTGCAGGTCCGCACCATGTCCGGCTACCGGTCTGCCTTGGGTGCTGTAATTCCGACCTTTAAAGACGGCTTGAGCATATCTACATCTCCTGCAGTTTCAGGTTGCTTTGCGAGATGTTTAGAGATCGGCCTCATGTTAAGGCCCTAGTTCCTGTTGGGACGTCAGTATCATACTAGCCGTTCTGATACATCAGTCAGATGCCTTTCGACAAGGCCCATTACAATTCTCACCTTTTTTGGCATTCTTATTGGAGAAACAACATATGAATGCAGAGGCGTGTTGCACACTCCTCAAATCTGGTTAGGTTTGAGTGTGGCTAGTATTGATGCTTGACAGCTTGCAGATTACTGACTGTGTTTATCATTCCCAAATCTACTTATCTTTTGGGTGATATAATACATATATATACTTGTCTCCAGTGAGGGCAGTTAAGTTACAATCCACCGCACTGCCAGAAGGAGTGTCTCAATATCACTGCCTCGGTGCCCCGCACCAGTCAGATGCAAATTCAACAACTGAAAATTGAGTTATGTGCTTTATCAGACACTCCACCACCGGTTCACATGCATCAGTGTGTGTGATTGCATACGTGTTGTTTTCTGGTGGTACCAGCAAGGTGGCATACACAGTCAGTATTCACTCTCCCACCTATCGAATATCTCCACAAACCTTGCACCAGTAGCCACAGCAGAGCTGAAAGTAATGAATACACAAAGCTCTTTTAAACTTGTCTCCCACCGCCGACTAGTATCTAGTCCGGTGCTACACTGGCTATTGTTGGTTTATCCAGGTAAGCTAGGCACGAAATAGACTACACAAACCAACAGTGGTGTTGGTAGTCTATGAGTGCCGCTTACCTGGATAAACGCCCTCCCACCGTCCCCTCAGACAAGAGGTCTTGCGAAATGATGATGGTGGTTTGTGGGCAGGCTCCCACTTGAGGGCATAGTTCATGGACTATACCATTTGTGGAGAGGGGAATTCAATGAAAACTTCTACTTTTCGAGTTATATCTCACTCTTCGAGGAGAAGGGGCTATTGTTGGTTTATCCAGGTAAGCGGCACTCATAGACTACCAACACCACTGTTGGTTTGTGTATTTTAATGCACTGTTTGTTCTCATAGAGGATCTGGTTGAATAGCAAGAGACAAGCTATTAGCAAAAGGGTCATTCACAACACCCTACACCTAGGTTGCCATTTGTTTGATAAGTTACAGGTTGCCTTGTTTTACTGACATAACTCATTAGTTTGTTATGTAAATCTACAAGCGTTACCTTGCTACAAGCGTTTGAAATTGAAAAGAAAAACTACCCTATAAAAACCGACATTTCTGCATATTTTCTCTTCTACTACAGTACACTGTTTCTGCTGCCTAACGCAAAATTCAAACTTTTATTTGATAAAAAAAAATTTTTAAATGGCAATTCTGCTAAGTTTGTGCTGTGTTTTTAAATGATTATTTTCTGCTGCCAATAAATTAAGAGTAATTTATTCACATGGTACAGTATTAATCGGTAATATTTGTTGCAGCGGAAATGGGCTCTTACAGAACATTTGTTTTGGCGCGGAAAAAATAATTGGCCTTTGGAGTTTCTAATCTAATCTACTGTATGATATTTTATTCTGATAATTTATTAGTTATTTAATAGCTTTAATCTGGGTGTAATGATTGATTGGTTTAAATTAACTATTAATAATGTTTGTACAGTACAGTATTGGTGCAGTAGGCTACTGTTTATTATTATCTCCTTATAAAACCAAACAGTATTTAACTTGAATATTAATATTCTGAGAAAAATTATGTTTTTTTTCTCCTTAAACTCATATCTACAGTAAACAATATTTATATTATTTAATGGTATCAAGGATAAATTGTTGACAGTGTAAACAATTTTATAAATTTGTTTGTTATCAGTAAAATAAGTAACTTTGAGTGTGGTCCTCGTCTCCTCCAACAATAATATAAAGGTCAATGTAACAACAGTTGAATACCACAATCGGTGACTCATGGGTGAAATTGTAGGGCCGCAGGGGGTGTAAAACGAATCTGGTTGATCATTGCTTTTTATAATAAGTGATAACTATACTGTAATATTGTCGAATATTCAATTCCACTGTCTTTGATGGGACGACGTCATCCATCATTCATAAGTCTTCAACTCGTAAAACAATTACGTCCTACAATATTGCGAAGGATATTATAACTTAGTGGTGAGACAATTTTTTTTAAATATTCTTTTTGATGAATTAATGTCTACATCATATTTGTGAAATTCAATTTATGAAAACATTTGTCAACGATTAGTTTATGCTAGTCTACCCATGAGGGATTGAACAGTCACTATAGTATATTATGTTACCAATCACAAATATCCTATTAATGCTAGTAGACAATACATTTTCTGTTTTACTGTACCACAATAGATCTCACTAGAAACAAGGTCTATTGTTCATATTGCATACTTAATACTTTGCAGTTGGTCATTTTTTAAATCTATAAGGGTGCTTGTGTTAGTCGTAAATGTATACTGCCCTTTAAATCGGAGTTTAATGAGATGGACAGGAACCATATGAGGGTGGTTAGTTTATTTAGATTGTTGAATGCGTAATATTGTTTGGGTTTTATGGTTAGTAAAATGACTACAATATCACACCAGGTGGATATTGTGAATTAGCTTAGAAAAAATCCTATTCAGGGCGTGGTTTAATATTATTCCAATGTCCAAATCGTTAGGCCTGTGGACTACTTCAGTATACATACTGTCACTTTATGCTTGATGAGCTAGTGAAAAATAAGGACTATGTAATACTATCACCATTAAGATTAGAATACCATAGCACAATCAGCGTCAAACAATGTTTTCTAATATGGATACCAAATTTGTACATTTTTTAATTCATTCAACATTATTTAGAAACAGTTCAAGAAATAAAAGAAGCATACATTTACAATAACTTTAATGGTAACATGCACAGACAGTGTGTATGATTGAAATAAGATCAAAAATAAGAACATAAATAATAAAATTTAAAGAACATTCAGCAACTGGTTGCAAATAAAAAAAAGTGTATAGACCTAACGTATATTGCTGGTAATCTACCAGGCATTATTAAATTCATAATGCCATTAGTAAAATTACTTTTGCAATTTTATACTGTACAGAAGATGATTTGTATAAAACAATATTTACGCCATTGTTTACCCCTTCATTCATTAATATTTATAAGGGTGATATTATGTAGTTATTGATTGACATTTTTATTTAGAAGGATGAGAGATTATTTTTTACTGCAAATGAATCATACTTTTCGATACTGTACTGTGAACATAAAAGAGCCATACTGTAGGATGGGTGGAAGTATTTAAAGGTACTTTTTTAAATATCAAGATTTTTCTTGGATGGGTACTGTGTTAAAATACAATTCCTCCGTGGTTAAATTAGGCTATACTGTAGTAGGCTGAAGACTTTGAAGGGTTGCTGTCCAAGCACACCTAGCACGTTACTGTACATTTTGGTTTTTCAGCCTCAAAAAGATCTTATTTCTGTTGGGCCAGAGAGGTTCAGTATAGTATAATAATTAAACAATAATTTACAGGGCTAATCCAGCATTATAGATTTGGGTTTGGGGTTGGGGTTTCATGATGAAATGATAAAACAATCCGCCAGGTTGCAGAAAAATAAAAATAGTCTTTATTTTATTTTTAAAAGACATTTCACAGTAGGGGAGGGGGGCGCCCGCCTAAATCTGTGCCTGATTTATTCATAAATTACAGTAGTCCTCCTAACAGTTAGTGTACTGTTATGAAGATATCAATTCTTCTTGTACAGTACAGTTAATTCATCCATATAATTTACATGTGTGTTGGTCCAGGAATTCCTGCCTTTGTATTCAGGTGAAGTGGGTGTGTAATGGAAATATACAGAAGTTCAGTTGCCCTAATTTATATTCTATACAGGTATATAATTGTAAACTGCAACTATTGACCCAGACTGGATTAAGATTATAGAATGCCATTCATAAAATTATTTTAATTCAATATCAGAACAATTTATTTTGACTACCATTCGTAAGATTAAAATTAATTAACATTTTATAGGTTTTTGTGAAAAAGGAAAGCTTCAATATTATTAGAACAATTTCTTTTGACTACCATTTGTAAGATTAAAATTAATAAACATTTTATAGGTTTTTGTGAAAAAGAAAGCTTCCGTTACTAAAAAAATATGTAAATTTGTTTTATAATGCAAAACTCTTTAAAAATTATATTGTACTGTAGTACAGTAACTGTATCGTTTGAGCAGGTCGTCTCCATATTTCTTGTGTTCTGCTGTTAAAATATAATCCAGGGGCCAATAGATAAATAGACTTTACTATTTATTTAATAGAATCGGATGCTATCCTTGTGTAAAGAGAATTTTTTTCACTGGGGTATGTTTACTTTGTGCTTTAAGCACAGGCTCATAGCGCATGATTTATTTTAGCATGTACATGGATGTACTGTGTACTTACAGTACAGTAGCGTTAAATCTGTACTTGAGGTGGCCATCAAATTGAGCCTACAGTACTTGTGGTTCTGTCAGTTGAAATATAATAGGTTTCTTTATATGGTATGTACTGTACACATTGGGTGAGTGACCCCACCCATTACTGTATACATGTGGGTGAGTGGTCAATTTGTACAATAGTTTATTGTTTGTTTGTTCTTCTAAATGGTTTTCTCCTCACAAGTATAATAATAGGCTATTGTATGTATGTTCAGGTACAGTAGGTAAAGTACTACCATATAATGACAGTACATTCCAGATAATTCAATAGATTCAATTTCCAAAGAATCGAAAAAAAAAGTTTTATTAGATAATACAGGATGTATGGTTGTCAGAGACATATAGTACAGGAAAGATTTAAATAAAGGTGTGACGGTGTATTCCAGTATTAAGTTATTAACCATGTAATCTTCTGATATAATTTTGTATTCAATGGAAGATTCCGGGTATCTAATATTTTTGTGAAAAATAAACATACAGTAGCCTACACCCAGTTTTAAACAGAAAGAGTGGCCAAGGTAAAAATGACTGACTTATACTATTATGTAGAATACTCCATTTCCATTTGAATTATTACATTTACACTTCATTTAAACCGTTATATAAGCCATAATCAAGATCTTAATTTGTAAATATCATGCCTTCCTGTTCTATTGTTTTCAAGTTCATAACCTATCATACTGTAAAAGACATTTGAATTAAATTTCATACTTCAATCTGTGTGGTTTGTGAATAGAACAATTACCTCATATAACTGCTGTATCAACGTGTATAACGCAGTGGCGTAACGTAGAGACCTGAGGCCCCCTGGTTTAGGAACCCTAAGTGGCTCTCCAACGCTAGAGGCCTCGGACGTTTTTAGCCTTTTTTGACATATTTTAATGCCTGTTTTTCTTCTGGGCACTGCTCAGGGACCCCATAAGCTCTGGGGCCCTGGGTTAATTTAGCCAGTGAGCGATCATAGCCGTTACGTCACTGGTACAACGTTATGGTACAATAGTATAATTTTATGTGCGTTTATGTTCTAGACCACCAGCGAAAGCTCCTAGCATTAGGTTGTCCCTTATAGTTAATACCACAATCCTTGGATATAACCCATAAATTGTTATGTATCACAAATCTTAATGCATAGTGGTACAGTGTAAACCTTGTATACTGTAAGATACTGTATCTTAAAAACCACCATCGCGTAACTGGACCATCTTTACAGTAGCTTAGGGTGCCTCTCAGTATCCATCCCTGGATGCACAGTACAGTACGAGTCAAACATAATAAACTGTACTTATACTGTATCACAAATCTTAAAGCCCCCTTCCCTACGTTTTTTAGATCTAATTTAAGATCACAAACTATATTTAATGTAAAAATAATACTATATGGTCCTATTGCGATAACTTTATTCGTCTTTAAACGGTTAAAAATGTGAAAAATAAGTCGATTCTAATAATTATAGCGGCCCGCTATAAATCCCAAAATGCATTGCGCGCGGATTGATATTTTTGTTTTTCACCTGTAATTCGCCCACTTTTCGATCGATCGTGAGGCCAAAACAAATGGAAGACTCCTAACTTTTCAGCGAAAATACCGGGTTTTCCCCAATTTGTATCAACAGAGTCTGGCAAAAATAGAAAGACAATTAATGCAGCAACTATACAACGTCAGGCTAGGTATAAAGCTAGCGTACGATGTTCGTACGTTACCGATGTTTACCAGCTAGGCCTACAAAACTAAGCCTAGCTAGGCTAGGCCTAAGACCGTCCACGAGAGGTCGATCGCCGCGAGCTACTTAGGTAGTGCATTGTTTCTCACTTTTTATCATAATTTACCATAAAACGTACATTTAAGACAAGGAATGACATGGTTTAATGTTTTTAAAGTGATATATATGTATTATTTTCCAAAAAACGTCCAAAATTGCAGGGAAGGGGTCTTTAATGCATGATGGTGTGAACATCGTATACTGTAAAGTACTGTATAATAAAATAAATAACGTAACTGGACTGTCTTTAGCTTAGAGTGCCCCTTTTAGTATACATCCTTGGATTTACAGTACGAGTCAAACGTAATAAACTATACATGAATGTATGGTATGTAACCACCAATCTGTGTCGCCTCGCATGATTGGATAATGAATCATCAGGCCGTCACAATACCACACTATTGTACCTGTGGTTTACCACTGTCTATCCTTTATCCTACTCCTCTTTATACAACCATTTAATTGTCAAATATTGTACAGGAAATGATTACAGGTAGTAGGTGTATTTGCTCTTTAGTCGGCCAGGGTGAAAGTATAACAGGTAAATCAAAGTTGTTTTTTTTATAAAAATTCATAACATATTCTAGAAATTAACAGTTTTTATTCTGAAATAATTCATTCATAGCAGGGCAAGTGAAACTCTTCCCTGGTTCATATGCCATGTGCATGGTCATACTAGTGGGTGCTGATGGCGTGACCTAACCCTAATGCCATCCCTAACACAAAGTAGGAAATGTATTATGGTTAGGTTTGAGTACTAGCGCCGAAGCATGTTTATAATAATGTTCAACAATTAAATGGACTGGTACTGGTAAACATATATGAAGCCAGATGTTTTCCAACTGTTATACTTTAAATATCATATCATTTGTACTGTAAACATATTTCTCTTTTCATCAGTTTTGAGTTTGCCTTTTGAATCCAAATGGATTTTCTTCCACATTTTAACCTCTCTGCTGCTATCGAACATATTTTATTCTAAAAAAAACCATTGTTTTAGATTGTTTATAACATTTTTTCCTTCTTTTTAATTGTGAGTCTCAAGTTTTAACTTTTTGTATTGTAACATTGTTATGTAATCATGTATTGTATGTTGATTTTGACCGAATAAATGAATGATGAAAGCCTAAAATCTATATAATTATGCGATATATCTGACTTCAAACTGTAAATCACATAAATACAATATTATTATAATTACTAATATGTTGTACCTACTGTAGATTAAAATAACTATTATTACAACAAATAAATGTTATAGCTATTAGAAGTGATAAACTAAATAGGTTGTTAAGTCTTGGCATCACAATTAAGTAATTTGAAATAGCATAGTGTACCTAGTAACTACTGTAGATCTAAAGAATATTCTATCCATTTGATTACAGGTGGTCGTATTTAAATCAATCATCTTGGTTTTATTC
This sequence comes from Antedon bifida, assembly GCF_963402885.1. Taxonomy (NCBI): domain Eukaryota; kingdom Metazoa; phylum Echinodermata; class Crinoidea; order Comatulida; family Antedonidae; genus Antedon; species Antedon bifida. The sequence goes on along the minus strand of NC_136226.1, from coordinate 7,122,912 downwards.
ATTTACCTGTACCTTAATTAAGACAGGTGGATAATTTGCAAAAAAAACCTCTGACCACCTGGCTCAATTTCAGTTGGTCATCTCAATCTCATAACCACCATTATCAGATAATTTGGACACTTGACCTCGACTGATGTCCAGTAGGTTGTATGTAGCTACGTAGCGAGACGAGACGAACCCTGATAAGGTTAATAAGTCCGCAGAGCTTCCTGTGGAGGAAGAATTTTAATGCATCTTCGTGGGTAGGTAGTTAGGAAAATGTTTCATTTCATTGCTACAGGATCATTATGGCCTTCAAGCGGAAACCAATGATACATTCAATATCAATGTACAGTAATCGACAAGCAATACAATTTCCACAAACCTCTCATTCCCAGAAACTCTTTTCGAGAAATAAATCACAAATACATTTTAAATACGTTTTAATAAATCTATTTAATATATTGAAACATCATTTTTGGTAACAATGTTCATGTACAAGAGTACTTTGTCTTCCATATCAAGTGACAAAAATCCAAATAATAACATTTGAAGTCATGATTTCAGGAATACTACCATCAAGTTCGCGTACATGTGACATATGCAAAGATTATTAATTTAGTAATTATCCCATTGACATACATTTTGTTCACACTGCTCTGCATTTAATGGTGGTATTATATTTTATGAATAATTTACACCTTGTGTAAACACTACACAATATACGCTATGTTATTCACATGGTCTGCATACAGTACTGTAGGTCTATCATTCTAAATCCATGCAGAAAGTAAAGTATACTACTGTATAGCCAAATACGATCGACTATGTAATGAACTGCATGGCGGCCAAAGCTCTGGCACAAATTAAGATGTGCACAGTTCACACATTTGTGATGTGCATGTTGACATTTTTGCATACATTTTACACTTTTGTTTGGCACCTCTCGCAACCCTCCACGAGTTGCATTGCCCAAAATTGAAAACGGAAATTTGTGTAAACCGGCTTCAATGAGTACTGTGTATGCAACACAAATTGTTTTCTCATACCATAGATTGAAGCATTAAAATGTTTATTGGTTCAATACACTGCAGATGAAATAAATCAGGTTTTTATTTCAACATGTAACCTTATTACTAATCATTATTACATTCTTTAATTGCATTTCTTATATAAGTAACAATTATAACTTTCTTAATTGATCATTATGTATTAGTTTATTTTACAATTAATCCTACTGTAATTAAAACCTGGTACAGTAATTGCCTTGTTTATTTATATGTTTATGATTGATGTTTCATTACATGCATTCATTGGGAGAATGAATTTAGTTAGGTCAATCAAAACTGAAATGTCTGAAATCTAGTGTGGGTTTATCCTGATGTATATTTTATATAGCAAACATCATAACACATGTCTGCTACTGTAGAATATTGTGCTTGCTTCATTATAGATATATTTCCTGCTTTGTTGTGTGTATTATAAATGATAGTTATTATAATTATTGACAAAAATATAACATTCTAATAAAGTATTGAATCATGTACACTTTAGTGGTTTTATTTTTCCATTATTTAGTTTCCCTTTGAAATATTTATACAGAGTTCGATGTACAGTGTGCCCAACAGTGTGTAACGTATACAGTAAAAGTACGCTATGAAAGGCGTACGCCATGGCTTACGCCGTAAGTGTGAACAGGCTCTAGGGCTTATTTGTTTCAAGATAGTGGACTAATTATGCCGCCATAAGATTGTTATTGTTATCAATTGAACTTCGAACACGCCTTAATATCAATTTTAAAAAGTTTATCTAATGATAATTCTCAAGTAGACGAAGTAATAGTTCATATAGTAGATTAGAATATCTAAAAGCAGTTCGCAATCGTTGCGGTAAGCATGGAAATACTAGCCACGCACTGCGAGGGTGCCTCAACTGTTATGTTTGCGGTTTTGGTGATGTTTGTTACCAGTTAATAACCACATCTTCTATTTTAACACCAACCACAGATATAGTACTAGTAGTAAGCAGTTCTCTATATGTAATTCTAATTCTTGAGTTAAATTATGTTCTATCGGAGTTAGATTGTGGTTTAGCCTGTACATTCAAACACAACAGTACGATATACTGTACTGTATGTACAGTACCCCTGTTGGAAAGCACTTGTCTATGTTACATTCTGAAACCTATCGGTTTTTAACTTTAAAACTATCAAAATTATAAATTATTCAGCCAGCTGAGATATGTTTAAGTACTGTAGACAAGAAATGTAATAGATTTTATGCACAAAATATAAATCTATTTTGATTGTAATTTATGCAATTGCAACAATACATACTTTAAAAACACCTGCTCCTTCACAACTGCACCTACTATAAACTACAGTAAACAATTGTATCTCATCAATGTCTATTATCCAATACTTACCTAAATAAACTGCCATTGACCACCTCAAGGAGAGAAAGAATTTCCATCATAAATGCCATTGTAAAAATAATAATGGTACATTCCACAATAAACACAAATCCCACCAAATACTTTTACCATTAGATCAACACTTTAGATCTGAAATGATGGTTGCCAAAAGTCAAAATTTGTTTATTAAAATGTGTAATGTAATGTTTATTAGTAATTTAAATCCATGGCGCATCCAGTATCAAAGCCTTTTAGTACACATTGTTTTGAGAACTGTGCTATATTGTGTGATACACTATCTCCATTGAGGGACTTAATCATTTATCATGTGTCTTCATTGGCAAATGAGATTGACTCCATTTAACCTGTGTATGTAGGACACAGTGGTTACACCTATATCAACAAACACACACTAGGTGTCTTGGCTGTCTATCAATTAACATTGTAGAATACCTACTATGTGTATTTGCTTTTAATTTTTTTTTCTTTTTTGGGCATTTTTTTTTTATCAAACATGGTCAGTTTGTATTGATGTTTACATAGAGGAAGGACATTCTGAGTTTATACACGTTTTATTAAAAACTTTGCATATTTATTTCTTATCTAAGGGTACATATTCAGATCCTATGGAGTTGTACTATACATGCTGCGTACGATACAAAAGCATTTCCTCTGTAGGTCTGAACCAGTTCCAGCGATTCTTCCTAAAAAATATCATTGTTCCCTTAATGTAAATATTTTCAGTTATTGATATTATACAACAATTCTACTTCTCTTTGTTTGTTGAATTTTTTAAAACATTTACATTCGCAAAGAAGTTGGCGTAGAAATGGGTAATTGTAAATGTTTTTCTCTTGTTTTCTGCCATTTTTCATATTCCACCAAATTGAATCAAACTGTTAGAAAATAGATATGATTATACTTTTTATAGTTCATTTGCTAGCAAGTCAATACCCTTTCTTTGATTGATTCTTTCAAATTTAATTTTCATTTGATACGAATATTTCTGTATGAGATATGGGGGAGTGTTTTGTTTCAAACGATATGAATATGATATCAGCATATTGGAATGCCATATTGGGACTGATTGAATGATACTACCGGGTTATCAACCTGATGGTTAACACTATTATAATTTTATTTGTAGAGTAAAGTACGAAAAGTTATGTTTCGGGATTTTTTTTTTAATGTAATGTCATCGGGAAAATTACAGTATCGGCAACATTTCTAAAATGTAGTACTAAAATGTTTTGATTTTTTTTCTTGAGGAAAAGTCAAAAATATTTTTGTTAAAATCCAGTTGCCATACTGTAACCCTCAATAAAAAAAAATAGAAATAAATACTGTAGTTATAAAAGTAGTAAGGCCGAGAAATTTGATGAAGAAAGGGGCACGAAACTAAATTTTTATTTTATAAAGTTATTATATTTTTATTTTATAAAGTATAGCTGTTACACATTTGGTTATGAATGAGACTTTTCAAATGTAGGTTAGGCAATCATCATTTTACCCCCTTCGAGCCAGCATTAATGTGAACACAAACATTCACTACCCCATTAATAACATGCCCTTCCTATACCCATTGAATGTAGGTCAGTATGACGTTGCATGTAATTGATAGGTAAGCCCCTATATTGAGACAGTTAATGTTTTGGTGCTCCCTTCATGAGATAAACCTAGTGCTGAGTTTCACACATGCTGTGAGTAATATCAATGTGTTAGGAGTCTCCTTCTACTCCAAGACTAGACCAATGCAGCCCACGACCAAATCACTTTCTTTATAGCAACACATTCTTTTGAATTATTACACTTTGCATGGTATAAACATGATACATTATGTAGGTATTATGAGCACACAAATTCACAGTCGTTTCATTCTGAGTTGGCGGGTGGGTTTATGAGAAATAAATGTGATTTTTGTCAAAATTTGTTGTTCGACATCTTATGTTAGAAAAAGAGCAAACTAAAGTATTTTAGAAATACAACTTTTGTGAATTTCATAGAATTTTGTATTGTTCCATTTTTCTAAGAAAACAATTTGTTGATTTCACAGAAATAAAGTAATCGAATTCAAGTATAATAGTACCAAAACAAATTTAATAACACAAGCAGCTGTATTTTGATAAAGTCTTGTTAAAAAATGAAACAGTATACAGTACTGTATTATTTTTTTTACATCATGATTTGTTTTAAAACAATTTTTATTTGTATTATGTAATAAATTTAAACAATTTATTTATGTTTTATATTTCAAATTGTTATTCTTATTAAATAATTGGTAAAGAATATTATTTTTTCTTGTTAAGTGAACATATTGAATATTTTTATCTTTCAGATCTGATTCTTATCAACTAGAAAATGGCGCTTTCCAACGGCCCATCAAGGGCGGGGGACAGCCAGATGATGTCGTTGCTGGACAATATGATTGGAGTCAGTGACTGCGTCCTCCTTGAACCATTGACCGAAGACGCGTTTGTTGAAAACTTGCAAAAAAGATTCAAAGCAAACGAGATATATGTGAGTATCTACTATCTAGATAAAGATCTCAATGTATTGTTTGTTTTATATAATAAAGTTTCAAAGGTTTTGTTAATAGCAGATAACTACCAATAAAAAATAACTGTCTGCTAAAAGATTTTATTTGCATGTATGTAAAATATCAAAAAGTACAGTAACATGAAAGGTTATTGACTGGTAAAAATTGCATTATCGCTTTATAGAATAATTTAAAAATTAAAAAAAGCCTAAATTTTTGACATAAAGATTTTCAACTATTGACCACAAGATGGTGATTCAGGCTGGGTGATTTATGATATCTTTTATGGTATAATTAAAAACAATTTTTTTCCCTTTTTTCAGACGTATATTGGCAAAGTTGTAGTATCAGTGAACCCCTACAAACCTCTGCCTTTGTTTTCACAAAATAATATTAGTGAATATCGCGGAATGAACTTGTATGAGTTACCTCCCCATATGTAAGTATAACATTATGTTCTATTAACATAACATGTACTATTTCTATCTCATAATGATACCACAAACATAGCAAGACGAAAACCAAATTTTCATTTGCTCTGAAGGGTTTTTACGTGTGTGTGTTTGTGTTAAGCGTGCGATCGAAAAATATTTAGATTGTGGTACAAAGTCCTGATACTTGAATTGCATTCAACGCCCATGCAAATAAGTTCCTAACTACATTGTCATTAATGTCCATACTGTATCAAATTTGATATTACTTTCAACATTTAGATACGCGATTACAGACGATGCATACCGGGCAATGAGGGACAAAAACCGTGATCAATGCGTTATAATCTCCGGCGAGTCTGGCGCAGGAAAAACAGGTCAGTAACTTTTTTAATGCAATCACTTGTCATATGGAGGATCCTTGTATTTGGTTTTAACCACTCCGATTTTAATCGGATCTTTGTCTAGCATTTTTGTGTATGTTAAAGCTCTGTCTACACTCTCAAACTTTAGGTGTAAAAAAATGTGATGTGCCCATATATGGACATGATGATGTCATATTACTACCATATTTGGGTGCAGAGCTTAACACTATTTTGACTTGATCTTGACAGAGGCAAGTAAGATTGTTATGCAGTATGTCGCAGCAGTTTGTGGTAAGGGCAGGGATGTGGATACAGTCAAAGAGCAGCTTCTTCAGAGTAATCCGGTGCTCGAAGGTAAGTTAGACAAGGTGAAGGAGTATCAAGATGATTGTTTTGACGTAACATTGAAAGTGACAAAGATAAGAGCTAATTTATAGATTTGTTTGTAGAAATGAGCAGTAACAGTGGCCTCTTTAAAATATAGGTTGTCTACAAGCATTTCATGTTTCTATTTTCAAAAAAGTTTTTATATGTTTAAACATTGTTTTTAGAAAGTGAAATTGGGTTGACTTATAACAGTATACAATATACAGTATACTGTAGTGGGTTGAGCTCTACACCAGGATGGGACAAAAGTTTAGTTTATATCTCAACATGGGCTTATACTGTATCTCCATAAGTACTTTCTACTTAAATTTAAATGTGTTTCACCTTATATAAATATTTGGCCTACTTTACCTTGAAATACGATATCAAAATATGAACTGTTCAATACACAATATCTCTGCTGATATCTAAGATACCATAGTATACCCAATTATTGTAATATGTTACGGTAATGTTGTGTGATTTTGCATGCAACCTTTGGCCTTGTTGAGATTGGCAGCCTAAGATGCGTGATCTACCTGAATCGGTAGGTAATTGAGCAGTGATTAGCTGATGGATATCCACTTCTGATATCTTAGCCTCCATGCCTAAGGGCTAAGCATTCAGTTGTCTCATTTCACAACTCAATTATGTACTTGTTATCAATGAAACGATGCTTGCGTGCCTCGAAACAAGATACGCCTGTAACAAGTGGATTGTTTACGTGGTGATGATGAAATTGTCTTTTATTATATCATTTAAGAAACAAAATTAGATTTGATAACAATTTAAGATACTCAAATTCAGAAATTAATAAAATTTATGAAGTCAAACCTTTGAATTTTTCATACCTACGTGTTTCAATCTCAAGATTGTTTTCATTATTTAATTGCCCAAAAATTCCAAGATGAATTTTATTGTCCCTAGAAATGAGATCATTCTTTTAGTGTTGTTCTTATATATTCAATATTATACACATATATTTGACAAAGAAAATGGTTTTGAAAATTTCTTTACAGCTTTTGGAAATGCAAAAACAAATAGGAACGACAACTCATCACGATTTGTAAGTATAAATGTTTATTATGCCTACTGAGATAATTCTAAAAGTTTGAATTTACCATTAAATTTGGAGGAAATCAGGACAAGGATCCCAATTCTGGACCACTTACTATTATTTTCAGACCTGCTAGTGTTAAAAGATGGAGACAATTTTTCAAAAGCCGATGATCTAGCACTGAGCAATCTTAACGTAATGTTAGGTTCATAGTAAAAAAAATTAAAATGTTATTAATAATAAAGAATAATAAGGATGAAAAAAAAGATCCTCAGCAGGAATGGAACCAGGGACCACAACTGTGTAAGGCTGGTTATATAACCATTACACCAAACTCAAAACCAAACTAGTGAAATAAGCCATTATCACACACAGCTTTAGACACAAAAATAAAAAATATATATATTTTCGAGAGAAATCTTATGTAGAGAAATTCTACGGTAGGCTGAGGTATGCACTCTCGGAGCACCGTTCTAGTTTGTGATGAATGTGGATTGCCAATCTAGTTACAGATTGTACATGAAGTGCTTGTTACAGAGGGTAATGACAGTTATCGCTGACCAGCAGTGGACAAGATTTAAAATAGATCACGCAATAGAAACTTGAAAACCATCCAATACCTATATTATCAGTTCTAATTTAAACATCTACTAATAAGGCAAAAAACGTTAGGTTAGTCACCCATGTGCTTATCAGGAATCTAAAAAAAAGTACCTATGGCACTCTGTCATCTATTAAGGTCCACAGGGACAAGTAGTGTCCATTCAGCATCGATACTGCTCTGCTAGTAGCCTAACTATGTCAACATATAGGCCTGTAGTATACAACTCTCGGTATTGCTTTGGCCTAAGAAAACACAGCCTAGCGTGTCCTACTGGTTTTGAGTAATATAGCCTAGTTTTTATTTTGAATGAACACACCTGCATGGTTCTAAAATGTTTCATTGTGGAAGAAAAATAGTTAATGTATGAAATTTGTTATTAGATTGTACATTTAATACGAATATCATTTTATCCCTAGGCTAAAAAGTGCCATTGATGTTGTTTTGTGTGATTTATCTATGTGACACTGTAAGCTTCTGTACTACTTGCCAAGCCAATGCAAGTTTAGCTTGGCTAACGTCCCGTCTAAACATATTGTTTCTGCTTGCATATCATTTTTTAATTTAATAATCTTATTTTCATAGAATAATTGTTCAATATTTGTTTTACCCTGTCTCATAGCTTTTCTTGGCTATCCTTTCAATGTTTGGTTCAGTATTTCCTTTACTTGCTGCCTCTTAGCTATGATTGGCTATCACTTTAATATTGATATTGTATTGTTTATTTACCCATTATGTATAACTTATAAATAAATTAATTTACTGAATGTATGTACTAATTGATATATCATTCACATATTGATCCTGTTAGGTCTACTACTATTCTACTACTATCTGTTATGATCTTCAAATCTCTTCACTAAATGGGAGAAAATCATATTTTAGTGTGATTTTCCGTTCTGTATTTGTTGTATATATGGAATATTTATTCTGAAATAAAGTGATCAATCAATAACATTCTTTTGATATTGTTAAATGTTCTGTTAAAAATAGTTAGATCGTTGACAGACTTGTGTGGAGACTTAGCCCCTTTACTTCTTTAACATGTGATTTATGGGTAATCACTTAACTTTCAAATAAGCACTCAAAATGGCTTTATTGGATTAAATAAGGAGTGATATTAAGCCTGCAAGACTATGTAGTATCAAATATACAATTTCCATGTTTAAAGACAAGGTTAAGTTATCCCTACTAGACATTTTGAGATTAAACTCAAACTACTTCAAAGACGGAATTAATTACAATAGGATTGAATTAATAAAATACAAGATCACTTAATTTCTTATTGTTTGCTTTTCATGATTGAAAAAAAACCAGTAAATGACTTTATTAAGTTCAAAATTGGTTATGGATTTTCACTTGTGTATTTTTTTTTTCTTTCAGGGAAAGTATATGGACATTGAATTTGACTTCAAAGGAGACCCAATGGGTGGAGTTATCACAAACTGTAAGATTATTTGAAATGTATCCTAAATAAAAAAAAAAAAGAACCTTTTTTGGGATACCCATATTAAGTGGACACTTTCCCATTAATTAAGTGAGGGGAAAATCTATTCTAGGTCACACCTATGAGGGGACTCATTGCTTCTTGAAACTGTCCCGTTAATGTAATACTGTATACAAATACTAGCACCATATTCGTACGCAAATCTTGCACGTACAATGGGAATATATGTTTGTACATGCGTAGAGTTTGTTCATATTTTCCTGGTATCATTGACAATGCGTAAAAAAAACATTTATGAGTGAGTCATAAAAGATATGTTGTGAATACTCACGTTTTAATATTATATGCATTAAGATAGTGAAACTGATTTTAAGTCTTATTATATTTAACTACCTTAATATGCAAACAAATTGGTACCCCACCATCTGTTTTAGTGGTGCATTAAACCCTCTGTAATGTGCTTGCCTTCAAATCCCAAGGTCCCGGGTTCAATCATGTTTCTACTCCACTCTCTAAGCCTGAAATGAGACTTTTAAGTATGATATAGTTTATCCATCATGTAATTGATTAAAAAGTTACTGTTGGACAAAATTATAATCGCATACTGAAATATATTAAACCAACTTATTGTTTTGAAGATTTACTAGAGAAGTCCAGAGTGGTAACACAAGCTTCAGGAGAAAGGAACTTTCACATCTTCTATCAATTGCTGGCAGGTGCCCCAGATGTTTTGATGAGTAAGTATGACTCAATATGCAAATTAGTCAGGTGACTGATTAACTACATTAAGGTCAGACAATATGTAGATAATAATATTTAATTAATTCCATAATAATTTATTCTTGTCTGTTTCTCATTAAACAACTTCCAAGTTCTAAAAAGGTATTATGATAAATGTGTTTTACTTTATTTTTCATGAATATGATGATTAATCAACATAGTTTTCTTTGTTTTGTGAAGGTTTTAGTTAATAAAAAATGTGATTGTATTTATAATAATTATGTCTGACCAATTGGCATTGATGATGTCATAATACTTTTCTTTGATGATGTCATAATACTTTTCTTTGATGATGTCATAATACTTTTCTTTGATGATGTCATAATACTTTTCTTTGATGATATCATATTCTTGTCTTTGCTAATGATGTAGGATGTTTAAAACAGATTCTTCATTACAGTATATAACATTTTAATGGGAAAGCGTTAACTGTTTAATTCAAATGTATATTAAATACTGTACTCTACCATCACTAACTTTCAAACCATGTTGAAATGTTAAAATACACTGCATCTTAAATAGATAAACATCGTCACATGTTTATATTAATTTATTTTATACTTCTCTCTTTCTTATTTCAAAATTTCTAAACCATTTTCTTTCCCAAAAATCCATAAATTCTGTATTGCAAACTCATGACATGCATCTGTTTTTTTGTTCTGAGTGATTGAAGAATATAAATATTTTATGACCATCCCTTTTGTCTATTTTCTCTTTCATTGTACACTTGTCCTTTCTTCAGAGGGTAAGTACAACATACCAGTAAACGTGTGTCAGCTGGGATCCATTTTCTGCTATTTTTCTTTTTTACATTGATTGCTATCATGGGCTAGTGTGCTCAAAACAATTTTAATGAAGAGATAAGTCCGCTGTAATTCATATCTGCTGCTATAGCACGCAAAAGAAGTCCAGCACTTCATCTTCACACATTTTCTACATTCTTTAAATATGATTTGGTACTAAATTTGCAGGGTTTGAAAATAGAAATCAAATATTTATTTTGTTTCTACTTTTGATTTCAATTGCCGTTACTTACCTATATAATTTAAATTATATTGCTGTGTTGTTTATTTTACTGCTTTTCTAAAACAAAATGGGGCTTTTATAAATGTTCTTGTGATATAAACATGTTTTATTCTCTATTATATAAAGAAAAATGAAACCACTTACACTGTACTTACTACTATTCATTCATAATTCCATCCTCACAATTACTAGGCTATATTTTAGATATGTGCTTTAAACAATCATTACCTTATTGTTCATTTTATTTGCTACATAACGATTTTCAAAATACATTTAGAAGATGTTCATTTTCTGTTAACATTAGTATTATTTGTGGTCTACATTTTTGTTTTATTAATTAACTCATAATATATAACACATTCATAACATACTTTTCACAATAATTCATATTGCTTCGTAAACTTTAAAATTTTACACTCATTATAGGATTTTACTATCTATTATAAGTGGTCACGCCCAGTTTGTAAATCACACATAGGCCTTAATTATACTGTTCATTCTCAAATATTCATATTTAAATTAAATTAGATTTAACTTAATCAAATCAGTTCAATGTATGTGTGTATTTTTCAAATTGACTCAAAATCGATGTCAAAATAATCTAGCTCAAATTCAAATGCTTGATTTAAAAAAGATTAGAAAATTACAAAGCGTACGCTGTAGTTGTGTATTGACAAAATATCATTTTTTATGAATATCTTTTGTTTGGTTATTATGCTTTTTTCTGCTCTTTGTCTCCCCGAGCTTTCGTCAAGATGTAATCATAGGTTTAGTCACAATAAGCCTTAATACTGTTATGCTTTTAAATTAATTTCATAATGTAGTATTTGAATCCATATCATAGAATAGTTTTTTGTTAAATGCTGTAGTAGATATTACAGTATTTAAACTGTAATAATTTGAGTTTTTTATAGAATTATTTATGAAGAAGGATTTGAAATAAATCAATAGTGTGTAGACAATGTGAATGAAATTTTATTTAAATAGGCGATAAAAGGAATGGTGTTGATGGGACATTTGGTGGCTTGATACTGTAGTCTTTGGCTTGCTTCAGCATTCTAGAAATGTTAGGCCTACTTAGGCCTTGTTATTTCAAAATTGCAGGTGTGCTTCGAATGGTACTCCTCGACACATTCAGCGTTGTGCTGTTTGTCATATCTTAGTGTGTAGAAGTTTACCAAATGTGTTCTGTACCTCAATCACCTTTTCTCTGTGTGTATTAGGTGTGTGCTCGCACTATGCCTTAAAACAGAAGGCCTGTCTACTGTGTTATATTTAGGTGTAGCACAAAATATGTATTAATACATTATCGTGTTATGTAATATTTAAAGGCTAAAATCTTGCGTCACTTTACATGCTTATAGAGTACAATAAAGATTTCACTATCATTATTTGACAATAGCTGATTAGTACACTTTTTGATTGTTCTCTGCTATTAATTATCATTAGTTACAGAAATGTAGATATTTTTTAGTGTTTTATTATAATAGTGTTTATTTGTTATTGTTTCTGCTATTATTCAGAGGGTTGGAGAGGTTGAAATTACAACTACAACCTTTTTTAAAATGCTCATTTAAAATAAATTGCTGTTTTGTTCATTATACTTGTTTTGGGTCCAGAATCCACAATTCAAAAAAGTGAATTAAGAAGATCAAATCGAAACTGCCTTCTGATATACTGATTTGAACAAATCTGGGAGAATGAGAAGAAGCTACCCAACCGAGATTCAAACTTGAACATTTGTGAAATTTGAAATGTACAATTAGTCATGATACTGTATTTCTTTACATTAATATTATGTTTATGATTTATACTTTATTTTTTTTTTTATTATTATTTTCGTTCTTTACTGTATAAGTAATAATTTTCTTATCTTTTGTTGCTTTCCTTTTTGGATGGTATGTTGGTTAATTTTCTTCAATCTCTAATATATTTATTCTAAAATATTTCATAAATAAATTGAGTTCAAATCCAATTATTCTTTTGTTCAACTTAAATACAAACCCTCATTGAGTTTTTAATTGAAATATATATCCTAATTTTCTGGTTCTTTTGTGTGGTATTAAACAAAATGTGCACACATAACCTAAACTAACCATAAAAGATCTACACTCTGCCACCATGGTGTATGGATTTATGAACTATATTTAACAGTAACAAACCGGTATATAATGTTTGGAGTGGGTGAGGAAGGCAATGCTGATGGTGCCAAAGTATTATAGCTCTAGGCCACTATTTCCACATACAATACCACAGGTTTTTTTAAACGCAGTAATGTATTAATTTTTGCCCACAGATGAGTTAGATTTGACCAGAAATCCAAATGATTACCATTATTTGAATCAGAGTGGAACGCAACAAATAGAGAACATCAATGACAAAGAGCAGTTAGCAGTTACACAGGTTAGAAAGAAATTATTAATATACAAGGTAACCCTTCCAGCTGGACAATATAATGCCAGTTGATATTCAGATGCCCTCTTAAATTCTAATACAGTAAATTTGTAATATAGTAATATACTTCTATTTCGAGATCGGCATCTTTTGTTAAAGGCTGTCTGGTACACACTAGAACACTAATTCATCAAATTTACTTCAAATATTACAGGGTAAACCCTTCCAGCTCGACAAAATAATGCCAGTTGATATTCATGTGCCCTCTTAAATTCTAGTAAAGTACACAGTAAAGAAAATGATGGTACACATTAGAACACTGATTCATCAAACATATAGAGTTATACATGATTTCTCCAATATAAACCCCCAAATTGACTTCAAATATTACAGGGTAACCCTTCCAGCTGGACAATATAATGCCAGTGGGTATTCAGATGCTCTTTTAAATTCTAATAAAGTACACAGTAAATTTGTATTTTGAATTACATCCATTTCGAGATTGGCATCTTTTGTAAAGACTGTCTGATACACATTATAGAAATTAGAACCCTGATGTATAAAGTTACAGTCAAGAAGATTTCTCCAATGTGAATATTATCCTTAAATGCACAAATTGCTTACTGTTTTGTATACAATTTATCTACAGAAAGCAATGCAAGTTCTTGGTTTTACAGATGAGGAAATTCTTTCAGTTTATAAACTTCTAGGTAGTATATTGAAGCTTGGTAATGTTGAATTTAACAGTTTCAATACAATGAATGGAACAGATGGAGTCAAAATTCAACGAGAAAATGGTAAGTTACAATTTGTTAATGTAGTTTATATCAATTCTGAATGTCCTTTACTGCCTTCAGTGAGGTAACAGGTTAAAGGTGACAACAAAAACGAGTCTGCAAGATGATTTCAGAATATGTAACCAAGGAAATCAAGATTCTGAGCTCTGGAGATGAAAGGGTTTATCTGTGGTTGCAACACGATCAGTTCCACACCCCTTAACTGGCACTGCACGTCACAGGGAATATGTCCATAGTAAACTACTGTTGGTATTTTCGCAGCCAGACATAAGATCAAAGGACTGTTACGAGTTCCTTGGCAAGGCTAGCTCAGTGCCCTGTTGTTAGATTGCCTTGATGTAACACTGTTAAATGTATGTACCTGCAGTGGAAATATGATCATGAGGTTCAAATTTGATTTTGGAGTGGAATATAATTTATAAAACTAAAATTTTATACTGGCAAGTATAACAAATACATCCTGTGCTATAATGCAGAATTTTACATTTTGGTTTCCATTTGAATATATATCTTATTTTTATACTGAATTGTAATTTATGTCTCTTAGAACTTTTAGACGTTTGCGATCAGCTGGAATGCTCGCAACAGGACATGATTCATGCATTAACTAAACGGACTATCGGACAGAAGGGTGAGAAGGTTACAACAACATTAACGCCATCGCAAGCATCGTATGCCCGTGATGCCCTCTGTAAGGCCATCTACGACCGACTGTTCACCTGGGCTATCAAAACGATCAACAGCAGTATACGGGTACGTATATACTAGAGTTTGTTGTATAAAAACAATGTCTCTGTGGTTTTCAAATCTTTGAAAGTAATGAATGAAGCTCAGCCTGTCAATTATACGATGCTGGTTCGAATCCTGCTGGAGACATTTTTTCATGCAACAAAATTTATATATATTATATTATTCAAATTGGGCATTATTTTTTCTTTAATATATAGTGATAAATTATTTATGTACATTTTAAAGATGTATTACCTCTTGAAAATGGCAAAAATAAGGTCATAATAATTAAATTGAGCTTACTTTGACCATGAGGCTTTGAGTTGCATTGTTTTTTTTTCATTTTCATTAAGAAAAAATACATCTTTATATTCAATAGGCTACTGGGCTATTGGGAGTATAATGGATTAGTATGGTTTTTTAAAACTGTTCAATGTTTTATTTTTTTACATTCAATTGGAAATTCTCTGTTTTTTTCCAAAAACAAATGAAATTAATTATTTAACAAAGTTATATAAATATATAAAAAAAAGGAATATTAGAATATGGTTGTTTAACATTTAATTTATTTCTTGATTGCCGATTTCTTTTTATGGTTTTTATTGTTTTTATGTTTTCATTCTTTTCATGCTGGATTTTCTTGGCTACAAAATAGGAGGTGAGAGTTTGTATAGCACAATGTTGTGTTGCTATTTTACTTGTGTATATTTTTGTGTGTCTGTATATCATTTTTAGATGTTTACAAATAACTATAATTCTTTCTTTATGTAGTAATTATCTATCATCCTAACATATATTGTCGATACTAATATTCTCAAACAGATTAGTTTTAGCTTATTTAGTAGATGGTAAATTTCTTGTTTTTAAAAGCTAAACAAATGCTATTAAATGTATGTATTGGCTACACCAATTTTTACTGTTCAGCCTAAAAACTACAACACAACCTCAATTTGAGTACTCCAGTTGGAAATACAAGCATAGCAAAGCTTATGAAATTGTTGAAGATTTCATTACAGCCCTTGTTTGTACTTCAGTGCTGTTGCCATATATGTCCATTATAAAAATACTGGTACAGATTATTATACCTAAACAAAGAATAAATGTTTATGAGTTATATAAACGTCATCATTTTCAGACGACATAATGATCAAATTGTAAATCTCTCTGATAAATGAAATTTGAAAGCTTTTAAAATAAGAAATTTGTGATTTACTAAATAATTATTATTCATTTCTTAAGCTCTGTCTACACTATCAAACTAGTTTGACAAAAAAGTGTGATGTACCTAAATATGGTAGTGATATGAATTATGGGCACATCACATTTGTTTGTAACATAAAGTTTGTTAGTGTAGACAGAGCCTTAGAGACTTACTGGTGGATTATTATTAACATACTGTATATATTTCCCATTTCGTCTTCCCTTTCTCATCCTCGTATCCCAATTGAAATCTCTTGAATTCATTTGTAGATTTTTCAATACCTTTTTAAGATGCCCATTTTCCTTTAGAAATGTTAGTCTTTTACAAATATTTTTTTTTAAAGATATGTAATTATTTTATGGTCATTGAAAGTGTCATTATTGTCCTCCATAAGTTATCTAACCAGTCTTAAAGAACTTACTCAATTTTCATATGTTCATCTGTACTATTATCTTATAAGTTGCTCTTATAACTTGTTTTATTTTATTTTCTGTATTTGTTATTGTTTTTTAAGCAAACTTTAATATTAACCCAACCTTGTAACCTGTAAAGAATCAAGTTTAGTAGTAATCATTGAATAATTCATTTATTTTAAACACAGGAATCTAAAGACAATGCAAAAAAGAAGGTACCGGTATTACAAAAATACTCTAATTTGGTACTCTAATCTGGTTCTCTAATATTATCCAACAAATATATATAATAACCCATTTATAAAACAATTTGTAATGAAAATACTAGTATTTTTAGTTGTATTGTAATAAACATAGCAATTATATTATATATAACAGGTCAGTATAACAATTGAAATTTTCCAGTATATCACTGGGCGGGTTAGAGTTTCTCTATGCCTATTAACTTATAACAACTTTAATATTTTGAGAATAAATAGGTTAGAACTAATACCGAACCACATGTGATGTGTAATTAACCAATCAAATTGCAAGGATACACTCAGGTGTGTTAATAATTACATAATGATAGTTTAATAATATATTACTTTGGTAAATTAAAACATTAATATTTGAGATATAATAATATATAAAAAAAATAAATATTATATATAATTCTATGAATATAATATATATAAGGTAATACAATTAACATCTATAACGGAAAACAATTGAAAAAGCTATGTAACTATAAAATCATAATGTATGCACGTACGTATATATTAAATGGTGGAAGAATCTAATATTAATTTATTTATACTTATATTTTATTAAATAGATAAGATATATCTGCTATATAATATAATATGGTGTTTGCTTCTTACACTATAAATTTGGTAACAAATTTTTATTGTAAAATAAATTATAAATAGACATCATAATATAAATAGATAAATACAGTTGCATGATTGGTTTAAGATACATACATTATTATTTTTAAATTTATATATATAGATTCTACTGTATTTGGTATCATACATTTATCATTGTTGATATAAATTTTGCAGTACACCACGTATATTAGTTCTGAAAAGAACTGTTGAGTTCTTTCCGGAACTAAAATACGTGTACCGCAAAATTTATATCAACATTTGATTTCGCCATGCAAACCTTCAAACAATATAATACATTTATCATTATTGTAATACTTTTCCTCATATATCTTTTTACCTGTCAGTCTTATACAAGGAAGAAGGTATACACACATACATAAATATATATTCACAACAATGACCTTTCACCTTGTTTAACTATGGGTTATTTCACCTTTGACCTACTGTATCCCAAAAATCACACTTTTAAATGCATGTATTGTAGATGCCTGAAGTCCATCACATCATCACCATTATGTACTTTTAGTTATTGTTCCAAGGCCTAAAGCTCTGTATACACCATCAAACTACTGTAGTTTGATGTGCCCAAATATGGTCGTGATATGGCCAAATATGGTAGTGCCTTAATCTATGTTCGAAGAAGGATTCTATATTGCCATAATTGTCACTTGGACGTAAATTCCAGAATTATTTTGTGATCATTAATGAAGAACCACATTTGCAATTTTTTTAAATAATTATTTTCCTGGTTGTGAACACTTACATTTATCCTTTGGTAGCACGCTTGGCTTTGTTTTTCACTTATGTCAACCAAGGCTAGCTAAGTCTAGTTATGAAATGTTGAACATAAAAGTGTGTTTGTTTATCCCACAAATAAATCAGTAAAATAGATAATTCAATCAACTTATTGCATGCTAGTTCTTGTGTTGGCATGTGATAGAGATTATAGGATTCAAAAGGATTTGAACCTTAATCTCTCATGTAACTTGTAAGCACTATAACCACCAAGCCAAAAATTCCCCCACATGTAATGTTTTATATAGCAGTTTCTTTTTCTGTCCATTCAATGATTTTTGCGATTTCAAATTTGAAACAAACCACCCAGTTATATCCATCATATGTATGACTTGTTAAGTTGAAAGTTTTGCCCTACTCATAATTTTACTGAATGTACAGTGCACTGAGAACAATTTTTGTGGGAAAAAAAGTATCTCAGTGGGCCTTTCCGAATTTCCTTTGTTTTCAATTAATTTTTTTTACAAACGATATGTATAAAATAAATAATGGTATTTTAAATATTTCCGTCTTCTTTCATCAGGTTCGTGATGGTTCCGGAAGGAAAGTGATGGGTGTTCTGGACATCTATGGATTTGAAATATTTGAGGTTAGTTATGTTGCATGTTCAGTTAGCTTCTTGGCACCATTCTGCAGCCGTTTTCTACCATATTGGTCACCAATTTGTGTTGTACAATAGAACACCATGGTAAAATCTTATTCTGGGTTTTAAGTGGACATATTGCTAATTTGTGTGGTTTATGGATTTTACGTCTCAGCCCTGTCAAAATAATGATTAGAGATCCATTACAACCAATACCAAGATGATAATATCATCTCAGAAGCATCCCTTGATATGATATGAAATGAGATGAAAAACATAAATAACTTTTTTCTTTAGGGAAACGGGTTTGAACAGTTCATAATCAATTATTGCAATGAGAAGCTTCAACAAATCTTTATTGAGTTGACGCTAAAGGAGGAACAGGAAGAGTACATTGTGGAAGGCATTGAATGGACCAACATTGAATTCTTTAATAACATTGCAATATGTGATCTAATTGAAAAGGTTAGCTTAAACATTATATCATATTTTTAAGAAAATCAATGGCATAATGTCCTATTTTAATGATATGTGGCAATGAGAGTAAACAAAAAAAATCTAAAATAGATTGCAATTTTTTAAATTATTATTATTATTTCATATGCATTCAACAGCGAGTAACTCACCAATTACAGGATGGATAAACTATTTTATAATTTATCGTGCTTATAAACTATAAAGGGAGTGGAGTTACAACCGTGACACTAGGTCAGGATTGAACACCGGACCTTGGGAATGGAAGGCAAGCATGTTAACCACCAAGCTACAGCTCCATTACAATTATAATTTAATTATTTTAAATGGAAATAAATGTTGTATTTGATAGTTTATTATATTTTTATTTAATCTTAATTATTTTCCCCTGCAGAGTAATGTAGGAATCCTGTCCATGCTGGATGAGGAGTGCCTGCGCCCTGGTGATGTTTCAGACAGCACATTCTTAAACAAGATGAATACCACAAAGTCAATCATAAAACATCCTCATTACGAGAGTAGGTCAAAGTGCAAATCAGACAAGACCATCGACCATGAGTCTTTCAGGCTAAAGCATTATGCAGGAAATGTAAGTTCACAAATTTGAAGATGTTTTTATTTCGAGATCTTTTCTAGGTAAAAATATTGATAAAACTTACCAACACTTTATGAACTCTCAGTTCACATTCTCAAATGCTGTTCAATTGAAGAAACAGTGACTATTTAATGTAAACAGCAACATGAACATACTTTTTTGTTTTTTCAGGTAAACTATTGTGTAAATGGTTTCATTGATAAGAACAACGATCTGTTATTCCGTGATCTATCTCAATTAATGTACAAGTGTGACCATCTATTACTCAAGACTCTCTTTCCAGAAGGCAACCCCAAACATAACTCACAGAAACGACCGCCAACGACTGCGTTCCAATTTAAGGTGAGATTACTGCTCTGGGAGTGTCAGCTTTCCTATCTCTTGATCCCCTGCTTTCCGTGTTTAATTTCTCAAGTTTAGTATTTGTATTATTCTATGTATTTTCATTCATATATTATGCTGTTTTATAAATTGTACTGTTCTTGGAAAGCAATAAATATTACTTACTTACTTGATCACATAGTTTTAAAATAGATTTCATTAGTCTATTTTAACCCTGCACATGTGTATAATTTGTTGTATTTTTTTATTATTTATATTGATAAACATTCTCCATACGCAGTCAAAACAAGTTTACACACACCAGGACGATGACATACGTGCGTCCCAGTGTGAAAGGCTATTAAATATATCATGAAAACCTTGGCCAACATAGTCACTTTTATTTACCTCTTCTTGTTTTTGTATTGTATTACTGTTTCTCATTGTTTATTATTCTTTTATTATTTGTCTTACCATTATTGAATAAATGTTATATTGAATTGAATTGATTTCATACATATTGCAGATTTTAGTTTTATTATTTATCATTTATTTATTTTTGTATTCAGTCTTCTATAGCACAGTTAATGAAGAATCTAGTATGTAAGGATCCTAATTACATCCGATGTATTAAGGTGAGTAGTGGACTTGAATTAATTAACCATTAACCAATACCCAGTGAACTCAATATATACAGTAATGATGGATGCTCATTTGCTCTTTCTATGTAATAATGTATTTGGAACCTCTCATACACATGACAAATACAATTTATATTCTAAATACAGAAAATCATATTGCTGTTTTTATTGTTATCGTATATTAACATATTTTAAACAATTTAATTAAATACATTGGCTAAAAAATTAAGAGGCCTAGAATATTGCAAAATATTGATCATAGGTGTGCTATTATGTTTGGTCCTTAGGTATACAGACAATTCAACTACTCATTACATTTTGACCCGTAATCCATAAGTAACAACTGATAGATCTACCAAGGAACTTAATTAACATACAAATATATATCCAACCAGTTGTGATAGCTTTCGTAACTACCCCGTTTCAATATGTATTTGTTGCAGAAAGTATAAAGCTGATTTGAATTGTAAATATTTGTATGAAAAGTTGTGCAAGAATATATATTTTTTTTGGAAATATTACATTGCAATAAATTCAATTTTTTTTTCAACAGCCAAATGATGACAAAGCACCAAATGATTTTAATGAGGCGTTAGTAAGACACCAAGTCCGATATTTAGGGTAATTATATTTTTAATGTACACTATTGTAATCTATAAAAATAATTATAATATCAAATCAAAAGCCATAGCAATTATGTACAAAGGAAAGTATAATAGATGTGTGCTTTAAGTGGTTAAGTTTATTAACAACCAAACACAAACATCTCTCCAAATTAAAGAAGGTCTCGCAACCTAGTAACCATTGGACAATATCTTTCTACTTATAGTTTAATGGAGAATGTACGAGTAAGGAGGGCAGGCTACGCATTCAGACAATCGTATGAGCTCTGCCTATCACGATACAAGATGCTCTGTCCAAAGACATGGCCGAATTGGAATGGCCCAGCCAGAGAAGGAATGGTCCAACTCTTCAAACATCTTGGATACAAGAAGGAGGAGTATGCCTTTGGAAGAACTAAAATTTTCATTAGGAATCCAAGAACAGTAAGTTGTTTATTTATTGCCTTTTTTCCAGAATTTTAAATAAACATTTTGCTTATCAACTGATTGTCATTACCGTAATGATTTAATATGCACTATTAGTAAGTAAGTAAGCTTCATTTGAATAATAATATACATTTCATGTGGAATACAATTTAATACAACAATCTATAATTTGTCTTACAGCTCTTTGACTTAGAAAAACGACGCCACCATCGCATGCACTACCTCGCCACACTAATACAGAAGATTTACAAAGGACATCGAGATTGTAAGAAATACCAAAAGATGCGAGCGAGTGTGACGCAAATCGCTGCACACTACAAAGGTTACAAAGCCAAATCAAAGTACAAAAAAATGCGAATGTCATGCATCTTGATAACGTCTCTATGGCGTGGATACCTTGCACGGAAAGAGTACAAACGTTTGCGTTATGAGGCAAAGTGTATCTGGGCTGTTGGCATTATCAAGAAGTTTTTCATTGGTTGGCGAGTGAGTACATTGTATAATCATTAATAATAGCATACATAGTATCCTTGTCATTTGGTTGGTTGATTTCTGTAATGGGCACTGTCTATAACTGCACTACACTGCTGCCAAATTTGAGCACCGCCTTGTCGAATAGACCCTTTTCAATTCATAAAAAAATTCTTGCCATTAAATCTCATAATCTTCCATTATTTGTATATTATTTTTCATGTTTTTATTCAACATAGGTACGAAGAGAATACAGAAAGTTATTCCGTGCCAATGCAGCTCCAAAGATTGTTGCCTTTATGCGGCGATATGTGGTATGTATAAAGATAAACCTTGTCTTTCTAGTACACCAATGCCATTTGGCAGATTCATGACAGTCTTCTTTATATACTTCTCTGTTAAGTGCTTCTTCTTTTAGTTCAGAAAATGTTTACAATATTAATGATTTATATTTACATTTTTTACAAATAGATTTCAAAGTATTTGTTGAAATTAAAAACACAGTTACCGTCCATGTCGCCAACTGACAAGAACTGGCCACCATGTTCACCTATTCACAAGTCTGCGCATTTAAAGCTGAAAGATGTATTCCGGCGATGGAGGGTATGAATCCTTGTGTTTATTGTATTTCAGCCAATGACTTAATAGATTTAACATAATTAAATTACAGTTTATATGAATTACAGGATATAATGTAAAGTAATGCTGTAAATTTCTACATTTTGATGCTATAGGCAACCGTATACAGAAGTCAAGTTGATGAGCAAAAAAGAGAAGTTCTTGGGACAAAGGTCACTGCAAGTGACCTATTCAAAGAGAAGAAATCAAGTTATCCAGCCTCGTAAGTTATTCTGAAATTTGTATCCTATCTTAATTGAATTTGAAAGGATCAGGTGATTGGGATTGATAATAATATAAAGAGATATTTCATATTTAGACTGTTAAAATTGGTGTGACAGCTTGGTTTAAGTTTATTTACATACGTAAATCACAGCCAATCCGTATCAAATTAATAGATAGACACCTATCTATTATATTTTATTTTTTAACTCTTGTAGAATATCTGTGCAATTCCGTGGCGACTATGTGCGGTTACGAAACAACACCAAATATAGCAAGTTAGCCGTGCAAACTGAAGATCAGAAGATTCACTTTGCTGATGTCGTTGATAAAGTTAACAGAAACAATGGCAAGGTATAGAGACAATATTATCCAAAACTCAAGCATAGTCAACACCAGTGTTAATTATAAATTTAAACTACTCAAAACACCTGACTGCACACCGCTTTCAAACTCTGGAACGTACCAAAGACACACCGGAGATACAATGTGCAATGTACCGACACTGGTGTTGTTTATGGTCAGAATAGTACTAGCATTTCAGAGACACTCTCCAAGAGTTTATTCATGGTGTTTTATGTGAAAGGGATATATTACATTTTTTTAGAAAAATGCTTATATCATTTATTAGCTAATATACTATTTTTTTATTGTTTAGACGACACACACGTTACTGGTTCTAAGTTCCAAGTCATTCCTCATAATGGATCAAAAGACGCTAGCAATCAAATATCGTATTCCACTAAATGAGATTACAAGGATCACATGCAGTCCATACAGTGATGGTGTATTTGTTGTACATGTTACTAAAGTAAGCTATATTTTATTTGAACAAATCAAATGCATTTATTACAATTAAATTTTGAAAATACATAGTTTAGCATGCTGTGGACTGAAGCAATAAAGTGCAGATATATCGGCAAAATTATAAATACCAATAATTTTCTTCAATTAAATAATTTTCTGTAGTTATCACTGACAATTTGTTGTTGAGGAATATTGGAGTTATAGCAAATTGACTATTATTTTACCAAATATCTTTTATTAATAATAAAAACAAAAACATTTACTTTTCAGGGTGGAGAATTTACAAAGAAGGGTGACTTTGTATTCATATCCCTGAAGGTTATAGAAATTCTGACACGATTTAGTCGAGCTTTACAAATGGAGATGAGTAAACAAAATGTCGTTCAAATAGCAGATAGGTAAGTTCATTTAAAGCCTTATTTTATATAAAGTATTTGATAAGAAAGGGTGGTGGTGTTTTTATTTAGTGTATTATTTTTTTAATATTTATTTTACGCCCATATGCAGTTGGAAAGTACAAAATATTTCCTGAAGAGATTTTTATTTATTATTTATTTAAACCTTCTGCCTATGGGCTTGTCTATGTGCCTACAAAAATTCAATACAAAGCCCATTTAGTGTTAGTAAGGCTACCAGTGTATGTTTTCATGCCTTCTGATAATCAACACAATAATTTAATATACTTTACTGCCACAAAACATTTGATAACAATGTGAGAAAGCACTGTATTGATAAAGATCACTAAAAGGACATTTGTTTTAAGTATATATTTAAATCAAGATGAATTTGAACTTTTTATAATAAATAATAATAATAATAGTTATTCTTATATGGAAACATAATAATGCAGCTAGTAATCAGCACAAAGTTTATGATAATGAGGATATCCTTTTGGGTGCTAGGCTAGGTATATATTATAATAAATCTATATAAATAGCTCTCTGAAAAATATTAGTAATTTTATAATAATTTAATATTTATTGTATCATATCATTTTTTTTTCAAGGTTTAATCTGGATTTTAATGGAAGCAGTATCCAAGCAACTATCTGTACCAAAAACATTCATGAAATTAATCCAGCCCCACAATGTAAACGGAAAGGCAAGCGCTTAGATATCATGGCGTGACTTACATAAAACATAACCAGTTAAAACCAAATAAGGTAACCGGTAAAAACCGATGTAATTCTTGCAGAGGATTGTAATTTTACGAGACGTAAAGTATAAATTGTAAAACATAAATTACATTTTGCCTGATTAAAACTCGCTTACCGTCATGACAACATTTATGTACATAATAATAATAATTATAAGTATTATATTTTTTAATGTTCCTAAAAAAATTTTGAAACAAATGATACTAAAAATGGAATGAAAATTAAGGACAGACTGTAGCAACTGTGTGTTGTGTTAAATTTATATTTAGTATATTTGCTGTGTAACATTAGTATATGTTGTGAAAGAGCTAGCAGAATAGAAAAGACGACAATCATATGAGAATCATTGATTGTTATATTAAGATAACGTTTCTGTCTCATTAATTGCCTAGTATCTTGACCAATAAATTCCATTGTATATAAAATTATAACAGCAAAGTCAGTGGGCCAGCTAATAATGATTAGAATCTTGAGATTGGAATTCAATCATAATATTCTAATCCTTCTAGGACTAACTTTTAGTTCAGAATGATTTACACTCTTGTTCAAAATTATTCTATTCATCGTATTGATATTATCAGAAAATGTTTTTATTTAAATAATATATATGTATAATAATATTGACCAGATAAATTAATGGTATGTCAGTGAATAATGAATGATAAATATATTTGAAAATATGTCTTTCTGTGATTAATATTGAAATCCTGTTGGTGCTGGGGCATAACAAAATGTTCTCTCTCTATTTTATAATATTTTATAACACGACACGTGATGCGTAATTAACCAATCAAAAGAAAAGATTACAAGCAGGTGTGTTATAATAGATAATATATATATATGTCTGACAAGGAAAATCCTAGGAAAAATGAGTTGATGCCATATTATTGTTCCATTCCAGTGTTGTATTGGACATTACCAAATTTATATTCCCCCTAATCTAAAATCATTCCAATTAAACCAATACTGTACACACACAAATGAGATATTAACATCATGTTGGCATATCATTCTTTATATCGAAATTAACATTTTCTTAACTGAAGACTTTCCTTTCCAAGTTGTTTTCATTTATATAATGTTTTCTATTCTACTTCACCTTATGTACAGCTCATTATCTTGCTTATACTAGGCACTACATAAGAATTAACTAAGATTATTTTCCCTCAAATCATAAAAATGCTTACCTTCTTTAATTATTGGATTACCTTGTTATCCGGTATAATAATCAAAGGTTTTTTTTTTTAATAATCAGGGATATGATTCAAAGACCTTCTTTCTATAAAGAATGTATGTAATTATATAGTGAATATTTATTGATTTCTTTATAGTGTTTGTATTGATTTTGAAGATAATTTGATACAAATCGAAAATAATAGAATCATAGTTATTAATCAGTTCTGCCTATTTCGGATGTTTCAGTCTCAGTAAAAATATAAATAAAGGGCCCATGTTGATGATAACGCAGTATATGATCATATATAGCAATATTATTGCATAATAATTGAATTTTAAAAACTTGCTATTTTGGCCATTTTTCGAAAAAATCCCTGTACTATAGTACAGGGATTTTTTCAAAATTGGCAAAATTTTGACCCTTTTATTTTTCGCCTTAACTGGTTTCTATGACACTATAAGATGATGATAACGCAATATATGGTCATATATAGCAATATTATTGCATAATAATTGAATTTTAAAAACTTGCTATTTTGGCCAATTTTCGAAAAAATCCCTGTACTAGCCTATAGTACAGGGATTTTTTCAAAAATGGCCAAATTTTGACCCTTTTATTTTTCGCCTTAACTAGTTTCTATGGCACTATAAGATGATGATAACGCAATATATGATCATATATAGCAATATTATCGCATAATAACTGAATTTTAAAAACTTGCTATTTTGGCCATTTTTCGAAAAAATCCATGTACTATAGTACAGGGATTTTTTAAAAAATGGCCAAATTTTGACCCTTTTATTTTTCGCCTTAACTGGTTTCTATGACACTATAAGATGATGATAACGCAATATATGGTCATATATAGCAATATTATTGCATAATAATTGAATTTTAAAAACTTGCTATTTTGGCCATTTTTCGAAAAAATCCCTGTACTATATAGTACAGGGATTTTTTCAAAAATGGCTAAATTTTGACCCTTTTATTTTTCGCCTTAACTGGTTTCTATGGCACTATAAGATGATGATAACGCAATATATGATCATATATAGCAATATTATCGCATAATAATTGAATTTTAAAAACTTTCTATTTTGGCCATTTTTCGAAAAAATCCCTTACTATAGTACAGGGATTTTTTCAAAAATGGCCAAATTTTTACCCTTTTATTTTTCGCCTTAACTGGTTTCTATGACACTATAAGATGATGATAACGCAATATATGGTCATATATAGCAATATTATCGCTAATAATTGAATTTTAAAAACTTGCTATTTTGGCCATTTTTCGAAAAAATCCATGTACTATAGTACAGGGATTTTTTCAAAAATGGCCAAATTTTGACCCTTTTATTTTTCGCCTTAACTGGTTTCTATGACACTATAAGATGATGATAACGCAATATATGGTCATATATAGCAATATTATTGCATAATAATTGAATTTTAAAAACTTGCTATTTTGGCCATTTTTTCGAAAAAATCCCTGTACTATAGTACAGGGATTTTTTCAAAAATGGCCAAATTTTGACCCTTTTATTTTTCGCCTTAACTGGTTTCTATGACACTATAAGATGATGATAACGCAATATATGGTCATATATAGCAATATTATCGCTAATAATTGAATTTTAAAAACTTGCTATTTTGGCCATTTTTCGAAAAAATCCCTTACTATAGTACAGGGATTTTTTCAAAAATGGCCAAATTTTGACCCTTTTATTTTTCGCCTTAACTGGTTTCTATGACACTATAAGATGATGATAACGCAATATATGGTCATATATAGCAATATTATTGCATAATAATTGAATTTTAAAAACTTGCTATTTTGGCCATTTTTCGAAAAAATCCCTTACTAAGTACAGGGATTTTTTCAAAAATGGCCAAATTTTGACCCTTTTATTTTTCGCCTTAACTGGTTTCTATGACACTATAAGATGATGATAACGCAATATATGGTCATATATAGCAATATTATCGCTAATAATTGAATTTTAAAAAATTTGCTATTTTGGCCATTTTTCGAAAAAATCCATGTACTATTATAGTACAGGGATTTTTTCAAAAATGGCCAAATTTTGACCCTTTTATTTTTCGCCTTAACTGGTTTCTATGACACTATAAGATGATGATAACGCAATATATGGTCATATATAGCAATATTATTGCATAATAATTGAATTTTAAAAACTTGCTATTTTGGCCATTTTTCGAAAAAATCCCTTACTATAGTACAGGGATTTTTTAAAAAATGGCCAAATTTTGACCCTTTTATTTTTCGCCATAACTGGTTTCTATGGCACTATAAGAGGATGATAACACAATATATGATCATATATAGCAATATTATCGCATAATTGAATTTTAAAAACTAGCTATTTTGGCCATTTTTCAAAAAAATCCCTTTACTATAATAGTACAGGGATTATTTCAAAAATGGCCAAATTCGACCCTTTTATTTTTCGCCTTAACTGGTTTCTATGACACTATAAGATGATGATAACGCAATATATGGTCATATATAGCAATATTATTGCATAATAATTGAATTTTACAAACTTGCTATTTTTTGCCATTTTTCGAAAAAATCCCTGTACTATAAGTACAGGGATTTTTTCAAAAATGGCCAAATTTCGACCTTTTTAATGTTCTGCGGATGTTACCTCAACGGTTATTATGGCTCTCTATAAAAAAGTGATAACACTATGAATGCGCATATATAGTAATTTTATTATACAAATAGTGAATGTCTATGTGTTGGATGGTGAGAATATTTCTTGAATTTAAAAGTTGAAGTTCTATTTTTAACCATTTTTGTCTCAAAATGTTTACAGAAAGCTGAACGTGCATTAGAGCGTGTTAATTATCATCATTAGATATCACTTTTATGTTAGATAACAGGTCAGTATAACAATTGAAATTTTCCAGTATATCACTGGGCAGGTTAGAGTTTCTTTTAATGTATAACAATAACAACTTTAATAATTTGAGAATAAATAGTTAGGTTAGGTAGAACTAATACCAAATGACACGTGATGCGAAATTAACCAATCAAATTGCAAGAATACAACTAGGTGTGTTACAATACGAATTAGTCAACATTTTAAGAAATTGATAAATCTTGACTAGCCTTTCCTCG
This sequence comes from Antedon bifida, assembly GCF_963402885.1. Classification (NCBI taxonomy): domain Eukaryota; kingdom Metazoa; phylum Echinodermata; class Crinoidea; order Comatulida; family Antedonidae; genus Antedon; species Antedon bifida. The sequence goes on along the minus strand of NC_136226.1, from coordinate 7,093,452 downwards.
TAGAATAATGTTCATCCGTCTGTAAAATGTTGCAGCAGGCTGTATTTACTTTTCAACTGGTGGTAAAATTAGTTTTCTGCAATCTCTTCTAAAAGCTTCCAAGCCTGAAAAGAATAATTGAATAGTACATGTTTATTTATCGTATTTAGCATATCCTCCCACAACTTTTTCATCCCCTCTTTAAAGAATATTAAATATTCAAATGAATCAGGGAAAAATTAATTTAACTCTTCCCTGCATGAATTAACCGTTATATTAAAACATTTATCTCCAAGCTCATATCAGCGTTACCTGATAAATAATTGTATTTATTCTGTATATAAGGTTTAAATTTAATGAATATGCAAGTATAAATAATAACTATTTTAATTCATGCCATAGTGTACGGAAAAGAATTTGTATTTGACATTATTTATGCATTTTATAAAAAGTTATGATACAATTGTCTTAGCACATGACTTACACAGGTAAATTTCAAAATTTCCTCCGATACCGTGGGTTGTTCATCTTCTCTGATTGGTTGTTCATCCTGTATGATTACATTTTGATTGGGTATTACTAGGTCAACGTTCTCTGGAATCAGTGAAGGTTGTTTATCTTCTTCGGTAACAGTGCTACACATAGCTGTCTCGCCATTTAATGGTACCCCATTCACTGCTACAAGCTTGCATCTTGAAAAGCGTTTTACGTCAGTTGTGACTTTGTGAATGTGCATCAAGTGCTTTTCCAGGATGTGTGACTTTGAGAACGTAGAGTCTGCGCACAAAGTGCAATGCCAGTGTCGTGGCGTCGTCTTATTTGCGTTTTTACATTTGCATAAAACTGACCATGTATCTAAAAATCACAATTATTCATTATAAGATCTTTAATACAGAAAACTCTTCAAATAACTCTGAAAAATTGATCTATACCATTAAAAACGCATTTTGTATACCACACTTTCCAGAAAACTAGACATATTAGGTCAGCCCAAGAAAGTTGACTGTATTAAAAAAATTAAAATAAAGTGGAAAAATCAAAATCAAATCAAGCAACTGTGTATATATTTGTACTATGAACACGGTCATGTATAGTTATCCTTGACAATATTCCTAAAATAGAAGGAAAAAAGGCGTGGCACGGCATATAATCCTTTGTAATAAAAAAAATGTACTGTACTACTTAGGAAACTTACCTCCCATCTCTATACGAGACCCCCAATGCACAGATTTAATATGATTCCTTACTCGGAACCTTTCTCCATTTACAGAACAAAATGGACAATGCCATCCAAGGCAATGCCCTTCCAATGTACACTTGAGCACAGTACAATCCTGTTTTGGTGGAGGTTCTAAATTTAATAAAAAAATATAAATAAATTTATTATTGTATGATTGATGAATGAAATGAACATCTAAACAATAGCACCCGATTCTCAGTGCTGTATCTCTACAAAAAAAACAATATTTGTCCAGTATCATAGGCAACCTCTGTAATACAGCGTCTCATATGTTTCATGTAAGGTTAAGGGTTTGGTTAGAGTCTATGATATGAGATTTCACATGTGATGGCGTATCCATACCATAACCATATTCCAGTGGCAGATTTTGAAGTAGGGAGGCCAAAAGTAGTGTAATGAAGTGCTGAACTTATTTTTGGCATTACAATTTGTGAAATTTAGAGGGCATACTTGAATCCGCCCCTGTATTATATACATAATTACAATCAAAGCATATGTACCATCAACTTTGTCATCATCGTTGCTAAACTGCTGGTTGAATTTCGTTGGATTGGCATAGTCTTTTACAGTTATAATGTTACCCCTTGCAAACCTCTTCACCTCAGCTATAGGTTTGTGTGTGGATACAAAGTGATCTTCAAGGCTAAGAATTCTTGAAAAACTGCGATTAACGCACAAAGGACAGTGCCAGTGTTGGTGTCCAAGCCCGGATACTTTCCTACACATACATGCAATAATGGCCATCCCTATGAATAGAATCACAGTAAAATAAATAAGAATTTGTTAACCACACCAGAAAGAGATACTAACCGCATAGTCATTTGACATAACCATGCGTTTGTGAAAAACGCAAATTAGTAGAGAGCTTTACAAAACACATAATTTTAGCTTAAAGAAATTTTCATTTATATGATTTATTTACACCCCTGTAAAGCTAGACAATTCAGCTATTAAATGTGTAATTTTATTAAATAATTAATGAAATAGTATGTTAAGGTTAAATCCATTTCACATGTGTAGTGTCTGTAGCCACATTAGTGTCACTTCATGGCGTCGCCGACGAATTGTTGCGATAAGGTGTAGTTAACTGAGAAGAACAAAGTTGACACCCTAGTTCTTCTCAATTTTTCATATATATTTCATGCACTTGATGATTTACGTCAGTGCAACGCTATAAACGGTAAACAATAAAAACTCACCACCAACTTCAATACGAGAGCTACGATGATTAATACGAAAGTGTTTCTTTAATTTATGCATATTCCCAGTCATGGTACAAAGAGTACAGTGCCATCCCTCACAATGTTCTGTTTCAGCACATTTCACCATATCCCACTCTAAGAAAGCAAGAATATACAAATTGTAAATCCAAATTCTATTTCAAAAGCTTTATATATTAATGTATATTTGTGACCGATCATGCAAACTCTTTACAAGCTTTTCTTGACCCAACAATGTAGTGGTTAAAAAACGAAACCTACATACACATTTTAGTTATGAGGAGCTTTATATATTATATGTAAAGTATATTCTTTTAGTTTATTTATTTTTTGTTATTAAATGTCACATAATATACCTTATTTGGGGTCCTTGTGATACAAACTTCTAGTGGGCCATAGCCATTATGAGGCAGACTCGGCGCTTGTCTGAAATTTCAATTTTAACCACCCACCCAATTCCCCTACACAGATCATCATATTTGATATTAATAATTATATTTAAAGCATCTTTTCCTCGTCTGTTTTTAACCTCTCGCTACGGCCTTGGTTATACAATTGCGTAAATGTTACTTTGACTTGCCTATACGAATACTTCTAAAAAAGTATATTCTTTACCATTTTGGCCATCTTGGTCTTTCCTAACAATTGTGGTATTTGGTTCTGACGTTGTTGGTTCTGTAGCTTCCAAGATTTCTGTAGCTTCTGCAAGTTCTGTTGTTTCCATTGTGGTATCAAAAGTTTGTATGTCTTCATCTGCATCCATCATTAATAATGACTCACGCTGAGGTTTGCCTTTTAGAATGCTTATGGCTTGGTCCTTGAAATACTGGTAAACGTCAGCAGTCGGTGAATGTTCACGTAGAATATGCTTTTGCAATTGCACAGACTTAGAATATACTACGTTTTCGCAGAGTGGACAATGAAAGTGGCGTGATGCTTTTACCTTGGTCATTAGGCACTTGCATAGCAGTGCTTTCATATCTATAAAGATAATGAAACAACATTCTGAATGAAATTTATTAATTCACAATAATAGTATTAGTTTAGTGTAGGGAAAAAGTGGGAGTGATGAAAAATTAAGGCTAGTTAAAATTTAGCAGCAGTTCTCAACCACACAAGAGCTGCACCTAAAGCAATATTTCATAAGAGTTTATTTTATTTTGTGCCACTAAAATAATAAATGAATGGGCTAGGAAAATTATATTAATTAATTATTATTATTAATTATTCATTAACTTATATAATTAGTGTTACCTCCCACTTGCACTCGAGAACCCCAGTGGACAGCATATAGATGTCTTTTTATGATGTATTTCCTAGCAGCCTTATCACACAATGGACAATGCCATCCCTCACAGTGCACGTCTAACTCACACGGAATAATGTCAATCGCTGAAATATAAAAGCAGTAAAGAGTATATATAGTACTTTGATATTATTTTATTTATTTATCTATTTTTCTTTTATGCTTTTTATTTATTCTTACAACATTGATATTGCTTCGCCATTCATCAACAACGACCAATCATGGATGCACTGATTAAGGCTCTACAGGCCCATAGAAGCCAAAGGAAGTAGAGGTATCTATCAAGGTCAACAGGTCGCGATTTCTTTCTGTACATAAGTTAGGGCCCCTCATGAAACATCACAAAATAAAATATTCATTAGTCAAATCCATAAAATTTGCTACCGTCGAGTGGATTAGACTATGAACTTTACATATCGATGTATAGGGTTCGAATCCCATGAGTAACTTCTTTTTCTTTATAGTGAGAGAGATTATTTAGGGGGTAGTTCGGCTATCTTTCACAAAGGTGTCCCCAACTTATGTACAAAAAAAATCCCAGTAAGGTAAATTTGAAACTAAAGATTAACAACCGTGGTGTTAACTCTATTTCCTTAGTGTTTGCACAGACTCCACAAATTGTGTATGATTGTTGGTAGGAGAGGGGGGTGACTTGGAGGAGGATTAGTCAGTATTTTTACACACCAGTACCCATTTTGGTCACCTTTGTGGGAAAGAGCAAGGTGGATAATTGTCTTGCTAAGGGACTCAACATTGCGGTGACCTCTATATTTAAATAAAATGGTTGAACTCAACTAATGTATTTCATTGAAATAAAGACATCCTATTGAAGGGATCCAGTCAAGTCGCCCCATCGCAAAGTCGCCCAATACAAAGTCGCCCCATCGCAAAGTCGCCCCGGCACAGTCGCCCCATCGCAAAGTCGCCCCATTACAAAGTCGCCCCATTGCAAATTTGCCCCATCGCAAAGTCGCCCCAACGCAAAGTCGCCCCAACGCAAAGTCGCCCCATCGCAAAGTCGCCCATGGTTTTATTTCGGTATGACTATGAAGCGCCGCCGCTAGTAGTAGTTTACGCTGTTTTAATCATATCGGTTGCGTTTGATATCGATCGCGTTGTTACTTTGGTCGCGCTAAATGTCGTATACATTATATGTTTATCCTATTATATACATAATTTGTGTTTTAATGTTTATTTTACAGGTTTTAATGGAGTGATGTGCTTTTTAAAACTCATTAATAAAATAATCCTTGTTTGAAAGTTCTAAAAAGATTACATCATAAACCTGCAAAATAAAAACAAATCAATTAGTAATATAGCCCTAATAATGATAATAATAAATATTCATCGACCAAAGTAAAAATAATCTAGATCGTAAACATCATTTTATCGCGACCAAAATTAAACGCGACTGATATCATCGTAAAACTCCGGAGGGGTTTCCCCATCTTCAGATGGTGCGTTGTATTGTGCGACAACGGCGGAGTAATTACGGGGGTTTCCCTCTGGTGAGCTAGCTAGCACGTTAGTGCGACCGCGGAGTGATTAGTCGGGGGCTTCCTCTCTGATGATGGGAGAACGTGCCGATCGTGTGACCTGAGAGTACATGGCGGGGCTTCCCATTTTATGCCTACACGTTCCATGTTATTTTGTGTATCATTGCGACATTTTACGCACTTGTAAACTATTTTAACGTTTTGGGGCGACTTTGCGATGGGGCGACTTTGTGTTGGGGCGACTTTGCGATGGGGCGACTTTACGTTGGGGCGACTTTGCGATGGGGCGACTGTGTCGGGGCGACTTTGCGATGGGGCGACTGTGTAATGGGCAACTTTGCGATGGGGTGACTTGACTAGCATCCATCCAGGCCATTGTATTTGTAATTATTTTACATACTTACTTGAACCATTATATAATAGTGACTCTGTCAAATTTGGTTTCTCTTTCTTTCTTTTTGGTGGATCAGGTTTTTCACCTTGATTAATAACTGTCACTAACTTTCCTTGACAATAACGTCTCACAGTTGTTTGTGGCTTATGCACAGATAAAACATGATTCATAAGCATTTTGGATTTGACGTATGGTGTATTCGTGCATAGTGGACAGTGCCAGTGCCTGGGAGTTTTTCTTCCATTTGAGCCACACTTGCACATAACTGAAACTTTATCTGTTAAAATCAAGAAGAAAACTAAAGTGATTTTTGTTTTTCTTTTTTGTTGTAATTAAGATTAGTTAATAATAATAATAATATAAGGGGAAAACACTGGCTTTGTGGCCCCTCTGAGAGACTTGTCTCCAATTCCAATAATTTCGGGAAAAAATTATATTATATTATATATGAATACTAGGAGAATGCAAGTTATTATTCTTCATAAAAAAATTGATAAACAATGAAAAGAAAACCTCTAAAGTAATCAATATTTGATATATTTTTCAAATTTCACAACCCATGCTTACTGATGTGACAGTGAGATATTGTGGGAAATTTCCTGACAAGTACAATTAACTATAAAGAATATTACCTTCAAATTCCAATCTGGAACCAAAATGGACAGTGTGCAGATGATTATTTATATAATATTTTCTACCATTTACGGTACACAAGGGACAGTGCCATCCCTTACAATGACCAGCTTCAAGGCATTTAATAATCTCACAGTCAAACGAAGGCACTGAAATAATAAAACAACTAATTATAAACCCTAGATGGTATTATATTTTTACTTAAATCAAGATAGTTAAGAAGTGCTTAAATGAAAAAACTGACATTTTATTTAAAAAAGGAAACATGTAAAATTAGTTTATGAGGTTATTTTGAAAACTGACTTAAGCAAAAACACTGACTTTAAACAAACTTAAGATGATTTTTTTTGCTAAACTTAGATAAATTCCATATACAGGCATACTCACTTCTTATTCTTATATTGGCAACAAATAAATAAATACACATAAAACTAGAAACTAGGGAACATTTAGATCACCAAATTGTGTGTTAACATTCTTATCACTCAAAATGTCTATACCTTGTATTGGAAATTCTTGTTTGTCGTCCACTGCTGGTGGTACTGAAACAATACCACTTGTGTTAAAACAGCTGTGAAGTTTTCCCATTGAATATCTCTTCACAAGATCGTCTGGTTTGTGGACATTCATAACATGCAATATTAATTTCTTAGGTCGAGACATTTTCTTATTGCAGAAATGGCAATGCCAATGTCTTAAGCCAGATCTTGAGATCTGATCACATTTGCACATTACTGCCACTTTATCTGCAAACCAATAAAATGTCATAGATGAAAAATGTGTTATTTGTAAACAATCTACTTATTTGTATGTAATAATGTAAGGGTGTTCTACAATACAGCACATAAATATAGAATTGACAGTATTGTCCACAAAAACATGAACAATTAAGATTACCAAAAAGAGACTTTGAATAGGCCATTTTGCAGTTTTAATATGGTTAATCACTCCCATGGAAAAAAAAAAAACAATAATGTTTTCACTCATAAAAAGACTAAATAAACTGTTAAATTCAACCAAAAAAAACATGACTTCAATCCAATCGATTTGACTATTTTTTGCTTTGATTTTTTTTTTCCAATCCAATTTTTGGTCAAAGTGAATAACAATTATGTGACATTAAAATGGCATATCAACAAAAACATTGAAAAACATTTTTTTTAAACAATATACCGTAAATCTAATTGTAACCCTGGGTTATTATTCTTTGATTGTTTTTTAGGGTGGGTTACTATTCTTTAAGGGGGGTTACTATTAGAGTGTGGGTTACTATTAGAAGATTTACGGTATCTTTAAGGGGACACCAAAAAAAAGGATCCCCTTTATATAGTGATATCATTTAACTTACCGCCGACTTCAATCCTACATGCCCAATGCGTAGATAGTAAATGTCTTCTAACTCTGTGTTTTTGTGTAGCATGTGGACATAGAGAGCAATGCCAGCCAGCACAGTGACCAGGGTCTGTACAACGAATCAATTTGCAACCTGTGGTCAAATAGAATAAACTGGTCAAACCAACCTAGTAGTAGTATACAGTTTAATAAAACATGTCATCAGTGACAGGTTACAAGTAGGGTTACAATTTTTAAAATATTTTTTATTGTATTATTTATTTTTCCTTTACACCGGGGGACCACTATAGTCAAAGACTGTCGTCCCAGAGGGCCCAGCATGAACAATAATACCGTATATCCTCGCACATAATCCCAGTTGGGGTCTAATCTCTACCCTCTACTTTATGTTTGATTTCACAGGCATATCCCCAGGTATAGTCCCAGTATTGACTTTTGGTCTGGATGTAGACCTCTCTCTAGCCAGTTCAGTTTTTACAAGAAATGATAATACCAATCATTTATTTCCTAAACCAGGCATTTCCTGGGTATAGTCCCACCCCCCAAAGTTGGCCCAGTTTCCTGTTCTAGGGGTGGGATTATACCAGAGGATATACAGTTGTTGAACAATACTAACCATGAGAACCAAGAAAAGAAAAATCTTTGGTGTCTTTACTATTGGGTGTCCAAGTTAATAAACGAATGTTGTTGACATCCAGGGTATTATCATTCGTTGGTTCAGCACTTGTTTCATCAGCGTTGGTGGTAGAATCAACGGTGTAAGCAAGTTTTCGTTGAGTGTATCCTTGCACAGTTTTGTTTGGTTTGTGTACACGGCCGATGTGGAAAACCAAATACTTCAGTTTGAAATACGGCTTAGTGTTGCAGAATGGACAGTGCCAATGGCGAGGTGTCGTCACATTCGGGATTTTACACTTGCAAAGCAACGAATTGATTTCTGTTTCAAAAACATTAAAAAATAACCAAGTAAAAAATAGATGCAATGTTTCAAAATAACATGATGAAAACTAAATAATGACATTTTATAATAGTTTTATGGTAATCTAATCATAATTCAGGAAACAATATGTTAATAACAATATGTAAGAAAAATAGTTACCACCAATTGTAACGCGAGACGCCCAATGAACTGTGAAGAAATGGTTCCTCATTCGATATCTTGATCTAGTCATGTTACAGAGGGGGCAATGCCATCCTTCGCAATGCTCTTTTTCCTCACACTTAATAATGCAGCATTCATTAACTTGACGTAGGTGCTTTTCTGGATTTAAGAATTGGGGTGAACCTGTAAATAGACCGTAGTAGAAAATTTAAGAATAAAATATGCAATGTTTACATTTGAATTAGCCTAAAAACTAGCGTTTTTAATTTTAGCCAATGGCAATGCCTAGTTAGGCTATTAGCCTATGGTATGCCTCCGGTCTACTTACTAACTAGGCCTACTAGCCTAGTAGGAGTAAGCCTCCTTCCTGTCTGCCCTAGGCCTACAGTAGCTCTAGGCGATCCATCTAGTAGTAGGCCTAGGCCTAGTAGACCTAGCCTGGCCCTGGGCCAGCTAGGCCTAGCTTGCTAAGAACTTTTATAGGTCTAGCCTAGGCCTAGCTAGGGCCTAGGCTTAATAACATCCCATGGTATAGGCCTAGGCCTAGTCTAACCTTCATCCGGTATTGCTTCCCCAAAAACTTGAGCTGTGAAAAGTATAGATTTCGATCTTGAATGAGCTTTGCTGTAACTGTGATCATCCATTATCTGATCTGATCGCCGATAATCGATCGAATTGTTGAAAAAAAAGCAAGAAAGATTAAAAAAGAACCACCACCAGCCACCAGCGGGCGTCCCATTCCAGCTCAAATATGACACGCCATATGTGCCAAAATGTTTTATTTTTACGAATCTCCGTCATTACAACATGAACTATTTTCAACAAAATGCTATCACTGGGAACTAGCTTGTACGTGTCAATAATGTTCATACAATCATGAAATGCATGGTCTTTGATTCCATTGCTAATTCATATCATCTATCAATTTTAACTACTTTTAATTTACCTAAGTTGAAACGTAAACCTTAAATGTCAAACGAAAAATGTATTGCTATGGTAATGGTTGGTCAAACACGCTCAAAGATAATAATATCAATGAAACTTGGAATTCCTGGTATGTGTTTATAAAATGTGTTGATAGTAGTGCCATACCAAGTAAACTTATTAGTGGAACGCCTAGAAAACCATGTTTTACCCCTGACCAAAATCCTTCGCAAAAGCCATAAAATCTAGCAAACAAAATATCTGGCTTAAATTTAAAGACCCCTACCCTGCAATTTTGGACGTTTTTTGGAAAATAATACATATATATCACTTTAAAAACATTAAACCATGTCATTCCTTGTCTTAAATGTACGTTTTATGGTAAATTATGATAAAAAGTGAGAAACAATGCACTACCTAAGTAGCTCGCGGCGATCGACCTCTCGCGGACGGTCTTAGGCCTAGCCTAGCTAGGCTTAGTTTTGTAGGCCTAGCTGGTAAACATCGGTAACGTACGAACATCGTACGCTAGCTATATACCTAGCCTGACGTTGTATAGTTGCTGCATTAATTGTCTTTCTATTTTTGCCAGACTCCGTTGATACAAATTGGGGAAAACCCGGTATTTTCGCTGAAAAGTTAGGAGTCTTCCATTTGTTTTGGCCTCACGATCGATCGAAAAGTGGGCGAATTACAGGTGAAAAACAAAAATATCAATCCGCGCGCAATGCATTTTGGGATTTATAGCGGGCCGCTATAATTATTAGAATCGACTTATTTTTCACATTTTTAACCGTTTAAAGACGAAAAAAGTTATCGCAATAGGACCATATAGTATTATTTTTACATTAAATATAGTTTGTGATCTTAAATTAGATCTAAAAAACGTAGGGAAGGGGGCTTTAAGAAATGTAATAATATTGAAGTAAATACACTATTCAGCTTCAACAGAAAATCATTCATGTAAGTGACTAACTAAACAAATTGGTATGTTGTTCGCCAAGTGACGTCACAATTTAGGCATTGCTTCAATGTAAATGACGAAATGTTTACTTCCAAGGCAGAAATTGTTGCCCATTTCAAAGATGCTTTAATCCATCTGAGCCAAATTTAAATTCTATTCCTTTTCCTGAAAATATGATTCAAATGATAAACTTGTTTTTACTCCTTTCGATGTCCAGAAATCCATTTAAGAAATAGTGCCTCATGACCGGACAAGATTGCAGCTAAAATTAATATCTGTTTCAATAATTATCTAAACCTTTAGCTGACTGTTTAACTTTTCTTTACAACTGAGCATGTTCCTGAAAAATGGAAACAATTAGCTCATGTTGTACCGGTCTACAAAGGTCTTTTACATCATATCGTCCTATTTCTCTCACCTGTTATTTGTAAACTTATGTAGAGACTTATACACGATATCATATCTGTAACGCTGCTCTTTAAAATATCTATCTCCCCCAGCAACTTGGATTTAGGCCTGGTTTTCCTGTAACCTTATCCTTGGTAAATGGGCATGTACTCTTGACTTCGCACGGCCTCCTGATGTTCATGCGATCTTTCTTGATTGATCGAAGGCCTTTAGTGGTTCCTCACAACTTATTGATCAAGAAAATTAGAAAAATGGGAATCAGTGGTAGTTTAGGAGGTAAGGTATCTTTACATTCTCTTAATTTGATAACTACATTAGGTATATATTCTGAGAAAAAGCTTACCTGCTAAATTTAGAAACTTGAATCGAAAATCTCGGAAGTTACATCCTTGGCTTATCATTGTTAACAACATTTAGTTTTTGGCACATATGGATGGATATACATCTTAATAATTCTGTACAAATTTCATTCTGTAAATAATTTGATTGATCTCCATGGGGACCCAGCCAAGGTCACCATAGAGAGTTTCTTTCGGCGTATTGCGCACTGGTTCCCTTAAAATATATTTGGCCATCTAAATTTGTATTATGTCCCACTGTCATTTCTTTTTTTTCCATCTTCCAGGGGGACTATTGATTGATAGGATCATCACAGGAGAAGAAAGTCCGGATCCCACAGTCCCACTTTACTTGGTTACTAATGACCTACTTGTTGAACAGAATGTCAATATGCTTGCAATTTAGGGACAATCTTTGTATAGGTATTCAAGAATTGGCCAGAAACTTACACTAGTGTTGACCAATACCAATGTTCAATTGTATCCTTGTGTTGGAATACTTTCTCTGCTCTAAGCCTCTTCTGTTCATTTATCATTCAGAATTATTCAAGTGTGAAATTGTGCATTGTTAAAAATTAAAATGGATTTTAAAAGTTTTGATCATTTTATACATGGTAAGAGAACTAAATAAACGCAATCAGAAGAAAAGACGACTGCAAAAGAAACACAGTTTATTTTATTGATTATGACGTGGTTTAATAACACTTTACATTGTATTCCATTCAACTCCTAACTAAAGTTGTCTCAGATATCTCAGTGTAACCAAAAGATATAATATAGTGAACTATATTATATCTCTCTGCTACAATATTCAGATGTTGATCCCTACCAAGCCAAATTCCTGCCCATCTGATTGTCAGTCAGTTTCATTAATAATAGAACATCCAGTAAAACTCTTCAGTCACTATTTTCTCTTTTTTTATACACAAGAGAGAAGTTAAAATAATAGATTTTACCCTAAAGGTGATTGGAAACAGGTACTTTCCATCAATCAATACAGTGTCCCTTTGGAAGACGGAAGAAAAAAATGATACACTGGCGCGGGCGCTACTTTTCCATATCTGCTCTACTTGCATTACACCAGGGAGTTGTAAAATATTATTTTAAAACTCACTTATTACACCAAATACATCCCCATAATAAATTCTATTAAAACAATATCAAAATTTGTATTGATTTGATTGTAGGTCTATTGTCATTCTAATTATAGACGTTTGAAGCGTGAAATAATATATACGCAGCATGATCATTTGAATGTTTCCATTCGGCTTGCGGAACTGTGCCCGGTAGATCGGAGTGACTATACACTTACAGCAGTATAATAGTTATATTCTAATTGTTACTGAGCACCGTTCAGTCCAGGGTAAGTTTTAAATGTTGTTATATTTTTTATAAAATGAAAATCAAACTGTCAAGTGTAGGCCCTAAATGGTATTTAAGAATATAGACCAGTTAGGCATATCAACTGGACACATTCTGATTTAAAATGATGTATAAGCGTGACTTGGCATATCAAGAAATATGATATTATTACCAGTGGCGGGTACAGAGAAAAAAACAATTATACTACCATATAAGGAAAAAAGAGTTGCGAAATTAATTGCCTATTTTCACCTGAAAAATAAACGCATTTTTGGTCCCAAATACATGTATGGATTACGTTCCGATTGTAGGTCATTCAAATTAAAGACATTTAAAGCGTGAAAGACGGATAACAAGTTGAGCCACCGTATAGAAGTTCTATTTATATTAGGGTTAACCAAGGGCGGATCTATCACCTACATTTTAAATGTGCCCTTTTTTTACACAAAGGCAAAAAAAAATAGAAATTTCCCACGATGTGCCGAGTCAATCCTGGGCGGTCCCTTCAGATAGAAATTTCCGGCGGCCGATGAGCAGCACTCAGTATGAGGTAGTAAAGGAGATGGTTTCAGATTCTACAGAGGGCGCAAAGTAAATATATAAAGTAAATCATAACAAAAATGTTTTTACTCGTTGCCTGCTTATTTAAATTAATATTTATATACACTGTATTTGCATATTAATTGTGTGACCGTGGCAGGATAGAAAACAGCTCATCTACTGTATATGATAATTTGCATTAGGCATATACGCTCATACTCATTCATAAGAATACAAATACGTTCGTATTTGTATTCTTATAAATGAGTATGAGCGAACTAATAATATACAGGAGATGAGCTGTTTTCTATCCTGCCATGGTCACACAATTAATATGCAAATACAGTGTACATACATTTTAAAATAAGCATGCAACGAGTTAAAACAATTTTTTTATGTTTTTCTTTATATATATTTTTTACTATATGAGACAATATATCTATAATATAATTTAAGAATTAAGATGAACATGTGGAAAATGTATAAGTATTCTAATAACTTTACAATACTGTTACATTTTAAGGTAACTATGCGTTTATTGATATGGCTGTAATAATTCAATAAAATGACATCCCCTTTCAAATGATACCATATGGATGACCAAATTTAGTATGGAACTTCGGCCATTTTGAAATTCGGCTGAAAGGGTGGTCGAAAAAGCCGATTCTCAAGAATAACAACATTAGCTAAAAAATCCATTTTGGTACAAATATCGAGCTGGAAACAATAACAATTCTTACTATAAATAAATCTTTAAAACAAATTCTGGTTTTCATAATGATTTGATATCCCATTTAAACCACAACGCCTCCCTGACGGTATTGAAACATTCCCATGATACTTCATTACTCCACCGAAACCAATACCTTCCCGAGGGTGGTTCAGACATTTTAAAATCTTCCCAGTTTAATCATGATCCTTGAATACCCCGCTACCCCCAGTTCAAGAGTAACCCCTGCCGGATCGGAGCTCGAACGGCGGCATGCATACCTATATTTGTGTTTGCCTTAGTTACAATCTAAGTTCTTCTTCCCAGGGTACCAACTATAAACCAGTATCTTTATAGTTACGACTGTACGATGAGCTTTTTAAATATAGCATGCGAAAAACTGAACAACATAACTTCAGAAGTTCCTGACGCTGACGGAAAAGTGAAAATATACGATGACTGGGCTGAAACGTATGATGAGGTACGGTATGTTTAAAGGGAAATTCCGAGATTCGTTACGTGTTTCGATCACACGTAACGGATGTACGGAATCCGGAATACGGGTTCAATCTCCAAGCACATGCTATTGTTAAACACATAAATCAGTGTATTTGTTATTTATTTTAATCCTGTTCATCTAATAAGGAAAATGTCCTTGTATATTTGTTGTCAATTTGTTAAAATGGCTGTAGTATGCCAACTACTGCTTTTGTCAATTAATGCCAGATTATGTTATCATCATTAGCCTGCTAAACATGCTAGATTTGTTGTAGAAAAGTTGGGAGTAAGGCTACATCACCACTAGTGAAATTAAGAGCAAACGATTTGGGAGGCATCACAATTGTATTATAATTGCTATTCTACAACACCACTATTCTACAGGTCCAAATCGGGAGTGGATACAAAGGCCCAGAAAACTCTGCAAATATATTTTCCTCTTACTTGGCAAACACCGATGCACGTATTCTGGATTTTGCTTGTGGTACTGGGAGAGTAGCGGGTGAGGTATGTTTATTTAATCCTTATTATACTTAAGAGTCGTTCACACCTGTTCTAACATGTGTGAAAGACCCTTTACAAAGGTGAATTTACTTTTGGACAAATACATTTCTTTGGCATTCTGCATTTGAAGAAAGACCTTGTTTTTTTTCTAATACAGGATCCCCAAAAATGGTCTTTAAAATGTATTAATTATATTATATATATTGTTATTTTGCCATTATTGAAATTAATAAATGTTCTTCAAATGAAATGAAAGTAAAGCAAAGTTCTTTGCTTAAGGACATACTTATTTTACGGACAATCCAGGTATAATTTTCTATTATTTATTAGGATAAAATAAACAGTGACCTTATTGCTAACATGGTCTCATTTCCGATGGAATATGAGTATTGTTCCCCAATTTCTCAAATGCAGTAATCTTTTCCCGGCCCGGGTTGATAGACCTATTCCAGAAGGTTGTCCAGATATCGATATTTTAATTTTTGTTTTTAATATTCTATTTTGTTATTAGCTTTTCAAACACGGTTATCGAAACATCGACGGGTTGGATGCATCTCAGAAGAGTTTAGATGTAGCTGCCAAAAAGAATATCATGAAGGAATTAATTTGTGTTTGGGTTGACGACAAAGCCCTTAAAATAGCCTCAGGTAAACATAAATGATAAACACGGCCCTCCTGACATTCGACCATGATATAGGCTAGGCCCGTCCGTCAATAGCGCCTCTTCTGAACGTCCCATCAGAAGGACGAGGACGTGATACCCTGCCAAAAGAAGTATTATATAAAATTCTAATTGTAATGTGAACTTATATCTGCATGTTTTCTCTGTTTTCATCTAGATAGCTACGATGGGCTTGTGTGCGTTGGAGGTTTTATGCCAGGCCAACTTCATTCAGATTGTTTTGATGAATGGATTCGGATAGTTAAACCAGGTAAGTTATCTTGACTGCTCAACTGACGGTAAACCACAATTAGTACGTAACAATATAATAATGGTAGGCCTATGATATGGTAAACCAGTATAACTAATATCTTACGTTTGAAGACAGTTTCGTCAGAAGAAAATGTTTTCTATAATATAATGGTACTTTATTCGTACAGTAGGCCTAACGAGTTTTCAGTTTTTTATTTAGTTCGGCTGTTAGGCATATGGTTAGGAGTATGGTAACTTCAATAGAATAATTCCACTTGCGGTAAACCATATTTTCCATTTCTGTATTTTAAGGTGGTATAATTGTCAACGTGCTGAGGCAACAATGGATAGACGAGTATCCGCCATATGCAAACAATCAATTAGAAGATGACGTGAAAAAACTAGAGCGTTCGATGAAATGGGAACTAATTAAAAGAGATGAATTTGAAGGAGGTGGAGATAAAACATGGACGATGGCAGTCTTTATACATAAAATATTATAGATTCTCATACCGCAATGCTTTCATGAAGCATGTTTTGTCTTGTTTACGGGTCTGTATAATTAATATCTGTGTGTAATATATATTAACTATATATTTTATAGGGCTACAATATAGTATTTAGATAATAATAAAATTGGCATTTTTGATACTTACTTTCAGTCTCAAAGTTATTATTGTTGAATATTGGTGATTTAACTGTCGACAAGCTTATTTTGGACGCATACACACACACTTGATGTGAATGCTAATAGGGAGACCGAGCGACAAAAAAAACGTATTTATTCAATAGAACAACAATAGAATATACCAATACAAAGGAAGTGCTGAATTGACGTATTCTTTACAAAACTCCTATGTAAGCATGATTTTTCCATTTTCCGCCTAACTGGGTTATACTATAGGCTACGTTTTCCAATTCACTTCATCCGGTACACTAAAAAAAACACAGAGAAAAGAATTTCTCAATTACAGAGATCAATGCATACTGAATAAAGGTAATGGTCACTGCATGCCTAACGCCGTAGAAAATTGACTGACCAGCATGCAGTCCTTTTTGACGAAACTGTACGGGTCTGTAGACTGTAGAAGATTGTATAATTCATTACGGCGTGTAGTTATATATCTGAATACGATAAATATAAAAGGCTGAATAATTATAATAATATTTAAATAATAAATTCCGTGATTCCACAGTTCCACATCGATACCATGCACCATAAGAGAAGAATTTATGTAGCCTATAGTAGAGTGACCCAGAAAACTAAATAATAGGGGCCTGAAAAATATGTTGATAAAACCAGCTGAGTCGGTCAGCCATAGCCATAACGGGGATTATATACTGTATAATGTACTGTAACCATCTTCCCGACCCACACCTACATACTTATTCTCTCCAAAAATAACTAGAGAAAAAAATAAAACTAAACTATTTAAACAATATTTTGCATAGAATCAAATAAGTAGTGGCTACAATGGCCCAGCAATACCTGCAAGTATACTGTCATCTTGCTTGCCAAACACCGATGCACGTATTCTGGATTTTGCTTGTGGTACTGGGAGAGTAGCGGGTGAGGTATGTTTATTAAAAAAATACATGCGATAAATACAAAAAACATGTGATATTGTATTATCATTTTCATGATAGGCCCAACATCTAAGCAGAACATCCGAAAAAGACCAATAAGAAATCATTTCTCTATGTCATTAATACGGTTTTGTAAATTTACAAAATTGCATAAATAGAAAATACTTTTATATAATTATTAACAAACAGTAGATTTATAGTATATACATTATTCAAGAGTCCTTGGCCACATTATCTTATGTTATGCTAGGAGTTTGTGAAATCAAGAGTAATATTTAAATGTTTTGTCTTCTAACGTACTGTACGTGGTAAGTATATTCTGTTATTTGTAGCTTTCTAAACTCGGTTATTATCGAAACATTGACGGATTGGATGCATCTCAGAAGAGTTTAGACGTAGCTGCCAGAAAGAATATCATGAATGAACTAATTTGTGTTTGGGTTGACGACAAGACCCTTGAAATAACGTCAGGTAAGTTGCCGGTAGATGCACAACTTCAAAACAATTCCATTCATCCAAAGTTCTTAGTACTCGTACCAGTATCGTTTACATTGGAAACTTAGAATTAAATTATTTAGGACAGTTTATGAAAGTACTATACATAGTGTCTTCATAACATAACAATGTTCATAAAACCAGGAAAGGGTTCCACACACACACTTGCTTGGTGGTTAACGTGCTTGCCTTCCAATCCCAAGATTTCAATCCTGACCTAGTGTCAGGGTTGTAACTCACGACTCTTTCAACTCCACTTCCTAAGCCTTAAATGAGATAGTTTATAAGCTATTATAAAATAGCTACTCGCTATTGGATGCGTATGAAATAAACAAAATATATAATTAAAGCTTGGTTTCTCTTAAGCTTGGTTTCCACTAGAACGTAACGCAAGGACGTAAACGCAACGCAAGCGTTTTAACCAATGACAAGCGAAGTTATAGACAGTTAGCAATCACAAGCGAATAAGCCATCGCTTGTGATTGGTCAATTCACTTGCGTTGCGTTACGTCCTTGCGTTGCGTCGCTAGTGGGAACCACGCTTTAGACGCAACGCAACGACAAATAAGGACAGCGCAAGTGAATTGACCAATCACAGGCGACAGACCGAAATAACTATTATGGGACATTAAAATGTCATATTCAACCAAAAATGTGAATTAAAAAATTGTGCAGGCTGATAATATATGATTTTATGTTTTCATCTAGATTGTTACGACGGGCTTATATGCGTTGGAGGTTTTGTCCCTGGCCACTTTCATTCAGATTGTTTCGATGAATGGATTCAGATAGTTAAACCAGGTAAGCCTATTACTGTTGTATAGTTGACATTCATTTTACTATTCTGAAAGTGTAAACAAATTATATTGTATTGTGTCTATTATCAATGGTTGAATTCTATAGATATAATGTGTCATCGTATATGGCAATTGTATAGGCCGTTACACTTCATTCTATAAAAGTGCAATCAAATAAAGTGAATTTGTGTATTGTTGTTGAATTATATAACAGGACACTATTAACTCCCACTATTGTGGGAGTTAATCTTCCTTACGACAAAAGCGCAAATAAATGAAAGTAAATTATATTGGTTCTACTATGAAACGATTTTATACAAAGGTCTTTTAACTGCCCAACTGTCTTTTTGTTTGTTTTCATATCTTTTATACATACAAAAACGAAAAAAAAACAACTTTTAAACAAAAGCAAAATTAAAATAAGTAAAGTGAGAAAATAATAAAACACCCTTGCCACCTGTTGCCTGTTAAATATCAATGAAACAAGCTTTTATGAGTAAAATTGAATAGCGATGAATTAAATTTACATTTACAGGTGGTGTTATTGTCAACGTGTTGAGACAACAATGGATAGACGAGTATCAACCATATTCAAACAACCAACTAGAAGATGACATGCAAGAAAAAGAGCGTTCGATGAAATGGGAGCTAATGAAAAGAGGTAACTTCGATGGAGGAGACCAACAATGGAAGATGGCAGTTTTTATACACAAAGTATTGTAGAAAGAATCTGTATTATATAGGCCTGGAATGAAGTATGTTAAATGTACATCGTTAGACCTACAGCGGCTTAACCCAACAATTATTAGTGCAATAAGTACACCATATATTTAGATTTATAGTTGGGCAACTACCTCTTATTTTTATAGAAATGATTCCCCAAAAGCTTATTTGTAAAAAAATAGTACTTAAATTATAAATAATTTGGCATTATAAAATCGCCAGAAGTTACTCTGCTGGCTGTGTGTGAAAAAAGTTCTGAAAATAGATATATTTTGTATAACGAACTTTAATAAATGAATTTATATATACCTTTTTTGTCATAGCATTATTGTGTTTATATCTCCTTGAGCACAGCGTTTAAAATCCGCTATTCCGCATCCTACTTTGTTTGTTATCATGTACCACTATGGCATTTGCACCATCTGGACGATCTGTAGAAATCTGGAACTGCCGTAGAATCCAATTATGCATATTATAGGCCTATCGTTTACAGAACTTCGTACAAGTACATTATTCCAATCCTTAATAAAGCACCTAGATAAATCACCAAAATGCTGTGTATCTGATGATAATTGTCTACAGTTCAGTGGAATACAGTGAAACAACGAAAGACCCACAGCTTCCAATTTCCAAAAGATTCTGATTTTATAATACAGGTGTCGATTTGTCAAAGCGCCACAAGAAGAGAGACCGGAACCTTTAGTCGGTACAAACGTCTGTTCGTATCGTCACTGACAATTTTGCAATGTGCAAAGTTCAGCAGGCCTAATAACTAAACATATTATTTAACCCAACATTGATTTGAGACTGACCTAACAACCATACCCCCATGAATGATGGCTACGTTATTAGTACTGTTGCATATTTGTATCGGCTAGATTATCGTTGCGGTATTTCGCCTGCTCCGTATGACAGCGGTGACGAAAGTTAAAATAATGATTACCAGATATTAGATTAAATCTTTCATTTTATTTCTCGTTTTCTTCGTTTAAGCTCATTAAATTCCCTTAAAACATTACACAAACATCACAAACTATATGGAAACTGACAAAAATAATACCGATTGTGACAATAGGCAATATTACCGATTGTGACAATAAGCAATATTACCGATTGTGACACTCGGAAATAATACCGTTTGTGATAATGGACAATCTAATATACCGATTGTGACAAATAAACTATAGTACCGATTGTGACAATAGGCAATATTACCGATTGTGACAATAAGCAATATTACCGATTGTGACACTCGGAAATAATACCGTTTGTGATAATGGACAATCTAATATACCGATTGTGACAAATAAACTATAGTACCGATTGTGACAATAGAAAATATACCGATTGTGACAATGGGCAATATTACCGATTGTGACACTAAGCAATATTACCGATTGTGACTCTCGGAAATAATACCGTTTGTGATAATGGACAATCTAATATACCGATTGTGACAAATAAACTATAGTACCGATTGTGACAATAGGCAATATTACCGATTGTGACAATAAGCAATATTACCGATTGTGACAAATAGACTATAATACCGATTGTGACAAAAGAAAATAATACCGATTGTGACAATGGGCAATATAATAAACCGATTGCGACAATATAAAATAATACCGATTGTGACAAAAGAAAATAATACCGATTGTGATGGGCAATATTACCGACTGTGACAAAAGAAAATAATACCGATTGTGATGGGAAATATTACCGATTGTGACAAAAGAAAATTATACCGATTATTGTGACAATGGGCAATATAATAAACCGATTGCGACAATATAAAATAATACCGATTGTGACAAAAGAAAATAATACCGATTGTGATGGGCAACATTACCGACTGTGACAAAAGAAAATAATACCGATTGTGACAATGGGCAATATAATAAACCGATTGCGACAATATAAAATAATGCTGATTGTGACAAAAGAAAATAATACCGATTGTGACAATGGGCAATATAATAAATCGATTGCGACAATATAAAATAATGCTGATTGTGACAAATAGGCGATGAAACCGATTGTGACATTGGCAAGTTACAGCGGTTGATACGTTGATGACGTCATGCATTTGAATGAACTTTGCCGCTACGATACACTATACATGATGAATAAATAAAGATCATATGATAAATAACGATGGTGACACAAATTATGAAGACTTTTATGAAACATAGTCAAATTTGGTATAGGCCTAGATAAGATGTTTTTCCAATGTAAAACTATTTTCATTGTTAAAATGAGAACAGAAAACAGAATTATGGTTCAAATAAATAAAACTGAACAGTAACGAATCAAACTACATAGTATTCCATTATACAAAGCGTCTTGCTTAAGAATTTAATATTAAAATATATTTGGATAAAATTAACGTACAAATAAAATAATTACTAATACTTAATACAAAAAGCATGCATTTTTTCAACGATTATTATAAATAGGTTTTTTTTTCTAAATATGCAAATTAACTTACAAATATATAAACTACGCATTGCAGAGGGAAGAATAAATATATATTTTTTGTACAATAATAACGATGGGTTGTCTAAAGATATACACGGTTATATCCGTAGTGGTGGCTTGTGTCACAGTGTAGTTTGGAATGACAAGCTGCGAGAGAATGCAAACAAAACAAAATAAAGAATAGATTTCTTACAGGTACGGGGCGCCGTTTGGCATCTAATTAAGAAATATTAAAATGTCTTAAACGGCGCCACGTAACATTGGAAACGTTCAAAAGAAACATACAGAGGAGTAGGCCTACACACACACAATTAAATATATCTTTAGTAAACAGCCATTTGCATTAGCATCCTAACCACAAAATTCATTTTTTTATTTTTTTTAACCAAAATAACTTACACGTACATACCTAGCGTAGCACTACACCTGCTACTAGCATTGCAGTGCAACAAATCTTAATGTACAATACAACCATTTTTCTTTCTTTTTTTAAAACCAAAATAACTTATTCACAATACTTATTGACACTGCACAGTTACCACAGACTTTTTTATAATATAATATCGCTATGCTTTACAAATATTTCATTTCAATCATGGCCGGAGCACTAAACTGAACTAAATGACACAAATAATGTTCATATAGACAGGTACTTTTACATGTGTACATTCAATGTACACACTTTCAGTTGCAGCTACAAAAAATACAATTGCTTTAAAAACATGTTAATTAATATCAACTAACATGACTCATTATTACTTTTATATAAATATTTTAATTTAAAATCAAAACATGATTATATTTGCTTCTGGATAATTCATACTTGTTTTTTTTTTATATGTTAAACTTTTAAAAACTTTATGGCAATTAAAGGCGTTTCCTCTATTCTTAACGCGATATTGCTTTCCGAATTTCCAACTATCACTTAAAAGTTACTAAAGCAAATTCAATTTTATAGCATGGGGACTGGCTACTATTGTTACTGACCTTCATAAAGCTCTGTCTACACTATCGAACTTTATGTGACAAAAAATGTGATGAGCCCATATATGGACATGATGATATTATATCACTACCATATTTGGGCATTACTACCATATTTGGGCATCACTACCATATTTGGGCATATCACTACCATATTTAGGAATATCACTGCCATATTTGGGCATATCACTACCATATTTTTTTAAAATATGGTCTTGGCTACATTATCATTTTGTCGGTCATAATTTAATTGCAATCAAGTTATTCATATAAATACTTCACTGGTAATAAATTATTTATACTATAAATTATTTATATAATAATCCATTTTAAAATGTTTAAAAAAAGATGATAATGGAGTTAAGGGTTAGTTGTATACCAGGTAAGTTGTTTTCATAAGAACAATAACTTTTGTGAGAACCAACTTATCAGGGTAACAAATCCTGAACGGGTACATCATTTTGGAGTATTCAAAGTGTAACACAAACATTAACTTCAGAATATTTCACAGCATGCATTGAATTATTTTTTTTTAAACGCAGAGACTCCCAGACATTTGACAAAATGAATTTGTTGAATGATATTATCTGAAAAAGTCTGTTCAATGGGCCTCAACAGGTGCATGTTGGAAAATAAGATTAAAGCTATTGTTTAAGTTGAATAACACCCAACAATGATGTATGCAATAAAATGATATCTCACCAACGAATTGTATATATATGTTAACTTATGTCTACCACTTAACAATACAGTCAGAATTATGGTTATTCTCATGTTGGTTATCATGATGATATACTCATAAATTGGTCTTCATTTCTGTAAAAAGTTATCAAATACATAATATATTTATATATATATTAGGGAGGTTTCGCAACGCTACGAATACGATAACGAAAACGGATACGTCATACATTTATGAAACTTTTGAGCTGATCCCCATTTCATATTCGTAAGCGTATTTGTGTTGACGAATATCATCAGTCATATTCGTAACTACAAAACGAGTATAGTTTTTGATTATTTTCCACATTTTGCATTTGAATCAGAAATGATTCATGATTATAATATAATTATGGATTTATTGAAAGTAATTTACTAAAAGTAATTTACTAAAATAACAAGTCGATTTTGATAAATAGCAGTTTTTAAAGTGCTCACTCGCTTTGATGTTACGCTAGGCCTAGGCAGCCAAGCAACACGTACCTGCTGCGCTTCGAATTTACCGCAGTCACATTTTTTTTTTTTGGATCGACGGCGCCCTCGATTTTTGCAGGCTTACGAAAACGAATACATGTGCGTGACGTATTCGTTTTCGTTATCGTATTCGTAGCGTTGCGAAACCTCTCTATTATCAACTATTGTAGATGTATACAACATTAAAATATTAAATTATACATACACGTATATAATAATACTCAACTGTGTTACTATAGCAGTATATAATTTATTTAACACCATACTACAGACTTGAACATATATATGTAGCAAGACCGATGCACTTTAGTATTTCACCCTATATCCCAAGTAGCAATTTAATGGCACTATAGTTTGGTGGTTCACATGTTTGCTTATAAACGTAAAAGTACTCGGTTCAAATCCTGCCACTACCACATTATCAGGATTTTTCTCCTAACCAAAATAGCTCCAGACGGGTTTATGTAGTTGATGAATTAGAAATCTTGGATACGTAAAAATGGGTTCACATTTATACACATTTTCTAAACAGAAAATAGCGAAATAAGGACAAGAATTGAA
Source organism: Antedon bifida (assembly GCF_963402885.1). Taxonomy (NCBI): domain Eukaryota; kingdom Metazoa; phylum Echinodermata; class Crinoidea; order Comatulida; family Antedonidae; genus Antedon; species Antedon bifida. The sequence goes on along the minus strand of NC_136226.1, from coordinate 7,068,747 downwards.
ATTGGCTGCAATGGACCTTTAATGTAATCATTTCTAATTGCTGTACCCATTTAAAATCTACCTTTGGATTCAGTTTAATTTTATGGTTATTAGTAAGTTTTAAATAACATGCTTGTTCAATACAAATTTGTTTGTAAATAGAAAATATTTATATATTTAAACACAAACTAATAGTTTATTCATAGGCGGATTCAAGGGGGGCATTAATTAATTAACTAATTTCAGTTCGGCACAATTTTTTTAGGCCATGAGCCCCTCCTATTTCAAAATCCTGGATCCGCCACTGTTATTTGTTCACTTGTTTCATTTGTTTAAAAAAAGCATAAAAATCCAGAACAATGAATCCAACAATTGTATAATAGTTATATAAGCAATCTGCAATAGATATTTTACGACTAGGCACTTTTACCGGACATATTGTGACATGTAAAACTTACTGATATCTTTGCAATAATGAAGCAACTGTTTTAAATAATAAATTAAACTTCAAACTTTACACATTAAATATAATGACAATATAAAAGTTAATTTTTTAAACTGGTCCACTGTTTATAGGTTTTGTTAATTACAAGTTTAATTTAATATATTTATATTAAAGTAGAAAGAAAGCTAAACAAAGATGACCTTGTTTGTTATTACATTATAAATAGTAGATGTTAATTTGTGTTTATCGGAAAGCTTGGTATTGTCCAGAACAAAAGGAATTACAGGTTATAGGATACCAAATAGCAGATGCACAAAATTGACTACAAATCATTACTGAGCTCTAATGTCAAACAAATGTATTTTGTAACCAATATAAAATTAACATATTAAAATATTTAACATCTTGACGTGCTCGGAAAAAAGGAAACCAATGGTGTGGGTTCGAATCTTTAAACATCTTGAAAGATACTACAGAATGTAATAAGCGCTTGTTGTATAAATCTATACTGAAATACATTACTACAAGTGGAATGGGTATAGCATTTTTATTAATTTTTACATACCACAGAGTCACTGATGCGTATCAATGCGTAACATTACCAGCACCAATCAGAAATGAGAACCAAACATCTTTAAAGTAAATGAAGACGTGTTTTATATTTTCATAGCCGGGTTTATATCAGTAGAAATAATCATGTATGTCAAACATATTATGATTTGTTGCGTTTCAAATGTCATACACTTTGCATACAAGTGTGTCCTTGCTTTTAAGCATATTTAAATTACAACATACACGAAAGTCTATTATCTAACGCATGTCCAAATGGTCATTATCAGCAAGATCCAATATTTAGAATTATCAAAACCCATTTGTACAAATTTACTTCTCTAACCATTACAATTAGCATATCTCACCTGTGATAATTTGCATGTCACCCATTACAATTAGCATATCTCACCTGTGATAATTTGCATCTTACCCCTTACAATCTGCATATCCTACCTGCTATCATTTTCAATGCACATATATCTAATTGATATTCGAATGAAATAGCAACTACCTTTCCTATTGGATACAAGCTGACCTTACTGATATGACCTGCAATTACCTTGACCTTTGCACACTGATAAGCATCTTGACACGGTCACCCGATATCAAACAATTGTACAGCACCTGCAATACCGTTGTCGTCCACCACCAACTGACGGGGGCGGTGTCAGAGGTGCAAAGTAAGCATGAACTTTAATATTTGGTAACTGGCTCTACAACAAAACACAAGCACATATTGAAATTAAATATTGAAAATATTCAAAATTGTTTAGTTTGACAGGTTATCCCATTGATGGCAGAAAATGGTATTAGATTGAGCTGTTGGATTTGTTGGAACCAAAAAGCAGTAGTAGTATGTACAGTATGTAAACAACATGTTACGACCAATATACAATTAAATGATAATCAATATTTTGGTTAATCCAGTACAGAAATATTAAAATTAACCAGCAGTTTACACATGAGAGAATTACCAAACATGGCATTCGGGCATCGAAAAAGAAATTGGTCTAAAAAAACAATTTCATAAACAAATTGCCATTTTAACATAGCTGAATGGATAAAGTGCGAGTAATGGTCTTGCGGTTTAGAAGAATAACACATTTTGGGTTAGTGCTAATATCTCATGCTAATGCTAATGTTTCATTTATGTATTTGTTTAGCTATATAGTTGTAAAAGGACATTGCATCCTTTCTGTCTCCTATTATTAACCACCTCATCTCATCCTTCAAAATAGTTAAATAGTCTAACAAATCCTAGATTTAAAAACAGGGTTTAAACAAAAGCATGTTAACTGTCAAATCTACTCCACCTACCCTAAGACGACGAATGCCGGCTCTTGTAATAAGTTGACAATCAAATAATTCTATACGTTCTAGATTTTGACAGCCCATTAGGTGCTCTAACGAAACATCTGTAATCAAAGGACAGTTGTCCAGTTCAATGACTTCAAGGTGTTCGGTGGCACACGCACTCGTTCCTATATGTCGTATGCCTTCGTCTGTAATCAATTCACAGTGCGATAAACTCTAAAAAAATAAAATAGTGCAAAAAAATGGCTTCAGATATTATGGTCAGTAGCTCTTTTGTGTACAATACAGATTTTACAATTTATCATGTTTAGGTTTTCTGATAAAAATAGAAAAATAAATAATTGGATCATATTGTTAATTGTCTTGTGTCATAATATGAAGAGTTATACTATAACTTCTCAATAGTTTTTTAAGACTTAGAGGATGTCATGGAGATTATTGGGCATTTCTGGTTGGTTGAGGTCAAGAGTCATATTATAGAACATAATAATACTTACAAGATTGGTCAAGAGTGGGCATCCACTTGCTAAATGACTTAACGTAGCATCTGTTATCTAGGTGTAATAAATATATAAAAGAAATGTTTAATGATTGATTTATTTATTCATTCTGTTTATTTAACAGTATACAGTACCTTGTTGTATATTTTACAGTCTGTTTTTGTTAATGCTACTACAGGTTAGACTTTCTACAAGCCATCTTACGACATGTAGTCAAGTGGAACTGACTGTACTATACGCCACTGTCTGGCTTATTGGGGCTCTCCATTTTGGCTGTTTGATTCCCTTTCTAGCTTTGAGTTCTTCAAGAACTATTCTGTATGTGAAAAAGAATTAATTCTCATTTCTTATTTATTCAGCTTACCAAGACACATTCTTCAAGATCCATTTTTCTCAAATCTTTGCACTTTTTTGCTAATGCACTGAAACCGTTGTCTGTAAACTGTGAACAACTTGCTACTTCTAATGTCCTATAAAAAGAAAAATAAAAAACTTAAATTGCATACAGAGACCGAAAAAAAACCAACTATAATAATACAAAATGTGTTCACCCAAAAATTGCAGTGGTGATAATGCAATCAACTATAATTGGGGCTCTTCTAATCTACTAGATACTAGGCACTACTCAAAAGTGAGTGGCCGAGTGGTTAAGACAGTGGAACCGTAATTAAGTAGGCATAACATTGGCAAGGGTTCGAGGATCACTCGCTCCATGGTTCTGGTGGTAGAACAGGTCTTCTCGGATAAGGACTATAAACTGTAGGCCCAGTGTATACATCTAGCTCATGTGCACTTTAAAGAACCTAGTACATCTTTCAAGACGAGTCGGGGGTACTCCGGTGTACTAAAACATCAAAGCCACTGATCACAACTGGGCCCTCTGGGTCAATTCAATTCAACCATGTATGACTATACTCAAATGAGGTTCTGCACAGTATAGGAAGATGATGATGATGATGATTTGATATAGATATATTTACAAAAACTCTACCTTAAATTTGGACAAAAGTTACTAAGCGCTACTGGCGTTTGGTCTGTTAGGTGTATACAACTGGACAAACATAAAGAACACAACCGTTTGGCTCCGCTTGCTAATCGTTGCATGCCTTCATCTGTTAGTTGCTGTAACAATATAATTTTTAGTACAATCTTTATTATATTCATCAACATAAGAAATGTAAAAATATAAGATTTAAGTAAACAACAGAAACATTTTACAAAACTCTTGCCCAGCTAACCTAGCCTAGTAATATTAGATCGTAATTATTGTTAGGCTTAATATTTATAAAAACATCAATAATTGTATCATTAACAATATAATATGGCTAAAGAATTTAAAATTAAGTTTAAATTGTTTTAAAAAAAGTTTAAATTCACTTTCTCTCTTTTTGGGGGGGATGGCAGATGACAGCAAACTCAACAATTTCAGAAAATCTATACCTACCTGACATTGCTGGACATTTAATGTGGTCAAGTCTTGACAATATGTTCCTAAACTTTTCATAGCATCATCTGTAATCTGTGAATATTGAAGAATAAAAGATGCTTATTTGTCTTTAGCTCTGTCTACACTATCAAACTAGTTTGACAAAAAAAGTGTGGTAGTGATATTCCCAAATATGGTAGTGATATGATATCATCACGTCCATATTTTTTTGTCAGTGTAGACAGAGCTTAACATAAATCAAAATGTATAACATTATTTATAACTGTAATCAACTGTGAGTAACTTCTGTTTATGAGAGAAATCTTACAAATACTGGGATTTGATTTATAAATAATCAATCAATGAACACATTATACAAATCATCAAGTTACAGTATTTTATGTTACATACAGGATTTATGGCAATACCTTTGATTATCATTTATTTTTGTTCAGTGTAGTCATTGAATGACATTCGTGCCTGGCTGTTTCTATAGGTTTACTAGGATAGGATGCGCCCAAATCTCGAGAAGGCCAAGACTCAACTGGTGCTAACTGCAGTTCATTAGTTCAAACGATGGTTAGCGGTTGTATCCTCATATTTTGGTTTGGGTGCTGCCATAAACTTTCATTTTCTGACTTTTCCTTGATTTTGTTTTCATAGCGCCTTTTGTTTGTTGCGCTTTATAAATTCATATCCATTAACCATTTTGCAACATTATATTGTCTATAATTCTTTTCAATTAAAGGAGAATACAAATGTGGCTAAGCTCAGGGGTGGGCTTATATTTGGATAACGTCTTACTTTAAAACATCCTTTACAAATAAGGTGTTGTAGTTTAGTACAGCCCCTGGCGATAGCTTCAACACCATTATCTGTTACTTCTTCACACCAGGAAATATTCAAATGAATAAGATTTGAGTTTCCATCACTGAAAAAAAAAAAAAATGGAAGTAAGCAACTGATAAACATTCTTTTTAGTGAAGTGAGAATAAAATCTTTACTCTGTTCCAAAACTGTAACATTTTATGTGATATATCAAGAAGAAAAATTACCAGAAAAAACAAGATAGTCTAAGGTCTTTCAACACTAACTAGTTTGACAAAAAAAGTGTGATGTGCCCAAATATGGAGGTGATATTTCTAAATATGTGATGTCCATATATTGGCACATCACATCTTTTGTCACATAAAGTTTGATAGTGTAGACAGAGCTTTACATGGTCTTAACATTTGGTTGTTGCCAAATTGAGATTTTTACCATTGAATTCGATAAGAAATACTCTATAATCCCCGAACAGAAACTGGGTGTATAGATTGGTTTTTAAATACTTGTAAAACTAATTTCACTATTATAATAAAATGTTAATATACACTTTATATTATATTCTATAAATTAATATCCTTGAAAATAACATCAAGCTTTACACCTGAGGTAAGATAGGGCAAAGTTTAAGTATATTTTCCAAATACTTTTCTCAGAAATTAAAGTTGAAATATGCCCAGTAGCCATTATATATCTTCTAAATGACAGCAACGAATAAACAATATTTTATTTCAGCATTTAAAAAAACATTAGTATATACTGTTTATTACATCCTGTAGATTGTATTATTACATTATGTATGTTTTGTATACATTGAAATTATTAAAGTGGCAGCTACTGGGTAGAATCTCTGCATAACAAGTTTGCTTATAAATCCAAGATGTCTGGTTTTAAACCATGGCTCCATCTACAATGGCAAACACACAGTACTGTAAACTTCATATGAGAGAGGTTTACAAATTATTATATTATTATTATGTAACAATTTTGTTCGTGTTGAATCATTGCGAGTTAAAATAAAAAAAAAATTGACATAAACAAAAATGAAAAGTGTGATGAAAACAAAATTTGGAATTTAAATGCTATGAAATGTATTGATATTAGATTTAATGACACATCTATACACCAGAAAACTGTAAATAAATAATAAATGTTTATGAGTGCAATGGATGGAATATTTTCATTCGTTGAAAGATGTACTGGTATATTTAATTTTAATAAAAGAAATGTTTAAAAAAAAAACATTTTATAACACACCTACTGTGAATATCAAAGGTACTGTACATTAAAAATATTTAAAAAATATGCCCAGAATTTGATACGGAGTAGTATCTAGCCTCATATTCCTGACGTACATTAGTATGGATGGATCCAAATAATGCAGGGCACACAATAAGTAAGCAAATGGCCAGGATACACTTATGTGCACTATATATTAATATATGATAAAGTATGAAGTTATAATAGCCATCAATCAATACTGTGTTTTTAAAATGTCTGTTTCTCGGAATTTAATTTGATTTATGCTGGGTTGCTGAGTAATTTACATATTTATACTTACCATTTTAGGTATACAATGAAGCACTACAGTGTTATTGTATAAAAAAAAACTAGATATCTTTTTAAAAATCATTTTGCTATTTTCTTGTGGATAGAGTTTACATACCTTAGTGATTTTAACCCTGTGTCTGTGACGGACGTACACGATTCCAATGCAAGGTACTTTAGCTTCTTGCTATATTTACTAAGACTAGAACACGTTGGATCACCAATTTTCTTACAGTTTTCAAGATTTAGTTCTTCTATATTTGGACAATTGTGCGCAAATGTTCTGTAAAGAAAAAAAAATTAGAAATAAATTTTTTCGATTTGATTAATGAAGAAACTGTGTATCAGTGAAAACAATTAAACAAAATGTATTTAGATTAATACAGTAGAAACTCTTTGGACCAAACCTAATTAGGGGACATCCTTATTCAGGGGACATCCTTATTCAGGGGACATCCTTATTCAGGGGACATCCTTATTCAGAAGACATCCTTATTCAGGGGACATCCTTATTCAGGGGACATCCTATTCAGGGGACATCCTTATTCAGAAGACATCCTTATTCAGAAGACATCCTTATTCAGGGGACATCCTTATTCAGGGGACATCCTTATTCAGGGGACATCCCTATTCAGGGGACATCCCTATTCAGGGGACATCCTATTCAGGGGACATCCCAATTCAGGGGACATCCTATTCAGGGGACATCCCAATTCAGGGGACATCCCAATTCAGGGGACATCCCTATTCAGGGGACATCCTATTCAGGGGACATCCTATTTAGGGGACATCCCAATTCAGGGGACATCCCAATTCAGGGGACATCCCTATTCAGGGGACATCCCTATTCAGGGGACATCCTTATTCAGGGGACATCCTAATTCAGGGGACATCCTAATTCAGGGGACATCCCTATTCAGGAGACATCCTTATTCAGGGGACATCCCTATTCAGGGGACATCCTTATTCAGGGGACATCCTAATTCAGGGGACATCCCTATTCAGGGGACATCCTTATTCAGGGGACATCCTTATTCAGGGGACATCCTTATTCAGGGGACATCCTAATTCAGGGGACATCCTAATTCAGGGGACATCCCTATTCAGGGGACATCCTTATTCAGGGAACATCCTAATTCAGGGAACATCCTAATTCAGGGGACATCCTAATTCAGGAGACATCCTTATTCAGGGGACATCCTTATTCAGGGGACATCCTTATTCAGGGGACATCCTACTGTATTCAGGGGACATCCTACTGTATTCAGGGGACATCCTTATTCAGGGGACATTCCTATTCAGGGGACATCCCAATTCAGGGCACATTCCTATTCAGGGCACATTCCTATTCAGGGCACATTCCTATTCAGGGGACATCCAATTCAGGGGAGCATCCTTATTCAGGGGACATCCTTATTCAGGGGACATCCTTATTCGGGGGACATCCTTATTCAGGGGACATCCTTATTCAGGGGAGCATCCTTATTCAGGGGACATCCTTATTCAGGGGACATCCTTATTCAGGGGACATCCTTATTCAGGGGACATTTCATTTCATTTCATTTATTTCGTCTCACATACTTATAACAAAAAATAACAAACAAAAGAGAGAGACAGGATTCCCAAAAGCGAACTAAATCAAACTATCAAGTGGGTCTCCATCCTTATTCAGGGGACATCCTATTCAGGGGACATCCTATTCAGGGGACATCCTTATTCAGGGGACATCCTATTTAGGGGACATCCTTATTCAGAGGACATCCCAATTCAGGGGACATCCCTATTCAGGGGACATTCCTATTCAGGGGACATCCAATTCAGGGGAGCATCCTTATTCAGGGGACATCCTTATTCAGGGGACACCTCTATTATGGGACACTTATTGGGTCCTGAAGGTGTCCTCTTACTAGTACTGTATGTTCTATTGTTCTTTATAAACATCCTGTTTTATGAATGCCTATATATTGAGCGTTGTCCGGAGCATAATCTAGAATCATTAGAGTCCAATGCCTATCCTCATATGTACTGTACACATTGCTACATAAATGTTCCTCTCCAAATAATGAACTAACAGTTAACACCCATCCTATCTTCTGTGATTAGAATCTACTATCTTACACCTGAGCAAAATGAGTCTTGTTATTGATGATAATACTATACCAAGCTTTCAATTTTACGACAAAAAGCATTTTTGCAAATGAGGCAATCCTAAGAGCAATACAGTAGGTCTAGATATCAACTTAACAACAACAACCTACTATTTTTTTCAATTCTCACGTAAAAAAGTTATTAATTTGAGATTTAAAAAAAAACTCAACTAGCATACAAAAAAAAACGTTGAATATTATTTGAATTTCTATTTTAGAAATGATTTTGAAAGTTTATGTGATCCTTGGTGTGACTAGATAAATTCAATGATCAGGTTGATAATAATCCCAGAAGACTAATGGTTTATGCTAATGAGCTATTTTTATTAGAGGAAGGTTCAAAGCACGGCAACTAATAGTATAAATGACTACTTTACAAATGATACCTGCACATGAAATTCTCACATTTTGTTCAAGGATACATAGAAATAAAACTTACTACAAATCTTACTATATTTAAGATTATCTATTGTTTTGCATATTATCAGCTAAAGATAGATACGGATACAGTCCTATATATAATACTGTCAAATTACTAAAACAGTGCTCATATTCGAAACATGATCTCATGATTGCGTCGAGCATAGCTCATCGACGAAAGTTCCATATTTTTAGTTGTATGAAAAAATGTCTCTGGAGGGATTTGAACCTGCGACCTATATATATATTTACTGAAAGATATAGCTGGTAGAAAAGGGCACAGAGAGGAAGGGGCATCAACCATGGTCATGACGCTGTTTTTGAAAATTACAAAAAGTGTCGCTGCTAGCCAACTAATAGTACAGTATCACTATATTACATGGATAAACCGACATTGGCCATGCCACCTAACAACAACAAATTATTATTTAAATAGAACATCCACATAGAAAAATGGCATGATCCACAGCCAATTTTCTTCAATCTCTTTCACTGAAGGGAGAAAGACAACTGTTTTTCCAGGTAAGCAAAACATGATTACATTCATTTGAAGAAAACTAATTTAATATTGAGAAAAAAACATTTCGCAGAACTATTCATGCTAACCAAGTAATTATAAAATAATGAATAAAGAAAGAAGTTTCAATTCATAGAATCAATTAATTAGTTTAGATATAGCATTACAATTTCACCTGGACATAAGAATTAAACTGTTATGCTATGCTAGAAACACAATTTGACTTTTAATAAAATGAAAAATGTATCTAACTAATTCAACTATGTACAATAACCGCAGACTAACAACTGTAAGCTAAAAAGGATATGAAAAACAAAAACATAAAGATTCGTAGGATTAAACGGAATAAAAGAATATGATAATTAAGGCATGGATTTAAAGTAAAGAAAGACAGTAATTCAATAGGCTTAACTTTGACATTTAAGCCATGGAATATTAAGATATGCGAAAGGTGAGATATTTCATATTGAAAAGAAATGTTATGCATACAATTTTTTTAACTTTTAGAAAATAATGTCCAAAATGACTCAATATTCTATAATGCTGTATGAATGTACCCTCATATTCTAAAGTGCTGTCTACATAATAAAACTTTGTGACAAAAAAATGTGATATGCCCATATATGGACATGGTGATGTCATATCACTACCATATTTGGGAATATCACTACCACATCACACTTTTCTTGTCAAACTAGTTTGATAGTGTAGACATTTTGTTGAACTGTTCAAATTCAACAGCAATTGGAAACACTGTATCAACGCAGATTAGAACCAAAACTTTAAGGGGACACAGGAGATGATTAACCTACCGCATGGCATCATTTGTAATGCTCTGACATCCTCGTAGACTCAGCTGCTTCAGAAATCCACCACATCGCTTGGAAAGATTCTCGACTACAGGACCCTATGAATTATAACAAAATTGTAAAAAATATTAATTACTTTTGCCTAATAAATTTGCTATAGGCCTATAGTGATTATTACTATGTTATTATTATTATTTACAGAAGAATAAAATGTCTCCTTTACAGTATATTTCAGCTATAAAAAAAAAAATGTGCCGAGATCTTAAAATTTATAATGCCTCTCATGTTCTACGCAGTGGCGTAACATAGAGACCTGAGGCCCCTGGTTTAGGAACCCTAAGTGGCCGGACGTTTTTAGCCTTTTTCAACATATTTTAATGCCTGTTTTTCCTCTGGGCACTGCTCAGGGGCCCCATAAGCTCAGGGCTCCCTGGGTTTATCCAGTGAGCGCTGTTCAATTTATTCAAGAATAGAAGATGGGTTTATACCAATGTAAGTACAGTATATTTTATCTACAAAGGTGTGTACATATATTCCAGGCAGTATTCAATGACCTGTTAAATATATAAATAAATATCAGAATATTCCAGGGTAATAAAGTTTCCAAGATATATACATGAACTGTGTTTTCTAATCTATATTCTTAATTATTACTATTGTAACAAAATTATTCTCAAATTTTTTCATTTTAGTAACAATTATTATTTACAGCTATGTGATAAGCTTTTACTACTCATTTTAGTAAAGAAATACTATATTGCATTTCAAATTTACAATTTCAAATATGCAATGATCTTTAATGTAGATGTAGAATTTCAAAAACAATACTTGCTACTTTTATATATAGGTGAAAAAAAACACTAAATGGATCACGTTCCATATTGAGTACAAATTATAAATTTGAGATAATAAAATTGTGGAAAAATGTAACTGTTTAACAACTGTTTGAATGGAATGCTTTTTTTTTTACCTTTATAAAACTGATTGCTATTTAACATTTTGCTGTGTTTAATGACTATCTTAATTTGTCTGCACATATCATTTGTAAGGACACACATGCACTATATGGATCAATTGTATGTTTATAGTCTAGATGCTGCTGCTGCATGTTTAATAACATGCTATAGATCTGCTAAGAAGTGTCATGGTGTTAAGGAATTGTTTTTACCAATGCCTCACTTGTATCTGTCCATAGGTGGTGTGGACCAGAAAAAAATAAGGACATTTACCTTTTCACTCACAGGCTAGGCATTATGTGATAATTATTAGATATTGCTCTTTTATAACGCACAACATAAGAAATATCATTTTAAATTTCAATTTATCAGTATTAATGATTTAACCTTTTAATCTAAAGTCTACAGTACAATACTAGAAGTACTAATTATTATTCTTACTGCAAACTGAAGAGAGGTTTTCTTAAATCAATTTCTGGTTCTCAGTTTACAGTTAAAAACACAGAAGCTTCTACTCTAGACATTTTCAAGGCAGCTAGAGTGCCACCAATTCAAGACTCATTAGTGATTGCAAGACCGAGGCCTCTGGACATGTCCAAGGCAGTCAAAATGCCACCAATTCATGACTGATTAGAGAATACAGGACTGAGGCCTCTGGACATGTCCAAAGCAGCCAGAATGCCACAAATTCATGACCGATTAGTGATTACAAGACCGAGGCCTCTGGACATGTCCAAGGCAACCAGAATGCCACCATTTCATGACTGATTAGTGAATAAAAGACTGAGGCCTTTGTCCAAGGAAGCCAGAGTGCCACCAATTCTACAAGATCGAGGCCCCTGGACATGTTTAATACAGCTAGAATGCCACCATTTCATGACTGATTAGTGAATAAAAGACTGAGGCCTCTGTCCAAGGAAGCCAGAGTGCCACCAATTCTACAAGACTGAGGCAGCCAGAAAATGTACCCCTTCAACTAATAGCCTGGTTGCCGTCTTTTCTTGTCTAAAGAGTGAGTTTTCCATAAAATCCATAAAAGCATGATTTATAGTTATTACTGAATCCAGTATCTCTTGCAATCTGGGGAAGATATTCTACCGAATTTCTTACAGACTTGCTGAATGTAACTTAGTGAGTTAAAAGCTGTTTTACTTCATGCCTGGAGAACAACACAGAGACTGTAGGTGAAATTGGGCAACGGTGTAAAATATTTATTCATACTAACCTCAATGTCCGTTTGGAAGTTAAAAAGATCAACTTTCTGCCAGTTACTGCCATCCAAAGCAAGAACATTCCAGTACTGAAAAAAAGAAATATAATTCATATATATATTACAACAATATATGATATATATACATTATTTAAGGGTAGACTGAGTTAAGAGACTCAGCTCAGAAAATTGTAGAAGGGTCCATCCTAAATTTCTGTAAGCTACAGTATGTAAATGGCTTCCAACCCAGGACACTGAGCTCGCCCTTGCCAAGATAAGAACTTGTAACAGTCCTTTGATCATATGTCTGGCTGCGACAAATACCAACAGTACTGTACTATGTACATATTCTCCGAAGCGTGGTGTCTGTTAAGAGGTACATATTCTCCACGGCACGCATTGTAAGTTAAGAGGCGTGGCACTGATCGTGTTGCAGCCACAGATAAACTCTTTGATCTCCAAAGTTCAGCATCCTGTTGTTAGAATGCCTTTTTTGAACCAACTACACCGACACCTAGAGGCATACAGTATATTCTCTTGAAGTAGTACAGGTAACTATTCAATCAAAAGTTGTGCGATTATCAAATTATTACACCTTTTACAAAAAATATTTTCCGCATAAAACAAAATTCCTATTTTGCAAAAAAAACTGAATTTGGTGTCTGGTGTATTATACTGTACATTATCAAACACATAATAAACTCTCTCATTGCTTTCCATAATCAAACCTAAACTATCCTACTAAATATTTGTTAAGCACAAAAATTATTCATTAACAACATACTGTACATGTTCACATAATAGTTGTAGTATAGTAGTACCAGTATATAACTAATGGACATACAATAATTATTAGACTTCAGTAGTGTGATAATTGATGTCAATTACATTTTATATACAATAATATAATAACTACGTTTTAAAAATTTCTTGAAATGAAAATGTTAATGCAATAAAAAAAAACATACAAATGTACACTCATTACTGTAGTTGTGAATTTCTAATATAAAATTTCTGTGAAGCCACAGTCATCACTAATAAACACTTTTGTTATTAATTAGATGAGAACAATTTCAGTACAGATAAAAATATGGGATGCCTCTTAAACCTAGCCAGTAATAAACTATTTCTTCAACTCTAAAGCTCTGTCTACACTATCAAACAAGTTTGACAAAACCAGTGTAATGTGCCCAATATGGTAGTGATATGCCCAAATATAGTAGTGATATGACATCATCTTGTCCATAAATGGGCACATCACATTTTTTTGTCATATAAAGTTTGATAGTGTAGACAGAGCTTTATGAACTAGTGCATAATTTTATACTGACATGGTATAAGCTCTAACTGTGGCATAAGCCCATCCATAAAGTTTGAAGTTTGTGAAACCAGCCCCTTAGATTAGATTAAATATGTGGGTTACATTTTGGACCTTGGATTATATAGTAATTATTATTTTGTGTATAAACCAACTGTATTATTCTATAAGCCTCATCTTTTAACAGTTCTGGTAAATAAAATTGTACCTTAATGTTCGTTTTTACGACGCTCCACATGGCTATGTGCCATTCTTTTTACTTGATATGTACAGTACATAGTGTAGCTGTGTGGTACATCATGAAAACGAAAAGTAACTAATTAATGATGTACGTGCAATCCGACACAAACACAACCGCAGCAGATGTGAAAGACACTTTAAAAAGGTTTTGGTGACCGATAACAGAATCAATTGGGGTTTATTAAAACTGTATTTTATGTATCGGTATCAAATTATATGACAAAAAAATGTGATGTGCCCATACTGTATATGGACATGATGATGTCAAATCACTAACATCTTTGTGCATATCACTACCATATTTGGGCACATCACACCTTTTTTTGTCAAATTAGTTTGATAGTGTAGACAGAGCTTAAGTGTGGATGATGCTCAATAACATTCTTTCTTTCTCACTATAAATGGGGCATATGTTCTGCTTTATAAATAACTACTCTCTGATTGTCTGATTTTTTAGTTGAAGGAAGGTACTGTAGTAGACACAATAATGATTGATGTACTGTAGTGATTGATGTACTGTAGTGAATGATTATTTATCAAGACTTAAAGTGATTGTAATAAGGTACTGTACGTCTATTAAATTAATTGAAAAAAAACTGAGTTTGAATAATTATCCAAGGACTTATTATTTCGAGGAAAATAATTTAATCTATTGAGTCTACTGCATGTTAATTTAAAATATTAATTTTCAAAAATTTAGGAAACAACATATACATTAGTTACCAAAACAAATTTAATTACAGTATGCAAGTACAAGGTAATTATTATTTTATCATTAATATTTGTATTATTAATATTGACCCGCCAAATAAACCAATGTCAATGGTTGTATTAGACAGGTTTATTTCGTTGACGGTTATTTTTTGCTACAATTTATGGAAGCTTAGGTATGTCAATGAAGGGTAATGGGTGCCGAATTTATTAAAAAATGATGTGTATTAAATTTTTTTTTTATTTAGAAGATAAGATTTAGGATAACCAGTAAAGCTTACTCTAAAAATACATAGCAAAACAATATTCATTCCTATTTTAATTTTAATATATAAAATCAATTTATGGTTTAATCTGCTACTGAGTGATTTCAGGAAGCCATGTGTTAATGGGAAAAATGCAAATAATATTCAAACAGAAAATAGTACTGTACTATTAAATTTTGTATTATAAATTTTACAGACACTGTATAACACGTCCATAAGAAACAGCGTCTCGGTAATACTACAAATTAGCAATAGGTAAAAATGTAGTAGTATTACCAATTAGTGAGCTTTTACACATGATCATGTCTATTGCAAATTAATAAATAATTAATAAAGGGCAGGTGTTGAAATTAAAAACTAATCTATTGTCACTCCTTTTCTCCTCTCCCTCTCCCCGACCCCCTTCTGGTTGGTGAATGTGACTGATTGCAATACAATACTGTATATGCCATAATTTTCGCGAGTTAAAATTTTCGTGGTAAATTTGCGAACATTAAACTACCGCGATAATAACAGCAACAATACTCGTCTGAATGGAGTATACACAAATTGTGGATGCCTTCAACACACTACTTGTCATAACCATTTTCCACTCATCATTCTTCCTGTCAAAAACTGTTTATTCATTAATTACCTTTGACACCTGGGCGCACCTGCATAAACTCACAAAATCCAGGTAAGAGAAAATTCTGTAAAAAAAACCAAAATGTTCAGGTAAAAGAAGTAAATTAGACAGGAGTTCACTGGTGCAGACCACAACCCACAACATTCAAATGCTTGCAGGGACATTTATACATGCTTCCTCCCTTAATTCTTTGACATGGTTTTAGGTCTAGGTGACTACATTAAGTAATATGGTCTTGCGTAGTTGCAAATTAACAGGGATAAATGGAATACTCAAGATTTTATAATTAATAATACTTTACTTGCCTTAGTGTCAACTCTTTTGGTAATTTTCTGTTTACTAACGACTCATCAGCAGATAAACTCCAATGCTGGAAAAACAACAACAAAAAAACATTATGATCAGTATACAAATCGCTTATAGTTTGGCTTGGATTAGTACTGTACGTCTGGCCACCAGATTAGTGATGCGAAAATGGTAGGGACTCTTCCAAATGGTCACCATATCTGATAAAAACAATATAGAAAGAATTATTTACTAGAATACACTCGCATCGATCGTTGTACATGTGTACAATGCCAGTGTAGTTGTGCGTAACTTGATAGTGGCCGCAATTTCGACTCTATCTGTCAAAAAAATAGATGGCATAGCCCTCTTCATGTTGACTAACTTTTTGAGCTTGAAATAAATTGACTTGAGTTTTATGAAATTTCTTTGTAGGTTACCTAGTCCAGTATTGACTAGCGAGACAATAATTGAAATCGAGCAGGTATCCATTTAATAAAATTCAATAATAAAACATTAAATAATACGATACGTTAGCACAATCTTGTGAATCCATTATGGACATATAATCCATAATGTTTTTCCTTATAGCATAGCTCGAATAACAAGCCTAAAATGTTATTGACAGTTTCACCTATGTTCTATCAGCAAAATTAGTCATGTCTGTGATAGAAAATTCATCTGTTACTTGATAGACACTTGTTCAGGCTGTGATAAAGAAATTAACGCTCTGAAACTGAAATTAGTAACCGACTGTAGACATGATAACATCCAGATAATAAAACGATATTTTTTTTAAATAGGTAGTGATTATATTTAATGGATGTGATAAACCCACAAATATTATTTAGAACTAATTTGCTTTATCAATCAAATTAATAAATAAATCTAGTATTTAATTCATTACAATTTTGATAGCATAGTAACGGTCTCTTAAATATGGGTTGGCCGTAGTGTAATTATATTACCCTTTTATTCACCTAATTGAGGTGTCCTTTAAATAGTTCCAAACAATCTAATAAAAACTATCCATTTAACCACCAATCTTATGTGACCTGTGAGGTAGTATCAAAAGGCTGTCTTTGTTCTTTAACATGCTTGCTAGCTACAAATGGGACTTTTTCACAAAATATGCTTGTATTTTATTTTTATTATGACTTTCTTTTAAAATTTATTTTTATATCCTCTATTTTCAATAATTTTTTTTATTCATTTCCTCAACTGAACATATCGACTACCCTTCCTGTCTTAGAAAACTATAATGCAACTACACTCGAACACGATTCTATGTAGTTTGGAAGATGATGATAAATGATTTTCTGATGGGCAATTTTTATATTTTATTTTATAGAATTCTGTAGGTCAATGAAATGAATGTTTGATGCATCACAAATTCATCAAGGCCCTGAAAAATAGAATTTAAGGTTTCAGATCATAGAAACAAATAATATCTCTAAGTTCAGACTGAAGAGTTTGTGTTTTGTAAAAATGTCTTTGTTTAAAAATAGCATTGTTTATTTAAGTTTGTGTTTATACACAATTGCTGGTAAAGTTGAGTCAAGGCAGTATTTAAAACACATACACCATTCATGATAGCTGTACACCTAACATTCCATTGGAAAATATATATATAGTATTAATATAATATTAAATTAGGCCTAGGCTAGGCTAGAAGAGTACTAATCCTAATCCCTGAATGTGAATGAAACTCAATTGATTAATAATAATTTTTTAATAATATAAAGGTTTAGTTTATATAATTATTGTAATCCAACATCACTATACTAGGTAAGGATCATCGATGACAGTACAAAAAGAACACATAATTAAAAAACAATTTTAAGCTAGATAAGAATTTAATGGACCTCATATGAATAGAATCAGGCACAGGGTGGCTCTTTCTTGACTGCGAAAACCTATCGCGAACAAAAACAATGAATTGCGTACACGATATCAGCTGTTCACGACCTTTCGCGCGGATACAAATTATCTTAATTTTTCTGGGTTTGTAGAACTACGGGCACTAAGTATCATACAATGAAATAAACTTACATCACTACGACTTCTTATGCTGTTAGTCATGTTTAAAAGTCGAAATGAGACTTGGAAGAGGAGAATTTATTGGAGTCCTCCTTCCGTCGCGACTCACAAAAACAACTCACATAAACATGGCTCTCTGTATTTTAATAAACATTCGACCCAGAGTAGGTAAACAAGCGATACTATTGGTCCAATTGGAATATGTCAACATCCAGAATAGAATAGTTCACCGCAATTTTATCGTT
The DNA here is from genome assembly GCF_963402885.1 of Antedon bifida. Lineage (NCBI taxonomy): Eukaryota > Metazoa > Echinodermata > Crinoidea > Comatulida > Antedonidae > Antedon > Antedon bifida. The sequence continues at coordinate 7,050,369 of NC_136226.1, read as the reverse complement.
ACTTGAACTAATTTCTTTTTATACGTAGAATTTGTTCAGCTTATATATAACAAACTATGTTACTGGTGTGAATTTTATTCACTAAAAACACATCTAACTCCTACAAATCTTAGAAATATTGGCTTGGCTATAGGAAGACATCAGCCATTCATAACAGTAGTTATATCTCACTTCGGTTTGTCTCATACAATAAAAAAAAAAAACACATAACTACGTAGGCTTCGAGTGTCGCCCTAGATAAATTTTATTTCTATTTAAAAGATAGTTTTTCAGAACTCGACACTTCTCATATAAATATCAATATAGATACGTGTGTATTATTGATTTATTACTTATACAATTTGCAGACATCTAGGAAAAGTAATACAGTATTACCAGGGTTATCTATATTCCTCCGTAACAATCCAGGGGTACAGTTGTGTGGTGGCGCTATATAAGTTTCAATTTCAAAATAAACAAAGTAAACGCGGTAATAATTTTTATTAATTTGGAGAAAAGATTACTAAGAAAAGCAGCTTAAAAGTCTTAAATTATTGTGCTAGTTATAATGAGTCTATCTTTGAGGTAATTATTTTATAAAAACGCATGTGCATAGCATAAGGTCCTAGAGTTAATGCTAGGCCTAGGGCCTAGGCCTACCTCTCTGACCGTCAGCAATATGCTGGCTGACTTGCTTGGAAGGTTGAACCCACCACCAAACCTGGGATGAATCGTCCCGGATTCACTCTAGGCCAGAAAGGCCATGCTAAATGGGATTGGAATAGGCTAAACCTAGGCTACTCATACTTTTCTGTATAGGTCCAAGGCCTAGGCCTATATCCCTAGCTAGAGACTACTTTAGTTTACTCCTTGACCTTACTTATTAAATATTAGGCTATATATAGGCCTAGGCTAGGCATAGCCCTACTACTAGCTATGCCATTCCATACCACCAGCTTAGTAGTAGGCCTAATTACTTATTTTAGTTAGGTAGGTTAGCCTTATTAGGCGATATTTCATATTGTATTGATTGTTTAAATTAAGTAAATAAAATGTTTTTTTTGTATCTTTTTTACTATATTTAGATCAGAATTTAATTTAGACAAAGGAAGAAGACGAAAAAGACGAGAAATAACTGATGAGCAAAAACAGGAAATTAAAGAAGCATTTGAATTATTTGACACAGACTACGATGGAGCAATTGATTATCATGAACTTAAGGCAATTCAAAGTTTCAAACTTAACTTAGACCTAATTTTAATTCACCACCCATCTTTATGTCAGAGCTCTGCAAACTTTTTATTTCGCGGCCTAAACACTATTCCCAAAACCAGGAAACGGCCCAACTACCCAGCTTGCCCGGGGTTTCCTATTTATTATTTGTTTGGTCCATCCAGGGAGATCTCCCTGGTCCATCCAGCCGAAGCTGAACATTAGGGACCCTAAAAAAACATGAAGATTCAAGATTCAAGAAATTTTATTTGTCCATAAAAATGGAAATTCACTTTGCTTGGTAGATTAAAACAACAATATTGCAACAATTTAAAACGTGCAGTATTATAACAGATTAAAAATACAAGATAAAAAGTTAAAAATACTGTTAAAAATGTAAAACTATTTAAAAATTGCATTATCGTCTTACATTAGAATTAAAAATATGAATGCTATTTACAACGAAGGATTTTATTCATCATGACGAAACTTTAGCCGCACATATCAATTGCGTTTGATATGTTTACCAACATTTTCAGCAAGATAAAACCATGTGAAAATAAAGGCACCTCAAAAAAATGTTGCAGCTCATTGTTTTATTTATATATAGATAGTTAGTATAAATAATGTTTATGTAAATAATTGTTTTCCTTAGGTAGCAATGAAAGCACTGGGCTTTGAAGTGAAAAAAGCAGATGTGTTGAAGGTTTTAAGAGATTATGATAGGGAAAATACTGGAAAAATATCATTTAAAGATTTCAACGAAGTCAGTAAGTTACAGTATAAATACCACATTTTTTTTACAGTTTCTTGTTCTCTTTTCCCAATTTTTACTTAACAATTTTTTTTATAGTGGCGGACTGGATTCTGGAAAGAGATCCGCAAGAAGAGATTCTGAAAGCTTTTAAATTGTTTGATGACGATGATTCAGGAAAAATAAGTCTGCGTAACTTGCGCAGAGTTGCTCGAGAACTTGGCGAGAACATGACAGACGAGGAGCTACGTGCAATGATCGACGAGTTTGATAAAGATGGCGACGGCGAAAGTAAGAGGAAAATTGTTTCTTAAAACAGCTTTACTATCAAGTTCACCCACACAGCAATGTGAATACAATGGCTGCTGTAGACATTTTGTTGGGAGGGAAGGGTTCGAAAAAAGGTTAATGTGAGATGTGGTTAAGACATTCGTGTAACGGTTAAAAAAAACCATCTCAATCAAAATTAAATCCGATTAAAGGGTCTTTCACAGCTGGTCCGGCGCCAGCAAATCAAACATTAATGATCCGTTTTCACATGGCTATACGCATACCAATTGGTGCATTACGTGAAAATGTGCCGGAACAATAGTGCAAATCAGCTAAACTTCACTGGTTTATACAATATAAAAAGTAGTAGTGTTATTATTGCAGTACTTCTTAATTATCACCACCTCTTAAAATGGACACCTTGTAAAATTTAGGGGTCTGTACTTCATTCTCCACTCCTGAATCTGCCAATGTATGGGAGATCTTGTGGCACATCCATGACAAACATCTTTGCTTTGCCTTCAATAACAAAGCTGTTCATAACAAAAACTGAGACTTGTATTAGTGCAGATATTAATGGTTTCTTTGTTTATTACAGTCAATTCGGAAGAATTTCTAAGTATAATGACCGGAGATACATGAAGAGACAAAGTTGTAAAGATGAACAAAGCAAGGAAACAATACATAGCAGGTGCTAAGAAGAGACATGTCATTGTTTAATTTACACACTTAAATTATTGTTATCTATTCAGAATACACATGTAGTAGCTTACAATACTAGAAATGACTGTACAAATTTACACTTTGTATAAAGTTAATGATCACACCTATTATACTGATCTTTGCAGAGTCTTTGAAATAAAACAATGGCTAGTAATTCAATCGGATTAAAAACAAAAACAAATAATAAACTCTGAATTGAAGAAGTATCCTCTTAATAATTGTGACATACTTATACTCAATGTTCTTTTGATTTATATTGTATTCTTTGATGTAAAAAGTGTTCCTCTTGTAAATAATATGTATGGTACTAGTTTTTGTTGTTTCATGTTTTTATACAACTTAATGATTACATTATCTATTTTTGCTAAATTGGCAAATAAATATTTCATACCTATTGGAAAATACAGTATTGTTTTTTTTTCTTAAAGAATTGCTTCTTATGGAACTGTTCCAGCAACATGTGTTCTAGAATAAATTATTGTATCAGCAAAATGATCCAAGTCTATTAATAGACACACAGGAAATGACCTACAATAGTACAGTTTAGTGGTCACAAATGGAGCCACCAGTTACTATGCTTGGACAACTTTCTGACGACTTTTTAACATGACTCCACTCCCAATGTTACTGTAAAATTATTTACAGTGAAAAAAGGCATTTGAGAATTAGAAAATTCTAAATGTTTGGGGAGAGCTGTTGCCAATTATTTACTGTAATATTATACAGAACATAAATTCTACTATAGCTCTGCAGGGCAGTCATACAGTACCTTACAATGTTAAGCTCTGTCTACACTATCAAACTTTATCCAACAAAAAAATGTGATGATGTCATATTACTACCAAATTTGGGCACATCACAAACAAACTAGTTTGATAGTGTAGATAGAGCTTTAATGTTACAAAGCCAACTATTGTATGGTAAATGTGTGCATTCTGAGCGATACCACAGCCACCAGTTACGATACTTATTTCAAATTCTGAATTGTAAAATACTACCTTTAAATGTGATGGGATTATATATAAATAAGCTTCAGCACCATTTTTGGGGGAAAAAACATTTTCTTTATACACCTATTAAACTCAATTGTCAACAAAACAATTTCTTAAAATAAATAAATGACTTTCCTTTAGTAAATACCACACAATTTGTATTTGGAGTTTTTAAATACTAAAATTATTTATTTTAATATTTAGTTATTTAATATTACTATATTGGATTAATATCGGTATCATAAGAAAAAAAAAGTGAAATTTAAAACTTTATGGTGCTGTATTTTTATTGAAGAAACTTTTTTTTTTCTCCATTTCATTATATATACAGTACATACAATTATTGTACTTTTTACAAATATTTTTACTTTTTTTTAAAACAGTTTTGCATATACATATACACACAAAAACAAATTCATTGGCTATTATCTGTATCATGCATATCTCTAGCCCCTCATTTAGGACACCCCTATTCTGGTGGGGGGGGGGGGGGGCACTTTTTTGCGAAATGCAAATGCACTACACTATGGCCAACCCCTATTGATATATTGTCTACACAGCAACAAAGAATTGTATGAATAGCAAGCTTACAACCTATCTAAATCAGTTCATATATCACCTTAAGTAGAACAACCTCTGATACACAAAATACATTTTGGGACACCCCCTATTAAGGGGACACCCCCTATTAAGGAGACACTTTCCCATGAAATGAGTAATGGGTAACGTATGTTTTAATACTACAGCCAATTTCTATTAAGGGGCACTTTCCCATGAAACGAAAAAGGGACAATCATATTTTTTAAACAACAGCCAGCCCTTATTCCGTGGACATCCATATTAAGGGGATACTGTACTTTGTTACTTACAGGGTCTACCTTATTTGACAAGTGCAAGCATGATTAAATATTTACACCCAAGAAAGTTTCCAAAAATAAACAAATTCCACTAAATATTTTAATCAATCAATTACTTTTTAATTAATGTTGGTATCATCAATCTCATAATGATACGGTATTCACATTCACTTTTTCTATATTTTTCACAATGACATACTCCCCAAGAAATGGAATACGATAGCAGTATGTATTATATATCTATATCACTACCTCTAATTTACTTTTTTTTAGTCAATCATAATATATTCTAAAGCTCTGTCTACACTATCAAACTAGTTTGACAAAAAAGTGAGATGTGCCCAAATATGGTAGATATGACATCATTATGTCCATATATGGGCACATCACATTTTTTTTGTCACATAGTTTGATAGTGTAGACATAGCTTAAGTAATCTAATCTATTCATAACAAGCAAATTGTATTCTTTTATTATTATTAGTAAAATACTGGCCAGCTAATTGTCTAAAAGAACTACAATATAATTTGTTTAAGTATTACAAAAATGTTTTCTATCAGTACACATCATTATATAGTGAAGGTTTCCCCCTTTTTCTCATTGCAGACAATGTCTCTGTAGCTATATAAATATTGTAATTAAACAGAATGCGAACACATACATTATACATACTGTATTTTAATATATTTTTGTTTGTAGCAGCCAATTTCTCTATAGTTACCACTACTGTTTTAATTCAATGAACAAAAAATAATTCGTCTAGAATCAGGTTAATGGGTAAATGTTAAATGTTTCCATTGATGGAAGCCCTGGCAAAAAATATGTTCCATTGCATCATAAATCCTTGAAACAATAGCATGGGTCAGTAACATATTAATACATACACACAAGGGGGGGGGGGATTGTGGGGGCAGGATCATTATTTTCAACCTAATGAACACCATTGACTGCAACATTTGTTGATGTAGTAGGGGTGATTTTGGATTTTTCGTCCTCATCATCAGAGTCTATAATAACAATAGGATCATCACTCTTGTTTCCGGCAACGTTTTTTGGTTCAGTAACGGCAGCTGGGTTTTTTCTGTAACAAAATGATTCGACAATCGACGAACCCTTTGGACATATAACCACGTGCCATGCCATAAATGATGCAGATTGAGTGGTGAAAAAACAACGGTTGCATGTTAAAGTTACGAGTTTGCGATTGTATGTTTTAGAGACCGGATGAAGAACAGGTGGGTCTCGTTGACTGTTATGGAATATGTTACTATGCGAGCCATACGATCTTTGGCAATACGTCTGATAACGGCATTGTTTACACTTAAGAACTTGTGTGCGAAAATGATTTTGAATGTTGGCACGAGCTCCGCACTCGCAACAACGCAGAGGATGTTTGAAGTCCGTAAAGCATTTTGAAAAAGAAAGTGTCGTTGGCTGTGTGTTTGAAGAGCTGGGCTGTATTATTTTCAGTCTCTTCGCGGCAGACATCTCATTCGAACTGGTTGGTATCTGTGGTAGCTGTCTTTTAGGTGCTAGCTTCACCGACAGAGTGTGAATCTTGTGGTCGTTTGTGGTGTGGTCTCTGAAATCTTGACTGTTTAAAAATATTAGTTTACACATCTTGCAGTGGCCTTTAGAAAGGTTTGTAGATTGATAATGCATTTGACAATGCTTAAAGAAGTTGCGAACATCAGTCATAACTTTTAAGCACAAATGACAGAGGACGTATTTTGTACGATCATGTTTTACCGCGAAGTGGCTCAGAATGTCCTGGTAAATGGAGGTCATGAATCCGCATAACTTGCACACATAAGGCATCTGAAGAGGCTTGTGTCTTTTACCAAGATGCGTTATCAATGATGCTTTATCTGGGAAGGTGTATTCACAGGTCTTGCACTTAAATGCGCTACTCTGGTGTACTTTTTCTTTGTGTGTGGTTAGGTCTATTGAATGTGGGAAAGCTTTAAAACAATGTTCACAATCAAGTTTTGAACGACTGCTATTTTTCACTCGCTGAACTTCAAAGTGACTCCTAATATGACTCATATATACAATGTTTGATTCAAGAATTCTGTGACAATTACTTAAGCCACATTTAAAAGGATAACTTCCTCTCTGCTGAGAAAATGTTAAATCACCCTGTTTAGAACTGTAGAAGTAGTTTGTTTGGGGGTCAGTGTTCGCTGTGCCAGAAACAACAGCAGCCGCTCGTGGAGGTTGTACAGCAGATAACACAACAGCGGTACTTGCTTTGGCCGTTGTTGCCGTTGTTGTCGTGGTTTTTACTTTGTTTACAACTACATTTTGATAAGATACTTTAATAGGTGCACTGGCTTTGGTTGTATGTACAATCACAGAGTTTGAAGGGAATATGATAGATTGTTGCGCTGGTACAGCTGGTCTTACCAATGTCGTCTGTTGTGATGCTGGAATTACATACCGGTAGTCAACACCTTGGATAGTCTGTGATGATACTGGAGCATTTTGTGTATTCTGGTTGATAATCATATAATTTTGTAGCACTTTGGGTGCTAGTGATGTTACAGACTGAATACGTGGAAATACCTGCGGCTTACTGTTTGTGACGGGTGGTGCACTTTGTACCAACCCATTCTGTCGGACAAATGAAGAATGGAACTCTTGGAAACCATTCTTGTTTGTAACGGACAAGTTAACCGACTCATCTGGCTTGGTTACCTTCTCTACGAGTTGACGCAACTGACTTTCAATACTTGTAATAACTTGGGAAGATTCAAAATGCTTATTTAATTGATTTGCAGTTGGCGCCTCGTCAACACAAGTCATTTCCAGATCCTCATTTTTTCCAAAACTTTTGGCCGCTTTCACCAAAGTAGCCATGTTCTATGAATAAAAGAGATGTACATGTAAATTAGTTTACTATAATCTAGAAGTTTGTAAAGTATATATATATATGTATATTTTTCATTACACAAAATGTATCATCAATTAGAATTAAAAACTGAATTTTTCTTCTTTTTTTGTTTGATATCTGCCTGCAATATCATGTGTTACCAATGTACTGATGTTCAGAAAGGAGAACTGAACAATATCTTTAGTTACATCACCAACATTACATTTTTGCTCGATTGAATATCATTTTTAAAAGACTCAACTTTGTATGATTTTATGTGAAAAAAAGTCTGAAATAGTTTTTTTTAAATTATTTTCGGTCTTTTTTATTTGGCCAACTACTAATGTGAGCACTTTCATGTTTTTAGCTTAAAGGGTAGCTCCAGGTTTAACATTTTTATTATAAAATAATATCTAATCCTTTGCAACAAAATTGATATAACCCCTTGTATTCTTCATCAACGGTAAAAAGTGGTGCTCCAGGACTTTTATAAGAAAAAACAGAATTGACTGTCATATTGTAAATGGGAAAACAAAAATAAATCGAAAGAACAATCACGGAAAAAAAAGTTTCCCAGTTAACAAATTATAACTTTTATGTCATTGTATGTGACAAAGTCCTTAAAAATGAGGCTTGTTTCACGATGCCCATTCATCTCATTCTGAACCATTACACCTGGAACTATTTTTCCAAATGCTCTTGTGTAAACCTATCTCAAATGCTAATTAAATTAAAATTACTCCCTGTCAGTAAGTGACAATTATTTTGTTGACCACAATGTTAAATTGACATTTGAAGGGACTATGTAAATAAATAAAGGACACTTTTTCTCTAATTTTTAGCTCCAAATACTCAGACAGATGTATGTATAGACTTGCACCATATCTGTATTTAGTATTTGTCGTTTTTTGTTGTCAATCAGTCAGCATTTCGATTTTTGTCTGAAGGTAGTATATGTATGAAACGCCATATGTGCCAAAATGTTTATCTTTTTACTAATATTAAGTTAAACCTCAGTCTAGAACCTAGACTAACGTATGTGGTGCATGACCGATTGTATATGTGTTTCATTGTGTCACACTAAAATTTTCTTCTACTAATTGTACATACATTAACAAGGCCATATACATGGTTGCAGTCGCGTGCTCAAGTTAGTGTTTACCGACCGACCGCCGACATAGTGAGATGTACAGTAGAGTCGCGTTGCACGTGACTAAAAATATAAAAAAACTTTTTGTTTTTGCTGAATATATAAGGATAACAATTATATTGTACCCAAATAACATGAAGAATGAAGATTCATCAAATCAAACTTTGAATAGGCAAGTTTGCAGTTTTTAATAATACATTATTCACTTTTGTAAAAAAAAAATAATTTAAAGAAATTATGATTTCACATAAAGATAAAATAATAATAACAATTATTATTATATTATATAAGCTAATTCAACATTACCTGAATCCTGATGAACCCTATTATTATAACATTTTTTTTAATCAAATTTGTGGTGAAACTATAATAATAATAATAATATGTGACATTAAAATTGCATATTCCAACAAAAAATGTTAAACATTTTTTCAGGACAATATATCTTTAAACCAGAAAACACTAATGTAAGTCAGTAACGCGTTACACACCACGGTTGACGCGATGGCATTGTCACTGTGGAGCCGTCTTTAATTTCACATATTGTCAGGTTTTACTTACCTACCTAGGCCTATATTTTATAAAACGAACAATTAATATCCAAATATAAATTGTGATGCATAAAATCCCTAAACGGATGTAGGCCTACGATCTGTTTGGGCTAGGCCTCGATTGCCTAGCTAGGCCTGCCTACTCTCTATTTGTACCCCGGCACAATACAATACAGTACTAGCCTAGGCTAGGGCTAGGCTTATAGTTAGTAAGGTCTAAATAGCCCAGGCTAACCTACCGAGCAGGCCAGCCGATGTGTATAAAAACTTGTAGAATCACACAACACAACAAAAGTTAAAACTACTATATACTGTGCCAAAACAAACCCTTTACCTTTTACACGCCACGTAAAAAATTAGTGCTTTTTCAAAACAGAAACGCGGGAATAAAAAAACATCGCACAACACAGATTTAAGAAAATCGTGTCGCACCGCCGAGCCTAGCCTCTCGCGCCACACACAACACACAAACCTTTTTTATCTTCTTTGTTGGCGCGGCGGTGGTGTGAGAGCGTGCGTCGTGGTGGTTTTGCAGTTCGTCCTTGACCTCCTGGATGGAGGGAGATGTCAAACCGTGCCCGAACTTTATATGCAAATGATTATGCAAATCAATGATTTAAAATTATAAATAATTAATTATGATTTCAATACAAAATCAAAACAACCACCAGGTGACCTACTTATATATTCGTAAAAATGTGACATCTAATCATGATGACATAGACCTATATTATTATAATTTATATTAATTATATTTTAGAACAATCAATATGGCTTCCTATATTTATTATCAAATGGCCTATACTCTACTACTACTGCTACTCTCATCATTTGCATGTCATTTGCAGGTCATTGCTTGCACAACATTTCATTTATTCAATGGAACAAGGGGATCAGTGAAATAATAATTAATCACTTTTCACTTCTATCCCTTAAAATAAAAGTGGAGTAGGCCTAAATGACCAAGGAAATCGGACTGAGAGCAAGAAAACAAAAACAACGCGAAACTCAACAAATACCAACTCTCTGACTTAATTTCCTCTCTATCCATTCAAGCGTAGAAAATGATAAACGGAGATTCACACGCCATTTCCAAAACATTATGCAAAACATTTGGGTTTTTGAGAACCTTAATTATATTTATTCATTGAAGTTTAAAACAAATATATATAATTATAGGCATAACAGTTGTTGTTTTCGTTGACAATTTATGCTTATGATTGACGTTATGTATGAACTATTTCTCGCAAGGCGATTTTATAAAAGGAGTAATACGGTTATCACGCTTTTCGTGCATGATCACTGTTTTTGTAAAACTGACCAATCACTGAGTTAGATGAGTAATGTTTCATGGCATTACTGTAGTGCATGTCATTCTCTATTTTTGCGCCAAAACACGGCGGTCGTGTAGAATGCTGCACGTTCCCTGCCTCTGGGACCTCTCCAGAAAAACAATTCTTGGATGCCCATAATTTCACCCTCCGTCTTAATATTTTAAAAAGAAATAAGAGGAATTCCACAAAATCATTCACATTTACTTTTCTTGTATTTTTTTACGGAAACACGGAAAAATATTGTAAAAAAATGAATACATTTTTATTTATATAATTATTAGACCGCTCAGTTTGCCAGACCATTAGATAAGATAAGATGAGTTTTAGCACAACAGCAGATACCTCCCTGAGCAGATTTTACGAACAACAAAGAACGGTGCTGGTATCTGAGTCGACCTTACCGTTACAACGCGTTGGTGACGTAAACCGTTTGATCATCAGCGTTTTGAAATTGGTTTGAGTTTACCGCCACCAACGTTAAAAGTGATGACACTTCAAGAGTCTAGTTTCAATAATTTTAAGAGTAGGCCTAATGGTTTTTAACAACGTTTTATTATTTGTGTACATGAATAACCTCAGATAAGATAAAAATGTATAAATAGAATTGAAATCGATCGATCTATATAGAGATGAATAATCTCATCTCTATATAGATCGATCGATTTCTATTCTATTTATACATTTTTATCTAGAGAAATTGTCTATATTATGATCATTGTCGAAATAAACTAAAAACTACTATTTGAGTTGATTTGCAAGCTCGTAGCTCGTCCCCTCCCCCTGAAGAAATTAATTTAGACACAGCCCTAGAGATGAAAGTCATTTTTCTGCTGGCTGGTAGAGTTAGGACTATGAGACGCTGCTGAGTCTGTTTTGATCCTTAATCGTAAGCAGTATTCGAAAGAAGAAGAAGAGTCTGAGGTAAGAGTGAGAAGAGTGGGGTTCTTTCGTACAAACCCCACTGCTAAGAGTTTATAACACTACCCAGTCGCATGTTTATTACATTTAAATAAAGTGGTAAATATGTAATGATACTGTATTGGGTGATTCAAATTAATCATCACAATAAAATAAATTTGTTGTTCGAAACTACAGTGAGAAATACAGTTAGTGGTAAATTTATCTTATTTCGTTTAGATCTACGAAATGAAAGTATCAACTAAAACTTGCGTATTTCATGAACAGAGGACATATAGTGACAAAATACGTTGTTATATCTAGAAAATACGCATACCGTATGATTGGCTCTTCTTGGTCCTAACTTAGTTGGCATGGTTAAAAAGATCAATATTTTGGCACATATGGCGTTTCATACGTATAATACTTGAGCTCGTATTTCAGACAAAAATCGAAACGCCGACTGGTGGACTAAACATAATTATTATAAAAAGACAACAGATACAGACTTGGGGCAAGGCTAGGGTTTAATCTTCACGTAATCCTATGCTATGTGAAAGAAAAGAAATACGTCACTACCGTATTATTCATTGGTGTTTAAACTTACAATACACGCCCGTCACGTGTAATGATGGATGTTCTTTCTGATTGGTCAGTAGTTCATGATCGGGACGAGGACGATTGATTTTGTCTACTGGAAACGTTACCGTATATTATGAATATTACTATGGTAATATCTATCATCTATCATCTGACGTGTTACGATGTCTCAGCCAGTTCACAGAACGTCATAACGATGTCATGTTAAGTATTTTATACTCTTTTGTAAAATATATTCTACTTCTGAAGATCCTAAGTAGGTCACATTATTGTCAGTCTCATAATTCTATAATTATATAATAACTATATCATATCTCGTCATCATGTCGTCGTCCAGCATCATCTTCATTTCTGATACACAACATTATTAAAACAATTAGATGAACACAATCTCAGTTTAATCAAGGAAGAATTAGTTTAAAACTAATGCCTCCATGGTTTAATTGACTTTATTTCCGCACAGTTATACGACCTATATTATTATATATATACATCTGTAACCTGAGTTGATAAATAGCTAATAATATCGCCAATGACAACCATTTACAGTAACAACCTTACAATTCTTTGATTTTTCTGTAAAAGAATTTTGGAAAATTGCAATTTATCAGGAATAATTAGTTGAGAGTAGGCCTCGAGCGTTTATGGCACCAACATATAATTTCTTGATGAAGACAAAAATACATCTTTATAAAGAACTACACAGTAGTATTATATAATTGTGTCCAATTGCGAATGATGCAGTATTGGTTTTTTTGTGGCCACACATGCATGGTCTAAAAACTTCTGCAATATCTATTTTTCATCAATAAGAAGTAAAATAACGGTGTTACAAAATTAAACATAGAACATCTTCATTCTATTTTGATTATGATCTTCCAAAAAAAATCTCAATTATAATTTTTAATTTGGAAATACAAGATCGTCCTGGTAACCAAATGCTTTCCTACATTTGTTATCCAACACTGAATCTAGTAATATGAAATGATGAATCATAGTGTGTAATACAGTATATTGTATATATACAGATATAACAACACATGCAAATTAACTCCAGTATTTGGCATATCGTGATTAGCTTGCAATTGTCTATTTTACTATTTAACGCCAAACGAAATTTCCAACAGAAAAATGAACCTGAAAATGATCACCACAAAAAATAAATAATTATCTTAAATAATATACCAAAAGTATAAATAAATAAATAATTATATAATGTATTAAAATACAGTAAATAAATTGAAATATATTGGTTTTTTAGTATGCTCTGTATGGATAATCTGCTCATTGTTACTAAAATCAAGGCAATCTAACAACAGAACAACATGACACTGAACTTGCCTTGCCAAGATAGGAACTCGTAATAGTCCTTTGATCTTATGTTTGGCTGCGACAAATGCCAACAGTCTGTATTATGCCAAGGATAGTGTTATCTTTGACTATGTACATAATCTCTTTGGCGCGAGGGGCGTGGAACTGTACGTGTCGCTCCGGAGCTCAGCATCCTGTTGTTAGATTGCCTTGTTACTTGCAGCAATTATTCAAAGTTAAAAATAAACATCAAAATAATATGTCCTTAAATATTGAATGTAGCTATATAATATCTCGTTTAATGTCTAATTTAAATGGGATTTATTGCAATTTAACATTAACTTCAAAAATTATTTCCATTCATAAATGTATTGTTTCTAAACTTTAATATAAATATTGTTTTATTTTTTATTTGTCCTGAACCTAACCTTTTGTCTAGGCACATGTACTGTATACTGTGTCATAATCCTTCAACATAAAAATACATTGAATGTTATTTATTTGGAGTTTTGATTGTTCAAAAACCTATGTATAATGTTAATTAATAATTACATAAAATGTTAGTATTGGAAGTTATATTGTGACTTTCCATAGAAGACTATTTTAGGACAAACATTTTTATTTTTAAATAGTCAAAATAGACATAAATGTTTATACTATTAAATATACATTTGGTTTAATGACATTTCATTAAAATAAATTACCAAGTATATATCTACTTATTACATAAAAATGGCCAAATATTTATAAAACATATTTGTCTTAAAACACAAAAACAGCAGAAATAACTTTAACCAAAAATTATATATTTTAAACAAAGCAATGACCACATACTTGCAACAAAAAAGAAATACTTCAGTAAATATATATGATAACCAAACATGTTACCACATTATGCATAGACCTATATTTAGTAACATATAATTGTTAAATTTAAATTATAAATATCTATATGATTATATATTAAGATCTTTATTAATAGAATTATTTGAATATAAGTTGAACTTATGGTTATTTTTAGAATGGTCCATTACATACTTCGTGTTAGGACGACAAAACTACAAAACTGATAATCACATAGCAATAATCAATTTGCAGATACACAGATATTGTTGAAAACAATAGAACTATGCATGGTAATAGTTGCCTTTGTGTATCAGAGCCACTGATAGTCAAATACCTAAAATGCTGTCATCTGATTGGTCAGAAGTTTCTAATTTTATTTCTGCCCTTCATGAGATTCAAAAATGCATTTAAAACTTTCAGATTTATAGTTGCAAATTGTATATACATGCATGTACATTCCAATTTGTTTTACCTGTGTATTAAGTATTTCAAAAGCAAATTATACATATTGTGATAACCAGTGAAAAAGTCTTCTGAATGTTCTGTTCCAAACTTTGAGCCAAGTATCTATAATAAAGTACCTATAGCCAAATACGAACATTCTTCTTAATACAAGCTTATAGTAGCAGGTGTTGCTATAGCCAGTGCTTCTGTTGCGACTCTGAAAGATAGAACATGGTTATATGGATAATGTGTAAAAACTTAGAGAATTAGAGAATCGTGAAGAAGTAGTGTAGAATATGTACAGTAAAACACTATGGACACCTTCGGTACACTCCAAAGTGTCCATAAGGGGTTTCCTCCAAAAAACTTTGGTAATTTGTTCATTTTCCTTGGTTTTACAGGAGAGTGTCCCTTGAATATGCAAAAGGAAGGATTCTACTGTACTCGACTCGCGTTAGTGACAGCTTCTCAAATGAGGCTGCACAGAGGTGTAGTGTAACTTCTGAGAAGTCTGCCATAAACATCTCATTCCTCCAGTACACTTAGGGGTGAGTGAAACTAATTTGCATAAGCTTAGAGATGTTTTTATCTGAATATGTACCTTTAACATACTTAAAATTATTGAATTTCAGAATCTGTATTCACAGATATGTTTTTATTCCATGTGGATTTAGAAATCAATACAATTGAAAAAAAGTGCATGATTATATAAAAGCCATGCAATTTAAAGAGATTATGAAGGCAGCTATATAGTTTGATAATTACAGAGTGATTAGATGCAGAATGTACAGTGGTTCATAAGTGCATATCATTCTATTCATAGGTAATTTCATGCCAAGATTTACCACTCATTCTAAAAAATTTAATTGTTTTGTAATTTAATTTCATGCTATAATTTATTATTCTGTCTTATAAATGTAATTGTTTCCAAAAATAAACACGTCTTGTGAATTGCTGTCCAGTTTTAGATTATAATAAAAATATTGTTGCTTTTTTATGCAAGTTCACATCAATTTCTAGGCCAAAATAAACGTTGGTTCAGACTAGAAAAGCTGAAATATTAGTTGGTGTACCATGCAAATTATAGTTAAAAAAAAAAAAACAATCCTCTAATCTGAACCAACCTTACAGAAGTTATAACCAGCCAGATATAAGATATAAACTAGAATTTAATTCGTCACTTTGACGAATTATAGGTGATCATTTTTATCATTTTACCGAAATAATTTGTTTGCACATACGTTAACATACGATCAGAAAATGTTGATGTATGCCATCCTATTATACGCTTTAGTGCTGAGTTGTGCCTATTATTATGCCATATACAATATGTACAGTATATAATGTATCTATATAAAGTGTAGCATAGGTGAAATTACGGGACACACATCATGTTCTAATTTGTTGGTATGATGGAATTATCAAAATAAACTCGAAGATGACAATTTCGAAAGATAATGAATTGAGCAAATAAATATAAGAATTGGAAGAGAATTTGGCACGTAGAAGCGCTGTGCGCGCTCTTTGAAATTTGTATAACTTTGACGAAAAAGATGAAAAAACTACTTTTTAACTTCAACTGGCCATATGTTAACGTCACAACATCCGATAGGCTTAATTTTTATATGAATTCATATCTACATTTCATCAGCTTTCATAATAAATTATAATTATCAAGGTAACCTTTAATTCTGAAGAGCTGTAGATATTCAAATTTACGGCGAAGGTGAAATTACACGACCTACGTTATTCAAGTTTTTACGCGTGATGACGTCATCAAAATAAAAATAGTGGCAGGTCACGAGAAAGTCAATTAATTGAGAAATCACATACTAAAATTTGATCGAAAATCAGGAACAAATTATTAGAGATGCGTTCTATTGAATGTGATAAAATATGACAAAAGAGAAAAAAAACTTAATTTTAAATTCAAGTGGCCATTTGATGATGTCACAACATTTTCTACGTCAAATGTGTACATGAATTCATATCTACAACTCAATGGCTTCCCGAATAAGTTAAAAAAAATGGGGGTCATCTTGCATTCTGAAGAGTTATTTTCATTTTAAAAATGCCTTATTTTTCACCATTTTCAGCACTTTGATGCAATTAATTTGCGCATTTTGTCATTTTTAACGTGCTCGTATAGCGTTATCTTAAGTCGGAATGGACTCAAAATCGGTGAATGTACTAAGAATTGTGAGTAGATTGTGATTTATACATCAAATTTTATTTTTTACGCTGTCTAAGTATCGCGTGCACAAAAACGTGTTTTTGCGCAGTAATTTTTTGAAACGCGCAAATGGCCTAATTCATGCTCTAAATTGATCAAAACTTAATTTTGAGCGTTCTAAATTTTTAACGCGCGATTTCACGTGCATGACCTTGAAACGCGCAACTTTTTATCTGCTAATATTTTTACCCTTGACCTGAAGTATACGTGTAGTGAATTTCATTAATATGTGATAATGAATTATGGAGATATGATTGATAATGTGATTTCACAAAATGGCGTATAAATGACGTCACGGATGAGTGATCACGCTGGAAAGCTTATTAGGATTAAGTTATATCATTTGAAAGATATTCTGAAATTTTGGTAATCATTGACATTAAACTTTTTGAGATATCTGTTACACAAAATAGTGTACAGAAACAATAAAAAGAAAAATAAAGATTTGATACAATAACAATAGGTGATCATTTTATTCTAAATGATCACCTAAATATATTGACATAAAAATCAACTTTTACAATCAAAGAAAACATATAATGGTGACTGTGAACGTGTAGTGTAGAATGGTTGAACCCTTTTTAAAAATGTGCCCACCGTAATAAAGAAAGCAAGGTGCTACAGATGTCATGCAAACGTACTACAAAAAATGAGAATGAAGCAGACATGAACAACAAGTAACTAGCATGTAATGGACAAATATTAGGGTTGCAGGGGTAAGACTTAAGGATTGGTTTACTCTGTTCTTGATTTATCGTGCTGCCTTATCATTCGTACTCCATACATTTTTGTGAATGATTTTTAAAAACAAAAAGCCGAGTTTGTATATACCTTGATTCACCTTCTTCACAGATGAGTTGACTTGGAGGTCTTCTGTACATAATCAGTACAATATAAGGTGACCCTAAATGAGTCTACAGTTTCATAGGAAACCAGCAACTATGTGACATCAATATTTAGAAACTATTACAACTTATATCCTTTCTGAGGTAAATGCATCCATTCTGTCTTAAATTGGACTTGATTGAACAATTTTGGTTGTTGTTTTCAAACAGGTATCATACACTTTTCACACAATTTCTGGGAGCCTTGCTTTTATTATAATTCTGTAGACAAATTATTTCAACTTGGGATAGTGTTTGCAGGTCACAACAACAATTAACTACTCAAAAGAAACGTTTGGAGACAATATAGTTTTATTTCACATTTCTTGCTTCAGTTCTCCATTCACACTAAGAACACGAAAAAGTGAAGACAAAAATTGAGATAATTCAGCAATTATACTAATATATGGCAATGAATTTAACCCTACTGAAAAAGGAAGCACAAAAGAAGAGTGCAAGTTGCTGTTTTAACTCATTAAAAAAAAACTATTACTAAATAATCTGTATTGGATAGCTTGTGCTGAATTAATATTAATACTAATACGTCGATCTTATATAGCACTTTATGCACAAAGCCTTTAAGAGCTTCACATTGTTACCCCAGTAATGTTTTTGGATCAAACACATCTGGGAACATCCCATATTAGTGTTGCAGTTATAATCAGCGCAGTTGTGTTTTTTTACCTAACCAGGTACCAATTGTACACCTGGGTAGAGAGAGGCAAACACAAGTAAAGTGTCTAAGGATACAAGCAAAGACAAGCTTTGGATTCGAACTTACGATCTCACAATCAGTAGTCCAACGTCCAACACACTGCGCCACATGCCCTTAATTAGCAATGAATGTATACTTTACTTTCTTTTAAAACCTCTAGAAAGAAATATTTTTAAAAAACCACTAGCCTATATAGTATATGTCTTTTAAAATCTCTTACTAAAAGAGTTTGCAAATCTTTAAAACCAAATTTCTCAGTATCTTTAAAGATTTAAATAATTTCACCCAATTACCAAACTAAGACTTGAAAATCATGACCAGCTTTTAGCAATCTTACAAAGATTTCAAACGTGATCCGGATTCTCGGTACGTGAACTCATAACCTAAGTATCTAAAAACTTCGCAACTGTAATTTATGAAGCAGACAGATGATTTAAAAATCTCCAGAAATCAGATAAGTTCTAATAACTTACATACGCACGGCATCTGCGTACAACATTTGCATTTACGAACGAACACAACACAATAATGCTAATAAGTGGACAGTTTTCCAAGTAATCGGAAAGATATATATTTATATTATATATATAAGTATGCATTTGGCATATTCCTACAATACTATAACATCTTTAATAAAGCACCTTGTTATACAGTATCATCCATACACAAAATTTCAACATCCTAAAAATGAATGAAATTAGGACTTGTTGCTACTAATAAGAAACAAAATCTATGGTGAGACGTACTTAATAAATTGTAGCTTATCTTGCTTGATTATTTAAGTAGCTAATTAAGAAAACTGAAAATTATTATATAACACATGGTACATTACTTTTCGTAGATTGTGATGTAAACTAAACAACACAGTTTTGCTATAGTACTTTCAATTCTACATTGGTCCAATTTCCTCAGACAATTTTGTTTCTTTATATATAAAAGCCTCTTCTAAAATCACCTGTTATCATAAAATATTTTATTTGAAGATGCCATTTGTAATTCGGAAGAAAAAAAACTGATTATGCATGTCTTTATTTTATTGCAATTTCTTTATATCCTCCATAAAAATTGACATACATTCAGTATCGTATGACCCCCTCGGTAAAATTGACATAATCAGAAAGGATAATACCGTTCTTTCAAATATAATACGCATAGAAAAAGATTTGAGTTTTACATTTCCATGACGTAAGCAATATACAAAAGCAAACAGGTTGAAATAAATTGTGTGTCTAGAAATATTATTATATACAAGAGTTGTTTTTATTTAATATTTGCAGATTTAAAATACATATAGATGATTTTACATTTTATATTTGAATGAGTGAATACATATATTTGGAAGCTTACTATACAGTAGATGCTTCAGTGAGGTAATTAACAATTCAAGTAGGGATCTTGAACACTTTTGTAATGTAATATTTTAAAAGACCCTGTTTAACATCAAATACTTTTTAAGTACAGTTTAAATCCTTAAAAATACAAGCATTTTAAACTAAAAAGTAAACATGAACTTTAAAAAAAAATGATTAAACAATATTTAACTCTATTGCTTCAAACACATATTAACTAAAAATTAAACAATTCTGAAAAGCTATGCTAAAATATACAAATTTACTATATAAGTTAGCGAAAATTATTAAATATTATTACTAAAATCAAAGGTGATTAAATTTACTTTTACTGTAACATACAGTATTTATTTTCAGCAGAAAAATGACAGGAAGAAGCCAATCCGACTAACAGATAGCTTACCACATTATTTTCTTTTCTTATTGCTTATACATACAAATAGCAAGCATATACTGGCAAACAAGCAGTCGCAGTATGCGTTGCAAATATACTATGTTAACACACACACATACATATATAATTTTAATACATTTAAACGTAAGTACTAATCCTAAAAATAATTATATAAGAGATATTTTGTATAGTTTAATATTATCTCTATATACTAGTCTATATTCCCAAAATGCTAATAACTTATAATTAGTTATAGATTGGTATTTAAAAATCAGTTTCTTAACTTTTTTTGCAGCCAATTTTACAAAAGAACATTAAGTCCCTGCCCAATAGATATAATGCAAGTTATCATTAATTATAGTAGCCATTTTCTTTTCAAAGTAAATTGTGGTTTTTCAATTTTAATAAAACCCAAAACTCTTAAAAAGGTATTAAATTATTATTTATGTCTATTAAAGCATTCTCAAATAATGTTTGTATTCACTATGTTGTAGTCTAACATCACAAAAATATCTAAATTGTGCGATAAATGACAATGATGCTAGGAACTGGTGTTTTTTCTTAGCCTACAAAAAAAAGATGTTGGCTAGTCTGGAATGGCTTTAACCAGACACTGAGCTAGAACTTAAAACAAGCCTGTTTTTGGTTACATTAAATTACTATATTTACATTTACAAGAATTCTTAAGTACATTAAGTTCAATAGAAGGCAATGAACTATACATAGATTTTTTTTTTAATGTTAAAATTTATAAAATACCATTTATCAGTAATGGCAGATTTATTTGACATCAAGTTTTTGCTACTAATCCTCATTTTAGTGTACTGCTTTTTTCTAATAACTTACTGGACTTATTTATCATTTGCATGTCTTTTACGGATCAAAATATCATCATTTAAACTTTATGCAAATAGATCTGATATAAAGACAGGTTTCTCTTAAAACTATTTCATAAATAGTTAATTTGACATTATTTCAACATAGAATATTTATTTAATCCAAATGTTACATCTATTTACCGCCACAAGTATACAGTAAGCATTAACTTAAAAATTCACAATAACCAAATTAAAATCATTTTAGTTGTACATTTAATATCTTACACTCTGGATAATCTACAAAGCGCTTTCCAAGACGACTCGAAAATTCATGAACGTGGTGTAATCCTCTCGGAAAATGTTCAATAAATTGCTGAACTTTGTCGTTTAATACGGCATGAATTTGAGCCGTCCAAGTTGGCTAAAACCTGATCGATCTTTGAAGCTGTGGTGCTTAAGGGCTCCAGTGTCCAAACCCAACAGGGGTACCGGCTTCATGAGCTCTGACAAAGGGATGACCAGGGGTGTCGGGGAGTTGGCAGTAGGAGGCGAGGACGTTATTTGGGTAGTTGGGGTTGAGGAAGAAGGCAAGGTTTCTGAGATCGAGGCTGCCTTGGCTGAGTCAAGGCTGTAAGGAAAAAAAGGGAAAGGTCATAGGTTAGAGGAATAGGGATGGAGCTTGGCTGGGCTGAATGGCAGTAAAATTGACAGACACACATCACACACACACATACGATTGAATGATACTATATCTGACAATTGTATAAAGCTTTGCAATGAACATTCTTAAAATGCATTTTAACACAACATGGAATTAGAAAGATTCAAAGGTGTAATTCACACACAGAAATATAGGCCAATGGTCTCTACAATTAAGCATTAATGACAATGAAAATATTAGAATTCTTTCCATAAATAACAAATCTAAATGTACAGTTAGTATCTATTAACAATAAAATCATATTGAATATATCCTTGGCCATAGCATCATATGGAAAGCAAACAAGATGAAATCATCTAAACATTAAAATGTTTTATTGCACATGTTAAAAGGTCTTTAATTCTCCCATAATTGTTTAAAATCTTGAGTTGTGCTATATATTAGTACCGCTATTTGAGTTTTTAAAGGAAGCTTTAATATAGAATTTACATATTCTTGGAGACTATAAGAAAATGGAATATTCCATTCCCGGTTGGAGCGGCAAGGCCATTGTGGACACTAACCTCGTATTTATCAGGTAGTGGGCTAGATGGATAGCTTCCGGCGTTCCTGTAATAGTCACTGATCTGTCAGGGTTTCCTTCTACGGAGTCTGCTATCTTGATATTAGCACCAGAGATGTGCCTAGGAAAAAAAGATGATATCGTTGATTAGTTTGAGGCATAAATGTATTTTGGTAGTTTGACTTGTTATATCATCCAAACTATTTGGTCTAGAGTTTAAGAGCTTGTCATGTGAGTGGTTCAAATTTAAACAGAGGATGTTTATGTAAAATTTGTTTATTGAACTTTTTGTTTGCAGATATATGATTGAAATAGAAATAATACACTTTACATGTTATTTGAAATAATTACATTTTTTGGAATGTATCTGGAATATTATTGAATACGATATCAACAATTATCATTACAATTTTCGTATCAGTTTCGTTCGTTCGTTTGTCATGTTAATCTGGAAACAAGCGAGTAAGATTATATTAATGTACCATTCTAAAGCTCTGTCTACACTATCAAACTAGTTTGACAAAAAAAGTGTGATGTGCTCAAATATGGAAGTGATATGGCCAGATATGGTAGTGATATGAGATCATCATGTTCATATATGGCACATCACGTTTTTTTGTCACATAAAGTTTTACATTATCTTTGTATTGTTGTCAAATGGTGAGACCATAGTGTAGAAATAGATTAATGAAATTTGTTGTGAAATTCTTATTTGAATGAAAGTGTCTCATGTCAAAAGAAATAATAATATCTAACATGAAAGTATAACTACTGTAGTAGCCCAAAGCTATAAAGTTAATATAAAGCACTGTGTGATATATAGGCAGGTAAGAATTAAGGTGTTCACTTTATACCTGATTTCATTTATTTTTGCTCCTTTGCGCCCAATAACACAGCCAATCAGCTAGAAGAATGAAGGGAAAAGTAAAGTTAATTACACAATATTTTGCAACAGTGCATTCATATCTGCCATATTTTTGCATGTACATTTACTTTTATTTAAATTTATAACATTAACATATAAGAAAAACATTTATTTATGTGAGGAGTTTTAACATCTGTATGTAAAGTTCTATATGATTTCTGTAATGAATCAATTGGGATATCTTGTTTGCAAAATGTATTTAAATCTTATGAATTATAATATAGAGATGTCTAAGCAATATTGCATGCGCCTCCAAGCCAATCAAAGTTTGAGTGCAGTGGTGGTGCATAACCACCTCTCAAAATGTAATGTGGGTCTTAAGAGCGACTACAGGCCTAATGACAATTTGATAAGATGATACTGTCTATTGTTTGAAAACTCTGGTGCCACGTCATGAGGCACCAGAGGAACATAGACCATCATCAGGATGAAAGGTCTGTCTACACTATCAATCTAGTTTGACAAAAAAAGTGTGATGTGCCCAAATATGGTAGTGATATGTTTAATATGGTAGTGATATGATGTCATCATTACCATAATATGGGCACATCACATGTTTTGTCACATAAAGTTTGATAGTGTACACAGAGCTTAAAAGAGTTGAATACTCACATTGTTTGGAATGTGTATCTCATGTGTTGTTTGGGTAGCTTGGTTGTTATTTGGCTGTGTTAGTCCACCTATGTGCGACATGACACCTAAGGATGATAAACCAGAATAGTACAAAATTACATTTTATACATTCTCTTTACATAATAAATAACAATTAAAATATATGATTATTTACAAAATAATTAGCATAATTGTTGTTATGTACTTCCATACTTAAGTGCACATTCAATAATAATAATATAAAATGTGTTTTATAACCACATGCCAAAATGCAAGTAAATGAAACTTAAAATGTCTTTGTGAATTAAATCATAAACAAATTATAATTATAAAATGGTAAAATATTAATTTATGATAATGATCATGCAAGTGTATACTAATTTAACATTCATGTTCCAAATGCATTTGGAAGAAAATATTATTTTTCCAACAAAAACATCATTATGTTCTTCTTCATTCTAATATTACATTTTTTAAAGAGCACTCTTTAAGATTAATGCTCAGCACAACAATGATGTATCTAACATGAAAGCTCCTAATTCCTCATATATTTGTTACGCAATTGCAAAATTTATTTAATTATCCAGGCATTTAGCAGATGTACTGTGTTATAACATTGAAAGCAAAAGTATATATATATATCGTAAAACCATTGATTTATTTTATTAAATTATTTGTAAAACATTGGAAGGGTATTTTACAATTGAAAAAATCATTTAAACTTATATTAACCACAAGATTTAACACTTTTTAAAAGTTAATTGGAGAAGATGAAACAAGACTATTTTCTTGACCAAGAAAGTAAATCTTGAAGAAAATTACTTAAAATCCAAAAGTTGTTATAAATCAAACAAGAAAAATGACTGCTTTTTAGATTTTGCAAATTTAGATGATTTTGTTTATGTGCTTTTTGGGATGAACGTCTATTTAACAGATTAAATAGTTGTTATCAAAGGTTTTACGGTATAAAATGGTACAGAAACAAGCAGGCTTAGAGGATGCACAGGTTTAAAAAAAAACGCCTTGGTCATATGTTACAAGCAAGGGTTAGATGGTGGGATAGACACGTACCTTGAGGGTAAGGAGGCTGTCCAGAAAGGGCAAAGGGTACCGGGGACGGCTGGAGAGCGAGTTGTTGAACCTTGCTCAACTGAAATGAACACACAAACTGGGGATAAAGGTTACGATGTGGAAAGTCCGTCAGCCTGGTGGCCGACGGAGGCACTTTATAGCCAGCTGGTTGACATGCAAATGATAGCTGGTCTCAGAGCTCAGGGTGCCAGCCATACAAAATATCATTTTGAGGTCAAACCTCTTATTACGAGAGTGTTTCTCCATTTTAAAGGAGAGTAATAAATACTATTATATTATTAAATAAATATTATTATTTCAAACTTATAAAATTGTAAATTATAATTTTCTATTAACCTTTATAGATATTCCAAACATACAAATAATTTTAAATTGATAAATTTTGATTGGTTTAGATAAAATGTTTTGGAAATATCTCTGGCACAACTGAACTCTGAGGGAGATATTCTTTAATGTCATAATGTACATAATCAAAAGGGGTTTAAGTATTGTAAAGATTCTATTGGTCCATATCTAAACCCTAGTAGAGAAAAGTAAGCATATGATAATGTTGATTTCAACAATGGACCAACACAAAAAATCATGTACTGGATGTTATCATTACAACAATAGGATAAATAATTATTCTCCTAATAATTTAAAACTCATTAATGATGTTTCAGTTACTAAATTAACAGTAATTCAAAAATAAAATACGGCTTGAAGATCATTTAATTTTTCAATTCATAAAAGTATGTCATATAGTTTAGGTCATATATTTATTTTTTTTTTATTTAAAACAAAATATGTTTATATCAAATATATCAATCGCAGACTAGTCTACCTAGAATTAAATAGAATATTAGAATATTTAAAAATAGATCTAATCATCTTTGCAATAATCTTATTATAAAATGATTATAAGTTATTCCTTTTGATAGCAAATAATCTTCTTATAATCCATGTTTACTATAGAGGTGGATTGAAAGAGATGAATCTAAATTGGAAGGAAAGGAAAGGGATTAAACTTACGTCAGGTTGTGGAATGGCATAGTTACCATGTACCGCATAGGCCTATAACGAGAATAAATAATTATTTTATATATAAATACATTGCTTTAGTTATATAATCAATAAAATATAGCAGTAATTTAACCTTATACCTATATATCAATTAATGGTCTTCTAAGTGCCTGTTTATACTACAGATGATAATGATGGAAATAGATAAATATTTTCCATTTAGTAAACCAAAGAAATTAACAAATTGTTTATCCTATAACTATAGGATAATCATTTATACTGTCTTCGATTAGAATAATATTATCAATAATAAATTCATCGGATACAACAATTTTATTATTATTATTTATCCTTTTTTAAGCACCTCTTTTATTAAATTTCATCACTTACCTGGCCTCCTGAGAAAACAATCGGACCCGTTGCTTTGGGCCTATATGGAATAGTTGCTCCTTTTGGAGGACACTGCAAAACAAAAAAAATTTAATGTTTGTTAAAAAATCTATTTTATTTCTGTATTTAATTAAGTAAATTTCTATACTGAAAGTTTGCACCCAATTTTCCTATTACATGAACACAGCACATAGTTTCCTTACTGACCCAAATTAAGTTGGCCTTATTGCTATAAACAGCTGACATTACACTATCTTACACGTTCATCTTCATTCATTAACGACTTTCATTAACATGAGTCTTTAGACACCCTAACCTGAGCTATATTGAGTTTATAGGTCAAGCAATTGTTGGGCGCAGAGCTGTTTTCAGGTCTGGTTGAATGTTTTCACCTGCCTGTGTTATTGAAGACCATTTTATCAACATGTTTTGATTACCAGCATGACGTGGGCCTACAGCAAGCTAAAACGGAGCATTCAATTCAGGTCAACGCACTATATATTGCACATGAATATCTGAACTGATGCTTTGTACAGTTTAGATTTCTGGTTCAGTTATATTCACTGATACTGTTTGTACAGGTATGCTTGAAATAGCTTCAAACAGAAACAAATGTATGTTCAGTGCATTATAAATGTTAATGTTTCCCTTCCAAGTCATAGATGAAGGAAGAGGAAAAAGATAGTCTAAATACATTGCTAGGTTCACGTTAACCCCCCACCCTCTGCCCCATATTTCAAAATCCTAAATCCATCACTACAAGTAAAATATGGAAATTTACAACAATTTGGAATTGCTCACTGATACAATAAAGACTTTTTTTTCTGCTTTTAACGATTATCTGAACAAGAAAATTTAGCAGCTGTTAAAGTATTGTAAGTGTTAAATTCAGAAAAATGGAAATGATTGGTCTTTAAAATAAGATCAAATTTTAAATACTTTTATAAAACAATACAACAAAATGGCGAAAAACATGCCACTTGTATTATCAATTATGATTAGAAATAATCTTATTTTCAATTTTACACTTGGCCTGCTGAATCTCGCATGACAACAATTTAACTACATTAAATTAATTATAACAGAATAATTATGTAATTCTGAAAAGTCAATGGCCATATGCACTAGACATGACCTAACGCGATGCAGTAAGCCAGTCAACCAACACCTCATACATGCTGGTAATAACATGGGGTTAACACATCTATCTATTAATGTATATCTTACCACGCAAATGTCAAAATGCTTGAAGGTAAAAATAAGTCATTGCTACGTGAACTTGACAGAAAAGGTATTTACTAATGAGTATTATACATAGCCAGCACTACTCCCCTTAATTAACATATGTATTTACAAGGATCTAAACATATATTTTTAATATTTTAAGGTTTTTGATCACTATGAAGTTCTATGATTTGGAATGATTTATAATGCATGTGATATTTGGAAGCCATTGGTGGTGTTTTATCTTGCACTATTGTATATTGTCTCCCAGGCCAGACCTTCAGATTAGGTATACAACCATCTATCATGATTTATGTTCTCTTGTTTTACAGGTTTATAAACTAGTCATGTAGTTGACCACCAGTTAACCTTGCCGAGGAATAAAGAAATTGAAACAGTTGAATCTGTTTAAGATATTCCTATGCACGAAGATTTTTTTGAAGAACGTGTAATAGCTGAAATGAATACAATATTGTACAACCTTGGTTTTTATGATTGTAATGTCATACTCATTATCATCTACAAACAGTAGCAATATCATAAATCCATTTTGACCTGACATAAATTAATAAAGTGAATATCTTCATATTATGCAACCCTAGTGAAATTGGAAATTGAAAGGAAAATAGCGAGGAAGCAAATTTGGTAGAGGGGAGAGCATTTCTAATGTTATCTGTTTATTTATCTTACTACATTTTTTTTCTAGTAGGTAGTACTTAAAATTGCTGGATTACTCATAGTTTATGATTAAACAAACTGTAGTGTTTACTTTGATTCGGGGGATTGTAAAGAGAGATAAGAAACACGCCACTTGTTAACGATTCAACTACTTATTAAGTACTCCGTAACTAAATCATTTTTCAATTCTATACTAATTATTTCTAGTTGTGACTTTGATTTTGGGACAGTCAAAATGCTGGCGATGGAGCAGTGAAATTGGTTCCTTTGCGTCTCATATTCAATTTGCTTTTTTTGTGTAAACCGAGTAGGAACATATAAAGACAAACATTTAAAAAATTATTATTATTATTATAATATAACAGAAAAGTGATATAATTTTGTCAAGTATTAAATTAATATTCAATAGACTACTATCTTTAAATTCTTTTAAATTACAGACATTTTCATATATACCATTTTTATGCAAAGAAAATTAAAATGTTCTGCTGTGTGTATGTACTCGTTAGAATTAATGTTATGAATAACAGAAAGAAATGCACCAATAATGAGGTATATCAAAAACTAGAACAGGTGTATGCAAATTTGATATACATAATGAACATTAATATACTGTAGCTCCCTCTATTGATAAGATAGATTTAAACAATACAGTGTTGGGACACTGTGTAGCATCATAGTTACAATGGTTCTGTATGGCATACTGTATCTCACAATAGACATAGTCCCATAAATTGATCGTGGATTCAAACCTGCCACCTCTCGCTGACAAGCCAAGCGTAATAACCATTATACAACTGAGTCTTCCCTCTATTGATATCAATACTAATAACTCTTTTAACATAGGCATACTGACCAAAAATACTTGTTTATCAAAGTGTCTACTTATAGGAAGATCTGTATTTTTGTCCAATCAGAATTAAAACCTTACTATACAGCATTATTAAATGTTGAAATGGCATAATTCATTAAGAAAAGAACTTGCAGCTATTTCTACCACTAAGAATTATATTAATACGTAAAATAACTGCAGGCTGTAGTTTACCTAAGAAAATAGTTTCAAGGGGTTATGTACTATTAATGCACTAGCATGGATCCTAGCGTATTAATTATATAAAGTACGCTGACTTCGCTAAATCATTATTTTAATTAACACAGATAAATATATATATGTGTATAGTTTTAACTGATTGTTGTACACAGGTAATTAGGACATACAAGATAATTCATGTTAGTTATCTATTAAGTGGAACAGGTAGGTTGTATATCGTATACAGTGTCATGTGCCACAGAGCAGACCTATTTATAGTAGAATTCAGATTCCATTTACACTTTTGATTGGGTTCTGTACTGCTCCTGAATCGAGTCCAGATTCGAGTTCAGATTCGAGTCCAGGTTTAATTGTTTGGGTATGATCCAGTATGTTTACACTTGCCTTTTAAACGACGGCCCCCGATATCCATTTACTTCATTTCTCAAGCCAATGGTCACGGTTCACTACATAAGCTGACCCAAACGTTAAAGCCGCTCCTGAACCTACCACGAAGAGCCAGCTTAAATTTGTGGAGTATTTACACTTAGACCTACTGTGCCCATTACATAAGGCCAGCTGTTGGTTAGCCCCAAATCTTAAGTGTAAAAGGGTCTAAGTTTTAATTCTGGGACAGAAAAAATGTAATTGTTCTGATTACGAATACACCATGGCATATTATTTCTGACTTGTTACTTTCATGTTTTCATCAAAGAAGTCTTCTACCTTCTTTCACTATACATTACTGAAAATCAACATTGACACTTTATTAAGGGTGTATTAGGAGAGAGTACTATACCTCAAGCATCACACAACAAATGTGGTAGACAGACTGCGTAATTGCATCCGGCGTTCCTGATATTGTAACTGCCCTCTCTGTCGAGTTTGGTAGCATGTCTGTTGCAACTTGGATTGAAGCTCCAGTTGTCTGAAAGAAATCAATAACAATCATTTAGCATTATGAGTAAATTGCATTATCGCAAACACCTTCTTTGAGTTCATTAGAAATTGGTGCACATTAGAAAATGAAAAATGAGTAACTACAGAATATGTAATGTTCATGCTATTGACCACTGCTTGTGATAAAAGTTAATGCGTATCTGTTAGTGTACAAAATATTGTTTTCGCACTTTATTTCTGAACATACCTTTTGGGCACATAGTTTTTAAAAACTGAGCATTATAGTATGAATGTTATCTGTTATACATCTACAGTAATTAAATATAAATAGAGAAAACAGTAATATTTATCTGGCTGTTTATGCCACCACCTACAATATACCAAAAATAAGCATTTATAATTTTAGCATAGACTATTTTAAAATTGTTTGCGACATTTAGAACTGTTACTCAGTCATGCTTTGAAATCCTCCACAGCCGGCTTATATGATGCTTTTGTTGATAAACAGTTTATAGTTTTAAACAACAACTCATAATCTTTCTAATTGCTTTCTATTTCTTTCCAGTTGCCGTTGTTGTACTAAGTGAAAGCTGCAAATTACTGAACCTAATGAGGCGGCAAGCTTGGATCGTAAAGATGGATAATATAAGTCGGCTGATAACACGTTCGTGGCCAGCCACATTCTTTACCGTACACCAAGAGGGCGCTAATGAGTTAATTAATTCTCCGTATTTTATCACTAATACATTGATTGAACAATAACCCAATGCTGTTTCGTGTCACAAAACATACAACTCTTTTTATCTTGAATGACATTGACGGTTGTAATATTGTCCGCTTTGCCGCTTTATTCATTTGACAGATATTTCAATTTTATAATGTTGATTATGGAATTGGCATCTTCTCATGCTCAATATTTTAGTGATTATTTTTTTACAAATATCTGTTTAAAATTCACTTTCATGTAAACTTAAAAAAAAAACTCAAGTTAGATTGTTAATCTAATGTTCTTTCTTTTGTTTGTAATATGTATCATATGGACAGTTTGTCTGAAATATTTAACAATTTTTAAAAAAGTTGAAGTTATTAAATTATAGAGCAAATCTCTGTATGTTCTCAACATTCATTATTATTTTAAAAAAATTGTGTATTCACACTCAATTTGGTCAAAATAATAGTTAATACATTCAATCCATTTACGCATGTCACACTTTATTGGCAAAGTAACAGTATAGTTTATCCATGTTTATCAACAAACTGTAAATAACCTTGTCTCTTTATGTTTCAATTTCAAAGATGAACAATTTCTAAAATTAACAATAAGATAAAAGCGTTGAATAAACATTTAACAGAATCGAATGTAATGTACAGATAAAGATTGCACTTTCTGATAATGTTATGGGGTAAATGCCTCATTATCTTGTATCAAGCAGTGTTTCTGTGCCACTATAAAACTTACAAACGAAAGGAGAATAAAACTACACTACCAAATTCATTATCATTCATGATTATTTACATACTATTATGTACAGTTGTATTGTCCCCTGGCAAAAGGTTGTTAATTAAAAGTCTGCCCTTCATGACATTTTTTATCGCTTTTCTTGATTCCTTGCCTTTTTGATGTGTGTTTGCAATGTTTTACTTTTTAATGAATTTTGTATTGAAAGTTTTATTGTATTTCAACTTCAAAGTTGTAATAAAGTTTATTGATTGATTTATTAATTGATTGTTTCAAATTGTGTTATTAATCCACCTCAACCAAGCAATAATCTTACCTCTACGCCTCAATAATTTCCAAATACGTTAAAGCCCTCCTTCTTTTTTTAATAAACTTTTAACAAAATTAAGAGAGCATGAAAAAGGGTTTATTTGAAGTTTAATCTCAGGGAACCATGTAAGCTTAATGAAATATGACTCAAGAATTTAATTAAGAAAGACTGACATTCCATAGTTGCCTGGTAACACGATGCTGGTTCTAATTAGTATAGTAAAGCTGTGGATTATCTCACTGTGGATTTTGAAATTTATTTATAATTAATTGATGAAGTAATGAAGCTTAATTACGGATAATATTTAATATCAATCTGAAACAATTGCAAAGATAGCTCAGTAAGCAGTAGCTTTATTAATTATTTAAACATAAATTTTCCCATGAAATACTTTGATTTGATACTTTGAACTGCAGCAATCCGACGGAAATGAAATGGCTTAAAAAACAATAACAAAGAAGCTGTAGTATGAACAACTAAATCTATGTTCAAGATGAAATAAGTTAAAAGATAATTTTTTTTTTTATTTCATACGTATCCAACAGTGAGCAACTCACCATTTACAGGATGGAACAACTATTTTATAATCTATCACTCTTAAAACTAAGTCTCTTCTAAAGAGTCATGAGTTACATCCCTGGCACTAGGTCAGTATTTAACCATGGACCTTGGTATTGGAAGACAAACATGTGTTAGCTAACTGTGATTTTGGGAACACCATTTTTAAAATGGTTATTAATGCTCCACTCTCTGCTGTAAAAATGGAGTCATTAATTAATACACTATTAGGTTTTTCTTATAGCAGAATCAGGTACTAAATGTCACTAAAGATATCTGTCCCAGTTTAGATGCACCTAAAAACTTTTAAGATTAGGATCACGATAATTAATCACTAAGCAATTGATCGACATGATAAAATACGTCCTACAGCTAATGTCTTCCCTCACAATCTTGTGTGGAATCTCCATCGGAGTTAAAGTAAACTTATTAGTTTCACACATTAACTTAAGAGCACCCTTCCACCGGCCGCAGCTGGTCTCGATCCTGAGCCAAACCATCTTTAGTTGTCAGACAAGACAAAGACTCCAACTGATTGGCTGATCAATAGCAGGATGAGCACATTCCTAAGCTAATTAAGAAATGCTGTGATTGGTCCCTGTTATTGTGATGATGGACAAGATGAAAGTAGCAAGGTGTTCGAAACACAGTCAACTCATTCTGTACCATTCATTATCTGTACTTTATTACTGTTGTGATACATATGTGATACTGTATCATAGAATTTGCCTATAATGCTGTAATAATTTAATAATTAAATAATATAGATACAGTCCAAGAATCAGCTAAAATTATTCTAGGTATGTTTTTGGAAACTAACTATAGTGAATAGTTAAATATTTTTGAGACAATTAAATTCATGTTGGGATTCATTTTATACCACAAATTCAGTAAAACCGCTCAGGAGCAACCATATTATCGAAATCTTTAATACCTCATTACTGATGACAAATCAAATATGTTTAACCATTATGCATTTTAGTAATGCAGTAAATTGATAATTGAATGCGTTTTATTATCACATACAAGCACACGCAACTCATTAAACAATATGCCAAATGCAATTTAATTATTTTGCAAAGAAATGTTTAATAGATTTTTTACAAACTGATTCCATTAAGAATTAATATAAATATAATATGTATTACTATTTAGGTATTGTGTTATAATATTCATAATTACTTTTAATTAATTTATTATTTTTCTATTATATTCAAATTTCTACCAAATACAAAATGAACTCGTATATTAGTGTAAAAGCAAATACCAAATATGTGTATGTTTTTGAAAGAAATTTTTAGTAGATTTATTATGAAATTATACCGTTCAGTTTGTTTTGCCTATAATACCTATGCTAGTAATCGGTCAACCCTAAACAACAGAACAAAAAAACTTAATTACGATTTATAATTACAATATCTACAAGAAATTGACTAATTACTGCAAACATTTTTAAATTGAAATGATTGAGAAAATAAGTGTGAAATAAATAAATTTATTTATTATTTAATTTTAGTAAATAACTGTATAGAATAAATTTGTAAACATTCATTAAAAAAAATCATTTATTATCTTAAATCTATAACTAATTTAGTACAAAAAATTTGTAAACATTCATTAAAAAAAATTTAAACTTTTAAAATTTGAATCAAATATAAAAGAAGCATTGATTTATATCAGATTTGTCATTCCAAAATAAATACAGTCATAAATACATCAGTTGTATTCAAAGATGGTTTGTTTTCATTATATGTCGTCTGAATTATCTTTATCGTATAGTTTTCTTAGCCGCCATTTTGAAGAATTAACTTGCTACGTGTGCGAGATTGCATGGATAAAGAAACATTGTAATTTATCACTCTTCTTCACCAACGACCTAAGTATCTGTCGTACCAGACTTCCATCCTATTCTCTTGAGTTTAAATACAAACGAGCGTAGCGAAAACTTGAAACATACATAATTATGGAAATCATGCACGGCATAGTTGTTTGTTTTGCCGAGTGCAGTGATGTTTGATTGTGCTAAATTGATAACATTACAAATGACATTTTCGTACATATTGTTTGAAATAAATTACAAAAAATTGCTGGATTTATGAATAAAATAAACAAATTTGATGTTAGAAATAAAAACTCTATCCTATAATAATAAAACGCAACTGCTACTATAAAGATCAGACAATTAAAACCACTAATATTGCCGGTAAAACCAAAAAGAGAAAAACCAGACTCTGGTGGGATTAAGGTTTAGGCCTATATTACTTTAAAACACTATACATGATTCTCAACACATAAGCATTAAATGCTGTATTTACTATTAATAGTATCTATCGGCGATGAGGTGTACAGTACATAAACAAGCTTTTTTACTTTATTATTTTTACAATACTAATT
This sequence comes from Antedon bifida, assembly GCF_963402885.1. Taxonomy (NCBI): domain Eukaryota; kingdom Metazoa; phylum Echinodermata; class Crinoidea; order Comatulida; family Antedonidae; genus Antedon; species Antedon bifida. The sequence goes on along the minus strand of NC_136226.1, from coordinate 7,015,387 downwards.
GAGCCATAATCCTCAATAAATTAAGTGATAATCTACAAGACGTAACAGAAACATTATTTTTGCGGACTTCATGCCTACTTGAACAACTCTTTAATATTGCTATTTACTGGACTGAAGCAGTTAATATCCAAGATATATTAACCGTCTAGACTGAATGAAAAAAGTAAATATTTGTTATTGTATCTTAATCTGGACGTTATACAGTCACGATATTGCTCAGTTACTATGTAAATATTACAGATAAATTACATCACATATGAAGCTTGGAACTCTTTCATTTGGTACTAATATCTTAAATAAAGAATTCAGACAAATAGTGAACAATATAATCTGGCAGGTGTTGGAATGTATCTAATTATATGATGGTCGTCATTTTTTTACTACATTACAATAAAGAAAATTTAATATATTACCACTATTGAAAGAGAGAAAATGCTATTTTTACAGAATTTGTCAATAAAGTATGCATATAATTATGTTATTATTCCCACATTGAACCATGTGGCTTGAAAGTGAATTGAAATAATCTGAAATTGTTTTATTTATGAGTTAATTTTATCTTAACAAGTTTCAGTTATATTTATGTTACTGAAGATCCTAGTACAGAAACAACATCATCAAGGAATTTTTCCCATATTTCCACAGCAGTGCCGGATGAGAGTAGTTTTCAACACCAGCAAGCAAAAACAAAATAAATATTCTCAACATAGGAGAGAGGTAGCGAATTTCTGTCTAAACAGTTTGTATGTACCTGGTGATTTTTACTAGGTTACAAAGCAGCTGTTGAACACCAAATTAGAAAATCTAGTTCTATTGGATCAGAAAGAGTCATCTGGGGCTTAATATCGTATATACTGTAATAATGCTGAACAAATGAAAAGAAAGCCATTACAAGTCAGAATCCAATCGGTTTTATGGTGATCAACACACGCAGGTAGAAATTAGAAGAGTATAAAGTTAGACGATGTTTTTGTAACAAGACCTTAACTGCCAAAGAAAAAAGAAGAAACCTGCAGTGATTCAGATTCATTTGAAAACAAACAATCTACTGAAAAATATAGTATGGTTTACTAGAAAATGTCTGTGGAATTTGTATCATTTGATGTGTTATTGTATAATTATGGATCTTTTTTGTATATATAATGTAAACTACAGTATTTAATTTTGTTTGTAAGGGTCGAACCCTTCTGTTGTGATAGAGTTCCTCCATTTTTGGAGAAAACCAATAAATATTATTACTGTACTATTATGTTATAATTATAAATAATAGTTTAATATGGATTTTAAATCATGGTAAAATGACAGGGCCACAATATAAACCTTGAAAATAAGAGGTAATACTCTACAGATAATTCTAAAAGCCTTTACATTGTAGACATTTTAAAAAGTGCAATTCCTTTACACTACAGATTTCCACCAAAAACGATGCTATTCCCATGGTAGACACATGCGTGACAGTTGGTGCTTTTAGCTGCAAAATGTCTCATTCAAGTGAAAAAAGTAAAGTGTCTTACTCGAGGCAAATGACAGAAGAAGTACTAAAGTAACTTGTACTATTGATGGAGGTCTATTAAATTAGCAACATATACACTGTATAGTAAGGGATTGGCTGCCTTGAAATCTTCCACAAAGAAACATGGAGGTATAATTTCATACCTCCATGAAAGAAACATGAATGGAGATAATACCAGAGTCCTTAATATGCTTTTTGTTACACAAAAAAGTACCAATATTTTAAACCAAGGAATAGAAAAGTCTGTTGCGACTATTTTAATTAATGGATATTAAGAAAAAATTAATAAAAAAATTAACATATACTTCACTTGAGACAATTAAATGGTACATAGTGTATATTTTATAATATTTCATTATTTCTAAGGTAGGGCCTACAAATATTACTTACATAAATTGTTATAGTAGTTTTAAAGACAAATTACATCTTACTTCATATCACCTGATAGCCATTGGAAATTATTTTGTAAAAATAATTATTTCTTGCAGATGTTTGTTTCGTAAATGTTCAAAAGGCCATTAATGTATAAGCATCTCAAAGAAACTTCTTTTTTTTTTAAACCCTTCTTAGAAAATGATAACTGAGAATTTCTGAAGATTTTTTTATAGAAAAGTTATTGACATGTATAACCTTTCATCAAGTCAATCTCAGATAGGTTTTGATAGGCAACTGAAAAGAAATTTCAAAAGCATTACAAAAATGACATCAGGTTTCTTTGACAAATATCTTTGTACAAGTATTTTGTAGCGATATTAAAAGTCTTCTTTAAAATTTGTGTTACATTGTATATGGTACATTAAAATATATAGTAATGTTAGTGTATATCACAAACAAATTTACTAGTAGGCCTAAGTCAAAATATTATTTTGTAATTTGTAATTATTAATCATAACACCATTTCAAGTAAACTATTCCAAATATGTAAGTAATTACCAGACATAGAAAAGCTTTATAGATCAAAGGATTAAAGGTTTGTCGTGTTAGTAGGCAGATGTGTAGCGCTACTTTATCTCTAGGCAGGATCAGAATGTACGTTGCCAGGCTAAAAGAAATCACTGCCGAGTTAATTCAAATTTCTAATTGAGTTGTCTTTTCGGCTCCTATCAACAAATCTGTCGTAGATCTATCGTAATGGCCCATTAAGCAACAAACCAGAGGTGTGATAGATTATTTTCATTTGGGCAAACATGCCACAGATGAGAAATCACTCTTAATATACAACTACACCTACCGTCAATCTAAAGAAACAAAAATATCATTGAGATTTTTTGGCGAATACTATCGTCATTTTAATACCGATTTACTGTTTATATACCCTTTGGATGCTTTAATTAGATTAAATTGAAATAAGGGTGATTTTGACAAAGTCGTTTACATTGAGAATTTATTAGGTGTTGATGTATCGGCACGAAATAATATGGATCAATCTTAATCAACATTAAAATCTCAGAGAACAGTGATTTCCGAAAGGTCAAGAAATTGATTGTAAGAACGTCAAAATTAATGAACAGATGCTAATAGATGATGGCATAATATTGTGGAGCTTAAATTCCTGGGGGAATATAAGAAGGAACACGATACCAACAAATAATCAATTCTTCTTATAGTGCTGGAATAGGCTTAATTAAAACATTGAAGAATGGCATGTTATAAAAAATAAATATAGAGTATACCAAAAATACAACATCTTTAATAATTAAATAGATTTAAATAGAGATAGTCTCACGCAAAGAGAAATTTAATATTGAGCGGGCAACAGAATTATTTTATTACTATTTATTGTTTAAAATTAGGACATTGTAAACATTAGTTTAATTAAAATATTTATTTATAAACCTAGAATTAAAAACATAAAAATTGATTCTTTCCTAAATTAATGCAAATATTTGATCATAAAGCTGAATTGAAAATGTTTAAAGTGTGTAATATTGAATCCAAGTTTTAATGTAAAACAGATCATCTAAAGGTATGGCATCTAGATATATTACCGTCAACACTGTAGATTTTAGTTAACATCACTGTTGCCATGGAAACTGCACCAAGTGCATAATTATCAGACTAGAAGTATTTGCGTTTTTCTTGCGGCATAATATGCATCTAATCTTATAAATCCATAAGCCAAGCTATTCAGTAGGACCAAGCAAAACTATATTTCTTACTAACATATTTCAAAGTTAGTATAAAATAGCTTGAGTCCATAGATTTTTCAACATAAAGAACGTATTCCCTAGGCAATTTGTAGAAAAATACAACATCTATATGCGGATAACACAGCTGCCAACGTTAGTGTTTACATCCTCAAAAATATGAAAATGTCAGACTAACGCCACTGTTACAAGTTTGCATACCTGGAGTTCATGACCTTTTTTTCATACCGCTTTCAGCTATACTTACCTAGCCTCCTGATAAACAAGTCATTACGCTTTTTAAATTTCGAACAGATTTTTTTTTTCATCAATGTTGATGCGACTACTAAGTAACTGAATTCATCATGCAATAACATAAAAACAATTTGAATGCTATACGGAGAAGAAAACGTAAAGTAGATTGGTAATATTGAAATTCTGATTCTTTTCGGTTGAATTTCAACAATACAATGAAAGATGAATCTTAACTTCTGATCTTAATCCTAATAATCATCATTATTACTTATATGAAATAATAAAAACAAAAATCATTATTCCCTTTGATTATTAATTAATATTCTTCTATATTTTCTGTTTCGGTAAATTTGACCATTTTCAAACATTTTTTTTTTAAAGTGTCTGAAACCCTCTATTGAACTCCGGCATTATTTTGAAATGAAAATATACCAACCATAGAAATGCATATGATATTAACAAAACCAAAATCATGGGTTATACCAAGGAAATCTAACAACAGGATGATGAGCTCATAAGGGTTTATCTGTGGCTGCGACACGATCAGTTCCACGCCCCTTAAAACACCGCACCCTGCGGAGATTATGTACATTATACAGTACTGTTGGTATTTGTCGCAGCCAGACATAAGATGAAAGGACCGTTACGAGTTGCTACTGTATTTTGGCAAGGCAAGTTCAGTGTCTTGTTGCCTTGGTCATACTTGAGTTGAGTTGCGGCATCAAAGCTAAAACATGATAGCATGACCAGAGAAGAGTGAAATTAATTTTCAGTGAAGCGAACTGTGACCTCCGACCTACAACATGAAGACTGATACAAACACTATACCTCTCTAATCTCCTTTATTTTGCAGCCTTGTTTGCCAATTAAAGACCCACATTGGCTTGCAGGAACCACAAGTTTCAGAGTCACTGGAGGCTTGGGAGCTGTAGGTGACTGCATTGTACTTGATAAGTCCTGGCAAAATAAAAACCAAATAAAGAAATTAGGATTATCTTTAAATTATTATCTGTTAAACTCTGTCTACACTATCAAACTAGTTTGACAAAAAAGTGTGATGTACCCAAATATGGTAGTGATATGACATCATCATGTCCATATATGAGCACATCACATTTTTTTTGACACATAAAGTTTGATAGTGTAGACAGAGCTTTACATACAATACACATTTACGTAATTGATATTTCTAAGGAATTCACTAGAAATATTTTAAGCATATCAAACTAATTTCATTAACTTCAGTTATGGACATTAAAAGGTTCAATAAACCTGTTGCATTAGCAATGATATCGCAATAATATCAAGTTTCAATTAATGATTTATTTTCATCATTACTAAATTGAATCTCAGCTGCCATCAAAAGGTCGTGAATGTACATTTCATTAATACCGCAAAATAAACAACTATAAGATTTAATTTCTTAAGGCCATTCACATGCGAAAAAATGCTGTAGTGCCACTGCCAGCCAAGCTGCAATGCTACTATGTACGAAGCTGCAGTGCAACAGCCAACCAAGCTGCAGTGTTAGTACCCACACACAAGATGCAGTGCCCTACCCACCAAGCTGTAATACTACATCTAAGCTGCAATGCCACTACCAACCCAGGTGTAATGCCACTACCAACCAAGCTACAATGCCACCATCAACCAAGCTGCAGCAACACCACGACCAAGCTGCAGTGCCACTACCCATCAAGCTGCAGCAACACTACGACCAAGCTGCAGTGCCACTACCCACCAAGCTACAATGCCACCATCAACCAAGCTGCAGCAACACCACGACCAAGCTGCAGTGCCACTACCCATCAAGCTGCAGCAACACTACGACCAAGCTGCAGCAACATTACCAACCAAGCTGCAGTGCCACTATCAACCGAGCTGCAGTGCCACTACCCACCAAGCTGCAGTGCCACTATCAACCGAGCTGCAGTGCCACTACCCACCAAGCTGCAGTGCCACTACCCACCAAGCTGCAGTGCCACTACCCACCAAGCTGCAGTGCCACTACCCACCAAGCTACAGTGCCACTACCCACCAAGCTGCAGTGCCACTACCCACCAAGCTACAATGCCACCATCAACCAAGCTGCAGCAACACCACGACCAAGCTGCAGTGCCACTACCCATCAAGCTGCAGCAACACCACGACCAAGCTGCAGTGCCACTACCCACCAAGCTGCAGTGCCACTATCAACCGAGCTGCAGTGCCACTACCCACCAAGCTGCAGTGCCACTATCAACCGAGCTGCAGTGCCACTACCCACCAAGCTGCAGTAACACTACGACCAAGCTACAGCAACATTACCAACCAAGCTGCAGTGCCACTACCCACCAAGCTGCAGTGCCACTATCAACCGAGCTGCAGTGCCACTACCCACCAAGCTGCAGTGCCACTACCCACCAAGCTGCAGTGCCACTACCCACCAAGCTGCAGTGCCACTACCCACCAAGCTGCAGTGCCACTATCAACCGAGCTGCAGTGCCACTACCCACCAAGCTGCAGTGCCACTACCCACCAAGCTGCAGTGCCACTACCCACCAAGCTGCAGTGCCACTACCCACCAAGCTACAGTGCCACTACCCACCAAGCTGCAGTGCCACTACCCACCAAGCTGCAGTACCACCAACAACCAAGCTACAGCAACACTACCAACCGAGCTGCAGTGCCACTATCAACCGAGCTGCAGTGCCACTACCCACCAAGCTGCAGTGCCACTACCCACCAAGCTACAGTGCCACTACCCACCAAGCTGCAGTGCCACTACCCACCAAGCTGCAGTACCACCAACAACCAAGCTACAGCAACACTACCAACCGAGCTGCAGTGCCACTATCAACCGAGCTGCAGTGCCACTACCCACCAAGCTGCAGTGCCACTACCCACCAAGCTACAGTGCCACTACCCACCAAGCTGCAGTGCCACTACCCACCAAGCTGCAGTGCCACTACCCACCAAGCTGCAGTGCCACTACCCACCAAGCTACAGTGCCACTACCAACCGAGCTGCAGTGCCACTATCAACCAAGCTGCAGTGCCACTACCCACCAAGCTGCAGTGCCACTACCCACCAAGCTGCAGTGCCACCATCAACCAAGTTACAGCAATACTACGACCAAGCTGCACCAACACTACCAACCGAGCTGCAGATTACCAACCACACTACAGCTACCCACCAAGCTGCAGTGCAACTACCCACCAAGCTGCAGTGCAACTACCCACCAAGCTGCAGCAACACTACAACCAAGCTACAGTGCCACCATCAACCAAGCTGCAGCAAAACTACCAACCAAGGTACAGTACCACCATCAACAAACTACAGCAACACTGACAATATTAATTAAACCTGATCAAAAGATTGTTTTTGTTGACAGCCTGCTACTGTGCTGAGATTCGGTCTTAAAATGATAATTCACTTCTGAGCAATAAGCAGGCAATAAGAATATTTAATGTTAATGTAATACCCAAATGGACCGTGACATAATAGCGGCAATGATGCATGGATATGGATAAAAACAAAACTGATCTTTCAATCAAGGTTTACTCATCTATTTCTTAAAAATTAAATTAATTTTCTCTATAAACGTACACGGCCGTGTAAACGAATACAACAGTACTGTGATAAATAATGGCGAAACAAGCTATCGTGTTTAAATTAACAAATAATGAATAAATTAGAGAATGAAGTCTAAATACTATATATCAAATAAATATATTTTTGCTTGTAAATATAAGGCGTATAAAGACAGATTAACAAAATTATAAGTGGATATTTTGAAGATGGCATGGAGCCATAGCATATAACAAAGCAATGAGGCATGTCGCCTGATTGATTAAGACGTCGCAGACATAAAACAAATATAGCCACATCACGTTTTAACTCATCAACTTGTCCATTTCTATTGATATACCGATTATTGTCATTATCATTATAATTCGTTTAGAATTTTAATAAATTGATATATTTTTACCATGAAAATCATCTTGCCAGCAAAATCGTGATGATTAATGCAATCGACTCATTGGCATAGTATAGCACTTGAAAAACCATCAAGATAACATTTGCAAATAATTATAATACTGAAGTATTTAAGTAATTGTAATACCACTTTCAGACAAAACGGCGAAAACTGAAATATTGTGGTGGACTAGATTCAAAGCAAAAATGCCAGCAATCCAAAATGCGGTATAATTCATCATCTGAACATGGAGGAAATATATGTTTTTCCATAAACTGGCTATAGAGATTAGAATCAGGGACTGCTTTAAACATAATCATCATCGCTATTTTTACTGAATTATGTAAAAAATCTATTGCAACTTGGCAGATTTACAGTGACCACAACCAGTAGATCTAATCCTCGGCATTCAATGACTACAGATCTGATTCTATGTTGATAAATAGGCCTTGTATAAAAAAAGGCTACTATGGATCCAAGAATATGTCAGTCTCTACATTCATGATAGTATGACTCTTGTATGAGGTTAAATCTCAGTCTTTGGGCATTTGAAATGAACCTAGATTTTCTGAGCTGCATTTGAATTTTACACTACAGTTAACTTTCTACACCTGAATTTTCAAAAAGACTTGAATTATTTCCTTAAAAAGTGCATTGTGAAAACTAGATTTTCACAGAAAAGATGACATTTAAAGATTGAGAGATCGAGTGGATTTCTTGTATATTGTGCCACATGAAACTGAAAAACACCATTTCATTTTCTTATATTTTCTTGATACAGGCAGACTAAGAATAGAGCAGTGAGAATTGCATTTATCATAATTCCAGTCATAGATAATCCTATGAAAGTAACACATTACTATTCTAATTTAAAGGAAAAAATGTTGATAAAATTATGAATATTCCACAGGGAATAAATGGCATTTCTTGGCAGGTAGCAAGTCATGTACGGAATATGAAATTAGATGTTGCAAATGGACATTCTCTTTTTTACTATATGTGTTAGATTCTGGCTTTTTATTATTAATTTCATAATGATAATTGTTCATATTTAATGTATCTATAACCTTAATTTATCAAATATGAAAATCATTCATCCATTATTTGGTCATTATTTAATAATATTTGTTTAAATAATTACAAAATAGAACTTTAAACAATATACCAATATTCTATTACAAATGTCAGATTTTTTGCCTATTTTAACAACACTTTTTAGAATTACATATTACATTTACATGTTATTCTTTCTCTAGAAAGTGGATGACCTACTTTATTTTAATTGATGATTTTGGTAATTTTAAAAGTATATTTTGAAATACATTGTACCTCCATGGGTTTGCTTTTGTAAATATTAATTAAATTAGTTTTATAGAATATAATATGAAAATATTATTATGAAAATGTTGCCGTATTTGAATTTTAAAACAGATATTATAATTTAGCAGCATACCGATTTTATTGCTGAATTTTGTTCAGAAAAAGTCTCGTAAATTTCCCATTTGTTTCCATAGATATCCGTAAGGAATTTCACTTAAGTACCTGAATTAATCGGGGACCAGGCGGCATTACCATAACAGGGAACAACCGTATTATCTTTACTTTAGCATTGTGAAGACTTAAGTGAGCACTGTGCTATCTTACGTCATCAGTCGCCTAGGTAAATAAGAGGTAATCGCACGCTTATCCACTACGACTACCGATAGATGCTAATGACTTAATGCTCTGCTTTCAATTGTGTCTCGCTGTCTGCTTTGTGTACATGACAACATATCATGACATAGAAAAGGAACATGAAATGTAGTGTGTGTGTTACAGAGCTATTCTATTGAGTAGGCATTTAACAATTAACAAAATGGACCTCTCAATGATCTGAATTGTCTTCAGAAATTATAAATGAATATTTGTAAGTTAATTACTAATTTTATTATCATTTAATAATAAGTAATAACTAACATGTTGACTTTATATAACAACAAACAATACTTTTCTTGAAAATAATAATAGTTCGTGATTTTAGGTAATAACGAGCAAATTATGATTAATATTGATTTAGTAATTATAAAGTTAATTAATTAAATTAATTTCCTATAGATTAATCTGTACAGTATGATGTCCACATTTATATACAATAAAATAAAATTTGCAACTACTAATAAGTTATAGCTTTTTTCTGAAATAATACAAAAATAAGAAAATGCAAAAACGCATCTTATTTTTAGCACAATAGCCTGCTAATTAGGAAGGTCCTAATTAGAAAAGAAATTACATCAGTGTTGGAATTTAAAGCATTTTAACAATTCTTACTAATTACACTAATTACTTTTTTTGGCACAACCCTGCTTTTAAAATAAAATGCTCTAAATTTGGAGACGGAGCATTAAAGAGTTGTTTAATACAATAATAAAATCTCATATTTTAGAATTTTTTTTTAGAAATATCTCCCTCTAAATTTTCAACAGCAAACAATTTTAAATACAAAGAAACATATTACAACAATAAAATTTTGGATAAACTTGTTTTAAAATAGCATAATAGCAAAAAGTAATAATTTTGTAAAATACAACAATATATACCGATATATATTTTTAATAAGAGATAATACTCTATTGTTTTTCTAATACAGTATATGAAAGTCAGATCAAGATTGAAAGCATTATGCGTTTACCTCGCGCCATTATAACGTTAATGTCTATAACTACTATGGGAATGCATTTTGATGCACACACTGCTAAATCAATATTAATAATGCATTTGTCAGAGATTCAATTCTAAAAACCTTTAAACACAGCTTGTATTGTCTGCGTAAAGTATGTGAGTATACAAAACAAAAGTCCCTTTGTTTTATATATAGGCTTTCTATGTTTATCATTTTCTCTTTTACCTTCTATCTAACATGCCTTCAAAATAACTTTAGTTTCCATAGAATTAATAAACTTAAAACAAAATGCCTTCAAAATAGCTTTAAGTTTCCATAGAATTAATGGACTTAAAACTAAAATAATATTTAAAAGGGTTGTATGAGCGAAGAAAAAAACCGAGAGTAGCTTATCCACAATAAACATACACATGAAAACAAATTTTCAACAGGACTCACCATAGATTCTTATTTATTTTTAAGGACACAGCATCATATCAACTTATATATAGTGATTCGATTATGAAGTTCCAGGGACAACCCCGGATAACTTGGCCATTAATCACTCCTTAACAAATTTTTAGTGGCCGTTTGTCTGAACTTAGTGGGACTTCGAAGATCAGAGCTGATCCAGCAAATTTGCCAGGTACACATGGATCATTTAGGTCTGTGTAGTCCGGTAGTCAGAAAGCATTATATCAGGTTTTTATGCAAGTCAAGCAAAAATTGGTGCTGTTGAATAGATTGTTCTGGTTCTCTGGTACCAGCAGCATGTTCCAGGTTGTTAAGACTTAAACATGCCTATGAGGTATAAATTGTGGTGCTACCAAATACTCTAACATGGCGAGCATATTAGCCACCAAGCCGATTCAAGTATAGACATTCATTCAGGTTTATACCAAAGAAATAGCCTTAACAGAAAGAATACAAACACAATGCAAAGAAAGTATACATCAAGTATATTAAATACATAAATAACATTAATATTGAAATGTTTTCAAGAAAATGTGAAAAAGTAATAATTCAAAATATTTTACCTCTTCAAATTTATTCGTAATCATCTTGAAAGCTTTGATGATTGAATCTGTTGATCCTGTTATCGTGACGATTCTTTCTGGGTAAGTTGTGCCATCAGAAATATTGATTCTTGCGCCACTCTACAAGACCAATACAAAGGTAATAGATTAGTAGGAGAATAACCTCTGTGTTTTTCATTATATTGAAATTAGTTTCATTTGTCCAACGCTAAAATGTTTTTTTTAAATAATACAAGGAAAAACAATATTGAACTTTTCACTTTATGAACAAAAAGAAAGTAAATACTCTTTTTTCAATTCAATTCAAAGAACATTTATTAACGTCCAAAAGACAAATAGTAACAAAAACAACAATGGCAAGAGATAATAAAAATGATGAAACTTTTCCACTCTTAAGTCTTAACATCTTTCATCAAAAGATGCATTTTAATATTAAATGTTTAATTAAGTAGTTCTTAACTTGAATTTTGAAGATTGTGTTTGTTGTCAAGATGTTTTGATTATTGCACTGCTCTCAAAGGACAGGGATTTAAAATAAAATATATAAATATGTTATCTTAAGCCTCTTCTATAATATTATACTAATAAAAATTGCTCTCAAAAGAGTTCATGGATAACATGTGTTGATGTTTTGTCAAGTAAACAAAATATTAAAATCAGTTGCATGTCATTTGAATAGATGATATGATCTTCTCAGGATCACTTCTTTACCAGAAGACGACTGTTTAGCTATGTTATGTATATGATATGTTTTCTTTTCCTTTTATGTCTGTTTAAATATCATCTTTGTCTATAGGCATGTTTTCCACAAGCATTCTGCTATTTTCTTAACATGCCTTCTTCAACTGTTATTGTTTTTTTTCCCTACATCTTGTTAACTGTCTTTTTTAAAGTAAATAAATGTCACTTTGAATTTAATCGAATGGAACGAATGTTGTGGAATCGTGGTGAAATGTGGTGATGAAGTGGCAGTAGGAAGAGCATGATCATTACGAGCGCAAAATTTGAACATGCAACATTTTCTACGCATTTCACAGTGCTTCATTTCAAGAAGTGCTCAGTAAATCTGTTATATGTACTTGTACAATTAGTTATGAATATCTAGAGTAACAATGACTTCCTCAAACCAAGCCATTATTATAACCAAATCAAATAGAGGTTTATCACCAAAATCTCATTTCCTTTCACAATGCTCATATTCTAATCTTACAACTTTATCGCATGTTATCCATCAATGCTGATTTCTTTTGATGTTGGATTTCATTTCGTATCCCCTATGTGGCAATACCATCGCCATTAATAAGAAATAACAAAATTGTTGAGAAAACAATTGGTCATAATAAACCATCTTGCATCATAATGGCGATCATTGTAGATGAACCTGATAATCTTTCAATTTTTATTGCGTTCATTTATGTTTTGTTCGTAACGCTAATGGGATTTTAAGAACCGAAATAGTGAATAAACTGTGAATCAATATATTATACTATAACAAAATCCCATTATTCTTTTCCCTTAATAATTGCGAAATAGATGATTGTTAAATTTAAAATGACACGAAAATAAAGATACACAATAAAATAAATCAATTCCTTTTATCATGAAAAATCTCGAACATTTAAGGTTTTGAAAATAAGGTTTTATTTAAATGTCATATTCTAGGGTAAGGAGATTGAGAATCTGGGTGAATCTATATGATTATTGATGGCAAATCATTATTTTTTTGTTATTAATTTACTCATTCCTAAATTTAATCTTTTAAAAACGTCATCCACTACTATTAGCTAAATGCATATAGTACTCTTTTACTCATGTTATATCAAATTGTTGTCTTCCCCGATAATATTAAAGTTTAAACAAATTTAGGGCAGTAATCGGGACACAAATTTGACAAGTTCAATGCAATCAAACCTAGCCAAAAAGTACAGTTAATACCCTGTAATGATTTAAAATAACAATAGACCAAGTACTGTTTATTATCGTTGCCATACAAATTTTGAAAAGAAAACATAGTTTCCAATAATACACACCGAATGACGCAATATTAAGAAACAATTGATACTATCTAACATCATAATTTCAATACAATTCAATCTGGAACATTAGTTATGAAACTAGGTCTATTATAGAGGGCAGTATTTAACAGTGTATCAAATTTGACTTTGGTAAAGTATTTCATTATATACTGTACTGTGCCATTATACTATAGTTATACTATACAATCTACTGGTTATTATGTTTTGCCTTTATTTCAGAAAATATAGATTATTGATTATGATTTATAGAAATATATTATTATTTCATATTTCAACTGGTTGGTTGAATGTAGTGCTCCCAATACAAACCTATTTTATATCATAATTTCCAATATTTTTATGCAACAATTGAATAAATTTGAAGTTGTAGGCCAATCAACAGAATTAAATTGTTTTTGCTGTGTGGGTCAACCATAAAGTTTAATTTTAACACGGTTTTGACATTAACTATTTTCATCCATCTGGTAAAATATCACATACTGACAATCGTAATTCTACCCACTCTTGTGCTATGATCAAATAAATGAATTGTGGGTAACCAATAAACTATTTTAAGGGCTTCCATCCTTAATTTTAATGGATGTTCTAGGTGGGAAGTGGGCAGGAGTATCCACCTTCTATCAAACTTCTACCCACCCTAAAGTTATTTTAACTTTCTAATTTTAACCACCCATCCACTGTCAATTTGTTGACACCTCCTTCTTTATCTACATACAAGTTATAGGCCCACCAGAATTTCCATTCCTAATACCTACATTATATACCTTCTAGCTTAACCATACTTAACATGTTGCCACCCAGCTTACGTAAGTATACATTCATAATATGCTAAACTATTATCACTTCAAAAAATTGGCAATTAATCAAAACACGTTTGCACAAATTTATTCCAATTCTACGTCGTAAAAATTCAAAATCACAGATTTTTAAACATGTGGTGTCACAAAAAACCTCTTACTGCTCTTAAAAGTGGTAATTAAAGACACAATCTATAGCTTGAGGATCATCTAGAAACCCATAGGGTGAGTGAGATAACACCTAGTTGACAGACCCATGAGATTTGAAAAGAATCACATTCAGCGTTATGATAATAAAAGTTTTGAACATTGCAGTGGCAGGATTAATGGAAACATTTTAATATGAAATGAAATTTGAGAAAACTATTGTTCAAAAAGCACTGTGAATAGCAGTACAACGAGCGCCACTTCAGTATGCACAATTGTCAAATATTACATTCAAACATCTTATTATATTTTGATCAAAATGCTGATATGTTGTACAATGGAATGGATAGAATATTTTCATAAGTTGAAAGATAGACTGGTCTATTTAAGCTTGGATATAGGCCTATCAAAATGATATGGCGCTCAGAATTTGGCCGCATAATAGGCTTACAGCTCTTATAAACGGTGCACTCTACAAAATGGTTTTGAATGCGCAAAAGTCATCAAATAAATAAATTTAATTTTATCAAAAATGTACCGCATAATCTTGAGGATTGATCAAAATAATGCATGGCACGTGATACGTAATGAACCAATCAAATGCAAGTCATGTACTAAACTTATATGGTATTACTCTATGAATGAACCTGGCCAAACAAATGTTCAACAGAAATTATACAGAAAGGAATTTATTGGATCTTTTATTACTCACCTCCTCTCGGAACTTCTTTACAGTGTCACCTTTCTGCAGAAGAAAGAAAGAAACGACATTATTATACAGTAATATCTACCTCTAATGATGTGCACACAACAGATGGTACTGAATTGACAAATGTGTATAATACATTAATTCATTTTATGCCTAATTTGAATCAATCGCATGTTATGTTTAAGTCAAGGTTATGGGCTGTAAGTCGGAAACTTACATCTTAGCATGGAGTATTACTACATGATCTTTTAGCAACTATGAAGACAATTACCATCTCGGGAATGTGTTACCGAGTTTATATGAACATTTTGTTTGTTTAATTAATGTTTTGTCTACTTTCGGCATCTTTGTATACCTGTTTAATGACAAGATCTTAACCAAAATAATACTATAGTAGAGTTTTTGTAAGCAATTGTCAAACAGCAATGGCTGTCTTGGGAATGTGATATAAAGGCAGTTCATACATTAAATTTCTTAAAATTTGATTATAAAAAACTAAATGCAAATTTGTTCTTCTTCAATTGTTTGGCCATCTTCATTTTTCTCCCAAGGAGTATTTCACCAAATAGGAATAATTGAACAACATAAATACTATGAAAATCAATTAGATCTATGATTTAAAAATTATAATTGAAATCCATTAAGGAAATCGTTATATTAATGTTATCAATAATAATATTACAATGACTCAAGTGCGTATAACACGCAATGAATGATTTACATTATAAATTCTAAACTGAGATTACAGTGCACATGAGGACACATCAATTATATAAATAATTAATTATTCAAATTAGTTTCTAATTATCAATGAATAATAACATCTATTAATAATTAACTTTATTTGAAATGTTCAATACACATGCATTAGCTTGTGTGCTGAAAATAATTTTAATATATATTTTAAAGTGTTACTGGGTTTCTCTTTATGTGATATTATGAATAAAATTAATTTAGTTTGTGTTTTATTGTGTGTTTGTAAATGTTTAACCTTTAATTAAATTAGTTGTATAATAAATCATTGCAACCATCAACTTTGTTCTGTCAATCACTCAATATTCAATTTCATAACAATCTTTAACAATATCATCAACAGTTGTCATGGGTCAATCTTTACCATCATTTTCATCATCAATTTCTCTATCGTTGTCACGCACGTCCAACAAATGCTTTAAATGGTCAACAACAGCACCGCCTATCGCCATTTTCATTACATAATTTTATAGGGGCATATTTACAAAAATTACAGGGGCCTACAGTACAAAATAATCGAGGTGCACATGAACAAATCAAGTCCAATATAGTACTTTTTGATTTTGGACCTGTATGCCCAAAATAAAAAAATATGATTTTTTGAGCAAAAAAAACCCAAGGAGGTTCGGCATGTGCAACTCACAGCCTCCTAGACAACGAAAGTAGTACAGTTTATATCATTTTTATAACTGTTAGTTTTTACGTAATAGTTGACAATTTAATAATTGTATCACAAATATTTGATTACAGGTATATACTATTAAATTTGTTAAATTGACTCACAGGCTTTTGAAAATTAACATACAGATTGAAGATCTAAACATAGAGGTGTTATTAACATACATGTGCACATACATGTGTGTACATGCAGGTGTGTTCAATACCAGTTTATCATGTGCGACAACAACTTTTTTGAACAAAATCCACAGAAACTATAATTGTTAATGAAAATTCTCTTCACATTCCTGGTCATTTCTCACAACTTAGCTACATGCTTGTTGATGCTGTGTTAGTATTTGCTGTAGCAAGACACGTTGCCCTACTTCCCTGGCATCTCATTACCACTGCAGTAACCTAACCGATATTATCTCAAGCCTAGCTCTATGCAACGCCAATGTCAGATTCTCGGCCTACCTCTGTGCGTCTCAGGGACTTTTTATCTAGGCCTAGAGTGTTTTTTGTAAGCTTGGAGCAATTCAATAATTCTATGTTCATATTTGATTATGATGATTGTATCACGTTGTTGAAGTGACAGTTTTTATTTTCACTATTTCTAGATATTATAATTCATCTAGCAATTCTATTATCAGTATTGCTATTATAAAAATCATCATTATTACAATCCTCATCACATATAATTTTTCAATTCTATTCATCTATCTGACTCTTCAATTAAATATAATTGACAATCTTCCCCAAAAAAATACAATTGGTTTAATATCATTATCATCTTCACAATTATTAACTTTTTGAAATATTCATGCTAATCAATTATTTATAAAAATGAGTATAATTTCCAAAATAATATAATTCAAAATCCCACACAAATTTGATAAATTTATTTAAATTATCTAACGATAATAAACAACATTGAGCCTTTCAAGGGCGGAGACATTTAATATCAGACCTCAAACTGATATCTCGGTGAACTTTTTACTATCACACCAATGTTTGAAGCTAAGAACGGATTAATCTACGAAATACCGACCAATAGGGGGTAGACAAATCACAGGTCAATGACCGGCCTCTAACATTGTTGTTATGTGTGAATGTATGGCGGTAGCATTAGAATCATCTTTTTTATCTTATTGTAAAATTGCTGAAATTCTTGTTATAATACTACTTTATGAACAACTTTAGCAAGGATCAATTAATTCCTTAGAATAAAAATATTTTCATGTACAGCATCAGCATCATCTTTATTATCTTATTTGATTGATCGTAATTGATAAAATTCTTGAAACTCGGATTAAAATACTACAGTACTATATGAACAATTTAAAATATCTTCATATACTGATATTAATATTAAAGTTTATAAATTGTTAAATGTATCTAGAAATGAAAAGAAAATAGGAGCAAGACTGAGGGAATAATATCATAAATTATCATGTGGCCGTGTTGAAAAACATCACCTCTTCTCTACCATGTGTTACACTTCTTAAAAGAAGCAATGACGCCAAAATGATTATTAATCATAAAAAAGTAAAGTAAGAAGGATGTGTAGATAACCTCCAACAAATTGATCATTTTTCTGTGTTGAAGGTGCATGCACGCTACTATTGTCTAGAATGAAAATAGAAAATACTTGGTGGCATTAACTTAGATTTAACGTCCAGGTAAAACATGCAAGTTGTTATTAAAACTATTCTTTATCAAGGGATGTACACAGAATACAGAGCAGCTGGTGTATTACGTATGTGATTTGTCTTTCTACAACAATACATTATTGTTATTAAGAATATTTTTACTGCTTTCAAATCAATAACTTACCTATACAGATATCATTGTTAGATGCACAAACAGATTTTTTATAATAAATAATATTTTTTATCATAAAAAGATATTTGTATGTTGCAAAACGTGCTAGCATGCTTAGATGTAGGTTACGTTATTATTCTACAATACTTCTCGAAATTAGAATGTCTTTTTTTCTTTCGGAATAATTGAAACATGTTTAATTCTCACTACTCAATGGTTTTTCTAATAAAATTTATGATTAGTTTCTTAATTTGACTAATAAGGATAAATTTCAAAAGAGAAGAGTAATATCATATTGTGGGCCTAAGTTCAACTCTCATGACATCTATTGGTCTAACTTACATGATTTTCTACAAACACAGGCCTACATAATTTATAGAATTCTTGCTATTTTAACTCAACATGTGACTTTTTTGTACAGTTTGTGTAAAAAAATGTAGATTTCTAGTCATGAGCAACTTCAAGAGTGCCACGGAGTCATTAAACACAAGAGCTATAAAAGTTATATAATATAATAATAAAACTTTATTTAATCACGTCAATGGTGTTTTTCCACAAGGCCGTAAGACATTTTAAGACAATTTAATTAACAATTTTAATTGTAGTTGATGTGAAAGGGGTTATTATATACACACATACTGATTCTGAATGTTTAAATTCTAAAACTGTATAATATTTCTCTACAAGTAAAACAAAAACTGGGGTCTGAAAAGGAATTTTCTAGATTTCAGTACTTCTTCCGTTTGACTCCGTTTTCCAACGTTACACTTTCTAGAGTTTGTTTCCATTTTTGTCTGTTTAGAACAGGATGGTTTGTTATTGTTAGTGTCTACATGTCCATGTAAATCTTTTTTAACTTGGTTCTTTCCGTTCCATTACAAATTTAATGCGAGAAATTGATTCTAAAATGTTTGGTGGTTAAATCTATGTGAACATGCAATCATAAACAAACCTAGTAAAAGATGACCATGTAAAAAAAAGATGACACTAATAAATACACAATAAAACAAAATCTTGCTAAACCTTGAAAACAGGATATGAATAGACCAAGGCAGGTGGCGCTATTGATTACTGTTGTTATGGCAACTGCCTCAAGCATGGTTGGGCTAACATAATAAACAGCAGAAAATATATTTCATTCGATGATTTTTAATAAATTTTTAACCAATTGTAAATAAATCTTTTTTTTTCGATTCATTTGGTAAAACGAAACTATAGGTCAAAAAAAAAATCTCTCTTTATGAAATGTTAATAATATGTTGGGGTTATCATACAGTCAACATTCCATTATTTATTTAAACAATTTTATGAAATAATATGCAATCTATCAATCCTACACAAAGATTTAGCAGAAATAGAAAAAAAGAAATCTGCAAATCCCACACAAAAATATTTCTTATTGAAATGATATGTAATAAAATGTAATGAAATGGAAATAAAGCCTGACTTGTATTGTAATAAGCTATATCTGTAATGTTGTTGGTGTTTGAGTATCAAGCATGTGATAGACATAATGTGTTACCTGCTGTATTGATTTTAACATTGAACACCACGAAATAAAGATCTGTAAATGAATATTCAGAGTGGCAGGAAATACAGTAGAATCGGTTACGATGAAGAAATGCTCGCGGCAAATCTCATTCATCATGCGTGTATAAAAATGCCAGCAACACAAAGACTGATCGCAAGTAGAAAACTGCATGTTTTTATTGATGATGCTAATGCATTGTGGGGGAAACAGATGGAAATTTTAAGTGTTTGTTTCTAAATAAGAGGATTTACAGTTTTTAAAATCTTCTCTTAACCTGATTGAAGATATTTTAACATGGCTTTGCTTCTGGAAAACAATATTAACATTTTATTTTAAAAGTTGAGTATACCATTGTTTAAACTAAACTTGCCACAAGTCGTTGGTACTGTATTTTTTTCTAGATTTTTTTAGGTGATTCCATCCAAAGTATAGTTATGACATGCCATGTGTGCCAAAATTATTTTACGATTATTAAGATGAATTGCTGTTGCTATTGTTTAACACATAAAATGTTACTATAACCCAGTAATTTATAATCTAAGAAGGAATGCTAATGAAACATTATTAAATTCTACATCAAAATCCTACATTTCTATAACATTTCAAATAAGAATTGCAATACAGTACTAGAATCTCTATAATTAATTGCACATAGAGCGCTTCCATATTTTCAAAACAATTTTCTCTATCAAACCAATGATAAATAACTAATGCTTGTACTAGGCAGCGTGATTGTAAATTGGTATGGAATAAAAAATTCTTAGTAATGGATTCAACTCGCTGTTATGAATAGAATTCTTAGCGTTTTAACACTCTGTGACTTGATTTGATATATTGCCTTTAAAATAGCACTGCATAATGTTTTAACTAACAGTGTTGGATATTAGGAATCGCATTACTGAAATATATATTCAAAGGTGGATTAAATGTGTTTGTTGGGTGGTGGTGAAAATGTTCTTGTATCTATTAAATAAATCATT
This sequence comes from Antedon bifida, assembly GCF_963402885.1. Classification (NCBI taxonomy): domain Eukaryota; kingdom Metazoa; phylum Echinodermata; class Crinoidea; order Comatulida; family Antedonidae; genus Antedon; species Antedon bifida. The sequence goes on along the minus strand of NC_136226.1, from coordinate 6,994,426 downwards.
TATTTTATGTGCAAATCTACTAAATATATCTGGTGTGGTTATAAAAATAAGTGATGACAAAATATCATAATATATTATTTTTATTTTTTTATAGATTAATAGAGTCTCATAAGATGTGCGTTGCAAATATAGTTAATTACTATAGTTTTGTTAATTGTAATGCTGATTGGGTGTATTTTATCCTATATTCAAGTAAAAAGTGCTGAATTGGTCTTTTAAAAAATCATAGGCGATCCCTTTTATTTAATTTTTCACATTTGTGATATTGACATTGACTATTGACATTACACTATTGTCCTGATGAATGAATGAATGAATTTTAGTGGTGTATAGATGATCATATCTAATGATAATAATGACGATCTTTTGTGGGAATGATGAAGATGATAATAATGATGACAGTAATAATTAAATCATGAGGATTAAAAGCATGTTTGTAGTTTGCATCTAAGAAGAAGATAGTGATATCATTCCTCATTTAAAGTGATCAACGGAATATCCAGCGACAAAAATTTCCATAATCGACTAACATACAAAACAACGTAAAGGAAACAGTATATGCCTTCACATCATCAACAAGAATCCAAGCTGTAACCTGATTAGAGCTCATTTATTGGAACTTAATTGGATTTACTTGAGAATTGTGTGACCGCGGACCAACCTAGTATACGAGTCTACTTAATATTGTGCAGAATGCACTCACAAAATCCATAGTTAATGTAACGCTATTTGTAATATAATGCTTGTAAATACTTTGTTATGCTACTAATGTCTATTAATTGAAATTTAACCTAATTTAATTTCTGCTCAATGAAATAAAATAGGTTAGAACCCCCTAATGGTATGAAATGATATAGGCCAGGCCATTATCATCTCCGCCATCATTGGCAAGTTATTCCATCATAGGCATCTTGACAACAACAACGATCATTAACAACATCATCACCAGAACAAGGCCTTGCAGAACCAAGATTTTGTGTTTTGTGTCTAATATTCAGTTGGCCTCATTCTTGGTGGCTGAAACTGGTGCGAAACATTGTTAAAATCTTTTATTGGTTGATCATCGGGACCAAACATTTTAATTTTTAGTTGCCCAATGTAAATCTTTGGTTGCCCTGGAACAGAGGGCAACTCATACTGCAAGGCCAGCCACTTCATCATCAACAGCATCGATATCATTATCAATATCATCATCAACTTTATCACTAACACCCTCATTATTTTTTTTCTAATTAAAATAAAGTATACGCACCTTTCCGATAATACTGCCAACTTCCTAAAATGAAAAAAAGGAGGTATATTAAATTATAAATATAATATAAATATTGTGATCCTTTTAACTAGTTTGACAAAAAAAGTGTGATGGTTAGTGATATGACATCATGATGCCCATATATGGGCACATCACATTTTTTTTGTCACATGAAGTATGATAGTGTAGCCAGAGCTTTACAATCATACCCTGGCATTGTCCTTGAGAAGGGAATATTTAATAGAGTATATGTTACAGATTGAAATTGTAACAAGATGTTTTTAAATAAGCACATAATAAAAAATGACATATTATTATCAAAAACGAAATATCATATTTCATCCATAATGCGTGTAACACATACATTCACTATTTTCTTCTAGAAAGGATTCATTAACCTATGTAATTTTAATTTGTTAAAGGTTAAGTATGACAACAAAACATGGGATCAGTGGACTTTTCACTTTGTGATTTAAAAAAAATGAATTCAACAGAGCGCAACAAACATCTCACATCACAAGCCAAACAGCGTTGTGATAACTTCCCTGACTATGCCAAATTCTAAAATCAGAGAAGCTATACCACAATACCGTTTGTTACACTAACAATGTGAAAGAAGTCCAAAAGGTAATAGTTGCAAACATGCACTAAAATCTATTTTTCAAAGGAGAAAACCAATTGGCTAAACTCCAAATCCACTAAAAGCAATGTTTTTCTTGATTCTTGTGCAACAGAAACCAATAAATCATTTAATCAGACAATTTGTTATATTTAGAACAATATGTTTATTGTTTGCAATATATTTGGGTGTATATGGTTACGTGTACAGATATCTTAAAACAATACATTAAGATGAGCAATTAAGTGAAATGCAAGATATCTTTTCATACATTATTCCATTAACTCAAGGCTGATATATTATAATTATGTAACTCATAGCATAAATGCATTACGCTTCTTTGTTTAAAAGTAGATATTTTAATTTGTCTATGATATCATTGTATTGTATTTCCAGTTAAAAATAAAATCGGCAAAAACGTTTGATGTGCAAAACATTATCAATGATTAAACATTTCTATCGTATATGTGTTTTTAATAATTTACCTGTATAAAAAAACCAGGCACAAGGGATAGGCCCAACAATAACAAGATGCATTATAGAAATAAATAATTTTTAAATATAATTTTGTATACAAGTTTCGGTCGATATGCTTCTGGAGAAGATGGTTGTAGCAGAATTTTATTTTCTTTTGGGAAACAAACATAACTTTACTAATATTTTTTCTGATTTCATGAAAGACAGTAAATCTTTAATTGACTTATAAACATATGTATGGTGGTAAAGGTCATAACGAATTGTAATTTGCTTTATTATCATCTAGAAAGATATCTATGAATTTCAGTCATAAGAACTGTGAAATGTAATCAAGACGAGACAAACTACTAAATATTTAATTACCAACTAAAGAGTTTCAAAAATACACTTGGGAAGGAAGAAGAATATTCTGAATACAAACATGGTATTTATAAGAAAAAAAATAACCACTTTCAGTTATTATTATGGATTAATACGAGAGGTGTTGTGCAGATGTATCTAAAAATCTGTAAGACCCGTGCACAGCCAGAGAAGGTCCACTTTTGAATTGGTCATCCACTGCTATTCCATATATAACAATACAAGAGGTTCTTGAGTTTAGTCACTCTTCCATTTTCAAATTAAGTAAAGAACCTCAGATTTCATTCAGAACATTATTGTATTATTTGAATGTAAATACTGAATTATTGCCATTTTCATGTACTTACAGTATGTTTCGAAGGAAATGATCTAAACATCTATAAGGCCCAGCCAGCGGACCCCTTTTGAAATAAGCTTTTGGGTTTAAAGAGTCATTCTCTGTTATTTCATATACTGTAAAGCCACTTTTCGCACCCTTTATTTACACTACTTTCACGATTGAAAAACAAATTTTATAACATGTTCTTTTTCTTTTAGTTGATAGACAATAGACAATACAATTCCTACTAGATGATTTGCTACTATGGGACGTTTGTCAAATATAATAACTTTAACCTACCTTTCCAAGCATTACGAGACGAATAGTGAGAGTTACTGCGGGACTTTCACCAGTCATTTTGTCTTCTGATGTCATAATGATATATGGTAAGATAAAGGACCAATCAACGATGGATATGAATTTAGGTTAAGAACAGGAACCAGGAAGAAAGCTACAAAAGAAACAAAAAATATTTAAATAATATCATCATAAAAAATCATAACAACATATTATGAGGTTAGATTAGAACGTGAATCTTCTGTTTGATATGCAGATGTCTTTACCATTAAAACTATTTGAGGACTTTTATCTCCAATGTGGTATGGTTGGAACACTAGTACACATGCTGCTAAATGCTCTGTGTATGTGTGCAACGACATACATATCTGCTAATAAATTACAGAATGTTGTAACTTGTATTTGTATTATTTATACTACAGTATCATTATCAAATGTTGGATGTACATTTATTCATATCATCCAATAAAACAATAAATGCAAAACAATACAAATATGAATTTCATAGTTATTATTGTATACCCCGCAGGCCTGACAGACCAAACAAATAATATGAACATTCTTCTGAATTTACAGATATGTATAAAAGAACTGTAACATAACCATAATGCTAATAGAAAACACATTAAATCTATTATTTGATGAGATTCCTATAGATAAAGCCATCTCAACGTGTATATATGCGTAAAATATTATTACCAATCTACATGAAGTTTAACTTTCGGGAAATTTTCTGATCAAAACACCCACGAGAACAATTATCAATGACATAAACCATTCGTTCATTAAATTATGTTTTTTGATATATTTTAAAGCACACCGTAGAGATAAGAGCGTAATATGTTTATAGATTACTACAATAGGATGATACTGTGTGGGCCATAAGGTAATTAGCATTCTCCTCCAAGTCCAACGAGTTAACCAGGGATATTGCATTACGCCTTGGATTGTTTAACATATAATCATTCAAAAGTATTTTTGCAGTTAATGTATGTTACAGTATATAAATCTTTGTGGTAATTGGAAATTTGGTTATTTCCCCAAAAATGTCTACATAATCTCTGGATGCGTTTATACACTGATTTTCCAACCTCTCGGAAACACATTCACTTTTGCACTTATGGGTTGTTTAGCAATTCTGATGTAATAGGCCTAAAGGTAATAATTGATACAACAGACAACAATTGTGAGATGAACTACTATTGGTGAGGTGTCACAATTATGCAATTGCATCTTTAAATCTGTTCTGAATCACAGTATAATACTGAATGTAGGGTAATTACTAAGTAATACTAGTCACAAAAAGGTCACAACTCCTTAAAATACCAGTTGATAAATAAAGAAATAAAGTGACACAATTTATCTGAAATATACAATGTAATCATGTTTAAAATACTTCAAGTGAGGCCAAACACTATTCAAGACTAAACATAAAAATAAATAGAGTAAGCTATCTATTTATAACATTAATAAAGAAAATCGGGCAAAGTTTACTTTCCTTTTTACACATTGAAATTGAGTATTCAAACTTACCTAAATCACTTTTATGGAAGTGGGAAGCGAATGATCGACACAATCGTTCTCATCTCACTTTAAAACTAATAAAGTCATTCTAAGTAAAATGGGTCAAATTTCACTACAATTTTCATCAACTGGTGGTCTAAATTGTTTATTGCTAGGCAACTATGCTTACTACGATGCAACGATGCAACGCATTCCTCAGTAAGTTATCTGGTGTGAGCAAAGCTCAATTATCAGTAATTTCATCAGTTTTACAAGCCATGCATTCTAGCATCATGGCACGTTCTTCGTATAACCTTTCTAAAGTTTGTAAAAATACTTTAGGCTTAAAAAACTGAACAAAAGAATAAATATTTGTTTTATATTTATTCTAGGAGGAATAACGAAGATTAAAATTATGCTCAGTGGTGCAACAATTAATTTGATTGGTACGTAAAGTACAACAGTTTTTCAACTATATTTTGACATTTAAATTCAATTTTGAATCAAATTAAAGGTAAGAGTAGATGTTTAGAGTCAAGAGAAAAGGGCGTTGTGAATCAAATGTACAACAAAGGTAATAACAATGCAACCTTTCTGAACACCTGCTACCTTTAGATGAAATAGATGTATTGATAGAATAGACAATGTATTGATAATTATAAAAGACAAAATTAAGGTAAACCTTACAAACGAACAAAGGAAGTAAACAAGATTTCAAATGGTACAATATATCTCAAACTGCTACAACTGCTGCTGCACAAAATCTATCATTATAATTACGTAGGAAATTTGTGAGGGGTTTATAATTAACAACGAATACATATAGTTAGAAAACCTTTGTATCGTAGACAGATACTGAAGATGTTCTTTTACAATCGAGTACCACTTTATCCTAAACAGATTTCGTATTAATCATACATGTCATGTCTCGTTTTGAATAGTGAAGGAGAGTGTTTTGATTAGGAAAGCTAGCCAATACATGAACATACACAGTATCTTTTTATTTTCTCATACTATAAGGCTTGCTTTATAATTGTGCTCTAATGGCTTTCAAACCAACAAATGGATTGATATAAGGGTTATATAGATTTGGTTTTTTACAGTAATTAGATAGCCACTTTTAACCATCAATTGGATTGATTATATAGTTTTGTTTTTTATTCCTTTATATATGATAGTAAAACATATTTGATAGCCACTTTTAATGGCTGATTACATCAGGTCTTTTAACTGAATCCAACTTCAGCTCTGTGGTTATTAACATCACCATACATCTGACATAGAAAAATTATCAATTTGTGTCATTTTATTTATTGCAAGACAAACTGTATGCAAATCCAACTCCTACGTTTCTATGACATTTTTTACATTAATAAAATGTTAATATTCAAGTGTCATATAGAGAATTTTCTCTTCCCACTTACGATAGAAAATTAATGAATTATTGTCTTGAAAAGGATTAGGTTTTCTTCTTCTGGCATCTTAAACCGAAGATGACAGCTTTAGGAATCATGTGTTACATGAAAGGCTAAAGGTCATGTCAAACAGATTCACCAGTTACATGAATTAACAACACATCAACTCTTCTATAACGGAAAAACCCAAACTTTTTACCTGAAGTGAAAGCGATACGAAAGATGGATCCTAGAATTTAGCAATTATTCATGCTAATAACTATAAGGAACGTGATACATGCAGGCATAACACCTAAGGCGGTTGTAACAGGAGGATATCTTAGCTGTTTACGACTGTTTACGAGAATGTCCTTAATGTCCTTCTTCTTCTGTCAGCACAAACTGGTTAAACTCTTATTAAAAGATGATAGTAAAGAAAAATTGGAGTAGAAACACGAGGAATACAGTCTACGTGGACTTGCCTAAGGTGGGGAATTTTAAAGGAAATGAATGTTCTTGAATAATGCAAAAGAATGCATAGTATATAAGGTAACAAAACAATTCAAATTGCTTTTAGATCATATTTATAAATATTAGAGAATTAAAAAAAATATTTAAAGTTGTAAATTAAATTCCTTTATATTATTCATCCATGTACTGTATAATCTAACATCTATAGTAATTTAAAAGATGTTTTTATAATACAGTTAAACCTCTATTAAGGGGACACCTTCAGGGCGCAACAAAGTTTCCCCATTCCCTGAATTGGGGTTAGCTGTAGTATTAAAACATTGGCCATCTTCGTTTCACAGGAAAGTTACCCTTAATATGGTTGTCCCCTGAATAGTACACTCTATTAGTACTGTACTAGGCCTATATAACTATCAATAAAACAGTTTCTTTATCATCAATTTTTATTTAGTTTTTGTTTTCAATAATTTTATATGTGCACATACTACAAAAACACAATAATATAATAGTTATAAAACATTAGAAAAAAATACCAATGTACTAATGCAAATGCATAGCATAGGAATAACAAAACGTAGACACACGTAATGCAATGTCGCATTAAATGAAACAGACATTAAAGCGGGACAAGGAAAACAAGAAAGGTTACACTGTTATTTAAAAGGTAGAATTGATATACAACCTACATTATTAGAGTGAATCTGTCTTTTAGCCACTTTGTGTTTTCAAAGCATAATTTGATTACAGATTTTAATGGATGCTACAGATATAACAGCATTCAATTTGTGAACTAAATGGTGTTTTGGTATGTTAAGAGGTATTTACATGGCCTACTAAAAAACCAAGCCAGAGATGGATATTAATCTTGCTGTCTGTTCTATTAATTAAAGGTATGTTCAGGCACACATAGCATTAAGGTTTATGATATAATGCAAGGCATACAGTAATCTGTGGCGTTAAAAGTTAACGTGTTCAGACACAGCAATCAACCCCTTTGCGTAAAACACTCTGTTCTTCCGGTCCATGCGGATGATGGGATACGATAAGTATGTATACATTCATGACACACGCATGAAAATTGACATCGCCTACAGATGTTTACAGGCTTTTTAACGTAACAACAGTTGTCTAAGGCTGAATTGTGGCCTAGTTCATAACATTACCTTACCCAAAACCAGTTATATTCAACAACATAATTGTGACTCTGAAGACTGTAAAAAACATTATAGTACAGATAAATGTTTTCTTTTTACTTGTACCTTAGTTTTGTAGTGAATTTGCAAAATTGCATGTGTGCCAACTAGCCTAACAGATTTAGCCAGAAATACAAAATCAAATCAGGCACCAATACTCGAAAATTAACATACTACTTTGTTCGTTATAAATCAAATTATCTCAGTTATAAATGTAACTTAACTTAATTTTATTAAGTCATTAATTTGTTTATCTTAATAAATTTCATACAATGTAGGTATAAATTTAAATTAATTTACTGGCAAACTATATTTATTAGGTTTTAGAAAACATTACTTTAATCAAACCTAATGAAATTTAAAGATTAACTAGTTTTCATTCTCAAACATTATTAATGTTTTGAAGGGTAATTGTATCTAGAGTATTTCATTTATTTTTCTTTGTTCGTATTTTATTCTAGAATAATATAAAAAAAATACAGTACTCCTAAACCATGAGACCAACCACCAATATCAGGCTGTTCCTGCTGGGGAAATATCCAATATATACAAAGTGTAGTAGCTATATAAATGTCAGCGATTTTTAAACCAATTCCTAGACTATCTTTATATCACACATTCCTGTTGCAGAAAGATCAAAGATACTCATCCGTGAGACCGGTATATTTATTTTATTTTGCTTGGCTAATTTGGACTGTGTTCAAATATGAAAAATGATGGACTGTGCCAGAAGTATAGGTTGAACTAGGTGGTAAAGAGTGGCTTTATAAGATGCTTGCTGAAAATCAAGCTGGGCTGGTTTTAAACTAAATTTTAAGGTGGAAGACACTTTATTTACACTTCAACGTATTTTGTAACATACCAAGGAGAAATGTGTTATACTTCGAAGAGTGTGTGATGAAAATGTAAGGCTACTTCGGGAAAATCCTACATTTTGTGGATTTTTGTTGGAAGTGACCGCATGCATAATTCATTGTGTGATTTTTAGAACAACAATTATTGTCATTTTCAAGAAATGAGTGCTAGATTTTCTATCACAATATACAATAGTGATTAATCTTATCGTTCTAAATACATACATTAAATAATTTATCATACATGGAACCGGTGTCAATGGACAGATACGTGTAAAGAATGAATTATAGCCTATTACATGTTTTGAAGTAAATTTGCAGTTCAAAAGTATAGACAGAAGGATGCATCAAAATGTATTGAAGATTGACCTTTTCTAAATTAATAGGTCAGGTAATTTTTACAAAGAAAAACAAATGGGCATCAAAGATAATAACTAGGGCTAAGCTTTAGACTATATATAATTTTTTCTGTAAATTTCATATAAAATGCTAAAGGATAGAGTGATTAAAAATAGAAAAAAACCAATTATTATATTCTAGCTACAGTATATCATCTCTATCAGCACCCACCTATCCAAAGAGATTCATTGGGTTCGAATGGACTCCTATTTCTTAAAAGCGCACTTTTCAAACAAGAAATCAACAGAGAAAAGTGCTAGTAAATAGGTTTGCTTTACCTCACGAAAATGTTACCAATTGCCTACAAAATAAGAGTGACACAGCTAATATTTTTGCTGCTGTTTTATTATTCATTTTATAGGTAAATTTCTTTAATTATAAACATTTTGATAAATCATTGATATTATTTTCAGTACGGTATTAAACATTTGTCATTACAAATTACAAACAAAAATATGTTTCTCTTTTCTCGTATAAATAAAATATAATATATAAGATATTATTTTGTGAATTAAACAACAACTAATACATTAATATTTCATGTAGTTGATTATAATGGATATATTTTTAATTTTCTCGTAGCCTTCGACTGCTCTTATTAACTAAAGTACCTGCCACTTAATATTTCCTGAAACAATCACAAGATTACGATTAATAAAAGTACATATGGAAAATTATACAACCAAAAAATAAAACGCAAAATACACTGACAGTGACACCCAGGTTAGAACATAAACAGAACTACTGTAAATGCAGTTTTGAGCTCTGTCTATACTATCAAACTTTATGTCACAAAAAATGTGATGTGCCAATAATATAGACATGATGATGTCATATCACTACCATATTTGGGTATATCACTACCATATTTGGGTATATCACTACCATATTTGGTCAACTAGACTTTTTTTTTCAAACTAGATTGATAGTGTGGACAGACCTTTAGACAAAAACTGTTACTTACAGTACAACCACTAGGTAGGAGATGTCAACACTAACAGGAGAGGTGGGAGGACAAATGGTGCACAAAAGTTGTTTTAAATTAGACATCCCTTTTATTCTTCTGATCTTTGTTGAATATTAAATGTACACATATTATAGTACATGTACAGTAAGAAATGAAGTATGCATTATTCCACATTGTGTTAGCTATTCTGACATTTATTATCACAAAGTATTTAGCAACATGTAAAATACTTTTTATTAACACTAATAGCTGGCCTATAAAATGCCAGCATCAATGATTTATTCAATTTATACACCTTTCAACAAAACACCTATACACGACCTTTGGGATGTAGTAGGCGATTCTGGAAGCTTTTAATAAACAACTTTTGTTAAACATTCTTTTTTATTGACACTAATAGATGTATTAGGAAACTGGGTAAAATTGTATGAATTATTAATTTATGAGTTTTTCTACAGTAAGCATGGATTTGACCTCCTATACATTGGCTTTGTTTCTGAGACCTATCAATCAACAAGTTCAAGGTAAATCTATAGGTTGGTCTAATTCATTCTGACACAGTGTACTTGTACTTACACCAGTGAATTACAAGTAAATGGGTGTTGAATTATAGATACACAATTCTAACCAATTTGAAACATAAATCATACTCACTGTTTGAAAGCTGGCCTATGTCTATAAATAGACCTTATTACAGTATATTAAGGATACAGATTGTAATCTTGACAATAGATGAATTCAGAGATAAAGAACCTCGTTTTAATATACTAAAAAAGGGTCTCACACTGTCCATATATATTTTATCATTTGTATAAAATGAATATCATCAAAACTCTGTGCCTAATTATCACCATCTAAACTAAAAGTTTATGCACTCTTTTATATTTATTTTTATACATGCCAACACTCCTTCATGCCGACCTCTAGCACGATGATAGGCCAGGAGACAAGTAAAAAATACTGGAGTCCACCTCTTGTTTTTTCAACTTCAGATGATGGCATCATTATTTGCTACATTTTAATTTTTTAAAGTTTTTAAAACATATAAAATATAATTTAATGCCAAATGCTGGGAATTGTAAATTAGCTATAGAGATTACACTTTACAAAATTATTAAACGTAATTACTTTATTAGCTATAAATACACCAATATTTCTCATAATTTAAACAAATGAATGTTTTTAATTATATTATCAGTAGACCTTTCTTGTTCTTGGATGGGATAATCCTCCAATTACTTTGATATTTTCATTATGTGGATGACAAACTATTTCTAGTTACAGCAACAATTTCATGAAAAGAAGATGGAATATTAACAGTTATTAAGTATTACAAGGCAGGTGCATGCTGTTCATTATGCAAGAGATGTCATGCTCTGGCGATCTGAGAAGCTAAATCATTCAAACTTCATAATATCCAATGCTATACGTATAATTATAGAATAATAGATAATTACATAATCTTCAGAAATTGAATTTTTCTCCCTGGTCAATTGCATTATTCGTGTATGTGCACAATTTGGATCAATGTTAGGATGATGTTATGTGACGATTCAAATCCTGCGGAGAGAATTAAATGATCTGGCGGCTTTCATCACTGTCAATAAAATAGACTAAGCACGATAGGGGACTAACCAGAGCGACAAGAGAGTCATTAGTGCTCGTATGCCTAATTTGGGCACCAATTCCCACCTTCCATTAACTATGATATATTATTAGATGTGCTAGGCCTACAGATTCTGGCCTATTTTCTGATAGCTTCCCCATTGAGAATGATAATTTAAGCGTATCAAGTTTCATGAGTTCTTCGCTCCTGATCTTTGCCTAACTGTTAGTTAAAGGTTAGTAGCGTATATCTGCTAGTCCTTTGATTGGGTGGCAAAGAATTGATGTAATAAATACTCTGTAGAGTGTTTATGTAAAATAGAACTTTAAAAATGTATTTTGTATTTAAAATTGTATAAACTCCTTTTAATACTTGTCTGTGAAAAGAGTTATTCGCCATCAAACAGAGTGTGCTATGTAGAACATTAACATAGATACAGTTTGTCTTGGACAGAGGCAGGAAGGTGATTTATGATGTGTTTTGGCAAAGCTACTGGTTCCTCCAGCAAAACACCTTTTCAATCATCATCACGCACCAAACGAGATACGTTCCTATACCCTACTACAAAGGTTTTACACCCTGACCCACCCAAAGCTGTTTGTGGATACATACTACACATTATATTAATACTTTATATAGTATCAAATAATTTTCTGAACAATAAGTTAAATAAAATGAATGTTGCTAGATTATTGACATTTAAAATGTCACTGAAGATTCTGAGAACAAATGGCTTTTGATAGTTTAAGTAAAAATAAGGCAAAAAAAAATCACTAAAAACAGGTTTCCAATAAAACCTGTCTTATCCGATATATTATTCAACGATCAGTATGACTAGATATTTTTATAATGGAAATACCACTTTCCTTGAGGTCATATAATCATTATATTTTAACAAAAAAAAATGGGAGTACAATTCATTTCCATTATATTATTATTTGAAAAATATAATCTGTTTGAATATAAACGCCTGTTTTGTCTTTAATAATTTAACATTCAGATATTGTTTACATTATGGAAGCTAATAACATGATTTTCCTAAATGCCCTAAAGGAAAATTGAAAGAGAACATTAAACTACCGGTAAGTACTATACGTTGTATATATTACATGGGGATAGTTGGTCTTTTCCATTATTTACATATCATTAGCTTGTATAAAAGGCAACTAAACAACTTGAGATACTGTCCTGTTCAAAGTGGAGAATTTGTTGTCTATAGTTTGCAAAGGAGAAGACTTTATGAGGCCAATCCACCATTTTTAAAAGTATAAATTTTTGCCAATTTCAAATAATATTCTGAGAGTTTACAGTAAGTCGTACATCTTGAATGTATATCTAAGTATCTTGTATGATTTAGTACATAAACATTTTTGGTTAATTATTATAAACTAGCTGCAACTAAAGTATTTACATGTTCTAAAATGTATTTATTCAGTTTTATTCAGCTTCTGCAAATCAACATTGAATTTGAATAGTCAATCATCAATAATTTTGATTTTCTAAATAATACAGACAATAGGGAAGGCAGACCAGTGTGGTAAACCAAAATGCAAATTACAACAGATGTTTAGACTTGATGTAGGTAAGCTAATACTAACAATGTTCAAGTTTGTTTATTCAGGGTGTCAAAACAATAAAAAGGTGATGTGGCAAGACCAGGCAGGTTATATACCTAAATCAACCCGTACCTAGGTTTACCAAGAAACAGGGCGTCTGCTTACTATTCACAGCCAACCTATAACTTCTTTCACAGTTTCTTTTTTGTAATCTTCAAGTGGAGTATAGTACTTATACAACATAATAGTTTAAAAAGAAAAGAAAACATAAACTATTAACATTAACAATAACATAGATTTTGTCTGGTTATGTTAGAAATAGATTAAAATTATTTAATGTCTGATAAATTTAAAAAAGGACAATATAATATATCTCCATCTTTGTTGAATTTAACATTTAGAATAATAATCAATTTTAGGGAAAATGGCAGATGATATTAAATATTATTCCTCTCTATAAATTATAAAAGAAAAATGAAATTAGAATATACCATTTATCCTACAAATTTACCAGAAAAAACAATTTACTGGCGGGAAAAAGGTTTGGAATTTTTCACAGGTTTTTAAGACTTTAACCAACCATCAATGATTAGGAAACACAATGAACTAAATAGGCTAAGTACGTAATATTATGAATCTTTCTAAAAAAATCAATAAATAGATTGATTGCCTTGATTCCATTCATATTTATAAAAATTGTAATTTAAGCTTTTCAATTAAATCTTAGTATAAATTACATATCAGGTGAAATATACAATAATTATTAATTTCCTGTTGATTAGTCAGCCAATAGGATTTACAACAAGGCATAAACGCCAGACAGATAAATGTATGCAAGAATTACAAATGATGGTCATTTAATTGCGTTAAAATACACATGAATGGTCAATTGTCCCAGCATGCAACATTGCTTTAAATCGTTGTTTTTAGCACTGTCCATTCTGACACCTGCAGTGATTTAGTTTATACTAAGAATCAATATAAGTAGCAAGACGACGGTATAATGGTGATGAAATGCTAGCCCAAACCAAGAAAATCAGATACAGCGTGGCTTCAGGCAAGTCATTAAGTGACAACCTTCGGGTCTTTAAGCACACTATTCAGCTTTTTCCATACATCCAAATATCACATAGGCCTAGCCTGGTTTTAATTGTTCTTATTTTATACCGTACTAACGTCATACTTATTATCATTCCTACAATTATGATGCGTTGTTACACTCTTGGATTCTAATAGACCAAAGAAATCAATCAGGTTTCTCAAACAGAATGAGTGAGCACTGAGCTAGTTATAAATATTCCATAAATTTAATAATGACAGAGACTGTATCAATATTATAAATTTATAATAAACATTCCTTGGTATTCTCTCGTCATGATTTTCTTTTGGTTTAATTAAATTGTGTATGTTTGCTAATTGGATTTTCACTGTCGTTTATTTTACGATAACAAAATATTGAAAGCAGGTGAATTAAAAACCTAACATAAAAATTTGTTTTATTGCCTCAATGTTCTTTCTATTATTGTTGCTGTGTGCAATAATGTAGTTACATATTAAAAAGTATAATAGTTTTGATATATCAGTTATTTCAATGATGACAATTCTTCTTTGGTGACAGACACAAACAGTTAAGGGCCTAAAGAGGATAAGAACGAGTAAAAGGCAAACAAATATAATTATCGTCTACAATAAGCATCTAAATACATATAAATGGAACATTTCAGATGGGTTTCCTCTTGATAGTGATATTTAGCTACAGAGTTGTCAAATATATAATTAACAATTTCCTTTAATACTGTATAGGCCTATTATCTATCTAACTTATTAACTTGCAAACACATTATAAGCTGAGACCTAAGATATAAATAATTACTATGGTGCAAAATAGCAACAAATCTTCATGATTTTCACAAATATTATTTTAATAAATTATAAGATTCATATTTCTGTGATTATCAAGATTGCACTAGTGCACAATTTAGAAAAGAAAGAAATCTTCTTAAAATAGAATAGTAATTTAAAAGTTAAATTTAAGACAATTTTATGCAAGTTATCAGTATAAAATTCAATGTACAATTACCTAGAAGCATATTTTATCGATTATTCAACTCGCCTCCCACGACTAATGGATACCTACTTGAAATATACAAAACAATGATAACAGATTCCTATATGTACAGCCTATCTGTAATATGTACATTGAAATCCAATAGCATCATCCAATACAAACAAAATAGAAGAAGACAACTTACAAGGTTTGGGAAATGATTATACTACTAC
The DNA here is from genome assembly GCF_963402885.1 of Antedon bifida. Taxonomy (NCBI): domain Eukaryota; kingdom Metazoa; phylum Echinodermata; class Crinoidea; order Comatulida; family Antedonidae; genus Antedon; species Antedon bifida. The sequence goes on along the minus strand of NC_136226.1, from coordinate 6,978,879 downwards.
ATACAGTTGAATCTCTGGTTCAATGTCAGACCTCTAGGAAGAAATCCATTTCAGTTTGTATACGTGAAAATCGAGAAGAAACTTATTACAGCAGGTGCGTATGAAACGAATAACAAACAAGCTCGGGGAAGTGTTCACGCACAAGCGGCTGGGAAGAAGATGAGAATAGTTGTAGTCTTATAGTAGTTCGATATTAGCTGCACATGTCAAAACTGGTCATTGGAGTTCCACAGCATCTACAGGCAAGGAGGAGATTTAATTGCAGAATATTCCATTTTACAGGTAGGGGAGAAATCACTGCTGAATCTGATGATTAAATTCATTAAATGAAACGCAGTGCTTTGTATACAATCAAAGCATGCGTGTTCCATTATAAATTGCAATTATTCTATGTAATGAGTTTGTTTAATGAAGATAATAATTGTCTCAAGCAATTAATACAATATTAGCTGACCTCAATTACAAAATGAGAGATTCCAATTTAGATAAGTGAAGGCTAAATCAACATTCTCCAAGCAAGGTATTCATTTCTCCAACCAAGAACAGATTTTGGTTTATAGTTATCTTCTCACATTAACTCACATGATGTAACATATTCATACACACACATTTGCTTCAGGAAATCCTTTCTGAAGTCTTACACCTTTTTTCAAAATCTTATTCTGTTAATGATGAATAGTTAATTATCATATATTATTACCTGCCAATTATTATTTCCATCTTCCCAACAGAGGGCAGTAGATTATATAACCTTTTTGAAAAAAGAATTTCTCTTACCTTTTGGATTAATAATAATAATAATACATTTATTTAATTGATTTCATAATCTAAACTTCAATAAACTATAATGGAATCATTTTTGTTTTAAATACAGAATTCTAATAAATCATATCAGTGATGATGACATTGATGATGTCATTTAAGAGGACATTTCAGTGACAATCCAATAATAAAGGAGATTTGTTTAGTTTTTGCATTTTTTTTAAACCTCTCTTAATTCTCATTAGATTATATCTTGTCCAAAATCTAATGCTGTTTAATGAGAAAAGAAAATCATTGTCATTTTACCGGCCAAAAGGTTCAAAAACATCATTATACTTTCAAAAGTTGTACCCACTGATAGTATCTTTGATAATCATGTCTCCCTTTTAATCAAAGTTATAAAATCCTAGCACATTGCCTTGTGGGATAACCAATGTGAAGACATTTCTATATCAAATACAATTTCAAAAATTTTAATCAAGTATAACATTAGAATTACCTTTTACATTTTTGTGGGCCAATTATGCGATCTGGCATTTGGTAATAATGAAAATGTCTAGGCTAATAAAAATAGAACCGTAATGTCTTTTTTAGATGATCTTTTTAATGATAAATGACATATTCCAACTTCCCTGATGCCAGAAAATACATCTGCTTTTGGGCAAAATACAGCATTAGAAAATATGATGATGATGAAGATTAATAATGTACATTAGATGAGAATGGTATCTTATCAGAACTATCAATCTCAAATTTGTACTTCTTTCAAATACTTTGTAAGCCTCTCTCATCTGGCAAGTCTTCAGCGACACATCTGATAAATATTGACACAATGAGCAAAAGGGTCAACTGGCTGGAATTGAAAATTACTAATGACAAAAATGGCCCTAAGTTCGGTCAGACCTAGTTAATAGTGACAGATAAAAATGACCATATTAGGATTTGTTAAATATTTGGAATTAATTCGGTAATTAATAACATGCAGCATATATGGAGAATGTTGGAATATTTAAAAAAAACATATTTATTTGGGTTGCAATAATAACAGTCATATTCAGTATTTTGTTACTTTCCAAGTAAAGCCAAAGTCCTGTATGAGGTGTTCACAAACAATAACTTTTTAAAAGAACAGGCTTCCAGTGTAGCTCATTAAACATTTTTAAATCCTGTCTAAAAATCCATTTATTTAAATAAAGCTCTTTTAAATTGAATGTTGTCTCTATGGATATTTACAGCATTTCGTAAAATGTTGTGAAAATGACTATTTGTTAACTGTGTATATTGCCACAACAAATTATTATCATTATTAAAAAATATGCAGCATACATTCTTATAGAGCCAATTGCTCAGGTGGGAACAATGATATGGTTGCACTTGCAGTAAAGAAATCACGGAACAAAAAGTGCTTTTTTGCATTAAATAAACGGCTTTATAGTATACAGAGCATAACATAGACAAGAGCATAAACATCCGTCTAAAAAATATTGATTTTAAACTCAGTGGTTTTTCATTCTTTTATCCTGCTTATCATCATAATTGGTTGGTTAATAGACAAAACCTTGCACAACAATAATAATAATTAAATATTGCGGGTTAATCAATGGAGCGTGTCCTTGCTCTTTCTTGAAATAAATTAAATGAAATCAAGGCAGCTGATTTACTTGTTTTGCAAAAGAATATTAATTAGTGACACTCAGGCTTGGTAGTTTGCCTACAATTTGTATCCACCAGGTTCGATCCTTGGGACAGTCATCATTATTTTCAATTTTAGGACATGGACAAATGGTGTTAAAACTAATAATTGGAAGAAACACTTTTTTTTTAAAGAAATAAATATACTGCATATAATATATATATAATTCAATTTGGAAAAAAAATGAGGCATGGTTCAAGTTTTTATGCCAATATTATATTCTAGTAGACGCTTTGAAATATGTGTAAAAACCGCATGTAATCAGTAATGTAAATCCTTTAGGGTTAATGTCTTCGCCAAATACTATGATCTCTTTTCACCGTTCTGAACCGTGATTGCATATTTTACATTCTACTTCATAATGTTAAATTGTCAATACATCCTAGCTATATCGATGTTGACAATCGCGAGAACTAACAATTTGCAGTGCCCTACTTAGTTTAGTAAAAGCTCACGTTTACTAAAGTGGGATATTTTAGAACTGAGATTAAAGTGAAATTTAATGTGTAAATTCAGTATACTTGACAATAACATGGATTAATACTTGTGAAATATATTCAATCACGGTAGTTTTAATTAATTAAACTATCATTAATTTGAAAGATGAATTACATGGTTATCAATAGTGTTTGAAAGTGTGGCGAAAACTAAACACAAATCATGTGATTTACAACGCACAGCTGTTTATAAATCAATGTTTTCTTTCAATTTTGGGAACTTACCTTTAGTTCCGACACACATTGTACAGTATTTAAGTAGTATTCTTGGTATAATTAATTCCTACATGTTATTAGTTGTATCTGTGGCCTATGATAACGTGACTGATAATTATTGAGGAACTTTCAATTGCATATGACCAAGCTCAGTCTACACTATCAAACTTTATGTGACAATAAAATGTGATGTGCCCATATATGGACCAAAGCTGTGTCTACACTATCAAACTTTATGTGACAAAAAAATGTGTTTTTGTCAAACTAGTTTGATAGTGTAGACTGAGCTTGGTCATATGAAATTGAAAGTTCCTCAATAATTATCAGTCACGTTATCATAGGCCACAGATACAACTTATAACATGTAGGAATTAAAGCTTAAGACTTAGGGCCTGTTCAGACCTACAGAGTTATGATTTCGGATTGTACATGGCCATACAACTCCATACTGTAATTCTGAACTAGGAAGCCATCTCCTACAACAACTTTGCTCAAGTTTAATACAAAATTAGTGAGGTACATACAAGTCACACGATCAATGACACTTTGTATTCAAAAGCGTTAGCTAAATAAATTACAATAATATAATGTGACCTAACTTTACGATAGAAAACCATAACTGTCTGAATATATCAATAAGTTATATAAAATGATCATAAAACAAAATTATATTTTTTCACCAGAGTAACAGGAAATTGCCATAAAAGAATTCTATTTTTATACCTCCATGATTGATCTACGCACAGTTTTCCAAGACAATGCAAACGCAAATTTTGCATGAATCTAGAAGCGACCAAATTAAGAAAACACTCATTTTAAACAATAAATACACAGGTATTTTTATGAGAGCAGAATTATGTTCTTGGCAAGAAGTTCATGTTATGATACAAGTCTTTGCTAATCAACTGTCGATTTGGTGAAATAGCATAAGTTAATTAACCTACTTCATTAGTCCTCTAGTTATTATTACTATAATTAACAATCTATTCAATGAATCAATTTGTTTCTATAAATTAATTTTGTACAGTAGAAGGTAGAAAGTCAGGTTTGAATCCTAGTTTATGTGCCTTGAGCACTCTACAAACTTTCAAACAATTATAATACAACAAAACAAGTTTCTGCTGCGAACAAAAAACGAATAATAACTGTGTGAATAAATTACCTCCAATTTCTCTGGTAGCAAAAACAGGACAATTACTTTTATATTAAACTGTTTAAAGAGCATTCTCTAGACACAACTTTTAGCTTCAATGTAAAATAACAGTTACTTTATCATTGACTGCTATTGTTGTAGAATTTTGAATGTTTGAACGCGAGTACATTTAATAATATTAACTTTATTTTATCGATGACTACAAATTGATTTAAAATTATTTCCAAGGAGCACAAACTTCGGAATGCTTTTAAGTATTAAAATTAAATATATATCCAAATAAAGGGTTACTCGACGTTAAGCAGCCGAAATAATCCCTAAGACCTCAATTCAGTAAAACGGTAATTTGTTTTATCAATAAACTTTTTTCTCTTTTATTTCCACCTGACAATGTATTTTACACCTATGTTGCCAATAACTAATTTCCGTCTAATTTTGTACATGTCCGGAAGATGGATAATGTGCTCTTATGTTTATTTCCCAATATTACCACGTTGACAGATTTTGTTCTAATTTTACTGTTTCTACTATTGCTATGTTATGGAATGTTTTTGTTTAAATAAGCAGCTCTAAATAAAGGGCGCGTGATAGATCGGTCATTTGCCGTAAGGGCCGGCAATTAGCAGATGCTGTAATGGATTGTCTGAACATCTTCTGGTAATGGAGTCATCTTGGGTTTGGCGTTCCATAAGGAGAAATTGTGTGTACGTGTTTACTCACAGTTTAATCTAACTGAAAGAATTATTTACGATATTGAATTTACCAATACATTTCTAACTTTACAATTGCTTTATATATAATACACAATCCTATATAACTTTTGACTTAAATTGTTGATGTTTGTTTATATGAAGATGAAGTTATTTGAAGGATAAAATATTTCACATTTGAATACTGAAATGTTAATTAATGTGTGTAAAATTGTTCTAGATAAAAATTACAGAAATATCTGAAACTAAAAACTGAAATTAATTATAATATAGGTAATTTTAATAAAAGTATACTGTAGCTGTTAATTAATTTGAATTGAAAGATATATATGTATATAACTTTTTTTTTCACAAGCTCAGTTGAATAGAACAGTCATGCAAGTGTCATTCCATTTAATGAAAAACCAAAAAAAACACACCTATTGTCACAATTAGACTTATTCAAGTATTTAAAGAAACACAACTGATGCATATTTCCAAACTATATTGATAAATTGTGGCGGACTACAGAAACCATGAATAAGACGTGTATCTATAAAAATCACTTATCATCATCAAATGCATTTTTTATCATTGTAAAGCTTCCTCCATTAAACAGTCAATTATTAAATCAACTTGAAAATCATGTCTTTAGGCACAAAGCTGACAGAAAACATTAATACCGAGGAGACACTGACAAGAAGACACATATCAAGTCTGATTAGAAGAAGTGGACGAAAATAATGACCAGTGGATATTATTGTCACTGGTCATTCACTCATTAAACTAAAATGACCCATGCACTTAATATTGATCAGTTTATGATGGACAAGACATTGAAACCATTGATGTCAATATATGATTAGCATATTTTTTTAGTTTTTGGTTATTTTTGTGATCAATTGTTAACTAATAACATATTTTTGACTATGGAAATAGATCAAAGGAGATAGAAATAAAATATATAACACATCATTTCTCTAAACCCCTCTCCTATTTACCTACACTGCTAAACATATTTTAAAATCAAAACAAAAAATAAGCTTAAAATATAATTAATGTTTCAAAACAATGTTATATGGGAAAGCTATAAAACTCTGTACTAATTTGTTCACAGTACAAACCACAAATATTGCTACATAATTAACATCAATTCTGAGAACATAAGATTGCTAAGATTACTTTTTTTTATGAATCAACATTCATTAAAATTTGACAATTTGAAAAGTGTTTTATCAAATTGATGGTTTATCAAAAGGAAACACAAAATAAGATATGAATTATCTATTTTTAAGTTATAATCATTATAAGCAAAGAAGATATTTAAAATGGGCCAACATTGGTTATAAATAATGTACTTGCTTGTATGCAATGCAGTTAGAAACATAATTTGCCATTATCAGAAATATATTGAAGGTAATATTTTTTAAACTCTAAAAACAGTTTTAATGATTAAAAGTTTAATATGAAAGAAAGAAATTCAAACAGTTGCAATTAAGGCAAAAAATATTAACTTTATAAATTTGAAATTATTGCAAATTCATTTGTTTTATCAACGATTTTTTATCCTATCTACATCTTTAAAAACATGTTATAAAAATATAAGAAAATTTATACCTGGCAACAAATTATTAAACTAATTTAGCCCTGCAATTGGTAACTGTACGCACTTTAAGTTAAATTTATTTGTAGACAAAAATAAATTATCAAAATTTAAGCTTTTAAAAGAAATTTAAACGAAAAATTATTATTCAAGCAAAATTATTATTAGTAGTAGCCAACTCATTTTAATACCCAAATTGGTATTAACTATGTAAAATTTATTTTTAGACCAAGTAAAATAAAATTTAAAAAAAATCAACACAAAGCAAAACAAGTAAAAAATTATAAACAAAGAAATAAAATTACCTTGTAGGGTTTAAGCGCAATTCCTTTCAGCTAGTTTTATTTTTTTCCCCTGATGTGCTTCTTGGAACGAGTGAACTAGTAAATGAAACAAAAAAGTGGGTTTATATGCAGTGACAAAGCTGTATGCCAGTAAATCACTCACTCCACACTGATTATTGATTATTGAGTGTGTCTGTAATCGTTAATGACTACTAGAGCTTGATAAATTAAATCACAGTTTTTGAATGATCCCCTATTGAATGGATGTCAGCTAAAGTCGATAGGCATGTGGCGCTCTCTCTGTCAGCCTACAGACTTGTGAACTGCGAAAAGGTTTTAAATACGGTTTTAATTTATCAAATTCATATATAAACTCTAGTATCAGATGAAGTCAATATATTTGAGGGCTGGCTAAGTGGTTAAAACGTCTGTGGAATGAACATTTCCTCTTTATTGTACGGGATACAACATCATAAATAGATAAATTAACAGGTTCTATCAAAGAGATGTACATATGGCGACACATTGATCGCCACAATTTCGAGAGAAGAAACTTTAAATACATTATTTGAATGTTATTACTTGACATAAATTTATCATTTATATTTATAAAATTATATATATAGCTATTTATGTAATTGATTTTCAACCTTTAATTCAACAACAAATCTAAAACATCTTTTATTAATTTATATATATATTTTATGCAATTTATTTTATTTACAATGTTGGTTGAATAACTCAACGTAAAAACCTTTGCTCATTTTATGAAAATATAAATCACGTATATTAGAAACACTATACATATGAACATTTCGTATAAATATCAACAATTCACTCAATATAGAAACAAATAAACAAATACAAACATAAAAGTATGAAAAATTACAACTTTTATATGATACATTGTAGGTTTTTAAAATGTTGATCGCAGCGAATAGTTCACCTTTGACCTGATTTTTATTTCAAACCGATATCCTTTTGTGTTGCACGTATTATAGCGTTGGTGGAAGCAATCACATCTTTTAAAAAATTATATAGATCTCTACTCTAACGATAATGTTCTACGTGCGAATGCTTGAAAGGTTAAAGGTTATTTTGATTTATGTAGCACATATTAACATTGGTCTCAATGCGATAGTGAAACTCTCTCAAATGCTTCCTTACACATTCTGAATATTGGATACAACATTAAAACAGCGTTTTTAACCATTTTTAGGCACATAATATATTTATTTTGTTTCAATTTCTGTTGCTAAGAATATGATTGTAATGCAATATTCAACCACTTATTTCTTCAATACAGAATTGAATAACTTGCGGAAAAGAAATGAATAAGAAACAGTTAAAACGTTAGAGAGCTAAAATTTACACGAAAATGAAACTTAAGCCTAGCATTTTCATAAAGATTTTTACTTAATAGATAAAATAATTTCCTTGCATTTAAATCGTTTTAGTTATCCGGTCAATCAAAGAATTTATCTTTTCTGTGATGATGTTTCCTCTAATGTTTGTAAATTAAGACTGAAAACATCTGTCAGGTAAAAATCATAGAAACATGTTCTTGACCTGTGTTCTTAACTAACTTCTACGGCTTCAATGTGACAACATCATGTTAAAATGACAATTTCGATCTACTCCATCAAAATTGTCTTTTTTGATACACAACTGAAAGCAGAAAATGTTCGGATATTCTAAAAGTATGTGATGTTCTTAGCCTGTGCTATTTTTCCAATCTACATTATCACTATTTAGAACTAGTGTACTGATAACCATTCTTCTGCCTTCAGGGCCTATTATGAGATTTATTTAGGACAAAAAAAGCAAAGTTCAGAGGTCAAGACATTTGACTTCTATGTTTCTGACAAATGTGTAATGTTGTGTATCATTATTCCACACAGAAACACTACACTTGAGGAAATGGGTAACATATATGCTTCGTTTTCCTATATGACATTATTTTATAGTAGGCCTAAGTAGTAGCCTACATGGGAAAAGGATCTCAGGTTTTCTTAGCAATGAATGTTGAAGTAACACCTGTTCCGGTCTGGCTCCAGATTTGTGTCAGATTGCGTGCACAGCATCAGCGAATTTTGGTTTTCACAACGTGCCACGCAACTTTATGAAGCTGAAAATTGCAGGTGTAAAAGACGCTTAAGGAGGTAAAATATATTTTGTTTCCTCCTTGGACATTTGATGCAATTATCTGGGCCAACCATCAAGAAGAACTCTTCCATCGTTAAAACAAATTTATCGCTATTTTCATTAATATTTAGTTTCTACCGGTAAATAGGGCAAGTTGGCTATTTATACTTTAGGAAATGAACATAGTTCAGAAAAGGAAATACAATTAGGTCAATATTACAAAAAATACATGTAGATAAAAAAAAACTGAATTGAAATATTGAAGTTTGATACAAATCAGCAAATTGTGATCGATCTAAGTTTAAGTTCTGATGTCAGTTTATATTAAACGATTGATCACTTCCTCGACATGTTAGCATAGTGACTTACCACAGTACGCGCGTTAAAAAGGTGCCAAGAATGTAAGCTTCAGGCTAACATCAGAGCCTAGTTTTGATTAACTTTGAAATGTGCAAAACTTCCTGTCCGTAAGTAAATAAGTAACATTTTAAAAACATTACACATTTGGATAAAATAAAAGATGAAAATAATAAATTTCAATCAAAAAGTCTGAAAACAATGACATGTTTTTAAAAATAGAACATAGTTCTCTTTGGACAGTTAAAGATGAAAATACAAATAAAATCAAACTTTGAATATAGCCAAAAATATAATACATTTAACAAGAAACCCATTGATTTTCAGACAAATGGGCAAATTTTCTTTAAGTTATAGTTTTAAATCCATTTTTTTCATTATGATTGGTAAGTAACATATATCAGTAAACAGTGTAATAGACCTAGTATTTGTAAGTAACATTATCAGTAAACAGTATAATAGACATAGTATTGGTAAGTAACATCAAACAGTATAATATACCTTAGTAGTACTTACAAACTTCTTCCTAAATATAAAAAAATCTATCCAGCAATCTTGAATTGAACAATCAAATGTCTTGACAATGTTGTCTTGTGCAGAAGTGCGACAGATCATAGATTGTCAACAATAGTCACACATCACAATAATGATCATTAGAAGGACTCATTATTACATAACACCAATTAACAGCTGTCCTGAGCATAATACAATCCTTTAATCATGTGATTCAAATCCTCCAATCACAGACCAATCACCTGTTATATACTTTCTCTTAATAATATGTCAAAAAGTTAAATACATTGACTAGTTTTGATAATGTATTTTGTTGGTATTCAATATTGGACAATTATGTCGTCATCATAATTTATAAATATTTGTGTCCATTGATGAGTTTGCAAGATTAGGAAAACTATGAGCTCTGCATAATATATATTAGGTTGACTTCACAGATGACAAATTCATACAAATCTGACGTTGGCTGGTCAGTTAAGAAATTCTTTTGCTGGAGCACAAATCTGTGCCATAGGCCTATATGAAATATATCATCAAAGTGGAATTTTAAAGGAAATGTAACCCGGCTACTAATATTTACAGAAACTTAAATTACTACTTTAATAATTTTTGTGTGTACTTTGTTTATATTGCATTGTATTGAGTATTATAATTATTAAAGTGGAGAGAAACTTATAGATAAACCATTTGTAAATGTAATGAAATAATGGTCATGTATGAAGTCTGCCATTAATCGGACAACCTTATATAGTAAAGAAACAAATAACTAGGAAAGACATTGTTTTTATAAATATAAATAAATTACGTTAACTTTAATTTCTCTATTTTTTTCAATACTACTATCCCAATTTATACTTAAATAACATTTTAAATGTCACATTATGGTTCATGGAAGAACTATTTTTTTCTTCACAAATTAAATTTTGCTTTTGTGAAATTATAGTGTAGGAATATATTAGAAATTCATTTTTCTAGGTATGACAGTACTAGAATAAAATTTAATTGTAATTTTGTGAAAAATAAGTGTGATTAATAAAGGACTTGATATATTTATTTGTCTAAAGTATACATTGAATCTAAATTTCAAAAGGAATGAGCATTAGGACAAGCATATTTGACTTAACCATCTATTTAAAACTTATCACATCTCGCTGATATCGTATAGTTTAAAGTCATTACTGAGTATGCAAATGAGCTCATTAAGAGTCTACTGATTGTAGTAGAGGCTAACCCCAGAAGCAAGATTAATGACTCTATAACCCCCTAGAGAACACAATAATTATTTTACCCAGGATAATTCAATTGAACAAATAAGCCACCAGAAATCACAATTGCTTAATTGGAAATCTACAGTTTGACATTGAATGCTATGAATAGTGCAGAGACAGAAAACCAAACTCGTGAAAAGCTTAAATAACTTGTTTATTTCTAAGCTGCGGTGCAGTAGTAAGTCGTGTTCTTTCACAAATAATGTCATAATTCAGATTTTTATGAGTAAGAGGATTATAGATGTGAAGATCGCCGGACTGATGAGATTAAAAAGATTAAAGATTTGAAGTACTACATCTTATGTAATCCAAATTACTATGGATAACAAGATTTTTCAATTTTGTTTCCTCAATCTGTAATTGGATATCAGGAATGGTAATAGATTCTTAAGTTACTTGTCAATACTGTATGAATGATTAAATAGTGAAATTCACTAGATCAAAATATATTTTCAACATATGATTTCAAAAACGATTTTGTACACAACTATAAAACAAAAGGCAAATAAAAATCAAATATTGTAATAGTAGTTACCAATGTTAAGGTTGTAATGTTCTTGAATTTGACAAAGCATGAAGACATTTCATACAATAGGGGCTACTTGAGATATACTGACTGATAAGCATTAAATAATTCTGGAAACTTGCACACATCCATAGTAGACTTACACAATAAAGTTGTATCATTGATAAATTAAAATAAAGTGTATTGAAACCAAGCCTAAACTTTACACGGAAATTTATCGACAAAAATGAGGGAGTGTAAGCGACAATTATTATGGAAGAGGGAGGGGGATACTGAAGAAAAGATTGTTTTTGGTTTGGCCTAATATATGACATTTTCCTGTTGGCTAGGTAAGATTGGCAACAAAATTGTCATGAACTATTATAGACCTAATTACGAGAACTTTCGCTGCTGTTGTTTAGTATGAAAAAGGTGGTTTGTTCAAACTTCTGATATTGTATGTTGTTGTATGAGAAAATTATATATCATTACATTGACTTAATGACTTGTACTATTTACTAATGAATGTATATTTGAATTCATTTTATACCTTTTCCTTCCAATTTCTTGATATACTCTCAAATCAGTGATAATTATTTTACAATACAAATCAAAAGTCATTTTAGTTATTTGTATAAATGGATGGAGTGTCGATATACATACTGTAAACACAAGCGGCTTATTCTAAGTGGTATTATCCAATGTGATTAGAAAAAAGAAATTTCACCTGTCATATTAGTACAAATTTAACGATTTCCTGCCAACTATTTCTTCTAATTAATCACAATAAATGCTTGGATCAAAAAAGTAAATTAAGGATCTGGAATTCAACGGAAATTGTAATAATGATATATTTTACATGTAAATTAATTTTGTAGGTCTGCAATAAAGAAATGTGTTTATATTTGCCATAGCTACATGTACAGAATTGTAAAACAGCTAACTACATTTGATATTGATAATCAACTAAAAGCAATTAGAAAACTTAGAAAGAATTGGAACAAAGTGATTTCTATTTCAAACAATTACAGGAAAAATATAGAAGTGTGTCTAATATCTAATAATAACTTAGTTTATTATTTCTTTATTTTAAATTTTTCAAACATCAGACCAACAGCGAAGTCATCAGCATTAACAAGATTTACATTTCAAAGAAAGTAAAGCAGGGCTAGAAATTTACTTTTTTACCTTCAATGAAACATTTGATAGTTCTACAAAATCTAACTAGAAACAAAAAAATACTAGCAAGCAAGCAATGAATAAATGTTTATGGTAACTTAATTAATTCTACACAAAATTGAATTAAAAAATTAACAGATAAAGCCTACTGGAACTTTTCTACACTAAAAAGTATTTCTTTTTCAAAATGATACACTTAGCAAACACTTTGGAATGTTCTTCTCTTCAATAGAGACCTTGCTCTTCTTGGTAAGTTTCGAAAATTTGAAACAGGTATTCGTCAACACTAAATTCTACTTTCTTCTATTTGTATTACTTTTTTTTCTAGTTTTATTAATTATTTTGGAAAAGATGAATGAATGTAGTGTTTTGACTTTCATAATGTTGAATGATGAATCATGTTTCTTTCTTTTAGTAATATTTTTTAGAAATAAATGTTTACAAAAGAAAGGGTAATTTTTCAATAATAAAGCAAACATGATTTAGCATATTGAACTTATTGCCTCAAACTAGGCTTACTTGTATGTCATTAAAAACATGATGATGTCGATAATAATCACCGTACTTATTATTAAGTACAATTTAATTGTACTTAATACATCAGAGTAGGGCAAACATCTGACCAATTAACTCTCTGACCCAAAGCTACTTCCAAGTAGTTATCAAATTATCAATCATACACTTCTCTAATAACACCGAAACATGATAAAAAGAAAAGACAATTTGTTTTTTGTTGATAATTAAGTAGAAATTAATAATAGAGCTTCCATTTCCCATACCTCATCAAATTACTATTTAAATGAAAAAAATCATATCAGTTATTATCAGAAAACAAACTTCAAAGACATTAGGTAAATCAATGATTTTAAACAATAAGTCTGCCACGTTAATGTCTTTTCTATCCCTAGTATTGACCAATCCTCTAATGGCTCATTAAACAGACCTCTCTGACGCAATTACACACACTGTGCTGAAAGTTGCTATTAATAATAGTTTACAATGTATGTTTCAGAAGAAAAAAAAACAACACAGAATTGAACATTCTATGTGTGTATTCTAAAGAAGTAGGCCTACCACCACGGCTGGAAATCACTTATCGAGTTAACATTGATTTTAAGTTATAATTCAAACAAATGCAAAACAATTAATGAAACCTTAATGTATAAATAGAGCAAAGAGTTTTTGCTACTAGCAATGTCTACAACCATCAGTCTGCTTGCGTTGGTCCATCTGTTAATTGAAATATGAAAAACAAATTGAAATAAAGTTTTTTTTTGTGGCGCTGTTGTGTTGAATGCCACACTGACCAGTAAACTGTTGGATTTTGATCTACTGTAATTTAATTAAGATATGAAAGGTAAGTATGCCAACCTGGAAGAACTCAACAAAAAGAACTAGTGAATATGGTGACCACGACCAGAAAAAAAGAAAGAAGCTCTCACACACTAACTATAGTTCTTTCAGTTGCACCAAATTGTCAAATCTCTGTTCAGTTGCCTCAGTTCAAGGTAAATAATACAATATTAGTTTGTTGGTGTAATATGGATCTTAACATTATCAACAATGTTAATTTTGTAAAGCCTTAATTGTATACACTATCAAACTTTATGTGACAAAAAAATGTGATATGCCCATATGATGTCATATCACTACCAATATTTGGGCATATCACTACCATAATTATTTGAGCACATAACACTTTTTTTTATCAAACTAGTTTGATAGTGTAGACAGGCTTTACATCTCACATACAATATCAAATGGAAGCACTATGAGATGCAGCAATGTCATTTCCTTATACTACAAAAAATCTTCACAAATCTATTTTTTTCTCCCAAATATTAAATCTGATAAAATAAGCTACAGTAATACTTTAAAGATTGAAAGTTCTATCAACTACTAATCCTTTCAAATTCTAATCTTATCACATTTAGTTAAACTAGGTCTGCTTGGTAAATAGTTCAAAACCATTCAAATTTATGATAATATAAAAAAAACTTAAGCTCTGTCTACACTATCAAACTAGTGTGATGTGCCCAAATATGGTAGTGATATGCCAAAATATGGTAGTGAGATGACACCATCATGTCCATATATGGGCCGGCAAATCACTTTTTTATCACATAAAGATTTTCAGATTTATGTCTTATTAAAAAGTGATTTGTGATAATAAAATATTTTGCTATACATTATTTAAAATGGCATCATTTCATCCCACCCACAGTATGTTCTTTGAAATTGATAAACGTATCAGCTGTTAATACTCTTCAAAGATAATGTAATTAGTAAATTCCTACGTTATTTTTCTTTCAGAAACCCTTCATTCTGGTTTAATTAGTAAAGAAAAACGATTACTTGAACTGTCATTATGAGAGTTTAACAAAAGTGATCTCTATTTCACAGTTGCTTACAAAGAGAACGAAAGCTGATAATTAACACTGACCCGAGTGCGTCAATTCATTACGATGAAGTCAAATGTTTCTTTCTTGTTCACCGCATCGGGATTCATTACCCTTCAAATTGTACCTTCAGGTTCTACTAAAATGACATGACGGTAAAGTTCAAAGGTCTTTCTATTGTAGCTATGTGAAAGGTTTATTAAGAGTATTGCTTCTGATACCCATGCTGTGAGTCAGGTCTGTAATGTGCGGACGTACTATATAGTGTGTGTCATGCTTTAATGCTATAGTCAGCATTTTCAGGTAGACAAGAGCAATGATGTTGGGAAAGTTGAGGTTTTTGCAA
Source organism: Antedon bifida (assembly GCF_963402885.1). Taxonomy (NCBI): domain Eukaryota; kingdom Metazoa; phylum Echinodermata; class Crinoidea; order Comatulida; family Antedonidae; genus Antedon; species Antedon bifida. Next base: position 6,963,270 of record NC_136226.1, on the reverse strand, counting down.
TTGGAAAAGAACTTTTTTTCCAATGATTTCTCCTTGTTTACTGTATATAATTTGAGAGTAACAAAAATAAATTATTCTAAAAATGGTTTAAAAATAGCAGCACACATGATAATGGTGCATCTTCAATACAAACCATGCTACGCTACTTTTTAATCTAGTAATAGTGTAGAAAAAGCAATGAAATCTTCTGGTTTGAGATTGGAAAAAAAAAATTTGCTTAGGAACTTATTCGTTTTGTACATTTTGTTTGAATAAAACCCCTCATGATTGGTCACAGCTGAGAGATACATCTCCCCGGTCACAGAAGCCTTATACTTCATGCTACAAGTTTATCTCTGGAGAAATTGTAGTTCTACCAGTGTGGCCTAGTGTATCAATATCGCAGTGATTGTATCAATAATCTATACTGCCCAGTGACGCAAGTGTGAAGTCAATTGTTCTAATTTCAAGGATGAGCGTGAACATGTGGCGTGCCACTCGCCACACATGCCTCAGTAATTCTTAAGTAAATAAAAGATCTTTTGAATTTAGAAAGGGAGATAAACAAGCTTCCTAACGTGATCGATACAACTGATAGAAAACTAATGAACCTAGAGGTTTGGATTGCTAATCTGAAGAATGACCTCCGATTGACCCAGAAAACAAGTGGACCTGGATCTTGGTAATTAGTTCAAAGAAGATTTTATGAATAGTTGTTCAATTTTTTCTCTACATTAATCTCCTGAAGCATTTGTGTAAAGCGAATGTATTGCAATTTGAATTAAATGAGTTTAGACATGCAGGTATCTGATGTACTGTGCTACATTCCTCGTTAAATTCACTGCCTTAGATAAACTGGATTTGTTTCATGCTCTACAGCAACTTACGACTCAATCTATAAGTAAGTCATGAAATATTAGTAAGCATAAATAGTATAGAAAGAACATATAACAAATTGACTTCATAAACCAAAAAAACATTAAACGATGTGCTGCATTGCACAGAACTAAATTACTAGCTTTATAAGAAAAATTTCAGAGTCTATATTTAACTTTGAAGAATTAATATACAGGACATGAATTTTAAATTTAAATGCCAAAAAAAAGTTGTTTTTCAAAATAATTGAAGTTTTGGAAGAAAAACTGTCTATACGTAAATTTGAAGAATTAGTGTACAAATTAGAATATAGAAAATATCTGTTCAATACTCTTTGAAGTTTAGGGAGTCTTAAATTAAGATTTACCAAACATTTTGATGCAAACGACAACCAAGAACACAGTATATGAAAGTATCACTAAATCCAAAGGCAAATCACTGAAAAAATGACAATCACTGGCTCTTAATGGAGACAACTAAATAAGCAAATAAAAAAAAAAAGTAAAACAGTCAGAAAGAATATGCTGTGTTAAATAATATACACTATTTATGTGTATAGAAGTCTGTCTTAAAAATTGTAAAAGTTATTGCCAAAATTGATACTTTATTAATTAGAATTGATCTGAAATTTAATCTAAATCATAGTAAAATATGGAAATTATAAAATGAAAGATAGAACAAATTGTATAATAACATTTTTGCTAACATTTTGATGCACACGTCGGCCAAATATATAAAATGTTAAATAATATACAATATATTAATGCTACATTAAATTGGCAGCATGAAATGATCAACATCTAATAATTAACAAACTTAAAGTGTATTTTAGATTTTTTTTTTTGGAAAAAAAAAACATGCATAAATCTACACACAGCCTTCCTGTGCTATTGACTCCTTTTAATATCAACTATTATGTAATAATTATGAAATATTACTTACAACTGTCGAACAAAATTCTTACAAGACAGGAAGCTTAACATTCAATGAAATATACATTACTTATATATTTCACTACATCAAGAGAAACGGTAAAAAGTAGAGTAAAAATAAGACTAATGGAAAAAAGCAACGCTGACTAATTTACGGCTACTTATATGCCATTTCAATAGGCAACGTATAATAAATCACGACCAACAACGCAAAATACATATATTTATGTGAAGAAAGATTTTAAACAAGATGCATGCAATAGAAACATATCAAATATAATGCATTTTTTTCTGCATAATATATTATAAAAGTATAATGCAAGTTCCATGATCTTTTATTTAAAAAAAATTGGATCAAATATGTACGTATATATGGATGGATATGACACTATATGCCATTGCTTGTCAATAAGTGGCACATGTGGTTGAATTGTTGTTATGGAAAATTTGTCAAATAAAGTTTGAATTTGATTTAATTTTGTCAACTTATGCCCATGCCAAACATTGTATATCAAATTATCTTGTTAGTCTTTTTATATTATTGTTGAATGTTTAAGAGCAGTACTCCAATGTAATTTCTTGTAAGGACAAATAAATGAGATTCTTGGAAAGATGAAAGAAAAAAAAAGAAAACCAATAAATTATAGAGGTAACAAAACACATATGCTTTTTTCCTAGACTCTGGGTCTACAGTTAGGTCATTTATATCCTCAAATATAGTCCAGCGGACCAAAGTACATTTCAATATAATTATTTCGTTTGTTACACACAATAAATAAATTACAAAATACTTTCTATTAAGTAATATTTCTGGAAGCCATTAAATTAATGAACTTATTTTCAGATGGAAAAGTACATGGCTAAATTATAATTTTGTATTGCATTTTAATATTGTTTTATAAAACTATTCATTTATGTTTTTGACTTAATTAAAAAAATTTATAGTAAACCTTCAATAAAATTTATTATCAAAGCAATATGCATAAAATGTTTTTTTTACAAATAGTTTGCAATAACCATAAATTTATATTTAACAAATAACAGAGTGTATATATACATGCACACTGCATCTGTACTTTTTATAAAAGTATTCATGTTAAAGGAACTGGGAATTTTTTTATGGTCATATCCTATTAAAAACATAATCACGCATTCTGCACTCTAAAATAATTGTTAAACGTTGAGTAAATGGCAGATATAACTAAAATTCATGTGCATAGCTATACTTAGTATTGTTTGTCGCTAATTTTGCATATTGGATATCGAGTCCATTAAGCGTAGAGTGGCTATTGTACTAAAGGAGTTGGAATATGCTTATTGATTTGTAGGAAAGATTTGTACGTTAAACAGGCCAAAACGTGTCGCAAACAGATGTTAATTTTCTTTTGTGCTGTACGTCAGGAAGTGCAGCCCTGTATATTCTGTATTGTTTCACAAGGATGGTTATGTGTATATAGCAATATTGATTTGTGTGTGTATGAAGCAAATCTAGTACATTAAATGTCACTGTTTACAAAGACAACAAGGGCTACAATAGGAAGCACTTGGCAAAATATGATTTTTGCACAGCTATTTATAGTAATATTGGTATTTATCAATATACGAAAACAATAGAAACCATTGTCTGACAAATCTTTTGCACAGTAATGAAATTCCATAGAAAATATTAAAAAAGCTAAAAAAAAATACTAAACCACGATGAAACTAAATGGTAATGATTTATTATTGTTATTGCAGTGATAATAATAGAAAATTGCTGATATATTATTTTACCGGACAAGTAGTATTTTTACAATTACGATTTTCTACGTAACAGGCCTGTACATCATCACTTTTGGAATAAAGTGAAAAGTTAGCTCATATCATGTTAATAGGTTAATATGGTAGTGATATGCTTAAATATGGTAGTGATATGCTTAAATATGGTAGTGATATGACATCATCATGTCCATATATGGGCACATCAGATTTTGTCGTCACATAAAGTTTGATAGCGTAGACATAGTTTTAGACTCAAATGAGGCAAGTATAGTCCATAGTGTTGAAATGGTAGAAAGTACAACAATGTTTTACCTAAAGAAGAAAGTTCCAGAATACTGACAAATAAAAAAGGAGGACACCAGAAAATTGTAGCAACATAGAGAGCACCATTATAAAGTATAAATCTAAATTCTATCAATTATCTGTTCCTGAATACCTTCACGGTAGTCTATTTGAAAATTTCAGTTTTATCCTCTGCCTAATCCAGTACCATTGTGTTGATGTATGTGCGTGTGTGTATGTGTGTAATTTCTGTTCTAAGTCATGTCCAAGAGATTAAAGCTCTCTAAAAAATGCAGACAAACATAAACTCCTTAGATTGCAGGAGAACTTACTACTTGAATCAAGCAGTTAAAAACCTTTTTGAAATAAATGTATCAACAGTCACGTTGGCTGAAATCTTTAATTTGCATTTAAAATGGATGTTTCTTTTTAAGTACAGTTTTACTGCTGATGAAAATAGATAGGGATTGTTTTTAAAGCTGGTGAAAAACATTTCAAATCATTATAGACATATGATAATAATTAATAACATTAGACCTTTAATTATTCTTTTCCTAGAGGATAATTTAAAAAGCAATTTATATTGTTTTTTTTAATAAATAGTAGACAGGGGCATTTAAAATCGTCAATAATATATCTGTACTATATATTTTTATATCCAAAATTATCATGAGTTAGACACTGTAGATGGTGATGGGTATCAAGTGTTGTTGACCAGTTTTCTTCTTATCCTAATATTTTTATATGGAATAAAATAAAAATGTGCTTTATACTAATTCTTTATACAAAACTAAATTATTTACATATATATAATATAATATGAAATGATATCAAAAAGAAAAAACCATGGAAAATTCATGTTAAAACCGCTTTTTGCTCGACACAGACATGATTACAAATACACATCAGAGTTTTTGATAATATTCTGAATTCGAAATTGGATAGCAATTATACATCGTCTTACACACGAGTATGTAGATTATTGTATTATTTTTGTTTGTATTTAACTCACAAATTCTGAACTTTATATCTACATAGGCCTACACATTTGTCACATATTGAATTGGTTTTTACTACTGGCTAAGTTGGAATAATTGTAAGCTGACTGTTTTCCAGGGTACTTAACACTATGACTGACAATGGGGGCAGTATTACTACATTGGGAAGTCAACTATGAATGAATTAATACACTGGCTTACATGCTAATATCTGAAGTTGGAAAAAAACGGTCGGTTTTTAGCTCTGGAATTCAAAAACTCTATATCAAAAAACAGTTTATTGATTACCGAAACCAGAGGGGTGGAGTTAAGAGTGATATCATGGTGGCCATGTGCGGAATCTCCTACCATTGTATGCTGTGGTAAAACTCGTATACAGAATAGATAAATAACAATTAAATTGTTTAGTTTATCAGGTGAAAATAATTTGGTACATCTAAGACAATTAGGCTTAATTTATTTTTTATGGTTATTCCCTTCATCACGATTCTAGGAACTGTGATGTAAGAGGAATAGGTTATCAGCTAATTTACACTAATTATCTTTCTACAGTCAATAATAATAATTTTTAAGTCAAATCAAACGATAAAGTACCGTAAAACAGTCACCATGGTGGTAAGCTTTCTGAAAGCACTATTTTCAGGCCTTCATCAGGCCTACCATACAGAGAAATTATAAACCACCCTGTGATATACTAGAAATTAATTAATTAATTTAGAGTTTAAAGTTTTTAAATATCAACTTGCCCCATTTAAAACATTTATTTCTGATAAAGTAGTGGAATTCAGACATTTTTATTGCAATTATTTACACATAGAACTGGCGAATCACATCGTGTTCAAAATAATAGCCAAAGGAATTAAAAGTGAAAATCCTTTAAATCTCTTCTCGCTATAAAATCCCACGAGGCCCCTTTGTGAAAAGTCACATTTTCAGTTAAAGTTAGCGTAAATTAGCTCGCAACCAGGTTGGTGTCAGTTCCACAAGCTCACGTCACAGTTTCCGGACTCAGATTCTGCCATGTAATTTGGGAAAGTGATTGAAAAAAATAAGCACATATATAAATTAGAACTTAATTGGTTAAATTAGAAAACCGTTAGTGGGCACGGCAATAACTAGTAGCGAGTATTTATCACCACAAAAGCTTCTATACTCCGAGAATAAAAGACATTTATATCACATCCCACTTGAATGCTTTTAGCAAGAAAATAAATTATCAAAATATCTCAAAATGAAAATGGGGGAGGAAAGAATTAAGTAAAAGCCTAAACAGTTAAAAAAAAACAAATATCAATCAATCATATAAATAATAAATTTTTATACAATTAGAAGACTATATTCAAAATTATGTTTGAATGTAGAAGAATACAAAAGATTTTTTGCCTTTTTTCCAGTTCCTTAATAAACTAAACAATGTTGCCATGAGCACTATGTTTGAAACTACCAATATTATGATTGTAACATCAACTTTTATTTTCTTTCTTTGAGTTCATCAAAAGAAATTTATACACGGTCACAAGAGAATGAATTGAATAGATATAGGATTATTTTACAAAATACGAAGAATTTACGACATACTTTGGGCTTTGCTGAAAACCTTTATTTTCGCAATCCTAAATGTTCATGATTTTGCAAATCTGACACTTTTCCACTTTTTTATTTTTACTATGAGTTATACCCTTAGAATAAAAAGAAAATGCATGTATATTGGCTCGACGATAATTACTCCTGTAGACAAATTTATTTTCAAGCACTCTTAAATTTTGTGACCATTTAATGTAGACGAAATATAAGGCCGCACAAAAATAAAGGGTTTTACACATTCGATCAGTATCATTATAAAGAACTTATTGCACTAATATAGATTGTATTCCTCATTCCTGTAGATTTTATTGAACTTAAATATAAGAATATCTTCAGCCATAACATAAAATGTATTATGTTACATTTAGAACATTTTTTTCAAAACCGGATTTAAAAAAAACAAAACATAATTCCAACATAGTATATAACTATTATATAGCAACATGTAGGCCTATGTTTGAAGTCTTGTTATATGCTCTAAATGGAGAGATATATTAATAATTTCTGTCTTTGCTTTTAGTAATGTATTGTAAAAATAATTATTGTTGAGCCCAAGGATTGATTTCAAAACAAATTATTTTTATATTTTAATAGATGAAACTTTTTTACAAAGTAAATATAAATCTGTACATAAAGTAGTTCATTATGCAAGAAAGAAAAATTCATTGCGAACATACAGTAATCCTGTATAATACATTCTAGATGACCTCTATAGGTTTAAAGACCTCTCGTGGCCTACAAATGACATTTCTATTTTATAATATAAAACTACACAATAATTTTGAATTTCAAGCTGTTCTATTAAACATAAAGTTTAAGGAATATGAGTTTTTAACATGAAATTATTGAAGAATTTTTAACATAAATTTCAATTGAAAAAAATTGTATAAATTAAAATTAAAAAAAAATCTTTTCATCCATACTAAACTTTGAAAATCATTGCTTTTTATTTCAAATATATTTCAAATATATTTTATGTGCAGTAGAAATGTTTGGAAAAACGAACAAACACAAACTCTCTCAGTCTCAGTCCCTCTTATAGATAACTAAATATCCCTTCAATTAAAACCATTATTGAGCCAAAGATTGTGGTCTTGTTTATAGTAGTTATAATAGCTATAATTTGTGTTATCAAGAAATTAGTAATTAACAAATAAACTCTATGGATAAATGATAATAGAATGGTAATCAATTTGTACAATTAAACAAATATTTTTTATTCTATATTTTTGGTGCCAAAACTAAAATTATGTCAATAATATTCAAAAATTTGAGTTGATAATTTGTACTTGAATTCAGAGTTGCAATAATTACCAAACAGACTAATATTTTACCATTACAACATTTAGATACAAAAGTACAATCAAACAAAAGTAGACCATAAATGTATAATTATCCTATGATTCTAAGTTGCAACACCTGGCTAATATGTAGATCACCATTATACAAACACATGTCTTATTTAAATTTCTAAATGCTCACCTGTTCATCTTCACTTACCGCTTGCGTAGTAAGCATACAAATGTATACTTACAATCTATTTAATGCAAAATATGTCGGATTTCAAAACTACAAAATGTAATTTTATTTTTCAACTGAACCTCTTGAGAGTAAGAGTTTTATAGAGAAATATTTCCATTTTTATAAAGATCTTCAAATTTAACACAAACATGGAAACTGGATATAGGGCCTAATTTTGCCCTATTTGGAGGGTTGTGGATTTTGCAGATCCAGAACCATGACTCAAACTTCGAGTCGGTCACTCAACCAAAATAAAAATACATAAAAAATATAGGTCTGTATTTTGCAATCATAATTAAAACCGATGTTATAAAATTTGATTATAGTGAACAAAAACAACTAGGAATACACCAAACCCTACTACTATCTCAATCAATATAAATTTTTCACTTAGAAGTTCATAATTTTCTGGTTCAAAGCATTTCTCAATGACTAACGCGACTCGAAATTTCAACATCTGTTAAACCGTAAGATCAAAATACATGCCTACAATTGCGAAGCTAGTTAAATAGATACGTGTATACAACTAAGCTTTACCAATACTCTAGTTAAGATTAAGGATTAGGTCATGTGATTAACATAGAAGCAGAGACGACTGAAAACATATGCAACAGAATCCTACGTATGATATATGCGCTTAGGTACGCATTTTAATGCAGTTGTGTACATGTTACAAACACATCGTTTCTAAACATAGTTAAATTTGAGATCAAATGAAAATTAGCCGTCTCAATAAATCATCTCTCGGCTTAGATTACCTTGCAACTCCATTAATGTGAGTAAAATTGTTTCTAAAAACCTAAAGATTACATCAATCATATTATCTTACCTGGATAATGTACAGAGAGGTTTGTCGTCCGCTATCGTAAGTGATACAAGGGTTTTTGACAAGATAATAATGGTATAAAAAATAACATGGATACCATGGAAGAATCAATTCCTTGCGACGGGAATGAATAAATACAATTAAGACCGAAATGAATCACTAACGTCACCGAATTCACAATTCTACACTTTATTTTACCTTTGAAAAATCAATAAAGATTTTGTGACCAATGAATGCAGCTGTATTTGTCCCAAGTGGTTTTAATTTATGATGGGTAATTAGCGTTAATAAATGTGAAAACCTCCACGACTTTGATTACATTGGACAGTATAGATGCAGCTCTTTACAAGGCCTTGGATAATGTCACTACTCAACTGTCTTCATCTTATTAGATTCCATTAAATCTATTGTTGTCATTGTTTATTAAGTAGTTGTTTTTATTGTCAATATCATCAATATAATTATTTGAATGGATTGTCATTTTTTTATGTGAAACCTATACTAGGTTCCATGTTTAATATAATACATCAAATTAAATATACAAACCCGAATTCATATGGTTTAAAATTGAATAATCAAATTACCGGCAATATTATTTATATTTAAATCCAACCTTTAGCATGGGAAACTTGGTAAATGCTGTACACTATATATGGAATCTAAAATACTGTCAACTCTCCTAATCTCTGAAAATTCTCCCAAAACAAGATTTTTCTTAGGAATTTGGACCTCAAGAAAATTCTGGTTTTTGGAGAGTTTTGGTAATGGGATAGTCGACATAAATGAAATGTGAATACTAGCTTAACATAAAAAATAAGAAATAAAGAATATTAAATTAATAAAAATAGAATATACATTAGGCCTATACATTGTTTTTTTATATTAAACAATATGAGAAAAAAAGAACATACTCACCTTATATGGTAGTACCCAACTTTGTTCTGTTTGGCACTGAATTGTTCCACTTTCTCGTTGTACGGTACTTAGTCTTAGTCATTGTCTAAAAAAGATGAAATACCAATAAAAAGAAAACCAATAGATACACTGATTCTGTTTAAATAACATAGTATAAAACTGACTCCAAATAACGAGAGCCAAGCCATGATCCCAACGTTGAATCATGGCCTGCCTCTCATTATTTGGAGTTAGTTTTATAATAAGAAGAGGATACATATAGTTATTAGTTCAGTGCATGGTCAAAAAATAAATAAAATACATATTTTATTTAGAAAAAACCAAACGTGTATATTCTATAGATATTTAATTTGTGTATTGTATATTATTATACTTTGTATTTATCAAAATAGCTTAATTCAATTATTCTTGTATATTGTTTTTTTTCTCATATCCCTGGGATTAAACTTGGTCATATACAGTATTATAATGTTACAATACAATATGTTATAATATCAAAATGAAAGTAAATGTTGTAAGTAATAAATGTTTCTTCTTTTTAACTTTCAGCTGCCTTCCTATTTTTTTCATTATATAGCTTCCTGTGCAATTATCTGAATTGATTTTTTTTTTAAAGAAAAAAAAACAATGCATTATTTTCAACTCTTGTTGGTCTATAAGACTTTAAAAAAAAATTAATATTGTAAAAAGATCAATAATCCAATCAATCAATTAATCAACTTAAATTAATCAGTACAGTTAAAGTGGTGAGAATTCTTATCATGGTATTTATGTTATTGTCATTTTATTCTGCCTCTTTGCAGGCTCAAGGTGTTTAAATTTATGCGCCGTTACCAACAGAAAATGCGCCGTTACCAACAGAAAATGCTTCCCAAAGGAGCCGCGAGTAGCGCCATAGCCTTCAGCTTCTGTTAACAATAAGGACAAGACAAATCAGAAATTATTCTTTATGTGTTTAGTCTCATTACTAATTTATAGTACTTTAAATGCCCTCACATTTGACTTTGAAAGTTCTTTCCGCACATATTTGCAAAATCATTTGAACTTTATTTCATCATGTTTTTAGGCTAATTAATGTCTTAGAACTTTAACAATAAACTTTCACAACAACATATAAAATGTGTACTGTCAAAAAATAAAGATTAAATTGCAATATTTATAATAAAGAATAAAAGTATGTATGCATGTATACTGTATTTGACCAAGTATAATCATAATTATATTCAATTCAACTTTATTTAATCACAAAGACCGACAGTGTGTGTTTCCTGTCACTTATTTTGTAGTTATTTGTTTGTTGTTGTTTATGATGTGTTTGGCAATAAAGAATAAGAAAAAATAATGTTCATTATTTTAAATAAAATAATGGAAAATATAATGTAGATTATTAATTTGAAAAATGTTTAGAAAAGAAATTGATATGAATTAATAATACTGCATTTTTTTGCATGAGGCCCACAAGTTGTGTACACTGAAAACAAGGAAATCTATGTATTAAATCCAACATACCCTTTGAATAATATAAATAAAAGATATCCTTTTGAACGATTGAATTACATTTTTTATATCAACATAAATAAATCAACTAAATTGGTAATTTGCATATTTATAGCGAATCAAAAATGTCATTTATAGATAGAGGTATGTTTTATTCAGTAAATGAATACTACCTACGCAAATTTTGAATAATCTGTATTTCTGTATTATGGAACTTAATGTCTACATGTTGTGACATTATGTTTAATGGTATGGGTATCCAATGGATTGACCAAAGCCTTATTATAAACTAACAATATACTTTACTGCAATGCATTTACCGTTATGTCAAATTTAAGTTATTAATTAGTCACTAGTAATTAGCTAACATGTCAACTTATGTTTATAATATAATCTTGAAAATTGTCTACAAAACACCTGCACATACATGTTACGGTCTACTATACTTATTTTTGGATATTACCTAGTGCTTCTGTTATCATACTTAATAACAGAGATCATTTAGGCTAATTAGTCACAGTAATTAGCTAACATGTCAGCTTATGTTTATAATATTATGTTGAAAAATGTCTACAAAATACCTGCACATACAGGCTACATTTCTATTATTTTGGAAAAATCTAGTTATTTGGTTATTAAACTTCAAAGAGATCACTAAGAAAAAAAAGATTATTTGTTTAAAATACAAACTGAGTGGCAAAAGGTAATAGGCCTATAGTTATATAATAATAAGTCTCTCCTGAGGACGATCAAAGCATATTGATCGAAACGTTGAGAAACTCAACAGTTCTTTTCAGAACTAATATACGTGTGTACCGCAAACTTTATATCAATAATAACTATATTTCAAAACAGAAAAACTTTTGTGCTTTTAACAAGGCCGTTGTTGCCTATTTCTTCGTTGTATTCATATTGTAAAATCAATTATATAATTTAAAACCATAAGGGCACAAAATTTGTAAATATGGGCATTTATAGTATGAATGATATCAAACACAAATTTTATTTTCAAAAACTAAATATATTTATTTTAGGCTGAATGAATTAAACATTAGTTTGTACTGGGACACAATTCACGCTTCATAAAATTCATTCAAATTGTGTATTTCTAGAGACATTATACCTTTAAGTTTAAGCCTTACGTTTGAATTTCTGTTTTTTCTGATTATACAGCCAAGACACATCAACCTTATCCAGGGACTTGATTTAATGTAACACGCCTGTTCGGATGTTACATAATTATACTTTCAAAACTATATTTCCATCTGACATGTTCTGCCAATATCCATTGCATATTAAAACAAATTATACATTAAGTTGCTGTAGGTATGGGCAAGAAGGGTAATCATATACCAAGTGCATTTTTGAAAAGCTTATAAAGTAATCTGGCGAAAATAAGTCTATGACTTTAAGTTACGTTCCACACAGGATTCAAAATGATTGTTGATGTATATGCATTGTGGCTGTATTCTTTAACATTGAGTACGTTGAGTTTAATGAACTGAAATCTAATTTAGTGCGAACATGCCTTTGGCCTGATGATATATAATGACCCCACGATTATGGGCATTGACCTACAGAAATTTGTGTATTATTGAAAAAGTGCAATTTGTTGTTGTGGGGGTAAGCTAGAGGTTACTGCTATTTAAGTACTGAACTGCCGTAGTTATGTTTCTTAAGAATAATGAATACTTATTTGACGTATTATTTCGAACAGAGTACAATCTCTACCAAATACATCATCATTTTTCAAATTCATTTAATAGTTAATTTAACTAATTTCATCAATTAATATTATAATTCCCATCTTCACATTGGCAGAACAAGGTCATACACTCGTTCAAACTTCAAAACCTGGCGTAGATGCCTTTTTTCTGTATGTATATATTACCATCTTATTACGACTCCTTTATAGCGTAACCCTAAGGCTGCAAAACATGTGTTGCATTCAAACAGCATGACCTGCACACTATCACAGGCCACTGAGAAATGTAATAAGAAATTTATATTGTCACAAACAATTACCATTTAAAAAAAATTTTTTTTTTTAAAGTGGTGATCAGACAAGATTTTCTCTAACCCATATTTTAATTTCTAAGCACAAACAACATTTTGAGGAAGCGAGTTCCAATCCTAAACTGCTCTTTATGTAAAAAAATGTCTCCTTATTTCTAGTCTTATTTTGAGCCTCGACAGCTTTAAAGAATGACCTTTGTGAAAGTTGATTTTTTATATAGCCTAAATCCCTCTCAATAGAATCAATTTTCTAGAAACATTGTTTGTATTTCTAGAGACAAAGCTGTACTACAAAGGTGACGTACTGCATCTTTGGAAAAATACTTTAAAAGATTCCCTTCGTTATTTAATTAAAAAGACTTTAAGAAGTATTGGCCAATTTTCATTTACTGGCAACTTTATGTTTGCTATACAATGTCTTCTGAAAAAAAATAAATAAAGCAACATTTATTTTTAGTATTTTAAAGTACCAAACAAACAAAAAATATTTAAACTTAAACTGATATTCATTTTTGTATGTGCACAGCCCAGAACAATGAAATCCGGGCCTCTGTGGATACATAAAATTGAATTAAAATCTAAATTTTGCATAAATATCCATGTAAATGCAAGATAATTAACCATTTCTAACATGCTTTTGGAAAATGAAAAGGAAATATATTTCATGTCTTATGAATTCTATTCTATAATTCTAAGATAAGACTTGAATGGATGGCTGATGCTGACTCAATAATGTTGATTATTTGACACAAATAATTCAGTAGGTTTGGTATTTTCCATACGTGCGCAATCAATTGTAGAAAAAACAGATGAATTAAGGATGTCCACATTTTAAAAATTGTCTTTAGCTGGTAAAAAAACAAACAGAAGAAATATAGAGATTGACCCTTGATGAAAGTTTTTATGATGAATTCCATAAATTACTATTCACAACAAACTTTTTTTTTCATTTAGAAGACAGTTTTAGAAATTTAGAAAAAAGAAGATTTCACAAACTCAACACCTATTACATCCTTTACCATGCAATATTAAATGAGATGTACTGGAATGATAATTCTATTTAAATATGCATAAATGTTCATGAATATTTAAAATACAGAAATGTTATACTGTACCATGCATCTCATAGGCATCATTTCTTTTCATTGTTAACTTCCGGCCAATTACCAATAGTTAAGCTGAAACAAAACCCTTTCTTTGACAAAGTTGATTGTATTCTAGGTAAGTAAGTAGGTAAGACAAAGTCCAATCCACAGTTCCATGTTGTGTTCCAGTAGCTTGCATTTATACTACAGAAAATGGAGATTATCATGTAAACATAAATATAGTATCATTGAAATGGTAAATTTATATAAAGAGTTGCCACCAAAAGTTTCTGCATAAATGGCACTGAAATGTGTGTTGTTAAACAAGTTTTCTATAATATTTACAGTTGTTACAATTACATACTATTCCAGATTAGTTATCCTTCTTGATTTTATCTTTCAGGTGAACTAGGAGGTGTCTTAAGGAGTTTCTTAAGCTCTGTCTACGCAATCAAACAAAAATGTGATGAGCCCATAATTATGGATATATATATATGATACCATATTTGGGCACATCACACTTTTTTGTTTATCAAAATAGTTTGATGGTGTAGACAGAGCTTTATATGGGAGTGGAAAAAACAATGAACCCTTGTACAAAGCAGATATTTTTCTAGAAGTTTTTCTAGAAATAAAAATAATACTAACCTTATTAATTGTGTAAACCATAATTCTAAAATATGTAGAAGATTTTGATATTTTCTTAAAATGTCACGAAACGTCATGTTTTGAAGACTGAGAGAATTCTGTGGTACGTGCATGGTCAGCCATCATTTGCATAAAATGTAGGCATAGGTACTGTATAGTCTGCAATATGATGATAGAAAAAAAGAGATTCACTAGAAAACACATTTGATAATATCTAAGGAAAAATTGACGCAATAGTCTGTGTTTGATGTATTTGTGTGTCATTAAAGTTTAAATAATTGGGCTATCAAGTTAATATTCTGGCTCCAGCATCCACTTTGCGAGTTAAAAACAGAGTAATTTCCCTTAAGCGACATACCTGACGCACTTATGGCCTAGCTTTCAAATATCCCACAGAACCATTAATACATTCACATATTATTGTTACAGATTTATGTTTGTTATTGTTAATGCGTCTATCTGTAATGTTGCAGTACACGAAATTGAAATATAAGTGTGTTACGTTTACAAAACAAACTACAATTTTATGATTCTAGCGGAATGATTCA
This sequence comes from Antedon bifida, assembly GCF_963402885.1. Taxonomy (NCBI): domain Eukaryota; kingdom Metazoa; phylum Echinodermata; class Crinoidea; order Comatulida; family Antedonidae; genus Antedon; species Antedon bifida. Next base: position 6,947,802 of record NC_136226.1, on the reverse strand, counting down.
ATTTAAGAAGTTATAGTCTACAGCTACATTCACACAAAAAGGCGTCGTTCAATTAGTCTTAAGCTCTGTCTACACTATCAAACTTTATTTGAAAAAAAAAATTTGATGTGCTGTATATGGACATGATGATGTCATATCACTACCATATTTAGGAATATCACTATCATATTTGGGCACATCACACTTTTTTTGTCACTTTGTTTGATAGTGTAGACAGAGTATACAATTTACAATATATTATATTACATTTGGGCACATCACACTTGCCAAAAGAGTTTGATAGTGTAGACAGAGCTTTAGATTCTGTTTTAGTATTTCAGTTGCTGCCTGAATCTTCTGTACCACCTTACTAATTCTATGTTCATGTGTTCAAATCTTAGTTAGTCTGTGTACAACAATACAACAAGATGTGTGTATTTGTCATTATGAATACAAAATACAAATCATGGAAAAGTCATAGGTATAAAGCAATTGATATAAATAAATGTTAAAACCAAGTATAATACAGATTGGCTGTCTCAGTGAAAACTGACCTAATCATTATGAATGTTTATCACATGTGTGTTTTTTTTATGTTCTGTGGAAGTTTCAATTAGGTCTTTGTTGATTATTGACAGGAGAATGAATTGTCATAATAGGTGATTTATGATCAGTATGAACGCCAATCATTATGTTCAATAAAAGCAACTTACATGCGTCTAAGTAAATACCTCCACAACAGGTGTTGGTTTTGTAGCACAAAATAAAGTATAGGCAAAGTATAATAAACGTTTACAATCACATGGCCTACATTAAGATATTTAATCAAAACATTACATTATTCTGTAGTTTTAAAAGAAACATACTGTAATTGATAAACTTTGTAATACATAATTACATATTTTAGGTATTATAACAGGTCAAAGTGATTGGTTGACTTCATAAGACACGCCATGCATTATCTTCTCCCATTTCAATGATTGAAGTTCTATTGCATGGTCAATAATTTTAAAGTGTTAGGGAGTATAATATACATGACAGCAAAACCACATGTAGAGTGCACAATCTGTAACTTCTCCCAGAGACTTCTCTCAGAGTGGCAAATTTATGCATGGCCCAACCTTCGATATTGGAAGCGGATGCTGACACTGAAAGTTTTTGTAAAAGGTGTTTAAGTCTAAGCCACTCCACTGCCAAAATAGGATTGCTGCCTTTCAATTGGCCTAGCCTCCCGTCTAGTCTTCGACGATAAAAGACGAAAGCAGGGATTAAATTGAATACTATTTTTCTCTAGAGCTGTAGGTATAAAACAAATAATTTATTTTGTTGAATGTGGTGAATATTTTCATTCGGACTCTCCTATTCAAAGAGGAAAGCAGAGTTGAATAGGTCATTATTTTACTATAAAATATTCTACTATTCAACTTATAAACATTCATTTTGTATCTAGTATCAGACACTAATATTTACAATATGAATTATTTTGGGGCTATTAACAAACAATGACACTATTGATAAATCAGAAGCCAAACAATCTGTTTACCTTTTATGTCCATACGTCGAGACACTAGTCTGACTACGAGATAATTACCCGAATGACCAGTATAACGTCGGACAAATGTATGTCCATGAAAAGTTGTTTAATATCTATAGTTATTAATTTTGGTCAGACAAATGAGTATTGTATGGCATGTTCTGTCACTTGGTGACGATATAATAAATGAGTGTAATATTAAAAGTTAGTAATAAACCTAGAAAATTGATAAAAAAATCTGTTTTCTGGTTTAACATTAACACAATTTTTTAAATTTTTCATTTGTACAACACACATTTTATACTTGATATGACTTGATTTTTCTTCCCTTTGAATTGAATTTTTTTTCAATATTTGTGTTGAATATGCCATTTTAATGTCACATAATAGTTATTCAATTTGACCAAAAATTAGATCGAAAAAAAATGATTTACCTGAAAAATCTGTAATTGAAAGCAAAACATAGTCAAATTGACTGAAAATAGGTTTTTGGTTGAATTTAACCATTTATTTTGTCTTTTGATAAGTGAAAACATTTTTTTTTTCTACGGAGGTGATTATCTCCATTAAAATGAAATGGCATATTCAAAGTCTTTTTTTATTAATCTTCATTTTTCATGTTTATGGGGGACAATACTTCTTTAAGAAAACACATAAAATAAAAGCCACAAGACACACATGTAATATTCTATTGCCTTGTAAAAGTTTCTATGCCTTTGGTTTGCTATATCAATAATTTAGACAGAATAAACGCCATTAAAAACACTACCTTTATGTCTTCTACATGTTTATTGATCTAATTGGTAGATGGATTCTAGGTTTATGATTTTTACCTTAAGGCGTCCACATATTTTGACGATTTTTTTGGTGGACAAACGCACATTAAAACATATTAATGGCTTTTATTTTCGCATTATTTTATATACGTTGGCCCACATACATTTTGTTTGCAAACTATGTTCTGTAAAAGCCATTTTTTTCTTTAGGCCTTTAAGACATACTTTGAGCAAGTTGTATTTACTTACTTACTTTACATCCAAAGAAATTTTAATTTTTTTCCCCCGATTTATAAAACCAGCTTTACATTACCTTAAAGATGTATTGTCCCCCAAAAACATAAAAAATAAATATTATTAAAATCAGACTTTGAATATATTATTTTGTAGTTTTAATAAAGTTAATCACTTCTATAGGAAAAAAAATTAATGTTTTCACTTATAAAATGACAAAATAAATGAGTAAATTAAATCAAAAACCCATTTAGCTGGCAGCCAATTTGACTATTTTTGCTTTAAATTACAGTTTTTTAGGTGAATGCATTTTTTTTGGATCAAATTTTTGGTCAAAGTGGATAACTATGAGGTTACATTAAAATGGCATATTCAACAACAAAAAAACAAGAATTATTTTTTCAGGGAGACAATACATCTTACATTCTTAGGAGTATGTGCCGGGTATTTATAAAACTTTATGTACATTAATCTGTTTAGTTATGTAAAAAAAATGGAAATATGAATACATGTTTGAAAAGTATTTACAGTATATTAATAAGAATGAGAGGCCTCAAAACCTCACTGAAACTATTTTGTTTGACTTCAACATTAGCAAATTCATTTATTTATGAAACAGATGTAACTACACTTTCCATTTAAAATCTTTTCTGACAAGACTTAATTTAAAAGCTTTTGACAAAAATTTATTTTAATCAAGCTTCTGTATCTCTTGACACATACAGATTTATATTAATAATAACTTTTGTTCACAACCTTCCATAGAAGTCAGCATACTGTGTACATCTTTACATGAAAATAAATAAAACATATAGCAAAAAGTAATATTAGCCTATATAAATTGCTTGTTTGTTCTCTGTATATTTGAGCTTTTTAACATTCGTTTTTATGTTTGCCCTGAGGTTTTCAATTCCATTAATATTTTAGTATTTCCGACTGTCCAAACTAAGTTGATATGAATCAAATATGAACCTGATCAACAGTCAGCATACATACATAGAAATATAATTTAGATATCATGTAGAAACGATTCTCATTACTGAGACAGTATATCTTGCACTGGTGTTTAGTAAAGCAATGAATTATATGAAAGCAGAGAAAATGGAGACATCCGATATTTTAGTGAAAGTATGGATAATCTAGTAGTATAGAAATAAACCTCGTAATTAATAAAAAGCAGGACGTTTATATCGCAATTCTCATTGCTTAACTAAACACTACGGATAGGGATATCCCATGAGTAGGGGTTGGCTTTAGTGTTAAAATGTATATTTCCCCTCATTCACTATTCAACACTACGGATAGGGATATCCCATGAGTAGGGGTTGGCTTTAGTGTTAAAATGTATATTTCCCCTCATTCACTATTCAATGAATAGAGGTGTCCCAAAGGAGGGGTTATACTTTATTTTATCGTATCAAAATATATTTTTACTTTAGCCTTTCAACATATTTTAATGCCTTTTTTCCGAGCCCTGGGCCCCATAAGCTCCGGGGCAAGCAAGCAGTAAAATGTACAAGTCAACAACATCAGTTTGTATTCAGTTCAGTGACTCGGTAAGTATTTTTAATTGTATGCTGTTTGAAAATCAGATTTTATTTGGTTAAACCAACTGTGCAGAAAATCATGAAGAAATAATTTATTAATAATAATATAACCTAAAAGCTGGAAAAAGTCATGTCAAGTTCTCCCACCCACCCCCTAGCTTAAAACCTTAAGCAGGCTTAATTTTAGAATTCGTACACCTACTTTCTAGGGCCTTACATTCTAGTTAAAAAAGTCATAACCCCTTACTTGCTAATGAAATGTATCACGTAAATATGATTCATCTACTAATTATAAGCAACAACCAGACTATTAAATTTTACTTTTTTTAATGACGGTTGTAAATAATTAGTGTATATTTTAAGAAAGGAAAATAAAAATGTTATAATTTAAAAACCATTAAATGGTTATTTCCTTTTCAACAAGCAAATGATTCTCATTTAAAACATTAGGATTAAGTTTAAACGATAAAATAAACCCTAATTGCAAGATAAAAGATTTGCTGTCAAACTAATTGTTAATAATCATCATGCGAATGAGTCTTAGGGTCAGTTGGTTAAGCTTAATGCTTATATGACCCATAAACATGTTTGCTTAAATTCATGTAATGGGGTATTAATGATACCATTTTACAACACACTTATAAGTGTATTCTAGACTTTCGATTGGTTGATTTTGTGCGTTAATTTTTTACATAGACAATTGAGTGCATGTTTGACTGAGCTTTATATAAAATGCAATGCTGTAGGTTTGAACATTGCACAGAAAGCAAACTTGTAGATTGTGCCGTGCCGTTGATAGCTGCTCCGCTCCTGTGGTCAAGAAAATCGAACACCAAATATTTACATGGCCTATGGAAACAGATAATTAATTGAATACTCTAGAACAGTATAAAACAAAATAATGAATTGTTGAAGATGAAGAATATTTGTTGAAAGCCTGACTATGCTATTCAACTTGGCTTTGCTTGAACATTGAATAGAAAAGTTAATCTTTCAATTCATGAAAATACTCTCCCCATTCACTCATATACATTCAATATAATTGATATTGTATACATATAAGGTCTATAAATTAATAATAATGAATTACCATTTAAACTTTGAGTTTTGTTTGCGTAGTGACGCTGTAGCTTGGTAATCATCATGCTTGTCTTCTAATCCTAGGGTCACGTGTTCGAATCCTAGTCAATTCTATCAAAGGAACATCACTACCTAAGCCAAAGAGCATTGTCCAGGCAATCAACTCAGACTTGAAAACTATTTTCATCATAAAAAAAAAAAAAATAAAACAAGACAAATATGATAACAGCAGTAGTCAGAATGTCTTAAGTATAAAATCTGAAGAAGAAATTTATAATCTTTAGCTTTACTATCCATGTTAAATCAGTATTATGAGTTTTAATTAACTAGTGATTTAATAAAGATTCTACTCCTAAAAGACATTAATAGCAAACGGACCATGTACTTGATTAATGAGCAATTGTGACATACAACAGAATTATATAGTCTCCCGATTGGTGGCTCCACTAGAATTACTAGCTATAACTTTAAGTGATATTTTGACACCTGGGGCCGCAAATCCTAATCTAAGAGGCAGTAAGGTTGCTGCAGAAATGTATTTTAATAAAAGCATTTTAAAGCCCATAATTAGTAATTGTTAACACTTACAAATGTACACATTTAGCTTGACAGCATGATAAATTAAATGTGATTTAATTGAAGGTTTTACAAACTAAAGCAGACATAAAGAAAACAATTTTAAAAAGTTTCCTTACAAGTGACAAATAGAGGGTGCTGTTTAATGCCCTTAAAGGTACTCATTCATATGAAGGTCAAAATAATTTGACAATATTTTTATTGTAATGTAAACTAAAAGTGTATTTTCAATATTATTTTTTAATAGAAATTTGTAATTATTGCTAGCAAAACAACATTTTAGTAAAATTTACAGCCATTCAATATAAATCAAATGATATACATACAATATTAAATTCAATCCTAAAGATATAATCACTTTAATACCTTTTATGGTTCAATAAAATAAAATACAAGTGATATTATAGACTTTCAAATATATCGGAAACAGAAACCAATTTTTCTTAGTTTCAATAATTTGGATTTGTACATATATCCAAATTGTTGTGACCTTGATATATGAATAGATACCCTAGAGAGAATATTATGACAGGTAAATTTGGAAGGAAAAAAAACCTGTTAAATTTTTAAAGTGCTAGATTAAGATCAGGGTAAAAAGCATTTTTTCTAATTTACAAGCTGTCAAAAATAAAACTAGGAAAAAAAAGAAATAAAATCTGAATCCAAAGGCTGATTTAAGAGTCATAAATCTAGGATCCTTATATGTGTAATCATTTATCAATATTCATTTTTTTACCACCATTAATAGTAGAAATAATATTAATATTTCATATTTTATTTATATAAAGTAAGTTTAATGCCAAATTAAAAACAAAATGTGTTGAAAAATAATGCAATATAATATATCCAAAAGAATTCTATTTTCTATTAGTGTTAGAAAGCCTTGCTGTGGTCTCGTTGGCCATGGGTATAATGGCCGTGGTATATGGATTTTGTTCCAAATGGTATCTTATTTCTTATTATACATTTTTCAACCAAGTGGTAGTACTTATTTGCCACTCCTGGTATAGTTATTATTAATAATATAGTGTTAATATTTTTCTTTAGTCAGGAAAGTTTATATTTGAGTTTACATGAAATATGGAACAATAACGACTGTGTTGATAGAAAACATTAAACACATGTTTGACCGATATCAATGTCACTGAAAAATGCATTTAAACTGTAATTGAAAAGCAATTTGCCCTCTCACGCAAAATTCAGACTGCTCATTCATTATAATTTGAAACTGCTTTAAAATTTCTTTTTAACAAAAAAAACCCTTCTTTTAAACTGAAATTTATGAAAAAAAGAATAGCTAAACCAAAAGTGATACTAACTTACCAGCATGTTGTCCTTCTTCATGGTCACTCACCATCACACACTCACCAGCACCACTTAGTAGGCCTAGCCCTAGTTTTTTAGTAGGCCTGCCCCTAGGCTAGCTAAGGCTAGTTAGGCCTCCAGTTCGACTCGAGCGAGCTCTTCGATTATAGGAATAGCCTATAGCTAGCTAGGCCTAGCCTACTAGACTAAGTACTCTAGGCTGGAGATCCAGTAGGCCTACTAGCTAGTAGGCTAGTAGTAGTAGCTATAGATAGCTTTAAAAAAGGCCTAGCTTAGACTTAGTTAATTGTCGTAATATTCAAGGCTATACTTTGAGTCTTAAATAGTTTGCCTTAGTATTATTTTTGCGATACCCTGTCTAGCTAGGCTTAGGCCTAGGCATAACACCCTACTATACATCGCTCACACTCAGCATGCGCCGCGCGCGGAGAGAGTGCTCTTAGATTTTATATTACAAAAGTTTTGATATTTTGATATTAAAGAGGGCGCTGTTTAATGTAAATAAAAACTAGAAGAAAAAGTCGGCATACGAAACGAAGAAAAGTTAGGCTAAATTTCGGTTGATTTCCATAGACAAATGAACGACAACATTGAAATTGAATTTCCGCTTTTGCAAGGTAATGAGATCTAATAAGAATTACTTTAGTGAAATTTTATAAAGCGTTAAATACTTCAAATTTAATAGGGTTTGTTTGCTAGCTAGGCTCTAGGCTAGGTAGGGTCTGTGTGTTGGACGCTAGAGTTTAGTAGTAAGTACCTAGTAAACTCTAGTTAGAATAGGGTCTACCCTAGCTGGGCTAGATATATGGGCCTATTTTGTATATGCTAAAATGTGTAGGTTGGGTAGGGGTCATGTGACAAGGCCCAGCCAGTCAGCGATATTTGAATAATTCACTAGTCATATCGACCCGTCATATCCATAAGGTGTGACGTAAGAATTTACCTAACTACAATTCACTAATGAAAACGCTTTGATTAGATTAGACTATGGACTTTGCATGTCGATGTATGGGTTCGGATCCCATGAGCAACTTCTTTTTATTTTATAGTGACAGAGATTATTTAGTCTTTAGAGGGTTAGGTTAAGTTATATTTAGGAAGGAGGTTGGCTATCTTTCACATACGGATTCCCCGAATTATGTACGGGAAACGGAAGGCTTCTAATATTCAGGCCTACTTGAAGCAGTAGAAAAAGTAGTTTCAATGTGGCCAGAACTCACTGGACATTACTTTCTGATTGTTGCATCAAATTGTATGACTATGAAATGATTGCTTGTTTTAAAAAGACTAATTTACTGTTTGGTTATGTTGTGCGCGATTTTAACGGTTTACAAGAAAATCGCAAGAAACTCCTTACACAATTTGAATTTTTGCAAATCGCACATTAATATAATAGTTTAGTTTACAAATAGTCATCAGGATTCCTGCATGTTTTTGAGACGATATGTTGTTATCCTGTACGCTTTCTTCTTCAAATCTGAACCGATTGTCAATCATTTTTAACAAATACATTTTTGTACTACTCTTTATCAATTAAAACATATGCCTGTCGTAAAACATCAATCTATCTCATTTTACGACATAAATCTCATGGCCAGACACATGCATTTGCTCATTATTGCTCCATCAACTATCAAATAGCGTGATTATGTTTGCACACCAATCATGATGGTACAAGTTTAAATAGCAGTACTCGCATTACTTTGACGGTACATCTACTCATTAATGGATATGTCATTCTAGCAAATATTCGCAATTTGCCAACATTAATGTAAGATGTATTATTTTGTAAAAGGTCGCATTTATGATTTGTGAGAAACTAGTTATACAAAGTATATTTAGAGATTCACTTTCATGATTTAAAAGTATTCTTTATGAAGTTGCTGATTCAAATGTATCTCCTGTAAATAGAACTCTCTTCACTGTATATTCAAATTATTTATTACACCTTTATCAATTCCTATGCGACATGCATCCAAAATATACTCAATACAACTAGTACCCTGGTGCTATTTTTATGAATTTGCAGTAAACCATCATTTGTGTTTGAATACAAAAACAAACCCTTTATCGAAGCATTTGAACAAATTATATTAATATGTATTCATAATATTATCATAATAACGATGACCAACAGTTTTACAAACACAGTATTAAGTCAGGGAGGTATAAACATAATAAATTATTTTTAAACTCCCTGATTAAGTGAAATGAACAGTGTGGCCTCTTGGTATAATGTTGTAAGTATCAAAATAGGTTACCATGTTTGAATGTGAACTGTTGCTGATTGTAAAAGTACGATAATAATGTGAAATTCATCCATTAGAACTACTGTTCGATCTAGCCTACATAAAAAAATGATCAAAGGAGATAAATCCACAAATCTCTTACTTTTCAGTGAATATAACTTTTGATGTTTATTGTAAGGGTAGTTATAAAATGTAAGTACCAAACATATTGTACAATACTACCATATTGCTGAAAGAGATGATAACATTTAAGAGGGTATTAGTAATATTATTTGCATAGGTTGTTGTACTGTGTAGTTAAGTAACTGAATTAAAATAATTAAAGTCTTAAATATACATATTGAAATGCCACTACCCAAGGTCAGGTACAGTGCCACTACCCAAATATGATTACAATCTCTATCTAAGCTACAGTTACATTGCACTGAACAAAAATCAGTGCCACCACCCAGCTACTGATTGTCAATAATTCTCCCCAAGGTACAGTTACATTGCCTCTAAAGCAGTGGCGTAACACAGGAGGTCTTGGTTTAGAACAGAGGCCCTCTAACGCTGGGTAGTTGTATCAGGGCTGATGCTCTGGAGCCCCTACAGTATGTTTAGCCATTGAGCGCTCATAGCGTTATGCCGCAGCACTGAACAAAATATAGTGTCACCATCCAGCTGCTGTACAGTCCCGCCATCCACATATTGTACAGTGCCTAAGCCTAAACTAAAGTTTCACTACCCAAGCTACAGTGCCACTACATGAGTTAAATTATAGTACAACTATCCAAGTTACAGTACCTTAATTACCCAAGCTACAGTATATTTTGCTTAAATAGTTAATGCTTTTTATTGTTTTTATATATATCAAATATGTTTATAGTAATGTAGTTTCAATTGTTATTTTGTAATTTTTAATGCAAGCAATGGAATTTTCAGAAATGGATGAGAATAACATTTGAATCTTAAATCTTGAATCTTAAATGTCTCACATTTTTGTCCACTATTAGATGTTGTATATTTGGACCATGCTGCTGCCACGTTATATGCAAGAAGACAGCTTGATAGTTACATGCAAGATATTAGCAACCATATCTATGGTAACCCACATAGTAGAAGCCAATCAAGTCAGCTGACCTCAGAAGTTATTGAAAATGTGCGTGAGAGGTAAATCAAATTATTTCTATCAACCATGTTTTAATTTGCAAAAAAAGAATAATGAATTCAATCACTGTCTCTAATCACATGGTAATCAGCAAGTTTTTAAAGTGGTGTTTTTGTTATGAGAAAAAAAAATCTTGCCTCGGACAGAATTTGAAAAAATATTTTAGTATTAATATGTTGTTTTTTTTTAATACAGAATCTTAAATCATTTTGGAACATCTTCGGAGTCCCACAGTGTCATCTTCACCGCTAACAGTACAGGTGCTATTAAATTAGTTGCTGAAACATTTCAGTGGAACAGACTTATCAATGAAAATAGAGGATATGAAAATGATGGACTCAATTCGAATAAAGGCATTTTATACTATCTTGAAGACTCCCATACATCTGTTGTCGGAATGCGCGAATACGCATTGAAACACGGTGCAGACTTTGGGTGTATCTCAGAACGGGATGTTTCAAATGCAATAGATAATCTTACACAGATTTCTGAACATGACGAAACAACCGAGTTACCAAACTGTTTGTTTGCATATCCCGCACAATCTAATTTTTCAGGAAGAAAGTTTCCATTAAGCTGGACGAACAATTTGAAAAGAAATGACATTTCGTGTTTTGTTGGTCGATGCGGAAGATGGTGTGTACTGTTAGATGCAGCATCTTACGTTATGGCATCTAACCTTGACCTCAGTTTGTGCAATGCTGATTTTGTCCCCGTGTCATTTTACAAGATGTTTGGTTTTCCAACGGGTATTGGGGCTTTGATTATCTGTAATGAGTCTGCTTCTTTTCTTCGTAAGACATTCTTTGGAGGAGGAACCGTTCAAGCGTATTCAAGCACTCAACATTTTCATGTGCCAAAGGTTAACATCCATGAATGGTTAGAAAATTATTTATTTTAATTAATTTTTCTAGTCTGATAATTTTCGTCATTATGTATATAAATGAATTATTCATTAATTGCAATTGCATGAGTGGATATAATATATGCTAATGAGTGGTCTGAAGGGACAAATCAAGGACCAAAAAGTTTGCGATAGGTTTACACAAAAACATTTTTTGTAGATACATAAGCATCACCCACAAGAAACTTGTTTTATTCAGGAATATATGAGTGGAAATAGCAGTAACAGTTTTAAAATAACACTGGTAGATTTGAGCAAATTCATTACTAGTCATTTTATATCTTATTCATTCATTCAATTGTAGGTCATCACAGTCTCATGGTACCTATTTCATTATGCTATGAATGATTTAATACGTGCCATTAATACAATTATTACTGTATGTATGTGCCATGCTATCACTTTTGTAAGCCCACAGCGTATATTGTGCTTGTGCTAATAATATTTAATGGATAAATTATTATTTATACATATTACTGTAGGTTTGAAGATGGAACTCTTCCATTTTTAGACATCATCGCTTTGCGTCACGGCTTTGATACTTTACAGGGTCTGGCAGGTAAGTACTAATTAATGGATATTTCATCGATTTCATGAACTGTCGTCTCTGGATTTGTACATTTTAAATTTATTGCCGCCAGTCTATTCACCTCTTGAAATCTTATAAACCTCATCATTATTACTATGATTGCACCTATAAGAACATTGACTATGTACTCTTCATTTAATTGATAATTAAATCCACGCAATACTTATTCAGAAAACTGAGTTTAGGAATGGAGACAAATGTCTACATTTTAATCTTGGACCAGTTGCAGAGAGCGCTATCTCATCTGTCTGAATGATAAATCATAGAGATGAAATATTGTGCTATTTTATTTTCAAAGAGGCGAAGTTTATGTAGTGAAATATTTACTTACAATGCATGATATAATACATCAATCTAAATGGTCAATATTAATCTACTGCAGTAACTGCAGCATTTGTTCCTTTATCCTGATTATTATATAAATATAAAATAAATATTTAGCAAGCTCTTGAGGTGGAGGAGGAGGAGGGGGAGGAGGAGGAATTATCATACACAACTGTTTATTGCAGTGACTGCCTCTTTACAAAATAATTGAATTACTGCAGTAACTGCAGAGAATAATGTTTAGATATTTTAAAATTATCTAATTCTTACTAAGCAGAAACGTGACCATGAGTCATTGCCTACACTATCAAACTTTATGTGTTCATTTATGGACATGACAATGTCATATCACTGCCGTATTTGGGCATATCACTACCATATTTGAACACATTTTTCCATCAAACTAGTTTGATAGTGTTGACATAGCTTAAGTAAAATAATACATTTATATTATTTGTATAAACTTGTTTTGTGTCACCTGCATACATGTAGAGAATGAATGATAGTTCTGTGATATCCTACAATTTAAATCTCCTCTCAGCTTTGTCTTTTCACCACCAGCAGCCTCAAAACTGTTTCAACACATTTATTATGACCATCCATAAGGCTATATCCCTGTATGTCATCAACTATGTACTATAATATTGAACTGTAATATTTGGATTCTTCAATATCCTCTGCAGATGTTCTGTAGTATTGTAAACTTTTGTTAAGGATTAGTGATAAAGACACCAACATGCCAATTTAATCTTCCCAAAAGCAACTCAACAATTTATGGCATGACACTTGTGGTGACATCAAAAAGATTTAAGTATCAAGCAAATCAACAATACTAGGATTTGATTATAATAATAAAGGAATGAATAATCTTTAAAATGAATCTAAATTCAGATGCTGTAATGACAGATGCATTTCATGTAAGATTTTAATGTCAAACATCCAATGATTATTTATTAAAATATTAATTATATTTTGATGCTTGGTTTCAATATTGATTTCTTTTGTAGCACCATAGGAAATGACGTGTAATTTCTTTTTGTGAGAAAACTATGTTTTAAAATTGTGAATTAATGATTGATGGCTCATAAATTTCTTTTAATTTCGTTTGCCAGGGGGAATGCATCAGATTTCGCACCATACCTTTGCTCTTGCCAAATATGTCCATCATGAACTAGCATCGTATTGTCATAGCAACAGCAAGCCTGTAGCTAAGCTTTATCATGAAAATAACTTTGAGGACATCAATATTCAAGGTGCTATTGTGAACTTTAACATAATTAAAGATAATGGAGATTATGTTGGTTATTCAGAAGTAAGAACATTAGTTATATAATTACAGTAGAACATATATTAAGGAAACACCTTTGGGACTAAATCGTCCTCTAAAGCTTGGTTCCCACTAGAACGTAACGCAAGGACGTAAACGCAACGCAAGCGTTTTAACCAATGACAAGCGAAGTTATAGACAGTTAGCAATCACAAGCGAATAAGCCATCGCTTGTGATTGGTCAATTCACTTGCGTTGCGTTACGTCCTTGCGTTGCGTCGCTAGTGGGAACCACGCTTTAGTATGGGTGTCCCCTGAATTGGGGTTGGTCTTAGTGTTAAACCCCTCATTCATTTTTCACTAAAGTGTCCCCTGAATAAAGGTGTCCCAAAGGAGCAGTTCTACTATATGGTCCCTTAATAGGGATTATTGAGAAATATTGCTCCTTGCTCCTTTCACAAGAAAGTGTTCCCTTATTAGGGATGTCTCAAAGGACGCATTCTACTGAATCAGGACCCTTAATAGGGATTATTGAGAAATATTACTCCTTGCTCCCTTCACAAGAAAGTGCCCCTTAATAGGGGTATCCCAAATAACGGATTCTACTTAATTGTCTAATCATAGATTGGCTTTATTCTTTTTGTAGGTCGATAAACTTGCCAACTTATACAGTATTCAACTGAGAACAGGGTGTTTCTGTAACACAGGAGCTTGTCAGAAGTTTCTAGGCCTGACTTCTGATAAAGTAAAGAGGAATTTTGAGGTAATGCATCTGACAAGGTTCATGCATTGATTTTATAATCATAGTTTCCAATTTAGGCTCAGCTGGCGATTCTGGTGTTTTGTATTCCAAACAATAATGTTTTTGCACCACTAAATTATTAAAGACATGACTACTACTACAACTTTGCCAAGTCTTCATATTCTCTGAGGAAAAAGAAGAAAAAGATTCTTTCAAATTTGACATTATTTCCAATAATTTGACTTAAACTTTTAACTTTTTTAGGCTGGACATAAATGTGGAGATGACAAAGACCTGATCGATGGTCAACCTACTGGATCCGTACGGATATCATTTGGCTACATGTCCAGTTGGAAAGATGCAAAACGATTTCTCCAGTTCATTAGGGAATGTTTTATGTCTACAAACCCTCAACCATGTGAAACTGGATTGAGGCAGAATGTTCAACCAGTTGAAACCGGAACCAACCTGTTCCTGTACAAAATGTTTCTATACCCAGTAAAATCATGTGGTGCAATGGAGGTAATTTTGTTAAAATCTACTAATTTGAAGCTCTGTCTACACTATCAAACTAGTTTGACAAAAAAAGTGTGATGTGCCCAAATATGGTAGTGATATGACATCATCATGTCCATTATGGGCACATCACATTTTTTTGTCACATGGAGTTTGATAATGTAGACAGAGCTTTAGATTTATATTGATTTGATTTTACAATAATAATAACCTGTGTGCACTTTAAAGAACCCAGCTCATTATTCGAAAAGAGTAGGGGGTTACCCCGGTGAACTGGTTCACAAAATAGCCCCTGTATCAGGGGGATTACCACCTATCTGATAGGACAGTGATTAATTCACTATTGGTAATTTTTGGCCACATTGCCTAAAGACATAAAATTTAAAAAAATATAAAATGAATATTTTATATGATTCTTTATTTGATCTTTTGTTTAGGTTACGGAATGGAATATTGGTAGTAGAGGGTTTTTATTTGATAGAGAATGGATGGTAGTCAATGAAAGTGGAGTTGCATTGACACAGAAAAGAACAACAAATCTCTGCTGTATTAAACCAAACATTAACCTTAAAGAGAATACTCTTGTTTTAAATGCCAAAGGTTAGAAGCTTAATTATTTTTTATAATAATATTATTTGTTTATTGGGTTTTCCATGCTCAACCAGGGTAGCAGAAAACAAGACTTGTATTACTTAAAATCACTTACAAAACAATATGGAGTGTCTTTATCAGTGATTTAAGACTGATAAGACAAATGATTCATTTGTTCTTGATTTATGTACCTGCCTCTACTACCACAGTACAGGATTTTAATATGACAGCTATAATAGTAGCACTACCTATACCAAATGAAAACACTTTGTTTGCATTTGTTTAAGACATCCAACTTTTAATGATCCACTTTGATAACTGATAACTTTATTCACTCATATAATCATAGTAATAAAAAATATAATAACAATATATTATAAATCAAAATACCAAAACCAAGAAATTAAAGGTTGTAGAAGAAACTATAAATAATCAAGACCAAAATAATCAAATGGCTGAGCGGTTGGTTAAGGCAGGAGCGCCATTTACCATGCACCCAAAGAGCCAACAATATCAGGTTTGAAGACAACTTGCTCACTACAAGTTCTGGTGGTGGAACAAGTTTTCTCGGACAAGGACTATAAACCATAGGTCCAGTGTACACAGTTTGCCCATGTGCACTTAGTTCATCATTCGAGATGATAATTAGGGGGTTACCTTGGTGAACTGGTTCACAAACTACCTATCTGATAGTGATTAATTTACTATTGTTAATCCTTGGCCATGAGTCTAAAGACTTACATAAAATAAATACGACCATATAATTGTAATTGTAATATTTACAGAAACAAATCAAATACACATAGATTTATATACAGTATTTATAATTTGTCCAATTTATCCAATTCTTTGGATATTATTTATAAAATAAGAAAGGGTAAGGTTTTAGTTTTTTAAAAATATAAAGAAGATGCAGGTGATAATGAAAATGTATAGACAGCTTGACTGTACATTTTCTGACATCTACTTGACAACAATGATTTATATCTACACTGTAAGTCCATCATATACAAATGCTAATTGTCACATAAAAAATAAGAAATTTAAATGTCAAAAGTTTAAAAGGTTCAACTTTATTTGTTTTGATTAAACTTTACTTCAGATTAAGATTTCATTTATTTAAAAAGATTGTCTTATCTATAAATTAAAAACAAAATTAACTGAAAGACAAATCTTTCAAAAGGCAATAAAGAAAAGAAAGTTCAAGTAAATACAAATGCCTATCTAATAATAAAAGAGAATTTCAAGTTATTACAGCCAACAATTAAGATATATATCTATATAAAACACTTTGATAAATAGTGTCATCTATTTAAGACGCCACTGACTACATATTTAAGCATACTAGTCTTTTGTTTTCATCTCTTTTTCTTTTTGTCTTTTTGTGGTTCTCTATATCTATATACAGTATGGCCAATTTATACTTTTTCCTTTAATAATTATTAACTACAGTGGCATAATGGCTATGAGCCCTTACTACTGAACCCAGAAGGCCCCGGAGCATATGGGGGCCCCTGAGCAGTGACCAGGGGGAAAACAGGCATTAAAATATACCAAAAACGCCCGAGGCCTCCAGCGTTGGAGGGCCACTTAGGGTTCCTAAACCAGGGGCCTCAGGCCTCTGCGTTACACCACTGATTAACTAGGTATTAATTTTTATATGCTCATTTTGTTGTTTTGTTTACAATAGGAAAAACACAAATGACTGTTCCACTTGAGTGTGATGTACCATCATCATCCCAGAGTCTTTGTCAATCACGAGTTTGCATGCACAGGTACGAGAGTGGTCTACCAATGACAAATAGAGCTGGTAGCATCGTTGTGCCAAATGAGAAGTCTATTGTTTGTATTACAAATAATGAGAGTGTGTACAATATTTCTTTTCAATAATCTGAAATTTAAATTTGTAGAGCGGCCATTGAAGCTTATATACCATCCAGATGTTGTACTAAGCTTTGAGTTAAAAATCACAAAATATGAGATGGGTCCTTAAAACCGAGGTCTACATTTACCATAATCAATCTTCTATCAACTAAAGCCGAAGTATAGTCATGTCTCGGGTCCATTTTTTCGTCACCGCAAGATAGACCTTCTTCACCAGTGCTTCTATGAATGGATGACAGGAACACTAGTAGATCATAACCCAATACCATTTTGATTAATTCAAGAAATTATCTCCTTGGGGGACAGAACTAAAGATGAAAGTAAAAGTGATGATTTGATTTGATTTCAAAACTACTTTTTTTGTAATAGGGTTCAAGGAATTGATTGTGGTCAAGAGGTTTCTGACTGGCTGACCGATGTACTAGGCCAACGCTGTCGACTAATCAAGAAAAACAACCAGTACAAACGCCTTACAAAATTGAATGGTACAGTATTTACAGTTTTTAACTATAACCGAATGAATTATAGTTTGATTAGACCTCTATCATTATTACTCAAATATTTTCACAATTTTACTGTACTGGTATGGGTATAAAGCAAGACTCCTTAACACAAAAGAAATTCTAGTTTTGTTGGTGAGTTTTATGAGTAATGTAGTGGGTTTAGCATTTACCGAAATAGAACATTTAGCATAAAGTAACTCCAATTTTGTATGTGTAGCTTAAATCTCCATATATTTGATGAGCTATTTGCCCACGTAAGTATAATTCTAGGTATTTTTAGAATACACACCTGTCTCATTAATGATGTTGAGTGTCTGTTTCACAGTCTGTGATCATAAAAAGGTGTCCCAGGTGTTTGGAAGTTATACAGCCTCTGTTTTATATCAAATACAA
This sequence comes from Antedon bifida, assembly GCF_963402885.1. NCBI lineage: Eukaryota > Metazoa > Echinodermata > Crinoidea > Comatulida > Antedonidae > Antedon > Antedon bifida. Next base: position 6,929,638 of record NC_136226.1, on the reverse strand, counting down.
TACAAAATTACAGTCTTAATGTTTCCATGGTTTTATCAAACAAATTAAAGGTGGAAGAATATAAAAAATGAATGTTTTATTTTTAAAATGTAAACCTCGCCAAACTTCAGCAATAAATGTGATAATATCTGTCTGGTGTTAATTAAGTTTTACATTCCATTGTTTTATTGCTTGATTGTATCATGTTACTGTAATTTTACAGTTATGATTTTCTATACATTATTGTTCCATCTAGGTGAGGCTGTAGAAGTGTCTTTTGCGAATGAGTCCCAATTTTTATTACTCAATAAAGCAAGTTTGGATCATCTTCTCGAATGCATACAACAAAGGTATTATTATGATTATAACAATAATGATGTTTTTAATACAGTGGCGCCATCAGTGCCAAAAAGGAGCAGGAGCACTCCACCCCAAAAATGTGATGTGCCCATATATGGACATGGTGATGTCATATCACTACCATATTTGGGCATATCACTACCATATTTGGACACATCACACTTTTATTGTCAAACTAGTGTGATATTGTAGACAGAGCTTTACAGACCTCTGAGAAATTATTTAAAACCAAAATAATAAGAGCATGCAAACTACCTTACTTTGACTTATCTCTCCTCATCTCCAATTCCTTCATGTTACCTTGCCAACATTGCCCTATCCACCTTATCGTTTTTTATTGTTTTATATGCTCTTATTTGGTTCTTGACGGTAGTGAGGATAATCATTAGGACAAATGCGTATCCGGATATTCACCCCCTGGACATTTACCCCCCGGAAAACTAGCCCCCGGACAACCACCACCTGGACAACTACCCCCTTAGGACGACTACCCCTTTAGGACAACTACCCCCCGGACAAATACCCCCCGGACAACTACCCCCTTAGGACAACAACCCCCTTAGGACAACTACCCCCTGGACAACTACCCCCCGGACAATTACCCCCTAGGAACAACCTGACTCTGCAACAGTGTATAATAGGTAGTTGACCGGGGGGTAGTTATCCTAAGGGGGTAGTTGTCCTAAGGGGGTAGTTGTCCGGGGGGTTGTTATCCTAAGGGGGTAGTTGTCCTAAGGGGGTAGTTGTCCGGGGAGTAGTTGTCCGGGGGGTAGTTGTCCTAAGGGGGTAGTTGTCCGGGTGGTAAACGTCCGGGGGGTAACTGTCTAGGGGGTAGGTGTCCTAGAACCGGACAAATGTAGTGGATTTTCAAACATAAAATGCATACAGTATTCAAACTGATTTTAAATACTGAAATATCACACAAAGAAATGCTAATATTTTGTATTCATAACATTGATGACATATCGTTGATAAAATGATGATAAAAATTCTATCATAATGGTATTCATATATTTAACAGTTTTTATTTTATATTTGTTTTTTATTATTGACATAATGTTATCATGTCAACACATTACATTTACAGTTTACAATTTGTTTCATATTTTAAGAGACCACATTATTGGAGTTGAGAAAGATGATATTGATTTTCAGATGGATTTGAACAATCTGATTGGTCGATTTCGCGCAAACTTCGTTTTCTCATGTCAAGAAGCATTTGAAGAAGATAATTGGAAGGAAGTTTACATTAATGACTTAAAATTTAATGTGAGTAAAAAATTAAAATATTGGGGGGTACATAATATAAATGAATATTAAAATATATATATAACACATTTCACAAATTGAGGGATTATTTATATGAGACATACTTATTAAATAAAATATTTCACTATACTATTTCACAATACTGTTATATTAAATTTTAAAATATATGGTAGTTAACAGGAAAATTCAGTAGATCTGACACATGGCAGCCACTGCACCATCTATCACAACTGGGAGACAGTATCAAATTTTCAAATAATGTATCAAATTCTTTATTGCAATTGTTTTGTGCATTTATGTAAACAGGACCAATGACTTAACATCCCATTCGAAGGATGGGGCATCATGTCTAGTGACACAACCAACTTTGCAGAACAGAAAGAGCTTGAAGCTAAGGTGGTTTCACCTTGTGAGGCACCTCTGTGTAAAATATTGAATACAAAAAAAAGAGCTTGAATTCATGCATTCTCACATTCTTCAAAATGGAGTCATTTTCCAAGTAATAAATTGGATTTGCCTATTAAATATATGATGTATTTTCATTTGATGGTATGTAGGTTGTTGGTCCATGCACAAGATGCCAAATGGTTTGTGTTGACCAGGAGACAGGTGCTAGAGGTAAAGAACCACTGCAAATACTATCAAAGCTCAGAGGCAAAAGGGTAAGTTATACCACATATACTCCAATCCAAATTTGTATACAAAATTAACGTATTGTATTGTGAGCATGTGGGGTTGAATTTGATTCCCGGTTTCTGTTTGTAGGACAAAATAAATAACTGCATATAATGTAGTATTAACTTTGAATATGCCTATATGTAAATATATATATTTCCACTTAACAATGCAGAATCAGAAATTCTTGTTTTATTAATTTTTACAATGTAGATGTCTTTTGGAGTGTATCTTCATCTAGCAAACCAAGAGTTGAATGGCAAACTCAGTACATCTGATTCAGTTAGAGTTGTACACAATGAGATAGATGAATCTAGTTAAGAACACTTTACAGGGTGAAAACATGGCAAGGCTTTATTTGTACTAGAGAGTACAATATTATAGAATTAATTTTTATTATATGTACTTGGCTGTTCTCATCTGTCTTCATTTGTGCCTGGTGGGCTCCAGTTATTCCAGCCCTATGCACATTTGGATCTCACCCTCAACAATTTTGTAATAGTTCATCCAGAACGAAGGAGTGCTAATCCAAAACGATGTTGCAATTTGTTCTATGTTTCTTGTACCAAAGTGTATATAAGGTAAATGTTGTTACTGGTGCTGTTTTATTATGTAATAATTTAAGCTAATATTGAACTTATAAAATCAATACTGTACATACATTATTTTCTTAGGACATTTAAACAAATCTTCCAGTATAACAAATTGTAAATTAAGAAATTTTGTATTATATCATGGAGAAATAACACTTTATATATATATATGGATCTTACATAGACAAAATTTATATGTATAAATATGGGTCTTGATACTGTGTACTACTTTTTAACCTAATAATTGTATGTACCTTTTTTCAATTTGTATATATGGTACATATATGAAAAGTATCAGTACTAATATTAAGGGTTTATGCATATTTTTACATTAGTAAAATGGGTAAGATAATTTTTGTAATAATACAATTTAAATGTATAAAATATTATATATCTTTATATTATAATAGTGGATTAATCTTCTATATTTATGTTAATAGAATTAGAAAAAAATCAGGGTATATAAAAAAAACCGGGTATCTATATAATGGGTAGATATTTTTATATATTGAATAAAAGCTGTAGGTTGCAATAAAACAAATACAAAGGAAAACATATTTTGTCAAGTTGTTTGAATTTATTTTAAAAGAATGGTAATTGGCTAGGCCTTTTTCCTATATTAATATTTATATATTACATTTCACCAGGCATATAACAGACTAACTGCTATTCAGACTATTGTGAAGCTAAGCCAATGTTTATATATTGACAGGTAACTTGCCTGGGCTTTAGACAATTCCAGTAGGTTGCATGTAGGCCTGTAGTCTAATCAAACAAGTTATTTGAAATTGGGCCTAATTTGACACACAGTAGTAATAATATACTCCGATACAAGGCTCATCCCTGCCAAATAATAGCTCCAATAAGTGTTGTACTCAACTAGCAATTACTCAAACTCGAGTAACTCCTGTGACGGGCTTGTATAGTATCAACCTCTGTGCAATAGACTCACTGCAGCTCACTGCAATATATTGCCATGTTTGTTTCATTTAAATACCATAGCAAAGAGATGCTGGTGATCCCTGTGAGTTGTATTCGTATCAGACATGCGATAGAAATATAAAGCCATTGATTACATTTACACCACTATAACATGGATGGATGACACTTTCAATTCCATGCTTCTTTTGACCGCCAATCTAAAAATTCTTCAAAATCTGCTTCATCGTCCTCATCATCATCTTCCTCATTTTCATTGTCTTTTGATAAGGAATCTCTTTCATTTGCTTTTGCCCTTAGTTCTTCTTGTTTGTCACGTAGAATGTCTGTTTTCTTCCATCTTGTACTTTAAATAGAATGAATCAATCAGAAGTTATCATTATGGTGCATGTATGTTAAATATATTTATTCTGGTCCTCAAGCTTAACTGGAAACTGAGGAAATTTGGATTAAGCCCTCCACAGACCAACGGCAGCCAGAAGTGCTGCTCCTACCAGATAAGCACACCAGGAGACGATCACCTACTCTTTTCGCATAGTGTACCAAGTTCTTTAACATGCACTATAAGTACACAGGACCAACGGCTTTACATCCCATCCGAAGGATGAGGCACTGAGAGTAAGCATCTTGCCTAAGGATGTAATCAGACAGATAGGCTTAAACCCATGCCTATCACATGCTAGTCCGATATTATCATTACACCATCACTCTCTGGCACCCGCCGCTATTGCCAGATGGTCTCCCATCCACGAACGTAACAAGGCCCAAAATTGCTTCGGTGATCTGACGAGAACCGGTGTTTCAACGCAGTATGGCCGCAACTTGGTGTTTATATAATATTATTCATTCATTCCACAGAAAGCATCTTACCACCAAGTTAACAGTGTAATTAAAACTTACATTTGTTCATCAATCTCGTCTATCTGTCTTTCTTTCTGGGCCTCATCAACATCTTCCTCAAGAATGGCCTCTGACACCTGGAAATATGTAATACACAAGGCAAACTGAATTCTCTTTATTTTGTAATACTATTATTTTGTAAATTTTAAATCCAGGAATCCGGCTTAGTATGAATGATATAATGTATTAATAAAGTAGAATAGGAGTGAGAAAAGCCCAGACTCATACTAAACTTGAACCATGAGGGTAAAGAATAATATTCTTCACTCCATGCTTGAACTTATGAACTGAATCAATTCAACTTAACTATTCCACTTAGAGTGGGCTTATAATGGTATCAGTAATTTCATGATAACATTCATACCTGTTGTTCTTGTTGCATGACCTTTTGAAACTCTGCCCACTCATCGTCTATGTTTTTCTTTGGTTCCACCTTGCGTACTTTGGCGTCCATGTCAGGGTCATCAAAGAAACCCTCTGGTAACGCTTCAGCCATGGTTTTTAAACTTAAAAAAAAATGTTAATAAAAATACGCAAAGAAACACATATAAAATGAATGTTATGATATAGTTCAAAGCTAGATTGCTAAAAACCAAAGATCATGATAGAACTCACTTCTTGAAAAAATGGAACATACCTTTCTGGTTGTACATCTTTTTCCGTTGTCGTTTCAGGTTGGCTAGCTGGTTTGATATTTGAGTCAAAAAAGTCTAAATGGATATTTAAAATGCATTTTTCAGTTTAGAAGGTACACTATGTATAGTGGTGATAGCATGTAGGAAAAAATTAATATTTATTTTTCCTCCATGGTGATAGGTATGATAATGAAAATTGTTATTAAAATAATACAGTTTTTGCACCTGGACATTACAGTACAGTATTAGGTACTTTGTCCGTATTAGAGCACTACCTTTAAACAGTTTTTCTTGAGTATGACAACCTCCACTAGTATAGCCATACACAGTACCTCTAGAACACTAGATTGCTTAGATTAGATTTAAGCTAAAGTTACTGATCAAATGTGATGATAATTTGTATTGAATATATTGGGAAACTTTCTATGTGTCATAGTATTATAACAGAAGAACTCCTCCTTTAAGACACCACTACTCAGGGGACACATTCCTGTCAACATGGAGCAATATATCATATGTTGTTTTAACACTAAAACCAATTCCTATTCAGGGGACACCAATATTGAGGGGACAATATATAAGGTGTTCCCTTAACAGTTTCTGTTCTAAAGCTCTGTCTACTCTATCAAAGTTTATGTGACAAAAAATGTGATGTGCCCATATATGGACATGATGATGTCATATATGATATCATATACCATATTTGGGCATATCACTACCCAAACTAGTGTGATAGTGTTGACAGAGCTTAGCAATGAGTGGATAAAATTAGCAATGTTAATAATTAAGATTAATTAAGATAACGATAACATCTTTACCATCAGGTAATTTGTTATTCGATGCTTGTGTTGAGTTTGATGAACTTATTTCAGTATCAAAAAAGTCTGCAGGTAAACTATAGGAAAATAAACATTATTATAATGTATATATGTATTGATATACAAATCAAATTAGTATCTTTTAAATAATTAGTAATTAGCTTGAATACTAGAAAGTACATATACAACTTACCCCTTTGATGTTTCTTCAACTAATGTAGAAAAAAAAGCAAAGAAAAAAGTTAATAAAATGTTTCTGGAAATTGTATACATTTATTATTAATTACAAATTATACAAAGCTGGTTGTTTTATATGTTATCAGTCCTATTATGTGTATACTACTGTGCACTCATGCCTCCTCATAACCACAATACCGAGGTCCTGCCATCCTTCTAGTGTATTTAAAAACTATACTTGTTTGTTAGTGTTCACCTTTAGCTTTCTTTGTTACAGGTTCCTCTTGGTATACTTGCTTTGCTTTGTTTTTGGTTGCTTCTACTGGATTGGTTGCTACTTGAGGTTTACCTGATTTTAATAATTCAAGACTCTGCAAAAAAAGAAGAGATGCACCTAACAACTCTATAAATATTTCTGTAGGACCAGATGAGGCTCAAAGTGTAATTTTTTTGTAAGTAATCTATATCTATCAACATGGCTAATATTTGGTGTGGAGCATGGTCAACTGTCAATTTGACTTTGCCATTTGTACAGTAAGTTGACCATTGTAGTCAGTTCCCTAATAGCTCCATGGTCTGCAGTGTTTGTGTCAAAGGATTCTCTTCTGAGTGGTGTTGCTGTGGTTTTTCACCTTGACTAAACCTACAGAAAATGTTCCTAAATTCTAAAATGACATAAATAACATTTATCACAGTTCAGGAGGAATGAAACAAAGTAAAAGACACTTTCTTTAGTCTAAATTTACCTCTCTATGCTTTCTACTTTGTAGATGACTTTTCCATAGAATTTCACTCTTGATTTGTAGGTTACATACTTTACATGATAATTGTCCAAGACTGCTATATGTAAGGCTATATTAAGGAAATATAATTTGCCCAGGTTTGGTGGGTCGATTCGGCCCACTGTTGGGCCGAAAACATCCTGCCACCACCATATTGGCAGGGCCTACACTAGCTAGGTCAGGAGGCCTAGCTTAGATCTAATGTAAATTAAACACTTTAAAAGGATATCTTGCTAACGGAGAATCTATTTTTTTTGTAGATGATAAGCTGTTTTGCACTTTTTGTCTTTTCATAAGCTGCCGAATATCCACCTTTTTGGATGCCATCATGGACTAAAACAACTCTGCTGTTTACTTATTTTTACACACACGGGAACATAAAAATCAGAGCCATATATATAGAAATTATATGGCTCTGATAAAAATAAAACTAGCCCGCCCTCTATCAGATGGTTTTTTTTAATAAACATGGCAGCCCCCAGTAAAAAGAAAACGCCGGTAGTTTCTTTGAACCGTTTGACGTTTGTTTCTGATTGTGACATAGTAAACCATATTAACCTGACCGATGCAGTTGCTAGTGAGTTAATACTAGGCGATAATAGAACAAATTAGTACATTTTAGTCGATATTTCATAAATAACTTATCTAGTAAGTAGGTAGGCTAGAGAGCCTACAGGCTACTACTAATAACTCTTATCTTAGTCTTGCTATCTACCTACCTAAGAATAGGCCCACCCGTGCCAGGGCCTAGCTAGGATTTAACCTAGCTAGTACTAGTAGTAGGCCTAGCTAAGTCTACTCTAAACTTATAGTTTAGGGAAGGCGTGTATTAAAACAGTATATTCTGTCCCAATCCTAGCCCTAACCTAGCTGGGCCTAGGCCTCCCTGGCCTACCTAAATATTCTACAGTAGGCTCCAATGTAGACCTAAATTACATGATTAATTTCTCGTGATCACATATTTGGGAGCACGATTTTGTTTAAAACACCATCTTTGAACACACGCTGACATATTGTCAAGTCTAAAAGTTTGTTTATAAATTAATAATATGCATAACTTTACAGTTGTAATAATGATAAATTGTAAATTATATATATTATTATTAGGCCTATTATTTACTTTAAATTTTCAAACAGAAACAACAGAAAAGAAGACAAGAAAGCTTCGTTCACAAGTTCAAAAACTGGCTAAACCAAGTTATCCTCAACGAAGTACCAAAAAAAAAGTTTTATATAAAGAAGATGATGATTCAAACTCTGAATCCAGTGACAGTAATGAAGAAACTGATGGTAACAGGCTTAAACATAAAAACACTCCATCAGGTGAATTATAAATAATTTATCTACCGGCAGTCAAACTTGAATCTGATTTTGTCTGGTTTGTATTAGAAATATATTAATATCATTTTTCAGACCTCCCAAATCTTGAGATAATTGATAGAGTATCCCGATATTTTGTGTCATCTCCTGCTATCCTGCTAAAATATGATCTCTCCCAATTTTTTTAAAAAACAAAAAAAATATCCGAAAAAATAAAAATGTGTAACTTCTACTACTAGAATCTTAATAGAATCTGTTTGGCATTTGGACCTACCCATGTTTACGATTGATATATTTTTCAAACTGTTATAGTTCCTTTTATAGTTTGGACATGCTTTAAACAAAAATCCTGATATTTCAGACTAACCAAAATTATTTTCTCCTGTTCCATATTTGCAAATGATGAATACTAAACATTTTTCAGACCTCCCTAATATTAGGATAATTGCTGGAATATCCCGATATTTTCTGTCATCTCCCAATGTCCTGCTAAAATGATTTCTCCCATTTTTATTTAAAAAAAAAATTATCCTGACAAAATAAACATGTATAATATTCGTTTGTCCTTTAGACCTACCCATGTTTACGATGTTGAATACTCAGGGGCGGATCCAGAATTATAGATGTGGGGTGGAGGAGAGCTAAATATTTCATAAATGATAAAAACGAGCCTTCGGGTTTGCAGAAAAATAAAAATAGTATTAGTTTTATTTTAAAAAGACATAGCTGTTAAATTTTAAGGGGCTAAAGCCGGTTTAGCCCCTGCCTAAATCCATGCCTGATACTAACCACTAAACCACATTAATGTGTGTTTGTTTTGCTGTATATACAGTGCTTGTAGAGGGTTATGAAGAAGACAGTAAACGAGGAGTAGTAAGCAGCGCAGTGTATCAGTTCAAAACACCAAAGAGGGCAGGCCAAATGGCTAAGTTAGCTGCAGAGACTTGCACACCAATCACAAGTAAAACCACACCTCTGAAACCTGTCTCAACGAAGAAGTCAACTAAGCAGCAACCACAGACACCGGCAACCAGAAAATTACCAACAAGACGTTCTGCTAGAAGAGGTTAGGACTTGGGGATAGGCCAGCTGTCCCCTTCCCCCCTTTAGCTCTGTCTACACTATCAGACTAGTTTGACAACAAATACATGTGATGTACCCAAATATGGTAGTGATATGAGATCACATTTTGTTGTCACATCAAGTTTGAGAGTGTAGATCTCTAGATCTCCCTATGAAAAGACTGTTTTCTTTCATTCTGTACCTGAAAGCTTTTTGTTTTACATCCCATAGGAAAGGTTTAATTATCCATAATTTACTGTATTATAATCTTAAGCTCTGTCTACACAAAAAAATGTGATGTGCCCAGATATGGTAGTGATATGACATCATCATGTCCATTTATGGGCACATCACATTTTTTTGTCACATAATGTTTGATAGTGTAGACAGAGCTTTACAAAAAATTAATGAGAATTATTTTTTGTTAGGTGCTGTGCGTGATGTTGATCTTGACAGTGATTACTCATCTGAAAGTGAAGATGGTTCTGATGACGAGGAAGATATGAGTGATAGTGCTAGTAGTACAAGCAGTCGAGATTCAGAATCATTGAAGGCCTCAGCAAATACACCTCAGCAGTCTAAGAATAACACTACCACAATGAAGAGGAGGACCAGGGCTGACATACAAACAGTAGGCTTATTATCAATTATATATTTTTTAGCCTAGCGTGGTTTAAAACATTTTTTATTGGATTGGATAAACAGATGCTTTTTTCCTGTGAACGCTGTTCTGGCAGGTCTCATATGGGAGCTTCAAAGTGCTGGAGAACGGACCGGTGAAAAATGGTTCCTCTGCATCATCTTCTTTTTCAGTTAATTTAAGATATTTTGATGTATCGTTTTTGTGTGTAAACATGTAGAAACATTGTATTAAGGTCTATAAAAGACAACTATTATTGTTATTTTACTAGACAATATGGAGGTTTCGCAACTCTGCCGAATACGATAACGAAAATGGATACGTCACACATTTGTTAAACTTTTGAGCAGATCCCCATTTCATATTCGTAAAGCGTATTCGTGTTGACGAATATCTCCAGTCATATTTCGTTGCCATGCAAAACAGATTTTTACTGGATTACGGAAACAAATACGTGATGTGTGAAGTATGCGTTATTGTATTCGTAGCGTTGCGAAATCTCCCTATTGTACACCATAATATAGATATTTTTTATTTTTCACTTTCAAATATTATATTTGCTTTAGGAGAACATGGCTGAAGATTACTTTGTTGCTCATAGTGATAGAACTGTCACGTCTGATCGCACACTTGCCCGTCTCAAGAATCCAAAAATGAGTCAACAACAACTGAAAAATATGTTACACAGCACCCCCTCTAGTCATTCTGAGGACACAGAACTGTTGTACCGAGAGCATCGCGGACTCTTCAATCGATGGATGTACCAATTATTGTAAATATATAATAATATTAATAAGTCACTTTTTGAATTTCTGAAACTGGAGGGTAGGAGAACGGCTACTGCTTACTGTTTACTGAGGTGTGATGGTTGTGTAAATAAAGCTTTTAAACCGACTAATCATGCATGAGTAATCATCATTACGCAATTGTCCTTATATGGTCCACGGTCCTGTTTACATAAATACTATTATTGTTTTATTTTATTTATTTCATGGATTACTTTTATTTTTATGTGAAGCGCATAGAGCATTATGCGCTTAAAAGTCCAAATTTATTATTTATTAATATTATTAATTATTTGGCCCAACAGTATTATATAGCTGAACTATTAATATTTTCATTGATATTTTCATTGTAGTTAATTTAACTTTGTTTGTTTAATTGTGTTCTATAGAGATGGATTTAATCTTCTGTTGTATGGTCTGGGATCGAAACGAGTGTTGTTGGACCAATTCCGCAACATGATGTTACAAGACTGCTCCCACATCGTTATTAATGGATTTTTTCCTAGTATCACCTTGAAAAATGTAAGTTACTTAAAGTAAAGCAATTTGTATATAATTCAGTCTGTTCATTATTTTTTAAAAGTAAGAAAATCATTAACTGGAAACATAGATATGGCACATTGCCAGGTCACGTACATTTTTTTCCCAAAGACTTTCTCTGAAATATTCGTGAAAGATAGCCAAACTACTTCCTAAATTTAACTAAACCTAACCCTCTAAATAATCTCTCTCAGTATAAAGTAAAAAGAAGTTGGTCATGGGATTCAAACCCCATACATCAACATGCAAAGTCCATAGTCTAATCCATTTTACTACACAGACGGCTCGACGGAAAGTGTATTAAAAAGTTCATTCAGAGGGCAAGCGCAGATGAAACATGATGCATATTCATAATAATGCTCCCTAAAATGGGACGTACTCTGAGATTTTCAGAGAAAGACTTTGGGAAAAATATTTTCGCTGCCAGGTCCATATACTGTAATAGACTGAAAAAAAACTGTATTACTAATGTTAAATTATGTTATTTTTTATAAGATTTTGAACTCAATTACAGAAGACATCCTAAGTCACTCCGGTAGTTTTAAAAGTCCAATAGACCAGATAAATTTTGTCCAGGAGACGCTTGAAAAAAGTGGGGGTAAGTGTTACCGCCTTTTACAAATCAATCGTATAATAAGTGGGAATAAACCAAATTATTTCCTCGAATAGATGCCTCGCCACATGCATTATAAATTCTATTCAATATTCTATTTGTAGTAGAATTCATTGATTGACATGATCTACAATATAACAAGCATTTTGATACAATTTTTACTGTATTTTATCACTTCTTGATATTAATTGTATTGTATTTTTTCATATCTAGGGGTATTTATTATACATCTTACCATGTTACACCCAACAAAATAAATACGGTATATAATTAAGTTGTTTTTCTTTTAGAGGATGTTTTTTTGCTGGTAAACAACATTGATGGACAGATGTTACGAGGAAGAAAGGTGCAGAGTGCTCTTAGTTCATTAGCGCAAATACCTCAGTTTCATCTAGTTGCGTCTATTGATCACATCAATGCACCATTAAGTAAGGATACAACTAGTATCAAATCTACTGTATGCTTACCTTCCCAGCTGTCTTGGCACTATATATATACCCTGATTAATATAAGTAATTACATGGGGTTGGGAGTTGCTTATAGTGTTATCTATGTCATTTATAAAATGTGTGGGTATTCGTGTTGGTGGTGTGTGGGTATTTTTTGTCAAAATGGAATTTTAAAATAACGTATTTTCAAACCAGATGAACATTTTCAATCATATTCATGGTGATCTGGTTATTAATATAGAAAATGTTTGATATTTGATAAAAACCCATACTCTGTACGGTTTACACTTGCCTCCAAGTCACAATTATTGTCTTTACGTTTTACAAGCACCACCAGTGTGTGTTTATATTTTAACCAGGTGATTCTAGCTTAAGTATAGGAACAACACGACATATGTGCCAATGTTATTTTATAATATTAAGCCTAATGTAAGGTTATGTAGTGCTGGAACATCAGGCCAATAAAAGAACATTTATCAGACACAGATAAGCCAAGTTATAAGTTATTACTACTTAATTTTTGTAATTTGTTGAATATCTCAGTTACCGACTACGACAGTGTTTTCGGTGGGTTAATTATATTTTTTATCTGTTGTTGTATTAATTTTGTATATGTTTGTTGTCTATATATTTATTTTAAGAACGCACCGTTGCAAAGGTGTAGCTTCAATAAATATTATTATTAAAAACTGTGACAGGATACAATATAATATTACTTTACTAAACTTTTCTTCCTGTTTTATTTTCAGTTTGGGATCAAACTAATGCAAGTTGTTTTAATTGGTTGTGGTATGATGTCACAAACTTTGAGCCATACACAGAAGAAACATCTTATGAGAATTCTCTTCTAGTGCAACATTCTGGTGCCCTTGCTCTCAGCTCTCTTAAAAACGTTCTTAGAAGTCTTACACCAAATGCAAGGTAATATATTTGAATAAATGTTTGTCTATTTACAATTATTGAATATTATATATATATATTATTGGTATATTGAAATATTTGTTTTGTATTATTTATTTATACTGGGTGCTCTCATAGACTGGTCTCCCAGAGGGCCCAGTTATGACCATCTCATATTTTAACCAACTTATACAACACCTTAATATTACCCCATTTCCAATATGGCAATCTTGTATGGGGAAACACATACAATAGTACACTGGAAACATTATGGAAGCTCCAGAAAAGAGCTGCCAGAATAATAACTCATTCAAACATGAGAGTGTCGTCTGAACCTCTGTTTAAAAAACTAAAAATACTTAATATTCACGACATCCATAAACTAAATGTTATAGGCTTCATGGATAATGTTAGGCGTGGTGTGTTACCACAATATGTTCTTAACATTTTTAGTAAGCATGAAAACAATTATCACAATCTTAGACACAAATATGCAATGAATGTACCTTTCTCAAGACTAACTTGCGGCCAACACTTTATTCATATAAATGGACCTAAACTTTGGAACTATTTCTGTAATAAAATTCCAAGCATGGTGCATAAGCATGGTAAAAGTTTAAAAAGGTCCATTAAAGAATATCTTTTATTAAAGTATACCTCAGATGGTTACCTAATTAATTAAGATACTGTATTCTTTTTTTTTTTTTTACTGATATAATGTACGTAACGGCTAATTAAGATTAGCCTAAGTGTTGTATTATTATTATTATTTGTATTTGTATGTTTACTTGTATAATGTAAAGAGGGACTACAGCGACAGGCCCATCGGGCCTTTTGTAGTCTCTCGACTATATATATTATATGCTAACCATTGTTAATGTTATGCTAAAATATGGTCAATAAATGTTTCTTGAATTGAATTGAATTGAATGTACTAATACACCGGGTTAACTCCCTACTTGTCACTAAAGATGTACTAGGTTCTTTAAAGTGCAAATGGGTAATCTTTGTGCTCAACAGAAAATCTCTTAAGTTTGCGTTAATAATGCAAGCTTGTTTCTTGAGTATTAACTTAATATTTTAAATACTCCATTATAAAAAACAATATTCATCATTAAATTTCTTAATTTAATACGAAACTTGGTTACAGAGGTATCTAATTCTAGTTTTGTATGTACACCATTTGGAAAATGAATTTCCAACATACTTTATGATGAACCAATAAATATTATCTTATCTTATCAACCCCACATAAGTGAAGGGAAGGGAAGGGTGGAATTTAATCTAATCTAACATTTTTTGTTTTTATTAGGGGGATATTTGATATTATTGTCAATTACCAGCTGGAAAACAAAGACAGCTCATTGTATAATGGTAAGAGTAGACCCATCAACTCCTTTTTCATTTTATTTTACTAAAGTAAATTCTTGTAACCCGCCTATGGAAAGAATAATTGCATATACTAGACAATTAAAGGCAGGCCCGACTCAAGATCCTGTATCTTTCTGGGATCCTGCCTTCTTCCTTTTTCCCCCAGAGTTATTGTTATTTGTATATTTCTTATTTATTCCATTATTGTTTCAATCTTAAAAAGGAATTAAATAAATGCTATTTTGAATTGAAGTGAAAATCCCCTTTTTTGCAGGTTTATCGTTCCAAGATTTGTATCAGAAATGTCGTGAAGCATTCTTAGTGAACAGTGACCTCACATTAAGAGCACAACTGACAGAGTTTAGAGATCACAAATTATTGAAATCCAGAAAGGTTGGTTACAAAATGTCACCAGAAATAGAATTAAGAAAAACGTTATATCCAACCATTTATTGAATTAGAGATCACAAATTATTTAAATCAAGAAGGGCTAGTTACAAAAAAATACAAATAGAATTAAACCAATAGAATTATCACCTATGAATAGCTTGATTTTGCAAGGAGCGTCATAGCACAATGCATGATGGAAGGGTTTGGGAGCAAACATCACGACATACAAACAACAAATCATGTACGTACACATTGTGACGTTTGCTCCAACCCCTTCACACCATGCGTCGTGCATGCTATTTTTGATAAACCTTATGGATTATTATATTTTTAGAACCAAAAAGTCAAAGGTTAATAATATTTTTTATCTTATTTGAAGGGTATTGATGGCATCGAGTTTCTTTCTGTTCCAATCGAAAATTCTACTCTGGTGGAATTCATAGACCAACAACAGCAGGAATAAATACAACCACCATCTATGAGTGATCACTCTCAATTAAAGAAGATTCCAAATGAAATGATAAAAGGTCAGAGTCAGTCAGTTGATACTATGGAAAGGTATACATCTGAAAGAAGTTATCATTTAAAGTTCAAAGGTTAATTTAGAATAATGGAATCCAAAGAAAATGCAACACTTCTTGCGTCTAGACATGAATGTCATTATTGATGACCGAAACAGAAGATGGGTCCACACACACTAGAGTTAAGCTCTGTCTAGACTATCAAACTTTATGTGCCCATATATGGACATGATGATGTCATATCACTACCAAATTTGGGCATATCACTACCATATTTGGCCATATCACTACCATATTTAGGCACTATTACCATTACTCTGTGAGCTCACTAACCATAAATGGATTGAAATTGACCCAATTATCTTTATAATTAGTTTGATAGTGTAGACAGGATTTTAAGCATGTATAGAATGAAGTTAAACCAAATTAAATCTGAGTTATAACCAATGTAAATGTTTGTGTAATCAATTAGCTCTGTCAAGCTCTGTCCTACACTATCAAACTAGTGTGACAAAAAAAGTATGATATGCCCAAATATGGTAGTGCTATGCTTAAATATGTTAATGATATGACATCATCATGTCCATAGACAGAGCTTTATACCTCTCTGTTGTTAACTCTGATACAACTCTGATAGGTTCATTGGATAAGTTTCAGAATAATAATGTTAGGCAAGGGATAGAAATACCTTCTTATTATGTCATATCAGATGTTTAACTGGTGTGTTGTGTTTTAACACAGAACAAGCAAACCACAAGATTGACTACATTTCACTCCAATAGAGAAAAGAGCGTGTAAACATATCTTGAGGGCAGTAGACATACTATCAAACTTTATTTACAAAAAAATGTTATGTGCCCATATATAAACATGATGATGTCATATCACTACCATATTTGGGCATATTACTACTGTATTTGGGCACATCACACTTTTTTTGTCAAACTAATTTGATAGTGTAGACAGAGCTTTAGGTTAGGTGTCATCTAATTAATACTGATCTGCCCTAGTCCACTTTCATAATAGCAGTGTGGATTTTCTGTATGTCTGACTCCTACATAAACATTCCAAGAATTCATCATTACCGTCGCACACAATTTTGAAGAAAGTGATAATAATTACTGAAATATGTTGGAATTAAAATAAATTTATATATAAATTTAAACGTTTAGGTAATTTCAATTTTTGTAATATTACCACCACAAAGAAAGTTATTAATATTTTTGTACTTTTGTTTTGATAAAATAAATATCATTATTATTAACATGTAATTTGTGTTTCTATGTAATACCTTAAATTGTTTGAAAAATGTTGATTCAATATAAAAAGGACTATAGTAAGCATTTATTATTTAAAACGTTTATTTTTACAATTGGAACAAACATTACAAAAACCTTTAAATATAAAAGCGTTATTTAGCAGATACAAATTTCAACCGATTCTCGGTACTGTATCTAAATTTGTCCTGTATCATAGGCAAATTCTCATGTATTTCACATGTGATTCCTGTATCATAGACCCTACCTACGTAACACTCTTAACCTTCCATGATACAGGCACCACATGTGATAAAAATGAGATGCTGTAGGCCTATTATAGAATTTCATATGATACCGAACATAATATTATGTAGATACAACAATGAGAATTGTGTGAAAAGTAATTTAGTTTAAAAACAATGTTATGAAAAGCACATTTTTGGTTTTCTTTTCTTAATCAAAATTCAGCTTAACAATAATTCTTATGAAAATAATCTCTGTATGGTAACAATCATGTTTACAACATAATATTGATAGTAGGCCTGTGTTTTATCGCATTTACAGTTATGAACAATATTGGCTTTTATCTCAAATTTAAACAAGTTCACAAATGACCATTGTTTTTTATCGCACGAAATGTAACAGCAATAAGTTTCATTTCAAGTCAACAATACTCAAGGTATAGACTTGATAACGGGATCTTCTACTATCTCAAATGAACCAGACCCTTCGACCCCTTCTACCCCAGTGCAAGTGATAGTCTGAAATTCCACACATTCACAGATTTCGGCATCTATTAAGAATTTGTCTCCGATCTGATAGAAGAAAAAAAAACACAATGATTTATTCAAGGGCATTACATTTTTTTTTGTAATTCGAACCAATAGCGATATGATTTTTATGAAAAAAAAATGTTTTGAAATAATATTTTCCAAACAAGATCAGTCTTACGACAAATATTATGAGGAAAAATCAGCAGATCCAGTAATTCCACATTCAGTAGTTGGGTTGGGGCGGAGGGCCTGTTGGGTGGGGAAAAGAAATATCGCGATCGGGAGAATGGATGGATGAAGAAGGAAACAGTATGCAACAATACTAGCAACAATTATTTTTATTTTAAAAATTGATTATTTTATGATTCATTCAGATTAAAGGAGTGGAGGCGGGGGTTGTGCGGAACATCCACCTTTGCGATATATTGCAGGTATTTTGTATATAAAATATACAGCATTAAAATTATAGTTGATCGCATTTTCATTGGAAGTCTATTATTCTCTCTGATTGTATCAATTATTTTTGAATTAAACGTGTCTTCCTAGCATCTTTTAATTTAACATAAATTGTATTGACATCATAAAACACACCTTTTACCTACACGTATGTCTAACATTGAGTCCACCTGTTGCCCTAATATGAACCCCAATTCTTATCAATTCTTTCAACTTTGTAACTATTATTCTCTCTGATTGGATAAATTATTTATTGATCGTGTTTTCCTACCATCTTTTAAACATAAATTCTTAAACATTATGGCAGTTTTAAAATAATAAATTAATGTTTAAAATATAGGCCTACCTTAAAGTATTCATCAAGATGTGCGTTATAACAGCCACAGAACTCAGGAGCTACACAGTATTCATCGTCGTCTAAATACAATCCATCCTCACACTTGCAGCGCGCGCACTTCCTGTTGCACAGTATACTCGCTGTATGTATACCCTGTACGTAGTCTTTACAGTTTTGTTGGCAGGCCCGTGCGCATCTTGTGTTGATTTGGTTAAAAGGACACGCGTGATCTGAAATTATCATTAATAAAAGTCACCGTAGTTTAGAATAATAAAGTGGTACAAATTATGTAATTTGTAAGGTCGGCGTCTAATGCTTGATTCTCACTAGAGACGCAACGTCGACGCAACGCCAGCGAGTTGACCAATGACAAGCGAATAAGCCAGCGCTTGTAATTCGTTACGTTGCGCTATGATTAATTAATTAATTCCTTAATCCATGGTTGCGCCTACGTCCTTTTGCGTTGCGTCTCTAGTGGGAACCAAGCTTAAAAACCGATTCTGATAAATATTTCATTCGTGTTAAGAAGCCTTGATTTGAAGAATTGATTTACAAACAATTATATTAGTTTAACAAGTAAATTGTCTATCTTTTTAGTCCTAATTGTTATCGTAACAAAGTCGCTGGTCTTTCTTCTTTATTAAGAAGTCTACTTATTTATTATAGGCCTATCGGATAATGTCGCACTTTGTGGCGCACACTTTGTAATAATCTGTCGCACTTTGTAGTATAAGCCTACCTGTCGCACTTGTATAATAAACTCGTTGCAATTTGTAATACCACACTTTGTAATAATCTGTCGCACTTTGTAGTATAAGCCTACCTGTCGCACTTGTATAATAAACTTGTTGCAATTTGTAATACCACACTTTGTAATAATCTGTCGCACTTTGTAGTATAAGCCTACCTGTCACACTTGTATAATAAACTTGTGGCAATTTGTAATACCTGCTGTTTCCCTTTGTAAAATCTGTCGCACTTTGTAATACTTGCCGACGCACTTTTTAACTTTACTGCCCGTCGCACTTTATAAAATAAATTGACTTGTCGCACATTGTAATAACATGCTTTTTCAGTATTTTAACTCACTATTGATGATGACGATGTTGAAATAAAATAAATATAAACTAACTTACCTCCAACTACAGAGTTAAAAATGAAGTAAACTGAACAGAAAGTCCAGAACAAACAGGTGAGGTGGAAACTCATGATGCGTTGTTCGATCGCTGAAGATTTTTATGTGAATGTGGTAAATGATGTGTTCCTTGTTCTATGAGGGAAGATGTGTGAATGCGGTAAACCTTAAATTTGTTACAAAGATAAAGAATTGATAAGAGTTGGAGTTCAATTGCGGTAACAGGTGGACTCGATGTTAGGCATAAGTGTAGGTAAAAGGTGTGCTTTATGATGTCAATACATTTTTAAAAGATGAAAGGATCGAAACACGTGAACATAATGATAGGGGTGGTCTGATGTCATTTACGTTTTTTTTAAAAATCTACTGATGTTTCACTGTTTTGAGGCC
This sequence comes from Antedon bifida, assembly GCF_963402885.1. NCBI lineage: Eukaryota > Metazoa > Echinodermata > Crinoidea > Comatulida > Antedonidae > Antedon > Antedon bifida. The sequence goes on along the minus strand of NC_136226.1, from coordinate 6,909,570 downwards.
TGTAGTTCTGGAGATTGGTAGCTTCCAGTTGACAATGGTATTTATGAGGTTTGAATGGCTAATCGTAGAGAGGGTGAAGGGGAACAGGGGTTCAAATAGTATTAGGCCTATATGAGGACTAGAAGTCTCAACATTTCAGATGTAGGTCTACTACTGGAGTCTTGTGTATAGTACCGTAGTGAACCATGATGTGGTAGTAACAGATCGCAGATCGATTAAAGAAGATAAAAAAGACTTTACACACAAAATTGGAAAACGACATAATTTTTAATAATTAATATTGTTGACATTATTATTCAAACGAATGTATAAACAGAAATATTGTTTTTGATGTAGGCCTGTAGGCCTATGTGAAGTTTTTTTTTCTTTTCTGAAATTTATTATATCTATTGCCTTACGTCATAACTGAATTGTACACAATGATTTAGAACAAGAGGGAGATGATCTATATAGTTTGCAACTTTTTGTTTCCTCCTTTTCTTGCATATTGTTGACAAGAAAATATGTACTTTATTATGTTATAAAAACTGTTGTTGGAAATAAACATTATAGAGATTGTTTTGAAAAATAGTACTCCATGCGTTTTTGTTGCCTTTGTAGTTTACATCGACCTTTAGTCGCTTTTCGTTTATACAATGTTTTAATAGTCGCAAACATTTGCAGTAAGTCTGGGAAGCAACTTACTCATTCTGTTTGGATTTACAAATGTGGCTGATGTGGTCTTATTGTTTGGTATAGTTCATACCTAATGTTGATATGTGGTTTACGAATGACTCATAAGGCCTCAAAAACAATAACATTCATATCTGCACAAAACCGGTACTGCACCAGAGATACATACAAATACAACAAATAATATGGTTGATATTGATTGATATCTTAAACAAAACTCAGTGATATATGCCCACTTTTTTCCATATAGTTTCTAGAGTTGAATGATTTTCCATTATTTAACGAAACAAGAAATGTACCTTGGCTACATGTACAACAGGACCAACTTTGTTACAACTTTAAAGAATTATGATAAAGATTTCGGTTTTTGTTAAATATTGTTAAATTGTCATTTGTTTCGTTAAAATATTCCGACCAGCGCTTTTATTTGTTTAAAAATTCAGAGCGTTTTAAGATAGATAGCGCCCTCTATAATATATTTTCGGTCGGTCTGTTTGTGGAAATTCAGTTTGGTTGTTAGATTTTTTTTCTTGATAGTTTAAGTTTAATTTAAAAATGTACAGTATTTGCCCAGGGAGTTTATTTGTTTTATATAGTTAAATGTTTTATATAATATTTATCATCATTCCGTTCTTTTAGAAATGATTAAAATTAATTTTTATTTTATCAAGTATTGGATTGACTAAAATGAAATAAATTAATTAATTATGCCTAAAGAATGTTGGTTAAAGCCATGATATTACATTATAAACATTATTACCACCTTGAAAATCATGTTGTTGTTATTAAACCTAGTGATCAACAAAATTGTTTATTTCATCATTATGGCAATTTTCAAATTTAATATTTGTAATTAACTCATGGAAAGTATACCGATAGGTACCGATTAGTAATTTATTTGAATTTGCAAAAATATTTGTTTTAAAATTGCAAAGTTCAGTGTTTTATTGAAAGTATGAGCTAATATAATCAACCGCAGACCTAGTAATACAATTAATAACACAAAAAAAAAAACAATAATTCTATAAGATAAAAGAGAATACATAGTTCATTTCCGCCCTCTTTGTTTCCAAAGCTTTGCTTGCTTTACAATCGATTGCACAGTGTTTATACAATGTGACGTCACCACCGCTTTAACACTTTACACTTGGTGAAAATGATGTGCTTAAAAGCTAAACCATTAAAAAAGTACACTTAAAATATCGCTATTTTTATGGTTAAATTGTGAACATTATTGAACTGCAATAGCACGAATAATCACATATATGATTAATGCACGATGTTATCCCCAAAAATGAGCTGAATAAGTGATAATTAATTGTCATATCGTTAATTTGTAAATGTGACTCGTTTGTTTCAAATGTCACACGATTACATTGTTCGAACAAAAGATTTAGCTCCAATGTGTACGCTTTGCCTGTTTTGTTAATCGAAAGAAACGGGCGTTCATTCCCAAAATGATGGAAAATTATTAAGAAAAAAAGAGGTAGATATGCCAAAGAAAACATAATTACAATACAGTGCCTATCATCAATCACACAGAGAGAGTGAAACACCGCGAGTTTGCAAATCAAGTCTGTTATTTACCGAGTCCAATAATTTCCGTGTCATGTTCCGAGCGATCGTATTATCTTTTCTATTGTAAATGATTTTCCTCTATAAAACCGGTGATATTAAATTCGTCAAAAACCCATAATAATCGTAATTTATTGTACAAAAACGTATGGAAATCTCAAGATAAGACATTAAGCAAGCCTTTAGAGCTAGGCTGCCCTAAATCCATAGTACATCGACCGAGATATGGAAGAATGAATTGGGCTAAATTTTGACTACTGTTGTTTTTTGTTGCGCTGCATGTAACTCGCCGCGGTTTCGTATTCATGCATAAATTGACTCTCCTAATTTATCCTTCTACCTATTTATACGAAACAAGTAGGGCAAACAAAAATGGTGGATGTTTCTCGGCATTTCGTCTCCCGCTTTTCGTAAAGAATTCTGATAGAAGATCCCTCGGTTTTCGTACTTAAACTAGTGTATAAGGTAGGTGATTCCCCTAAGTGTGTTTTGGTTGTTAAAACACCGGCGTGCTTAACGTCTTGGCATAAATCTAGCGATTTTCTTAGCGTTGTTTCTTTTGACCTCCAAACGTGTCGTGGTGTTTCAAATCTCATTCCTTTATTGAAAAAACAACAAGCGGAGTCCATTATTGAAATAGCGTTTCTCTATATTTTATTTGTCTAAAAGTATAGAAACTTTCAAGCGTTTTTAAATAGACTTGTCACTTTGTTTTGGTGTCAACATGACCTGTACAATATAGGCTAAGGTTTGTGTGTTAGCATTACCTTATATTTTGTGTATTTGATGGACTTGTCATTGTCTTGAATTTTATTAATTTATCAATTAAATGTGAGCAATACAAATTCATCAGAAAGCCTGCTACGTGACATTCATAAAGCTAGGCCTAGACCATGGAGGTATAAAATTGAATTTATACCACTCATCTCAGGGTTTTGATGTGAATGATGTGAATTTTATTGACATTTTGTTGGTTTTGACTAGATATTGTTTATCAAGTTAATAACAATTAATTACATTAAAATATTTTGTTTTATAATATTTGTTACCTAGTGACAAATTGCGATAGATCTTTTAGAATCAATTCAGAAAAAAATATCAAACCTGTGATGTACTCTTTTATAATATTCCGTTTTTATACTCCTTTTGCAGACGAATGATTTCATAATTTCAAGCAAAAAAATTTGGATAATTTCTTAAAAAGTGCAATTAATTTAGAAGTTGTAATATCTAGTAGGCCTATGATTATTTTTAGGTTGTTTCTTAATAAGTTACGCATTGAGCAAATAATTTATGTATTTAATTTAGAAATACATTAAAAATCATATAGATAAATATTTTTGCCTCAACAACAGATAACCTTTCTGTGTCCAAAATGTATACTACATTGAATAAATACTAAGAAAACTAGAATGTCCAACATTGTTGTCCTGAAGACCTACTCTATTGTAACTAACAAGAAGAGAAGACCACTATATTGCCTGTGAGCTGATTGGTCAAAAAGTTTGCGCAACTTTTCAAGTTTGTAGAGTAGATCTCTTCCTGGTGTTTGACTTGGTTTGTCCATGTGATTGCAAATTTAGGTATTGCTAATTTCTTTCAGCTAGTTTATAATTTTTTTGTATGAAATCTAAATTTACATTGAGAAATTAAGTAGATTTTTCAAAATCCACCTGATACTGCACACAAACCATGCAGGAGGCTGACCCTACTGTATACATTTCGGTCCTCTGGTATACAGTAAGCCCAATAACATCAGAAGCGGTACAGTAATAATTATTTGTGCCTCCCTCTGTTGATGTGCTATGATACCCTCTATTTTGTTCAAGGCATAAATTATATTTAAATTATCCACACTTAGGATAGAGTAAGTGTATTCTTGAAAAGTATTTGATTAAACTCGCAAAACTTAAAAATTCTCAATCTTAAAAAATCTAAAAGTGTCTTAAAGTGTTGAAGAATATTTTTCTATTTAATACCGTATATACTCGGGTATAATCCCACTTCCGGTCTAATCCCACCCCCAACTTTATGTCTGAACAGGCATACAGTATCCCCGGGTATAGTCCCAGTGTTGACATTTGGTCTGGATGTAGGCCTCTCTCTAGCCAGAATAAATGCTTACCAATCATTTTTTTCCTGAACCAGGGTTTCCCCGGGTATAGTCCCACTCCCCAAAGGCCCAATTTCGTGTTTTAGGAGGGTTGGGATTATACCAGCGGATATACCGTATTTGTGTAAACTAGATTACTGTCTACTATTATCTTACAGTAGGTCAAAGTTATTCCACTTATACTCCACTGTTTATGATGTGCAACTCTACATATCTACATATTATTATATCATACAGCATTAAATATACAGTGTGATTGCCTTCTAGATACAGTAGATGAGAAAACAAAGGTTGCTATATATACAGTAGTAGTAAGCTTTGAATAATACATTTATTTTATTGTGTTTTCAATGACCTTTTGTCTATTAGCAATAATCAGGAAGTACAATACCAATAGTATAGTGAATGTTGTTATTCAATAAAGAATAGACATTTAAAAAAAAATAATGTTAAAACTCTAAAACCATATGGTGTAATTTTAATTTAAATCTCATTATTTAGATGTATGATAGCTAATTAAAATACTCTGCAGCACAATTAAAACATTTTCTAGTAATTAATACATTTTCACCAAAAAAATTATAATATATGGATATGATACGACATATCAATATCATTTAATGTGCAAAATGGGAAAAAAATGTCTTAAATATTATATATAAATATATGTTCAATGTTACTGTGATATAATAAACATAGCGAGAATGCCCTCTATGTTTGTTTCTGTGTTGTTACGATTGACAAAAATAGAAATTGTACAGTGTATGTCCAAGATTTATGACTTGTTAGATACTAGTTAGGCCGAGGGTGGATCCAGTAGGGTTGCACTTGAGGCTATTCCCACCCCCTCTCCCTTTTGACACCTCAAACTAAATAACGAAAGTACAGTAAGCATTTAACAAACAAGTTGTAATTATTAAATGTGGTCATTTTACTGTATGCTGCTTTGTTAATATCGTTAAGAATAACGTTCATATTATTTACAACTTCTACTAAATAATATTACAGTTTGTAGAACGATATCATGACATATTAATTGTGATATTAATAGTTATCAGTTCGCATTTTAAGCTTAATAACACAGGAAGATATTCCCAATAATTCATAATTTGATTGGGAAGTAATACGTGTCCATAGCTTGATATCTGATAATAAGAATATTAGATAATTTTAAAGTAAAAATACATGACTTGAAAATATGTTGTGTAGCAATCGCAACACCTAACAATTATTGTGTTGATTGAATATTACTCTGCTTTAATTCTTGATGCAAATTCGTTGAACTGCTGCTTAATCTTAGGGTATGTTCAGACCTAACGTTCCTGCAGGAAATTCTAGATCAGTTGAATCAATCAATTTGATTGGTCGTTACCCCACAAGCTACCGTGGTTACATTAGTTTAGATTCAAATTCATATGTTGGTTTTTACAAAAGACTTTTTTCACTATTTATTATACTGTACATACAATACCAATGCCACTGCATTTTAATTTCATTATTGATTTTGCACATAATATTTTGAAATATTAAAAAAATATTGATAAGAAAACTGATATGATAACAATGCCATTTAGAAAATCTATATTTAAATACTAATTAATATTTGTATGTGTGTACAAAGAAATAATAAGCCAAATTTCAGGGACATTTATTTACAACTGCATGTGGAAAAAGTACTTATAAATAAAAAACAAAGTAATTTCTTCATGTTACTAATTTACTAGCAATTTGCCTGGATTTAAACAAATTTGAGAAAGGACACAATAACAAACATGTCACTGTAAAGAAATAATCAAATATTATAAGTATGTTATTGTTAATAATAATATTCATATTAACTCCTTTTATGATTTTATCTTTTCCAATAATACAAAATAATTTGTGTACCTTCCTTTTATTTGGTATATAATACACAGTACAATAAATATGTCAGCATAGATGAATACCTATTAAATAACAGTGATTTGTTTTGATGAATAGGCTATTCATGTTGTTTCACCGTGAGATAGGATCCTGTTAAAAAACATACTAATAACCGTTTGAATGAAAATAAACACAATATTTGATATGTACATATTTAGGATTCAGTGAATAATATAACCAGTTTGATGAATTACAATATGGATTGCTCTTCGTTGAGATATTGTTTGTAGAGTGTGCAGTGATGGATATAATATGCTACTATGGTTAATAATATCAGCTGTGTTGAAGAAATTATAATTAGTAGTTCGAAGAGAGAAAGGAAAAATTGCAAAGCAAGATCTGTAGTCATTAATTGAAGGCTAGCGAAGCATTCTTTTGTTGCTGTCATTTAAACAGGGTTTAATGTGTGCAATGGACTATTCGTTAAATCCTTTATTTTACTGGTAAGGTCTGTAGCATTCAGATTTTCTTATAATGTCTTATCCATATACTGTCAAATTATATGTGGTAATGATTAGTTAGGAATGTTCTACTGACAAGATAGATCTTTATATTCAATCAGGCTGGTTTTATAGGCCTTTGGCTGTGGAATTTATACTTTTGAAATAATCAAAACGAGATTGATGCAACGAGATGATGTTGGGTAATAGACTTCTTTGATGGGGTTGAAAAGGATGTATGATGATTTAAATTTATATTTAATACTTGTTGTGTAAGGCGATAAAAAGATGAAAATATGTATTTAAATTGATGATTATTATTATTTCTATTTTACACAGCATCTTACGTGAAGTAATCTGATGCATGGGATAGTTGTTCATAAATATCACTTGTACTGTAGTGTAGACATACTAGAATGATCCTTGCTTTTTATTTTTCAGGATGGAACCAGTAGAGAACTCCTCCTCTGAGAGCCCTCTTGGGACCAGAAGTGTTTATGAATCACCACATTTACTTGGTTAGTCTATGTTATTTATTTTTTAAATATTTACTGGTTGTCCTTATAATTGCCATACCGATTTAACTGAGCTACAGTACCGTACTTTACTTCTCCCCATTAAACTATTTAATTTTATATAACACCTAAATAAATTCCTGTAATTTGATAGGAAGATTGTGGGTCACATGGCATGCAATAGTACGCACTATTGAACAGTCCTTCAATAGTACTTTTTTCATGTACGAAAAAAAAAACTTTTCTTTTTTGGAAAATATTTTTGTTATACTCTTGCTTTTGAAATACAACAGTGCCACCTATTGTATATTCCCACCTACATTGTGGTAGCGCTTCACAGAAGTTACGCTTTATTATATTGTTTAAATAAATATATGTTTTATAATCCGATTTAAATGATTTAATGTCTTTTCGTTTTGGAATGTTTGTTATAGTAACACCATTATTGTATGGGAATAAAGAGTTTGAACATTCACTTTAGTCATTAGTGGAAACATCATTTCCATTATACAGTGTACACAAGTTCTGAGACAAATACAGTTGGATACAAATAAAAAAAAAGAGTAAGAATCAAATATGTCTTGTACATTCATGACTTTATAACAGCTGAAAAGCTGTTGCGAAACCTATTTATACTTGCAAGACGATCCAAACCAGTATCATACTACCACTACTTTCTTGAGAGAACCTAAACAATATCATGTAGGAGAATGAGGGTTGAGTCATTGGAAAATTGACTTATTTAATCGTTTATGAAAAATGGATTTAATAGAGCTATGCTCTATTCCAAGGATACATGATGGACCATTCAGTCTCCAGAAGAAGGTTTTAGCCAGAAAAAATGCTATTTATATTCAAAATATCAGTGACAAACATCTACTACACTACAAAACAACATCAGTATTTATCACAAGTAATTTCTTGTTGAGATAAATTATTAATGTTATAAATATGTACTGAAAATATTTGAGTGGTGAGTAAAGTAAAATGATAATTGGTACAATATTTAGAACATGTCTTCCAGATGCTGTGTAAATGCCTATAGGGGCTTAACTCATGCAAATAGAATGCTATTAATGGAACCACTTATTTAGTTTTTTTTTTAGTTTTACCTTTATTTTGCTTTGACTGTGTTTATAACATTAACATACTGCTTGAAAGTTGTTGTCAAAGTGCATCTGCTGGGAGGACAAACATTTTCAAATAGTGTGTGAATTACTTGGTAGCAGATAGAGAACAAAATACTGTAACCGGTTAAATGGTATTTAAATGAACAACTTTTTTTTGTGTAAAATTAACCAATGTAGTTTTTTTTTTATCTTACTGGATTATACAGTAAGTTTAGTGTTTTTAACAGCCAAATAAATTCTCAACTTAACCTAAATGTCATACTTGCTCAATGGAAACTAGTGGGCTAGGTACAATTAATCTACAGTGTAGCTTTTACAAGCTGAAAAATCAAGTGGGCTTGAGTATATGTAAAGTATTGTGTCCAAATTTAGCCTAAATTACTGTAGGGGTGGTATTATCCTAAAGCATGTGGTCATAATACTTGAGCATGTGATTATACCCGGTCATATAACTTTCCAATTAAACCTTTGTCATAATTTGGTAATCACATGCAATGAAATTCACTGAATGAAAGTTTACCCACATTTTTGTAGGGTGTTACCTTGCAATATTACTACGCCTTTTTGTTGCTTAAAAATGAAGGGTTTAAATTAAACTATTGTATCCTTTAATATTAATCTCTCATTTCCTGTTTGCCGTTAGCAAATTTTATAACTTCTCTGGAAAATGAATCACAATAATGATTCAGGTGATGTATTAGAATACCTGCTCAGGGCGGACTGTTGGTTACTACTAGTTAATAAATAATAACCTAATAAAATAATAGATCAGTAATCACATGGTTATTTCGGTATTGCTTTTGAATGGCTAAATTAGTCACATGAACGAGAGGTTTGGTTTTAACACTTCAGGGCTAATGTTATAAAAAAAATGTTGTTTCTTTCATTTAAAAGAAGTGAATAAGTTTTATCAGAGACTTTGTAATAATTTATGACCCGCATTGATAAATACAGTAGTATAAAATGGTGGTAGAATCTTTTTGGTCTTTTTAGTTTATTTTTTAGATGGCGATTCATAAATCAGAGAAAGAAAATAATTTTAGCACGCATGATAATACTGGTGGCACTATATCTAAAAGATAACTTTGAGACTTGTGGCAAGAGTATGAGTTAGTAAGTAAATCCACAAACTAACACACAAAATAAGGTAGAATACAGTACTGTATTTGACCTAACATCTCATACTCAAACTGCCTAGTTCAGTCTATGTTTCAGGTACCTCTAGACTATTGGTAAATAAATGCCAAGTATAATCCCATCCCATGTTTACTCGAATAGCAGGGGCGGATTCAGAGAGTGGGCCCAGTCGGCCCAGGCCTCCTCTAAATTTCACAAATTGTAATGCAAAAAAATAGGACATCAAATTAGGTTCAGGACTTCATTTCACTACTTTTAGGCCAAGCCAACCACTAAATAGCGAAGACCTAGGGTTGTATACTTGTTGTCAAATCTATATACTAGATTTAAAATATTAACTGAAGTTATTAACAATGCTGTTGGCAAATAACCTACTCATCTACTTTTCATTGGAATTTGGAACTAGAATTGACTCATCAATTTAATTGGTCTATCCACCAAATTAAATCAGGAATGTATGTATAAGTTTATGAAACAGCTGATGTTATATAATACAGTTAAACATACTGTACTGTAATTTCAACATTCGACAGAAATGATATTGGAACCAATTCAGATTATATTTTGATGTTTTAGTTTTTTTTAAATTTCTATAGTTTTGTAGCTTTTTGAATGAAATTAAAGTTGTTGATAAAAATTGAACATTTATTTTTTATTATTATTAATTAAAGCTATAATGATTTAGTTATTATAGTTATTGTACTGAACCTTATAATGAATCATTGTTCATTTTTATGATAAAGTTCAGTTGGACTTTTCCTTTTAGAATTCCTTTTAGAATTTAAAAAGGAAAATGTGGATAATGTGGGTTTTAACTTTTTTGTTGTGGTTTCCTACACTTACAGGTACACACATTTGAATATTAGATCTCAAAGCAGACTATTGCTTGTTTTCCTCTATGCACTAATTTACCTTTTGTTAGACAACAAAGAAACAGTTGAAATATTATGATGATTAATAAAAGAGTTTAAAATTAAAAGCTTTGTACTACTGTAGTACTATTGTGGCCCCTGATTGCACCTGGTAAGGTCACGGTGAGTTCGTGAATTAAGCTTGTTCGCTAGGATGTCTGTTTTAGTTGCTTAGTATGTGATTGGATATCGTTAGGCCCACTCTTATTTTTCTATCTGTCTGTGGATGCCATTGTTTCTTACTCAGGATAATACTGTAATTGGGAGTTATATAGACATATGTTCTGCCATTTTTTTTTATATTTACACTTGTTTTGAACGTGTGGATTGCTTTGGACTATACCATTATACTGATAGGGAATGATAACTCATAATCATCATTGTATCGTTCATTGTGTATGTTTGTTTTTTTTATTAACTATGATCAGTCAATTACTATGAACATATGATAAAGTACGGTAAGTACAATAATATTGTGGTACGCTCCGTTAGATATTTATCCAAAATTGAAATATTTGTAAAGTTAATAGTTTAACCCTAGATCTGTGTGGTAGAGTCCATGGGTCCAATCTTGAGACATAAGTGTTTCCATTCATGTTTTGTGTAAGGTTATACTTGCTTTTCTTTCTTTGTGTTCTAACAAAGACTAAAACATGATCACCAGTTTGTTAATGCACGCTACTATTGAAGAGAAATTGAAATTTTAAAAAAGCTATAAAATAATTTTGAATTTTTCTTAGGAAAGATGCAATGACCAGCAGATAAACTATGTGTACAATATAATATATGCACATTGTAACCTTTAAACTTTTAATTTATTATTACTGTGTATAAGATACGTCTAATGTTATTTAGATATACTATATGATGTCATAATTCATTAATTATTGATTATTTACGGTTTAAATTGCATATTTCTAATTTGTTTTTACTACAACTGGTAAAGTAGTCCAGAAAAAAACTAAATAAATTGATTAATTCCTAGTATTTCACTGGTCAATTTTCTACACCTTTCAAATATATTTAATAAAGAATAACATTATCTAGAATTGCTTGCTTTTGAATGTAATACAACCAAGATTCAGAATTTGACCCTATATGGTATGATAAACTAAAGTAATTGTAAAACTGCCTGTGGTCATTAATGGCTATCAAGGATTGACCATTGGACACTAATCCATCTCCAACAAATGCCAGATGCTGTAAAATTCTCAGAACAAATATACCAGATTATTATTTTGTCTAAATTCTGATATTTTAGCAGTTTAAATAGGTGTCTTTGACTGATCTGTTGTGAGCAGATTTTTCTTCACAACTTCACCAGACAACACGAAATCTGGTGAGGACAGTTAAAGTATCTGCTTAAGTTAAATATTATATTTATATTATATTTACATTGGAATTATGTTTAGATAGAGCATAAGTAAGATATGCCAAAGGCATGAGTGGTTATAAACCAAATAAATATTTTTGTGAAATGTTTTAAAAATATTGTTGAAGAAGATTTGACAGTACAGAGTATAATACAAGGCGATTCATATGCGTTGTGAACCTCAAGTTTGTCAGGATCTATAAATTCATGATCTAATATTTTAATAAAATATATTGTCATCTTAGTGTAAGTATTCCAGAATTTACCAGCAGTCTAAACAAATATTGTATAGAAACTAGCTCCCTCCCCCCTCACTTGTTCCACCCCCTTCCCCCTGTTGGATCTGTAATTATTCTGTCTATAAAATTATTATATTTTTGTTATTGAGGCTATATGACATATTTAGGAGAAGAGTTTAAACTTGTATAATTCTAAACAGTGAATCTACTGTACCTCATCCATTTATTTGCATGTAACATACTAAATTCCAAATCCTATGGACTTACTGGACTTAACAACATATTTTGTTAAAATGCCTAATGTTCTTGATGCTTTAAATACACCTAACTTTTCCAATCATTGTCACACTATTACGATTACCACTGTATGACAGGTGGGATTATGGGAACTGTAAATGTCATTTAATTTCAAATTGGTTTGATTAGTGACAAAATTTAGTTAGTCACATTAGAAATCACTGATGCATAACATGCGACCATTTCTATCTCAGGAAGGAAACGTCGGCCTCCGATGAATAAAACAAATGCATGCATCGCCGCAGCCACTAAGGCAATAAAGAGGATATAATGAGTGTGTGCATGTGAATGGTCGAAAGTGTTATATTTGTTCTGTTGGAATTATGTGGTAGTAATAGGTGGATTAAAATATATACAGATGGTTGAATGAAAGTTCAAATAAAGGTTGAACGGCAATGGATGTTGGGTGAATTTATGAGCTTGGAACAAAGAAATATGAAAATAAAATGTTAATCCTAAAATTGTACAGATTTATTACTTCGAAATGGACAAATAGTTTGAATTTTCAAATAATAACTGCGACTAATTTAAAGGTGCTAAGATCTGCATGATAAATTGTATTCCAAAATTAGAATTGGATTATATTAGATAATTGGATTTTGTTACCTGGATAATGCATCACCTGGAATCCCATCAGGTAAACTGACGTTAAGAACGAAGATTTTTTTATTAGGAGAATAACAGAAATGTTGGCATGGTATTGGTTTAAATAATATGTAGAATTTTTTCCAATGAGTATCCTAATCGTGGATAGTGTGGCCAATAAAAATCATTAAGGGCTACAGTATAAAACCTTTAGGTTAGGATAAAAGATTAACAGTGTTGTTAAAAGTTTAATAATATGAAAATGACAAAAGAAATTTCATCAAAAATGATAAAGTTAGAGGAAATAAAATTCTCTTAATAACGGCTATGTGTGCTCAATGGCTCACTGGCCTGGAGCTTAAGGGGGATTTTGAACAAGGCCCAGAAGCAAAAAAAGTAGGCATTAGAAAAGCGTTAGAGGGCCACTTAGAGCCCCAAGTCTCCACAAAAACAAATGGTGGTTTTGGATTAGAATAATGCACTCTATTAAAACAGCTCAATCAGATTTTTAACTGTGGAACTCAAAGTAAAAAGAGAGAAAAATAATAATTAAAGCAAAATAAGACAAATTATTTAATAATGAAAAAAAACCAGTTAAACATTTTTTTATCTGAGAGGTTGAAAAAACATTTACACAAATTTGGTAGTCCAACCTTCACTCGAACCAGTACATATGATGCCGGTTTTAGTGTTTACGCATCCGCACAACCACTCTCAAAGTTGAACACAATTCTTTTGAACAACAGATCAGAAATCCAATATATTGGAATGTCATTGTTAATAATGAGTTATGATGTCTTCAAAATTCACTAAAACATCTATCCATTTTCTATACATGTTATCAACCTTTTCAAATATGAACTTTTCTTTACACTTGATATTCATAATAAATCATATTAGAGATTGTTATTTTTTTCTTGGAGACATCAACATCTATAAAACCTTATTGACAGCATATCACGAGTGCTAAACCATCTGCTTTGCTAATTATGAATTTAAAAAATACATGTTTAGCATTTTGCATTTAGAACAAGCGTCGTCAGCAAACAAGAAATATTAAAAATTGGGTGTTGGCATGAATGAATTATATCTTTATTTTATATCTATGATAATATATTTTTAAATTCTTTCTTATTGTAGCAGAGTTATATTGGTTTGTGTATGCAATATATATGTTTATTGTATGAATACTGCGTTCCATAAAGTTAATTTATTCATAATTGTATTTTTGGTAAATCAAACATATATTATTTTTGTTCTCACTTGTGATTGGCTTGGTTACCGTATTAGTGAGGTCAGCTAAAGTAAAGTACTGTATCTTCATTTAAGAGAGTGAATTTGGTATTATACAGATTAATGCAGTAAAGGTTTTATCTAATATTATGTGTAATTACTTTCGAAAAATGGCTGTAAACGTTGCATCGTTAACAATTTTATGAATAATGAAGTTCTGCAATTTAAAGGAAACAAAATCACAAAATTTGGATTTATAAATGATTTATATATATATTAGTTACTGTGTGTTAGAACTATGTTAGCTGCTACAAATGCTAAATACAAAATTACAACCAGAAATTAAAAGGTAAAACTATAGACTGGAAATTATTGGGGAACTGTGTCATATGCATTAATTGATGAGAAACAGAATACAGTATAGTAAAATAAATGATAATAATTTTATATTATTTTTTTTATCTTCTTTTCTAGGTCATTCTGGTTTTCCAAGTACTGGTACGTCTCAAGAACCATTCTCCATGTCAAGTGTTCCAAGTGCTTTTTCTGTGATAGGTCATGGCTTTCCCACTGCCAATAGAACTCCGGGATCTGAGTTTGGTGGCCTAGGTTCCCTCCGCAATGATTCTATGCCGTCTCCCAGCAGTACATCCACTACATCACATAATACCATGAGCCCGTCAGGTGAGATCTTAGATTTTAGGTTATTCTTTTGTACATATTTTTGTGCAGTTTTATATACAAATGTTGAAGAAAAAAATGTTTATTGAGAATCTTGAAGATGTGTTGTGTGTTTAAACATGAAATTTGGAGTGGTATGATCACCAGTATACTCAGTAGAAAGACATTGCTGAGACTGATGGTAGAGTACTATACATAAATACACATTTGACTGTCTGAACTATGAAGTGGATTAGTATAAGCCACCTGATGTTTAGACAATGACAAGACAACTGGCTGTTGGAGTGGTGCATTCTGGTTGCTTAAATTGCTTTTATTATGTTGTAGGGTTAGATTAACATGTTTAGTTAGAGTGAGCTGGACTAAACATTCTGTCACATATATATTCATTTGGTGCTTGGAGATACTGTATTACGCAAACTAAACTCGGCTAACACATTAATAGAATTATGCACTGGGTTGTGTTTGTGTTTACGTTGTTATTTTATTGCTTGGTCTTTATACATACTGTTTCTCTTTCTTTGTGATTGTGTTTTTTTATAAAGTATTTATTTTTATACTCTACTAAAATGTAATAATAAAGTTTGCACTTTGATACACAAAAACGCATAATTAAATATGAAGAAATATTGATATGAAGAAAGCAAACGACTGCTGCTAGAATGTATGTTTTACTGTACTGAAGAAATGTAGAAAATATGTCTACCTGAGACACAGACAAAGTTCTACCTCAAGATGAACTAAAGATAAAAATGAATAGCTGAAATTGAAAGTGTTTTTTTGGTCATCTTTTTAAACTCCTTCAGATTAACATTAAGATTTGGCTTGGCGGACTTTGGATGAAATCAAGGATTCAAGTCTTACCTAATTTCACTCGATTTTAACTTATAAAATATAATATTTATTATTACATATTTCATGAGTACTGTATTTTGTTCATTTTCATTTCAAGTTGTGCAAATTTTGCAACATAATAATAAATTCTAAATATGGAATTATTTGGCTTTTATAGCCTACCATTAATTTCTATTATAATTCAAAATGCTCGAAATACAAACATTTCCATTTTATCTCCTAGTTTTCTACAACATCTAATCTAAAATTAGCAATTAATACGTCTGTAATATTATACGTTTTTATATAACTTTGGTTATTAAGGAAATTATTGTTACACTTGGTTATTTGTATAATTTCCTCTTCATAATTTGTGTTCTGCTGTGGAATATTTAATTATTAGATCTACTACAACATGTAAATTGAAACTAGTCATGGATGAATCCACATAAATTGCCATCTAAAATAATGTTTAATGTTATTCTCTTCTGATACGTTACTAACCCAAGGAAGTAAATTAAAATATTTTCACTTTCTGTCGCTGATGATCTTATTAAATGAACTTTCATAATAATGAGATACATACATAATATTATTTTGTGTATTGTTGTTAATTTTGTTATTTTTAATGTGTAAGATTATAGGTTTATTGATAAATTTTGCACCATTTACATGGCAAGAAACTCTCCTCCCAAGTTTTGTAATGAGACTACAGTAGGTACAGCAGAACTGATATACTAATATACTGTACTGTATAATGTTTGAGCTTTTTTTATACCAGTGCAATTTAGTCCAGAGTATGTTGTTTTCTGTACTGTGTGTGGCGTATCGTACTGTATATGTACAAAAACATGAAAAATACAAATCTTTATTAATTCATTATTATAATTATTAATAATTTTGAAGATGAGCTATAGTTGGGTGACAAGATAAGAGGTTTTATAACCTATATTATGAATTGGAAAATAATATAATATTTTCTTACTATAAAATGGAAAATAATATAAAAAGTGAAACACAAAATATCAAACAATGCATTAGTGTACAGCAGATTCAGATTCTTTTGTTTAATGACAGATTTTAGGGACCACTTTAGAAATTGAACATCAATACTTGTAAATGATATTGAAATTATTTAACAATAATTGAAGCTAATCCCTAATTGATGATGATTGTAGTATAGAGGGTTGTTGTGTTAAAGAATACAGTTTTTGACCGTTAATGATATGTATTTGCAGTACTTGAATTCAAATGCAAGATTTTTATATGATGTGATCCGCCATTAAGCCGTTCTCTGGATTGACAGAAGAGTTGAAGGTTACAAATCGTTGTCGAATGTTATATTGCTTGTTCTTTCTTAATCATTTCTAAACCTCAAATTATACTGTATCTCGTTAAAGACTTTGATGCTGAGATAAGATGGTCAGTTTTATGGCTTAGCATATAGTCCATTTATTGGTTAATGAATTTAACAATAAACCTATCAATAAACCTATCAATATATAAGTCATACATTTCAACCCTGTCAAACATACTAAAGGTAGTAGAGTAGTGTAACATCTAGAAATATGTCATCGGTTACAATTGAGCGTGTAGCCAGAATTGTAATATGTCTTTTTCCTGGAAATCCCTTCACTTTCCATGAATTCAATACCACTAGGAATACTTTATTGCCAAAAAATGTGATTTTTTGTATGATATATGAGGCCTGGATACGAAAATTTGGTTTCATGCCTAACAATGTGCAGTTAATTTATGGAAGTTTTTTTCTCTTCTAAATTAGGTGAAGGGATTATATTCGAACATGGGATACTCGGTCATATACTTGTTTATTTATAATAAAAATGGAAAATGATTTCTTGTTCCTGGAACATAAATTTGGATATATCCAAACACACATAACAGTACTGTATTTGCTTTATATGCAGACATGCCTATAAACTGTATTTTTCATTTTGGTGACCTTGACATTGTGTTATGTCTTATTGATTCATATTGCTATGATCATAACATTGTTGGCATAAGTATGTGCTTGAAAATTGGCTGCAAATATCTTCTGTTTTCACCAATGATACTAAATTTAAATAGATTATAACGTCCTTCGAGAATATGAAAAAAAAATGTAATTGCTTGTTTTGTAGCTTTTTTCCTTCTATAATGGAATCTTATGCATTTATAGTATTTATGCAGCGTAACAGTGATAATTCTAAATGAATATTTAATACTGCTTTTTAAATTAATTTTATTCTCCAAAGTATTTTTGTTTTGGAAATTTGTTAGAGTAAAATATACCTAATAAAATATAACCTCCTTGGCGGAGGTAATAATACTAATAGAGCATTATTGTTCGTCTTGCACATAAACTGTTTTAAATAAAAAATCCAGTATAAACTAAAACTATCTGCCATGAAAAGAAATACAAGATAGAAATTGAGTATAAAAGTCAATTAAAAGATCAAATTACTCATTTAAATATATACTATCGCACAAGTTATCAACTTCCCATGCGACAAAGGTCAAACAAATCAGTTTTCACTTATTTGCTCTCCATGCTATAAAAGAAATCTTTAAAATATATCAACACACATTTTCGTTGATTTTAGACTCTTAAAAAAGCTTGTAAAAACCGATTTAAAAATATGAAATAGCATATAAATATTATAATGATTATTCTTAGAAAATAGATGTTTTATAGGAAAACAAGTTGTTGACTAGAAACTGCGGCCTCAGGATCTGAAAAGGTTTATTCGTAATAACTGCCACATGCAGAGTCACTAGCAAAGGAAGTGTATATGGTTACAAGACTGCTAGATAAATGCGAAAAAGGATCATATGTACTGTATTTAAAAACATGAATGTAAGGTGATTTCTGTGTCTGACGCCATTTTGGCAAATCTCTATTCTATTAGTGTTTGCTGAAGAATTCAGTCGATATCTCATTTTCCTGTGGAATATTGAATACTTGTGTGTAGCGTATATTGTTTGAATGTTAAAACTTTTTCAGACTAAAATAGGAAATGAAAATAATGGGAATTCAAAAAATAAATTCCTGATCACCTGCAGTTAGTATTGCTATTAAAAAAATCTATTACAGTATAACATTCAAATCTAATTTTTTTCATATACTGTAGAGCTTAGGCGTATAATATTTTTCCTGTTGTAAAAAGGTTTTGTGAACGGGTTTTGTATCCAGAAGTGAATTGACTGTACTGTGATTAAACTTTGTACACTCTTTTTAGAGTTTAAATATCCATTCATTATTGGAAATCTTTCATAGTTTTACTAAAGTAATCAATATCACTATCCCCTTTGCCTTAATCAAATTAAAATCATAATGCTATTATTAAGAACAGTTGTCTATTGTAATAAAAGAAAATGTACTTATTTCCAACAATATTCATATACAAAAACATTTTCATTATGACTAGGATTCTCAGAATGTATGATAATTGTGATGATGATTTAATATGTAAGGGATAGTCAATGAAATAGAGTGATGGAAGCCATACTACTAAACAGCTCTGTTAAAGAAAAACCCCATCAACACTTCCTGACAGATAAAACATTTGAAAACATGAATCATAAAATTAAGAAAAGAAACCAGTTTAATTGATTTTGAAACTTTCTTTTAAGGGAAGTCATATGAGTGAGTGACTAGGTGAAAAAAAGTACAAGTAAACCTGTCCGTGTCCTATTTTTGACACACAGTACATTAATATATACACATAATATTCTGAAATCAGTGCCAGGGATAAGAAACATTAACACATACATCCTTTATGTTGTACTTGCAGAGGTCTATATTTGTCACCTAACCAATTTATCTAGGCCTATGTCTTATTAAATGAGTGCCACCAGAGAACAAGAAACATGAAATACATAAAAAAAGTTTGACTTTTATACCACAGTGTTCTATTTTTGTCAAATATGATTTAAGGAAAATGAAAGACAACAGCACAAGCGTTAAAAGAAAAGCCCTAATTTTTAGATTTTTTACCACAATTATTGTCTCGTAACAGTAAATTAAAGTCTGTTTCGTGCCCAGGTTACCTGGATAAACCAAAAATAGCCTCCCTCTCCTAAGAGAGGATACAGACATACAGAACATTGCACAACAGAACTATGCTTTAATATTTTACATTTTGATAATTACTACTGTAATTATATATCAGTACTATTTTAACATTAAAAAAACTATTTACAATTCTTTATTAGTAAAATGCATTGTTTAATATATTTTGTCTTTGAACTTTTCATGTCGTGTTTACATACTTCTTCATTCCATCACGGCTCTTTTATGCCACAAGACCTTTTCCATATGGATCTTTACATTAATTCCTAGCATAAATATTCAATGATTGTTATTGACGCATTTAGGTTGTGAATTACAAAACTACCTTTTTATCTTTAATAATTCTTTGCTATATTGAAAGGCAGTAAAGGAAAAAAATGTCTTTATCTGTAGAAGAAACGACTGCGAATCACGAATTCATCAACAAAATTACATTAGCAAAGCGAACATTTGTCTCGTGAGATTTGACAACAAGAGTGATATGCGAGCGTTTTCTATCCAATTATTTGAGGAGTTTATGATGAGAGATTAATAATGTTCAAAGGGATTATAGATGCAAATGTTTAATGTTCGTTTTGGAGCAAGTGGAGTAGGATTTAAATAATGTTTTTACTTTTCTAATGTCGTTATCTTTTTTTAAGTTGTCCTTACATTTTTCATGTTAACATCATACAAATTAAAATATTTAAAATGAAAACTAAAATAATTTTGCATGAATTACTTCGTATAAAATTAACTGTTAACATATATTATTGACCTTTGATCTTCTGAATAGTTGTATTCATAAGACAAAGCTTTACATTATAATTAAAACTGGTGCAGTTTAGAATATTAATTTTTCAGATTATTATGTAAATTGTTTTTAGATTTAAAAAAAAAATTGTGCATGTGATGACTCCCTTGTTGATGGCGCTAATCGTTGCCTACAACGCAAATTTTAATTTTGCAGGTTATAGTACAGCAATATAATGATTATCATCATTATCCTTTATATTTGATCTGGTTATAACTTATACCGAGCCCCCGAGTTGCGACGTTATTGATGAGTTGAAATTACGGAAACGCTTGAATTGAACATTCAGTGTTTTAAGTTCAAAGAACTATAAATGTAGAGTTTCTTTAACAACCCCAAAGGCATTAGATGTGATTGCTTCTCATCAACCAAGTCTTTATTTTCCGCATTGCAATCTGTCCATGTGCTGATATGTACTGAGAATTTGAATGGTTTTTTTTAAAGTATGATTCAATTTAAAGTACATGATCATAGTAATGAGTTTTTAGTTTTTAGAATAAATTCAATTATTTAATTGAGCATGGAAGAGAAATGTATTTATCAATAAATCCAATTTGAAAGCAAAGCGTTAACACAAATTTGTTAATCTGTGTATGAATATCGGATCGAAAAGGTTCTGTATTCTTGAGCAGACAAATATTTGGTCGTTGTTCTTGGATTTACATTTGAAGATCTCTTTCACAATATTATCATGTTCCCATTTTCTTTTTTATTCAGTTTATTTCCAGTCATGTTGTCTGATAAATTCATAGAGAATATTTAAATTTAATAATTTAGAAATGGAAAATATAATATATTTCAAATCCATCATTAATTTCCATTCTGCCCCCCAAAAAAAAAAATAATACAATATCATATTACACTAAACGAAAGGAGGATTTTCTGAAAAAAAAACCACTGGCATGGCTTTTAATATAAAAAACCAACCTTGTTCAACATTAGCCAATATACTTTATTAGAGTTTAATGTTAAGTTATTTTAAAGTGCATTCATTTTGCAAAATTTTATTTTCCCTTTACTGTATTTAAATTCTCTTATACATAATATCTCATTTTGGCAGCAATAGTCAGTAAAATGTTGTTAACCTTGGGATGTAGAAAATCATAGATATTTCTCATTTGAGATTTTGTTTAATGAACAATTCCATATCAAATATGTTTCCTGTACTTTTTGATAACCTTTATCTAGTTGATGTAATTTAGCAGAAGAACATCTGAAATGAATCCGAGTTACCAAATGTAATTAGAACATGGTTGTCAAGAAATTGTATACATTCATTATGGCAGCGGAAACAGTTTGCATTTATGATGTGAAAATGGAAAAAGTGGAATGATGTATGAATGTGATTTCCCCAAGGAATTCTGTCGTCACTCTGCAACATTATAAAAGATAACATTTCACAAGTTGGTTTTAGATTCATTATGCAAAATTATTCCATAGAACTCTGTTTAAAAAAAACACAAAATTAATTTTGAATTTGAATTATTTTATTTATTTAGTTATTTACTTTCCTAATTAATAATTAAAGAAAAATAATTATTAATTGAAAAATGCTTATATTCCTTATTAGCTTCATTTATTTATTTATCTCTTTTGGGTATTTCTTTCCTAGTGGCCCTTAATTTTTATTTAAAAAAATTCAAAATACAAGGAACCAGTACCCTACTGGAGAGACGACTGGCTTCTTCACAGACTTCTTTACAGACTTCTTCACAGACTTGTTCACTGACTTCTTCACCGACGTCTTTACATAATAGGCACTGTAATAAAATTGGTGCATACAAAACCAATAATTGATCAGTTGATTGAATGTACTCTTGAACAATTTCAAACTATTTTGAATTGTCTTCATTTATTTATTTTTTTTTCTGATTTCCTGTATTACTACAATACATTTGCGATGAGTAACAAACTAAAATAAACGTAATCTTAATTTTCTTGATAGAAATGTGATTTATAGTACTTCTATGATACTTTTGACTCTATTGCATGACTCACTGTCTTTTATTGTCTTCATTGAAAAAACAATAAGACAATTGTTGTATAATGTCATGTATTTATGCCGTTTTGTAGGTTAGGCTAAAAACATCATCTTTTTCATAATAATTTGTCAAACAATAGATTCTAATACTGTATTATCTTTAAAAAAAGTGTTCTTATCTCAATTCAACTTTTATTTAATTTTTTAATTATGTAATTGACTTTTGATAAAAAGTTTTTAATATAGTGTTGTTATTGTTTTAATAATATTTCCTTTGATACAGCCATAGTAGAAGTTAGAACACACTTTTTCAGTGAGTTTCAGTTAAAAAATAAATATTGTTTATAATTATTATTGTTTTGTACTAATATATAGTAAAACTAATAATAATTGTTTTGATTGTATCATAGGTTTAATACTGAATTGTTTTAAATGCGTTTTATTCTTTTATTGTCAATTTTTAGCGGTAAATCCTGATACATCTTTTTGTCAAGGCACTCAAAACAAATGTCTTTAAACTGAATCACGTAAATTTATATATAAAATATAAATTTTATTCATCTTAAGTGTCGTCCATCGTAAAAGTGACAGTCTTAAGCATGCCGCATTGACGAAGTTCTATTGGGATTAATAGTACGTAATTCACTGTTATCTACGAGGTACTTGCTTACAACATACAAAGTTAATCTAATATGTTATTTATTATTACATTGTTAGTAGTGACTAGAGACCGCCAATCTCCAATTATAACATGCGAATGACATAAGTAAAACGAGCAAACAATAATAATTTTAGTTCATGTTGTTGGTATTTCCATTTTTATGTTTTTAAATGTATGTAAATAAAATTTACTCCTAATTTCAGCTGATACTAATAAATCAAATTAAATCACTCGTAAAAGAATATAATTATAAACTTAACTGTTAATTTAATGATCTATTTACATATCTTTGATTAGAATTTAATAAATTTAATTTTAAACAGCAGTTTTCCCTTTAATTTATGTTTTTCACTCTAAAATTTCTGGTTGAAATCATAATTATCGTTGTTGAAACCCCATTTCATAATTTGTCTTTATTTAAACACTGATTTTCTCTAATATGATGATATGATACGAAGAATAAACATATTCGTATTCTCAAATGTATACTGTTCACTTTCATGTCTGGTGTGGTACAATTCAATCTATATTTTTTAGATTTTTCTAATTAAAATTTCAAAACTAGTACTAATTTAAAGAACCTAGGTTTACCAGATGCATTTTGGGTAGAAATATTTTGGCAAATACTTGTTATTGCCACTAGAGATGACTTTAAATCTAACATCTATTTCCTTTTCATATGCATTGTAGCAATAATTTGGTATTTGCAATTAATAATTAATGTACAATGTCGATTTAGAGTGGTTTAGATCATATTATAAAGTGTTTAATTTTAAATGAAGGTTCACAGGGTCATCATATTATTATCTTTTTAATTTGTATAAATTATTAAAACATGAATATTTAAATATTTAAAAATTAATTTTTGTTTTGGATTAAGAATCTTTAATATTTTAATTTTTGTCTTTTAGGTTCTCAAAATATCTAGTAATGTATCTTTAGTTCTAATGTATATTTTCCTACTGTATGACGCAACTCGACCCCCCTCTTTTCCCTCAAGTGCCCCTTTGAAATTGGAGACCAGCAGCGAAAGTGATGATAAATAGGCGTAACTGATGAGGATTTGTCCCCATTGTGTACAAATGAAGGTAAAGTCGAAACCTAAGCTAATGCTAACGGCCGTGGTGCCCATCTCCATTTCTTTAGCGTTTGGGCCAGACTCCACTAAGTGTGTATGTTTGTGGGGGGTACGCCACTCCTCCCGTACAAATGAACCTCCCTGTATAAAATACATGTTTCCTACGTATAGCAAATATTAACCCCCTTTTTGTTGATATTGACATTAACAGAATACACGGCAAAACAAAAATCGTGTGCAATCCTTGCATAATGAGTCGCTGGAATTATAGCTGATATTATAAAATATGCATCCGAATTTATGTTTTCCGTTGTCAGATTGTATATTTCATTGCCAATGCAACTATTTTTAAAGATTTTGCATCTGCAAATTAAATTAAATGTATTCATTTCGAAAACATTTACATAATTAAAAACTAGAGGTTGACCTGTACTTTGCTTGTTAGTACATTAGTACAGCGAGCATGGCAAATTGAACTGTACTCTGTTAGGTATGATCAAAATGCATTCTGACTTCATAAAATAAAAATCTAAAAGGAGCAATTATTTTTCAGTGTAAGTTTATTTTTGAAAGGAAGTTTTTTTGATCAGACTATGTGCACTCGAATATCACAGAACAAAGGAAGCCTAACAAAAATGATGTGACCTCGAATAATTGAATCAATATCAGAATTTGAATAAATACCATATACAGTTACAAGACTGTATGGGTTATAAGCAACATAACAATATGTTTATTGCTCTATGTTAACACTAACAGGGATGTACTGTTGATGTTATTATATCATATATCGTCGTGGACAGGTTAAGTAGTGTAGATAAATATATAACAAACAAAGATAATAATATCTAATATGAAATATTGATATATTTACTATTTAAACCATTGAGTATTATAAAGTAGCTCCATGTTTAAACTTTGCTCTAATAATAGTAAGTCAATATAATCTTGTTAATATTGTACTGTATTGTCCAAAATATATACAGGTATAAATAAATACCGAGCAAACCAGGTCTATGATTATTATTAAAAAGAGAAAATCTACAATGCATCTAAATATTCATTTAATTATATAGTATAACATTTAAAATCTTTGTTTTTAACTTCAGATTCACAGCTGATTCTCAGTTTTGATCTAAATGTGTTAGTATCAAGGCAAATTCAGTGATACAGCATCTTATGTGTTTCACATGTAATTCCTATATCAGAGACCCCAACATAACCCTTAACATTACTTTATATAATACAGGCTGTATTACAGAATTTACCTAATGTATGGTGCTAGACAAATATTGTCATTTGTTGAGATACAGCGCTGTGAATGAGTGAGATTCCTAATTCATTTATACAATATTTGTACCAAAATCTTAAAAGAAAATATTCTTTGTTCTTGATAATCTGTTTTTAATATTTATGCCAGAACGCATGACGTAGAAGAAAATAATAGCAGGGAATGGTGATCATGATCTTGTGTTGTGACCTTCCCTTGGAACAGATCTAATTAACGTTCTCCTCAGATTTTACTAAATGCATAATGCTTCTTATATTTGACTTTAATACACATGTTCTATGCTTCTAATTGCATTTTCAATTCAAATATTTGCCATGGTGATATATGCATTTGAAATTAGTTGAATATTTTGTTTATTAACTTAGTCCGGCCTATTTTTTAAAATTATCACAAATTTCATATAATTTGATTATTATTATTTTGATTAATTGCATTGCATTTTTTGTTTTTTCTTTTAAAATAAATTTGAATTTTTGCAATTTATTTTTATACTGAGTACAAGGCAACCATTTTGATCGTCTCAACAATTTCATTAGGAAAGCATACGAAATATGAAATGGAATAAAGTAATTTTAGTTTTTAATTTGTTTGTTTATCTTGAAAGATGATACCTTGTGTATTCTAAGCTATTAGTATCTAATGCAAGAAATTTCCAACTTGTAATTGACAAATTGCTTTCGGATTTGTAGTGATATAAAAATATGAATACGTTGTTTTTCCAGCAAGGTAGATTATGAGATTATATTTGTATCAGCTTCGTTTTATAATTTTGATCAAAATACGGTGCTTTTATTTTTACTTTCCTGGTTTTTAATAAATCTGTCAAGTGTTTGAATTAGATAAATTGATGTTCATAATCTACGTTAGCTAGTTTATAGATGATTTTGTTCAGAAACGCATAGTCATTTTAAATATTAAGTTACAGAAATACAGTATATAAAATAAATGAAATGTCAACTTTATTTTGTTAAACTACTTTAAAATGATATCAATTTAAATGCATTTTATAGTTTTGTTTTTCACCCACAACTGATATAACACGTTGTAAACAAAATGATTCATGCGCAGCGATGCGAAAAGTAGCTAAAATTAAAATGTCTTATTTTGTTGTAAGTCTTTCAAGACAATTGGCTATTTTAGTAGTTCCTTTGTTTTGGAAGTGTGTGTAGTGACTGTTTCATTTTCACACATCAGAGCCTAATTACATATTTTGCACTTTATTCTCTTTAGAAAAAAAAATTACTGTAGAACATAATTTTATAGCAACATACAAACACACAATACAGTATTTTAGAATTATTCATTCATTCATTCATTCGTTTATTTTCCACACATTGAACAAAAAGAACAGATATTTATACTTTAGAAAAGAAAAAAAAAGATACAAGAGGATAATGTGTGAAAGGATATCAAAATAAGTAGCCTAATAATTACTTTAAGCATTGACCACCTGAAGGCAGTTGTCGACACTAAAAAAATATTGACAAAAAGAAATGTTAACAATTATAAGATTTCAAATTATAGAAATTAGATTGTTTTAACCTAAAATATGACTATTATCATCCATACTACACTGTACTCTACATGGGTATAAAATAAATGAAGCATAAATATACATTTCAATATGGCTGTTTATTTTAATTGCTTGTTCTTCATACAAGTCCTTGAATTCAATGTTGTCTTGAAATTTATTAATATACCATACATTGTGTTTCATGGTTGTAAATTATTAATATCACTGTGAATGAGGTTATGATAATTAGTAGTTAATATTTAAGTTGGGTAAATAATTGTTGTTGCTATACCAGTTTATATATTATATTCCTATGTAAAAAAATAACCATTATATTAATTTAATATACTGTAGCATCTTCCTATACAATGTTTTGTTTGAATTTAACAAACACACATACGTTTTAAATAACATTAATGTTAGACACATTTAATGTCTTTCTCAATAGCAGGAATTAAAAAGAACTTAACGTTTATTTAGTTTATAAAAATGGTCTTTGATTTCTCCTTTGTTTCACCGTTGTAGAGTAGTTTACAGACCTTCATAGATACCAAACATTTGGGATTTTATTTGTACTATTTCAGTTGGTTATGGTAGGCCTAGATATAGCTAGTAACAAAATAGTTATTTTTTTGGCAGAGCAGGCAAACAAAACCCAGACTGTAGTTGCAGGTACTTAAGTCGGTATATTTGTGGCGAACCTTCCTTTGACCTGTGTAAAAATATTGCAGTTTCATACTGTTCTGTCTCAATGATGTTTAGATTGCATTTTAGAACAAACAAAGACCAGACCAAAGTTGAAACCAATACTTAGAAAGAAATCTGGTAGGCCTTAGTATTATTCTACACAAATGCCATCATTCTGTTCTATAACGTAATTAAGAATTAATACACCAAGAGCAACAATAAAGAAAAAAAAAAGCCGTCCAGAAGATTTCATATCATTAATATAGAGACAAATTTCTGCATTCATATCTCTAAGGATATCATTTAGTCATATGTAAAATTAACAAGACCATATATCAATAACTTCATTAGACCGATTGTGATGATATGCAGAAATATAATGCATTTCACCATACATTTCTCATATACTACATAGGTCATGTTAATATCAAGCAAGCTGTTGTTGTTAGTGTTTCGTATATTCAGGATATAAAAAGGTTTTTAGTGAGAAAACTGGATTAATTTATTATCTTGTAAATAGTTTAGAATAACAATGCTTAATATTATCATAAAATCACTCTATTTGACCATGAGATTGTACAGTAATATAGTATTCTAAAAGACGCTATATATTTGATTAGACCAGCTTATAAATTAATTAAATGACCACTGAAATCTAAATATTTTAAAGCAAGTCTAATTTCGTGGATTACCAAAGATAAAATGTATACTTGTCTGTATTTATGTTTGATTAGATTTAATTTTAATAATTTCCTTGAGTACCTTTGGTGGAGTTGTGTGCGTTATAAATTTGTATTACTTTTTATTACTGTATATTGGGGCAAATCTAAATTGCAAAGAAGTCCCTATCCATTTCTTCAGTGAAACATCTATTTTGGATCTAGGGTACTGGGATTATAATTGGACCTTCAATAGAATCGCTGTATTTCCTGTCCATCAAGAGTGGCTTGTAACAGTCTTTGATAGAGAAATATATATTTATAGATATCAGTATAAGGGATAAATATTAATAAACAAAGATGAATTTCAATTTATCCTTATCATATCTAACGATAAAATCAATCGATAACTTTAACACCTAGATCTATATAAATCTTCTCTTTTGAGTATCCAGTGTAATCTATTATAACATCCAAACGTACTGTAATCCAGTGTTGTTTTTTTTTCTTCTGAAAGTAAAATGTCAATAAACGCTGTGAATACTGAATTATTATTAATGATGTTAAAAATTGTTAGGAAATTAGAAAGGATAGAATAGATGAGGTACGAAAGTATTATCCATTAATGAGATTTAAAAATAATAATGTTTTTTTTTTAATGCTGGTTTGTGATTTGTAAACGTTATTTTCTTTGTTACAAATATTACGTTACTTTCTATTACTTTACTTTATTATTTTAAAAGAATGTTCCAATGTTTAACATTATTTTCTTTGTTAAAACATTAATTTACTTTCTATTACTGTTCTTTATTATTTTAAAAGAATGTTCCAATCAAAACACAAACAAAAACTTACAACAGACAAGGAGTGTTACAATAAAACAAAGAATATCAAACTTCCTTTTGAAAAAGGTAGTTAATTATACAGAGAATCAATGACACGGCAAAATATTGGAACACAATTTTGGCACATTTTCTAAAATACAAATTCACGCTTGATCTAGAAAATAAAATTATAAATCACATTGAATATCCAATATTAAAGTGATTTTACTTTCAAAATTTATACCTTACGCTATGAAATGAAAATGTAAAAAGAATTGTTAACGTAGATATAAATTCAATTTCAATTTAATCTTTCATACTTTTTCTTAATACTGTATACCGTTTCTCATTATAGAAAAGATTTAATATATTGGATGTTTGTTTTATGTGAAATATGATAAACTAGATTATTATTTTACTTTGAAGCATTATGTTATCGGTTATTATTATTGTTGATTTTTTCTCTGTAACTTAATCAAAGAATTGGCAATAAAGCGCATGATGGAGGTTTTAGAAACAATGAGACATAAATGCTGCTTTTTATCCCTTCTTCACACTGCCACCACCAAAGCATGAGAACAGGGAATTGTCAGAGTAGGCCAAGAGATACGTCTTCTGACCAATAGTCATTCAACAACAAAATGGATTTTTGTTTTGTTTGTTTTTTTGTTTTGTTTTTATATTTAGGCAAATTGCCTAGGATAACCATAAGTGAATTTGTGCACTATCCTTCTTATAGGTGGCAATCCTGTTCACAAGACAAACATACAAACATATACAAAAGACATAAACATAAATAAAGTCTTATTATAGTTGAGTATCAATAGAAAATAGATAGATCAATAGAATAGAAAAAGATATAAATTCCATTCATAATTGGCTGTGTTTCTGCCTCAGGATGTGATTTGATTGTGAAAATAACAACATATAATGTATTTGTTTGGTATGTTTCGCTGTGTGTTATATCGAGCTGATCATTTCAAACCGTATTCGAAAGAAATGTTATTGCAATTGTTCTATGGCCAGAGGCTGTGTAACAGAATTTGGTGTTTAGACCCATTCACATTATAAGCTGGCATTTGTGATTTTATCACAGTATGATGAACTTGTGAAAGGGACTACATACACATGTGTATTGGAACACTCTCAATTTGGAGTGACTCCCAAAAGATGGCTTGAGTCATTAATCTTCCACTCCATTGAAAATTGTTTCAATATGTCAATAATAAATTCTCATAACTCGTACAAATTATATTTTGTATTATTTCTTTTTCGTAATGATATCAAATGTTTTAAAAGCTTAAAAGCTTGTGTGGTATAAGTTGTAGATGAACAATAACAGGCATTGAAGGTTTTGATTAATTAGTTACTCTAACAAGATAGATTGCCATTAAATTACACATCATATGATACTATCTTCTAGTCTAATTCTTAGTCATTGGATAGTCCCAACGGAATATAACCTATAAATGCCGGATGTTATATCTACATCAGTTGATATATATCTTGTATTATTAAAGATGGATTGATATTGACTGATCTTTTTTTTATAAAAAAAATGTATTACATAATTTGTAGTATCAATATTCTGTCATGTTATTTTTTAGATCATTTAAATGCCAAATAATTCAGATAAAAAATCTTGTAAATATTAAAAATACCATAAATATTTAATAATATTATTTTTTATTTAACAATGATTTGCTATTATCCTTGATAATTATCTACGCCAATGATTTTTGCATTTTGTGGATACATGCAAATATTTGCTAAATTTTAATTAATATCATTTGTGTCTTCTGTTTTAGGTCCTACTCGCTGGTAACTTTGATTGATTTTAATATGCAAGAATATATTTCGTTAGAGAAGTTTTCAAAAAATTTTGAGAGAAAAAACAATTTCTGTCAAATGTAAAATAGATAAACACAATTAATTTTCGGTATTATTAATAATATGCTTAATCTGTGTCAAATATTTAACATACAAAACAACATATAATGTGGATAAAGTGAGATTCAGAGGCCTAATATAATAATGTCATCATAGTTCTTTGTATAAACATGCCTTTACTAATGCTAAGGGAAGTTTGGAATAAGTCCAGCTTTACAGTGATTCCCCACATTATCTCTGGATTGTAAGACTAGCACCAGCTTTGATTTCATTTGAAAGAAATTAGTTTAATTGTGATGCAAGTAAACAATGTATTATATATAAGTTATCACTTCCAAAGGTCAGGTCTGAATGATGGGGGGAGGGGAATGAAAGCGTAGATACAGTTTTTAATAATTAACAACCACTTGCTCATCAAACAATGATGTTAAGCTCTGTCTACACTATCAAACTAACTGTATGTTGTAACAAAAAGTGCCCAAATATGGTAGTGATATGCCCAAATATGGTAGTGATATGACATGATGACCATATATAGGCAAGTCCCATTTTTTTGTCACATAAAGTTTGATAGTGTAGACAGAGCTTTACAATAAAGTTTAAAAACACTGATTTCTACTATTTTTGATAGAACTGTTTATTTTATTAGATGAACAAATGGAGTGATGTTACCATCGTAAGCCACATTACGACAGAGTCTAATGCACTTTTGCATATTCGCTTCAGGATACGATGTGCTTAAATGCAATTAACAAAGAATATGTAGAATCCATTTTGTTGGGACAATGACAGAGCTGTTTATGCATTATGCACAGATGAATAGAATTTAATATTAACATTTGATTGAACGTCAAGACCTAAAATGTTCTATTTTTACAGTCAACAAAATGCTAATTAGTATAGGAGACAATGGCGTATGCAAATGAGTAGTTTGATATTATTTCAATACATCTTTAAACTATGCATTTATGTTATTGTATCCATGATTAATTTTTTAATATATTTAGTTTCACTAAATCCAAAGTTAAATTAAGAAAAAATGACAATAGTGTTGCTGGATCTCAATGGAGATCTACAAATAAAATAAACAAAATGCTAAATCAAAACTGTAAAGTAAAATAACAAGAAAGAAGTGTCTAGCTTTTGGAAAACACTGTCTTTTAATCTAATTTAATTAAATTTTATTCATACTCTCTATGTAGTTTATTGTCTTTATTGTTATTTCGTGCAGAGCTTACCTGGATAAACCCATAAATGCCATATTCTCCTCGAAGAGCGATATATAAAGAAATGATAATGGTTTGTGGGGATGCACCCACTTGAGGACATGATTCATGATTGTGAACTGTACCATTAATGGAGAAGGGTGTTCAATGAATTTTCTACTTTTCGAGTATATCTTGCTCTTTGAGGAGAATATGGCATTTGTCAGTTTATCCGGGTAAGTTAGCACTTAGACTACCAACACCATTTCTGGTTTTTCTGGTTGATGTCATATTGATAAGTAATGTAAGTAAGGTAAAAGTAATGCTATGGGTTACTGGGCATGTATTTGATACTATTCAGGTTAATTATTCAGAGAGATATATTCGTATACATAATTTTATCTAAAATAGTAATTTATGTTGAGAACTAGTCATGCGTTTGACATTTTAACTGTATTTTGTCATATTCAGAAACATTAATTCATGATCCATGTTACAATAACAAAACATGAAGTATGGGCACATGATGATCATCGTTTAGATTTAACAGAGAATATTTATTACATTTTACGTGTCTCATTGTCTGTTTTGGGAAGATAAGAATTGTCAGACCACTCAGCTAAAATTTCTTTTTCAAATGTCGAGGCAGAGGACGAAATCTTGCTCAACTTCACAATAATTTATTTTATTGTAATTTTATTTATATTGTTACACTACAGTACATATATCATTTATACCTTTGCCCCTTCCTTTTATGAATTTTAAATTCCACCAAGCTTTAGTATTCATTATTAACTATCATTCATAAAAAAAACCAATTTTGTTTACTTCTGTGTTTCGATCAACAAGATGGGTTACCTGGTGATGCTGTGGTACTGTAAAATTTGACAAAGAAAGAAAAATCATACAATACAATTGAAATAAATTATTTATAAATCTAATATTTGATTTGATTTCTTGTCATTTGATCCATTTTTCCAGAATAAATTAAAATTCTAAGTGATGGGAAACAATTGTAATTAATTTTCTATTCCGATTATACCAATTTTTTATCCAGTTATATTTCTAATAAAATAGAAATTCCTTTTGAGTCGACCTGTGCCTCAAATGTCTAAGAATTCATCTCCGTAAAGAAATACATTATTTTTATAGTTATTCTGAATTAATGAATTTTATTGATTGCACGTTCATTTTCATGAAGGATTTTATTCAGATACATTTTTGGAATTCACTTTTTAGAATTCAATTTTTTTGTGATGGCTTTTTATAAAACAGTTTTCCTGATATTTCTCAACCATTAGTTTTGTGTTTGAATTTGAATTTTATTTAAATATATAAAACTAAATTTAATGTAGAAATTAAATATTTCTTTCCTGATATTAATAGTGATTTTTAATTATGATCGATTATTAATTAATTACTTAATAATTGATAATAATTGTTAATTCTTTTGTATTTATATTTGCTGATTATAAATAAACCTAGAATATATTACTATCATGGATATTAATCATACTACATGAATATTCATCTTAACCATATAAATATTAATTATCATGTCATCACACCTAAATATATTCTGTGTATGATTGTGGGTCACATAGTGTTTAGTAGACAGTACTTTAAACGTACTTAGACAGTACTTTAAACGATTTTAAGATGATATTATGTGTATATATTGTTAATATGAAATCTTTTTTTAGCTTTTTAAAAGAACCATTAACAAGTTTTATAATATAAATATTATATCTTATATTGTGTAGTTTCATAACTCTTATTATATTTATGGTAATGCAATTTATGCCTGTCCGCTATCATTAATTTATGATTCATATTTTTGTTTGAACAACTTTCAACGTCAATTGGGAGTCATAAATATAAATGCTAATAAATTTCTACTTTTCAAAGAATTAAATTTCCTTCTTTCTCCTTTTTTTATTTAAAAAAAAGATTTATTATATTTTATTTCAAATATTACATTTTTGTTTACATTTTTACACATACTACTGTATAATGCAAAAAATATTAAACTATATAGTTAAAAAATTATTTATGACACTTATACTGTCCTATATTGTTTTGATAGTAATAATTTAATAGACCAATTTCAGCATTTTACACATCATGATCTAGCATACACCCAATTTGAATGTTTCTGTACTTGTATATGTCTTTACATGGACCTCCTAACTCGTACTGTTGATAAGTTCAAATCAATTCCATTGTGAATATTATTCATACTGTACAATGATGTTCTGAGTTGATTAGTAAATTAAAAATAGGTCTACCTGTGTTTGTATTGTGTTGTTAAGGGTTTCTATTATATAGCAATTGCACAATTGTATTTTTGCTTGCACATTCTTTGCTCGCTTTTCTGTCGCTTTATTATAACAATTTTCTTTTAACGCTTTCTCTCTTTCGGCTTGCTTGGCAGGAGGTGCAACGTGGTGGACTCAACCCCACGGCGCTGTGCCTGGCTTGGGGCTTTCTGGGAGCAGCTTGGGCCTTACTGGTGGTGGTAACAACTTAGGACTGACTCCATCGTTTAGTAATCTCAGCAAAGATTCAACTGTTAAAGACTTTGAATCATTTTTGTTTACGGGGAAAAATCAGAAAAGTAAGTCTGTGTGAGGTGTATCCATTTACCTGTAGTGTGTAGATTTTATAGTCTGTTTCGTGCCTTCTTACCTGGATAAACTGACATTAGCCCTTTCCCTACACCGTGGGGTACAATTCCAATACCTCTACTATATAATGAGACAGCCCACCTTGGTGCCCCCTAGTGGGAGCATACCAACGTACCACCGTCATCATTTCTTTCTATACCTGTATTTGGATTAACGCTTTTACTTTATATTTCTTAGATTTTAGGTGTAGCTCTTTGTTCTTCTTTGGTGTCGTTTTAATGTTTGTATATCTTTTATTCAACAGATGTCAATGAATACTTGGGATATCAATCTAAGACACCAGCATCACCACCAACTGCCGTCAAACCTTCCCAATCAAGTACGCCATCTGGAGAAAAGAGAGGTAGAGGACGCCCGCGCAAGTCGGACTCGCCAAGGCATGCAGACATTTCAATCGGAAACACTCACACAGATATTGTTGCAAAATCTGCAGATAGAGCCAAGTTTCTAGCAGAAAAGAAAGTAAGAAAATATCAAAGAAACAATATAAATTCTATAGTCTAGTGTATGAATTAGGGCCTACTTCCATTTGAAAGAGTTTCCCTGGGTGTAGGAAATAATTCAGTGCTCAATTATATTCTAAAACGACACTTTATTTTTACAAATTATAATCCAAAATAGGATTTTTTAAATAAAAGAATACACCAGGCTCAATGCAACCTATTATTTTTGGAAACTTAATATTTTATATTTTATTTGCCCGAGGTTGTTTTCAAGCAAATACAATATAGTTTCTTAAAAATTCTATCAAATGTTCCAAGGACATATCAAATAAAAGATTCGAGAGATTGAAGTTTTTGAAATCTAAAGTATAATGATTGACAGGGTTCGTCTGAAAGAGGCAATATAGTACATTGAGTATGATGTCGACACTGACGGACAGGTCCACCTTTTTCTGTCATCATTATGATTTAGGATAATAGTCCTTGGATACTACATTCTTCTTTTTTCTCTCTTTATTGCTCAAATATTGCCCCAAATATGAAGTTATGTAACCCAGGGGTGGGTTTACAATGTTCAGTTCCGTAGATTGCAATTGTAGCCTATCCTATTATTATTCATACATTATATATTCTATTACATTATAACATTGTTGTCTTGTTACTTAGGGCTAAATATTTTATGCATCAATTTTATTTTAACTGCATCTAGTAAATTATTTGCTTCATTTAAAGTTGTATAGTCCCCTGAATATGAAAAAATAATCATAAAATATGAAATTAAAATGTAGTTGCTGTAGGTTATCTAAATACTACTAAATAACACTTTCTTTTTACACTTGTTTTAAACAGCGCATAGAGACTATTTGTAGTTTGCACTTTACAAATTTAAAACCATTAACCATTTTAAATAAAATATACATTGTTAGAAAAAGAAAAATCTTAAAATGATCTATGATAATATCATTTAATAATTTACCTTTTTTAGCTTACAATTTATACGTATTTGAGAAGTATACGAACAATAATTGATAATCATGCCCTTATATCATTTATTTCGCCAAATTTCAAATACAGTACAAAGTAAGACATAAAAACAGTACAAAAGTAAATCAATGAGGTAGGATCACATAAAAGTTATAAATAAAAATAATCGTCAAGAGGTTCTCCACATAGAAATACTTACATAAAATTAATTACACACATAAAAAAACATGAAATCCTATAATAAACGTTAAAATTCTGCGATTACATTTATATAAAATATTTTTAATTTACGTATTTCTTTTTACTTCTAAAGGCTAAGAATGTACCATCACCTATGGAGGTAACCGAGTCTGACCCGTCAACAGCCTATAAAGAAGCTCATTCAGCTTTCGAAGCCAGCGGCTCTGAGCATAGCTTAGAAAACAAGAAAGAGACAATGACAAGCAGCAGTGATGTTGATATGGAAGAAGAAGACGATGATGACGACACCACATCAGATGATCTGGATGGCACTAATGAGTCCGAGAACTCTGAAATCAGTAGCAATAGTGAAGATGATGATAGTGAAGAAGAGCAAGAGATGGAAACCATTATGAAGGTAAATAGCATTAGTTTGACCTTATAAGGTAATTGTATTGATAACAGCAGAAAAGGATGTTTACTATAGATGTATTGAATTGAATATTGGCAAATCCATAAAGTGACTCAAAAGCTGTGTATACATACATGTAACATTTAGTAGTATGTACTGCCACTGCCAGTATATGTTTAATTTGACAGTTGACTTGAATCAGTTTCTTGCAAATAAATCCCATCTTAGGCTTGTTAAATTAAATTACCATCTACTCACATCTACTAATCACCCTTCTACACTAAATAAAACAGAAAATATTGCCAGTTTATTTTTCAAGCTTCCTTATATCTTGTTAAAATTCAACACAAGACCATGATTAAAAATATAAAAAAGATAGAATAGAAATTGCATTCAGTTTCCCAAGATTTTTTATAATGCATCTTAAATCTACCTGGTACTGTATATCGTTTTATAGAGATTAAAATCAGCAACCTAGCCTTCAGATTTCAGGGTCTTCTCTTGGTCTGAAACAAAGAGGATGAGTCAGAAGAAACGGCCGGTTATCATTTTAATGGTTGTAAAATACTACATTTTGTCTTTACAGCTTTTTGTAATTGCAGCCAGGGGATTACTTTCCGATAAAAATTTGTTTTTTCCCTTAAGTCAAGCGGGTTTCAGCGTCCCATTAAGATTATGAATAAGAATTCTTGGACGTATTTAACACTACTGATTTTATTTTTATTTCATTTGCTATTATTATGAACAACAAGAATACAGGCCAAAACTGGATTATCATTCATTCTTTATTCATCAATTGCAAATTGGAGCAATATATTATCACTACTGTTGAAACTTTATAAAAGGCTTTTTTAAGTTGTTAGTATGTGCATAACATAAACATTGTTAAAAGTTTTTATAATAATTAAAAACAACTTTCCTGTTTATATAATAATTTTAGTTTCTGTTATTTTCACATTTGTGTTAGATAAATTTAGATGTCTAATTAAATAAAACATTTAAATTTAGTACTTATCAAAGACAATACTTTTAATATTAAATAATTGCCTGATTTTTTACTTATCTGATTATGCATAATAATATTATATAAATATATTATGTAATATTTATCATGTTTAATATGAAAATACACAATAGTGAATCATTATTTATTGTAATATGGTTTCAGACAAAGAAAGAACTTGAACTCAAACAGAAAGAATTATTGGAACAAGAGAAGAAGATAAAACAACAACAACAGGAAGCCAGGCAACGAAAAAAGGTTAGATCATATTGGTTCAGTAAATGTTACATAAATCTAATTTTCAAAAAATAATAATAATGATTCCATTTAATATCTTTATCTATTTGAGAATCCTAAAGCTAGGCTTAATTTTACTGATTTAAATATAATTCAACTAGGCGTCGCAACCACAAATCACAATTATATAATAGAGCTAAGCTTAAAGATGTAATTTCCCCCAAAAATCATGAAAAATAAAGATTAATAAAATCAGACTTTGAATAGATTATTTTGTAGTTTTAATCAAGCTAATCACTTCCATAGACAAAAAAAAATGTTTAAAAAAAGGTTAAATTCAACCAAAAACCCATTGGCTGGCAGTCAATTTGAATATTTTTATTATTATTTAATTTACAGTTTTTAGGTAAACACATTTTTTTTTCGTGGAAAGTGGACAACTATTAAAATGGCATAATCAACAAAAACATTTTTAAGAATTATTTTTTCAGGGGGACAATAAATCTTTAACTAAATAGCAAAGTAGTGCTTATCATGTGTTACTACCACTTTACAGTTGCTGTTGTGAGTTCTCGTCAATTGCACTCCAACTCCAAGGCAGAATAAAAGTTGAACCAAATCTTGTAAAAAGGAGGAGACATACTGTATGCCTAGAACTTCAAAATAAAAATATTTGTCAGTTTTCTTACATTTGACATTTACCATATTTTATTGGGATTTTTATTTTTAACATTTGTTACTTTAGGAAAAATTACTGAAAGATCAACAGTCAAAATCACACAATGTAAACGATGAACGAGAAAGGGAAGAAGAGCAAAAGAAAAAGGCTGAACAGTTAACGCTTCAATTTGAACAACAAATAAAAGCTCAACAACAACAATTAAAAATCCAAAAGAAAATGGAAGCCGAGAAAAGAAAGAACCGAGATGCCAAACAATCTAAAGCTGACAATTCCAAAAAAGAAAAATCAATGGCGAATAAACATTCAACGGATGATACGCCATTAAATTTGTCCAAAAGGTCATCAACGAGTTCACCATCTTCTTTTACTTTTAACAAGGATAATGAAGATCTTGCAAAATTTGTATCTACGCACGAGAAACTAATTGCACGCACAACCAAACAGGCTGCAGAAAGAATAAAAGTGGCTTTAAAAGCTAAGGTATACTTTTTTTAATCACCAAAAACAAATGAATTCCTGTTTAACATAGGTAGATCAGCCACCCCCCCCCCCCCCCTCCCCTTCCCCATTTAAAAAAATTTACAATGCAAAAGACAGGACATTGGTTCAGCTCAGTACTTCATTTAATCATTTTTACGCACCTGGATTTAAAAATCCTTGATCTGCCTCTATCTTCAGAGACCATTTTTGTTTGCTTTGTATTCATGTTTTAAGTGATTTATGTATACAATACAGTTATTAAATATATGTATTTAAAATGTAATTAATATTTATATTTGTCGCAAACATAATTATTACAATAGAGCTGATTAACCTAATTACATTACCGTACTTCCTTGGGTATACGTGTACTGAGTTGTCTATTACTACTTAATAAGAAACGTTTAAGCTTCAAGTTACTACTCCCTAGTAATGAAAGAAAGTTAAGCCAGCCTTTTCCCCTGCAGTGCTTTTTAGAAAATCTATATTTTTGTGTGTTTCATTTATATTTTCTTGCACGCATCCGCTCACAGGTGTTACGTTTACTGCGAGGTTTCCTCCTTACCTGGCTGTTACAATTAAACGACATTAAATTATGATTAACCTTATATGACCTAATTTCATAATCAATATTAATTTATTGTTATCAATCATGGTATTGACATGTACTGCCTTTATACTGATAGAATCTAATTGTTTTTATATTGGTTTATTGAATGGAATTAAGTAATACGTACAGTATCAAACCCAACCTGAAATAATTTAAAATGTTTTACATTTTCTATAAATAATCTGATAAGATCTATTATTGATGAAATGGTTTGCCAAAATGTATATAACTTTTGGGATGAACAGAGGTAGTGATTTAAGTCACCTTTTTACGATTGGACTGTACATTACAGGTATATTTGCAATATTTTAAGTGTTTTCAACTTTTCTGTTAACTTAATTTTTCTTCTGATTCAGATGGTAAAACCTGGAGCACGGCAGATAGCAGATGAGATGATGATCAAGGCAACAGCGCGACTTCGTGAGCACGCATCAAGCAAAAAGGCTGCCAAGGCCCAGAATTCATCCAAGAGAGACAGTGATAGTAGTGAAGATGATGATGAGAGTTTAGGAGATAATAGCGGTAATTTATTTCATATTCAAATAAGCGATTTGTAAACTTTTAATCTGAAATCAAATTTCAGAAACTAGCCTATTTAGGAAGATGATGATTTAGTTTTGTTATTATATTATACTTGATCTATGCATTACAGTATTACAGTTTGATATAAAAAATATATTTGCATAACAAATATTTGTATTTATCTAAATTTATAATGAAATATAATCTGAAATCAAATTTCAGAAACTAGCCTGTTTAGGAAGATGATTTAGTTTTGTTATTATATACTTGATCTATGCAGTACAGTATGTAATAAAAAAAATATTTGTATTTATCTAAATTCATAATGAGATGTGATAATTGAAAGGGTAGTATGTCTATATAATATGATGAAGTAATTAATTTAGACTTTTGAGTTTAGTATACCAGACATAACTGCAACATTTAACAGAATTAGTGAGTGTCTAGTACACTGTACTCTAAGGAAGGATTATACTGTCTTGTAGTCCTACAATGCCATGCATAAAGTTATACTGGAATCTATCTTTGAAATAATGAAATGAAACTATTAGCTTGATATTTCTTATAATGAAACCTTTTTAAAAATAATTCTAGTTGATTCTGGCTCAGATCTTGACACTGAGGGTGACAGCGATCACCTTGACACTGATGCTTTAACCATCGATTCGGCTGATGAATCGTCACCGTATTCAAAGTATTACAAGCGTAACATGCCCTCCACTTCGATGTACTATGACCCTGGACGTAAGTTACCTCTTTCGAGTCCTTTCCAAATGCCATGATGTAGAGAGCTATAAAAATATTTTTTAGACATATTAGAGATTGATGATGGAAACAGAAATGTACATTTAATGAGTTACTCATGTTTAAACATCTATTGTATAATAGAACTAACAATAGACACACTGCAGTGATGCAATGCGTAATATAAGTGCATATCAAGCAGTAAATATATTATAACAAGCAGACTATATGTCTTTGTGAAAACACACACAAATGTATAGTATGTAATGTGGAATCATCACTATGCCAAGCCTTTTGGACATGTTTTTGAGGGAAATGTATTATAGTATGGTTGCTATATTTTTGTTTATTTTATTAACAGCCATTCCACAAAAACGTCTACGTGTAACAGATGTGGAAGCTGTAAATCAACCATTACAGTACGGATTTCGTCGTCAGACTATAATCCGACAACTGGGTCCTGAAGATCAGGTCAAAGGTGAGGTAATTTACTACGGACCGTGTGGTAAGAAATTACGAAACTATCCGGAGGTGCTACGCTACTTGAAACGGCGTCAGATCACAACTGTTGGCCGTGAACACTTCAGTTTCAGTGCTAAGGTGAAGGTTGGAGAGTACCTGAACCCAAGACCTGATGGCGGAATGGTAAAGTGCTGTTTACATTATAATAGACATAGACAGACATACAGTAGATAAACTTTATTCTTCCTAGAATCTAAATAAGTTTATTGGCAAGATAAGATAAACTCTTACATTTAATTAAAAATAAGAATTACGTTGAGCTGAAATCTTACTTCCCTCTCAATTTGAATGCAGGAGTATGCCTTCTGAAATTGATTGTACCTACAAAAAATAACTTATTTTAGTTATATATAAAATATATCATTGAATAATTATTATTTAATAATATAAATTGTTATATTATATACTATAACTGAATAGCAAAAATATTTTCCCTTCTGAACCTTAGGGTATTGTGTTTGAAAAACTGACTGCCGAAGAATTGACACAACGATTATATTCCCCACCCCCTCCAAGAGGTCGTGTTGGAAGGACTAGTCAAAAAGCTCACGAAAAAAGACGCATTGCCAGAGAGTTAACAAGACGGTCTGCGGAAGCAAAACTAAAGAAAAAACTTGAGCAGGAGGGTATGTGGAATAAAAAATTATTAATATCTATAAAAAAATACAACGATCTAAAGGACAAGCATGTCTGTAATAAACATTACCATGCCCAAACTGATAAATAAACAGAAAAATTATATGGACATAAACAGTATATTAAATCAACATATACCTTCAGTATAGCTTCTTGTTCAAAACAACGCATTTAACCTCTTATTAAAATATTTTATTTATTTTTAGTTTATTTTCTATTTTATGCACTTATGTTTTTATTTTGTAATTATTTTCTTTACGTAAAACTTTTCTGCATGATTCCCTTTTTATTTGCACCTAATTCAGAGATGGCACGACGTGTGCAAGAAGGCAAGATGAAACGTAAATTAGATCGGCATCAGCGTGCCTCTGTTGTTCGCGAACAACGACGATTGCAAGGTACTAACCTGGTTCATCGTTTTCCCCATTTTTTTTGCACTGTGCCTGTTTTGTTTTTTTTTAAATTTTCTCTGTTTGTTTCTGGCATTTGCTGTGAAAAGTTCCATTTTTGATTTGTATCATTTGTTTGCTTTAATTCTTCGTCAATTTTTATTTCAAAATATGCAACAAAAAATGTTTATGTTGTTCGTTGCTTTGCTCATATAACATACCTTTTTGTTGGTAATTATATAGGTTCCATTCCACTATCATTATCAAATAACACACCACTTGTCAGTGATTCAACATTTTATTTTTATACGTAAATTATTATATTTCATTAATAATATATAAAGCCAAGTACTGAAAGTTTATTACTATTTATCTCTTGCTTTGTTACAAGTAATTCTGTATTCTACCTGAGTTTATGGGATTCTTCTCATATTGGTTTTAAAACAATATTTTAAAGTAAAAATGTGAACTTATTTCCCAATACTGTATGAATTTAATAAAAAAAATATGGGGTTCTATTCAAAGGTTTACCATTATTACAAATTTTATTTGTTATCTCGGTGTTAAAGTCGCTTGTAGTTTTTTGTCTTTCAATTAACTCAAATATTATCTTAATATTGATCCAGATAATTAATCCAGAGTGCCATGCATTCTTTGACTGAAAAATTATAAAAAGTCGCAAGGAGTAAGTATGAGTTCTTTGAATAAAATAGTTTTTACTTAACATTAAAATTGAGAAAAAAATTCTAATAGCTATTAATAAATCTATAAATTATTCCGTGGAATTTAATATTTTTATTATAAGTGTTTATTGAAAAATATGAGTATACAAATTATCATCAGTAAGTGTTTTGTAAATATATTAACCATTACACGATGTGTTGTTTATATATGCAAACATATTATATTCATACAAAAATTAGAAATTTAAACATTTGACACTTTTCACTCATATCACATTTCAAATCATTTTGACACACATTTGCACAAATGTATAATTCTCTTATGTGGAGTTAGTTGCTTTTTTTAGACTTTGAAGTATTAATAGAATCTAATCACTACTTTTTTTTCCCTCTGTAGAGCAGCATGTCACATGCTTTTTGGAACTCGCATCTTAAT
Organism: Antedon bifida; assembly: GCF_963402885.1. Classification (NCBI taxonomy): domain Eukaryota; kingdom Metazoa; phylum Echinodermata; class Crinoidea; order Comatulida; family Antedonidae; genus Antedon; species Antedon bifida. The sequence continues at coordinate 6,865,609 of NC_136226.1, read as the reverse complement.
TTAAGCATAGTTTACTCGGCACAATATACGCACCGGCAATCCTAAACGTACTATTTCCACTTGTAACTGATCAAATTCAAAGCTTCACACATTTAGTGAAGAAATCTGCTTCCTCTTTATTCCCTCCTGTCTTAGTTGTTCTCAGATATAAAAATTCTGCTTGCGCTGCTTTTATTAATATTTCATTTCCGAAGTGTCAATCTTCTAGCGAGCCCCACTGATGAATGTCTCTTGTTGCGTTGAATAGCTCCCTCGAGAGGGTTGGCAGGAAGTTATCCATATGCTGAACAAAATGAAGTCATAATTATAATCTGCCAAGTACATATAAGGGATATGCAAATGCTACTGGTTGAAAACCGATTGCCCATTGAAAATAGATAGCCAACCGAGTACTGGATATCCATAGATAGCCCATTGCAAATGGCTATCTAACTGTAATGACTGCCCATAGATTGCCCATTGGAAAGATCTAGCCAAGTGTACTGGATACCCATTATATAGCCCATTGGAAATAGCTAGCTAACTGGCTACCCATAGATACCAATGTACCGACTGGCCATAGGTTACCCATTGGACAGATCTAGCCAAATACAATACTGACTACCCATAGATACCAATGTACCGGCTGGCTATAGGTTACCCATTGCATCGCAAATAACAGTATTGAGAATGTCAATTTAATGGATGCTCATAGATCCAACAGCAAGTCATAGACAAAATGTCCAAATGTACATTTTATGTGTGTGGGTATTCAATGTAATCGCTTGTATGTTCTTTATTCCTTTATTGAAAATGAGTGTATGTTTGCTAATACTGTACTGCACTATTTAGTGATTAGTCAATATTTTATACTTTTGCAACTTGTTTAATAATTAAAAATCATCTATGTAAAATATATATTTTTGTAGCTTTACACATGGCCGAAGAAAAGCGACGTCACAAAGAGATGATACGGTTACACCGAGAACAACAAAAAATAATGCGAATGGAACAATTAAGAATGGAACGGGAAATGCGTGCACAGCAAATTTTTGAGGTATGGTGAAAAAGTTTTCAAAATAGAATGTGGTAAATGATTTCTTATTAGAGACCGGGGGTTGTCACTGTTGAAAACTGAAGATATACTATTTGATACCCTTCTTTGTATGAATGTAAAAGGAGACAACATGTCAAGTTAATTTGATCCTGTTGGCCCTTCATACTTTCATCTTGAACAGGAAATTAAAATCAATTACATGATATCACATATATCCTTCATAAAATATGCAACATCTGATGTAATGATGTAGATAATACAAGGTTCACATTGGTGTAAAATAACAGCTGAATAATCCTCGAGTATTATGCTGTCTCAAAACAAAAAACAACCTTTTCCTGAGGATATTTTAAGCTTTGGTTTGGGCATCTCGATAAAACAAAGTTTGGAAGGTGGAATTATATCCGAGGAATAATACATGGGTATAAGTGGGTTATCAGCTATTACCAGGGAAGAGTAAATTATTCCCTGCTATTACCAATACTTATTCAATCAAATTCCAAGTAAAATAATCCAATTTGCTTGTGCTACGTTAATGAAAGGTTTGTATCTGCATTGATATTGCAATTCTCTATATTGCAATTCTCTATGATATTAGTGTTTCACATTAATATGTGTATAAAATTGTAATGGATTTACTTTATATTATAATTGTCCTGTAAAACTATCCCATAAGACTAACCTTTTTACTTTTATACCTAATTTAATTGTACTATATAAAGTATTAAAGCCCTTCTCCTTGCTAACATACAGTAGCTTTCCTATGTCACACTTTCTCCTTTATATATCTCAAAGGAGTTGTATAAATTAAATTAGTTTTAAATCACCTCCTGAATATGGTGAAGGATTTATATAAAGCTTAAAGGAGATGAGAAAGCACATTCTTTTCTCTTTAGTACTAAGATTATTAGGAATTTTCTATTTTGGCGTTTAATTCCTGGTTGCTATTTTGTACAGTTCAAAGATCATAATAAGAAGGATTTGTTGGGTATAGCACTATATCATGGTACTGTAGCTGTGTGCTTACAGTAACATGCTTACCTCACAACTCAGAATACTTGGTTCAAATCCTAGCTCAGACTCAATGGCAAGATATTTCTTATAGAAAAAACACTAAAATTATTAAGAATTTTCTGTTTTGCCGTTTAATTCCTGGTTATAATATTGTACAGTTCAAAGATCATAAAAATAAGGATTTTTTGGGTATAGCACTATATCATAGTGGTACTGCTGTGTACTTACATGCTTACCTCACAACCTAGAATACTCTGTTCAAATCCTAGCTCAGGCTCAATGCTAAGGTATTTCTCAAGGAAAAAACAATAGTGTCACTGCTAAAGCTTAAAAATGTCCATCCTACAGTTAGTAACATAATAGTTTAGATTCCATCTAATTTGAAGGGTTTTGGTTCAAATCATATTTGATGTTTTTTTGTTTGTAAAGTACTATGTGTTTGCACCATTAGTGCACATGCATGTATTATGCATGCTGTTTATATCACACTCATTTGTCGGAATAATGTTCATTTAGATTCATCATGTCAAGTTTTCTTGTGTTCAGATATTCACAATATTTAAATAATCTACTCATTTTAATCCAATCTTTTTTGACTTGTAAGGTTATAATACTTTTCCGAACATTTATATTAAATTTGTTTGTCTTTTTTGTTTGAAATAATAATCATTAGCTCTGTTACAGTATATTTGATAGTGAAATACCGTAAATTCAAATATTTTTTTTTAATACAGATAATTTTTCAGTTTTAAAAATTAAAAAAATGTTTGTTTATTTCACTTGTTTGCGTCACAGGATCGTCGCAAACGGCGTCTACAGGTTGAGGCTAAAAAAAACCGAGATGCTTTAAAAAAGGCCAAGGTTTGTTTATCTACTTTACATACAGGTGGTTGGGCATTACATAACAATTTTACATAATTATTTAACATTCACCAACCATAAGAACCAATATCTCATATCACTATTATCAGCACAGTTCACTTGCTTTTTAAACTTTTTTGTTTTTTTTATATTATAAAAGTTAGATTTTCTTCATGGTTTGGGTATATTAGGAAAATTAATTTGGTAAATATTTATGTGTGCATGTTTGGAGTGGTATTTAACTAACAGCACAGACTTTATCATTGATATAAGGCACAAAATGTGTGTACAAAAGGGTGTATCTTTATTATTATCGTATTCACACAGACCAATTTTTTCTTAATTATTTTATTTGGAAAGTTTATGTTTTTGTTGAATCTGAAATAATGAGGCTTTTCTTTCATATTTCATTTTCACAAAAAGAAAAAAAAAGTAAATTATTATACATGTTTCTTAGTGAACCATAGTACAGCTTTTTGTACACATGTCATGTTAAGGTTGATGGTGATTTCAGCATGCTAATAGATTACATATATAATGTCATTATATGAATCCATCAATTTTTAAACAGAGAGCGGAACGAGTTTAAAACTGTAGATTATATCTTGTTTTTAGTCAGCCATTACTAACCAAGATGATACTCATTATCATGATATTGCTTGCATAATTTACAGTTGAAAGCAAAAAGAACAAAGTGATGTACCAAAGGGATTTAGGCATGTTTCCATATACTATACTATATCTATTTATATCACTACTTAAACATTATTTACATACTGAACTAGCTGGATAGAAAATACAATAATGTTACTATTTATTTATTATTCTATTTAGAAATAATAATTTGCACAGTTCACATAAATGATTTATTAACCATAATGCACATAATTAATATTTCATTCAACACCATTATATTATATTATTAAAATCATCATTCATACATCCATTTGCTTTATATTCTTTACAATTTCGGGAACGATTTAATGTTAAAGGGTGGATCCTATTACCATAGTTTAACTATTACATTCTTTTTTTGGTTAGATCTCTATAATAAATGGCCTATAAATAATACATTAAAGTAATTATTAAGCCTAAAGCTATGTTCACACTTGTTTTGTTTCATGTAACAGAAGACTTCGCTGTTCAATTAGTCTTAAGCCTTGTCTACACTATCAAACTTTATGTGACAAAAAATGTAATGTGTCCATATATGGACATGATGATGTCATATCACTACCATATTTAGGCACATCACACTTTTTTGTTTGATAGTGTCGACAGAGCTTTACAAGTTCTCCTTTTAGAATGGCATTGTATGTTTGCTCATTGGTATACCTTGCATATATTTGGTATACCATGCTTATATTTGGTATACCATGCCTATATTTGGTATGCCTTGCCTATATTTTGGTATACCATGCCTATATATGGTATACCTTTCCTATATTGTTTATACTATGACTATAGTTTTTATTGTAAGTTGATCTAAGAATGTTTATATTCTTTCACTTTCTAAGTTATGTTTATTATTCATAATTATTATTATCAATGTACATTAAACTTTTGAACTAAGTTGGTATACCAAATTTGTAATCAAATTGCATATTAATGCAGGACCTAATTAGAAAGTGAATTTCTGACACATGGTAACTATTTTATGTAAATGATGATGTAATGGTGATTCATACGCTGAATGATCATTATTAAATATGATTTAAAACACTGTAATAGTCTTCCTGAACAACTAATCGACCAGGAAATGTTGAAAACATGACCCATGTTAGATATGTTAATTACAAAGTCCATTTCTGTATTTATATGTTAATTAGTAATGTTGAAAGATACAATATGTGTATTGAAGTTCATAGAGGAAGGTATTTTTGTAGAACTCAAACTGTATACACATTTATGTATTGTTTACTTTATAGATTAAATGTTAGACTCAACTACAGTAGTACTACACCTCCCTTGTGACACCCCTATTAAAGGGACACTTCCATGAAACAGACAGCACTATGTTTTAACACTTATGGCCAATTCCTATCCAGAAGACACACCTGTTAAAAGCACACCGCACTCCTGAAGGTAACCCCTTAGTGGGGGTTCGAACTGGACTTTTTACTGTCCAAAATGTTCTAATTATTGTGGTCACTTTCCTGCTAGATATACCTAGTTATTATTCAAGTATTTTAACAGTGTATTAATTATTATTAATGAATTATCATTGAATCACTTAGGGAAAATTGACAATTACCCTTGAGATCAATTAATCAATAGCAGCCAGATACATATTAATTATCAGTGATTACTTATCAATTAATTTGTAGGATGTATTGTTTTTTTTTATTTTTCAAAGTGTTAAGTGGGTTAAATGGCCAAGCGGTTAAGGCAGGGGTGCCTCATAGGACAGTGAATTATTATTGGTAATCCTTGGCCAGACTTAAGATACATAAAAAAATTCAACTATACCATTGTAATAGGGAAAGCACTCTAAAAACTTATTAGTTTAGACATTTAATGCTATAGTTTGAATCAATGGTATTGGTCAGTGTGTGAGGGTCATGTCAAATTAAAAATGGGTATTTAATGTGCAAATAAATCTAGGCACAAAATTGAGTTTATAAAATATAGTTTTATATATTCATATACATTCATATGATATTGAATTATATAGAAAAGAAATATATTTCTTACATTTTGTTTACATTTTTTTAATTAAAATATTTTGCTATTGCTATCACACATACCATACCTTTCATTGTTTCTATGTTATACTATTATTTTATTATTATTAGTATAGATTGTGTATGTTATCTTTTCTTTATGCAGCTTCATAGAAATTGTACAAGCCTTAAATACATACAATTTTGGGGTTGGCTTTTTCTCATCCTCACAGATTTCCTCATCTTTATCAGTAAATTAATTTTCAGTAAATCACAGGCCGGTTTAGAATTATTTCTTCTATGCCTGCAAATTTGTATTATATCCATACATATTTATTTTTTTAAAGCATAGTTTTTCTATTCCTCTGAGAAATGTATACACATATATATATCTAGAATGTTTTCATTATTGTTAATTTTCTACTTGTAGTTATATGCGCAACTTTAGAATATACCTACCCCCTTGCAATGATTGTAGTAGCAGCTTGGGTTGATAACCGGGAAATAAATTGTAATGCCTAAGTCTATCTATACCAATTTTAATAAAATGAATGGAAAAATATCATTGTTGACAGCCATTTGAGAAGTAATTATTTGAAACTAAAATCATGCCATTGGTCATATAATGATGAAGAAAAAAATAGTCACTTTAATTACACTTAAAAATGTTTTTCGTCCTAGGAACGAGAGTTAAGACGTCAGCAAGCTGTACTTCTCAAACATCAGGTAAGAATCTACCAGATTATAACCGAATAACATTAATAACTTGACATTTGATCATACTGTTTATTATTACTGTATTAAATTCTGTCTTTTTGTATCAGAATGTTTTAATGTAATTATAATATAAAGTAATATGCAAAAGCTCATTGCATAATGTTCCTCAATCTGATGTTTGTATCTACTAGCAATGCTCGGTTTAAATTTTATTTGCAAAAAAAAAACGGTATTGCCATTCTTGTTGCTGATTTCTTAATGCTTTAAATGCAAATTATAATGTAATCAAGAAAAAGCAACAAATTAACATATCTGTTTTTCTGGCTAGTACAGAAATTACCTCATGAACACCGTGGATATCACTATAAAAGTTATGCAAATTAGATATATCCGTTTGTACTATACCGTATGCAAATTATCAGAGTCCATGCCTTAACATTAGATATCACTGGTGGTAAATGCAAATTAGATGATAAGAATATTACGTGACCCGGTGAATCAAAATTAATGACAGGAGTAGATATCAGATTATGTTTCACTTGCTAGAAAGGAAATTGAATCAGAGTCTATTAAGAAATCCAAACTCCTTTCACAGAAACTCACACACCTGAATCATCTCACTCAACAGACGCAGGTAAACCAACGGTTTTTACGGTGTTGGTAAACACCGGTTTTCTCGGTGTAGTTATACCGGTCTTTCGGTAGAGCACCGGTTTTGTTGGTCTTGGTATTGTGTTGTATTTATTCTCAGCAGGCGTTAATTTTTTTTTGCAATGTTTCACAATTTCTTTCCCAGTTTGAAAAACAATGTATTTTGCATGAAAGCTTGTATGGAAAGAACTGTATAATATTCTTTTTGTTTTTATTTTTATTGTTTAAATTATTTTGTTGTCATATTATAAGGAATGAATAATATAACTACAACAAATTCCACCCTTTCTTTATGAACTATGCTTGATAATAGTACGACATCATGTTCCAAAATTAGCACTGTTTCTGTAAATTTCTTGTTTATTTATGCATAATTATACAGTTTTCTATTTTATAAATTATATTTAATAACAATTTAAATTCGTTTTTTTAAAACTATTTAGATTATGTGAAGAATACTTGTACAGTATCATAGAAATAAAACTGTAATGAATAATGATTACATTTGTTATGATAAAGCATATTTCTCTACGGATTGTTTATTTTAATTTAGATAATTATTAATTAATGAGACAAACACCTTATATGCACTTGAAATAGCTGTATTATTTTATTATTTTCCTAGTTTTGTCCTTCCTTTTTTTGTATGAAAATTGTCTGTGTTCTGTTTTGTTTACTGTACTGTTTATCACATTGTGTTTTTGTTTGTAATTGCATTGAGAAAATAAATGTTCCTCTATGGTGATTGTTACCCTTTTTTTTCGGTAAAGCACATCAGAAAGACTTGTTTATTCAATGGGTGTGATTTAAAAAAAGCCAATTTATATGGCATACCATACTAATAGATGGTGCTATTCCAACCCGGAGCCCTAAACAAAATACAGGGCCGTGTACCAACAATTTCATAGTCATAGTCAATACGGTCTAGGAGTTCCAAACATCTATGGGTTGTTGTTGTCCCTGCTGGCAAGTACCATCTTGTGGCTGGAAAGCATTGTACTGGGCAGCCTTCTAAATTTTACTATGTGCACCAATTTATATATTAGCATACCTTTTAAATTACAAGCCTTACACTCTTATATTATTATTACAGAATTCTTAATTACTTTCTTGTTGTTTATAGCACGCTATATCAAATTGTGTGACCTTTAAACTTTAAGCTATCACTATTTTCTGGTATTAAACTTATAATGTGGACATAAACTGTCACCAGGAAGTTCCATTTTCTATCAATAATAAAATAGAGAAAAAGTGTTGTTTTTATATTTGTTAAAATTTGTTTATTGAAATTGTCATGTAGATTTGTATGAAAATTAAACAATATTTGGATAGATAGTTCACTGTTTGTATGTTTTCGGTGTGAATCTGTTAATCTATGAACCAGTTTAGTGTCAATGTATCCATGTTTATATTGTCTCTGGTTACAAATTTATTGTAACGTATAAAGTTGAACTTTACAATGTGTCGATGTTTATTTAAAAAAAAAACCAATTTATTTTAGGAACGTGAAAGACGAAAGCAGCATATGCTTTTAGTGAGGGCACTAGAGGCCAGAAAGAAAGCCGAGGTAAGCTATATAGTAACAAGTAAATAATATTGAATGAATGTATACATATATACTGTATCTTCTGTACTGTACCTTTGAATTGAATAAATATTTAGGAAGATTCAGTTATGATTGAAAATGTTCATCTGGTTTGTAGATATAAGTTATTTTGGAAAAATTCTTTTTAAAAAAAAATTATAGTTGGGTTGTTCAGAAAGTATTTGTAGACTTAAAAGTTTCAGCTTCTTATTAGATCATATATTTTTTAATTTACCAGGAAAAAGAACGGGTTAAGGAAGAAAAGAAGAATGAAAAGAAAGTATCGAGAGAACGAAAGGTTCAATTGAAAAGAATGGAGCTTCATATGATGAAAGAATTAAAGAAGCCTGTTGATGACTTAAAGGTCATTGACCCTAAGGTATGAAATATTCTGCAAACACTTATAAAGCTCTGTCTACACTATCAAACTAGTTTGACAAAAAAAAGTGTGATGTGCCCAAATATGGTAGTGATATTCTTAAATATGGTAGTGATATGATATCATCATGTCCATATATGGACACATCACATTTTTCTTGTCACATAAAGTTTGATAGTGCTTTAGAAACATCAGTTCCTTGTATCTTTTCCTTGCATAGCATGGTGGTACAATGATTAAAGCAATAAAAAACAGTTTTGCTTTGTCCTTTTTATGGTACGTTAAACTGTCCTATTTACATAAATACACACTCTGGATCCTGAGAGTGCCTAAATCCAACTATAGTTACGCATTTATATTCTACACATCTTTGTCCTATTAAATCCTTTATATTGTTTTTTTTCAACAGCTTCCTTTACCTGAGCTACCACGTATTCCAGGTGTAAAGTTACCTGGACAAGCTTTTGCTGATTGTATCATGATCATAGAGTTTATGCATAATTTTGGCGAATCACTTGGTTTGGGTGAGTGTTTTGATTATTGACATTACCACTTACATTTAATTTTTATTGCACTGAAAAGGATTGCACATTATTTTAAAATGGTGGCTCAATGGGCCAATTTGCAAGCAATATCACTTAAAACATATTTATACAAATTACAATAATAAAATTCAAGTCATGTATATAATAACACCAGTATATAAAAGGAGATCGAAGAACCAAGAGTAGCACCGGTAAGAAAAGAGCTTGGAAAAAATGAAGGGGACAAACTTATGAGTCACTAAGAAATCTATATCTAATAATTTACAAAATATATTTTAAAAGTAATATTGTTTTAATATATTGTAATAAACATATTTGTTAATAAATAAATCTCAAGACTCTCTGGTTACCATCAAATACATTTATTATGTTACTTGAAGACAGCAAGTAGGCTTTAAATTAAAAAGTAATAAACAGCCTGTTCATAGTGAATAGGTGTCATAATGGCAATTCATAGATATATTGCATATTCATTAGTTGGTTCTTTATTTTGTATAGATTTGGATGATGATGTACCATCATTAAACGCCCTACAGGAAGGGCTGCTAAATAACGAGGACTACAACACAGACCTACTACGATTTACAGTGCGCCTTCTACGCTTAGCTTATGATGACCCTGGGCTTCCTGATGACCCAATAATGGTGAGTATTTAATTAGAAATTAAAATATTCATCGCATATTAAAATCACGAATAATATTTTATCGGTACTATAATGATTTTAATTTCCAACCTTTAGCCTAAAACAGCATGGGGTGAAAATATACTGAAAGTTGATATCAACAAGAAGACAATGTCAGAAATGTTGAGGTTGTTATTAATTAACGTCAATGGACAAGATAACGAGGTATGTATAAATTAATATAAAATTCGTTGAATTTGTTATTGTGTCCTAACAATGTTTTGCTTGCTTTTCTTTAAAATTGTGTAAAAGCAACACAGAATATTTTTTAAATTACAGCACAAATTTTAAAAAAACTATCTATTCCATTTTCAGTTGTCACAGGCACTTAGTTTTCTGCCATTTAAAGCCTTGGTTGCTAGCCAGAAGGCAGCCATCTTGGCATTCCTTGTCAACCAGCTCGTGTGCAGCAAGCTAGTGGTTCAGCAGATCGATGAAAGTATAGATGACATGTCAAGTCTGAGGAAGGACAAATGGGTAGTCGAAGGAAAATTGCGCCAGTAAGTTATGATAATATTAATAATACATAGTGGTTGAAATATGTCATTATTTGCAGAAGTCCGAAATAAAATATCGGGAGAATTTAAGAAAGCAAAGATAAACAATTGAGAGCACTATAAAAATTCATCAAACTATAGAAGCAAATTGAAAGTAGTCGAGCCTAAATAATAAATTTATAAATCTTTGGTTTGGTTTTTGGTTTTTCAAATTATATTATTCAATGAACTTTTTTACAGATTACGATCACAACAGGCTAAGAAGAACAGTAAGTCGGCTGCTAAAGCAGTTATGGACAGCTTTGCAAATCAATCTGGGCATAACTCGCTAGACACATCAAAGACCAAGCGAGATGAGGACGAGGAGGACGATGATGAGAAGGATGAAGAAGATGACGATGCACCACCAGAAGGTGTTGACGAGGCAACTGTGGAGGAAGAGGATGATGGTATGACATCTGAAGAACTTCAGAAGAAGATTGATAGATTAGAAAAGGTATATCTAAAATTCATTTTCACAGTATAATACTTTCAATTTGTTTTCATCGTTGTAAGTTTCACAATCAACAAATTGATTATTACGGAACTAGAACTTAAGACAGTGGCTTTGTGTGAACTAGTACACCAGAGTACCCCCTACTCGTTTTGAAAGATTTACTAGGGTCTTTAAAGTGCACATGAGCATTTTGTGTACACTGGACCTACGGTTTATAGTCCTTATCCGAGAAGACTTATTCTACCACCAGAACCATGGAGCAAGTGAGGCTCGAACCCTTGCCGATATAATCAGTCAGTGTGTATTGAAGAAAGAAATATTTGCATGGATTATGCTTAGAATGAAACTGACTTAAATTGTTGAGATGTGTTAATGTTTAAGAACATTATATATATTAGTTATTTTTGTATTGCTAAACTTTTTTTTCCTCTCCTTAGCAACATGGACAGTTCAAATGTAAAGTATTTAACAAGTCACATTCCTTACGAGGCATTTGTTTTGGCCAGGATCGCTACAGACGTCGTTACTTTGTCTTGCCACATGCTGGGGGAGTGTTTGTAGAAGGAATGGAAAGTTCCGAACTCCCTGAAGAGCTGGCAGAAACTGAAGTGAAAAATGAACCAGAAAGTTTAGACATTAAGCAAGAAGGAAATGATGATGTGAAAATGGAAGGAATTGAAGAAGAAGCTCATAAATCAATAAATGGAGAAGTGAAAGAGGAAACTGATAATGAAATGAAAGTAGACATAAAGGAAGAAGCAAAAGAAGAAATAAAGGATAAAATAATTGATGAAATTGTACATAGTGAATCAAAAAATGTAAAAGATGATGATAAAACAATTAATTTAGAAAATGGTGATATAAACGATGTTAGCAAAGTTGAAGCAAATGATGAAAAAATGGAGGAAGAATCGGAATTGAAACCAAATGGGGAATCAAATATTGTACAGAATGGTTTTGCGGACAATTGTGAAGCAAAACTGGTAGATGAACCCGACAAGTTGTTACCAAAATCTGCCGAACAATCAAAACTAAACATAATAAATGTGCCAAAGATGATTGAGGATACGTTACGGAAAGAATTGTGTGAAAATGTTGAGAGTACAGACAAAGATGGAAAAACAATTGAACCTACTAAGTCAAAAGAATGTAAGGAAGAATCTGTAGAAAGTGGTAAAAAAACACCAACCAAGTCTGCCAATGCAGAAATGAATGGCAGTTTATTGTATGGCGATTTAAGCCAACAGGACAACCCATTACTTATTCCTTACCCCGTAGTATCCGGAAGCTCAGTGTTTCCGACTGGACTAGATGCGAAGTTAAATGGTGCCACTAATCCGTGGTTTAGTATATTACCACGCATCCCATGCGATGAAGCGACTCTTGCTAGCATGCATGTTTCCGATTCGTCTACCTCAAACACCTTGAAACACTCCTCGTTACCGATGTTTAATTTACCCCCTTACAGTATTTATCAACTTCCGTTCCCCATCATGCCTATGCAGCCAATGAACTCGTTCCTAAATCCGTACGGATTCCCTGGGCTTTCGCCTATGCAGATGCATCCGTTTATGGGCCTACAGGGCATGTCACCAACTCTTATGGATGCACAAGCCATGGCCGCTGGTTCTAGTCACAGGTCTACTCCTTTTGATGATAATGCTAGTGATGACTTTGCTTCTGAGGATATAGCTATTGCCAATATGCAGAAGTTGTTGGATGAGAGAGAAAATTCACCATTAATTCAAGTTCCAGATGGTATGTAGTTGCATAATACATTTTTGTTTTTATATTTTTTTGATTTATGTTTTTTTTTTATGATTCGATTTATTTTAAAATACTGTATATGATCAAGATAAATTCAAAATAATTATTTAAGTTGAAAATAAAACAGTAATAAGGTCAAAACCAGAAGAAAAACAATTTTTCTTGTTCTGTTAGACCTTAAAATACAGGTAAGCGATAACTATATGTCGTATAAGATTGAAACACATACATATGGATTGTGAATACTATTGTGTAACAGAATAAAACAATCTGATTAAAACAATAAACTATTTTTATTAAACAGCTATTCCCTTCATCTTGTATATGTTACAAGTATATTACAACTTCTCTTTCTTTATTTTCAGATCTGCGAAATGGTTGGTTCCACATATCAGAACCTGAAATGATCCAATCTGTAATCAAAAACCTCAACCAGCGTGGAATACGTGAACGCAATATGCAGAAGAACTTCCAAAAGATGTCTGAATATGCCTATAAAGCCACCACAAAAACTGATAAACATAGTAAATTAATTTTGTTTTTTAGAAAGAGCAAAATAACTTTGTACATTATTAGAATTTATACATAATTTGACTGTTTTGTAACTTGTGGCGAATAAAAAATTTATAGTAATTACTACATTACTTCTTCTTTAGTTGAGAGTCTGCAAAACAAAGAAGAAAATTCAGTTGAAATGGTTGGTGGAGCACCAGCCCATGATTCCAAGGACAACTGGTCAAAGAAGATCCTTTTCAATGTCAAACGTAGTCTTCTGCAATCCATTGAGACACTGGAGGAAAAAATATACTCCGCTAGTATGCAGATTAAGGTTAGAATTTATTTTATTTACATTCATAGTTCTATATTATTTAACTTAGCTTTCTCTTAGAACAACTAGTTTATTTGCCATTCTGGATAAATTCTGTCAGAGCTTCAATGTTAAATAGCCTAAATTAATAAAGAATTAATGACATCAACAAATCAAGTTATTTCAGATAACAGTATGTTTTAACTGTAAACTGTTAAGTTATAGTACTCACTAAGTTTAGGCCAAATAAAAATACTTAAATTCACTTATTTCTTTTATTCTCTAGGGCTGGACTCTGCCTGAGAAAATCTCTAACAAGAAGCACATTTCAAGCCTAGAGCAAGCAGATGAGAACGGGTCCAACCTTATGGAGATAGCATCACAAAGACTGTTAGATGTTGAAAAATCAATCGAAAGACGTTATATTAAACCCCCACTCAGTAGAAAGTGAGTATATTTGTTTGTTAGGTCAGTGTATTTTTGATGAGTTGAGGTAGTTAGTCACCCAGCCCTTTTGATTTCAGTGTATTTAATTTCAGTGTATATGCTTTCAGTGCATTTGACTTCAGTGCATTTGATTTCAGTGCATATGCTTTCAGTGCATTCGATTTCAGAGCAAACGATTTCAGTGCATTCGATTTCAGTGCAATCGATTTCAGTGCATTCGATTTCAGTGCAATCGATTTCAGTGCATATGCTTTCAGTGGATTCGATTTCAGTGCATATGCTTTCAGTGCATTTGATTTCAGTGCATATGCTTTCAGTGCATTCGATTTCAGTGCATATGCTTTCAGTGCATTCGATTTCAGTGCATATGCTTTCAGTGCATTCGATTTCAGTGCATATGCTTTCAGTGCATTCGATTTCAGTGCATATGCTTTCAGTGCATTCGATTTCAGTGCATTCGATTTCAGTGCATTCGATTTCAGTGCAATCGATTTCAGTGCATTCGATTTCAGTGCATTCGATTTCAGTGCATTCGATTTCAGTGGAATCGATTTCAGTGCATTCGATTTCAGTGCATTTGATTTCAGTGCCTACAATTTCAGTGCATAATTCCCTTATTTTCAATCTATTGTCCATTACCCATCTAGGAGACTCAGATGATTAGATGCCAATCCCAGGATTTTTAGATTTTTTTTAAATTAATACAAATAACTAATATATTGTGGTTGCAGTCAACCTGTGAGTCTGCTATGTGTGAAAACGTCTGCGTCTAAAAGAACGTGAGTTTGCTTTATGAATGATTAAAAGGTTAAAATGGTTTTAATAATACATTTTTCTAACATTCACGTATATACATTTTTACTCTTCAATTTTTGCTTTAAATTGAAATATTTGTAGCACAGTCATTACCATACTTATGCAGGTGTAATCCCACTCCTATTGGACATACAATTAGGTTTTTGGAAGATTTGATATATCAGACCAAATTTTACCCGGGTATAATATTGCTTTTAATAATAATAAATAACCAATAATAATAATAATTGCATTGTTGTAAGGTTTTCCAAACAATATTATATGTTAAATATTTGGTGTGTGTGTTTGGTGGCAGTATTTTTTAATTTTGGTACCTGGTTGGTGAGTTTGAAATATTTTTTTTTTTTTTATTTTTATTTTATATATATTTGTCCTCAAGCTTAACTGGAAACTGAGGAAATTCGGATTAGGCCCTCCACGGACCCACGGCAGCCAGCAGTGCAGCGCCTACCATATCAGCACACCGGGAGACGATCCCCTACTCTTTTCGAATAGTGTACCAAGTTCTTTAACGTGCACTGTTAAGTACACGGGACCAACGGCTTTACATCCCATCCGAAGGATGAGGCAATGAGAGTAAAGCATCTTGCCTAAGGATGCAATTAGTATGGTACAGATAACCTCGAACACATGCCTATCACATGCTAGTCCGATATTACCCTTACACCATCACTCTCCAGTATATACAGCACCCGCCGCGATTTCTGAACGGTCTCCCATCCAGAACTCAACCGGGCCCAACGTTGCTTAACTTCGGTGATCTGACGAGAACCGGTGTTTCAACGCAGTATTGCCGTAAAAATGTGTACTATAAATATCTAGGAAGTTTAAGTATTATATATCATGTGCAGACAACAGAGATGTAACATATGTTGACTGAAACTAAATGTTACTCTACTTATCCTAATCGCAGCCTATTTAATTGCAAGTGATGTCAATAAAAAATGTATTTTCATTCTCTATTCCTAAGCAGAAGTTTAAATCCTGCAGATTTTCTCTGTTTTAACATGCAAACCTTTTATGTGTTTATTTGATCACATTATTGGAGTTATAAATACATCAAAGATGCCTTTTTCTCTCTAAAGCCTAGTCTACACTATCTAATCTACACTATAAATTTATGTGAAAAAAAATGTGCCCATACATGGACATGATGATGTCATATCACTACCATATTTGGGCACATCACACTTTTTTTGTCAAACTAGTTTGATAGTGTAGACAGAGCTTTAGAGATTCCAAACTCACTTTAATGGCTAGTTGCACAACTTGCTAACTGCACTACAGTTATAGTTTATTGTTTTTCACTATCAATGATATTATCATCAACAGCTTCATCACATTCATTGTTATTTAATTGTTGAAATATAAAGATTGCTTTTATTAATTATGGTGGATTTTATACTGATGCTGATTTATTATTATTTGCACTTTATATCACTTTGATCAAATTGTTTTATTGTATTATTTAATATTTGAAAACAGAAAAAAAATTATCCTCCTTTTCATAGCATAAATGTATTTTTTGGCCTGATGGAACTTGAATAATATTTCAGTTTTCAGACCTTGAGTCTTTATTTTCACATATACTTACTCTCATTAATTGATGTAGAAGAGTATGTTTATCATCTTTTCTTTTTTTTTCTTCAGATATGACGATGAAGATGACGTTTGTCCAGCCCTCCAAAAATGGCGTACAGCTGTAGGTAAATGTACAGCAGCCTCGCAAGTCCACGTCTGTATCCGAACCTTAGAAAAATGTGTTGCTTGGGAGAAGTCTATAATGAAAGTGGTAAGTTTCCTTTTAGAGGGAGTAAGTTTACAAGGTGGAAGTGTTACCGTGCCCACTCCCATCAATTTTTCAGTTTTTTATATCGTAAATATTTGCATTTTATTTTTTATATATCATACAATGGTAAGTGCACTTTATTATTTTTTTGCTAAAATTATTTCTTTTGATTAAATTTATTTTATGAAAAATTGCAAATTTTAATTTAATAAAGTTTATTTGCTTTGCTTTTGGTTTAGTTTTGTCAGTTATGTAGAGATGGCGAAAATGAGGCATTGCTACTTATTTGCGATGGATGCGACAAAGGCTTCCACACTTATTGTGTTGTTCCAAAGATGGAGAGTATTCCAGAAGGAAACTGGTTCTGTATGGAGTGTGTTTCCAAGGTACACTGCTTCTATTTAGGTGGAGCTTGATGCTTAAGAATTGTCATGTATTTCACATGACCAAAACACCCATCTCATTATTAGGCTTTGCGATTTTTTTCCTTTTTTTTTTGTATCTCATGAAGTCTGATTTCATAAAAGTCAGTTCAGAAAACATTTTGAGTATGCATTATATTGATGAATTATATTGCTTCTAATTTTTCATTCTTTCTAATCTGACATATTTTTTACTTCATACATAATGAGAATACATGCAAGTTATTTCATCGTAATTCTTAAAGCATTGTAATAATCTCTATATTCATAAATATTGTTTTCAGGCTACTGGTAAACCAGGTATCTGCAATGAATGCGAGAAGACAGGCAAGTTAGTGAAGTGCGATAAATGCCCACGTTCATACCACATTGACTGCCTTGACCCACCTCTCAGCAAGTAAGTAAATGAGACACCAGTTCCCCATGGATTATCTATTAAGCTCTGTCTACACTATCAAATATATATGATGTGATGTGCCCATATATGGACACGATGATGTAATATCACTATATTTGGGCATATCACACTGTTTGATACTGTAGACAGAGCTTTAGAATCAAACTGTTTTGTGTTGTTAGGAACCTTAGAGTGTCTGTAATTATATTAGTTTTTGATTAAAACGGAAACATTTTGTCACCCTGAAACAAGACTTAAGATATTTTGTACACAAGACAATGGCATTGAATTATAATTCAGGGAGTCTTTATTTCCATTCTCAGACAGAGAAAATTACTATGCATGGCTTAAAATTCATAATACAAACATATAAATATTACCATATTTATGATTGACAGATTTCCAAGAGGCAAATGGTTATGTCCTCCATGTATTAAAGCCAAAGACAAAGCTAAGAGCCAAAAGAAGAAAAACAAAGGCAAAAAAGAAGATGGGAGTAGCACTCCCACACCTGACACTCCTGAAAAAACAAAAGCTGATTCCAAACCAAAGTCTGAAGATAAGTCTGACAGGCGAAAGAGCAGTAAGAAGCTGAACCCTGCCATGGCGCCATGCAAGTAAGTCTTCTTTGGCTAGTTGGAATAGACTTTCTTTCATCTTCTTTCTATCATCAACCATCACTATACAAATATCAACATAAGGAGTTTTGAGAAGCCTGCTTTCTGCTAGGGGAATTTATTTTAGCCAATCCAACATTTTGTATAGAGAACATGGCGCTACACTTTCCACTATAAGAGCAAACAGCTGCGACTTTCATTTCCATGGAAAGTTTCCAGTGTCTGCTGGACTCATTTGCTGGGCTCTTGAACATCGCAGAGAAGGAAGATGAAAATATGAATAAGAATGCATATAAGCTGACGCGTTTGATTTGCGCAAATAAATTCGCCTAGCGGACAACAGGTTTAACAAACGGACTGTGAAAGAGGTGTGTAGAGGCTTATTTAAATTATTACTTTTAATTGTTTTTTTTTGCTTCCTATAGACAATTATTAACAGAGTTGGAGAAGCATGAAAAGGCAGAACCATTCCTGTATCCAGTAGACTTAAAGAGATTCCCAATATACAAAAAGGTTATAAAAACACCAATGGATTTACATACGATACGCAGCAAACTTAAGGATAATCAGTGAGTAAACAGTTTAACTTTATAGGGGCTGACACGTTTTTTGGCTGTGTTTTTATTTGCATTTATCCATCATAAACATAATGCTAAATATATATGATGTTTTTCTATTATACTCTAATGAATGTAAAATGTTTTTAAAACTAACTTACAGCACAAAATTCAACATACCTTGAATTTTCGACACGTTTCATTATTTTTTATTATTATTATTATTTAAATACTTATAAATGAAATTAAATTAAATTTGTTTGAGATTATTCTTATTCTTTTATTGCCAAATCTACAAATGTATTTTATATAAGACTGAGACAATAGTCAGGGAAAATAAAGCCAATCAAGTCACTAAAACGTAAGTCTGTGACCATTTTCATTTTAACTTGTACGTCAATTAAAATATTTGTATTTGTTTTTCTGCTTTTCAGGTACTCATGTCCAGAAGATTTTGCCATAGATGTCCGAACAATTTTTGATAATTGTGAAACATTTAATGAGGATGACTCCGATGTTGGCTTCGCTGGACACCAATTGAGATCGTACTTTGAGGAACGGTGGTCAGATATCGAAAGAGACTTATAGTAAAAATGGTCACTAAACTCTCCATGTGAAATCTTTCCAAAAATGACTGAACGGTCAAATCATAAAACCAAATTTGTTTAAACTATGTTTAATGATTCTCTTCCTGTTATAATCTTTATTTTATTTTCTTAATAGCTAAAACATAATGTAGTGTACAGACCATATATGGTCAGGGAATAGGAAATGTAAATTCCAGTCATGTTATATTGTAAAAAACAGTTGCACATGTGTTATAGTTATTTTAGAGTATGTCTTCTCAAATTTTTGTGTTATTGCTGAATGATAAATTCTGAATATGTGGGCTTTTGCATTTTGCATTTTACACTGTGATTTATTATGTCTCAATTAATCACCTTTTTCTCACCTTTTAACAACTTTGCCTTTTAGAAACCCATCCATTTTGAGTTTAATTGTATCATTATTACACCACCATTATCATCGCCATTATTTATAAATATCATCTGCAATACCTTCCTTCTTGTAATCATTATTATCATCATAAAGTTGGACTGATTTATCATTGGGTCATTATCATCATTGTAATAACATATCTAGTTGTACAATCCATATAACCTTTCATCTTTGACTCCATTCTTAATTGAATATTTTAAACTGTATATTGTTTATATTACCTTGAATAAGTAATGAAATATGATTAGAGTGAGTGTATTGATGAAGAAATGTCTAAGAGGTAGAGTATTTTAATTGAAAGATATGCTCACATCATTTTTGAAGGTCAAATTATCATTTGGTTTTGATGAAACAAGTTTTAAGATGCTAATTGTAAAGGATGTAGATAAGAACATGAAATGAAGAGGACTAGAATATGTGCATGTTATAGATAGGTAGAGCTTTAGATTGCAAGTTTAAGGAAAAGAATGTTAGATATAGATAGAGCGGTTCATAGAAGGTATGGGAGGCATTGTTTACTTAATCTGCCCTCATTAGATATGGAAGGCCAACTATGCCTAAATTGATTGCATATTATGTAGCATTTTTCCTTATTGTTTAGATTTTTGTTTTGTTAAAGTTTCATATTTGTTTTTAAAATGGATATGATGTTAGTGTAAATTTAATCATTTATGTTTTGTTGATATAAAATGTGATAAAATGTACAAATTTTGCCATAATGACCAATGGAAAGGTAGGATAGTGACGAAGCAAAAACCAAAATAAACGATAAAGTCTTATTGAAATTTCTAATTGTAACTATTATAGTTAAAATCTGGTTGATATTGAAATGGTAATCATATTATTTAGACAAAAGGAATGAACATTTCTAAGTGTATTTTTTCTAAGAAAAATATTTATATGAAGACTGTCCAATTTTGTCAAGCTGTTTCATTGATGTTTTAACGTTTATAAGAACATAATGCTTGTATGTATTCTCTTGTCCTAGATAAATATTTATTTTCATGTTTGTTTCAAAGTTGTTTTGAATCCAGTATCAATAATATTATTAATTATTCCTAGGGTAAACTCGGATTTAATACTTTTTTAATTTCTTTATATTAAAAAAAAAAATGTATAACAGTCATCATAAAATGCTGCAATATCTATTTAAAAAATTACTTGCAAAATATTAATATTTCTCTAAAATTTAAATGAATAAATAATTAATTTATTTAATTTAAAGAAAATCCAGTTAAATTAGTATTTGTTGATTATCGTAGTTAAAGAT
Source organism: Antedon bifida (assembly GCF_963402885.1). Taxonomy (NCBI): domain Eukaryota; kingdom Metazoa; phylum Echinodermata; class Crinoidea; order Comatulida; family Antedonidae; genus Antedon; species Antedon bifida. The sequence continues at coordinate 6,844,593 of NC_136226.1, read as the reverse complement.
AACTACTATTATCCCTGGTGTAATTAGTACTGTTTGATGTTTATTTAACCTATTTACAGTGTCCAGTAACCATAGATACTATTCGTTTACAGTAGCTATGGATACCATATACAAACAGTTACCATGGTGATAATGTATTTGTGTTATTGTATTTATTATCACTAAAATATTACTGTAGTAGTTTCTTTTTGAGTTCAAAAAATGCTTTGAAAAATGTGAATAGTGTTTTTAGGATATTTAAGAATACATTTTTTTATTTGTTACATCGTATATTGTTATGTACAGTATTCAAATAAATAGTGTATTAATTCATTCTGTAGTATTATATCACGGATCATTCCCGAATTTATGTAATCAATGAACCAATAAGTCTGTCTAAATGCTAATTTAAATTAACAAAAACAATGTTAATTTGTAGATCTCAATATGTTGAATGAACTTGTAATTATAGCAGATTATGTACAAAGGAGCTGTTTTCGATAAGCTTTGTATAGGCTACATTACATTTTTTTACGATAACAAAAAATAGCTTTACTATACACGATATAAACAAACGCTATGCTATTTATGAACACTGTTTATTTGTGTGCGAGAATTTTTTGTAAATTTGTAGGATAAAAACTTAGATTTTGTTTTTTTTGTCTGATGTATCCAATGTTGTATATCTCCAAACAATTTTTAGTATGTTACGTAATGCAGAATTACTATGAATTCTGTTGTCTTTGGTTATGTTACTATCCTTACGACTTTAAAGAGCTGTTAAGTGTTTAATTTGTCTTTTTTACCTTTGTAGTTTTCCTGATCTCTGTATGGTGGATCGTCCTCGTTAGTAGTAGACATCCATGAATTGTAGATTGTCCTTTCATAGGCTGGTGTTGACATTCCTATATTATGGATTGTCCCATCATAACAACATCCCTATATTGTGGAATGTCCCATCATAGTGACATTCTTGTATAGTGGATTGTCTCTTCATAGAGTAACATCCATGTATAGTGGATTGTCCCTTCATAATAGCGTGACATTCCTATAATTGCGGATTGTCCAATCATAGTGACATCCCTGTATTGTGGATTGTCCCTTAATAATGACATCCCTGTATTCTGGATTGTCCTTTAACAGTGATATCCGAATTGTGGATTGTCCTTTATAATAGTCACATCCATATATTATGGATGGTTCATTTATAGTGTTTTATATAGGCTGTTTTCGGTGTCATGTGATGTCACATGACTGAGGCAGATATTCGTCAGATTTAGTACTTATCAGTGTGCTTCTATTTGATTAAATTAAGAATTAAATTATTAAAAACGATTAGAATTCAAGAGGTTATCATCTTGAATAGTGTTGTGTGCTTTTCGTATTCTTTGTAACTTTAATAGTGTCTTGTAGGAATTTGTGAATAAAGTACTGAAAATGTAAAGTGTATTGTCTTTATCTTTGGGAATCAATCCATATACACCACATGATCAAGATTAAAGAAAAGCATGAATGTCTCCCCCTCCCCTTCCCGTTTTTCTATACACATTTGCTCTCAAAACATTTAAAACAATTCCAAGGTATTGTTTCTGCAAGGTGCCGATTTTCTTGTGATTTATTCATTGATTTATTCAACCACACGCAAACTATTTGCTATTAAAATTCCCTGGTGTGTGTTTATAGGCCCATGCCGTAATAAGTTTACCTCGAGAGTTCTGATTGGTTGAAATCATCCAAAGCCCTCGCACTATCGCATATCGTCATCGTGCTTAGTAAACAAATCAAATCACTGGTTCAGAGCGAGCGACGAAAGTGGTTGGGTTAAATGTGTGGTGCTACACTGTGTGTGCCTAACCTAACCCTTTTTTCGTAATAGGTAAATATATTTGGGATAATGTCTCCTAAAATTATATTTGCGATATGTGTGTGCTTTGTAGGCGTTGGGATGGTCCAATGCCAAAACCAAGCCCTTAGTCCACCCTCTTTTAACATCGCTCAAGGTAAGAAGATCTCGGCAACTTCAACGTGTGGGGATCAAGGCGATGAACTGTACTGTAAAATTACCGGCAACACTGGCGATGGCTTTCGTCCGAGTGAAAAAGATATCATTGTCAATGGACAGTATTGTGATTCTTGCGAAATGACCGATCTTCTATCAAGACATCCAGTTGAATACGCGATAGATGGTACGGAAAGATGGTGGCAAAGTCCTCCTTTGTCCAGAGGATCAACCTATAATGCTGTCAATGTCACAATCGACCTTGGACAGGTGAGAACACAGGTCTTGTCTAATTTACTCCCATTAACAAATTAAAGCCAGCATTTTTAACCGAGGTTATTGCCATTAACCCTAAATTGAATTTACTATGTCATTGGCATCCAATTCTACTAAATATATGCATAAAGAATTGTAAAAAAAAACAAGTGAGTTAGGAACCAATTAACTTTGTTAACCATCATTTTTTAATTCTCTACTACTGTACTTATTTCTTAACTTTGAAAAACAAAACAAAAATAATATCTCTAAAATCTATAATTGAATACATTGGTTTATCAGATTCCTTGGTAGGTACACTTTGTTTGTTTACATAAAGCTTGTTAAATTTAAAACATCAAACAGACATGCATCCACCCACATTAGTTTATAAGGTGAATTACAGAGGTACAGGTATTACATTGTCCTGTATACTTCAAAAGACAGACCTCCCAAACCGTGCGGATCTGATTTTCTTGAGAAACTGTAAATTTCCCACAGATTATTCTAAAAAAAAATGTTATTATTAATAATTAGCCAGAAACTGTCCGCTAATGGTTTAGCCAGATTGTTCCCAGCCAATATTGTAACAGTAGCATAGAAACATAATAAAGAATAGTATAAATTAAATAAATATCCACAGTTTTCCCCTGTTTTAACACATTTTTTTGTTCCAATCTGATCAGGTTGCTATAAATATGAAATATATCTTACAATTTTTGACATTCCAAGTTGTATAAAATGATAAACTTCTAGAAGTTACTACTTTATATATTTACAGGATAAAATGTTTTTAGTTCTTGCTGAAATAGATATGTTCCGTTGATACAATAGCCCTTATAGTGAAAAGTATATTTATTTTCATCAATAACTTTAAAAATAATACTTGAATGCTGTTTTTTGACATAAAGTGGGCGGTCATATGATACAAGTTTCATTGTAACTTTGTTGTTCTTACCCAAGTAGCTAAGATAAATATCAGTTTATCAGTTATTTTAACATCAACAGGACTATAAAGAAGTTTTTGACTTTTTATGATGATTAAGTGCCTGGTATTGCGGAAATGAGAAATATGCTGTTTTGCAAACTGGCCTAGTTCTTCATGAGTTTTTTGATTTATAGAAGAAGAATATAGTAACTTTCTAACCAATGGTACAATGTTGTAGTAAAAGATTGGATTTTTAATCCAATTGTTTAGTAAGTTTGTAATATCTTTCAATTCTTCAACTTTGGCATTAAAGTGTTTTCATTGAAGTTGCAGTATATGCTATAGATAATAATTTATAAAGTCTAAAGTTAAATAAACGATGTGTATTGAACACGGTTTGAATTTCTATTTATTGAGGGTGGCCTATCCAGTTTTTGTATACAAACTGAACGTTTAGCGCCCACTTAAAAACGTACAAAAATAAACATAAAGTATGACAGTAAAACCAATAAATTGTACATCAAATGTTTAAATTTGACATTAAAATTGGTATTGAATGAAATTGAACATAACAAATTGCTTTCATTTTTTTAACTTTACATTAGGCCTACTAATATCATGGTCAATGGAAAAGGTTATAATTTTATTCTTGCTCAGTTGTATACATTCCTTTAGAAGTGAAGCATGTAATATAACATGTCATTTTAAACCTTCCAGTTTAGTAAAGTATGCATTGATCCCTAAACGATTTCCTAAAATAAGCCAGCACTTTGTTATCAAAGGTTACCTAACGTTGCCTCTTTCCACCATGTTCAAATCCCTAGCTTATGGTAATGAACCTTAGTTAAATGGATCAAGAGGTGTATATATACGGTAATCCTGGTATAGAATTTACCAATACAGTAACTCTGATCTTGTAACACTCAGTGGTACAAGCTCTGGTTACCAAATTTAATTTGCCGAATAAAATGTCTTGAAAATTGTTTTTCAGAAAAGAAACAATTTGTTACATTAATTTGTTTGTCTTGCATGGGTTCGTCCCACTATAATTACAATTTTTTACATTAGTAAGTTGATAAGTTTTTGGTATACAGTCCGCTGTATGTCCGCTGTATAACAATTGGTATTTTATTACCAGTATTCAATTCGCATTTGCACTCTCTCAAACTACCTCTCTCACCCCTCTCACTCTAAACCTCTTTTTCACACCCTAAATACCCTAAAACATCTTTGACATTAATAAATTGCAAACTGCCCTATTCATGTATAGGTACTCAAATAACAAACTTCCAACCACTTTCAACGGTTTCTTCACTAAAAATAACGAACTACACACATATAACACTAGGAACGCAAACAACTACATTTCCAAAAACTATAACAGTAAGCAAATACTAAACTCTATATACATACCGGACCCCTACTCTGGAACTCTCTTAATCCGTCAATAACTAATAGCAAAACAAATAATACTCTAAAAATAAACTACAAATCATATCTAATATCAAAATATAAAGTAAATTAATTATTTTGATCATATTAATAACTTATTATTAAATTTAATTAGGCAAATCATATAAATACCGTTTGTCCTTCCTGTCGTCCTTGTCTTGTTTGTATCGTCGTACATGTCCGTCCCTGTCTGTCAGTAGCTAACCTTCACATTATGCTTATTATTATTATTTTTAACTTTTTTATTCTTTCTAGTGGATCCAAGCCCCTTGGGGTTTAAATGGTATTCTCCAGGCATAATGCAACTATTATTTACTTAATTTCCAACCATTTGTATCTATTATATTTTTGTATGTTTGCATTATGTGAATAAATTATGTCTGTGAAGTTGGTTACTAGTTCCTAGTTCCTAGTTCCTTATTCAAATTCAATTAAAGGGACAGTCACAAATATTTTTAAAAACAGATTTTAATACGTAATAACTGTCTAATTGATTTGTTATTGCATCAACATGTTAGCCTTAACCTCCTCTACTTCTTCCGGTCAAAGTTCAATAACATTTTATGCATTTACACCCTCTACGGCGAATAAGTAACTAGCTTTTACGAACGTTATAATACTTGACCTACTTCCTTTTTTCAAAATATTTTGGTATGGATCGATCACCCTTGACCTACTCTACCATTTGCCACCCCAGTTCCGCGAACTTTTTTGCGTCTACGCCCTCTACGGCGAATAAGTAACTGGCTTTACGAACGTTATAACACTTGACCTACTTAATTTTTTCAAAATATTTTGGTATGGATCGATCACCCTTGACCTACTCTACCAATTGCTACCCCAGTTCCGCGAACTTTTTTGCGTCTACGCCCTCTACGGCGAATAAGTAACTGGCTTTACAAACGTTATAACACCTGACCTACTTAATTTTTTCAAAATGTTTTGGTATGAATCGATCACCCTTGACCTACTTTACCATTTGCCACCCCAGTTCCGCGAACTTTTTGGCATCTACGCCCTCTACGACGAATAAGTAACTGGCTTTACGAACGTTATAACACTTGACCTACTTAATTTTTTCAAAATATTTTGGTATAGATCGATCACCCTTGACCTTTTCTATCATTTTCCACCCCAGTTCCGCGAACTTTTTTGCGTCTACGCCCTCAGCGGCGAATAAGTAACTGGCTTTTACGAACGTTATAACACTTGACCTACTTAATTTTTTCAAAATTTTTTGGTATGGATCGATCACCCTTGACCTACTCTACCATTTGCCACCCCAGTTCCGCGAACTTTTTTGCGTCTACGCCCTCAACGGCGAATAAGTAACTGGCTTTTACGAACGCTATAACACTTGACCTACTTAATTTTTTCAAAATATTTTGGTATGAATCGATCACCCTTTACCTACTCTACCATTTGCCACCCCAGTTCCGCGAACTTTTTTGCGTCTACGCCTTCTACGGCGAATAAGTAACTGGCTTTTACGAACGTTATAACACTTGACCTACTTAATTTTTTCAAATTAATTTGGTATGAATAACATTATTTCACATAATTGTTTTCTTTGTACACTATAATGGGTAATGTATTAGGTAAAACAACTTAGTTAAAAAAATTACTTTCGATCAAAATTGTTGTATTCTCTTTACAACTTTTATACCTCATGGAAGAATATGTGCTTTTTAATTGGCAATATTAATGGTTAAAGGATTATTAATGAATATCTTAATTTTGATATTATAAAGTCTATTAGCCTAAACCGTTTTCAGGTATTTTTAAAAAACATTATTTCAACATTTATTTTTGTGCGCTATAGACGGGTACTGTAGAAAGTATAGTTTAAAAAATATTGTTTGTATTGTGTTTAAAACGACTATTATCACTCAAGGACTAATGTGCGCTTGAATTGTTAATTAATAAAGGATTATTAATGAATATGTTTCAGGTAACAGTTGATATCATGAAATTTAAAAAATCCACATTAGTGGCTATTTCACCCAATTGTTTAGTTTGTGAGATATAGACGGGTACTACAAATATAGTTTTAAAAATATTACTGTATATTGTGTTTAAACGACTATTATCACTCAATGAATATTGTGCGCTTTTAAATATTAACAGTAACAGTATTAATGAATATGTTAATTTTGCTGTTATAAGGTAGTGTAAACTGTTTTTAAGTAACAGTTGCTGTAATGACATTTGAAAAAAAAAAACATTAGTTCAGCTTTGTTTTTTTTGTGCGCTTATAGATGGGTACTGTAAGATGATGTCATTGTAGGCCTATGTGGGTGATTTTTAATTCAGAGATTTGTTCAAACATTCTAGGTCTACAGTGGTAAAACATTTAGTAATTTATAGATTTTATAATAAAAGACATTTATGCCATAAACGATATGCGTAAGAACACCATTTAAACAACTTAATGTGATGCTTAACATTTAGATACAATTATCTTCCTACATCATATTACCTAGGAAACAAAATGCAATGGGAAAAAAAATTGCTTTTGACAGTTTTGAAAGAAATTATTACTGTATATTGTGTTTAAACGACTATTATCACTCAATGAATATTGTGCGCTTTTTAATATTAACGGTAACAGTATTAATGAATAATATGTTAATTTTGCTGTTATAAGGTAGTGTAAACTGTTTTTAAGTAACAGTTGCTGTAATGACATTTAAGTTCAGATTTGGTTTGTGCGCTTTTATAAAATGGGTACTGTAAGCAAGTTTAAAAAGATATTACATTGGGATCGATTGCAACTGTTGCAATTACGCGAAAAATTAGCCCGGCATAACATTTATTGAAGTGGGGTGGTATTGAATGACTATGCAGTGTGTCGTCACATGTTGACGTAAGAAGTTATTTATTAGTTCTTAGTTTATATACTACGATAGAGCCTACTTTCAATGCTGTTTTAATTTCAGGTAGTCATGTTTTACTTGTGTTGAAAAGTGTTAATGAATAAAACGGAATAAATAACTTGTGGTTATCGTTTTTAACCAAACTGTTGTATTTGTGTTTGCTTCAGAAATTATCTTCTAGAATCGTAACAAGTCAAAACAAAACTAAAATGAATTCGCCGTAAAAGGACATAGGTAAAAGTTCGCGGAACTAGTTTGGCAAATGGTAAAGTAGTCAAGGGTCATCTACCCATAACAAATTAATTATTCGCCGTAGAGGGCGTCGATGCAAAAACTATTTGGAAAAAATTAAGTAGGTCAAGTGTTATAACGTTCGTAAAAGCCAGTTACTTATTCGCCGTAGAGGGCGTAGACGCAAAAAAAGTTCGCGGAACTGGGTGGCAAATGGTAGAGTAGGTCAAGGGTGATCGATTCATACCAAACTATTTAAAAAAAATTAAGTAAGTCAAGTGTTATAACGTTCGTAAAGCCAGTTACTTATTCGCCGTAGAGGGCGAAGATGCAAAAAAGTTTGCGGAACTGGGGTGGCAAATGGTAAAGTAGGTCAAGGTTGATCGATCCATACCAAAACATTTTGAAAAAATTAAGTAGGTCAAGTGTTATAACGTTCGTAAAGCCAGTTACTTATTCGCCGTAGAGGGCGTAGACGCAAAAAAGTTCGCGGAACTGGAGTGGCAAATGGTAGAGTAGGTCAAGGGTGATCGATTCATACCAAAATATTTTGAAAAAATTAAGCAGGTCAAGTGTTATAACGTTCGTAAAGCCAGTTACTTATTCGCCGTAGAGGGCGAAGATGCAAAAAAGTTCGCGGAACTGGGGTGGCAAATGGTAAAGTAGGTCAAGGTTGATCGATCCATACCAAAACATTTTGAAAAAATTAAGTAGGTCAAGTGTTATAACGTTCGTAAAGCCAGTTACTTATTCGCCGTAGAGGGCGTAGACGCAAAAAAGTTCGCGGAACTGGAGTGGCAAAAGGTAGAGTTGGTCAAGGGTGATCGATTCATACCAAAATATTTTGAAAAAATTAAGCAGGTCAAGTGTTATAACGTTCGTAAAGCCAGTTACTTATTCGCCGTAGAGGGCGAAGATGCAAAAAAGTTCGCGGAACTGGGGTGGCAAATGGTAGAGTAGGTCAAGGGTGATCGATCCATACCAAAATATTTTGAAAAAATTAAGTAGGTCAAGTGTTATAACGTTCGTAAAGCCAGTTACTTATTCGCCGTAGAGGGCGTAGACGCAAAAAAGTTCGCGGAACTGGAGTGGCAAATGGCAGAGTAGGTCAAGGGTGATCGATTCATACCAAAATATTTTGAAAAAATTAAGCAGGTCAAGTGTTATAACGTTCGTAAAAGCTAGTTACTTATTCGCCGTAGAGGGCGTAAATGCATAAAATGTTATTAAACTTTGACCGGAAGAAGTAGAGGAGGTCAAGGCTAACATGTTGGTGCAATATCAACTCAATTAGACAGTTATTACGTATTAAAATCAGTTTTTTTAAAATATTTGTGAATGTCCCTTTAATTGAATTTGAATAAGGAACTAGGAACTAGGAACTAGTAACCAACTTCACAGACATGAATAAATTTGAACTTGAACTTGAATTCAATTCAACATTTATTTTGACCAAAATCATTAACATGTACATAGACTCAATTGAGGATATAGAGCAAGAACAGACCCATGAATGATTGACTCTACTACAATTCCATGTACATCTTCCTTTCATAACCATTACTTCAAACCATCATTCAATTTACAGAGGAGTAAAGCTCTGTCTATACTATCAAACTTTATTTGTGTGACAAAAAAAATGTGATGTGCCCAATAATATAGATATGGTGATGTAACATCACTACCGTATTTGGGCATCTCACTACCATATTTGGACAAACTTTTTTTGATGGTGTAGACAGAGTTTTTAAGGCCATGCAAAACTTGTGGACAGATTCATCTTCTTTATAGAAGGTCTTTGTACATTATATATTTCCATACCAGGTGTTACATTCATGATTGTATCATATCACATGTGTTAGCACTTTCTTAATTGCTTTGGTATTGTAGTAACACCTATCTGCTAATGAGGCTGGCCTGTCAGTTCCATAGTTGTTTTGGATCATTTCGCATTATCAACATAACTTGTATATTATTACATGGACTTGTTTTGTGGTTTTTGACCGTGTGAACGCCTATGAGAAAAAATGTTTTGCGAACTTTTGGCCGTATTCACCAATCACACTTAGGCTGAGAATAAAAAAAATATCCTAACTTTTCTAAGTGAATACACTTTAAGGGAATAACTTACATATTTATTGAGTTAAGTGAAATATCTCACTTAAGTGTGATTGGTGCCGAATACGGCGAAAAATGGAGTTGCAGTAAGAAAAAGATTAACATATAGGCCTAGGATGTATATTAAATATTGTTTAGAATGATTCATATAATACATATAGTCCGCTGTATGTCAGTGATCTTAACAAAGTTGTATAGTAAATACTGTATATCATGGTATCTGAATTGCTGCATTTTTTAAAATAAAATTCACAACATTAAAAATACAATATAATAATATACAACTAACATCAAAAAGTTAAGTTAAAAATAAAAAAAACCTTTGATAGGAAATAGGAAATAGTAGTTTTGTATGTGTATTTTTTATTGATATTTTGTATGATTAGCTGTTTTTCCTTTTACCTCTTTGTTAGTTTAGCATATGACACTCTTCCATCTTAGGGTATGTTCAGACTCACGCCGTTAGATTTGTTATCTAACGCAAGGCGTACGGTAATCAATGGCGTTAAAAGTCAAGGTGTTCAGACACAACGATCAACATTCCAATGCCTTGCGTAAAACGCTCTGATTCTTAGGTCTAAGCAGATAGAACGCATTACAGTTTACATTGTAAAGTTGTTTTTTTGTTATTTTTATTTATATGTTACCTTCAAAATATACTGATTTGTTCTTACTACTTGCAGAATTTCAAACACAGTTATTACACGGACAATTATCTGATTAATGTATTTAATTTATGAAAATATCATATCGCTGCTGTAGGCCTACTGTTCTTCTGATCTGATAGTTTGATGTTTAGCTATCTGGCTGTACAGGTATGCTGTTGGCCTGCTAACCGTGGTCGTTTATTTTCATTGGTTAAGGTTAAAATCACTGATGCTTCACTGGATTAGCGTTATTAAATCTACCCTCTCCTGCTAGGGTTATTAACGCCACTGGCGCGGCGTAACAGCCCCCTAACGCTAATCCGTGGCCTGGTTCAGACACAAAAATATGTACGCCGCTTACATAACGCCACCTTAACGCTGTGAGTCTGAACATACCCTTAGATTTATTGTACATAATCATGTTTTTCAACTGGATCTTGATGAAAGAAAGCTGGCGTGAGAAATAGCAAGATAAATAAACTCACAAGGAAGTACCTTGCTCATCCATTACCTACAACCTACCCATCTTGGCCTATCTATTATGTTTCATCTGCATAGATTGTTTTGATGTATATTTCACATCCAGGTTATTCATTGAATTTCCTTATACCTATACTTATAGGTTACTTGAAAGATATACAGTACAGTAGCGGGAATGTGTTCTGGGATAGTGGTGACCTTTAAACTTTTAATATTAATATTTGATTTTGAGATCAGATAGTGATTAGAGTTTGATGATGTTTGGATTATAGTGTCATCTATTTTAGTTTTCATAATATTGATTATAAAATACTCAAAGAATTCTCAAAAACTATAACATTAGATTTCAAGTTTACATCTTTACATGATACGAAACTAAAGTTGGTATAGGATTGTTTTAATCAAATTAAAACAATCAATTGGATTTAACCTTAATAGGTCTGTTTCTGCTACTAATATAAAGTACAATATATTTGGTATTTAAAAAAAAATATGGTATTTCAATATAAATATTTGTGGATTTAATAAAGTTGGCAATAGATATCATATTTTGCACTAGGTCAATATTTTTGCCAACCTGAAATTACACCGCAGTCTCCTGTACCTAAATCTTATAAATTCACATACAGTACTAAATCGTTCCAAGGCTGTTGCTGATATACTATGAATATGAGATTGAGAATGAAATTGATTTCATCAACTTCTAATTAAAAATCATAATTAATTTATGAACATAAAGTTATTTTTTAAAGGTGTATGATGTGGCTGTGTTTTTAAAGTGCACCCTATTTACATTTGGTCAATCAGGAAGGCATTTTATTATGGCCACTCTTGGCAGAAATGATGCACTGTATAACAATTGGTATTTTATTACCAGTATTCAATTCGCATTTGCACTCTCTCAAACTACCTCTCTCATACGGGGCGCCGTTTGGGACATTGCTAATTTTGTCGAAATATTACAATTTTGTCTACACATAATTGATTTTGTCAACACAAAATTCATTTTGTATTGACAAAATTCATTTTTTGTTGACAAAATTTATTCTGTGTGGACAAAATTCATTTTGTCTCGACAAAATTAATTCTGTGTAAACAAAATTCATTCTGTGTAGACAAAATTAATTCTGTGTTGACAAAATTAATTCTGTGTAGACAAAATTCATTCTGTAACGACAAAATTAATTTTGTGGCGACAAAATTCATTCTGTAACGACAAAATTCATTTTGTGTAGACAAAATTAATTCTGTGTGGACAAAATTAATTCTGTGTAGACAAAATTCATTCTGTAACGACAAAATTCATTTTGTGGCGACAAAATGTATTCTGTGTAGACAAAATTCATTCTGTGTAGACAAAATGAATTTTGTTGCAACAAAATTCATTTTGTCGCGACAAAATTTATTTTGTCGCGACAAAATTTATTTTGTTAGCCTAGCCTACTCAAGCGTGGGACAAAACGTTTTTTAAAACATTTTGTCCCACGCTTGAGTAGGCTCGGTTTTAATATTTAAATTAGAAGGCGGAGTTTAAACGAGAAAAGGGCAAGACAGGATGAAGCTATAAAATGATGACAGCGCGCGAATCTTTGACATTTGTTATTGGTTCAGTTATTATGGCTGAGCATGCCTCCGTCTCTATTGCTATCATATTAATCTATTTTATAATATCAGGGACCCCTGAAAATATCAGATATGATCAGTATTCATACTTTGACAATTTAATATCTACGTCGTCAGTAATAATTATTATTATAATGTATTCTATATTAAAAAATCGGAAAATGGTTTTCATTAGAGCCCTGCTTATTACTTAAGTAAAATTGTAGTAATGGGGCTATTTAATATTTTGTCGTTTAAAATATTATTTATTAATCTTATAAAATGTATATACTTTATTTTAAAATTAAAGATGTATTGTCTCCCAAAATCATGAAAAATAAAGATTTTTAAAATCGGACTTTGCATAGGCCATTATGCAGTTTTAATGAAGTTGTTCACTTCCATAAGAAAAAAGAACGGGGAAAAAAATTATTTCACCTATAAAAAGACAAAATAAACAGTCAAATTACCCAAAAACTCATTGGCTTCCAGATAATTTGACCATTTTTTGCTTTAAATTACAGTTTTTTCAGGTAAATAATTTTTTTTGCAGACCCAATTTTTTGTGAAAGTGAATAACTATTATGTGACATTAAAATAACATATTCAACAAAAAGATTAAAACAAACATTTTTTCAGGGGACAATATATCTTTAAGATAATAATCATTGCAGAAATAATGATGCTGAAAGCTGTCCGTTATTTGAAGAAAAAAAAACATTACACAACACTACAAAAAATTGCTCACGTTAGTTTTATTATAACAGTCATCCACCCTGTGAAACCTAATAACCTCTAACCTACAGTAGTAAGTAGGCCAGGTAGCCTACGTTGGTTCAGGACTGATTGCCCATAAAACATTCGATGTATAAATATCAACACCCCAGACAGTGTAATAACGACCTTTCCAGACCGAAAACCATTCTGCCCGAAATTACGATACTCTCTCGATACAACTCCATATTTTATTAGTGGAAAATGCATTTTTATTTAACATCAATCTTATCAAGCCCGGAGCCAACAAAGACTGAATACGTACGTCAAAAGTACAAAGAACAATGTAAACTTATAAACAATTATTTGCAATTAGCAATGTATAATAAATAAAATCAACCATGAAGTTGTAAAATAAGCATAGAAACTTAACATTTATATCTAGCATTTTTAACATTATTATATTCAAACAACAGCATCGGACTCTGTTTTCAATTTAAATCGTTTGATTCGTGAGTCGAGGTAAAGAAAGTGCTTTACCATTTTTCTTTCAAAAGCATATAGCAAACAAGGCCAACAGCCACTGTAAGTCGCGTGCAGTTCAAAGAGTACAGAAAACGCGATAAAACGCAAAGTGATACCGGACCGACCGACCGACAGACCGACCGACATAGTGAACTATAGAGTCGCTTTCACGCGACTAAAAACTAAAGTAAATATAAAACCTAACTAGATAGAAAAACTAAAAACAGTTAATTTAGATATAGAATCATATAAACATATACAGATACAAAATTTACATATTTGTAACAAAACATATTTTAAATTTAATACAGACCACATAAATAAATCGAGACAGAATTTGTAGAAGGTAAGTTTGCGTTTGCTGGGTTTTACAAAAAAATGCTAATACACGCGTCCACACAAATGGTGCACGTGAAATACGTATCAACAAACCTAACCCTGGGAAGGTTTTAAACAATATACTGTACTTCAAACAGTCACCCGAGTGCAGGGAGTTGTAATTACAACTCCCTTGTGTTAGGAAGTGTAGGGGTGGGTGAGTATTACGGAGATACTAGAGTTATGTGGGTAATGATCGGTATCAGAGTGATCAGAATTGTACTGGGAATGTTTTAAATAACCTTTGAAACCCGTCCTTGGGCAGGTATACTTGCAAGTAATAACAAGGGGCTATCAAAGTTAGGTCTATAAATTGAAAGCAATCGTCATGGATACTCGATTTGGCGTGTATCTTGCAGTTATGAAAGCATGTAATTCGAGACCACTCGAACAGCACCCCTGTACATGGCTCTGCCTTGACTGAGGGTCTGGGCTTCTCCAAGATTACGCAAGTTGTCTAGGACCTCTTCAGGTAAAGCTTCAAACTGCTCACATGTTACCTGCTGGAGTGGCCTCTCTAGTGATGTTGGGTCCAAGTACGGAAAGTCCACACCACCATGTGTTGCAATTGGATTTACCTCATATTGGTTTTTCAGATGAATATATTCAGCCTCCAGCTGAAAAGGCGTGCGCTGTTTTTCAGTTGACAATTTTCTTTTATTTAATGACTTTGCTAGTTCAGTTAATGTGTTTTGTATTAATGGTAAAAAAAACCAGTGTAAACAAAGAATGTCCGTTTCATTTTCAACATCCAACTCCCCATTAACTTCCATGTCTCTAAATAATACTTTGAATTGGGAAGTACCTCTGTCATTTATAATCCCCCATAACTGTTCAATTGGTTGGTTGTGGACTGAACTCCCAAGCAAAGCAGAAGATTCACCTCTCTTAGACACCATATGGTCCCATACAATTGCGTTTTCTCCGCCTTTGTCAGTGCGTACTCGAATGGGCCAACCGAATTCGTTAGTTGCCTGTAAAAACCCGGCTTCGACTGTCGTTGCTCGGTTATTAGGTGATATGTTCATGAATACAACAAGTCTTGTAAAACCATCTATTCCTCCGTGTATGACCATTTTGTATTTTATCAGCTTATGGTTTCCATCAACATGCCACATATAATGTGGACAAGGCACCGAGTACTGCCGACGTCTGATGGCAACACTTTTTCTCCTTTTAACTCCCTCTGGGTCAACCAAACGTATTGCCGCTCTCAGTCTTTGTCTTTGTATTTTAATTGGGGGAATTCTAGCTTTTAAATGGCCATCCATTAGTACTTCCCCATCGTTCGGGTGTGTCTTCTTTATATGTCGAATGATGTTGGCAAGTTCATCATCAGATATATTTGTAAACCTCTCGTAATTAAGACCGTATTTTAACAACCACCTATAAATTGTCTTTCTGCACACCTAAACAGAAAAAGAAAAATAAATATATTTTGTACTTTAGGCCTATACCATTTTTAGTGTTTATGATTTATTAGTGCTTTTTAAATGCAAGTGTTCTTTCTTTTTTAGCGTTCATTTTATACATACCTTGTGTATTCCAGCGATTCTTGTTATCGGAATGTTTTCATCTAGTAAACCTTGCAAGGCGTTAATGTCGGGCTGATCCATATCTAAATTAAACCGTATTAATAATTTTAGAGATGGTTAAACAATCTAAAATTGGGCCTACATCGAACATTTATTTTAAGAAAATTCAATTTTAAAGAACATGTAGGCCTGCGGTAATATTATATATATACTGTTACTGTTAACTATATGTTAATATATATATTGTTATATATTATATTGTTAACGTTCGTAGTCCTAAGAACGAACAGGTTGTAAATTTATAGAAATTTTAAAAAGCTTACCGTTTGTCTTATTCTAAAGAAATATTTTCTCACTCTTTTTAGTATATTTAATCTTCCTGTATGCTGTGGTTTCGACTCTTCAGTCAAGGCGCTTGCTACAGTACAACTAAATAGCCAATGACAACTAAATGATTTCAGACGCCCCGCCTCCATTATAATAACAGTTAACAAACCATTTTGTCGCGAGTTACAATTGAAATTACAATAATATTTTGAGTTTAAAATGAAGATATCTTAAATTAATGCCTGCTTGTAGCTTATAGCTTTAAAGGGATGAATATTGGAAAACCAGTCTTTGTATACCGCAGTTTTTTTGTACAAGTTATTGTTGAAAAAGAGACTGGTTTTAAAATAATTAAATTTACTAGAAAAGTTATCAAAATCAAAATTGCCAATGTGTGTATATCAAGTAAAAGAGATTTAGTGAAAAAACACAACTACTAATTAATTGTTTCAAACGCATTAGGTTGTATTGGTAGTTCTTTTTATTTATCATATAAAACCAGGCAAAAAATAACAGTAATTTGAATTTGTTCTAAATCTTATAACGTTTTGCTCAATTCATAATCTTCAGAATTTGTCACCTCCAAGTTTATTTTGATAACGTCATCATACCAAAAAATTAGAACATAATGTGGGTCCCCTAATTTCACCTATGCTACACTGTATATAGATATACAGTGTATACTGTATACAGTATCTAATCAGACATACAATAATAGGCACAACTCAGAACTGTAAGAGTATACATAATCGGGTCGTATGATGGCTTACGTCAACATTTTACGATCGTATTTTAACGTACGTGCATCGTTTTAAAAATTAAATGTCATTAAAATTATAAAAATGATCACCTATAATTCGTCAAAGTGACGAATTAAATTCTAGTTTTGTATTGTTATTTTAAAAGAAAACGTTAATTTGTTGAAAAAAATATATATAGTTTAACAAAATCAGTACGTTAAAGTTGCAATAGTTATACAAATAAGAGTGTACAGCATATACTCCTTACAAACTGAAATGTCTGGTAATTGCAACTACATTTAGGTATTGGTATACATAGGCACACATTACGAGTCCAATTAGAAAAATGCAAATATCAAAACCATTAAAACAAATGTATAAATTGGGAAAATCAACAACCTACACAAAAAAAGGAACGAAATCCAAGTAATTTTAAATTTTGTTAAACACGAAAACAATGTGTGACCAATAAGAGGTCGTTTGCATGATTTAGGTGGCAGTTTTGCATCTAGAAACATTCCCTCTGATGTACACATTTTGTTTTTATCGTTTAGAAAAATTGCAATTGCATGTCACAATTCCTGAACATAATTAATAACACAGCTCCCACAAAAATACGGATTAGTGTAATCAAATAGCAACCATTGAAAATAGAAATGAAAAGACCATGCGGAGCACAGGTAACTGCTAGTACATATAAAATTAAGAACAGTTGGTAGAACTGAGTGTTAAAGAGGATATGAAAGGGTTTTGAAAAAAATTGAATAAATAATTGATTATGAATCTTTCTAATGTAAATAAGCAACATAAAAAAAATTAGCTTTAAATAAATAAAGTTTTTAATAAAAACCTTCGAAAAATGGCCGACCAACTTGCACGCCATATTGGTTTTCAAGAACGTTCTAAACACACGTACGTCCGATCGCTCAGTTACTGTATTTGAAATACCCGCGGTAATATCCACGGCAGCCGTATTGAATCGTGTTTGACATGTGTGTCACACAACATGCGACGACGAAAATGTGTGATACAGTATATTTCAATCATTCATCATAATAATATTACATAGTAGTACTACTTTACTACCTCCACCTAGCTATGAATATCCAAACCAACAACATCAATATGAATACTAGTCTCATCCTCGTCTTAAATGTATATCTATTTTAAATCAATAAAAAACAAGGCCAACAGCCATAATTCGCGTGCTAAAATGCATAGTGATACCGGACCGACAGACAGACAGACAGACCGACCGACCGACCGACATAGTGAACTATAGAGTCGCGTCCACGCGACTAAAAAAAGTTGTAGGAAATTCAATTCAACGAATTATGATGTATAATTCATTTAAGAATAAAACTGCCAAGCGGATAAGTTTATATCGAAATAGTTTTGGCGTAGTGGACGATTAACCAAAAAATTCCTATGTTCCCTGTACAAAAGTTTCCGCTAGTGACGTCACCAGCGGGTTTTTTTTCATTTCTTAGGGCTGTTTACTATGCTTTATCGTCATCTACGAAATTTAATATTTCAGTCAGGAATATTTAACAGTATGTACTACGTAAATTTGGAACCCTTTCATATCCTCTTTTTTAATATGTGTAACAGAAGACTCGTTTCGTTAGAAGACTACTAAGAGAAAAAAATTAAAGTGGACCGACAGCTGGCAAGTCATTTTCCGGCTCGACTTCGTCATCGTCAAAGCACGGACTGCATATCACAGCTTCTCTAAATGCTTCTTCCAACTCCCCAACTTTGCTTCGTCTTGGAATACGAAGTAGCCCTGCACATGTGTTGGAAGAGGGTAGCACGCCGTCTACAAAACAGACCTTTAAAACCATTCCAAGTCCTTGAGGGGGGATGGCATCAACCGCAACCCAGAACTGTAGAAGGTCTTTTAGGTCTATTTTTCCCTCGTCACGTTTCTTAACCATTCCATCTAAAATATAAGAGCAAACTTACATGATACATGTCATACTTCCTACTTACTGGGTAGGTCTACCATTGCATTAATTTAACACTTGGCATGACAATCAAGAATTCTATGACTGGGGGGAGGATCTGATGCAGGACGCCGGGTGCACAAGGCGCGCCTCCTAAGTTATATTTAAAATGTATATCAAGTACAAAACCTTAATGTTAAATACGTCTATGTTGATCCCCCTACTATAAATTCCTACGTCCTCCCCAAACAATCGTCACTAACCAACAGTAGCCTTCTAAGACGATAATTCCCCATTCATTGAATAGTAACAGCACTGGAAAAGCTAAGCTTTGTAAACTGCATTAATAATTTAGGCCTACATACGTTCTAAACTTTTAGTCAGATGCACAAATGCCATGTGTGCCTGTTCCTCCTCCGTTCGTTGGTTACTGCCATTTTCCGAGTATTCAAATGCTACATTGTTTTCATCTAGAAACCACTCGGAGTCCAATGCATGTGGGCGGCTGAAAAATGCTCTACCGACCTGTTTATCCTTTATTAAATGGTCTAATAGCCCAAATGCATTTAAACCTGAAAAATATGTTTTGGATATTAGTGGCTAAATGTCAAAGAAGATACAAGGTTAAACAAAATTCTACCTATGTGTGTGAAAACAATTTAACAAACAAAATAATATTTTAAAAGAAACAATTTATATATAGCTCGCAGTGACAGTATAGAGCTTACAGTATTTGATAATAAAAATATGGAACTAATTAGAAATTACTGTACCTTCTGCAAATTGTCTTAGTTCAGTGTGAACATTTAAGACAGCGAGTTGCTCGACAGATTGTCGCAAGATAGTTGGAAAGTCCTCAATACAGACACTTCTTTTACTTGTGCATATGCCCCAGTCATCCAGTGGTAGACTATTGGACAGTTGCATGAACTCATCATCCGTGTTAGATGCACACATCTAAGAGCGTGATAAAAGATTAATAAACATCCGAATTTGGAAATTGATGTATGTACTTTCTGTAAACAATAATTATCAAGCTTATTGATAGAAGGCAGTATTTTAAAATTGTGATTATAATGCACTCACAGCTGCTTGAAAGAAACATATGCACAGTTTTAGATCTGCGTATTACGTTCGACATTACATTTTAATGATTGTTTTTGTGCCCATGTTTACATAAGATGTTGGTTCACACCATGAGTTACAGTACCTTAATCAGATGCTGTCTCGACTCCATACACGGTACGTCATTTGGGTCGGTAGATCGGTATTGAAGACCTAGGAGATGGGCTACTACTGGCTTACCAAAGATCCCGGGGCAAATTCCATGGTTAATTGCAATGTTTGCAATCACATTGCCAAGCACCATGTACCCCCTCTTTTCAATTATGTCTTGGCTTTTTCGTAGAGTCGAGCAATTTAGGTAGTGGGATTTGGTAAGACCATTTAAAAATAATGTGGCCATCTCCCTTCCGAGACCAGTAAGGTCAATTCCAGATTCGCCTAAAGAATAAAAGATATATGATTTATAAAAATAAATATATGCACTGGTCATGCTTAACAACGAAAAACAAATGTTAAATATTAGTAGTTGTGTACAGTATATAAGTTTAACAAATCGAAAAAGCACACAAATAACGACTTGCCAACCACACAATAATTTTTTTTTTTTAAATCGATGAAAGTGTAACACACATAAAATGTGTGGTAACTCACCAATAAATTTCACTCTGTAAGGCTGTTCTAGCCATTTACCACTAGGATCAATTTGTAAATGGAATTGGAAGTGACTCATAATATCTTCGACTACAAAAAGGCGTCGGCACATCACAAGTTTTGGTTGTTTTGAATAACCTTCCTGAGCCTTCGTTTTCAGTTCTTTTAAAAGCTCTCTCAGGCGATCTCTTGTATCACTATGAAAAAAAAGATAGTGTTAGGTTTTCATTTAAAATTGTATCATTTGTTTATTTTTATTGTGTTTATTATCTGGCAGTTTATTATCACACTAATGTATAACAGTAATACTGTCGGATTTCTGCAAAAGGTTTCAGGTACAATTCTTGTTTTTTTTTATTGCTAATTTTCCATATTTCAGGACGGTTTAGTGTTTATCTATGCCTGTACATCATTAATAAAAAAGAAACTCACATGTCTATATCTGCGAAATTTTCAGTTGATGTGTCCATATCTTCTTTTAAAAAATGTTGATAAGGTTTGTCACACTTTTGCATATATCTGAAAACGATTTAAAATTTAGTGATTTTTTTAAAAATTAGCTTGCTAGTGGTATGCTTTATTTTCTATCTCGAAAAACGAATTGCCGTGTTTTACATGAACATTTTGTGAACTGTTTCTATATTTACAATTTTTAACAAGAGTCAATGTATTTCTTACGTGGTCAGGCCTTCAGAGTCGTCGTACCTATCTCCAAGCCATTGCACATTTAGAATTGTCCCAAATACCGATAAAGGAAGTGGTGTTTCTAGACACACGTCAGTCCTATTTGATGTAAAAAAGTTGTGTCCACTAACAGAGAATAACTCTGTAGATGCTGGCTGCGCCATTATGTAATTGAATAAGTCCTGCAACGGAATTTATAAAGTATTGACCTCGGCTTTTATATATACATATATATCATAGTCTCTCACTGATGAAGAGCTAGTATTGCCCGAAAGCTCTGCTAATTTTTCTGGCTGTTTTACTTTATCGTTTTGTTTTACCTTGTATAATGCATTTTCTGGAAACGTGTGCGTTGCCTGTGCATTTTTAAATCTGAATTTTATATTCTTCCCACACTCATCTGTCATGACTGCAAGACGGGCCTCTCTCCGTCTTGATTCCCTTTCTTCCTGTCTCGTGAATTCTTCTTCCGCTTGCAGTCTCATGATTGAATCGTCTCTTTCTTTCTGCCGTTGTTAGAAAGTAAAATATTATAATATCAGTCATAGGGTTTGGCTTTCTCATGTGTTAGAAAAACCAAAAAGAACTGATAGACCGTGCGCGATGGAAAATAGTGCATTAATGTAAGTACTGCTACATACAAGACTAAATTAAATATATTAATAAATTAGATGGTTATTAGGTTTTATTTAAATCGTTTAAAGCTACGATGCAATGCTACTGAATCCTAATTATTGTTTATTGTTACACTTTGAGTTGTATTAAATACGCCGTATTAGTTGATATAAAGAAGTTAAATCTGCGCCTAACCTGGGCATTAACATAGGCAGTCTTAAACTTATTTTCCATGGCACATTTTGCAAATTCGTCATTTTGACTGCAACGTAGACAGTTTCCAAATTCATCTGTATATGTCGTACAACAATTCGAACAAGGTTCTGTTCCCTATAATGACAAAACGTTGTGTAAGCATGGAGGAACAAAATAATGATGTAAGGAAGAAACGTGTTATTACGTAAAACTGTCTCCTTCAACAGGAATTTAGTAATGGTATATTTTTAATTCAATATTCTGTCAAAACTTTCTAAAATAGTTTTAAAAATGATATAGTGTTATCAATCGGTAAAATGTTTTAATAATTATGTGATCAATTAATCACCCCAACCTTATACTAAACTGTACTTTATTATACTTTCATAATCACTATCCACACTGATTACTTCATAACTTTATTGTACATTTAAAAAATTAACTGGTATATAAATCGATTGGTTACACAGCAAAGCACTCTAGCAATGTAATTGGTGTAATGCTCTAGTAATATCACTTATAGTCGAATAAGCCCAACCTACATAAAACGACAGTTCTGGTGGTGGTGGAGATGGTGACCTTGGCTCCGAAGATAGTTCAACATTCTCCTGGAATGATAATAAGCCTAAATGAATAGCTTTTATCGTTTTTTAATTCTGTCACTCACAGAACGAAATACATAGTAATACGAGTCAACTGGAACATCAACAAAACAAAGCACCTTAAACCAACTACAAACATTTCTTAATTTGGATTTAAACAAAATTAAACTATTAAAGAAATTATCAATATAAGAGAGTAAGGAAAAATAAGAATTACATATGCTCGGTAATAAAACCATTTTAAGAACATCGAGTCTAAAAAAAACTAATGAAATATGAAAAACAAATTTAGTAAGTCTGTTGTACAATGTAGGCTAAAAGAGTAGAGTATTAAAACATATCGAACAATTTGAAAATCAAAACATAAAAAGGCAAAAGTGCTTTAAAAGAAGTTTATGTATTGAAAACAACTCAGAATAACTCAGATAGAAATATAAATCAACTTGGCTAAAGATTTATTCTAACACAAAGTCGCAACAAAGAGGAACTTACTATTGGTGGTGGTGACCTTGGTTCTGGTGGTTCACTGATAGATTCCTAAGATTTATAAAAGATAATGAATTCTAAATGTTTGAATTAATAGTTGTATTATGATGTTATTCTTATCAGTATTATTCTAGAAGTCATCTACACAATAATACACATTACATTCAGTTGGAAACTTTAAAATCCTACCAGAAACGTAACTGAAGATGGCGAAGCAGGAGGCGAAGACGCCAATGGTTGGTCAGTAAGCCTGTCTGGTTCTAGTGGTTCGTCATCGGTTATGTACACTTCTTTGTTAGTATTTGTAGTCTGAAATATAGTTTAATTATAGAATCATAATACATAATAAACAACTATATATTTGTCAGAGTATCTCTGTTTAGAAAATAGTAATGCTATACCGAGTACGTAAAGCGTACTATAATTACAATTTGAATATGTTTTTTTAAATTTTTATTTAATTTTGTAAGTCCATGAGGTTGTTAACCACTATTAAACCCTCTCATTTAATTTGAATCGTTCCGCATGTTTAAGTAATATTAGGAAACTTACCTCTTCCAGTGCCAGGGAATAGATCCTGCCTTGTGGTGAAAGAGACAGAACGGTCTCGCCGTTTAACTGGCAATTTTTCGAAAATAGAGGTTTTGACAGTTTTTTGTTACCAGGTAGTATCTTAAATAAATAACACAAAATATAACGCATTGTAACACAATTGTTATTATGAAAGTACCGTAACTTGTTATAGGCCTACATGTTTTTTTTTTGTTTCTTTCTTTTTTGTGTTTTTTGTGTTATCATTACCTGCAGAAATGTGTATGCCATACTTCCAAATATCGACTCCATTTGCTCCCTAACTTCATCAGCAGAGTCTGACCGACGGAGCGCAATTTTCGCTACCAATTTACGGTGGATCAAATCACACCTTCTTTCTGGTTTAGGAACTTCGTAGTCTCCATTGTGGTCTTTTTGCGAATCCATTGGTAGCATTACTATTTCTTTAGTTATAACCTTTGAAACCTTCTTTTTTTTTTTGCTTTCATTTTTCACTGTATGTGCCCTTTTTCGGGATGATCCAAATCGAAGAGGAGGCTACACGAAAATATAGATACATTTTGTGTTAAAAGTGGGAGCGGGATAAACAAATAACTTACTGTAGATTTCAGTAGCGAGGCGCGGGGTGGGCGTGGTTGGGGGGGGGGGGGGTTTGGTTGGACGGATTTTACCGGGCTGACAAAACCTTCACCGGGCTGAGAAGGAATGCCCACAGTAGAAATAAGTACAGCAACAATTACTTTTTTATTCCAAATAATGTTCCATGGGGAAAGTGGAGCGTATGTTTGTAAATCGGTAAACAATTAAATGAAGAAAAATTTGATTTTATGAACTATTTTTAAAACTTACAAATTGCCTACTACTCCCGGGACGCGATGGTAAAAAGTCATTTTCAGAGTCGTCTTCCTCATCATTTTTATTCTCCATCAGCGATGGAAGCCGTGATAAAGAAGATGCGGGCCTCCTTAATCTTCTGGGAACGAACGTTGATGTTGAAGATTGTAATGATGCCGAGGACCCAGCAGCTGCAGTGCTCGGCAAAGACGCTGACGTCTGCTGGATGGGAACCTGCTGCCTGCTTGGCAAAGGCCTGGACGATGGCGACGTCTGCTGGGTGAGAGTCTGCTGTCTGCTTGGCAAAGGCATTGACGCTGACACTGGCTGGGTGGGAATCTGCTGGAAACACTTTTCAAGCAATTCCTTAAAAAGCTGATAAATTGTAAATTGAGTGTAAATATGAATACAGTACAATTTCTCTTTTGGACATATTTTCAATCACAGGAAAAAAATGGCCATAGTAAAAATATTGTCATTTTGGTACATTTGTTTTTCCACGCGAAAACCCTTATTAAGAGTACTATTTCGTTTATAATATAATTAAGGGGACATTTTATTGGGTCCCGAGTGTGTCCTCCTAATAGTGATTATATGACCCGTAAAACCTGTATTATAAAATTTTAAAGATCCAATAACTAATGATAATCTTATTTATTTTGAAATACATCTTTAAATCGTTACTCAATTTACAAAGGTGCTTCTTTCAAAATAACAATACAAAATGGGAATGGAAAAAAAATGAATGCGAGCCTGTCATGCAGGTTTTTGTCTATGCCTTTACCTTTGAAGAAATCTGAATTGTGTCATCTGAGTCTTCCATTGTTGTAATACTGTAGTATCATAAAAACTATAGTATTAAATTTCTGTCTTGAAATAAAAATAAATGTTTTGCTTTTAGAAACTTTGTACAGTACGATATACATGCCTAGATGCTAAATAAACTTTTTTTAAATACGAATGTCATCTGTACAATAAATGTTAATTAAAGACTGCACCAAAATAATGATGTATAAGTAATATGGTATACAAAAAGAATATGGTTGGGTGGTAAGCCAGGCAACTGGTCCTTTAAGGTGATTAATTATCTTTGATCGCTGTTGTTGTTGAAAAAACTGTCATTTCTACTTATTTTACGATGGAGAAGGTGGAAAGGTTATATACACTGCCATGGGAATGGATACTTGAGAGGCGCCATATGTCAGTTGTGTGAACACCCATATAACTATTTGGTCAAAGTTGAATTATATCTTTCGAGGGTGTAAATATATAATAATATGAGAGTAAAATTATAGTTAAACGTAAATTTGAAATTAAATTTAACTTTTTAACGACAATTTGCAATATCATAATCTATGGCGTACCAAACTGTCATTTATTTAGGCAACTAAAATATCTTAGTTTTTAATAGATGTAGTTAGTTTACAATATAGATCTTAGGTTCCAATAGAGATATATCCCTGTTTATAACCAAGATATCTTTTCAATAAAGATATCTCTATTATTCCAATTAGAGACAATTAATATATGTCTTAAGAGATATATCATAGTTTTGTTCCCTTGAGTTAGACCTATTAGCAATTTAGTATTCCTATCAAATAAACTTGGTAGGCCTATATAGACGACGCATTCCCATAAGAATAAATAGGCCTATACTAACTATTATATTAAAATAAATGTATTAACTAAAATCATTTCATTACTACTCAACTTATCAGATGTTATCGTAAATAGTGTTGTCATTTTCTTAATCAATATTATTGGTATCGATATAAATCTTCAACCATCTTTAATATTTATTACCAAAATTGGTAGGCATATAGGGCTACGTGTTCCGTTTTGCTGAATCGGAATTAATTTTAAGTATACAACTGTTATACGTCAGTATAAACTGTACTTATACTCGACGCAAAGTATTCAAGTTCCATATTAGACTGTTGCTTAATTAGTTTGCTTTTACTCACGGTAGATAAATTAATTTAAATTGCTTACCTATTAACAATTTGTTGGCACCGGTGTAGAATAGGTCGTAAAATGATATTCGCGCGCTGTTTGATCGTAGGCTGTCAATCTTCGAGTTTCCAATAACAACCCCGCCTTCTAATTTAAATGTTAAAACGTTTTGTCCCACGCTTGAGTAGGCTCGGCTAACAAAATTTATTTTGTCGCGACAAAATAAATTTTGTCGCGACAAAATGAATTTTGTTGCAACAAAATTCATTTTGTCTACACAGAATGAATTTTGTCTACACAGAATACATTTTGTCGCCACAAAATGAATTTTGTTGTTACAGAATGAATTTTGTCTACACAGAATTAATTTTGTCCACACAGAATTAATTTTGTCTACACAAAATGAATTTTGTCGTTACAGAATGAATTTTGTCGCCACAAAATGAATTTTGTCGTTACAGAATGAATTTTGTCTACACAGAATTAATTTTGTCAAACACAGAATTAATTTTGTCTACACAGAATGAATTTTGTTTACACAGAATTAATTTTGTCGAGACAAAATGAATTTTGTCCACACAGAATAAATTTTGTCAACACAAAATGAATTTTGTCAATACAAAATGAATTTTGTATTGACAAAATGAATTTTGTGTTGACAAAATGAATTTTGTATTGACAAAATTAATTATGTGTACACAAAATTGTAATATTTCGACAAAATTAGCAATGTCCCATACGGCGCCCCGTACTCTCACCCCTCTCACTCTAAACCTCTTTTTCACACCCTAAATACCCTAAAACATCTTTGACATTAATAAATTGCAAACTGCCCTATTCATGTATAGGTACTCAAATAACAAACTTCCAACCACTTTCAACGGTTTCTTCACTAAAAATAACGAACTACACACATATAACACTAGGAACGCAAACAACTACATTTCCAAAAACTATAACAGTAAGCAAATACTAAACTCTATATACATACCGGACCCCTACTCTGGAACTCTCTTAATCCGTCAATAACTAATAGCAAAACAAATAATACTCTAAAAATAAACTACAAATCATATCTAATATCAAAATATAAAGTAAATTAATTATTTTGATCATATTAATAACTTATTATTAAATTTAATTAGGCAAATCATATAAATACCGTTTGTCCTTCCTGTCGTCCTTGTCTTGTTTGTATCGTCGTACATGTCCGTCCCTGTCTGTCAGTAGCTAACCTTCACATTATGCTTATTATTATTATTTTTAACTTTTTTATTCTTTCTGGTGGATCCAAGCCCCTTGGGGTTTAAATGGTATTCTCCAGGCATAATGCAACTATTATTTACTTAATTTCCAACCATTTGTATCTATTATATTTTTGTATGTTTGCATTATGTGAATAAATTTGAACTTGAACTTGAATTCAATTCAACATTTATTTTGACCAAAATCATTAACATGTACATAGACTCAATTGAGGATATAGAGCAAGAACAGACCCATGAATGATTGACTCTACTACAATTCCATGTACATCTTCCTTTCATAACCATTACTTCAAACCATCATTCAATTTACAGAGGAGTAAAGCTCTGTCTATACTATCAAACTTTATTTGTGTGACAAAAAAAATGTGATGTGCCCAATAATATAGATATGGTGATGTAACATCACTACCGTATTTGGGCATCTCACTACCATATTTGGACAAACTTTTTTTGATGGTGTAGACAGAGTTTTTAAGGCCATGCAAAACTTGTGGACAGATTCATCTTCTTTATAGAAGGTCTTTGTACATTATATATTTCCATACCAGGTGTTACATTCATGATTGTATCATATCACATGTGTTAGCACTTTCTTAATTGCTTTGGTATTGTAGTAACACCTATCTGCTAATGAGGCTGGCCTGTCAGTTCCATAGTTGTTTTGGATCATTTCGCATTATCAACATAACTTGTATATTATTACATGGACTTGTTTTGTGGTTTTTGACCGTGTGAACGCCTATGAGAAAAAATGTTTTGCGAACTTTTGGCCGTATTCACCAATCACACTTAGGCTGAAAATTAAAAAAATATCCTAACTTTTCTAAGTGAATACACTTTAAGGGAATAACTTACATATTTATTGAGTTAAGTGAAATATCTCACTTAAGTGTGATTGGTGCCGAATACGGCGAAAAATGGAGTTGCAGTAAGAAAAAGATTAACATATAGGCCTAGGATGTATATTAAATATTGTTTAGAATGATTCATATAATGGTATTGCCGAATATGTTGTAAATCCAATATGGAATAGCAATTAAAAACTGTAGCCTGACAAAAAGCAGTGAATTATACCAAAAGATCAGGATGCAATGACTTTTGACTTTGTAGCATCAGTAGCTATAGCTACAAGGCAGCAAGAGTATTGATTTTATTTCCAATGTGGGTCTTGATGGTAGACATGGACCGTAAAGTAAAAGTTAACTTTAGGTTAAGTTGAAAGAAATTCTTTTTATTACAATTGTCGGCAAAGATAAATTGTTTGAAAAAAAGACATGACAAGATTTGTAATAGCACCAGTCCCACGCATTAGAGGAGGCATAGACATTGCCTACGAGGGTCTTGGCTCTGAAAATAAATACAAAAATAATGTTGGTCATTGTTTCTAAACACATAAACATTGTTGTAGAGACAAAACATACTGCATCACCTTTATAACATTTTAAAGAAAAAACAAATTGTCTCTTCCTCTACAGCAATAACTACTATAAGTCTGTATGCACATCAACTTGTTTCGATTTAATTTCGTTTTAGTTAATAGCTGGAGCAAATTGTTACAGACTTTTCAAATCATATGAACTGTGAAATTTACAGATTTTTAATATTTTCTTAGAAACTTCCTTTTCTATAAATATTATTAATAAACTTTTTTAAAAAGTATATAAATAGCCTGCATTTTAGTATAAATGTACATAATTTATTAGCCATTTTTGTTAGCCACATAACCTTCCCACTTAACCCATGGTATACAGATCAAAGGGCTATTAATTGGACACTCAATCTTGCATTGCTTCATATCAGTTACAAACTGTCAACAAGCCTATATGGACATTTTATGAGCTTTTTAGGATGTAACTATGCTGATTAATGGTTGTGCCTGTTGGACTGTTTTGTCAATTGTGGTTATAGAGGTTATACTATTAGATAACATGCTCATTTATGGTCAAGATACAAGGAACATTTTCACCAATGCTACACAATACCAACTTATTGCTATGCATATCAAATGGTAGGGAAAAAAACGAATACAAAAAAAAGTGTCTGCTTTTTTTAAAGAAACAGTGGGCTAGTCTACTCTGTTCAATCTTTTCCTCTCAGGGTCAATGTTTTTTTTTACTGGTCTCACATTTTCAGTTGGTAAATGTTTTTATTGCTATTCTTAAATCTCTGTCTACACTATCAAACTAGTTTGACAAATGCCCAAATATGATAGTGATATGCTTAAATATGGTAGTGATATGACATCATCATGTCCATATATGGGCACATCACATTTTGTTGTCACATAAAGTTTGATAGTGTAGACAGAGCTTACTGTAATAGTCGCATATTTTCTTCAAACACGAATACTAACTGTAGTATACACAAGTTTTTCTGTTTCTGTATTTTCCTTTTCCATGTTACATATTTTTTAGAAACTCTATAAAGTATGATATCAGTATGTAGGCCTAGGCTAGCAATGAAGTAATATTATTAACAATACACTCTAAATAGTTTATCTAAATTGTTAATCGTTGGTTTATTTATGTTTCTTTCTGCTGGATTACCTTCCATGCATTATGAAAGTGTTGTATTTCAATACATTGTCTAGTATATGGTATGGTTCAATTTGTAACTGTTGAAATCTGAATTCAAAACATTTTTAAAAGGTTACAATTAAATGGTGCTTTACAAAAAAAAATCACTAAGAATTTAAAAAAAAAACAGTATTCAGAGCCGTGGCCACCAGTACGGTTGGTAAAGTTTCAACCTGACCACTATTTCACAGTGCCTTGAACAGAGATTGTTCCCTTTTCTTACGAACCACTTTATTGCTCATGTCTATACATCACTAATTATACCTACTTAACACTTAAATAATGCCTGATGTTGGAAAGAAATGAGTTGTACTAAAAAACAAGAACAAGTGTAGTAGGAATTGAAATGGTCTGCGTATGAGAGACACATTCAGCAATGCCAAGAAGCTGATAAACATACTTTAAGGTTGAGTTCACATTAGACCCCCATTAGCGTTGGTCGAGCATGAACTTAACCTTTCATATATTATCGTCTGTATACTCCAGTGTCTCAGCGTTTACAAGACATCATATATAGGCTACCCTAAATAATAATAAGCAAAAGTCAGCATCTGCCCCAGTCAAGAGATGTTTAACTTACAAGTGACTCTATAGATCTGACCTCAACTTCATTTTATATACAATATTGACTCCCATTCCAAAACTATTGAACAAACAAACTTTATGTAAATAACAGCCTAAGTGAACTCTAAACCTGTGCAAATAAACTTCTGAAAGGAATATAAAGTTGATAAACAAATATGGCTATAGAAATGTATAAAGGAACATTTAGTGAAGTGAGTCGCAGCGAATGAAAGTGTTAATGATGTACTGTTCCCCAAAAACATGAAAAATTAAGATTAAGACTTTGAATAATAAAAAAAAATAATTTTTACTTATATAAAGAAAAAATAAACTGTTAAATTCAACCAAAAACATTGTATATAGAAATCCAAAGTAAAGGCAAAATGTAAATATTCAGTTGATAAAACTTGGCAAAAAAATGTTAAGTTATTCTTAGGTGAGAGTTGAACCCATGACTTCAGATCACTAGAGTAGCATAGAATCATACCTCTCTGGTTAATATTTAAGCCCAAGTATGCTGCAAATAGATTAGATTGGTATTTTGCAACATTTTAATCCTGTAGGCCTAATAATTAAATTGGACAAACGAAACAATTATAAAACATGTTGAGACTGGAAGTAAGTTGAGTCTGTTGTAAATACATATTCTATATCAAGTTAAATTTAAAACCTTTTATTTTACAGTCTTACCATGTAGCATATGTCATTGTGAAATTTGCAAACTCTCCAAGACCTGGTGTGTGGATCTTAGAAAAGTCAAGCGACTTTGGCAACACATACGAACCATGGCAATACTTTGCAGATTCAGAGAGTGATTGTGTACAATCATTTGGTATGAATTCCACTGTACAACTGACCTCTGATGATCAAGTCATTTGCACAACTGCTTATTCTGAAATTGTTCCATTAGAAGATGGTGAGGTAAGACTATTTTTAATAATTAAAGTAGAACACTATATTAAAGGGACACATTCGGGACCCAACAAAGTATCATTGTTGGGATCCATATTTGATGTTGTAAGCTAATGTAATCCATCTCCTTCTCTTGTTAATTGCCCCATGAGGGATGAATACAGATGTATACTGATACTGATCTCTTTTAGTGTGTGCCCTGGATGTGTTGGTCATAGTTAACACTTTTCCTTGTTAGTTTCACTGGAAAGTGGTAAGCTTTCATGTTGACAAACATAATATTGTGACATGGAAGAATTTCTTTTGATATTTTTGCCATTTTATTTTCAGATTGTTGTTTCATTGATAAATGGTCGACCAGGAGCGAATGACTTCTACGCATCAGATGCCCTTCAAGATTTTACAAGAGCCACTAACGTTCGTCTGAGGTTGTTACAGACCAAGACACTATTAGGACACTTAATGGCCAAACAGCAACAAGACCCAACTGTTACTAGACGTTATTACTACAGTATCAAGGACATCTCAATTGGAGGGCGTTGTTTGTGTAATGGTCATGCGGATCGTTGTGATACACCAGTACCGGGTCAACCAGGTCGAATTATGTGTACATGCTCTCATAATACATGTGGTCCTGAGTGCCAGGAATGTTGTCCAGGATTTGTTCAAAAGAAATGGTTACCGGCCACATTGCAAACTGCAAATGAATGCGAACGTAAGAAAGAAGTTTTAAACTAAATAATTGTCATTTTTATTTGTCTACAGTATCATAAACTCAGTGTTTTATTTCACTATCTACTACTCTCTCTATCCTCATACAGTATTTCTTATTTTTTCATTGATGTTATTGATATTTACTTTACCCTATAATTATATAATCATTATTATAAACTTGTATAGCCTGTAATTGCTTTGGTCATGCTACTAGCTGTTACTATGATGAAGATGTTGACCATCGGAGAGAATCACTAGATATCTACGGCAACTACTCCGGAGGAGGTGTTTGCATCGATTGTCAGGTTGGCTGTTGTTTTTTGTATTTTGTTGTAGGCCTCGTCTACACTTTGGTTGATTCATTGATGACAGAAAGAGCATTCAGAACTCTTGCATCCACACTGTATATATGCAATTGGCTCAGATGTCATTTGTTCAGCTTTAGTTATGAAATGTTATAGGCAAAAATTTGATTTTTTTAACTTGTTGAAAACACTTGTAGCAACATTCCATGGTAATACACTGTGTTTTACGTCACATTACATATGTAATCAACTGATTCTCTTGCGATAAGTTATTTTTATTTAATTCTGAATATATTAGAATGGTGTTTATATCTTTTTAAACTATAGGATAACACTACAGGTGTCAATTGCAATGAGTGTAAACCTGGTTACTTTAGAGCTGCCAACACCCACCCTACATCTTCCTCAATCTGTCAACGTAAGTAAACATATAAACATACAAATCTCTTATCCAGGCCTTGTCTTTTGAGGCGTGGAAGTGCGATCACTCGCCTAACACACTCCTAAAGTTCCTTGTGGTGTGGCATTTACAAACTTGATCGTTTTCAAACGATCGTCGTTGAACTGTTGACGATCAACGACGTCGAATAACGCTGACAGGAAAACAGGCTATATATTACCTTACCTATCTACTCAACAAATATAAGAATAATAACCCTACAACACCTCTGAATGTGCAATTTGTAGCACAACAATTTACATAAGATGAGGCCTGCTTATCTAGTGAATACCATTTATTGACTTAGATGAAATACTGAAACTGCTGACTGTATTATGTTTGTTTTCTATATCGATTTGTTTTTTTTATAGGCTGTAATTGTGAGTCGTATTTGTATACTGGTAACTGTGCCCCGTTGACAGGCAAATGTGAATGTAAACCTCAGTACGCTGGCGAAATGTGTAATGAATGTAGTCTAGGTCACTATGATTACCCAGAATGCAAAGGTATTTTTCATATGGTTAAAAATCATGATACAGATAAATAAGTAGATAACCTTATTTCCATTGTGTTAAAAATTATGTTAATAAATGTTTTATATTTGTGAAGAATGCAGATGCAATGTGAATGGGACTGTAAATGCTGAATGCCAAGCACAGGCTGGTCAGTGTCAGTGTAAACAGAACTTCCGTGGCCTACAGTGTGATAAGTGTGCTCTCGGTTACTACAAGTTTCCATCCTGTATTCGTAAGAAATCAATTTTATTGTTTCAAATTTTTTCTTAATAGTATTGAATATAATTTTTATGATATATCTGCACTAGCTTATAGTTTTATATACGTGATACAGAAACATAACTTATATTACTTATTTTCCCTTTGTTTTTGTATGACTATTTCGTGTTTGAATGTCTTTTGTATAAATTTTTATTACTTAATGTATTTATATTTTTCTATGTTAATATTTTGATGTTTTTGTGTACTTTTTATGTAGTTTTTATGTAAAACCGAAATAAATAAATAAATAATAATTAAATTTGTAACTTGTATAGACATCTTATTCTTTAGAAATAAAAATTAAGCAGCGGATTTAATTATGAATCCAGAATTGACCATGCTCTTACCAAATTAATTTCAGTATGAAAACATAAATCAAAAAGCAAATTACTGAAGAAATGACAATGCTGTGGGTATCAGTGGCTGGATCTCAATGGAGATACAAATAACTAAGCAAAAAGCTAAATCAAACAGCCAGAAAGAAATAAGTAACACTAACCCTCTCTAGTTGCAAGAATACATAATACATTATTATATTAAATAAAAATTATTGTATTTCTTTCTGTAGTTTGTGAGTGCAATGTGTACGGTCGACTTGATATGGTTTGCGATGAAGGCACCGGTGAGTGTCGTTGCCGTAGAGACTTTGCCGGAAGAGCTTGCGACCAATGTGCTGAAGGTTTTTACGGTTTCCCCAATTGCCTTCGTAAGTTGCCATAAAAAATAATTTTGAAATCAGTAAATAAAAGCTATTGTTATTGGTACTATCTTGTTTTTATTACAAATCTCTTGTTTGTGTCTCCTTATTAAAGCATGCAAATGTCATCCTGAAGGCACTGAGGGCGCTGTTTGTGAATCTGTGGAAGGCAAGTGTAAATGCAAACGTAACTTTGCGGGCACCATTTGTGATTTATGCACAAATGACTTCTACGATTTTCCAAACTGTAAACGTAAGTAGCTTAAAAAACAACAATACCTTTTTAACATTTGTGAATTGAACACAGAGGATGAATTTGAATGTTACTCATACATTGTTTAACACTTGGTCTTTATAGCATGTGACTGTAATAGTGTTGGTACTGGAGGTGTGTCACAGTGCTACAGTAATGGCCAATGTCAGTGTTTACCCAACTACAGTGGTGACAAATGTGATTCCTGTTCACCGGGATATTATGGCTATCCAGATTGCATTGGTAAGAATCAATATAATTTATAACACAGATTTTCTCATCTTCACTGTTTGAAATTTAATTAATTATTAGTATATCATAGGGCAGTTTAGAATTTCTTCTTTGCCTGTAAATTTATAATTTTAAAAAACATTTGCAAAAGAAGCCAATTTGGTTCAATGATTTAGATTGATTATTGATTTTTGATAAATTGATAATTTACTATTATGACTTTTGACAGCTTGTGATTGTGATCCTGATGGGTCAAAATTACGTCAAAATTGTGACCGTGTCACAGGTCAGTGTCCTTGTTCCAGTAACTACATCGGTCGAGATTGCAGGCAATGTGCTCTTGGATTCTACAATTTCCCATTTTGTGAAGGTAGGCATTTATTGTAGTAAATAGTAGGCTTACTGTAGATTTGGGAAGCATTTTGGCTATTTGTACTTCTGGTAATAATTATTTAAATAATTGCCATTCCCTCGTTCCTGCAGAATTAAAAATAAATAGAAGTTGTTGAATATTGTTTCAATCCAACCCACACAAGACATTTTCAAAGAATGTACAATGTGGGTAGATAATCAGTAAATACATTTTGTACTACTTGCAGGAATAATTTAGAATTATAATTTGGATATATTTATTTCATTAGAGTGTAACTGTGCCCCATCTGGGGTTCAGGAACATCTTCTGGATCAGCCATTTGGTGGCTGTGGTGCACAGTCTAATGTAAGTTGAGGGTAGTATTTCTGTATTGCTGAATCATCATCGCTTCCAATATCAGCTGAATCATGCCGTTTAACTGAATCATGTGTTCAGCTGAATCATGCCGTTTAACTGAATCATAACGTTTAACTGAATCATGTGCTCAACTGAATCATACCGTTTAACTGAATCATGCTATTCAACTGAATCATGCCGTTTAACTGAATCATGTCATTCAATTTAATTTTAATGTTTAACTGAATCATGCGTTTAACTGAATCATGTCATTCAATTGAATCATGACGTTTTACTGAATCATGTCGTTTAACTCAATCATGCTTGCTTGTGGTTATCCTGTTTTTCACACTTTATTGTACTTAATTTTTTATTTATCTTTTTATGAATGTGAAAAATAAAAAGAATCAATAAAAAAAAAACAAAAAACTGAATAATGCCATTCAACTGAATCATGCCATTCAACTGAATCATGCCATTCAACTGAATCATGCTGGCTAACTGAATCATGCCGTTTCACTGAATCATGATGTTTTCATCTTTTCATATCATCATTATCATCCTTCATATTTTATGTGTATAAAATATGTTCTGAATATATAGTGACTAACATAACATGTTTTATATTATGTTTCTATAGTTATTTACATATCTCAAATCTGCTAATAGACTGAAGCTATCATATTTCATTTTCTTCATTAGTAGGCCTATGATAATTAGTTCTCAACACTTTCTTAGTTAATAATTGTATTGCTTCATTCATGTTTTTTAAAACTATACTTGTGCTTCCAGAATATAAATCTTTCATTTCATCTCTCATTATAATGTCTAGGGGCAACTTCTTTCTCTCATCTTATACCATATTTATTTTAGAATCATCGCTGGCCTGTTTTCAAATATCTCTCTTTTTGTTAAATTGTATATATATTATAATTGCACTGTTCATTCTATGTGTTCATAGATTTGTTTGTAGATATGTTTATAGATATGGTCATAAATATGTTCATAAATGTGTTCACACATATGTTCATAGATGTGTTCATACATATGTTCATACATACGTTCATAGATGTGTTCATACATATGTTCAATCATGGGTATATTTATACTGTACATGTCCAAAAATGTTCATAAATATGTTCATAAAGTTGATATAAAGTTTGCGGTACACCATGTATATATATTTCTGAAAAATTTCTGATCATTCTCAATAGTGTCAACTGTTTTATATTGTAGGGAGCTTGTCTCTGCAAAGATAATGTGGTTGGCAGGTCATGTGATGAATGTAAGGAACTTTATTGGAATTTGCAGTTAACCAATCCCAGCGGATGTGAAGACTGTATGTGCTTTACACCGGGAACAACCTCAATGAGCCAAGCATGCCAGATGGTAATTGCCTTCAATTCCTTGTGTTGTATTCTGGATTCAAAATGCCTGTCTTTTTTAAAATTCTAAATTTAGTCATACTATATTGCCAAGAATAACCATAAGTGATTTCATTCACTGTCCTCAAAGGTGGCAACCCTGTTCACAGGACAGCAAATCCCTGGATCAGTAGGCAAGCATCTTAACCACCAAGCTTAAACTTCACTCTATCGTTTAGAATTCAGCTCTCCAAGATTAGTCATGAGTTTTTGGTGACTGGGACAATGACGTTTTTAATAATTAATAAATACAAAGAAGTTTTAATTTGATAAGAAATCGTTTCTATTTATAGTAACTTGGTGAAGAATTTAGAGTTTTCTTTGTGTACAACTTTTAGAAATGTAATACTGCACTGTATTGTTACTTACAGAATACTGGTCAATGTAGGTGCAAGTTGTTAGTTACTGGTAGACAATGCACAGAATGCCAATATGGATCCTATGAACTCACTGGTAGAAACATTTTTGGATGCACAGGTAGGTTTATTGATGTTTTCTGGTCAAAATGTTTATATTTCCTACTCTACTACAATACCACATGAACAACTATGAACAGCAAACATGGCATTTTAATGATTAATAATTATGGTATACAGACATTTTGAGTCATCTGAATTTTGGTATGTATCTATATATATATCTATAATTTGTCCAGTAACATAGACAAATTGTATGAGGTATCCAATGTTTTTCACCTGTGAAGTGATAGGCTCTCCAAACACTTAACCTAACATTCCTCACTGTATTAAGCTCTATCTACACTATCAAACTAGTTTAACAAAAAGTGTGGTATTCCCAAATATGGTGATATGACATCATTGTGTCCAAATATGGGCACATCACATTTTGTGTCACATAATTTTGATAGTGTAGACAGAGCTTTGTAGAAGTTGCCTATGATACTGAATATGCAACGATATATGGAGATACAGTACATATAGTCTTGTATCTATTATTGTTGGATACTTGTTTATCAATATTTGTCATATGTTATATTTTTCTATAGCTTGTGAGTGTGATGTTGGTGGGGCTATTAACAACCTGTGTGATAAATCATCTGGTCAATGTACGTGTCGTCCAAGAATCAAAGGCAAAAATTGTAACGAGTGAGTCTATCTTAACGTTTATTTTACAAAGATTATTTATATTATTATCATCTTTTTGTTACAACATATTATTGAGTGTGTAAATATAATAGCACTAAGCCAAAATGTGTTCCACTATCTCCTCATAAACCGCAAGTCCGATACTAGCACCGTTCGAGCTGGGGCATCTTTTAATTCCCCTTTGTCCATTAAGCTATATTACAATGGATGGTTCAGTGTGTAAAGGTAGAATTAAAAGTGAATTATTATTATTATTATTACAGACCTGAGAGAGCTCACTTTTTCTATGACCTGTACCAGTTTCGTTTTGAGATTGAGGAAGGTCGGTCCACAGTTGGAGGTCATGTGCGCATTGGATATGATGAGTCGGTGTTCGCTAACTTTTCTTACTTAGGCTATGCTATCATGTCTGAAAGTACTCAGGTTGGTACCTATTCAGCAACTCAAAAAACACAATGATAATGACAATGTCCATATGTATAGCGCCATTCCAATGATCATTGCTCATTGCGCTGTTGACCTAGATGTTTAACAGTACTGCATACACTTCTTGATTTGAAACTTTGAATACATAAACAACACAGATACTTTCAAGAAGATGAAAAATCTATTTTAATGTAATGAAACTGACTCTAATTGACTAATAACAAACTAATATTTTTATTTCATCTTTCTTCCACAGCCCTCTGTTGTTGTTTCGGTAGATGTTATTAATCATGAACTGTATCGCATCATTCTACGCTATGTTCACACCGGAAGT
The DNA here is from genome assembly GCF_963402885.1 of Antedon bifida. NCBI lineage: Eukaryota > Metazoa > Echinodermata > Crinoidea > Comatulida > Antedonidae > Antedon > Antedon bifida. The sequence continues at coordinate 6,805,490 of NC_136226.1, read as the reverse complement.
GAAATCATCCGTGGAAGAATAAAACTGACGCCAATTGATCCAACTATAGGTACTTCTAAAGCTGATAACGATACATTGAATTTAGTCCAATTTAATCGAAAAGCTCAGCGGACACACGATAGAAATGAAAATCTTGTCTATTCACTCTTGTAACGCGTTTTTTTTCTGCGAACATTGGATTTGCGCAAACAAATACGCCTCGTGGAAAACCAGCTGAGGAACTTATTATTTGTTTATGCATTATTGTATCTTTTTTTTTTTCAATGACTTTCTTTTTTGTAATCAAATGTTGTAAGAAGACTTTTTTTAACTTTCTCAATACAAGGTATACAGGTTGAAACAGATTTTGTTATTGTTCTTTAACAGGTTCAGAACAAATAGTCTCTGTGATATTTCTTCCCGGTGCTGGTCCACAGTTAGTCACTGTTGAAGGCGGTAACAACATATCACCATTTGTTTTAAATCCTGGACGATGGCATGCCACCATTGAAGCTACAGGAGGTGTTCTTTTGGTATGATATCACGGCTAACTTAAATAAATAATAATAACTTTATTCACAATCTCGGATCAAGTTAAAAGTATACATAAAATAATTATATTTTGAATATTAAATAAAATATACATACAAAATTAGTTGAAGTTGTGAATGGGGCTACACTGTAAGCAAGAGCTTAGATGCAAAGCCCCTTTAAATAATAAATTTGAAATAAATAAATAAATAGATAAATAAGTAAATAAAAAAATAAATAGAATAATAAAATTAAATACTTTTTTAAATAAATACATTTACAATTGATTAATATATTTCATCTCCGGTCTGGATGTTCAATTGTAACTTATGCTTAATTATGGCTGTTTTACTTTATCAGTTTGATTTAACTTTTTCCTTAATTTTTATTTTGTATTTTCATTGAGATCCAGCCACTGATACCCACAGCATTGTAATTTTGTCAGTAATTTGCCTTTGGATTTATGCTTAATTATGATATATCTTTATAGGATTATTTAGTCTTGTTACCGTCTGCTTATTATGAAGCGAGTACATTAAAGCAACAGGTCACTGATCCGTGTCGAGCTGGTCAACATCAAATCCTGTAAGACATTCTAATCTATTTATCCTTTATTTCATTTTTATTTCATTTCGACAGTACAAAATGATGAAAACTCTCAAAAATTCTTCAGCTGATGATTTGTGGGATATGACCAATCATTTTTGTTTTTGGTATGCCTTATTTTTTCAGATGTAACCTGTTTGTTTACCCACAAGTCGACCAATATGAAGTTGTTTTAGGTCAGGCTGGGTACTATTACAATTCGGATGGCGCAAGAGAACCAACACGTTTGTTTATAAATAATACGATATTACTTGAACTCGGTGTCCCTCAGATGGCCTTAGTGGACAGAGAACAGGTATGGCTAGCGGATAATATAATGTTTGTGTCAGCAGGACTGTAGCCACCAGTACTGTTGGTCAAGTTTCAACCTAAACACTTTTTCACAGAGATCTTTGACAACCCAGTGGCTTGAACAGAGATTGTTCCCTTTTCTTGCGAAAACCTGACCACTTTATTTCTCGTGGCTACATCACTGTTCAGTCTTCAGATTCAAATGTTTATGTTTAACTGTTTGTCAATTTTGACAAATTTTGTTACTGGAAAATTAAAAAGTCAAACATAGTCAAGATAATTAGCTATTATCTATTTTGGTATTAGATTAATTCCATATTTAAACAATTTTTTTTTTAGACGATGTTAAGTTTATCTTTCCCAATCTCTGTCGCTGGAGAGTACGTCTTGATCATGGAGTATTATGGAGGTGGTACAGGGATGAGTACAAATACAATTGATGTGATTACTGAACAAGACCAAGTCAATGGATTTGTAGCAACATATGAGTGTGAATATTTGTAAGTTTTAAATATAATGAGTGAAACATGAAAGCATACATTTCATTTATAAGAAAAAAAAAGACCATTATAATAATTTTTATGGCCACACTGTAACTATAATACTGGAAAAACAATAAAAAGACTTATAAGCAGAGTGAAATTTGAAGTATAATCTCTAAATTTCTTCAAATTTAAGAAATTATTCTAATTGTTTCTAATTATTGACCAAACTACTAAAGAACCAAATAAGACTCCATGGCCATATTCACACTCAAGTTAACTAAAGGGAAACATTTTTTCATTTTAAAATTTTTAAAAAGTGTTTCCCTTAAGAGAAATCATTCAATATTTATGAATAAGTAAGTAACTTTACAGAAAATATCTCATTAAAGTGTAATGTGTTTATATAGTCCCAACTATTAAGTATATGTAACAGTCTTGACAATGCTTTTTATCAATATTTGATGTTTAGGTGTCGTAGCGTTGTTATGGACATGGCCAATCGTGTCAACGTGTTTGTGTTGCCAGAAGAAGTTTTCGAGATTAAGTTTACTCAACATCAATTGTTAGGCTTTGTTGCTGTGGTAATTTGTTGTTTCTTTTTAAAAAAAAATCATATACAGTAGAACACTTGGGGCACTCCTATTATTAAGGAGAGACTTTACACTTTTATATGAATTAAATGAGAGGCAGGTATGTTTTAACACTATGGCCAACCATTATATTCAGAGGACACTCCACTGGGACGTGTTATTGAGTCCTAAAAGTGTCCCCTTAATAGGGGTCTACTGTATTCATAAAACATTTTATGGCGGTAGAAACCGAATTTAAATATATTGAAAGTTATATAAAGAATTAAAAATATTTGATTTCGATATAAAAGAGTACAATACAAAGACAATATATTTACATTTTGGAAAATACTACAATGGGACACTGCCCTGTGAAATAAACAAGGAGAAATATTTTTGTCTGCCTCTGTCTACACTATCAAACTTTATGTAACAAAAAAATGTGATGTGCCCATATATGGACATGATGTTATATCACTACCATTTTTGGGCACATCACACTTTTTTTGTCAAATTACTTTGATAGTATAGACAGAACTTTAGAGTCCTGAAGGTGTCCCCTACTGAAAGTTTATTTAATAAAATTAAGTAGCTAGTATTAATTTAAGTAGCTCTTCAGGTCAAAGTGTAATAAAGTATGTACTTCAATTTGTTACAGAGTTCAATTGTTGCAATTCCTGTTGAGATGTGGAACTTTGACCTTGTGACTCCAACTCTACAATGTGTCCGAAGTTCAAACAAGAAGTAAACCAACTATTATTTTGGAAATATTTAGTCTTTAAGTTATCTTAATGGATAAAAGGAGTATAATTGTTTTAATCTATTGTATTCTTTTTCAAATGTGTGTTTAGAATATACACAGAAAATAATTAATTTATTTAATTTTATTTATCCTAATGTCAAATTATTTAAAGAAACACAAGTCTATAACCTCAACATCTTAATGGAAAATATACAATATTAAATAATATATAAAAAACATAAAAGTTGCATTAACATCATTAATGTTTTTCCTTAACTTTAGATGCTTGGCATCAACATATCCAGATGTGGTATCCTCTGTCAAGGTGGTCGTTGATGAGGTGGTTGACTCACCGCTGCCGCCTAACATACTTGATACCAATGCAAAGTTGTACTACATGAATTCAAATTCAGGAAAGGTATAGAACATTTTTTCCCTCTAAACCTATTTTCACATGCAATAACAGGGATGGAAAAAATAGTCAAAAGATGATAAACATCTTAATTAACAAAATTAACAATCTACATCTGCAAGAATAAAAATGCTTTGTTTTTTGTTACAGAGTGAATTGTTGTTAAAGGATGTCAGCCTTACTGATGGACAATATATGTTCATAGTACACTATTACCAACCATACTATTCAGCATATAATGTTAATTTTGACATCATTGGGGATACTAAGCAGTCAGGTAAAACATACACTAAAATATTTCTTGATATAATTATTATATTCTCTTAATTGATATGAGATCGTCTAAAAAGAAAATTGTTTCTATGATATAAAAATTATAATATACACTCATGAATACATTCTTTTAGGTACATTTGAAGCAAAATACTGCCCTCATGTGGTTGGTTGTCGTGCATTGGTTACAACAACAGATGGCAGTGAAATATTCAATTTGTTAGGAGGAGTATTCGTGTTTAAAGTTAGTTTGGAAACAGTTGATACTAGGGATATATGGATTGTAAGTATATTGGCTCATTTATAGTAGATGTTACTGTCTTCTGTGGCCACCACCGTCACTGAAGGATACTTATTTCCAGTACACTTCACTGCTGGCTTACTTGAGATATACCGTTATACCATGCTATACACTTTTATTTTTAATTTTATTTTGCAAAATTGTGACTTAATGCTATGGTATTAATTTAAATTATACAGTTAGAATCTATGAAGTCAAAAGCTAGAATGAAATATGTATTATTTAATGATTTTTTTTCAGGACTATGTGTTGGCAGTTCCAAAGGAAGTCTTTAACTATGAGCTGCTCGCGCTGTCAAACCAAGATAGAGCTAAAGACTTCATAACAGAGTGCGGCCGTCAAGAGTTTTACATAAGGTAAATCTAGCATCATAGTAATCTAAAGTTAGTGTGCCTAATATTAAACTGTATTCTACTAAAAACTAAGGTAGAAAACCTTTTTTATTACAACACTATTCAGGAAATTCACTTTGTTAGTTTCCAGTGGGTGTCCCCTTCTAATGAATTACAATAGATACTAAACTTATCTTTGATGGAGTCACATTTATTATTTCTTAAGACTTTGTTTAATAGTCTGACACACTGTTATAAAAAAAGTATTTGTACTTATAATATTAAAATTATTTCGATTTTCCATAATTCTGTATCAATTAAGTTTATTTGTTCATTTGCTTTATAGCCCTTCAGCAACAGGATTCTGCCGCGACAGTGTATTTTCACTCAGCTCATACTACAACAATGGAGCTGAGCAGTGCCAATGTAACCTGCATGGCTCTTTGGATTACTTCTGTAATGAGCTTGGTGGACAATGTCCATGCAGAGAACAGTTCACTGGCAGACAATGTGACCGCTGTAAAATTGGATACTTTGACTTTCCACATTGTCAAGGTTGGCATTATGTATTTTTTTAAATTATTTTTTCTGTAATATAAAAATTAATCTTTAGTTTTTTATTATTTTTCCAATTGTTAGCTCATTCTGCTAAGTGACACGGTTTTGCATGTTACTAGGCTAGATGACTGATAATTTTTTATATCTAATACCTAAATTTTTTATAATCTAATATTTTATCAGTTACATATTTGTTGAACTGGGGTTCTTTAGAGAATAAGAGCTTGTCTTGAGGGCTTGACCTTATGCCTATACAGTAACTTTAAAAAATGTTGGGTACCCTTGGGCTTACCCAAAATATTTGTTTTAACACATTTTACAAAGTCAGAAGAAAGCTTTTAGAGCAAACAGAAGTTTTGGTTTTGAAAATTTTATTTTGAAAAAGGTATTTACCAAAATCTTTAAAAAAATGTTTTGTTTATTTTCATAAAAGATTGTGAATGTTTATCTGGGGTATGTAATGATGTGTCTGGTGTTTGTATTTGTCCACCAAATGTCATCGGTGATTCCTGTGATGGCTGTCAGGAGAATTACTTTGGTTATGATCCAATTGCTGGCTGTATTGTAAGATAGTTTTCCAATTTATAAATAACATAATGTGCTTTTACTAAGTAAATGAAATTATTCATTGCACTGTGTAAATGATATACAGCAAATCTATGAAAGGCAAAAAATGTAAAAATTGAGGATGAATTTGATCTGGTAATTCACAGATAGAGTATCCTACAATTAGGCTTGATGGTAAAAATCCCATGAATAAATATCATGCAGTGGATAAGATATCAGAGCGGACAGAATGATTGATTAATGTACAACTCTACTTATACATTACATTGTTAACATAATGTTTCTGTTCTTTTACTCTAACCATCAGCTACAGTATACAAACAATTTAAAGAGATACAGTAGACCCCCCCCCCCTGGGACACCCTTATTCAGGGGACACCCCTATTGAACACATATTTCCTGTGAAACAAACAAGTGGAAGTATATTATTAACACTACGGCCAATCCCTACTAATGGGACACCTTTTTGGGTTCCGAAGGTGTCCCCTTAATAGAGGTTTGTAGAATATTCTAATATTGGGTTGTTTGACAAAAAATATTGTTGTTTTTGTAGGAGTGCGACTGTGATGATCGAGGAACTGAAGGTGACATCACTAAATGTGATCGAGTGTCTGGGCAGTGCAAGTAAGTTTTGTAACAAGAGCAAAGATCACATAGATTCAAAGAAAAACACATAAACAAATGAATGAAATAAAGAGAGACAATTAGATTAAAACTAATCTTAAATGACTTTATTGAATCTCTGGAGTAGAGAAGATAAACAATGGCCTTAATATATACACATTTTTTTGTTTCAGTTGTAAGCCGAATGTAGGTGGACGACGCTGTGACCAGTGTTTGCCTGGTTTCCATTCATACCCCTTCTGTAGTGTATGTAACTGCCAGTTACCAGGCACTGTCGAAAGAGTCTGTGATGATGTCTCTGCTGATTGCATTTGCAAGGTCAAACATTTTTCATGTTAAACTATTTATAATACACAATATTATTATTATTTATCATATATCAAATAATATTTCTTAAGCTGTCTACACTGTCAAACTAGTTTGACAAAAAAAGTGTGATGTGCCCAAATATGGTAGTGATATGACATCATGTCATGTACACACATTGGCACATCACATTTTTTTTTCACCCAAAGTTTGATAGTGAGTTTTACATTTTAAACAGATAGCTTCTGAACCCTTTAAGCCTACTATTTTCCTTTTAGTGTTTTATATCTTTGTTTTATATCTGTAGGAAAATGTTGTAGGTGAATTTTGTGATAAATGTTCCCGAAACACATTCCACTTGGAAGAACGTAACTCCAAAGGTTGTACTTCATGTTTCTGTTTTGGCATCACTAGTGACTGTGCTGCAAGTACCAACTTATACAGACAACAGGTAAAATCTTAATGGTTGTGTTGGTAGGCTATTTCGTTAGATACCTACCTGTATAGACTCTACATATGTAGAGTCTATGCAGGTAGGTATCTCATGAAATAGACTCTTAATGCTAATAACATGGTGAAGAAATATCTCCACTAATCCAATCACCATAATATATCCAAAAGATATTTTAATTTGTGTAATCCAATTACCTAAAAGTATAGGTTCAATTTTTTTAGAAATCTATAGTAGTATCAATGTTGCAAGTGTCATTCAGTTAGTTATATCTTTGTGTTATCTTTGTTACAGGTGAATTCTATGAGTGGATGGAATGTGACTAAACCAAGTGACAGTGAAATAGTAAAAAATGACGATACACTGACATTGTATGCAAGAAACACAGCCAATAATAATGATCCTGCCACTGTCTATTGGATAGCTCCAACAGAATACCTTGGAAATAAGGTATAATAATAATATTATCCTGGATTTATATAGCGCCTAATGTTGTGAAACTTCTAAGCGCTGAACATTATTACCCCAGTCATTTTTTCCTGATCAAACATGTATGGAAACATACTCCCATAATGCAGCTAGTAATCAGCGCAAAGTTGTGTCTTGATCTAAACGGGTTCCCATTTATACACCTGGGTGGAGAGAGGCAAACGTACGTAAATTATCTTGCCTAAGGATACAAGCAATGCGGCGAGAGTTGGATTTGAACCTCGATCTCACGATCAGTAGTCGAATGTCCAACACAATGCGTCACATGCCCTTTACACAGATTGTGTATTTTAGGAAACATCTATTCAGGGGACGCACCATACAGGGATACTCCTAATTTTAGTTTTATGCATTTTATCATATTTTAACTTTTAACTTCCAAATTGTATCCAATTTTTAAATTTAAGTTTTTGTGAAATAATGTGTGTGTATTCTATTTTAATTGTTTGTTTATATTTTATAATATATATCTGTTTTTAATTGTACTAATATATATTTGCGAATCTTTAAGAAGAATTTCTATTATTATTTTATATGATAATGGACAAATAAAGCTTTTCAGTATCCAGTAATAAGAGGATACTTTCCTATGAAATGAATGAGAGACAGTACAGAATGCCTCCTCCCCTATTTATTCCTAATGAGGAGATATAAATGAATGTTTCATTATACAATAAAATAATTGATACATTTTATTTCAATCTTACACCTTCAGATAACATCATATGGTGGACAACTACGATACACTGTGTATTATCGTGCGGATGCATCAAATCCACCCATCTCAATCAGACGTCCCGATGTCATTTTGTCAGTGAGTGCAGTTTTCTTTTTCTTTCTAAATTATGAAGAAATATTATTTAGGTTAAAAATCTCACCATCTGCCACAATGTGACAAAGATTCCATTTCGCAAACATTAAATTACAATTCGTTAACAAAAGTTACATAATTTTATTCAATCATCAAGAAAAAAGTTTATGTTTATTTTAACAAATCAATGCAATGTAAGTAGCCTATGAAATGGGACAGAATTCTGTAGATGTATTATGTATGAATATTAAGATAAGAAAGATAGAAAGAAGAAAAGAAAATGTTATATTTCCAATTTCTCATTTTCAGGGAAGAAACCTTCAGATTACGTATAGTAACATATATGAACCTAATCAACAAGGACAAGAAGTTGCATTAGACATTCTAGAGGTAAGCATTTTTATACGAATACGAATAAAACTTCATTGTAATCCACTAGAGATTGAAGTTTAACAGAGGATATCTCTCTCTCTCTCTACTGTAGACAGATCTGTTGTTTTGGCAGAGTTAGATGTATTTAATAGTATAATCATGGTATACAGTCAACTCTTCCAATACTGGACTCTCAGAAAGCCAAAAACTTTAAGAACACATTCGGAATACCAGATTTCCAGAAAACCAGACATGGAAATGGGTTTTTTTAACTCTTCCAATACCGGACTCTTAGACACTGGAAAACTGTAAAAACACATTCAAAATATCAGATTTTCCAGGACACCAGACATAGTTCAGCTCAAGGGTGTCCGGTATTGGGAAAGTTGACTGTATACTGTAATACTCAACTATAAATAAAAGAGTGCCTTGTTGCTATAACCTCCTACAAACTGCAATGGAAAACTTGAAGTGTCTTTCCCATAAGCTCTGGATGATGCTTTTCATTGATTAAAGAGATTATTTGGACTATTTACTCATCCAAACGCCCACCAGTATTCATGCACTTTAACTATAACAGTGTTAACTTGTTTGTTTTTTTAGGGTAATTTCCATTATTCATTGGGTGGTGGTCAGGTAACTCGTGAGGACCTTATGATGGTGTTAGCTGACCTGAGGATGCTACAAATCAGAGCAAAGTACTACACATCAATGCAATATTCAAGGTTTGTTGAAATATATCAAATAGATACCAGTTTAAAACACAACATCTGGCAGCACAACATAGAACAATGCACAATTAAGAATTAGTTTACTCAGAGAAGATTTTAATTTAAAAATAAATTTCTTCCACTAGTTGCAGAAAATTATGAATAACTGAACAATGCAGGTGATATGATTGTGTTGTGTAAAGATGATGTGAATTTTGAAAGAAATTTTATATTGTAAATTTATGTATGTATGTTGAAACTAAACACCATTTGTTGTTATCAATTTTCAGCTTAAAAAATGTGTCATTGGATATAGCAACTAATCAAGGTACAGAGAGGGTTTACTCAGTGGAGAAGTGTAATTGTCCAGTTGGCTACACAGGGCTATCTTGTGAGGTAAAACTAATGTAAAAAAAATGTTGTAAACATTAACAACTCATTAATGTAACTCTGGAAATGGATGGTATGTATTTTTTTATTTTGACTTCAATAAAAAAAAATATTTTGTTTCAATAGGATTGTGGGGATGGTTATTACCGTGTTGAAGTTGGTGCTTTCCGTGGTAGATGTATACCATGTGAGTGTAATGGACATAGTGACCAATGCGACAAAGAAACTGGTGAATGCATTGTAAGTACAAATTACATGTATATAGAAATTTTTTTCAAAAAATGAATAGATAATATAATACTAAAAGAAGTTTCAGAATTTACAATTTATAGTGTTGTGAATAGATTTATTCATTGATAAGTTAATTAAACATGTTTCTGTTTAGGGCTGTCAACATAATACTGAAGGTCGAACCTGCGATGGCTGTAGATTAGGCTACTATACAGATTCTAAAGGAAATAGTACATCACCTTGCAATCTATGTGCTTGCCCACAAGCTATCGAGGGTAACAGGTAATCGTAAAACTAATTAATGTGTAGGACTTCAACATTAATATATTTTTTACCTATGGAAGGCTAGCCAGTGGTGTGAAAATGGTATTGAGAAGATATATTAATGATAGGTGTAACATTAAACATTTTTTGTCACAAACAAATATGAAAAAAACAGATATGAAAGATACCCTTAATTTCACAATATTTTGATAAGAAAAGGAACTCACTTAATTATGCAAATAATCACCTGATTATGTCATTTTTTTTATAGTTTTGCTCAATCATGCTCTGTGTCTGGAACAGTAACTACATGCAACTGTTTGCCTGGTTACACTGGTGTCAGCTGTAATCAGTAAGTGTTCTATACCTTAAGCCTTTGTTCACACTACATTCAAAATGAAACATTGAGGAAGAGATTGATCTATCAGAACATGGTAAAAAAAAAAGTAAAACCATCTATGCCTTCTGTTTTTTTTTTTACTTCTATGGTTATAATTTGTTTGGTATATAAGCACTCTAGGCGTTGTTTACTGTTCTGATGATGAGAATAGTTTCTCGAAACATGTCACATTTTAAGGCAGTTTGCCTTTTTATTAAATGCCTCGCTATAGTCATTTTAACTTATAATTTGTTTCTGTTTTATCTCTATTTTGCACTTGAGTTGGGATTCTAATATAAGGAATGCATAATGTGTTGCCTTGTTTGTTCTATTTTAATGAAAAATGAATATTACTATACTGTATTCCCTTTTATTTACTGTTTCTTATTATTTCTATAATATATATACAGTATAATATAAATCCAAAGGCGAATTACTGAAAAAAAAACTGTGGGTATCAGTTGCTGGATCTCAATTCAATACAAAATAAAATAAGAAATCATATTTGTCCTTTTTTTCTGTTTACTCACAGCTTTATACTTTATTTGTTTATAAAATTATATATTTATTTTAGTTAAGATCATGGGACTGCTGACTCTTGTAGTTACAGTATTATTACTTTAGCAGTCCCTGACCAATTCATCTTTGTACATTGTATATTATGTTTTGTTGGTCAAATAAATAAATGAAATGAAATGAAATGAAAAAAGGTAAATCAAACCAATAAAAAAGGAATGCAAAGCTTTTAAACAACACTAGCCCTTCATCATTGAAAGTGAGAGTACAAAAATATACAGCATAATTACAATATGGTATATCTTTAATAAATATGTTTAATTATTTATTTTCTTTACCAGATGCGAATACAACTACTTTGGTTCCCCTGCTGAACTAGGTGGTTCATGTCAGCAATGTTTTTGTAATGGCAATACTGATACAAATCGTGTGCAACGCTATTGTCACACACTCACGGGAGAATGCTATTGCGATACAGGATTTGACGGTTTCCATTGTGAAAAGTGTGCTGATGGTTACTATGGTGATCCTGTTAATTTACATAACTGTCAAGGTAACTTTATCATGTATATGCAATTTTTATTTTTTAAAAGAACACGAAAAGGTGATCTGGAAAGAAGGTTTCAGCGCAAAAATATTGATCAAAACTTACTATTTATTTAAAAAATAAGAAAATGAAAACATATGCACTTAAATGACATACAGATTCTTAAAAATTACCTCTATTAGAAAACATGGCAGGCTTATAAAATATAGAGAAATTGAACATGGAATAAAGCCTATTTTCCACTAAGTGAATTAGCGCACGTATATTTATGTTTTCATCTTTCAAATCCTTCTCTACGAATGCGTATAAGCTGATGGTTTCGATTCGCGCAAATAAATTTGACTAGTGGAAAATTGGCTTAAGATCAGTTAGTTTCAGTCTATGAAGGCAATAGACGCTAACTAAGATATCACAAAAACTGAGTGAGCCACACAATTTTCAAAATATTCTGAATAAAGTGAGTAAAAAGTTAGAAAAAGTTCAGTTTCAGCATACAAAGCAATAGATTGAACAATTTACTGACTAATTTATGCTTTTATAACTAGATGATCAAAAGTACACAAAGTTTATTCAAGGTATGGCAAGCCAATCTTGCCAAAAGTCCACCATCCATACCAATGACAGACAATTGAATTATTTCTATTGGGGTTTTAAAATTAGTATTCTGTTTTTTTAGAATGCGAGTGTAACACGTGTGGAGTTTCCAGATGTGATAACAGTACTGGTGGATGTGTGTGTAAATCCAATGTTATTGGAGATAAATGCAGTGGATGCCGGGTAAGTTTATAGCTATATGCAAATCATTTTTCGTTTTTATATGTTGTTTGTATGTTTACAATTAAAACGATGATGATTTACATACTAAACTGAACTGAAAACTGAAACTGAATACTAAAATAAGGATAATAATATAACTATAACTGCAAAATGGTCTATTATTCAAAGTTTACTTTTATTAATTTTCATTGTTTTAGAGGACAATACATCTTATAATAATCATTTTGAATGTTGTTGTGTATTGTAGCCAGATACATGGGGCTTTTCATCTTGTGAAGGATGTCAAATGTGTGATTGTGGGGTAGCATCTGTCACTTCCGAGTGTAACATGGAAACTGGTGTATGTACTTGCTTACCTGGTGTTGGGGGTGAAAAATGTGACCAATGTTTGAGGGGTTTCTGGGATTATGGACCGGCAGGGTGTACAGGTAATTATAAGGTTTAAATATTTTGATTTAATTGTATTCTTCCTTCGACTCTTATTTTAACCGGTGGCTGTGCTGTAAAGTTTTTTTCTTGAACCTTTTAGTTTGCATCAACACACTTTTAGTCAAGTTATATTTTACTTATGTACAACTTGTATCTTAATTTAGTTAATCAAATAAACAAACAAATCAATATTAACAAACTTTAGGCCACAACCCTTCTAATAATGTCCAAATAATACATGGTGGTGGAGAGCTGCAGATGCTGCACCTACTGTACTGTATCATCTCTCTTTTCTCCACACTCCGTTCATCACACTGCTAAGCATTATTTTTAATTAACTTCTTTCTATGTTTCTGTTTAAAAAAATAAATAATTAAGCAAAAGCATTGTGAAAAGACTGTTTTTGTATTTTCTATTTCTTTCCAGTGTAATGTAATTGATTGAAATAACATATATTCAATAATTCATTGTTTGTTCAGAGAGATGTTGTTGTTGTTGTTGTTCACAGATGAGACTACTGTATATATTCATATGATCCTTTTCTTCATTTTAGAATGTTTTTGTCCAGACCTCCTCGAGTGTGATAAAACCACAGGTGAATGTATCTGTCCAGAAGGTGCTATAGGAGAGGACTGTGACACTTGTGAGGAGCGTTACACCCTGACCAAACGCGGATGTGTGGCGTGTGATACCTGTGTGCACATACTACTGGATGATATGGATAAAATGCTTCTAGATATCAATATGACAATACCAGGAGAGATTCCTCTTGGTCCAGCTGATCTTGACCGCTTGGACAGACTAAATGATACCTTGTGGAATGAACTTAAGGTAGGGCCAAGAAGAATACAACTGGCATGCCAGGATAGTGGCTCCTGTGTCCTGCTGATTCAATTTATTTATTTTAAAATGTTCAATTTTAAAGCATAATTTAACACTAAACTCAACATATAATACTACATAATACATACATATTTTACTGTTAAGCCTGCAGTAGCAATTTATTACAAACTTTTGTTTAGCAATGTTTGGAGAAGTTAGTGATTCCTGTCAGACTACAGGAGCCTGTCATTTTGGTTTCTGGTTGCAAAGCAGAATGGATTTATGCTGTATGGTAATTCTATGCTTTACACATACATATTAGTATATATAAATATTATGCATTTTTAACAATTGCAGCCTGGGGTAGCACAGGTGAGAGTAAACAACACATTATTGGAAGTTGAAATGGCAGAAGTAGACAAGTTATTGGAAGAAACTATTGAAAAAGCTGACAAAGTAGATAAACAGGTATTTTGCTGATTTGCTATTTTTATTTACATAATATTTTAACCAACTCTTCTATCATTTCTGTAATCTCTAAGCATCCATTTTTAAAAGTTGTATCTTTTTTATTTACAGGCTAAAAGGAACAAAAACGAAGCTGACATTTTTCTTCCTCTTGCAGAGGATGTAAAACAACGGGCAATCAATCTGGAAAAGTTTATCAACGATTCATACACTAACTTACATGGTACGACTAACTTGTTATGTTTCTGACATAAAGAACCCATTACCAGGGCCATAGCTACCAGTATGGTTGGTAAGGTTTCAACCTGACCACTTTTTCACAGAGGCCTTTGACAACCCTGTGGCCAGCACACAAATTGTTCTCTTTTTCTCTTGCGACAACCTTGCCACTTTATTTCTTGTGGCTACAGCACTGCTTGCTTTGGTTTTATCTATACCATAATGTTTCTGATATTGTTCTATGTAGGTATGATTGAAAAAAGTGAAAATAGAAACAACACAGATGTGCAAGATGGACTACATGATTTACAAGAAGCAAGACGAATAGTAAATGAACTTGAAGGCAGAAACTTTACAGAACTAGACCAAGCAGCCAGTAAAGAGCAGGTTGCTGCTGATCTGTGTAAGTGAGCTTTGTGATCTTCTGGTTGAACCAAACCCTCCCTTTGAAGAAGTGGCCTGTTAAGCTCTGTCTACACTATCAAACATGTGTCCATATATGAACATGATGATATATCACTACCATATTTGGGAATATCACTACCATATTTGGGCACATCACACTTTTTTTGTCAAACTAGTTTGATAGTGTAGACAGTGTTTTAACACACCTAACCCCTTTAAGAAATTCTTGGGTCAAAGATACTTCTCTATCCATAACAAACATAAACAATTTACTAATTTAAGATTCTGCAAAATATTAAAATGTCAGTGTTGAAAATGATATAAATGTTTGTAAAAATTCTTTGACAGTGTTGGACATTGTCAACAATTTGAACCAAGATGCCGATGCTTTCCTAATGCATTTAATGAACGTTTCATCACAGTTGGAAAATTCAGCGGATAAATTGGAAGATTTAATTAATCAGAGTAAGAATGCAAGTCAGCTTGTGGTTGACGCCAGAAAGCTGAATAATGAGAACGAAGTGTTGAGAGAAAATGGGCAGGTAAAGTGAAAACAGGTTGTGTACTGCTTAAAGCTTAGTCTACACTATGAAACTATAGTTTGACAAAAAAAGTGTGATGTGCCCAAATATGGTAATGATATGACATCATCATGTCCATATATGGGCACATCACATCACATTTTTTCACATAAAGTTTGTGTAGACAGAGCTTAAGTGTTATTATTTGAACAAGATATCGATTTCAATCCGCTTGTCTAGCCTGTATGGATCTAGGAAAGGGATGAAATTGGATGATAATTGCATCAATAAACATCTTGTGGGAGTGTAAATATATCGATAAAGATTGTCTTGATGGTCTCTTCACTTTTGGCTATCTTTAGAAAATGAGTGAATCAATGGGTGCATTGCGGTTTATAATTGATTATGCTTGTTTTTCTTTTTTTTAAGCTTGTGGTTAGAAAGTCTAATAGGCTGTTTGCTAATGGAACTGATAAGATAGAAAAATCTTGGGATTTACTAGCTCAAGCCAGATTATACCTTAATGATGCCAACGCCTCTAATGCAGAATTAGCCAGAGATTATACCAGACTAATTGGTGGTATCAGGCGGTTAGAACCATCTGTGGAACGTTTAGAAGCAGCGCTTGAAGGAAAGGAAGAACTTGTTTTTGAAGCAGAAGAACATGCTAAGAACTTGACCATGGATGCTGCCATTCTGGTGGATCTAGCCAAGACTGGCATAGAGTATGCAGAGCTAGCAGATAAAGCTGCCAGGGCTTACTCTGATATTATTGATGCCATTAACAATGCAAAGAAGTCTGCTAATGATTCTAAAACAGCTGCAGAAATTGCTCTGCAACAGGTAACAATGCCTTTGGTGGAATGTATATTTAATTTTGTAATTAAGTAATTAATTTATGAGCAAAGCATTTCAGAGCCTGTAATCATAATCTGTCTTTACATAGACATAACTTATCTAGTGAATAGAACTTTCACAAATGCTCTGTAATAAAAATAACAAGAAAAAAATGTATCTTATAGAGTAATGATCTGAATGCAGAAAAAGCACTAAAGAAAAGTAGAAAGCATTTGAAGAATGCCCAGGATGCAAAAGCAGAGATAACTGAAGGTAAACATGACTAGAAACCCTTGAATTGAGACTATAAATGAACTAGAGAATATACATGTACTGGGGGTGATTAAAATGTAGTTTAAAACCTCATTTTCTACCTGAAATGTACACCTCAAAAGTTACTCAATTTATTAATAAATATAAAAAATAGTTATAACATTTTGCATTTATTTCAGATCTTGTACCACAATTTGCTGGTCTCTCAGATAGTATACAAGAGTTAAAAGATAACATTTCAATGGTAGAATATCTGCTTAACATGATTAGAGATGAAATAAAGAACCTTCCTAAAGGTATATATACAAATATGACTAACATTATGTTTTACTGTTCCAGTCTGAAGACAGACATCAATATGTTAATTGTATCACTTTGAAGTTCATTACTAACCCATGTCGAGTTTAGTCACGTGGCCGAGGGCAGTAGCGCCGTAAAACCATAGTCTTATGGATAATGATTTAAAAATGGAGGTATATATCTGGCTTGTGTGCAGAACTCAGTGCATACTTCCAAAGAGAAGGGTTACCCTGGTGGTGCACTTGTCTTTCTTGTGATATATATTTTCGTACATAAGTTGGGGACCCCTCATGAAACGTCACAAAATAAACATGAATATTTATTAGTCATATCCAAAAAGGTGTGACTTAAGAATTGAGCTAACTACAATTCGCTAATACAAACTCTTTCCGTTGAGCCGTCTGTGTAGTCGAGTGGATTAGACTATGTACATGTTGATGTATAGGGTTCGAATCCCATGAGCAACTTCTTTTTACTTTATAGGGAGAGAGAGATTATTTAGAGCGTTAGGTGATATTTAAGAAGTAGTTTGGCTATCTTTCACAGAAGGGGTCCCCAACTTATGTACTAAAAAACAATCGCGTCCTTCTTAGCCCCTGTCAATATGGACACACAGGAAATGTAAAGGAAGAAGAAAGTTGTGGTATGTGTCGACTACATCTGTGCGCAATTCAGCCCATTAGGCCGCTAGTCGCAAGTTATTTCCCTACATTTACTTTTTACATTAAATTCAAGTAATCTAATAAGTGAAAAATATTTGTTAAAAATTATCTTTAATTTTCTCTTACATTTTAGTTGATTCAGAAGTTGCAAAGAAAGCATTAAATCTTTCCACTGAAGCAGAGAAGACCGCTGAAGATGTTAAACTAACCGTTGATGATATTAAAAGTGATATCATTGCCAATCAATTACTCCTTAAACACATTCAGGCGAACATTAACTCAAGCACTGATGTACTGGATGCTGTTGACAAAAAATGTATGTAAATATAAAGACCAATATATGGACATGATGATGTCATATCACTACCATATTTGGGCATATCACTACCATATTTGGGCACATCACACTTTTTTTGTCTTACTTGTTGTGAAAGTCAGATTTACCAAACTGACTAAGCTGAAAATCTGTTGACTTGATCAATCCAACGATTTATGTGATTGGATAGGATGCAATGGGATAAGAAAACCTTTGTTTCCTTGCTATAAGATTCAAGATTATTTATTTTTCCATTAACTGTAAATTTGCTTTTATCAATTGTCTTCTATGAGAAAATTGTTCAACATTTCACACACACAAGGCTATCTGCAACCTTAAACCCTATTAGTCAGGGCGATATGCCACAACAGACTTCCTAAACCAGGGGCGGATCCAGCATTATTAGGGTGGGGGGCTAAATATTTCATAAATGATAAAAATGATCAGGTTGCAGAAAAAAAAAAAGTCATTATTTTATTTGAAAGACATGGCTGTTAAATTTTAGGTGGGGTTACAGCCTGTTTAGCACCCCTGCCTAAATCCTCACCTGTAAATATTTTTTCCTGGATTCTAAATGCTTATGTTGGTGTTTGTTTTTTTTTCGCATATAGTGACCGATGTTGGAGGTTATAAGTCTACTATCAAAACACTTACACCCCAGGTAACAGACATAGCTGATACAATCGACCAATCAAAAAAGAATATCTCGTTGGATATTAACGCTATTAAGGAGAAAGTTCAAGCAGCACGCAGTGCAGCTTATCGGGTAGGTAAAATCACAAAAAAAAAATTTGTAAATATTCATTATGTAATGAAGAGTTGCGCTATAAAGCCTTGTCTACACTATCAAACTTTATATGACAGAATATATAGATGATGACATGATGATGTCGTCACTACCATATTTGGGCATATGGTTGCCATATATGGGCACATCACACTAGTGTAGACAGAGCTTAATATACAGATGCTATTTTGTATTTTTTTCAGATTCGTCTTGCCATGCAATTCAGTGACGCCACTTCATACACCAAGATTCGTCCCTCTAGTGACATGGCAAAGCCTTCAACTGTGTCTAAATTGTCTTTTTATTTGAAACTTAATACTACAATTAACATTGCTGATGGATTGCTGTTTTTCATTGGTGGTCCAACTAAGCAGGTTGGTTATTAAAGAAAGGACTAATGTAAATTTTACATGATATGCATATTACATCTGTACAAAATCTTTCTTTTAAAGTTTATTTTATTAATTTTTTTTTACATTTGAACATAGTTGGGTCATGTAGTTGGTAATGCTATACTGTGTATATCCTATTTCACATACATGTTTAATAGACCAAATTCAACACAAGGCATATACATGTACTTATACAGTAGGATAGCAAACGCCTATTTTAGCATACACACTTGCCTTTCCACAGATAACTTGTCTTATCGATAAGTTGAAAAAATAAATTTTAAGCTTGTGTTTAGTTGTCAATCATAGATTAAACAATTAAATTGATTGATTTGCAGAAAATGTTTACCTTATAAGGTTATAAGTAAATAAAGTGTAAGGCCCTTATATAAACTAACCATATATGCCTGTATTACGGTTATTTACAAAATTTATAAATAATTATACTTGGCACCGGCAAATCAAAATCGGACGTAAATGTTGTTGTGGTTATTTGCCAATTGATATGCGCGTACCCATATGAAAACAAAATGATTTGATTTGCTGGTGCCAGACCGGAACTATGCCGGAACAGAACAGAACATCTGAAATACTCTTAAAACATAGTATATCAGTTTTTCTCAATACTGATATTATATTGTTTCTTTTATGTAGGATAATTTCCTGGCAGCAGAACTGGAAAATAGAAAACTGAAGATAACTTACCGCTTGGCTAGCAGTGATAGCCCTTCAGTTGTACTTTCTACATTTGATGTGCGTGAAGATAAGTGGTCCGAAGTTTCTATAAAAAGGTATGTGATTTGTTTATATGTAAACAGAGTTATATAGTAAATGTTCAGTTATGTTTGTGATGACAATAGAGAATTATTTTACCTTACAATCTTGGTAAATAAATTTAATTTTAAACAGAGTTGGCAATGGTGTTACTGGTTCTGTGGAAGGTGTTGGCTCTTTCAATGGTACATTCCATGACAGAACTACTGTTTTAACTTTAGCCAAGGACGGAGTAGTCTACATTGGCGGTGCTCCCACCACCTATGCAGGGGTAAATATTATACAGAAAAATGGAAGAAAGTATTTGCAAATCACACTTTGTGACATGTTATATATATCCCTAAATCAGCTTAAACTGGATTAACCATCCTCATAAAATATTGTTAAAATAAAAATTTTGTTGATTTTCATTTTTGCTTAAATAACTAATTAAATTAATTTGTTTACAGATTCCTGATATATTGACTCGAAAGTCTTTTCAAGGATCTCTTGAAAATATTTATTATAATAATGAGTATATTCCATTTTGGAATTATGAGGAGGCCAGTAATATCCAGCCCACATATACCAAAGACGTGTAAGAGTTGCTATTATTTTATAAATTGTCGATATATATAATATGTAGAAAAAAAACATTTTCAATACTGCATAAAATGGATTATATTTACATAATGTTATACAAATAGGAGAAAGACCTGCCCCAGAGCGGGTACCCTCCCAGATTGACATTCCATTATTTCTCCTAACCCTTACCTTTCCGTTGGTGGTTCAAATAGTTTGAGATTCTCAGTAATATTCTGGTAATTTTTTCACGAAAATTTGTATAAGAAACAAACATTGGGTATTTATACTTTTTGGTCAATGATTCACATTGAAATTTTTCTAACATATTTACATTGCAAAACAATTATATATATTTGGTTTTTTATAATATAGTATTAAAATGATATTTATTTAAATTTTACACCTACTGTAGTGTTAATTATGTCAACGAAATCCCAAAAAATCTAGGCGCTTAGCTAGGCTAGAAAGGCAGCGATACCATGACTACGAAACTTTGCCAGGCCATTGAAACTGATCTAGTTCTGATTTGTTTCCATTAAATATTCACATCATACAAACGATCTAAAGCTAATTAAAATGCTTTTTGGCCTAAACTAGAATGTATATCTCCCAAAAAACTTGCGCAAAACGAGAGTGCAATATGTCAATGTTTGTTATTGTTAACAAAATAGGCGGCGCTTTTGGATTTTAATGTTCAGTGAACCACAGTAATGATTTTTGTATTCGTACGCGTATGCAAAAAATATATGAAAAAACGACCTTTCAATAGTGCATACTATTGCACGCCATGTGACCCACAATCGTTCAATCAAATGACAGGAATTTATTGAGGTGTTATAATATAAAGTAATAAAGTACAACAATTGTCTCAAATACATTGTAAATGTAATACTTTTTACACTAGGTCTGAAATGGCAAAAGATGAAGAATATAAAGCATCTAAAGGTAAAGCAACATTTACTGGAAAGTCGTTTGCACAGTTTGAGAAAATAAAACTAAGCTTCAAAAAATCATATAGAGTGGAAATAACTTTTAAAAGCAATTCTCTCAATGGACTCTTATTTTACATTGGTGATCATAACATGTTTTATGCTGTTAGCCTTAGAGAAGGCTATATTATTCTGCAGTTGAACAGTGGAACAAGCGGTTATGTAGAAGTAGTCAGCACATCCAAGCACAACACAGGCATTTCTACATTTATAGAAACTGTAGTATATAATAATATTGCAAAACTTATAATTGGGTAAGTAGAAATTGATATGTTTGTATTATTTTCCCTTTTGATAATCATAAAAAATAGACTTGCTATTTTGCTACATTTCGGCTACTAGTATCGGTAGCCTGGTTTACTCAAGTGACGTGTTGTCATCACTCATCAGAGGCCGTGTAATTCCTTTCTTCCACCGACAAATAGTAATACACCATGCTCTCCTGTGAGCATTTGCAAAGCTGTTAAGGGGTCGCATTGTCCGGTCTTCCGACGACAAAGATAGGAATACACCGCGCTATGTGAACATAAAAATAGGACACTTATTTTTTATCATGTGACCCACAATCATCCAATCAAATGACAGGAATCTATAGGTATCTATTTAGGTGTTATATAATACATATTATAACATACTTTCATTTGATGGGACAATTGTAGGTCATGATTTAATAATGAATGTGATGTAGCCCACTTCAGCGTGCCTTGTCATTATGTAAATCGAATACAGTAATTTCGTTTTCGTTCACTAGGCTGTTGTTGATCACATTCGATCAACCTTTTACTTGAGCGGCGTTTACAATTGTGGCATCTACATTATGTTTTATATACGTGATTTGGTGAAAGATAAAATTTTCACCTCATGGAATTATTTGTAACATTTCAATCATATAAACATTCATTATTTGTATATTATTTCATCTGAACTTATACACTGGATCTTCCGGAATTTACATACTGTAGTTTTTTTTATTTATCTTTTATTCATTTACAACTTTTTGTTGTGGTTTTTGTAGTGGGATTGAAAACAGACAGTCATATACCTCATCTTCAGAAGAAGTAGAACTGCCATTTTATGTAGGAGGAGTGCATTCCCAAGAAGATGTGTCACAATCGTAAATTTCTTTTTTGGTTTTAGTTCGATTGGAAATGAATGATGATTTGTATAAGAAGCTGTACTCTATATTATTGTAAAAATTAATGTTAAATTGATTTTTATGTATATTAGTATTTGTAACTTTCAATTTGTTATACCTGCTCTGAATAAGGGGATATGTATTTAAATTTGTATTATATATCTATAGGAATGTGACTACGCAAGGTTTTATTGGGTGTATACAAAATGTTTATGTCGGTGGTTCAACAAGGGTATTTTCAGAAGGTGTAGTCAAGTATTCTGGTCTTACTCTTGGCTGCATACCTGAGCAGGTAAGAAGAAAAGTAATATATAACTCTGATATATATAAATTAAAAGGCAATTAAATGAAACAGATTTGTAGTGATTTAACAACTGACGATACATGTGTGTATCTATAAATATTATTAAAAAATAGAAAATTAAATCAATTTTGTTTTCAATATTCATTTTCAGCCTATTGGTCTGATAGGTTTTCCTAAAGCAGGCTATGTGAAAATGCCTATAACTATAGATGTAGAATTTACACTATTGCTGTCATTCAGAACGGTAAAAACTAGTGGAACACTCTTTACTATGGTTCCCAATGAAGTAAGTACAGTATCTGAAATGTTTTGCCTTCTACTAACACCAAATAAAATAATATGCCATTTTTTAGGTAGGCCTACAGTATGTTCAGAAGATGTACCAAAGATGGACATCATGGATTTTTCATTGATGGGAGTTTTATTATCAACTGACTATAAATGAAAAAAATGTAGATATATTAACTGAAAATATTAAATTCTTGATGGTAAAACGTTTTGAAAATATTTATACAGATCACATCTCTGGCAATTAGGATAGTAGATAGTAATATTGTGGTTGAAAGTTCTATTGAAGCAGATTGGAGATCAGCTCAACAAAATGTTAGCGATGGAAATTGGCATTTTATTCGACTTGAGAAAACTGCTAGAAAGTATGTAAATAATTTTGATTTTACCAAAATTATTTTCCCCTTGTACGACTATAAAACATTCATTATTTGTTTTTTAACGCACCTACTTTTAACGAGAGTCTTGGCCTAGCCTCGCCTTGTGTGTTCTGGTTGCTCACTGTGTTACACAACAATAATATGCACCCTGATATCTGAGTTTAATAGTATGTCTATTGAACATCATGTGACCAACAAACTTCCAATCAAATGACAAGAATCCATTTAGGTGTGTTGTCATTTGAAATAATAGATAGCTCCCACACCCCGCATTCCTTCCTGTAATTTTTAAGATACCATATTGTTTTGGGAACTGAGCCTATAGTATGATGTTACTTGGTAAACAACTTTTTTTGTTTTTTTTTTCAAGATTGGATCTTTTCTTAGACGATGATAACTTTGGCAGAGTAGACAAAGCAAACAATTGGATAATTGATGTTGCTGAATATGCTTATATTGGTGGTGGGCCTGGTAACAGTGAACCATTCATTGGCTGCATATCAGATTTTGTAATCAACAACCAGTATGTTTAATTGTATTATAGTGTTGATTTTAATCAATAAATTGAATACAGTGTCAGCTTGTTTCATACTCTCTGTGTAGCAACACTTTGATAAAAATTGGAAGTTGTTGCAACTACGTTGAACTTGGCACACTCAACCTTCAGATTACAACTTAGGTTCGCATCCCATCCACTTGATAGTGTTTTATGTGGACTGTAGTAAGTATGGTTCTTAGTTGAATAAAATAAAACAACTTTGTTACAAATTATTATTATTATTTGTTTCAGAGTACAGGACTTTGTTAATGAAGTTGAGGAGGAAAATGTAGAACATAGAATCTGTCCATTTACTTGGGGATCAGCAAACGCCATTCCACCAGAGAAGCTAGAGGAAGTGGTTGATACTACTTCAACTGCAGCGCCGGAGACATGTGCCCTACTTCCACCTAGTGGTGAGGGCACAACAGATGAAGGGATTCAGTTTGGTGATGAGGAAAACAGCCGCATTGAGCTCAATGATATTTCGGTTTTTAAAAATGGACTAAGTAGAAGGTTTAAATATTTTTGTGGCTTATTTAAAACAAAATTAAATAAAGTTTTGCATACCAACTAACATGTTTTGCAATTTTCAATATCTTTTCACTACACTTCCACTTCCACAACGCCAAGCACATAGGGTGTTACATGCGTTTTGTATCTGGTTTTGTAAATCTAGTCGCTGAGCGATTTTTGTGTTTTAATGATTATTATTATGGTATTATGATTATATTATTCAGTCCTATTTTTTTTAATTGCCCCACGTGGGATGAATAAAGAATTTGACTTTGTGTCAAGGTGGGTGGTGAAGCACATTTTATAGTATAAAAGTTAAATACATACTATCAAAACAGTACATACATGATCTACAGTAGGTCTATGTTAATACTGTATGTGCGCATGCAATGAATCTAAATTTTACATATTATTTCCTGATTCAGTGGTTCTATAAAGATGGCTATAAAGACAACACAGGAGACAGGTATTCTGTATTATGCAAACAGTACAAAGAGGGACTTCCTAAGTGTATATCTAGCTAATGGCAAGGTTGTATTCAGCTTTGACTGTGGGGAAGGACCAATAGTCATTATTAACCCCACATATGTGAGTGATGGAAACTGGCACAAGGTTTGTTACATTTTATTTTATATATGTCATGTACAATACAAAATATATAAATGTAGGCAGGATTTCTAGAAAGAGGTCATCAGTCGATATCATCTTAGTCTCTGTCTACACTATTAAATTAGTTTGACAAAAAAGGGTGTGATGTGCCCAACTATGGTAGTGATATGACATCATCATATCCATATATGGGCACATCACATTTTTTTGTCACATAAAATGTGATAGTGTAGACAGAGCTTTACTCCTTAAGACTGAGTTGGCAATCATTTGACATGATTTTAGAATACTCATTCCTATGTTTCCAAGTTTGGTTATAATTGTTTGATAAAGGAAAACTTTGCACTAGCAATGGTCCCACATGCAGTTAAACATGCAAAGAAAATCACTTGCTTAATGGTAGTTTAATTCCAGTTTTCTTAACAAAACAATGCAGTAGGTAAAATTGAAGTCTAGTCTACTTGAAAACTTTAGATTGCAAACTTGAGCAGTTTGGTAAGAAAGTTTTCCAAATTTTGCTAGTGTAAATTTTACAAACTACAATAGTTTTCAGAGATTTGTTGACTCAATGAATCAAATAACTTTGGGTGCTTTGCAGTCATGTGATCCAAGACAAAATGGCAGCCTTCAGTAACTAGTCTAGACAGGATTCACACATTTCTGCAAACAGAGGCAAACTCAGAGTTTGCAAACAAAAGTTTGGTAACGTTTGCTAGTGTAGACAAGGCGAAGTTTACCAATTATGCTTAATTTATTATGATTCTATTCTATATAGATTGACGCTTATAGAAAGTCTATGGTTGGAACCCTGACAGTTGATGATAGTTCGTTTTCTGGTACAAATGGTACCGCAAAAGACATCAACAAGATTTTAGCACCACAGTATGTCGGAGGAATTTTACAGCAAAGTATTAAATATGTGCCAGTAAGTTAAACATACTACACTTTACACACCTTTAGTTATTCCAAATTTACTTTTTGTAGGTCAAGTATTTTGTTTGATCTTTGAGGATGTTTTCTTGCACCATTTAAATCCATATCTAATTTTGTTTGTATTATAATTATGAAAGTACTTTATGAATTAAATTAGGAATGTTGGTCTGTGCATGACCTCATGGGATTGTGCGGTACTTCTATCTATCAAGGAGCCTGCTGCTAAAGCTTGTTACGATTGTGTCAATTTTTTAATACAACATATATTTTTGTGTTGAATGTTTGGACAATAATTTTGTTTCTGTGCTGAAATTGATTGTTAATACACTCTGTCCTGCATTCTGTTTTTTTTTCTGTATTGAAATTCATATTATTCTATCATTATATTTTATAGCTTTCATCTCAAGTGTCATTTGTTGGATGTATCAAAGACTTCTCAATAACACCCAATAAGAAAACCCCTGTCACACTTGCTGACCAAGATCCCCAAAGAGTGGGTGTTAGTGCTTGCAGAGGACCCTCTGAACAGGGTGTTTTCATACACGATGGATATGTGATACTTGGTAAACAAATTATATCATTCTAAAGTTTTGAAAAGAACTGTTGAGTTTCTCATTTTCTCAGAGAAACTCAACAGTTCTTTTCAGAACTAATACACATGGTTTACCGCAAACTTTATATCAACATTTGATTTCGCCATGCAAACATTCTAAAGTTTATCATCATTGTAATGCCCAATACATCTGATGGATAAATTATGCTTAATTCATTTACATATATATTTTACATATAACTATATGTTTTTATTTATTTCTTTTATTTTAAACATCTTTCAAAGAGGGTAACCCTTCCAGTTCCTTCTCAGTGGGTTAACTGATATTCAGGGACCCTCTTCAATAAAATCAAAATACATACATTATTATTAGTCTTAAGCATAACTGATATAATGTCTAATCTATAGTAGCTAAAGTGATATAATAATCTAGAATAATATAATAGAATATCAAACTATATAATTAAAAAAGAAAATTGCATTTTTTTTTGCAAAGTTTTACCCTTCACAGAAGATGGCACTACATTCATATTATCTGTGTTTTGCATTCTTAGATCAAAATGTGAATGTAGGTAAAAATTTTGAAGCTGCATTTCAAATGAAACCCAGAGTGACAGAGGGTGTGTTACTGTCAGTACGTACAGGTGATAAATTCTTGGTGGTGGAGATGATTGGAGGTGACGTTTATGTACGGGCTAGCAATAGCCAAGAACCATTTGAGACATCAACTAATTCACTAGGAACAATACTATGCGACGGCCAGTGGCATAGTGTTAAAGGTAGGCAAGAATTAAATTGTTACAGGTTTGAAAATTATAGGTGTGCTACAAATTGCACTCCTCAATACATTTAGGGATGCTGTAGGTGTGCTGTTTGTATTTTGGTGTGTAAAAGTTTACCAAATTTAAGCGTGTTATAAATCGCACTCCAGGAGTGTGTTAGGTGAGTGATGGCACTCACTCGCCTTAAAAGACCAGGCCTGTTGTTAATGAATGATGAATATTCATGATTAGTAAACATGATTAAAAAACTGCACTCATTTTCATAATGGCTGAGGTGGTATATTTTTTATTTCAGGATCTCATGACAAAGTTTGAAGGCCACCCTAGGCATCTATCTTATTTTAATGGATTTTTGTATTTCTTTACTGGCCTAACATGTGAATTTCCTATATTTTTAGTGGAGAAAACCAAACATGTGATTGATTTGACTGTAGATGGTGTTGTAACTAGTGTCAATCTAAAGAACGCAAAGAGTATTAAGACTGATGATGCACTTTATATTGGTGGTATTCCAGGTAGTGTTATGTTTTATTTCTATTTTGTGAAATATCTGTATACAGGTGCACTTTATATTGGTGGTATTCCAGGTAGTGTTATGTTTTATTTCTATTTTGTGAAATATCTGTATACAGGTGCACTTTATATTGGTGGTATTCCAGGTAGTGTTATGTTTTATTTCTATTTTGTGAAATATCTGTATACAGGTGCACTTTATATTGGTGGTATTGTTAAGTTTTATTTCTATTTTGTGAAAAATCTGTATACAGGTGCACTTTATATTGGTGGTATTCCAGGTAGTGTTGTTTTATTTCTATTTTGTGAAATATCTGTATACAGGTGCACTTTATATTGGTGGTATTCCAGGTATTGTTAAATTTCTGTATCTGTTTACAGGTGCACTTTTTTAAAACTATATAATTTCAACCTTTTATCTGTAATTTTAAACTTTGATATTTGTTTTAGATACCGAGCCTGGTGATCATATAAACAGTGCTAAGCCTTTTGTTGGTTGTTTGAGAGACATCACCATTAAAGGAGATTTGATTGAAATGGATGGAAAGGAAACCTCTGGAACTGTCTCACTAAAATTCTGTCCACTTGATTAAATCAATAGTGATATTAATATTAGTGCATTCATATACTATGGTTAGATACATTAGGCTTATGCTACATTTCTATTCAATTTTACAGTATAATACTCCTAAAGTTAAAACTAAAATCAGAAAGATTTGCTTACACTACACTGAAAACTAGAAAGTTAAGACTTCGATCAGAAAGATCTAAAGTTTGATCACACTACACTGAAAACCAGAATTGCCTTAAAACTGTATATTTTGATGTAGCCCTGACATGGTTAATAGTAAGATGCTTCACATAACTCGATAGAAATTTTGTTTGCAGTGTATTAAATTTGAAAACCTCTAACTACTGTTATCTGCATGTTTCATATATACATTATCTTAATCCTTGCTATTGTCATATTCATAATTTCTGACTTATCCCAGATAAAATTCTTCATCTACCAATCGGTATAAAAGTTTAATTGACTGGCACTCTTCTTGTGACCATTTTTTTTTTTTATTTCAATATACTTTTTACCATAAAAGAAAGCTGTGTTTAGTTCAATTTTTTTTTTTTATGAATTTTCATTTTGTGTTATTTCTGTGTTATCTTGCTATAATACGATTATTTAAAAACCCTATTTAGTCCTTGGTATATAAATACAAGCTTTAGGATGGTAGTATATAACATGTATGTGATTTTAGTTTTGTATCTTTAAAATATTGATACTGTATTATACTCTGTTAAACTATTTTTATTCTATGTACTGTAATGAAACAACATTGTAATGTTTTTTTTTTAAATCTATATCAAACAAAATAATACCAAATGAAGGAATTAAAAGGGCAAACACTACGAGCTACTAAGCAGTCAGCGTAACAAGCTGAGAGAAACCTGGAAATATTTTGGTTTTCATAAATACCGTATCCACTGCAGAGTTTTGTCCAATCAGACCAACACATGATGTTGTAATGTAAAACAGCAACGGTCTAGAAAAACTCCCAGATAACATTGCAATAAGCTGCGATAGTTATCAAGTTCAAAAAGAAATTGGTGGGCATATGAAAGCTAGCGCAAAACGGTTAACCTCAACAATCAAGGTGGTATCCGAGACTTATGATAATGATGTATTCTTGGAAAGATAAACCGGTTTTAATAGTACACAATGTTTCTTTCAATTAGAAAAAAAAAAGAAAGAAGAAACTTATTTAAATCTATAGTAATTGTATCATTTTTATTTCAACTCAATTCAACAATAAAACCAAATAATGATTTGAATACTCTGCCACTTCAATTTTGCTAGGATTATCATGCAAACAAATTCAATCAAGTACCGTAATAAGAGTTCATTTCTGATAACATACAGTGTATTTATTATGTCTTCCTGAGGTTTTTACCTTGTAGCGTAGAATGTAGATGAAAACTCTGATAAACAATCCATTGTGCATTTACTTCAATAAATTTAATTAGTTATTCTCTAAAATTGTGCGGTAATCTATTCTTTGTAGTCTGGGTATGCTTGTTTTCTGCCGTCAAATTGTATTGTGCCAGCTCCTAAAAACTGCAAAAAAAAACAAATGTTTTTAATACATTACATGGTATTTTGTTGGAGATGTGTTTTACTTTTAGTTAGCACAAATTTGTATTGGACACTTGGAAAGGAAGGCAGTGTTGTCGTGGTAACCTGTATACAGTATTGGGGTCAGTGGCAAGAATATGAAGTTCTACCACTCTATGTAAAGGTAATTAAATCAAAATAGTAACTGAATATAATAATTTTAAATTTTTTGTATTCATATGTGGATACCTTTATATTCTGATCTGCTTTGATCTTAGTCCATGGATGTGGATTGTTCTTCCTGTCCCAACTGTAAAATAATTAATAAACTTTAAGGGAAATTTCAAAGGACAAATATTGTGAAATATTGGTGAAAAGGAAGAAATAACTTGCCTGGCATCGGGACTTTTGATTGCGAGTCTAGCTACATAAAATGCTGCCAATACAGCTCCTGCACCAACAGATATAAAGAGAGGAACCAACTAGAAAAGATAAAAATTAAAATAAAATGTTATAATATAAAATAAATTTTATTAAAATACAGTACTGTAACTCAAAAACTTGAACATTCTGTAAAAAAACCAAGATCATTTCATTATATTCCTGAATAAGAGGCTTCTAGGCCTAGTAGTAATCAAAAACATGTATGGCTAGATTCAGTGAATGCTTAGCTGCTAATACTAATAGAAACTACTCCCTCTAGGCCTAGTAGTACTCTATTCTAGCCTGCTAACTGTACTGTATATATAATAATATGATGTATTTCCTGGCAAGTTTATCATTCATCATAAATAATTGATTTGTTTATGTAGGGCCTAGTAAGAAAAGTATTTACATATTACAATGCTATGCTAGTAAGTCCTAAACCCTAGGTAGTTATTAGGCCTAGAAAATAGAGGGCGCCAGTCTAGGCCTACTATAGTAGCTAGGGAGGCTACACTCCGCACTAGGCTAAGCCTAGCTAGAGGCCCTATAATACAGCTAGGCCTAGATAGGGGCTCTGTTCATGTGGTGAATAGTACCATTTTGTCAACAATTAATTTATTATAAGATAATTATATAACCAGTATATAGTTACCGAATAATGGTGCCTTAGACTTTTTAGTGATAATCCTTGCATAAACGGCATAATTGTGGATTAATAATTGCAACTTCTTCCGACAACGTTCGCTTAACAATTTTTAATGGCTTCGGAGTTGAGGTCACGTTAGTCAACAAGAATATTTTAATTAAATTCACTTGATTATACCTTATATATTCAATTCAAGCGGAAATGTCGGCAGACTTTTCAGCGGAAAGGCAGTAATAATATATATAATATTCAATTCAAACAAATAAAATTAGATATTATTATGTATATTTGATATTTAATTAAAATCATTTATTAGACCTATACAAAATAAAAATATAATGAAATAATATAAATTATATATTATTATGAAGGTCATTTGATACGCTAGAAAAAACTCGCTCATGAAAAGTTTTTTTTCTTTTGTTCCATTTTCATCATTACAAAGGTAAATAAAATGCGGGAAATGTATTTATTCTGAAGTTTATAACATAGTTTTTTAGATTTTAACTTAAAACAATGTGTGAATAGGGCCTAGGACATTTCAAACTCAGTCTAATCTATTCTAGGCCCCCTGATTTTTTAAGATGCTTCTTCGCTCTCCCTCTCTCTTCACTTTATATATGGCTGGAATCTAGGGAATCAACAAGCAGCGTTGTAGGCATGGGCCTAGCCTAAACATCATGTTTATAATTTTCAATTTTTATAAAATATTTTTAAATGCCATTATTCCTAGGGCTAGGCCTAAAATGTTAATAAATAGTGCGTAAAATTTTAATTAATAGGCTAGCCTAGTTTTTATTAAATGATGTGCAAGGTCCAAGGATTTTAATGCACAAGAATTGTAATATAGTCAAATAGCGCTGCACAATTTCAAATAGCCCTGGGCAATTGAAAATTTCTTGTCACACGGCTTGTGCAATGTGAAATCATTCTGTGCATAATGAAAGAGCTACAATCAGATTTATATTGTATGAATTTAAATCTTCCCTCAGATAAAATAGGTTCTTGTGATTTAAAAAAATCATGGAGCAGAGTGAAATTTCACCAACAATTGATGGAAATGCTGAAGAAGAAGGAGTTGGATTTTTATTTAGAACCATGAGTAAGTTGTAATGAGAATACACCTGGTACAAATTCAATAAACAAACATATTGAAATAGATTCTAATTTAAAAAATGATTAAAACAATGGAACAAACCTCATCTAACCACTATTTGCACTATAATATGTTTTAACTGTTTAGCAGGTAGCCCTTCTCTCTACACTATCAAGCTAGTTTGACAAAAAAAGTGTGATGTGCCCAAATATGGTAGTGATATGCCCAAGTATGGTGATGATATGACATACATTGCTACTAATATTAAAGCTCCTCAGTTAGATCAACTATCGTTTCTTAGACAAATACCTTTGAGCACATTAAACTTTTTTAGTAATATAAGTGATAGGATAGGCCTGATTTTTTCTAAACAAGAATATGTTTTTCTTTTGAAAGTGGAAAGAGACCCAAGAAAAAGAAGGGTAAAACCAGTAGAGCGCCACCTACTTCAGCTTGACTTTGGATTGGATGACAGCGAGGATGATAGTGACTTTGAAGTGCAAGAGAAAGGTAAGAAATATTAAATATGCTTTAGCTTATTGTGTTGGTATTATTTTATTAATCATTATTGTAAATATGTAATATTTCCTTATTGTTATTAGATAAATCTGACCAATCAGACGAAGCGACTGATGAGGAAACTGATGAAGAGGGAGGTGACAGCACATCAGCCGACGATGATGATAGCGATGAAGGAACAGATAACTCAGAGTCTGATAAAGATCTCAGTGTCTCTGATATGATCCTCAAGGCAGAGTCAAGAAAAATTAAAGAAATGGTATTTTCCCCCAACCATTTTCATAGACCCCCTTTCCAGTCTAGTCCTGTGGGATGGGTTAATTGATATTCATTAATATTCAAGGGCCTCTCAAGTGTTATTAAATAAAAGGCATAACTCCTTCATATAGGTTATAATTAATTTTATTAAATTTTTTAGAATGTTTATTAAAGGAATCTGATATTAATTTTCTGTTATACTTACTTTGTATAGAGCCTTTCTAATTTCTCCTCAAAACATGATGCTATTAAGGTGCTGATCTGTGATGTGTGTCTTGGAGAAGTTAGGTAAATTGTTTAATTATTTTAATTATTCATAATTACTGTATTACATTATACTGATAAATAGACCACCTTTTCACTCCATATTTTAAAATTTTGTCTACTCTTAATTAGCAAAGACAATGATGAAATCATTGAATGTGATAATTGTGGGATACCAGTGCATGAGAGTTGCTATGGTGACGACAGCGAAGACACAAGTAGCGTTGAGACGGATAGTTCAACTGAACCCTGGTTCTGTGATCTCTGTAAGGCAGGTGTCGACAAACCTGTAAGAACATCTTTATTTGCGTATTTCACTCCAAATTATTATGGAGATATTGTTGTGATCATTAGTTATAATATGAAGTTTTGCACAAGTTTTCATAAAAATAACAAGGATATACATTGTACCTATAAACGGCTTGGAGAAGACATTTAAATATTGTATATACTAAACAGTACTGTAATTCAAATTTCACTACTGTTTATTAAACTAATATTGCAAGTGTCTTCTCCCAGTTGTTTATAGGTACAGTGTAACCTATAAAATGTCTCTATACCCTGCCATTCAAATTTACCATTCTCATCCCACATTGGCCATATAATATTTTTAAAATGTTCCCAACTATTCATTACATTTTTTTTTCAATTCAAATAATCTTTATTGCAATCTAAGTAAATAGAGATTGAATTTGACAGCAAAGCCTTATTTGACAAATAATTTTTTTTCAGAGCTGTGAATTGTGTCCAAACACTGGTGGAATATTCAAGGAAACGGATGCAGGAAAGTATGTAGTTTAAAAGTGTTTTCAGACACTGTAAATAGACAACAACAAATATATATCTGAGCAAATTCAACACGGCATAAATAATAGTGTTCAGCTCTGTCTACACTATCAAAAACTAGTTGATGTGCCCAAATATGGTGGTGATATTCTCAAATATGGTAGTGAGATGACATCATTATGTCCATATATGGGCACAACATTGTTTTGTCACATAAAGTTTGATATTGTAGACTGAGATTCAGTAGTATGTGTACGATATAAATACCATATGTGGATAACTATTGTTTATATTTCTTTTACTGTTTAGGTGGGTACATCTCGTATGTGCGTTATACATTGGTGGTGTCGCATTTGGAGATGTTGAAAAACTAAGTCCTGTTACTTTATCCGAACTTCAGCCTTCAAAATGGGGTGCTAGGGTAAGACTGAATCTGGATTTCAAATTGCATTGTAGAAAGAAAGAAACTTTAAAGAGACTTTGAAAATTGTATTGGGGGAGTTTGCAAATGTTCATGCTGTCTGGTTTTATGAATTTATAAAGAGGAAAATGTTTAACTTAATTATGTTGTTATTGAAAACGCGAGATGGAGATGGGGATGTCCTTGTAAAGCTCTGTCTACACTATAAAAAAAACTGTGATGTGCCCAAATACGGTAGTGATATATATCATTATTTCCATATATGGGAACATCACATTTTTTTGTCACATAAAGTTTGATAGTGTAGGCATTGTCCTTGAAATAAATGAAAACATGGGGCACAAGTGTCCATATATTACACTAGTTTACTAAATTAGTTATTAACAACTGTAAAATACTACTATAAGACTGATTATTAAATACATTGAATTTATTTAGCAATGTTGTTACTGTGAAGATGAGAGGTTTAGCTACACTGGTGTCTGCATACCATGTGATGCTGGAATGTGTCGCAACTATTCGCACGCTACTTGGTAAGTCGATTATATTTGTTTTGGAAAACAAATATAGCATTATTTATAAATAATTAGATAAAATTGCTATTTAAAACAAGTTTATTCTTTTATATGTTGTTCCAATGGCCATATTCAGCATTTGGATTAATCGAAGAGCGGGTTTTTATTGAATTAAAAAAATTATTGCATTGAAAACAAATCTCTGCATATTGTCTTTCAGTGACAATAAGCACTACAAATACATATTATTAATTCAAGTTAAGCTTAACTTAAGTCATTTTAATTGTATATTTAAATTATATAATTTGATTTAATTTTACACATTGTTTGCTCCACAGTGCACAGAGGGCAGGCTTGCTGTCTGAAGCATCACCTGAAGAGGTATGTACATAATTGTGGCCACAATTTAGGATTATAAGAAAAAATACTTAACTAGTAGAGATATACCAGAAGTTTGTTTACATTCCATGGTCCATGGTGATTTTAGATGGATTTTAGTTGTTAAGATTGAATATAATACCATTCATATCACACATATTTAAAAATGCTTTATATAGGTTTCTATATTTTAGTTTGATTGTTGATTTCGAAGTTATATATGTATATATATATATAAATCCAAAGACAAATTACTGAAAAAAATGACGATGCTGTGGGTATCAGTGGCTGGATCTCAATGGAGATACAAAAAAAAAAAAGCGAAAAGCTAAATCAAAACAATAAAGCAAACAGCCAGAATTGTTAGCAGAGCTTTCAGGCAACACTAGCCCTTCATCAGTGCAAGTATCTACGGGTGGAAGAAACGGGGTAGGGTCAGTTAAATGTCCATCGCAAACAGCTTGTACTACTTGAGGGGAGAGAATTTTGCAGGGGTAAGATGAGTTGGGTAGTTTTAACGGAGTAGAATCAGAATCAGTTCTAGATAAAGCATCAGCTGCATCGTTATTTTTTCCAGGCACATATTTAATGTATAGTATAGTATGTTTTCGGTGAAGTAGGGGGTTACCCCAGTGTACTTGTCGTTGGTATACACACATTATTCCCCCACATTTAATTCTAAATTACATTATACTATTAATATATATATTATATCACAAATAAAACATATAAATGCAGTTTCTTGTATATATAGAAAATAATATTGATTTCTTTTAACAGGACATTGCAGACCCATTTTATACATACTGTAAACTGCATGCAGATAAACAAAGCATGAAGCGGAAACGTCAAAACTGGTTAGCAGTACAATCCCACCTTAAGATTCACAGTCAGAACAAACCCAGTGACCTAATAACTGTGCAGCGAATTACTGAAAAACTAGAGAAATCACGCAAGAAATACATGGACCGAAAGAAGCACTGGCCTGCCCCATGGACACCTCCACAAAAAACTCCTAGGATGTTGGTGACCAGTGCTTCGGCATGTCGGAGACTGATGAGGAAAGCGGAACTACTGGGATTCTGTACGGATCGACCTCAGAAGAGTAAAGAAAGGTCGGATGGCTCAAGAAAATGGAATGTACCGCCCGCCTTTAGTTCAGATTTTATCAATTATTATTTAGGTAATCAAAATTGTCTATTTTCATGGAAACGGTATAATAAGCATTAATAATTAAAATCTCACAGTTTGCCTTAA
This sequence comes from Antedon bifida, assembly GCF_963402885.1. Taxonomy (NCBI): domain Eukaryota; kingdom Metazoa; phylum Echinodermata; class Crinoidea; order Comatulida; family Antedonidae; genus Antedon; species Antedon bifida. The sequence goes on along the minus strand of NC_136226.1, from coordinate 6,768,995 downwards.
GGCCAAATTACACAGACGAGCGGTAACGGTAACTGAAAAACCGCGTAGCTTGCCCACATAGAATCCGGAAAACGCTCCGCGGTGTGTGTAAATGGTCATAAGGAATAACATACAGTAGATTCTAAATTTAATTGCTGTTACTGCTCGTCTGTGTACATTGGCCTTTATACTCTATACATAACAATATTTTTGTTATTACAAATTTAGATTTTTATCGTATTATTACTGAGATTTAGTATAAAACAATTCAATCCTCATTAAAATAATATTTCGTTAACTTGTTTTAATAGATCGTGATTCACGTATGACCCAAATGAAGAGTAACCTTGACGATCTTATTAATGCAAATGATGAAATGCGGGGTGAAAACCAAATAATAAGATTAAAATACGACAAGGTGAGATCACTGAATTTGTCATGAAGAATTTTTGATAATTGTCAGTAACAATAGTGATATACCTATAATCTATGTTACGTGAAATAATTGATCTTAACATGTCATTTTGACCCAGTTAACAGTTGAAGTCGAGAAATTACGTGTTGATAACAGCAAGATGATAGCAAGTGGAGAGGCCATCTTTAAATTACTGTCAGAATTTGGCGGAGAGCCAATACCTCTTCCTTCGGTACTGTTACCATATAAACCACGAAAATCACCCACCAAAAAAGACCCTGCTAAATCACCTTCAACAATTATTAATTTGTAAGTAGATTAAATTTTTATTTAATAATGTATATATTGTATCGTGCACATGTAAAATGTATATACAGTGAACCAACAGCTTTACATCCCATCTGAAAGATGAAACAATGAGAGTAAAATATCTTGTCTCTCCACAATCAATATAACATGGCACCTTTCAAACCACTGCCTCTTATATGTTAGTCCGATATTCCTTATTACTACTCAATATCACTAAAAGCTTAACTCAATATAATAAACTGTATACTATTTTGGTGCACCTGTGCTAATTTACTGTAATGTGTTTTAATTTTTTTTTTTAAGCTGTGGAATATGTAAGAAGAATCACTCCCAACATCTACTAGCCCAGTGTGACACCTGTAAGAATCATTACCACTTGTCTTGCTTAGACCCACCACTTACCAGGATGCCAAAAAAGACTGCGTTCAGTGCCTGGTAAGTATCTCATTGACTGCTGAATTCAGTGCCTAATAATTACCTCTTTGACTGCAACATCATCTTAAGCGCTGTCTACACTATCAAACAAGTTTGACAAAAAAAGTGTGATGTGCCCAAATATGGTAGTGATATGCCCAAATATGGTAGTGATATGACATCATCATGTCCATTTATGGGCACATCACAATTTGTTATCACATAAAGTTATGCAAGGCTTTATAGTCCTATATAAGATTTCTATGTCTTAGGCAATGCTCAGAGTGTGTCACAAATGAAAGTGAAACATCTCCACATGAAAATGAAGAAGAAGGAGATGATATTAAACGAAGGAAACGAAGAGTTATCAAGGAACCAATCAAATTTATCTCGCAAGAGGTTATGCCTTCTAAAAAGGTATATACACTGTTGCTCTACATGTTTTGTTGCTCTTTTACTGCTGCATGCCTTTTTATCTTATTAGGATCGTTTCATGCATATTTTATAGGGAGCTTTAAAGAGAGTTAAACAGAACAACAAATTAGAATTATTAATTTATCTAGCAAGAGGTTATGCTTTCTAAAAAGGTATATACAGCGTTGCTCTCCATGTTTTGTTGCTCTTTTACTGCTGCATGCCTTTTTATCTTATTAGGATCGTTTCATGCATATTTTATAGGGAGTTTTAAAGAGAGTTAAAGAGAACAACAAATTAGAATTAATAATTTATCTTGCAAGAGGTTATGCTTTCTAAAAAGGTATATACAGCGTTGCTCTCCATGTTTTGTTGCTCTTTTACTGCTGCATGCCTTTTTATCTTATTAGGATCGTTTCATGCATATTTTATAGGGAGTTTTAAAGAGAGTTAAAGAGAACAACAAATTAGAATTAATAATTTATCTTGCAAGAGGTTATGCTTTCTAAAAAGGTATATACAGCGTTGCTCTCCATGTTTTGTTGCTCTTTTACTGCTGCATGCCTTTTTATCTTATTAGGATCGTTTCATGCATATTTTATAGGGAGTTTTAAAGAGAGTTAAAGAGAACAACAAATTAGAATTAATAATTTATCTTGCAAGAGGTTATGCTTTCTAAAAAGGTATATACAGTGTTGCTCTCTTTACTGCTGCATGCCTTTTTATCTTATTAGGATCGTTTCAGGCATAGTTAAAGGGAGCTTCAACAAGAACAACAAATTAGAATAATTATTAATTTTCTTTAGGTAAGCAGATCAAGAATAAGAAAAAGGAAAAGAGTAAGGAAGCCAACAGCATTGAAGGCAGATGAAACAAAAGAAGACGGGGTATGATTTAAACATTATCATAACTTTCAATCCATAGCCTCTTGTTGCATGGTGCTGACTGCTAAAAGGAATCTCTAAGTCATAGAGTGTATATACTAACAGCCTTGAAGCAAAGAGTGTCTAAAGCTGATATTTGGATCTTACAGTTGTGAAGAGCTTTTAAGCTCTTAAGACAATATAATATTAAAATATAATATATCAATATAATATTAAAATATAATATATCAATATAATATTAAAATCTATGGTGGGTGATTTTCATGATTAATAGCTCTAGTAACAGTACTGAATGAAGAGGTATATATATTGTTCCTTTATCATAATTGAAAACTCAGGCTTAAATACAGGCTCCCCTCCAAGTTTCCACAATGATTCAAAGATGGCCTCATCCACTGGCTACCATCTTGCTTAACGCGTAATCCATTTTTTTTTCAGTTCCAAAATAGATATTGGATATTCGATTTTAATTGTTGATTTTTACAATGAATTAATGTTTAAATATTGTAATCTTTTTGTTTTAGGAAAATAAAAAGAAACCTAAATTGAGTGAAGTAAAAAACAAATGTTCCAACTGTAGCGAAGAAGGGAGTGTTGCAAATCTTGTCAGGTAAAATAGCTGTTACATAATAATGTTAACAATTTCTAGCAACAGCAACACCATTTTTAACAATTATCATATATGATTTTCTAGATACACATAATGAAGAAAATATTATATTTATTATTATTATTTTATATATATATAACAATTTGAAAAAAGTTTAAATGGTGAAAAATACAAAACATGGTAAAACATTAGAAAAAGCTAAAATATTGTATCCTAAATGCATGTCTGTTTGGTTAGAGCCATGGGAAATTGATGGTATGGTTCTTGTAAGCCTTTGTGTGCACAATTTATTGCGTGCAAAACATCATATATGGGTCTCTTCATATTTAGTTAACCTAATCAATAAGTTATCCGGGTAAATTACTACGACCTTTGTTTCTTTAAATATTGAGATTGATAGTGAAAAATAAAATTCTGTTGAAAAAGGCTAAAAACGCCCAAGGCCTCCAGGCCAGGGTCACTTAGTGTTCCTAAACCAGGGGCCTCAGGCCTCTGGGTAACGCCACTGTGCATGTGATTAAAACCTGGTCATGAAAGTTTACAACAGTTTTAAGTAGTGCTGACGAGAACCATTACATTTATTTCCCATTGTCTAAACATTTATTGAAAAAAAAGAGCACAACACAAATGTTCACAGTACAATTTTGTAAATATCTGAGCTTGCCAGATTATTTTATTTGTGTTTAATCCAGTTGTGACAAGTGTAAAAATTGTTACCACTTTGGCTGTCTGAATCCAGCTCTGAAAAAGAGTCCTAAACAACGAGGATATGAATGGTTCTGCACCGACTGTGATTCAGAAGACGAGGAGGAACAAGCGAAAAGTTCTAAAGTGGAGCAAATTTCAACTACAAAGGCAATAGCGGACGATGAAGCACCTGTTGCTACTTAAAGTGTTTGTACACAGGTTCCTATGTAGCACTCGCATCCTCATTTAAAATTAAGTTTAGTATCATTGATGTACTGTATTAAAAAAAAAACATTCTGAAAATTATTGCGTTCTTGGAGTAAAGAAAATGTTTGGTGATTTTAGTAGCTAAGCATTGCATTTCTTAGTTTGCAGAGATATTTTGGACAACCGAGAACAGGGTTTTCAAATTTATTCAATAATATTCAATAATATTGCCATATATAGGCAAACCCATATATTGTGTTATCAATCAATATATTCAATATATACATTGAGGTAACACGCGTAGAACACATGATGTACGTCTGTGCAATGATATATAGTAACCAGTTATGTAAACAAATAATAGGGTCGAATTTTCCACCTATTTTCCGTAAAAATTTATTCAAAAAATGGCCAAATTATAGACTTTCCAAAATATGTATTGAGGTAACATGCGCAGAATACAAATTATGATATTATTAATTAGTTCTTTGAAAAAATAAAAGGGTCGAAATTTGGCAATTTACCCTAAAAATCTCTGTACTATAGTATAGAGATTTTTATTTTCGAAAAATAGCCAAAATATCGATTTATCAAAATATATATTGAGGTAACATGCGCAGAACACATGTGCATGTTATGATCTAGTAACCAGTTATGTCAACAAATAAAAGAGTCGAATTTGGCCATTTTCAGTAAAAATCCTGTACTATAGTTCAGGGATTTTTGCGAAAAATTTCCAAAATATCGACTTTAAAATATATATTGAAGTAACATGCGCATAACACATTATGTGCGTCTTATTAAGCATGTCTAATTAAGCTATAATAGTAACCAGTTATGCTTATGCAAAAAAAATATAAGGGTCGAATTTGGCCATTTTCCGTTTTTTTTTTTTCATGTACTATAGTATAGGGATTTTTCAAAAAATAGCCAAAATATCAACTTTTCAAAATGTTTATTGAGGTAACATGCGCAGAACATATGTGCGTTTGCGCAGGTCAAATTAAGATAGTATTAAGTAACCAGTTATGTCACAAATAAAAAGGTCGAAATTTTGCCATTTTCCGTAAAAATCCTGTATTACCTGCATAGTACAGGGATTTTTCGAAAATTGCCAAAATATTAACTTTTCAAAGTATATATTAAAGTAGCATGCGCAAAACACATTAAGTGCATCTGCGCATGTCTAATTATGATAGTAATGAAAACAAAAACACATCAAAGGGTCGAAATTTGACCTGGTCCAAGTGAATTACTATTACGTGACATTAAAATGGCATATTCAACAAAAAATTTGAGGAAAAAAATAATTTAGGGGGACAATATATCTTCAATTTGGCCATTTTCGAAAATTCCCTGTACTACAGTATAATACAGATTGGCCTTGCTCTCATAGCACATGAATAACTTTTTTTGAATAACTCTACCTGCCTTTCCAAAATAATAGCAAAAGAAAACAATGAACTATAGTCTGAGACATGGCAATTATTTTAGATTAACGCGGTTACAATACAACAATGCTAATCAAGGTCCAAATCTATTTTTTTTAAAGTTATGCTTTGAGATTGAGGAAGGTGCTATTGTCAACATTGTGTATACTTCGCGGTTCGCTGAGATCGATGAATGGTTGGTTTTTTTTTCACGAAGGAACGGTTTGTTGTAATGACTCCTATCTGTATGCATTGAAAATCCAACGATATAGAATTTTATTTTAATAATTACAATATTTAAAAAATGGCTTCATCCCCTCTTTTCATGTTTTAAAATAATGTCGATACTATTTGACAAAAATCGTATTCATTTTGAGCTTAGACAACGTATTTTTATAACCTTCTTTGTTCCAACCATGGAGGTATAAGTTAAGTGTGACTGAGTGAATATTGAGAACAACCGATAGAATCAAATAAACTGCCGTTCAGAAATACATTATTTTAATAATTGCTACTTCTCAACGCCTCGGCCGTTTGGGTCATATAGTTAGGAATCAGTGTTAGTGTTCCAACTGAGTGAATCTTGAGAACAACCGATATAATCAAGTCATTCTACCGTCTTTTCAAGTCGTAGGAAATTACGTTTACCTGTCTGTAAGTGGTGATAAATCGATTCCACTTTTTTGACTTGTCCCTGGCTTGTACATGCTTTTTTTTAATGTATCGTGAAAGAAGAGTAGTTTAATGTTTCTTTAAAATAGTTAAGTCAATGTTAGTACTATAATAGCTCTACGGTTTAAGCAATTCAATGAGCACAATAACACATTTTTTAATATACAAAAAAATGTGCATCAAAAGCCGGTTAACAATAGATGATATGGTTCGACGAGTTTCAATTGCAGAATTAGTGTTCATTTACTTCAATGAGTTTCCCCTCTATTCACAGAGCCAACATATACAGTACTCGGTTCCCTTTAACCAGAGTATTATTCGTTCATGTTAGTCTGAGCAGGAAAGAGTAAAGAGTTTTGATTGAATATGGAACCTCTTGATTTCAGTAGATACAGACGAATAATCAATATCAGCAAAAGAGATCTTCCACGATGTACATGTCATGAGTTAAGCAACGAAGAATATACGAGTTACGTAAACTATTACGATGAAGTTGGAAGCAAAAGCAGTCAAGTTGTCACAGATACGGCAAAGTTACAAGACACAACAATCGTTGAAAGACAACACGTCACGTCTCCTATAGACCTTAGTGCGACGAACCTAAGTACGGAACTTAACCAGTCAATGATTGATTTAACTTCGCTAGAGTATTCTGATAATCTACAAGATTTGGAACAAGATAAAACCATGTCACCAATTGATTTAAGCAACAGACAGAGTGAGAAATCGATTACTGAAAAGTGCAAAGTTCTGGTATCTTCCAGTGAAATAACATCCGACGATGATTCAATTAAAGCTGTATCTGTGACTCAACTCGAAACCAAATGCTCATTCTCTGATACCAACGGTGCTGGATCGGTTTCTGATACCAACGGTGCTGGATCGGTTTCTAAAACCAAATGTGCTGGATCAGTTTCTGATGTCAACGGTGCTGGATCAGTTTCTGAAGCCATTGGTGCGAACTCATTTTCTGACGCTACTGGTACTAGATCACTTTCTGATGTCAACGAAAATAAATCCTGTGGCGACGGTACTATATCAATGATTCCCGTTATGCTTGATAATAACAGAACCTGGAATGTTAATGGATTTCGAATACCACTTCACATCCGAAGGAAACTAATTGCAGCATTTGAGGATAACCCCAGAAATTATACGACCGTTGCTGATAAGTATGGAATAAAAAGATCAACTGCCGGCAGCATTGTTCGAAGACACAGACTAAAAAGTGAAAATCACAACAATACTTCTAATGACGTAAAGCAAGATAAACGATTATATAAAAATCTGCAGCGTTTCTTGACATTAACAGACGAACATGGTGGTTATATTGAAATGACATGCTTAACAAAACATGGTAAAATGGTGTTGAGTGCAAAGAATTCACACGAGAGCTGCGGTTCAACCACCACAGACATTAAGAAACAACAACTCCATTACTGCGAGTGGTTTCTACAACATGGAATAAACGGTCATTGTATTTACATTACAGAATTGGTGTTTAGTATACTGCCACATAATGTTACCTCAAACGATAGTCGTTCACAAATACATTTAATTATTGCTGCTTCTCAACGCTTCGGCCGTTTGGGTCATAAAATACAGTTAGGACAAATCAGTGACCATTCTCGAAAAGAATTTCTAGCATCTGTAGCTTCTAAATTAAATGAAAAGGACCTGAACTTCTTCATCTTTGACAAATGGTCAAAGACTAAACTTGATTATGACTCGCCCGTGCGGGAGAGGATTTCTATGATTTTTTTACCACAAAATTCCGATTTTTTAAGCATCTTTTCTGCCATGGTCTATCGCCTAATGAGCGATGTACACTCGATCCTATCACAGCCTGGGATGCTTGCACCGGTCGACTGCCCAGGTACTGGGTTATCGATTGATAAACATTACAACTTGGTTGTATGCAAACATCTCGATGACAATATCATTAAAATAGAGCAGATACAATTCGCATCTTGGTTTCACAACATTGTGAAACAACTGAGTTCATAATGTAGACATTGGATGGCCGCGTTTATAGAATTCTAAATTTGTAATTTGAAATTTAAAAATCAGGGATAAATCATCATAAATTATCAGAATAAAATGGCTATTTGGAAGATTATTCCAAAGACGAGCAAAAGTAAAGAATAATTATATCTACATTCTATAGTATTAACAATATGCATCACATACCGTAAATATTGTTTAAACAATTACCGTAAACACGCGCGAGTATTGTGAAATGACATTCTCTTTTCTGAAGTTTATTATAATATAATTAACTAGAAAACGTACATACTAAACGAGTGAAGGATTTTAAAAGCACTCTAGCCTAAATTTAATTTCATACACGAGAGGGAGGGAGATCTGGTGGTAGTATATTGAAATTAATTATTTCACGATTATGCAGGTCTAGGATTTTGCTCTTTATATCTAACATGGCATGTTCTTATTGTACATATAAAATGATTACATAAAATAATACTCTTTGCTTTTCAAATAACTTGTCTTTGATTTTTGTGAAAAAATAAGCTGCATGCCTATTAGGACGCATTGGGGCTTACAGTATATAATAGACCTAATCTTTTGTAATGAATGCATGAGATCCTGTGCTTAGAACTACAGCAAGGGAGAACAATGTTAAAGTTCAAGTACGCCGATATTATATAACTTATCGAGTTATGGTCTTTATGAAAACAACAATGGCAAATCTCTATTCAATAGAATAGTCGGGCTCTAGATAGGGGACGGTTTCTAATTCAATTATATGTTTATAACTGCGGAACGACGATTATATTCACATTATTTATTAAGAAAGATTGTTGACAAAAAAGAAAGAAAGAAACAACAAGTCAATACAACTGTCGGTCAGTAGGGGAAACTGTGGTTTTAAATTTACATTTACATGTTGGCAAAGATCAAGGCCTACTATTCAATGTGAATATACAGTATACTACACTATATTATATACATTGTACTCTACTATTGTATCTATTATTGTATGCCCTCTTATAATGTACATTATAAACTGGCACTAGTTTTACCATTGTTAATGTTTCATTTTGGGTGAGAACAAACAATTGCATCTTAACAAAGCGAAAAGTGCGGTTCATGCATGGACCTATAAATTATAGATCCATGGTTGATGTTCCCATTGTTTACGTATTTAACATCAGGTCAGGTGCGACTGCTCTACTTAAACAATTGTTGTCGATTTTCAAGGGGGGTGGAGGCCGGGGTTGTTATTTGAGTATGTTATAATTTTACACCCAATAAAAAAGTATAAACGCGCCCTCAAATAAACGCCCACTAACAATAAACTCTTTGTATAAATATGGTACATTTTAAAATATCAACTTTAATTTAAATGATAATTGTTAAATGATTGTTTTTTGTATGTTACTTTGTTCATAATGTATGTATATTTCTAGCAATCATTTTACATGTGTGAATATTTCTATAATTAATATTAAGCGTTTTAAAAATTGATTTCTCTATTTTGAGATAAGTAACATTTTTAACATGATGAATTTCAAGAAGAGTATTACACCTCACTTTCCTACTATTGTTTAATCAAATAAGGACAACTTCAATACATATTTGTTTATTATTTATTATCATCTAGTGAATCTAACTTCATTAATACTGCAATTTCTTAATAAACAATAACATGATTAATTATAAAATATATCGAGGTAAAGTAAATGATGAAAATAATATGTTTTAAGATGTATTGTCCCCCAAAAACATGAAAAATGAAGATTAATTAAATCAGACTTTGAATATGTTATTTTGTAGTTTTGATAAAGAATTTCCATAGAAAAAAAAAAAAAAAAAAAATGTTTTCACTTATAAAATGACAAAATAAATGGTTAAATTCAACCAAAAATCCATTGGCTGGCAGCCAATTTGACCATTTTTTGCTTTAAATTACATCTTTTTCATGTAAATACATTTTTTTTTTCGATTCAATTTTTGGTCAAAGTGGATAACTTTTATGTTACATTCAAATGGAATATTCAACAAAATTTTGTTTAAGAATTATTTTTTCAGGGGGACAATACATCTTTAATAGAAGTGAATGTTTTAGTGGAGCGGAACTTTGGTGCTCATTTATTTTGTTGGTGTTTTTGTCGCTTTCTATTGCACAATGTTGTACCACAGATAAAGAAGCAATAAAGTGAAATAAATTAAAATAAATCTTTTTCAAAAAATCAGAGGGCGTACTATTTAATATTTCGTATTAGAGATACAGATAACGCAATATTTTTTGTCACAATTTATCGATTTTCCTGAAATAAATAATAACTTGTTGGTAATTAGCTATTTGAATATTGTGATCGTTATCGTGCACACACACTTACAAAGCAAGTAATAATAGTACTTATAATGAACATATGAATATTCTTAGGAGTCCGTTTTAGGGAACTAAGCTACAAGCATTTCAGAATCATAAAACCCACCCACAATCAACTAGTTCATAAATTGTAATATTATCTTTACAAATTAAATATATAAATTTAATATTTTTGTTTTTATGCAATTTTGAATTGTTCAAGGCGGTGCCGACACTGTGCTTAATAGACTATCAGCTAGTGACACGGCTGAGCTTATACTTCCAGTCTCTGATAACTTTGGTAAAGTCTGCAAAGATAAATCATTAGTTGGCTATACATTCCTGTAAGCAGGGCGGGGGAGGGGTGTGGGAAGTGGTTTGTTTTTTTCTGATGAAAACCTCAACAATACTTTCAACAGTTTTAAGAAATAAACTATAATTTGTTCTTCTTTTGTTGAGTAGAGTGGCCAAGTTGTTATGGCAGGGGCGCAACAAACCATAGCTTTCCAATCGGCACAGGTTCAAGGCACTCCTCGGCCATTGTTCTGGTGGTAAAACAAGTCTCGGATAAGGACTGGAGGTCCAGAGTACACATATCGTGTGCACTTTAGAGAAGAAGAACCTAGTACATATTTTGGAAGAGTAGGGGGTTATCCCAGTGTACTGATCCATTCAGCCCCTGTTGCTGTGGACAGACGAACGGGTGCCGTTTGGTGGCAGCACTCAACCCTTACGCTCGGACCATGTCAAAATCATGCATACTCTTGACTGCAATAATGTATGACATAACACTGCAATTATACAGAAAAAGCTGACTAAATACTTGCATAACCAGCAAAACACAGTAGAATAATTTTGACATGGTCCCTAAGAAGACGTCATACTTATGAAATGAGATTAGCTTACCTGAGATACATGCCCATCTATAAGGTTGGCAGATGAAGTACTACTTGTAAAAACATTATCACTTTTTACACTGAACTAAAAAAACAAAATAAAATGTGTTATTCTTTATTGACCAATGGTATAACAGCCAGAGCTTTTGGGAAAAACTATTCCTTCATCAGGGCTAATGAGATTATAAGATATATAAATATATAATAATACAGAAAAAATGGGAAAGAGTTTTACCTGAGATGTGAAGGATCCTGCAAGAGGTACTAAAGAAGGCGTTTCCTCTTTCTTTGTTTTAATGCCACTAGTACTATCTATACTCTTGTCAATCAGTAATGTAAGTGAATTTGATGACATTGGACTCGTTTCACTAGGGCTCGTTGGTGGTTCTAGACTGTGTACACTCTCTCTGTTGATAATAACACGCAAAGAATTCAATAATGATTATGATTAAAAATAAAACAATTAATTGACGATTTAGATCGACGATTATGAAGGCATTTTATTTTTTTCATAATAAGGTGAATTTACGTTCTTGAGAACCCTGGAAACACTGTTTTCTTCCAAGGTGGTAAAGGAAGGGAATCATGAATAATGAATGCATCAATTATGGCATAAATATTATAGAGGGCGGTATGTAAGAATGTTTGAAATAACCACACTATAGAGATTTTCTGCTATCTCTCTATTGAGTACAAAGATTGGCTATTATACATTAAAATGAAGTAAATTATTAAGAAATAAAACAAAATGAAATCAACAACCAAAATGCTTCCCCTACCCATAAGTTTCAATGTCTATCGTAGAGCCAGCAGCATTCATTGTAACATAATCCATGGCAATGGATGGACCGCCAGAATTATCCCTACGTAAACGCCAATGTCCAGTGGTCAAGTGCTCTTCAAGTTCTTTTCTTGAAGCTAGATGGGCGTCCTTCCAATAACCTCTGAATAAAAACAAAATATGTTTTTCAAGTTTGCGACATTCAAACAAAGAAAATGAACCACTGACAGCAAATTGCTCCTTAAGCTGTTGAACTGACGGTATACAAGGGCTGCAATTATGTTTGAAAATTCAAAAATATATTGCAACATTCTGTTGGGTTCTAGCCACTTTTTATAATCTCTTTATTATACGTCCATAATAGATGTTCAACTATACACTGAACTCTACAAAACTGTAGCAAACTTGATAATCATATTTGAAAATATGCATGGATTATCACATGGTACATTAAGTATTCTTGTTAACATGGTAGAAACATTCACATGCAAAATACTACACTGATTCCCTTAAGCCTACACTATCAAACTTTATGTGACAAAAAAATGTGATGTGCCCATATATGGACATGATGATGTCATATCACTACCATATTTAACCATATCAGTACCACAATTGGGCACATAAAACTTTTGTTGTCAAACTAGTTTGATAGAGCCTTACATTTGATCTTGTAGTTCCAAAATAACATTCTCTAATTGCAACCTCTCCACATGAAATTTTTCTTCCATTTTTGTCTGGGCTTCTTGGCTAACTTTAACTTGTGTGAAGGCATGGTTGACTTGATCATTACACAGTTGTAACCGTTCTTCTAAGTATCTCTATAAAGTAAGCAAGAATGTTATAGTTTGTTTCTGCTTACATTTATGTTTTTCAGTTGACATATGAAGACTAATGTTATGGTGGCAAAATGTTTATGAAATACAACAGGTTAAAGTCACATCTAAGGGTCGATACAAGACATTGTTACAATTTATTATTGAATTTAATGTTATTTTCATGTGCCCAAACATGTTGGTGATATGACATCATCGTATCCATATATGAATACATCACTTTTTTTCACATCAAGTTTGATAGTGTAGACAGAGCTTTAAATAACAATTATTTTAATTGATAAAATGATATTTAATTTCACTGTTTTCATCATTTAAAAGGAACAATACATACCTTTTGTTCACATACGGAGGTATATTTAAATTTCAGTTGTTGCAACTGTTGTTCTATTGTCTGATCACTGCCATGTTCCTCCTCTTCTTGTACAGCTAACAGATTTGTGTCAACATCCATTGCTCTTTGTTGCATGGTACCGGATAGTCTCTCAACACAACTGAGGTATGGGGTATAGTCAATGACCCTGGCGACCCCAGTCTGTAAGTTACCGTTCTCTTTCAAGCAGAAACTATAATAAATGTAATAATTGGTTGTCATTAGAAATGTACTCCTTGAAAAATAAATGCATACAGTATGTGTTGATTGTACATTATGGGTGAGAGGTACTGTATGTGAGATTGTTAGGATAGAACAGATCAATCTTGCTGACCGCAATTACGATGACCATTCTGTGCGGTGGCCAAGAATTACCAAACCACCGCCGCAAAGACATTTCTTTACAACAAATTTCATTCTAACATTCCTGAATATCTAAAGTAGAATCAACGGCTTTGGTAGTGTGTTGTGTGGTTTAGGAGGAGATAGACAACAACATTTTGGGTTAGTAGTATGAAATACGGAGGCCTTTTCCTCAACATCTTAATGTTTGTTTGTTGATGTTTATTATAAATAGATGTGTACTTAAGTGTTAATTTGTGCAGTTTTATAGCCTTTTATGACAAAAGCATAGTGTGTTTACATACTGATCTTATAATCAGTTTTGAATGAAGACTAGTAGTAGCATACCTGAAGTCAACAAGGTTTAGATCTTGTAAATACTCCCGCAATGATATTGCTTCCTCACTTCTCATAAATGATCCCTCTCCATAGAATATCCTGCAAACATAACATAAACTTGATTTACAGTGTGTACAGCTCTGTCTACACTATCAAACGTTATGTGACAACAAAATGTGATGTGTTCATATATGGACATGATGATGTCATATCAAAAGTATTTTTACTTGGGCTCTCTTGCCACAGATTACTGTAGCTGTGTAGATTCATTATTACTACTACTTGTGCAGAGAATAAAAGTATACCTAAATCAAGCTTACTTAAGCAATTTTTCATCTCGTAAACATTCGTTGAAATACTCGCCAAGTCTTTTCTCCATAAGTACAGTTCTTATCCATGCACGACCCTTAGGGAAAAAAGAAAAAAAAATCATTTTGCTGAATTGGTTTTTTTTTGCATGTACATTTCAAATATTATTGTTAAAACTTCAAAGATATAATTGATTACCTTTGACCTTGAATTATTGGCATCTTCCATGACGTGTAGACTTGCTAAGCAATTATTTGGAACATTGCGACATGTTACGTAAACAAAATCCCAAAATTCACGCGACTCTTCAAAGCGAAACCACGTTGACTCACCTGTGTCAAAAAGAACAACTGAATAGTTACTAAATAAACGATTAATGTATGTTTAACAACCCACTAAAATCCAACACATTTCATCATCCATATAGCCTCTAATTTAATTGAATGTCAACGTTGCTTTTCATGCATTTGATTTGACCAGAGCCAGCCTGCTTCTGAATGTAGTAATAATTATATATATACATATTTTTAGTAGATGGTATAGAAAATGAATACTTATTTTTGTTTAAAATATTAAAGTTACTGTATATTGCAGCTAGCTATTACTCATTTCAAACACAGGTTTCTCATTAGTTAGAATTAGACAAGAAAACGGTGGGATTATGAAATTGTACAGTAGTACTGTACTTTATCCAGACCACAGTAAAGTGCTTAATTGTTATATAGTTAATTATTATACTGGGCTAGATTACCTTTAAGTCTATGGCTAAGTATATGTTCTAGAATTGTGGCAAAATTTTGGAACTCTTCACTGGAATCATCAATACAATTGTACATAGATTTTTCTTTTAGACTTTGTATTGTCAACCTGAAAAAGAATATGTACAAAATGAAATCATTTCAATTACTTTGTTAGCGCAACTTTCTTTGCACAACATAATATTATATAATCAATAATGTCAATATGTATTCTGCAAATTCATATCATAGCCATATCATAGCATACTACTAACTAAATAAAGCTACTAAAAAACTAACATTTTTTTAGCTTAATGATGAAGTCGAAGAAACAAATTTCACACTGTACTGTACGTACTGTTACTACTAGAGGCCTATATAGCACCCTACTAGGATATAGCCCGCTGTCTTACATGGCTAGGCCCAATACGATGATGTCAGTATGAGTTCAGACAGTATTATGATGCTCGGTTTGCTCTTATCTCTACTCTAGACTTAGACGGAGACTAGCCTAGCCAAAACTACCACGAACCTGCAAATAGACAGCAAGTTCCGCCGATGTCTAGTCATTTGTTTACGAATTTCCTCAGATTTTCTATTACGAGGTACGTTAGTGGATTCAGTCTGTGCATTGATAAAACGTTTTAGCATTTCGATTTTGCTAAAAAATGTTAATAAAAACGGGATTTCAGGACGACGATTGCACCACCACACCACCATACGCGTGATGTTGTTATTGTAAAAATATAATAACCTTTGACCGCAGTGACAATGTCGCCCTCAAGCTTAATTTCAACAACCATAATCGAACTTTTTACCACTATTAATTCCAGGGAGTAGTCAATTTATATTATCGTGTATATGTTTATGTATTCTCATCTCAAGAGATTTAAATGAAAAACAAACAAAATGTTGTTAGAAATATAGTTAGGTCTGAATCGTATACCAGGTTAAGATTTGGTCTAATGCCGAATACAATTGAAAATAAGACCAGAAATAAGATCAAGAAAATACTGAAACACTAAGGCTTGTCTATTAGCTTGATTCTGGAAAGCCTATCTATGTGTTCCAATATCTGCGTACGCATGTTGAAATTAACACACGGTTAATATGCTGTAACACACAAGGAATATGATATGATATATACTATTTCCTTTTTCAAACGCCTTCATGTAGGCCTGGCATATTTTCTTTTAAAAATGTATTTATTTTAAAAAATAAAAATCAATTGATCATCTTCGGTTAAAATTTAAATAAGGAATTATAACCATCGTCATTATCATCACCATCTTTAAAATGTAATTATATTTCACTGTACAAAGTACGGTGTTCATGCATTTGCACTGAACCGCAGCACAAGAATAACTTTCTTCATCCATATTGCTAGGTTTAATTACCATCATCATAATACCAATATCATTAGCACTAAGATGATGACGACTGTGTTATTACAAGTATACAGTTATCGCCATAACAATAATCAAAAGAAATTAATGAAAGAAGCAATTGGGAAATGTAATACTAGGATCTTGTTGAAATCTCATTTAGACTCCTACGTCTTTTGTGTTTAAATCGATGTTAGCTGAGACGGTTATTATATCATTCGATTACAAGTCCATATAATAAATAAATAGCTGTTTTTGGTCATTTGTTTGTGTAAAGAAATTGCGACAACAGTGTTTGTAGCAATTCTCCGTTGTTATGTAACTGTTTTATTTAGTTTTACGAAGTAGCGACAGATTTTCACAAATATAAAGGTAGGAAACCGCGTATGAATTATAATGTTTAAATAATAGGCACAAATATTGGTAATTTGCGTTGGTTTAACTATTTTCAAATTGATAGGCGAGGATCGTGGTTCCGATATCGGAACTGTGATGACTTTATTATCTATGGCGGCGTTACCAAAACAATTAAAGTTTTCACGCACAAATTGGATGAGAGACTTGTTTGGTCGAAAAGCTATTATACTATGGAATTCATTACCGGAGGATGTAGTATCTTCAAGAAGATCAACATCAATTTAAGTCAGGTCTCGAACAGGTCCAACCACCTTTAAAAATTTGCGCCGTATTCGAGATTTGATGTTATTTTCAAGAGGGGCTTATAGGCATAGCTTAGCCTCGACTCTGGACCCAACAAATGCTGAGCTCCGGAAACAAGTAAACGAAATTTTAACTGAATATATAGCGATTTTACATTTTGCTACCAACCATTTGCTTTCCGTTGAATAGATCTCAACTCAGCTTTTCAATTATAACCTTTTGTTTTTTTTTTTTTTTTTTTTTTTTTTTTTTTTTTTTCTCTTTTGTGGTTAACCACCACCTTTATTCATTTAATATTTAAAAAACTAGATAACAGCAGTAGCTCGTTCAAAGAACTCCTGTTAGGAAGTAAATGTCAAGTAAAAAATCAATTGTATTCAATAGCTGTGTACGTCATATACATAATTAAAATTAAAACTGAACTTAAAAAACCTGTATGCCAGAATCCTTGGATTCAGTTTAAATATATTTTAAAAGAAATGAATATACTAGGCATGTTGTAACGTATAAGTGACATCCATATTTGTATTTTAAAATGTACAGTATTATATCATGTACAAAATGAAGTGTAGATTTTTATGGTTTTTGTATGCATATAATCAAAACACTATATGTAGGCCTATAAAGGTTAAAAGAGTAAAAATCAGAAAATAACGAAAAAAGTAGAAAACGGAAACTTAATGTATGAAAATGAAATGTGAACGAAATATGTATGAAATATAACCTTTTGTTACTGCTTTCTTAATTGAGGTGATGAATCTTTAATTAAAATATTTAAATTCAAATGCACCTTTAAGGCCAATTTACACTAGGACGATAACGATCGACGATAAATAGATAAGCATTCATTTTTCTTACATAAAACAAAATAATTTAGAAAGGTTTTCGTTCTAGAATTATAGAATACTCATTTATGCTGTCTTTGATAAAAATAATATTTAAAAAAATCTAATCAAATGACGTCATGATCAATAAAACAAATATTATATACACGATATTATTGCTCTTACTAATCATGACGTCATTTTATTGGACGTGTGAAAATATCATTTTCATCAAAGTAGTTCTAGAATAAAAACTTTTTAGATTTCTTTTGCTTTATGTATGAACAATGGATATTTGTTTATTTATCGTCGATTGTTATCGTCTTGGTGTAAATGGACCTTTACAGTTATGGTTTCATTTTGGACAATATCACTAAAAGATTATTTTTTCTTTTTCTCTTTCGTGGGGCCAACACACTTTTGTTTCAATATAACTAAAAGATATATAATATCTGTAACCGTGACTTTTCAGTTCCATATAATACGAACAATAAAATTGGACTCGCTCTCAACGCCTTCGATATCTCACGAATGAGCAATAAAAAGAAATTTAATTGTTTGTTTAGCATTGGTGCAACGGACTAGTAAGTTATCTATGAAAGTTAATGAGTTATTGTGTAAGTCAAGAGTAATCAATAGCGTCCAAAGATCAAACGTAGCTGAATAATGTTAACTCGGCGGTCATTGGGTGTTTCTTGGTAAATGCGCGTACCGTCTGCTGGTCATGGGTTTTGTTGTTGTTGTCTATCATCCGTATCATATAGGCATAGACGCGATAATATACTGTAAGTACACCAATAACATTAAACCATTAATTTAATTCAATTGTAAGTAAATCGCTGATCATACGTTCATGTGTATTAGGATTATTTCCTTGACGCTTAAGATTATTATAGCAGCAGACGACGTTGTGTTTCGACAAATTGAAGAATTCGAACACTGTAAAATAATTAACAGTATAAGTTATTCTGGTGGGCATCTCGTTGTGTGATAGGCCTGAACATTGGAAATATGAACATGTTAAGATGATGGTTTACTTCGATGTACCTGTCAACTTTCAACTGACAAATAGTTCATGTTTATAGAAGTTCTAGGTTCATTAGTGTTGTTTGGAGGAAGTAAAGTAAAACATATCCGTGATTATAACATTTCAGGTGCAATTTTATGAGTGAAAATGTTCGAGGCGATATGCTTTCTAAATTCAGCTGCTCTGAATATTCTTGGTTTCAAAAATAGAATTTCACATTAGCGATATCAGGTCTTTATATTCCGTCTTACTAAGTATATTACAGTACTTGTTTGAGGATAACGGATCTGTCATTAGGCCCTATATTCTATACGCTTCGACGTCGTATAGACATAGAGCGTTCTATTATTTTGTGCCACTGCCATGCCAGTCCTGTCTTGGGTCGCCCCTCCCACCCCCACCCCATACATTTTGCAAATTGTATTGCAAAAGAAGGACATCAAATTAAGCTCAGCATTTTCAGGCCCTGTGCATCCGCCACTGAATGTTGCAAATAGAATATCTCCGGACAAGGAATCCAGGAAGTGTGTGAATGACTTTAAGTAGGAGGAGTCTGCAAGAAGAATAGAACCTAATCCAAATCACCCTTCTCTCCGAGTATTATGCGGATGGACCACTAGGAAAGAGGGGACGCTGTGACAAAGTAAAAACTTGTGGGCTAGAGAAACTTCGTTCAGAGATAGACATTAGGTTCTTCCTGTAATCCTTGATACAACAATCATACATTATACATTCCCCTTACCGAACTTAATCCCCCATTACAACAAACGTCGATATTTTAGACAATCGCGGTATTGAATTTTCAACTCATAGTTTAAAACGGAACTTTGACATTAGTATATAGTAGTTCGGCGTAGTGTTTTACAATTGAAAAGAAATTAAGATCCGTATTTAGTGTAATAAATTATGTTCATCAATAGTCATTAATTTTCAGGAGATATTACATGACGGATGTCAGTAAAATGACGTAAATAGATTGGATAGTCACGTGTGCTTGAAAAAGCAATGCAGAGTCCGTTGAAACTAGAGGAGGTGCGCCACGAGCAGCGCAGAGTGGCAGCGTTGATGCAAAACGCCACAGCACTGGTATGTAGGCACTTAAATAAAATAATTATTATGTTTTCTAATACAATTATTTCGTTTCTAAAGAATTGTGGTTTATCTTGCCTTAAATTACAATGTTTTACCTAAAATGATGTGATATTATTTATGACGATTGAGAATTTGTCTCTAACTTTGTTCCCCAATCTGTTCGCGCCAATCAAGCATCTACACCTCATCTTATATGTATATATAGAACGGTTTAAAAACAACAATTTAATTATTCATAAAAATATATATCGATTACCTTTATATTAAGTTATTATGCAGAGGAATATTAGATCCATTTATTCATTACGATTTTTATTAAATTATTCGGCACGCTTTCAGGTAGTTTGTTTTGTTCATTAGTTTTGATATTACATTTTGATAAATTCATTGCAAGACAAAAGCCCTTTGTCGTCTTTGTGCAAAGGCATTGTTTGTTATCCATCAGTTTGTTTCTTTGAATATGATAGGTTGTTTATTCTATCATTTTGTTTCTTTTAACACAGAGGTATCATTCGATCCAACCAAAGAGTGCATATTACAATCACATCAAGTACAATTATTTGACGAATCGACCATGGCGTTCGTTGGCTAGCAACAACACAGAAGATGATGCAACAGAATCTCAAAATATATCCTTACCAGATATTAACGGTATAAAACACTTATACGCCAAATACACAGGTAAACAGTATGTACCATTGACACAACGCAATGGAGGCGGCAACACTGCAAACGCATTTCCAGTCATACATTGTATAGGAGGTGACGTAGATAAAAAATCACTTTCTCAGAAGGTTTCCCGACGGCTTTTGTCAAATAATTTCGGAAATTTCTTGCCAAAAATACACAATGTAGACGAAGAAACGTGGCAACTGTATAACTCAAGAGGCTTAACGAACGTTAAAATTCGGTCACTTAAAGGTTTCACTCTGATGTCACCGTCGTCTCAATCAACGTCAACTGGATTACAAAGAAAGCCATCAACAGATACTGTTTATGATGACAGTACTT
This sequence comes from Antedon bifida, assembly GCF_963402885.1. Taxonomy (NCBI): domain Eukaryota; kingdom Metazoa; phylum Echinodermata; class Crinoidea; order Comatulida; family Antedonidae; genus Antedon; species Antedon bifida. The sequence continues at coordinate 6,748,029 of NC_136226.1, read as the reverse complement.
TACCAAATCGAAACAATTCATGGAAAACTAATGTTGTAAACGGTCCTCTAAAAGTAAGTGCAATACACGATGAGTTAAATAAGTTTGATGAAAAAAGGAAAAATTTGAAAACCAACTTAAGATACTCCGATAAGAACATGTACACGTCTACTCATGGAGGAGGAAATGGCTCGCAACATAGAGTAAAACTACCTAAAATCTCAACAGAAACAAACAAAAAAGGGAATTCAACCACCTTTCGATATACGCATAGACAATCTGAGTATAATTTACCGGTGAATGATGATTTGAAAGATATTATTGGAAGTAAAACAGATACAGAAATTCCACATAATGTAGGCCTGACATCATGCAGCAAAGGTAATCACGCAAGAAACAATTCTAGTCAGAATTCGAGGCCCAAACTACTGGTTGGTACGCCAGTCGAAAAAAGCATCGAAAACGATGAAAATTCATCTACTGAATTGTGTACAGATAAAGATGCGTTGAAAATCAATGGGTATGAAGATAAGGAAACGCATCAGGAGGAACAAACGCGTTCCGAACATTTTGATGATACCGATATGCAATCAAATTCAGAGAGTGACAACACAGATGAAACGGAAGATTCAGACGAAAGTGAAATTGACTCGGAAATAAACGACGTAAAAGGATCAACTTTAAAGGGTTCGTCAGAAGATACGTGGCGTGACGCTTATGTGAACGCATTAGCAGTTGCCCGCAGTAGACGTCAAACAGACACTTCATTTATGGGAAGTCAAATTTCTCGATCTTTTGCGTTTTCATATTTTGACCATGTGCCATATTGCAAATGCAAAAAATGTACGGAAAAGACCATGAGAAATAGAGGGCGGGCTAAGAAAAATGGATCAATAATGAAATCAATATTTGGTGACGTAAATATGTATGACTATTATAAGTCATAATCAAGTATAGATTAGTAAATACATTAAGTTCCATTTGATTTCTTTGTTACAGGAATATTTAACAACTCTATTTAATAAAACAAATTAATATAAACGTCTTTTAGAGGAGAGAACATTAATGAAAATATGAATACGCATGCGTTTTTACCTTCGATTCACTCCAATAAATTCGTCTAGTGGAAACCAGGCTTTATAGGGCCGTTTACAGTTTATTTCTTTAGTATGGATATTAAATTTCAGATAATAATTTAAAAGTGCTCTTAACTTATTTTATACAACAGTGCTCTAAAGCGGATTGGTTCCCTGCAGTTGTACGCAATACAACCCCGACGCAGGCGCAACGCGAGTTGACCACTTGCGCGCTGTGCTTACGTAGTTGCGTACAACGTGCAAGTGGGGACCAAGCTTAAGTTTACAAACACTCTGAAAACAATTATAGTTTTTATTATTTCAGATTTATTTCGCAATATAACGAATGTTAACTATTACAACATCTTGGAAAAATGATTGAATCTCATAGGGTAATATTCAGATTCTAGTTAAAATAATATATTTATTATGTTTATCAAGCTTAAACAATAAGACCTTAACTTTGATTATTGATCATGATCAATTAAAGTTCTATGCTACAAGTTTAGTTTTATGCTTCAGCCTATGGGCTGCCTTTCACAAGCTTTGCTCTTTTTGGATTGTGTCCGTTTTATCTAATACAATGGTTGTATGTACTTATAACATATGAATTTACAGGAAAAATAAACGTTGTACAAGTACTTTGATTGAAGTATAAAATTCTACAAAATGTGAACATTAAATACTTTTAAAAATAAATACTATACTGACAGATGTTTGCATTTAATGCTTCATTTAAAGGAGGACTACATTAAATGTAGTCCTCCTTTAAATGAAGCATTAAATGCAAACATCTGTCAGTGTAGGCAATAAAATGTAATGCATGATTTTCACGTTCAAATTAAACTAATTTAAAAGGGTAGCTACGGGTATACAGTATTGTTTGCTATAAAATATAAAACTTGGCAAACATTGATAATAACCACAAAAACCTATTTACATTTTTTTTTTTTAATTTGGTGCTATAGGACTTTTTCATTTGTTATAGGATTGAAAAATGCTTTCATTAAATAACATAAATGAAAGGTGTCAATTTCCTATCTTATAACATTAAAAAAAAGTTCTGTATGTAGCACAACTTTTTGAAAAAAAAGATTACTATATTTCACAAACCTTGTTTTGCTTTACTGCTTACATGAAATAAATGGAGGTTAGCATCAATGTTTTTGCGAAGATTTATAATGTATTTCATAATGTATTTTCAACAAACAATAGAAATTGAAGCTACTCTATAAAGTTCTTTATGTCTGTTAGATCTTACAATGACGATTTTCTGTTCAATTTGTCAAAGAAAATGGATAAGAAAGAATTTTATTATCCACAAAAAAAATTGATAATACAGGCAAACTGCTGTGAATTCAGATGGATTTTTACCCAGGAGGCCAGCTAAGTTGTCGCTTTCCAAGGACATGTAAATGTATGTGAAACACTGTTTGACAGCCATCGCTTCCATCATTCACCACAACACGGAATCCATTGTCTAAATTCTGTTCCTTTGCAACCTTTTGAGCGATATACATTAAATGCCCCAGAAGCTTTAAAAATAACAGTTAAAAAAAGTATTTTGGTAAAAAGTATATTTGTTAAATTGAAAACTATATTTATATAAACACAAAAAAAGGATGAAGAGTGCTTATACTGGTGGTAATTAAAAAAATAAACAAATTCAAATATAAATAAATAATATAATATATTAAAACATTATAAATAGTATTTTAATTGTACAGTATTAAATATTTTTTAGTCGCCTGCAGCGCGACTCAACAGCTCACTATGTCGGTCGGTTGGTAAACACTAACTTGAGCACGCGACTGCAGCCATGTATATGGCCTTGTTTGATTATAAAATACTGTACGAGATCAAGAGAAAATATAATGCTATGATTTACAGTACAATTACTATAAGTCAAATGGCACGATTAACATCAAAGAAGATGGTATGTTACAATCAATAGTCATTTACCGGTATATCTTCCTCTGTCGCCTTGGATAGCCCAGGAATTGGTTTTTTGGGAATGACTAGAAAGTGAACAGGTGCTTGTGGATTGATGTCTTTAAACGCAAGGCACTAAAACAAAAACAAATATTATTACGCTTTTATTAAATGTAACTGTACAGTTGCAAAACCTCACTCCCTCACCCTGCCTTTCTGTCAGGATCCATACATACATGTTCTCTTCTCTCTTCCTTCTACCGCCCCACCCTCTACTTCCCCACCCTCACACGACACAATAAGGCTGTCTTTATACACAACATGGTTGAAAACATGACTATTTAAAATTGTCGTGTTGGTAGAGGCCAATTCAATCTTCACATCTACTACTCTAGGCCCAGTTTAACGAGTGGTCAAAACAATAATAATATAGTAACCCTAGGTAGGGACACCAACATCTTGAAATCAACCGGTAGGGTCATACTATTCTTTGCTTTGTTATTGTGATATGTCATTGTACGTTTTATACACAGTTTTTAAATATTGACATAATTTGATATCATAAAACCCTACCAGGTGATACTGGGCCTAGATAGATTAGTATGACTGCAACAGGGAATCTAAATACAATTTTATTTTAGGATTCAGGGACGATTCGGCCCTGAGACGATTCGGCCCGAGACTATTCGGCCCACTTTTGGTGGGACGATTCGGCCCACTTTTGGTGGGACGATTCGGCCCACTTTTGGTGGGACGATTCGGCCCACTTTTGGGCCGAAAGTCTCACTTTAGACCAAATTCATATTCATTTTTGTTGGTATTTATCCAGTTTTTAAACAATCCGTAATTATTGATATTGATAACTGATATAATATATATAATAAATGACTAAAAAAACGTAATTTTATATTCAATTTATTACTTCGAAAACCTTGTTTATTTCGTGCATTCGCCAAGCGGCCAACAGAGGGCGTAACTTGTTTACATCGTTCGCGTGACTAATATATAAAAAATGATCATTTTCGACAATGTTTTCAAAATGTTTGCTTTATTACATCTTTATCCCTAGTAGTACTACACCCCATAGTCTCTCTGAAAATAACGTTTTGGGAAAAAGCTTATTTTATGCTTATAAATGCATATCAAAAAAGCCGAATCGTCTCAGGTCCGAATCGTCCCAGGGCCGAATCGTCCCGTTACCTATTAGGATTTGCTAAAGTAGACGTTTTACTACTAGGCCTAGGTCTACTACTCTACTGTAGGCAGGCTACACTAGTAGTACTAGCGGCGCCCTACTTACTAGGCTATCTAAGATATCAGACTTGACCTAGGGCTAGGCCTACTCACAGTTTGGTACAACCAATGGTAGGCTAGGACGGCTACCCTAGAAGCCGACCTAGCTAGAGCCTAGGCTAGAGGGGACCGGCTAGACTAGAGGGGGCTAGAGAGGCTATCGCTAATGTAGCCTAGCCTAGCTACCTCTTCCTAGGGTGCTGACCTTATAATAGGCCTAGGCCTAGACTAGTACTGTGTAGCCTAGTAGTAGGCCTGCCTAGAATGAGTCGGTGTGTGTGTGTGTAGCTAGCTAACCTAGCCTAGGCCTGATTGAACGAGTTTTGTTTACATTCATCTAGCATACAGTACCTGGTCATCTTCATAGATAATATCAGAAGGAATTTCCTTACGAATAATCTTTCCAAATATAGTGTTTCCACCCTCAGGCTCAGTAGCGGATGCCATGTTTGTGTGTCGTCGCGCGGCGGCGGCGGTTTGTTCGATGGTAGAAAAAAAGAGTACAGCGCCCTCCCTTAAAAACATGCTTTAATCAAAGATCTTATCTTTAATCTAAGATCTTATATACTAGTATATAAGATCTTTGCTTTAATCAAGATCTTTGCTTTAAAACAACATTAGGCCAAGTTCTTCAGTCTTCTGAATAAATAAAAAAACAATTTGTAACTCGCACTTTTATTTGTTAATGCCTTTTTTTAAATTTAATTTCTTCCTTTAGCATCTCCACTGCTTAAAAACATAGCATTTTTGGCGATTTCTGCAAATAAAATAAATATGATGGTCAGTTTCCGAAGTCCCATTCCGAGGTGCATTCTTAAGAAAATATCTTTCGACGTTAGTTGGACGATAAGCTATAGGACTATAATACTGTTAAGTTTGTTGGCATTAAATGACAATAAGCATCTCTCATTTGGACTGAATACTGATTTGACGTGAGAACTCTAAAATTTACTATAGTTTGTTTTTATTGAAGCAGTATGTAAATAGGCCTACATTTAATAAATACAAAACATAAAATTGTTAAATGTAAATGTCATGTTGACTTACTGCTTGTTTGTGTTTGTCTTATTAATTCTGAAAAAAAAAATCAGAAATGCTGATTACAATACAATTGGGTTTAGCAAGGCTAGAGTAGGCCTACAAGCATTCAGACAATTTGACCTATAGCAACTATAGTTTGTTAAAACCCTTCCCAATACAATACAGACTGTAGGCTCCGACAGATTTCGCTCAATATTGTAAACAAAAGGAATTTTTACCTGTATTATAGCAGGCGGCATCACCAGGCTCACAACGAGGATCTACAAAGCAGACAATTAGTGTTAAAGTTCAACATCTTTGGTAAGAATGTGGTATGGTGAAATCTTTATAGTGCAACAACAATTTATTTTGAAATTTAAATTTCATAATTATGTACTGTAATATAATATGGAATTTAATTTGTTTTGCTTTGAGCACAATTATGGAAGCATACATTTAATAAAGTAAAGAGCTGTGACTGTGAGTCGCAATGTTGCACGTTTTGTGACGTTCATGCTTACCTTGACACCATACGACTCCCCCACACAGAACAAGAATTGTCAATATAATGAAAAGTCGATTCATCTTTGAAAATTTCTGCTGATTGAAATAATAAATACCAATTATCTTAAATGCAGATGATGTAGTCAAAATGTTGTTTGTGGAAGAGCATGGCAAAATCGTTTGTCCATGTTGGGAGGTAATCGAATACTGGACGCATCTGTTTTAGTTAGGCCTACTCTAATTTCTAATTGGGAAAATTACTTGCGTTTTACGCGTCGTCTTTACGTGACTTAATAAGCTAGGGTTTCCACTCGGACGCAACGCGATGACGTATGCGCACTGTAATGCTTGGTTCACATTTGGAGACAGCGTAAGGACGTAAACGCAACGCAAGCGTTTTAACCAATGACAAGCGAAGTTATAGACAGTTAGCAATCACAAGCGAATAAGCCATCGCTTGTGATTGATCAATTCACTTTCGTTGCGTTACGTCCTTGCGTTGCGTCGCTAGTGGGAACCACGCTTAAAGCTTGGTTCCCACTAGGACGCAACGTAAGGACGTAAACGCAACGCAAGCCAATGACAAGCGACAGAATAATTCATCGCTTGTGATTGGTTAACTCACTTAAGTTGCGTCTACGTCCTTGCGTTGCATCCTAATGGGAACCAAGCTTAACCAGACAGACACGATGATCATCGAAATGTCACTCATGATTGGTCAATGGCGTTTCACCTTGCTTTGCGTCCAGTGGAGACCATGGTTTAAGTTAAGAACAGAGAAAGTTAGTAGGCCTATAATTCCCGAGTAAAAGAAAGGAAAATACATACCTGCTTCCAAAAAAGAACAGTATGTCGATACCAACCGAGACGCGACTTGAATAAGTTGCAAGCACCGCTGCTACGTTTTATATGCAATTTTGTTGCACTATAAAATGTAAATTAATATTACATTATCATAACCAATGTTAATATATTCAAAGTGACTAAATCATTTAAACAAATTTAAATTCAATGCTTTGCCGTTTATTATATTATGTCAGGTTTTTTTTTTTTTTTTTTTTTGTCCAAGGGTTTTACGTGACAAGTTCTACAATTAATGGTATATTTCTTTATTTAATTTGTTATTGTTATTTTTTATGCACCATTAATAGAAATAAATGTTTATAAATGAATGAGTCACGGCATACTGCATATGAAACTTCAATTTAGGTAATCCATTCTTTCCAATGTTATGGTAGGCCTATTCATTTTTATATAATACTGCACTGGTGCTATTACAAAATATGCTTCGATATGGTTCTCAGTTGGTGAAGAATAAACTACGCAGCTTTAATTTCTCTTTAAGCTTTTTGGGTCTTTATCTTGTTATTATAAGTGAAAACATTATTTTTTTCTACAGAAGTGATTCACTTTATTAAAACTACAAAATAACCTATTCAAAGTCTGATTTAATTAATCTTTATTTTTCATGTTTTTGGGGGACAATACATCTTTAAACAAATGTTATGGTGTGGTTTATCAAGTCACATTAGCATCTAAAAGGTTAACGAGACAATGATGTGTCATGTTTTGCAATTATTTTACGAAGTGCTAATTAAGCAACAAAGACATTTAAAGGTTAATTAATTAATTTGTTTGAACCAACAGTTTAATGCCAACAATTATATGATTATAATTACAATACATTTAAATAAGTATTGTCTATCTAAAGGTTACATATTGTAAATTATTCAATTTTGATCACGTTCAACACAACACGAATGGAAATAAAAATGCATTAGAAAATGTTACAGTGAAACTTTAGAATAAAGGCTAAAGCTCTGTCGACACTATCAAACTAGTTGAAAAAAAAATGTGATATGCCCAAATATGGTAGTGATACCCAAACATGGTAGTGATATAACATCATCATGTCCAAATATGGGTACATCATTGTTAACACATCAAGTTTGATAGTAGACAGAGCTTTAATGGCTATTTGAGCCAATTCCACATGAAGTTTGAAACCTCACAGTTTTCCAGATGATAGAGTTTTTAGTATTCCTTTATGAATGAATGAATTGTTATCTAAAGATCATCATACAAACTATATAAGGCCACGTCATATTCGACAGTTTAATTTCTCTATAAGCTTGTTGTAGGCCTAAGTCTCCATACAGTATACTTTTCTATCTTTATATTTAAATATTATGTTATGTCAGATACAAAGAGTGCAATGTTCTCATTTATTTTCCTTTCCAAGAATAAATTGAGCATCTAGAAGACTAGGAAAGAAACGGTCACCGGGAGCTGTGAAAGAAATTTCGATAATTTTCCTAAATGTTCGCTTATAAATTATTAATAATGTGACTGCATGCATAATTTCTGTTTGTTGTGACAGTTTTAATCGAGGTTTAATATTATGTGGCTCAAAAAAGCGGACAAACTTACATTGACCATAACCGCTATTTTTGTGTTTCCTACCTCCATTTCTGGACGTAACTCGCACGTTCACACAATTTTTCGTTGCATAAATTTAATTATACATAAACAATTTATGAAACATATGTTTATGTTCAAAATGAATAAATAATTTTTAAACAAATTAAATTATTTGCTAATTATAACTATAACGCGACATTTAAGTTGTACAACCACCGCGCTGCCACGTTTGTTTTCCAATTATTAACCATTATGGTTATGTTTAATAAAATTAATAAAGCATCAAATTTTGCGTTTACTGTGATGACACCTTTTGGTGTGACGACAATGGTCAAAATTAAAGTCAATTCATCAAGTTTTTGATGGAAATATTACAATCTTAGGATTTACTAGTTTGTTATTTTGTAAAATTGCAACTGAAATTATATAGTGAAACCTCCATAATTAAAGACATAGAGAAATAAGTTAATTTTTCTATACAAAATATGGATGAATGCTACAGATTAAATGTAATATCAGGTATTCATTCAGTGAAAATAATCTTCTTTTCTCTAATTTATTGTGATTGCACCGGTGGTAATTGAGCTTCTTCTGTTTGCAAAAAACTAAGAAAGATTTTCGAAATGTACGACTTTAAAACATTCTGAATCGAAATAATGGATGTCCTGTGCTCGAGAAGTCATTAATTTGACATACCGTGCTTTTTAAACCCAGTGACAAACTTAACAAACACCAACACAAATTGATTTGCAGTATTCTTTATTTTAAATGTGTTTCTATCTATTTAAATGTCATAGATAATAAGGCAATTTAAGGAGGCCACGTATCCAAGACTTTGAAAAGAATGTATGTTCTCATTTATACTACCACAGAGGGTGAGGCATAGGCCCAAGCCCAAGAAATTCAGGATCTATCAAAGAAATAAAAAAATAAATGAAAAAGTCCTCCTCAGTACTAGGCTACTTATTTTGTCACAAATTACCGTATCATCATTTAGTAAAATCTTGTATGACATAAAAATGTACATACGTATGTTGAAGTTACCTCACACTGTTGCCAGTAATTATCATAGTTATTGACATTATCGATGAAAAAGTGTGTATGTTAATTTGAAGTGAGGTGTAATACTTACGCATAACATGTCCTGAAAGGAAAACATAACTGTACTATTACTGATAGTACTATTATATTATTATAATATCTTATGATCGACGTTAGTTGGACGATAATCTATATTAGGCCTATACTGTTAAATTTGTTGGCATTAAATGACAATAAGCATCTCTCATTTGGACTGAATACTGATTTTGACGTAAGAACTCTAATATTTACTATATTTTGTTTTTATTGAAGCAGTATGTAAATAGGCCTACATTTAATAAATACAGAACATAAAATTGTTAAATGTAAATGTCATTTTTCAGATTGTAGGCTTCGACAGATTTATTATTATTATTATTTATATTATAAACAAAAGGAATTTGTACTTGTATTATCGCAGGCGGCATCACCAAGCTCACAACGAGGATCTACAATTGAAAGCAAACAATTAGTGAAAGTTCAACATCTTTGGTGAAATCATAATGTTGGCTTTGAGAATTTAAATTTCATAATTATCGACAGATTTCGCTCAATATTATAAACAAAAGGAATTTTTACCTGTATTATCGCAGGCGGCATCACCAGGCTCACAAGGAGGATCTAAGAGGCAGACAATTAGTGAAAGTTCAATATCTTTGGTAAGAAAGTGGTATGGTGAAATCAAAATTTCATAATGATGTACTGTAACATAATATGGATTTTAATTTGTTTTGCTTGCGAGCACAATTATGGAAGCATACATTTAATAAAGTAAAGAGCTGTGACTGTGAGTCGCAATGTTGCACGTTTTATGACGTTCATGCTTACCTTGACACCATACAACTCCCCCACACAGGACAAGAATTGTCAATATAATGAAAAGTCGATTCATCTTTGAAAATTTCTGCTGATTGAAATAATAAATACCAATTATCTTAATGCAGATGATACAGTCAAAATGTTGTTTGTGGAAGAGCATGGCAAAATCGTTTGTCCATGTTGGGAGGTAATCGAATACTGGACGCATCAGTTTTAGTTAGGCCTACTCTAATTTCTAATTGGGAAAATTACTTGCGTTTTACGCGTCGTCTTTACGTGACTTAATAAGCTCGGGTTTCCACTCGGACGCAACGCAAGGACGTACGCACACTGTAATGCTTGGTTCACATTTGGAGACAACGTAAGGACGTAAGTTCGAATAATCCATCTGCCTAAAGCTTGGTTCCCACTAGGACGCAACGTAAGGACGTAAACGCAACGCAAGCGTGTTGACCAATGACAAGCGACAGTTCGAATAATTCATCGCTTGTGATTGGTCAACTCACTTACGTTGCGCCTACGTCCTTGCGTTGCATCCTAATGGGAACCAAGCTTAACCAGACAGACACGATGATCATCGAAATGTCACTCATGATTGGTCAATGGCGTTTCACATTGTTGCGTCCAATGGAGACCATGGTTTAAGTTAAGAACAAAGAAAGTTAGTATAATTTCCGAGTAAAAGAAAGGAAAATACATACCTGCTTCCAAAAAAGAACAGTATGTCGATACCAACTGAGACGCGAATTGAATAAGTTGCAAGCACCGCTGCTACGGTTTATATGCATTTTTGTTGCACTATAAAATGCATATTATTATAACATTATCAAAACCAATGTTAATATATTCAAAGCGAATGAATCATTTAAACAAATTTAAATTCAATGCTTTGCCGTTTATTATATGTTGTCACGTTTTTTTGTTGTTTTTGTTGTTGTTTTTTTTGTCCAAGGGTTTTACGTGACAAGTTTTACTTCTTGTAAAATCCTCTATTGATGGTATATATTTCTTCTTTATTTAATAATTTGTTATTGTTATTTTCTATGCACCATTAATAGAAATAAATGTTTATGAATGAATGAGTCACGGCATACTGCATATGAAATTTCAATTTAAAATCCATTCTTTCCAATGTTATGGTAGGCCTATTCATTATATATAATACTGCACTGGTGCTATTAAAAAATATGCTTCGATATGGTTCTCAGTTGGTGAAGAATAAACTACGCAGCTTTACTAGTTTGTTTCTGTTTCAAAAAGCACCTGAAAGAATTTCGATAGTGTAACGTGCATAATTAATTTATACAAACAGTTTGAAAATAAATTCTTCCAGCGTAGGAATACGGACCGATAGTTTTTGAACACCTTAAACAAATGTTATGGTGTGGTTTATTAAGTCACATTAGCATCTAAAAGAGATGTGTCATGTTTTGCAATTATTTTACGAAGTGCTAATTAGGAAACAAAGACATTTAAAGGTTAATTAATTACTTTGAACCAACAGTTTAATGTCAATACTTATATTATTATATTATTTATGATTATAATTACAATACATTTAAATAAGTATTGTCTATCTAAAGGTTAAAAATTATAAATTATTCAATTTTGATCACGTTCAACACAACACGAATGGAAACAAAAATGCATTAGAAAATGTTACAGTGACCACTAATGGAACATTAGAATAAAGGCTAAAACGCTGTCTACACTATCAAACTAGTTGACAAAAAAAGTGTGATATGCCCAAATATGGTAGTGATACCCAAATATAGTAGTGATATGACATCATCATGTCCATATATGGGTACATTCTTTTTGTCACATCAAGTTTGATAGTGTAGACAGAGCTTTAATGGCTATTTGAGCCAATGTCACACGAAGTTTGAAACCTCACAGTTTTCTATGATAATAGAGTTTTCAGTATTCCTTTATGAATGAATGAATTGTTATCTATCATAATACAAACTATATAAGGCCACGTCATATTCGACAGTTTAATTTCTCTTTAAGTCTCCATACAGTATACTTTTCTATATTTATATTTTAATATAATGTTATCTCAGATACAAAGAGTGCAATGTTCTCATTTATTTTCCTTTCCAAGAATAAATTGAGCATCTAGAAGACTAGGAAAGAAACGGTCACCGGGAGCTGTGAAAGAAATTTCGATAATTTTAAATTAGGCCCTATAGTTCCTAAAAATGTTCACTTATAAATTATTAATTATGTGACTGCATGCATAATTTCTGTTTGTTGTGACAGTTTTAATCGAGGTTTGATACTTACGAAAGAAGTCTCGTTCTGAAAGAAGAATATAATGTAGGCATATTAAGAATAACTCAAGAATACAAAGACAGGGTGGTTCCACGCGCTGTGATAATCAACGAAAATTCCGAATTAACTACTGTAAAAGTGGTGGTTCCTGTTTTATTTAAGTTCGCCAATTACGTTTAACTGAATTTTCTCTTTTTTCAAAGAACATTTCTTCGACGAAATGCTTCATTATTAGTGGCTCGAAAAAGCGAACAAACTTACATTGATCATAAACTCTATTTTTGTGTTTCCCACCTCAAATTTTCCCAATTTTTCAAGAAACTGCTAACCTAGAGACCAATAAGAAATTCTTACCTTCGTAGTGCGGACACGAATTATCATCTGTACAGATATATGCAAACCCGTTAAGGCCAGTTTCTATTGAGAAAGAAAGAACATATTTTTCAACAAAAATGTCTATAGGCCTATGGCAATGACGTTAATAAACAACAAATAAAAAAAGACCTGTGTTATTTATTGATAACGGGACTTCTTAAAAAAGAAATCAACTATTAAAAAAGTTTATTTACGATAACTAAGGCTTATCATTTCAATCTTAATCAAATGTTATTCTAGAAATAAAATCATTACCTGCTGCACAAGTGTGGCTGTCACTGGACGCGAGACAAGTGTCATCTGAAACAGAAACAACATCTTATTTAAGGTAATATGGCAATAAGTGAAATATGGTGCCACTGTAGGCCTATGCCATTTTCTGAAACCACCCCAAAGAACAGAAAAGCTTCAGAAAATATACTAAAAAGTCTAAAATGGTACTTTAATGTTGACATTTATGCAATAGATTTAGCTGAGTGTTTTTAGACCGTTTGGTTAGGCCAATACGCTTTCATACCTCTTGACATTACGACTTTGACTGCTCCATATAGGAAAAGGAATGTCAATACAACCAACAATCGATTCATCTTGGAAAAGTGTCTGTTGAAGTAAGAAGACAGAAATAAATGAACATTTCTAAATTTCACAAACCCAAAAATATATATACATCACGTCTAGCCAAAATATGTCTAGGAAAGTAATGCACCAGAGATTTTGTTTTAATGCGATTAAACTTGCATTAAAATGTATAAATAGTACAATATTTTTTTTAAATATGAACTACTTAACGATATTTCTGAGATCAGGAAAAATGGATTACCTTTCAGTGGCCTAAAATAAAGTAAAATTCAAATTACCTGCTTTCAAACAACGATACTGGTACTCGAACCGTAGACGTAAAACTCGCACGTTCACATTTTTCGTTGCATAAATTTAATTATACATAAACAACTTATGAAACATATGTTTATGTTCAAAATGAATAAATAATTTTTTTGTTTTTTTAAAAATATTTAAATTATTTGCTAATTATAACTATAACGCGACATTTAAGTTGTACAACCACCGCGCTGCCACGTTTGTTTTCCAATTATTAACCATTATGGTTATGTTTAATAAAATTAATAAATCATCACATTTTGCGTTTACTGTGATGACACCTTTTTGTGTGACGACAATGGTCAAAATTAAAGTCAATTCATCAAGTTTTTAATGGATATATTTACAATCTTATGATTTACTAGTGAAACCTCCATAAAATAAGTTAATTTTTCTATACAAAATATGGATGAATGCTACAGATTAAATGTAAATCCCAGGTATTCATTCAGTGAAAATAATCTTCTATTCTCTAATTTATTGTGATTGCACCGGTGGTAATTGAGCTTCTTACGGTTTGCAAAAAACTAAGAAAGATTTCCGAAATGTACGACTTTAGAACATTCTGAATCGAAATCATGGATGTCCTGTGCTCGAGAAGTCTTTAATTTGACATACCTTACGTTTAAAAACTTAGCAAACACCAACACAAACTAATTTGCAGTATTCTTTATTTTAAACGTGTTTCTATCTACTTAATGTCCTAAATAGATAATAAGGCAATTTAAGGAGATCACGTATTCAACACTTTGAAAAGAATGTATGTTCTCATTTATACTGCCACATAGGCATATCCAAGTTGGTATGAAAGAACCCGCTAAGAGAAGCTATCAAAGAAATAAAAAATAATGAAAAAGTTAATTCTGGAAAATGTTATCCTTTATAAAAATTAATATCGAACGAAATATCACTAAGTAATTTAGAATTAGACTAATTAATATAGGGCCTGTCAATATTTGTTTTATCTTGGCGATTTGCAGGTATTAGAAACAAGTTTACGCCATTTTAATTTTCACTAATTATATTGTCAGTAGTATTTTGTCACAAGTTACCGTATCATCATTTAGTAAAATCGTGTATGACATAAAAATTTACATACATATGTTGAAGTTACCTCACACTGTTGCCAGTAATTATCATAGTTATTGACGTTATCGGTGAAAGGTGTGTATGTTAATTTAAAGTGAGGTGTAATACTTACATATAACAGGTTCTGAAAGGAAAACAAAACTGTACTATTACTTATAGGCCTATATGAATTTTGATAACAGAAAAAGAATACACAATATTTTCCTTATTTTTTAAAAGTACCGAACTGACTTTCAGGATGAGTTGCTGCTGAAGATTACCCGATTTTTCTCGGTACTGTATCTCTAGTATCATAAAATGTCTTAATACGGTACTTCACTGTTATCAGACATCAGACGGTACTTACTATTATTTGAGATTGTTTATGTAATTATAACTTATGCATCAATGGTTTCAATTCAACTTTCAGTGTGTCAACAATGCAAATATATATAATAAATTCAGATCAACTGGGTAGAGTGCTCGATATACACGAAGGTAGAGCTCAATAAAATAAAACGATACAAGATGAACTAAGATGAATTCATATTTATTCACTACAAGCTTGTTTCGTATGGCAACCAAAAGCTGGTCACACTTTTTAGGTGAATTACAAAACATATATATTAAACTATATCCAATTTATTAAAACTATATATGTTAAATAGCGTGATTTAATTTAATTTCTATTTTTTTACCCAAGAACAGCAGAAATTTGACTTCGTTAAAATACTCTTTCATTACAAAAGTGTGTTTGAACCGATATCGAACGCCAATTGATTTATTAATTTAATGATTAAATCATGATGAATGAGGAATTCTTAACTTGGGGGTCAGTTTCTAATAAGAAAAAAGAAATTAAAAACATATTTTTCTTGCCAATAGTTAAATATTCACAAAGAAGCTAGTCTAATACACTATAGTGCGAATTCAATTTTGCACGGTGTATTTTGTTTAGTCGAAATATTGAGTATAGGTTGGACATAGTGTCGCTATGATTGTTGGTAATTAGCCCTATAGCGGTGGTTGTCGAATTCTAGAAAACTATTATGTATCATAATAATTACCTGGTGTTATACAAGTGAAGCTACCGTCATCGGATGCTTCACAAATTTGGTCATCTCCACAACTCCCACAGGGGTCTAAAATGATTAAACACCATTTAAAAATTGTTTAACCAATTTCAAGTGAAGATATAGTGAAAGAATAAATGAACACACAATACGTATGGTGCATTGAAGCTAAACAAAGCACCCAAAAGAAATATCTGAGTTTCGGAAAAGTATTGAAAAGCCTAGACTATAGGGTATAAATCTAATAGTAGGCTATTTGTACGGTATTGGGATTTTTAATTGTCTGTGTCAATCTACTTTGATATACCGTAGTATGTGAACAAAATACTCTTATTTTAAAGTTTTCTAATACCTTCCGACATTACGACTGCTGCTCCACACAGGAAAAGTGCAAATACAATGAAAAGTCGATTCATCTTTCAAATCTGTAATACTAAGAAAGTAATTAACATTGATTCTTGAAGCAAAACCTATCCCGAAAACATTCTATTCTCTAATATACACATAATGAATGTTTATGAGTGTAATGGTACAAATAATGGCATGAGGTGAATGATAAAAGAGTTGATATTTAACCTTTCATCATTCACCAAAAGCCATTATTTGTATCATTACACGAATATAAAACATTCATTATTTGTTATTATGTATCTAAATAGATTCCTGTCATTTGAATAAAATGTAGGCCTAACCAAGGCCTACATTTGATTCACACACATTGATTAAAACAGTAACATTTGGTTTTTAATAATTATATTAAATATTTATTATTTATATGGATTTTATAAACGCACCTTAATTATGTCAACAAACGTCAAAACAATCGTAGGGATAGTAAGGCTAAAACGGCTAGACCTAGCCTATTACTAACAGGCCTATAGGCCTACTACTCTAGGCCTAGCCTGGTCTAGGCTAAAAGACAGCAATACGAAATTTCAACAGCAACTGGAAATCATCTAGGCTAATTATGTTTTTTTCCAACGATTCCACGTCTTGTAGGGATGTCCCCATTAATTAATCAAACACTGTCAGAAAGTTTTTTGTTTCTAGAATGTTATCAAAATAACAAATATACTACAATTACATTTAATCTTGCTCATTGGATTCTATAGTAGGCATAACAGAACTATAAGTAGGCTCATTGATTGATATCATGTCATTTATTCTTGCTCATTGGATTCTATAGTAGGCATAACAGAACTATAAGTAGGCTCATTGATTGATATCATGTCATTTAATCTTGCTCATTGGATTCTATAGTAGGCATAACAGAACTATAAGTAGGCTCATTGATTGATATCATGTCATTTAATCTTGCTCATTGGATTCTATAGTAGGCATAACAGAACTATAAGTAGCCTCATTGATTGATATCATGTCATTTATTCTTGCTCATTGGATTCTATAGTAGGCATAACAGAACTATAAGTAGGCTCATTGATTGATATCATGTCATTTAATCTTGCTCATTGGATTCTATAGTAGGCATAACAGAACTATAAGTAGGCTCATTGATTGATATCATGTCATTTAATCTTGCTCATTGGATTCTATAGTAGGCATAACAGAACTATAAGTAGCCTCATTGATTGATATCATGTCATTTATTCTTGCTCATTGGATTCTATAGTAGGCATAACAGAACTATAAGTAGGCTCATTGATTGATATCATGTCATTTAATCTTGCTCATTGGATTCTATAGTAGGCATAACAGAACTATAAGTAGGCTCATTGATTGATATCATGTCATTTAATCTTGCTCATTGGATTCTATAGTAGGCATAACAGAACTATAAGTAGGCTCATTGATTGATATCATGTCATTTAATCTTGCTCATTGGATTCTATAGTAGGCATAACAGAACTATAAGTAGGCTCATTGATTGATATCATGTCATTTAATCTTGCTCATTGGATTCTATAGTAGGCATAACAGAACTATAAGTAGGCTCATTGATTGCTATCATGTCATTTAATCTTGCTCATTGGATTCTATAGTAGGCATAACAGAACTATAAGTAGGCTCATTGATTGATATCATGTCCATGTTGGGAGGTAATCGAGTACTGGACGCATCAGTTTTATTTAAGCCTACACTCATTTCTAATTGGGAAATAACTTTACGTGACTTAATAAGCTTGGCTTCCACCTGGACGCAACGCCATGACGTACGCGCACTGTAATGCTTGATTCACACTTGGGAGACAACGCAAGGACGTACGCGCACCGTAATGCTTGGTTCACACTTGGAGACAATGTAAGGACGTACGCGCACCGTAATGCTTGGTTCACACTTGGAGACAATGTAAGGACGTACGCGCACCGTAATGCTTGGTCCACACTTGGAGACAATGTAAGGACGTACGCGCACCGTAATGCTTGGTTCACACTTGGAGACAACGATAGGACGTACAAGCACCGTAATGCTTGGTTCACACTTGGAGACAATGTAAGGACGTACAAGCACCGTAATGCTTGGTTCACACTTGGAGACAACGTAAGGACGTACCAGCACCGTAATGCTTGGTTCACACTTGGAGACAATGTAAGGACGTACAAGCACCGTAATGCTTGGTTCACACTTGGAGACAACGTAAGGACGTACAAGCACCGTAATGCTTGGTTCACACTTGGAGACAACGTAAGGACGTACCAGCACCGTAATGCTTGGTTCACACTTGGAGACAATGTAAGGACGTACAAGCACCGTAATGCTTGGTTCACACTTGGAGACAATGTAAGGACGTACCAGCACCGTAATGCTTGGTTCACACTTGGAGACAATGTAAGGACGTACAAGCACCGTAATGCTTGGTTCACACTTGGAGACAACGTAAGGACGTACCAGCACCGTAATGCTTGGTTCACACTTGGAGACAATGTAAGGACGTAAGTTCGAATAATCCATCTGCCTAACCAGACACGATGATCATCGAAATGTCACTTATGATTGGTCAATGGCGTTTCACCTTATTGCGTCCAATCGAAACCATTGTTTAAGTTAATTATAAGGACAGAAAAGTTAGTATAATTCCCGAGTAAAAGTAAGGAAAATACATACCTGCTTCCAAAAAAGAACAGTATGTCGATACCAACCGCGAGACGCGGAATTGAATAAGTTGCAAGCACCGCTGCTACGTTTTATATGCATTTTTGTTGCACTATAAAATGTATATTATTATTACATTATCATAACCAATGTTAATATATTCAAAGTGAATGAATCATTTAAACAAATTTAAATTCAATGCTTTGCCGTTTATTATATTATGTCAGGTTTTTTTTTTTTTTTTTTTTTGTCCAAGGGTTTTACGTGACAAGTTTTACTTCTTGTAAAATCCTCTATTAATGGTATATTTCTTCTTTATTTAATAACTTCTTTTTATTTAATTTAAATTACTTCAATTTAGGTAAATCCATTCTTTCCAATGTTATGGTAGGCCTTTTCATTATATATAATACTGCACTGGTGCTATTAAAAAATATGCTTCGATATGGTTCTCTCAGTTGATGAAGAATAAACTACGCATAATGTTTTTGAACACCTTAAACAAATGTTATGGTGTGGTTTATTAAGTCACATTAGCATCTAAAAGGTTAACGAGACAATGATGTGTCATGTTTTGCAATTATTTTACGAAGTGCTAATTAAGCAACAAAGACATTAAAGGTTAATTAATTAATTTGTTTGAACCAACAGTTTAATGCCAACAATTAAATGATTATAATTACAATACATTTAAATAAGTATTGTCTATTTTAAGGTTACATAATTGTAAATTATTCAATTTTGATCACGTTCAACACAACACGAATGGAAAAAATGCCTTATACTAAATGTCACATTGACCAATGGAACTTTAGAATAAAGGCTAAAGCTCTGCCTACACTATTAAACTAGTTGAGAAAAAAGTGTGATATGCCCAAATACGGTAGTGATACACCAATGTGGTAGTGATATGACGTCATCATGTCCATATATGGATACATCACATTTTTTTTGGTCAAATCAAGTTTGATAGTGTAGACAGAGCTTTAGTGGCTATATTTGAGTCAATTTCACACGAAGTTTGAAACCTCACAGTTTTCTATGATGATATAGTTTCCAGTATTCCTTTATGAATGAATGAATTGTTATCTGAAGATCAGATACAAACTATATAAGGCCACGTCATATTCGGCAGTTTAATTTCTCTTTAAGCTTGCTGTAGGCCTAATGCCTCCATACAGTATACTTTTCTATAATTATATTTAAATATTATGTTATCTCAGATAAAAAGAGTGCAGTTGTCTCATTTATTTTCTATTCCAAGAATAAATTGAGCATCTAGAAGACTAGGAAAGGAACAGTCACCGGGAGCTGTGAAAGAAATTTCGATAATTTTAATTTAGGCCCTATAGTTCCTAAAAATATTCACTTACAAATTATTAATAATGTGACTGCATGCATAATTTCTGTTTGTTGTGACAGTTTTAATCGAGGTTTGATACTTACGAAAGAAGTCTCGTTCTGAAAGAAGAATAGAATGTAGGCCTATTAAAAATAACACAAGAATACAAGTGTCTTCCACGCGCTGTGCTGATCAAAGAAAATCCCGAATTAACTAAAAGTGGTGGTTCCTGTTTTATTCAAGTTCGCTTAGGCCCCTAATTACGTTTAACTGAATTTTCTCTTTTGTCAAAGAACATTTCTTCGACGAAATGCTTAATTATTAGTGGCTCGAAAAAGCGGACAAACTTGCATTGATCATAACCGCTATTTTTGTGTTTCCAACCTCTAACTGCTAACCTAGAGACCAATAAGAAATTCTAACCTTCGTTATGTTGACACGAATTACCATCTGTACAGATATATGCAAACCCGTTAAGGCCAGTTTCTATTGAGAAAGAAAAAACGTATTTTTTAATTTTCTTGTCAATGGGTTGTAACAAAAATGTCTATATATGACAATGACGTTAATAAACAACAAATACAAACTAAGAAACCTGTTTTATTTATTGATAACGGGACCTTTTTAAATTCAAATCAACTATTAAAAACAGTTTATTTACGATAACTTAGGCTTAAAAAACTTACAATCAAATGTTATTCTAGAAATAAAATTATTACCTGCTGCACAAATGTGGCTGTCACTGGACGCGAGACAAGTTTTATCTGAAACAGAAACAACATCTTATTTAAGGTAATATGGCAATAAGTGAAATATGGTGCCATTGTAGGCCTATGCCATTTTCTGAAACCATCCCAAAGAACACAGAAGCTTCAGAAAATATACTAGAAAGTCTAAAATGGTACTTTAATATTGAAATGTATGCAATAGATTTAGCTGAGTTAGACCGTTTGGTTAGGCCAATACGCTTTCATACCTCTTGACATTACGACTTTGACTGCTCCATATATGAAAAGAGATGTTAATACAATCAACAATCGATTCATCTTGGAAAAGTTTCTGTTGAAGTAAGAAGACAGAAATAAATAAATATTTCTAAATTTCACAAACCCAAAAATATATATACATCACGTCTAGCCAAAATATGTCAAGGAAAGCAATGCACCAGAGATTTTTTTAATGCGATTAAACTTGCACTAAAATGTATAAATAGTACAATATTTTTTATTAAATATGAACTACTTAACGATATTTCTGAGATCAGGAAAAATGGACCACCTTTCAGTGGTCTAAAATAAAGTAAAATTCAAATTACCTGCTTTCAAACAACGATACTGGTACTCGAACCGTAGACGTAAAACTCGCACGTTCACTCAATTTTTCGTTGCATAAATTTAATTATTATACATAAACAATTTATGAAACATATGTTTATGTTCAAAATGAATAAATAACTTTTAAACAAATTAAATTATTTGCTAATTATAACTATAACGCGACATTTAAGTTGTACAACCACCGCGCTGCCACGTTTAGTAGACCTAAATCATTATTACATAACAACCATTATGGTTATGTTTAATAAAATTAATAAATCATCACATTTTGCGTTTACTGTGATGACACCTTATGGTATGACGACAATGGTCAAAATTAAAGTCAATTCATCAAGTTTTTAATGGATATAGGCCTATTTACAATCTTAGGATTTACTAGTGAAACCCCCATAATTAAAGACATAGAGAAATAAGTTAATTTTTCTATACAAAATATGGATGAATGCTACAGATTAAATGTAAATCCCAGGTATTCATTCAGTGAAAATAATCTTCTCTTCTCTAATTTATTGTGATTGCACCGGTGGTAATTGAGCTTCTTCTGTTTGCAAAAAACTAAGAAAGATTTCCGAAATGTACGACTTTAGAACATTCTGAATCGAAATCATGGATGTCCTGTGCTCGAGAAGTCTTTAATTTGACATACCTTGCTTTTAAACTCAGTGACAAACTTAACAAACACCAACACAAACTAATTTGCAGTATTCTTTATTTTAAACGTGTTTCTATCTACTTAATGTCCTAAATAGATAATAAGGCAATTTAAGGAGGTCACGTATTCAACACTTTGAAAAGAATGTATGTTCTCAGGCTCATTTATACTACCACATAGGCATATCCAAGTTGGTATGAAAGAACCCGCTAGCAGGAGCTATCAAAGAAATAAAAAAATAATGAAAAAGTTAATTCTGGAAAATGTTATCCTTTATAAAAATTAATATCGAACGAAATATCACTAAGTAATTTAGAATTAGACTAATTAATATAGGGCCTGTCAATATTTGTTTTATCTTGGCGATTTGCAGGTATTAGAAACAAGTTTACGCCATTTTAATTTTCACTAATTATATTGTCAGTAGTATTTTGTCACAAGTTACCGTATCATCATTTACGGTAAAATCGTGTATGACATAACAATTTACATACATATGTTGAAGTTACCTCACACTGTTGCCAGTAATTATCATAGTTATTGACGTTATCGGTGAAAAGGTGTATATGTTAATTTGAAGTGAGGTGTAATACTTACGTATAACAGGTTCTGAAAGGAAAACAAAACTGTACTATTACTGATAGGCCTATATGAATTTTGATAACAGAAAAAGAATACACAATATTTTCCTTATTTTTTAAAAGTACCAAACTGACTTTCAGGATGAGTTGCTGCTGAAGATTATCCGAATTTTCTCGGTACTGTATCTCTAGTATCATAAAATGTCTTAATACGGTACTTAACTGTTATCAGACATTAGACAGTACTTACTATTATTTGACATTGTTTATATAATTATAATTTATGCATCAATGGTTTCAATTCAAGAAAATGAAACTTTCAGTGTGTCAACAATGCAAATATATATAATAAATTCAGATCAACTCGGTAGAGTGCTCGATATACACGAAAGTTACCTCAATAAAATAAAACGATACAAGATGAACTAAGATGAATTCATATTTATTCAAGCTTGTTTCGTATGGCAACCAAAGGCTGGTCACACTTTTTAGGTGAATTACAAAACCTATATATTAAACTATATCCAATTTATTAAAACTATATATGTTAAATAGCGTGATTTAAATTAATTTCTATTTTTTACCCAAAAATTTACCCAGAAATTTGACCTCGTTAAAATATTCCTTCATTATAAAAGTGTGTTTGAACCGATATCAAACGGCAACTGATTTATTAATTTAATAATTAAATCATGATGAATGAGGAATTCCTACCTTGATAAACTTGGGGGTCAGTTTCTAATAAGAAAAAAGAAATTAAAAACATATTTTTCTTGCCAATAGTTAAATATTCACAAAGAAGCTAGTCTAACACACTATAGTGCGAATTCAATTTTGCACGGTGTATTTTGTTTAGTCGAAATATTGAGTATAGGTTGGACATAGTGTCGCTATGATTGTTGGTAATTAGCCCTATAGCGGTGGTTGTCGAATTCTAGAAAAATATTATGTATTATAATAATTACCTGGTGTTATACAAGTGAAGCTACCGTCATCGGATGCTTCACAAATTTGGTCATCTCCACAACTCCCACAGGGGTCTAAAATGATTAAACACCAT
Source organism: Antedon bifida (assembly GCF_963402885.1). Classification (NCBI taxonomy): domain Eukaryota; kingdom Metazoa; phylum Echinodermata; class Crinoidea; order Comatulida; family Antedonidae; genus Antedon; species Antedon bifida. The sequence continues at coordinate 6,724,210 of NC_136226.1, read as the reverse complement.
TTAATTGTTTAACCATCAATGTTCAAGTGAAAATATAGTGAAAGAATAAATGAACACACAATACGTATGGTGCATTGAAGCTAAACAAAGCACCCAAAAAGGAACATCTGAGCTTCGGAAAAATGTATTGAAAAGCTTAGGCTATAGGGTATAAGTCTAATAGTAGGCTATTTGTACTACGGTAATGGGATTTTTAATTTTCTGTGTCAATCTACTTTGATATAGTATGTGAACAAAATACTCTTATTACAATACAATCTCTTTGGGTGGTTGTTATAATAAAGTTTTCTAATACCTTTCGACATTACAACTACTGCTCCACACAGGAAAAGTGCAAATACAATGAAAAGTCGATTCATCTTTCAAATCTGTAATACTAAGAAAGTAATTAACATTGATTCTTGAAGCAAAACCTATCCCGAAAACATTCCATACCAAATACATATTCATATATTCTGACATATTCTTTATTTCAAGCCAACAGTGTAAAACACCAATAACAGGTTGAAAATAAAATAACTAAACTATAAAATATAAGCCAATATAAATATATACAAAAATGTAAAGATTATTTAAATAATTTCATTGATAATACATTTAAATTGAGAGAAATTACAGTTAAAGATATCTAAAGAATTATTTTTTAAAAGACATGAATTGTACAATGACGAGAGTCTACAGAAAATACCATTTTTACAAACATTGACACGAGAAATTTTAACATGAAGAAAGGGTTTACTACGAAGATTACGAACAGGAACATTAAAATAAAACAACGAAACAAGATTACAATCAAACTTAGAAGATAAAATAGGCCTATAATACAAAAATAATGTTTTCATACAAAATAGTGCAGAAGTAGACCTATACTTGCAGTGAATGATAAGCCTACCATCTTTATAAAATGGAAAATACGCTACGACAATTGCAAGAAAAAGTAAGCACTCTTCATTGATATAAAGAAATGAAGATACATACTGTACCTGCTTTCAAAAAAAGATGTATTCGATACTAATCGCTAGACAAGAATGTTTATACAAGCACCGCTGCCACTTTCACAAAGTTTTTTGTTTCATAAAATGGAAATACATAATAATGAAACATATGTTTATGTTCAAAATGAATAATTATAAATAATATTTAACCCTGAATATTATATAAATAATACATGAAAAATGCAAAAAAAGAAAAATGTTTTGCTTTTTATGTCGCCAACGTGTGAAATGAATCACGTTCGTGTGTGAGGCTTTTTCATAACATGACACAAAAGTGAATCTAGAATGGTATCAAAATAACAAATAAACTACAGTTACATTTATCCGTTAGAAAAAAACACTATCTAAAAAAAAGCTAAATAAACAAAATAAGACAATCTACTACAAATAAATCCGGAAAACATTCATTTAAACACTGTACTTTTTCGATCCGACCCGATACTTTGGAATTATAGACTGGATGGATGAAAACTTTACTTTAAGTTTGTGTATTATCATCAATTCATATACTGTACTGTCGCCAGCACCTATTTTTCTGTCGCAGGATTTAAGTTGATTTTGTTATATTTTTGATTGTTTTATTATATATTTAGGCAAATTGCCAAGGATAACCATAAGCGAATTCATTCACTATCCTTCTTAAAGGTGGCAATCCTGTTCACAAGACAAACATACACAAGATGCTCTACATAAACAAAGTCTTATTACAAGTCTTTGGGAGTAGAGCTGAAAGTTGTCATTATAATATATCCTGACATATTACAGGACTTGAACCCAGCACCCTTGAATTGGTAGTCAAGCATCATAACCACTAAGCATTCAGACTAACGTGCAAAACAACATATTAAACAATTAACTTAAACCCAGCTTGACAACTTTCTCGAATATTTTTTTATTTAATGGTACGTTATTAATAGTGGGGCAGTTAGTAGTAGGCCTAGTATGACATTTTGACGGCTGAGACTAGTCAAACTTGCTCTGAAACTGGCTCATTGGATTCTGTAGTAGACATGCATAACCTTTTGGGTGTAGTCATCGACAATCAATGTAAAAGATGAACGGTGACTTAGAGATAAATGGCGCCGAATGTATAATTTAAAAGCAGATATTTAGTTTTAAAAAAGCAATGCATTTATATATTCTAATGCATGCTTAAGTCAATCTGACATGTATATCTATCATGGGAGATTGTTCTATAGATCTGCAACGAACAAATCCACATGTAATATAGCCATTATATAATATGAACCACTGATATGAAATCAAAGAACGAAACAGCCTGATTTTCTTGTTCGTTCTGTGTTCTTTTCTGGTGATGTCTCCTGCTGTAAAAAAAACGTCTTAATGAAGATCTTATTTTATTTTATTTTTATTTTATTCAATGAAAACCAACAGCGATAATTACCGCCACTAACAGGTTTGAAACATAAAACAATGCAACATCAAAAACAGTTAACAATAAAATACAGATATAAATATACATATAAATATGTAAAAACATAGATCATAAACAACTTCAATTTAAAATGTATATTAAAAAAAAACCAGTTTTTTTTTCTTAATATTATGACTTAGGCCTAATTGAATCTTAATTTGATTTTAAGATAATTTTATTTGTAAAATCCTTACCAATTCCATGCTCTTTTTGGCAAATACATCTTCTGCAAGTGTAATGAATGCCTTTAAGAAAATAACAGGAATATACAGTATTACTGTATAAAGAATTTAGAATATAAAACAATTCTGAATGTTAAGAGACTATTCATCATTTTCTCTTAGATATCACTTTCATATTGGCTTACCTTTTCTACATTAATAGCTTCCTTTGCACTTGTTTCCATGAACTTCATTCCATATTCTGCAGCCAACTAAAAATGAAGAAACAAATATTTTCAAACTCTAAAGCTCTGTCTACACTGTCACATTTTATCTGACAAAAAAACGTGATGTGCCCATATGGACATGGTGATGTCATATCACTACCATATTTGAGCATCACGGTTTTTTTTCACTACCTTGATGTGTAGACAGAGCTTTACAATTCACTTTTTTATATCATTACTCAACTGTATATTATTGTGATTATAAAATATTGATGTTTTTCTTTTAAAAAAGAAGTTAAATCCAAATCATTTTTTATTATTCACTTTGATTAGACAGTGGTCCATAACCAAGGAACCAGTTCTTAAAAAACTAGGGACCATCATCATTCATTGTATTTGTCATATTCGAGTGGGACTTTTACTATTGAGTACAGTTTTTTCTGTTGAGTACTTATTTAACAGAGTATTTTGAGTTTTGAGATTGTTCTTAACGAAAAAGCTTGCGTTGTCAACGTTTTTTATTCAAATGACGTTCTGTTGAGCACAAATTTACAATTCGAATATAAAAAGTATTCAACGAATCTTTACGTTGACAACGAAAGTTTCCATTCGAATACGACAATTGTTTTCCTCCATGATTTTAGTAAGTTTTTAAGTACCTGTTGCCCATCTTCTTCAGAAACTTGTTTATCTTCCTCATCACATTTGTTTCCTAAGAGCATTAACTCAACATCTTCTGATGCGTTCTACGAAATACAAATTAAAAAACAAATCGTAAAAGAATCCAGTGGCCACATTCACCAATCACACTTAGGTGAGATATTTCCCTTAAATATCAAGTATTTCATTTAACTCAATAAATATTCAAGTATTTCCCTTAAATTGTATTTCCTTAGATAGGAAATTTTTCTTAAATTTAAGGGTGTTTCCCTTAGCCTAAGTGTGAATGGTGAATACAGCCACAGAATCACACCACAGTGATATAAAATGTAATGTACATTATTTTTCCAGAGTACGGGCAATGATTGTTGAGGGATACAGGCAACGTTGCAATCGAGATAAGCAAAACAATGTCAAAGAAAGATTACTGATTTATCAAATGTTAGGCGTTTGCCGTCTAAAAGCGAAGAAGAACCATTGACACCTAATCAATTCCCTCACCTCAACCAGGATCTACATCGTTTCGATACATTATATCTTTACAATTTAAATTATTAATATTACACATTTACATTTACACACCTCTTTAACATTATCTAACCATACTCGACAGTTTTCAAAAGATTTGACGTTGGTAATGTCATATACAACTATAATACCCTGAAAGAATAACACAGTTTATAGTAAGAATTATTATGTCAACACATAAGACAAACAATAAATACTCTGTGATATTTACCTTTGATCCTCTGTAATATGACGGCATAAGACACATTATTCGTTCAGAACTAGGTATATCCCTAAATATAAACAAAACTTAATTTAGCGTTAAGACCCATCTTCAGAGGTAACATTTTCTCTTTTTGTGTTGTGATCAAAATTTTAACTTTATTTCATACTCATTTATACATATTGCAATAGCAACCTTTAAAACATATTTGTTCCATTCAACAAAATCCCACTTAGCAGGAAACCTGCAACTTACATGAGATAATATTAATAAATATAAAAAAATAGTGAAAATTTGTTAGTAAAAACATATTTATCTACATCAAAGAAAATACAGTTGCAGTTTGTTTCGAATACAACTTGACATACTTACCAAATCTGTAAGTTAACTTTCTTTCCATCTATTTCTATTGTCCTAAACTTGAAATCAATTCCTAGAAAAACCAAAATTTATTTAATTCAAATATATATATTATTCATTTTTCGTGTGTATTTCATCTGTAAAAAATGTACGTATTTGTAACTAATTCCATTTCCTCTATCTTAAAATTCCAATATATAATATTATTGTAATGCAAGAAATAAAAAACACCTATAAGAATCGTAATACTCGTACTTACTTTTATCATTAATTTGGAAAACTTTTCTTTAAAAAAAAAGGCATCCTTTTCCTACCAATTGTAAACGGCAATACAGTACATTGTTTAGAACATGGATTGTAACATTTATAAACTATAAAATAATTCGATTAAGATTTGTCCTTGATGGCGCGCCATGGATTTGAGTCAACCTAATTATATTACTGTACTGTACAGTATTACGAAACGTGCATCGTCTGCCCAGGGAAGAGGATTCACTCAGCTAAGCCTAGCTACTTTAACCATGTTTTTCTTACCTATTGTGCATATAAACGACGGGTCGAAAGTATCATCTACAAATCTCAACAGTAATGAACTCTTCCCAACACGACTATCTCCTATTATAACGAACTTTAAAAGAAAATCGTACTTTTTGGTGGCCATTTCATACAGAGCGAGATAGAGATCATCAACTAAAAACAATACACACGCGAAAAAAAACCCATCTCATCGCCCATGCACATGCGCAAATAAAAATCATCGCTATTTTAGGAAATGATTACGGAAATATTGTTTTAATTTTTTTCTTCAAGAACGCAGTGATACTTCCCATTATGCAATTTTGAAACATTATTATTTTTATAAATTACAATAGGGTCAGAATAAAAATTAGTTATAAAGAGCCATGAATTATTTACTTCATTTAAATAAGACAACTCCTACAGTATAAAATGGAATAGTCCCAAGCGCCAAATTAAAAAACAAAATAAAAACAATGGAGATTTATGTGGCGACTAAAAACGTGATCATACTCTTGTTCTGCAATCTAGGCGGATACTATGCCCACTATCTCCATTTTCTCAAATAAATTATTCTATACAAATCATTTATTTGGTATAGTTTTAATCAGGGAAGAGTGAATTCAATCTTCCCTAGTGTTAATGATATTGGTAAAAGATAAATAGGTTTAAAATTATTCTTTTAATATTTACATTTATTTTTTCATAACATATTGGAATTTTTTGTTTTTGATGATGCATATCTTAAATCTTTTCAGATTTTCAAATTCAGATAAAAATATCAGTAACAGAATTGTATTTTTTTTACTGTACTAATTGGTTTACCAATCTCAGAGCCATTGGTTCTTTGTTTGTTTCCTTCCTCAGTCATTACTTAAGTGAGACTTGCAAAGCACCTTCAACTGGTTACAATAATTATTTAATTTAAGATACAAACATTTTACCATCTAAAAAACTACAATAATATTTATTCATGAACAAAATTGGCTATGTATTAAAAATAGATATATAATATAGTTTATGTACATACTGTATACTTTAAAATATAAAATTGTACTATTAAATGAAAACAGATATTTTCTTAAAATAATTTAAATTTACAAAAAAAAAACCCCTGCTATCAAAAACAAAATGAAGAGTTTAGGAAATCACACAATCGTGATTGAAGTATACAGTAAAACACATACTGTATATATATATATATATATATTAAGAGGTCACCTCCAAAACTCAACAAGTTGTCACCTTAATAGGGGTAGTGTAGGCAGTAGTGTGAAAACATATATCACTGCTTGTTTGTTTCACAGGAAGTGTCCCCTTAATACCCCATATCATGAATAGGGGTTAACTGCAGGTGTTAACAAATATTGCTCCTCATTGGTTTGACAAGAAAATGCTCCCTTCTGTATAACATGTGATACTGATCTTCAAAGGACACAGCAGCCTGATTTTCTTGATTTTTCTTTGTTTTTCTCCAATGGTTCTTCTGTCTACAATATAAGTAAACATATCTATCAATTAAAGCAAGTCAACATACAAAGGTTTGTTGAATATGGTAATTGATATATTGTGTTACTTAATGAACTGTAAAGCAAACTTACCAATTCAATACTTTTCTTTGCTAGTACATCTTTTGCCAGTGTAAAAAAAGCCTTTTGAATAAACAAAAATAGAGATGATTATATAAAATGTTAATGTTTTCCTGGATTATGACATTATTTTATTATTATTGATACAGAACTAGGCTCATTTCTGCTTTATGAGAACACAGGCTTCCATCAACATAACAATCATACAAGTTTGTATAGAATTCCACATTCAAACTAAATAAAATGCAGTCAAAATAAATGTTCTACTAAAATAATTCTAGATATGCTGCTCAAAATGCTGTAAATGTTTTTAATGTAGCAGGATATATTCCTAATGTTACATCATTTATTGATATCAATCTTGACTTACCTTTTCTACATTAATATCCTCTTTTGCACTTGTTTCCATGAATTTAATTCCATACTCTGTGGCCAACTAAACAAGAAAATGAAATGTATTACTGTATCATATTTAAAACGTCTCTCAAGATCATTTCAAAATAAAGAGCTAGAATATGTCATTTTAGAAAGGTTTTAGATTGTATATTGCAACAACCTTTGAAAAATGTGATGTGCCCATATATGGACATGATGATGTCATATCACCAACATATTTGGGCACATCACACGTTTGTGTCAAACTAGTTTGATAGTGTCGACAGAGCTTTATAATTTAAGTGTTTTTTGGAGGCTGGAATCATGACACACTGTGCCAAACATTTATCGTCAATGCACAGTATATTTATTCTTTTACAACAGTTTTTAAAACACAGCCTACCTGTTGCCCTTGTTCCTGGGAAACTTGTCTTTTTTCATCATCTTCATCACATTTGGTTCCTAAAAGAATTATTTCCACATCTGGTGATGCTCTCTAAGAAAAAGGTAAGCATAATATATCTTAATATTAGAAATACGTGTTTCACCCCTAGAGGGAGGCATGTCATTATAAAATCAACATATTACTTTAAATAAAAAGATATATATATATATACAATTCAAAGGCAAATTACTGAAAAAATGACAATGCTGTGAGTATCAGTGGCTGGATCTCAATGGAGATACAAAAAAAAAAGCGAAAAACTAAATCAAAACGATAAAGTAAAACAGCCAGAAAAGTTAGCAGAGCTTTCGGGCAACACTAGCCCTTCATCAGTGCAAGTGAAGGAATTTGGATAACGTCATAGTATAAGAGCTGGCAAGTGCTGCCTGAGTGAACAGGAATAAAAGGAATACAACAAAAGGAGACAGGTTATGGGTCATTCTTCAGTAAGTGTCTAATTTCAGGTTTACACAAAATCGATTTTAAAACTTGCATTTTTTAAAATTCAAATGTTTATTTACATAATTAAACATGTATTACATGCCATCCATATGTTTGGCGCAATCTTTATCATTTATTTTTTATTTTATTTGTATTTTAAATACATAGTTCAATGTATTCTGTCATTTCCGTCACATTTTGTGAATAAACAAAGATGGAAAATATAACCGTTTTGGAATTATCAAATAATTTACATTATCAATTCTGTAATACTATAAGTTTCCTTTTTCCGATTAATGAAAAAAAAAATTTTTTTCAACATATTAATATAAAGTTATACGTTCAAAACCATTTACTATTCCATAAAGTCGTAATTTTCATAAAATATTATAACTGTCATTTCAATTTGACACAATTCTTTAAATCCAAAATTATTAAATAACGGAGTATCAAAAGAAGACTGTTCATAATTCAATTATACCACATAGTTGCGCTCATTACTGAAATATTTTAGGATTTAAACGGATAAAATATCAATGTGACGGAGATGACTTGCCGTGACGGAAATGACCAAATTCAAAAATCATGTGACGGAAATGACAATATATTTAATAAAGTACCTTTATTGACCAGAGTCAGTGTAATTATATCGATAAGATATACAAAACAAAATAAAAACAAATTGCACGTCAGACCAACATAATTGTTGATGTAAAATTGCGATCAAATGTTAAAATATAATATAAATTTCAAGAATCATGTGACGGAAATGACAATATATTCGATAAAGTATGTTTATTGACCAGAGTCAGTGTAATTATATCGATAAGATACAAAACAAAATAAAAACAAATTGCACTTAAGACCAACATAATTGTTGAGGTAAAATTGCGATCAAATGTAAAAATATAAAATAAATTGTTAAGGCTTATTTCATGCTACTGCTATTTGGATTTTTCGATTTAGTTAGACCTCTTTTTATATATGACGTGTGGGTAATCTACAATATGCCTAATATAATTAATGTATACGGTATATAAAAACCACCATTTATAGTTTATCTTATTACATTAAAGGTGTATGAAGAAAGTTTTAATTAAAACAAATATAGTACTGTATTTTAAAAAATATATTGCAAATATAAAATGTGTTAAATAGATAAAAAAAACAATTCATCGATGGTAAAATTACTAAAAATAATGATCAATAATAGTATAAAAAACTTAATGCAGTATGCCAGTAATAACAGTAACCCCAATTATTGATTAACACCAACGCGAAACAACAACAAACATGTGCACAAAAGGTTTTCATAAGCAACATTAAAGATGTATTGTCCCCCAAAAACATGAAAAAAGATTAATTAAATCAGACTTTGAATAGGTTATTTTGTAGTTTTAATGAAGTTAATCACTTCCGTAGAAAAAACAGAAAACAAAATGTTTTCCCTTATAAAATGACAAAATAAATGGTTACATTCAACCAAAAATCCATTGGCTGGCAGCCAACTACTATTGTACTATTTTTTGCTTTAAATTACAGTTTTTTTAGGTAAATAATTTTTTTCGATAATTATTATGTGACATTGAAATGGCCTGTTAAACAAAAACAATTTAAATAATTATTTTTTCAGGGGTACAATACATCTTTAAATATCAGTTAAATTATTGAAGTAAAATATTCGAACCGACTTTTGATTAAACAACAGGTTTTCTTTCAACTCAATACAATGTTTAGTATACTACTACCTGTAGTTACAAAACAATTATTCAACAATAACATTTATTACCTAAATGCTTCTGTAATTAAATCAAACTAAGAAACTTCAAAGATCATCACTAAATTTTTAGTTTTTTCTGAATCTCATTCCAGAAAACTGGCGCAATCTGGTTATGTCTGTTTGTTACCTTCTCAGGCACTGGAATGAATGTCATAATGGCGTTGTATTCATACCAGATTTTGTCTTCTCTGAGTGGCCAGAAAAATCGATTCTGCCCCACTCTGGCCATTGTGTTTACCTCGACAGAGTCAGAATCTACATCTTCGATGATGCCAGGGAACGGTACGCCATCGTAGAGAACAACACAGTATTTTCCAATCTGTGCATCAGAGAACGTCACTGGTTGGAGAATTGAAGTCGACTCACTCTCGTTTGGTACTGTACGTTCAATATCATCAGGTCGTCTGTCAGCAGTCACATCTTCAGCCTGTTTAGTTTCACGTTTTAATCTAGAGCGTGTTGTTGTGAAACATTCTTCAATATCAGGATTCCAGATTTTGCAGTAGCAACTCAACACTCTGTGGTCTACAATCACAGGATCATCGGTGAACAGGACCTGATGTATTTTCATTGTACCATTGATCGGTATAAGTTCTGGTATTTGATTATCAAACGTTGCGATGTCTTCTTCTGTCACTTGAAGGAGATGCACGCTTGTTACTTTTTTGAGGCATTTGTATAGTGCATCTGCGTTTGGAATATCATGACCTTGGGCAACAAGCGAGTCCGCCGTTCTCTTAAGAACACCTCCAACACCATCAGGTGCCCCCTTTCCATGGCCCGCTTCCAGAAAATTCCAGGTAGTATTAAGAAATCCCATATCCTTTGGAATTGTTGATCCTAACCAGAAATTCTTTTTGTTTCTATATTGGGTTGTGGGTCCATCAGATACAAAATGAATATCAGTTATTTTTGGAAACGTTTTCTTAATAACGCGCATGATTGGAACCAAGTGACCCCAAATCCCGGACGGATCATGCCTTGTACAATCTGATATAGTACAGAAAGCGTGAGATTTATTTTTGGTGTAATACACACCAGTGTGTAATGACGCTTGTTGGTGAGAACCACCAAAGTGAACACTTTGAATCTCGGTGGAGTATTTGCATCCATAGTTTTCAGAAAAATCTATGTGCACAATGACCGCATTATCTTCGAGGTTAGCCTTTAGCTTTCTAAGCTCTGAATACTGGTGGAATATGTTGAACTTGTGGATCATATATCTGTGTTTCAAGTCGCCCTCGTACTTTTCACAGAGTTCATGTAAGGTAGTCGTAAATGTTTCTTTAGCAGTAACCTTCGTCACTTTGTCATCACCGTAAGGTCTTTCCTGAGTGACCCATTGCTGGAAGTCAACCTGTTTATTTCTTGTAGGTATTAGAAACTTTACTCTCTTGTGAAAGCAAGTTTCGCATTCTCCGTACATGCATGTTTTATTGTAGGGAGAACAAACGGCGGAGTTTATAGATGCATCTACAGTTGTCACCAGTTTTTCACCACAAAGTTTCTGGTTCATCAAATCAATATTACTGCAGCGTTTGCACATGCAAGTGTTTAAATCACTAAGTGTCGGCTTCACTACCCACCACGGCTTCAACTTGCAAAATGTAGAATAGTGCATTTCTACTTCTGGATTTTCAAACAAAAACTTGGCATGCAGCACGGTAAGATAGTCATTCAGTAGACGCTTTTGCTTCTTTACTTTCCGTCTCGTTATCGTATCCTTTTTACCAGGCATTTGTCGGCTATTGTCATCTCGTTCCATAAAGCGTGTAAGTAAGTGCTTGGTTGCATCCTTCACCCGATCATTTCTTTGAACCCGCTCATAGTTTAGGCTCTTTCCAACATCTCTTCTAACTAAGCGATGCCCATTTATATGCAGAGACTTTGACAACCGGTGCAACATTCGATACTTTTTTACAACGTTGCCTGCAGCAACTCTCCTAACTTTTTGCTTATCTCGATGCGATTTGTTGTTTCTATACTTTGTACGCAACTCATCAAGAACAACGTGATGGAGAACGAGTTGTTTTTTCACTTCGTTGTTCACGTAACAGTGCCTCAGCAACTTTTTGGTTTTTGACCGAGGTGAATCATGCACGTTAACCCATTGCTCTTTTATTCTATGAAACCTTTTTTTCCACTTTTCTACTAACTTCTTCTGTGAATCTAGTTGATTTTCAACGACTTTGATTTGTCGATAGGCCTTTGCTCGATCTTTCTTCACCTTTCTTCGGCCTCTTCTAGCTCTCTGATCTGGTGGTATCGCGTTGATTGGCACTTGTGGTGGAAGTACATCTGGCACTTCGAAACGTGGTACTTGATTTTCAGCACCAATTCCTGGTGTTGGCGGAGGAGTATTTGGAAGTACAAAATCATTATTCTTCCTTACTTCGCGATACTTTCTTGTACCTTTCCGCCAGTTTCGTCTTATTTTTCTTTGATGTCGCTCTTTTCGTAATGAAATAGGAACGTAGGCAGCTTTCTTTCGATTTCGCTCTCTCTGCATATACTCATCTTTCTTTATCGGGTCATTCTTTAAGCGATCTCGGTATTTCTTAGCACGTTCTCCCGCAGTTAAAGCCATGATGACAAGACAAATTCTATAAAGTGCAATAGAGAATGATAATAATACAAATGATGATGATTAGGCAGATAGTTCTATGGTATATCGGTTCTACAGTATTAAACTATGTTGCATGAGAAAATGTAATGCCTTTCTTAAAAGTAATTTTTATTCAGTACTCAGAAGGTTCAGGTAATTACTTGGGAACTATAAACTAATGTTCCCACACCATGCCTCTTTCTAACAAGCTAAAAGAACCATGGTAATAACAAAAAGTCATTTCCGTCACATTGGCTGTCATCTCCGTCACAAAGAAATATTGGGAAATGTGACGGAGATGACCGTGACGGAGATGATGTCATTAACCTAGGCAAGCTCAGATTTACCCGTAGGCGATATCTGGCAATGGGGAAGGAGGATAGCCTACTAGATACCATGAACCTATTTGCATTTCTAGTAAAAAAAAAAAAAAATTATCATTATTCAATGAGTTCTATACCGTTCGGAGATGACATTGAATAAAGGTACGCACCTGTATTTTTTTCCAAAATCCTGTTTTTGTTAGCTTTTTTTCCTTTAATTGAAAAACATGTGTGGATAGTTTGTAGTTTATATCTTCGCGCGTTTTCTTCGCGCAATTCACGTGTTTGCCTGCCGTTCCTTGGACTATTGATGGCGCTTTTAAAGTATGTGACGGAGATGACACAAAACCTCGGGACACGTTTTTTCGAAACAAAAACTGTAAAGTTTTGAATTTAATGTATTTACTGATGTATTTCGAATAATAAAATCACAAGAACTCATAAATAACTAACTTTTAATAATATTTTCATGGAGAAAAGTCCTGTTATCAAATATATATGGCGATCATAAAATTGACAATGTACGATCGGGACATGCGGTTTTAGGGGGTTGGACGAAACATTAAACAAAAAAAATACTACTATCGATGTTATTTTCCTAGATTTATGTCTTTATTTATTTTCACAATAATGTTGATTATAATATATGAATATTTTTTTTTATATAGAATAATGCATTTTCCCTTTGTATTCCTCCAAAGTATCGGGACACGATTTTAGACACTTACTGAAGAATGACCCTTATAGTCGTATATATACAATAAAAGTTTACCTCTTTGATGTCATTCAGCCATACTCGAGAGTTCTCAAAAGATTCTGCATTTGTGATATCATATACAACCATAATACCCTGAAAGAAAGAATAGGGACTTTTAGATTTTTATGTTGATTATGTCGACTGCTACCCTATTACGTCATTGTTATGATATGCATATGTGCTAGGCGACTGGCAAATTTGAGCATTTCAGTGGCATTTAGACATGAGTACGAGTGGACGTCATAACACTGCAAAAGTTTACCAAAATCATGGTCACAATGATTTTTTGAGAATGTAGTAAAGTGAATTTCAGACAAATTATATTTCCAATCTGTGAATTATTGATTTGTATTGGTTGTTTTAAATAAAGCTTTTACTACCACAAGTTATGATCTGTGCACATTCACTCAATCTAAAAGTCTCTAACTCTTATTACTCTTATAATTACTAAATCGCAACCAGAGGAATTTTAATAAATTCACAACCAACAGAGATAAAAAACCTCCACTAACAGGCTGAGATAAAACAAAACAAAGAACACAATAAACATTAAACAACTTTAACAATTTTAGATGTAAAAATGGATTAAAAACTATTAAAGTTGTATTGTCCCTTTGACTAATTCCAAAAAAAAATAAAAAAAAAAGATTTCGAATAAAAGTGGGTCATTTTGAAGTATCATAATAGTTATTAACTTTCACCAAAAATTAGTCGGAAAAAAATCATTTAACTGAAATACAGATGTTTTTTTGTTCAAAAAATAACTTTGACTTCCAGTCAAAGTTTTCGATCAAAACATATCTCATAATGCAAATTGGCTTGTTTGGCTACTCTGTATGCATAATCATAAAACTTCCTCGCGATCTGTGTGAAAACACCTTCTCAACCGTGACGAGTTGTAAACAATTCTAATTAGCATTATGCATAATGCATACTTGTGGTTTGAAATCTTTGTTTACTTTCGCTCGCGACGATTTTCCAGACGAAATGTAATCAAATTAATTTACCTGTTATTTACGTAAACTTGTTGTTTTTGGCTCAAATTTTCGACTTAAAGTGAATAACTTTAATATTTCTTTCATATGGCCAATTTAAATTTAGAATATTTTGACCTTCATTTTTTTGTGTTTCAAGGGACAATACATCTTTAAAAAAAACAATATCATAAACATTCAAAGTATTACAATTTTTAGCTAATCTCTCAAACATAAAACACACAATATACAGTTATTAAAATTGAAATTTTTTTTATTTATTAGGAGTTTAAGGAGCTAGCTGCTGATTATTTGCCCAAAACAGCTAAGTCGAATATGGCTAATTTAAAATAGCAATTTATTCAATTACCTTTGTTCCTCTGTAATGTGATGGAAGAACGTAAGTTCTTCTTCTTTCTCCTGCAGGTGTATCCCTAAAATAAACAGAGCATTTAGCAAATAAATAAATTTAAATTACCCCTGTACCTCTGTAATAAACAAGTGAAACACTCTTGCAGCGGGTTCCAGACATTCGTAAATCCCTAAAAAGCAGATAAATTGAATCGATCTTCAATTAAATCCAATCTCAATTTTCAATTACTGATTGTAGGCCTACCATACCCATAAGCCTACCATAACTTACCAAATTTGTAATTTGATTTTCTTTCCATCTAATTCTATTGTCCTAAGCTTGAAATCAACTCCTGCACAAAGTAAAAATGTTAATTAATGCGCAATGTAATAATTAATTGAACAGTGTTATGTGGGGTGTAGGCCTCATTCCATTTGAAAGTTTGAGGTTAATCCCTGCTGGCTTCAGTCTTAGCAACCTGGCCCTACTCCTCTAAACCATTTAAACTACAGTAGAGGATAGGCCTAGCTGCATGCTGAATGGTACATTCTGCCCAGAGTAGACTACTGTGGAAAAGGGTGGTTGGTGTGTTTTCTTCATTAAGGCCAAACTAAACTGCCTAGGCCTAACTAGTACTACAAAATTCTTAGTTAGCTAGCTAGTCTACATACTCTTACCTATAGTAGCTGGAAACGTATCAAAAGTATCATCTGTAAACCTCATTACTATTGAAGTCTTCCCAACACTATAGTCTCCAATAACCACACATTTAAAAAGAAAATCATAAGATTTGGGGACGGGATTCTTGGCCATTTTAATGTTTGTGCAAAGAAACTTAACGCCACACACACCATGTGCTGTTGTTATTGTTGTCCTTTTCAATGCACATGCGCAGACAAAGTCATGACTATTTTTAGGCGATGATCCGGGACGAGAAGGAATGCGAGTCTACACAGTGTTTATTAATTATATGCATAACTAAACAACCAATCAAATTATTAAAAACTTTTGGGGCGCATTTTGTAAGATAATTCCGGTGAAATTAATTGTTGACCACCATAATTACAACATAATTACAAATATACAAATGAATGAAATTCACTAGGTTACATTATAGAATAAAATATAAATCCATGTATACTTTATAAAATACACTATTTTAAATACAGATAATTGAAAAATTGGTCTGAATATTAGGTTACTTATGAAAACCAGGCTGCGGACTGGTGGCAGTTCGTTTTCCGTCCTTGAACCCCAATTATGGAACTAATTTCCCCTTACCACATCCGTAACTCACCCTCACTTTTGAAATAAATCCAACTGTTTTTTTGTTTACGTAAAGTGATCTCATCAGTTGATTATGTTCAAAATCGGACATTTTCATAATACCATACCTACTGTGACTACATTCTCAGTTGATTTGACGTCCACCATCAAGATTTTTTAATTCTTCGCATTTTCTCTCCATTATCCATTCAGCGAAATTACTTACCTGGGCATTCCACTGCTGAACTACTAAAAATATTCATAATCGCAGAATACAAGTACTATAAAAACAAGTTAAATGAGACACATTGACAGTATTTTATACTTGGTTACTCTAAATTTTATTGGTGTAGTCAGAAAGGCAGAGGTGAGCCCATTATAGACTCTCACTTCTACATAATAAATTGAATAAAATTAATCGCACTTACAACTAGAGCATCAGTGACATTATGAGACGAAAAGTGGACCAATTATTAACCGCATTTAAATGCGCACATACAAAAGCCGTAACAATTATCATCAGCTTTTGAACGTGCGTGTTAAAATGTGTCTTTCATAAGAGTAAATTAATGATATGAGGGAATATGTGATGGACTGATTTCCCAACAAGAATACAATCTGTAATGTCTTTCTTTTCCTCATGGCTTTAAAAAGTCACACCCAATCAGATACAGTACATGCTATACAAGCCTTTTTAGTATAAACATTACAAACTACCTTATATCCTCTGGTATAATCCCACCCCACCAGAACACGAAATTGGGCCGACCGGCTAGGGGATGGGACTATACCCAGGGAAACCGTGGGTCAGGGAAAAAAAATGTATTCATATCTTGTAAAAACATATCTGAACTGGCTAAAGAGAGGCCTACATCCAGACCAAAAGTCAATACTGGGACTATACCCGGAGATATGCCTGTTTATGAAATCATACATAAAGTAGGGGGTGGGATTATACCGGGGGTGGGATTAGTCCAGAGCTGGGATTATACCCGAGGATATACAGTACTCACAATTTCTTTATCACCAGGCAATCAGTCACCCAACAACATTGGTTGTCATAGCAACCAAAGAATGTAGGCAATTTCCTATCACCTTGTATGACTAAGAACATGAAATACACATTTTGAAAAATCAATATTTAAATTAGATGCATTAATTTGAATACATAATTAGCATCATCATCACACAGAATATTTGTTTAAACAACTGGAATAATCTGAAAGCTAGGTTGATAGAACAATTATATATATATTTTATAGTAGGCCTAAAACGCAACGTTTGTTTGCCATCAATTTAGCAGAAAAGTTTTTAACAATAATGGAAAATATGGATTTGAATCAGCACATGGAAAAAACGCTCAATAAAAGCCAATGTAGTCATTTCCTTTAGTAGGAACTATTACAATCTTTTTTAAGTGGAAGAATTAAAAAAAATTTTGATTTTTGATGGCAAACAAACAAAATGTTTAAGCCGGATGTACTGTATAAGACAATTTTAGTTCATAGTTTATATGCATAGAATCTTAAAACATGTACTGCACATTCTAGCATGATTTTTGCGCAAAAGGATCCAACCATTTTAGTCCAAACAACCTTAGTACACCAACTTCAATTTATTCAAATTTATGTTTATAATACATAAATAATATAGTATTTTGTTTGATTTAAAATATTTTGCACCTTTTTTTTCTTGCAGATATATTAGATACAATACTAATATTTATTTATGATTTGAAAATAAAGACGGTATCGTAATACTCAGTATAACATAAAATGTAATTTTTATACTAAAAAAATATTTTGTGGTTGGTGGTAAGTTTGCACGATTCAAAACTTTTAATGGGGGAAATAAAATAAATATTTTACATAAAAAAATGTTCATTTTACCATTTAAACCCCAACTATATCGCATTGTCGGTTGATGATTTTATCATCCGCTAATAACTATAAAGTCTGCACAAAAATTATACACCATTAAAAAAAATTAATTCGTTACAATAATGTAATTATTCTGTAAACATGCAAATCTTTAAAATTATCTCTGTATGCTGCTTAAGTCACCTCTAATAGCATTCACAACAGTGGCGTAACGCACAGGGCAAAGGCCTTGGTTTAGCACTTCTAAGGGGGTCCTCCAAAACTGAGTAGTTGCATTGGACTGCTCATGCTCTGGGGCCCCTTGAGCTCTGGGGTCCCTGGCTTTAGCCAGTGAGCGCTCATAGCCGTTACGCCACTGATTCACAACCCAGCTCAAATCTGAATATACAAAGTTTCTTTCTAAATAAATTATATAATAAACTTATTTTATCAAATGAAAATGATTTGGTAAGAAAGTTTGGTTACTGTATATTGATAAAACCAAGATGAAGGATTAAATGGTCAAAAGATGCAATATCACACATTAAAATGTGACGTAACTGAAACAGTTAGTAAAGGAAAAAAAAAAATCTTAATACATCGACCAAAACTGAAGTTTCCATTCTGTTGTTCATTAATAACATTGAAAAATTATGCTTATTCTTTGAAATGAGTCATCCAAGTAAATTGTTTCAGATTTATGAGAAATATGTAGTGATAAAATTAAATGGAGGGAATAAATGTCATGAGGTTGTAGGGATAATTACAACTACTGTACTTCTTTTTTGTTGTACAATACATTGTATTTGTATTATTCATGAATTTCATGTTTGTAAATTTGCAATTGGAAGAACATCAAAATTAAACCAACATGATTAAATATAACTGATATGAATACTTACCAAATATATTCAATTTGTAAACATATTTTGGCAATAAAAGAAATAGGTTCTTCTCATTGACAGTTACTGATGTTATTCTAGTAATATTTTTAGAGTTTAGTACATATAGTACACAAACAATAATTGCATTGAACTTATTTTTACCTATCATTTCAAATATCTGGTTAAGTTGTTGATATGGTACTATAGTAATCAACCCAGTTTGACCTGACCCCTTCCCTAATTCTTGTGAAAAAATTATAACTGATTTTTGAATTATATAAAATAATTTGATATCTTATTATCTTTGAACAATAATTGCATTGAACTTATTTTTACCCATCATTTCAAATATCTGGCTAATTTGTTGATATGGTACCATAGTAACCAACCCGATTTGACCCGACCCCTTCCTTAATTCTGGTGACATAATTATAACTGTGATTTTGGAAAAAAATAGTGTCCTTAAAATACTTTTAATTAAATAAAATAATTTGATATCTTATTATCTTTGAACTATACTCATTTCAGACACTATTTTTCTCCAAAGCACTTGGGTCATACATTTTTGTGTAACTAATGATTGTGGAACATGGTGGTATACTTCTGTGGTAGGAGCTTGTGTGATTAACTCTTGTTAAAATAATAATTCAAAATACAATATATATAATAGTTATATAACCAACCAATAAAATGTATGAACATTCAGTTATACATGTTTTGTACACACCAAGATAATAATATCTCGAGTCTGAGCCACAAAGCACAAAATAATACTGCTGAACATACTCCTAGGCTGAAGCCCTCGGACACCTTGCCAGTGAATACTATTGGCCGCATGGATGATAGAAGACAGAGGATTCTTTGCAAGCTGAGTTGGGCGGAAAGGCGTGTCTGTGGCTGTAGGTGATCACAGAATACTACACCTCCAACCAGTTTTGTGTCCTGATTCGCTAGGTCGATCGGGAAAGCTCTTTTGTGGCTGTGTTGCATCCTATAACAAATTTAGAATTACAATCTTTAAAGATGTATTGTCTCCACTGCATATTTGTCTGATTGTTTACTCTTTCATTTCTCGAAAAGAAATGGTGATGGTGGTTTTTGGGGAGGCTCCCACCTAAGGGAATAGTTCATGGTCCATTTGTGGAGAGGGATGTTCAATGACAATTTCTCCTTCGAGGATAAAGGGCTATTGTCGCTTTATCCAGGTAAGCTACGCACGAAATAGACCCCAACTTTTAATAGGCCACGTAGTTTTAATAGAATTATTCACTTCCACCAAAAAAAATTTTTAATAAATATTGATAATATTTCACTTATAAAAAGAAAAAACAGTTAAATTTAAAAACCTGATTTGTCAGACAGACAATGGGCTTCTGGTGAATAAATAGAGCAGTCAATCTATCAACAAAATATTCTCACCATTCAACTTATAAACATTCATTATTCTTATAATATTTTATTCCAATCTAGTAATCCAACTCCAAAAATAAGTATGTTCTCAGAAAACAGAAACTGAAACAAGTGTAAACATGACACCGTGTGTTAAGAGAGGATGTAAGGTGGCAACTTACCAACTTCCTGTCCATCTTAGCCTTAATATCCCTTGCTAGTGTAAAGAAAGCCTGTTAAGAAAACAAACCGAATTCATTATTTTGTCTAATTAATTAATTGACACACTAAAGGCCAATTTACACAGACGAGCGGTAATGGTAATAAAAATATAGAATCTATGTTATTCTTTATGACCATTTACACAAAGTGCGGAGCGGACAGGTGGTTTCCGTTGAGGATAGATACAGATTCTACATGGGACAAGCTATGCAGTTTTCCGCTTACTGTTGCCGCTCGTCTGTGTAAATTGGCCTTAACCCGGAAGACAGTATGGAGCTCTAAACAACGAGACTAAATGGGTTAGGTGCTACCAACTTTGTTATAATAATACAATATGATCTTGAAATCTACACCAATCATGCTTTTGATGGTTAGTGTAGTGTAGTATGTCAATTATGAATCTTTCAGTACTTACATCTTCTACATTGATACTGGCTTTTGCACTTGTTTCCATGAATTTAATTCCATACTCTATGGCCAACTAAAATAAAAGAGTAACACATTCTTATCTACAATAAACCAGAGGGTCTACTAATAAGTTACATATGTTAATATATAAAAAAAATCAGAAAAAAGTGAGGCAGGCCATTGTGATTCAATATTTTGAACTTTATTTGTCCATATTCAGAAAATTGAAAAATATTGAATCACAAATGGACTTCCTCACCTTTTGTTCGGAGTTTTTTGTTTTATATTATCATTATCTACAATAATAGGTCAAACCAACGAAATGAATTTACTTTTGAAAAACAAATTGTATTCATTTTTACATATATGAGGTGGCTAGCAATACAAACACCATTTGGGGCGTGTGGGTGACATTTAAAACCAGAGGTGTGATGAAATGCTGAACTAAATGTCCTATCTTTTGCATCAACATTTAGCTGGAATCCACAATTTCTCAAAGGAGAGCTTTACTAAAGCTGTCTACACAATCAAACTTTATGTGACAAAAAAAGTGTGATGTGCCTAAATATGATAGTGATATTCCCAAATATGGTAGTGATATGACATCATCATGTCCATATATGGGCACATCATATTTTTTTGTCACATAAAGTTTGATAGTGTGGAGCTTTATTGGGAATTTGTCTGAAAATGAATTGTATAGCAAAGCAACTTACCTGTTCGCCTCTTTCTTTTGATACTTGTCTCCTATCATCCATGTCACATTTGTTACCTAAGATCATCTTTTCCACATCTGCTGATGCATGCTGTAAGAAACAACGAAATACAATTGAGTTTGGTTTATCATTTACTGTATCTACTGAATGTATTATTAATACAACATACTATATTTACTTTTCCACAACCCACTGGTTAAAACAAAATTGGTGTATAAAATACTACATAATTAAAATATCTGCCGACAAACAAAGAAAGTATCAATCCAATGACTGCTAAAATTAAAGCTGGACTTTACACCTCCAAATATTAATGATGAATTAAAGATGATGTAGCACGGTATAGACATTTTTAACAATTAATATAAATAACAATCATATTATAATTGATTATTTTTGGAAGTGACCTCACTCCAACAGAGCTCATAACATGTCCATGTTGTAATTAAAAAAACTGATCTTACATCTTCAATGTTCCTAATCCAATTTCTGATGTTGTCAAAGGATTTGATGTTTGTGATGTCGTAAACAAGCATGATACCCTGTGAAAAATAGAAATTTAATCATTCTTGGTTTGTGGTGTGAAAATCTCTATTGCAGCTCAAACAAAGTTATATGGGGATTGGGTGAAGGTGAACCTAAATAACCCCCCCAATAACTGTTGTAACATCAACAGGGGCTTAATTTTGAACCAAAAGGGGTAATCCATTGCACACAAGCCATATGTGTAAACAGGACCACCATTTTGCGTTGTTATCCGAGAAGACTTGTTCTACCACCAGAATTATGGTCGAGAAGGGCCTTAACCTGTGCCAATATTATGACTTTGGTTTGCGGCACCCCTGCCTTATATTTATCTACTTTCTGGTTTTTGTAAAAGTGGTCTATTTTGTCATGGAAAAGTTATGGCAATGCTTTCCATTTCTCCCTGGAATCTGCCTGTCATGAGCCACTATGCAATTATTACGTACCATTGCACCTCTGTAGTAAGCTGTGGTGATAGTCCTGAATCGTTCCTGGCCTGCTGTATCCCTAATAAACAACAAAATCCAGTGTAATGCATACAGTTTAAGTTCACAACATGTACAATCTTATTTATGATTTCTGACTTCTATAATTGAATTAAAAAATATTATCGATATAGTAGCTTCCAGTTTCAAGCATGGAGGAAACAACAATTCAAACAATTTATTTTTTCCTCCATGTTTCATTAATTAATCTTAAGCTCTGTCTACACTATCAAACTTGTTTGACAAATAAAAGAGTGTGGTGCCCAAAATACGGTAAGTGATATGCACAAATATGGTAGTGATATGACATCATCATGTCCATATATGGGCACATTACATAACGTTTGATAGTGTCAACAGAACTTTGTACATTGGAAAGTCATCTTGGCCAACTCATATATTTACTGTATCAGAATAATATTTTTACCAGGGTTATATCGTCGAGATAAAAGAGGGCATTGTTTTTCATAAAAAAACATTTTTGGTTAAAAAAAAGAGTAACCTACCATATTTGTAATTTGATTTTCTTTCCATCTAATTCTATTGTCCTAATCTTGAAATCAATTCCTGCAAATAAACATACAAATCAGATAAGAATATTACATATATAAAGTTTTGTTTAACTTCTGAATATGATTGCAAATTGTACATGTACTAATTTGAGTGGGAAGTACTTCAACTGACTCACTGCAATAGCAGCTATATAGTTTACCTACCCACACAACTAGTGTCTGTAGTTACAAAGAGCCAATAAAAATTTGATAATAAAATTATTTATTCTATCAGGTGACCTTGAGTGTAGCTAAGTGTAGGTTATACACCAAACTGTATAAATATTGAATACTACAGGTTATTACTGTAAAAGAGAATCAGCATATTAAGTAAGATTGCCATTGTCACTACAATTGTTTAAATAATATATTATTTATTTACATATTTTTTTTAAGTTAAAAATAATTGTTGTACAATATAATATTATTATTATATCTTACAATCATTAAATACATATTAGTAAACTATAATTCCATCAGTCATACTTTCTTTACGACAAAACGGACAATAAAACATATTTTAAATACAGGTTCATTTATTTTATACAAAGTCTCAGTATTATTTTATTATAAGTGTCAAGGCTGCCCGTCATTTTGTCCAGCTAGTCATTGCTAATTCATTTGTTGGTTTGTAGGTACACTCAAGGTCTGTACAAGAATTACTAACATTTAAAATGTAATTCAAATTTCCACTATTACAGATATAGTACAGAATTAGGCCTATGAAAATTTCCTTTAAAAAACAACAATTATTAAAGTTACTGTAATTTTAAATGCTCATGGGAACGTATTAATGCACAAAGGAAATCCCACTGGAGATTCAAATTAACTAATATGTTATCACAATGAATAATAATAAAGAGAAACACAGACAAAGTGTATAGTAGACTACAGCAGTACATGATATTATTATCATGAAAACGATTGATGTTAAAAGAGAAACAGGGCAGGCCAGCAAGTGTCATTTCAATCTACTAATTACCACACAAACTAATGGAAACTAAATTATTGGCACTAGCTACTGAATAAATTATAAGAAAATGTTGGTTTTATTATACAGAATTACCTTAAGCTGAGTAAGGTTTTGCAACTTAAGATATATCTGGTGGGTACAGTAAATCTTGGAGGCGAGGTATTTCCCGATCGAAAATGGTTCCCACATTAAAGTAGGATTGATATTTTTAAGCAGTAGGACCAAAAATAGGTACGGTTTTGTACTAGTTGATAAAACGTCTCACAAGAATATCAACTCTACTCAACTTACCTGAGCTATTAATAGGCAGCTGAAATTAAACTGTTGCTATGTATAAGTCATTTCACAGAATATAAAGTGACAATTAATATTCTTAATGGGCTTTTAAAGTTTGTGTAATATCGCTGATTGAAATTCATGAATCTTGTCTTTCCTAAATTCCGACAGCAGCAAGTACTGTACAAATAGTATTTTATGTGTGTAGCTTTGTAATGTTAGTATTGACTAGACAAAATGACATGAGTTTGAATTACTGTAGTACTGTCAACAAATGTTTTCATCTCTGTATTTATTATATAATCCTCTTACAACGTACATTTCATTTTAGTAGAACTAAAAACCAACGAATAATTCCGTCCATGGTGTGGATAGATGTTTCACAGCAGGGTTGAAATCCCTACTACTGTAGTACTACTACTCTAGTACTACTCAGCAGACTGTACTACCTGCTAGGCACTTTCACCCCACTCACTCCCCAAAGCTTCCAGTTAATCAAAAAGTTCATAATAATTAATACCAAGCCCTAGTCGAAATACTATAGGTCCTAGACCTAGTATTAGTAGTACAGTTCTAGGTCTAGTTAGGTGCTGCAACATAGGCCTAGGGGCCTAGCTATTTTTTCTTGATGTTCATAATTTATTATTATTAAATTATCTTTTTTGTATGCCGTGCAGTTAATTTACATGATTAGACAGCCAAATAACAAAATAATAATTGTAATTTACTAACATAGACAATGAATAGGCAATATATTATTATTATATTCATTATTCAATTACCTTCCTAGCGCCGATTTAAAATTAAGTACATGTAAGCAACGTATACCACCAGTTCAAAGGGAAGGATCCGAGTCGCAAAAAGGGCGGAAGTAGTGGATAACACATTGGAACAGAGCCTCCAAGCGAGGCCTAGAAATAACCATTAATGAACAGTAATTTGCAAGTTATTGGGGTCGATTTCTCACCTATTGTTGATATAAAAGTTGAATTAAATGCATCTTCTGAAAATCTGAATAATACACAAGTCTTCCCGACACCAGAATCACCTATAAGTAGCAATTTAAACAGAAAATCGTAGGTTTTGGCCATGACGATTCCACTGCAACCATTGTCGGCCACGAACTCATTTGCATAGTGTTAGTTGGCTATGACGTATACTCTGAGCATGTGTGTGAGGTCTGATGCATTTCCGCATTTGTATTTTGGGATTTCGATAAAAAAAAACTTTTCAAATTCGATATAATAGAATAATTCAATTTTTCACAACAGCAGTGATAATATTTGTATGGCTAAAATTAGATTGTTCCAAAGTTTCAGTGAGTAGCCAGCCACACAAAAGAAAGGTAATCAAAATCAGGAACCGAATACAAAAATTCAAATTTCTACTGTCAATGATCATACAAAAATTATAGTTTCTCCTCTTTTTCATTTGGATTTGTTCACGCTCGTTTAAAAAAAGTGTCAGGGATAGTTCATATTCAATGTTGTAAAAAATACGTTTTGTGTAAATCACAAAATTATCGACCCACCAACCGTTTTTTAAAAATCAGATAGTCCTATAAAGACAACTTATCACAGTATCAACTTGAAAAATGTCCGGCGCATAGCAGAATGTTGACAAATTCTATATTTTTGTTAAGGATAACAAAAAACAATATCATAAAGGGAAAAAAAATCATTATTTAGCTATAACTAATTTACTTGTTCCAATCAGGACTGAAGTCATTTTAGTTCAGGCCTATAAATACAAAGTTCGCACAATTGCGACGGGATATTATAACGGTATTTTTTTCTTTATTTTAAACGAAATAAAGTCCAGGTTATCTTTATTTATTTTTGTTGGGTCAATATCTACTTTGCTGGTTTCACAATATCTGTTGGCTTATTTTTCCTACACATTATTCCATTATCGGTGAATGAATGTTTGAGAGGGAAAGTCCCCGGGAAAGTCCTCTTCTGCGAAACTCTCTCTGTCTGTTTTTAGCCTTCTATATTCTTCGAAACCGTCAACATGACTGACCTTTTCTCTTTCTTTTCTGATCTCAATTTTGCATTTACAGGGTATAATTATTCTTAAATATTAGACTTATTTTCCCCTGGAAATAATTTCTTGTTGAATAAGCCATTTTAATGTCATATAATATTCACTTTGCAAGTCAGGGGAAGAATGGCAAAAGGCTTTCTACTTTTTAGGAGTCTGTTTAGATAACTTTGTAACATGATCACAGTGTTGATTTTGCCATTTTCCGACCTTAAACTGTTTGACAAAACCATTATTTAATGCATGGAGTTATAATAACTCCATGTTTAATGTACAGATAAACAGGACAGGAATATTATATATTTATCAATATTATTGTAGAGCGAACAATGCAAAGTTTGACAATGTGAGTGAGTGAGCAATCACAAAGAAAGTTAGTCAGTAAGTTAACTGTGTACTTTAATAATAAACGACAATTGTCATAAATGATTTTGTTTCCATTTCTAGAGCAATAGTAGGCCTAACGTATGATTAACCTTTTCTCCTTTCTTCATCCAACGCATCTGGAACACATCGATCTGTGAGTTTGGATGACCTTATAAAAACTTGTAACAACAAACTTACCTATCGTATGAATAAATGCCGAACTAAACTTATCGTCTGAGAAACGATATATCATCGACGTCTTACCAACTCCAGAATCACCAATAAATAATAGTTTAAACAGATATTCGTATCCTCTAGAAGCAACAGCTAGAGAAGAAGCTGCATCAACATAATCCATCGCCTGCCAAACTGGCTTTTGGTGGTGTTCCTATACGAATCGACCAAAAAACCCATGGGCCTTCAGGCTTCAAATTTCGTACAATACAGTGTTATTTGAGTCAATTAAAACCTTCCAATGGTTTCGGATTTACTCGTGTCGTCGAGACGCAATTTGATCGATGACCTTGTCCCAAAAAGAAAATAATGACATCATGAGAAATAAATGTTCAACGAACCACATCGGAATGTAGATTAATACTATAAAATTGGTATTTTTGTTAGAAATTTTATACTTTGTTAATTTAAATCTATTGGATACAGATCTGTTATTATTTGTTCTTTGTGCTGAGAACAAAGATGAGATAACAGTTGAGTTTTATTGTTATTCAGTATTGAAAAAGTCTAATTGTGCGTTAAGTCCCAAATTCGCCCTATCTATACTCTATAATTTTAAAGTATTTATTTATTTTTTTATGAAAAAAAATGATCTTGAATCCTTTGAGTGTTATAAGCGATGTTTTTAACTCCCAGTAGTGTGGCTGGGGATGGACATCGATGCAAATTTTAAAAATTGATTAAATATACATATAAAAAGTAACATTTTATGATATAACATTATTAAAGTCTCTTGGGATCACAAAACAACAATACTACTGCGCTGTAAGTTTCTTTAAATTTAGTTGCGCTTACAAAAATAATGCACATCGCCCTCTATACTTTATACTGACAAAAAAACTCTCTAAATTAACACCTAATATCAGTTTACTGTTAAATTTAACTTTACGATTGAGAAATGTTTTAGGTGACAAATGGTGTTCAAAATCGTTTAGGGATAGAGGGGCATACAATTACAAAATGTTAAATTAATAATTATTATAATTACTCTCTTGAAAGATAGTTTTAATTGAATAAAACTTTATTTGATTCTCAGGTATTCATTGAAGTAGTAATACGTTATATACAAATATATACGTTATTCAAAACATTTCATTAAAACATTTTATTCAAAACATTTCATTCAAAACATTCAATTCAAAACATTTATTTTCAAAACATTTCATTCAAAACATTTTATTCAAAACATTTCATTCAAAACATTTCATTCAAAACATTCAATTCAAAGCATTTCATTCAAAACATTTCATTCATATATCGCGGCATTCAATTCATATCGATGCATTTCATTCACATATCGCGTCATAAAATTCATATCATCGAAATGTTGCGTAAACGGCGTTCCATAGTATACTATATATTTAAATTAGTAAATGAATTCTAAACTACTAAAACAAATTTTAATGTAAATGTGAGTGGAACTAAATAATTGTCAATGGCAATTTCTAATTTGACTCTCTACTTTGCATTTAAATTTATTTTGTATGTATCTCACAATAAAAAAAACAGACAATCACCATTGTTGTTTGTGGTTGCTATGTGAATAGATATATTGTATACAATTAAAATAAATATTTAATAACACAAATTTTAAATTTATATCTTATCTTAGGACAATGTATTTTTATTGTTTTACTTTTATATGTTTGAACAGAGAGTTGTCCCTGTTTGAAGTGCAGCAAGTAGAGCCGATAGTGCTTTAGCACTCATAGCAATCCTCAGGGTGCTGCACCGTTACCATGTAATTTTATGCTGTTGTTTGTACCTGAAAACTGAAGAAAATAAAATAAATAAATGAAATTAAATAACATTTTGCCACGCCCATGGTTTAAGTTGTGGTGTGCAATGATGCATATCGGAGAGGAGGAGCTTCTTCTTTTTCCCCCAATGCGGAAGTGCAACTCACAACACCATGGTACACGAGTGACACGGCAAATTCAATTAAAGTTTTGATGATGAAACACGAATTATCCATTGACACATTCGGATTGGCAAGTAATGTCCTTCATGATTTTAAATGTTCGGTAGGTAATGACAGTTTCCTGCAGTACTAGCAATTAATTTCTTAGGATATTGAGGCTTTATTTTACTAGTCATGCACGGTTGTAACCTATGATATTTTTTGTTGTGTTCGGTTAATCATTTTTAGTCACGTCCATTTTGAATGGATGACTTGAGCTAGCCTACCACCCTAGCTAGGCCGTCTACTGTTGTTGCCTAGTGAAGTTCCTCTGTGCTCTATCTTCAGTCAATGCATGGATGGTCAGTCAGTCATGGGTGTACCATTTTCAAAGGTAACCAGTCATGCATTGAACGAACAATACTTAAAAGTAAAACAATTCAATCAGTAACTTCCCTTTAAAAATAATAGATTGTATTTGTTGTGTACATTTTATGATACGACATACACTTTTGCACACTTATTATGTGACCATTCTATTCTTTTTACTTAATAAATAATTTATTATACTTTATATTTATAATATAATAGAGTTGTATAGAATGGATGACTTGTAGTAGTCTAGTAAAGTCCTTGAAGTTGAGGAAGGGCACTCACAAATTTATCTTTGGAGGATTCCAATGTTGTTGATATCTTATCTGGTATAAATTGATTCGTCGTACACCTTGTATATTTAATATTATTGAATTTTATAGAAATTAACACAAAATTTATAGGTTACATAATTAAAATATGGATTAAAGTTAATTGTGCAATGAATAATTGATCGTTAATATTTGGACTTGTGTATTTTAAATAGTTTTATTTACTTTCTTCATACCCTGTACAGAGCAGATGAACAATTAACCAGCATACAATACAGTTACCATGTGCTCATTTGACTTCAGATGGTAGGCCTAGCAAAGAACAATATGGGTTAACCACATCTAATCTTAATTTACATGTAATATCATGTAATTTATTATACCATATCACATTCACATGTTCTTATTGAACTTTTAAAAAGTGATAAATTTGTAATTTGTGTCTTTCATGGCGAATGCCATTGACCTTACTCTTGATAGGTAATTAGTGAAAACAAACATAAGAAGTGTCTGTCTGCCTGATAATGTTCAATAGTGTACTAGTATCCTGGTGATTATCTTGTCTGTAGACTAAACTGATATTTATCTGTATGAAGTGTAAAGTCTGCATTGTGCCGTTAGTACCTTATTCAGGATGTCTTATTCTTATATCATTTTTTGGTGTTAAATTTTGATGAGGAAAGTTCTTAAATTTCATTTTTTTTATTGATGAGTTCAGGAAAACCACACACATGATAGATCGTATACTTCCTGGATCTTTCTTGAATGTCTGAAATGAAATGAAAAAGTTTGAAGAGTTTTTATTAGTCTTTGATTATCAGCCTTGAGCACCTTTTATGAGGTTTACTTAACTAAATATGAGGGTGGCCTCTTCAATTTACTGTACAGTATGTGTCTGTGTGATTTGAAACTGTACTGAATATATAAAAGGAACTTGTTTAGCGTTACTTCCCCTATTGGATTTTCACCCCCTCTGCCTGATTATTGTTTTAGGAATACTGTAGACGCTTTTTTTTTAATGCGGCCCAACTATAAATTTTAACTGCACTGAAGATTGAGAACTGACACATTACATAATTAAGTTTTTGAATATCCAATAATTTCTTCTACTTTTAATACTGTCTGCTATCTCCAAAGGTCACCAACCATCTACAAAGGTCAGATAATAGAATCTGTAAATCATATCGAAACTCTACCAAAGTTTAAAGTTGATTTCATTCTTTTATTGGGGAGAGGTCATTAATACAATAAAGATAATTGTTGTAAATGAGTCTGTAAAACAATGCAAATTTGTTTTCCTGCAAATTAAATTGAGGCAGGAAACAAAAGGGAAGTTGTTCGCCCTTTATGAATCACCTTGACAGAGTTTGGTAGATATTTTATAGTGCTTTCAGTACTTGCTTATCTGCGGTAAGTCTTCAAACTGACGCCCAGAATTGCTACTTTCAACACACAGGATAATTTGTGTTATAGTTTGTGGCTGTTGTGTATCATAATTGATCTGCGGTTATTTAAATTGTTGTTAAACTTATTTTTAGTTTATATTAGCGCAGTTTGCTTATTTAAAGGTAAGAAATCTTGTCGTAATTTTTGTTTAATGATTGCATTTTAAGTTTAGTAATACTGTAGTACCATCATTATTCATCATATTCTAAATAGAATGTCTACAACAGTCTTTATGATAACTAAATACATGTAAATATTATTCCATATTTGATATTTAATTAATAAATAATATATTGTTTGAAGGTTTGCAAGGGCGAAATCAAATGTTGATATCAAGTTTGCGGTACACCATGTGTATTCTCACTCCTGAGGACGATCAAAGCATATTGATCGAAACGTCGAGAAACTCAACAGTTCTTTTCAGAACTAATACATGTGGTGTACCGCAAACTTTATATCAACTATAAATAATTATATTTATCCCTACCATTTTTTAGGATTATAGTATAGTATGATAGGTATTTAGAAACTTATTTCATCCTTTAGTTTCCCAAGTATAATGTACTGTACTTAGTTTTTTGTGATCTTTTTTCTAGCAATAAACTTTATAGCTTAGCACTTGAATTGTACACTACCAACACATTGTTTCCACAGTACAGCAAGCATGGTGCTTTATAAAAGGATATCAAAACAAACATATTGTCATGCAATTCAAACTGAACACTTTGTTTATCCTTTTCCAATATGTTTGCATGTTCTAAATACACATGTTACTATGTACATTAATATTGTTGTATAGTAGGAAAGAGCTTGTAAACATTTAAAGTCCATTGTTTGTTAGCCTTGGTACCTGTGCAAGGTTAGTCCTGCTTTGGTGGTCAAACAATAGTAGAATAAGGGAAGTATATTATACCTGTCTGGCTTCATTAACTTGTTGCATTGCTTTTGAAATCACATGTTGTTTTTATTGAATTGTAATTTTTAGTAAGTATATAAGTATGTTTTTACTGTTTATGCAAGTCAGGGGCATGTATTTGAAAACCGTATCTTTACTAACTTTTATTGTGCATGGGTAGTATGGTTCCAGGTTACAATGCCTATAGCTATATCAGGTTTCTGAATGATATCAATGTTTGTTTTTCTTTTACTGATCAGCAGACAGATGTTTGTCCTGTAATAATGTACTTTATGAAATGACAAAGCAGTTAACTTGTGATTTATAGGAAATCCCTATTTTTATCTTACCAAGAATTTCATAATGTTAATTTATATTAACTAGTAGTAGTACTGCTACGACAGTAATACTAATACTGTACTGTTTGCTAACACACTGTAGTGTACAGTAAATGTTGATATTCCCACAACGAATGCAAGATAAAGTAACATTTATTATTTGTTTTACCCCCAACATCCCCCACCTTTCTTTCTCAGAAATGTGTTAATGACTTGTAGAGTATTTTTACTATAAGCCTACAGTATGTAGTTACTACTTATACAACAAACAGTAATAAATAGACTCCTATTTGTTTTGTATGATTGTAAACCACAACTTAATTTTTCTCCTAAACTTTAATGATTGCTTAGTTTTACAACAAGTCATCAGGGATTAACTATAAACAGTACATCATTCTGTAGTTGATGATACATGGCGTTACTGTAATTATTTGCTATGCCCACGGTATTAATTAGAAATCAGAGGCCTATACAAGGAAGTTGGTCATTTCTGTCTCCCTCTGTTTATCTTTAATTGAAACTAAAAACCATTTTTGTTATTTCAACGTTTACTATAAATGGTTTCGGCCTGGAACAGCCCATTTAAATATAAAAATGTGTAATAAAAAGTGTATTGGTGCTGTTTTAAATGCTGACAGTATGAGTGTTACTATCCAAATTACTGTACAATACTGTACCATTAGACATATTAAATCTGATTTATAATTAAAAATAGTAATACTAATACTTAATAGTTTTTAAAAATCAATAATACAGTTAGCTTACCTGGATAAACCGACATAGGCCTTATCCCCTTCAAGGAGAGAACATAACCCGAAAAATAAGATGTTTTCTTGAACTCCCTCCAAGAGAGTGGTATCGCCCAGCACCCATACAGTACATATATTTTTACATTTCCCAATATATTTAATTCATATGTGTATCATGTCAAACATAACTTTATAGTAAATTAGGTCACTTTCGATAATTTATTAGAACAATGTTCAATAGTACCAAAAGAAGCAGGCGCATAATATAAACAAAAATATTAAATTATTTGATTATCCTATTTCATTGAGGGATTCATCTCCATGTACATTAGCCCATTATTAATTAGACATAAAAAATGTTCTATATCACAAGGGACCACACAACCTTTATCAACAGTTTGGAACTCACATGTATGTAATTGGTCAGCCATTAAAAAAGAGAAAACAACTTTCAATTTTGTCTATATAATTATAATAATAAAGGTCAATGAACTTTTGGAATCTTAATAGGCAATGGTAATTGAATAACATCGAGTACCAATACTTGAAATATTTACATCATGTGGTATTAAATGACATTTGAGATATGCTAACCTATAGTAATGAGGGTATTGATCATCAATTATTAATTCATAGTATAGTAGGCCCGTAATAATAATACACACTTCTTAAAAGCATCTTTTTATTCCAAATGACTTGAACACTTATTGTATATTTCTTAAGCAAACTTATTCGTCTGTCTCATAGTGTTGTACTTTAAATAATAACTAAATATTTTGTGACAATTGTGTTGAAGGGAATGGACGTCTATGTGACGAGTGTATTTCCAGGAAACAGTAAACTTATTATCTCAGGGTATTCTACTGTAGATGATACAACCAGTTTGTTTGTTTGTCTACACTATCATACTTTATGCAACAAAAAAATGTGATTTACCAATATGGACATGTCATATCACTACTGTAACGGCAGTATGCGTAGACTAGCAAACAATTACGTAATTGTTGTATTTGGGTTAATTTGCATAAATGCCAGACCAGGCGACGTATAATAGAATCTCACTGGCTAGTGTGGCTAGTTGAGATGATGCCAGCGTATAGACCGGAGGTCTTAGTTATTAGTATAAATAAGTTACACTATATGAAGTACACAATAAAATATTTCGATTGTTGCATGATACTTCCGTGTTCTTTATTATGTATTAATCTCAACTCAAAGAAGTGGCCAGTGAGGCCGCAGTTACAACTACCATATTTGGGAGTATCACTACCATATTTGGGCACATCACACTTTTTTTGTCAAACTAGTTTAATAGTGTAGACAGAGCTTTACATAATACAGTATAGACCACCAGGATAAAATGTACTGCTTATTTATGCACAAAAAGAAAAACAAGTTTCATATGATTTCGGTCCAGCTTGTTTATTTATATATTATATTGTATACCACTCATATTCCTCAAGGGAATGTAGAATATTGGCAAACTGATGTAATATTGATTTAGCATTGGAATTTAATTAATTGAACAGAAGTCCCAGGGCAGGCTAAACTCTGAAATAGAAATTCTTTTAAATACCAACTGATCACTGAGTTATATGTCGTCAAAATATGCAAGCATTAAAGGACAGTATGCTGCCTCTCTGTACTGTATCAAGTCTCACTCCTTTGATGTTTTTCTCTCTCTACCAAAAAAGTCTTGAGCTTAAATATAAAACCATTGATTGAGCAATTTCAGAAATTGTCTTTTTAAGGGTTCCCTTTTTAATGGCTGATATTTCCTTGAAGAGGAAAATACCTTAGATATTACAACCCTGAAGGTTGCAAATACTATTCACCCTGGATCCATATATTATGCTGTTTTTTTGCAACATTTTTTAACACTGTTTGGCTGTTAGCAGCAGAGTACAAATCTATTAAGCTATTCACAAAAACCACTGGATAAATTTAAATTTTACATAAAATCTCAAAATCATGGTCTATTTCATGCCTAGCTTATCTGGATAAACCAACAATAGCCTCTTTCCGAAAAGAGGAATACGTCATTTGCAAATAGAATGAAAGAGTAGAGCCCTAGATAATGGTGTCATCCGTGACCTGCTCCCTCTAATTTCATTTTCATTTATCTTTTCATTTATCTTTTTATTTCGGAATATCATGGTGACATAATATTATATCCATAGCAAAAGAGAGAAAAAAAAAATCTTAATCTAACAGCTCATAGAACAAAAACAAAGATATGTAAATATATAAAGTCAATGCAACAAAGCATTCCATTGTATGTGCATTCTTGACACATTAAGAACGTGGCGATTAATGGCCATGATCAAGGAATTACTACTTGCGTTCACACGATTTTTAAAACTAAAAACAGATTTTCTAATGAACTCATCAAAGGATGGGACGTCATTTAAGACAAACATCATGCTTGCACTACAATGTCTACGCTGCTTCAGCAGCAAACGTAAGGCATTGTTATAACATACTTTCAGTGATCTCAGGGTGCTCTTATTATATCTACACCATAAGGTTGAACAGTACATGCTGACACAGTAACTCTTAAATAGATAACATTTACATCTAATGGGATCCATCCCAGAAACAGGCATCCAAGTAACAGCGGTCATAGACAACCAACACCACTGTTGGTTCATGTATTTATTTTCTGAGATGGTCACTACAGAGTCCCAAAGGACTGGTGTGTAAGTAACCTGAAAATTCAGATAGACAGCAATAATCTTCTAAGTTATTCGAGGATAACCCAGGAAATTCAATTTTAATAACTGCACCATTTGAACTTTGAAAAACAATACAAATATACTTGGTATTAAATAAAATCCACTTTTTTTTTGTTCTTTGCAGGAACGTTGCTGATAGACTAGATTGAAAAAGAAAAATTATCTTGACCAAAATGTTTTGAATGTAAACAACAATACTTGGAAAACAACTACAAACAAGGGGAGTACAAACAGTATAAGGAAGGGATTAGCAATATTAATAATTTTAACTTGAACTTTTACTATTACTATACATCATGGGTGATTTATGGATATGTTTTGGATGCTGTGTTGCCCAGCAACCGCCTTCATCCGTAAGTAATTCAATTTTTATTTGTTATTTAATTAATCTATGTGGTATTGTGTTATATTCAGTATTTTATGCGTTTAGATTTATACAATTGCAACAGTACAAAGACATTTTTGTATATGGTTCAATATACCATTAGTACAGTACTTGGTGTGTTGATCCTTGTGCGTCTTATCTCAACCTATACTGGGATTGCAGGTGAAGCATCAGAGAGAGCATTTGCCAGGCCTTGTCTTTTTAAAATTGTAGGTGTGCTACAAATTGCACTCCTCAATACATTCAGGGGTGCTGTAGGTGTGCTACAAATTGCACTCCTCAATAAATTCAGGGGTGCTGTAGGTGTGCCGTTTGTATTTTGGTGTGTAGAAGTTAATACCAAATTTAAGTGTGTTATAAATCGCACACCTCAAGGGCAGTTTAGGAGTGTGTTAGGTGAGTGATCACACTCGCTCACCTCAAAAGAAAAGGCCTGTTTGCCCTACAAAATGAAGTGAGACCGGTGCTGTACTGTACTATAATAACAATGTCACCAAAAATATATTGTACTTTTTCTAAATCCAATTAAAAAGTAATACCCTCTGTAGCCTACAACTACAATACATTTTAGGTAATATTTTTATACACCATATTTATTACCGGTTGGGAGCCAATTTATATCTGGCAAAACCAGCTTTTGAGAGAACATTGCACGGATTATATGTACTGTAAACTTACAAATAGTGAAGAGTCATTGTAAAAATATCAACATGTGTTTAAGAATCATCCATGGAGTGAAAGTGAAAATCAAATAGAAGGTTAATAACTTTCAAGTGATATTTTCCTTTTGAAAATAAATGTGGCCTTTGATTTTTAATTTTACAAAG
This sequence comes from Antedon bifida, assembly GCF_963402885.1. Classification (NCBI taxonomy): domain Eukaryota; kingdom Metazoa; phylum Echinodermata; class Crinoidea; order Comatulida; family Antedonidae; genus Antedon; species Antedon bifida. The sequence goes on along the minus strand of NC_136226.1, from coordinate 6,687,369 downwards.
TAATACAGTACAAATTAAATTGCAAATATTGTGCCATATTATGACCTTGTCACAAACATACAAGCATTGGTAATACTGTATGTGTGTTTTTGAAAAAAAAACTGTGTGCCTGTTGATACAGTATTTAAAACTGTTGTATATGAAAAAAAAATTGATTTCAAATCCTTCGCCATTAGAGAAGATAGTTGAACAATAATAATTGTACACAATGTATTTTTTGTTTATTTATTAGCAATTACATTTTTTTTTATAGAAAACAGTAGTTTCGATATTATTTTAGATTATCAAAGACCGGAGAATAAAGAAGATGGGTGTTAACTGTTGTGTGGATATTATAATTAATATTACATTATGGTTTATGACTCATAAGACATTTTTTCTTCCCTCTCTCTATTCTTGTACAGTGCTGTATACAGTATCATAAAAAACTCCTTTTATTAGGTGATCATTTAGAATAAAATGATCACCTATTGTTATTGTATAAAATCTTTATTATTATTTTTTTTTTTCTTTTTATTGTTTCTGTACACTATTTTGTGTAACAATTATCTCAAAAAGTTTAATGTCAATGATTACAAAAATTTCAGAATATCTTTCAAATAATATAACTTAATCCTAATAAGCTTTCCAGCGTGATCACTCATCCGTGACGACATTTATACGCCATTTTGCGAAATCACATTATCAATCATATCTCCATAATTCATTATCACATATTAATGAAATTCACTACACGTAAACTTCAGATCAAGGGTAAAAATATTAGCAAATAAAAACGCACGCGCACGTAGGTTCATGCGCGTGATATCGCGCGTTAAAAATTTAAAACGCTCAAAATTAAGTTTTGATCAATTTAGAGCATGAATTAGGCCATTTGCGTGTTTCAAAAAATTACTGCGCAAAAATGCGTTTTTGCGTGCGCGATACTTAAAAAGCGTAAAAAACATGAATTTGTTTTACAAATCTCATTCTACTCACCATCCTTAGTACATTCACCAAATTTGAGTCAGTTCCGACTTAAAATAACGCTATACGAGCACGTTAAAAATGACAAAGTGCGCACATTAATTTTACGAAAGTTCTGAAAATGGTGAAAAATAGGTCTTTTTTAAAATGAAAATAATTCTTCAGAATGCAAGATGACCCCCGATTTTTTTAACTTATTCTGGAAGCCATTGAGTTGTAGATATGAATTCATGTACACATTTTACGTACAAAATGTTTTGACGTCATCAAATGGCCACTTGAATTTAAAAATTAGGATTTGTTATCTTTTTGTGTAGATTATCACATTCAACAGAGCGCATCTTGGTTATGTGTGCTCGAATTTCGCACAACTTTCAGTATGTGCTTGCTTAATTAATTATCTTTATCATGAGTTGACACTATCTTCATTTTAATGACGTCATCACGCGTAAAAACTTGAATAACGTAGGCCGTGTAATTTCACCTTCGCAGTAAATTTGAATATCTTACAGCTCTTCAGAATTGAAGGTTACCTTGATGATTATAATTTATTATGAAAGCTGATGAAATGTAGATATTAATTCATATAAAAATTAAGCCTATCGGATGTTGTGACGTTAACATATGGCCAGTTGAAGTGAAAAAGTAGTTTTTTCATATTTTTCGTCAAAGTTATACACAATTCAAAGAGCGCGCACAGCGCTTCTACGTGCCAAATTTTTTTCCAAATCTTATATTTTTTTGCTCAATTAATTATCTTTCGAAATTGTCATCTTAAAGTTTAGTTTGATAACGTCATCATGCCAAAAAATTAGAACATGTGTGTCCCGTAATTTCGCCTATGCTACACTGTATATAGATATACAGTATATACTGTACATATTGTATATGGCATATAGGCACAACTCAGCACTATAAGCATATAATAGGATGGCATACATCAACATTTTCCGATCGTATGTTAACGTACGTGCATGTTTAAAAAAAATTTATTTCAGTAAAATGATAAAAATGATCACCTATAATTCGTCAAAGTGACGAATTAAATTCTAGTTGTTATTTTCATTTTGTCAACATCATACTGTAAAAATGATTAAAACCATACCAAAAACGGGATTTGTTGTTATTACTTGGACATGTTTTCTCGGACATGAGACACATGTGCGTCAATCTAAAGGAAGTCATTAAAGTACTTGTGTAAATCCACATGTTGCAAAAATAAAATAAATGATTCAACAAATAAAATCTTGCTTCCTTCAGAAATATTTTATTTATCCAGCTTAAAATCCGCCCCTGGAAAATATGACATTTGAAATATCTTTGTTTATACATCTATGATATTTGAACTTGAATAAAGTGAAAATATTGAATTGTTTTTATAGTACTTTGGTATTTTGGTGATAAAGTTGAAGTGTACTTTTTGAGGATGGATTGACTACTAGTACTATAGTGTCAGCTTCTATCCTTCATCCAAACTAAAGTGGAACTGAAGTTTAGTCACATACATCTCATTCATGTTATTAAAATGATTATAATCTCAATTTGTTAATTACTGTATTTTGAATGAGTGTATGTCTGAGGTGTTTATACTGTACTGTACATCCTGTACAGTAACTTCTAGACAATTACGCACATTTTCCTTGCCATTTGATTGGTTGATTTCATATCACATGACTCTCAATAGTTTAATGGTTCAATTTAATGGTTAGTATCAGAATAGGTTTATTGCACAGTAACATTTATATTTAATAGTACTATTGCACTTTTACCTTTTGTAACCATTTAAAGATTTTCTTAGGCTGGTGGCTGTGTGTGTTTGAAAACCGACCTGTAGTGTACACTTTCAATATAATGTTCTGCTCTGCGGCCAATTTCGAAGCACTGCGTTTTTGAATGACCTAGACTTCCTTCGACATTGATTCAAGATGGAAGCAGCCAATTTGTTTAGTAAAAGTTTACTTACACTAGTTAGAACAACATAAATAATGTTTGTATTCATTGAAGTGTATTTCCATTTGTTGAGAGCTTGACTGACTGTCATAAACCTGACTCCACCTCCATCCTTGTTAAATAATTCAGTCAATTCATAAATATTCTCTTTTCTATTCATCATTCATTATTAGGTGATCATTTAGAATAAAATGATCACCTATTGTTATTGTATAAAATCTTTATTATTATTTTTTTTTTTCTTTTTATTGTTTCTGTACACTATTTTGTGTAACAATTATCTCAAAAAGTTTAATGTCAATAATTACAAAAATTTCAGAATATCTTTCAAATAATATAACTTAATCCTAATAAGCTTTCCAGCGTGATCACTCATCCGTGACGACATTTATACGCCATTTTGCGAAATCACATTATCAATCATATCTCCATAATTCATTATCACATATTAATGAAATTCACTACACGTAAACTTCAGATCAAGGGTAAAAATATTAGCAAATAAAAACGCACGCGCACGTAGGTTCATGCGCGTGATATCGCGCGTTAAAAATTTAAAACGCTCAAAATTAAGTTTTGATCAATTTAGAGCATGAATTAGGCCATTTGCGTGTTTCAAAAAATTACTGCGCAAAAATGCGTTTTTGCGAGCGCGATACTTAAAAAGCGTAAAAAACATAAATTTTTTTTACAAATCTCATTCTACTCACCATCCTTAGTACATTCACCAAATTTGAGTCAGTTCCGACTTAAAATAACGCTATACGAGCACGTTAAAAATGACAAAGTGCGCACATTAATTTTACAAAAGTTCTGAAAATGGTGAAAAATAGGTCTTTTTTAAAATGAAAATAATTCTTCAGAATGCAAGATGACCCCCGATTTTTTTAACTTATTCTGGAAGCCATTGAGTTGTAGATATGAATTCATGTACACATTTTACGTACAAAATGTTTTGACGTCATCAAATGGCCACTTGAATTTAAAAATTAGGATTTGTTATCTTTTTGTGTAGATTATCACATTCAACAGAGCGCATCTTGGTTATGTGTGCTCGAATTTCGCACAACTTTCAGTATGTGCTTGCTTAATTAATTATCTTTATCATGAGTTGACACTATCTTCATTTTAATGACGTCATCACGCGTAAAAACTTGAATAACGTAGGCCGTGTAATTTCACCTTCGCAGTAAATTTGAATATCTTACAGCTCTTCAGAATTGAAGGTTACCTTGATGATTATAATTTATTATGAAAGCTGATGAAATGTAGATATTAATTCATATAAAAATTAAGCCTATCGGATGTTGTGACGTTAACATATGGCCAGTTGAAGTGAAAAAGTAGTTTTTTCATATTTTTCGTCAAAGTTATACACAATTCAAAGAGCGCGCACAGCGCTTCTACGTGCCAAATTTTTTTCCAAATCTTATATTTTTTTGCTCAATTAATTATCTTTCGAAATTGTCATCTTAAAGTTTAGTTTGATAACGTCATCATGCCAAAAAATTAGAACATGTGTGTCCCGTAATTTCACCTATGCTACACTGTATATAGATATACAGTATATACTGTACATATTGTATATGGCATATAGGCACAACTCAGCTCTATAAGAATATAATAGGATGGCATACATCAACATTTTCCGATCGTATGTTAACGTACGTGCATGTTTAAAAAAAAATCAGTAAAATGATAAAAATGATCACCTATAATTCGTCAAAGTGACGAATTAAATTCTAGTTTGTATACTATTGTTGTAGTAAGTATGCAGAGAAAATATTTGGTTGATTTACTGATGATTGTAAAGAGATTTTTATCTGTAAAGTGCTTCTCTGGCTGACAGATTAGTAGTATTAAGGAAGAAGTTGACAAATATTTAGCTTTATACAATGATGTTTTTTGTTAACAAATTCCACATAATGACACTCTGACAGGCACAATACAGTTTTCAACATAGCTGTCTGCATAGGTCAATAGTTCATGTTGGAAACTTTATTATACAATTTATCAGGAAATTGCATAAAAACTGAAAATGTTGTGAAATTTAAAGATTAATATGTCAAACCTGTGGATGTCTGCCGTTGTTGCCTTCTATATGTGGAAAATCTATTGAAAAAAACATTTTACATGATCATAAACAACTTTTGTTAAACTGGAACTTTTTAAATAGAATTTTAGTACACAACGCTTGGCAGAATTTACAATTGGAAAATTATACTTAATATTATTTATTTTGGTTTTTTATTGTATTTATTATTAGGAGAGTGATGGTCAAATTACCTACTTGTACAGTAATGACCATAGTGTACTGTAGTAGTAACAAACTGTCTAACAAATGATTTCATAAAGATCATAAACTTTTTACAATCTAGACAGTAATGACGTTTGTTTCTGCAGAAACTCTTTACGTACGTCATGTTTCATGTACCATAACATTTTTCAACTTGGTCGTAAAACTAATTCGCTGTTTGAAAGGAAATTCCTTTAGTGTGCATTTCCGATTATCTGTTTTAAATTATCTAAGCCTTTAATACTTTTTCTATATCACCTATTATAGAAATATCAATTCAAAATTGCTATCTCAATTCACAATAGACCTTGGAATCGCTGATATCCCTGTTTAAAAAATAGTGGTTTCCAGTTGAACTGATTTACATATGTTTCCTTCTGGCCTATGATTCATTTCAAACGAAGGTAGTCACGATAAAGACTGCGTAATCAGTTTGCTGACAGAACTAAAGACAGAAGACAGTGATTGTTTTGAGGTTTTATTAGGACTACTAAAACAGTACAGTATAAATAAGGACAATTAAATATTTCTGTTACGGATATTTTTTACTTGGATTTATTTTGTGATAATGGACTGGTTAAGTAGACTGTGGTCCAGGCATCATACCCCTAGGCCTCAGGTTAGTAAGGTAAAATTGTTTTATTAATATTAGCCTATATTATAATTATTATAGTATGAAATGGCGTTTGTTTCTAGCCTACTGTAAATTGTAATTATTTATAGTATCATTTTAGTTTTCATTTTTAGTTTTGTATGTGAAATATCTTTGCCCTGAATATACAGTGCAACAAAAAACATTTATATACTGTTTTTGATGAAAATATAATTCAAATCACAAGTAAAATCAATGATCTCATGATCAATAAGAACAATCAATTCATATGATACAACGATTGTATTGTTCTTGTTGATTATGTCGTCATTTGATTGGACTTGAAGACAGTATACAGTTACAAAGAAATAATATTTGTTGTGAAATATAAATTTTGGAAACATTTGAATTAGAGATATTACATGTTATCTCTTAGTGTACGTGAATTCTGTAATCTGATTGGTCAATGTGTATGAGATATAATTCCGTATAACGCCCATTTACTCAGTCAAGCGGATCAGAAGGGTAATATATCCCGTATTACCTGTTTGATGTTTCTACGCGCGTTGTTTATGTATTGTATTTTTATCGTTGAGCGCATGCGTAGTTGTGATTTCAACCATCGAATATTTATCTAAGAGATAAAATCGTTGCACCCTGCTTGTTCTTACGAAATACGGGAAATATCTACATTCTGGTTCCATATTCCATTCGGCCTCATGGAATATGGAACCAGAACGTAGATATTTCCCGTATTCCGTGAACAAGCAGAGTGTAACTAATATTATCAACTTATATGGAATATCAAATATGACAATTTCTCAGACCTTGTCTTTTACCTTGACTTGACAATAGTAAAAATGATTGGCTGTTACTAACTGCTACCTTGTCTTTCCTATCATGCATTACCACCAATCACTAAGTACCAGCAGGATTTGCTACATTAGCCTATAGTTGTTTCAAACCTAAAGTACAAGCTCTGGTTAAAACAACAATCCAAGTCAACGCACCTGGCAGATGTAGTTAATACATTCACTTAGAAAAAATCTATTCCAGTTAAAAACTTCTCCATTTACAGACTAAAAGCATAGTTAAAGTTAGAAAATAATGTTATTTTAGGCTCAGATTTCAAGATCAGAGAAACATATAGTACAGTACTATTTTTTTCCAGTTAAAAACGTCTCCATTTAGATACTAAAAGCATAGTTAAAGTTAGAAAATAATGTTATTTTAGGCTCAGATTTCAAGATCGGAGAAACATAGTACAGTATTATTTTGAGATTATCAATGCTACATTAAAATTTGTCTGAAATTAATTAGACTAATAAATCTAAATCTGTTACCAAATCTAAATCTGTTACCAAATCTTTGCCTTTTATTTTAAACATTACTGGCACTACAGTATGACTCAGTTCTGTGCCAGTGTTGTCGCATGATCTATGCACATTATACATACAGTACTGTAATATGCCGCAGTTGTCTGCCTAAATCTCTCAAGGGGATTGACTTGACGCAGGTACAATACAGCCAAATACAGGCCTCATAATTTATGTGTTGTTATTAATATCATTGTTAATGTTAGGTGTAGTATAAGGTCACAATGTGTCTGGAGTCATACTTTACAAAGGCATGTGAAAACTATTTAACTCGTTTTCTCCTTTCAATTTATAAATTGTTTAGTACTGTATCCAGGTATCTGGATTTCACCTGAACAATGCCTTTTTATTTGTTGATAGCCTATTGTAGTACTACAATCAACTTTTCCAAAATTAGTCTCCAATGGTATTGGATATTTGCCCCAAACTAAAATTTCCAATTTTCAAAATAAACATTACAGTATTACAGTACTACTATAGCTTAGTTTCAACTTTATTTTGAGCGTCTTAAAGTGTCATCTAGACATTATTTTATTTTGAGCGTCTTAAAGTGTCATCCAGACATTATTTTATTTTTAGCGTATTAGAGTGTCATCCAGAGATATTAATTAGAGCCAAATCGTAGTTTCCATGTTGATACCATTGTCACTGTCGGATTCACAATAATATTAATTAACACCTTATTTAATTTTGCATTTTTTTTACAGAAGAGGAGGCGACACATCGACAGAAGTATGATAGGGCTTCCAACAGATTTTAGGCACACAGGTCATATAGGATCAGGAGAAATGTCCACCTCTGGTAATCAAGGAGTAAGTCTTAAGCTCTGTCTACACTATCAAACTAGTTTGACAAAAAAAGTATGATGTGCTCAAATATGTAGTCATATGACATCATCATGTCCATATAATTATGGGCACATCACATTTTTTTGCGCCACATAAAGTTTGTTAGTGTAGATAAAGTTTAAAGGAATGTATTATAGGGTTTATGTACTTTCTTTTTGAGAAGAAGGATAAATTTCACATCATCCCCTAATAAAAGCAGTAAAAAAGAAAGAAAAATATAAAGTTAATGCTTTCTGACGAGTATTATATTACCATCTAATACAAAATAAAATAATTTTTTTTTTGTTAAAATAAATTAATAAGCAAATTTAATATAATACTAATTCAGGTACATTTATTATCCAAAAAAAGATGAACAATGCCACAAATAGCCAGAATGCTGAAACCGTAACATTTTACAATACAAAAGTTAAAATATATGCATATGTAAAAATGTGTAGGCAATTAAATATAAAAACAGTTAACAACATTCAAACAAAACTTATACGTATAAAATATATTAGCAGAATTGAAAATAATTAAGTGAAATAGAGGTAGTAAATTTCGTAACTGCTATTATTAATAGTGACCTGTATATCATGACACAGCTTTATGTTTTAATGCAGGTATGATATCAATCTTAATACTTGCAAAACAAGACCATGTGACTTGACTCACTTCCTATCAGCATTCGAGTCTGTGAATTTCATAATTTAAAATCATACATGAAAATTAATTAATTAAGTATAAAATCATTCATTATTTCTATTACAACCAATTATCTATGTTAATTAACTTCCTGTAGTTACTAGTCAACATTATGTGTAAAATCAAACAATTTTGCCTGCCGGTTGGGAAACTCCCTGTGTGTAAGTTACTATAGTAGATACAGTAATCATACTTTATTTATGACAAGTTATTTCAGTGACCATGCACAAACAATATAGATATTATTTAGAACAATACTGTAATATACTCAACATATGAATGATTCAACTGGATTTACTGACATAAAATTGGGTGGGGCATTGCAAAGGTTTTAACATCGTCAGGTACTTGACTTAATAACATCCTGAGAGTACATGGCCCAGAAGTAAATAACGTTTAACACTCCTACTAGTTATTTAACCTAAATAGGCAAGGTACACACACTTGTTCAGATTAACTTGTAAACTTTGGTCTTTTTCATAAGTATCCTTGCACAGCCGTATGTTCCCCTGACTTTTGTTTTGTCTGTTCTTTTTGATGTAAAGTTTTCCATTTTGTTTAAATCGATATTTTTGATGGATATAATATGATATTTTCAGTATAATAATATATTTATTGTATAATTCAACTAATTCAAAAGTTGCAATATCAGCTAAATTTAACATAATTTTCATGATTCTTTTTTGAACTTTTCTTAATAAAAGTTAGAATACCTACAGTTAATAATAATATAAAGATTTAAAGAAATATTAATATGAGAATTTTATCGATAACATGTCTTAAAGGTAAAACAAACAGGTTCACTGTATGTTTGTATTCAGGCAAAGTCTCTTGTCTGAAAAGGGTACTTCAAAAGGTGGCTACAGGCTTGGCTTCCACAACAACTCAATATCAGAAGTTCCTGTATCTTAGTTAACTAATCTCTTCTGACTGTTAAATTGTATTGCCAAAAAAAAAAAGGAATTAAAATTAATGTTTGATCCATGAAATATTATTTATTGTCTTTCAGTTAAATGCATTACAAACTCAGATGAGTTCAAAAGGTGGTTATGAATATAATATGCCAGTTGCCGTAGAGATTCGTGGTGTTGAAATCGCAGTAGGCGGAGGAGACCAGAACTAGGTATTATTTGCTAAAATTTAAAGCTTAGCATTCTCAACCATCCTGACAACATAATGATAGCATTGTCTTGGTGACAGCAAGTACAGTAGTTGTGATTTATTTGAAGTCAAATCAAATAATAGAATTAACCTTTGACATTGCCTGCCATAGAACCATGGCATCAAATACAGTACTATATTCCAGTGGTAATATTGGCAAAAGAATTAGAGAAACCAACGCATTTCAGATCAATTTTGACCCAATTAGGCTGTAATAATATAAACCAGAATTAAACTAAAGACTATCTTTTAGTGGTAAAAACATTTCCCTGAAAAGTTACTTCCAAAGCCCTATCTATACTATCAAAGTTTATGTGACAAAAAACTGTGATGTGCCCATATATTGACATAGTGATGTCATATCACTACCATAGTTGAACATATCACTACCATATTTGGGCACATCATATCAAACTAGTTTGATAGTGCAGATAGAGCTTTAGAGGTGTCTCAAAGGAGATTCACTACATTTTAATATTTGTTGTTAATTTCTACAATATAAATAATACTATCTACTTTTTATTTCTTGCAGTGAGAATTGTAGTATTAAAGACATTGTACAGACAATTCATTGTAAATAAAAGAAGACTTTTATGATAATTTTAGAGAAAACAAAATGTCTTCCAAGTTAAAAACAAGTTTGGCAGAAAATCAAAGAGTTTGCAATGAAAACTGCTTGTCTGCATTGTGACCAAAGTTTTGGGGAAAAAAATGGCGATATCAATGCATCATTGGATTTCTTGCTTGAACGATTATGAACGGATTATTTACTAGCAGTTTTCTGAAGTTGATTTTAAATTGGAATTTAATGACAATCAGTAAGAATTCAAGACGTTTTGAGAATAAAATGATGTTATAGTTATTGGGCTAACAGCACACAGATGGTAGCCAGTACAGTACAAGCATGCTTGCTTACTGCTACAAAAACACAACACTTTGCACGGCCGGAGAAGACCATCCTAAATGATATACTTTTAAATATTCTTGTTAATTGAATCTATTTTAAATGGGCAGTTTTTTAACTAACCTTAACCCTCGAATATTTGAATGTCACTAAGACACAAATGACAAAATTTGTGTGAACCCCGTCCAAATGCCTGAGATGTATTTAACACACTGTTGTTTCTACATTGTAGTCTTGCTGTATGTTAAATTCTATGTTTAAAAATTATTTTTGTTATGTATATTATACACTTATTCTGTGCTCTTTTATCTAAAAAAATCTCCTATGCTCTAAATGACTTTATAATAGTTATATATATATATATATTTTATTATTGCCTAATGCTTTTGAAATTGCAATATCTTTAGTATTAATCAGAGGTGAGTTTGTCAAGTTCAGAAACGTGAGTAAAGGATGGTGTGAAGTCATGTGACATCAAAGCAAATCATAAGGCTAAATTATGAATATATTTATTTAAACTATAAACAAAAATAAATTCCCGGGTAAAATTTGTTAAGGCAGAAATCATAAATAATGCTTTATTTTCTATGTTACATAATAACAAGATAGCCGACTTAAATATAAACTGAACCTAAAACACAATCTCTCATTCAAAATATCATCAAAGATTTTGATGGGATTCGAAACACAGGACTTCAGCTTCACAAACTGAGGTCTATACCATTTAGCTACACAGCTTGCATTGACACAACCTATTTGATCTACTGTACAGTATGTCCATATAGTACCCCTATAATATCCTAATTTAATCCATAACTAATCTCATAAATTATTAATTTCTGCCTCGGATATCCAGCATAAAACGTTTTTCTGCCAGGTCAGGGTTCAGATACTCTCGGAAACTCACATTTCAAATCATTTTGACCCTCTCTCTGAAAGACATTTGCATGCAATATCCCATAAAAAAAGAAATCATTTATATTGCGGTTTTTCTAAACATGTGATATTGTTCATCATGGTTGTTCAAATTACAATTAGTGGTTTTGATGTAATTTCCTTTTTATAATAGACATTTTTTTCCCACCAGTATAAAGCATAAAACTTTGGAACATATTTTTTCAAGTTCTCAAATGAGATTTTTTACATTATGCTCTCAATTTATCATTTTATTTATTGCACATTCTCTAAAAGTCAGAAAATGTTTTTGTATTAACAAAGCCTCATTATTCATGCTTGATAGTTCATTCAGGAAGTGACTACTGAGCTGTTCAAGTTTCGCATCGTGTCATTGTTCAGGTATTATAGTTGATTTAAATTGCGTGGTTGTTGTTATCTATGCCTGTAAGAGTGTAATCTAGATATTAGGAAAAGGCGTGGCAGGTATGAATGCGAGTGTAAATTGTTGAAAGATGGAAAACTTGTAGTCCTTTTTGATTTTTTTTGATTTTTGAAAATAAAACATTACATAAGATATATGAAGATAAATATATTAAGAATTTTATGACCACTCCCTAAAGCCTGTTTTTCACTATGCAAATTTATTTGTGCGAGTATAACATTCTTGAGCTCTGATTGGTTGTGCATATTTTCACATCACAAAAAAGTAGATATTAATGTCTATAAACCAATATTTTTTACTTGTACGAAACAATTTGCCTAGTGGAAAACGAGCCTGAATACATTGCATGTTTTTATCTTGTTTTAAGAATGTACAAAATTTATGTCTAAATATAATTTCATTTCTATGTAGCAGAAATGTTCTGTAAAATTTGTGTATTATTTTCATTGTTATATTATTGTTTTTATTTTCATATTGGTATTATAATGAACAAGTTATATTACTGGTATGAGTATTTTGATGAACATGGCTGAAAGCTAACAAAGTAGTGTATACTTTTATTGCCAAATTGTAAACAAATTCCCATACACTACTTTTTTAGGTTCCTCCTGTAGATCAACTCAAACTGAGTGGTCGGTCAGTGTGAACTATTTTGATGAACATGGCTGAAAGCTTACAAAGTAGTGTATACTTTTATTGCAAAATGGAAAACAAATTCCCATACACTGCTTTTTTAGGTTCCTCCTGTAGATCAACTCAAACCGAGTGATCGGTCAGTGTGAACTATTTTGATGAACATGGCTGAAAGCTTACAAAGTAGTGTATACTTTTATTGCAAAATGGAAAACAAATTCCCATACACTGCTTTTTTAGGTTCCTCCTGTAGATCAACTCAAACTGAGTGATCGGTCAGTGTGAACGGGAGGGGTATCGTTCTTAGCATCAGTCTGGCCAACTAACTATTTTCACATGTCTAAAGTGAATTATGGCCGATCAGAATGATCAATTTGATGAAAATAGCATTGTGTATTTGTGTCTATTCTACTACTGTGCCTTAATTATTACATGTACTGTATGTAGTACAGTACATACAAATGTTATTTTCGGATTCCTCAAACTAAATAGATTTTAAATGTAAATTAAAGTCTTTTAAATGAGTAAGCATTTACAGTTTAAAATCATGTATAATCATTCTTTGATAAAAACATTTTAAATGGCATATTCATTGTTGAATTTTAATGAAATGTTTTATCACGCAAATTATTTTTTTTTTGGTTTAACAAAGAATATATTTTATTATTAAATTGAATAAAGCCGCAGCCATAGAGTAATCTGGTAGTAAAGCATCTAGAATTGAGTCTGATAGTGTGGTTATACCAATGTCTTTCTCATGTAATTTATTTATTAATAGTTATTCAGGATGGTATATTTTCTGCACATTGTAAAATAATAATAATATTCAAGTTGTGCTGTTAGGAGGCCAATACAACATGATCAATTCTTTACAAGGCTGTGCCAGTTATTATCAACATTTAGCTTGGAAGATTTCTTTTTTTAAGTTGAAAATAGGATACTAAAATTTATTTACAGATTTTTTTTATATGTGAATAAAGTACTATGCTAGTTAATGGAAGCTTGTTACGTTTTTTTATATTATTACAGACATGCAAAATATTAGTGCTTCTCTTCTGCTCACCTAATCTTATATGAGGTTGAAGTCTAAAAGAATCATTTGGTTAAAGAGGTATTGTCCCCCAAAAACATGACAAATTTAAGGACGATTAATTAAATCAGACTTATAATAATGTTTTCACTGATAAAATGACAAAACAAATGGTTCAATTTGGTAGCCAATTTGACTATTTTTTGTTTTAAATTACATTTATTTTCGTGGCAATAAAATGGCACTTTCAACAATGTTTTAGAATTAATTTTTCAGGACAATACATCTTTAATATTTCCCGGCCTGCAGTTGTAAATGACTTGCTTTAAAAGAAATTTGAAAATGTATAACACTTAAACTTGTTTAAAATTTGAACACATCATCAGCATGAACGCAGGAAGTCATGACAGAAACGATAAGAATTTCGTTCCTTGATAATAATTAATCAAGGCCCATTAGTTACTGTGGCTGTAATTAAACAGGAAAGGTGTACAGACATATTTTAACATATGGTTAATAAACATAATACTTCCTCATGTTTAAATCTCACATAAATATCTCGCATATAGAATTTTAACTATAGTTCTCATGCACATAGGTTTCTCACAAAGGTTTACAGAATTCACACTTAAACCATGGACCTATCATGCTTGTCTACGCTATCAAACTAGTTTGACAAAAAACTGTGATATGCCCAAATATGGTAGTGATATAAATCATCGTGTCCATATATGGCCACATCGCATTTTTTTGTTACAAATTTTGATAGTGCAGAAAGACCTTTAAGCTGTCTACACTATCAAACTAGTTTGACAAAAGTGTGAAGTGCCCAAATATGGTAGGGATATGCTTAAACATGTTAGTGATATGACATCATCGTGTCCATATATGGGCATATATTTATGAGTTTGTAATTTGATTGAATCTGCACAGTGCAGTGCAATGAATAAACAAAATATATACAGAATACATCTAAAATTTATTGAACTCTAGACATCAGGCTTTCCTTAAACCACCAACAACTAACAATATTATATGATTCTTGCAATTTGATTGGTTGATTTCGTATCACATGCCCTGTATTATGTTCTCCCATTTCTACGATTGATGGTAGGCCTACTATTGCACGCTTAGCTTTTTGTAAGCATTTGAGGAGAACATTTTTCATTTGTTGAAAACCTGACTGTCCCATTTAATTATTTATTTATTAATCTTTTACTCATACTGTACTACCATTCTACCCATTCAACTCATAAACTTTATTTCTGAACATACACAACAAATTCTTCCATATTATTAATTGTAAATTAATCATGTAGATGAATCATGATTCCATGGATAAATTTAATTACAGATATTTTATTCTAATTTTTAATTTAATAAACTGTAATTACAACATTATGATTCTTAAAAAAGTTTAGAATGGCAGAATATTAACTAAAAAAATACATACACATATTATATTTATTTTTTGTGGCATATTACTATGAACTAAAACTATTAAGTCCATTTATATAAAATTGTGAAAAAAACCCCTAAAAACGTTATGTTATCTTAAACAATACATCATAAATAATAACACTGAAAGACTGTAGAAAATAGAATTAAAAGAATTTACCTGATTGATAGTTATTGAATCACCAATAAAGTTATCTCTATTTAAACTATCCTAGTTAAATTTATCTTTTGTCTTTGATTAATTTTGATTTCTGTAATGGGTTTTGGCCTAGATATTTTGGCTAGCAAGTACTATACGAATTATTGCCAACCTTGATTTGATGCAATGCGCTGAAAGTACAATAAAAATGCAGTGATGGAAGATGAAAGAAAAAAAAAAAAATCTAGCACCAAAATGTTAAGATGTGCTAAGCTAAGATCAGATTATAAGATTTATAAAGCGTACATATCCACAAAGTGCTCAAAGCACTTAATGAGAACCATAAATGTATCCCCATGCCTTATAGAAAGCCTAACACAAAAAATAACCTTTATATATAACAATATTTCTGTACATTTATAAGTACTTTAATTACAATATTTAATTTGTATGTACATTTAGAATCTCTGACTCAATCAGTGGCTCCAAGATATCACTGTCACTATTAGAGCTTGCTCGTTTATGACATGTATTTTGGCCTTCTTCGGCCATTCGAGATGATGGACAACTGGACACTGTGTTGGAATCACCGTCATCTTCATCTTTCTTATCCTGTAAAAAAACAGTTGTCAATTACTGCAGTAACTTCTAACAGTAGAATTTAAATTGTGGGACATTTTTGTGTGACATAAAATGCAAAATTGAAATGAAAAGTTATGCTAGGAATTAGTAGAAATTATATTCACAGTCATTTGGACAAAATCCTTCATTACTGTATTATGAGTCATTTATAAATAAATTAAACTAAACAACAATAGATATAGATTTAGTTGTCACATTTTAGAGTTCAGTTTAATGGATTGTCAGCCATGATTCTGCACTTAACTGCTGTATCTGTTGGTTGGTATACTGTTAGCATATCGCATTTTTTATTTATTCAACTTCTCATTAAGATATTCATTAGTGAAGGATGGGACCAACACTGGACCTGGACTGTTTATAGTCCTTATCCGAGAAGACTCATTCTAGCACCAGAACCAGGGAGTGAGTGATTCTAGAACCCTTGCTGATGTTATAGACACGTAATTACGGTTCCACTGTCTTAACCGATTGGCCACTCACTGGCTTATAGTGTTACTGTGATTACTTTATTCATATAACTTACCAGACAACCATTCCATAAGTGTCGAACCTCTCCTCTATATTTTGCCACTAGCAAAGCTGTTCCAACCGTTGTTGGTACAAGATACAACAAAGCTGGTTGACCAATCTGCATGATGGCTAAGGCAAGGAATGTCAACAGCAACCCAATTCCATAAGCTACATAGAAGAATAACCGAAGAAATTTCAATTTTTTCGTGTCAAAAAATTCAAGTTAAAAATGCCAAAACAAACTTTCTATTACAATAATAGAAATCTTCAACAGAGCCATGTGGCTCAAGAGCTGGAGCGATTTTTCCCACCTGACTCAAACCCCACAGAATATGCCCTCCCATCTGCAGTGATCCCAATGTATCTTTATGATCCAGTTACCATATTCACTAATCACACTTACGTGAGATATTTCCCTTGAATATTAAGTATTTCACTTAACTCAATAAATATTTAAGCATTTCCCTTAAAGTGTATTCACTTAGATAGAGGATTTTTTTATTTTAAAGTGTGAATGGTGAATATGGCCACTGATCTATAGACTACTAAACTAAGACCTATACAGTACAATGTAATTAACTTACCAATACTAGTAGTTATTAAGTAAATTCTTTTGCTGTTAACTTTAAGATCAAATGCATAGCAATGACTTATAAGCAAACCTGAAAATCAAATATAAAATAATGTTTTAAGATATTAAGTAAAATGACAACACAATCAAATTTGTTGAAATTAAGAAACAAGTTCAGGACACAATTAAAATACAAGGAAATATACAAAAGATACAAATACAGATAAAAAACATGTTCCTCCATTATTACTAAGGATTTACCGTCATCCCATGATCTATAATTCCTCTATCAACTCACCAGGGATAAGTATGTCTCCAAAGCCAAGCATTGAATAGGCAGTAGCATAGCACACTGAGTAAACAGATGTACTAAGGCGAGGCACTTGTAATAGCACTGGAATCTAAAAAAGCAAAATCATAAAATAATTGTGTTAATATACAAAGGTTCAATTTTGACATACAGTAGGAGTGGGACACCTCTACTAAGGGACATCCCTATTAGAATAAAAATGTACCATGGAACAAGCGAGAGGCAATGTTTTAAAATTACTGCATGGCTATTCAGCGGACACTATTATTAAGGGGAACTTTGTTGGGTCCCCGAAGTTATCCCTTTAAAAGGAGTCCTGCTGTAAATTTGTAATATTTTTGAATAAACATTGAATAAATATGATCTAAATCATTAATTTAAGAATTGAATATTGCATTAGAAATTACCTGTTCCTTAGTTCCACCAGAACCTGTTGCCACTTCGACCATTATACTTTCGCCCGTCTAAATACAAATTATAAAAATATACATCAAAATGGGGCTTTGAAATTAATCTTTTTTCTAAGTTTTGTTATCTTTGGTAATATGCATGAAACCAAGATGTCTGTTAGTGTACAAGCATTTTCTTTATCATTTACTGTACATCAAAATAGAACACTCATGCACTGACTACAGTATATTGCTAGTTGCTAGTAAGATTGCTCAGTTTGGTACTGGTTTATGACAACACAATTTATAATTCTTATTAATAAAAAAACATACCTTTGTAAGATATGGAGTGATGAAAACCATAAAAATGTCATAGAAGAACAGCAAGGACAATAGCAGAAAACAAGTCTAGATAAAAAAAATGTAATATTAAACTTATTAAAATTATTATTATTTTTTTTAATCTTTAATTTCAAAAGGACATAGCAGTCTACAGTGTCAAATTGTTTATACATTTAAAGACAGACAAATCCCACTAAAAGTTGTTATACTGTATCTTACCTTAAAACTATTTATACGTATTGTCTTCAAGATACTTATACAGAATGCTATTCCCATTATGTCTAAGAGTATCCAAGCAAAATCTGCATGACGATAATAAAACCATACTGCTACAAACACAATACAGAAAATTACCAAAACAACGCTCACTACAAGTGGCCGGTTCTTTGTATCTTTCTTACATGGTAATATTTTTATTCTGAAAAAAAATTAGATAACTAGTATCATAGAGGAACCCCTGGGACACTCTTATTAAGCAAATACTTTCCTGTGAATAAAATGAGGAGCAATATATTTTAATACTACAGCTAACCCCCATTCAGGGGACACCCCTATTAAAGGGCCAGTTTAAAGGTGTCCCTTCAATATGGGTTCTACTGTATAAGAGACATTGGTCTAAAGCTTTATGTGACAAAAAATGTGATGTGCCCATATATGGACATGATATGTCATATCACTACCATATTTAGGCACATCACACTGTTTTTGTTTTGCTTAATGGTAACACAAGCATAAGATCTGAATTTTGGTTGTGCCAAATTCTCTTTACTGTGTTGGTTATAATGTGATAAGATACCTTGCTTTAAATGGAAAGATGACTAAAACAAGTGGTGACAGACAGATGTACATCCCATGTACTGCTCCTAAACTGTACAGACCAATAATAATGTACACTGAAAAGAAAGACAAAAATATAATATCTTAAAAATGATAAAAATCTTTAAACTACCATCATACAGTTCAGTTCAGTTTCTATTTCACACATAAATATAACACAATACATAAATTGTTCTTTTTTAAAAAATATAATTGATAAAAAAAATGTGTGTGGAGATTGCATTAAGCCAATTTGGCTTTAGGTATGAACCTCCAAATAAAACAAATATATACATGTAAAAAATGTAATGACTGAAATAAGCAAGAAAAAATACAATGTATGCACTTATAAAAATAATAATAATAACTTAAGGTGAACTTAAGGTGAACGTAGAAGAGTGGATGGTAAGGTTGGAGGGGTAATGGTATGAGCACTCACTGGGTAAATCCAGGACCCCAGAGCATGAGTAGCCTCAATGCAACTACCCAGTGTTAGAGAGCCCCTGGTTTAGCTAAGCCAGCTACCCTACATTACACCACTGTATAGAGGCTTATCAGAGTGGGTGTTTGGTGAAAGTATAGCTACCTGGTTTGAAGAAATACCCAGTTTTGTAAATCGAAGTGTGAAAACATTCATTTAAGCATTGGATACTGATTGAAAATGAGCCACAACATGCACTTACCAAAATAATCATACAAGAAGAACATAAGTAATAGCACAATTACTATCATGCACACCCAGACTACCACGACCACAGGTGTGATTGGTACACTATCATTAGAATCATCATCTTCCCCCTCATCCTTGTCTGTTTCTTCATTGCCTGCAGTGCCTCGTCTAATCTCCTTCTTTTTCTTCTTTGTTGCACTGTTAAATATCAAAAGCACAACAATTGGAAACAAAAATTGAAAACTTCCTTTTTTTTTTTGGCTACTCTATCTACACTATCAAACTTTATGTGATGTGACCATATATGGACATGATGATGCCATATCACTACCATATTTGGGCACACTTTTTTGTCAAACTAGTTTGATAGTGTAGACAGGGCTTAAGTAATTATCTAACTTTTGTTCTGAAGCCCACTTACGCTTTATGAGCTGATGAACCACCCCACAATGCACCAATGACTGCCGTTCCTGTTGCCATTATCCATATGACAGCCATGTTGTAATCAATGTTAGGTTGATCAGGTACTGACAACCCAGCTACCAAATTATTACCAATATCCTATATAAAAATAAAATTATGAAATACATGAAGCAGAAAATGAAACTAATTGTAAAACTCTCAGAAAAGGTTGTCATTTTTAAAACCCTGACTACACTTTTCAGCATCTTTTAAATTTTTTTTTCCAACCAAATATTGAACTTTAATAAAAAAAAACAGATTGATAATTAAATGATTAAAATCCAATTGTGTTACCTTGATTAACTTGATGTCATCCCTGAAAATAATTGCAACTTGAATAGTTAGTTCTTCTGATCCATTGAACTGAAAATACAATAACAATGTATTATACTACACAAAGAATGGCCAAAATGTTATAGCATAGTTAAATTGGATTTTGCATTGTATATCTTTAATGCATTGGTATGGATATTTTTTTTCAACACATTTTGTTTGCTAACCTTCATGGAATGTGGTTTAGTGACAGAGATGACAACTGATTGTGCTCTGTGTTTCTGAGCAATTAAAGCATTCTCAAGTAAGCTGCAGTTACCACCTTGTACGATGACCACCTTTCCATGGAAGCTCTCTGGATCGACAGGATCTACACACAGAATCGAAGAACTCAGGTCCAACAATGGCTTTAACTATTCAAAATAATGTAAAAACATATTAAAATTATGTCAGTCTTAAAACTAAAAATGGATTTTAAAGATGTGCTGTTTCTCCACAGCTGTTTGGAGGTTCTTTTCTGGTTATAATATAAAAAATGACAGTCAAATAGAGTTCAATCATGCGGGATATAGAACTTAAATGGTAATTACAGTAAATAAATTTAATTAACTTACAGAGACTTCTGTAGGTAATGTTGTGTTGTCAGGATTATATGCAATGCAGAAGTTTTCACCTTTTCCTTTATTTTCATCTAAAACAGTATGCTCTTTAACTGTAAAAATTCCATGTTCCTTTGCCAACGATACCTGAAATGAGGAAATTGTTTACTTTACAAAGCTGATCTTAATAATATACCTCAACAAACATATAAAAAAGCCAAGCTAGGCCTAGTTGATTAAAATCCCAGTCAGACCTAGGCATACATGACAGTTGAGTAGGCCTACAGTCAGACCTGAGCTGACCAGACCTGTATCATGCCCTTGCCTATCTGAGATGAGAGGATAGCTAGCTAGCTAGAGTAGTATAGTAGGCTAGAGCCTAGCCCTCCTATAAATTAGCCTATCTAATGATAACTTATAACCTAGCTAATTATTAAATTTATGAGATGTGGAATCAAGTAGATGTAATATTAGTTACTATTATGCAAACTAACCCGTTTAAGTGTCCAAAAAATAAAAAGTAATACATAAAGTTTGCGCATTTTGTTTATTTTTTATTAATTTAGTTTTTAGAGTAAATAAATGTCGCCCTCTTTTGGTCTGCTTGACTTTTAACTGTAGCTTAGAGGGCATAAATATTACTTATTTAATTTATATTTTATTTAATCTGTTTTTCTTCTATGAAATTGAATAAATAAATTAATAATTAATTAATTAAAAATAATGTTTTTTAATATGAAGTTTCATATACCGTTAGTTTTGTTTTAGCTCGTCATCTGTTTAATTTAAATGATTAACTTAAGTGGTCAATATTTCATGATGGCGGTGAGTATACACAAATTTAAAAATTGTATTTTAAACTGAAATACTTATCCATAGACCGTTTTACTGTACAACATTAATTAGGTTAATATTTTAAATAATAGAATATTGTATTAGTTCTCCTTCTTTAATGCTAGAGCAACTAAATGTTATACTTTGCCCATTTTAATGTTAGGCCATGCATATCCATCCAACACATGTGCCCGTTCAGCTAGCTATATAGAACGCACCTTGCTTGGCCGGTGTTCGTTGTTGTACGAACTACGCACGGAGGCGGCCTAGCTGGGTCTTGACAAAGAGGCTGGTACTATTCAACTATTCAAAAAAACGTATTTTTACCAGGCAGCACTATTATACAAAATTGAAATAACTATACATGTACAGTTTTTGACCACATCATTGATATAATAATAGTAATTACTAATACTATATTGATGAGTTTAAATAATTTATTTACTTTACTTACAGAAAAAAAAAGAAAGTTGGACTACTAGTACTATTTTGTTGTTCTATAATATAAATTCCAAAAGAATTTATCGCATTTTTAACCATTTAATTATGTTCTGTGTAGCAACAAGAAAGAAGAAAAAAGGAAAGTATTTTAGAACTATCCAAATTCATTGATAAAACAATCCGTGTCAAGTTTCAAGGAGGAAGAGAAGGTATCTTCATTGTTTTTTCTTGTTCATATTTATTAGTTCTTGAAAATCTACTTGTTTACACTCTAGGTTAAAATAGTATATACAATAAACTAACTGCATCCATGACATTGTCATAATGAATAGTTATAATAATATAATAATAATAAAGATCACATTTGAAGATATATGATTTTATATATTCCGGTTTTTTGATATTGTTGCTCTTCACTTTTTATTTTTTTTAATTGTGCTTTTTTATATTACCTTTTTAACATTTTATATGTTATTTTTTATTATGTCTTTCACATTTCCATATGTCCTTCTTATGATCCTTGTTCATTTTCACATCTCCGATTTCTCTTGCTATGGACCCCATTGCAAATAAATTAACATGTTGATTTTATGGGTCGCCCTTGCATCCATTCACTTTGGTTTTATTCAATTTTAATATTCCAATTATTTGTATTTTGTCTTTGTTATGTATTTTAAATTTATTGTTGAATGGATGCTAAATGAATAAATAAATACAAAAATCACCTTTTGAATATTATTACAATTCAAATGATTTACATACAAAACATTGATTTAAAACAAACTGGAAGGGTTCAGTATATTTTGGTACTTGCTTACACCAACCCTTTAATGTATTTGAGAACCATGCATATATTACATATGAGGCACCACCATTTTCTGTCAAAATATCATTCAAATACTTTTTTTCTTTTTGGAAATATTAAATGCAAGCAACTGTATTATTTATTGATAATTTTAATGTATTACATCATACCGTTCATAGTTAAAATTGTCAATTTCGTTCTATTTTTCTTATAGTGAGTGGTTTGTTAAAAGGTTATGACCCACTTTTAAACTTGGTACTTGATGATGCTACTGAATTTTTGAGAGGTAGGATACATTTAATTAAATGTTGATTAAAATTATCCATGTAATAAGAACTCCACCAGAATCTGGAAGCCTGAAAACATTCACATAGATTTTTGACACACATTTTAAATGGTTCATAATAATAATAATAATATCCTAGATTTATATAGCGCCTAATGTTGTCAAACCTCTAAGCGCTGAACATTATTACCCCAGTAATTTTTTCCTGATCAAACACGTATGGAAACATGCTCCCATAATGCAGCTAGTAATCAGCGGAAAGTTGTGTCTTGATCTAACCAGGTTCCTATTTATACACCTGGGTGGAGAGTGGCAAACGTAAGTAAAGTATCTTGCCTAAGGATACAAGCAATGCGGCGAGAGTTGGATCCGAACCTCGCTGTCACGATCAGTAGTCAAACGTCCAACACACTGCGCCACACGCCCTTACAATAGATTGTCATTTATTTACTGTATGTATAAAAATCCAATTTTTAAATCCATAGACCCTGATGATCCATACAAATTAACAGAAGACACTAGAGTACTTGGTCTGGTGGTGTGTCGTGGCACGTCTGTTGTTCTCATATGCCCTGCAGAGGGAATGGAACCTATAGCAAATCCATTTGTACAACAGGAAGGATGACCTTTGAACTTTTAAACTAACACCTTTGTAAATATTAAGTCCCATGTTTGAGCTAAAAGGCTTATGTGTAAAACAACATTTTTTTTTAGATTTGAGAATTACACAATGTAAGGTAATGATGGCATCATTGTAACAGCAGAGATTTGTTTTATTTTAAACGCTGGATTATGGTTGAGATGTGTGCCAACGCTGCATTGCAGTTTACAACGCAACAGCTCCACATTATGATTCCAATATATCTATCTAAAGCTCTGTCTACACTATCAAACTAGTTTGACAAAAAAAGTGTGATGTGCCCAAATATGGTAGTGATATGCTTAAATTTGGTAGTGATGACATCATCATGTCTATATATGGGCACAGTTTGTTTGTGTTTGATAGTGTAGACAGAGATTAAGAATATCGTTGTAATTATTTTGATATTCAGATTGGAGGCAGACCATGTGCAGTTCCTAAAAAACATGTTAACATTCCAATAGAAAAGAATTTGATTATAATTTTAACCAACTATTTCATAAGAAAAAAAATTAGTATTTAAATAATGATCAGCTTGTCTTATTACATCTAGACTTTATGTAGATGTATATACAGACTATTTTTATACATTTTAATCTTATACAAAACAATGTAATGTTCATTTATTTTCTGAATCAATGTGAAAAAAAACCACTTTATTTACAGAAAATTCTTTTAACATACTTTTGCGTTTTTATTAGAAGCTTCAGCATTTCTATATTAAAAAAAACGGAATGATGTTTTAATTTTGTTACAAATAACTGATAGTAGTGTAGTTGTATAAAGAGAAAGAGAAGTAGAAATAAAATGTCTTTGACTTATCTGTACAGTACTATATTTTAATCAAGCAAGGAGCCCTGCTAGTCGTATTCCCTATTCATACTTGGCCTAAAGCTTGGTGAGTTGACCAATCACAAGCAAGACTTTGGAAGATGCATTGCGTCGTGATTGGTTAGATTTCTTACATTGTGCTTAGTCCTTGCATGCGTCCTAATGGGAACCAAGCTTCAGGAAAAACACCCTTCTAAACATTCTCCATATCTAAATGAACAAAACAACTTAAAGAAATTCTTAAGTCTATTTCGTGCCTGGTTATCTGGATAAACGATAATAGGCTTTCTCTCCGAAGAGAGGAACACATTTACGAAAAGAATACACCCCTGCACCCCTATCGGATAATGGTGTCGTCCTCGAACATACAACTTTACCCTCTACTCAGCAGAGTGGGAACACAAACCACCGTTATCATTTCATTTCATAACGCCGTTGACTTAAAGATGTATTGTCCCTTGAAACACAAAAAAATGAAGGTCAAAATATTCTAAATTTAAATTGGCCATATCAAAGTAATATTAAAGTTATTCACTTTAAGTCGAAAATTCTAGCCAAAAACAAAAATGTTACGTAATTAACAGCTAAATTAATTTGATTACATTTTGTCTGGAAAATCGTCGCGAGCGAAAGTAAACAAAGATTTCAAACCATGAGTATACATTATGCATGATGCTAATTAGGATTGTTTACAACTCGCCACGGTTGAGAAGGTGTTTTTACACAGATCGCGAGGAAGTTTTATGATTATGCATACAGAGTAGCCAAATAAGCGCGTTGCATTATGAGATATGTTTTGATCGAAAACTTTGACTATTTCGTGCCTGGTTATCTGGATAAACGATAATAGGCTTTCTCTCCGAAGAGAGGAACACGTTTACGAAAAAAATACACCCCTGCACCCCTATCGGATAATGGTGTCGTCCTCGAATGATACAGTGAACTTTACCCTCTACTCAGTAGAGTGGGAACACAAACCACCGTTTCATTTCTTTTCATAACGCCGTGACTTAAGTGAAATAGTACCGAAAGTAAACTTTCGGTATTACGAAATATCTCAGTTCCTTGATTGGTTAATTATGGCTAAGAACTTTATTCAAGTACGTCAGCTTTCGGTATTGCGAAGCATAGGCCAATTAACCAGAAAGAATTAAGGAAATGAAAGGAATGCTCATATTACTTTATATATAGTTCTCGTGATGTCCGCAGGGTCCTAACGTTCCATGTAGCTTCATGATCATTGCCACTCTGCTGCTAGGGAGTCTTTCGAAAATTCATTTAAATAAAAAAGTCGGACCCGTCTAAGAATAAACACCTGCTAAATCCGTTCTTTGTTAGCTAGTTTATGAATCCTATTGTTCTAACATATTTGTTTTTGTTTGACCTGACATACAATAACTTTCATTATTATGCTGAATATAAAGGCTAAATGGTTAATTTTGATTTCAAATAAAGCTATAATTGATCAGACAATGTTATGCGGAACTTACAATAGATATTACTCAGTGTATCATAATAGAAACGGGAAACCCCAAAATTTCCCAGATTAAACTTAGGGGCAATACGGTACTCGTCTTAATTTTGCTTTAGTTGCTTTACAGTGCGCACAGGCGGAGTAGTGTATTTTCTGTTCTGCTAGAATACCGTATTATTATTGTGTGTTCGTCGTCAACAATTATTTGCACAGCGTTAGAATGATTGGACTGTGGAAGCCTGTTTACCTTACCATATGTACCGTAGTTCTGCTAGACACAATTGCTAGCAAACCAGACAAAATCGGTAAGATCTTTTCAACGGTGTCTTGTCTTCGGATTGATTTCCTTATTTCAATTGTAGGCTTATTCTTTATTGTTTATAGGGTGCGACCGGGGGTGCGACCCAAGCACAGATTGAATATGTTACTATATTACAAGCATATAGCTAGCTGTTGTATTACTTATATATGACATATAAAGTTATAGATCATTTTCAAACATTAATTATGTTGATTTGGCAAGTGACTTCTGCTTCATTAATTGAAATTTAGGCGCGTCACTGTACGGCAATCATATACTTATACAAAAAATGTGCTTATACCCGGAAAAGACGATCCTAACTTTTTTCTTCAACAATGTGACAAACCATGGACATTTCCATTCTGTAGGAACGTTTATAATTATTTATAAGTGTATGAATATCGCTCTTCCCTCATCATATGATATGTAGGCCAAAGGTACTTTGATATGGCTGTTCCGGGAAGCACATATTATATGCAAGTTACGAATGCGGAACTAAAAATATTAAGCATGTTGGGTACATGGTTGGCTATCATTAAAAAGAGGCCACGTTTTACATAATAATATCTAAAAAATAACATATTTACTACAGAACAGTATTAGTTACAGGGCCGACGAAACGTCTAATTCCAATTGTTCAAATCCATCGATCATCAACGCATATAACAACAGAACTGAGATGAACTTACTTTTAAGTAAGTTCTTAACAGAATTACCTAATTGTTCTGTTGTAACATCTTCTATTTATAGCAGCAAAAGTGTTTCGCCCTATTGTTTAATTATTTAATATTATCATTATAATTATATCTTGTATGTAGGAACAGTTCCCAATAACTGTATGAAGTGTATTTGCCAAGTGGAATCAAACTGTCAAATGCCCAATCCAGTTTGCAGTATGGATGTCGGTTCGTTGTCTTGTGGCCCTTACCAAATTAAGGAACCTTATTATAAGGATGCTACATTGAAGGGAAAGGACCTAGACGGAGGTAAGTCTGCATTTTCATAACAGTATGTGGAGGAGTTTTTTCCTATTCAATAGGCCGTTCGGAGTACGAAATATGGTAAGCCTACTAATTGGATCAGGTTTAATTGGATCAATTTAGGATCCAAATGAAATTGTTTCAAGTTTAGACCTGGATCCCGGATTGTTTTAACCTATGGTAATTATTATAATTTTGTTTCCAATTTGCAGTGTTAATATTTACGGTACTAAATGTAGTTTTAGGTAGGATATAAGAGTAATCCGTTATGTAGATTTTAATATATTATAGGCCTAATTATTCTCATTAAGGAGATTTTAAAAACTTTGTTAACGATATTTTACGTGTGATTGTTGTTTGGACTATTTGATTATACTACGGTAAAGTTTTGCATAAAGGTAACCCATTTTGTGCGTAAATGGTGAACAATTGACAAAGAGTGGGTCCCAATCGTAGGACCCAAATCTCGAAGACAACAACATGCAAGGAAAATAGCAACAGCAGTGCGAAAACGTACCACGAAAAAAAAAGACCGTATATAGGGCCCATCGTAAAGCTCTGTCTACACTATCAAACTTGATGTGGCAAAAAATGCGATGTGTCCATATATGGACATGATGATATATCACTACCATATTTAAACATATCACTACCATATTTGGGCACTTTTGGAACTTGTTTGTCAAACTAGTTTGTTAGTGTAGACAGAGCTTTACATCTGTTTGGTCCGTCGCAACCCCATCCCCCATTTGAACCGGTATCGATGTTTTTTTTCAGATTGGAAAAACTGTACAAAGACATTTGATTGTAGTGAGAGATGTGTTCAAGGGTACATGGCTCGGTATGCAATTGAAAGCCGTATTGGTCACGATCCCACATGCGAGGACTTTGCACGTATCCACAATGGAGGGCCTAACGGTTATAAAAACCCAAATACTTTAGGATACTGGGAGAAAGTTGAAGCCTGTCTCAATAAGTACGATACTATATAATTACTGCATAGTAGCTGGATAATGAAAGCTACTTGACCTAAAGACACACTTTCGGAAGATGTTACTGCGGTTATCTGAAAATGTTTAATTCATCTTTTTCAATTTTACGCATATTTTAGAGTTGATTAAAACTTGTAGTAATAGTATAGACATGTGTGGTTAACCTCATTCATCAATAACGCTTCATTCAACTTTTCTCCAACTTTTATACAAAGAATGTCAATCCTCCTACAAATCTCAAAACATTATTCGAATTGAGTTTTAATGTAGGCACCTATGTCATGTCCCTATGATTATTATCACAGACATTTATATTTTATTTACCTTCTGGATGTAATCCTAACCAATATAGTTTGAAATTGTATCTTATTTGTCAAATAAAATGTTCCTTCTTGTACATAAAACAATAATGAATTGAAACGAAATTTTTATTTTGACAAAACCATACATTATCTATCTTTTTTCGTAAACTAGCCAAGCTGCTACACTTTAATGAGGAATAGAACATGAATGAATTGATCTGACAGATATCGCTCAACTTCTTCATTAGTTGAGGGCGTGTGTGACATTGTTGCTTTGAATTGCATGCATGATTGATTGCAGTGTAGTATTAGTAGTGAGATCTGTTTCTAAATTTAAACGTAAAAATGCTCACAGAACTACCTGAATTGAAGGAAGAAGAAAAAATGATGGAAGCAATTGAAAAAAAACTAAACGTCCAATTAATCCGGCTTCGGGTAAGATTAATTAGAGCCTAGGCCTAAAACTCGAGATAAAGGCTAGGCCTAGCCTCCCTCTCTTCTATCTACTCTAGCTGCTAGGTAGGGCACCCTAGCCTACTAGGTAGTACTCTACTACTACAGTCAGTAGGTGGATGACGGCTAGCTACACAATTGCCACCATCAGCTAGCCTAGCTAACTAGGAAAGGAAGGAGTTAATTAATTCAGTTTCTATATGGGCAATTAATTAATTAATTTGATTGTATGTGTAATTTACACATAATGTAGGCCTATCTAGGCCCAATTATTTCACAGCGAGGGGGTAAATCCTTTGCAATTTTAGAAGTACAAAAGCTACCCCCTCCAACCATGGAGGTATAAAATATATTTTATACCTCCATGCTCCAACCCTGTAGATACCATGCCAAAAAATTTCACTTTGAAAAAAAAACTCAATTTGTGCAATTCAGATTTGTACAGCATACACCAGTTTTTTTTTTTAACCTTTGGCACAGGAAGAAGAGGTGTACTTAAAAAGGTTGATTCGTGAAGAAAATGCTGATTCACCATCCTTAAGATTAGAAATTGCAGAAGAGGATAATACAGCCCGGGTAATTATGATATACTGTACAAAATTACAGTAGTAGAAAGTAGAAAAACAAAATACTTATATAACTAGTGATTTTAATTATTTTCATTTTTGTTTATAAAGGAAAGCTTCACCTCCATAAACTACCATGACACCAAGTTACCACAGCGGACAGATTTAGTAAGTAAAGTAACTCATTTACAAACAAAGGTTTTGGGCAGACTGTACAAACTTTTACTGTAGTTATCACTGTACATCTGAAACACATTTTGAAATACTGTATTAACAAATTGTATGTTTCTCCTTTATTTTATACCCTTATGTATACAAAACTTTACAGAGGGCTAGATACTGTAAATTAATATTTTTCATATACATAAAAATATTGACATTCAAGTTATTATTTTAGACTTCAAGTGAGCGACTGGCTGAGAAGGAGTTAGCTGTAAATAGATTACCATTGTCTCAGTTGGGATCATCATTGATGCGAGATGATGCCTTCTCAGAAGAGGAGGATGAGGAAGATGAAGAAGATGAAAGCTCTCAAAACCTCATGGAACTTTGGAAGAGCATGGGTCAGAGTTGATGACCTTAGATGTCAATCAAATATTACAATACAGATGGCTTCCCACACCACTTTTATTGTTTACATCCAAAAAAAGGAATACTTTTGAATTATACAGTGCAGTAATAATAGTAATATAGTATTTATTTATCAATAAACCACAATTTTTTCATGATGAGATGTCTTGCTAATTCATTTAATATACTATTTATTTAATACAGTATTCATTAATAAATGATACTGTAGCATTTACAGCAAAGAGGAATTAGAATTAGTGCGACCCCCAAGCAATAGGCTGCCAGCCAAATTAGTCCCATTAAGTTGGTTGATTCATATCGGTTTCCAGGTGTTTTTAAATGGCCAAAAGAATATAAATCACTTTACAATAAATTGCATAAACCTAGTACAGTACATCAATTAGTTAAATTCTTCAGTCTGTGTAAATTGAAACCAATCTCCATTTTCTGTGATACAAAAATGTACAGCACTATACAAAACCTGTTTGTAACTGTTCATCCACCACAGGACTGAGATTCCTTTCTCAGGGTTCAGTTGCGAGTCAACAGACTGTATAACACTCAACCCATTGCACAAAAGTTCTGTTTCAAATTGTGCTACTGAGTTTAACTTTAAAACATTGTTAATGCCTGTTCAGTTTTTGAGTTACAGACAGTGAGTCTCATCATTCTGTTTGTGCATTCTTCCCATCAACAGCAACTATTTTCACTTTGTCAACTTTTACAGAGTCAGAGCCTTCTCTGAACTCGACATCATCAAGAACGAATGTCCAAACATTATCACAGAAGCGGTATGTATTCAAATGCCCCTACAATACGAAAACAAAAGTTAGTGAAAAAAGAAAGATTTTTACTAATATTAAAGATGTATTGTCCCCCAAAAACATGAAAAATGAAGATTAATTAAATCAGACTTTGAATATGTTATTTTGTAGTTTTAATAAGTTAATCACTTCCAATCCATAGAAAAAAAACGAACAAAAATAATGTTTTCACTTGTAAAATGATAAAATAAATGGTTAAATTCAACCAAAAATCCATTGGCTGGCAGCCAATTTGACCATTTTTTGCTTTAAATTAAATTTTTTCAGGTAAAGACATTTTTTTTTCGATCAAAGTAGTTAACTATTATGTTACATTAAAATGGAATATTAAAAAAAAAATTTTTTAAGAATTATTTTTTCAGGGGGACAATACATCTTTAAATATGAATTAGCAGTTTAATGAATATTGATTCTTCTTACCTTAAAACTGACTTTACTCTTTGTTTTATTGCCAAGTGAAATGTTAATTGCTCGATCAAATTTTTGAAGTACCGTTAAAGCAAGCTGTGGTGTTATATGCTGCGACTGAAATAAAGATGAAAAATATATAATATAATTAAGCTAGCAATTTTGTTGTTAATGTGCTTCTTTATATTTTGAACCTCGAGGCAACATCTCTATAAAACATTCTTCGCGACCGAAGATACGGGTTGGATCATAATGAAGCGCGACCGAATAGTCTTTGGCTCCATCAAACCGACGAAGAAGGTATATTAGCGGTATGTCTAGCCCACTACTACTACTAGTACTACAGACAGTACTTAATTAACTAGGCCTAGGCTTAATATTTTACTAACCTGAATTAGTTCATCTAAGCTCTCATTAAGACAGTTACCAAGTGTGGTCGTCCTATAAAGCTGGTAATTCATTTTAAACCTTTTATTTAAATAGGAATCGTCAAATTTTAATGTATAAAATGTCCAGGGGAGAAACGAAAAACACAAAGCAAAAAGGCGACGGTGAATTCTTTTTTGTTATCGATCGACGATTGAGGTCGCTATTTTAAAAGTGCGGTGTGAAGCTAGTTGGAATTTCCCCAAACTGCAATACGGAAATAAATAAAATATTTTTTTTTACGTATTCAAACTACGAAATTGTTTTATACAGGCACGCATTTTTCCATATACAGTGTGCCAATATATGCATGAGCCAATTCTTGAAAATAAGCTTAAAATTTTGAGCAAATTGTATTACTACCTGGCAACAGTTCATTCAGAATCAGTGCACACAAAATGGCGTCGAGTCCCAGTAAAAAGGTAAAGTCTGGTGGTAGTGCTGGGAAAACCTCGATTTTTGGTTCAAATACTAACAAATCTTATGGACGGTCATATGGAAGTACAAGAACTTCTATTGCTACACAAGAAACGTACATTAAGCATACCGTATCTCCTAATGATACATTGCAAGGAATAGCATTGAAATACGGGACTACGGTAAGCCGGATTTATTATTCTCGATCTCATTCTCTATCGAGTGACCAGGGCCAGGCAAGCAAGGCTCTTCTAGCCGCTATTGATTACTGATCCTTGCTATGAATCTAAGCCTAGGCTAAAACTACACTAGACCTAGGCCCATAGTGCATTAATTAAAAAATGTTCTTATTTTTGTTGTTTTAAAGAAAGACCCTTTTTTATTTTAAAATTTAGAATAAAAATAAAATCATAAATAATAAATTCCTAGAATTAGAATATAAATTGAGGCTAGGTAGGATATATTATAACTATACAAACGATCAACCGGTAGCCGTTATTCAATAATGTCCAACCTTTGGCTGGTTCAATAACCTTTACAGTATAACATTATCCAATTATCAACTGGTTGAATAACAAACTTTCATAAAATAAATAATATAGTAGGCCTAGCTATAAATATTTACTTTTTTAAATCAATAAGATAGAATTGGGTTATTGGCACGGTCATTCATGTATGATTGTATTGTTTTCTATCATCAAGGGTTGATCAGACTGAGATTTCAGAACTTCAATAGAGATTCAGAATCTAAACTAATCTTTCTAGTGGAATGAGCTGTATTATAGTAGCGGCGCAGCCTTTTTTAACTTATGATATATAAAAATTACTATGGACTGTTTATGTATGATTGAAATAAAATCACAATTACTTACTAAAAACTTTTCCTCCTCAAAACCTGACTGGTTGGCCTCTGTTTCAACATACCAGGTTTTCCTCTACCAGATCATAGAGACAATATCTCTATGACCAGATCAAACAAATTTCTTTTTTTATTTTTCCTCCTAGGTTCAGCATATTAAAAGAGTCAATAAATTATATACCAATGATAGCATTTTCCTTAGACCAACATTAAATGTTCCTGTGGGTGATATACCGCTCCCAGCTCATGTTTTACAAACTGCCACAGCAGATACAAATGGTACGCATTCCCGCAGCCAATCATGTGATGAAAGCGGTGAGGAGAATGAACCAGAAGCAGTAGACGCCACCACCACAAAAGAGAATGTTGTCAAAGAAAACCCAATGGATTTTTTAAACCGAATTGATAAACAGTTAAAACAACATACTAGCAGTTTCAAGAAAATTGAAGAAACATCCAGGTAGGGAGGAAAATAGGTTAAGAAATATCAGGCTTACTTATTGTAATCAAATATTTAAATAAAGATTATCATTTTTAAGTTTAATGTTAATAGAATAGAATTCATAGAAAAAAATATGTCCCTCAATTTAAAGTGGATCTCAGTTTTTGGAATTACTGTATTCAATTGTGTTATTAGGTGATCATTTAGAATAAAATGATCACCTATTGTTATTGTATAAAATCTTTATTATTATTTTTTTTTTTCTTTTTATTGTTTCTGTACACTATTTTGTGTAACAATTATCTCAAAAAGTTTAATGTCAATGATTACAAAAATTTCAGAATATCTTTCAAATAATATAACTTAATCCTAATAAGCTTTCCAGCGCGATCACTCATCCGTGACGACATTTATACGCCATTTTGCGAAATCACATTATCAATCATATCTCCATAATTCATTATCACATATTAATGAAATTCACTACACGTAAACTTCAGATCAAGGGTAAAAATATTAGCAAATAAAAACGCACGCGCACGTAGGTTCATGCGCGTGATATCGCGCGTTAAAAATTTAAAACGCTCAAAATTAAGTTTTGATCAATTTAGAGCATGAATTAGGCCATTTGCGTGTTTCAAAAAATTACTGCGCAAAAATGCGTTTTTGCGCGCGCGATACTTAAAAAGCGTAAAAAACATGAATTTTTTTTACAAATCTCATTCTACTCACCATCCTTAGTACATTCACCAAATTTGAGTCAGTTCCGACTTAAAATAACGCTATACGAGCACGTTAAAAATGACAAAATGCGCACATTAATTTTACAAAAGTTCTGAAAATGGTGAAAAATAGGTCTTTTTTTAAATGAAAATAATTCTTCAGAATGCAAGATGACCCCCGATTTTTTTAACTTATTCTGGAAGCCATTGAGTTGTAGATATGAATTCATGTACACATTTTACGTACAAAATGTTTTGACGTCATCAAATGGCCACTTGAATTTAAAAATTAGGATTTGTTATCTTTTTGTGTAGATTATCACATTCAACAGAGCGCATCTTGGTTATGTGTGCTCGAATTTCGCACAACTTTCAGTATGTGCTTGCTTAATTAATTATCTTTATCATGAGTTGACACTATCTTCATTTTAATGACGTCATCACGCGTAAAAACTTGAATAACGTAGGCCGTGTAATTTCACCTTCGCAGTAAATTTGAATATCTTACAGCTCTTCAGAATTGAAGGTTACCTTGATGATTATAATTTATTATGAAAGCTGATGAAATGTAGATATTAATTCATATAAAAATTAAGCCTATCGGATGTTGTGACGTTAACATATGGCCAGTTGAAGTGAAAAAGTAGTTTTTTCATATTTTTCGTCAAAGTTATACACAATTCAAAGAGCGCGCACAGCGCTTCTACGTGCCAATTTTTTTTCCAAATCTTATATTTTTTTGCTCAATTAATTATCTTTCGAAATTGTCATCTTAAAGTTTAGTTTGATAACGTCATCATGCCAAAAAATTAGAACATGTGTGTCCCGTAATTTCACCTATGCTACAGTGCTGTATATAGATATACAGTATATACTGTACATATTGTATATGGCATATAGGCACAACTCAGCACTATAAGCATATAATAGGATGGCATACATCAACATTTTCCGATCGTATGTTAACGTACGTGCATGTTTAAAAAAAATTAATTTCAGTAAAATGATAAAAATGATCACCTATAATTCGTCAAAGTGACGAATTAAATTCTAGTTTTTTTTAATGAAAATTTCCCTTGCATTTCTTAGAAGTTACAGTAGTAACTGCCTCTTTTTTGCCCTCTTGAAAATTTATAAAAACATCCAAAATAAAAGTTCTACTGTATACTACCATAAATCTGATTTTGGGACCCCCCTATGTAAGAGATTACAGTTAAGGGAATTATAATAGACAGATTTATGGTTTATTTTCTATTATCATACCCTTTTCCCTATATTATTCTAGAATTATAGTGTGTGGGCTATAATCTAATTATATAATTATTGATAGTAAGCTGGTAGGCAGTATTGTACATAAAGCATATCAAATATTCAAATGAAAATTGTTTGTGTTGTTGAAACTTGACTTTACATTTACAGCAGCTGTGATTTTAAATATCCTATCAGTTAATCGAAGTAAAAAAGTAATATGAAACAGTTTTTACTGATCTCTTTCATAAAGATAATTTAATATCAAATAAAATTAATATTTTTCAGTGTTGGCCAAATACGAGATCTTCCTGATGTTACGATATCAATCAGTCGCACGTCACCTCAAGTTTCGGCAAAAATCTCAGCAGTGCCAGGACTAAATGATAGCTACCAGCTTTCTGGGGTCAAAGTTCATGCAGAAGAATCTAAGCCAGCTTATGATGCAAATAACACAAGTCTGGTATGACATAATATCTCAAATTAGGTAAATGTGAATACTGTATGGTGTGGTGATATCAAGCAAATAAGGATACTTGTAAACATAGGTAGGGGGAAATTTAAATTTAAACAAATCCCAGTACATTGTAATAGAAGTATTTTGATGCTCCATAAACAAACATAAACAAAACATACTTGAGTTTTTTATATGATTTTAAAAAGATTAATTATATACCCACCTTTGAATTGTTACAGTACAGCAGTATGTTATTGTTATCGAAGTGGTTGAGTAACATTGCTGTCGAATAAGTGTACTGAGCATGATTGTTTATGGCTTTCAATATTTTAAGAAATTCAAAGTTTACATTTCAACATACCTTGCCGAAATGCTCAAAGTGCTAAAATGTCTGTTATCTTACCATGGCCATATTAAGTGCCACAGTAGAATACAGTACAGTCCTCTACAAATAAAATTCTTTCAAGAAAGTCCACCTTTGAATGATTAAATAACAATATATCAATCCACCGCTTCTGGAATCCCATTTTTTTAAATCCACCATTTAAATTGTGCAATTAATATATGAAATTAATATAAATTTAATAGAGTATAAAGACATGTTGGCTCTTTCAGATTTGAAATTTCTGATTTTAACATTTCATGGTCAAACTACAATATGAAGTCAATTTGTAGTTAATATAGTGATTATATTAGACATTTGTGTTTTTAGATTTTTGTTTTGTTACTAAAATATCATTGTTAATGAATAGAAATTTGATGTTAATGTTGTATTTACATAGTAGATTAGTACTACCATAGAGTGATGTATACTAATGGTAACTCATACTCGGGAAATTGTGTTTGTTTGTGGATAATTGAACAGTAAGATGATGTTCTTATTCTCTGCAAATGTTCACATTTTATGTAAATGTATGTAAAATTCAGTCTTACTTAGTCTTATGGTACAATTCTGAAGGCCAATTTACACAGATGAGCGATAACAGTAATCAAAATATAGAATCTACATATGTTAGATTAGTCCTTATGACCATTTACACACAACGCGGAGCGGTCGGACGGGTGGTTTACGCTCCGGATAATACAGATTCTACATGGGACAAGCTACGCGGTTTTCTGCTTATACCATTACCGCTCGTCTGTGTATATTGGCCTTAACACTCGCAGATTTCCGAGATCAGGCAACATACTAATTGAGTAATTTTAAGATAAAAAGCAAATGTTTTTAAATGTTCATACAGTGATGATGAGAAGCAACATACTATAGTGTAACTACTTAGATGTAATATTGTCATGCCTACTTACATTTAGAAATATGGATTTGTGGTACATTGAATAGGTGGTGCTCGTGTAAATATAAGCCCATAGCAATAATTAGTAGATGTCGGAATATATGTCAATACAGTATCAGTCGTGTTGATTAGATAATTAGAATGTTATTGTTTATACATGATTATATTATTAGACAATATGTTGAAACGTTGTTCTAATTTACATGAAGAAGCTAAATATACTGTAAGTGAGCAAAAAAGGAAAAAGAATACAAACAACAATAGACTGTTGTCACTAGAATACCAAATATTTACGTCCATGATTTAGAAAAAGCAGCAATTTTATTTGTTTTAAACTGTAATTTTAGTATAAAATCCACCTTGTAGGTTTGAAAAGGAAAGCTACATATGACGTTTAGGGTATGTATACAGTCGTAACATCTTGAGTAAAGTACAAATAGTTTAGAGCTGCCTTAAGCACTATGAATGTGAACTTGATGGTAGTTTATATTGTAAAAAAAAGGGTTTAGATAGCAGAATTAATTTCAAAGTGTACAAGGCATTTTATTTGTGTTTAAAATGTATATTCTCAGCATTACAGTAGGCATTCTTTGGTAAAACAAGCACAGTTTTATTTTAACAGTTTTTCTTTCACTGCCTCTTATATAATGGCAACTATAGATTGCCTAATTCTAATAAACACAGGGTTAATATGCGACTGTACCGTATGTAGTACAATGCTACTGTATATCATTCAATAATGAGGTTGTAATGCAATTCAGTTTATCTACTAACTTTTAATCAGAAAGAGTGTAAATGAAAAAAGCCCATCATAAAATCTGTTAATCATAGTTTTAAGAAATGACAGAACTGCCCATTGGTCTTTCTTCCTCCTCACATATAATAAGATAAGATAAAATAATAATAAGACTTATGTCATGGCTTGATGAATCCAGGATTTTTGAATAAGTAACGAAATGATAAGAAAATCATCAGTTTTTACACATTATTTGTGCAATGTAATTATTTCAAATTTTGACAATTTTTTGATAATGCAATGTTTATTTATGATTTAATATTATCTGTATATGTTAACATTATTTTACTGGATAACATGTGTTTTTAAGGGAGTGTTTGTTTCTGGTTGATTTCTTATGATATATACATTATCATAATATAAATGGATTTATCAGCCCATTAACATATACTAATAGTTGTGATGTCATCATTACTATATGTATCATTAATCATCAATGTTCTGTATTGTGGTTTTATTGTGTAAGTAAATGAGTGCAAGTTAAATTATAAAAATTTATTTTAAAATTGAAATTATTATATAATAGTTATAATGTAAACAGTTCATCACCACCAAAAAGAAATTATATCACAGTATTTGGGCAAACTTACCCACATTTTACTACAATTTATTAGTTTATTGATTATTTTATAACTAATTTGTGGATTTTAGACTCACGCATACTTAGTACACATACACCAGGGCCGTAGCTAGCATGAGGATGATGAGACCGTCGCCTCAACTGAACATTTTTAACACTCTTGCTATGGTGGCCCTGTACACTGGGTGATGCATAATTTTGTTTGTGTTGTCAGTTGTCTCTTTATGGTGGTACACTGCCAGTAATAACTTGTATTGATGGCTATTGATAATATTAGTACTAATAGACCTTTGTATATCAGAATTTGTGTAAACAATTAATGCCTTCCTGTGTTAAACATATAATCTAACTAATAAGTTGCTGGCATTACTAACACATATCTCAAGTACGTCAATCAACCAAATTAAGTCTGCTTGAATAGAGATTGAAATATTAAAATTAATAGTATATGCAAATGTACAATGTTATTCGTGTTAGTATCTAATTTTGAGATGAGTGGTATGCTGTATAATAAATGTTTATGTTTTTAATTACTTTTGTATGATTTTCTGTCACTGTTAACCAAGATGGGTCTCCGTTTCTTAATTAAAACAAGGCCAACAGCCATAAGTTGCGTGCTAAAACGCATAGTGATACCAGACCGACAGACAGACCGACCGACATAGTGAACTATAGAGTCGCGTCCACGCGACTAAAAAGAAGAAATAAAGAAATGAGAGAAAGGGAAGAGAGGAGGGACATGATGCACTTTATTGGTGTGTTTTCTAAATAATTAGTTACTGACTGTAAACTCAACCAAAGAATATATATCTTCTTTGACTCAACATTCTTATTTTATTTGAAAATGCGAAAGAATACTGAAACAGTGGTACCATGGGGGTGCTCCTGACAACAAAAATAATGAATCTGCTGCCCTCTATTGTGATCTAGTGGGCCACGTGAATCCACAAACATGGCGGCGCACATGGGAGACTTCGCAAAAAATCACATGAAGCGACATGGCTGGAAGTCGGGTAATACTAATTTTCAAATACAGTAAATTGTATTGAGTAAAATTTAAATTGTCGATTAAAAAAATGTCTATTTGTTTTTCGATAATAAGGCTAGGCTAATAAACTAGGACTCTATTATGCCTAGCTAGCTGCTAGGCTAGGGTAGCCGGATCTAGGCTAGGGGCCTAGCTAGGCCTATGCTAGTGTAGTACTAGTAGAAGTAGTGTGTGGACCAGGCAGGTAGGCAGGCCTACAAACACTGACTGAGTAGTGTAGTGTTACAGTGTGGCCTACTATACTAGGCTAGGTCTAGTACTACTCATACTCCTTACTAAACTAGGGCATAGTTAGGCTTAATTAGTCCTATCTAAGTAAGGTATAAAGTAAGTTAATGAAATAATTTATATCGGAAGGTTTTATTTATAAGCATAGCCAAACTATAGAGGGTGCAATAACATTTTGAAAAATATATCAAACCATAGAGGGCGCTATTAAAACATCTTGTGGACCTACATTTGTCTGCAGAGGCCTTTCATTCAAGTCAGAATGAAACTTTGCTACACTTTTGAATAAAACTTTCATTCACTGACAACAGCATTTGTATGTTTATTTATAATGATTTATTTCTCAGGTAACGGCCTTGGAAGAAATGAGGATGGTATCTCAGAGGCTATTAAAGTCAAGATTAAACGAGGCAATGCTGGGGTAGGAAATACAAACATTTGATCATCTTTTTATTTTCAATCTTCAATGCAAAATATATATTATGTGACTATTATTATTATTGTACTTTATTAACAATAACATAGTAAATTAATCATTTCTAATAAGGTCGGTCATGATGCTGCTGAGCAGTTTACATTTCACTGGTGGGATCATGTATTCAACAAAGCAGCAAGTAACATCACAGTTAAACACAATGAGGTAATTCTAAAGTGTTTTTCGCGTTGTTTTTTAAATGGCATACCGGGATGTGATGAGTACAGTTAATTAATAGGCAACTTTTGATTTGTGACGACTGACGACCTAACTTTGGTCAGGTCAATTGATGTGTTGTCAGTCATCATCCGGACCTAGGAACCATAAAACCTGTGTCTCTTGGGAAATGAGGAAATACGTCTCAATCAACGTGATGACATAGTTTGGTCGTTGGGGGTCGCAAATCGAAAGCTTCCTAATATGCTTATTATATATATAGTTATATATTATTATAGTTTATTTTTATTGAAATAAAATTACAAAAATTGATTTAATTAGTTCATACATTTACTTTAAACTTCAAAACTGATTTAAATTTTCGTTAAAGAATGGTGTGGAGGTGCTTAAAAAGGAAAAAGAAAGTAGCATCATAAGCAATGAAAAACCTGTGAAGGCTAAAGGCAAGAAAGATGCTCTTTATAGTATGTTTGTGAAGGTAACTTATTGCTTGATGGGAATAAAGCTACTATAATAATATTATTGGTTGTTTTATTTAAAATAAAGTTTTTCATGGTTTTCACAAGCGCTTTGAGCACTTTGTGGATATGTGCATTTTATAAATCTTATTATCTTATCTCTTATCTTATCTTAAAGTATGAAATGAGAGATCTTATATAAGATGAAAGTATTAATGTAATACAAGGTGTGTTTAGATTTTTAATTTGTTTATTATCATCATCTGTAGATAAGGTTTGGTTTAGTCTCTCTCGCGTATAAGGTCAATATTAACCCCTCTTCTGTCCTGGATGATATTAAAATTGCACTCAATTGTAAATGATTGTATTGTTTCTATCATGTATTTATATTGTATTGTCTATTTATGGTGATATTAATAAAATTGAATTGAAAAAATGGAATTGAGAATGATAGGTTATTTGCTGATAAACTTATGTGCACTGAGTATTAGGTTTATTGTGTCGATTCAGTCAAATGATATTGAATTCAAGCGAGCATTATTCTAAAGCTAAGTCCACACTATCAAACTTTATGAGACAAAACAATGTGACGTGCCCTTATATGGACATGATGATGTCATATCACTACCATATTTGGGCATATCACTACCAAAACTTGGGCACATCACATTTTTTTGTCAAACTAGTTTGATAGTGTAGACAGAGCTTAATAGGTAGAAATCTAATACATTCTTTCTTCCATCTCAAAGAGTGCAACGTTAACAACTGAAGGTGAAAAACCAGTTGAGGTGTCATCCTCGTCATCAGAAGATGAGGTAGAAGAGAAAATTGATTTCACCTCTGGTTTGGCCGATGATGAACTATTTAAAGCATGTGGTGGAAGGACTGCTCATAAGTAAGTGAAAATCAAATCAAGGAGAACTATATAGTATATAATTTACACAGTGCTACGCAACACAATTAATTTACATACATACATACATAACATAAACATTACACCACTAAACTCACATTCACAAGGTTGTAGTGAAATTAACATAATCACACACAGCATTATGACACAAAAATTTTATTTAGAATTTTACAGTAGTAGGGGGTATGCGCTTTGGAGTGCCTTCTAGTTTTTCTGTAATTGGCCGGTGGATTTATTATCTATTTTGTAAAAATAAAACAAAAAGAAATTATTATCTACTTACATTATAAAATAATTTTTTATTGAATATTTATCAGAGGTGCACGTCATGGATTGAAAGCAAATGGAAAGTTACAAAGACTCGAAGAACAAGAGAGATTATTAAAGATTGAAGAAGAGAAAAAGGAGGAATTATGTAAGATAAAAGACAATGATGCTAAAGAAAGAAAAAAGAAGAAAAAGAAAAAATCAAAGAATTCTGAAGTAACAAATGATCTAACAGATGTGAATAATGAGAAAAAGAAAAGGACTAAAATTGGTACCGAACAAATGGAAGAAGAAAACATTTCATTAAATGAAGAGGAAAATATTGCCGATGAGAATGTGGAGAAAAAGGATCGGAAAAGAAAGAAAAAGAAAAATATTGAAGAATATAGAGATGAAGAATTGGATAATTTTGAACATATAGAAAAGAAATCCAAGAAAATTAAATCAAAGGAATCTGAATCAACATCTAAGAATGAAGATGAGACATTGTCGGAAGACATTGATGCTGTTCCAAAGAAAAGGAAAAAAAAGAAGAAACGTAAAAACCATTTTGAAGATGAATGATATATAATATAGCAAAATATGCACTTGAATATACGTATTTTCACCTAATGTGACGGTCGTCGGGTCGAAGACCGTGATCTGAGCCTTCTGTTAACGAATTGCCTGCACATGCGCCGAGCGGGGTCTTGTGTAATTTCGCACGAAGATTTACAAAATAAAATATAGCTAGGTACTGTATTATTATTTTTATTGAAAAAAATACTTCATTTGTTTTATGATACTGTATAATAAATATGGCTAGGTACTGTACTGTATTCAAAATTTTATTTGTTTTTCAATACTGTACTCTTTGTACCATTATTGACAATTAAAATCAATTTTATTAGATTAATTACACATTTTATATATTATTTTCAATCAATAAATTTACTCATTTTCACAACAACCTTTCTAGTTTAGATTCTAGACGATGCTTCAGTTTTAATATTCGTAAAAATAAAAATATTTTGGCACACATGGCGCTTGTCATACCTATAATTGAACTGGAATCTAGCTAGAGTAAAAATCAATACACCTGCTTTGTGGCGAGGCTACGTCAAAAAGAAACAATTTGTGGGAAGTCTACAATCTTGCACATTCTATTAAAAAAATTATAGTACAATTCAGAAATAATCTTATTCAAACACAACCACAATGTTGTCTACAAGATTAAAGTATTGAATTTCATTAATTTATTTCTATTTCAGTGGGCATATTCAGTAGTGTTTAATTCTCTTGGTTTGTAAATTATATTATAAAAAATAAATATTTTAAAACTCCACTATTTTGTACAATCTGATTTTTGGTCATCTGAGGTTTTGGTTTTAGAATTCTTTGGGGCTTCAGAATCTGGTTTCATCAGAGGAATATACCACTGAAAAAAAAACCCAAAATGTACATGATTAATTTGGTAGGTTTGAAATGAACTCTTTGATTTGACATCAATGAAGCCATAGCTATAAAGCAAAGTCAGAATGTAAAATTCTCTACTACTCACTTCTTTTGTCATGCCTGCTATTTGTCTTCCCTCAATGTTAAATGGTGGTTTCAGGTAACCTCTGTTTGAATGAAGGAAAGATTCTTGATTTAGGTCGCAGTGTGTTGGACGTTGGATTACCGATCGTGAGATCATGGTTCGAATTCAACTCTCACCACATTGCTTTTATCCTTAGGCAAGACACTTACTTAACTTAAGTTTGCCTCTCTCCACCCAGGTGTATAAAATGGGTACCGTTTAGATCAAAGCACAACTTTGCACTGACTACTAGCTGCATTATTATGGGAGTTTCCATGTTTGATCCAAAATGACCAGATAATAATGTGCAGAGCATTGAGAGGTTGCTTATGCGCTATCTAAGAATGAACTATTATTATTATTAAAATATCTTAAAAATACAGCATATATATTATTAATTATTAAAATAATCTTTTTTGGATGCCTTTTGTACAGATAATGTGTCATGTTTATTCATGAGACAGATCTTTTATCTTAATAAGTACCTAAAATGTTTGCGCACAATATCGTGAAACGTTGGTATACAATCCAACACTGGTTGACTGTTATTGCAGATATACGAGAACCACTTCATACCAGCTGCCACATGCGTGATTTCATCTTTATATATAACATCTAGTAATTTAACGCTTTCTTTGTCCCCTTGACGATCAAACCTCTCCTGCGTCTTAGGATGCACATCCAAACCCCTGAAATATACAATTTAAACCAACTACCATATTTATTGATAATGTTCTTAATATAACTGTTGATGCTGTAATACGCATTAGGTCTATATAATTTTTAGAATTTTTATATAATTTAATTTTTAAATTAATATTACCCATCAACAATTTGCACCCTCTTTGGAAATTCCTTTGACATTTACCCGTTTGTGTTTTTTTT
Source organism: Antedon bifida (assembly GCF_963402885.1). NCBI lineage: Eukaryota > Metazoa > Echinodermata > Crinoidea > Comatulida > Antedonidae > Antedon > Antedon bifida. The sequence goes on along the minus strand of NC_136226.1, from coordinate 6,642,451 downwards.
TATTCAATTAGAGGTTATTTTAGTATTCATAGAATAAAAATTATTAGCTGAGCTATCTCACCTTGCTTCATGTACCATGTGTACAACAGCAAGCCTTGCCAACAGGCTATCCTTAGTCTCACTGGCTGACTGCCACAAACCTAAAAACATTCATGTCAACAATTCATAATTTAGGATTTTATAACCAAAATCATGTATGCATACTTTAAACAATGAAATACACACTATTGTGTTTGGATTCAATATTTAATTAATGTTAACAACCAGAAGATATTTCCCAGAAAGTTAAAGGGTTACACTTACCATTGTGCACTTGCAATGCACCAAAATGACTACCCAACTCTTTAAGTCGTGTAGCTAACATTTTGTAATGCTGTAATGATAAGAAATAGTATTGCTACATTATCATTACTAATATACTGTTAATCTTGTAAATAATTATCATCATGGTATGAGATTACATATAATATCAACCAATGCTTTTCATGTACAATTTTGCCTATTATTAATGTACTAATGGTAGCCAGAGGAACTCGGAAAACCTTTCTAATACTACCAGACTGGTACCAATGTAGATTGTAAGAAGATTTTTTACCTTTGCTTCTTCACCAGCAACACGTACAAAGTCTGTGAAGAAGTCCCGCGGTAGCTTGACACCATGTTCAGCAGTAAACGATGAAAATCTGGCAATGATATCCCAGGAGAGATCAATCGCCCACTGTTCTATGTTTGCTAATGAGTGTAGGATCTGTATTCTAGAGGCCTACTGACAGGCAGGAAACATTATAAATAGTGAATCAATTTCATCCTTACTACTGAAGTAATCTATTTACATCATGTTAACTGTCTAAGTTTATTTTAATGTATGGACTACATTCATTCTCAAAAAATTGTATTGTATAATAATATGCAACAGCTTGTATATAACCATACATTATATATTATTATGGTGGACTACTATAATATGTCTATGGTATAACCAATCATATGGCAGGTACATAGCGAGTTTGTGTAACTATCGCAACTAACCAATGTTCCTGCTTTTCCTCTCTTGATTTTTCCAGGAGCAACAACGTCCAAATCAGCAACTCTACGAGGTTGATCAGGGGGTGTGCATGATCCAACATTACCAATTACGCCCTCATTCCATCTCCTCTCAACTTCATGCGTGAGCCTTACCTAAAAAAGTATAAAAAATGATTTATTATTGCTATGTTTCAAATGTATCTTCATATTTTCATTTACCTTTGAACAATATTGCAAACAATTAATTTACACTAATAAGAATCTAGAATTGTTTTAACCAAAGTTGCATTTGGAAATCAGAGCTATAAGCTCCTATTATTGAAGAGAGTTGAGTATAAAATATTACCTTTTCCTCTGGATCAGCTGTTCTTAATATCTGATTTGCCCAATAACATAAACAATCTTCATAAGTTGCATTGTCAGTGCTGTCTAAAGATTGGGATGTACTAAGTTCTAATACAACAGAATAAAATATTTGTTTAGATTATGAATATAAATATATATTGTATACGATATACATAATTATTAAATGTACAATTAAATAAGCAATTATAAATACCTATTGTTTCATCTTGATGTTTTAACCCAATAATTGTTGATGATAAATAAACATAAATATTGCCATCAATAACTTGTAAATCATATGTTGGTTGCTATTGAAATAAACAACACATTTCACTCAGTAATATCCCTTCCTCTTTATTTTATTTTTATTTAGTTGGCTGTTGTAACCATTGTAAAAACTATATCAAAACCCATAAGTAAAATATAATACTGTACTCCATTTTGACACCAATTTTTGGTATTAGAAAATGTTTATTTACAGATTTTTTTACATTCTAAAGGAAAAATATTCTCATTGTCTATACTTATTTGCATACTCATTTGCATATGGTGTTTAGGCACAGTGTGCACATTCTGATTTCAATTCTCTGGTCATTTGTAATCAAGTGTTGTTTAAGCAAGGTCTGGAGCCTTATATTCTTACTACAATGCATTTTTTCTGGATTTCATTTTATGGATATACTTTGGATTTTATTAAAAGCAAGAAGATGACATAATGGCACTGTAATAAATGTAAGTAGTAAAGTACATTCTGTGCAGTTTGTGAAGTATTTTTGTTGTTAGTAATGTATGGTTTTTAAAGTCTTTAAATAGTAATGATTCTTAATTGGTCCTAAAAAACAATATATATAATTTAAAAAATCGTTTGTGAAAACTTTATTGACCTCTTACAACTGAAATTTATAGTCTAGTAATTTGACCAGTATAATTAAAATACAATGATAAACAATATAACAAATAAAAAAATAAAATATTAATGAGATGATATATCATTTTACCTCTAAACCTGAAGTAGATTTTCCATTGTCTAGTCTGAAATCAAAATCATGCCATGGACATACAATGCAAGGATGCCCATCTATGTCTTCAATATCGCCAAGGTCAAGGGGCCCACCTTAAAAAAAAAATGATTATATAATTAAATACAATTAAAAATTAAAATTGAAGAATCAAATCATTTTACTGTAGAAATGAAGTAACATGGACACAGTGAAATGAGTAAACATTTTCCTTCTGTTCTAGTCAAGTTAATATATTTAATTTTTAATTTATTTATTTTATATAAATATAATTATTAAAGAAAAGTAGAAAGCTTAGTTGAATCAATCAATGTTTATGTACAGAGACTTGATGTGTACAAAACTTTAAATAAGAGTATTATTAATATTAGGCCTACATTATTAGTAGGATAATTACCTTCATGGGGACATGTAGCATCCATTGCATAAAACCTATTTTCTTGTTTATAATACACAACCATAATATCTTCATCATCTTCTGTCGAAAATCTATCAAGACAAAAAAACAAACATTTACAAAATTCAGTAAATTTTTCACACAATAAATGAATAATGTTTTATATTTAAAAAAAAAAAAATTACAATTGCAAAGGTTTTAAAACTGTAGTGCAAGAAATGATAATGTGATATTTATTGCCAAGCATACCATCATCCATATAATCATCAATAAACATTGAAAGATTTCCTCTTTTTATGCTAGGCTATGGGTCAGGCCTATCTAGGTAGTTTTGTACACTCAGTCAGCAGTGCATCGTGGTGGTCCTCCCCCGTTCAGCTACACTATAGGCTACTATAATAGGCTTATTATTCATCATCATTTTATGCCTTACCGGTTACATTTCTTTTGTTTTAAAACGTCAACACTTCCTATTAACTGCCAATTTGTTTGTTCAACAACAACCTTTAATGCCGACACTAGCCCACTTTCAAATTTCTCATCCATGCTATTTTACAAATAACATTAACAATATTGTTTTATTTATTTATCGTTTTGATGGGCGCAGACATGTTTTATAATAGATGCATGATGGGAAGGAAGTTTAATAGCGCCCCCAAACACGGTGTCACTGGTTTATGTTGAATTTCCTTCATTTTTACCGTTTAGTACGTTTCCTCAGATAATCAAATCATTCTATTCACTCGCATTTATTATAAAAACATATGCATATTAAAAAATACAGCCATCTTTATTATGAACATGAACAGCAGAACAGCGTACCGGAAGTGCGTATCGGAAACGCGTGACATAGTTTGTAACAGTAAAATACGCACGCGCATATTGCGTTACTAAGGAAATACGCGATTCCCATAGAGATGCAACGCGTTAAATTTTGTTTTGACAACCAATATATATAATCCGCTTTTTGACACAGTCGCTGACGATCTACCCGAGTCGTGAGACGTTCGTAAATGTTTCCGGATACAGATAAGCATTTTAAATATTATTGTTTATTATTGTTTCAAATAGTTTAAGAAATTTGAAAGAAATACGGTACCTTATCAGTTCATTATATGAAATCAAAAGTTTATTCTGTATAATTAAAGCATTTCGGTAGATCTCAAGCCTAGCTACTTGATACTCAATAACAATGCGCGGCGTTAAGTCTTAATCCAAAAACAGGACTCTAGTTCATAGTTAGTTTAATAAGATAGATAGAGTAGATAATCAATATTTTAATTGATCAAATTCCAAGAATTTATTTGACGACAAAATCTATCTATTCTAGGCTATATCTTCAACATGTCATTGCTGGGGGTTTGACAATGTGGGTCCTCAAAAACAAAGCATGAACTTCATAAATTTTCTTCTCTGTAAAACTAGAACAGATTAAATTATCCAAGAAAGAGTAATATCCCCTGTCTGTAAGGCCTCTCACTTAACGCCTCAGAGTATGACAATTTTTATGTTCACATGCAAAACTAATAAACTCGAAACTTGTCGTAATTAGACCAGAGAGTTGTGATTAGACAGTATCTCACTCGGCGCACATAATATTACTTCATTAATAGTAAACTTGTCACGCATTATGTATACGTATTCATTTCACATTAGATATAATATAATGATTTATTAAAATACAAATTCACAAGCCATATTCAAATAATTTTTACGGTTAGATAAATTAGGTAATAAGCAGAACAAGTTGACGCTTCCAAACAGCCTCCTAATGTAACGATATTTTAATGGCATATTTCAGGAAATGTTATAATAACGATAGCACAGCTTTTGTGGATAAGTACATTTCGATTGTATACATTACTAGTATTTTACAAATTCAAATCCATGTTTACTTCACACTTTCCCATTATATATTATTATACATAGGCCTATATATATATATTGTTGAACAAATTATCCCTTAAGAGTCGACATTATGTATGAATAAATGAACACATGATGAATAGTTAAGGTTTTTAGAAATTGGAAAAAGGTAGTTATTTGGGCTTTTAACCATGTACACAACTATTATTTATACACTAAAAGGTTTACAGGCGGCGTATAAATAACGATAGTTGTTTATATACGCATTGCTTAAAGTTCACAGTATAGAGGGGGCGCAATAACCATGTAACAACGTCATTATTGTTGCTCTGAAAGTTGTCCAGAAATTTAGGCCTACTTAGGCAGTTGTTTCACACCAATTACCAGATATTACGTGAGGATTATTCAAATTAATTGCCACTGAACATTGATTTCTATATAAACTCGGAATTATGCCACCATATGAAGCTAAACTCTGGTTAGATAAAGCTGAGCCCACTGCTCCACTGAAACACCCAGGCCAGGAGGACGAGATTCAGGTGAGTCGCATGGCAATTTGCGGGAAATTTAAACGGTGAAAAACAGGCTTGATTCTTGCGTAGAACGTCGTTTAACCAGGGAGTTGTAAAATAATAATTATTATTACAACTCCCTGGTTTAACAATTAGAATTAGAAAATGAAGCTTAAAATCTTCCACCACATTTGGCCAAAACTGAAAATACTATCCGTAAAAAAGCGAAATCAAAGTCATATTATTTTAAAAATTAAGTTTCGTAACAGAAATAATAATAGTTAATACATTTATAGTTATACTCACATTGTTAGAGTGGAAAACAGAAATCTCAAGTTTATGTACAGTTTATTTGAACACATTCATACCGCATTTGAATGGTAATAGATACCGAGTATCATATCATTCTGCTGACCCTTCACAACAACAATTATAACCTACAGTACAATCATCATTTCTATTTAAACAGATTACAAGGTTATAATGTTTCCAATTGAATACTTTTGCATATAAATACAGAACTACAGTAAGTAATATACTACAAAATGCATGTTAAAGTGATTCAAAAACTGTGCCACCATACCTCTCCTTTATGGATGACGCTAACAAATGTTTAATATAATTTGTGATTTTTATATTTAACAATTTTTAAATAGCACCATGACTTTTAAAAAATGTTTCACTCTTCTTTCAATAAAACTGACAAACAAAAAAGTTTAACAATTTTGTTGATAAAACAATTTGTTCCATTATGGTGAAAGTAATTCCCTTATTTTGTTTAATAGTTAATATATTTATAATATTGCATTTAAGAGAAATATCGATCTTCGATTCTTTTGCAGAAGCGCGTAAGTCTCGGGTAGCCCTTGACAACGGTTGCTAATTCTCCTCCGTCAACCTCAGTGGTAAGCATGGATTTCAGGTGACCATAAACCAATGCGTCCAGTTCTGTTACCCTGGAAAAACATTGAATAAATTAAGACAAATAAATTTTTCTAGCAATCTAAAACTGTTTACCACTTTCAATTCATACAGAAAGGCAAATAAAAACCCAAAATCTCTGTAATTAGAGTCAGTTTATGTCTAAATTATGTCAAAGGTGACTTTTTCTTAGTTCACTTTTTAGAATAATTTGTAATAACTCGCTTGATTGGTTTGATGAAGTTGATCGAATTTGCAGATTGTTGAATAAACTCAAATACCAAACTGGAATTTTGCAATTTCAGTTTGTCAAAATTTAAAATATTTAATATGCTACTGCGTTATAATAAATTTAGCTGCGCCAAATAGCATCAAATTAATCTAACCTGAATTAATCTGATTTTTTCCAGAAATTTCTATTTAAAAAATCTAACATGCCAACATGATTTGAAATACTTGGAAAGTCATATAAATAATTACAATATAAATTTGGATATTAAAAGAGTTGTATACAGTACTTGCAATTACAGCAAGTATCCCCTGAATAAAGTCTTTCCCCATGTTCGTTAAATGGACAATAGAGTGAGGTGGTGGGGGGGGGGGGGGGGGGTTCTACTGTTCTGCAGTATCTAAACCATTTCTGTAAATATTTTAACATCTTTTTAAAAGATAATATACAGACTAAAATAAACCGTAAACCAATCTTGTGTAACATGACGCTGACACAATTTAATTACTGAATTCAAAACATTAATAATTCAAGTCAACTCAATAATTAATTTTCATAAAGGGGCCAAATTATTGAGTATATTCTAGTATCAAATGTCTCCATTTAGTAATTGAAAAGTAAAAATAGTGAAAAAAAGGTTTTTTAAAACAAATGTAAGCTTCTTAAATTAATGGCTTGCAGATGGCAATGTTACTGAACTTTCTGAAAATACTGTATGTAGTATAGCACTGATGGCCAAATTAGGGCAAAAAGATAACATTTAGGGGCAAATTTAGCAGCTAGGTCTCTGAATTTGACATTCCATATTGACAAATGACAAAATTGATTGAAGTATTTAACTTACTGATCCAAGAAAAAGTAATACTGGTCTCCAATACGATCTGACAGAGAACGACAGCAATTGTGTATGTCATCATAAACCTGTAATAAATTTTGTTCAGTTAATTAATCTAAACCTCCATATTTGTTAAGTTTATTGTAAATATGTACTTATATATAAATAATGCCACTGTAGTAATCAATAACTTATTTTATAAATACACATGCTTACTGTACCTGTTCCTTTGTCTTGCTAGTCCAGCCTGATACCCTTAGCTTTTTGTAAATCTTAGCTTGTTTTGACCAGGCCAGAATGTGGTTCAATGGCCACTTGTGAGGCGACCCATACCTAGGCCTGGATATTGCACTTGCATTGTCCTTTACAACCCAGCTGATATATAGCTGCCAAAATAAACAGTTTTGAGAAGGGTAACTTTTGAATGTAAAAGTAATTCAGAATATGAAATGTGTCAATAGTTGTTTAGCTTTTGTACTGTATACAATTTAATGCTTTTTTGATGGCAAGGTTTAATAACTGTTTGATATGTTGGATCACTAGCATGTTTAGCTACGAATATATAGAATTGAAAGCTGAATATAATATAGTTTGGGAAACCTCTACTAAGGGGACAATTTGTTTGTGTCCCCTTACAGGTTCTACTACTACTGTATGCTAGTATGTTTGAGATTACCTTGGCCATATATAGCCTGTTGGTTGTCAGGGTCATGTATGCCTGTAATTCTGCTTTTTGTGCTGAGCTGAGATCTGCTGAGAGAGATTTACCCTACAAACAAACATACGAATTAGTTCTTCTTTATTAAACATTTTGTTCCTAAAAAACAAATTCCAAATTTTACAGAGACTTTTTGGATGAGAAAAGTCCATAGTAACCATAATTCATAATGTTTAAGATAATAATATAAATGATAAACCAGTAATTATTCACATTTTTGCTTCAAATAAAAAAAAGACTTACTCTTGATGCTAAGAAGTCAACAATCGGTTCAAACTCAGATACAATCGCTTTGTCTGTTTTTATAAAGGGAAGTTCACCTGAACAAAAACAAACAAGATAATGTACATTTAAATAAACCAATTTTAAAAGTTCTTAATATTAGAAGTTAGTTAAAGTTACAAATAAAAATATACAAAAACATGCAATAACTTCAATCTTTTTTTTAAATTAAAAAAGCATGATTAATAAAAAAAAAATATCTTTGAGATTTAAATACTAGATGATAATATGAAAAACAAACGGAGTACCTGATGGGGACATCTGTTCTGCATTTTTTTTCTGTTGTATTGTGAACTGTACGTCACACATTCGGAGTAAGGCTTGCACAGCCAAACATTGTGCTTGTTCGGGCAATAAAATTTGACTCTCTGGGGGAAAAAAAATAGTTTTCCCTCATTTAACTATTTGAATCAATAAAGCAAATAATAATTCTGGCCTGATTCAGATTGGTATCGAATGCTTCCATTCCCTCCCCACCCCCACAATCTGGATTTTTATATTCAACTCAATTCAACTTCACACACAATTCCGAATGGTAAATATTCCTAGTAGGCCTATTATAATATTTTAAAATATTACAAATAATATGTTTAGAATAATATATAAATCAAATGTAAAATATTAATTTAAATTAACATTAAAATACCTTCGATAGGCTGAAATATATCCACACTTTCTGGAACAGTTTGGTTATCTGAAACAACAAAAACATTTCATCTTCATTAGAATTTTCCATCAGAAACATGCAAAATTAGACGCATAAACATAGCCCAGACGTAGGCCTGATCACTTCCTCACTTAAAGTTTACTGTTTAAGAGACCGGAGACTATCGAATCCATCCCATACAAACTAAGGACATCGTCTACCGGCGTAAGCCTACTACGATCAGCACTACTGTAGGTTGCAAAATGTATGCGTGGTTTATTCAATTAAAGTTTACCTTCTTGTTGAGTTTCCATTACATCTATCAAAAATAAACTTGGCTGAGAAAATTGCATTTGCTGTGAACTCAAAGTTGTGTTTGTATCTTCCGTAAGCGCTTGTAAATAAATGAGACTTTTTACCAAAAAACATGCTTTATCGAGCAGCTAGCTCTGATCATTGCGCCTCGTTAAAATCGAACAACGCCCTCAATAGTTTGATATTTAAAAACTTTTTCTCCCGTCCCAAACTCTTGCTGCTTTCAATATGAAATCGTGGTGCAAAACTATATAAGCCAGAATGCTTCTTTTGTTGAAAAAAAATGTTAGTTTAATGAACTACTTTATTACTGGTTAAAGTTTAAAGTTTAATACCATATTTTAATACACAGGTTATATGATCCTTCAGTGTTAGTTACAGCCTTAAAATATGAATGAGTGAATGAACGAATACATTTTTTTGTTGTTTCGTAACATTCACAATTACCCGTATATTTTAAACACATTGTGTTAATAATAATTATATTTATATTTTATATTTCAGTATGTACTAAGACACTACATCAATCAATAAATAACGAATTGTTTTATATAAAATTATATATCTGTATACAGATTATCAATTTAAGTCTCGATCGGGAAACATTTTTCCTTTTTTTCTCGTCTTTTATGCAATATATATCTATACTAATTTATTATAATCTTTAAAATTAGTAGATAAATAATAGTATAATTTAATAACATAAATGGCACAATATCATAAATCATCTACCATTATAATATTATCAAGTCGCTCGTGAAAATAATAACCTTTCATCTTTCTCCTCTTGAAATCATAAACATTTATTATTTTGTATACAACGTACAGTGTTAGTACTAATATATCCCTTTGTGCGTGCGGCCTACTTATAGTACCGTGCGTTGGCGTTAAGTGTTACTTATTTTTGCGCGGTGGTTTTTAAAACCCCCTTGAACACAAAGACGCATAGACGTTGAATAGAATGATGTCTCCAGCCATAAAAGATAATTAACATAGTCCAAACCATTTCTGTAAAAATAAATACAAAGTACTTTATTATGAAGCTAAAAACTCGAAGACAAAAACAAACGACTCTCTGCGGCTGATCTTGTTTATGATGATGTCATGAAATGTATGTCCGTGTGAACAGACAGCTAGCATTGCTTATGCTACTTTAAATGATGATAACCATTGTCGCAATCATCCAGATTTTAAAAAATTCTAGTAGTAACCCTAACCCTAACCCTACACGTGATCGATTATAATCGATAATAATAACCAATTTACAAAGTGTAACCTCCTCACCTGCAGAAAAGTACAGTTGCATTGTCCTGGAAGAACGCACGTTGTTGAGTGAACGTGTTTAAGTACCATTCCTGTTGGACAAGTACATTTTGGCACACAGACTGTGCTACAGATAGAGGTGTCATCAATATTGGCACAAGTCACTGGACACGCACTGCCGCACGGGTTGAATACCAAGTCACCTGCACAGTCTACGTTGCACTGTTCAGGGAGAACACACTCAGTCGAGTCAGGTTCTTTGGGTACCTTTCCAGGCGGACAGTCGCATTTTGGTACACATAGTTCAATACAGGCTGGGATGTTGTTTAGATTGTCGCATGTCACTGGACACGCACTGCCACATGAGTTGAATACCAAGTCACCCAAACAGTCTGCATTGCACTGTTCAGGGAGAACACACTCGGTCGAGTCAAGTTCTCTGGGCACCATTCCAGGCGGACAGTCACATTTTGGTACACACAGTTCAATACAGACTGGGATGTTCAGATTGTCGCATGTCACTGGACACGCACTGCCACACGGGTTGAATACCAAGTCACCCAAACAGTCTGCATTGCACTGTTCAGGGAGAACGCACTCAGTCGAGTCAGGTTCTTTGGGTACCATTCCAGGCGGACAGTCACATTTTGGTACACACAGTTCAATACAGGCTGGGATGTTGTTTAGATTATCGCATGTCACTGGACACGCACTGCCGCACGGGTTGAATACCAAGTCACCTGCACAGTCTGCATTGCACTGTTCAGGGAGAACACAATCGGTTGAGCCAAGTTCTCTGGGCACCATTCCAGGTGGACAGTCGCATTTTGGTACACACAGTTCAATACAGGCTGGGATGTTGTTTAGATTGTCGCATGTCACTGGACACGCACTGCCACACGGGTTGAATACCAAGTCACCCAAACAGTCTGCATTGCACTGTTCAGGGAGAACGCACTCAGTCGAGTCAGGTTCTTTGGGTACCATTCCAGGCGGACAGTCACATTTTGGTACACACAGTTCAATACAGGCTGGGATGTTGTTTAGATTATCGCATGTCACTGGACACGCACTGCCGCACGGGTTGAATACCAAGTCACCTGCACAGTTTGCATTGCACTGTTCAGGGAGAACACAATCGGTTGAGCCAAGTTCTCTGGGCACCATTCCAGGTGGACAGTCGCATTTTGGTACACACAGTTCAATACAGGCTGGGATGTTGTTTAGATTGTCGCATGTCACTGGACACGCACTGCCACACGGGTTGAATACCAAGTCACCCAAACAGTCTGCATTGCACTGTTCAGGGAGAACGCACTCAGTCGAGTCAGGTTCTTTGGGTACCATTCCAGGCGGACAGTCACATTTTGGTACACACAGTTCAATACAGGCTGGGATGTTGTTTAGATTATCGCATGTCACTGGACAGGCACTGCCACATGTATTCAAAACAAGATCACCATGGCAGCCTGTTGCAATATAACGGTATACAAAATTTATGTTAAAAGATACAAAAGCCTAAAATTACTGTTTCTATAATTATGATACGTGTAATTAGAAACTACATTACGTAACTATATACGAGGTACATTCAAAAGTATACATACTTGCTTCTAAACATTCCAAGTCGAGATTTAAATTACGATCGTAAAAATCGGCAAAACAACCGCCGCAGTAATTTGGTCTATTATATGAAATACAAGTATAGTGTTATTACAGTATAAACTTCCCTTTAATGAAAATAACTATTACGATTTTGCTTTTTATACACCAGAGTTAATTGTGAATGTAAGAATGTTTACGGCACATAAACGGAAAAGAAATTGTATACATACACACACGATGTCATAGGGTTGACCTCACAAATTGTTTCTTCACATGGGTTTACTACACAACTGACTGGTAAACTTCCATCAAGACACGTAGCTTTAATAAAAATGAATCTACTATTTTAGAATGTGTCTATGAGACACTCTGCTGGAAGGTTCAGATGACCTATGACATAATATACTTTTAGTGTTCTTAGGCCTTTTGAAACATCAAGACATAGAGAGGACACGTACAGAGAAGAGCTACAACCTGGTTTGCGCTGCGAGAGACGTTCGACAGCAGAATTTGAACATTAACAGTACTGCCAAGAAGTGGATTTTTTCCAATTCATAGAGTCACAAACACGCATACCTGGATTAGGAAGACATGTACAAGTTGGACAGCCACCAGCGGTCACTTCTGTTCCAAATGGACACAGGTAGGCACATTTTATTTGTGGACAGTGGCATTGCTCAGGAGGGACGCACGTTGTTGAGTTGAGGTCTTTGAGTATCGTTCCTGATGGACAGGCACATTTGGGTACGCACAATAAGATGCATATTTGGATTTCATCTAAGTTGTCACATGTGGTTGGGCAGGCACTTGCACATTCATTGAACACCAGGTCACCTCGACAGTCTGAAATTAAATATATTTTCCAAAGAAATTACAAAACTACAACAATTTATGACCGTTAACGGCTTTTTAAAAATCCTTTTTTTTTAAATTATTTTTTTTATGTTTGACGAAGTTATAAAACATATTATTCATATTTTTTTATGCAATGCATTGACATTGTAACTGCATGATGTATTTTGTATCTAAAAGACAAGAATGATTTATTATTTTGAATACGTCTTCTCATTTATGAAATATTCATAAATATTAGAGAGTCTATAAAGCGTCTTTGAGCGTTATATTTATCTTGAAACAATAAATCTTATCATTTTTGACGAGTGTGTGAATCGGTCCGATTCAATGCGTAATTTGCGGATCATTCGTGACGTTTACATGTCTGACCTACTTTTGAAATAATTTACCCGGATGTTTTTTTCTGTAATCTTCGTATATAGCTGATTAGATACTGGATGAAACACCTCGCACCCAACCCACACCAAAAAAAAAATATCAGTACCTGAAAAACGACATACTTCGATGGCATTCCCATTTGTGTCGTAGAAAAATGCATCACATCCATTGCAAAAGTTGGGTCTAGCAAATATAACGATTAACATTATCAAGCACGAAATAAAATAATTTAGAATAATGCTATGATATCTGAAAATTGATTTGGAAATAGTTAAGTTCCAGAGATATTAGATTTACAAGCACATAAAACAGGCCTGAATAAATCTTTTATGTTCAGCTGCCTACTAAAGATATAAAATTAATTGTATATTGGCACAAAATATGATTTATTCTTATTTATTCTAATTAAACTCGACCATTTTTTTGCCGCTAGATTAAAATGAATTGACATGAAGCTATAAGTAAGATAGAATCGATATACACCGGATCGTTAATCAATTTATATAAATTAGTTACTTCGACCAACATAGATTTTCTTTAAAAAAAATTAATCTTTTTTTTATTTTTACTACAATGTTTGGGTCGGTCTAATTATGTTTTTCCTTTACTCAGTGAAATCTCATTCATCCCCGATCTCCCAATCTCTTCTGACATGTAAGTCGTGTGGAATAAGTTTATTTAATGCATTTTAAAATGTCTGTGCAAATAAATCTAAATCGAAGTACAGACACAGAGAGGGAGCCACATACATTTTCCGTGAATATCATTTGGGAACTATGTACTTTTGAAATTGCTGAAATAGTTTTGTTTTGTATATAGAGAGGGTGGAACGCTAAACATTGATTAGAAAATCCTGGAAGGTTATAATTAACTTACATACACAGCGACGGTTGAATGAAACAAAAGTTAACTTTGCATGGATCGATGAAGCAGTTGGCAGGTTCTTCATCCAAGTTACACGGAGCTGCAATTTATAATTTATTAATTATTTTTTAATTATTATATTTATTATAATTTGTTATAATAGAAAAAAAGAAAAAAAACCTGATTGTTACCATACAATTAGAAGTAATATATACATAATAACAATTTCCGTAAATGAAATACTGTAAGTGATGAGAGCAGCTTCACAACACATTGTTCACTCAGTTCTAATTTGAATTTTTAAAAATATTAATTAATGTGTGTAAATTCAATACTGTACTACAAATCACGTGATTCTTTTGCTTATTCAGTCTTACCTTGCAAGCAAGCACATGTCTGGCAGCCATTTTCATCTAAGACGTTACCAAAGGGACAAACAAATGCACACTCTTGTTTTCTACAGTCTAGAAATAAAACGATTACGTTATCTCACTTTATTCTTGTTGTTTTAACATTGAATATCTGAGACTGTGATTTTGCTAGAATACAAACCATCACAATTCACTTGGTTTCCATTGTTGTCATAGAATACAGCATTGCAATTTCCACAGAAGTTGGATCTGAGATTTGAAAAACAACAAATATATTTATTTAAGTGATTTAATTGTGTTTTAGTTAAAGTTACATTATTCCATTTCAGTAACCGGACATTGGTAGGTTAGAACATCATAGAATAGACTCTGAAGATTCAAGAGATCTGCACACCCGTCAAAACTCGACAGCATCCCGGAACCAGAAGCTAAGGTGTTTCATACAGGTATTCACCCGAACATTATTCATCGACTATTATTAATTTCATTTATCTCCGCTGAATACCGGTCCCCTCCCCGAGTATCAATTGTAGGCCTACTTACACACATAAAGCACTTGGTGAAGCGGGACATTCGGCAAATTGACAGGGATCGACTAAACAATTTACAACCGGAATTCCGTCAGGGCAGGAACCTGAAAAAGTCGTAAGGTACATTTACAGCCTTTTTCAAATGTTAACATGAAATATTTTCTAATAATACAGTTAAGCTAGATTGTAAAACTGTCTTAAGCTCTGTCTACTATATCAAACTAGTTTGACAAAAAAGTGCGATCTGCCCAAATATGGTAGTTATATGACATCATCATGTCCATATATGGGCACATCACATTGTTTTGTCACATAAAGTTTGATAGTGTAGACAAAGTTATTTACCTTCACAGTTGATTTTGTTTCCATAAGTGTCGTAGAACACGGCATTGCATCCGCCACAAAAATTGGATCTGATAAAGAAAAGTAGAAGACAATAATTGTATTAATGTTTAACATAGCCAATAAAGTTTCTACGTCGAGGAGTAGAAACTGGAAACAAGCAGTGTTTGATTACTACTATGTACCTCATCCTTTACTCACAAACAATAAGAATGTTTAGCACTTGGAAAAGAATACTTACACGCATTCAGCAGTTGGATAAGCTGGACACTCAGCGAATTGACATGGATCAACAAGACACTGGACAACCGGAACTTCTTTATCACAAATATCTGAAATATTGTTATTTTGTATTCAAAATAATTAATATGTTGAATTGATTTGTGAGATTGTTACATGCGCAATAAAATCTTGCACGTTGCCAAAAACAATACTTGAGTCCGCTGTGGTATAGGCGGACAAGGATCAGCGAAACAATGCCAGATTGGAAATCCAGGAGAGCAAACATCTGCATAAGACACAGTACCATTTATTACAGGAATTTGTTCAATTTATAATAATTCCATCCTATGAGTGCAAATGAACAGAGATGTGACCAATCTTGGATTTAATGTTAAGTAATTTCACAATGACTGTTTCTGCTGCTCGCGAGTATTCACTTACCGCCCGTTACTACATTATACTTACCGCAATTCACCCTGTTTCCGTTATCAAAGAAAATGGCATTGCAGCCTCCACAGTAGTTTGATCTAAAAATAGCATTGAAATAAATGATCGAATCAGTGCAGCAATCGAATAAACGAGAAACCGTTTTTTTCTCTATATAAACAGGTAAACAAACTTTCTATCCGTATAGGTCCTACGCGAAAGTAAACTTATATTACAACAAATTGTGATTATTATTTCGGGAATTATTTTATCTTTGAAGAAATATTAGTCATTTATGATTTATTAATTAGTTAGCTTAAGATACTTACCTACAAACAGCATTTGGATGAGGGGTACATTCGGCAAATTGACAAGGATCAACAAAACAATTAAAATCCGGAATCTCTTCCGGACAAGGTCCTGAAAAATGAGTAGCATGAGTTAAGTTGGCTGTTGCTGTTGTTCTAAAAATTATTGGTTGATCTTGCTTTACTGGATTAGGACGCGTCACACGAATAGAAGACCTTCTGCGCACGCTAAAAAATGTATGAGGATGCACAGAATGACTTTAAACATAGTCGAGTGGCACGTCTTGAAAAGGAAAGGACGCTATTGATTGTGAAAAGGTCGCTATTAGACGTGGACGAAAAACGTTACCAACTGTCACAAACGAACACCAGTTTATTCAATCTTACGAACAGGCATATTTTTTACATTCTTTAAATATTTTCATATTCTATACACTATATATATTGTTTATATTATTGTTAATATTACCTTCACAATTTAGTTTGTTCCCGTAAGTATCGTAGAATACAGCGTTGCATCCATCGCAAAAGTTAGACCTAAAAGAAACAATAACATTTTAATCTAGAATATATCGTAACATTCGCGTCCTGGTAAATCAATAGTTAAAACAAGATTTATAAAGAAGACTAGACATAAATACATTTCAAAACATTTTGTGACGCTTGATACTAAATATACTAAGATGATACTTACACGCATTCAGCAGTTGGATAAGCCGAACATTCAGCGACTTGACATGGATCAACAAGACACTGAACAATCGCAACTTCTTTATCACAAATATCTGAAATAATGTTATTTTGTATTCTTAGATCTTAAGATCTTTGTTTTCGTTGTCAAAAAACAAGAATGGTTTCTTTTTAATTAAAGTGTACCAGCAAACTTATATTTTGGAAACAAAATCATGCAGTTTTGTGCTGACATTCAATTTTTTGTAGAAAATCTACGATTAATTAATTAGGTAATACGCGCAAACGCAACACGCGTAGAAAGTCTATTTTGCCATTTTACGCTTGTTATACTTTATATAGAGCAGTATAAAGGAATTTACGGGAACTGACATAGGCAAAATAATTTCGAACAACGATCCGCCATCCGCTGTTTGTAATCTGATTTAGTAACTGTAGTACTTACTGCAATTCAGTTGATTTCCGCTATCGTCATAAAATAAAGCATTGCAGCCACCACAGTAGTTGGATCTAGGGTGAGGCAAAATTCATTCAATTTACTGATGTTATTTTAATAAAATAAATTAAATAATTAACTTTGTAATAATGTTGTTGTGTTGTCTAGCTTTTCATTTTTAACTTAGAAGGTTAGAATATTTGAGACTAACTTAGACCAATCGTTACAATTTTCTTAAAGAATACAATAACGTATTTATAGATGGACCTTTATGCACGTTAAGCACCTTACTTACATACACACTGCATTTGAATAAGCCGAGCACTCAGCGAATTGACACGGATCAACCAAACAACTAACAACCGGAACTCCATCAGGACAGGGGGCTGAAACGGGTAAAATTAAAACAGATTGTTTCAAATTTATTTATAAAACATATTTTACAAAATGTAAAAAGCAAATGTAACTGAACTATATGTGTCAGTTCACTTTGTAAGTTGAACATGGATCCGCCAAACAGTTTACTATGGGAGCTTCATTTGGACAGGGATCTGTGAAACAAAATACAATGATTGCACATTACCGTGTGGTTATTCTGACTGACAATAACTACCTACCGTTAAGACAGTCACAAGTGTCACAGCCGAAACTGTCTTTTGTATATCCAAACGGACAAGGCACAGGACAAGTCAATTCCATACATATATATTCTAGAATGAAAACTATTTTATTTAAATGGGTGTGAAATTAATGATATTTATAAATTCGTGTATCGATTAGATTAAACCTTATCATATAACTAAACAATTTATTCTATTTATGATTTTTCTTGAATCATTGATGGACGAAAAGGAAAACATAAAAAAAACAGAAAAGATACGAAAATAAATGCAACAACAGTTAGAAACTCCGAAAAAAGTGAGGCAAGCTATTATGATTTTTTAAATAGTTATTTTGTTTTCTTTTGTCTTTACTTGATTATTTAAATGAATAATACAGTTGTATACAGGAACAAAAGTATATATATTATTTTAGTCTAATGTCATTTTATAACTACTTATTTTAAATCTGAATCAATAAGTTACCTTCACAAAACCGTCCTGTGTATTGCGATGTGCATATACAATTGAACAAGCAATTTGTAAAATCACATGTACCACCATTTCTACAAATAATGTCACCGATTATTAAGCAAGGATTCAAAACTGCTCTTTCTGAGAAAAAAAAAAATTACAGTAATATAATAATTATTGGAATCAAACTAGAAGAAAGTTATATGCGGTTTGGTATTTTAAATAAAATAGATGCTTAAAATGAAAGTTCAAACAAACAAAAGAAAAAAGTAAAAGAGAAGAGAAGAAAGCCATATAAAAGTATTCGAAAACAATTACAGTGAAATTATACACAATAATTTGGAAAAATACCCTATAAATTACCAATATAAAGTACTTTCACAATATATACATACTAATGTGACAGTAGGTCCCTTCGTAGCAGGTGGTGCATCGACAGACGTAGCCAAGAACAGTCTTTGTGGCAATGCAGGTTGCTCCATTTTGGCATAAGTTCTCTCCAGATTGGCAAGGATTCAACCCTATTTGACAGAATACAGAGTTCAAAGTTAGTTCAGATGTTACCAACATTCTGGATATCGTTCCATACTCTTAGTTCACAAGAGAGGATTGCTCACACATGAACTTAAATATCAGATTTTGAATATCCATTTTTGTTTTAACTTGGTCTTACCGCAATTATCTTCATCACTATTGTCACCACAGTCATCAATGTCGTTGCAGACGTCTTGCGGTGCAACGCAGTTTCTATTATTACAGACATGGAATCCTGGTGTACATGATGGTCGCACTGAAACAGATGTGATATGTCAATGAATGTTATAAAGTTGTCAATAACTAAACTTTTCAAATCCAAATCCTATCTTGTTTGCTTTCTTCGGTGATGAGTTTTTGTTTTTTTGAGCTATTTTTGCTCCGTAATATAAGATTTAAGATATAAGATACTTAGGCCTACCTTCGCAAAATTTCCCAGTATATCCCGGAACGCATAAACACGACAGCGTACAGTCGGTAAAATCACACGTTCCACCGTGCTGACAAGGAATACCACCAAGTAATGAGCAAGGATTGGCAACTGGCTTAGCTACAACAAATAAGACGCAACTTCAATATTTATGAAGTTTTAAGAAGAACAGACAGTGTAAAGCAAATTAAACTAGAGTGCGTAATTTAAAAACTATTAAATTAAGCAGTCCGACGGCTGTTGTAGTGTACAAATTAGAATAATTTAAATTGTTTATAGATAACAATATGCAGCTTTATTAAATAATGTTGAAAAAAATTTATGAATTAAACGGAAACTGTACCTATCTCACAGAAATCTCCTCCAAAGCATCCTGTACACTGACATATGTAGCCACGTTGATCGTTATTGTCGGGAACACACGTAGCGCCAAAAGTACACTGGTTACCTGCGCAAGGATTTGGTGGTTGAGGGTCTGTGTTGTAAAAAATGATTATAATTTACGCTAAGTTCTGTAAGGAATTTCTATCTTGCTTGCATTAAATTGGAAAGCTTGTTGTGAAATACCGCAGATTTGACCGAGAAAAGAGATCGCCTAAACATTCGCATAATTTAAAAACTCTCTGTCTACACTATCAAACTAGTTTGACAAAAAGTGTGTTGTGCCCAAATATGGTAGTGAAATGACGTCATTGTGTCCATATATGGGCACATCACAATTTTTTGTTTAGACAGAGCTTTATACCATAGTGGTTAACAATTTCGATGTTTCTATTTATTATCCATAGACCTTAGAAAAACGGGAATCATCCTAGTACATTGAAGAAAAACATGAAATTAACTACATCAGCTCATAACATCTACAAATACAATGTATATAGTTGAAAATAAATAATACTCACGGCCCGAAATGTTGGTGATAATGCCAGCAAGCAAGAGCAAAATATGTACGAACTGCATCATTCTATAGCGTGTCTTATTTTAACGGACAATTATTAAATTTATAGACCAAAAGCTAACTATAAAACTGTTTCCAGGATGTATAAATCCTATCATATTAGTTTCAATAAAATAGGATTTTATTCTAAATACATATTGCTTTAACTTTAATACTCTTTAAAGATGTTTTTGTTATATGAAATGTACAAAATGCAGGTCTCTGAAACTTAAAGCTCAAGACAAACATTCTTAATACGTGACACATTACAGAGTACGTGTTAATATGTTAGCTTAGGAGGTAAGGAGTCACAAGTTTGTTCTTAATTAAGCCTAAATTCAAAGCAAATATTTTGTGCAGAAATTACTTTTTTTCAATCAGAATAATTAAAACATTGGAATGCCCTGCCCGAGCAGTTATTCAATCCCCTTCAGTCAACACATTTAAGTCGAGACATTATTAAGAATAGATATGGAAGCAAAATAGGCACTATGCCTAGCCTGAACTAATTCCCTCAAACTAAGTGTAAGTGTGTAGGCCTAGCCTAGGCCTGCTGGTTGTTAATAAAGGAAGTAAAGATGAAAAATAGCAAATGAAGCATTCTTTTCCGGCTTGGTTTACTACTGAAAAATGGATGTACAAACTTACCAATGTTATTATTGTTGTTATTATCACTTTGATGGATACGAAATAGGAAACTGTTAAAAAAGGTCTAAGAAGGTGCTCATATTTTGTATCTGTTTGTATGATAGTGCTTCTCTTCAGGTGGTGCCGTCGTTGCCAAAACAAAACCGCGATTAACAACCGCGTAGTGTTCTGTTTTGACAACGGGAATGCGTTGATACGGGCGCGATATTATTGGCAACTTCCTCCGCGTTCCAACGACAAGCGCGCATTTAAGCAAAGATTGTATAGCCGCTATAATTCTTTGATTTAAGCAAAGAACTTATAACACAAGAATCTCCTGTTCGTCCGAACGAAGCGCGTAACAATTTCGAAAGGCATTGTGGGATAGAATAGAGCTAATGGGTGGCGCCATTGTGAGCCATGGAGCAGAGCCATATATAGAGAGAGTTACGACTTCGAATGGATTAGAAGCCATGTTTGTGTCCAACTATTCCTATGTAGCGTATGGAGTTGAGTCTTTTGTTTTGAAAATGTATAACGTTCAAAAGGCTTTAATTATCGAATTTAATATCAAAACAATCTCTATATATGGCTCTGCCATGGAGTAGGGCGCCCGCATCAAATTAGAAAGTCAAAATCATAGAGGGGATCTGCTAATACTCTAGGGGGGGGGGGGGGGGGTCGTCGAGTAATTGACTGAGGAGTAGGGCGCCCGCATCAAATTAGAAAGTCAAAATCATAGAGGGGATCTGCTAATACTCTATGGGGGTAGAGTAATTGACTTCCTAGTTTGGAGGGGGCGCTGCTCCATGCTGTGAAATGGCGTCGCCCAGTTTGACCTTTTAACCCTGTACTTCCGATACTGTGTTTTGAATGCAAATTGAAGAACAGGAGATTCTTGTGTTATAAGTTCTTTGATTTAAGTTTCAATAGAACATTTATTTAGACGTTTTTGTTGAAATCATGTTTTACATATTTGGACACAAACGACGCACGTAGGCACAACCAACTGTTTAATTCCCACACAAGGATCACAGCACAAGAAGTAACTTTACCAATCACGACGCCTTGGATAATTAATAGTTATATTGTGGAAGTTCCGTGGCAAAAAGAGTATACTGGTTAAGTGATAGTTTTATTTAATTGTGTAAGTTACGTGGCAAGTAATAGCCGATGTAATCTGTCCATTGAGTTTTTTCAATGACTACTTCATGTTTGATCTAAGAACAGTTAATCCTAACCACATATTACTTACACTTCCACTCATGCTACAGTGTACTTTTGTTTATTGATTATGTTAGTCAATTGAAAGGCGGATGATGTTAATATCATATAAGAGATATATATATAACAATGATGACACAAACATTCACTGTTTTAATAAAAATAGATTATTACATTGAACTTTATTTACAAGGCTATCGTTTCACAATTATTTTCTTTGTAGTCGTTTTAAAGTATCTTCATGATCTCTCTCCCATGATACAATATTAATCAGATAATCCAAGTATTAAACAGACGATCCTACTTCCTCTCTTATCTAACCGTCTGATCACTGTATTTCCAAATATTTCAAATTAACATTGATTCCTGTAATGATTGTTTAAATACCAACAGATTTTGGAAAACGGTAAAAGTATTAGAATAGGTGCGGCATCGCAGTGTAAAATGTAAAAAAGCACTGTGTGGGAAGTACTCGCAGCCTAACAGGGCACAGGTGTGGACGCAACAATATTTATTCATAACCCCTACTATTTCGAAAAATACACTGGCTTCTTTCCACATGTCTTATCCGAGAAGACTTGTTCTATCACCAGAACCATGGTATGGTCCAGAAGCTACTTAAACCCGTGACGTTTGTTTGTGCGGCGCCCCTGCCTGAACCACCCGTCTGGCCAGACTTTTTGTGGGTGCCATATTAAGATGAAGTTATACTACAAGTTCAAAGTAGATGGAATACCCGGATTAGCTACTTAATATGCAATTGATCATTATCAACTGTAAGATTTAATCTTAAGGATTAAAATTGGCGATCCTACATCCTATATCAGCTTTTATAAACATTTGTTTTTGTCCGATGCAACAATTCTACTTCAAGTCAACAACCTAACATGATCATGTATCTTAGTATTGTCTTCATTCTTCTGGCCACTGGTACAGTTGGTGCCGCAAAATGTAAGTAGATTCTAATGATGTATTTTCTCACTAATATTCCTATCAATTCATTTAAAGATGTATTGTCCCTTGAAACACAAAAAAATTAGGGTCAAAATATTCTAAATTTAAATTGGCCATATCAAAGTAATATTAAAGTTATTCACTTTAAGTCGAAAATTCGAGCCAAAAGCATCAAGTTTACGTAATTAACAGGAAAATTAGTTTGATTACATTTCGTCTGGAAAATCGTCGCGAGCGAAAGTAAACAAAGATTTCAAACCACGATTACGCATTATGCATGATGCTAATTAGGATTGTTTACAACTTGTCACGGTTGAGAAGGTGTTTTCACACAGATCGTGAGGAAGTTTTATGATTATGCATACAGAGTAGCCAAACAAGCGCGTTTCATTATGGGATATGTTTTGATCGAAAACTTTGACTGGAAGTCAAAGTTATTTTTTTAACAAAAAAACGTCTGTATTTCAGTTAAATGATTTTTTTTTCGACAAATTTTTGGTGATAGTTAATAACTATCAAGATACTTCAAAATGACCCACCTTTTTTCGAAATCTGTTATTTTTTATTTTTTTGGAATTAGTCAAAGGGACAATACATCTTTAAGTATTGGCTTCGATTTATAATACATTACCTTTTTTTATAGCACTATGTCCAAAAGGAGTTGACGTGGTAGCCTGTTTAGTTGACCCATGTATGTTTGCCACGTGTCCTGCAGATTCGAATGCACAATGTCGGTAAGTAAATTTAAAGTGAAAAATAACTTCTTAAGGTGAAGGATAAACCAGAGATATTATAGACCTAATGTTTATAATTAACTACACCTGCTTCTAGTTTTGTAATTTACGATTCAAATTTTGTACAAAAGCAATTAAATAAGTATTAGTATCAACTTATTATTGAAGTTTGACTATTTCGTCAGAGTTCGCCTACTATGCTGTACACGCATTGTATTCATACGAAGGAGATTCCAGATTTGTCTAATTCATTTTTAAATTCTTAACCGTAACAATGCACGTTGAAATGCGACTTTCATATTTCCATTTACGCTTTTTGAAACAAATTTAATTTGCAACCATTGTACTTCTTAGAGGAAATATATGTTGAAATTCTGGTTCTTCCTTCGACATAAAAAAAACGTTTTCTTGAATCATAGGTCCAATTATTGCGGTGGTTGCAATGCAGTTTTCTACGATTCCGATGGAGTAGAAGTAGATTGTGATGGTAAGTAAATATTAATCGTAAAATTGAAGCAGGTCTACCGTAGTCTACTATACATATTTATAGTTATTGTTAACATTTTGGCCGCTATATAGCCGCCCACTTAGTTTTATTCGCCTCACAGCAAAATGTGCACGCTTTGAGGATTTTAATAAATCGGGCTGAGGAGGCCGTTACAACCTGCTATTAGCTAAAGATATTCACTATTCTATTCAATTACATACTACTTATATGTAATCTATTTCGTTTTTAGTATGTCCACAAATAAGATGTGCAGGTCCTTGTCCATTTGGAACTGAAGTGACTTCAGAAGGTTGCCCAACTTGTACATGTCTCCCAAACCCAGGTATGAACAGCGAATTATGGGGACACCGTTAAGTGCTACATCCATAGATGAAGCGCCGAAAGCGACATAATGACAATGAAGCATGTATATCTACTAAACGAGGGTGTTGGTTAGTGGAACTGGTGGAAAACTTAAATTATTTGTATTAACTTTACTCGCTAAGGTAGTTCCACCTTGCGAGGTGCCTCTGTGTAAAATATTGAATTTAAAAAAAAAGCTTTACTCCAGGCTTCCGAAAAACAAGCCGTACTGAAAGGAAAAAAATGCCCCTCTACACGCCTATTTTTAACTATATCCTTATTCTGTTTTCATTGTGCCATAATAACCTGCTAAATAATAATATGTAATGTATTTTTAGCTCCATGTCCTGATAGGAGACCACCATTTGCATGTAAAAGAAATCCTTGTGATGGCACCACGTGCTCTGTTAATCCACTGACGTCATGCGTGTAAGTAAACTTTTTTCCACCCTCACTCCACAAATTACATTGCTTTCTTCCTTTCTTAAAAGTATGTAATGCAAATATTATATTGCTCTATGTAGTAACATAGATGTAATGTAGTAACTGCTCTATTGTAACTGTGACCTAAAGGCAATATTTTCAGATATCAATATATACATTGTAACAGACTATACGGAACAAAATGTTTGTCGTTGAGCAGCTTTTCTTATTTGTTTTAACAGACCAAATTACTGTGGTGGATGTTTCGTTGATTTTTATGATCGCAATTTAAACATTGACGAGGAATGTCTGGAAACAAGTAAGTAGAGAACTATCAATAAAACTCTCTTAAAATGAGCTGTTTTTAATACTAAAATGATTAAACATACTATTAATAATTGTTTTACACTTCAGACTGTCATGGGGACCTAGTATTTTCCGATTGTGCTAGTGCTTGTCCACCGACGTGTAAAAAACCTGACAACGTCTGCAAAGCGTTGTGTCGACCCGGATGTACATGCCCAGAAGGTACGATACTCACACGTCTCCACTCAAAACGATGTGTCCGCCCCTCCAGATGCAAATGTCTTGGACTTAAGGTAAGATAAGTCTAAGAATGTGTTATTTAAGTTACTGTTCATTTTGCCAATAAGAACTATTTTTACATAAGTTACCGATTATTATACAGTAGCGTCAGTTATTACTATTTTTCACTTACGTTACCTCTGTTACTTATTTCACTTAAGTTTGTTATACAGTATTGTAAATACACTAACCACTTTAGATTATTTTGCAGTTAGTAATTTGATGCTCTGATTTCATTTTTAGGGTTATCTTGGCGAATGCAAACTTGAAACTGCAGACGAACAATAGTTTTTACCATCGATACGAGTTTTCAGAAAGAAAATGATTACCCAATAAACAATGGTGTACAAGAAAAGCTTAAGAATGTCTACAATAATTTATCTTTATTTGAATAAATTAGTGTTATTATTTTTAAATTTAGATAAAAATTAAACATTATAACATAAAAGCAATAATTATCTGCATGCCACAACACAGCATTAAGGCCTATTTCAAATTGTTGATAACCGACTGCTCTTACAAATTATATACACAGCACATTATAACGTTATGGAGTGTGGGCTCTAGTTCAATTGAGAATTTGCATATGGACGGCTCTAATTACTTCTATTGTGGAAGAGGCGATCAATTAAGGGTGCGCCCCTTTTAAAAGTAAATACAATTAAAGGAATCTTTAATAAGCACATATTAATTTTACTTCTAATTATTCTACTAATTATTCTACTAATTTTTTAAATATTAATACATTTATATTTTTTACAAGGATATTAATACATTTATGTTATGTTAGTCAACACTGCGATGTTTGCAGCACTGTTGCGTCGTCGGTTCCCACTTGTGATTATGCAATGCAGCACTTTGCGTCAATACATCGCTGCGTTGCGTTGCGTCGCTAGTGGGAACCACACTTAAGTCATTACGATTCTTAATTAACCAGAGGGGTAACACGTTTAATATGGTAATATAAAACAAACTTTAAAAAAATGTGAGACATATATTTCATTTATGTATCGAACCACGTTTATTTGCTCATATAATAATCTTTATTTGTTGAACTTAAAATTAAAGTGAAAATAATTCTAATACAATTTGATAGTGTGTGAGTTTTTAATTTACAAGGCTATAGTTTTGTCAGGTTTATTTATAGTCGTTTCAAAATCTTCATGATTATTAAATCAGAACTACTAGAGAGATAATCCGAAGTATTATCAACAGACGATCCTACTTCCTATCTTATCTAACCGTCTGATCACAAATTTTATTTTGAAAGTTTTTCTTTCTCTTATCAATAAATAACTAGAGTTCACTATAGTTATTATAAACCAAATGTTTCTCATCAACTCATGTTCCGATATTTAAAAGAGAAAACAAAACAATAAAATGTGGAAAAGCATCAATTAGCAGACTTTGGTCGCGTGATCCAAAGTAAAGATTATTAATATACAATCAAGTCAAGTTCAAAATATATTGAATACCCGGATCAGGTACTTACATATGCAAGTGATTATTATCAATAATAGTACTTAATATAATCCTGAGAATTAAAACGGCCGATCCTACATCCTATATCAACTGTTATAAAGAATTGTTGAGCCTGATGCCACATTTTGTATTGTACAAGTTCCTGATCATGTATCTTAGGATTGTCTTCTCTCTCCTGACTCTTGGTACTGTTGGCGCCGTACTGGACGCCGGTAAGTATACGTTATAACTTTTCTAAGGTGCTTTATTTTTTCACGGTTTTATTTATTACAAAGATATATATGCTTGAAAATGTTTGTTTTGTTTGTTTGAACTGCTGTTATGGACATTTTGAAGTTTGAAGAATTTGAAGTTCCTTTAAAATATGATGCAACTAATACTATACTGAATAATTATGAATTCCATGTTAGACACGTTGATACTGTACTCATCCTTTTCCCTGTGATCTTTTATTCAGTGCGGCCTCCACAACATCCATGTCTGTATAATTTGTGCATGGTAAGATCTACTTGCATTCCTAAAAATACCGATCCGAAGGGATACGTTTGTGAGTGTACAAACTGTTATGGAGGAGAATTTTGCGACAAAGGTTTGTAACATTTATTTGTAACAAGATGTTCATAAAGCTCTCTTTCCGACATTTTTTTTATACATTTTGTTTATTTATATTTACTTATTTATACATTATAAAAGTAATCGAAAATAATGCGGAAAGAATGCAACTTAAAACTGCAATATTCAATCTTAAGAGAAGACAAACAATTGCAAACAAACGAATGCAATAATAGAACCATAGTTTACTCTTATAGAAATTAATTTCATTGTTAAATATTTCTGATTTGTTTTTCAGCTAAATCAGTTTTTAATCCATTTGTTAATTCATTACCGTCGATGCATGCATAGTGGCGCGTGTGATATTGTTTGTACTGAAAAGTCTTAACATGTTTTTTTTTCAATTATGTTCAACAGCTAAGGTAGTTGCTAATCCGTGCTGGGGTGACGGCAACCATTGTTTAAATGGAGGTTACTGTGACTTCACTGATTGCACATTATCATGTGTTTGTCCACCAGGATTCACCGGGGACGTGTGTCAAAATGGTAATTTACGTTGGTTCTTTCAAGATTCCCTTTAAGTACAAATAAGCGAAAATTTGTCTAACGATTTATTGAAAACAACAGATCGAATTAACTATGTGCTTATATAATACTCTTTCAAAATATTATAAACAAAATCATATTTATTTGTAATAATATGTTTAGAACCACCAGTGAATCCTTGTGTTTCTGGAGAACACCAATGTCAGAATGGTGCAACGTGTATTCCAGATAAAATTGGCCTCGGCTACTTTTGTCAGTGTACAGATTGTTATGAAGGAAAATTCTGCGAATCATCTGGTTCGTAGCCTTTATTGTTTTCCTTATATAATAAATTGATAAAAATACATTGATAAAGAATGTTTTGACCATATTATATAGTTAATGTTTGTTACCTAAACTTGAATTCTTCGATATTCATTATTTATCATCTTAACAGAAGATCGAAAACAATATTGGATAATAAAACACTTTAGAAAAAGTTAGTTTACGGTACATGAAATGTTAAATATTATAATTGAAAATATGTTTTTGTTTGTTTTTTTTGTAGCTGAAGATGTTTATAATCCATGTGCTGATATTAATAACAGTCCTTGTTTGTTTGGCGGTGTCTGTGATTTCACAGACTGTACATTCCGGTGTATATGTAAACCAGGTTATTCTGGAATTGTATGCGAAAATGGTGAGTTAGCCCTACTAAATAAGAGATAAAATGTGTAATAATTTTAAAAACTTCTTCTAAAACTTGTTTAGATAAAATAGATGTAATGGTCAAAAGTTGCATTGCCTCTCATGAAGTGATACAACAAATTACTTTCTGATCAGATTTACGAACGTGTGGACGAGTCCAACCAAACTGTGTCAATGTTACATACTAATATTACAAATATATTATTCAATTTTTTTTCAGAACCACCAGTGGATGCCTGTACGTCTGGAAAACACAACTGTCCAAAAGGTGCAAAGTGTGTTCCAGATAAACTTGGCCCTGGCTACTTTTGTCAGTGTAAATCTGGTTCGTGGTCGTTTTTATACTTTTTTTTGCATTAAAACTTATGCATTTTTATGCTTTAAAGATTATTGTGTTTACGCACTTTTCAATCATCAGATTAGATGGTACTCTTCAAGAAAAACTGCATAAATTAGTATTTCAGAAGTAGAGTACTGAGAAATTACAACAAATATTCCCTAATTCTTACAAATAAGTATTTACATTTTGATATTAATTGTGTTCTTCAGCTAAGCCAGTTGCTAATCCGTGCTCAAGTGACAACAGTCCTTGTTACAATGGAGGTGTCTGTGATTTTTCTGGCTGCACATTCTCATGTAGATGTCCGCCAAACTTCATTGGTGAATTGTGTCAATATCGTAAGTTAAGTTGCTTCTTTCAAGATTTTTGTTTATTTTGCTTATAAAGAATTGATGTTTGAAATGTATCCACGTGTGAACATGCTATACCTTGTAAGGCATTAAATGGATCAATGACATACATATTCTCTGGTCCCTGGATAATAACATACTATGCATATTGACTTTTATATGTAATAACTATAGTGTTACTATTTATTAGCACAATGTCCAAAGGGTGTGGAGGTTGTATCATGCTTAATTAATCCATGTGTGTTTGCTACGTGTCCTGCTAATCAGAACGCACAATGTCGGTAAGTATAAGATTTGTAACATTTGTTTTCATATTTCCCTTTTCCACTTTTTGAAATAAATTTGTTTCCCATTAAAAAATTGTATACATTTCCATTCTTGCTCCTCTACATTACAACAACAAAAATAATGTACGTTTTCACGATAGGGCTAATTATTGCGGTGGTTGTAATGCAGTTTTCTACGATTCCAATGGAGTAGAAGTAGATTGTGGTAAGTATACAATTAACATTCAAAAAAATAATCAATGGGAGTATCGTAGTCTACTACATGAAAATGGCTGTCAGTGGTGTAGTTGTCTTTAGCCTGAGTAAGCAACCAATTTCAAAGTATTCCTTTGGTTTTAATCAATCGGGTTCAATTTTGCTGAGACCGTTACAACTTTCTATCAATTTTCAATCTCATTAAATGTGCTTGTATCATACTAACCATGCCTTTCTTTCCAAATATAAAACAATCTGATTTGATAATATTATGTTTATCACCACCAGTGAATCCCTGTGATTCTGGAGAACACCAATGTCAGAATGGTGCAACGTGTGTTCCGGATAAACTTGGCCTCGGCTACTTTTGTCAGTGTACAAATTGTTATGAGGGAAAATTCTGCGAATCATCTGGTTCGTAGCCTTTATTGTGTTCTTTACATTGGTAACAAGGATGTTGATAAGAAAGCTTTACTTTTCGACATTATTTTAGTCAATATATTATATTTATTTTTTATTGAAATAGTTAGTTAAAACTTTATCTTATCATTATATGGTACATGGAAAGGTTATTTTATTTTTTAGCAAAAGAAGTTTATAATCCATGTGCTGATATTAATAACAGTCCTTGTTTGTTTGGCGGTGCCTGTGATTTCACAGACTGTACATTCAGGTGTATATGTAAACCAGGTTATTCTGGAATTGTATGCGAAAATGGTGAGTTAGCCCTACTACATTAAGAAATTAGATATGTGTGCCTAACAAGTTTTATAATGGAATGAATAAAAACAAAATTAATAAAAATCAAATTTATGAAAATGTGAACCACAAAATACTTTGTCACTGATCTAGTTTTATTGAACTGCCAAAGAACGATTAAAGAAAAAGAATTTTAAAAGAAAATGATTTATTCAAATATTATTTAGAACCACTGGTGGATGCTTGTACGTCTGGAGAACACAACTGTCCAAAAGGTGCAACGTGTGTTCCAGATAAACTTGGCCCTGGATACTTTTGTCAGTGTGAATCCGGTTCGTGGTCGTTTTAATACTTTTTTAAAAAACATTTTAATATTTTAGTAAAACGTATGCATTGTTATGTTTTAACGTTTAATGTTTTTCTGTAAAAAATATGCTTCTCAATAATTAGATTAGATTATTTAGGAAACTTTGTAAGCATAATAGTATTTATTATTGTGATTTATTGATAGTATTCTGACATGCTGACTTTTTACGTTTAGCATCTACTAAAATATATACTTTTAAGTTTTGTCCAATGTTACTATTATTGTGTTCTTCAGCTAAGCCAGTTGCTAATCCGTGCTCACGTGACAACAGTCCTTGTTACAATGGAGGTGTCTGTGATTTTTCTGGCTGCACATTCTCATGTAGATGTCCACCAAACTTCATTGGTGAATTGTGTCAATATCGTAAGTTGCGTTGGTTCTTTCAAGATTTTTTTTTATATTGCTTATAAAGAATTGGTGTAGGAAGAATTTATGTCAACATAATTCTAGAAATGTATTCACGTGTGAACATGCTATACCTTGTAACACCCTCTGAAATTTATGAAAATATAGGCATTACATGGATCAATGACATACATATTCTCTGGCCCCTGGATAATAACATGCTATGAATATTGACTTTTATATGTAATAACTATAGTCTTTATTTATTAGCACAATGTCCAAAGGGTGTTGAGGTTGTATCATGCTTAATTAATCCATGTGTGTTTGCTACGTGTCCTGCTAATCAGAACGCACAATGTCGGTAAGTTAAAGATGTGACTTAGAATTTTCAAATCGACTTTCATATTAACCTTTTCCACTTTTTGAAACAAATTCTTTTTTTGCTATTAAACATTTCATACCTTTCCATTCATGTTCCTTTATTGACATTACAAAAACACAATTAATGTACGTTCTTAATAAAGTAGGGCAAATTACTGCGGTGTCCTACGACAAATACTTTTGTTTGTAAGGCGTATTTTTTCAATTGCTTTGATACAAAACTTATATGTGTTCCCCTCGATTCGCTTGCCTTGTTTGATTACATTACATGGATGAGACTATTAATATAACTTGTTATGCAGCTTCTTTGTATATTTACACAATATTGAAACAAATAAATGTTTCTTAAGAGGAAAAATGTAATATACGTTGTCATTCTGAAATCACATACGTTTTCTTGAATCATAGGGCCAATTATTGTGGTGGTTGTAATGCAGTTTTCTACGATTCCAATGGAGTAGAAGTAGATTGTGATGGTAAGTAAATATTAATATTCGTTATAATAATAATATTAATTAGTCGTAAATCGAAGTACCGTATCTATATGGTTTCTGATATAATCTAGATTCTACATTGTATTTTTACTTAATATTGGTAAAAAGATAAATATTTTGGCATACATGGCGTTTCATACGTATATAATACTCGGAAAAAGGGTTTCCAGACAAAAAAAAATCAAAATGCCGATGGTGGACTAACATAGAAATAACTACAGATTTGGTACAATTCTAGGACCCTTCGTCATTATCATTATTTTGACATTTAGTAGTAGTTATTATTACACAAATCAGTTTATAAACAGATTTATTTACGATCATGTGAAGTGCAACATATTTGTCTATCGATTGTTTAATTTATTCATTTTTTTTTATCGATAAAATTAATAGTGGCAAGGGAAGTAGTATAAATTCATAAATAGAGCGGCCATTATCAACAAATTAAACAACGTTTAAAAGATGAATTTCCTCCTTAAATTATCAAAACTAATAACTAAACTAATTGACTATGTGGTTGTATCAATACTATCGTAAAAAATGACAAA
Source organism: Antedon bifida (assembly GCF_963402885.1). NCBI lineage: Eukaryota > Metazoa > Echinodermata > Crinoidea > Comatulida > Antedonidae > Antedon > Antedon bifida. The sequence goes on along the minus strand of NC_136226.1, from coordinate 6,609,406 downwards.
TATTAAAAAAAATATTTTTAAAATGTTACACCAGTGCATCCCTGTACATCTGGAGAACACAAATGTCAGAATGGTGCAACGTGTATTCCAGTTGGCCTCGGTTACTCTTGTGAATGTACAAACTGTTTTGGAGGAGAATTCTGTCAATTTGGTTTGTAGTGGTTTTATATTTTAATAATTTTGTACCTTATTCAAAGATATATATAATTTATTAGATGTTTAATCATCTTAAACGCTAATCGTCGTTAGACATTGCGCGTCTCACTTGTGTTCGCCACTCAGTACGTTTTTGAGCAAGCATGTGTATAGGTCCGCATGTGAAAAGTTCTGTTCCTTTTGATGTTTAATAGCACATTTTAAACAATGTATCTCAGAAGTACTGATTAGAGGTAAACTAAATCCGGGTCATCAAGTCTACTTAGCCTTATTAAACATATTATAGTTGTTTCCTTCCTGTTGTTTTCTACACAGATATATGCTTATATTTTTTCAAACGCAAACTATACATTTTGTTATTCTTTTTCAATTGTGTTCTGCAGCTAAGCCAGTTGCTAACCCCTGCTTACGTAACAATAACCCGTGTTACAATGGAGGCACCTGTGATTTTCCCGACTGCACATTATCGTGTAGATGTCCACCAGGATTCACTGGTGACTTGTGTCAATATGGTAATTTATGTTGGTTCTTTTAAGATTTATGTTGTGTTGAATATACGAAGATGGTGTAGGCGTTAAAAAATAAATCAAAATAGATCAGAATTAGTCGTTAATATTAAGAAATCTGTCTTACTTTTATTAGTTGAATGCCCAACTTCAACGCCTTGCCTCACAGCAAAGTGTGCACACGGGTTTATAGTTGATAACAATGGCTGTCAGACGTGTAATTGTCTTCCTGGTCCAAGTAAGTAGGCTATATATAATTATTGGTAAGAATGTCATTTTTGTGCTTAGGTCGTTACAATTTTATTATTCTTAATTTTAATATTCTATTTTTATTTTATTTTTTATTTTATTCAAGCTCATTCAACAGCGGGAAACCCGCCCCTTACAGAATGGAATAAAATATACAATATATATATATATATCGTAAGACCTATACAATACAAAGTTATACAATTTTACTAATTTTATTACAAAAACAATTATAACGGTCAAAAAAGAGATCAATAGAATTATCTCTAACAACACAATTATTAAAAAGAAGACAAATACGCGAGATAAATCCATTCTTGGTAACATTGACACAACAATACGGCACATAAAGAAGATTACATTTATAATTACGAGTACGACAACCAACAGCTTTAACAAGAAAGGAAAACAAGGAGATAAAATTACAATTGAAACGTGAATTCATACATTTATACAAAGACACATTAACTTTTTGCTACAACAACAGTTTGTAATTTTTCCATTCTTAACTACAAATATACGAATTAAACCATCTAGAAAACAATTCCAAATTTCCAACATACCCTAGTTGATATAACCTGACGAAAATATTTCCTGTGAAGAAATCTGAAAACGATTACTATTGATTTATATAATAATTCATATTAATTGTATTATTGTGTAATATTAATATGAATATTCCAGAGCCATGTCCACCAGACGTTCAAGTATACAATTATTTTGTTAACCCATAAAAGCGACAGAGGTGATGAGTTCTGAAATGTCTATTTATAGATATCAAAGAGAAGCAAAGTGTATATTGTGGTGGTAGACAATAATAAGTGAGTGAGGGGCCGAGCGGTTAAGACAGTGGAACCGTAATTACGTAGCCATAACATCGGCAGGGGTTCGAGGCTCACTCACGCCATGGTTCTGGTGGTAGAGTCTTCTCGGATAAGGACTATAAACCGTAGGTCCAGTGTATACATCTAGCTCGTGTGCACTTTAAAGAACCTAGTACATCTTTCGAGACGAGTAAGGGGTTACCCCGGTGTATTAGTACATCACAGCCACTGATCATAACTGGGTCCTCTGGGAGACCAGTCTTTGACTGAAGAGGTTACCCAGTATAAATATATATTTCAATCAATCAATTTCAATCAATCAATTTCAATCAATCAATTTCAATTTCAATCAATCAAGTGACAAAGAAAAGAGTATGAGGTTCGTTGTGTTGTGCATTACTGTAAACTATAACGACATAAATATACACTTCTACAACTTTTCCTCTTCAGTTTGTAAAAAGATCGGGTGTGCAAACCCTTGTCCTTTTGGAAGCGAAACTGATGCGAATGGCTGTCCAACGTGCAGGTGTCTTCCAAATCCAGGTAATTAAAATTGAAAAGTAAACGAAAGAAAAAAACAATCATCACACTGTCACGTTAATCTGCATTAGGAAATATTTGACATTTGAAACATTTAGCAATCACTTTTATAAGTATCGTTGAAATGTTACAGTATATCTTACTACTGTATATAAGATATATAAACATGAACAGTAAAGATGAATACGGTAGCATATAGTTGTTTTGTCGTACTTTGATTAGTATTAGCAGGAATATTAATAGAACTATATATGTATTTATTTATAATTTAGCCCCATGCCCAAATGGCAAGAGACCAAGTAGATGTAAGAAAAATCCGTGTGATGGCACAACTTGTGAAGTTAACCCAATGACGGCCTGTGTGTGAGTATCGAGTCATCCAGAGTTAAGCCAGAGTTAATAGAAATGCAATCGTCCGAGGTTGATAAATAATGTTTTTGACTCAAGAAAGGAAGAATATAAGTTATCGTCTTTATTTCAGAGTTCCCTCAATTCAATATGTTATTTGAAAATAAAAGACACCTCCACAATTCCCATAAATACATACCGGATAATGAATACATTTTTTCCAACAAATACTTGAGGAAAGTACTAATCAAAAAAATGACTAAACTCCAATTTGATAGATAGCAGTTTTTATTATACTGTAGTTAAGTTAATGAAGAGTATGGTATTTTTTATATTATTCAAAAGACCAAACTACTGTGGAGGATGTTCTGCCGATTTCTATGATCACAACCTAAATATTGACCAAGAATGTTTACAAGCAAGTAAGTAGGCCTACATCATCATGGTAATACATATCACAAGTAACTATATCACGTCGTTCTTTTTGTAACCAAATTCACAATATCGTTAATCCTCGTCATAATCACATCATTGTCTTTATTATAATCACTTTCATCACAACATCGTAGTCGTCATCGTCATTATCATATCGCGGTTGCCATGCTTAGTAGCAACAGGGAAGAGTTAAATGTAATTTAACTCTTCCCTGGTAGCAATCATATTGCTGTGTTGTCATCGACATACCAGGACGATGTAAAATAAAATTACATCTCCTCCCTGGTCATATCATGCATCATCGCCACTATCATCTGATAATCAGTATATTATCATATGCAAGTGCAAATATAAATTTGCTTTTTTATTCCAAAATTGTAATGCTTTTATTTATTTATATTATAGTTTAAGACAAATAATTTTATGAAGAATTTTAATGTATTTTAATTATTATTATTGTATAACCCTTTTCATTTTGGTGAGCCACTTGACAGTGATTTATTTCGTTTTTGGTTAACCAGTCGTTTGGATTTTGAACTCTTTTGTTTTGTTTTTGGTTATGTATTTGTTCTTTTCTGACGAAATAAATGAAAAAAATCTTCATCTTCAACGAAGAAAACTTAAACACGTCTTGAAACGACGAATTGCCACAATGCTGAAAGTGCTAAAGACAATAGTCATTCTATTAGTTAATTATATTAAGTCATCTACCTAAATAATCATATTTTTTCAGATTGTCCACAAATAAGATGTGCAAATCCTTGTCCATTTGGAACTGAAGTGACTTCAGAAGGTTGCCCAACTTGTAGATGTCTCCCAAACCCAGGTATGGACAGCGAATTCTACGACAAATTGACTGTGTCGACATACCGTAATTCCAACCATAAATACATATTATATTTAAACACATACTCAAGCAGAATGTCCGTAGGAGTAGTGGTATACTTTTTAATTTAGGATGAATTTTGATTAGAATATTAATCTTAATTTACATCCCACTGCTTTAATACTGCCGAAAAATAAGCACACAGAACGGCGAAAGAAACAATATTATTGATATGTCTCATTAACTGCCGCATCAGTTATTCATTCATTAGTTACACTTACAAAACTATGTGATGTATTTTTAGCACCATGTCCTAATGGGAGACCACCATTTGCATGTAAAAGAAATCCTTGTGATGGCACCACGTGCTCAGTTAACCCAATGACGTCATGCGTGTAAGTAACTTTTTGTTCACATAAAAAACACCCCGAAAACTCTTGCGCAAGATGTTGTCTTTTAATTAATTAAAATTTTAAATATGAATATTGTATAATACAATTTAGGAATCATCGTAACTTAGATAACCAAGTAACCTTTTAGTCAGATATCAATGCTGTACGTGTTCTAACATACTGTACGGAACAAATGTTTCCAATGTTGAATCTTTGTCGTTTGTTTTAACAGACCAAATTACTGTGGTGGATGTTTCGTTGATTTTTATGATCGAAATTTAAACATTGACGAGGAATGTCTGGAAACAAGTACGTAGAAAAAGTGTATTTATGATTTTAAAAAAAATCATGTGTAAAATAAGTTATTATAACTACTCCATACTGTGAGAACGAGAGGTGATTCTACTAAAATTGTTTCACACTTCAGACTGTCATGGGGACCTAGTATTTTCCGATTGTGCTAGTGCTTGTCCACCGACGTGTAAAAACCCTGACATCGTCTGCAAAGCGTTGTGTCGACCCGGATGTACATGCCCAAAAGGCAAGGTACTCACACGCCTTTACTCAAAACGATGTGTCCGCCCCTCTAGTTGCAAATGTCTTGGACTTAAGGTAAGTTGTGTTATTTAAGTTACCACTGTTTATTGTGCCAATAAGAACTATTTTTACTTAAGTTAGCGATACCATTATTATACAGTAGCGTCAGTAATTACTATTTTTCACTTACGTTACCACTGTTTTATTTTCATTGAAATTTGTTATTGTCGGTACACTAACCACTTTAGATTATTTTATAGGTAATAATTTGATGCTTTGATTTCATCTTTAGGGTTATCTTGGTGAATGCAGAATTGCAACGACAGACGAACAATAGTTATCTTCAATACGAGTTTTCAGAAAAGAAATGTTTACCCAATAAACAAGAATATATATACATTTATGTTAAGTCAACACGATTCAAGTTTAATATGATATTTTAAAACAAACTTTAAAAAAATGTGAAGCATGTATTTCATCTATGTATCGAACCACGTTTATTTTTTCATATTTCAATCTTGTTTATCTTAAAATAAAGTTAAAATAATTATACTACAATTTGATAGTGTGTGGGTATTTAATTTACAAGGCTATAGGTTTGTCAGTTTTATTTGTAGTCGTTTCAAAGTGTTATCTTCATGATCAATATTAAATCAGAACTACTAGAGAGATAATCCGAAGTATTATCAAAAGACGATCCTACTTCCTATCTTAACTAACCGTCTGATCACAAATTTTTAATTTTAAGGTTTTCGTGAATTATGACACCATTTCTCTAATTTCAATAAATAACCCAGAGTTTACTGTATTTATTATAAACTAAATGTTTCTCATCAACTCATGTTCCGATATTTAAAAGAAAAAAAACAACATAATGGGAAAAAGTAAAACATCTTTCTATGTAAGCATCAAATAGATCCAAAGTAAAGATTATTAATACATCAAGTCAAGTTCAAAATATATTGAATACTCGGATCAGGTACTTACATATGCAAGTGATTATTATCAATAATAGTACTTAAGATTATCCTGAGGATTAAAACGGCCGATCCTACATCCTATATCAACTGTTATAAAGAATTGTTGAGCCTGATGCCACATTTTTGTATTGTAGTTCTTGATCATGTATCTTAGGATTGTCTTCTCTCTCCTGACTATTGGTACTGTTGGTGCCGTACTGGACGCCGGTAAGTATAGATTATAAATTTTCTAAGGTGCTTTATTTTTTCACGGTTTTATTTATTACAAAGATATTTATGCTTGAAAATGTTTGTTTGTTTGTTTGAAGTGCTGTTATGGACATTTTGAAGTTCCTTTACAATATGATGCAACTAATACTATTATACTGAATATGAATTCCATGTTAGACAACGTTGATACTGTACTCATCCTTTTCCCTGTGATCTTTTTATTCAGTGCGGCCTCCACAACATCCATGTCTGTATAATTTGTGTGAGGCAGGATCCTCTTGTGTTCCTGACAATACCGATCCGAAGGGATATATTTGTCGGTGTACAAACTGTTATGGAGGAGAATTTTGCAGCTTACGTTTGTATTATTTGGTTTTGTCATATCATATCAATGTTAACAGCAAAAGTCAATTTCAATTGTAAATAAGGCCAGCAGTGATCGGTGTCGAAGTGAAATCTCTAGATGATATGTTTAAAATGTTTAAATTAACTAAATTATACAAGACTCAACCCACCCATTAGGCCTACACTCAGATATTATTATTATCAGATCAGGAAGGGCTAGACTGACACAGAAAACAATTTCGACAAACCGTTTCAGATTTTCAACACTGTATATGGCATGCAATTTATTTAATCAAAAACTTTAAAAGATAGTAACTTGTATTTATTTATTTATATATTTATCACTTTGTATTATTTAACGATTGTACTATGGTACAAAACATATCCCAAAATTGCAAAATTTTGACAATAAAGTAGACTTGTATCTTATAACATCTGTTTAAAGCTCTATTTTCGACATTATTTTTAATGTCATATTGAAAGTGACAAAAGCAATCGAAAATAATGCGGAACGGCTGCAACCTAAAAATGTAATATTAAATCGTAACTGTGATCTTAAGACAACGAATGCAGAAATGTTGAACAGTAAAAACTGCTTTATTGTTATTATTAAAACCATAGTTTACTGTAGATGATTTCATTTTAAACATATTTATGTTTTTTGCAGCCACACCAGTTTATAATCCGTGTGCTAATATCAATTTTAAACCGTGCCAGCATGGTGGCCAATGTGATTTCACAGACTGTACATTCCGGTGTATCTGTAACCCAGGTTATTCTGGAATTTTATGCGAAAAGGGTGAGTTAGACCTGTACTGCATGAGTAAGAACCACGCGAGTGATCATCTTTACACGGCCTTAAGTTCAAAATGAGTACTATGTTGTCATCAATCATAATTTATGACTTCTTGTAACAGGTTATTTTGCTAAACCATATAAAAAAATAAGATGACATCCATTCATTTTCTTTCTGTTTCCAAAACAAAACTGTGCCGAAGTATGGCCTACAATCACTTTCAAAATGACAATATATGTACAAACAATCTAATTTATAATGTTATGTTTATCGCCACCAGTAAATCCCTGTATTTCTGGAGAACACAAATGTCAGCATCGTGCAACGTGTGTCCCGGATGATGGCTTTGGCTACACTTGTGAATGTACAAATTGCTTTGGTGGTGAATTCTGTGAAAACGGTTTGTAGTGTGGTTTTAACAATTTTAATATTTATTTAAGCATTGATAAAACTTTTAAACAATCGTGATCATGCTTGTGAATTTCTAAATTTAGTATAAGATGCTAACACTTTTTCCTGTTTGTGTATGTCCAATGATTTTGTACGATTATCATCTTGTTCTTTTTCAGTTAAGCTAGTTTCTAACCCGTGCTGGGTTGACGGCAACCATTGTTTAAATGGAGGTTACTGTGACTTCACTGACTGCACATTATCATGTGTTTGTCCATCAGGATTCACAGGAGACAAGTGTCAAAATGGTAATTTACATGGGTCCGTTCAAGATTCCCTTCAAGTATCATTAAACGAATATTAAATATTAAAAGTGCAACATATTTGTCTAACGATCTAACAGATCGAATTAACTGTGTGCTTATATCATACTCTTTATTATATCATATATAATCATGTTTATTTATAATACTATGTTTAGAACCACTAGTGAATCCCTGCGATTCTGGAGAACACCAATGTCAGAATGGTGCAACGTGTGTTCCGGATAAAGTTGGCCTCGGCTACTTTTGTCAGTGTACAAATTGTTATGAAGGAAAATTCTGCAAATCTGGTTTGTAGCCTTTGCTGTGTTCTTTACATACATTTTATAAGATATTGATAACAATGTTCCATTTTCGACATTAATTTTGTCAATAATGTTGTCTACACAAACTGGAAATATTCGATAGGCGTTGTTTGTAATATTAAGAGAAGATATCGTAAAATTTAAAAAACATAGTTTGCGGTACAAACAATTTGAAATGTTATGTTATTAACATTTTTTCAGAAAAAGAAGTTTATAATCCATGTGCTGATATTAATAACAGCCCTTGTTTGTTTGGCGGTGTCTGTGATTTCACAGACTGTACATTCAGGTGTATCTGTAAACCAGGTTATTCTGGAATTGTATGCGAAAATGGTGAGTTATGCCACAACATCACAAAACAAATCAGTTTCTGATTCTCGCATCTGTTAAGTGCAAAAGTTGTGTCTGTTGACGTAATACCAATTCATATATAATGCTTAGTGCATATAAGATTATTATTTGTTTTTAATTGATCTTGAAAACGTCGATTTCTCTTTTTGTCATTACATTTTGTATTGAAATTATATATAGTAAACGTTTGAAATACATATATAATGGGTAGCTAGAATAACTGCTTCTTAGATTATTTAAAAATTAATCTGATTAATTGCGTGATTGTATACTAAAAATGAACTCAAACATTATGTTCAGAACCACCAGTGGATGCCTGTACGTCTGGAGCACATAACTGTCCAAGAGGTGCAACGTGTGTTCCGGATAAACTTGGCCCAGGCTACTTTTGTCAGTGTGAATCTGGTTTGTATTGTGTTTTTTTTATATTTGTAAAATATTTTTCTAAAATAAAATAAATAGTTTTCTTTAAAACACTTAGATAATAGTAAGTGTTGTAATAACAGTTAAACAAACCTTGATCATACTTGTCGTGGATTTCTGCATTTAGTATATTTACTAAACATATTGTAGTTTTTTCCTGAAATTTAAAAATGTGTATATTGTTTTGTGTCAGCTACAAAGCCAGTTGCTAACCCGTGCTCAATTGACAACAGTCCTTGTTACAATGGAGGTGTCTGTGTTTTTCCTGACTGCACGTTTTCATGTAGATGTCCGCCAAACTTTAGTGGTGATTTGTGTCAATATCGTAAGTTACGTTGGTTCTTTCAAGATTTATGTTTTGTTTGTAAAACTCCGTAGGAATTTGCAGATGATAAAATATAGACCCAGTATTAGAGTTTGCTAATTATAGCGGTCGACATACCCGAATATTTCTTTTCATCAACACAAATTTCTAGTTATATATACATACTGCAGTATACATATTATAAATATGGTATACACAACTTACTGTTTTATCTCTGGTAAATTTAACCTATTTATTAAGATCACATCCTAAACATAGTATTTGAAATGTGGGCAATTATATCAATTCCTGAAATTTACCCACACGTGTACATGGTAATTTACTAACACCATTCTGGTATAAAACGAACATAAACAGGAGTGACACTCATCTTCTCGCTACGATAAGATAAGAAGATTTCCTCGCTAATATAATGCATCAATTCATTTGAATATTAACTTTGATATGTAGTAACTATCTCACTGTTTATTATAGCACTTTGTCCAAAGGGAGTTGAGGTGGCACAATGCTTAATTGATCCATGTGTGCTTGCCAGGTGTCCTGCTAATCGGAACGCACAATGTCGGTATGTATTCTAGGTTCTCGGCGACGATTCGACTTAACTGGTAAAAAGATAAACATTTTGGCACATATGGCGTTTCATAATTTACAATACTTAACCGTGAATCTACAGACAAAATCAAAATGTCGGCTAGTGAACTCATAGTAAAAGACAATAAAACAAAAAGCAAAAACTATAGACTTCGGGCAAGTTGATATCATTTAAAAAAATATGATTTCTTTAAAAACAATTGCAATCATTGTGAGGAAGAGGAAGTAAAGTCTCATATGTTTTCATTTTGGTTATTCTTAATGGACATTAAATAAAACAAATACGTTTTCAATATTCAATATTCAATATATTTCATGATTTATTTGATCATAGGGTCAATTATTGCGGTGGTTGTAATGCAGTTTTCTCCGATTCCAATGGAGTAGAAGTAGATTGTGATGGTAAGTAACGTATTGTACTGTAGTGACATGATGTACCAATCGTCATTGTACATTCCTTTTATTTAGGTGACTGCAAAACTTCAACGCGTTGCCTCACAATAAAAATCTGCGCACAATAACTGCCATTAGGGCCATATTCATTCATTCATTCATTTATTCGGTCAAAATCAACATACAATACATGATTACATAACAATGTTACAATACAAAAAGTTAAAACTTGAGACAATTAAAAAGAAGGAAAAAATGTTATAAACAATCTAAAAACAATGCAAAAGTCTAAAATGATGGTTAAAAAATGGCTTAAAAATGGTTTAAAAATGGCATAAAATACAGCATTAAAACAGAATATCGTTCAGTACCATAGTTTAAAAAAGTCATAAAAAATACAAGTTATAAAAAGACAAAAGAATATTAAAAAGCGTTCAGTTAAAAAGAGAGCAGCAGAATAAAGTTATGAACATGAGAATAAAACAGTTAAGTTGATTTCGACCAGGATAGCCCAAAAAAACCAATTACCTAGGTTTATTTCCGTTGGGGTCCTGATAAACAAAATGATTTAAAAACGAACTGCATCTCATTATCAAAATCAGATCTGTGATTACCTGTGTGCTTGCACCATAACATTTATATAATAAATAGTGTATTATTTTGATAACCACTAGTGAATCCCTGTCTTTCTGGAGAACACCAATGTCAGAATGGTGGAACGTGTATTCCAGATAAAGTTGGCCTCGGCTACTTTTGTCAGTGTACAAATTGTTATGAAGGAAAATTCTGCGAATCTGGTTTGTAAAATTTATTTACATATTGAAAGAAATCTATATTATTTTAGTCAATGTTGTTTATTGAAATTTAAAAGCAGTCTACTAAATTGTTGAGAAACCAACTCCAGGCGATAGACGTTACGGACTTTACGAGATGACAAACGAATACAAATGTCTGATAATTAAAATCATATTCACGGTACTTGGAAATTATTTTGTTTTCAGATAAAGAAGTTTATAATCCATGTGCTGATATTAATAACAGTCCTTGTTTGTTTGGCGGTGTCTGTGATTTCACAGACTGTACATTCAGGTGTATCTGTAAACCAGGTTATTCTGGAATTGTATGCGAAAATGGTAAGTTAGGCCACTGCATAACATAAGTGTACTAAGTTTTAGGAAGTAAATAATTAAAGCAAATTATTAATGTAAAAATGGTCTACAATTGAAGTAGCTTAATATAAATTCTAGCATACCATATTTTTTTAAAACAAATTATAAAAATGGAAAGCATGTTTATCAAAATATTATGTTCAGAACCACCAGTGGATGCCTGTACGTCTGGAGAACACAACTGTCCAAAAGGTGCAACGTGTGTTCCCGATAAACTTGGACCTGGCTACTTTTGTCAATGTCAATCCGGTTTGTAGTTGTTTGTGTTTTATTTTGTTTGTACCGAATTAAAATGATTGCTATTTGATAACATTATTTATAAAACACATCTCTCTATAATCATATTTTAACCTTACTAAACATATATAATTTTTTCTGACAAATGAATATTTCCTTAACGTTTGTTTGTCCAATAATTCTATTGCCATTTTGGTAATCGTTTGCAGCTAAGCCAGTTGCTAACCCGTGCTCAAGTGACAACAGTCCTTGTTACAATGGAGGCGTCTGTGATTTTACCAACTGCGCATTCTCATGTAGATGTCCATTAGATTTCACTGGTAACCTGTGTCAATATGGTAATTTTCGTTTATTCTGTTTTCGCATTATTAAGATTGCTTTTAAACTTGTGTACAAAGTACGGACTGTAGGCGGGAAAATCACAATGCAATTTCTTGTCGACTGGTACACCAGATTAAATATTTTAATTGTTAACTAAAGTACTATTTGTGTCTACAATTAACTAAACTCGCAAATTTATGGATGCATTAATAATATGACATGGTATAGGTATAGATAGATAAGTTTCATCGTCCATTCATTCATTCTTTATATACTTAATGTAACTTGGATGTAATATGGATATTTCATCGATAATAGTACTTATCAATTCATCTGAATATTATCAGATCAGTAACTATCTCATTGTTTATTATAGCAATTTGTCCAAAAGATGTTGAGGTGGTACCTTGTTTAATTGATCCATGTGTGCTTGCCATGTGTTCTGCTAATCCGAATGCACAATGTCGGTAAGGAGTGTAACTTAACTTTAAAAAAAAACAAATAAGCTTTGCTTCTTTTGTATTTTCTTTTCTTTTTCCATTTTTTAAAAAGTTTAATAATGCATGAATGTAAATAAAGAAAGACAGAATATATAATGTATATTTACTAATCACTTTTATACAAAACTTGCATAACTAAAATAAGGTATGCTGCTAATGTAAATAAACGTATTGTCACGTTCTTATTTAGAGTGAATTGGAGAAACGGGCTGTTTCTTTCGTATTTATATTTACTTTCACACATTGAAAACAATCGTTTTGTAACGCGTTTCTTAAGATAACGTTGTATATATTATAGTTCTTTTCCTGACATACTGTAATAAAAAGAAACCCCAATGCATTTTCTTAAATCATAGGGCCAATTATTGCGGTAGCTGTAATGCAGTTTTCTACGATTATAATGGAGCAAAAGTAGACTGTGATTGTAAGTAAAAATAACTTTATAACCGCCAAACAAATAAATGAATCGTAATAGATAGATAGTAAATACCACAGTCTGCTAAATCATTCTTTCTTCATTATAAACATTTCTTTTTTCAACATTTACTTTGATTAGTTGAATGCCCAACTTCAACGCCTTGCCTGACAGCAAAATGTGCGCACGGGTTTGTTGTTGATAAAAATGGCTGCCAGACGTGTAATTGTCTTCCTGGTCCAAGTAAGTATATTAAATTAGTACTGTATCAGTGTCCTGAAATAACCAAAATTTCTGCTTTTCCCTTTCATCACTCATTATCATGCTAAGAAAAGCTAACTTTTCTGAGTTGGGTTTTGACCTAGGCCATTAAGTTAATGTCTACACTATCAAACTTTATGTGACAAACAAATGTGATGCGCCCATATAATAGGCACGACGATTTTATATCTCTACCATATTTGGGAACATCACACATTTTTGTCAAACTAGTTTGATAGTGTAGACAGAGCTTTACGGTAATTAGTTATGGTAAGCAATATTTTAGATATTTAATGCAAAATAGACCTTACGGCAGTTAAAGTGTTCTTTCCGGAGGCATTTATAAAATAATATGAATATTTCAGAGCCATGTCCACCAGATGTTCAAGTGTACAACTGTTTTCTTAACCCATGTGACTCTGCCGAGTGCCCAGCAAACCCAGATGCTACCTGTGTGTAAGTACATGCGTAATAACAAATACCACATGTATTTTTCGTTTTGTAGAAAAAGTAAAACTTCTTGTAATTACAGACAAAATAGTTACAAGAATGTAATAGACTTAATAACGCAGAGGTTTAGGAACCCTAACTGGCCCTCCAAAGCTGGAGACCTCGGGCGTTTTTAGCCTTTTTCGACTTTAATGCCACTGTTTTGACGTCTTTCATTACAAGTTTAATTCATAACAGTATGAATCAGTAAAGCCTAATTAATAATACTATCATGACAAACCTTCAATCTTTTCAGAGCTAATTATTGCGGCGGTTGCAATACTTTGTTCTACGATACGAATGGAATCGAAGTTAGCTGTGTTTTAGGTTTGTATTTTGTACAAAAGAATAACATCAGTAATCTGTTCATAACAGATAATTATGATGATGTTAGTGTATAGGTTGGTGATCACAATATAAGACATATAGATCGACGACAACAATAATTAATCTGTTTCTTGAAGATTCAGAACTCTTGTCAACGCAATGCATGTTTACCATTTTCTTCTTAGCTTGTCAAAAGATTGGCTGTGCAAAGCCTTGCCCATTTGGAAGCGAAACTGATGCAATTGGCTGTCCAACCTGCAAGTGTCTTCCAAATCCAGGTAAGGGAACACTTTATTTGATTCCGAAGGACTCCCCCTAATAGAGGTTTTATAACAGTCGTGGCACGTGCAAGCGAAATCGGGCATAAGTCGCATGTGTAGATTTGTAGAGACAGCCAAAAACAATAAAAGGCTGAATTTGTTTTTATTTTTACAGAAAAAGATAGCTGAAACAGTATTTATTTAAATTTTGCATAATAATAGAACAATAGTTAATTAACGCGAATTAGTACGAAGTTTCATTGAAATAAAACAATTAGAATACCATTTTGCTAAGGCGTAAACTTAAACGTCCTGTTTATTTTTTTTTGTATTTGTCATTTCCTGTTACTTAACTTTAAAAGCATTTTTCTCAAAACACTGATTGCAACAGCCAAAACTTTAGACTGAGATATCTCTGGAAGTAGACAAGGTATCAAGATATTTTTTCAGCATTTTAAATCTTGGATTATGTAGTTTCAGTATTTGTGAAAATCTCAATTTTGAAAATTCCAACTTATGTTTGATTTCCCTTGCATGTGCCACTATGCAATATAGTAAAGTATAATTATTAAGATTAGTATTATTATTATTTTAGCCCCATGTCCAAGGGGCAGGAGACCAAGTAGATGTAAGACAAATCCCTGTGATGGCACAACTTGTGAAGTTAACCCAATGACGGCCTGTGTGTAAGTATAATGGCTTTGATTTGTTTGGTTTTCCACCACATTGCCTTTAAGCATGGAGGAAATATTCCTCCATGCTTTGAGTGACTTAAGCCCCTTTGATAGATGAGGTAAGGTAAAAAAGAGGGACTGATGTGGTAGAAATGTAGTCGCTGGAGTTTAAACCAAGTCTTTCAATGTTGATAAATAATGTATTTTTTACTCAGGGCTTCCTTCCATTTAATTAAATCTTTGTTTGAATGCTTCCATCCATCCAGGACACAGGTTCTATTGAAACAATCAAACTTAAAATACTAGTAGGGCCTATAATGAATATCTGAATAAGTGATGTAGTTTCACATAAAGTACTGGAGGAAAGTAAAGAAAAGGGATTACACTTCAATTTGTTGAGCAGTTTCATTGAAAACATTTTGATGAAGATGTTCCTATTTTTATATCAATTGAAAGACCAAACTACTGTAATGGGTGTTCTGCCGATTTCTATGATCACAACCTAAATATTGACCAGGAATGTTTACAACCAAGTAAGTAACAGCATTTTAAAAGGTCAATTTACATATCGCAAACCACATTATCACATTGTTCTGTTTGTAATCAAAATCATCTCATCGTCATAATCGCATACAGTAAATGTCTTTATTATATTATTATCAACTTCATCACAACATTGTAGTCGTCATCACCAATTTGTTTTCGCTGTTTCCTGATCATACCATGCAGTATCATCACCATCATCTGATAACGAAACGACGAATTGCCACAATGCTGAAAGTGCTAAAGACCATCGTCATTCTATTAGTTATAATATTAAGTCATCTACCTAAATAACCATTTCTTTTTAGATTGCCCAAAAATAAGATGTGCAAATCCTTGTCCATTTGGAACGGATGTAACCAAAGAAGGTTGTCCAACTTGTACATGTCTCCCAAACCCAGGTAATTCAGTGAATTATATGAAAAATTGACTGTATCGACATACCGTAATCGCTCCAACCATAACGACAACATAATATAATACTCAACGAGAATGTTAGTTAGTTGGAGTAGTGGTTTACTTAAATCTCTGTCTACACCATAAAACTTTACTTTGACAAAAATAAAAAATAATATGATATGCCCATATATGGACACGATGACGTCATATCACTACCATATACGGGAGCATTGACATTGACATTTTTGTCAAAGAGTGTAGACAGATTAATATAAAGATAGAGAACACCACATTTGAATTTAAATATTAATTAGCACCAACACGAAAGAAATATATTGTTGTCTCTGTCTCATTAACTACCGCATCGGTTTTCGTTTTGCAATAAAATACCTAAACTATGTAATATATTTTTAGCACCATGTCTTGATGGGAGACTACCATTTGCATGTAAAAGAAACCCTTGTGACGGCACCACGTGCTCAGTTAACCCAATGACGTCATGCGTGTAAGTAACTTTTTGTTCACATAAAACACATCCGCACCCCGAAAACTGCGCAAGACGTTGTCTTTTAATTAATTAAAATTTTATAATATGAATATTGTATAATGCAATTTAGGAATCATCGTAACTTAGATAATCAAGTATACAATGCTGTACGTGTTCTAACATACTGTATCGAACAAATGTTTCCAATGTTGAATCTTTGTCGTT
Source organism: Antedon bifida (assembly GCF_963402885.1). Taxonomy (NCBI): domain Eukaryota; kingdom Metazoa; phylum Echinodermata; class Crinoidea; order Comatulida; family Antedonidae; genus Antedon; species Antedon bifida. The sequence continues at coordinate 6,592,854 of NC_136226.1, read as the reverse complement.
GAACCTTTTTTTTGTTTTAACAGACCAAATTACTGTGGTGGATGTTTCGTTGATTTTTATGATCGAAATTTAAACATTGACGAAGAATGTTTGGAAACAAGTAAGTAAAGACAAATAGTAGTAGTAGTAGTAGTAGTAAAAGTGTATTTATGTATGATAAATAAATGTTAATAAAAATGTGTAAAATAAGTTAGGCCTATGAGTAACTACGCGGCCATACTGTGAGAACGAGAGATAATTCTACTAAAATTGTTTCACACTTCAGACTGTCATGGGGACCTAGTATTTTCTGATTGCGCTAGTGCTTGTCCACCGACGTGTAAAAACCCCGACATCGTCTGCAAAGCGTTGTGTCGACCCGGATGTACATGCCCAAAAGGCAAGGTACTCACGCGTCTCCACTCAAAACGATGTGTCCGCCCCTCTAGTTGCAAATGTGTGGGACTTAAGGTAAGTTATGACTTTTTTTATATAATAATGTGGATGAAATCACTTGTATACGAACTTTCGCTCTTATATTTTCACTTTTCTCCTAATTTGTGTCATAGGCCTACTTTCAGTTAACCATGCCTGCTTAGAATATAATTTCCATACATTAACCGCGTTAATTATATTGCATATATAAATTAATGATGCACTTTGATTTGATCTTTAGGGCGATCTTGGTGAATGCAGAATTACACCAGACGAACAATAGTTGTTATGCAATACGAGTTTTCAGAATTGAAAAGAATTTTTTACCCAAAGTGGTGACGTGTACCAGTGTATCTTAAGAATGCTTGTTTATTATTTTTGATTTTAATGAATTAGTCTTTAATTATTATTTCTTAATAATTAAATGACATAGTATAAAACTGACACCAAATAACGAGAGGCAAGCCATGATTGAACGTTCTTTATTTGATCATCATCAGGAAATGAATAATAATTCCAGACAATTATAACTACATTCTATTCTTAAGAATGTGAATGAGATATTACAATAGCTATACATGGTGTAGGAAAATCAAAACAAAAGGCGGCACTGCACACGAGTAACACCAATTAGCTGTCAATTATTGTTATGGTTGAATAAATTAATGCTTTCAATTTAACCGGCAAGTTCTCATCAAGCAAGTGTTATTACATTGTTCTCGTTATTTGAGTCAGTTTCATACTATGTTATTTAAATATAATCAGTGCATCTATTATTGATAATTAAATGATATGTACAAAATATCATGATATCAATGACGATTTTCATAACTTATGTTTTAAACATCATTCATATTCGTTGATATTAATGGTTTTGAATATATTCACACGCCACAATAAGTTTGAACATAAACATACAAACGTATGGTAGTGCTACTGGAATATTACAATAAAATGACAACAATCATGTTGTAGGCCTAAATGTTGTTATTGTGAATTGTAGTCAACTTATTTACATATATTCTTTCCTTAAAAAGTGGAATGTAAGTAGGCCTGCTATAATTAATATTGTCCCCATTTAACATTTATTGGATTAATCATAGAGATGAACAAATTAAAAAAACACACACAATGCAAACGCGACCTTTATATATACATATTATTGATATGGGGGAATACTGTTGATTAGTATCATAATCAAATATTGCTATCAGAAGGTTTTTGATGACGTATTAGCCAATCAGTTCGTATGATTAAATGTGGTAGCGTGGCCGAGCGGTCTAAGGCGCTGGTTTAAGGCACCAGTCATTTCGATGGCGTGGGTTCGAATCCCACCGCTGCCAAAATATTTTAGTGTTATTTTATCTCTATTTTTTGGGCATTTAGAGTAAACTATTTCTGTGATACAGTTCAACTAATGATGAAAATATTATTCTCTCTAATTATTATTTTTTATAGTAAAAATACAAAAATACTTACGAAACGATGCTAAGTGTGTACAAAAACCTAGAGGGCGCACTTTTCAAAATTATAAGTAGAGAGATCAGCATTCAGCATGGCTTCTTCAAAGCGAAGGGTAGACACAATTTTACGACATATAAAGGCTGAAAAAGACGCTACGTGTATCGAAAATGGGCATGATATTGTAATGAAAACATGCAGCGGCTCAGTAGATAAATCCAGGTTACCAAAAAGAAAGTAAGTATGGATTTGAATGAGGTTAGGCTAGGCCCAGCGATAGCAGATGCCGAGCTAGGCTAGCTAGAGATCGGATAGACTCGAATACTGTCGGGATTCCCAGGTCCCTGCTTGGTATGATTAGTAGGCTGGCCTAGCACCCACTGTACCAAATCTGAGAAAGTGTGTTTGGTAAGTAGTTGGTACACATATGCACACAAACTAGCTAGCCTAGTTCGAGGCCGGCTATACAGGCTTACTAAACAAGAGAAGAACGTTTTTGCACTGTCTGTAATTTATAAACTGACCGAGTGTATGGCCTGATTGATGATATTCTACAGTACTGTAATAGTATATGTCACGTGTAGTGGTTGACCTATTTTAGGCCTAGTTACCCATATGCCGCCTACCCTCTCTAGCAGCTCTCGGCCTAAAACCTAGCTTCACTTTTATATATTTTACAGGATATAGGTTGACAAATATACATGATTAATGCATTATGTATGTACATAGGAAGAGAGAGTCCACTGTTTTAGGCTAGTCCTATATTATGCAACCTACCCTAGCTATGGAGTACTGCCATTGTGCTGACATAAAAGGCCTGCCTATGCCTAAGCTTGATTTGTTTTTCTATTAATATTTAAATAAATTGTGCTTGTCCAGGGGTGACTGTATGGTACAGCTGTGAAAAGAAGTTACAGCAACATTGATGAATCTTTTTCATATTTTATACACATGTATCATTGATTTTCAGGCAAGAATTATTAAAGTGGAATGGTTGGGGCTATAATGATTCAAAGTTTGAATTGGATGAAAATGAACAAGTTCGTTTTGTTGGTAGCAGGTAAGTTCTCCCTGTTGAAGGATAAAGCTGCTCATATTATAAACTTTAAAAAAAGTTAAAAATAGAGAAGTGTAAAAATCGGAAAATAACGAAAAAAAGTTAGAAAATGGAAATTTGATGTATGAAAATGAAATGTGAATAGACTTAATAACCACAGAAGATAAAAAAGAAATTCAAAGATAAACAAAATCAATTCCAAGTAGTAGTTTGAATTTTGGTGATCACCAGATCAACACATGATTGTTCTTCTTCTATTTTCATTTTATTACAAGGTACAAAATATGTGGAAACCTTCCACATTTCAAGTCTTGGATGTTAACTGTTCCAGGTGTCAGCTTAGACCACAATCTTCAACCTCAGGTTTGTATATCAATCCAAAGTGGCAAATTACAATAGGTGCATGATCTGCTCCCATCGCCCTGAGAACAGCTACACATGTATGTACTCAATTTATGATTAGGCCAGGGGAAACACATTAGGATTCTTATTGGCAAAATGTTGGTGTCGGAAATTCAGTAAACTTCCGTCACCAGATTGTTATCATTGTGATGGATGATTTTAGGTTGAGAGGTCATAAGTACAGTATGTGGCAACCTACCTAGACCTTGATAGGCCTCATTTCAGACATTTTTCATGGCCTCAGGCTCTTGAACTTATCAATACATGTTGATATAAAGTTTGCGATGCACCATGTATACTTAGTTCTGAAAAAATACCTAACCCTTATCAATACAAGCAATTGTTTTTATTTAATCTAGCCAAATATTAGGAATGAAGATCTACCAAGAATTATTCGGAATGAGAACTTTATGTCAGAGCTCCATAAGATTGGCATCTCTTTCTCACTTGATGGTCAGGACAGGCTCTTCAGAGCTCATGGTTGGTAGAGTTAAAGTTAAATTTTATGTTGACCGTTTATTTTAACCTGACCAAATGGTGGAAACTAAATAAAAAGATATTAATAGTGACAATTTATTGAAATTTAATTATAGATATATAGTATTACATAAGCATACACTTTCAAACATTACATATTTAATTCAGTTGTTAATTCAAGGAAAATGGGAAAATACTAATTTTATAATAAGTTTACTATTAAAGACACCTAATTAATCTTTTTCATTTGATTAGTCAATTTCATATCACATGCTGGGCATTATTTTCCTCATTTGAATGATTGAAGGTACTATTGCACCTCAGCTTTGCATAAAATATATTAAATTGCCTGAATATTATGTGAATGGAAAATCACTGCCATGGCCAAAATTAAAATTTTCTTGGTGCATAGCTTAGCTTTTTGACATTTAAGTCATGATAGAAGTGCTAATTATTTGGATAAAAGTTTCTCTAGAACAGTATGTGTAAAACAAATAATGAATGTTTGTGTATGTTGAATAGGGAGAACCTTTCAACTTATGAAAATATTCTCCCATTCAAATATTGTAATAAACTTTCATTGTTTGTATATTATCTTGTTTATTTCTGATAATGGATCAATACTGATTTTTTTCAGGTCATACTTTACATGAGGTATTTGTTTTGAGAGAAGGAAGATTTGAAAGAATTCCAGATATTGTTATATGGCCAAGTAAGTAAATACACAGTCATTAGTGTTGATATATTTAGTAAAAAGTGCATGCCATTGGTAGAAAGTACTGCTCTTGCTACTATGATCAAATTCAGTTAACTTATACTACCCCACCTGAGTATTATTATTATTATTAATGAATTACCTCCGCCAAGGAGGTTATGTTTTCACCCCTGTATGTTTGTGTGTGTGTCTGTGAACAGCCTGGAGGCCACAGTTTTTATCCGATTCTCACTAAATTTGGCAACAATGATCTATGCCCCAAAAGCTTGGACGAGTTCGAATTTGAGGGGAAAAGGTCATAGGTCAAGGTCACAACTAACAAAAAACTATTTTACTGCCTAGAGACCACAGTTTTTATCCGATTCTCACCAAACTTAGCCACAATGATCAATGACTCATCATATAATTGTGGTTAAATTTTGAAGGGTCAGGGTCAAAGATCAAGGTCCACAAAAAAAAAAAGAAATAAAAAAATAATAAAAAAAAAAAAACCTCAGCGGGACTTGAACCAGCGATCTCAACTGTGAGAGGCTGGATACATAACCATTACACCAAACTCTCATCCACAACTTTGTAGTGTGCAGTTAGCCTATTTACATTTAGAACTAATAAAAAAAAATGTAAAAAAATATATATATATTTTCCGGGGACATTTTATGTAGGGGAATTTTACAGTAGGCGGAGGTTTGTACTCTCGGAGTACCCTCTAGTTACTAATGTAATAATATGGATGATGAATGAACTTGTTTCCTTACAGCTTGTCATGATCATGTTGTGAAGTTAGTTGATATGGCTGTTCGTCATAATGTATGCATTATTCCATTTGGTGGTAAGTTTATTTTTTACTTTGTTTGATATAAACTATGAGAGACAAACCATATATTTTAACATTATTTTATTCTCATGCTTTACAGAATACTGTATTGCTACAGTATATTATTGACTTACTGAATTCTGAATTCATAAGTCAACTGAATTTATTATCAGTATAAACATTATATGTGGGGTGCTGGAGATTGTTACTGCCTAGTTCGGGTAAAAGACCAAAATTGTTCTGGGAAGGTTTTAAACAACATTTGAAACTCGCCCTTTGGTATCTTTGTTACTACAATACTACATATTACTGGTCTACGGGTCTATGATATAAAAATTTATATTAAACAGCTTGCTATACAGTAGGAGACAGAACTCATTTATTGTTTTTTGCATTCTTAACGATCACTTCTCAGAATAATTATAACGTATAAGTTCTAAATAGCAGGATTAGATATATTCTGTTTATTGTGTGCTTTCTGGACACAGACGTAGAGCATACAATTGCTCATAGTATGGCAATGCTGCGTCAATACAGATATTCACATCGTCTGATAGTTCCGTACGATTAGGGGGTGGTTCAGGTTTGTTGAAACGCTCACTCGCAAGTGATTTTTCATAATAACCAAATAATTTGTTTCCTTTGATCAGTGCATTGGCAGACTTCCATTTGTGGGTAACACTTTCTCCTGCATCCCAGTTCAATAATTTGTCGTCGTACTGAATTCCTGTGCGCTTACAAAACTCCCTTAAAATCAATTCCGGATTTTCCAAAAGATCATCAGAATCTATGATTACCGGGTCTAATTCGATTCCCGTCTTTACAAGATGCTCGTATAGTTGGAGACTCTCTCCAAAACCATATTTTTTTGGAATAACAGTGTTGTTGTTTACCAAAGGAAAGTTTTTAGAAAGTCCTTTTTCTACTTTGGTTACCATTTTCTTCCAAGAAGAAAACACTTTGACAGGATTTTGAATCAAGAATGCATGGCGATAGCCTTTAGGTAGCATATGGAGTTTCCATGTAATGCCATATGACATATCTTTGGCAAACACCACATTCTTGTTTGGATATTCAGCCTCCAAAATATTCTCTTTAATAAACTTGTATGTTGCCATCTTTTCATCCCAACAACCATCATACTCTAAAGTTACAGTATTTGATTTCTCTAAAAATGTATCTGCAACTTTTGCTAAACCTTCTTCCGATGGAAACCTTTCGGCTCCAAGCTTGAACGTGGACATAAACGGCTCATTTATGACCTGTACGTCGTCAAGCTGACTCATACATTTCTCAAAGGCAGTAGAAACTGTACGAGGAATACACCAAAGAATTACACGAACTTGATCTGTCATTTTTCCTATAAAATTAAAAAATGAATAGTTTTCTAGTAGTACAGAATAAGAAATTGTAAACTTTCACTATGTGTTAAAATAACTAAATACAAAGCCCTTACCTCTAGTTGTGTATAGGAGATTTCTTTAAACAACTAGTTTGTGACAGTAACTGCTTCAATTTGATTTTAAGGGATAACTATCGATCAGATATAAGTCATATTTTGTTGTTCAATAAGTAACAAAGTCCAAACTGTACAATGACCAATTGGTTAAAAAGATAAAAATTGAAAAGTCATATGCTTCAGACTAAAGTATATTATTGACTTACTGAATTCATTCCTCAACTGAATTTATTATCAATATTAAACATTATATGTGTGGATGTGGGGTGCTGGAGATTGTTACTGCTTAGTTCGGGTAAAAGACCAAAATTGTTCTCGGAAGGTTTAAACTACATTTGAAACTCGCCCTTTGGCGAGTATCTTTGCTACTACAGTATAATATTACTGGTCTACAGGTCTATGATATACCAATAAAGGTGTACTATAATAAAAAAAATTATATTACACAGCTTGCTGTACAGTAGGAGGCAGAAATCATTTATCTATTGTTGTTTTTTGCATTCTTTTAACGATATAACTTCTCAGAATAATTATAAATTATAAGTTCTAAATATTAGGATTAGATATATTGTGTTTATTGTGTGCTTTATGCACACAGACGTAGAGCATACAATTGCTCATAGTATGGCAATGCTGCGTCAATACATGTATTCACATCGTCTGATAGTTCCGCACGATTAGGGGGTGGTTCAGGTTTGTTGAAACGCTCACTAGCAAATGATTTTTCATAATAACCAAATAATTTGTTTCCTTTGATCAGTGCATTGGCAGCCTTCCATTTGTGGGTAACACTTTCTCCTGCATCCCAGTTCAATAATTTGTCGTCATACTGAATTCCTGTGCGCTTACAAAACTCCCTTAAAATCAATTCCGGATTTTCCAAAAGATCATCAGAATCTATGATTACCGGGTCTGGTTCGATTCCCGTCTTTACAAGATGCTCGTATAGTTGGAGACTCTCTCCAAAGCCATAATTTTTTGGAATAACAGTGTTGTTGTTTACCAAAGGAAAGTTTTTAGAAAGTCCTTTTTCTACTTTGGTCACCATTTTCTTCCAAGAAGAAAACACTTTGACAGGATTTCGAATCAAGAATGCATGGCGATAGCCTTTAGGTAGCATATGGAGTTTCCATGTAATGCCATATGACATATCTTTGGCAAACACCACATTCTTGTTTGGATATTCAGCCTCCAAAATATTCTCTTTAATAAACTTGTATGTTGCCATCTTTTCATCCCAACAACCATCATACTCTAAAGTTACAGTATTTGATTTCTCTAAAAATGTTTCTGCAACTTTTGCTAAACCTTCTTCCGATGGAAACCTTTCGGCTCCAAGCTTGAACGTGGACATAAACGGCTCATTTATGACCTGTACGTCGTCAAGCTGACTCATACATTTCTCAAAGGCAGTAGAAACTGTACGAGGAATACACCAAAGAATTACACGAACTTGATCTGTCATTTTTCCTATAAAATTAAAAAATGAATAGTTTTCTAGTAGTACAGAATATGAAATTGTAAACTTTCACTATGTGTTAAAATAACTAAATACAAAGCCCTTACCTCTAGTTGTGTATAGGAGATTTCTTTCAATTTTTTTTGTGACAGTAACTGCTTCAATTTGATTTTAAGGGATAACTATCGATCAGATATAAGTCATATTTTGTTGTTCAATAAGTAACAAAGTCCAAACTGTACAATGACCAATTGGTTAAAAAGATAAAAATTGAAAAGTCATATGCTTCAGACTAAAGTATATTATTGACTTACTGAATTCATTCCTCAACTGAATTTATTATCAATATTAAACATTATATGTGTGGATGTGGGGTGCTGGAGATTGTTACTGCTTAGTTCGGGTAAAAGACCAAAATTGTTCTCGGAAGGTTTAAACTACATTTGAAACTCGCCCTTTGGCGAGTATCTTTGCTACTACAGTATAATAATAATTACTGGTCTACAGGTCTATGATATACCAATAAAGGTGTACTATAATAAAAAAAATTATATTACACAGCTTGCTGTACAGTAGGAGGCAGAAATCATTTATCTATTGTTGTTTTTTGCATCCTTTTAACGATCACTTCTCAGAATAATTATAAATTATAAGTTCTAAATATTAGGATTAGATATATTGTGTTTATTGTGTGCTTTATGCACACAGACGTAGAGCATACAATTGCTCATAGTATGGCAATGCTGTGTCAATACAGATATTCACATCTTCTGATAGTTCCGCACGATTAGGGGGTGGTTCAGGTTTGTTGAAACGCTCACTCGCAAGTGATTTTTCATAATAACCAAATAATTTGTTTCCTTTGAGCAATGCATTGGCAGCCTTCCATTTGTGGGTAACACTTTCTCCTGCATCCCATTTCAATAATTTGTCGTCATACTGAATTCCTGTACGCTTACAAAACTCCCTTAAAATCAATTCCGGATTTTCCAAAAGATCATCAGAATCTATGATTACCGGGTTTGGTTCGATTCTGGTCTTTACAAGATGCTCGTATAGTTGGAGACTTTCTCCAAAACCATACTTTTTTGGAATAACAGTGTTGTTGTTTACCAAAGGAAATTTTTTAGATAGTCCTTTTTCAAATTTCGTCACCATTTTCTTCCAAGAAGAAAACACTTTGACAGGATTTCGAATCAAGAATGCATGGCGATAGCCTTTAGGCAGCATATGCAGTTTCCATGTAATGCCATATGACATATCTTTGGCAAACACCACATTCTTGTTTGGATATTCAGCCTCCAAAATATTCTCTTTAATAAACTTGTATGTTGCCATCTTTTCATCCCAGCCACCATCATACTCTAAAGTTACTGTATTTGATTTCTCTAAAAATGTATCTGCAACTTTTGCTAAACCTTCTTCCGGTGGAAACCTTTCGGGTCCAAACCTGAACGCGGACATATACGGCTCATTAATGACCTGCACGTCATCAAGGTTACTCATACATTTCTCAAAGGCAGTAGAAACTGTACGAGGAATACACCAAAGAATTACACGAACTTGATCTGTCATTTTTCCTATAAAATTAAAAAAAGGAAGTTTTCTATGACTATTAAAAAGAAACTGTAAACTTTCACTATGTGTTAAAATAATTATAAATCCAAGGCCCTTACCTCTAGTTGTGTATAGGAGATTTCTTTAAGCAACTAATTTGCAACAGTAACTGCTTCAATTTGATTTTTATAAGGGGTAACTATCGATCATATCAATTATATTTTGTTGTTCAATAAGTAACAAAGTCCAAACTGTACAATGACCAATTGGTTAAAAAGAAAAAATTGAAAAGTCATATGCTTGAGACCAGCCTGTTCAGACTAACTATTTGTTTATTATACTTTTGAGGATATATATTTTATTACCATTTTTATTGAGGGTGACTGGTTTAGTTTCTGTGTAGTAACTGATATTTAGGCCAGTTGTGAAGGTTAACTAATACCCCTTTCACATTCCCCAAGAGAACTCTGGGGTTTAGACATACCAGCATTTTCTATGGTATGTGTGTGTCAACTCCAGAGTTCTCTTGGGCAATGTGAAAACCTTTATACCTGTGTTTGCATCTGCTGTGTTTGAATAAAGTCCTGTGTTATCATAACAGTGACATTTGATCTTGATTGATCATGTGTGCCCCAAACCCATCTTAATCAACAAAGATATTTGAATTGTGATAAAATATTTAAAACCAAATATACTTATTCTCTTTTGTGTCTTTGTGTGTATTTAGTATTGATTGATTGTGCTTGTCATGAGTTTCCACACGAATCAAATAAATCAGAATATTTGAAAATATACAAGTATTATTCTCAAATGTACATTTTGGCACACATAGCGTTACATAGGTATAATACTTTAGCTGGAATCAGACAAAGATTAAAATAACTCTGATTGGTGGACTAACAACATAAAAAGACTGAGATACTTGGGTCAAGTCTAGAATACTCTCAATTCATGTTATATTTCCCTTCTATTTTCACTTAACATTGTAAATATTGTCTGTCTTTGTATTGTGATTTTAAAGTTTTATCGTAGCTGTATCGCGTAGTATTTTCCGGAGCTGCATCACTGGCACAAACACAATAAAATCCTCCACAAAGACAGTTCTTGATTTGGAAAAGTGAAATTCTTTTATTGAAGCTAGTAACCAGTCACAAGGAGATATAACAAAAACAGTGTTACTATTTAAAATAACATATCAGTCTTCGATCGATCGTATCATTAACGACAGTATAGGCTACTATTGCGTTGTGTCTAGTATAACAATGAAGTAACTAATCAATAACTATAGTAAAACAATTCTAGGAGAGATAAAAATATAGATGCTTACCTTTAACCAATCGGTAGGAGATGAAAACCTTCACTTTGGGCTAGGCACTAGTAAGTGTCATCCATTCCCAGTTGGGTACTATGACAATTTTTAACCGATGGTATATACATTTACCATAACATTATTTTGTAGTTTACAGAGCGATTACTATAACTCGAGTCATACACATATAATTATCAATTTAAAGTTAAGGTATACAAAAAAGAAACTATTAAAAATGCAAATCAATTGACAAAATCCCTTGTCCATTTATGAACTAACCCATACTGAAACATTATACACTAAATATTCATGACCATTTTCCTGCTGTGATTCGTCTATTTATAGCATAGTCACCTGTTTTTACTTTAATGGGTCCCACATACATACATACATATGGGATCTTCCTCTTCTACGTCGTAGAACTGGAGTTGAAAACCTATTCAGCACCAAATAGCCTACTAAGGTGTTCGTTAAGAATTTTCTTCGATTGTGTAATGTCTTTGGCATTTCTCAAATTCAAGTCAGATTCAGCAGATAAATCTGTATTGTCTGTTACATAAATATGTTTTAAAATAAATAAATGAATGAAATTGAGCACAATAATGTCAGAGTAGGGCAAACACCTGTCCAATTAAGTAATGTTTTGCATAATAGACTAGTCCAGATAGTCATATTTCCACTCTAATAAGATTCTGTAGACATTTCGTGTTAAAAGCGAAAAAATATGTGTTTTAGGGTAATTTTGGGGTGCTGAATTCAAATCTCCTGTTTACCCTTGTTACAGAAGGCAAATTACTGAAAAAATGACAATGCTGTGGGTATCATGTGGCTGGATCTCAATGGAGATACAAAAAAAACGAAAAACTAAATCAAAACGATAAAGTAAAACAGCCAGAAAAGTTAGCAGAGCTTTCGGGCAACACTAGCCCTTCATCTGTATATATATATATATGTGTGTGTGTGTTTAAAATAGGCGCCATATTGGATTTCAACATGGCGGCTGTTTACAACTTTAATAACAATATATTTGGAATCCTCAGTCTCACAAACATAGGTATAGACATCGTTTTTAACTTTCTATGTTACTTATAAGTCAAGTTATACGCCAAAATACGTTTTAAATGGCGGCCATCTTGGATTTCAACATGGCGGCTGAAATAGAATATTTACAACTTTTTAATAACAATATATTTGGAATCCTCAGTATCACAAACATAGGTATAGAGATAATTTTTAACTTGCTATGTTACTTAAAAGTTAAGTTAATAAGCCAAAATATGTTTAAAATGGCGACCATCTTGGATTTCAAACATGGCGGCTGAAATAGAATATTTACAACTTTTTAATAACAATATATTTGGAATCCTCAGTATCACAAACATAGGTATAGAGATAATTTTTAACTTGCTATGTTACTTAAAAGTTAAAGTTAATAAGCCAAAATATGTTTAAAATGGCGACCATCTTGGATTTCAAACATGGCGGCTGAAATAGAATATTTGCAACTTTAATAACAATATATTTGGAATCCTCAGTCTCACAAACATAGGTATAGACACCATTTTTAACTTGCTACGTCACTTTAAAGTCAAGTTATAAGCCAAAATACGTTTAAAATGGCAGCCATCTTGGATTTCAACATGGCGGCTGAAATAGAATATTTACAACTTTATTAACAATATATTTGGAATCTTCACTATCACAAACATAGGTATAGACACCATTTTTAACTTGCTACATCACTTAAAAGTAAAGTTATAAGCCAAAATAAGTCTGAAATGGCGGCCATTTTGTTTTTCACATTTTAAGGGTGAAGATCTAAAAATTGAGCCGGGTAAACAGCAGATTTGAATTCAGCACCCCGAAATTACCCTAAAACACATGTTTTTTTCACTTTTAACACGAAATGCCTACAGCATTTCATTTTTCTCAAATCTGGACTAGTCTATAATATTAAGGTGTGAACTAAATATGGACAAGCTCAAAATTATTGCATTACCTGTACTACTAAAATGTCTAAATTATTTCAGACTATAGGTAGTCCAGGACATTAAAAATCAAAACTTTCTGAATTATTATTATTATTATATCAACATTTATAACAGACAATCACATATTTAGGCATTTTTAAAAATGGTTTTTGGTATTACAAATTTTGCTGTCACATTTAATATGGTATCAAACAAGCTTAGTAGCTGCCAAATTATAAATATCATATTCCTACGCATTTTAATATTTTGTATGGCATAGTGGAGTTATAGACTGGTGGTTAACATGCTTGCCTACCAATCCTAAGGTCTAGGGTTCATATTCTGACCTACTGCTAGAGTTGTAACCCATGACTGAAAAACAACTCGACCCTATGCCTAAAATTAGACTTGGTTTAACATCCTTCAATTGGTGAGTGAACTTACAATGCGACAATTACCACTAATTTAATTTTTTGCAGCACAATGAGCAATTTTAAGTAAATTAAAATTATTGATTTTGTTTTCAAATGTATGTGTTGAATTATAAAGAAGTTGTTGTTTTATCTTGTAGGTGGTACAACTGTGACTGGTGCCCTTGAATGTCCTGCTGATGAAACCAGAATGATTGTGTCACTAGATATGTCACAAATGGTAAGACTGCAAGAATATATGTATACAAAATTCAATGTTCTTTTTCTGAAGGAGACCCATAACATGTGATAAGCTGTATCACAGACTTTGCTATGACACTGGAAAAGTTTAAATACAGCACCGAGAATTGGTTGCACTATGTATGTAATAATTGTTTATTTAATAATTTATTTTAGCGCCGTATTTTATGGGTTGATGAAAAGAATTTGACTGCCCATATAGAAGCTGGAATAACTGGTGTTGATCTTGACGAAGAGGTAAGTTGTAAAGTTTTCTAAAGGTATGTATTGTCCACACTATCTATAACAAAAAAATGTGATGTGCCCGTATATGGACATGATGACATCATACCACAACCATATACATACACTTTTTTTTGTGGAACTAGTCTGATTTTGTAGACAGAGCTTAAAATTAATTTGACTGCATTCATCACTATGCTGCAGATAGTCTAGTAGCATATGCCCGGACTTTCAGATCTGCTCTAGTCAACTTTCAACTCCAACATGTCATGATTGATAACATTACTTCCGTTGCGCTTACATCGCGTCCTAGTGTGAACCAAGCTTTATGGCTGATAGCCAAGTTGCAAACAATCTTTAAAAATTCTTATAAGGGCCAGTCTTTATTGTAATGTTCAAACTATATTTGTAATAAAAAAGTAATTTTGTTTATTGTTTGTGTATATAGTTAGCAGCTTTTGGAGTGTGCACTGGCCACGAACCAGACTCAAATGAGTTCAGTTCTTTAGGAGGATGGGTTGCAACAAGAGCATCAGGAATGAAGAAGAACTTGTATGGCAACATTGAAGATTTGGCAAGTTTAGCCATTCTATTTAAACCGTGAAGTGGGAATAATGAAATGTGGGGTTGAGGGGGTGGAAGAAAGACATTCAAACTCGAATGAACTATAATACTGTATTATATATTTTAAAAATGTGTACATACAGTATGTAAAAGCATAGTCCATTCAAATAGAATTGTTTAAACTATGCAGTGGTAATCAAGAAATGGGGAGGGAGAAAGGAAGACATTCAAAGTTGAATGGACTATAATACTGTATTACATATTTTACAAATGTTTACATATATAAAAGTATGCAAATAGAATTGTTTAAAACGCGCAGTTGTAATAATGAAATGGGGAGGGAGAAAGAATACATTAAAACTAATAATAATATGTATTTTAAACATTTTTACTACAGTTGGTTCATGTGCGATTTGTAACACCTAAGGGAGTTATGGAGAAGGACTGCCAAGTGCCGAGGATGTCCACTGGTCCTGATATTCATCATATTATTATGGGGTCTGAAGGTAATAAATAAAATGTAGTTATTGTTAAATATATTAAAATTGAATAAATCTCCTTCCAAATATATATTTTGAATAAAATTTGTCCTGTTACCTGAAGAAAAAGTTAAATAAAATTGAAACTTGTTTTGTACATTAAATTTGTAGAGCATATAAACAGTTGTTTTCTTCAATCACAGAAAACTTACAACTTTTTTTTTGTAGGAACTCTAGGAGTAATTACAGAAGTTACGTTAAAAGTTCGTCCCCTCCCACCATGTCAGAAATATGGGTCAGTTGTATTCCCCAGTTTTGAACCAGGTGTCCACTTTGTCAGAGAAGTAGCTAAACAGGTAGCATATCACTACTATTATAAAGTAAAGTTTCATAATCATGTTTTCACAAATACAGTCAATGATTTTCTGATAAATTTGTTCTGTTTCAGAGGTGTGCTCCAGCATCTATACGTCTTATGGATAATGAACAGTTTAAATTTGGTATGTATTGACTTTAGGCAGTAAAATTTTCTTTAAAAAAAGTTTTCTAAATGCATTTTGATAATACTAGCACAAAATTTGGAATAAAGCATTTTTTATTTCAGCGAGTTGACTAATTAATAGATTTAATCTGCAAACATTAAAACACATGACCTTTATGCACTTGTCAATTGTATGACCCACTATACGACCCCCGGGAGAGGTATGTAATTTGTCCGATATGCGTCATACCTTATAAATACCATGCACCCGCTTGTCAAAAATATGACTTACCTTTAGGTGACCATGACGCACCCACTGTGACCATGTTATTTATGATATGATGGGTGGTAAAGTGACGGACATTGACACACCATTGTTCATTGATGTGACGTACCATCTAGGCTTTTTGATGCACCTCTCCTGGGGGTCATATAGTAGGTCATACAATTGACAAGTGCATTAATTTATTATTTTATTCTCTATAGGTCATGCACTGAAGGCACCAAGTGCATCCATTTGGTCTTCATTGATGGACAGTATTAAGAAGTTCTATGTTACAAGGGTATGTATTGCTGTTTAAAGGAGTTTTTTTTTTGGATTTGATAAAAAATGTTTTGACGGATATTTATTACATGCATATAGATTTTGTTTTGTATCATACCCATCGCCTAGATATCAACTGTAATTGATGACTTTGTTCGTGAAATGTTGTGCCGTGTACAATACTTTTAGCATGATTTATACAAAAATCTTTTATACATTATTTTAGTTGATAATAAATATCATTGTTTGTATTGAATTATTAAAAAAATTAAATTGGTTCTATTTGCAGATGAAAGGTTTTGACCAAGATAAGCTTGCATTTGCTACACTTCTATTTGAGGGTACAAAAGAGGTATTATCTGTTCTTTAAATAAAATACAGAATAAATTGAATTTAAAATCATATGTAGTTAAAGGAACTGTTGCCTAAACTTTGAAATGATATTTTGTTGTATTTTAAAGGAAGTTGCAGCACAAGAAAAACGTGTTTATGCCATTGCATCTCAATTTGGGTAAGTATTCTGATGCCACTTGAGTAGTTAAAATTATGGCTACAAAAATTAGACATTTCAGTAATGTATCTTTTATGATTTCAGTGGGCTAGCATCAGGGGAAGACAATGGTCAACGTGGCTACTTGATGACTTATGCGATTGCTTATATCCGAGTAAGTCAACCTTATGTACTTGATGACTTATGCGATTACTTATATCCGAGTTAGTCAACCTTATGTATTTGATGACATATACGATTGCTTATATCCGAGTAAGTAAACCTTATGTACTTGATGACTTATGTGATTGCTTATATCCGAGTAAGTCAACCTTATGTACTTGATGACTTATGCGATTGCTTGTATCCGAGTAAGTAAACCTTATGTACTTGATGACTTATGCGATTGCTTATATCCGAGTAAGTAAACCTTATGTACTTGATGACTTGTGCGATTGTTTATATCCGAGTAAGTAAACCTTATATACTTGATGACTTATGCGATTGCTTATATCCGAGTAAGTGAACCTTGTGTACTTGATGACTTTATATGTGGTTGCTTATATCCAAGTAAGTGAACCTTATGTACTTGATGACTTTATATGCGGTTGCTTATATCAGAGTAAGTAAACCTAGTACTTGATGACTTACTTATCTAATGTTTATGGTAGACATTAGCCATTGCTAGTGGTCTATATATTATAGATGTATCTGTCATTGGAGAGTACAGAAAATGGATTACTGTGTTAAATGACATTTATACATACTTTATATTTACAGGATATTGGCCTTGATTATTTTGTCATTGCTGAATCTTTTGAAACATCAATTCCATGGGATAGGTAAGGAAAAGCTTTCAAATGAGACTACAACCAAGTATACCTATGCTATTTGATTGGTTGATATTGTAAAGTTAATATAACTTGGATTGTTAAATAGAACAGTCAATCTTTCTCACCATTTAACTAAAAAATATCAATTATTTATGATTCATTATGAGTATAATGCTTTTTACATATAAATTAGATTTTCAATTAATCTGCCTATACATCTGGTTCTCTTATATTAAGGGTGAGTGTGACGATGCTACTTCAATAGTACTTGAGTAAAGCACATCCTCTCTTTTATTGGTCAACAGTAAATAAATAAAAAATAATTTTTATAGCCTCTAACATTGATCACCTATGTATTTTATTTTTCAGGGTGATTGATATGTGTAGAAACGTGAAAGAACGACTTGCCCGAGAGTGTCAAGAGCGAGGGGTACAGTATGCCCCGCTAGCTACGTGTCGTGTCACACAAGCCTACGACGCTGGTGCTTGCGTCTACTTTTATTTTGCTTTCAGCTATCGTGGGCTCAGCAATCCAGTCAAAGTTTATGAAGAGATAGAGGTATAACAAATGTGACTATTAATTTAATTGCTATACTTCATTGTTATGACTTTCAATAGAGTAAAGTCAAAAAACAACTATAAGATTGTATTAGGTTGAGAATCGATGTTAGCATACTAGAACTTGTATACTGTAATTTTCCAATTTTCATAATGTAAATGTATAATATTAGTACAACTTTCTGTTAACACAGAGTGCAGCTCGTGATGAGGTGATGGCTAATGGAGGCAGTCTCTCTCATCACCATGGTAGTAAGTATATACAATACAATAAAACTTTATTATCCCAAACTCCTGGTAAATTCATTTGGTTGTGGTAGTACAATTTCATAAAAACATTTTTAAAAATACACAAAAGGCAAGCACAATCACAACTATCACAAAAAATCTAAAATATGTTAAAAAACAAGTAAAATCAGGCATTATATATACATATATATATGTTCGACTTCATATATAAATAAAAGTGACCATACTTGACTTTTTCTTGCATATTAAAAAGCAATGTTAAAATTTATTTATACTTTTTCAGTTGGAAAAATAAGGAAGAAATGGTTGCGGCAAACAGTGTCTGATACTGGCATTGGACTTCTGAAGTCGATGAAGGAACACATTGACCCACAAAATATCTTTGGCAACAATAACCTCCTTTAATCTAGGAGTCTCCTTCCATCTATAAAATGTCTTTTACCTAAAAAACTAGTTTCTTTAAATATAGTAAAAAAATAATGCGAATTCTTACAATATACTACTTTGATCAAAAGATGTAAATATCATTTTTCGTTGGTATTAAATGTTATGCCATCTTTAAAATGAAAATTATTACTTAATCTAATGTGACCTTCTTTGTGTGTGTTTAAAAAACAAATTCAGTATTCATTCCTGATACCTTCTAATGTGTAGAATAGCCACGTTTGTAATGAAATTCTGAAAGATGTATTGTCCTCAAAAAACATGAAAAATGAAGATTAATAAAAAAGAATTTACAGCATTGACAAAGTTAATCGCTTCCGTAGAAAAATATCTAAAAGAAAATAATGTTTTTACACAAGATAAAATAAATGGTTACATTCAACTAAAAACCCATTGACTTCCAGTCAAGTTTTTTTGATCAAATTTTTAATTAAAAACACTTTTTCAGGAGGACAATATATCTTTAAGACTACAGACAGTATATCCAAAAAATGAAGAAAATTAAAATTTCGGTATAGTAGATAGTTTGTATCCGGTTGAAATGAAAAAAAAAATAGGGTCATTTATTATAAAAGTTTATCTTTTAAAGTAATTTTTAAACATTAAATGTATATCAGCAGCTTAGTATCTATATTAATAATTTATTATGAGGGGGTGTAATAATACTTTATCCAAGTTTAATGACTGGTTTTAAAAAAAGATAACATAGTAACAGTATCCTATGATATTATATTTTAATTTTGTATTCATCATGAGATATTACAGGATTATGAAATCACTACTTGTTGCTGACGGAATCAAGAAAATGTAGACTTTTTTAGAATTTATATGAACTTTTCATAATGTTTTTTTTTAATCTCTTATAATTAAAAACAAATGTATTTGTCAATTGGAAACTGAAATATAAAAAATTAATTATTATTATTAATAAATATTAATTAATTACTAATAAATAAATTGTATTGAAATCAATAATGTTCAAGTACACAAACAAGTACCAGAATTAATTGAGAAAATAAAATCACCACAAATGGAGAATACGTTATGTGTGCAGTTTATTGAATGAAGTCGAAACAATGATGTGCCGTAACGACAGCAATGATACCGTATTTATTCAAATAAACGCTCTGAATAAACACCCCACAATTATATAGGCCCTGCTGTATTATCAAATACGTCCTTATTGTAGTACAGGTACAATTTATTGAATACTGTACAAAGCATTTTGATCACTTCTTGATTAATTGTGTTGTATTATTTTTTTTTATATCGAAGGGGCGTTTATTTGAAATAGCCTTTGATACAAAAATAAAAATTAAAACGGTTTTCCCCCTCCCTCGAACATCTTTCTTAAATAACCACCCCTCGTCTCTTGAACAATAACCACCCCTCGTCTCTTGAACAATAACCACCCCTCGTCTCTTGAACAATAACCACCCCTCGTCCAGTAGTATGCTGCGAATTTTTTTGGCTGACTGTGGTTCTTTGTAATGTAAGATATTCAGATTGAAAGATATTTAAAGAGGCCTACATATTTTGCTACTGTATTTATTTATTTTTTTCATACCATATTCACAAGCAAATTCCAAAAATTGATATTAATTGTCCTCTATCTTAAAATAGTTTAATTGTTAAAAAATTTAAACATTTTAAACATCAATCAACATTTATTAATTTATGATTGCTTTTCTTTGTCAGGTATGAAATAATTATTTGGAAATCTACTTCATTCAAATGTTATTCATTTGAGTTAAACAGCACGATTCCACGGCGGATATGGTTGGGGTAAGTCTCTTTGTTAGTTACTCAGTTAGATAACCTTCTTCAGTGAGTTAATATTGTACTGTTCTAAAAAACAACCAAAACCCCCTTGCAAATTACAGGTTATTTTGGGCACAGACGTAGAGCATACAATTGTTCATAGTATGGCAATGCAGCGTCAATACACGTATTCACATCTTCTGTTAGTTCTGCACGATCAGCGGGCGGTTCAGGTTTGTGAAAACGTTCACTTGCAAATGCGTCATCATAATACCCCATTAATTCGTTGCCTTTGATAAATGTATTGGCAGCCTTCCATTTGTGTGTAACACCTTCTCCTGCATCCCAGTTTAATAATTTGTCGTTATACAGAATTCCTGTCCGCTTACAAAACTCCCTTAAAATCAATTCCGGATTTTTCAAAAGATCATCAGAATCTATGATTACCGGGTCTGGTTCGATTCCGGTCTTTACAAGATGCTCGTATAATTCGAGACTTTCTCCAAAACCATACTTTTTGGGAACAATAAAGTTGTCGTTTGTCAAAAGTAGTTTTGTAGAAAGACTCTTTTCTATTTTGATTGTTACTTTCTTCCAAGATGAAAAAGCTTTGATAGGATTACGAATCAAGAATGCATGTCGGTAGCCTTTTGGCAGCATGTGAAGTTTCCATGTAATGCTATGCGACATATCTTTGGCAAACACCACGTTCTTGCCTGGATAGTCAGCCTCCAAAATAGTCTCTTTAATAAACTTGTAGGTTGCCACATCTGGCTCCCAGCCACCATCATACCCCGAAACTATGGCATTTGATTTCTCTATAAATATATCTTTCTGGTCCAATGGTAAACGCAGACTGGTATGGCTCATTTATGACCTGTACGTCGTCAAGGTTACTCATACATTTCTCAAAGGCAGTAGAAACTGTACGAGGAATACACCAAAGAATTACACGAACTTGATCAGTCATTATGCCTATAACAAATTGATAATGCATAGCAAGTTATTTAAATAACTATATGAAATTTAAATACAGTAGGCCTACATTGAGCTTTTTCATGAAACTTAAAACTTACCTTCAATGTATTGAAACAACAAATAAGAAATGTTTACCTCTATCTATCAGGAGACGCAACAAGCATGTGACATTAAATGTGTTTAATCAGTCAAACATAAATCACATTTTTTTTATAAGTAACAAAGTCCAAACAGTACTTAGTCCATGAACCTATGTATTATTTGTTAATTGGTCATCATGGCAATCACAATCACTTCTAATCAGGAATGTTAAAAATAGTCATCTCCATAAAATAGTTAAAAAAAACAAGAGACAACAAATTACGTTATTTGTTATTGAAAATACGGATGGTTACAAAAAAATGCTATTATTTTTCAACTTTGTTTATACTTCTGATGATAAAAGTATAGTAAGAGAGTGAATTTTAAAAGAACCAGTAAATGACTTTCTCATTTCTCAATTTCCGATAAATTTGGTACCCCACTCAAACAAGGACCTATAAGGTCCATGTTAAAGTGCCTGTCACACCTGTTCTGGCACGGTTCCGGTCCGACACTGGAACAAAGTGTGTGAAGACCCTTAAAACAATGACCGACAATGCAAAATATTTCCAGTCGTAATAACTGTTTCGCCAATCTACTTCCACTTCATCTGTAAAACAAAAAATGAAATTTTATATCGATATATGATGCCAAGTTAAGAAAATTAATTTTAGTCTGGAATATTGATTTTCTTCAGTGTTAGGTGAATACACATGTTATTCATTTTTATTATTACCTGCGAAACATTCGGTATATAGATCGCCCAGAAAGAACGCTGTCTCGCATTAACTGCTCGAGCATTCTCCAGTTCAGGTGATAACTGTTTATATTCTAATCCGGGAATTGTGAATAACGGCCATTTATCGGCCACAATCGTATCAGCTCTGTCAGCCATATTCGGATCACTGTAATAAAGAAGGACCTAATCACATTCCAGGGTATACAGTGCCTACACAGAACATGGACAGCCTGGATTATTCTCATAAAAATGTAAGTAACGGTTATATTAAACGTGTTTATAGCATTGTTTAGTTAGAACATGGACAATTATTATTTTAAAATAATTCCTCGACCTTTGTTAGAATTACTTTGTAGTGTAAGCCTAAGCATGGTCATAGTTATAATAATAATTTACCTCCACCAAGGAGGTGTATGTAATCGATCGCGTGTGTTTGTCTGTTTGTCGTGAGGTAATTTCCCGATTGATCGTAATCAAAACGGTACTGGGTATGGTCTACTAGCTTTTCTGCTCCCAACCAGTACATCCATTCAAAGAAGCCTTGATGAAGTAAGCCTACCTGGTGGTGACCATAGAACGGTCCCGAGATAACGACTATACTTCAGCTTTAGTCGATAGAAGATTGAAATATTGTTAGAGATAGAGTATACGATGTTTGATTATGTGTAGATATGTGATTTGTTCTATTATCCAAATGATGTTCCGTATATAGGAGATGAAGATAGCCGGCGAGCAGTCTTAAAGTAACAAGTAAACTGAGATTGCATTTTCTCGAGAACTACTTGTCCAAAAAACTTCTTTTTTGTACAAGAGGCAAGAGTTATAATTTGTGATTTGTAATTTCAAAACATAATTTGATTTAACGTGCACCTTTTTTTATGCGAGTAGTTTAAAAAACTATTTCTTTTCAAATTCACTCGTTTGATTTTCGCGTTGCTGTTCACATTGTTAGTCAACTGAAACTATTGTTAATTGAAAGGCTTGTTACATAACCATTACACCAAACTCGCATACACATGCTTGTAGTGAAATTAGCCTAAATCACAAACAGCATTAAGACACACACAAATTTATATATATTTATATTTTCCCGGAGAAATCTTATGTAGAAGAATTTTACAGTAGGCGGAGGTATGCACTCTCGGAGTGGCTTTCTAGTTTGTATCAGTTTTCGACAAGCCAGCTTGTATGGCGCAACTGTCCAGTATCTTCGATGTGTTTTTTTTATAGTTGAGGAATTTAAGTAGATCTTTACATAGTAATAATTAATCTCGTTCATTATACATGATTTCTGACATCAAGTATTAAAACAACAATATATTTTTCTCCTATGAGGTTATTCAGAAATCATTAAGCTCATGAATTATTCATGATTTCTGCCTTACCTTATAAAAATAAATAATGCGGCCGCAGTAAAAAGCTTCAGATCCAGTCCGCCAATAAACTGCGGCATCAGTTTACTGTAGGGGTAGAAAATGCACTGTACTAGTTTTTATTGAAAAAAATAGCAAACAAGACATTTTTATTGCGTTTTATTATTAGGCCCAGAGATTCATAATTACAATGTTCTCGACCAATATTAAGTAATCCTTTTACATTCACTTAATATGGTAAGTTTATAATTGTCAGTAATATATTTAACACACGTGTGCAGCCTGAACATCAATACAATATATAAGTAAATATATAATACTATTTTTTTAAAGTAACATCGATTGAAGTTTACCGAACGCAGAAAATTAATATTGTCTATGCTTGATATTTAGCAATCCCATAAAGAGCTATAAAAGGCGTGAACATGTTTGTTTGAAAAGTTGAAGTTGGAAAAATTCCATAATAATATTTAGGCATACCATTTGTATATTTCTGTTACCTATAGTCTCGCACCGATCTTGCTTGGTACGAGTAACCTATAATTAAATCAGATGAATCAAATTAAAATTAGAATTATTTTTGTGATGGAAAACAATTTGAATCAACCATTTGGCATTTCCAACTTAAATCATTCTGTTTATTTTCCTAAAAATTGTATGGCACACAGACGTCGAAAGACACTTTTATCTACTGTTCTCAAAAACTTACATCATTCTCTTTATTTTCTTAAGGAAGTTTATGCACATAGACGTAGAGCATATAATTGTTCATAGTATGGCAATGCGGCGTCAATACAGACATTTATATCTTCTGATAATTCCGCACGATCAGCGGGCGGTTCAGGTTTGTGGAAACGGTCACTTGCAAATGCTTTGTCATAATAACCAAATACTTTGTTGCCTTTCATGTATACATTAGAAGCCTTCCATTTGTGTGTAGCACTTTCTCCTGCATTCCAATTCAATAATTCGTGACTATACAGAATTCCTGTGCGTTTACAAAACTCTCTTAAAATCATTTCCGGATTTCCCAAAAGATCATCAGCATCTATGATTACCGGGTCTGGTTCAATCCCGGTCTTTACAAGATGCTCATACAATTGAAAACTTTCTCCAAAACCATATTTTTTTGGAACAAAATTATTATTGGTTTCCAAACACTCTGAAGAGAGTGTCTTCTGAAAATTTTTTAACATTTTCTTCCAAGAAGGAAACACTTTGACAGGATTGCGAATCAAGAATGCATGTCGGTAGCCTTTAGGCAGCATATGGAGTTTCCATGTAATGGCATATGACGTATCTTTGACAAACACCACATTCTTGCCTGGATATTCAGCCTCCAAAATATTCTCTTTAATAAATTTGTAGGTTGACACGTTTGGCTCCCAGCCACCATCATACCCTGATTCGATGGCATTTGATTTCTCTATAAATATATCTATATCTTTTTCGAAACCTTCTGGTGGAGGAAACTTTTCTGGCCCAATGGTGAACGCGGACACGTACGGCTCATTTATGACCTGTACGTCGTCAAGGTTACTCATACATTTCTCAAAGGCAGTAGAAACTGTACGAGGAATACACCAAAGAATTACACGAACTTGATCAGTCATTATGCCTATAACAAATATTGATAATTCATAGAAAGTTATTTAAATAACTATATGAAACTAGAATATAATTCGTCACTTTGACGGATTATAGGTGATCTTTGTAATGTATTTTATGTACTGTATTGTTTTGTTGAATCAAATCTGATCTGTTTAATATAGTAAACTATTTAAAGTGCAATAAAAAATTATTAAAGAACACCAAAAAGTATTAACACGGTTAATGTTTGTGACGTAAATTCGAACAATTTAAATTGATTTTCGCACGCATAATGCTGAATGCGCCATTAACTATGATTTACACAATTGAACATTGACTTAAATTGACACGCCACTGAAATGATCGTAATTCGCTGTCTGTAGTATAGATAGGCCAAGTTGTAAGTTAGGCTTACGAGGAGGCCCCCTAAATTCTAGGCCTTGCCTAGTGGAAGCCATCTTGCAAATATTACTCTTTAGAGAGGTGGGTCGTGTAAAATGATTAGGCCTTTGCCTAGAAATCCATCGAATCCATCTACAGGCCTAATTCGCTGGTAGCCCTAGAGTCTAAAGAGGCTCACCGTTTTAGACAGTACCCCTTCATCATACTATGGAACGCCGGGAGTGCCACTTTCGGCGACCTTTTAATGCGGCGACCACTATTTCTTTCGGCGACCTTAACACTTCGACGACTTTGGTACTTAGCGGCGACTTTTTATGCTTCGGCTAGGACACTCCAGAATTCGGCGGCTTCTTTTTCATGCGGCGTTACCATTCAGCTGCAACTTAATGCGGTGACTTTGCAACTTTAACATTCGGTTACAATTTTGTTCATGTAGCGACTTTGTTTTGGTTAAATAACTTTGTCGGCGACTTCTTTATTTGGCGACTTAAGGATTAGGCAGCTTTATGGTATGTCGACAATATTGTACAACGATAAACAGCTTAGGCCCTGGGACATTTTGTAACGTCTGTACTGAAAAACCTAAACTTTAACTTATCAAGATCCAATTACCACTCTTCTGTGATGTTTGTTTCAATTCAAATAGAAGAAATTAATTTTTAAAAGAGAATGTTATTAGTTATTTTATCTCTAGCATAAAAGCTTACTGTTTTCATTAGAGAAATTTAATTAGGCATATAGCCTAGGAGGCCCTAATCAACATTTACATAACAATTTAAGCGGGTGGGTGGCTGCATCATTAACTGCTTATCTGTGTACATGAAATTTGTATCTAAATTTGTATTCTGTTTAAAGTACAGTTTTTAACTGACTAACTAATTATATATTTTCATGTAAATCAAAATTAATATCGGTTTTTTTTTTATGGCGATCCTGTTTTGGTGTTTTGACATACTGTTTAATCTTAAATAAATAAATAAATAAAGGAGACAAAATTAAGAAAGAACACCAACAAATATCTTTTTTATATATTACAGTTTTTATATTTTCTCTAATGTAGCTATGCGTAATAAAAAGTTCATTTAAAATCTCGTTCAGTTTTTTGTATCCAAGTTATTTATACATTAGTCCTATGCCTCCTACAGAAGTACTGTTATGCACAGCACGAAGTAAATTTAAATGTACGCTATGTGAGTCTCTTCAGGTTTATAAAAATCAATTTTAAAACCTGTTTGAATATTATTTATTTTAAAAGTTTATTCAGATAAATGAATATGTATTGCATGGCAAGAGTAGGCGCAATCTGTATTACATTTCGTATTTTATTCGTATTTAATTATAAACATGGTTCAATGTTTCTGTCATATCCGTCACAGTTAGGGAATAAACAAAGATATAACATAATAAATAAATGGTTTGAAGTTATAAAATTATTTTCATTATTAATTCTAGGCCTAATCAAAACATGTTTGTTTTAACATTATTAGTATGATTTATGTCATTAAATGTTCCAATAAATTTTTTTTCAGAAAATATTATCGCTGCACTGACGCAAAAACAGGGTATACCCTGCTAGATACCGTGAACATGCACTGTGTACTTCGATATATTTTGAATTTTTAAAAATCATGAATGACCATAACTGTTAAAAATATTTTCATTTCAACAAAAGTTGCCTAAAAACATTTTTATGCTAATTCAACAATATCAATGTTATTATCTTTAGTTTAATATGTAATTAATTATTTTAACAATAATGTTGATTATGATACAAATCAAGAATTTTTATTTGTTCAATGATGAATTTTCAGTTTATAAACCAATGTATGGGGACACGATTTTAGACACTTACTGAAAATGACTCATAACACTTTGGAAACAGTCGTTTTTTTCTTACGTTTTGACTTTTTTTCAAAAATATAAAAGTCGCCAAACTATAAAGTCGCCGTATGCACAAGTCACCGGATGGTGTAGCTGCCGCTCAATGACAAAGTCACTGCTGAATGTCATTGCGCCGCATTAAAAGATCGCCATATTCATCTACCGTCCCGAAACAGAAGCTCGCTAGTGACTCGTCGGCATATTCAATAATATAATTTATTTTAATTATTTTTTATTTATTCATTTAGCATCCATTCAACAATACATTTAAAATACATAACAAAGAAAAAATACAAACAATCACATATAAAATGTTATAAAGGTAATATAAAAAAGTACAATACAAAAATAAAAAGTAAAGAGCAACAATATCATAAAACCGAAATATATCAAATCATATATGAATATCAACGATGAGATACTTTCTTTAATTTTAAAAATAGATTGATTATTGATGGATTTATATATTATATAAATAATCTATTCCACAAACTTACCACAAAATGACTTACTGAACTTGTCGTTGTCCAAATACTAAATGACAAACGGAACTTATCCAATACAATGAACAAATGTTGTTTGTTCGGGATGAAAATAAAATACGAATTTGCTGAGAAGAGATTTCTAAGGTACGTACCTTTTGCTTCTAGCAGATCTGCAGCATGCAATTCAACAACTGTTATCGCGATGAGGGCGTGATCAGGTTTCATTCTCCATTCATGTGTGAGACAAGCGAGTGTCACCTCTAGCTCTCTCTGTGTAAAATGTACATGCGCGAACGCTAACACGATGGCGCGCACGCGAACATAAATATGTTATATGTTAACCCATGATATGAAATTGATGGGAGTGAGTTCAGTTGATATGGGTGGTGTTATTATATGGAGATATGATTGAAATCGTATAATGGGATTTTAAAATATATAAAAATCGTGTTGTTTATTTAAATAACAATAGCATGACGTCATAATGGTTTGTAGCTCTTCTTAATGATGTATGAAATCATAACTATACTTTATACTCTACCCGATAATAAAAAAAAAAATGGGGGTCGACGAAACTTCTGAAGAGTTATTTTGATTTTAAAAATGCCTTATTTTTTACCATTTTTAGCACTTTTGTGCAATTAATTTACGCATTTTGCCATATTTAACGTGCTCGTATAGCGCTATTTTAAGTCAGAATGAACTCAAATTTGGTAAATGTACAAAGGAAGGTGCATGGAATAAAAATGTGTACAAAAATTAGTATTTTTACATTTCGTAAGTATTGCGCGTGCAAATACGTGTTTTTGCGCAGTAATTTTTTGAAGCTCGCAAATGACCTAAATCATGCTCTAAATTGATCAAAATGTTATTTTAAGCATTTTAAATTTTTAATGCGCTATTTTATACGCATGACCTTGTGTATGCGCACATTTTTATTTTTAATATTTTTACCCTTGACCTGAAGTTTAAGTACATTGAATTTAACTGATATGTGATGAAAAGTTACGGAGATATGATTAATGTGATTTTACAAAATGGCGTATAAATGACTTCACGGATGAGTGATCACGCTGAAGCTTATTTTTAGGAAAATTTTATTATTTGAAAGATTTTGTGAAAATGTGGTGATCATTGCAACTTTCTTAGAAGTAGTTTGTAGTGTCAGCTTAAGCATCGTCATATAGTTTTTTACTCGGGGTACCCGAGTCTAGGACTCGCTCATCTTCTCTTCTTCTTCCTCCATCTGAACACTATTGAGCCAACTAGTCCTACTAGTTTTTTACGCGTCGTCTGACGGCTCTGAAACATGGCATGCATATACTAGGGTAATAGGTGAACAAAGCTATAGAGAGAACATTTTTGTACTTCGACCGGATGCAGAATTACGACGTCATAAACATGGTACCAATCGAAAAAAGTGCGATTTATAAAGTACTACTCCTCCCTTATTCGTTGTAGTATTGAGCTGGGATTTGGCATGGGTATACTACAGGGACATGTCCTCAAAGCTATAGAGCCGGGTTTTTCAATTTCAAACCGGATGCAGCCATATGACGTCTCGAGGATGGTACCTTGGTGCCAAACGATTTTTGTCGTAATATAGCCGTGTTTGGTGTCATTTCAAAGGTCTTGACTTGGAGAATAAGAATATATACAGTAAACCCTATTTATGATATTGTGACGTCACTTCTGCTCCCGTAAATAGCAAAAAATTACTTTGAGATTTCACAATTTACCGTAATTATGCCATTTCCTGTTAAGTGACGTAACTTTTCGGAATATAGCCGTATTTGGTAGCGAGGTTATTGATGTGTATGTGACGTTACATCCCGTCTTATGACGTCATTACAGCTTCTTTTGCTGTATCCCGAGTATCGCACATTCGTGCTTGTTGTATCAGTTTTCGACAAGCCAGCTTGTATGGCGCAAATGAGTTGAGGGTTAGGTTATATTTAAGAAGTAGATCTTTACATAGTAATAATTAATCGTTCATTATACATGATTTCTGCCTGAGACATCAAGTTATAAAAGAAAAATAGTTTTTTCTCCTATGAGGTTAAGGCAGAAATTATGTAAAATGTACGAGCCTAATTAAGGCCATGAATTATTCATGATTTCTGCCTTGCCGCAGTAATAAGCTTTAGATCCAGTCCGCCAATAACCTGCGGCATCAGTTTACTGTAGGGGTAGAAAATGCACTGTAGGCCTACTAGTTTTTATTGAAAAAAGAGACAAAGACATTTTTTATTGTGTTTTGTTTATTCTTAGGCCTAGAGATTCATAATTACAATGTTCTTGACCAATATTAAGTAATCTTTTACATTCACATAATATGGTTAGTTTATTATTGTCAGTAATATATTTAACACACGTGTGCAGCCTGAACATCAATAAAATATATAAGTAAATATATAATACTATTTTTTAAAGTAACATCGATTGAAGTTTACCGAACGTGTTAAGGCAGAAAATTAATAGTTTTTCAATTCTTGTATATAATCTTATAATTGTATGGCACACAGATGTAGGAAGAAACTTTTATCTACTGTTCTCAAAAACTTAAATCATTCTCTTTATTTTCTTAAGGACGTTTATGCTCACAGACGTAGAGCATATAATTGTTCATAGTATGGCAATGCGGCGTCAATACAGACATTCACATCTTCTGATAATTTCGCGCGGTCAATGGGCGGTTCTTCGGGTTTGTGGAACCCCTTACTTGCAAATGCTTTGTCATAATAACCAAATACTTTGTGGCCTTTCATATATACATTAGAAGCCTTCCATTTGTGTGTAACACTTTCTCCTGCATCCCAGTTCAATAATTCTTCACTATACAGAATTCCTGTGCGTTTACAAAACTCTCTTAAAATCATTTCCGGATTTCCCAAAAGATCATCAGCATCTATGATTACCGGGTCTGGTTCAATCCCGGTCTTTACAAGATGCTCATACCATTGAACACTTTCTCCAAAACCATATTTTTTTGGAACATTTGTGTTGTTGTTTACCAAAGGACACTTTTTAGAAAATCCATCTTCAAAACCGGTAACCATTTTCTTCCAAGAAGAAAAAACTTTGACGGGATGTCGAATCAAGAATGCATGGCGGTAGCCTGTAGGTAGCATATGGAGTTTCCATGTAATGGCATATGACATATCTTTGACAAACACCACATTCTTGTCTGGATATTCAGCCTCCAAAATATTCTCTTTAGTAAACTTGTAGGTTGCCACGTCTGGCTCCCAACCAACATCATACTCTGAAGATCCGGTATTCGATTTCTCTACAAACATATCAGCTTCTTCTTCAAAACCGTTTTCTGGAGGAAACCTTTCAGCTCCGATTGAGAACGTGGACAAATACGGCTCATGCAAGATCTGAACATCGTCAAGGTTACTCATACATTTCTCAAAGGCAGTAGAAACTGTACGAGGAATACACCAAAGAATTACACGAACTTGATCTGTCATTCTGCCTATAACAAATTGACAATTCATAGCAAGTTATTTAAATAACTATATGAAATTGAAATAGAGTACATTATATGGAGCCTTTATATAATTAAACTTGAAACTTACCTTTAGTTTATTGAAATAACAAATAAGAAATGTTTACCTCCGTTGTGTAGACCTACAGGATATTTTTCGACGCAGCAAGCATGTGACATTAAATGTGTTTAATCAGTCAAATATATATATATATATATTTTGTTTGTTAATATAAGTAACAAAGTCCAAACTGTTAGTCCAGGAACCTAGGTATTACTTGTTAATTGGTCCGCATGGCAAGCACAATCACTTGTGCTTGCCGACCGACCGACATAGTGAGCTGTAGAGTCGACAAGAGACAACAAATTAAATAGTAGGCCCTATTTGTTATTTAAATTACGGGTGGTTATAAAAAATGCTATTATTTTTCAACTTTGTTTATACTTCTGATGATAAAAAGAGAGAGAGTGAATTTTAAATTAACTTAATCAGTTCTAGACAGAAAAAATAAACTATAAAAATAAATATTAAACATTACCGCCGTGTATGTGTTTACCTGTATTTGTTGTGATTTTGTGAAGAAACACAACAAGGCCATATACATGGCTGCAGTCGCGTGCTCAAGTTAGTGTTTACCGACCGACCAACAACCGACCGACCGAAATTGCTGAACATGTAACATTTATATTTTTTAAATTTACACGTGCGTAGCCTGTCATTTTTTGCGTTATATGGGCTACGCACGTAATTGTATTGCCATATGATTGTATTGCCTTTTGATTTTTTAATTCTTCTATATGTTTCTGTCTATGTAAAGCGCCTTGAGGCTTTAAGCATAATGCGCTATATCAAGTACCAGTTATTATTATTATTATTATGATGAAATATGACCTGAAATTTATGAGTACCAAATTTTGTTTAATTATGATTCATGCTTGTGAAGATACGATTACAAACGTGATTTCGTTAAATCGTGCGTAGACCGCGTAATTTTTGATTGCGCACCGTGAAAAACATAACCACATCGAGTCCTGGCCATAAGGAATATACTCAATTGACTTAGCTAGATGAAACTGATATCAAGACCATATACAAGTTAGTGTTTACCGACCGACCGACCAACCGACCGACATAGTGAGCTTGCACGCGACTAAAAACGATTTCTTTCTAGAAATGCTACAAGCTACTGATTACTGTCTAACCTCCTTTGTTTAGTGATGACCAAGTCAAATATTTATTTGATTTATCAATAGTCCAAGGCTGTACTCGAACAACCTGCGTACTATCTCACAAGCATTAAGTTCAATTCTATTATTATACAGTAATTTAAAGAACTTGCATAGTTCAATAGTTTGAGATTTGACCTTTGACCTTGACGACGCAAACTCGCACTCGCCCACCAAGTTTGAAGACTTTTTCAGCTAAATCGGAGCAATTTTAAAATTTTAACTTGAATTTTGATAATTGATTGGTTGGCGCCCTCCTTGATATCGAATTCATACTCACCCTATCTGCAGAATTGCTTTCCTTTACAAAACATTTTCTATAGAATTCTATAGAAAATCTATATAAACCTCTATGGAAATTCTATAGACTTTTATATGGAAATTCTATGGATATTTTATAGACATTGCTATTGAAACTCTATGGAAATTCTATGGAAATTCTATGGAAACTCTATAGAAATTCTATGGAAACTCTATAGAAATGCTATTGAAACTATAGAAATTGTATGGAAACTCTATAGAAAACCTTTATACTGTAGAAACTCTATATAGACATTCAATACAAGGTCTATAAAAGCTCCATGGAATGGTTGCACATGTTTTCTATAGAATATTTAAGATGTTCTATACAAAATATAAATAAACTATGGCCTTGATGAAGAAAAAAGTTTTTTTTTAGAACTGGGAGATATTTTTCATTTGAAATATTATCTAAACCAGCTTTATTAATTTTTTTTATTTACCCGGTTTATACCAAATAAACATTTTTAGATCAAAAGATTAGCTCAATCAGAGTAATTTGAAAATTCTTTTGACCATGACTTTTGACCTTGGCGATCTAACGTACGCAAACTCGTTGTTTCTAATACCGAGATGCACTCACCCACCGAATTTGAATACCGTGCTACCCCTAGTACCTGAATAAACACAGACAGGGACAGACAGACACGCAGAAATTTGGCGAATTATTAAATTTATTTCACCTTTCATTATTATTGTGCTTATTTGCAATATTTGCATAACGCAACCCAATTTCTAGTCACTTCAGACGTAGAGCATACATTTTTTCATAGTATGGCAATGCGGCGTCAATACAGATATTAACATCTTCTGGTAGTTCCGCACGATCAGCGGGCGGTTCAGGTTTGTGAAAACGTTCACTTGCAAATGCTTTGTCATAATAACCGAATACTTTGTGGCCTTTCATATATACATTAGAAGCCTTCCATTTGTGGGTAACACTTTCGCCTGTATCCCAGTTCAATAAGTCGTCATTATATTGAATTCCTGTGCGTTTACACAACTCTCTTAAAATCAATTCCGGATTTTCCAAAAGATCATCAGAATCTATAATTACCGGATCTGGTTCGATTCCGGTCTTTACAAGATGCTCGTATAGTTGGAGACTTTCTCCAAAGCCATACTTTTTCGGAACAACATAGTTGTTGTTTATTAAAGGTAGTTTTGTAGAACGCCCTTTCTCAAATTTTGTCACCATTTTCTTCCAAGAAGAAAAAACTTTGATGGGATTACGAATCAAGAATGCATGGCGATAGCCTTTTGGCAGCATGTGAAGTTTCCATGTAATGGCATATGACATATCTTTGACAAACACCACATTCTTGTCTGGATAGTCCGCCTCCAAAATATTCTCTTTAATAAACTTGTATGTTGCCACGTCTGGCTCCCAGCCACCATCATACCCCGACTCTATGGCATTTGATTTCTCTATAAATATATCTGCTTCTTTTTCAAAACCTTCTTCTGGAGGAAACCTTTCTGGTCCAATGGTGAATGCAGACTCGTACGGCTCATTTATGATCTGCACGTCGTCAAGCTGGCTCATACATTTCTCAAAGGCAGTAGAAACTGTCCTCGGAATACACCAAAGAATTACACGAACTTGATCAGTCATTGTTTCTAACAAATCTGTAATAATAACTATGAAGGTATAATGAATTGGTCAGATGTTTGACCTACTCTGACGTAATTTGTACATTATTAAGTACATTGAGAATACCTGAGAACACATTTGCGATTGGTGCAGTACCCGCTGCTTACCTGAGCTCGTATCTAACCGCTAGCCATCAGCGCAAGCCCGGTGGACTAGAGGTATAAACGACAGATCTAGAGGCCGTGGGTTCGAGTCCATCCTAGAATTACTTGCGAATTTTTATTCGTATTAGGCCTATATTCCCAATGTACTTAGTATAAAGTACAAATTACGTCAGAGTAGGGCAAACATCTGACCAATTTCTCAACACCTTGACGCAAAACTACTCCACAGTAGTTACAAACAATTACAAATGTATAATTAGCAGTAATTCTACAATAATGCCGTAATCGTGGAACTTAAAACTTATATTATCTGCTGAATATTAACAAATAAAATGTTTACCTGCAGTAGTGTACAGTAGATTTATTGGAACAACTGGTGACCGTAACTGTATTTAGTATAATTACATTGAGGAATAATATTGTTTGCTAAGTAACAAAGTCCAAACTATAGATCCATGAAAACGGGTATTAATTAGTTATTGCAACACGATTTGTTTTGTACCTTTCGTGAAAAATTAAAATACTAAGCATAAACAACTACAGATAAACAAAATTAAACAAAAATTATTTCTAAAAATAATAAATAAATAATAAAATTTAAATAAAATAAATAAATAAATTCGATTGATGCTGCTATGAAGTGAATCTTAGCACAATTGATTATTTTAAATTGTAATAAAACCAATCGTTTCAGTTGTATCTAAATCTTTCCAGTATTACAGGAAAATTCTTTTTCCCCGATTGAGGTGACAGTGGTACAAAAATGTGGTTATAAAACATTGTTTGTAAGGTGGTTAAATCTAATATCGCTCTTAAAAATGTGTACGCGTGCGCTTTTTCGGAGTATGAAAATGAGCACAATTACCAAGGGCCTATTATGTTTATTTATAATCAAAATGTAAAATCTGAATACAATATACGGTAGTTCAACCTGAATTTTTTGTTATAAACAATGCACGAAATTGCTTATTAGTATTAAATAGCCTTTCTCTAGATAAAACATTTAATTATTTGTTCACTTTTCCTTATATATTATTGGGCTTATTTATATTAGAATAGAGAATATTATGAAGGATCAATGCTCGTTTGTTGTTAGTCAATTATTTATACTTTATTGGACGACACTTTATCTATT
Source organism: Antedon bifida (assembly GCF_963402885.1). Lineage (NCBI taxonomy): Eukaryota > Metazoa > Echinodermata > Crinoidea > Comatulida > Antedonidae > Antedon > Antedon bifida. The sequence goes on along the minus strand of NC_136226.1, from coordinate 6,557,022 downwards.
TTTCTAAAAAGTTCTCAAGTTTCTCCACACAGACGTAGAGAATACATTTTTTGATAGTATGGCAATGCGGCGTCAATACAGACATTCACATCTTCTGGTAGTTCCGCACGATTAGCGGGCGGTTCAGGTTTGTGAAAACTCTCACTCGCAAGCACTTTGTCATAATAACCAAATACTTTATGACCTTTTAAATATACATTATTAGCCTTCCATTTCTGTAGAACACCTTCTCCTGTATCCCAATTCAATAATTTGTCGTCATACTGAATTCCTGTGCGCTTGCAAAACTCCCTTAAAATCATTTCTGGATTTTCCAAAAGATCATCAGAATCTATAATTATCGGGTCTTGATCGATTCCGGTCTTTATAAGATGCTCATACAATTCGAGACTTTCTCCAAAACCATACTTTTTTGGAACATTATTATTGTTGTTTTCCAAACGGAACTCTGAGGAAAGTGCTTTCTGGAAATTGTTTAACATTTTCTTCCAAGAAGGAAACACTTTGACAGGATTGCGAATCAAGAATGCATGTCGGTAGCCTTTAGGCAGCATATGGAGTTTCCATGTAATGCTATGCGACATATCTTTGGCAAACACCACGTTCTTGCCTGGATAGTCAGCCTCCAAAATATTATCTTTAACATACTTGTAGGTTGCCACATCTGCTTCAAAACCACCACTGTATTCTGAAGCTACAGCATTTGATTTGTTTATGAACATGTCTGCATCTTTTTCCAAACCTTTTGATGGAGGAAATCGTTCAGGTCCAACAGAGTACGCGGACAAATACGGCTCATTTATGACTTGTGCTTTGTCAAGGTAGCTCATACATTTTGAAAAGGCAGTAGATACTGTACGAGGAATACACCAAAGAATTACACGAACTTGATCAGTCATTCTGCCTATAACAAATTGATAATGCATAGCAAGTTATTTAAATAACTATATGAAATTTAAATACAGTAGGCCTACATTAAGCTTTTTCATGAAACTTAAAACTTACCTTCAATGTATTGAAATAACAAATAAGAAATGTTTACCTCTGTCTCTCAGGAGACGCAACAAGCATGTGACATTAAATGTGTTTAATCAGTCAAACATAAATCACATTTTTTTTATAAGTAACAAAGTCCAAACAGTACTTAGTCCATGAACCTATGTATTATTTGTTAATTGGTCATCATGGCAATCACAATCACTTCTTATCAGGAATGTTAAAAATAGTCATCTCCATAAAATAAAAAAAACAAGAGACAACAAATTACGTTATTTGTTATTGAAAATACGGATGGTTACAAAAAAATGCTATTATTTTTCCTAAGGTCCATGTTAAAGTGTCTTTCACACCTGTTCTGGCACGGTTCCGGTCCGACACTGGAACAAAGTGTGTGAAGACCCTTAAAACAATGACCGACAATGCAAAATATTTCCAGTCGTAATAACTGTTTCGCCAATCTACTTCCACTTCATCTGTAAAACAAAAAATGAAATTTTATATCGATATATGATGCCAAGTTAAGAAAATTAATTTTAGTCTGGAATATTGATTTTCTTCAGTGTTAGGTGAATACACATGTTATTCATTTTTATTATTACCTGCGAAACATTCGGTATATAGATCGCCCAGAAAGAACGCTGTCTCGCATTAACTGCTCGAGCATTCTCCAGTTCAGGTGATAACTGTTTATATTCTAATCCGGGAATTGTGAATAACGGCCATTTATCGGCCACAATCGTATCAGCTCTGTCAGCCATATTCGGATCACTGTAATAAAGAAGGACCTAATCACATTCCAAGGTATACAGTGCTACACAGAACATGGATTATTTTCATAAAAATGTAAGTAACGGTTATATTAAACGTGTTTATAGCATTGTTTAGTTAGAACATGGACAATTATTATTTTAAAATGATTCCTCGACCTTTGTTAGAATTACTTTGTAGTGTAAGCCTAAGCATGGTCATAGTTATAATAATAATTTACCTCCACCAAGGAGGTGTATGCAATCGATCGCGTGTGTTTGTTTGTTTATCTGTCTGTTTGTTAGCAGGATTACTCAAAAAGTAATTACAAGATCTTTACCAAAATGAATATACAGATAGATATGTGGTCAAGGACTATTTGGGACCATGGTCCCAATTCTGGACCACTTTTTAGTATACTTTTCAGACCTGCTAGTGTTTTTTAGTGAATTTTTCAAAAGCCGGCGAGCAGTCTTAAAGTAACAAGTAAACTGAGATTGCATTTTCTCGAGAACTACTTGTCCAAAAAACTTCTTTTTTGTACAAGAGGCAAGAGTTATAATTTGTGATTTGTAATTTTAAAACATAATTTGATTTAACGTGCACCTTTTTTTATGCGAGTAGTTTAAAAAACCTATTTCTTTTCAAATTCACTCGTTTGATTTTCGCGTTGCTGTTCATATTGTTAGTCAACTGAAACTATTGTTAATTGAAAGGCTTGTTACATAACCATTACACCAAACTCGCATACACATGCTTGTAGTGAAATTAGCCTAAATCACAAACAGCATTAAGACACACACAAATTTATATATATTTATATTTTCCCGGAGAAATCTTATGTAGAAGAATTTTACAGTAGGCGGAGGTATGCACTCTCGGAGTGGCTTTCTAGTTTGTATCAGTTTTCGACAAGCCAGCTTGTATGGCGCAACTGTCCAGTATCTTCGATGTTTTTTTTTTATAGTTGAGGAATTTAAGTAGATCTTTACATAGTAATAATTAATCTCGTTCATTATACATGATTTCTGTTACAAGTATTAAAACAACAATATATTTTTCTCCTATGAGGTTATTCAGAAATCATTAAGCTCATGAATTATTCATGATTTCTGCCTTACCTTATAAAAATAAATAATGCGGCCGCAGTAAAAAGCTTCAGATCCAGTCCGCCAATAAACTGCGGCATCAGTTTACTGTAGGGGTAGAAAATGCACTGTACTAGTTTTTATTGAAAAAAATAGCAAACAAGACATTTTTATTGCGTTTTATTATTAGGCCCAGAGATTCATAATTACAATGTTCTCGACCAATATTAAGTAATCCTTTTACATTCACTTAATATGGTAAGTTTATAATTGTCAGTAATATATTTAACACACGTGTGCAGCCTGAACATCAATACAATATATAAGTAAATATATAATACTATTTTTTTAAAGTAACATCGATTGAAGTTTACCGAACGCAGAAAATTAATATTGTCTATGCTTGATATTTAGCAATCCCATAAAGAGCTATAAAAGGCGTGAACATGTTTGTTTGAAAAGTTGAAGTTTGAAAAATTCCATAATAATATTTAGGCATACCATTTGTATATTTCTGTTACCTATAGTCTCGCACCGATCTTGCTTGGTACGAGTAACCTATAATTAAATCAGATGAATCAAATTAAAATTAGAATTATTTTTGTGATGGAAAACAATTTGAATCAACCATTTGGCATTTCCAACTTAAATCATTCTGTTTATTTTCCTAAAAATTGTATGGCATACAGACGTCGAAAGACACTTTTATCTACTGTTCTCAAAAACTTGCATCATTCTCTTTATTTTCTTAAGGAAGTTTATGCACATAGACGTAGAGCATATAATTGTTCATAGTATGGCAATGCGGCGTCAATACAGACATTTATATCTTCTGATAATTCCGCACGATCAGCGGGCGGTTCAGGTTTGTGGAAACGGTCACTTGCAAATGCTTTGTCATAATAACCAAATACTTTGTTGCCTTTCATGTATACATTAGAAGCCTTCCATTTGTGTGTAGCACTTTCTCCTGCATTCCAATTCAATAATCCGTGACTATACAGAATTCCTGTGCGTTTACAAAACTCTCTTAAAATCATTTCCGGATTTCCCAAAAGATCATCAGCATCTATGATTACCGGATCTGGTTCAATCCCGGTCTTTACAAGATGCTCATACAATTGAAAACTTTCTCCAAAACCATATTTTTTTGGAACAAAATTATTATTGGTTTCCAAACACTCTGAAGAGAGTGTCTTCTGAAAATTTTTTAACATTTTCTTCCAAGAAGGAAACACTTTGACAGGATTGCGAATCAAGAATGCATGTCGGTAGCCTTTAGGCAGCATATGGAGTTTCCATGTAATGGCATATGACGTATCTTTGACAAACACCACATTCTTGCCTGGATATTCAGCCTCCAAAATATTCTCTTTAATAAATTTGTAGGTTGACACGTTTGGCTCCCAGCCACCATCATACCCTGATTCGATGGCATTTGATTTCTCTATAAATATATCTATATCTTTTTCGAAACCTTCTGGTGGAGGAAACTTTTCTGGCCCAATGGTGAACGCGGACACGTACGGCTCATTTATGACCTGTACGTCGTCAAGGTTACTCATACATTTCTCAAAGGCAGTAGAAACTGTCCGAGGAATACACCAAAGAATTACACGAACTTGATCTGTCATTATGCCTATAACAAATTGATAATTCATAGAAAGTTATTTAAATAACTATATGAAACTAGAATATAATTCGTCACTTTGACGAATTATAGGTGGTCTTTGTAATGTATTTTATGTACTGTATTGTTTTGTTGAACAAATCTGATCTGTTAATATAGTAAACTATTTAAAGTGCAATAAAAAATTATTAAAGAACACCAAAAAGTATTAACACGGTTAATGTTTGTGACGTAAATTAGAACAATTTAAATTGATTTTCGCACGCATAATGCTGAATGCGCCATTAACTATGATTTACACAATTGAACATTGACTTAAATTGACACGCCACTGAAATGATCGTAATTCGCTGTCTGTAGTACAGATAGGCCAAGTTGTAAGTTAGGCTTACGAGGAGGCCCCCTAAATTCTAGGCCTTGCCTAGTGGGAGCCATCTTGCAAATATTACTCTTTAGAGAGGTGGGTCGTGTAAAATGATTAGGCCTTTGCCTAGAAATCCATCGAATCCATCTACAGGCCTAATTCGCTGGTAGCCCTAGAGTCTAAAGAGGCTCACACGTGTGGCCGGCCGTTTTAGACAGTACCCCTTCATCATACTATGGAACGCCGTGAGTTCCACTTTCGGCGACCTTTTAATGCGGCGACCACTATTTCTTTCGGCGACCTTAACACTTCGGCGACTTTGGTACTTAGCGGCGACTTTTTTATGCTTCGGCTAGGACACTCCAGAATTCGGCGGCTACTTTTTCATGCGGCGTTACCATTCAGCTGCAACCTTAATGCGGTGACTTTGCAACTTTAACATTCGGTTACAATTTTGTTCATGTAGCGACTTTGTTTCGGTTAAATAACTTTGTCGGCGACTTCTTTATTTGGCGACTTAAGGATTAGGCAGCTTTATTGTATGTCGACAATATTGTACAACGATAACAGCTTAGGTCCTGGGACATTTTGTAACGTCTGTACTGAAAAGCCTAAACTTCAATTTATCAAGATCCAATTACCACTCTTCTGTGATGTTTGTTTCAATTCAAATAGAAGAAATTAACTTTTAAAAGAGAATGTTATTAGTTATTTTATCTCTAGCATAAAAGCTTTTATGAGGAAGAATGTTCATTAGAGAAATTTGATTAGGCATATAGCCTAGGAGGCCCTAATCAACATTTGCATAACAATTTAAGCGGGTGGGTGGCTGCATCATTAACTGCTTATCTGTGTACATGAAATTTGTATCTAAATTTTTATTCTGTTTAAAGTACAGTTTTTAACTGACTAACTAATTATATATTTTCATGTAAATCAAAATTAATATCGGTTTTTTTTTATGGCGATCCTGTTTTGGTGTTTTGACATACTGTTTAATCTTAAATAAATAAATAAAGGAGACAAAATTAAGAAAGAACACCAACAAATATCTTTTTTATATATTACAGTTTTCATATTTTCTCTAATGTAGTTATGCGTAATAAAAAGTTCATTTAAAATCTCGTTCAGTTTTTTGTATCCAAGTTATTTATACATTAGTCCTATGCCTCCTACAGAAGTACTGTTATGCACAGCACGAAGTAAATTTAAATGTACGCTATGTGAGTCTCTTCAGGTTTATAAAAATCAATTTTAAAACCTGTTTGAATATTATTTATTTTAAAAGTTTATTCAGATAAATGAATATGTATTGCATGGCAAGAGTAGGCGCAATCTGTATTACATTTCGTATTTTATTCGTATTTAATTATAAACATGGTTCAATGTTTCTGTCATATCCGTCACAGTTAGGGAATAAACAAAGATATAACATAATAAATAAATGGTTTGAAGTTATAAAATTATTTTCATTATTAATTCTAGGCCTAATCAAAACATGTTTGTTTTAACATTATTAGTATGATTTATGTCATTAAATGTTCCAATAAATTTTTTTTCAGAAAATATTATCGCTGCACTGACGCAAAAACAGGGTATACCCTGCTAGATACCGTGAACATGCACTGTGTACTTCGATATATTTTGAATTTTTAAAAATCATGAATGACCATAACTGTTAAAAATATTTTCATTTCAACAAAAGTTGCCTAAAAACATTTTTATGCTAATTCAACAATATCAATGTTATTATCTTTAGTTTAATATGTAATTAATTATTTTAACAATAATGTTGATTATGATACAAATCAAGAATTTTTATTTGTTCAATGATGAATTTTCAGTTTATAAACCAATGTATGGGGACACGATTTTAGACACTTACTGAAAATGACTCATAACACTTTGGAAACAGTCGTTTTTTTCTTACGTTTTGACTTTTTTTCAAAAATATATATATTGCTTATTAGTATTAAATAGCCTTTCTCTAGATAAAATCTTTAATTATTTGTTCACTTTTCCTTATATATTATTGGGCTTATTTATATTAGAATAGAGAATATTATGAAGGATCAATGCTCGTTTGTTGTTAGTCAATTATTTATACTTTATTGGACGACACTTTATCTATTTTTCTAAATTTCTCCACACAGACGTAGAGAATACATTTTTTCATAGTATGGCAATGCGGCGTCAATACAGACATTCACATCTTCTGGTAGTTCCGCACGATCAGCGGGCGGTTTAGGTTTGTGAAAACTCTCACTCGCAAGCACTTTGTCATAATAACCAAATACTTTATGACCTTTTAAATATACATTATTAGCCTTCCATTTCTGTAGAACACCTTCTCCTGTATCCCAATTCAATAATTTGTCGTCATACTGAATTCCTGTGCGCTTGCAAAACTCCCTTAAAATCATTTCTGGATTTTCCAAAAGATCACAAGAATCTATAATTATCGGGTCTGGTTCGATTCCAGTCTTTACAAGATGCTCATACAGTTCGAGACTTTCACCAAAACCATACTTTTTTGGAACATTATTATTGTTGTTTTCCAAACGGAACTCTGAAGAAAGTGCCTTTTGAAAATTGTTTAACATTTTCTTCCAAGAAGGAAACACTTTGACAGGATTACGAATCAAGAATGCATGTCGGTAGCCTTTAGGCAGCATATGGAGTTTCCATGTGATGCTATGCGACATGTCTTTGACAAACACCACATTCTTGCCTGGATATTCAGCCTCCAAAATATTCTCTTTAACATACTTCTAGGTTGCCACGTCTGCTTCAAAACCACCACTGTATTCTGAAGCTACAGCATTTGATTTGTTTATGAACATGTCTGCATCTTTTTCCAAACCTTTTGATGGAGGAAATCGTTCAGGTCCAACAGAGTACGCGGACAAATACGGCTCATTTATGACTTGCGCTTTGTCAAGGTAGCTCATACATTTTGAAAAGGCAGTAGATACTGTACGAGGTATACACCGTACGAGGTATACACCAAAGGATTACACAAACTTGATCAGCCATTCTTTCTATAGACATATAAATAATAGTACAGTATTATTAATTTTAATTTTCTAGTGACTATAGGCCTATAAAGGTAGTAGAAAGTACTTACTGTTTGTGTCGAAGCAACGCAGGCAATTGAGTTGTACTGCTAGCTTATTACTACTGTAACTTTGGTATATCTTATTTTATAGTAAGTGGTAACTAAAGTCAAATAAATTATTTGTTATCAATGAAACCAAAATCAAAACTGAATTATTTATGTCGGTTCATTTAAGTTTTAATAAAAAATAAAAGAACTGTAAAAAGTATTCTAAAACTATTTAAATAAAAAGTGAGTAATCTACAAAAATTGTTTTTGATAGCTGAAAACCGGTTAAACATCTCGCGTACAGCATTATAATGTTGAAGACAAACCAGCAAATTTATCAATAGTACTATTTTAATAGATTTAATATACGCTTAGAATACAAACGTATTGCTTGGCGATGAATGGAACATTCCAATCTCTCTCAATTCCCTCAGATGTAATCACTCATGAGCATTACCATTCCGAGTATACAAATTCCCATTCCCGAAGCCATAGTGCTATAATAGCTTTCGCCTGAAACAGTTTCCCAAGTTCTTCCGTTCTCTTGAATATAACTGCCTAAGGCGCGGCGCGAAAAAAAAAACAAAACAAAAATACAGTGCCGCCGTTTATTTAGGTCGAAATTTCTACATATCTATATTTGTATTCATGTGGCAGGATTAGGCTTTCATATACCGATGCCTGTCCTACTTATTTTATCCATGCTGAAGGCAAATATAGTTGGTAAAAGTACAGAGATTACATAATAATATATTCTAGGGTGTAGACTTAGTAATATGCCTCTGTACACACACAGTTGGAAACAAGCAAGCTTAAACGTCGGTTTTATAACTACTAACTACATGTTAATAATTATTATATTAGGCCCAGTGAGTTGTGGCCTCTACTAATATTATTAAAAAATACTAGTACATAAACAGCAACCATTGCACTGGGGCGTACTGTGCCTATTCTACAATAACAAAATATCACCACTTACGTAAAATTGCATATGATTTGATATATAAAAAACCAACTTATAATCTAAATCGTATGATTCTTCGTCGTCGTAACAGAATTCAATGATATCGTGGCATTGCAAACAGGCGCCTATCCATAAATAGGAAATTGAAAACATGAAACCAAAGTACAAAATATAATTTCCTTTTTGTGTGTGCTTTTCAAAATTCTTTTTGACACTGGAACTGTTCCTAACCACAACAATGTACTATTTGAAATGGACAATATTACAATTAATTATTATTGTAATATTACATTATTTATACACGCAATAAATGTACTCATTCATTCATTCATTCTTTATTTACCCTTTAAAATCGAAATACATTTAAAACATAGGTAACAAAAATAAGACAGGTGGAAATCTAAGGAGGCAAGGATAAGCAAAAGCAACTAAAATCGCTGTAGCTCACAGGCTTAATTGCTTATCCATTCTTAGACATCCAGTACATAAGGATAAATAAAATACACATTAACGATCCAAATATAAATAAATTCTAATAAAGTGACAAAGTATATACTACAGTGCGCTCCTGCCCAGATCCAGATGTAAAATGTCTAAACCACTTAAATAACTTAATAAATAATCGAGTTATTAACAAAACATCTGTGTATTGATTAATCATTTTGCCAACAACGTTTTAAAAAATAGATATCTATGTATTAGGACATTCCTTCTTCTGGTTTTTATATTCATTAAATGCCTTTTGCCAATCGTTTAATGCAAAATATTTCCAGTCGTAATAACTGTTTCGCCAATCTACTTCCAGTTCTGAAAGGTCATCTGTAAAAAAAATGGAATTTCGTATCGATATTATACGTAAATTCATTTTAGTATGGAATATTGATTTTCTTCAGTGTTGGATGAATATAGGCTATACACATTTTATTCCTTTATCATTACCTGCATAAAGAGAAACTTTTGGTATATAGTTCGCCCAGAAAGAACACTCTCTCGCGTTGACTGCTCGGGAATTCTCCATTTCAGGTGATAATTTCTTATATTCTAATCCGGGAATTGTGAATAAAGGCCATTTCTCGGCCACAATCGTACCAGCTGTGTCAGCCATATTCGGATCACTGTAATGAATAAAGGACCCAATCACATTCCAAGGTATACAGTGCTTACACAGAACGTGAAATTGAAGATAACAAAAACATGGAAAGTTGGAATATTCTCATAAAAATGTAAGTGACGGTGAGAGTGAAAGCGTTTTATATAGTAACGTAGTAGCAGGCCTACTAAGTTAGCACTCACTGCCCGAGGTAGATGTATGCTAAGTGGCAAATAGGTACGGTGATAAACGTGTAAAATATATATCGTTGGTGGTAGGCCTAAGTGTGCAAATGCCAGATTGCATAGAAAAGAAATATGTATACAGTATGACATTAATATTAATGATAATTAAAGCTCTATACTATCAAACTAGTTTGACCAAACAAAATGTGATGTGCCCATATATGGACACTATCATATTTGGGCATATCACTGCCATATATGGGCACATCACACTTTTAAGTAGCTTATATAAGTAGTATTGGAATTGAATAAGTTGTTAAGGTTTTTACCCGGTTTTCACAAAGTTTGTCCAGTAACGCATAACTTTAATCGACATCATAATTTCGTTTTCTGTTTGGTTAAACTTGGTTTCGAATTCTGAATTGAAATACCACCCAAAAACATACGGTAATTCATCAATATGGGTTGTTCCAAGCCATTCGGGTCGATATGCGTCCGATAAAGTGCGTCGGGACGGTATGTGCGTATTTACATATCGGTAGACAGTTCTTCCGGTATCTGCGTAAGTCCTAGCCGTAGCGTCAGTTGGACACTGAAATATGTCGTCTGTAGATATTTGCGCCCAAGGGTAAATATAGTTGTACTCAAAGTCATCTGAAAACTCCCAATCAGTATATTCTTGCATAATGGACTCAACAAACAGGATGTTTTCATTTTGGTAAACTTTCTGAAGATTATCTTGAAAGTAGGTACGATTCATGAATGGAGGTTCGTCATTTAGAAGTTGGTTTGAATCGTAAATTTGGTTCAACCAGTACGTTCCTTCATCTTGATTTGTGCCAAGAATAACATCAACTTTGCTAAATTCTCCTCGTTTAATGAGATTTTGCGGATGATCTGGAATAAATGTTCCGTCTACAACTGGATAAAACACAGGAGACCTTCTCGGAAGATTATATCTCTGTGTCACCTTCATGAGAAAATAATTGGTTAATCATCTAAAAACAGTATGATAGTGACTTAAATGTTTCTTATTAGTAATTTATATATATTGATTATATATTACATAGCATAAATTTCTTTTATTAGCTTGTACAAATGTTTTACTTGGTGCCATATTTTTTGTATTTCGATGTTTTTTAAGGGGCAACTGACTCTTTGAGTTATAGTAATTGTTTTGCTTTAGTTGCCCCTGACCATTGTGCTCTGTTTCTATTCTGTTCTGTATCTGTGTTTTGGTCGATTAAATAAATGAAATGAAATGGAATTTACATGTATCTCTGATAGGTTAGTTTAGGCTACGTTAAATAGTATATTGGTAAAATTAATTGTCCTTTCTACACTATCAAATGTAACTATTTAAAACCCAAATCATGTTGATAAAAATGTAATAAGTTATCTAAATGTTCATTTCTACTCCTGATAACAACAACATTTTTTATAGATTTTCCTTTTAAATTAAAACATTTGGTTTGCCGTCTTGTACATTAGAATCGATCTACCTATGTTAATTTTCTCAGCAAGACGAAAAAAAAGCGCGCATGACATGAAAGCATATCCAATTTTTAAACCACCCCACACAAGTCGTTTATCATAGTCAAACTTACCTCACCCGTGGCTGCTAGAATATCATTTACACTTGCGTTGCGCATGCACGTGATCATGTATGACGATGACGTCGTCTCACACCCTAATATAGAAGCCACTTGCCTATTGACGTCAACTGCACGTGATATGTTGAGTTCAATCATGGCAGAACTGTCAAACATTGAACCACTCTAGTAATGATAGCAATACAATTTTTATACATATTAAATCCAACATGTATCAAAGCATAGAGATATTATAGTTCACTATAATATCTCTATGATCAAAGTGAATGAGATGGAAGGCTTTGTTCAATCACGTGTTATGATCTTTAACATTATTGGAATAGAAACCCTTAGTTTCCGTAAGGTTCACCAACAAAATTATAAAAGTACGATAAACTGAGGTCATCGTAATAGTTATATATTGCAATGTTTCGACATTAATTATATCATTTTGATTAGGATGATTATTATGATTTATCTTTAAAGCTTTTTGTAGAATTTCCGTTTGTCTGTTACGTTTGTTACACAATTTGTTTTTTTTAGCATGAATCGTATATTTTATTACTATACAGTACCTGCATAATTGCTCTTTGGAAAAGGTTGTCTTCAAAATGCGCCAAAAGTTGAGCACTGACGCTACCAGAGCCAGCACTTACACCGCCTATTGTTATTTTATTTGGATCTCCGCCAAAAGCTTTAGAATTAAGCACAAAATTCATTTAGCATAGAAAAGGTTGTAAAAGGAGTTGTATGGCCTAGCCCAAAGCTATCAAACAATTAATAGCCTTTTAAATCCTGCCTAACTTATATCCCACCGCAGCACATGAAATGAAGGTATAAACGGCGCTAAAATCAGATCGGTTTTTAATTAATTATTTATAACTAGACATGTTTTCCTATTTTTTTCACTACCGTTTCATATTTTAAACCATCCATAATTTTTTGTATGTTTTACCATGGTTTTACCTTTAATATTGTCAAATACCCATTGTATCGCCATGCTTTGGTCGAGCAAGCCATAATTACCAGGAGCTACGTCATCACCTAAACACAAAAAAGAAAATATCTTAGTAAAAGAATTTCATCCCGATGACTGTGCAACACATTTATTACACGTGGCTACAAAGACTAACCACACTTGTTAAAGGATCTTTTTTCCCCTTTCGTGCAATTACCAACCTGTTGATAGAAATCCAAGAACACCCAATCTGTAGTTGAATGTGACGTAAATGACGTCACCACCAGCAGCAGCCAGCAGCGGTACACCCCAGTAATAAGATTGAGATCCAGAACCTGCGATATACTGTCCACCATAGAAATAAACTAAAACTGCGGCATTGGTTAACTGTAGGAATAGAAAATGCCTTGTTTTTATTATTGAAAAAATAATAAACAAGGCGCATTTCTATTGGTTTTTTTTATTCCTAGACAGAGATTCATTCTACAGTACCAATGGCAATGGTGATCGTCGACCAATATTGTTATAAATGCTTACATTCACTTAAATATTAAAGTTTTCATTTTCAGTAAAAGTTAACACACGTGTACAGCTTGAACAATAAAATGTATATAAGTAAATATATATTGATAATTTATTAAAGTAAATAATTATAATAAAATTACGTAACATGCAATGCGATTGATTTACCGAACGTCTTAAGTCAGAAAATAACATACACATTATTAGAATTTGACCTACCTCCCTCGAATATAGGCCTACCACACTGGGTGTTGAGAATGACATTTGGTAATTTTGTATCCGGCTTACGGAAATAGAGTTTAGTTGTGGGGTTGTGTAGATCGGAGACTTGTATGAATCCTACTGCTTGATTAACCTTCGACCCTATACCAGCAATAAATGACTGCAGTTATAGCAGTATTGCAAACCTAAATCTGAACTTACGTTATTGTCTGGAACTAGCACGTTTATATAAAGGCAATCTTCAGAACCTCCCGCACTCTGAGGACAGTAACTCCTGTAATAAGTTGCATTATAGACATCTGACCATGGTTCTGCTGGTTCAGGAGGCCGAAAACGGAGATCACCTACTGGAGGCTTAGCATAAGGAATCCCTTTGAAATGGCTAAAGTTACCGCTGTAATTTAAATATTGATTTTCAGAAAAATAGATTCTTTCACCCAACACGTCGCCATATGTAGTAGAAACTATAGGAGTTTCTCCATAACAGGAGCATACGATAATTGACAGAAGGAGAAATAAAATACAGCTACTTGCTCTCCAACAAAACATTTTGCAGAATGTGCTTGGTGTAAATACTTTTCCATGTGTGCTACAGTAGTGGCTACGGTGTTGTCGAGTTCATTGTTATGTTATGCAAGGCCTATGCAAATCAGATTAGAATCATTGTGACGGTCTATATCCACACTGTGTGAAATCACATTGTGTCTCTGCTTGAATAAGTCGTAAAATAATAGCAGTTGAGGTCAATTACAGTGTTATACGTTGTTATAGGCTTAAATAAAGAAATTTAACAACCGCCATCCCATAAAGAACATGAGTATACTCTATACCCATAATAGTGAGTCTATATTGTTTATGTTAGAGAAATTCCATAATTCCTCTTTTATATTTAAGTTACCAGCCTGACACTGGTCTTGTTTTGTAACCTTTAATAAGATTAGAAACCATGTTACTAAATAATTATTTTTTATTCTTCAGATGTGACAAACAAATGGAAAAAAATGACAATTTCACAAAAATCGTTATTTCTACCACCAGTCTCAAATTAGTTATGCTATTTTATTTATTTATATCTTATTTATTTCAACAATATTTTACAAGGGCGGTCCATCCAGCCGAAGCTAATCATTAAGGACCCTCACAAAAATACAAGAGACATATAAACATGTAAAATTAAAATAAATATAATTTATAAAGATAAAATAAAGCACAAACATGTCGTGTAGTTTAGGTTGTTTGTGTTTAGAAACAGTTTAGAAAAACATCCCGTTAAACACGACTAGAATATAGTTACGATACGATGTAGGCCATACCACTAAATTATTACGTCATTCGAAGTTGCTAAATAAACTTTTAGGCCTAAACATGATTTATTTTTTAGATACTAACTAACTAACCATTACCATTAGTATGCCACGATAAAAAGAAAGGTTTAAAGTACGTCTCGCATGTATTAACACCTAATTACATGGTTCGGTCGCGGCTTTGTATTCATCGAAGGATGTCTGCCATTCGTCCAATTCGTCCTTCCAGTCATAATAACTGTTTCTCCAGTCCTCTTCCAATTCTGAAAGATCTTCTGCAAATGAAAAAATAAAATATGAGGCCTTATCACCGTACACACGTAATTGCTTTATATGGATATGTGAAATGATAAAAATCATTATTAGATACATTTGTAATTTACTAGCTGATACGACGTCTTTCTTTCCATGGTGCATGTTGATTTACATACCGAGTTGGCAGATTTGTTTGTATCTATAACTATCGTTTGTTACATGGAGGAAAATGGCGTGTTGTCTCTTTAGGCTGTCGAAAAAAAATAGGCCCTATGTGCCTTTTGATATTTTACCTGTATAAAGTAATAGCTTTGGCACGTAATTGGCCCAGAAGGAGCATTCTCTGGCATCATAGGCTCGATTGTTCTGCATTTCTGGTGACAACTCTTTATATTCCAAGCCTGGAACGGTAAACAGAGGCCATGGTTCTGCTACGTTTGTCACGTTTGGTTCTGCCGTATTTGGATTACTACAAAAATAAATCAATTAATGTTTAATTTATTTTCTCCTAAATATTGTAGATGTTTCGGTTAAACTGATAAAATTAAATTATTACCCTGTTTTTGCAAAGTTTGTCCAGTAGCGCATGACCTTCACCGACATCATTCTTTCTTCTTCTGTATTGTTGAAATCAATTAGTGGATTAAAATGCAATCCAAAAACGAACGCTGCCTCTTGGAAATGTGTTACACCATGCCATTCTGGGGCAAGCGTTCTGGGTCCTACATAGATTGACGGGATATGGGTATTTACATATCGGAAGACACTTTGTCCAGCTTCAGCAAACACCCGAGCTGTAACATCAATTGGACAATGATACAACGCATCGGAATTGACTCTTACCCAAGGGTCAATGTAATTATAGTATGGGTCATCCGCATACTCCCAATCTGTGTATTCCTGTTCAATTGAATCTATATAAAGCATGTTTCCATTTCCATAGACATCTTTCAAGAGATCAGTGAAATAAGTTTTATTCAAAAGTGGCGGTTCTTCCATAGATAGTGTTTCTGCTTCAAAGACTCGAGACAACCATGTACCAGCTTCATCCTCATTGACGCCAAGAATCACGTCAACTTTCTTAAAATCTCCTCTTTTTATGAGATTATCCGGTGTGTCAGGAATAAACTTCCCGTCAATTACTGGATAAAATAGAATAGTGCTTGACCGAGGGGATGCATAACGTTCCTCAACCTTTAAAAATAAATAAAATATTACATACTGTATAAAGCTCTGTCTACACTATCAACATTTATGTGACAGAAAACAATTGATATGCCCATTTATGACATATTATCACTACCATATTTGGGCACATCACAATTTTTTGTTAAACTAGTTTAATAGCGTAGATAGAGCTTAAAACTCCCTTCAAATCTCAATTAAAAGATGATTCTATCAGAAGATAGCAGAATATACGAAACGGGTTTTACCATGTAGTTGAAGTGCGTCTTGATGTCACTGTCAGTGCGTTTTTACATAATCTAATTACGCCACCAGTGAAATATTCTAGTAGTTAAACTTGTACTTATAGCTCACCTCATATTCTGCCTCTAGTATATCGTTTACACTGGCATTGCGCATACAAGCAACCATCAATGTTGACGACTCGGTCTCACATCCTAATATGGAAGCTACTTGTTTATTAACGTCAATAGCACGTGATATGTTGAGTTCTATCAGTGTGGACGAGTCAAAAACTGAACCACTCTATGAAAAATGTTGATCAAACGTTCAAAACATTTCGTTTGTGTTATTTAAATCCTTCATTATGCCTACTAATGTACATTTTCGATTTTACAAAAAAAAACTGTGCATGTTATGTGATGTCAGGTGTCATCAGGGAGAATCTTTTCTTGTTTTTATGTTTGAAGTACAACTAGATATATGGATCTTTTAAGTACGATTACGGTAGTGTGACATATGTATTATGGTCAACTGTTTTTTTACAATTCTACTACGTGAGTTACTTTATACGAAAATCATCCACATGTGCCTACCTGTAGTATTACTCTTTGAAAGAGATCTGATTCTGGAGAGTTCAATATCTGCGCGGTTATACTGCCTGATCCTGTGCTTAGACCAAATATTGTTACTTTCTCAGGGTCACCACCAAAAACTGTAAGATAAAATATTAGGACGCTCGAGCTCAACCTAAGACCTACAGACTATGTCATTTTAATTCATTTTGTACTATGCCGGGACATGGAGTGCGTTCGCACTTCACTTATTCCGTGACACTTTTCTTTCGTGGATTCTAGATCCAGGCGATTGCTTGCATGTATTTTATAACAAGACTATCTCGTGGGTGTTAAATTTAGAAAATAAATACGTATTAAATATTATGTCTACTAATGTAATCCCATTCTATCTTGCCTCAATGCGACAATTCATACTGTATAATGGTTTTCTAAAGTTTTGCATAGACGTCCTAGACCTTGTTACGCTCTTTCGCGTTTTACTTTTTGTATCATTGTGTTCACAACAATATACTCAGGTATTGCGATATTATTTTGAAGTTGTTGTTCATGGTATACATTGTCTATTAAGCTGCTTATAAATCAGTGATTTAATATTTTTGCAAAGTTGTTCATAATAATATTTACCGTTACAATGCGATTTTGTTGGCGCAAACATTGTATCGTGACAAGCATGTTCATAATTGCATGTAGGTTTCTATGTGTTTATCCCATAATCTGTTTCTATTTTTAGTTTGTGAAAAAAAATTGTTATGTACATTTTTAACTTGCCGAATAAATATTATACCTTTGATATTTTCTTGAATCCATTCCAATGCCATGCGTTGATCCATTAGGCCGTAGTTACCTGGAGACACGTCATCCCCTTTATAGCATAGAAATATGAATGTATATTTGAATATAAATACTACACTCTAAAGCTCCACATTATATATTTGGAAAATGTTGATAATTTAAACAGGATCAACAATTACTATTCGCAACGACTCATTGATATAGGTCTTGTCGAATAGACAAGTGGATTTGAGTGGTGTCTAAGTAATTTACCTGATAATGATGGTATACATACCCGTAGTTTGGAATCCCATAACACCTAATCTGTAGTTCATTGTGACGTAGACGACGTCACCTCCAGCCGCTGCTACTAATGGAACGCCATAGTACCTAAGATCAGAACCGCTTCCAAACCTATATTGCCCACCATGAATCCAAACCAAGACTGTTGCGGCATCAGTTAGCTTTAAACACACAAAAAACATGAATCAGACATTGTTTGTATGTCTTTGGTCTACCCTTTTTGAACATCTCAATTGTATACAGAATAGGCCTAATAGTATATTCTTTAGTTTTCGTAAATCTTTTTAATTGTTTCTGCGACCTTTGAGATTTCTGAAGATTCTAAAGTTTGGTTCTCACTAAAAACGAAGCAACTACGTAGGTTATAACGCAAGTGACTTTACAAATCACAAGCGACAGTTCGAGTGATTCATTGCGTCGTGATTATGCGCGCTTACGTCATTACGTTGCGTCCAAGAAGTGGGAACGAAGCTTTAGCACTATCGAACATTCTCTTTTTTGGTCGCGTGCGTGCAACGCGACTCTACAACTCACTATGTCGGTCGGTTGGTCGGTCGGTAAACACTAACTTGAGCACGCGACTGCAGCCATGTATATGGCCTTGTTCTCTTTTTATTTCTAATTTTCTTGAGATAAGGGGAAAGCGTGCATACTATATTTACCATAGAAAGATATTATATCGGATTGCCAGAACAATTGATAAACTTACATTCTCTGGTACCAGTACATTGAGGTACAAACAATCTTCAGCTAGTGATTCTTCATTACCCACCCCCATTCGTTGAGTACATGCATTTCTGTAGTAAGTTGCATTGTAGGTTGATTCTGACCATGGTTCTGCTGGTTCAGGAGGACGAAAACGAAGGTCACCAACTGGAGGCTTAGCATAAGGAATACCTTTAAAGTGGTTGAAATAACCACTGTAGTTTAAATATTGATCTTCAGAATAATATATTCTTTCACCAAAAATATCACCATTTGTAGTGGTTACTCGTGGGTATCCGTCGTACAAACCCATAACTCCAACTACAACAAGCAGTAGACGACACAATATATGGACTTTCATCTTGATCATTAGAACTGCAACTGAATTTTTCGAGATTCACAATTTCATACCGTTATGAATGATTGAATGGTTGAATGATTCTATTTTCTAACAAGGCCATACACATGGCTGCAGTCGCGTGCTCAAATTTGAGTTATTGTTTACCTACCGACCAACCGACCGACCATCCGACCAACCGACCGACATAGATAGTGAGCTGTAGTTTGTTTCACCCGTACTTTTGCGTGTGTCATGTTTTTGTATACATTTTTAGAGAACAGTACTTTTTTTAGATATACATGGCTGCAGTCGCGTGCTCAAATTTGAGTTAGTGTTTACCGACCGACCAACCGACCGACCGATCATCCGACCGACCGACCAACCGATCGACCGATCATCCGACCGACCAACCGACCAACATAGTGAGCTGTAGAGTCGCGTTGCACGCACACGACTGCAAAACACATGTTGCAGCAATAGCAGTATAGTTATGCTGTTTTGTTAACAGGTTCTCATTCAAAATTATTAAATTTTATTGTTGTGATTCAACTCTATATGTTTACAGGCCTAAATCTTTTTCTTTTTTTTTTAAAGATGGGAGTATAAATCCAGGGGCGCGCAGATAGTTTTATCAACTTTCGTAGGCCCACTACAATTAAAATCCTCAATATTTGCGTAGGCTGTGTTAGCAGATCTTAATATATTATAAAACTAATCCATGGATTGTGATCCTTCCGTTCCCGTTATGAATATTATGATTATTGTTATATCTGTTCTAGTGTTGAATGGATAATACAATGTTAGCATTTAAAGACAAGCCTATAGATCAAGGTAATACTAATCAACAACAAAGATTATTATGGCGTGACAAGCATTTCATTGAAACGCTCAATTTCTATCGAAACTTGTTATTGAACTTAATTTTCCCATGAGGCTGTAAGCCATGTCATTACACTTTTATTGTTATGTGGAATAATAACAAAATGTGTTATTGTCAACGCAGACAACATGGTACAGTAAGTGTAATGTGTACAGGTTGAAAGTTTAACCCGGCTTTGTCGCTCAATTGTTGGCTAAATCAGTCTTATCTTTTTATCTAGGTCTGCTGTATAAAATTGGGGATGGGCTCTATTGTTAAAGGATAGCTCCGGGACATTGATAATAACCACAATAGATGAGTGGAAATAGATGAAAAATAGGCGTTGAGTCAAACAAATTGCAACAGTTTGTTTTTTTGCTGAAACATGCTCAACTATATGTAGATATTATCATATCCAAAATCTACCCTGATCTGCCCATTATAAATTACCTAATTTGCATAAAATCAAAATGGCTGCCATTTGACAACTTTCATCCCAATTATCTCTTAAACCATAAAGAAATTGGTATAAGAATGTATTAAACACGAATATAAACATGTCCCCAAAGATTCAGAATAATGTATTTGATTTGTCTTTGGGGTCAAGGTCAAAGGTCATTCCAGTAGGTCATCTAAAATATGCTAATATCTCCTAATCCAATAGGTATTTTGAATAAGACTGTACAAGTACAAATATAAACATGACTCTTAAGATTCAGAATAGCACATTTGATTTTTCATCCTGGGGTCACTGGGTCAAAGGTCACAATATAAAAACATTCAAATTATCCTTTAAATCAATTTGCATAGTAGTCTTACAACTACTAAAAACATAGCAAATACAGTACAGACATTGCAGCAGATTGATGTCTGCACACTGCGCCCACACCCCTCCCACCCAGAGATTACTAGGTCAATGATTTTACCTTAAACATTTTTAAAAAAAATTGAATATTATAACTACTAAATTTACATAAGATCAGTAGGTCATTTACTTTATACCATACAGTATATCTTATTCTGATAATACATTACTTTTACATTTAGGCTTACCTACTTTAATAGGCCTACCTACTTTAGTAGGCCTACGAAGCTTACATTTCTGAAACATTGGTCACAAACATTTCTAAATAATTCTTGGGTGGGACTCGATCGTCAATGGACTTATTTTTAAGATGTTTTTGCCATACTCTGGACCAATTTTCTTAAAGTATACTTTAGTAAGTATCACAATGAATTACTGTCTTACTGTATTCATTACATTCTGGATTAAAGCATCATTTTGCTAATAAAAGTATTAATAAATACTGTTACTTAATCCTAATATATACTGATACTTTCAATTCAATTCAAAGCAACATTTATTTTCTCCTTTCATATACAAAATTGATTTCAATGAACAAAATTTCGAAAGAAGAAGGTATTAGCCCAGAAAGATGAAAAACACATTTTGGAGGACTACCTATTACTGACACAGACAATAAAAATTTTTTTAAATATAAATAATAAATAAATAAAAAATTGACCGAAGAATAGTTAATATTTGGAAATAAGGTGACTTTTAAGTTTAGATAAAAATGATTTACTAGAAACAGAGTTTAAGATGGGGAGTGGCAGATCGTTCCAAAAAGTGGGTCCGGAATACCTAATGTTGTGTTGAAAGTGGTTGGTTTTATGGGTTGGAACATGTAATTTTGAACTAATACGGGTATGATGATAATGAATTGAAGAATTAGGAGTGAACATAGAGCAAAGATATTTGGGAAGGTTAGAATTAATAGAAGAAAAGATGAAAGAGCCTGGTTGGGTTAGATTGATATCAAAGACTTTGAGAAGATGAAGCTTAGAAAAAAGATGAGATGAATGAGACAGGGGTGGGGCGCCAGATATAACCCTGATGGCCTTTTTTTTGAAGAGTATAAGAGTTGCACCAGACAATATTGCAATATACAGGATAAGTGAGCAGTAAAGAATACGAAGAATGTTAGGGGGTAAAAAAGAAGAAAGTCTAGTGATGATGCCTAGACTTTTGGAAATTTTATTCTCAACAAAATTGATGTGATTTTTTCATGAAAGTCGACTGTCTAGATGAACTCCTAAAAATGTAGCAGATTGGACTGACAGAATATCATGATTGTTAATAGAAATGTTATAGTTTGCAGTATCAATGTTTTTAATTTTCTGAGGGGTCCCAAACAGGATGAAGTTACATTTTTTGTGGTTAAGAGAAAGTTTGTTAGCTGAAAAGTATTGAGACATGAGGGTCAGATTGGTATTAACAGTAACAGTAACACTTTAAAATGTTTACACTAAGGGTATTTAAATAATATATGAATACAAACTGCACTTTTATTTCTATTAAATACATTCTTGTTCAAAATACCTGATGTTTTGAGAGATAATTAGCATATTTTATATGGCATAATTAGATGACATTTGACTTTGACCCCATATACAAATCCATTGCATTTATTCTGAATATTTAGGGTCATATTTATTTTAAATACATTCTTGTTAAAAATACCTGATGTTTTGAGAGTTATTTTCAAATTTTATATAGTGTAATTAGATGACCTTTTAAACCTTGAACTCTAATACAACTCAATTACATTATTCTAAACCTTTAGGGTCATGTTTATATTTGTACTATAGTTATACATTCTTATTCAAAATATTTAATGGATAGATTATAGAGATAATTAGCATATTTTAGAGGTTATACTGGAATGACCTTTGACCTTGACCCTAAAGACAAATCAAATACATTATTTTGAATCTTTAGGGTCACATTTATATTTGTACTTGTAAAATCATTTACATAGTAATCTCTGGGTGGGAGGGGTGTGGGCGCAGTGTGCAGACATCAATCTGTTGCAATGTCTGTACTGTATATGCTATGTTTTTAGTAGTAGTAAGACTACTATGCAAATTGATTTAAAGGATAATTTGAATGCTTTTATATTGTGACCTTTGACCCAATGACCCCAGGGTAAGATGAAAAATCAAATGTGCTATTCTGAATCTTAAGGGTCATGTTTATATTTGTACTTGTACATTGTTATTCAAAATACCTAATGGATTAAGAGATAATTAGCATATTTTAGATGTCATACTGGAATTACCTTTGACCTTGACCCCAAAGACAATTCAAATATATTATTCTGAATATTTGGGGTCATGTTTATATTTGTGTTCAATACATTCTTATACCAAATTCTTTATGGTTTAAGAGATAATTGGGATCAAAGTTGTAAAATGGCAGCCATTTTGATTTTATGCAAATTAGGTAATTTATAGTGGGCAGATCAGGGTAGATTTTGGATATGATAATATCTACATATAGTTGAGCATGTTTCAGCAAAAAAACAAACTGTTGCAATTTGTTTGACTGAAAAGTCTATTTCCACTCATCTACAATTATACAGCGGTGAAGCAGAACGAGCGTCGTGAAATAAGTTCCCTTGTGAAAAAGTTTTATAAGATAGGAATTTCACTGATAATCAATGACTTGCAATTGATAACCAGATAACTATTTGGAGTAAAAAATAGTGCGTTGGTAAATAAAATTGATTGTTCTTTGGATTTATAGACTTTTTAAAAATGTCCTAAATTGACATCAATTTATCAATTTTCGTGAATTTCCTATATTTTAACACTTTTTAAAATAGTTATTTTACTATGTTCTTGCTTAGATTTATATTTCATAAAAAATAAGAGTTACCGGAGCCCAAAGGCCAATTTACACACAGACGTGTGGTAACGGTAAGCGGAAAACCGCGTGCAGTGTCCCACGTAGAATATCTATCCTGAGCTCACCCGTTCGCTCCGCGTTTTGTGTAAATGGTTAAAGTAATAATTTGTTCTACATTTCTGTTTTCCGGTTACCGTTTACCGTTACCGCGTCTGTGTAAATTGCCCTTTAACCTACTGTCTGCCTCTGTAAATCGAAACCTGGGGAAATTTTGCTAGTAAACATATATATCTTGCCCACAATATACACGGAGACATTAGCCTATTTATTGACGATTTTGTTATTCATTAGTTCTAATGTAGTAATAAACTATATAAGTCGTAACAAACCCTTTGTTGTATATAAATGATATGGGAAAAAAATCTCCGTAAATAAATCTGTAAAGACTAGACGTGTGAAATAGGAATAGCGGGCGCCAAGAACCACTGTCGAACTTCAAATTCAGAAAATGTGGTTTGTCATTTCATTAAGCGTTTTGGAGGCGTCTCTTATACCGTAGTTTAGCGCCATCTATACATTGACTGTAACTTAGGCGGTCCACAGTACGTTTATTCATTCATTCACAAAACTCAATTGTTCACACTACACCTGGTGTTTATCATAAAAGTAATTATCTTTTATTAATTGAT
The DNA here is from genome assembly GCF_963402885.1 of Antedon bifida. Taxonomy (NCBI): domain Eukaryota; kingdom Metazoa; phylum Echinodermata; class Crinoidea; order Comatulida; family Antedonidae; genus Antedon; species Antedon bifida. The sequence continues at coordinate 6,532,656 of NC_136226.1, read as the reverse complement.
TTTAACCTTTCAAATATGTTATTGCTTATTATACTGGGTTGATTGTTTTACTATCCGAGCTGCAAGCGTACGGCAAACATTAGCAGACGAGACATAGGCCTAGTTATGATTTATTGCTGTGTTGTAAAACTGAACGTGCGTAATTTTATTTGCACGGCCTACTTCGTTTTTTTCCTTGTAGACTTTCTATATCCGGTATGCAGCCTCATTTAGATAATAATTTAAATATTCAATGTTATTTGAAACCTCTGTATACACGGAAAACTACTCCACTGTAGTTTTCTCGCTCCAACTAATTGATTACCTGTGTAAGGTGTTCGGATAAATAGTGTTTACCAAGATGATCCATTTCTGTTGTTCATTAGATTAAATTTTACTATTCACTGCGAGTGATATGACCACACTGATAACGCGTGCGACCTTACAGTATGTTGTCCGATATTTTCAACTATATAATTATATTGTTTATCATCTTCTGCGTAATGAAAAGCACTACAGGACATTGTCCATTGGATAATATCGGTCTGCAGTAGGTTAACCTATTTTGTTTAAATATTGAGGACATAAAAGACATGATTCGTTTGACAGTTCTATTGGGTTTCTTATTTGTATTTTCAACATGCTCAGGTAAAATATTTCGTCTTGGATTTTTGGTTCCATGGGATGGATTTTGGCCTGTCGGGAAGCGCTCCGGAGGAGCCATGTCCGTGGCTGTAGAGAAGGTCAACAATGATTCAACTTTAACTGCAATTCATAGAGGTGGCCACACGTTTACTTTCATATGGAATGATACAGATTGTGATACCTCAAAAGGACTAGCTAGCATCTTGGATATGTATGAGCAGTTTGCTGTTGACGCATTTATTGGACCAGGTTGTAGTGTCGTCTGCGAACCAGGTGGTTACCTCGCAAAACACTGGCAGATTCCAATGATATCGTGGGCTTGTTCAAGCAGCGCACTTTCTGATAAAGAGCAGTACCCCAACTTTGCCAGATCAACTGCCCCAAATGAAAAAATGTCACCATTCTTTGTGGAAATTATGCAGCATTTTAAGTTTGCAAGAGTAGGAATATTCTTTTCATCGCAGCACGTCTGGTCACTCACAGCAGATGCTTTTAAAACGGCGTTCGAAGACAATGATATAGAGGTCGCAATTTATCAAGTGTTTGAACCAGGTGATAAAAATGAAAAACATCCAGCTAGTCCTATCGAGGCATCGGATGCAGGTACAATACAGATCAAAGGAGACGCTCTGGAAGAAGCCAAATCATCTTCTAAAGGTACATACATATCATTTCCTGATGCTTTTAATATAGGTTCCCCCTAGCCAGATTACGCATGCATAATGTCTTTTTGTCTACAGGTGTTCACATCGATTTGAAATACAAACTAATTGTTGTATGTTTGGGCTAAAAGTCTCGATCTACTCGAACTACCCAATTATAGAAATAAAAGATAAATATAATTTGGTTGAATAACATAATAGTCTACTTTTTAATAAATAATAATAGTCTACTTTTTTTTTTATTTATGAAATGTAAGTTGTCCAATACATTCGTCTGGGCATTGTCCTGTTTTATTTTAAATTAAATTGTTGGTACCATCTAAGTATGTTTTTAAACCCAAATCACAAGAGTAGAATAAAGATAATTCGCGGAAATTAGCATCGAAATAGAAATTTGATTTCATTTGAGATGCCGCTCCATGGCGCCACTATAGGCTCTGAGGTGTGATAAATGTGAAATTAATAGTACAAAAATCATTAAACGGATATGAAGCCAATAGTTTAATGTGATGATACTATGTGTGTAATTCTGGGAGTCATTGAAAAAGATGTTTAGACACTAGTGGCCTTTTGTCCAAATTCGCCATGGACCATGTTTAAATAAGCCGCCTTCAGTAAAACGAGGCAATTAGATTGATTTCACAATTTCGTTAGAAATATGGGTTTGCCGCTTGTGCTGTTCAGTTGTGTAAATCACCACCAAAACAAAAACACCTGGAAATAAAAACTAATCACCCTTTAGTTATTACTCTTGAAAAAATCTCAATTTCGGTTACCTCCGTGGCCGATTTCCCACGAGAAAATGATGTTCATTTTTTGAAATTCATTAGAATCATCATCCATCCACCGATGGATTTAGCCCAAAATCATCTGGACCGGCTGGTGAGTTAGTTCCCCGGAGAATTAGCTATACCCCTTTCAACCATACTCTACATGATTACTTTATAAGTGGTTAGCCGATTTATTATCACTGGAAGACATTTATGAAACACAACTCTTGATCCGCGTTTGCACTCCTCCTACTCTCATATCACACAAACCCCAGATGCTTCAAGTATAATAAAAGCAATCAGATAGCTATTAATTTACAATTACATTAAATGATAACCATACGATGTTTGATGTTTTCATCATTGTATAGCCAGGTGAATTATTAGTTTCACTTCCCTCCTGAAATACTAGGATTTAGTGTTACAACCGTATGTTGATGATCTGAACAGAATATAAACAATAAGAGGCTAAAAACAGACGAGGCAAAGATTCTTTTAAATATAATTATCAATATCAAATATAACGATCAGTGCTGGGGAATTTGGGTATGGGTGGTGAAAATTGAAAATTTCAGACGAGGCAAGCGCCTCGTCTGCCTCATGCTGGCTACGGCCCTGCATTCATAATATATTGGTTACATGTATAGGTTTTATTATCCTTTTTCATTTTCCCACAATGCGAGGTAAAACTCTCATAACAATGAACAATTATTTTAATTGGCCGGGATATCATAGAATAACTATGGATGCTACATTCCATTAGAGTTGTGTTGTGTGTTATTTGGCCTAGCTGGGGGTGGTGCGCATTGGCGACCCTTGACGTAAGTGTTCTATGTGCAATAAACATGTTGGGTTGTTCATGAAAGATTTATTACAAACAAACCAGAAAAGATAAATAGAAACAATAGTGTAATAGAGGCCTACTATCATGTACTTTTATTGTAGAAAACAAACCAAATTAAGATATAACAATTATAGGCAGCCAATTCCAATTTCAATAATTCCATTGCCATTATCATCATTTTCAATTAATTAGACCTACTATAATAGTATCATTTGTCATTCTTTATAATGTTGTGTTCACAATCATCAATGTTTTTTGTCGTTAGCAAATGTCATATTTCTTTAAATAATAAACTTAGTCTCTATATTCTACTTTCGTTGAGCCTACCAACTCAACTCGTTTTTTTTAAATACAACTTGGCAACCAACTTGCAGTATGTTTGTTTATTTAAAAAACACCTTCCTTACATAAATCAATTTACATCAACAAGTTTCGAAGTTATTCCTATTGTAACTAATTTCCAGTATATCACTAGGCGGTTTAGAGTTTCTCAATACCTAAAATAAATTAATAACAAAGAGTGTATATATAATATTGTTGTGTGAAGTGATTTGTTGCCCACGATTAACAATCAATGAACACTCATACTAATTGTTATTTCAATTGAATTATTTCATTACATATTTTGATAAATTCTTGTCATTTTAAACCCAAATGAACACTACGAACTATTTATGATTTTGTGAATAAACTACTGTACGTATTTGTCCAGTGTTGTATGAAAATAAAACCCAAAGCACGTCATCGAAATCAGTTAGAACATTGATGTAGTACAGATTTTGTCAATTTTTATGAATGATGTTTGAAATTTCTTCATTATCGCACTTTCAGATACTTTTGCTGTCTCTATTCCTTCAATGCGTTATAAAGTTTGGTCTTTCCTTTAATCTATGCCGTAGTCATTCTTTTTTTCCTCTTCTTTTTACATTAGTTTGGTCTTTTCTTCTGTGCTGTTTACATTCTACAATGTTTCCGTTCATTTCTACGTTATTTTCTCCAATATATCTCCTTCTAACTTGTTTTCAATCCTTTATTCTAACATGTTCTATTCTCTTTTTTGCTTCTTTTCTTCATTCTTCTAATTCGTTCTTCAGTTTTGTTTCCAGCCCCTTCATTCTAACATTTCTATCTCACTTCTAATTCTTCCAGTCTGCTTCATTTTCCATTAGTTATTTCAACATTCTTGCCTTTTCTCCAATTCACTTATAATTCTTTATTCCTCTCTCCTTGTTTCTATCGCTTTCATTCTATCATGTTTTCATTCGTTATTTCTATATTGCTAGTTCTTCTTCATTCTATCTTAATTCAAATAATTCTTCTATCCTGTTTAATCTTCTTCATGTTACTATTAGTTATTTCAACAATTCTTATTTTCCTCCAATCTATTTCTAATTATTTCTACCTTACTTCTAATTCTTGCTTCTTGTTTCCTATGCTTTATTTACTATGAATTACCATGAGTTCTTTTAACATTGCTGTCTTTTATCCACTCCCTCCAATCAACCTCCAATTCTTTTTTCCTCACTTTTTAATTCTACCTTCTTTCCTTCATTCCCCACGTTACTGTTCGTTATCTAGCCTACTCTATCTCTAGTACCACTTTCTTCTTTCTTCTGTTTTTAGTCGATCTTACTTATTATTTATTTATCTTCCATTTAAAATATTTTATCTAAGGCAGTGTTCGACTTCTTTCCTTCTTTACTGTAATTTGTTTTCATCTTGAACATTCATTAGTTGTACTTGTGCAGATCAAGTGCATATACTCTACTGTTTATTTATTAATATTGGTCAAGTATTCGGCCATTATCATTGACCATTACCATCGGGTACGTGAGAATTAAAACATCTGCAATAAGCAGGAGCACAATCGTGTCAACAGTATTATATATTAAGTAAACTAATAAGATTGAACATTGCCCACCATTATCTTGTTTTAGATATAACTCAGTTCTTCTGTCAATCTGACCTTTACAAAATTACAATTATTGTCTTGCCATCAACAACCAATTCACTGAAATAACAATTTTAACTTTCTAAAAATATCCTGCAAAAGTGTTTGCAAATTCCTCTGCATTGTGCTGTTTTTACTGGCGTTTAATTGTAGTAAAGTTCAAGACCTAGGTGATAGAATAATAATGGAAATCACAGAATAATGCTAACTAAAACTCATACGTGACTATGAGATTGATAGTCTTCATGCCAAGCACTATTATTATCTAATTCATAATTATTATCTATTTGTTTTAGCAACGTATTTAATATAGGTATCTACAGTAGTTCAAGATTTAGTAATGGTTTCATCCTGTTTCACTGCTGTACTGTAGTGAGAAAATATTAGTTCAGCGATATGGATAACTATATGATTAATTAAAATTATGTGGAATATACATTATTGTATTTGGTCCTCATTCTTTAATCGTTGACGTAGTTAGCGTTTGGTACAAAGTTCAAACAAAATACACTAAGACGCTTCTTTATATTATTTTCAATGAATTGGAAATAATATTTTATGATCTTATTCTGAGTAAAAATTAACTAACTAACTGTATAGCTTTGAAAAGCAAACTCGACATCATTAGTTTGCATAGGAACCGTGATTCCAACAGTCTGTATATCAGAACCTTTACAACCTTCGTTCTATTTTTTCTTTCAATGTCAACGACTATAATCAATCTTAAAGATAGGTTTATATTATAATTCTTTACCCATGACGTGATATAAGTTGCTTTGATGCATTTTTTACAGTACTCATGAATTTCAGATACTCTCTTGACAGTCTGGATCTCATAGTAAATAAACAATGGTCAAGACTTCCGTCAATAATGATGAAATGATTCCAAACATTTTCAAATTGAATTTGACGTTGTTTTAACAAAACAGTTTATTTAATGCGGAATTTGTTACCGGAGATCGAATCTTTTGACAACATTAGGCAATAAATCCGAGATTTATAGGAAGCTGAATGTAGTTGATGACCGGTAGATGATTGTTTAATTAAGAGATATTTATCAAATATTATTTATTTGGTAATCATTGTCTCTTTAGGTATTTATATATACAGTACATTACGTTGAACGGTAGACAACTGGTCTCTAAAATGCTAGTATACTATTTCTCGTGAGCATGTCAAACATCACTTGCAAAATGTAGAATGGATAAAAAATAGGTTTTAGGTTTACACATTTATCTAACTGTCTCAGTGATTAAGCTTCTGAACAAAATAAACAAATTAAAATTGCACCTGAGTTTAAAGAAAAATGGTGGCGTTGAAGCTGAACTTTACAATACATCGATTGACTAGAACCAAACATCATTGTTTGGTACAAGTCTTAGTACATTTACATACTAGTGCGTCACTCCTAGTTAAAAATAGCACGTAGCCACTTCGGATTTGTTTAAACTGGAATAAATTAGAAACATCTATACTGTAAATCAAAATAAATAAAAAGACATTGATACAGGACAGTAGATTAGGCAACTTGGCGTAGACCTAGGCCACTTTATGATTTCTTAAACATCACATACTTGAACAACACTTACAAAATACTTTTGTTTAATGTATGAAATAGTTATTATATTCATTCGTTTCATAAGATATTTTGTTGTCATAACAGTATTGATCAGCATTTTTTAAACAATGTTAATCAATTTATAATCTTGATTTATACTAATAATGATTGTATATGTTAATTTCCATTACAGTGTTCATTATTTTAGCCTATGGAAGCGATGTACGAAACGTGTTGCTATTGGCTAAAAGTTCCAACATGCTGAATGGCGAGTACGCGTTCTTCTCCGTCGAGGTTACGCTTGACGCACGCTTAGGGGCTAACGGATGGATGGGAAATGATGGACGGGATGAAGAGGCTAACGAGGCATTTGAAGGTAAATAAACTATAAGGCAATTTGACCAGATATATTGTATTGAACAGTCTGGGGGAAAATGGCAAAAGGCTTTCAACTGTCTAGGAGTTTTATCACATAATCTATATTGTTTTGACAACTCTTGTGTAACATGACCACAGTGCTGATTTTGCCATTTTCCCCCTAAATGTGAATACATTTTAAGAAAGCGTGACGTATTGTACGTCGTTATTTCTGGTAAGTTATTGTGCACATTTTGTCAAAAAACAAAGTACAGTAGGCCTAAAGCGAGACAGAGATTGATTTCAAAATAAAGTTATTGACGTTAGACCTGACTAATCACAAAGTATCAGTGTAGTTCAAAGATGATTCGGTTACCGCGATGAACTAGATATCTTCATGCAATTATTAACCCTGTATAATAGTTTAATATAAATCATTTACTTCAAATACCGTAAAATCATATTAGGAACAAATGGTGTTCCTCCCGGGGTTTGCCACGGTACCTTCCACCCCAATGACACATTAAAATCAACATGTCTATCATATTTCCCAAATGAATTAGATTTTATAGTGTTGTCTTGTTGTCGATTATAACTCATATGTATACAGTGTACGGAATTGTCAAAATCAATAATTCAAGTATGTGTCTTTTAGCCGGCCTAATAAATAGCTGTTAGGTATTTCATCGAACTGTTATTACAAAATCTAAATCTTTTTGACGGACCTACAATTTATTATAATCGTCAGTTTTCCTTTAGTATTTTTGTTCTGATTTCTGTTTGTTTAATATATTCAATTTCATCGAATGCTTATTTTGTTTAATTTTACGTGGTTCAAATGGAAGAACATTACATGATAAATATGTTGTCTTCTTTGTCGCCCTCTTGCGAATATGCTTGACGACGATCTTTCAGTTTATGCTTTGTTTTCTTAGGTCTAATGGATGTAAAACTGCTTGAACCATCTTCTTTGGAGTATGAACAATTCAAAGATGACGTCAGAATGAAAACTAGCCAAGCACCATTTAATTATGAGTTGCCCGAGGATGAACAGGTAAAACGTGATTACATTACAAAACACAGAGTAGAGAGAGTGGTTGAAGTTAACGCCCTCAATATATTATGATGTTATACCCAAACACGATGGTATGTTCACCATTTCCCTTTATTAAAATCCCAAAGATTTATATTTTTTAATTTTATTACTAAGAGTGTATTTGTTTTTGTTACGAGGTATCTCTGGAAGCAGCGTTGATCTACGATTCAGTATATCTCTATGCACTAGCTCTAAACAAGAGTTTAGGAGAAGGAGCTGACCCGGATGACAGAAGCAAAATTGGGAAAAATCTATTTGATTGGGAATTTAGTGGTAAAATTACTTAACTTGTACAACTATTACCTAACAATTATTTTAAAAATCAGTTAATGAACAAAACTCCATAAGGCAATCTAAAATCTAATATAATAATATTAATGATAGATACCTAAGCATAGTGCTAGTAACATGTTTGTCACTAGGAGAATACCCTGTTTTTACAAGTGCGTCTATGGTTTTAGAATGGTTTTAAAATTACGTATACCTTTTTACTCGGTGCTCCTCCTCCATCTGGACACTATTGAGTAAAAAGTGCGATTTTTAAAGTACTACTCCTCCCTTATTAGTTGTAGTATTGAGCTGGGATTTGGCATGAATATACTACAGGGACATGTCCTCAAATCTATAGAGCTGATTTTTTAATTTCAAACCGGATGCAGCCATATCACGTCTCGAAGATGGTACCGTATAGCCGTATTTGGTAGCGCGGTTATTGATGTGTATGTGACGTTACATCCGGTCTTATGACGTCATTACAGCTTCTTTCGCTGTACCCCGAGTATTGCACATTCGTGCTTGTTCATTCACCATTGTCTTTCTAAAAGATTGTTATTATTTTAGTGACGTACACGATTCGATATACATAATTAATTACACACTCAATATCTATACACAATGATCTTAATTAACTGTTAGTTTACGTATAATTATAAGGTATCAGTAAATACCCAGATAGAAATAAGTTTCTAATAAACTTTCTTTGTTTATCCAGTTTCGTTTTTACTGTTCCATTTTGTGTGTCATTTTATTCATGTTTTGATCCAAATAAATCAAATCACATAAAAGAAGTTGATAATAATTGTGTTTATGTTTTATTTACACCTTGTAGGCGTTGATGGTATGGTATCAATTGACCTCCTAGGTGACCGGCGCCCTAATTACATGTTGCAGAACAATCAGAATGGAACTTTGGTTACAATAGCATCATTTCAAAGCAGGTACGTAGGTGACACAACTAACACCAGGTAATCTTTAGAAAAAGTAAGATTATTATATCTGGGGATTATTTCAACAGTCAAGCATTGTCTTGTTTAATTTACTTAAGGTGATAAATCATTTTCTATATGTATTGTGTCAAGGCAATGTGAGAGTGAGTAATATCGGACTCATCCCTGGTCGACGTTACTAATAACCATGTGGTTTCACATTCTTCATGTAATTTCACAAGCTTTTCTTTTCCACTCTCTAAAAAAAAAAAATAAATAAAAGGCATATAGTGATGTTTATAAAAAAAAGGCCTATCGATAAATATCTAAATATGCATTACAAATATAATTTAATTTGAAACCTTTTAATAGAAAGCCTTTTAATGGAAAACATTTTGAAACCCTCGGGGACAGTGTCTAGCCATTTTTGATTTAGGGGTGAGATATTGTTTGAGTTTTGTATGAATTATGGAATTTCGGATTTCAAAAGGTAGTGGATTAAGTAAGGATGGAAAAGGGTGCTTGAGGTTTGGAGATGAGGAAAAGGCCCAATAAAGTACAGAACACTTTCGAGCCAATCAAGCACTTTGAATATTGACGCCCCGGTGTGTGTAAACTTGGGCCGGAATTTTGCTTGGAGTGAGCTCTCATAAGCGGCTTATTCCCTGGAGGAACACATTGAACGTAATTTCTGTGCGATGCTTGTAAATTGTCGTGATATTATTGTACGAAATTTATGAAGCTATCTACAAACTAAACATGAATGTCTTGATTCATCTTAGAAATGCTTACTTTAACGAGATTTCAAGCATAGTAGTTTGGCCTGGTGGTGGACATGAAAAGCCTATTGGAGAGCCATCGTGTGGTTGGGATAACGAACTGTGTAAAGAAACATCACTCGGTAAATGTTTATTAATTCTTGCCCACTAGAGACGCGACTAGGGACGTAAGCACAACGTAAGTGATTTGACCAATCACAGGCGATGGATTATTCGAACTGTCGGTTGCCCTTGGCCAATTTGCTTGCGTTGCGTCTACGTTCTTGCGTTGCATCACGCTTGCGATAGAACCTGTGATAAAGCGTTTGATATTTCGAAAAGGAACCCTATGCATTCCAAATCGACAATATCTCCACAGACTTAAAATGAATAAAAACCAAAATAACCAATTACAAAATAAAAATAACACCCATAAAATATTAGGCCACCGAACTATTCGGGGTTACAGTAAGTCTATTCCAAGCCGCAAGAAGACGTTTATTTCAATGCTTGCAAAATGTTTAGAAATATTCATATATTTTATATATGTTTATGAATTCTTTTAATATTTTTTTTTTTACACAGATCAAGTAGTAATTCTTGGTATTTCTGCCGTTGTTTTGCTTCTGTGTGTTTTGTGTATCATAGTTTATATATTCTACAGGTAATCTATAACATTACAAAAACGTACTAATAACTGAAACAAACAATGTTCAGCAAAACACTATTTCATAAACATTAATCGAATTAATATTTATTATTCTTAGACAGCTGCTGAAATAAAAGTAGGACAAAAATCTTTTACAAAAAAAAAAAAAAATAAAACACAAATACTGTACATCAATTTATCGAAAGGGGTGTCTATTTTCGTTCAAAGTTAGGTTATGTTCAGGAGAGCGATTTTATTTGCAACAAAAGACCCCCCCCCCCCCCTGAGGTTAAATAAAGGACAGTATTATTATAACAAATATTGTAAACTATTCTATAAATAATTATTATTGATTTTCTAGGAATCGTCTGTACGAACGAGAGCTAGAAAATATGTCATGGCGAATTGATTACTCGGATATATCGTTCGAAACTGACGATGAGATGACGATATTTGGAACGACATCATTTCCCAGAAGTCACGCAAGTATTGCCAAAGTAACGGAATCAGTCAATTAATTTGTATTTTATTATATAAACTTTGAGTAAAACGTAGCTTTATACTTTGTAGTTATAAAAAAAAAAATCATTATTTCAATTACCCTTGACGTCAGTCTAGTAAACCATAACATCTAAAAATATGACCGTGATCAACAGAGAAGTATAGCATGGACAAACTGAAATTAATTTGTACTTAAGCAAGAATATAAATAAAACTTTACTGTCTTGTCCTAATATAACGTATTTATTATATAATTGGTAATGATGATGCCGCATTGTGACAACAAATTCACTGATTGACTGAACGAAAATTATATATCGCTGAGTATCTCAAATTTATCAAATCAAAAACTTAATAAGACAGATTTTGGTCGTTCATTTCCAGTTTAGAATCAGCATAAAAGACAAAAAAAAAGACATAATTTTATTTGACGTTCGTAAATGTTATTTCTTTACAAAATAATCAATCAATCAACCGATATTTATTTCCTTCTTTCAAACATTACAAAGATATCATTATTTCTCAATTCTCTTAGCTTCTTTCCTATATACCAGAGAGTGATGATGTAATGATAATATCGGACTAGCATGTGATAGGCATGGGTTAGAGCCCATCTGTACCATACTGATTGCATCCTTAAGCAAGGTGCTTTACTCTCATTGTCTCGTCCTTCCGTTGGTCCCGTGTACATACAGTGCACGTTAAAAAAAAGAGTAGGGGATCGTCTCCCGGTGTACTGATCTGGTAGGCGCTGCACTGATGCCTGCGGTGGGTTCGTAGAGGGCCTAATCTAAATGTCCTCAGTTTCCAGTTAAGCTTGAGAACCAAGAATAATCATTTAACATTATCACTTTTCTTCCTCACAAAAAAGTAGTGGAAAATACTACAAACAGAAGTGAATTCAAATGTTGATTAAGTTAAGATCAAATTAAAACATTTCTATCAATTATCATTCATATACTACTGAGAAAACATAAATTCTTTTATATAACACCTAAATATATTTGATTTCATTTGATTGGACGAGTGTGGGTCAGATGGCGTGCAAAAGTACCGTACGCACTATTGAACGGTCCTTGAAAATATAACCAACGGTCGTTGAAATATAACCTTTCATCATTCACCTCATGGCATTATTTGTACCATTACACTCATAAACATTCATTATTTGTATAATAATTAAACATTTAGTTAAATAATTTCTAGTACTGTACTGTACTATTTTCTATTATTGCAGGTAAGCGACAGAGTGGGGACCTCTGATGGGAGTACTCTGTCCTTAGTAGGTGAACTGAAGTATACAAAGGTGGGCTGTTATCTCGGAACACGTGTCGCAATTAAACAACTTGGAAAAGGTCCAACCATACAGTTAAACCGACAACTTCTTAAAGAATTTAAAGAAGTACGTGCAGACCTAGATTTGCCCAAAGTCTGTATTTATTGTCTTTTTTTTATGTTAGTTCACCCAGTCGACGTTTCGATTAAGCTAAAGTAATTTACGTATGAAACGCCATATGTGCCAAAAATATCTTTTTACTAATATTAAATCAAAACTGCGTCTGGAACCCAGACTAGGGCAGATCATATAATTCCACTAAGAGTGCTGACAATATCATAAGCAAATTACGTAAAACAGCTTACATATAGTTTCATATGTAACGTTTAGATCAGAGTCTATATTCTATGAACTGATTTTTTAGTTGCAAAAATAAGGAGGATTTTGTTCTGAATTTTATTAATCTTTCATTTTAGAACTAACAAATGTGTTGCTATTTATTTTAATTCATTATATGATGTTACGTAATTTTTTCTTGTTAATTTGATTAATTTCCAGTTTATTCTGTTTTTGTATATACTTTTAAATATGTATTATATTGTTTCAAGAACCTACCCATTGGCCCATGTTTTCCTCTTGTGCTATTTGCTAAATTGTTAATACATGATAAATACAAATGACACCTGCAAATTAAAAATCAATATGTGGAGTTGCATGGATCTTAAATTGTAACTAAAGCTTGGTTCCCACTAGGACGCAACTTAAGGACGTAGACGCAACGCAAGCGAGTTGACCAATGACAAGCAACAGTTCGAATATTCCATCGCTTGTGATTGGTCAACTCATTTACGTTGCGTTACGTCGTTGTGTTGCGTCTCTAGTGGGAACCAAGCATAAGACTAAACTGTTCGGACACAGTTTACTTTATAAGAAGTATATACATATAATACAATAATATACTATTAAGTTAAGAAAAGTACTGTATCGTATTTTAAACATACTTTTCTCTTATAGGTACGTGAACTAAATCACATGAACGTCAACCAACTTGTTGGAGCTTGCATTGAAGCGCCTAATATCTGTATTCTGTCAAACTATTGCAGTCGTGGTAGCTTACAGGTAAGATACATATCTAGTTTATCATGATATATTATAATCTAGAAATAGGTATGATTGTCTGATACAGTCGCTTACATAAAGCCTTCAATATTAATATTGCAATAATATAATAGCATAATAAGTTGTGTATGTGTATCTAGCTTCTGATTCGTCGTTGTTTGAGACTGCTGACCATTGTATTTTTGGCGTGATCACTCATTTTGTGAAAGCAGGAAGACGGAATGAAAGGGAAAATAACTCCCGTACTTGTAGAGGGAATTTGGCACCTTGTTAGTTAAGCGTGGTTCCCACTAGAACGCAACGCAGTGACGTATTGACGCAAAGTGATGTATTGCGTAATCACAAGTAGGGAGCCGACGACGCAACAGCTAAAAAATCGCAGGTTTAATTTCACGCAGGCGAGGGAATACACAATTATTATTTTCTTACGTTGCGTAGGTTGCGTTACGTTGCGTCGCTATCAAATTTTAAGCTCGAGATACAACGCAAGGAGGTAGACGCACCGCACACAAGTTGACCAATGACAAGCGACAGTTCGAATAATCCATTGCTTGTGATTGGTCAAATAAATTACATTGCGCTTACGTCCTTGCGTTGCGTCTCTACCAATATTTTACGTGTGTGATGTTTTCTTAACGGAGTTCTGTGTCAGCTTTCTCTGTCCATAGTGGTGAATATAAGCCGTCTATAGTCTCATGTATCATAATGAGAAAACAAAATCATTATTTATGATTACTATGAGAGCATGCAAAATCGTACGTAGTTCATTCATAATGTACCAGTTAATGTCAGGTTAATTGTTACACGCAGTGCTAGTAATGTATACAATTATATATTTTAAGGATGTGTTGATGAACGACCACATTAAACTGGACAACCTCTTTAAGTTGTCATTTGCGTCTGACATCGCAAAAGTAAGATAAGTGTGAATTTTTAAAATATTAATTCATTAGTGAGGTGAATAAATGGCGAAATAATGATGAAAAATGACTTAACATTATCGACACAAACCATATAGTGTGTAACATGAAACCGAATTGATGCAGGGTTGCGATATGCGAGAATAGATCATTTTCGTCTAGCCGAATAAAAAATATATTGTGTGTTGTTGTAGGCTTATATAATGTGTTTCATTACATTCTGACTGTTTACTTTTACACTGGCTTATCTAATTTCTTCTTGCTTGTTTGTATCTCCAACCACTGTTACCAACAGCATTGTTTTATTCGTTGTGTGTAGGCCTAATTTGCATTTTTAAAGAAAACTTGTTTTAATGTTACGATTGTTAAACCGTTAAACGCATTATATTCATCTTTAATTATAGGGCATGGCTTATTTACATGGTACATCCATTGAGACGCATGGACGTTTAAAATCTTCTAAATGTTTAGTTGACAGTCGCTGGGTTTGTAAAGTTTCCGATTTTGGGCTATGCAGCTTAAGAAATGGCTACAATTTAGACCAAGTAACATGCGACAAACATTACGCAAGTAAGAAACAATTCAGTCAGTAACACAACGGCGAGACACTAAAGTTAACGCTGGCGCTTTGGGGATCGCGTCAGTTTTGTAGAGTGTGCAAACATGCTTACTTTAGTGTCTCTTCGAAGTGTATGAAATGATATTGTAAGACAGATGTACAGAATATGAAATTAGCGTTGATGATGATAACAAAGGTGATTAGTAATAATAATGCTATTGAAGATTCAAGATAGTATTATTCATGACTGATGAAGATGACCTTTTTAGTATCGATTAAGTATAATTTTTATGATAATTATCTGATAATGATCTGTTGCTGCTGATTATAATAATTAAGAGATGATGATGTACTAATTAATTCTAGCCGTAATTATAGCTGTATGATGTTAATTCGTCGTTTTGTTGTGAGGCTTCTGGTGTTTGTAGTAAATGTTATGACCGGACCATAATATGGTTGTTTATGACAATATATACTTATGATAAACAATTAAAATGTATCAATGATTATGAATATTATGATGATGATTATGGTGATGACAATGACATCAGCGAGATTGAAATAATGACGACAGTTTTATTTAGGGTGCTATTGCTGATTTTATATGGTAGTAGTAAATGATGATTTGCAGAGCAATAAAGATAATGTTGCTGTTCCTTCCTTTAGTATTAATTAGCATATGAGGCTACATCTATGGTCTAGTTTTTCTTTTGTTTTGTATTAGCAAATTAAATACACATTTTGTTGCTTCCTAAGAACTTCTATGGACAGCTCCAGAGCTCCTTCGCTGCAACTATCCGAGATGCAACAATACAAAACAAGGGGATATTTATTCATACGGTATCATTCTTCAGGAAATCATTTTGCGGGACGCCCCCTATTGTATGATGGAAGTCGACGCAGACGGTAACATTATATTATATTGGCATTATTTTAGGCCCTGTGCGTTTTTTATTCAAGTATATGATTAAGGTTAAAGGTCATATCAGATATTCTTATACTGGTCATGCTTCCATTGAATCATTTGATTAATTGTTCATTATGATATAAGGGTGTGTGGCGCAGTGTGTTGGACTACTGATCGTGAGATCGCGGTTCGAATCCAACTCTGCCGCATTGCTTGTATCCTTAGGCAAGATAGTTTACTTACATTTGCCTCTCTCCATCCAGGTGTATAAATGGGTACCAAATTACATCAAGACACAACTATGCGCTGATTACTAGCTGCATTATGGGAGTACGTTTCCATACGTGTTTGATACAAAAAATGACCGGGGTAATAATTCAGCGCTTAGAGGTTTCACAACATTAGGCGCTATATAAATCCAGGATATTATTATTATAATAGGGTATTCAGTCCATTTTAGATCAATGTTATAATTAGTATTATGTTTCTTATTTATTTCTACTTAGAAATAATTAGTAATGTGAAAGCTATCAGAAATCCTCCATTCCGACCTCAAGTAGACAAACATGATGTAAACTACAGTAAGATTATTCGCTTGATGAAGACCTGTTGGGACGAAGATCCCACTTGCAGACCAGCTTTTAGTTACATACTAAACTATCTCAAGAAGGTATCATCAGGGAGGTGTGTTGCACTTTTTCAAAAAAAAGTGGTTCGAATGTTTTTTGCAAAATTTGTTTATTATCTAATTTTGTTTATTTTCAAATTTTGTCTATTTTATAATTTTGTTTATTTTCTAATTTTGTTTATTTTCTAATTGTGTTTATTTTATAATTTTGATTATTTTATAATGTTTTTATTTTATAATTTTGTCTATTTCTAATTTGGTTTTATTCTCTTAAAAGTTGGTTAATGAACTAAAAATTTAATACAGTAAATTATAGTAGGCCTATCTATAGAAACTAATAAATGTGTTTTTGCAATGATAATAGAAGTGGAAATCTGATTGATAACATGGTAGCAATGCTTGAGAAACATGCGGTACATCTTGAAGAACTTGTTGATGAAAGAACAAAGCAACTTGCCGACGAAAAGAAGAAGACGGATGAGTTACTTTACCAAATGCTACCTAAGTATAATGTTTTTTTCTTTGACGTCTTAATTGTTTTTATAGATACAGAATACACAAGGATGAAAGTGTAAATAATGTTTTACGTCACCGTATGGTTCTATATTTGCGTATTAACCGTCTCTTAATAGGCCTACTGAATGCTCTAATAGATGTTTTGCTTATATACATCTTTCATTTATATCACTGCTAAGAAAATAATTTGTATAGGATAAAAATCTATTATTAAAGCGTGGTTCCCACTAGAACGCAACGGAGCGACGTATCGAGGTATTGCGTAATCACAAGTGGGAACCGACGACGCAATAGTGCTGCAAACATCGCAGGTTTGATTTCATGCAGGCGGGGGCAAACATTATTAGAAGGGCATTTGCTTACGTTGCGTAGATTGCGTTACGTTGCGTCGCTAGTGGGAACCAAGCTTAACAGTTATAATTAATTTCAGATTATTGACAAGGCTAGTGTGACTATTAAATTATTTTAAATATATAAATGTCAAAAATGAATAATTTTTTGAATAGAATTACTGTCCAATTTAAAAAATGGTATTTGAAGAAATACCATAATACCATAATTAGATACCGAAACTAATTTGGCGTTACACCGGCATCCATTTCTTTTGTTTTAATTAATTCCATTTTTGTATAGAAGACAAATTAGAAAAGATAATTTTTGCAATCATAGCCGCGTAGCATAGTTATTTTTGTTCTTTAATTATTTACTTAATTATATGCACATATTTAGTTTTTTTTCAAATAGTTTATTTATACTAAAAGTTTAATTATTGAAATCACTTTATTACTTAAATATCCCATACCCTCACGAGGATCTATAAAATTTAACATTAGCGAAAGTATTTATAAATGATTGCGCTTATAATACTAATAATAGTTTAATATGCTAAAAAGAACATTTAGCAGTCAGAAAGGAATACTGAATAAACAAAGTGACTTTGTAAAAGCTAAGCTTTTCATTTGACAGGATGTTAGACAATAGGTCTTTTGTTATTTAAACTTTGACCCTTGGCTTGTGTTATTTAATTAGTTGTTTTTTAAATTTCATTCATTGGACTTGATAATGACCCCATGATGAAGTCGAAACGTTGTTCTTTTTTAAGCGTTATTTTTCTATTATGTTTTTAGTTTCAGTAATATTATATCAGTAAGCTGTCTTTACATTTTTATATTATTAATAAAGTTACGTTTGTGAAGCTAACAATGTCTTTAATCTGTATTTCCGATCTTCATTTAGAGAAGAAAATAAGTCATACAAAACGGATGAAAAAAAAGTGGAATTTCCGAATCACATAACCGCCTAATACGAAAAGGGGTTTATAATTGTATAACATTTATTGATACATCTTCTTTCATAGTATGTTATGATGTTTTCTTCTTTCAGGTTAGTAGCTGATAGTCTGAAACGCGGGAAAGTGGTTCAGCCGGAGACTTTTGAAGAAGTTACAATATTTTTTAGTGACATCGTTGGATTTACCAAGTTAGCATCCGAAAGCAGTCCTCTTCAGGTCAATACATAATCATTTCTGAAAGTCGATACGATATGCGTTAATAACGTGACGTCATCATCAAAATAGGCCTATTTACTTACTCATACCTGTAGGCCTATAGTTTTCATTTTTCAGAACATAAAATACTCGGAGAAGTATTATATAAATAATCATCTATGTTATGTAAACGTTAACGCCGATATTTAAATTAAAACATTTAAAATAAATGTTTATTGAACTGAACTGATATAATAATATAATATAATCTCGTATTGTTAAATTAATTCTATAAATAAACTGAATGTAAGCTTAATAAGCAAGCCTAATTTGGTTTGTTACCAAAGATCAATTTTTTCCTTTCCTTTTCACATTTCACAACAAAGTAGGTTACATATTGGACCTTTCATTGTAATCGATTTCTAAATTAGCTACTTATTCTATTATGATAATATTCTTTTTTTTCTTGTTTTTGTAAGTACGATTCATGAACTTTAGAAAATGTACTATAAAGCCGTTAAAATAATAATTAATATTATCGATACCTTTGAGATTATAGTACTCCTTTCATACAGGAACTTGTTTACAAAAACAATGTTTCTATAATTAAACTGATGAATAAATTTAAGAATGTTTAAAGCATTCCTTGTATTTTGTAGATTGATTGTTTTATTCATTTTTTCAACTGAGATTGTTCTAAGTAGATACATCCATGGCCTGAAGTTAAGATTTTAAAATGTGTTTAATTATTTTCAAATGAATTTGCGCTTCTTGACGTTATTAATTTTTTTTATGTTGCCATATATAGGTTGTTGATCTTTTAAATGATTTATACACATGCTTTGATACAATCATAGAAAATTACCAAGTATACAAGGTAAATATATTATATCAATTTTATCATTATTTTTCTTGATCTGCGACCTTGTGAATCTCCTGAATAATAGAATAAAGTTTATCTGTATCTGTATATGCCACGATCTTCATTTGCATATTATACCACGATCTTCATTTGCATATTATGCCACGACCTTCATTTGCATATTATGCCACGATCTTCATTTGCATATTATGTCACGATCTTCATTTGCATATTGTTAAAACAATAGGTTCACTGATTAGAATTCCGGTAACATAGCATAAATCTTCAAATACAGTATGAAAGAAAATTCATGATTTTTTTTGTTATTATCAGGAATGATGGTTATATCGCCTTTATTTTTTTCTACTTCTTTAATTATTGTACGATAATTGTCTTGTGTTGGAACTTAGTAATTAAAATTGGACAGAGAACTACATAACAAAAGAATGTAGGCCGGCAACACCATTTTGAACGAGTGGAAAAAAGGTGCGAATGCTTACGTCACTTCATGAAATAATTGTTTTCTTCTCATTGCAAAAATGTCATACTTTATATTTAGGTTGAGACGATAGGTGATGCGTACATGGTCGTTAGTGGTTTACCGGTACGAAACGGTCACTGCCACGCAACGCATATTTGTACGATGGCGTTGAATTTGCTTAGTATCATCATGTCTGGCTTTAAGGTGCGCCACCGTGACGAAGAACGTCTTCAACTGCGCATTGGTATTCACAGTGGTAGGTCAACCTTCACTTAACCTTCAGATGTAGGTGGACAGCGCGTTATAATCCAATTATTGATTGTGCATTTAATACATTCATTTTGTGATTAGTTAACTTAAACATTTTCAACCCACACTAAAATAGAATGTGTCCAATATGTACTGTGTTTATTTTGTGTTATGTTGTGAACGGTTTCCCGTTCTAGAAATTGCAGTACATACCGGTAAGTCAGGCACAATAGGACGAGTAGTGGTCAACATTCTGTAAATCGATTTTGTGGAAAGAATAATACACAATTTAAGTGTTGTTAATATTCGTAACTTTATATAGAGAGTGTATCGTAGTGTCAGTTGTAAATAATAATAAATTAACCTGTGTTACCATCATAGTAAAACCACAAACACAACATCATTCTATACTAATAACGTGATATTTCCCTCACTGTGAAAGTACCAAACCAAATTTCACATGTCAAATAATATATTTCATTACATAACATAATATATTGAATAATTAATATTCAATGACATTTACGGGCTCATAACTGTATTATCTTTATATAATTAGTTGTGTCCCGAACGGCGCCCCGTACTAACTAATATTATATTTACTGGTTGGTAAAAATTAGGTTAATATGTTCAAATTTCATCAGGCCGAAATAATACAATAATACGGTATTTACAATACTCTACTTACCAAATGCATATTTTTATATATCATATTTCGCACAATGTTTGTTTCAATGGAGAACGAAGCACTTTTGCTATAATGTCCAATGAACTATTATATATAAAATATTTAAATTTCACTATTGTCATGGGACAACTAACGATTTTTTTTCACAACTGCAAACTTTTCCTTGCTACACTTTTAATTACACTACTAATTGGATTCAAATTATTATACATAAATTATATATTTGTCTGATTAAAGAACACAACAATGTTATACAAAGCTTGATTGAACGAGTACAAAATGCTGATAGTATTTTTTATTTTTTTTTATTTTATGTCTTTAGGCAATGTGGCCAAGGATTACCAATAGTGAATTAATCACTGTCCTATCAGATAATCCCCCTGATACAGGGGCTATTTTGTGAACCAGTTCACCGGGGTAACCCCCTACTCTTTTCGAATAATGAACTGGGTTATAACTGTGTAGGCCTACACTGGACCTACGGTTTATAGTCCTTATCCGAGAAGACTTGTTCCACCACCAGAACTAGGAGCGAGTCGGCCTCGAACCCTTGCCGATGTTGTTGGCTCTTTAGGTACGGTAAACGGCGCCCCTGCCTTAACCGCTCGGCCATTTGACTCGCAAGTATGCAAGTATTGTAATCGCGTGTCTAGCTTCGGAGTGTTATAGCGACGTTTTTCAATAAAATGTTGAAGAGAACGAAAGGTTAGTTAGTATACCAAAAGGCCAGAGCTCAACAAGTTAGTCCAGTAATTAAAACAAAAAGAGTCTAATACTGTTTACAATAAGGTTCTGCGCATGCTCCTTCAAAATAAAAGCTGCTCAATTGAATTAAAAGTACATTTAGCCGAGTGTTGGGACAGTTGGCTGTGTCATACAGAGAGACCCGGGTTCAATTCCCAGTATACTGAACTGTAAATGAGTACCCGGTTGAAAATACAATGGAGGATAAGGTGGCGTGGACAGGAACTGGCTACCCCAGTAGTAAAATGAGCTCCTAACAGCTCATTACCCTACGCTCAGAAATGAATACGGGACATACATTTTACTTTATTATAGGTTTACATTCTTCCATCACTCATTTTGATGTTGAAACTGTAAAAATAAAATGATTTTGTTCTATTAAGTGTATACCACCTTATTTTAAGTTACACTATTTAATTATTTGTTTTCATGTATTTTCAGGACCTGTTGTTGCAGGTATTGTTGGCGTTAAAATGCCCAGGTATTGTTTGTTCGGGGACACGGTAAATTACGCTTCAAGAATGGAATCAACCGGAGAAGGTAAGACTATAAAGATCAACTAAAAGTGCAAAATAATAATATGCTAGGTGGGTGATTTGTGTGCATGCATTTTGAATATTAATTATGGTTGTGTGTGTTCTTGTAGAAACTGAGACAATTGAATTGAACAATTGAAATCATCTCAGATCGAAATCAAGGAGCAAAAGAATTGATTAGTACGAGTTAGTGGTAGTTATTCTATAACACGGTTAGAAACAATAACATAATAAATATGACTTCCACAATTTTAATATATTCCCGTAAAAATTACAATAATATATAAATATATATATACTGTTAGGATCTGATGACAAAAAAATGAGCGAAAACAGAGAGCGTGTTATTGAATCGTCCCATATGGAAGATAAAGATAACTCGAGATTTTAATAAGCTTTTGTGACGTCACCAATATAATTTGAATTTGAACAATTATACAAAATACATAAAAAGTGATAACATTAACTAAATGGCCGGGGTAATAATATGTACAGCACTTAGAGGTTTCATAACACCAGGATATTATTATTAGTATTAATAGGTTTATTATCTATAGAGGAATATATTTCAATGAAAATCAATAGTCATAGTCTTTCGGTATTATCAATTAACTATTTTGCAAAAGAAAAATCATGATGTTAAAGGCCAGATACGGGCAACAAATTTCTATTGATCATACATTCCAATAATTATCGATCTATAGTTTCCCCTATAGTTCATAATTTTTTGGGATTTTATTTGTGTTACACAAGCTTGTTGAAATAAGCACTTTCTTATCAGTGGGGGGGATAGTTCAAATTACACAGTAAAATCTCTATTCTTTTGTACACAAATTTTGTAAATAGAGAAACATTTTAAAAAGCTATGAAAAATAAACGGTGTGGTAAAAAATGTTATCAGATGACTAAATATAGGTAATATAACTTGAATTTTACATTTCTGGTATTTTTATTCAACTTCAGATTTTTATTTTCATGCTATAGCAAAAATTATCCACCGTATATCCACCATCTTTTTTCACCTTCTAGGGAGTCACCAGACATGTTAATACATTAGGTTAAACTACCTAACTACTGAAAAAAAGTCTTCCTGGTTTTTATGGCAGAATTTTGCCAAATTTTGTATTTGACCATATGAAGGGAAATTCATGTTTTTTCGTCTTGATTTCTGTTACAAATATTTGATTTATGTACAATTAACCAGATATTATATTTAAAATTCATGCCTGTACCTGAGCTTTAACTTGAATATTGTGGACGTTATTATTTAATCAAACATGCATATACAAATTCAAACCAAGTATCTGTTATACGTATACGTATAAAGCGTATTATTATGTTACGTACAATATCAATCGGATATCTCAAATTATTTACGTTCTTTATTTTAATACTGACCTTTATTATATACAATTACTTGTCAACGATTACTGTATCATTAACGGTAAGTAATAAAGAGAAATACATTCATTTGGTATAATGTTATCTATAATTATCAATAATATATCACGTCCTCGGGGTTTATGAATACCTAAGTTCGTTTAATCTGACTAAGTCTCCAATACATTATTTTTATCAACTATGTTAATCTTTGTTGTTTTTCACCAATCGGTAATAACGGCACATGAAGGTTAGCGATGTAAAATTTTACCTAAACAAATAAAAATCTTAATTTATCAAGATCAAATTAATTTAACAAATTGGAGGAAATGTCAAAGTCAGCATCAACAACTTGGTTGCAATCAAGATGAATACATGGGGTGTTTTTTTTAACATATGTTTATTTTTAATCAAATCAAATTTTGGTCCGTTAATGGATTCATAAATTCGGTCAAACATTCATTCATTTTATCAAAATCACTTTTTAAATAGTTACGTTATGTTAAACTACAGAGAACAATAATAACATTCAGTTCTAAAACATCACTGATTTCTCTCCCCGAAACCCCTGAAAACATTACTGATTTCTCTCCCCAAAACCCTTGAAAACATTACTGATTTCTCTCCAAAACCCCTGAAAACATCACTGATTTCTCTCCTCAAACCTCTGAAAACATTACTAATTTCTCTCCCCCAAACCCCTGAAAACATCACTGATTTCTCCCCCCAAACCCCTGAAAACATTACTGATTTCTCTCCCCAAACCCCTGAAAACATTACTGATTTCTCTCCCCCAAATCCCTGAAAACATTTCTGATTTCTCTCCCCCAAATCCCTGAAAACATTACTGATTTTTCTCCCAAAACCCCTGAAAACCCCTGAAAACATTACTGATTTCTCTCCCCAAACCCCTGAAAACATTACTGATTTCTCTCCCCCAAAACCCTTGAAAACATTACTGATTTCCAAACCCCTGTCCCAAATCTCCATAAAACGCATCGATGTCTTTAACATAAAACATCAGGTATAACCACATTCATAATTCAACTAGAAAATATCCTTAATTTCCTTATTTAATATTCATAGCATTATATTAGTTAAGCCATCCTGGTTTATTCTGTGTATTATCCCAGGTTAGGATTCTTAATAAATGGCATATTACTGAATTATGCAAGTTTTACTTACTGTATATTATATCTCTTTAATGTAGATAGATAAGTTATTATAATAATGCATATAGTAGTGCAGTGTATAATATACACTTCGTGTTACTTTTCACTATTTTACTTATTTTATTTAGGGCCCTAGATAAGGTAATATAAAATTTAAGAAAATATTTATCAACATTATTTTTTTTAAAATAATATTGTTGATACTCTAAGGTTTTAACCTCCAAGAATTGTAGCAGTGTTTTCTCTTGATGTTTGTGATTGCTCTGGATTTAAATGAAGATGCCGTGAAAAGTAATTAATCAATTTTTAATTTGTATTACAGCTTTCAAAATTCATGTCAGTTCTGAATGTCATCGAATTGCTTCAAAATCTGGTGTTTTCAAATTTCAAAAACGAGGAAATGTCAATCTTAAGGTCTGTACAACGTTTTCATGCATATTACAATATGATATTACTAATACTACTACTCCAATAGTTGTTGGTACATAATACTGTACAGTATATTATGTAATAATATAATAGAAGTAGTGAAAACATTTCCTCTGGTTTCGATTGTATATTGATATATTTACAATACTGGTTTACTATCAAAGAACTACATATATCAATAATAGAAGTAGGCCTACTAATATTCTTCAATAGTAAAAATACATTTGTCTTTTCTGAATGTAATGTGGCCGTAATCAATCATAATGTCATAAGGTTCTGAACAAAATGAGGGATGAATTGTGAATTAAATAAGAAAAAAAAGCAAGGGCTTGAAATAGAAAAAAGTACACATTCAACTAAATTCACTATTAGTTGTTTTTTTATTCTTATTTCAGGGTATTGGGTCAGTTACAACTTATTTTCTGGTCGGATTGGCTTAGAAGTAGAGAATGTGGATAAATACAAACGCACAATTCAATTTTTTACTTTCATACCAATTTTTGAATTTGGAATGGGACACTTCCATCAATACAAAAACTAGGCCTAGTACAACATATTATTCCCACTAGCGACGCAACGCAACGCATCGACGTATTGACGCAAAGTGCTGTATTGAGTAATCACAATTATTGGAAGGGCATTTTCTTACGTAACGCGTAGGTTGCGTTACGTTGAGTCACTAGTGGGAACCAAGCTTAACGCGTAGGTTGCGTTACGTTGCGTCACTAGTGGGAACCAAGCTTTAACCATTCTATGCCTTATACTGCAGAATAATCTATGTTAACCAAAATAGATGTAGGCCACCATATTTTTGTTCTTTCTTCGCTCTACCACTTCCATATAGCTATCTATAATACCGTTAACATTTCCGCTAAAACTATAAGTAGTTTGATAGAAGACGAATACTGCTCATTTATATAAAATTGTAAGTCAAACTGTGTGTATCGGTTTTTATGATACACCGTCAATAATTATACGATACGTCATAGGAGCGAGTATGACAGTTGTAGGCCTATTGTATTCTAAAAATGGAAACTAATCACACCGAATTAAATTGAAAATTAACTTTATTTAAAACGACATTCATCAGGTGTTATTGTTTATTTTGTATCATAACTGATATCACTGTGCGGACACGTACACAAGCATTTGATTACGCGCTAGGTTTAGGCCCAATGACGTATGCACAACGCAAGGAAATTGACCAATCACAAGTGACAGTTCGGACGATCCATCGCGTTGTGATTGGTTTAATTAATTGATGCTTAATTATGTTCTTGTATTACGTCCAAAATTAGGAACTAAGTTTTAGTGTAATCTGTCACCCCTTCCGCCCCTCACCCCCCCCCCCCCCCCGGGATAGATTAAGTCGAAAAATTAAAACCGTCTTGTGTTACAGTGACGGTTAGATGTATAATTGGTAGTTGGAGAAGGAGCTAAACTGCAAAGGCAGCGCGCGTGTGGACACTCAACGGCTAAATTCAAACTGAATTAAACATAATTCACTGTGGCCAATGGATAATTCATGTAGACCACCAATATTATTGTTTGCTGTACTTTGTACACGATTGAATCACGTGTTTTGTCATGGATAATTACAGATGTTCTTTAAATTAACCATTAGTAGCAGATAATTAACCAAACACCTGATAAAATGCATACATTTTCGTTGTACGTGTAAGACATTCAATTCCAGAAATTGGCAAAATTATAGAAAGTCTTTCATTTGCCAGCATTTTTGACAAAATCGTCTATGCGTAAGTAGACATTATATATTGAGAACAAGATAAAATTGGATATTCAACCTCAATGTGTTTAAATAGTCGTTATTTTGAGTACGTATTAATTAAAATAAATGATTATTTAAATGCAAAAAAAAATAAAAAGAAATGTTGTCCCGACTAGAATTGGTCGTCATTAAGATTGTGTCTGGTTCTTATTTTTTTGGTTTTATGTTTATATTGCTAGAGTCTCAACACAGATGAAGGTGTAAATGCAAGGAAACTAAAACAAGGGCTTTTCAATTCAGCATTGTATCTAACGGATTGTCATTCTCACCACTATTGAATAACAAATCTATTTTTCAATTGATACAAAATGTACAATTACGACCGCGCTTAATGTCCCAAGTGGCTCCCAGGTATTAGTACGAATTGCTTTCGATTTACGACCGAGGACCTACGACCGAAGACTTACGACCGAGGACCTACGACCGAGGACTTACGACCGAGGACCGAAGACTTACGACCGAGGATCTATGACCGAGGACCTACGACCGAAGACTTACGACCGAGGACTTACGACCGAGGACCTATACGACCAACCTAAGGTCAGGTCAATTTGATGTGTCGTCGGTCGTCGTCTGGACCTGGAAACCATCAAACCTGTGTCGTATGGAGAACGGTGATTAGCCTATAGTTACATTTGTAACACTTCACACGTCTCACTTGATTGGATAGAGGGTAAATTAGCCCTGTCGAATGATTCGCAACGGGCTTAGATCAAAAGTGTAGGTTATATCGGGTGCATTTTAAAAATAGAAACGCCTACAAGAAAACGATACGCACAATGAGTACAGAGAAATGTGCTCGATCTATTTTGTGCATAACAGCGGAAAAGAAACAAACAACAGAAATCAAAAACCGGTCTAAATATCACTAGACATGAAACTCGTCACTTTGACGAGTTAGTTATCCGCACCACGACAAACGCCACGTGCACGTCATACGTTGGAATATTGCACACAGATAAAGATTATGGCATTATGACAAGAACTGAAGAATATGATATGCTGTTAGTGCTGAATTCTGTCAATTTGTGTCATATAGTATATACATGCAAAGAGTATAATCTGTATACATATTACATACAGTGTAGAATAGGTGAAATTACGGGACCCGCCATTTATTCCAATTTTTAACATGGCGACGGTATCAAAATGAAACACTTAAATAGCAATTTCTGGAGGAAATTATCTCAGGAACAACATATTAACGTGTAGAAGAAATTTGAATACGTAAAATATAGATGCGCACCCTTTTAAATGTGATGAACTATTACGCAAAATATGAAAATACGACTTTTTTTATTCAACTGGCCATATGATGACGTCACAACATCCGATTGGCAAAATGTTTACATGAATTCGTATCTACAATCCAATAGCTTCCAGAAAACGTTTTAATCGTGATTATCACATTTTATTCTTACGAGCTATTACAGATTAAAATTTACTGTAAAGATGAAATTAATGACCCACGTAATTAAAATTTTTAGGCACGATGACGTCATAAAAATTAAAATATTTTTATCTCATGCTAAAGAAAGTTGATTGACCTACACAATATATAAATTTAGGCGAAAAAGGAATACAGATAAGCGTGATGCGCTCCATTGAATGTGATGAGCAATAACGAAAGAGACAAAAATCCTATATTTTACATTCGTGTGGCCATACGATGACGTCACAATGTTTTTTTAGCCTTATCGATGCATGATCCGATATCTACAACTCATCAACTTCTAGATTTTGTAATAAAAATAAACGGTTCACGGTTTACTTTAGAAACTATGACTGTTTAAAAAAAGACATAATTTTGACGATTTTTTAAGCTTTTTCATAAAAAACGCGCACGAATTGTCTAATTCAACGTGTTCGTATGGCGTTATTTAAACTGGAAAAGGTCTAAATTGTTTTCAAAATTACTAGGAAAGACTTGAAAAATATAATTCAAGAGAAAAAAATATGTTTTTAACGCTACGTGCGCACCGCGTGCGTAAAAAATTGCGCGCCCGTGGGAATTTTTGACATGCTCAAAATGACAAGAAACGCATAAAAAGTTGATTAGAAATTAATTTTGCGCATTTTGAAATTTTAAATGCGCGTGCGCGCGTAACTTCTTGTGAAACATGCCATTTTTAATCCGTAGAAAGTTTGC
The DNA here is from genome assembly GCF_963402885.1 of Antedon bifida. NCBI lineage: Eukaryota > Metazoa > Echinodermata > Crinoidea > Comatulida > Antedonidae > Antedon > Antedon bifida. The sequence continues at coordinate 6,503,791 of NC_136226.1, read as the reverse complement.
CCCTGATATGACTTAAATTTTGTCAAAGTGTCAATACTAAATGACTTTTGGTTTTTAATCTATAATCAATCATTGAAATTCATAAAATTGCGTGTAAGTCACGTTGCGCAACTATGACGTCATTCAAAAATAGGAGGTGCACAACTTCACGTAAATGCCCATATGTTGTCAAAGTTATGAAATGTTATGTTTACACATTTTAGAGAAACGCGACTCACAAAAAGGAAGGAAGGATCCAAGAATAATACAGAAAAAAAATATTGATCCCATACAGTAACAAGGAGTTATCCGCTCTACCAAGCGGATAACTAATAAACTAAGTACGGTATATAAGAAAGAAACGGTTCACCGCAAAGATTATTTTCTTTATTTGGAAACACATGTGATGATGTATTACGAAATGTTTCTATGAAACTGGAGAAATCTAGATACAGTATCGAGAATCGGGTCTAAACTAATCTACTGGTATTTAACAAGACCATACGAGTATTAATCGTTTAAACCAAAATCAAACCCAGGCCGCCGAAGGGAGAAATAATACACACGGACTAAAAATCACGACACCACTAAGTGGCGGAAGTATACTACTATTTGAGGTATTTTAAATTCCGCGTGATACCCAAGATATACTGTACTGTGTGTGCTACGGGCTAAACATGTCTTATGAATAACCATTGTTAAAGACGGTCAATGCATTTTTTACTGAAACGTTGACACCTGTATTAAAGGGCTCAATTCAATACCTTACGTATTCCCGTCATGCAATTCGTTCATTATTAAAACTAGTATTGCGTAACATAAAATGCGGAAGCAGGGATACGAAGATAAGTTAGCCGGTTTATTAGAAATGAAAATTATGATTAAACTACGATTTGAACTACGTTAACTTGAACACCTGTAGGTCCACGAAGATTACTCGATGCAGTGAAAGGTAAGTTTCTGTATTAATTTTATTATACCTTATTACCCAAATGGTAAAATTCTTTCTGAAGCATACCTCAGGTTATATAAGAGTAGGAGAGACAGAATAGGACTTGTAAGGCCAAAAATGGGCAAAAACCAAAGCATTAAGAATTGTACAGTATCAAGGATAGGATAAGATAAGGATAGGATAAGGTGTTGGTGTATACAATAAACGGTAACTGTATTCAATAGTATTGTATAAATGGATACAGATGGATATAGAGGCAATTGAAGCACCAGAATGATTAATACTAGAGGTGTAGGCCTACGTACTATTCACGAAATATTGTTGTAAACATTGCTTCGTCTAATGTTGTCGTGCTTTATGTGGGCCTTTCATGGGTCTAGAGGCAAAATAAGAAATGATGTGTAGAATTAGCATAATGTTCAGAAAAAAACCACCAAAATATCAACTTTTACTATATCTAAGTAATGAATAATACTTGTATCTTTAGGGCTCGTTTTATATTTCTTAAAAAAACACAAACAAACCACATGACCACTATGACATCGTCATGTCATGTGAATAATAAATAGTCTAAAAAAATTACCATCAATCTTTAACTGCAATATGAAGTACATAATTAAGAATATTTTTTTTAGAATTCAGAACATGCTTTTATCATTTTAATTTGGAAATTAAGAAATACGTCATGTCGTTTTCCAATGTATCATCTGAAATCAGAAAACCTGACGGCCTTTGACCTTTCGCTCTTGATTTGTATTCCCAGACGATTTCTGAATATATTTGATTTTCTCAAATTCACCCTTTAGCGTTACACTTCGGCTAATTTGCGTTTATTTGTTTTATAAGTATAGCATTTTAAACAGAAAAAGCTCTCGAATTCTACATACACGTTGCTATAGACACTATTATCACCTCTTGGGACATTCTATTGATCCGGACATTAGTTTTACAAGGAACGTGTAGCTAAATTAGTCTCTCTTACACAATTAATCAATATACACTGTATAACGCTTCGGTTTATTATAACTGCACATAACGTAGCACGTTCAGTTCATGGTACCTTGTATCGTAATTACTTGCCATCTCTCAAATATGTATCTTTAAAAAAATATAAAAAAAACTTGTTTCTGATATTCCTGTAGTCGAGCCTCTTCTCGATGTCTGTCCTATCATCAACATGACTACCACTTGAGGATGTTCGGTTATGGTTATATTATAATCACGCGGGCAGTTTAGAATTTGTTGCGCCTTCTTAATATTTTAAATCGCCTTGTAAACGTAACGTAAGTAAAATTATAAGAAATTTAAGGAAAAATATTTAGTATACAATATATTTTTTTTAATAAGGATAATTCACGAAAATGAGTTTATCTGTCTTAAAATCAAAAGGGACCCTCTCGGAGAAATACTGCTTTGGTTTTACTACTTTTGTAATTCAACTTTCTTAATTGAAAGAAATTATGAAAAACCTCGTTAAATCAACCAAAACATATGCTATTATTCTTGTTTATTGTATGTTGATAAATATTGATATTCATTGATACGATGGGTAATTAACTCATTTTTTTTTTAGATTGTTATTTCCGATTCATTAAAATGTACATTATAAGTTCTGCATCATCCTCGGACATGTACACGCTATTTGCTCCAATTAATTTGATAGTGTTAAAATGTAAATCTTTCACCATTTATATTCGTCCTGTTACAATACACCTGAAATATAAATAAATTATATTCTATTTCGGAAGCTAATTTGAGATTGGTTGTCATGGGATATGTCTTTTTGGAGTTATTACTCTTGCCTGTCATGATCTTTTGCATGATGTTTAATATTCTAGTATGAATGATTACCCATAATTCATGTTACATTATTATTATTATTATTATTTCATACGTGAAAAAAACTAATTTAAATATAATAATGTTGGAGTGATGATAGGTTAAATACGTATTTACATGTCCGTTGCTATACGATAATCAACAACCGTAGAGAATGGATAGAAGGGGCACTAGAGGTCGCGCGATATACCATTCAATAGCAACAATTATGAATATTTTCATATCGCTTATTGACAGACTATTAATTCATATGTAAATAGAATAGTTTTTAAAGTGTTTAAATGGGTAAATTGCCACTGCAAAAGAGAGCGCATGATTGTACCTTTTCGCCCAAATCCACGTATAAAAGGTTTCCAGTATCTTCTTAAAAGTATAATGAAACAAATTAATATATCTTTTCAGCTCTATCCACATACGAAACGTACCTTTCAAAACATGACCACTTTTAGCTGTAACTAATTTAATAATTTTCATCGTAAAATTAGTGATATTTGTCATGTGTGTAAACTTGTTTCCAAATATTATCATCGTTAGGGTATCAAAGGCTGGTCTCTTCCTCATGGTAAAGATTATATTGATTCAACTTTTTGTCTAATTCGTTGTAATCTAGAATGCTAGATAGACACCCCCCCCCCCCCCCCACCACCCATAAACCTCGTCTTTATCAATTCATTGATTTATGAAATGACATTTTATGACAGGCCTACTTTGTGTATGTTATTTAGCCTAGACATGGAGGCGTTTGACCAGAAATACCACATCTATAAATCCGCCTACTGATCATATAATATGACTTATTTTATGTAGGTCGTATCTTTCGATGCTTTCTATTTGTTTTATAAACTGCATATATATCAAAATGAGACATTACTGCAATTATTGGTCGATATACATGAATGACTTTTTCTGAAAACGAAGGCCGTTGGAACTAACGCCATTTATTCGTTTCAAACAATTGAATCCAATAAAGATTCATTCGTTGAACACTACACTATCTTTTAGCTCAATAGGTTGTAATTTCTTAAGAAAAATGTTGAAATTACATAACTTATCATATTATATACACACTATATATATAAATATCATGCTTAGGTCTATAATTATTCCTTTGCACCATGATCTACAGTAATAAACAGAATAGTAAATAACACTAATTTAATTGTACTTGGTCTGTTCATTGACTATTGGTTTACATCCTTTGTTACACTAAAATACTGCAGCACTAACGAGATTTTACCAAAATTAAAGATTATAACTCTTTCTTGTATGATTGCAACTAAAAAAACAAAAACAAAACAATGTTTACTATTTTCAATAATTCAACTAATATTATGGTATTATATAAATTACAACTGTCATTAAATAATAAATAGGGAGAACAAAATGTAAACTGTTTAAACGATTCTCTTTTGCGTTCTTATTACGGTGTCCGTTATTTTGACAAATTGTAGAACGATTTATTTTACAATGTTACAGCTCCCTGAACCACACGTGTTAAGGTAGATCAAACGCGAACATAAATACATTAAAAATAACCCTTATTTATTGTTATAACACCACCACATAACTTCTTAATTATTCTTCATCCCATTCTATCGGCTTAAGTGGTATATTATTTGAAATGAGAGATTTGATATAGTTGTCGTATTCGTTCTGCTCTGTTGCTCGTTGGCGTAACAAGTCGGCAACTTTAGCGTTGTACAGAGAATTCTCTTGATCTGGCCTAGGATTCCACGATCTTCGTCCATAGCGCCATGGACGCCGTTGACCGGAGAGTATTGAACCTATCGCTACACGTTCTGAGAAAAAGAAAGAAAACATCATGAATACAGAATTTAAATAAAATAACGTTTACGTACGTGTATAATTAAACGATTATTATATACAGACGTCAGTAATTTAAAGTTTAATTATCCTCTGTAGTGTAAAGCAGAGTAATAATATCGACGTTCGCGTTTATATGCACTTGTAAATCAAGTAAGTAAATTTGTTAAGCATTAAAACAAATGTTTTGCGTTCTATTATCATTCTTGTTTTTTTTTAAAGAGATGATACATGACACAGTTTTTTAAAATTAATAATTGGATTGATTTCAATTATTGAAAATTGTTAACCTACACTTATTATTATTATTGAAAAAGAAATTGGATTTTAATAATGCAAATCACATCGAATAATAGTTTTTTAATAGTTATCTTATCAAACTATTATTTGCTTAACGTTGAAATTGATTACATTGACTTTAGTATTTCAACATCCTCTTTTGATTAAAAGAATATGTTAGCCTGGGGTTTCACTCGGGATTTAATACAAACAAGATCTTTATTAGTTAAATCCAACTGCCAGGCCAGTCTATAAATGATTAGTAGAATATAAAATATAAACGTATCATATTTGAATAATTTATCTAACTGTTACCACACCGGCCAATTGCACTACTAATGACATAACGATTATTTAACGAGGTTCAAAGATTTTACACATATGACTGATAATTGTTGTTGCAATTTTCACACTAATCAATAATGATGGAATTCCATCCTCAAGCAACATAAACCTGCATGAGTAGTTTCTTAAAGAACAACATTTTGTTTAAAAAAAGATATTTGTTTGCAAGCTGGGGGGTAGATATTCGAACGACTTATTCCATTTAAAAATGAAACAGTTGTTTCTGATTTATCGTAGCTTAGTTAAAGCATAATACCCTCATGTCGGATCTTAAGCCCTACACTATCAAACTACTTTGACAAAAAAAGATGATGTACCCAAATATGGTAGTATTATGCCCAAATATGGTACTAATATGACATCATCATTGGTCACATAAAGTTTGATAGTGTAAACAGATCTTTACGTGCGATCCCATATCAGAACTTCAGCTTTCTATAAGTTCTAATTTTCTCATGAATCTTCCATATGTCGATTTTTAGAACTAGGAGGTGAGCTCGCTTCGCTCGCTCCCCCTATAGGAAGTGTAGACGATGGTTCTCGGAATGATAATGACTCGGGTAAAAAGGTTTTAGAAGGACGTTCTCCTTGTACGTTTTCTGTCGGTTGCCATTATTGAAAATGCTTGACATTCATAAAACTAAACCTACTCTGTTTCACAGTGTCTTAGATGATTTTAATCATCTAACAATAAACAAACAAATAAAAATCATCAAACAATAAACACTATACTTTAAAATGTTATTAAAATAACATTTTAAAGTATAGTGTTTCTAGTTTGGTAGGGCCCTTACAGGTGGGGACACGGAGTTCATTTGAGGTAGGTGCTTATTCGAGGGATATGTTTTAGTTTTAATAATATGGTAACATTTATAATCAAATAAAATCCTCTAGGCCTAATAGATATGAAAAGTGGTAAAAAAGAAATGCTTGGTAAATTGTAGATAACTGTGCGATGAATTCTACTACAAATAAATAGTATAATTGTGTTATTATAAATATAATACAATATCGTGTGTATAAATGATGGGCGTTTTTGTTGTAAAACTCTTTATAATATCTTCCTAAGATAGAAATATGGAACAATATCGTAATAGTGAAAACTAATGCTATCAAATTTACATTTCGCGGTACATCTGAGATAGGTAGGTATCCAAGGCAGAGATTTGTCCCGAAGTTTTTCCATTGTGCTCGCCTATGTCAGAATTAACCATAATTTATATATTGATAGCCCTCCAGTATTTTTACCCGTACTGATACCATGTCACGTTCGTGGTTTTTTTGTTTCTTTCGTAATCGTTATTTTAAATTAATTAGTAGGCCTATATAGCCTAAACTTGAAGACAAAATGTTTGAGTTGTGTGGGGTAGCAATCAGACGATCTATCTATCTAATAAAGTACTTTAATGTGTTTTTTTTGCTATATGCTAATTTAGGACAGAGATATATTATTGAACGATTATCTCCCGTGACTTCTACTTATTGTGCGAATGCATTGACATTTCACAAATTAGCTTTAGAGATTTTAATTACCGTGGAATATAAACTATAAAGATTGGGAAGAAGTCCAAAAGTGCTTTTGGCGCGCTCAGAGTCATCGTCTGCCAAAAGTATTAACCAAACCGAATCATCTTTCTCTAATTGCCGGCAAAATTATGATAAAAATAAAGAAAAGGTGTCTTACCGATAGAAAAACTAATCGCTCAAAATGTCAGAATTTGATTTTAAGAAGGCCAGTTTTAACTATATTCTTTAAAAAAAAAAACTATTACGCTAAGTAAATAAGAATGTTTGCTTCCGGTTAAATTGATTTTCTATTGACAATAACCAATTCATTTCCGTTTATTTTCATCACATTCCGTCACAGTATAAATGGATGAAGTACGTTTGTCCATTGTACTCAGCAATCACCATTGATTCCAAAGTTCAACCTCCACTTCTGGAATCATGGCAATATTAACACGCTGATAACTTTATTAACAGGTTTTTCGTTTGTTCTTTCCGACATTTTGTGTAAATGTATGACCCAAGAAACCATCGGCGTGAAAGCAGAAAGCATTCAAACAAAATGTATTAGCTCAGCTTGTTTTATTTTAGTAAGAATATTGGAAGGATTTTGATAGTGATTTAATTCATATGAATGGATGAATTCAATGTGGCCCACAATATACTTTTCCAATTTCTCGTCATCATAGACTTCACGTCTCGAATCGATACATTAGAGGGTCAGTTTCATGAAAATTAGGTCTATGGTGTAAATAATTTATTGTCACTCATATAATAATATAATAACTGAAAAAAATGTTACATTACATAAAATAGAAATAATACTTAGCACATGCTTATATTAATTAAAAAGGTCTAATAGTCTACCTGGAACTAGATCTGGAACGATAGGCCTAAATATTAAATAACAAATATAGCTGTTGTGTGACGTCATAGTCTAAAAATAAATTATATTTTAATGATTCATATTTCAATATACTTTGATTAATTTGTTTACCTTTATCGGAAAGCTCTCGTTCCTCCTTTGTATCCGCCGATGATCTTGTTATCAGTAAACTCACCATCAACGCAAAAAGTAATACCACACAACACCTGGTCTGTCCCATGGTGTAAATAATGAGCTAGTTGATTCCTAATGGTATTATTAAAGCTACCTTGGATTTCTGAAATACAGACATAGATATTTAATATGGTATAAGTATATAAATGTATTTAAGAAACCATTGGTTATTTTGATATAATGAGTTGAATTGAAAGTTTGACTGTTCTACGTTGAAGAGCCGGGTAAATAGAACAGTTTCAAATGTTTCAAGGAATAAAACAATTCCTTATTTGACACACCTATTGGTCTAAAGTAAACCTTTATTTAATTAAATGTCGGAGGAGAACAGTTAAATACGGCTCACAAATACAGGTTAGTTTCGGCCAATGCACATCATTCTGAACAAAAGCTGTATCATCATAGTATCATTAAATATCACCATTAACTATCACTTCACCGTTTCGTAGAAGTACCGTAGAACTGAACACCACATTACGAAATTAACCAATCAAATGGCAAGGATTCATTCATACAGCCATAAAAGTTTTAATCATGCAAAAAAGGGCTCTTTTAACATTACAGGTTTTTACGGAACAATAACGTTCCGTCATAGTCGAAGGATGACAAAAATGTGGTCTAAGATTGAATGTATTATGATAGAGCGGTCTTTCAATGGATAAATCTATTTACTCATACAATTTGTGAATTCTTTAATATTTTCAAAATAATAAGCAAATTGGATATAATGACACGCTATAATTACGCACCCCTTTTCTAATAAATGAAATAATGAATCACCTTTCTCATAGCGTTGTAAGTTCGTTTAAGCAAAAAAATCAATTAATACTCAACCTTTATGGTATTACGTGACTTAAATACACAATTAGAAATTCTAATTAGTCGTATAATGTATACCATATGACTTATTTTAATGAATCTTAAAAACCAATTTATTTTGCTAATTATTGTATTTAGAGAGGAAGGTGTGCAGGTGTGACCATTTTAAATAAACGTTCAAAGTAAAAAATTGTTTTTTTTTAATTTCGTTATTGAAAATTATAATTTATATTTGTCTTCCTATTTTGAACTGAAATGAAAAATTATTTAGTTTATAGAAAAGGGTACATTAGAATTCATTGTTTCACACTAAAAAACATCTTAGAATCATCAATTAGGCCTAATAATTAAATCAATAATAAAACTAATGCGATAAGATAAGAATAAAATACAGATAAATATATTTTTAAAATAAATATTCCAATCCAATCAAACTGTAAAAGTTTAAATTAATTTAGATACATATAGTCGCATAGCCAACATGACCAACAATGCCATCATCGAAACAAACAAGCACACCATACGCCATACCATAGAAAATCAAAACAACAACATACTTAGCCAGAACTATCAACATCACACCCCAAAGCATTAGTCTTCAAGACAAAATGATATTAATAACATAATGTCAACATAGGTCAACGTCATCATAAAGCAACAGAAGCAGTAGTTGAACAACAAAACAAGATGACGTCATACACACAAACAAGAAAAACAGCACACGAAAATGCAAACAGTGGCAGATCCAGCGCATTGAAAAAAGAAATGGAACGCGTTCCGAAATCCTCTTTTTCCAATCGATGTGTTGTTTCCCCCTTATTTTCAAAATTCTTATCAGTTGTGTTACTTTGAAATGTAATCACATTGAAGAGAAATAAATGTTTCTAATGAAGTAGTAAACATCCTTAACAGCAAACAATTCAAACAGATGCCTGCAACATGATACCGGAAACTTCGTTACCAAAAAAAATAATGTTTGCTAGAAGTAAACACCGCAAGTACATGCTAAAGTTATTATCTCAAAGAAATTACATGTAATCAATTTATTGAATGTGGTACATTGACATTGCGCAACACAGCTTGTTATCGAATTACATCCATTATGTATTAGTTAATGAAAGATGAAAAAAGCAATCAAACTGTTAGGTTGCACCACGGAGGTTTTTGGTTGCACGTAAGTGCACCGAACTGTTCTTGTGATTGGTCAACTCACTCTAAGTAGGAACTAAGTTTTAGTAATGTCACTCTTCCCTACTTCTTCCCTTGTAAACAATTTTTAAATTATTTAAAAATACGCATGCTCCATAAATAATGTCGCAACCAAAGTTATGGTGTATTTGTCGTGTTTCATGTTTTGAAATGTCATAATATGCCGAACTTTAGGCAAATCACGTTTTACTTCAGACAATTAGTGTTAAGGCCATGATTACATGTTTCAGTCTTTTTCAGAATCATTTATTAAAATCTAACATATTTTTATTAGTCACCTTTCTGGCACGACGTGTTAATAAAAATAATTAAACATAGTTTGACTTTTCCATGCTTTATTAGAAGAAACGCTACAAAAACAATGATTTCTGACATATACATGCTTCTACAAAAAGTAATGTAATTAGACTAGGACTTTGATGATTTAATAACCTTAGTAATGTTTGTAAGAATAGGTGGATAAACCAATGGTTGATGTATACCACAAAAAGGAGTGATTTTAACATTAAAACGTTTACATTTCACATAAAATTTACATAATGTTTAAAGAATATACAATTCAATGTTTATTGTCATGTGTGACATAAATAAGCTCTTTAGACATCTCCGGCGTCATTATCTATAAAGAAAGTAGGAAAAGATTCAACTAAATAGAACCATAAATTCATATTTTAGTGTATTATTTTTTTTTTCTGTTATTGTTGCTACTTGAAATCTTTGGAGAATCATTAATTCGGTTTAAAACTTTTAAAAAAATGTAATTCAATTTATTGTTGATGTGATTTAAATCTAGAAATACCTCTTGAATCATCGGTAAAAAAATTACACCTACAGTACCCACGTGGTTTCTTAAAATGTAATTCAGAGACAAAATTTAGTAATTCGGATCGGATCGGCAATTCGGATCGGATCGGTAACTCGGAAACGGTTTGGTAACTAATAAAGACATCCTAACATCAACCAGTAAAAAGAAACACCAAAAGGAATGAATCGACCACACCCTGTGTCGTTGTTTGCCTTCTCATTTAGATTTTCCATGCGTTGGTGTACTTTAAGCATGTTTTCCTTTTCATTCATCAATTGTCTATTCACGTAACGATATAATTTGAACTCAATTTGCTGTAACTTGGTTTGTATTTCATTTTGGAAGCTATTAAAACAAATAACATCATTATAGTTTTTAAATTGAAGAATGTTGATTTATTAAAGATTACAAAGATGGGTATAGTTATCATCTTGATGGCAAAATATAATGAAATAGCTAATCTATTCCTTAGAAATCAATTCTATTCTCAAATTTCTTCTACAAGTCACCAAATTATTGGTATTAAGCTCATGTGAATGACTTAGAATCAATATTTTACGAACCTAAAATAATTATTGTGGAAAAAATTCTTTCTATTAAGTTAATCTTGTCTATATTAGTTTCAATTCGTATTAGAAGTTTGGGTTCATTTATGTCATACTTCCATCAATAATGATCAATAATAATATTATATTCTTTATTGCAATTTGGACAAATTGAAGTTTAACAGTTTAACAACAATATATTATGTTGATATAAAGTTTGCGGTAGACGATCAAAGCATATTGATCGAAACGTCGAGAAACTCAAAAGTTCTTTTCAGAACTAATATACGTGGTGTACCGCAAACTTTATATCAACATTTGATTTCGCCATGCAAACAATATATTACTTATTCTCATTGTATATATTACATAATGAAACAAATTCAAATACCATTTTAGAAGGATAAGTAAAACTTTTTATTTTCCCCTAATTAAATCTTCGAAGTATAATTAAGCCTAATAAGGATTTATCTGAAAATAGCGTACGTATAACATGTCTGTCTAGAGAAAAAGCCATAACTTCCATTTGTTGTGTGTGAACATGGGTCAAGGGGATACGGTACACATTCAAGGATTAAAAAAATATGCGGAAAAAATATTAACATATGCGTTCAGTTTTAGTTTTACACATTAATAATGAAAACAGAATTTACAGTATAACCTACATTATTACAAAAGAGAAAACGAATCTTGGCAATCAAATAAGTCATTAAAATTTAAATCAGAACCTCGCTGTGTGGTAGGCCGAATAAGCCAGCGGCTTTAAAGTATAAACTGCAAGTCGATTTAGGCCACAGAAACGATAGCATTTTTTGAAATTTTATTATTAAATTTTATCTAAGCTTAAAGACTATTTAGAATGATTTTACAACGGTGCTTCCCATACGATAATCGCGTATATTCAAATTACTGTCTGGTCAATGTTCTCAAAACTTAGATTCAAATTTGAACAAAAAGTTACAGAAGTTCATGTGCAACAGGAATACATTAATAACAAAATAAAACGTCGATTCTATGGTGTAATGGTTAGCACTCTGGACTCTGAATCCAGTGATCCGAGTTCAAGTCTCGGTAGAACCTGATATTTTATGGAGTGAGTGCAGAATTTGTTTGGGCTTTAGCCTATTCTCACTCCTGGTTATTTTTTTTCATTGGTGACCGAATAAATATTATTATAAACATTAACAATGCGATGTGCAATTTATTTAACTATTCCTAAGTAAAAGTTGTTTTCTGTCATTTTTCGAAAGTAATTAAAATTTAAATATTTTCGTTTATAATTTGTGTAGTTTGTAATCTTACTATATTTGACGATTTTGTAAGACAGTATTTCATTCCAAATTATAAGTTAGTTATAGGTTGGTTTCGGGACGGTAGACGAAGAAGAGGTATATTCTCAAGATACGTTTCACCACCGTCATGATCTGTTAAATTACCGCCTCCTTTGTCTAAAATGTTAATTAAATAACGTCATAATGGCAAATGGCTTCTTCTAATAAAAATATAATTATACAAAAAGGCCTACATATTAGATTACAACACTGTCAATACAAAATATATGGGGTATAATAAATATATGGGAAAATAATAACTTGTTAAATGTAATTACTATTAGTCAATCAATTATATTTAGAAATAGTAAAAGGGAATTACTACCATGGATGGTACATATTAAGAGAGAAATTGTTAAATATTATGATATTACACGATATTATTATGTATTTCTTCTTTATGTAAAAGAGAACAATGTATTCTTTTCTGGTCTTCTCTCTATATACTTTTACACAATACGTAGTACCATAATTGAGGTGTTTTATGATTGTGGTGTTTTATTTCACCTTTATTCTATATTTATCAATATTTAAAATATTTATTGTATGTAATTCTGCATATATTCAGTTGCTGTTTTTATGATATGACGATAAAAAAACGATAAAAGTATAACAATTTTCTAATAATTAACCTATGTTACTGCGAAATGCTTTAGACATCAAACAGCAAAATGTAGACTGTATATAAAAATATATTCTGAACATTTTTCAAATTGTTCTACCACCAGTTTGAAATGCTTTACGTTGCTGTAACTGGATCAGTTTTTGCTAGATAAATAATTTCGATTAAATGTTTACAGTTAAATATTAGTATATGGTGTAGAAAAAAATTAATTATACACAGTGCTTAATTTTAATAATTAGGAAGGTAATTTGTACAGTAGACCAAATGACAATTTTGAATTATGCGCCTCTTTTAGTCTGGACATTATCTACGATTTCGTTGAACGGTGTTAAACCAAAAGTGATCGACAAAGTACAACAGGTAGAGTCCTATGCGAATAATCGATTTTAGAGGAGAAGTTCTTCAAAACCAACTTCGTCACAATACTTAGATGTGACGAAGATGTATTATTAAATAGTTTATAATTCCACACAGGAAAATCTATTGAACAATTTTGCCATTTCCTAGATGTTGATTTGTGAGACATAAAAGTCGTACATTTTAAATGGGAATGTACTTTCGATTAAATTGTTTAGTGCAGAAGTGAAACTCATAACAATTCTAACTTTCCTTGCTTAAGAATTTAATTATTGTGAAATTAGTTTTTACAATTTCAACTCTAGATGTTGTGAATTTAAATAAAAAGTCTAAAATTTACTTTTTAAACTAGGCCTATATTACTAAATAATAAATAATAGAATTTTAAACCCGGAGTTATGAGCACTGTAATTTCCATTATATTGGAAACTAAAAGGAATCTATATCTGTATAACTTTAGATTAAGTTAACAATCCAAAACTATATTTTATATCATACAATTTTATAGTTCAACTGTACGTAATTCTTTAATATCAGATCTATAATAATTCTGTAGCACTTAAAACTCAAATAGAATTAGTATATAGGCCTACTGTACAAAAAAACATATTCTGTAAAATCAATAAACACATTTTCTAGTTTAGTTTTACTATACCACATTAGAAGAACGCAATCTTTCTTATCTTATTTCTAAACGCCTAATAATAAAAATCATTTTATCAGATCTATAATAATTCTGTAGCACTTAAATCTCAAATAGAATTAGTGTACTGTACCCAAAAAAAACATCTTCTGTAAAATTAATAATCAAATTCTCTAGTTTAGCTTTATTTTACTATACCACATTAGAAGAACGCAATCTTTGTATCTTAACTACATTATTTCCAATATAGCTTTAATTTCTAAATCCATTATTTCTAAACGCCTAATAAAAAATCGTTTCATTCATACAAAAAAGTCTTTGCCGTTTACATAGATAGTAAACTAAATCGATATAAAATACAATAATTTGTGGCAAATTATTACAAACATGATTAAAGAAAAAAAATGTACTTACGCACAGTTGCGAAGTGCGACTGATTCGTGATGACTGTTGGTAATCACAACTGAGTTGGTATGTGTGCAATTATATCAAGCTTCTTCTTTAAGTAGTTGAGAAATGGCAATGTTTCGGAAGTGAGAGGAGGCGGAGTTAACTCTATCACGTGTTACATTTTTATGCTAGCCTATTATTACTTATCTGTGTTGCGCATCGATAATTGGATGTCTTGACGTCGTACTACCAATGATAGCGTGGCAATTAAAGTTTAGTGCATCATTATTCGACCACTGCTTTGATGATAATGATGTCATAATTCGTCCATTATACCTAATTATGATGAATCTCACGCTTTCTGTTGAATGATGAAGTCGTCCGTTGCGCCCTCTATTAATACAAAACTTAGGCTTTCCACTAGTCTTCACTACATAAGACCTACTCGTGCAAGAGACTACTTATTTGACAAGGACCTACTTACGAAACATATAAATTCACAAGTTTTATAACACACCTGAGTGCGACTATACTTTGATTGGTTATTATTATTTCCATGCTTCTACTTTAAGTAGTTGAGAAATGTGAAACGGGAAAGTGATAACTAATGGTGATTCAGGTTTTTGTAAAAATGTAATTTCTGTACAACGCAAACCTGTGGTATACTAACTCCCCCTCCATATTCGGGGCGCTGTCTTTTTCAATGTCCTACTGTATCCCTCAATATTGTTTCAAGACGTAGGCAGCGTATTAATTGAATACAACTTTAAAGTAGGTGTGTTATAAAACAAATATTACTATTTGTAGGGTCTATTCGTTGAAAAATTGACTGCTTTTTTACTCGGACCTTACAAATTTGAATATTCATCTCATTCAAACATGGACCGCTAGGAAAGTGTCCCATCATGTGAGTGCTGAAATAGCCTAAAAGGTAAAATTTGCCAATCCTTCAAATTTGATAGACTTTGCTGTAAACAGTCAACAAAACTAAAAGCTTGAATAAACGGTGGAACCACTGAAATAGAGGTGTAATTAGTGACCAATAGTTTCATCAACTCACAGACTATAGTTATCTTGCATTATGTGTTATTTGCCAATTAATTATTGTAGTGGACACGCATGTTGCGATTCCATCGTAAATTACGCTATATGACCCCCTTAACGTAAAGCGCATGTGATTACTCGGTTTATGTACATTTTATTAGTGTATTTGCACAATAATATATGCCACGATTGGTTATAAAATAGTGATATCGACTTAGAGAACCGATAAAAGTGTCATACTTGCTGCATGAACATCATCAACATTGATGTGATGACTATCATTCGTCATCACTCTAATTTAATTTAATTCGGTGTATATTTCACTAATAATGTTTCCTTTTATTTAAAACTGAAAATTGTTGAATTGATTTTTGTTACCGTGTCTTTGACTTCTTGCGCAGTGATAGGAGCATTACAATGTGCTCCCGGAAAGAAAGCTAGTAGGGCCTACCTGTGTGGTTAACGTGCTTGCCTTTCAATCCCAATGTTCAGGATTAAATCCTGGCCTAGTATCAGAGTTGTAACTCAAGACACTTTCTCCCTAGCCAAATTTGGGAGTTTCTTGCTGTTGGATGCGATAAAAAAAAACACAAAACACAAAAACAAAAACAAATTGTGAGGAAGTGTAAGAAGGTTATTTCTTTTATTTTGCAGAATAACTTTAGTCATTGATTATGAACCTTAACAAGGATATTAAATATGTATATGATTGTAGAGAATCTGGTGTTTTATTCCGTCATTGACAGCTATACTTAGCAATGTAATAAAAATCAATCTTCAATTCTCCTTTATTCTTGCCTACTGTAAATAGTAATTATAGAACGGGCAGAATATTGTCGTAGGCAGATTGTTACATAGTGTGGGTTGGTGGTGTGCAGCCATTATTTCCCAACATTTTTCACGAGAAGTGATGAGGAGGGTCTCAGGTGAAGCCCTCTCGAAAGACTCAGGGTAGTTGCTGTTTTTTCTCCTTCGAATTCATCACATTTAACTGGGCGTGTTTTCAGGAGAGATTTCAATGTGAATGTGAACTTGTTTTTATCAACTAACAAGGACTTTCGGAACGTTAGAAACTCGAATTAGTTTTAATTTAGAGAGCCTTGAGTTCTCACGTTATTCTCGATATTTTAACTGATAATTTGTAATAACACTTGCGTGTTAAAATATGCATAATGGATACATATTTGTCTAACATTCATTCCATTGTATGGCGTTCGTTTTGAGAGGAAAAAAAGGCAACATATAATAGTTGACTCTTGTAAAGCATGCACCATCATAGATATTATCAGATTTAAAATTACATCAAAACATTCTTAATCCATGCCATCAAGTGATTATCAGAACAATGGAGTTGGCTTCGTGCAACCAATGCCTTTAAATTTACACATTGAAATCCAATTCACAAAATCCATGCGTCAGCCAATCAGAAAGCCTCACATCGCAAATTGTGTATGGCGGAGTTTAAACTAATTAAGACATCGTGCTTATTGATTTGTTTACGAATTGTGATTTTCAAGATATCTTTACGATTTAACGTCGTTTTTAAGTAAGAATAAGTTAATATGACAATGATTTAAATATAAAAATCATGTTTTAAAGTGATAACTTAGTGTTCTGTGATTGTTTTTGTGAATACAGTACAGTACCTACATTTTCACAATTTGTTGGTCTATTCACCAATGCGTTACAGAATAACATGACGATTATTTCATTATAAACTCTTATATCATCATTCTCTTTCGTGGTCATAACGGTCTTCTAACATATAAATGTTATAGCCTATTAATACGTTGTGCTCCATTATCGTTAAATCAACAACATTTTCCACCTCTCAAAATAACTATTCAACATTCTGGCCCTTCACTGAATCATGGGAACACAAGTTAGTACGACTCACACATTGTTAAGTACGACTCACACATTGTTAAGTATAGCCTACGACTAACACATTGATAAGTACGACTCATACATTTATATGTACGACTAACTCACACATTGATTGGTAAATTTTGCCAGAACTTTTGCCGCGGGTTATTATCGTAGATTTTCTGTTTTACTGAAAGAAAACTTCAATAAAAACACAAAGACGAGTGTATATAGTCATATTGTATAAAAGCTGAATGTAAGTTTATTTCTAATCACTGGGTTCATAGTACAGAGAGATTATAAACTACGTTGAACGTGTGGCAGGCAAAGTGGAACAGATAACACACACACTGAGTGCATTTAATCTATAAAATATACAGACACGTGAAGATTACTAACGATACAAGTGACTAGAATAAAATGAAGCTACTGCATCAACATTGAGAATACTTGCAATGGCTATAACGTAAGTTAATTTCCCTATTCATTGAACATGTAATGTTACGATACATCTAGGCTTTGTATGAGTTTTGCTTTAATACTGGTTCATATCCATACCCAAGATATGTGTTGCTTTGGAGATCCTTCAATTCAATGTGTGTGAGCTCATAATTCGAGACATGACCTCTTTGATTTCATGGCATACCCTTTACAATTATCGGTTTTCTATATTCGAAATATGAATAAGATTTATTTGTATTTAAGCACACATGAAAAATGAATAAGAATAACGAATAGAATTAAATTATAGCGCCACTGTAATCTGCAACTAAGCTATTTCATTTGCTAATTAGTTTGGCGTCTCTAATCAAAAATCTATATACTTGATTGTTTCTTTTCTCTTTCATATATTTTCCAATTTCAATATTTCAGAATAATAACAAACCGGACTTCAGAGAGTTACATCGGCCTGTACATTATCTCAGTATGCCTAGTTATGGTCATAGGAGATGTGATACCTGTGTGTAGTCCTGTTGAATCAAACAGTGGTCCACCACTGCCCAAGTTATCAAACCAATACAGCACTAGTATCGAAGCGAGTATTCTTCAGAAGTCTTACACGCAGGAAGTTGAAGAATTTTATGACGAGCCTGGAAACAGAGGTAGCTTCAGAACTGTTAAGAGTGGCGAAGAAACATTCAAAATATATGATTATGATACAGATGAACTTTACACTGTTTTAGGAAGATCAATTGGCCCAGGTACAGGCGTATACCTAATTTATTCTTTCGAATCATTGTGGTAAACATAAAGATATAATATAATATTTAAAAATGGTATCCTAAGGAATGGCCAAAAAAATAGAAACTTAATTTTGAAATTTAAACAGTAACAAGACTTAGCTTTTAAATAGATTTTGGAAAAGAAAAAGTGAGCTAGAAAACAAACAAAGCTAACTATATACTATAGGCCTATTATTTTTTTCTAATGATTTCTGCTTTTAAAGGTTTTTATACAGAAGACAATCTTCCGCAGTGCACAATACAGAGAATTAGTAGTAGTCCTGATCTATTGCCATTCGGTTATGAGATTATTGATGGAACTCCTCACATTCGCCATGTCAATGACATTCTTCAAGTCGGAACCAAGTTTCCAGAAGAGTACCTAGGTACGGAAGAAATACGAGGAATTCCGACCAATCACTGGGGAGCTTGTATAAACGATTCAGAATCCAGCTCTTTCTATGTTGATTACTATTTTACTGTTCCAGGGTAAGTTTTATGCTTTTGATAAAGAATGTATTATTGAATAACATAATATCATAATATATAGACTATTATTACTCTACCAAAATATTCCACTTAATTAATTGTTCAATTTCAGATTACTTAAACATACTTATTTCACAATACTTTTCCCACAAATCTCTTAAAAAAACAAACAGTATGTGTATTCGGTCGTACGGAAAACGCGAGTTTTTTCAAACCTTTTGAAGAAATACTTTTTTGAAGATTACGTAGTACTTTTTTCACGTAGGTGTAAAACACATTGTGCTTTTATGTTTCTCCGACGAAATAGTAATACAGTAATACAGTCTAATAATATACTTATCTGAAGTAGTCACCATATATTTTATGAAAAATGATCAAAATTATCAAAATTCAAATTTCAAAGAAAGATATACAATATGTTTCAGATATACTACGGCATACGGAGCGGATGAAATTCCTGTTCGTGTCACCGTTAACGGAACGAGAGAAAATGTCAACGCATCCGGAACGCACAATTTTGAGAACATCTATGAGTTCGCATTTTTCAGGCCGTCTACTAATTACAATCCATACATCTTCGAAGTATGATACGAATTTATGTTTTTTATACGTTATGTGCTTTAAATATATTTCACTTAAAATAAAACATCAATATTAAAAGTCTTGGAACTTTAGGCACAAAACGTAGGCTACACGTAGGCCTACCTTGACATGTCTTCCTTAAGACGCCAAATCAATGACATCATTGATGAAGATTAGATCAAAGAAGAATATAGTTAAAATATATTTAACTTAAATGCTAAATCTAGAACAACATATTATTCATTATCTCCATAGTATTTTGTCAATATAATGTTACAGTATTAAGTAAGAATTCATTTTGTTGTCGAACCACTTATTGATCACAAGTAATGCATCATATACTTTGTTCTTAATTGTTATTATTACACTTAAAGATCATTCCGCCTAGTTATGTATATACTTGCTTAAGTAGTACTACTGCATAATACATACCCTTCTTCCATATCAATTTGTGATTTTAAATAATAAACATTAAGTACATATTATATTGTTTTCTTAGACACCCAGAGGAGTATATTGTGAAGGAAGAAAAGAATTCAATCTTACAAACCCTCTACCGACCATCCCTGGTGATATACGCATGCGTATTGAAATAGTTTCGCCGAACTCTCGTAGGATAGAAAACACAAATGTAAGTACAGTACAGTACAAATAATACACAACAAAGTTATTACTGTAATTCTACACTATACTAATTTAAATGAAACGCTTTTGAAAATTAGTGAATCTGAAAAATATTCCTACGACTATGTTCTCATGGTAAATAGGTGTATTATAAAATTGTCGCGTTTTAATTTTCTTCTCGACAATTAATATCGTGCAGTATTCGTATCAGATATATTTTTGATTAGAAAAATTAAATTGTAACTTATAGTTTAATACTTTGTAAATAATAATTGGGGAAGCTTGAAATTTTGCTTTGGTTTACAGGCATGGTTTTCAGAAACGTTGAAGCTTGTAAAGTATGAACACACAGCAGTTTTAGCACGAACTGATCTTGGATACGATGTTGGCGACCCTGTCTCTGAGATACACGATTATACTACAGGTAAATCGTATTCATTTCATTGATAAAACATTTCGCCTTCATAACACTATGAAAAAAAGCAATTAGCCTAGCTTTTGATGCCTTAAATTGCGAACATATCCGCACGGAAATGAACAATTCAACTGTCAGTCTACGTTGAAGAAGATCGGCTTAGATTTATGTCAACACATTGACGGAGTTAAGAACCCCTTGATCACGTTTAATGGTTACATCAAGAAATGAACTAGTGACAATTTAAGTTCAGGCAAATGAAACAGTGTTTGAAGGATATTTTTCTTTCGAATTTCAACAACTTCGGCCAATGCGTGCTTAAGTGGACGTGTGAACATGTTCTGTTAGTTTACGTTAGTTTATAAATAGAGAATCACAGACAACTTCCCAATTAATACTTCAGAAAATGTCAAATTAGTATTCGGTAGTCGTCATAGAAGTCAAACGTTACGTGGAAATAGAAAACAGTGTTCATACTCTTTCTACTATTAAGCATTTCTAACTCACTCCCCAATATGTTATCATTATTTCTAATTATTTATTACTTTTTTAATAACACCATCTCATTAGATTTCACAATATTTGTTAGTGAAATAATGATGATGGAAGGGATAAATTTATATACTCACAACCTGGTTAAAATAAACCTTCGAGTTTTGTGTTTTTCCTAATTTTGGAGAATGTTTAGTTATAAGCTATTATTATTTATTTGTAAATGATATATTTACAAAATATAATGTATACAACATATATGTATATTCATAATAATGTTGCTGTATGATTTATAAGAATCTCATAGACAAGCAAGGATATGACGTCATGTTATTTTTTTCACGACTGTTGATTGAGAAACACACGATATCTGTTATTTTTATGATACAGACCTCGCATGTGATACATTTGTGACACTGTATTTATTAATTAATACATGATCACCCAAGCATTCATAAACTTTAAACCTTAAACAATTACACGTATTATATTGTAATTTGCATACACAGGTGTTGCTTACGTTAAGAATGCACGTGTTGGAACTTGCATTGTTCTTCCAATTGCTAACACCAGCTACGAGGCAGTGCCAACAGATCCTTCTCACGTCAGAATGCGAACGGCGCAGGAACTATTTTTTGGGCTCACTGATATGAATTATGAATATAAAGGGAAAGTAAGTATGGCCTAAGTCAAGTGACATTACTAGTTATTCCCAGAGCATGGATTATTTTTAATGGGCTCTATACGAGGTTGTTGGTGATGATTACACAGTTAATATCATTTAGATAATCTTGTGATAAAAACTTATGGCATTGTGTATTGACGTTTCATACATTGAACATATCATCATACAGTAGTGTTAGGTTCTTCAACTTTCATTATTTCGATGGATAGATGAAATAATTGCACAGGATATTGTGTTTTGTACTGCACAGAATGTATACCATATCCTAGACTTGCCCTTAAATCTGTATTTAATTTGTAATGTTTATATTAGAGTTCGGTGTTTCAATTTTTGTCTGGAGAATAATTTATTTGATTTGTGAGATCAAAATCATACGCATAAAACGCCATATGTGCCAAAATCTTCATCTTTTTAATAACATTAATTTAAAACTCCTTCTAGTACCTAGACTAACCATATCCATATTCATTTTGTTGTACAAATACCGATTTCATCATCATTACACCATTGCTGATGATCAAGATATTTTGAACAGAGACAATTATTAGTTTACATTATGTTGTCCTCGGAATGTCAGAAAACGTGTACAAACAACGCTATACACAAATTTGATTTAAAAATACAAACTTTATCTTGCTTCAAAATAATTTGTTCGACTTTCAACCCTGCACGTGTCGGTAGTGTAGTGTTTATGCCGGTTAAACAAAGTTCAGACATGCAGGTAGCAGCATATTCTATTTATAGATATGTCACGTGCGCGTATACTACGCAATTTATCACACAGCCAATTAAATGATTGATGTTCAAGGATGTTTTACTGTTCAATGCACGAATCATCATTCTCATCGTCTGTCACATATCTTTTGTATAATTCATTTTTGTTAATATTAATATTTGATATCGACCTAATATGATTTGCAACCGAGTATAAATATGCGTATGGAATATTGAATAAAAAAAATTGCAGCATAAAATAAGTTATCCTAAAAAAATAAACAAAATTGCCAATAACAACCAAATTTGAAAAACAAGTGTACCGTAATTGGTTTTATACTTGAGTGAATACCTGTATTATGGAAAGACGTCTTCATTTATGACAGTAATTTTAACGTTGGGTATTCAGTGATTTCAGTGTCGCCTCTAGTTACAAAAACATTATTAATGAATAATACTGTCAAGCTGAGAAAAGCTAATCAATTACAAGTTGTCAATAACGACACGATCCAAGTAAATGAAATGTTATACATTTACATCACCAGTTAAAAGTGACTGTTTTAATCTGATTATGTGATATATATTTATTATTATTGCTATTCACCACAAAGTGCGAATGTGGAACTTTTACTTCTGTTTGTCACAGAGGCTCTATCTGATGTGACACAAATTTAAATGCGAACAGCGCAGGACCTATATTTTTAGTTACTGACGTGTGATAATTAAATTAAGGGTTTATCCTATTTTATTATGGTACAGTATGAAGTATTATAAATGTGTAAATTAGAAATGCATTATGGTTTCTAGTCATATTGCTATGACGACAAATTATATATAATAAGTACTGTCATTATTGTTAAATAATACCATTTTACAGAAACTCATTAGAAATATACTAACCGATGTATGGATTGGAAAAGGAACCGAAACCGTGCAAGATCAACGGTTCGATAGTACGTTGGAGTGGTTCTTTACAGCTGTAGGTATCATTTTGAATATAATTCGTTTATTGTTTTCAATTGGTCTCTAAATCGTGAGGATGTGCATTCTTTGTTATCCTGTTATCCTTATACCTACTTTTTAAATTCTAGAAATCTGGAATTTTTCAAGAAAGTAAATTAAACAGCTTCTGCTTGTTAAGATTACCATTTTATTGGTTCATTTCGTATCACTTGCAGTGCATTATTTTCTCCCGTTTGTACTATTGCACGGTCAAATAATCATTGTTCTGGAAAGCGGTATTGCGCGACAAAAACCCACCGTCTACAACTGTACGGCGAACACACTCAAAGCAGTAGTTGAAAGCCTGACGGTCTTATACAGCAAGGCGGAGACGAGAGTAAATCTTTCATATATCCTCCTCATTCAACCCATTACTAATTGTATAATATAAATCAGTATGAATTCCAACGTATATTTAGTAAAATTAGAGAGAGGTGACTGATACAACTGTATTTGATGTTGATAAACGATGATGATATCTCTAATTATATTCTACCCATCAAACAATATATCGACAAACCGATACACATAATCTGTTAAAAAAAGATTTAAAATACGAATGATGTACGAGTATGTGTTGTATTGAGAAAAGATCCAGCGGTAGGCTATACGAACAGGTGTGTACGTACCTCTAATTACCAGTAATTACGATCACTCGCGTGGGTGATCCATTAAAGAAGCTATATAACCGCTTTTAAGTTATATATTATTGGGTTTTAGTGTGAATAGGCCATTATTATTTTACTGGCAATTGAAATGTTATGGGGTCAACGTCATAATACACGTGAAGTAAAAACTATTATGGTATCATTATTTCCACGTGATATTTACTTTAAACACTTTGATTCTGAAGTCTACAATCATAAACAAAATTGTCAAAGAGATGCTACTATATTATTTTAAATGATTTAATAATTTATATTACTGAGTAATAATAGAAACATACTTTATTATCATAATAAATAATATCTTCCTACTTAGCATAATATGCAAATATTATAATTATAATTATCGTTATTAAAATAATGTTTGTTTAAAGGAAAATTGGACAGAGAACTTTGTTGCTACTGACGCCGTTCCGATACGTATGGATATTAGAAGCACACCAGTGAGTTACTTTCATGATTATTAATACCGGGAAATTCTTTAAGATTTCACTTTATATCCACTGACTGAAATTACCTAATCATCTAAGACAAACATTCACTGTAGTGTCTAAGTAAATTGATTATATTATATGTGCTAACTTGTAAAACGCTTAATTAATTACCATTATTTTGCATTGTGTAATGTTTTTTTTTAACGATGTTATTGTTTTAGGAGACTGGTATACTTGAGCCGTTCCACTTTGTACTTAGTATTTATGAATTCCGAGCAAGTATCGACGATTTTAGTGTATTTGATTTTTCTTCGTGTTTTGCTGAAAATCAAAAGAAAATACTACAGTTCCAAGTTCCAGGTACAGGCCTTTACTTTCTTGTATGGGTATCGTTTATTGTTTTTATTAGTTTTGGTAACAATGGTAAAGTTAGAAAACACTATTTTTAGGTGAAAACATTGGTTACATCTCACATTCACCAACCCTCTTCTTGAAGTCTGCCCAGATTGCTATTGCCGAGAGTTCAGGGGTCAGCTTTGGCAGGGTAGCGAATGTAATGGTGAGTTTCTGTATTTGACAATTATTTGAGCACAAAGTGTAACACCAATAATATTATTTATTTACTTATTTCAATTCTCCACACCAAAAACTAGTCATTGCCACATACTTAGCTACAATAAATATACAATAATTGTTACGATTAGTTTTACAGTTAATGAGTGTAGTAAATCGTAAAAGATAAACTTAAAATGCAACAATTGTTTCAGTATGATTACAGTAATGTAAAGGTATATGTGACGTTTACGTTGTTGGACAAAGCTCCAATTGATGGAGATCTCTACAACATGACAACCAATGAACTTAGCCTGGTAGAAGCGGTAAATTCTCTTGAAAGTTCAATCAACAAGGGAGATCTAATCATCTCTATGGAAGTTAATGATAAAGTAAGCACTGCATTACATATCTTATTCTGCATACATTACATCAGTAGTAAGAAATGATTTATTGAACAAATAGTTTAGATAATATTGATATGAATATTAATCCAAATCACAATGCATCAGTAGTAGGTGTATGATTCTGCTTTAAACACTTCAATTCACATTGGTAGTGTTTTGATTTTATTACAGTACCATCTTCCATCTCTAAACCATTTTTATCTGTAATCGTTATGATGGAAGATTTTACAAAGCAATTAATCTTCAAGACTAAAAATGTGTTAACACTTTTTTTGTTAGGATTCTGTGTAAAAAGATAATAATCAATAATTTCACTTTCTTAGAAATTCGAATTTATTGCCGTACCATTTAGTTTGCGAAGTGACGTTGTTTTCCCACCAGATTTTCCATTTCAAGGTATTTTGATAACTGAATTCCATATACATATACACATATTTGTACTTGATTTTATTGCAATGATAATGTGTTACTTCCCAACTTGATATCAGATCGAAATAACTACCCACGTACTCGCAAAATGTTTGTTTGCGTGGTAAAGTTCCACAAGTTACTATTTTTATTCATGTGGCATTTAAACAGTGTTGTCTGTATTGACAACTGCTTTCTGCAGTTTCCGTTTTTTTGTTATGTAATTTAGAAAGAATATTCACGCTAACTATTTTCACTCGAGTGATTATTGTTTGGTTATAAAAAGTCCTTTCTGAAGATAAAGTAATTTGCAACGTGGTTGACTTCAATATTGCTATCATTTTATCGCTAACACGTACTTACTCTCTCCGAAATCCAGATATTTTGAATATAAAACGGATTTATTATTTTTAAGTCATCAACAACACAGTCATCAAAACACGAACATATCTTCTCCAAGGTCCAACAAATTGTGTTAATAACATGCATTTGATTTGATTACTGTAGAAACATTATTATATTAACTCCACGTATGGCAGAAATAGTAAGAAATAGTCTTTTTTCTATGAATAGATTAAATACTGTAGGAGGAAGGATTACGATATTGTTTGATTATATAACAATTGACTTTTTCTGATATTTGAATTTTACTTGTATTTCAGGAGATACGAATGTTTGCGATCCTCAAGAAAGCCGCATTGAGAAACCGTTACCAACACTATATGAGTCCTATCAAGTTTATATGGAGGCAAAATTTGTCAACGAACCAGCGTACATGGTTGAAGGTGTCATGTATTTTGACACACTGTCCCTACGCTCGAGTATATTCGCTTATTCTACATCCGGAACGTTTCAGACAATATCAGATCTTAGAGAATCTATTGTATATTTAATCTACCGTGAGTGATTTTACATTTTACATTTTTATTTGTATCGTAGAAAAAGCAATTTTAAACAGCAATAATATTTATTTGTAATTTACTATTCTTTTTTTTAATAGCTAATGGCAGCTGTACTGCATTTCCATATGAGTTACCATCGTATCTGCAAACATTTCTTGAATCAAACGAAAACCAACAACTGTTTAGCTTAGGAATTGGTATGGAAATCACTAAACTGTCTGGATCAATATACAAAGGAACAACCGTTGTTCGGGGCATTCCTGTCGACTGGTGGCGTTCATGTGTATTCATACCCCAAACGCAGTCTACATTCACTCTCGACTGGTAATTACTCGTGTATAGGAACTTTAGGACTAATTGCATATCAAGTCAAGTGTCTCAAGTATTATTATTTATCTAAAACACTTCATGTTGACAATTTTCATTTCTGTACAGAATTAATAAGCTAACACACCCAGACGTCGATAGGCGGCGCTACAGCTGAACCTCAATAACAAATTACTTTACTTCTTCTTCTTCTTCTTCTTAAAAAGACTGTCCCAAGTTTGAAAAAACCAAATCAGTTATAAATTATATTAAAATACTTTTTTTAAAATTTATGTTATGTTACGTGTAACTCGTGTGTTTCTTTTTGTGTTATTTATCATGTTGTTAGAAGTATAAATAACATTCTATAATAATAAGCATAACTCTCAAAAGGTATACAAATCAATATATCTTAAATTATGAGGCGTGATAAACAACAACACGCTTGGTAGGTTTACTGACGTCATTGTCTATTTATACGTTGCAGGTACTTCACTATTGAGGGATATGCAGCGGCATCTCTGTCCTCACCAATTCCTGTGAGAGCCATAATCGAAGGAAAGGGTTTACAATTGAAAGATCTCGATGCTCCTGCTCACTCATTCAAACATATTTACGAGTACACAGGTTTTCAACCGGAAGTCATTGACAGTTTAGGTAAATTATTGGTAAGTGTAAAAAAAAAATTGGAAGCAAGATAGATTTTTTATTTGATTGAAGAGTAACAACAGAGTGACAACATGCATTTACCAACATTGACAAATTCTTAAACCCTTAAGTATCATACAAAAATACCCTGTCAGGCATAAATTTACATTGAAATGTATTTCTATCCTTAAGTATACCTTTCGTTATTTAATTTTTGGGAGAAAATGACTTCTAGAAAAAGAGTCAATTTTCAAATTACTTATTTGAAACATAAAGTTAGGCGACATTCATTGACATTTACCATTTTTACTTATGGTATTGTTTCAATAGGCCTATGGCAAGTAACACAACGTCTTGCAATTGTGATAATTATTTTTATTTGCATGTTTTAAATATAGATATAAAAATATTATTTTTACATTGTCTTTAAGTTACCGCAGGGTGTGTTATGTGCTAATGACACTCAGAGTAAACGTTTACCTGTACTTGCCGAGTATGCATCTTCAAGGGTTGAGATTCTCTACAAAGTACTTCCGGGTGACACGACATATGCTCAACAGAGACTCGATGTTAGTACTGAAATTTTTATTTAGATATTACATTATTTAGGTCTAAGATTTGGTCTAATATTTGTACCGGACCTAATAATTAAAAGGTAATTACAACAATCAGCTGAAAGTAAAACGTAAGTAAACTAGTAGGCCTATAATATTTTTCTAACCGGTGAACAATTATACTTTTAGAGTAGGCCAAATGTGTTAATAATCTGTATTTAAAAAGTGTTAAAACGTGTTTAAAAACTCCCAATGTATAATTTCAAGTGCTTTGCACATAATAAACTATTATTTAATACTTTTACTTACTAAATAAATATCTTTTTTAGCCTTAATAGTAATATTTTTATTCAGATAAAGTATGACCAATTGAAACGGTTAACAAGGACTGATTTCGTATCATATGGAACGTCGTATACAGCTATTGATGATTTCAATACTGGTAAGAACACCTTAACTTGCGGGTAGAGAATGAAGTATTCCTGAATAGATTTTACTATTTATGGCATACTAGCAAAAAAAGAACAAGAACAGCTCGTCAATTTCGTCCTACGAGGTTCATTATGTTTGCGTTTAACGCAATAAGTCTGCATTTAGATGAAACACGAATATGGACAGTCGTGTCATTTAAGCTACAGATAGCCGTAGAATAGGCTTGATGATAGTCAGTATCTAATGTGTGTTAATATACACAAATAAAAACGACATATCGATACATTTCGATTACAATAATACTAATGTTTTTACTTCTAAGATTAAAATGAAATGGTAAAGTGTAAGTTTTCTTTTTTATATTATTATGTAACCTAATACATATTTCTTATATTTAAGAATAACAGTTATAGTTAGAGTTTCTTTTCACTAGGTATTACATATGTTAGTAATAACGTTCTCGGCAACTGTTCATTATTCCCAATTTCGTCAACTTCTGGATATGCCATCCCAATCGGCGACGGACTGGTGAGGATGTCTTCTACTTACGAACTATTTAAACTGGATGGAAACTTAATTTATAAAGGCACTGTAAGTTGAACATTGACAGTCACAATTTCATTTAATTTATTTCGTTTAATATTTAAAAAGCGTAAACTTATTTTTTTAAAGTTGTCTGTTTATCCGTTTACTTCAGTCAGACTGTCGAGAGATGACATGTGAGAGATGGGCAACTAAGCGATACGATTGGCCTTCCAATAACCCATTACCTACAGTATGGGAATGGTATTTTGCAACGGTGACTATAAACTTTATTTCAAACTTTAAACTTGAATAACGTTCGTTCACACGAGCAAGATTTTAAAATAGTAAAAATAATGAATGAATTTGAATAGTATTTTATAGTATTCATTTCATAAATATATCTACTTGTGATATTATAGAATTAGGTATAACTAAGATTCAAACTTTGATTTGGTTTAAAAATAATCTAAATGCGTTGAATATTTTAAAAAAAAACAGCTTTATTTTCAGTTTCCACCTTGTTATGAAGTTAGTAAATGCAATTTTCCTCGTATTACCCCCAAAAACACGAAAAATGAAGATTGATAAAAAAAAAAAGACTTTGAATATGCTATTTCGCAGTTTTAATAAAGTTATTCACTTCCATAAGAACATTTAACAAATAATGCTTTAAATTATAAAAAGACAAAATAAAGGGTTAAATTCAATCAAAAACACATTGACTTCCAGTCAATTTGACATTTTTTTGGCTTTAAATTACTGTTTGTTTGCCAAACCTTTAGGATCAGATGATGATGGCGGAGATCCTCCCGAAGATGGTGTTTGCTTTAAAGAAGTACTGTATTTTCTTTTCAGAGTTCTTGGATTGAGGTGACAGACCTTTCATGGGAAACACAGGTACCCATTCAACTTATAGTTACTGATGCAAAGGTAAGACCGTTACATTATAATGTAGGCCTAATATTGATTTGTATTATTACAATTATCGAGAACATCACATTTAAAGACGTATTACCCCCAAAAACACGAAAAATGAAGATTGATAAAAAAAAAAAGACTTTGAATATGCTATTTCGCAGTTTTAATAAAGTTATTCACTTCCATAAGAACATTTAACAAATAATGCTTTAAATTATAAAAAGACAAAATAAAGGGTTAAATTCAATCAAAAACACATTGACTTCCAGTCAATTTGACATTTTTTTGGCTTTAAATTACTGTTTGTTCAGGTAAATACATTTTTAATTTAAATGACATATTCAACAAAGCCATTAGGCCTAAACAAAAATATTTTTTCAGGGGAACAATATAATTATCTATAATGAGACACCTATCTAGAGCTTCTATTCGCTTTCGAAATAAACTAGATAGCTTCTAATGTTTTTATTCCTCGTGTATAACCACCATAATTCCTCACCGTAATTAGACTGGCCTTTGTGAATCTGGCCCTTGTGAATCTGGTCCTTGTGAATCTATGGCTTTGTAGTTTTTAGGAAAAACATCAAAACAAAATCATCAACAATCTTCGATCGTTAATACGTGTTTACTATACTTCCAGTATATGGCAGCTTAGTTTACATGAATGTTGTTACAATGCATCCATATCATTAGTTAAGGTCAGAACTTGCTAACACTTTTTTAAAATGTTGCATACTCAACGTGTTTAAAATATTATAGTGGATAATTTCTTGATTATTTCTAGATTTTAATCCTCACTATCATAGTGGTACTTATTCTTTACAGAATATGCAATTCTACCAGAGATACTCAATGGGTTTGTTTATTGGAATGGTCATCCTTCTCTCTTTTAATAATTTTAGTTTATTTTTTATATTGAAACAGAATGCCAGTAACATTATATTTACCGAACAAGTATTCGATTTTAATTTCCGACAACCATCTATTCATGATTTTACTGCTCAGCAATGTATGGATACAGATAATTATGATGAGCTCCAATTTGAAATATCAAGTTAGTAAGAATTATATTTTATTGGTGTTACCAGAAAAATATCGAAATGGCTCAAACATTTACCGTCCAGCTATTCGTTGCATCGCGATGTATAGCAAAGATTTACGCGTTGGACAAACTAGTAAATTTAAAGTAGTACTACTATACCGCAAGTTAATAAAAGCCATTCGAAAGCGACGTCTATTAAGCTGCTCCACAACCTCTACCTTTGGATTGACCCGGCACAACTTATAGATCCAGAAAAAGGAAAGAAAGAAGTTATTTCCACTCTCTTTAAATGTTGCTGTCTTTGTCAGCATAAATGTCTATATTGTTTATTATAAATCTTTGCAATTAACAATTACAGCGGTATGGCCTAAGCATTAGTGGCGCAGACCTTATTCATAATGTTCTAAGAAAATATCATTTGGATTATTATTAATAATATATTATATTATAGGATTATCAATGTTGTTGCAAAGGTTTATATTTTATAATAAAATTAAACTTTAAACCCAGAGCCACCCTCTAAGGACTCGTAATAAAATAATTATAATCATAACGAACTAATTTTTTTGTATCTAGGGCATTATAATGATATAATTAACAAGGACGAATTGGTGTTTTACCAACGAGCCCAAGAAGCCATATCAACTTATTGTAACGTCAGTGACTTAAGAATATATGAAGTTCAGGTATATCCGGTTTGTTACTATAAAAACAAAATTAGCTTCATGTTGAATTAGAGAGACCTTATAATTTCTATAATTAGTTTGGAGTTTTTTGTTTTCTTTTTGTTTTTAATTATAAAGCAGACGCTCTGAGTTTGCGAGAAAACCCACAAGAAAAACTTACTGACACCACGCCCTGGAAACGCGTCAGTAAATGGCAAACACTCAAGTATAAATTAATATAACATGCAAGAATAAAAATAAGAAACAATGCATAATGGAAATGGAACCCAGATCAACCGTTACAAAGAGGGTCTATGATTGGTCAATACAGGCCTACGGACGCGCGAGCATCAGCAGACATGAATAGGTCCTACAGACAGGATCTGCAATCATTTTAAACATGCTAATGAGAATAACACACTATCAACTCATATTCCACAAGTTAAAAAAAAAAAAAATTAACGTTCGCTGTGCATGTTGCAACCATTAGATATTTCACTATCAATATACGGAAAAAATTGTTTTTGTTTATAAATGTATTTACTCTGTTGTTCCTTTGTACATTTTTAATTTAATTCAGTTTAACTATGACCAGCTTTCATTTAATTACATTACTCCTCTAATGATCCCTCCCGACTTTTCGTTCCACGATCTAATAGGAAAGCTGGTGACAATGCTTTTTCTGTCACCACTCCGCGGACTGTCGATTTGAGAAGAACGAATTCGGCACCTCTATTTAAACGTAAACTTAAAACTGTTCTTTTTAATTAATTACAAGTATTGTTAGGCGCTCTGTAGGGCGCCAAACTTGTATAGAATAGAATAGAATCGAAAACAACACAGAAGAAGGAAAGTTTCACGAAACAATTGCTTTTATTATTACTTAAACGCACGTATCTGATTATTTTCCAGCTAAATATTAAAGAGGATCGGACATTTATAACATTTACGTTGCATGACGTCTCGCCTATTCAAGGGGATGTTGGAAATAGCGAACCGAGTATTTCCGTAGCACGTAACACACTCCAACAGAATATCAATACTGGTAAAATGATCATTAGGATGCCAAAGATTAACAACATTGATAATACAGAAGGACAGATATCGAAGGATGTAAGTATTCACAAAAAAAAAAATATTGGAATAAAACAAAATGTACACTTTTATCCAACAAATAAAGGTGATTTTATTTACAAAGATTCGACTGAGTTTCAACATTTATGAACTCCATAAACTACGGTAAATATTCAAATAATATAGTATTATTATGTGTAATATTGATGCATTTTAATAATGTGACAGGTATGCCGATGTGACTTGCCATTCCCAAATCGTTTAAGAAGCCATTAAACTTTGTTCACTCCCTATAGCACATTTGAATTAATATTAATATTACATTTCAAATCATAATTTTAAAACTGATAATTATTACTTTACGTGTCTGTTAATGCTAGTGTTTTTTTTTAGCACCACTCTTACAACAATCGAATTTAAATAAAGAAACTAAATAGGCTGCTTTTGATTCTTAAATCATGTCTTTAATATAAACACGTTAATTATTATTTATAGGAATATATCATATACGTAATATCAGGTAGTCTTCAATCACCGGTGAACGTAGAAGATGATACATACACACAAGGTAAGGAATAAAATAATGTAACGTATGTTGAAGTTGCTCGTTAAATAATATTAATTCCTTCTCTCTCCATGGAGAATAAGGCATAGTATTTCTGTCCTTCACTTTCCTGTCTTTGGCTGCCGTCGCTGCCTCTGTCTATGTCCATGCCTTATAACCAAGATTGTTTCCTCTTTTAAAGCACAAAATATTGTTCTTAAACCCTTTCCAGTCATCTTGTCAATTAACACTTGATTGTCCTAAAAAAAATATTTACTAAAATATGTGCATATCAACAATATTAATGGATTGAAAGAATCCAATTTTAAAATTCAGTTCATTCATTTAAAAAATAGCAGATTTTTTGAATAAATGTTTTACACACGATTTGTATTTTTAGGTGCAGTTATAGGTATGGGTATCGGCATGGGTGTTCTATGTATTCTTCTTGGTGGTTTTGTCTGCTTCTTGATCGCATTCAAAAATAGAGGATCAGTTAACGAGCCTGGGTTTACAATGAAAGACGTTGGTCAATAATGAATTTGACATCTGTATAGTGCAGCTTTTCCTATTATAAACTAACCCATCTTTACAAAGATTGTTTAAAATCATGTTCCCATTTCTCAATCAAAACAGACAGACTAAAGATTTGGTTTGTTAAAAGAAGTGTTCAATTTGTGTGACTATCTTTAACCCAGGCCACTGGAATAATGAAACACAGACACTGGAAGAATTTAAGTGGAATGTTAAACCAATTGATGAACTGAAATATTAGGATTTTTTCAATATATAAATGATCTATATTGTGTGTAGATAATATCATTTATATTTTTTAATAATTGATATCGACAACGAAACAATAACAGTTTATTATTCTCTTTGTTGTAACTTTGGTAATGTTATTTATGACATTACTTTATGTATACACTCGGGTGTTAATGCAGGCAGTGGCGTAACGCAGAGGCCTGAGTTTAGGAACCCTATGTGGCCCTCCAACGCTGGAGGCCTCTGGCGTTTTTCTTAGCCTTTTTCGACATATTTTTATTATAATGCCTGTTTTCTTCTGGGCACTGCTCAGTGGCCCCCATAACCTCCTGGGCCCCAGGGTTTAGCCAATGAGCGCTCATAGCCTTACGCCACTGAATGCAGGATTCACATTGGAGAAACGTACGAAGAAAGCCGTTTTTAATTTTCCAATTGTAAAAAAGTTCGTTGTCCTTTTCGAAATGTTTGGCATTTATATTCATGATCCTTTTGGTACCCTAATTGTTTAATACATTCATATGTTAATTTCCGGAATGACACGTGATGGTGGTACGGTTATTGATTCCAGAAATTGTGTTTAGATGAAGAACTCTGAAGGAACAATGTAAAAGTTAATTTGGATAACATTTATGCATTATGCAACATAATTCATTAAAAAAATGAGTAACAAAGTGTAATAAAACATACCTATTTCAAAGAATCTTTTACTCTATTAATCTTGATTATTCAATCTAATCACTCAACAATTATATTATTTATTTTTTTTTTAAATTGTATGTCTTTAGGCACATGTGGCCAAGGATTACCAATAGTAAATAATACAGGGGCTAATCTATGAACCAGTTCGTCAGGTAATGGATCGTCTCGAATGATGAACTGGGTTATTCGTACATGGGGTTTACTGTGTACACTGGACCTACGGTTTATAGTCCTTATCCGAGAAGACTTAGTTTCACCACCAGATTCAAAATATACCGTAGTTATCCACAAATCATCATTTTAGAAAATAATAGCTGTAGAGATAAAAAAAACTACAAAACATCAGATATGTAATAACAATATAAAATGTTATAAACAATCAAGCATCAATTTCGTTATTAAGATGTGTAGTAATAATTTGATTGTATACAAAAATTCTTTCACGATTTTTCATGAAAGGTATAAGAATGAAATAATTGACGGCCGGTGTCTGTCGCGAACGACAACGTCAATTAGACTTACATTCATTGAATGATGGATGAAGCACCTTGATTGGTTCTATCATTGATCAAGAGCTTCTTTCGACCAGTGCCCAACTTGACCAGAGGAAAAGCATGAGCCAATACTTCTGAGGAAGATCTAGATGCAGGGGATGCCATAAGAGTCAGCTTCATATACAGTACAGCAGTCGGTATTCCCAAATGGTCTCTCATCCAACCCCAACTTGGCCCAACGTTACTTAGCTTTGGTTATCTGACGAGAACAGGTGTTTTAACGTGGTAAAAGGCCTATATCAATATGCCTATATAATTAAGTAAATGCACAATAATCTTCGCTAGATGTGTGGCAATTAACGCCCCTCTAATTCAAAGACCACCACACCACTGAAAACTGTGTAGCTGGTAATGCCTAACATATTCAAAGTTTATAATTAGAAAATTAAATTATATAGAGTGAAACATATTGTTCGGTCAGGGCCTACAGTTATTAAGTTACACATTTACTCAATATCTAAAAACTGATTGTGTTTATCAGATACGATACTTGTCGTACTTTGATCTTCCAATTTCCTACATTCAAATAATGAATTTACCTCGACAGATTAACATCATAACATGTGACCATTTGTATACATCACTACACACATTTTAGTGTTTAATGAACAAGGTAAGTTGGTTTTTATAAATATATTATAGGCCTAAAGACTATAATAATCATGTATGTATTTATATAGGAACCGTTTTAGAAGGTATGTTGTTCCTTTAATAAAACGTTACAGAGGTAAACCGGGCGTGTGCAGTTGTTCAAACGCATTAAGTATCCACAAACAACAGCTTTAGTAACATTATTTGATATCCGCTGTTTTGAAAGGCTATATATGAAATACGACTGTCTCTACTCTCTCCATAAAACTACTGTAGTGTGCTTGACTTCTGGGTTGTGCTACCGTCCCACAGGGGCCATGACTGAGTAATATCTCCTTAGGGAGGTAGAGTCTATAATTTGCTTCAAGCTCTTTAATTATTTCTAAAAGAATTATATACTTGACTCAATGAAATATCAATCAATAAATTGTAATTAAAATAGAAACTTATCATTGCCCTTTCATCCAGCCAGTCTGCGAGTATTTATTATTTTATGAGCCAAGATGTATATTGTCTCCGATTTTCTCCAATATTAGAACGAAAAAAGATGGATACGAAGATAACTATTACTGTACAGTTCAATGTTTTTTTCCCATTATTTTGTCAACTGGAATACATAATTTGAACATTCAGGCCTAAAAAATTCAATATGAAATGACCATGTTAGAGGCAGTGTTCCGAGTTCAAACTCAATCATCACTCATTCATTGCTTTCTATTTTGTCTTTTCATAGCTGAAAAAAACAACAAACAATGAAGAGGAATATATTTGTGTTTGCGCTGTATTTGATAGGACTATCTACCTGTGATGATTTTCCAGGTGATACATCTATTTGTACACCACCCGTCAACCCACCGTCTAAGCCGTTTCCACGCTTTCCCAAGCCTGCGTTTGAAACAAAACTAGAAATGAACTTAATCAAACCGTACGCTTTGTCTATTGAAGCGCACCAAATTGTTGATCAAGAAAATTTAAAGATGAAAACGCAATACTGGGTTAACGGTGACGAATTTGTTCTCATTTACGCCGACCAAGAGGCATACACAATACATTGTAAGATTGATAGGTTTTGCATACCTTAATCCTGTCCTTTATTGCAAGTTCATTTTCTAAAATCTTTATAATTAATGATGTACATAATTGAAATAAAATAAATAAATAAAATAGATTTATTTTAGAAAAATGAAAATCAGTGTAAAAGGCCCAAGTTTATAAATACATAATCAATTCAGAAATATTCATTAGACACATTTGGGGTTTTTTCGGATGACGCCACAAAAAAGCCTGCGTCAAGTTTAATAACTATATTCATTGTATTTATCAGATCCAGATTGCGTTACAACTAGATTCAATGCCACGGGCGCTGCGTTTGGTGGTATTCGAAACATTGATATTCACAATGAGAATATTGTATTGGTGGATCTTCCAAATTTTGGATTGTATCTCAACGAATGGGAGTATATAGGACAAGACAATGCTCGCGGTATACCAACAGATATGTGGAAAACATGTATCTATTACGAACCAGTCAACGCTACATATCAAGCAGAATTTCAGTTTTCGTCTGAAGATTACGACACGGCGGGTGGTAATCAACAGCGCCCTGTCCGGTTAAAGATCATGGGACGGGGCCTAAATGACACAACTCCAGGAAAACCAACAGAAATGGTAGATTACGAATATTTTGTGGAGTACATCTGGTTTCGTCCACAGGGATTTATTCCCGATTTTTTATACCAGGTTTGAATAGAATTGTGTATTTGTTATATGCTATAATAAGTGTTGATTTTAGTATTACAACAATAATTATATACCATTATAACCTTATAGGCCAAAACGTTCTTAAATATAAAAATATGTATCGTTTCTCCTCCTCGTATCATAAGTTGTTTGTTTTTAAAAAGATAGTCATTCTGAACGTGTAGATGAGCTGTTAGAAGTGCATTGTACTATGGGTCTCAGCATTATGTGATATAAGGGTGGCGAGTTCTTTTCTACTCATGCCTTTTCCTCCTTAGTAATTTGCAAGTATTCTAGGTATTGTTATAAAAAAAATTGTAGCATCATTGATTTTAGTATAATAGGCAGATTGAATATGGATGAACTTTTACTTTGTTCAAAATATATGGATGGATTATGGACGGTAATGGCATTTGATAAAAATTTATATTACGTATTTTATTCTGTTGTAGGTACCATTTGGCGTCTACTGTCCAGATTCACAAAACCAAAGACAACTACCAGAAATTTCTCAACAGTTTAAAATTAGAAGTGAACTTGCGATACCACAGTACTCTGTATTCACTTACATTGATGTTAGTAATCGACTTTTTTTATTCAATTATTTTTTTCAGGAGGTCAAAATGTTTAATATTTTTAACTTTTTATCGACCAAACTCACTTATTGATCACTTGGTCACTTCAAATAGTTCAAAGAATAAATAGTCTTAGTTTAAACTTGATAAATCTAACAAAACAAGAAACCATACGTTTACATTCAAGAGGCTATTGACGTAGCATCATAATTGGATCTCTAAGGAAAGGAAACCTTTTAAAAAGTATGCGTTTGTTTTATTATATTTACGTAAAAATGTATAGAACAGTACGTCATATCTAGTTGTTTTGCTTTATGTTCCGTTAATTAATATCTATTCAAGGAATGGTATGACTATGGTATGAATCTATCACGTGTGGACTACATTCCGATAGCTGATTCTTTTGACTATGGAACAGTTCCTACAACAAGAATTGATGACTTCAACACAGGTTGTATAGGCTACTAGCAAATTTAACTACCCAAGGCGGTTTTCAAATCCATTTCAAAGAAATCCCAATTCCGGTCAATTTTTATACCCATGTGTCCGGATGGAAAAATGTATAACGAATAAACGCACAGAATCTCTCTTTTTCTACTGTATAGGCCTATAGATAAAGAAACACATTATTATAATATTTACTGTACCTATTTATATAATGTATTGATGTAATCTATGATGTGGACATCTGTGAATTAACTGATATGATTTAATCTCTGGTGATTTTTTTTTATAACAACCGACTTCTTTTGAAACTGGAGAAATATTTGTAGCTTCTGAATATCAACAGTGGCTACAGAATAGTTATATAGTTATTCTATAGTTAGTAAGTTAGTTGTTGTTCTACTATTAACATACTATTGTTGAATCATTATATCATTATACAGGTGTTGCGTACACTATCAATAAGCTAGACGGGAATTGTTCAATTCAACCAATTCCAATATCAGATACATCCGGTAGACCTGTGGGACAAGATGGCAATGTGCGAATGGCAACAATTGCAGAACTTTTTTCGTTAGACACGGAATATTTCTACAAAAGCGTGGTAAGGCGTATTTTGAAACCATTCATATGCTTCAGCTTTGCACACTAAATATTGTTTTATTTCAGTTTTACAGTATTTACAGAATGAATATTCAGCGTTAAAAACAATGTCAAGGGTTATTTAAACTTACTTGTACTATCTTATACTTATATTATCTTGATTCAGACTCCTATCCGAGATGTAGAATGTGACATATACACAGATATTTTAGAAGAACAGGGCAACGTTACAATTGACTGGCTATTTTCAACGGTAAATCCAGCAATTTTATCTCAATAATACTTCTTAATATTCTGAAAAAGAAAGTAAAAATATATACAGAATTTTAAATTAAGTGCATCTTCGTGCCACCACCATTATAATTTGCCTATATATAAACATTTACCCATAAAGTAATGAAATGGAAGCTGAAATTTGATTAATAATTTGTTAAGAATTGCAAAAAAACCAAAAAAAAACTCAAAACAACAAAACAATTTCACAGACATCAAATAGTGGTGTAAGCATAACCTTTTTAACAATATAATCATGATTTAACCCACAGTATCATAAAGAGGTAGAATTAATTGTTCAACGGTACCCTGATTGATTTAACCAAAATATCGTAATAAGAGTTTGACGTGTTTGTGTATAGATAGACTTTTTGTTAAATTACAATGTAGGCGTTAAAACCTTTCAAGTTCTCTATTAGTATATTGTTCCATTCAATCACTACTTTGCCTAAAGTTAGATTTAAATATATGTTTCAATTTTTTCAATCCAATTTTAGAATGATTGGACGGCAACTGCAGAAGGTAACGCAGGAATGACAAACATACCCATTGGGCTTTCATATGTCACGACTCAGGTAACGTTAACGATTTATTATCCTTGGAAGAATTTTTTATTTTAATATAAAATATAAAAATAAAATTTAGAATAAAATAATGATTTTTTTTTATAGGGTACAACAGTAGCGCTCGAATACAGCTATTTCGACTTTAACAACATTCATCCCGATACAGCTAACTTTGATATCGGACGTTGCTTTGACGGCGAAAATAAAGCTAGACTTCAATTTTATTTTGAAGGTAAACATTTGTAAATAATCTACATAGATAGTGTAGTGGATTTGTAGTTAGCATAGTTACCTGCTGGTCTTCCAATGCCTCAATTACAATGCTTCAAAGAATTCCTTTCAACCTGAAACCGTCTTAATGCGAGTCATTTGTGTACTAAACATACTGTGATGCATCGTTTGTGCAACTTTGCTTTCTGACCTAGTAAATATCGACAGGCATATTTTTTATTTTGAATTCCAAAATGTAAAAAAAAAGAAGAAACTAAAATAATGTATACCCGTATAGTCTACATTAACAATAAATACCTTTTGGATCTTTAAAGCAAAATACGAAAACATCTCTAATCTGCAAGAATTTATTTCACTGACGCAATTAACAATTTCACAAACTGCTGACATTTCACCAATCAGAGTTCAGAGTTTGCAAGTATGATTTTTTTATTTTTGCTAGATAGTAGGCCTATATAGTGTTTTTGATTTTATTTTTTATCGTTACTGAAGATGTTTAAAGAGCAGTAAGCTCTGTCTACACTATCAAACTAGTTTGACAAAAAATTGTGATGTGTCCAAATGTGGTAGTGATGTGCCCAAATATGATAGTGATATGACATCATTTTGTCCATTTAGTGTAGACAGTGTTTGAGAAGCGCCCTTCTTTTTCTATTGATAGTAAAAACGTACAGTGCTTGCTTCATATAATTCTTCATTCAGTCACTTATTAATTGAACAATATGCAAGAAAAATACAACAAGAATAATAGATATTACAAGCAATAAACACGAAATAAGAGTATATTAATTAGAGAAATAAGACCGTGTTATAAAACCGGACGAATTGGTGCCTGTATCATGTAAGGGGACAGTGTTAGGTTATGGTACACTAGGAGATACATGTTGTATTACCGAATATCCCTATGATACCGGAGAAATCTAGATAGTGAAGAATCTAGTGGCCTATTATGTTGTACTTACAGATTGACTATGATACTACGAGAGTGTATGTTGAATTCACAATGACAAATCGCGCACCAATAGAAGGCAGTGCATTAAATCCTGTTTCTGAGACAACGTTGGATAAGGGCATAGAAAACCTTCGCACAGCAATAGATAACGGAGAGCTTGTCGTAAGTTCAAAATGTTTCTATAAATAATATTATTATTATAACTAACAGAGAAATACTGTGTCTATAGAAGTATTAGAATATGGGGATAATTTCAATACAATAGTTTTATTATATAAAATAATGAGAAAGAACGTACGGTATGTCACAAATCTGAGAGCATTGTGCTTTATAGTGTATTGATGTTTTCTTCTTATTAAGGTTTTGCAATTCCAAGCCGAACCAAACAGTCTTCGTGACGATGTTTCTGTTCCTGATCACATCGACTTTAAAGGTTAGAAGTCTACTGATTTTTCCTCTTTAAAATTAATTTTTACGTTGGGTGCAAAGTATGAAAGAAATAGACCTATCAAATATTCATTTTTAAATAGAGAATAGATTGTCGACCTACCTGTATATTACTACCAAGTTATTGATAATGTATTTGCTATTAACGTGTATAACAACACACAATGCTCTAATTAAGTATCCGGTTTACAAATTGTAGATATCAAATATTAATAAAGATATATAATTGATATACTTTTGATTTTAGGTGATAAGACAGTATGTGAACCAGAGGTTCCCTACAACACAATGCCGATGCCAGTTTTTCCACCTAACTATCAACTCAAGATTGAAGGGAAGATCCTGGAAGGAGAGGCCTACAATTTTGAAGCAGAAGAATATTACGATGGAACGAATAATAAAGCCGCTTTTATATACACGTACGATGGCGTGAACCAACAATTCATTTTTGATTTAAATTACGAATACTTGTACAGGATCCAAGGTAATCTTTAAAGACAATAATTATTATTTATATTATCATTATCGCGCCACCATTAAGGGGCTTTCTTTATTTTTGTCTTTTTTTTCTTATTTTCTTTTTCTTCTTTTTTAAAATATTTTTTTCTTCTTTTCTTTCTTTTTTTTACTTTTAATTTCTTTTTTGTTTTTTTTCTTTCTTTTTTCTTTTTATTTTCTTCTATTTCTTTTTCTTATTTCTATTTTTTCCCTTTTTCATCTTTCTTTATTTCGTTCTTTTTATCCTTGTTTCCTTTTTCTTCTTTTTAAAAAATATTTTTTTCTTGTTTTCATTTTTCTTTCTTTTTTTCCTTCTTATTTAACTTTTTTTTTCGTTCTTCTTTCGTTCTTTTTTCCTTCCTTCGTTTTTTCTTTCTTTTCCCCCTTAAATTAGCAGGTTATATAAGATAACAATAATCATTCTTCAAATTAAAATAGGAAGTATTTGCTCGGTCATTGCTTATGGAGCTGCAGGAAAGATTGATGGAATTTTTACCTTAAGTACACTTATACGGTTAAGAGGAAATGAAAACTACATAGGC
Organism: Antedon bifida; assembly: GCF_963402885.1. Lineage (NCBI taxonomy): Eukaryota > Metazoa > Echinodermata > Crinoidea > Comatulida > Antedonidae > Antedon > Antedon bifida. The sequence continues at coordinate 6,460,591 of NC_136226.1, read as the reverse complement.
GAAGCAGTGATACGTGGTGTGCCGGTGAATCACTGGCAGTCTTGTGTCTACTGGCCAAAAATTCAAGCTACATTTACTATTGACTGGTACTTCTCTAAACCTGAATACAAAAGCGCCACCAATTGGCCACAAACGCTTATCCGTACACATGTTCGTGGAAAAGGAATCGATTTGGGGAGTATGGAGACGATGAAAGAATTTGATCATATCTATGATTACTTCGCATTCAGATTTAACGTATACACAGACGGAGACAATCCATTCCTGGTAAACAAAATGTTTGTAAAGAAGTTAAGTTCCTATAAAATGAGAAACTAAACTCCTTCAGTTGACTAAATTATCAGGAAGGAAAATGTAGTGATATACACATATAACTAATCAATAAATGGAAATGAACAAAAATAACGACGTGTTGTCCTAATAAGAAACTAATTTCTAATTTGATTTGAGGAAAGATGTTTTCTTTTTTTTTAAATTTTAATTATCACTACCATTAACTTCATATTTGTATAAAATCCTTTCTTTTAGATTCCACCGGGAACTGTGTGTACTGGTGATATAGTCGAAAATGAATTGGAAATGCCTACTACGCCTTTGTCTTTCACTTACAAAGGGGAAGAAATTATACCAAATGCGAAGTATAAATATAATTATGACGTAAGCAAATAGTTGATCTTCACGTGTTAATTTTGTTAAAGGTTGTATTCGTTTTAAACTTTCCTTTATTAGCTTGAATTAAAGAATTCAATTATTTTACAAGCGCTTACCTTTTAATCCATATTGAATGGGATGGATTTTTATTAAAGCTTCAGCTGGATTATGATTTGTTTTACATTTATTTTTAAAAATGTTGATGTATGTAACTAGGTATACGCAATGAATTAAATCTCACTCTAAGAAAGAATAATTACAATCATTAATAATTTAGCCATTGCAATACTACTCTAGTGTTCACAAAAGATACATCATTGAGATAAAAAAAGATAAAACATTTTACTACTATATATACTGATACCACCAAATCATTGATTCGTTTTTTAAAATATACTTTTTGCATTATTTTTCAGCAATATTACGATTATGAGTACCAATTAATCCGTACTGACTTGAAGTCTTCTGTTCAATATTACGCTGATATGTTTTACTACGACAGTCCAGTGTCAATCTCCTATATAGATGACTACAATACAGGTACAGACTGTATGCAATATTGAGAAACTGCTATGCAAAAATAATACTCGTATTTGTATATCCACTATGCGCTATTGTGATTTATATAACACCTAAATAAATTCCTGTCATTTGATTGGACAAATGTGGGTCACATGGCGTGCAATAGTACGCACTATTAAACGATCGTTTAATAGTACACTTACTGTAGTTATCCATGTAAATTGAACATTATAATTGTTGATACATATCCTTCCCTCCCTCCATTTTCTTCAAGATTATCTTCCTCAATAAACTGCTATTCTATATTATATTTAAAATATGTTTCTATTTTACCTTTGGGGTGGTTTTTAGGTGTGTCACATATATTAGATTTGTATCATGGAAATTGTACAATTCAAAAGCTACAGAAAACCTCACCGACGTCAGTGATTGGTTCAGATATACCAGCGATGCGTACAGCATCGGAGATGTTTTTTGGCAAAGATAATTTGAATTTTACATACCGTGGGCAGGTAAATGATTTGTTTTGGCTTCCTTATAACTGGGCTTATTAATCTTACTGTACAACCAAAGATTTCTAAGATTAGATTAGATTATATCCTCTCTTTATTACGTCACAAGTCAAATAGCAAGGTAAACTGCTAATAAATATAGATAGAGAACTAATTTATAATGTTTAGAGGCTAAGGGGTAGATCTACAATCGTTAGGCCTATACATGTATATTCGTTTATATAACGGTGGTAAAATGACGATATTACAATAATTGTTCTTTTGTAGTATCCACATCGTGAGCTAATGGCCAATGTGTGGTCAACGCAGGTAACTTTTGAAGAAGGAACGGTTCAAGAAAGTTCATGGATTATTGAAGTTTATTACGCACTTGTAAGTGAAATAATCATCAAGTAGTTATATCATCATCTCGTTTACATCATGCCCGTTCATCAATGATATGATTAGTTACGGTTACCGTATTTCATGACGGCTATTTTGTGACGGCTAAAGGTTGTTTGTGATGTCACGGGTTTTATCTGTATTGACGAAATAAATTAAATGAATGTTTGTTTTCATTTTAGGATAGTTTTCAGATTGTTACAACGGATGTATTAACACAGCAGATGCCAATCCACATAGAAGCAAGGCATGAGGTATGTAAATGTGTCTCTATAATAATTGTATACAATACAATCATTTTAAATTTTATATAGGCATAATACATTTAAAACAGCTTTGTATTCAACAGTAAATAACATTTTTTAACATACAAAAATATAATTTTGTTTGTTATAAGGACCCCATTGGAAATAAGCTTTTTAGCTTTATGGGTAATCCTTGGTATGTTGATTGTACCGAATAAAACAAACAAACTTTTTGCGTATTCGAATAACATAGCTTATAATATTTTATAAGGGTCCAACTGAGGATCAGATTATTATGGTGAATATGTACAACTTTAATACCAATCATCCACGAAGTAATGTTTTTGATGTCAGTCAATGTTATAATCAGGCAAACAACTTAAAATTTCAAATGGCAATGCCAGGTAATTTTGTCTTTTTCTAATTAATAAAATTATAAGATTTACTGTAAAGCGCGCTTTGATATCGGTAAAGATGCCATAGAAATGGTAATGGTATACAACATATATAAATGTAAATAAACAGAGTTGAAAGGTTATTTATATCTCGTTTAATAGGAAGTTACTGGACAGTAATTGAGAAGTATAACGAATGGTTCAAATCTACCACTCTTCTCATTTTGGCAAGAACTGCTGGCATTTCACCAATTCGCATTCATTCAATAACGGTAACGAAACCCTTTTGAAATTAAAACTTTATTAACAGTGAATTTTGTTTGTTGTTTTGTTTATTTATATCTTAATGTTTTTTTTTAATATCTAGACTCATCTGTCGAAATCTGCTGATAAAGTGTTAATTAGATTCACAATATTGGACAAAAGTAACATTGTTGAAGAGAGGAGCGTTGATGATGCTTCGTCTTCTCTGAAAGTTGCTGTAGATAGTGGATCATTTATTATCACTATGAATATCAACGGAGATAATACACCGATGAAAGGAATGGAAGAAGAAGGTGAATCGGTAAGCTAATTAATATTTATTTACTATTAAAGATTTATTGTCCCCCAAAAACATGAAAAATTAAGATTAATACAATCAGACTTTAAATAGACAATTTTGCAGTTTTAATAAATTTATTCACTTCTGTATAAGATAATAATAATTATTTTACTTAAAAGATAAAAGAAACATTTAATTTTAACCAAAAACATTTTCTGACAGACAATTTAAGTATTTTTTGCTTTAAATTACATTTTTTCAGATAATTTTGAAAACAAATTTTTAGTGGGACAATATATCTTTAAATATATTTTTGTTTTGCTTTTGGTAAATAATGCGAGGGCTACAGAATGTTTTCAAAGAAACAGTGCAAGAGAAAGGAAAAATGATTTCTGACAGACAATTTAAGTATTTTTTGCTTTAAATTACATTTTTTTCAGATAATTTTGAAAACAAATTTTTAGTGGGACAATATATCTTTAAATATATTTTTGTTTTGCTTTTGTTAAATAATGCGAGGGCTACAGAATGTTTTCAAAGAAACAGTGCAAGAGAAAGGAACAAGGCCAACAGCCATTAAGTCGCGTGCTACAATGCATAGTGATACCGGACCGACATACAGACAGACAGACCGACCGACATAGTGAACTATATGATTCGTTTCAATCTGGTGTACATTTAGAACGTGTCTAAAGTGATGTAATGTGCCCAAATATGCTAGTTATATGCTTAAATATGGTCGTGATATGACATCATCATGTCCATATATGGGCACATCACATTTTGTTTGATAGTGTAGACAGAGCTTAAGCAATCATTGTTCCATGTTGAAATGGTCATGCAGTATCTCCATTAGCTTTGTTCGTCTCTCCATCTCTTTCCTAGTCAATTTGCAAAAACTGTTAAATGTATCTCTCAATTTACCTAAATACACCCTTAGTAAAATGAATTCGTCCTTTAAAGTTGCAGGCGCAAAAATATGGAACAGTTTACCAATTAATATTAAATCGGCACCAACAATTACGTCCTTTAAGGCTAGATACAAATCTCATTTCTTTTCATAAACACTGTTTTATATTTAATTACGTTTCTCTTATATATATTTTGATTAAGACAGGACCACAATGTAAAACAGATACACTGTTATCTGATTGTTTTATCCTGTATAAATATATTATTTATTATTATTATAAATCAAAACAGTTCAACCTTCATCTTCTATCTTACCTCTTCAATTTATTTCTTCTAGATATACCTATTCTTGGTCGACCCTAATAGTTTTCAAACCATTACTCAATCAGAACCAGACGTAGGTGGCCATAAAGTAGGTAAGTACGAATTTGTATTTGAAAGCTAAAACACAAACTGAAATGGTATGTGTTATTTCGCACTATTTTCATTTCTGAACAAAATTAACTGAAACTCAATACTATTCTTTAATCTAGGAGGCTAGAAAATCATCTCTAATAGACAAATTCGAAGATCGTATAATTTCATTTCTGTATAATTGTGAGGACCCCATTGGAAATAAGTCCCACATCGGGACTTTAATGGGCTAACCTGCATCTCCTGTTTTATCCTTTTTTTCTGTTTTAAATTGAAATTGTATATATTTATACTTGTATCATACATTTTGCATGTTTGTAATGATATGCAAATAAATCAAATCAAATTATCTTATTTAATGAACACAATTTTCATTACTTATCTTTGTTGTTAAAGGTGCTGTTGTTGGCGTGGCACTTGGGACATGCATTATCGGCATCCTTTTAGCTGTTGCCTTTATGTTTTATTTTGCCAAGAAGAAAGGTGGTTCTAACGGTAAATCACCCGGTGGACTACCGGCTCAAGAGATATTAGCAGATACCTGGTAGTTTACGCATATGAAAAAAGGACGTTACGGTTACTGAAAATGTTGGTAAAAAATCTTGGTTTGAAATATTTTACATAGACAATGCACGACCCATGCTCGTTGGTAATCAGTGCCTGCCCGTTATACCGCCATACTACTAGTAATACCCCATTAGTGATAGAATGTGATTCCCGGATGTAGAATAGAAACAGTAACAAAAAACAAGTTCACAAGCTAATTTTAATACATTCAGCATTTTGTTGGTACAAAACAAAGATATGTATGGCACGCACTTCATGCTAAAATATATATATACAACAGAGTGACCCAATGATCTAATGAAAGCGCAAATTAACTGAAGATACTTTGTTTAATGTCATAAATGTAGTCTTCTTTTCTTTCATTTGCAATTTAATAGTTACAGCTGTACAAGCATGAAATATTTTATTATTAAACTTCAGTTTGTATGTCAAAAACTTATGATATTACTTATCGTCGTAGCAATATAACATAACCTATGCTACCTCCAATTATTAAACCAACCAATGCAGTTCCACAGGCAACACCTGCCATCATTCCTAAAAGAAACAATAACAAAATATATATATACAGTTAAATATAAACACATTGAAACAAATTGAAATATGACCCGTCACTAGGTACGCTTTAACCGACTATCGCAAGTCATTGAGATCACGTCAGAGAGGTGGTACATTGTAGACGAAGAAGGAATAGTAGAAAACGATTTCTAATCATGTTCAATGAGGAAAAAATGTATGTTTTAAAATTGTGGTTTCTAGTTAAGAAATTCTTAATTCATCATATCAATCCTTATCAATACAGTATAAATCAGTATTGGGATATCGTCGAAAGTTCAGATAATCTGATTTAAAGTACATTTTGAATTTAAAAAAAAACAAAAAAACACTATATTATTTATCATGGTAAAGTGAAATTGCACATTACTACACTACGTACCGCTTGAATAAGTCTTATCCGGTTCAGGTAGGTTTGGATCTATAGCGCCAGTTGACAGTGTTTCTGGCTGTGCAGAAAGTGTTATCTCGCTCTAAATTTTCGAAATATAAAATATTACAGTGAAAATAATAAGTAGGCTTACAATTTTGATGTTGAAAATATTTGTAGTTTGTCGCTTTCTTGTAGATGCTTTAATTGTAGAATGTAATTATTTTGTTTATTTCTGTGTACTGTTCTGCAGGGTGGACCAACTAGAGGTGTTTAGCACCTGGTTGGTCTTTCCATGCCTTTTTTATTTCGTTTTTTCTTTGTATTGTATATGGCAGAAAATGAATAAATAAAATAATTAATAAAATAAATGTTTATATTTTTTGAAAGATTCAAATACCTTATCTGATTTTATCATCTTCACCGTCAGTCCTCCAGCATTGACGACTGTCTCTATATTTGTAAAAGCTTCTGATAAGCCTGGCTCTTTTACAGGATTTTCTACGTCACCGTGTATGCTTGGCGTATCAAGAAGTTTAAATGCTACCCACACTCTGCTCGTGTAACGAATCTATAATACATGTTGTTTGTTAGCGATTCAGAAAAACTTTCCAGATTTCAAGAGTTTTAGGGTGCGCACACTTTTGTACTCATACTTTTTAGTCTTGAAACTAACAGGGTTTACTAACAGCTTGCAAATCCTCTTGCTATTTTTTTCTCGTTTTGTAAATTAATTCAGTACTAGTCATACCCATATGTTTTTAAATAACTTGCCTTTGAATATATACCTACCCATATATCAGTGATTCGAATTGGTGAAACTTTTGCTGCGACTGCGATAGAATTACGAACATCCTCAATAAAGATCAGTTCGTTGTTGCTAACAAAGTCTATTGTGTCTTCGCCGTTGTTGTCATCTACATGGGGAATAGTATAAACATTAACTTGAAGCTTAACTTCAAAAGTATAGTGAAAGTTAAATAATGTACACAATTTAAATTGCATACCTGACATTTGAAATTGTCCTCTCGTATGCGCTTCATCACGGTAACAGGGACTAATATCGAAATCTGCGTATGATATCGGTTCTTCGTTGTATTTGTAAGTATTGATAATAATATCCGTTTCCTAAAATTGAATATTGAAAACGATTAATGAAAATGTAAAATAGATTTCTCACTAATTTAAAATATCTGTAGGTCAATGAATATCAAATGGATAGCAATAGTCTAAAAAGACCCGATACAAATAGTTAGAGAGGCAAAACGTTTGTTAAATGGTACGCGGAAAAGAGGCTTTAGGATAAATTGAGGTTTACTACCATGTAAAAGAAATAAAATGAACTGAACAATTCTTCTGGTTATTCGGCTATGAACTGAGTGTGTGACGTCATGACTTTTTTTAGAATAACAGATCTTACGTTTTACGCAATAAGGTATGCGGACATTCGAAGTGGACCTTAAAGACGGCAATAAGGACAAGTAGGCTTAACAACTTGAGACGAAATTTACGGTAAGCGGTTACCGAATTTTTGTTCATTACTTCATGTGTGCGTGTTTGTGTTTACCTATTGTGTGTACAATTTGAGATATAGATGTAGCTAGGCTTAATTTTTCGATTTATGACCCATGCAAACAGTCAACACGCACTTTATTTCATTCTATTAACAATAAGCCTACATACTGTAGAATAGCAGTTTTATTTTAGTAGGAGTAGTCTGATTGGGGACGCACAAACGTTTGATTACGATACTACAGCAGATTCTCGATATATGAGTAGGCCTACATAATTTGGCAACGGTACTGTATAAACTGTGTTATGAGGATACAGTAGGCCTACAGATAATAGCTTTTTAGACTTACTTCTTTTATGAAGTATATTCGTTGTTGTATTGGTTGGTTGGCCACTCCAGTCATTCCAGAATCATCCACCCATCCTTCCTGTTGAATTAAAATAACATTTTCAGTCGGACTTGAAATGTTTTATGGAAGTGAAAAGTATGGCGGTATATTACTATAAAAAAATTATGGTATTACCATGTATACGTTAATATTGGTTGTAATACTGTAGAACTAGAGTAATAACAAACAATTCCGAATTGAATTACGTATTAAACATTATTTAAAGAAAAGAGAACAATTTTATATACATTTACATGTATTTTGTATATAACAGGCATATTGAAGGAATTGTCAAATTTTACCTGGACCAACATCAACTCGAATCTCGATTGTTCTCATAGATCTCTCATATCAACCGTTTATTAATGTATAGGCCTACACCTATATTTTAATTTATCTTTAATTTATAAGATAAATTATTTTTCAAAAATACAGTGAAAGATATGATACAGTAATAATACTAACTGCAGCCCAATACATTTCCCAGGTAGTGTCAGTTTCAAAGTTAGGTGGCCAATCTGTTCTGCTTCCTACCCAAACATCGCATAATATTCCCCGAACAGTTCTCTGGAAATTACAGAATGTGATTAATATTTATTATTTATTTTATATTTATATTTATATCCATGTTATATCAATTATACCTAGGCAACGTTGGTTGTTGGCCTACCAGCTAGGCCTATAAACATGTCACAATCATTGTATATCGCGGACGTGTTAATGAATGATGACAACGATGATTGACAGTTAATTAGTGATTACTAACTACAAAACAAATCTATATATCTATAATATTCCTACCTGACCCTCGTAGCTATAGTCAACTTTATCGTAACCAAACAGTTCGGCCCCGGTTCTTAATCTAACGTAATGGGGATCATCTGTCGGCTCTGAATCAGAAGTCGAGTTGTATATTGGTTTGGCAGTACAGTTGTTGGTATATTTGTCGATGAGATATGCTATACCTGATGTTAAACAATATTTTAGAATGCCAATACGACTTCGGTAAAAGTGGAGTGAGGCAAATCATTTGCTGAAAGTATCCTATAGCCTGTTAGCCCCAGATAAGGTGATAACAAACCCACGAAAAGTTATCGATAATTGGGTGGATTGAATCCCACTAAAGATGCGTTTACATCAGCCCGAATCCGCTTCTATTCTTTAACACTATACCCATTTTCCACGATTTTTTCTACAGGTACCGGACCGGATCCGGGCTTGAGGTGAACCCAGCTTTACCCGGGTAAATAACTAAAGCTTAACAGGCCATTCGGATTCCTAAACAAGCTTGAACATCGGAGAATATATAAAGTTAAAATAGATACATGAGCAGAGAAATACCAGTGGCGAATCATACACGAGAAAATTCGACCCGGAATCCCCAGTCCTTGTTCCTTTTTTGCTGGGACTTTTCTAGTGATCTATCTTTTCCAGCTGCGCAGTGGCGAATCATACACGTGGCGAATCATACACGAGGCGATTCGATCCGGAATCCCCAGTCCTTGTTCCCATTTTGTTGCTGGGACTTTTCCAGTGATCGTACCTTTTCCAGCTGCGCAGTGGCGAATAATACACTAGGCGATTCGATCCGGAATCCCCAGTCCTTGTTTCCACTTTGTTGCTGGAACTTTTCCATTGATCTACTTTTTCCAGCCGCGCAGTCTCTCATTCTATGCCGCTCTGATACATATACTGTAGGCCTATATACAAATCATATAATTACTGTAGGCCTACTAACCTGTATTGTAATCATGGATTTCACTCATAGGATTCAAACCATACGTGTATTGTGGTATGGCTGTTGGTGGTGCATAGTCAAATCTTATTAAATTGGCAGGATAATCATACCATTCCTATCAATGATGTAACATAACTTTTAGGATTACATTTGTTAGTATATATAAATGTATGACAATGTATTACAATGCTGTGGTTTGTCAAACCAATGTACTGGTACCATATTTGACGAATGTTGGTTCTTTCTTTTTTCTTTTTTTTTTTCTAGATTTATTTGTACATTTGTGTTCCTGTACTTTCACTACACCCCTAGTTATTTAAGTCAACTTGTTGTTTAAACTTAAATCTTTGATTAAGAATCAAACTTACATCCACGTAGAATACTATTTGGTTGAATGAAATGATTTCCTCCACTCTCATTTGAAACCGGTCCGGTGGCATTGGTATTGGTGTTGTTTTAGTTCTATTCGGACAACCTACTCCTGGTGGTGTCTGTAAATTGAAAGTATATATTATATGGAAATTCATCAATAGTTCTTTTTTTTATGTTACTGTGAAACAATCTTTTCAATACAATAACACAATCTTAACCCTTGTCTACACCATCAAACGTATGTCATATCACTACTATATTTGGGCATATCACTACCATATACGGGAACATCACACTTTGTTTGCAAACTGGTTTGATATTGTAGACAGAGCGTTAAACAAGTTAGAAAATCTAACCTGGAAAACAATAGCAGGAATCGGATCAGTTCGAAAAAATAGCAGTTCATAAATAAAGTTGACTGGATACACAGAGCCTGAATTTAGAATCGCTTCACCAACAACTACCGCTCTTACGGGTATGGGATCGGTTCCAGATGCAGTTTGGTATCTAAAACGAAACATAGTTTAAGGAAGCTATTCTTACTACGAGAGGAAATTATGCTGTCTCTGCCTTGTGGACACAGTATACGACTTCAGCTTGATATATTATAGTATGAAAGTTGCTTTCGAAGATCATCAGAGCGAACCAACAACCTTTATTTATAATAATGAATAACCGTCGCCGTCTTCATGAACATCATATTCAACCGTTTATCAACACTGTTCATACATGCATTAATTAACGCTGATAGAAGCCCGCATGGCACCTTTCCCAGTAGAAAATGTAGCTGCTGAGTTATCAATAAAATTGGCGTCGTCTTAAAAATACAAGAGAAAATTAATAGTACTACCTTACCCTGGTTTTGATATGTAGTAATCCATAACAAAAGTGGTGTCATACAAAGCTTGGTACCCACATGCCCTGTAGTGATCACATGGTATTCCACGAACATCGGATTCACCAATATACACTGACGGGTAGTCGTCTCTGAAACTATTGGTGAAAATACGGTTGGCAAGTAGAGCTGATAGAGGACCAGACTTAGATGTGTACGCACCTTCAGTAGATGGAATAAGGTCTAATTTGAGTACTTCGCATTCCGGAATACCTCTATCGACTTTTAACAGACAAAATAAATATAATAAAATAGATTATATCATATAATTTTGTGTCTGCAAACAAACATTGGTCTTGGTATTGTATTCTCATAATTATATCGTCACCAATAAATATTTTTCAGTAAAGCTGTCTACACTACCAAACCTTATGTGACAAAAAAATTTGATCTGCTCATATATGGACACGATGACATCATATCACTACCATATTTGGGCACATCACATTTTTTTGTCAAAATAGTTTGATAGTGTAGACTAACTACACCGACTAAACCAGTGTGAGACAAGGTAGGTCCAGATTTGGATGTATCAATCTGTTTCAAGCCATATCCTTGTCTTGTTTTTGTATATCATGCGTCATTGTCATCATAACCGTTTTTTGGCCACGGTCCTCTATACCCAACACTGACTAGTCGTGTCAGATTATTGTCGACGTCGTCTTCTTTGTCGTCGTTATCGTTGGCAATTATTTGGACCGACAATCACCCACATGTGGATGTGTCATATTTTGTTAAGAGTAGGTCTATTAGTCACATGATTTATATGTTTAGTTTTTAAAAACAATACGTAGTATATTTACAATAGTAAGGTTTGTATGTCAGGATGTACTGTTCCATTAGCTGATAGTCTGACAGTGTCTTGATCTCAACACCATTATAGATGATACTGAGGGATTGTTTATAACCGTCAACCCACTGCTGTGCGTCTACCGTTTGCTTTTCATTTTCGTTAATCTCCATTCGCCAGTAGAATAAACTCGGGAATGCTGGGGGTTGTTTAACACTGGGGGTATATGGCTTACATACTTCGGGATTGAATTCTGCTAATACTGAACTTAGGATGGACGTCAACACCATAAAAACACTGAGTGGGCAGAGGAGATCCATCTGAAATAATAAGCAAAATACGAATAATGATACTACAGTCTGGCTTAATTATATATTAAAACTCTGACTTGTGATTTGGTGGACCTACCCCTAAAACATTTTTGGAAGCTCATTTTCCTTGTTTTCGTTTTACAAATAAAGAGGGGTTAATCCGTTCCACAGCGTCCCATGACCGTTTACATACCCAGGATATGCAATGGTTGTTTTCACACACTGTTTTGGTTCAAGCTGCTTCACTCACACGCAGCCTAAATTTTCACGTTTTCACCACCAAAATGTTGATTTTAATTACATTATCTTACCGTAAAATTGTTGTATTTCCTACTATTTGTGTTGCATTCACGTGCAGTGGATGATATAGAATAACGGACTTTGCTCAGTTGTTTTAGTTATCTTAGTTATCTTAGTTTAAAATTCACTGATACTAGCATCAAGTGCTTTCTATCTTACTATATATTATTATCAAAATACGTTTATTCACGTGGGGATTATTTATTGTATTATTTGCGATAAAATTATATCAGAGCGATTATTGGCCACAGTGTGCATAGACTAAAGCCCTGTCTACACTATCAAACTAGTTTGACAAAAAAGTGTGATGTGTCCAAATATGGTAGTGATATGCTTAAATATGGTGGTGATATGACATCATCATCATCTACACTATCGAAAAAATGTGATGTGTCCATATATGGACATGATGATGTCATATCACTACCATATTTAAGCATATCACTACCATATTTGGGCACATCACATTTTTTTTAAAGTTCGATAGTGTAGACAGGGCTTTAGCTGAATCATGCTAAGGCCGTGTTTCCGCATCCAAAAAAAAAAATCAGTTAATTAATTAAAATAACTCTATCCTCTTTATCGTTTAATTATCCGATTTGAATAAAATAATTAACGATTAATTTTTCTCGTGTGGAGTCGGTTAAACCCCTTTTCCACAGTAAGTTTATCGGTTACTTTTTTTTATCGGGTAATGTTTGGTTGCGGAAACACGGCCTAACATTTGGGATTATTATTCCACAAGCGCTTAGAGAACTTTGGTGGATTATTGTAATATATAGAATTTTCCTTTTGTGTTATTCTCTATAGTTTTTATCCAGGTTATTATTTAATGTTATAATACACAGATTTGGCTCCAACAATTCAGATGTTCCTATTCCCGAAGTGGTGTTGTAAGTCGATTTTTTATATTTGTTAGTTGTAACAAAAATTAATATAATAAATAACCATGTACGTAACAACGGCGATGTCGTGTATATTATACAGAAAAAAATACAGAAATCAACTATTGTATTACAAAAAGAAGATAATATTTAATTGCGGAATGGACAAAATTTATTCTTGTAACAGGCAAGAGTGCTCCCTGCTTGTACCAACAAAATAAAGACAAAAAGCTGATAGAAAACACTGCTTTAAGACCAATATTTCATTTAAAATAGAAAAAAATCAGTGTTAAAAAGTCAAAAATAATACAGTATACCATGAGTACATATTAATTACTTTTGCCAGACATAATATCAAACATTGTGGCCACCAATGTAACATACCTGAGAACGAAAATTACTGAAGAACCAATAAGAAGGCATAGCATATAGACCAATAAGAAAAACGTTTATAGCACACAGAAATGTAAGCTCTGTCTACACTATCAAACTGAATGTGACAACAGAATGTAATGTGCCCATAAATGGACACGTTGATGTCATATCACTACCATATTTGTGCACGTCACTTTTTTTGTCAAACAAATGTGATAGAGTAGACAGAGCTTTAGAGTATGAAGGAATTAATTCAGTTTAAATCAGTTCCCGATGGTTACAAAATGCAACGGTTAAGTCGACATAGAGAAAGTAAGTACAAGATTTAAAGTACAGATAATTCTAAATTAGTCCCGCTTTTGAATAACCCACCATAAATTTTTAAATATCTATTAATATGATCCATTTTTTCTTAGCATTAACGTAATAAATATGAATTATGTTGGATCGGAGAAGAATATCACGTTTGAGACATAGCGCATTCCGAGCCTGCTTAAATTATGTGCTAATATAAATTAATGTTCTTACTCCCACAAAAACTAAAGGTGAAATTTGATTGGTCCACGATTTGGCCTATCACATGGAACTTCAGAATAGTCAAATTTTGCTGATGTTTTTTAGATAAGATATTTCCACATACGACATATGTTCACACAAAAGTTAAACATCACCACATCCACTAAAGAAATCAGTAATTATAACATTATTTTTACAATACGAAAAACTTGGAATATTACTTTTTAATTTAGACTTAATTGTTGGTCTTAAAATGAATAATTACTATTTACTGAAATGAGATAAAAAATTACTTAAAAAATGTAATTTATCCACTTGGTATTAAAAGCTAATTCAATTTTCTAAAACTATACTTTAAATTTTTTTATTTCATTAGAACGATAAAAAAAATCATATGGTGATCCATAAATGAACTTAATACGGCCTTCTTCGTTCTCTTCTTGTATGTTGTTGGGATTCTTTGTTATCTTTCAATCAGCCACTTAACCACATCCATTCAATCAGTTAATATTTTAACGCTTTCGATATTTTAACGCTTTCGATATTTTATTCTCGGTGAATTAGAACAAACAACCCTAATCCCAAAAGCACCAGATACTGTGGACAAATAAAAGATACATTTAAAAGGAGTGTGTACATATAATTGTCATTGTACTGTAGAACAAGCTCCTATTAAGGGGACAACTTCAACACCCAACAGGGGTGTCCCTTGAATAATTTTAATTAAAACATATATTGCCCTCATTATCACTTTAATAAATAGAGTTTAAACATTAAACATTTTTCAGTGGCAAATCGTCGTTTTCAAGGAATTTCTCACCTTAAATTTAGGATAATCGTTCATTAGGATTGTTACTATTCCAACATATGGTACAAAACCTCTCGCCCTGCCTACAACATCTTTTCGTTCAAGCCACAACTGACCAGGAGCATATAAACCACGATCATCTACTGAATTGTTATCACCTTTTGTCAAAAATTTTACTTTTCCATCTTCTCTGAAAAACGAAAAAAAAGGTAATTGCTGTATATTAATTTTGTTTAAACTGATGAAATTAAAATAAGGTCATTGAATACAAATGCACTGTGAATGAATAAAGGGTGAAGTTATCATAATATTAAATTTGACATTATCAAGAAATACTTACTTTTCATGTAAACGCAAAACCCTGTGCACAATTGGTATTTCTCGTCCTTCAATTTTAAAAACAACAATTTCTCCTACACGAATTGGGTCCGACTGATGATTGGTGAGGAATAAAAGATCGCCACGGTGGAATGCTGGTTCCATACTACCACTAAAAAAAATTACAAATATCGATTAGTATTACACAGGGAACAGAAAACAAGAGGCAATTAAAAAAATAATTATTTACAAAGTTATCTAGGCCCTAGCTAAATAAATCACAATTATCGATGTCACTAAACAAAATAAAAATTATTTATGCTTTTTTTAAAGGTCTAGTTTATCTAATTACCTTAAAACAACAACGATGGGACTTTCACTGCTTGTCACAACCATCAGCCCTTTCCAGATCATTAGTGCTGATGATACTATCATTCCAAAATTTAAAACTTGGTAAAAAAGCTGAAAAATATTAAGAAAGTTCAAGTTGTATTTGAATTAACATTAAACAAGAAATAAATTGTCAAACCTCGGTACCAACTGACAGCCCTAGGCCTAGCTAGTGTCTACGACACCCATCCATATGGATGGATGCTCTCAAGCTACCCAGGATGAGCACCTGAGCCGAGAGTGTGAACACACCGGCTGTTCTCCCATCCCAGCGCCTCAGTCAGGGCCTGGCCTAGCTAGGCTAGCTGGCAGCAAGGCTGGCTGCACAGAGATTGCAAAAAAGCCCTACAATTTTATAATTGTATATGACTTACCTGTCGTTTGTTCATCCGCCTAACATCATCTAAAAAGTCAAAATTCCCCATAATAAACACTCTTTGTTCATACACAAAATGTACAGAAACGAAAACTGTGTTATTTTCTAAATGACCTTTGACACTCGTTATAAACACGTGTACTACCGATGGGGGCGTTTTGATTCTACCACTAATAGCATGGGGGTAAAATAATACACCATTTTAAAAAATAATATAAATAAAGGTACAATGAGCAAGAAAACAAGTTTAAAATATTTCTAAATAATGATAATCACTTCTTAGAAATTTCATTTACAAAAAAATAAATTTTATTTGCAAAGATTCTAGTTCTAACAAAACCTGTTTTCCCTTCGACTCGAAACTAACAAAACAACAAACAGGGGATCGGAGGAGAGAAAGCATTTATTTATTTATTGCATGAAAATGGCAGATGAAGCAAATTACAGTGATGATAGTAACGAAGGTAAGCACGTTTATTTTAGTATATTATGTTATTATTATATGTCGAATATTGGCTATAAATGATAAGGTTCTGTATGTAATTCTAAGTAGGCCTAGGCTGATGATGCTATTCTTAGGCCTAGCTACAGCTAGCTAGCTAGCTAGGCCTAGCCTAGCTAGGCTAGGCATGATGGAGGTCTAGGCCTAGCTAGGTTACTACTTCTACTAGCGAGTGAGTAGGCATAGAGTATGTTTGTTAAGACAGGTATGTGGCTGTAGATACTAGGGCCTGCTTGGCCCTTGAAACAACTAACCGGCTAGCCTACACAGTAGCATCTTTTAAACTTTACTAAAGTCTTCAGGATAAAATACAGTAATACAAATGTTTGATATAATTATACATATAATATGCTATATGCTAACATCACGTTTTAATATATTAATCATTTGTTCAAATGTTTTTGTATATATGTATGTATACAAATTTTAGGAAATAAACTGTAAAATTAATAATTTTCTACTGTATCATGAATGACATTAATTATCAATTTTACTTTTAATTTCTAAAGCTAATTCTGTAAATGATGAATCTGGTGGAGAGCAAGCTGAAGAGCAAGATGATTCAGGAAGTGAAAGAGCAGTTGAATCAGATGGAGAGGAACAAGAGGTCCAGTCAAACGCCAACAGTTCTGAACATGGTGAAGAATCACCAGACGAAGGAGATGCGGAACACGAAGAAGTAGAACAAGAAGCTGATGGCGATGAGGTTGAACAAGAGGTTGATGCAGAAGAAGAACATGAAGAGCATGAATCGGAAGATGAAGCTCAGCGAGACCATTCAGATGGTGAGGGAATTGAGGAGGAAGTTGAAGAACAGGAGAGGGGTTCTGGAGAAGAAGAATTAGTATCAGAAGCAGAACAGATAGAATCTGAAAATGAGGCACAAGAAACTGGTGATGTCATGGAATCAGGTGCAGAAGAAGAAGAACATGCTGGCTCGGGTGGTGAAGAAATAGAAGAAGATGAAGAACAACAAGTTGGTTCTGGTGAAGAAGAGGAGCAAGAAGAAGAAACTGTAGCATCAGCTGGTGAAGATGCAGCATCTGAAGCAGAAGAAGCTGGATCTGGAGCAGAAGATGTTGCTGGATCTGGAGCAGAAGATGTTGCTGGATCTGGAGAAGAAGAGGTTGCTGGATCTGGAGCAGAAGAAGTTGCTGCTGAATCTGGAGCAGAAGAAGTTGCTGCTGAATCTGGAGCAGAAGAAGTTGCTGCTGAATCTGGAGCAGAAGAGGTTGACTCGAATGTAGAAGAACCCGAAGGGGAATTGGAAGAAGGACCACCTGAAGGGGAAGATATTGAGGATCACGAAGGAGAACTGCAGATTGGTTCTGATGTTGAAGAAGAGCATGCAAGTTCAGAGGTAGCTGAACAAGTGGAATCAGGGGCTGAAGACAATGTTGGCTCAGATGCAGAAAAAGAAGAAGATGTACAAGTCAGACAAGAACAAGGCTCAGGTAAAAACCTGGCACCATCATTATCTGTACCTGCTTTATATGTTACATTAACAATTACTTTTAACCTGGAAGTTAATTACAGTAGCATTTGTATAATGTAATTGTAACATGCACTTCTAAAAATATATATATACGTCAAATATGTACTGTACTTGATCAACAATTTCAATGCCACCAGTATTGACATTATTTATCTAAAAATAGCTTTTAAAACAAATATTATCTTAAAAATAGAGGATAGTGATAGTGAAGATGAAATTGGACGTAAACCGAAAAGAAAAACCAAGATGAATGATGATGATGGGGGTGATATCGAAAAAGAGTCAGACAATGAAGAAGAAGGTCTAGGTAAGGTTGTATAAGTACTGTAGAAAATGTAAATGTATTAATAATCATGCTCTCGGGTTATTTTAAGGAAATATGCCCTGAACCTATGGCTGTCACAGAATACCAGAATATCATCAAAAATACTTTGGATTATGTTCTGTCTACACTATCAAACTGTATGTGACAATAAAATGTGATGTGCCCATATATTGATATGATGAGACTTCCTTTAGAAAGCATGCATGGGTTTGCCATCCTGTATTTGCCAAGTTGTCTGTTGAATAGTGTGAATATAAAAAGTTTAGAATGAAAAGAAAAAGTGTTTCAAATTCTTTTTTAGGGCAAGCTACACAAGAAGGTTTATTTGGTGATGCAGATGACATTTCAGATGATGATGAAGATCTGGATGCCATTGCAGCTGAACTTGCTGGTGGCGAAGCTCAAGATGGAGAAGAACAGATGGAGGTTTGTCTAAAGCCCTGTCTACACTATCAAAAAAAGTGTGATGTGCCCAAATATGGTAGTGATATGACATCATCATCATATCTATATATGGGCACATCACATTTCTTTGTCACATAAAGTTTGATAGTGTACAAAGGGCTTAAGATTTATGTGTCAACTACTCAATGTTCATGTATACTTAACTGTACCTCTCAGTTGTTTGTAAACATCATTTTATTATTTGCTTGATTGTTCAATTTATACCAGATCTGATGGCCTATGTCCAGTAAAACCCAGGTCTTTTAAACTTGGTTCTTGCTGGCCAGTCAATTTTTCTCAGATATTTTTATAATAATTGTAAATTATTGAATAATTGCAGAAACATTAAATTTGGCCCATTGGGACTAGTAGCACCAATCATTTTTTTTAGTAAAGTAAATTTTCTGGAGAACATATTAGTACATATCAACTATAAGGAAAACCTGTTTATATAATGAATAAAAAAATGTTAATATACATAAACATGAATGATTATTATGTAATGATTTGATTGTGAAGGTTGACAGGCAAGATGGGCAGCAGGATGAAGATCAAGAGGAAGTTGTGGATACTCGAATTGACGTTGATTTACCAAAACTATCAACTGATCTAGGAGAGGAACTACATTTTGTTAAATTACCTAACTTTCTTAGTGTTGATACAAGGTAAAGCTCTGTCTACATTATCAAACCTTATGTGACAAAAAAATGTGATGTGCCTATATATGGACATGATGATGTCTACCATATTTAGGCAAATTTTGATAGTGTAGACAGAGCTTAGACTGTCAGAAAACTTTTTTTTTTCAAATTTACAACCCCTATTAAGGTGACACCTTTATGACCCAACACAGCCCCTTATAAGGAGTTCCCCTGAATAAGGATGGTTGTAGTAGTAATTAATAATATATTGACTCTCATTCGTTTTATGGAAAATTGTTTTCTTAAAAGGAGTGACCTCTGAATAGGTTTTATTGTCTATTGTATTAAAGACCTGGAGAGGGATGGATTCTGTATGGTGTATTTGCCCTAGACATGCTACGGAATTGGGAATTCTCCTATAACCACACCCGGTCACAGGACCAGTAAATATTAAAATATTATTATGTAATGTAAAACTTTACATTATGAAATGTGAAATATTAAAAAATATATAAAAATGCTCTTACTTTCTTTTTTTATATTGTAGGCCCTTTGACCCCACTACATTTGAGGATGAATTTGAAGAAGATGAAATTCTAGATGAAGAAGGTAGAACAAGGTTAAAATTAAAGGTAACATGAAATGCATTTACACTAAAACTCAATTATTTTAGCAGAACCATAGCAGATCCCAGAAAAAAAATGTAGTTCATTTTGAGTTTTTGTTTATGTATCATATTTATGTTTATATATTATGTTTATGTATCATATTTATTTTTATATATCATGTTTATGTTTATGTATCATATTTATGTTGATGTATCATATTTATGTTTATATATCATGTTTATGTATCATATTTATTTCTTGTTTTTCTATTGTCAGGTTGAAAACACAATAAGGTGGAGAAAAATATTTGATGAGGAGGGTATAGAAATAGACAGAGAAAGCAACGCTAGGATTGTCCGTTGGTCAGATGGAAGGTAATAGGAATGTACATTTAGCTCAAGGGGTTTAAAACTGACACAAAAGCTATAACTGGAAGATCGCCCTATTTACACCCTCTGTTGTTTTGACATTTTGTATTGTGTAATATAAATAAACCATGTTTATGGACAGTCTATCTATCTATCTATCATAACATGCAATGAATGATTATATTATGTGGTTGGTTTTTTGCAGTATGTCTCTTCATCTTGGGAAAGAGGTCTTTGATGTCTACAGGAGTGCCATTCAGGGCGATCATAACCATCTTTTTATCCGTCAAGGAACTGGTCTTCAGGGACAAGCAGTCTTTAAAACAAAACTTTCATTCAGGTATACAATAATGCATATTTTTAGTCTTTGCAATTTACTTCTTTTGAGTTCATGCATGAATAGCATTTTCTTCATCTGGTGTACACAGACGTTTCATTTTATTGTGTTGATTTAGTAGTATATTGGATTTTATAAATGTATTTGTCTGCCAATATCGGTTTGTACATATTGTTAGCTCTTGATTTTCTCAATATTTTCATGGTATATTTGATTCACACTATACATTCAGATTTGTTTTTCTCTATTTTTAGGCCACATTCAATTAACAGTGCCACCCATCGTAAAATGACATTATCGGTGGCTGATAGATGTTCAAAAACTCAAAAAATTCGTGTTCTGCCAATGGTAGGCCAAGATCCAGAATCTCACAGAGCAGAGATGATTAAGGTGAATTTTGTTTTATCTTAAAAGTGCATTTTACTGAGCATATGGTAAATGTGATACAGTCATACATCACTTAATTTAGGCTCAAGGTGTATAATGCACTTTCATTCCATTGAGAAATTGGGCCTCTTGTGTTTTCCATAACAATATGATAGAACTGGTAGAGACTGAGATGAACTAGAACACTATGGTGACCCTACTCCTTCTGAAAGGTGTACACGAACCAGATGTGCTGACTAACCACAAGAACAATGGCCAAAGAGTGCCTTTGTTGGGTCTGTCTTAATCGCTTGGCCACTAGACTTAAAAATGAACATATCACATTCAAGTGGTCTAATTTGCCCTAGCTTTCAGTGAGGTGAAGTGATGTACTACATGAAATATCCCAAGGTTAATAACCGAAATAACTGTTCCATACTTTCTAAAATCAAAACCCGTCACAAAAATTTAATTTTTTTATAATATTTATTTAATGATGTATTAATACACAGAAAGAAGAGGAGCGTCTGAGAGCACAGATCAAAAGAGAAAGCCAACAGAAGAGATCTCGAGAAAAGACTCACCAACGGACCATAACGCATTCATATCTAGAAGGTAGAGATGATGAGGAAGAGGGAATTAGTATCGCAGCAATTAAGAACAGATTTAAACAACCAGGCTCATTTGGTAAGGATATTGTCTTAGACCTTAATTTTCCAACAAAAAGTTTTAATGTTACTAAACACTAAGTAAATCAATTGTTGCGTAGCACTGTGTAAATTATATATAAATAATACTGTCAAATTATAGAAACAGTGTCCATATTCGGAACATGATCTCATAATCGCGTCAAGCATAGCTCATCGGCGAAAAGTTCAATATTTTTTAGTTGTATGAAAAAATGTCTCTGCCGGGATTTGAACATGCGACCTCTCGCTTACAGAGCGAGTATCATACTGTTTTACAGTGGTACCCCTATTAAGGGGACAACCTTTGGACTCTTTTAGGTGTTGGTTGTAGTGTTAAAACATTGTCCCTCATTCACTGTGTGGGCGTTTCCCAAAAAGGTGTTCTGTATTTAGCAAGTTGAAATTCATTAAACAAAATGTATTATTATTTTAGTGACAGCGTATTCATCTGACAGTGATGAAGATTCAGAGAAGGAAGAGAGATTGATGAAGGCCAAAACATTAGACAGTGAACCAGAAGATGAGGTTTATTTATGTTTTTATTTTGCATTCTAAACATCTATGTTATTATAAATCTAATAGACCCAAAATTGGTAAAACCGATGCACATGCCATTGAAGCTGGTCACGTTTTATATGACGATTACAATGGCGATTTTGTGTAACAATCAGGTCGCAGAGAGGTCACCCTAATTCGCTAATTAGATGGGGCCATTGGCAGGGTAAATGACATTGTTAAAATCAAATAAGTCATCCAGTTGTGTAAAGCAATAAAATGTATAACACAATTTTTCAAGTGGGTAGGAATAACCTTTCTATTTTAATTTTGTATTATTAAATTATAACATTGTTTATGTTTGCTTTCAGAGTGACGATAGTACTTCCAAAAAAAGAAAAGCCAAAACAGACGATGGGCAAAAGAAAAAGTTAAAAGCATTAGCATTCAGCGATGATGAAGAAAGTGATTGAGAAGCCTGTTGGTGTAGGTTGTTACTACTCTTCAGAATCATGTATATTGCACTAGGCCTAAGCCCTGTTGAATGAAATCGAAGCTTGGTGTGATTAAAGTCTGCAGGTAATAAATATTCATGCGTTTCGACTTTATAATGATTTTGTGTATCTAGTATGACCCTAAACTTCTAAATATCTCTTGAATTAAAAAAAAAAAGGAGAATTGATCAAGAGGTTTAGCTGCCTGGAAAGAAGACGCAATATTTATATGTATTGCCTCTAAAACACAGTTGAAATGTCATGAATATTCTATACGTACAGAAGTGGTGCCCATAATATAAAAACAAAGTACTGTATAGTTTTCCAGAACACAAACCAAACTTAAATGCTAAAGAATAAAATTCAAGACATAGTTGAAAAAGTGGACAGAAATACCAACATATCTAGAGATTATTTAATGTATGTTTCTAGAAAAAGACTACTACTACCAATTAATTATATAAAAATATAACTTCTAGCAATTTCATTCTTGAAAGATACAAATACAGTAGTGTGTTTAAGCATTAAAGTTCAATAATATTTTACAATAAATAAGTTCATTATTGTTATTTGATTGTTGACACATAATCAATGCATTGCAACCACACATTCATGTTAAAGGCCCATTTACACTAGGAGGATAACGATCGATGATAAATATATAAGCATGCATTTTTTTACATAAAACAAAATAAATTAGAAAGGTTTTAAAGGATAATTATTTATGCTGTTTTTGATAACAATAATATTTTTAAAATTCCAATCAAATGACGTCATGATAAATAAAAGCAATAAAATCGTTGTAACGATATTTTTGCTCTTACTAATCATGGCGTCATTTGATTGGACGTGTGAAAATATCATTTTCATCAAAGGAAGCATAGATGGTTATGCTATAGTTCTAGAATGAAAAGTTTTTATATTTCTTTTGTTTTATGTATTAAAAATGCATATTTGTCTATTTATTACGAATACGAATACGAATAGAACTTTATTGCAATAAAAGGAAGATTGAAGTTTAACAAAAGAGTTTCACTCAGAAAAATAAAATGCAATATACAAATATAAAAAACATTTAGCAAGGAAGTACATACAATCAACAAATTTATTGTCGATCCTAGTTTTACTGTATAGTACAGACCCTTTTTTCGACATAACTGGTTACTATACGTATATAAGTTAATAATAACGCAATATATGCGCAGAGCATATATAGCAATAATAATTGAATTTCAAAGAGTCAATATTTTGGCAATTTTTAAAAAAAAAGTGGCCAAATTTGACTCTACAGGGGTTTTTTTTTTACGGAGAATGCCCAAAAGGGTCAACATTTTGCCATAATGTGTCCTGCGCATGTTACCTCAATATATATTTTAAAAAGTCTATATTTTGGGCATTTTTTGAAAAACCCTGTATCCCAGGGATATTTACAGAAAATGGCCAAATTTCGACCCTTTTATATTTTGACATTATTGGTTACTATAACTTAATTTAACATGTTACCTCAATATATATTTTTAAAAGTCTATATTTTGGGCATTTTTCGAAAAAAAATCCCTGTAATGGCCAAATTTGTAATGGCACTATAAGATGATGATAACGCAATATATGATCATATATAGCAATATTATCGCATAATAATTGAATTTTAAAAACTTGATAATTTGGCCATTTTTCGGAAAAACCCCTGTGCTATAGTACAGGGATTTTTTTTCAAAAATGGCCAAATTTCGACACTTATTTTTCGCCATAACTGGTTTCTATGGCACTATAAGATGATGATAACGCAATATATGATCATATATAGCAATATTATTGCATAATAATTTAATTTTAAAAACTTTATATTTTGAGCATTTTTCGAAAAAATCCCTGTGCTATAGTACAGGGATTTTTTCAAAAATGGCCAAATTTCGACCCTTTTATTTTTCGCCATAACTGGTTACTATGGCACTATAAGATGATGATAACGCAATATATGATCATATATAGCAATATTATCGCATAATAATTTAATTTTACAAACTTGATATTTTGGCCATTTTTCAAAAAAATCCCTGTGCTATATATAGTACAGGGATTTTTTTCAAAAATGGCCAAATTTCGACCCTTTTATTTTTCGCCATAACTGGTTTCTATGGCACTATAAAATGATGATAACGCAATATATGATCATATATAGCAATATTATCGCATAATAATTTAATTTAAAAACTTGATATTTTGGGAATTTTTCGAAAAAATCCCTGTACTATAGTACAGGGACTTTTTTTCAAAAAATGGCAAAATTTCGACTCTTTTATTTTTCGCCATAACTGGTTTCTATGGCACTATAAGATGATGATAACGCAATATATGATCATATATAGCAATATTATCGCATAATAATTGAATTTTAAAAACTTGATATTTTGCCCATTTTTCGAAAAAAATCCCTGTGCTATAGTACAGGGATTTTTTCAAAAATGGCCAAATTTCGACCCTTTTATTTTTCGCCATAACTGGTTACTATGGCACTATAAGATGATGATAACGCAATATATGATCATATATAGCAATATTATCGCATAATAATTGAATTTTAAAAACTTGATATTTTGGCCATTTTTCGAAAAAATCCCTGTGCTATAGTACAGGGATTTTTTCAAAAATGGCCAAATTTCGACCCTTTTATTTTTTGCCATAACTGGTTTCTATGGCACTATAAGATAATGATAACGCAATATGATCATATATAGCAATATTATCGCATAATAATTGAATTTTAAAAACCTGATATTTTGGGAATTTTTCGAAAAAATTCCTGTACTATAGTACAGGGACTTTTTTTCAAAAATGGCCAAATTTCGACCCTTTTATTTTTCGCCATAACTGGTTACTATGGCACTATAAGATGATGATAACGCAATATATGATCATATATAGCAATATTATCGCATAATAATTGAATTTTAAAAACTTGATATTTTGGCCATTTTTCGAAAAAAATCCCTGTGCTAAAGTACAGGGATTTTTTCAAAAATGGCAAAATTTCGACCCTTTTATTTTTCGCCATAACTGGTTACTATGGCACTATAAGATGGTGATAACGCAATATATGATCATATATAGCAATATTTTCGCATAATAATTGAATTTTAAAAACTTGATATTTTGGGCATTTTTCGAAAAAAATCCCTGTGGTATTAGTACAGGGATTTTTTCAAAAATGGCCAAATTTCGACCCTTTTATTTTTTGCCATAACTGGTTTCTATGGCACTATAAGATGATGATAACGCAATATATGATCATATATAGCAATAATATCGCATAATAATTTAATTTTACAAACTTGATATTTTGCCCATTTTTCGAAAAAATCCCTGTGCTATAGTACAGGGATTTTTTCAAAAATGGCCAAATTTCGACCCTTTTATTTTTCGCCATAATTGGTTACTATGGCACTATAAGATGATGATAACGCAATATATGATCATATATAGCAATATTATCGCATAATAATTTAATTTTACAAACTTGATATTTTGGCCATTTTTCAAAAAAATCCCTGTACTATAGTACAGGGATTTTTTCAAAAATGGCCAAATTTCGACCCTTTTATTTTTCGCCGTAACTGGTTTCTATGGCACTATAAGATGATGGTAACGCAATATATGATCATATAGAGCAATATTATCGCATAATAATTTAATTTAAAAAACTTGATATTTTGGGCATTTACTATACTATACTATAGTACAAGGATTTTTTCAAAAATGGCCAAATTTCGACCCTTTTATTTTTTGCCATAACTGGTTTCTATGGCACTATAAGATGACGATAACGCAATATTTGATCATATATAGCAATATTATCGCATAATTGAATTTTAAAAACTTGATATTTACGGAAAATTGCTACTATTATCCAATATGAAACACACATAATCATATAATTTCGTTGAAGAGTTATTATTTTAATAAAATTGTCAAAGCTATATACAATAAAAGAGTTAAAATAACTCTATCTATCTATACATTTCAAAACGGTTGACTTTTATGTACAAAAACAAAACGCACAAAAACAAAAGACAGTGCCCTTGGAATGTGATGCAAATATAAATTAAAGGACATGCTAGTCTGTAATCAGATTAATTAAAATGTAAATGCAATCAATTAATACAAATAAAGATCCGTCAGTAGCTATCATTCACTGTACATGCAATCTACACTGTAAAGTTCCTAAGCTTTGCAATGATCTTATACCCGTCAACCTGAAACTTGTTTTCATTCTTGCTTACTATAAATGTAGTGTAGTTTATTTGTCAAGTTGTATTGTCTTACTATAGGTAGGTCATTTTTCCTTTTATCAAAATATTTTGTTTAATTTTTAAATTGTATTTAAGGAATTTGCACCTTATAAATTATTATTATATATTATTATTATTATTATTTAATTATTATACAATATATTTTATTCAAAATTCATATATCATATCTTCAATGCTCAGAGTAAACCCTATGGATGGCCGTGGGGCAGTTACCTTTCCATGGTAAAACAACGGCTGTAACTTCTTTATGTGTTCATCTACAGTGTTCCTCCCTGAAAGTACAGTATAATGTATCAGCAAATTGAACACATCTTGTTTTCAAAACTTGAAATGTCAAAATTGTAAAGAGAAGTTAGAAATACATTATTTATTTTGAATTTAGGGATATGGTTGGTTTATGCTAATTATAACATTTATTTATTTTTTATTTATTTTATGTCTTTAGGCAATGTGGCCAAGGATTACCAATAGTGAATTAATCACTGTCCTATCAGATAGGTGGTAATCCCCCTGATACAGGGGCTATTTTGTGAACCAGTTCACTGGGGTAACCCCCTACTCTTTTCGAATGATGAACTGGGTTCTTTAAAGTGCACACAGGTTATAACTGTGTACACTGGACCTACGGTTTATAGTCCTTATCCGAGAAGACTTGTTCCACCACCAGAACTAGGAGCGAGTCGGCCTCGAACCCTTGCCGATGTTGTTGGCTCTTTAGGTACGGTAAACGGCGCCCCTGCCTTAACCGCTCGGCCATTTGACACATAGTAATTTATAAGGTGTATATAAATGGACTGGATGGATATGAGAAATTTTTTTGATAGCCTATAATGTAATCTTTTCATGTATACTAATGCCAACTCAGGCAGCGTCGTACCACGAGGCCGAGTCGTCTTGAAATAGCGTCGGGTGTAGTTTTTAGGTCGGGAGTACAACTAGACAACATGTCAGGCCTTGTCATACGACGCTGTCTGAGTTTGCCTTAATATGAAGCATGTAAATGATTAGTATAAAATGTAGCCAAATTATTTTTTTCTGTAGTCTCCAGATTCTCTCCGTTGAGAAGATGTCTCCTATTCAAAGATGATAAATCATACCTTAAGACTTGCTTGTAGGCCTACAGTATGTCTGGGGCTTGTATGATGATCTTGGTAATTTTTGTCGATATGATCAATCAAGAATCACAGTACGGCATCAAGTTATTAAAAGCAATTAATTCTTCCAATGAATGGAGAGATAATACTAGCAATGAAGAAGATGATAAAGCATGGTTGTCTTTGTTAGTTGATAATGTGAAACCTTGCACGATAAAAGCTCCTATGATAATTCCTTCTGCATGATGCTTGCCCATGATAATAAATAAATAATATATAAACAATGAACCAAAAAGTTGGAAGACGATATCCGAATTTTCACTTAGTTGATGACAATGACAATTTTCATGATTGGTGACCCTGTCATGACTTCGCAAATGAACGTAGCAAAATGATAAACTATGACATACTTTCACTCAAACGTGATGACTGTTTTTGTTTTTCTGTAATTGGAGTCAATCGTCCGGCTTTTGTTGCAGGCTTTTGTATGTTAGCCACTGATGTTGAAAAGTTATTGTTAGAATTCCACACTCTAGACTTGCGCTGTGGTAGGTCTTTCTTTTGCAAATTGAGGGCTACTTCCGGATCGTTGCGGTGGTGAGATTTCATTTTTGCTTCATACTCTAAAATATACTTTGGAAAGAAACTTCTCTCATCAAATGCGGTTTTCAGTTCTGTTTAAAAGATTTAGAAAACAGAATAGCTGTAGTATTAACAATGTATTATTTACAATATAAGCTGTCCTACAAATTAAGAGAACATAATTCTATCTATTTCCACTGATAAAACAAAAACCCTATGTCCAAATATGACCTTTTAAGCTAATATTAAAATAGTGCCAGTAACAAAGATTCTGTACATTACAAGGCTTATTAACGGTTTTATTTCTTTTAGAGCACTTACCGTCAGCAATTGAGGGTAGCTTAGTATCTTGTTTTCCTTCATCTTCCGTACTTCTGAAGTACCGATGGGGATGGACAACGAAGTCAGGCCTTTTAAGAGTTCCAACAGTGTCTAACTGATTCACTACTAAAGCCTGGGGATATAAAAAAAACGAACATGATAAAGAGAGTGTTTGAGAGAATTGATGATCAGGCAGTATCACTTGATTTACTTGATGTTGAGACTTAATAAAGCCGAACCTTGCAAGTTTAAATAATTTTGTACATAAAGTATGCTATATACAGTATGTTATAGTTAATGTATTGTTTAGTTTTGACATCATAACCTCAATTCACATATAAATGGATACAATTTGTTAGTATATTTTAATATGATATACCGAAACCAACTTGAACACTTATCTTTAATTAGTTCAACATGCATTATGATATATGCTATTAAGCAATTCTATGAAACAATTTAAAATGAAAATGTCATTATTGTAAACACTCTTTTGCACTTATATATGATTATTTTAAAATATCAAAAGACATAACCAGAAAATAAGCTTGTTTACAAAATGGAATGTATGTTATGGAATGAAATGACAACAGAGAATAATGTACAATATAGTCAAGCCTTCAAGATGCCATGGAAGCACGGAAGTTTGTGAGGACTTTGTAAGCTAGCCAGCCCAAGGATGATTTGACTGTAAAGTAAATTATATTTTTTATAAATGAACAATTGTTTATTAATGAGATGATTAAACTACATGCAATGCTGCAAAATATATTTAAATAAAAATGTTTTATTTACTGAATGGGCATGCAATGAATACATTTATGTAAATGAAAAAAAGAAAATAATTTTGCAAATTGAAAAAAAAAATAGTGCATAATAAATATTGTACAACTTAAAGTCCTCAAATAATAAAATTCCACAGAGGGATTTGACAAACTAACTTTACTGGATTGTATAGTTCTTGAGCCCTATTTATATTAGGAACACTCTTCGAAACTATCGAGTTAAAATCATGATTGTGAGGCATTTGATAAATAGGCAAACTGCCTTAAAATGTCTTGATATGTTTCGAGAAACTATTCTCATCATCCGAACAGAAAACAACGCCTAGAGAATAGTTTCTCAAATCATGTCAAGTCATTTTAAGGAAGTTTGCCTATTTATCAAATTAATCATGATTATGCAAAAAAATACAAGAATTATAGCCGTGCTTTTAAGTTTATGAATATTTGCAAAAATTATATACTATGCCAATGAACAATTTATGTTGCTTTGTGAAATTTTGTGAAAATAAAAAGAATTTTTCTTTGTAAAGTTTGCACCTCTTTATGGTGTTACTGACGAAGCAATACACTATGTTGTAATTCCATGCAATTAAAAAATATACAAACCTGAGTCCAGAGAACAGGAGCGTGATCCTGATTTGTAGAGAAACGATAAAATTCAAACATCCACAAATATCCTCAAAATATTTCTCTCAAATGCAAATTATTTTGCCAAAAAGATAATTGTACGGAATAGTTTTTTTAAGTGGGATTATAAAGATAAAAAATTAATCACAGAGAACACATGTTTATACACGTTTCCCTCAATCATGTACATAATACAAGATATAACATTTTAAAAATATACAAAGAATAATTAAAGCATTCTTATTTGTTAAAGAAAACAAAAAATCATTTTGGAATGAATGTCAGAAGGTTCATGGCACATAACTACTTACACCATATGGACCAGCAGGTGGTTGCCCGGTTTTATCTGATGTCAGGTATGGCAAGTCTGGAATGGTACCTGGCTGTTTCCTTTCTCGTTTTCTTGACCTTATTTCTTGATAGCCTTTACCTAAGAAATGTAAATATACTCGTAAAGTAAAAAGTCAAATAAAACAGCAGTTGGATAAAACTATATTATTATAGTTGATGGCCTAGAAGTCCAATTCAGTGTTTGGACTAACAACACATTTGAACATAGGGATTAAACTAGCAATATTACTATGGCTCTTTGGCAATACAAAAATAACAGAAACAAAAGAAGACTGACATTTGCTGGACACTGTCTTCGCAATAAAGAAGAAATCATTGCAGGTGTTCTGATGTGGCAGCCAAAACATGGGCTTGCAAAACAAGGAAGACCAGCACTCACATACATTGATGTACTAGAGACGGATACTGGTATGCAGAGAGAAGAACTGACTGTCACAATGGCAGATAGGAAGTTATGGAGGAATCTAGTCATATAAGTTTGGGTATGTCCCGGACTAAGTAAGTAGCTAAGTACAGTACATGAGTGCTACTTGGCTGGAGAATATATGCGCTATAGACATTTACATTTATTAATTACTATTATTATTACATATTTTTACCTAGTCTTGTCTTTCCCCAGGTGCTGACTTTTGTTAGAGGTTCAAAATATTCTTCAGGAAGATTATCAGCGTCAACTTCCATTGCAATCTCATCACTGACATCATGGTTGTCCTCACTCAACTAACAATAGAATAAATCAATTAATACAAGTACGGATGTTTTTAGTGTTAATTGAATCTAATTAAAACAGCCCAACTCTCCAATTTGTTCATACATTTTAACTTGAAAACAGTGACATCAATGGAGACTTCAGTATACAGTTATTAATGAACGTACAAAATACTGAAGATGCAGAAAAGAGTCAAAATACATTGGCTGAGATGCTTCTCAAATTCTATATTTTAGATCAATTCACAAGGATTGTGGTCAACAAATACGTAATAATTTAACTTTTTTGAGAGCCTAGAAAGATATAATACACCAAGATAGAGTGTCTTTTTTTAACAGGAAAACTTACTATAACATACTATTCATATTTTGTTTACCAAGTGGAAAGCGTTTAGATAATAAGTCCTTACAAACTACATGCAGATATTACATTTGTCATCCATACATAGTTTTTATTAATATATATTACTTGAGAATTAAAAAATAATGAATAAGTAACAAGATCAAAAAAGCATTCACCAAATTCTAAAATTATTTCATCTACAGTGCAGAAGACTAAACTAACAACATATCAAGTAGTATAAGCAAAATAAAGATGCAATTTTTCACCAAAAATCTTGCCTAACTTTTCCCATAAAATATAGATAAGATAAAGTTGAGGCCTACAGGTAAGTTCATACTAAATTAAAACTCATCTCCAAATAAAGCAAGTGTAGCATCACTAAAAAAAGGTACAGGCAATACAGTAGATATAAGGAAGGTTAATCAGCTTTGTGCACATGCAATTAGAAAAAGTCTAGTTTTTAATGAACCATGGTTTTTCTTCAGTTTAAATTGTACCCATGCCTTTGCACATTTTTGCTCTGACACTTCACCTGCACCCAATCCCAGTTTAGCTTCATTTTAAGCTGTAAAGGGATCAACACACCAAGTACCAAATACATTTTGTATTCCCTTCTTGGTTTGACAAGAAACGAAGAAAATCTTTTTAAAGTGAAAGCAAGAAACTGGAAGATACTACAGTAAATCTAGTAAATCAAATATCTAATTAAAAGCAATAAAAGAAAAAATTATAGAAATACTAAAGATCTAAATAGAAAATATTGCGTAGGATTCTATAAACAGTGCAAACATTATTCTAACATGCAATCAAGCTGCTGGATTAGAAAGTCTATCCGCATTGTTACCTGAGGGAGCTGTTCCTTCTCATCTTCATTTGTTTTCATTGGCTTTATCAGGATCAAAATAGTTCAATAAATGTTCATTTAGTAATATTATTTGTACAATGATATATGAAATGTTTTTGACATTTAAAATTCAATCATCAAATATTTTCTAACTTACCTCTTCGTCCTCTTTTTCTGCCTCTTCGTTGACTGGAATGTACTGTTCTATTTTCCAATGATCCTCCTGAAATCATTTAAATATAGAAATAATATAATAACAATCATTCTTAAATTAGGATGTAGACCTACATAGTGTATTACAAATGCATCCAACAATCCTGGATAGAATGTTCTTTTTCAATTATTGCACTTAGCAAATAGTCTCTGAATGCTAACTCATGTAATTGATTAGTAACAAAAACATTCAAAGCTGCAATGTAAAGCAATAGGATATTCTACAGTTTGCAATTTGCATACCTTGGACTGGGAAATTGTTTCCAGCAGAAAATCTGTACTTATTTTATTTGAATGGTAAATGTTTAACGTAAATTAATGTGAGCTTGTTCATTGAGTACTAAATTCAAATTTAAAATACACTGTTACAAAGGAAAGCAACGTTTCCAATCGAAAAAAAAACTTATTGTAACCAATTCAATTCACCAAGGCAATAACAAAAATACTTGTAGAAAAAACAACTTTATTACCTGTCCAAACACACCAATCTGGTTTCCATAGATATCCCACAACTGAACACTACAATCAAGTGAGGCAGTGATGATAAGTAAGCGATCATTTCTCTCGCATAACGTGATATGATTGATCATGTCAACATGGGGTTGCCAGGAAGCAGACATAGCTAAAATATTAGACAGATTAGATATCAGATTATTATACTTATATTGTTATTATTTTAACATGAAAGTGATTATTTATTTTTTGCTTATTCTGCTTATTATAAATACTTGAGCATCTAAAAGTTAAATTTTTCAAGCAATACCATTCTAAAATATGAATATATTTTAGCATTTCTCATACAGTGTTCAATCGGAAACGTATTAAGATATATGAATATAATATAGAAAATATAGAGAAAATATCTTTACTTACGTGGTGGTTGTGTAATGATGTTGTCAGACTCTCTTAAACAATATTCTTGGATGTTCCAAACTTTAATGTTGCCATCACTATCACCAGTTACAAGAAAGTGGTTATCCTTGCTAACAGCCATGACAAGTAATCCAACTAAATAACAAAGGAAAGTTAAGTTGTTCAGACTAATATAAGACATACAGTAACCAAACCGATTTATATTTCATTTACAGGCTTAGCTAAACAGTCTATTAGTCTAAACTCACTATATTTTAACTTGAATATATATTTATTATATATAATATAATAATATCATTTGGGATGCTTTCAAGTTGATCCAATAGCAATATATTATTCAACTATGCATATTAGAAATAAAAGAATGTCAAATATAGTTCATACTGTAAATCATTTGTTAAATAATGAAGTTTAATAATTTGATAATAGCCTATAAAAATCAATACTGTATAATAAATTACAAAGTAAAAAAAAAAGTTGGGTAAATGTTTTCTTTTATCTTACCATGTTGATGAGCAACAAACTCTGCTATTAACTTATTCTTGCTTGTGTTCCAGAACCTAACCCACCCATTACCCCCACACGATACTAGATTAGCACCCCCTGCTGCCGATGAGTTCTTCCGAGCTTCAAGAAATGCTACTCTTGTTATTATATAATCATTCTAAAAAAAGAAGATAAAATCTACAAGAAAGGAGGAATGTCTAGAAAGCCAGAGAAAACCTGAGAAAAGGATGGCAAGGGGGTTAGAAAAAGCTACAATCTTTCCGATAAGGTCTAAATTGAGGAGCTCAACTTAGCTTTTAATGTTACCAGTAATGGGGCAAATGTTGGATTCAAACTCACGATAAATAGTCCAACACACTGCGACACTTTAAATAAGCATAATTGTTAACATCATTAACAGTACAATATCCACTTTAGTAGTCAACACATGAAATTGGTTACTTACTTGTTCGTCAACGCTATCATCACTACAAATGCTTAATGCTCTTGTGATTGGTCGAATGACATCATCTTTATTGCCCAATAAGGACGGAGTGTTTTTACCACGCATGCTGGTCTGAGTTGCTGCTTTTGATATGCTGAGGAAAGTTGGTTCACTTTTTAAAGTCTGTAATGAGAAAAAAAAAATGAGATATGTTGCCATAAACTATTGCATTACTAGCTTTCAGATTATTTTTTAACATCAAGGAAATTAGATATTTTGTTGATGGTTTTTCCCAAAATGCAGTATAAACTTACTAGTCTTGTTTTTTCTCGTGAACGCATGCTCTTCTTAAGGAATCGATCCCTCAGGTGTCTAGATGCCACCTCAGAGTTTGTGTTCCAAATGACGATCTCACCATCGTAGCTTGCCGTAGCCAATGTACTTGGTGGTTGAAATGATGCACATAAAATATCATCCTGATGTTCCTGTTAAATCAGTAGCATTTGAACATTTATTTCATCATCTAAAGGAGGAAATGGAGGAAAGCAGGGAGAGGGTAGGGGGAATGTTGTCGGCTGTTCAATGAAAATCAGTGAAAAAATCCCTCCAACTGCATTGCAAAACAAAAGGCAATGTACACACTACTGGTAATACCTTTCAAAATGATTAAAAATCAACCGAGCTATATTTTTAGAATATTGTTTAAAGATAATATATCTAATGATTATAATATAAAAGCGATATGACAAAACTTACTTGGCCCCCTTTCCAATCAGACGGTTCAACATGGAATTGATTTAGCTGTTGATTACGGAAGACTGTTATATACCTGAAAAAAAAAACAACAAAAACATTAAACATTTATACTATCTTGAAATTTAAACTAAATTTAATTAAATAAAATTAAGTTTATACAGTTTTGTTGTGGCCCAATCAATTATCTATTTTTCAGGAAGAGTAATATAAAAAAAAGGTAAATTTATTTAATCTGTTTAGGATAAGTAGATTACATGATATAATAAAGTATTTCCCTTTACCTGTCCCATCCTAAAATTAAAGTAGACCTTTTCAGAGTCACTATTTGGTAGATGTCAACAGGACCACCCATTCCAGCATTTAACGTGTTATGACAATGACCATTAAAATCCCAGATCTAAGAAATGAAAAGAAAATAGTTTGCAACATTGAATAGGTTATCAAAAACAGATCAATGTTTTAGTTTGCGAGTCAATTGTACATAGATATTCACACACAAAACGTACAATATAAGAATAAACAAATTACATTGCATATCACATAATTGCTTGTAGGCCTAATGAATATGATAATTATCATATATTGTTTACTATTGATATGAATTCCGAGATAAAGAGAAATTACAGTAAACGAGTATAGTACAGGGTATGTTTCAATTCAAGTTAAATTTTTCAATTTACTTTATTTCGTCCTATTAATTAGGTTAAAAGTATAAAAATAGTTAGGAACACTTATATAAAACATCAACATTTTCTGTGAAAAAGATTAACAGAATTGATACCTTGACTGTACCATCTGTACTACCAGTCATGAACCTTGTTTCACTCTGATCAAATGCTAGCGTGGTAATCTCCGAGTTGCCATGACAATTAAGGAACTGCTTAGCCTTCTGTCCGGTATCTAACATCCAGACAATCACAGTGGAACCTTGACAAGCACTAACCACCTGAACAATGACAAATGAGAAGGTTTTAAGATTAACACCAAATTAAAGTCACTTAAACACCTCGCAAAATCGCAATCACACTATATCAGTTTAGCTTTGCGCTACAGACTAAAGCTCTGTCTACACTATCAAACTTTGTGACAAAAAATGTGATGTGCCCATATATGGACATGATGTCATATCACTACCATATTTGGGCATATCACTACCATATTTGGGCACATCGCACTTGTTTTGTCAAACTAATTTGATAGTGTAGACAGCTTAACACATACACTTGGGTGTTTGTTGGTGTAATTTTGTATTGAAATGGACAAGATAAAGAATGATGCATAAACTGTACCTGATTGTATGTAGTATTATATATAGCACACGTTACTGGCTTCTCATGGCTAAGAACGCGATCTTTGACCTCCGGTTTCATCTCAAGAAGTGTCAACTGATAATTGAATGTGATGAAGAGACGATTCCGCTCATCATGGAAGAACATGGATGTTGCCACTAAAGAGAACATGGACAATTTATAATTATAAAGCTTAATCAGTCTACATTGTCAAACTAGTTTGACAAAAAGAGTGTGATGTGCTCAAATATGGTAGTGGTATGACATCATCATTTCCATAAATGGGCACATTACATTTTGTTGTCACATAAACTTTGATAGTGTAGACAGATCTTTAAATGCAGTATTTGTTATCAAAATAAAACTAAAATGTTTTATGAATATTATAAATAATGCTGTAGGCTTAGGGTGTTTCAAAATAGGACGAAAGCACAACAAAAGTAATTTGACTAATAATGGCGCGATCACCATGGTTCAAAACAACATAGTAACACTGTATTATACATTGTTAATACGTATTGGGACCTTTTTCCCATATTATATTTTCTTTCAGATTGAAAAAGATAAAATATCATACTTTCTGGTCCTTTTGGAAACATTCCTGCCAAGCGCTGAAGACAAACTTGAAGCTGTACATCCCAAACTCTGAGAACCTTGTCCTTTGAGAAGCTTATGAGCTGCATACGTGATGCATTGAATTGTACATGTAGTACAGGTGCCATGTGGCCACGTAATACCTGAAAGAAATACATTAATACAATCTTATTTCGCAATCCACACATGATCAACAATATCTACTTGGCACATTGAATTGTAGTCTGCTGCACAGTGTATGGTCTTATAATGTAAAGCCCTGTCTACACTACCAAATTGTATGCGACAAAAATGTTATGTGCACATATGGACATGATGACTTCATATCACTACACTTGTTTTGTCAAACTAGTTTTATAGACAGGGCTTTAAGCTCTGTCTAGACTATCAAACTAGTTTGACAAAAAAGTGTGACCTAGACAGAGCTTAAGAAATAGTTAATTGTACAGTTTGTGTTCAAATAATAGATTTAAATATTTTTTTACTTACACCGACAGGTTTTGAAATGACATAGGGGTTCCACAGACACACTTGATGGTCCACACCTGCTGTGCCTACAAAGTTAATAAATTCTTAGTTTATTCAAAAGCTTACATCATATTGTCTATAATTATTCTTGTTACAGTTTCAGTTAATTCATTTATAATGTTTAAAGCTCTGTCTACACTATCTAATTTATTTGACAAAAAAAGTGTGATGTGCCCAAATATGGTAGTGATATGCTTAAATATGGTAGTGATATGACATCATCATGTCCATATATAGACACATCACACTTTTTGTCTCATAAAGTTTGATAGTGTAGACAGAGCTTAAGGATTGCAACTAAATCAAGCCAACCTTGACAAAACTGGGTTTTATTTTGATAAAATTATAAACATATTGATCACATCTGAAACATACAAATAACTATACTCACCAATTAGGTTGATATCACTGTGATAATCGAAGCTGTTTACACCTTGTGTTATATTGAATGTAGTTCTATAATTGAAAACAACACATATTTAATTGAAAAATAAATAAAAAATAGTGAAATTAATTAGGTATTTTACTGTCAACATTTAAGATAATTGAAGAGCACATTATAACCAGGTAGTTTTTTTTTTGGGTCAAAACTGTTCCACAGTATGCGAGTGAATTTTGTATGGCCTACAAAGAGCCCCTAAATAAATAAAAAGTAATGTTTAAAAAGGGGATAATGTTCTTAAAACCCATGAGCTTTGGATCCCACACCAATGACGCTGGACCACAAGATTATTTATAAATT
The DNA here is from genome assembly GCF_963402885.1 of Antedon bifida. Lineage (NCBI taxonomy): Eukaryota > Metazoa > Echinodermata > Crinoidea > Comatulida > Antedonidae > Antedon > Antedon bifida. The sequence goes on along the minus strand of NC_136226.1, from coordinate 6,421,894 downwards.
ATATATTAGGCACATATTGGGAAACCTCTTCTGTAGAAAATGATTTTGTAGATATGTATAGATAGCTAAAAACAGAAGCTTCAGTAAACATAAACAACACTACAGTAAAAGCATTCAGGTGAACAAACAAAATAGTTTTATTAAGACAATAACTTACAATTTCATTTTCTGTTTTGCTTTTTCAATCCAACCAAGCACCAACGCATTCTGATAAGTTGTGGCGCAAGAAATAAAGCACTCAAGGTGTGATGCATACTTCACTGTAGATAAATACATGCAAAATAAAACATACAATTTATTGTGATTTTGTAAGCCAAAAAAAAATATTATTATATATTTAAACCAACTGTTACAGTAATACAAATTATGGTTGCGTATTCTTTATTCTAAAATTCTTAATTCATATTATTGACCCCTAACCGGACCCTGAACTATAACCTCTAACCTTGCCGTGTCCAATCTTTGTGACCATTGTGCTTTACTAGTCTGCAATTTTTAAATTTTCCTTTTTGGAGTTTTCTGAAGTCCACCATAATTGTTTGCTCTAGAAAAATAAAACAAATTTTATTTGTGTTTTTAAATTTTTTTTAATCTACAATAAATATCACACTTAGAACAAAATATCTGTAATAGATGTAATATTGTACAATTCAGTTGACTCTCCCAATACTGGACTCTCTGAAAACCAGAAACTCTCCCAATACCAGATTCAAAAGTTCCCAAAGGTGTCCGGTATTGGGAGAGTTGACTGTATATGCATTTTATGTTTGTATACCTTGACTTTCACCAGCAGGTTGGTGTGGACGATCAAATAAAGCAATATTAACAGATTGGAATAGAAAGGCATAAACGAATCCACCAGTATCTCCCAACACCATAGTAGCTTGATTGGCATTTTCAGGATCACTCCTACAGCAAATGATTAAGAATACATCGTTACAAAATAATGGTTATCAAAAAATTAACGATCCAGTAATATACATGGTCTTTAACTTATATAACATCATTAAGTATGATTGGTCAATACTTAATAACTTCAATTATGTTTATTATGAAACGTACAGTAGAAATAAATAATAATATTTATCCTTACCAATAATCCATGCTCAACGGTGTGTGCTCCAGACCAACGACTTTGTATTGACAATTGAATTCCAATTTAGAACTTAAATCATAAAAGGCTAAAAAAAAAAAGTAATTCAGTGTTATAAAATATAAAAAATAAAATAATAAAACATTTTACTATGCAACTTCATCAAATATCTTACCAATTTCTTTACTGGTAAATGCCAGGGCAATCTTATTAATGTTCTGCAGCACTATAAAATTTGTCACCCACATGTCTCTAGGCTTAACTGATTCATTGTGAATCTGTTGAGAAAATAATTAGAAAACGTTGTATGCATTATATATATAATAAAAAAACTTGAGTGTATATAATTTTTTTACCTATTTTCGGGCAAATTTCACCACATTTACAACAAAACACAGTCATATAAGCAAATTATTTCTATCCACAGTACTAATTAGTTTGAGATGGATTTGGAAATATTATTATATATTTATAACATTTGTATTGTAATAAAAAAAGCTATGCATACATTCTTTTGAGAGGAGGCAATCTCTAGGAGTAAGAAAATACTCTAAAGCCTCCTTATATCACCAATGCCTTGACTAAAAAAATGTGATGTGCCCATGGACATGATGATGTCATATCACTACCATATTTGAGCATATCACTACCATATTTGAGCATATCACTACCATACTTTGGTACATCACACTTTTTTTGTCAAACTAGTTTGATAGTGTAGACAGAGCTTTAGGCAAGATATCACTAAGGTAAGAAAGAGGAAGAATGCCAAAAGAGGTTTTCTCGAGGCGCTTCTCTGAGTTCGTCTACTTACATCAGGATAAAGGTGGTGCCTTTGAGTAAAAGGGGTATATTATAGTAATAAAGAGTTTAGTCAACTCGAGTCGGGATAAAGATTGTAGTGTGTAAAAGGGTTATATTATAAGTGTATAAGATTCACCTTGATGGTTTTTTGTCGATGTAGCTGGTTGTCCCATGTTGATATAGTACCCTCTTTGCTGATAACAATATAGCGTGATGTATTCCTTAAAAACGCAACCTTCTGAATCACATCCTTATGCGGACTAGAATACAATTTGAATCATTTGAATATTTATACCTACATCTATCTAATTTCTTAATAAAGATGTATTTATTTATTATTTATTCAGGCACAGAGATACATTTTACAAAATATAAACAAATCAACAAATTAAACAAACAAATATAAAATCATAGTCACTAGCTGCCAGGAAAGCACAAAAGCAGCCTAAGCCACTATCACCAATTAGTTGTGTACCTAACTTATGTGTAAATTTTCGACAGTAAATAAATTACTTACTTATTTTAGAGATTTATAGTTAGTGAACATCGCTGTTATTATAAACAATTAAGTAAAGTTGAATAGATTTATCTTTCTAAACTTAACGTTAGTGAATAAATCGCTCTCTCAAATAAAAGATTCTCTGAATAATGTTAAATCTCTTAAAACCAGACATTTAAAAACATTCTAAATTCATTTTTACTATTAAAAACACTGGAATACCATAATTTCTGGAAAACCAGACATACCTAAACTTTATGATAAATTTAAACATAGGTCTAGTGAATAACTTTAATCATTAATTATCATACCTTTGTAAAGATTTGATATTTTTCCATTGTGGCACCTGTAAATTTAAAAAAAATGTTTAATTCAAATCCTTTCTTAGAATTATGAATCCCTATATCTTGGTTGTAATCTGTTAATATTTAAAAACTAAATAAAGTGGCAAATATTTCCTAAAGATAAATAATAGAAAAGTTTTCGTTTATAATTATTATTATCCAGCGATAGTTTGTGAGTCTAACAATCACCGTTACTTTAAAATGTTAACATATAAAATTTAATTTTCGTAGGATACAATAAACTTTACCCTCCGAAAAATGTAAAATTCTATTGATTGTAAAGCAACAACATCTTTAAGCTTGCGCTTCATGTCGCTGAGAGGTCAACTGAAGCACCTGCAGCGTTATCGGTAATGATGCATACCATAATATTTGTCATTAATTTCAAACCATAAAATATTTTATTAGAAATTTGAAATTTTTTTAGTATTATGAGTTTAAATGGTGCATTTATTGAGAACTCATTTTAGAATTGTAATACACAAAATTTACAAACTGATTACTGTATATAATTAATGATGTTATTAGTTTTACGATTTCCTTGCAAATTACACTTTAATGCTGTTATGCTGAAAGGAAGTCACTTCAAAGGGAAACAGTGGATGTTTCGAATTATAGACTCATTTAAACATTCCAAAACACCTGAAGTTGTTTTCAGTGGTTATAATATTGATTGCCGGAAAACAAACTATGCTTACAGGTTACATTATTGCAGCTAAATTAAAGTTATGTTATATAGCCTAAGGTCTAATAATAAAACACAAATTCAATACACAATAACTGTATACAATAACTGAGAATATGGTTGGAAACAATTCGGTACAGTTTATTTGGAAGAGAACAGAAATTTAGTCATAGTGAAAAGGTGGAGAGTACTAGTAGAAACAAATCCACAATGTTATGTGATTCGATACTGTCCAATCGAATTACAAGATGCTACAGAACTTGGATAACGCATACCTGTGTTGCTTTTACACGATCATCCTTCTCTACATATTCAAGGAGTAAATGTGATGCTATCTTATCCTGAAATACAAAAGCAAAAATATGTAAATGAAATTACTTTAAATTTGTGTAAATGTAATATGGGGTTTTTTGAACATAATTCTAATAATCTTAATCATATTTGGGCATATCACTGCCATATTTAAGCATATCACTACCCTGTTTGGGCACATCATCACACTTTTTTTGTCAAACTAGTTTGATAATGTAGAGCTTAATATTGCTTACCCAATCAACTTTTCTTTCCTTAGTAACATCTATTTTGTCAAATAAATCACAGTGCTGAAAACAATCATGAATATTCATAAACACAAAATCCTTTACTTCATACAATTAATTAACATATATTTGGTTATCCGCAACTTAGTTGCGGATAACCCATGTGATTGTAAATATCTTTTTTTTCATCTTCATCTTCTTTGTTATTCTTCTTTCTTTCCCGGATTTTTGTGCGTCGCATATCCCCTATTGCTTGTGAATATATCTTTTGTATAACTTTGTCATTATATGGACATTTACCTGAAGTTGTGCACCTCCATATTTTTAATGACGTTAGAGTCGCGCAGCGTAAGTTACGCGCGATTTTATGAATTTCAATGATTGATCATAGATTATAAACCAAAAGTCATTTTGTTTTGACACTTAGTGAAAATTTAAGTCATATCAAGGGCAAACTTTCTATGGATTAAAAATGACATGTTTCACAAGAAGTTACGCGCGCACGCGCATTTAAAATTTTAAAATGCGCAAAATTAATTTCTAATCAACTTTCTACGCTGATCATGACAATTTAAACATGTCAAAAATTCCCACGCGCGCGAAAAAAATTACGCGTAAGGTGCGCACGGAGCATGAAAATCATGTGTTTTTTTCTTGAATTATGATTTTACAGCCTTTCTTAGTCATTTTAAAAAAGATTTACATCATTTCAAATTAAAATGACGTCATACGAACACGTTGATTTAGACAATTTGCGCGCGTTTTAGTTGCAAAAGTGACAACATATTGTCAAAATTAAGCCTATTTTTAATCTATTATAGCTCCTCAGGATCATCCACGACCCCCAATTTTTTTAATTTAATATGTAAGCAGATATGTTGTAGATATGAATTCATGCAGAACCTTTACCACTCGGATGTTATGACGTCATCGTATGGCCACACGAATGTAAAATATAGGATGTTTTACTCTTTCGTTATTGCTCATCTTATTAAATAGAGCGCATCTCACTTTTACGTGCCCAAAATTCTTCAAATTTGATTTAATGTAATTATTTAGATAATTATCTTCTAAAATTGTTATCTTTATATGTCAATTTGATGACGTCATCGTGTTAATAATTGGATTTAAAAGATGGGTCTCATAATTTTGTCTATGCTACACTGTATATAACATATACAGTTTATTCTGTAAAATACTGTAATATGATGTATGCTACATAATAGGTACAATTCAGCACTGTAAACATATTTATTTCATGTCATAGGATGGCATAATAATTGTCGAGGTTCATATGGTTAAGTATGTGCATGTTGCGTTTGCGCGGATAACCCGAACTCGTCAAAGTGACGAGTTCAAATCTAGTTTTACATTATTATTGTAATTACCTCAGCCAAGGAGGTTATATTTTGTAAATGTTTTTCATAAACTATGTTTTTAAGTAATGTATTTATTCATTAATATATAAATTTATTCATCAACAGTTTAGGGAGAGAAATGAAATAATCTTAAAAACATTCAAATATGGAGTGGATGGATTAATTATCAAATTTCACTAGAAATAAATTAATTTCACCGAAAATAAAAATGCAAAGATCAAAGTCAACTACAGTACAGTAAGGCATCTTATAAATAATGTCTATAATAATAATAATGAATGATTACTACTTCACATAGCAATCGACTAAATGCAATCTCTTAGAAAATAATATAATAGACATAATGTTGTAATTTATCACTAAAGGTCAAATATAACAATAGATTTTTGCTGAAGTAATTAATCAAGATCTGTAGATTAATTTAAAGCATAATTAATGAATATAACATTTTTTAACCAGAATATATTATGTGATATGAGTATTACCGTGTAATATAGTATGATCTCATATCAGTTAATTTGGAAACTAACAAAAGGTCCATTTACACTAGGACGATAACGATCAACGATAAATATATAAGCATGCATTTTTTTTTACATAAAACAAAAGAAATTTGTTCTAGAACTATAGGATAATCATTTATGCTGTCTTTGATAAAATTAATATTTTATATAATTTTATAACTCCAATCAAATAAAAACAATAAAATCGTGATTGGACGTGGTAAAATACCATTTTCATCAAAGGAAGCATAGATGGTTATTCTATAGTTCTAGAATGAAAAGTTTTTATATTTATTTTGTTTTATGTATGAAAAATGCATATTTGTCTATCTATCGTCGATCGTTATCGTCCTAGTGTAAATGGGCCTTAATATTCCTAGAGATGAAGATAAACATTGGAATTATGTGAATTTCAATCAATGTACAGTACTGCTAATGAGCGGATTCAGCGTTCTATTGAATCTTAGAACCAACAAACTAAGCAAACAAATTCAAGTCAATAATATTATTGCGTGAAAGTGCGGTATAGTTAATTAGATTTACAGTTAATATTACTTTTAAAGTCAAGTTAAATTTGATCATTTATCATATTATTTATTTCATCTGACAAACAAAAACATGTAGAAAATGTACAACAATAAGGCAGGATTTCCTAAAAAGTAATTTGATGTCTATCTCAGTTACCGACTATGACAGTGTTTTCGGTGGGTTAATTATATTTTTTATCTGTTGTTGTATTGATTTTGTATCTGTTTGTTGTCTATATATTTCAAGAACGCACCATGTATGAACGTGTGCCACCGTTGTAAAAGTGTAGCTTCAATAAATTATTATTACTAGGTATAAATCTTCAATGTAAAATTTAATTTAAAAATGAATAGCAGTTTTTACTATCATATTATGTGAATAATGATGAAAAATAATACCTCTTCATATGTCCCTTTAGTTAGAACATTTTTTAACAGTTTGCAGAATTCTTCTTTGTCCAAACTCAACCGGTCATTGTAACCGTCACCAGTTTTCTACAGGAATAAGAAACAATTCATAAACAGACTATTTTAAAACACTTTTGGTAATCAAAAAGTTTGCATAGGAAGATCAGCTAAAAAAGGTAGTAACGGTCTTGACTATTTTGCAGAAGATTCTGACAAAATAATTGTAACTGTAAATATATTAGTCATAATCATTAGTTTTGGAAACAAACAAAGTTACATAATTTATACTGAAGCAAATACAGCCCAGTCACAATTGGCAAGTTATTAATAAAAAAGCATAATTGCTTAACTAAATTTATTCAATTAATGATACACAAATATGCACTTTGTCCAGTATACCACCATACCATAAATGCTGACTTAAGTTGTTGTAGGTCTTGGATATTAAGTCGATTCTCTAACTTAACGCCGTAGATCAAAACGCTGTTTGAGTTGTTTGTATTGGAAGCCATATCTGAAAAAAAATATCAAAATTAAGTCATATAAATACTATTTTATAAATTAAATTTTTCAATAGTAAGTTTGTCACGGTATAAAGAAGTATGAGAAATACCTATGACAAAATTTTAATATAAGTTGTGGAAAACTAACTACCTTCTTTGTATTTTTTGTATATAATTTTGAAAGATTGAAACCTAGCCTATAACTAAATCAGTTTAGATGTTTATTTAAGTTTCAATCGTTAAATAAAACTGTTAAAGTAACAGATTCATAACACTGCAAATAATGTCTAATTTCCGAGCAGTGTTATCAAAGCAAGGAAGACAGGAGACAAACAATATTCATTGCCTTTAATCAATAGCAATCAATAAACAAAGCACTAATCAAGAAACTCTATTGTATGAAAAACTAGTTTAACAATCAATGCATGCCAAGTGATCCGAAGATTCATTAGGCTAATAATTTAGTTTCGACCGTAATAGGTTTAGGTTAAAATAAACAAGTATAAAAGTTAAAACTGTCCATAATCATTTCATATTAAAATCAACAGTAAAAAGGTAGGCAATTTATTTAAACAAAAAGAAATAACTTGTTATAATTAGATCTGTTAATATTAATTTACTTATAAATATAAGACAAAAGTCATTTATTACTTCGTTAATCAGGTCTATAAATTCGAAAAACAGATCTATATGTAGGCCTACCAATCTACCAAATTGTTCAACCATCCCGCACCCCACGGTGACGGTGCCTAACTAAGTTCAAAACAACTTTGGTCACCAGCTTACAACTAAGCCGGAGTCGCCAACTCATGGGTGGCGATAAAATAACTCTCAAATAATACTTTAAAGGTTTAAAGTCCTATTGGCAATTTAAAATCATGAAAACAATTTCATTACCTGTCACTGGAGTTTGTTAAACATTTTAGAGAGAGCTGCGATTCCTCTTTTGTCAAGTGAATTCTAAGCACCTTACAATCACTATTGAACTATCAATCAAATGCCGCCGACAGTGGTAGACGTTGCTAAGGAGATGGATTAAAACAGAGGGCGCAAGTGCTTATTGTAGAAAAATAATAAAGTTTCCGTCTTGAAATTCCTCACGATATACTGCATTATAAATAACCGCTGTACATTAATACCAACACTAATTTATTTTTATTTGTTATGAATTTTGTTGAAGATGTATTGTCCCCCTGAAAAATAATTGTTACAATTTTTGTTGTTGAATATGCTGTTTTAATGTCACATAATAGTTACCCACTTTGACCAAAAATTGGATCTAAAGAAAATGTATTTACCTGAAAAAACTGTAATTTAAAGCAAAAATAACTTTTTTTGGGGTTTTTTTGCTGAAATTAACGGTTTATTTTGTCATTTTATAGGTGAAAACATTATTTTTCAGGTTTTTTTTATCCTACGGAAGTGACTAACTTTTTTTAAACTACAAAATGGCCTGATTTTATTTAATCTTCATTTGGTTGGGATCAATGGACAGGGTGGGCTATTAACTGACCGAATTTCTGAACAAGTTTCTATAGTTTTTACACAACTAAATAATTGAATTCAGGGCGAATTTCTACATGGTTAAATATACAGGTTGTAACTTTGAACCTCTTGCAACCTCTAACTAAAGTGATTCACAAAATGGACATGATACATTAAATATTATTCTAAAAGAAAGCATGAACAAATGTTTATTGATTTCTCAGTTTGTATATTGTATATCATAATGTATACATAACACTTCAAAAACTCTCTTTCAATTCGTGCCATTTACATAGGCAATTTAAAAAATATAAATACACATGTAGAAAAATAGGGGAATTGTATTAATTTTAAACTAAATATGCATTAATTTATTATACTGTGTGGGTGAAAAAGTAATGAATAAATTGGATTTAGGAAAATTAACTTTTTTAACATTTAAATTAACAATATAAAATCACATTTTTTAATTTAAAAAATGTATTAAGCCTGATGTTAGAGAAATACACGAATCACAATTGGTAGATAATCCCCAATCTAAGTTCATAAAATAATATTGTTTAATTAATTCAATATAATGACTACATATATGATCTATCTTCTTGTAGTCCTATAAGGACTTTAACCCATAACCTAGTGTACACAATTGCTATATGTACTTTAAAAAATACTTTCATGAAAAAAAATCAATCTTTTGTGTTGAGTAGAGTATTAAATCAATGATAGATGAATGAGTGCCTGTTTATATGGTTATATCATATGTGACCAATTTGTCGAGGGGAAAGCATTGCCGCATTCCGCATTAGTGGGGGGGGGGGGGGAGACATAGCTTCATCACATGTGAACATAAGAGGAGGAGCATGTTATTGGAAAGTACACTAACCCATCTACATTACATTTGTTAACTGTGTTGACAATGAATCCTACATCTGGTTTCCAAAACAATTTATCTTTGCATTCTATATTGCATTTCTTATTCAAACTAATATTAATTATAAATTTTAATGCTGAAATTGAATATTGAATGTAATGAATCACTAAAGACACATTTATCATGTTGTAATGTTACATCATATTATTTATGATTAGCCCATACACAAATTGTCATGAAAAATGTATTCATTATACAATGGCCACTGTGATTCCCTGGTGTCATTTTATTACTATAACAGTTATTATTGTTCAACATAGGGTGCAATAAAAAGGTATCTGTGTTGGGGAGTATAGCCAATCATCTGTGTTTATTATATAGATAACAAATTAACAATCATTTATTGGATCTATTGATATTATTGGAATTATTTGTTTATAATTCTCAGTGGTCGAGTGATAAGTATTACACCATCCACCATCATTTATTACAATGTGGATCATAAAAAAAGGAATTTTATTAGTAATAACAAAATTATCAAACTTAAATACATTAGCAGTTATAGACTTATAGCCATGGTATTATGAACATTTATAAGAGAAATACCCTGCAACTGTTTAGATAATTATTTCAACTACCTTGTGAACTCTGTTAATAATAATTTTTGATATGAAAAAAGTCAGACTGAGTAAAAATTTTTTATTAGTTTGATTGACAAACAAAACATATAAATATTACATAACATAGCAGTAATCTGAATAGAATCGTTCAGTGGCGTAACGCAGATGCCTGAGGCCTTGGTGGTCCTCCAACGCTGGAGGCCTTGGGCGTTTTTAGCTTTTTCGACATATTTTAATGCCTGTTTTTTCCTCTTGACACTGCTCAGGGGCCCCCATAAACTCCGGGGCCCCTGGGTTTAGCCAGTGAGCGTTCATAGCCGTTACGCCAATGGAAACGTTCCTTGTGTGTAATGGGTACAGAATTCTTGCCTTAAAACTTGGTTCCTACTAGAAAGCAAGGACGTAACCACACTACAAGCAGTTTGACCAATCATGACACGATGGATGACCAAAACAATCGCTTGTGATTGGTTAATTCGCTTGCATTGCCCATACATCGCTGTGTTGCGTTCAAGTGGGAACCCAGCTTAAAGCTCTGTCTACACTATCAAACTTTATGTGACAAAAGACAAAAAAAGTGTGATGTGCCCAAATATGGCAGTGATGCTTAAATAATGATAGTGATATGACATCATCATCACCATATATGGGCACATCACATTTTTTTTATTTTTTTGATAGTGTAGACAGAACTTAAGAATGCAAATACATGCTTTGTACACGTTTATAACAATCTAAATTGACATTGTGTATAACCTGTACCAATTGTTATAGAATCAGCATGTTTGTGTGTTGCCATCTACTCCTTGTGATTCCAGAATAACATTATGGATGTAGAGATTTTAAATAACTGATTTAAAGTAAACATCTTTGATAAGCTCTTCATTTTATTCATCCTCCCTCCCCTTTCAGTATTGATATATTTTTACTTAGAAATGCATATACGTCTAACAATAACCAATGAAATTTGATTTAGAAACAAATTTACTTTTAAAATAAAAGCAATTCATTCTGATAAACACTAACAGTGATTCTAGACAACCTACACAATGAGTGCAAAAGTTATTCTAAAAAATCAATGAAAATTTGGTGAAGAAAATGCTATAGTTAAATTTAGATATTTTTTAGACAAGGCCTGTAACCTCTGTACATACATATGTACAAGTTTTATATCAACATTATAATATGTACATATAACTGTGCATTAACTATTGACATATTGAGTAGGTTACCCAAATAAAATTTCTCAAGAAAGCCATGCTAACGATAAAATTCTAACTTTGGATTACTACTAAGCCTAAAAAATATGGAAAAATATTCACAGTAATTTCATAGAAATTCATATTTAACAATGATAAACGCATCACTACTGTGTGCTTACTCATAATTGTTTTATTCGTTTACGGGGTGGGCCAAACGGTGGCGTTTGTGCGCTTGCTAAAGCCCGGAAAGCGTCAGCTACAAGGTGTGGTTGGCTTCGTACCATGTTCTTCCATCCAGATGTGTCCATAACATCTGTTGCATGTCTGTAAGTTAAACAATACAACAATGATGATTACATTGATTTTAAAGTCTTATATGTTTATATAATGTTTATATGACACATGTTTACTAATACTACACACATTTTTCATTAACATGTTTTTGTAGGTCAAATCTAATTAATGTTCAATTAATTAATTTTGTTATTGTTAAATATTTAAAGTACTTATTTTTCATCATCATTCTTATTGTATTTGTATATGTTTTTATTTTGATCTTGGAATAAAAATGATGATGAAGACCAATCCCAAAACTGCAACATTTGGAATTTCTCCTAATTTCTTCAGTTAGTTTTTCTGAGGATGGTAAAAGTGCATTAACATGGATAGTTTATCAGGTTATACTAGAATTACCAAATGCTGCAAGCCCTGCCAAGTACTATTATTATAAAGTTTAATTTATATGAAATAGGATACATTTAGACTGATAACTGCAGTTTATCCATAAAGCTCTGTCTAAACTATCAAATCAATTTGACAAAAAAAGTATGTGCCCAAATATGGTAGTGATATGCCCAAATATGGTAGTAATATGACATCATCATGTCCATATATGGGCACATAACATTTTTTTGTCACATAAAGTTTGATAGTGTAGACAGAGCTTTAAATCATTAAAAAAACATGTTTGATAACAATATTGTCATTTACTTTGTACTGGTAGTGCTTGGCAGGGATTGCTATTTTTAATGTGTTTGTAAGTTCACATGAATGTATAATGCTGTTGGGGTCTGTTTCTGCTGCATAGAGCCGAGAGCCATTTAACCGGTTTCTAAAAAATTGTCCTGTTTCTGCTCCCAAGAAATTGGGGTTAATTTTTCACACTGTTTTTAACCGGTTATTTTTATGCAGCAGAAACAGAACCTTGGAGTATAGTATCAGTTTTACTTACGTATTTATAAAGTCTATTGCTACTGCTTTAAGTTGTTCAGCACTGTGAAGATCCGCCAGTACAAGTACCTCAGCTACATTCTCAACTGCTAAATTTGAACATAATGACTCTTCACATAATACTTTCAACCTTTCAATTGCATACTGCAAAAACAAATAATATTTGCTTATGCTTATTATATTGCTATTTTAAACACAAAAAAAATCTATTCTATAAGCTTTTATTTTACAACAGAAGCCAAAAATAGGACATGCTTATATTGCTCTTTTACAAAAAAAAATATTATTTCAATTTAATTTGATTCTATATAAGCTTTTCTTACACAACATAAGCCAAAATGTGTGTGTGTGTGTGTGTGAAGTAGGTGAAATAGGTACCCACTGTAAGCTTATAGCTTTTAGTGTGGGAATCTGTTGTATTGTAAATGCATGTAAAATAAAACACTTCTTAAGGCCAATTTACACAGACTAACGGTATTGGTAATAAATATAAAATCTATGTTATTCCTTATGTCCATTACACACAACACGGAGCGGACGGGCGGACGGTTTCTGCTGATGATAGTTATACAGATTTTTATGCGAGACAAGCTACGCGGTTTTCCGCTTGCCGTTACAGCTCATCTGTGTAAATTGGCCTTTGGGAGTGGAGTTGTAATTTTGTCCTTAGAAAAAATCCTGACATGTGATGGGACTTCAACCCAGGACCCTTGGAGTGGTAGCCAAGCATCATAACTACCAAGCCACAACTCCACTCCTTTAAACATGACATACACGACACTGGCAAAAAGGTGTTGCACATAAGCCAAGGATTTACGATGTTATCTGATTAAAATCACACGTACACAATCTTCACTGCTATACGCTGTTGAACTGTGTTTGCACTCGAGCATAAGAAATATACACATATATGTAACAAACTCTGTTGTTTTGTGGCAGTAGAAACAATTTATTTTGCCATGGAAACAAAAACAAAATGTAGCACAAATATTTTCTCGAGACCAAAAGTGAATAGCTGTATAGTGCTAAATAATTATTTCTAAACACAAATAAATATTGATAATACACCAGATTCTTGATACTGTATCTACAAATATGGCATAATTTGTCAAGTGTCATAAGCAAATGCTGTGATACAAAATCACATGTGTGTCACATGTGAATCTGTATCATGGAAATACTTTACTGCCATGAATTCTACTCGATTTTTTTACCTTATCTGCAGCTGCTAATAAATCATCGGCCATTTTTTCCAGGTTTTGTGCTTTACCAGTATAAATAAAGCGTAATATCTCACGCATTACTTCATGATCTACATCTGTTATCTCAACCCTATTGTGTTTACTTTCTTCCATTTGGTGTTCAAACATTGCATTAAAGACGGGCGAGCGAGCTGTAAGAATATAAATAGATGCAAAAGTGAATCAAGATGAAAAGCACACAGTGTATAAGTATCTTGAAATGGTAAAGTACTGTAGCTAAAACCAAATGTACAGTATTATTAATGAAAGGCGCCGATTGAGTAAATGTGAGAATATAATGTAAAAGTATAATAAAAAAACTACAACAAAGAAACATAGAAATCGGTAAACAATTGCATATCACATTATAACATGTATTCTTGCTATTTAATTTGTCGCATTTCATTTGGAATTAAACCTATCCACTGAAAAAGTGTTATAATGGTGATAATTAATGCTATCTAATACATGTTAAGCTTTCTGTAATCATTTTGAGAATTTTTGCCACGAGACGTTGACTGATCGCGTTCGGAAATCAACTTATTTAGATTTATGATGGATAAATTGAATAAAAGTAGGTGTATTATAAACAAATAATGAATGTTTTGTATTCATTGAATGGAGAGAATATTTTATTCGATAAAAAATTGACTGCTCTATTTTTAACTCATGAAATATTCTCACCATCCCACTCATAAACATTCATTATTTGTATACTAATAAACTTGAACTGAAGACAGTCTTTCTATATTTAATACAAACCTTCGGAAAAAAAAAAAAAAATTCCACAAATGTATACGATTTAGGATGGTATATATACCACTTTATAAAGTGATGTTATCGGACAAATATTATCTTTTTAAATGTATATTTTATTTTCAACCTGTAATTGGTGCCTTGCACTGTTGGTTGTAAGAATAAAGAATATAATTTTTCAAAATCAAAAAATTTTGAATAATATTTTCATAACCACATTATCAAGATGGTGGTAATTCCATTAAGAAGAATCTGTATGAGCATTTCTGTGTGCTTAGTACTTAAAGGAATTAGTATACAACAAGCATAATGGCCTCAGCAAAGTGGTGACAGAACCAGTATTAATGAACTGGCCTAGCTTCAGTTACGAGTGCTTCTAAGATTAAAGAGGCTTTTAAACAATATCACAATATGTAATTTTAATAGGACGATGAACTGGTACTGTAGTGCTTTAGCTATCCAGAGATGTTTGATTTTTAACGAGTATTTCGCGTTAAGAGATGAAACAAGAGACAGATTCTGTTTTCCGACGAGGATTAAAGGAACAATTTTTAGGGGTTGGTTTCAAAATTTCATCATAATTATGTCAGACTATCCAACTTATATTTCTACTGAGCTTGAAGGGATGGTGGGTGTAATTCTTTTAATTTATTAATTTAAATCATAACCGTTGAAGCATTTGGGCTAACTGTAATAGCCATAAGCAATGTATTACATTTTACACATATTGATCGAATGGGTACATATTATTTCCCCTTATTAGGTGACTTTTCAACCCTATATCTTGAATGAAATCACTTAAGTGCTTACACAGTGATTATAAGTCTATCAAATTTTCTATGAAATGTGCAGCATCTTATACATTACTCGTTTGACCAACAAGTGGCAGTACAATTTAATAGAATTACACACATAAAAATGAAACACAGGTTATAGAGGTTCAGAATACACACAAAGAAGATTTAATGCATTTTTAGAAAGCTGTATTGATAGCTTCAAGTTTAGGCCAATGTCCTCTTACCTGCTAGTAAAGCTTTGTGTGCTTGGTATTCCCGTCCATTGACACATAACGTAACATCACTGAAAGATGACCTCTCTAATAATGTGTTTAAATCATCGTCCAATCGGCATTCGGGAACTTTTAACTGCGACTGGCTAGATTGACCAGATATATTTACAGAATCTTGTACAACACTGACCTGAATTGAGGCAATAAAAAAAACATTACAGGCTTCAAATAAATGACATTACATCTAGAAAAGATGATATAAAAAACTAAGCATAGCGTTTGAAAACCGAAAGTAGTAACACCAAACATTTTATGGGCTTCAATGAATGCTCATTTGTTTAAAAAAGATGATACAAAACCATAAAATGTCATTTCCGTCTATAACTTTAAAGGCCAAAAGTTGAATTGATGCTTTAAAAGCATTTTATCTACAGCGGAAGTAGACAATATAAGTCTCCTATTCAAAGGTTACAATTTATCTGAATAAAACAACATTTAATGAGAATTATGGAAAGTATGTGTTGAAATATTAAATAAGAAATGATTATTACACTTCAGTACTGCAGTATCTAAATTGTGTTTACTCTAAACCTGTTTATTATTCAAGCTATCAGAGTAATCATATACACTGTCTATTTGTTTATTTCAGTGACCGCATAATAAACTTATATTTAAACTAAAATCATGCGTTATTGCAATAAAATATATGTAGTGGCTGCAGTAACTGCAGTATTATTATCAAGGAAAATTTTATTAACTCACATTTGCCTATTGATTCTATAAAAAGAACCATAAAATAACAATGGTGACTTTATCATCAGAATTACTTATAAAGGTAGGTATTTATTATCGTCCTTAAGCTTAACTGGAAACTTCGATTAGGTCATCTACAAACTCATGGCATCCAAAAATGCAGTGCCTACAAAAATCTACACACCAGGAGATGATCTACTTTTTTCAAATTGTGTTTTTTAACATGCACTGTACTGTATGTACATGGGACCATTGGCTTTACATCCCATCTGAAGGATGAATCAATGTTATCTTGCCTAAGGTTACGCTAATGACCAAAAAATAGACTTATAGAACATAACATTGGTTTTTTTTTCACAACATTTTTTTTCCTAATATATTGAGAAATTAATTACTACTTACTTCACAAAATAACGTTAGCCTATCATCTGGAAGCAGCCCATTTGCTTCCTCCATTAGAAAATCCCGTCGGATGAATTTTTTAAAACCCCAGTCTTTCCCTTGAACAAACCTATACGCACGTTGACTCTCTGAAAAAATAATAATAATAATAGACTATAGACAAAACTGTAGTAAATCTTTATCCAATACTTTTAATAGACAACATCTTAGTCTTTGGTTTTTAGCTGTTTTGGTTGGAAATTTTCTATTAATACTAAATAAAGGTAAATACTATACTTTGAGTTCATGTTGGTTACAGAAAAAATTTTAACATTGAATAATTACAATTTTTTCCTGTTCTATGCTCAATTTGATTGGATACTATCACTTAAATAGTCCCAGTGATGACTTTATTCTTTAGATGATTGTTATAATTATATATTGAAGAAATTATGCTTACACAACAACATTCCAAAAAAGACTTATCATCACATTTAATTGCGTTATTAAAATGTTACCATAATTGTGCTTTTTATAATCAGCAATAGTTAATAGGATATGACTAGAATGAAGATTGCATTTACAACAAAAATCAAATTTATAATACCATATTGGATTGGAATATTCATATCAATTCAATTGCATATTAAATAGCTTTTACAGGTTCATATAGTTCAATTTAATTATTGTAGAAATACACAGAATATGTATGAAAGCATAAAGAAGAAAGAACAATCGAATACAAAGAAAACACATGTTATACACTCATAAACTAAACATTGTTTAGTTGTTATACAGCCGTATATAAATTCAATATGTAATGTGCTCTGGATAAATAATAATTAGTGGAAAACAGGCTTTACATGGATGACTTTAAACTATCTGATAAAGCTAACTTTAATCTACGAGTTAAGACCAGTATTATGATTATTCAAGCCGTAAATCTTCTAATAGTAACCCACACTCTAATAGTAACCCCCTTCTAATAGTAACCCATCTTATAAGTCAATCTATAATAACCCATGGGGGTTAATATTAGAGTCACAAAAACTATTGACAAAATGACATTTATGAAGACTGGTCGTTTATGATGCATCCGTATTTTAAAAACAAGGAGATAATGCATGTTGATCTCGGGAGTGGGGGAGGATTGAGTGTTTTTGAGTTTATAAAATAAAGTAGTTCAAATAAATTTATTTATTCATACTGTTTTATTATTTTGCTATGATTTGCTAACCGGAAAAGTTGGGGTGGGTTACTATTTTCAGGTGCCAAATTTAAGATTAGTAATAGTAACCCACTACTCTAATAACCCACTACTCTAATAGTAACCCACTACTCTAATAGTAACCTCCCTTCTAACCCACCCTAAAAAACAATCAAAGAATAATAATTTACAACCCATTTTTCTTACCCATTGCTTTTGTTTCTTCTCTTTTTGCATTCAGAATGGAGAATTTAAATTTTGCTCTGACTTCACTTTTATTGCAAGAAACCAAGAGGAGATAAAGGGATAGATAATCTTTGCTTTCTTCATCTAATCCTTTAGGATTTACCCGTAGGCACCTGTAATTTAAGAAAATAAACATTTTTATTTTATTTTTATTGATAGAAATCGTGATCTCGAATAGTATCTGGCTTTTCTGATCAAAATACACACTTTCATATTTTAAAATTACAATAAGATCATGTACAGTACCAGCAGGATATTCATCCAGTGAATCTCATTTGTATCAACAATATTTTATCAAAACATAATTTAATTTTACAACATGAAAGAGGAAAAACTATGTCACGTTTTTATATTTAGCATGTAGATGAAAATGAGATTGAAAATCAATGATAAATAATACTAAGTACAGTACATCCTCTTACACAACCTAAGTGCCAAAATACGCTATAAGTCAGTATACCGCAAAAGCGTCAACGTTCGTGTTTGATACATAATTAGCCACAAAGCCTTCAAATTAGGACATTGCACAAAAAAAGAACGCTAATTGAAATCAATTAACAGTGCAGAATTGAACATTACCCTGTTATTTTTTTTCAATCAATCCGGTTAAACTCTGATTTTATGACTAAGTTAAACCATATCAAATCAATACAATATTCAAAGCCGTAGCAAAATATAGCCGTTTCTTAAAATTATTGTATAAAGCTCTGTCTACACTACTATAAAACTAATTTGACAAAAAAAATGTCATGTGCACAAATATGGTAGTGATATGACATCATCATGTCCATATATGGACACATCACATTTGTTTGTCACATAAAGTTCGATAGTGTAGACAAAGCTTTGTATACAGTATGTAACATGGTTAAGGGGAAATTCTGTTCACTTTTCCCTTTATCCTAATACAGAATCGTTATCAGATATTCACCAAAAACAAACAATCTCCTACAAAATAATATAAATTAACAGCAAATGTTATATTCTCCTCACATGAACTCTATCATCATCACGTATGCAAAAGTCAATAAAAAAAAACATACAGTATGTTGTTTGACCTTGGCAACCATATGTAGTCTTTGAAATGTACATTACAAAAAGAGGTGTTACATTATTTAATAAAAGATAATGAGTTCAATGGTGAATATTCGCAAGGTAAAGAAGTATGTTTTATTCAACATGGTTTAGTACAGTGGAATAAAACATTTAATCTTCTTTAACACATTTAATATTCATTATTTGTATACCGTAATCAATTATTAAGTTTATCCCTGATTTAAAAAATATATTTCATGGGTCAGAGCCATATATATAAAGAGTTACGACATTGAAAATTAGAAGCCATTTTTGTGTCAAAGAATTCGCACGCTGAGCGCGCGCGCGTCTCTTTTGTATAGCGTTTTTTTATAGTTCATGCATTATTTTTAGATTTTTTTGTCTATGAAATAACGCTTATATTCCGTTTTTATTTTAGTAATTAATTTTATTAATGGTATTAATTTGGTAACATATATATATTGTGTCTATAATAACAAAAGAATAAATGCTAGGGCCTACATGCAAGTCAGGATACATCAAAGCATGAACCAATACAAAAAACACACAAATTCACCCCTCTTTTTATACAGTATATGGCTCTCTGTGTGTTTTTGACACAAACTTTCAGAGACTCGTTCATCATTTCATTTGTAATAATTTGCCTTTATTATTTTAATATTGTTCATAACCTATTCAATATATTAACAAATATATCCACGACACTTTATTATTTTATTTAGTCATCAAAGCATGCATTATGAATTGAAAATATTACATAATTGTTATTAATAGGACGTAGTTATGGGATGTTTCGTTCCAAAATCAATCAATCGAACTTTATAATGTATTAGCGCACGCGCGCGCAATATTCTTTGCCGCAAGTACTTCTGTACGCTGTGCACATCAATATTTCACCGTAAAATGTGCAATTACATTTTTTTAAATATAAGAAAAAGTTTAAAGTATTTTCTTGCTCCTATACTTTACATGCAATAACGGAGACAAGTTTGACACAAATTGATCTGCATATCACGTGACTATAATCCAATGTCGTAACTCTTTATATATATGGCTCTGTCATGGGTGTAGTGATACCGCCATCTAGGATAACACACTATTAGGTAACTATATTTTAGGGATCATGTCAACATATTTCTACTAGTTACTGCAGTAACTATTTTTTTTACTGCAATAACATTATAATTTTACTTTTCTTTCAATGTACAGTAGTTTATGAAGCAGCCATTGCAATAAAGAGATAGAGAGAAAGAGTTTCTTATTTTATATTTGTATAAATAAAAGAGGTTAGAGTTAACAAAATGTAGTTACTGCAGAAACTGCAGCAGAATTGACATGGTTACCATGAGACACCTGAACAAATAGACCATGTACATGTACAGTAATCATCTCTTACCATTCAAATGTTAACTTTAAAAGGTACAACTGGGAAAACTTAACCTAGTTGATTATTATAGGCACTTAACCCAGTTAAATATTCATATTATTATTAATATACTAAATGTTTGTTTTTACAGTATGTTAAATTATTATAATGTATC
Source organism: Antedon bifida (assembly GCF_963402885.1). Taxonomy (NCBI): domain Eukaryota; kingdom Metazoa; phylum Echinodermata; class Crinoidea; order Comatulida; family Antedonidae; genus Antedon; species Antedon bifida. The sequence continues at coordinate 6,401,012 of NC_136226.1, read as the reverse complement.
TTTAATGAAACGGCAAATTGGAAACATTAAAACTGAGAGAAAACTGAGAGAAAACTAAGAGAAGATGCACATTTATCACTTGGCAAAAGTGATTACTTAATTTGTACATCTTTCTTAATATTTTTCCATCTTTTTTAAAAGCTATATACAATGACGAAATAAGTTCTTCATTGCTATCAACATGAAAAACGATATATTGGTGACGTCACAAGCTTTACTGACAAGAATCTTGAAATCTGTGTCTTCTATGTGGGGTGGGTGCAATATTAAATATTATAAATTAAAGAAAGGTAATAATTATTATTATACCTACAGTATGGAGGATAGATGTGTGTATCTGATGGTTAATAAACAAATATTTATTTTAATATAATAATAATACTTTTAATTTAAAAATTAAAATTTAATACTTTTTTTGGAAATATTGTAGCAATTATATGAATGATTCATTTTAATGATTAACACTTTATTTTCATGTGATTTTAATAATTTTAATCTAAAGGCACATAGTACACTACTACCAGTATGTTTGTACAATGAAATCAATTACTGTAAAGCCAAAAATGTTCGTGCGCCCTTTATTTTCGCGACTTGATGAGACAACAATCCCGAAAAATTCCCCACTCTTATACTTAATTATTCAATCAGAGAATTCAGGTAAATAATTGTTACATGTTAAAATAGATTGCCTTAAGGGTCGAATATTACTTTACCCTAATGAACCTCTTATCAAGTAAGCTTGCTTATTAAATCCATCAATGCTGTGAACCTACCCTCAATTAACCTCTTATTCGCACTTTTATTACAAATCCAAATTCCCTAATAGAATATCATGTTTCTCTTCGTTCCTTTGTTATGCATTATTGATTTAGCACTTTTTTTTTCAAATTTCCAAAGGATGTCGGGAATAATCTGTTATGGTACATCTGCTTTGAAGGTAATAAAAAGGGTTGTTGGTTCATCTGTAATTGGTAGGGTTGATTTTTAAAACGCTATTTTAAATACAAAAATTCAAGGTAGGGTTGTAAATCAAGGATGGTAGAAGCCATGGAAAGAATACAATACAAAAACCCACAGAGTGTTTGTTGTAGTCTATAAACCTGTCCTGTCCAGGGCTTTGATACGAAAAGTTAAAAGTTCCTACAGTAGAGAATCCTTTTACCATAATGGACTAATCCATCAATCACGCCCATCCCAACGTGCCACCATCATAAATTGTATCAAAACCCTCTTTCACAAGAACACAGACTATTGTTGGTTTATCCAGGTAAGCTAGGCATGAAATAGACTGTGGTGGTTGTTGAAACAATGATAATAATAATACATTAATATCATGTCTAACCTAATACAAGAGTGTTATTTATACAGTGCAAGGCATACAGGTTAATGTACTGTGCTGAACTCAAGGTAATTACAATTCAGTCTTGATTCATTTATCAATATTGGTTAATTATTTATAGATAATCATACTTTAAATCTGAATAGTACAGCAACGACCTGGGAATTTGTATGGCTAAGAAACTTAAAAATACATTAATAACCTCCTTGGCGGAGGTAATACTTTACATGTCTTTAGTATGATGTTAGTACTACTACAGTAGTCTATGAGCGCAGCTTAGATGATGGTGGTGTGTTGGGATTTTCCCATTTGGAGGCAGGGTTCATGGAATGTACCATTGACTGATAGTGGTGAAGTTGAAGTTTTATGTATTCTAGTTGTAATGTTCTCATTGGTTCATCCAGGTAAGCTAGGCACGAAAATAGAAAATAATAATTTGAGGCAGAAAACACCAGTCACAATGACAACAAAATAAAAAGGTTACAAACTACATAACAAAAACACAAAGTTCACAAGTCATATTATAAGGATGAATGATATTAATATGTAATATCCTGCAAGGAAAAAGTCGCACAACAAACAAGGAAAACATAGTCAAAATAACATGACAACAAAGGACAAGAGAGAGATGGCAAATAAAAAAACACAAATCATGATCAGTGTTATCATCCAACCTTCACATTTAAGTTCTTTCTAAAATCCAATATAAAATATAAAAAACAGATTTATTGATTCAGAAACCACAAAAATGACCAAAAAACGTACCAAAACACACAATAGAGATAACATCAAATTATGAAGGAATGTAAATTTAATATTAAATTTATGACTTTACTTGACCTTTTAACTTGTATGTAATGATTCGAAACTAGTGCATTGTTCATCCTTCAATGCACATCACATTTTACATTACTTATTATAGTACATGACGTGTGCATACTGTATACCGCTGTTCTGATGGTAAATCAATTCCACATTTGAATGTAACCCAGAATCTAGAGACCCTTGAATGTTGTCATACCAATTAGTATTAACATAACAACATGAACCTCATTTTAATCTCCCAACATGTCATAAATTGACTATAAAATAACCCAAGAATAATATCAGAAGAATGAATGAATAATCCATGATTTATGTGTAAGGCTAAAGGTTTTCCATGGGGTAGGACGCTGCCGGGGGGTGTGGGGGGGGGGGGACAGCATACTTCAGGGCAGTTAGCAACCATTTTCAGCAATGTCAAGAATAGACCATGGTGGTAATGAAGACCATGCTGGTAATGTATGGTTGATTTTTAGTATCCCCTTGTTTAAAGTTATGATTTTGTATGCGAATTGATTTACCATGGTAGGCCTACTGTAGTTAAATAAAGTTATTTTTTTTATTAGTAAATGTATAAATTTATGTGATAGTTTATTACTTATTTTCCATGGAAGTTTACATAATTGCAAATTAGATTTAAATATATGATTGATTTGAGTAATAATTTCAACATTTATTATCACACTACAGGCTGTTTCATGAGGGCGATACAAATCACTTATTTTCAATCTTCAGATGCTACAGTAGGCTCCTGTAAATTACTGTACATTGTTTATAAAGTATTTTAATTCTTCTGTCTACAAAAAAAGTGTGATATGCCCAAATATGTATTGGTAGTGATATGCCCATACATGGTAGTGATACTGTATGACATCATAATGTACATATATGGGCACATCATATTTTGTTGTCACATAAAGTTTGATAGGCTAATAGTCTGTACACAGTCGATACTCCCGGTTTTCATGCTCTGTTGCTGATTTGTTAATAAAAAGCATTGCAAATTTCCCATGCAAAACCATGGATTGGACTTTATGATATTCTTTAATACTGTAAGTTGAGGTGACTTTGAATGAACCAAAATTGGTAATACATCAGTGAGTTTGAATGTACGTTGTCGTCATTCAACTGATATCTAGCTGATTCTCTTATTATCTCCTTTAAAGGAAATTAAAAACATATGACAGTAAACCAGGATACATAGTGAACAGCATTTTAAATGCTGACCTTCCTACTATACTACTGTACAGTACTACAGTAGTTGGTTAAGTATGCTGAACAAAGAAATAAATTAATTTGTAAATTTATGATAATTGATTGGGTTGCAAAATCTGAAATAGTGATTTTTATAGTTAAAAGATCAGAATAACTATTAGTAGTTTTAGTAAACAGATTACTAAATAACATTTAAAGTAGTTTTTTCTCCCTGTATGCTCACATATTTATTGAGTTAAGTGAAATAATAATATTTAAGAAAAATTTGACACTTTTCACATGTGTAATTTGTAATACGGCCACTGTATTTTATTTTAAGTGTATAAATGTAAAACATTTTTTTATATTTTTTTGTAATTTACTATTTCTTAATTTGCTATGACCCAAAAATTGTCTTTAAACAGTAAATAACAAATTTAATATTCTACCATTTTTTATACCCTTTTTGTTAATATTAATATCAATCAATTTCTAATACTGTATAATTATTAATATTAATAATTAATAAATATAGTATCAATAAAAAATACTGTGTTAATGTTTAGTTAGCTGTTAATTATGTGTATTTTCTTTCAATTAAACTAACTAATTGTAGCAGTTTTAAAACTTCAATGATATCAAATATTTCTAAATAATTTCTAAAGTTGGTAACTTTTAAATTAATTCAACATTGTAATTTTAACACAGATGAGTGCTTCTTCTAATTAAGTCAGTAATATAAATGACAATAGGCCTAGATAGAAAGCCCGTCAATGGAAACACTTTACAATAACACTTTTTCAATGCAAAAGCAATTTAATACTGGATAAAAATCTCATTAGCCAACAAAGATAGCAGTCATGGTTCAACGGTTAAGTGCTTTCAGACCAATCGCAAAAGATAGCAATCATATTTTCTACTGGCCAAGAAGAAAATAATCAAATACTGTAGTATTATTAGTCAATTTTTTTATTTAAATTTAGTAAAGCTCTATCTACACTATCAAACTTTATGTGACAAAAAAATGTGATGTGCCCATATATGGATATGATGTCATATCACTACCATGTTTGAGCATATCAACTATAGTACCATATTTGGGCACATCACACTTTTTTTGTCAAAATAATTTGATATTGTTGACAGAGCTTTAAAGTGTTTACAGAACAAATAAGGAAAATGTCAATAACCAATTAAAAAATGATGTTAAAGAACAAATTTGACTTGGTGTTCGATCAATAACTAATTATTGCTGTGCATTTTTCATCTGCAAAATACTGATTTAATTTACCTCAATTTTGAGATTATAGTATATTAAATTAATTATTTTAAAAGTACTCATGATGTACAGTACATAAAAATAAAAAAATGTTTAAAAATATCAACAAACATTGAGTAAGCCATTTTAAATGTACTATGTCCCAACATTCACATTTTACCTGGGAGACTCTTACTGTATACTCCCTGTTTTTCACAATTTTTTTCTAACTTACAATTACAAAGATAAACTGAATCTTGATGTGTTGTTTTCTGCAAATAAAATAATTCTAAAAAATTCAACAAAAAAAAATTGTTTTTAAACCATTATTGTACCACTATCTGCGGTCATAAATAGGATTCTGGCACACCACCGCTTGTTGCTGTCCGAAAAACGACCACCTCTCATTTTTTCGACTACTTCAGATGTTGGCTAGTAGTATGATATAAAATATTGTATTTTTCCATTTAGTCTGATTTAGTCAAGCTAATAATGAATACTTTAAACATTAACCTAAAAATGACTAAAGTCAGAACAAGTTCAATGAAGACCTTGAAGGCAAACGCATTATCCTTGACTGCCTCATTAGCTAGTCAATTTTATCAAACTCTGTTTTTATTATTTAAAATGGGATTTAATAAATTCTACTTATACTGAAATGGCACGTAGCGTAGAATTAATGAATAAATTTAACACATGATGTACAATTATATGTTGTCTTACCTTTTTTAATAGATGAAAACAGCATGTTGTTAGTGTACTGTATCAGTAAATTTTAGCAAACATTTATTTCAGGATGGTGACAAAATTAAGTATGGATTTTAAATTAAATCGTAAAAGTAAACGGAACGTGTACAGTACACTGAGCTACATTAATACACAGATTATTTTTTGTATATTATTATTATTAAGCAAAATCTCTTATATGTTCACAGAAGAAAAAAAGAAAAAAGAATACTAAACTTAAGCATGCTTATTCCATGTTAATTCTTTCATTAAATCATTGTAAAATTATACTCAACATGAATTTAAACAAAAAATAAATAAAATTACCACTTTGTGAGTGACATAGATTTGTAGTGATCCTTGGGCAATTTTTTTCCCCTTTTAACATTTTTTTAAAAATATTTTGTATGCATCCAATAGCAAGTAACTTGCCAATTACACTTTACAGGATGGATAAACTATATCATGCTTATAAATTCTTAGGGAGTGAAGTAGAAACAGTCAAGAGACAACCCTGTCTCTACTGTAAGTCAGGATTGAACCCTAGACCTAAAAACATTCTACAGCTCCACTGCACATGTACTGTACTCTATAATATTAGTATGTGGATTGTGCAGTAAATAATACCGTTTTTTACTGTGAATACATGCACACACATAATTAGCTACACTGTAAAGTAGTAAATTCAGCTGGTAGTCACAACAGAGAAAAATAATACCTTTAAATAATAAAAGAGGGTTAAGATGTCAACATGTGATTAATTACGGTTTTGTATTGTACCAGATGGGTAGAGAGATCTTGGAGGCATTCTCCTTTTAGTAATTTCCTGAAAATCTGTTAAAATTATTGCCATGTCAATCACTCTATTAACTCAAGAAAAATATAATGAGAGAAAAGGAGAAAGGCTTCTTTAAAAACTAATATTTATTAAACATATCTATTAATTATTAGTGCAGATGCTGCCATTTTGTGGGTACAGTACTTTGGAAAGAGTGTTCTTAAGCCGATTTTTCACTAGGCGAATTTGTTCGCGCGAATCTAACGTTTCGGAGAGAAAAAAAATCGCCTACTCTCTTTCCACTACATGAGCGAATAGCTGCGACGTTCATGTTCCTCGCGTGGGTGCTGAGCTTTTCGCTTTGCATTAGTGCTCATGAAAGCGTCATAGCTCATTTCCTGAGCTCTGATTGGTTGCGCAATATTTCGCTTCGCAAAAAATAGAAACAATTCGAACTAGTAAGTTAAGCTAGTTAAGAAAGGACCAGACAGGAATATTTTGAAACACAGAAACTTTAGAATCTTTTAATAAACATAAACAGTAGGCATTGATGCATGTTTCAAAAAAACTCCGCAACACGCACAAATTAATTAAACTGACATTTGGCTTGCGCAATAATTAAAGCATAATTTAAGAAACAGTATTATTAGTATCGTATCATTGAAATTTTCCCATCAAATTGATTATATTGTATTTTTAGCAGCATTTGAATGACGTACCGGGAAGAGAAAAAATATCAAATGCCAACAACCTATTATTATATTTACAGTAGCATGCTTTCCTGCAGTAAAGAATGTCACTAGACTATGATTACATAGAAAGAACTAGAAAAGTCACTCATATTGAAAGAAAAAACTGATTCATTCAATTTATGCTTTAGTTGAATTAGAATATTGATCTGCTTTCTGACCCGATTTACTATACTAACTGTAACACTAACAGGGCCAGCGAAGGTAAACAATTTATCTCCATTAAGTGAATTCCAACCAGGATGCAATTCAAAAACATACAACGCTGATTTCACCAGGTAACAAGCTATGGATCATTTCACCAGCTATGGATCATGAATAATAATAATGATTGACTTACCATTTTAATTTGTCGTTTGCTCCAGATGAAAATGTTGAGCTTTTCAGCACTTCACCCATCTCTTCACGACAAAAACTGAAGTTGTTGATAGCCCACATGTAGGAGAACTTGACCACTTTAACCTAATATAATTTTTAAAAGTTTCATATCATATCGGATCAAATGATTAGACAGAATTATCAGGCTGATATTATATTTAGGATTTAGTGGCGTAACGCAGAGGCCTGAGACCCCTCATTTAGGAACCCAAATGCTGGAAGCCGGGCGTTTTTAGCCTTTTTTCAACACATTTTAATGCCTGTTAATGAATAATATTATCATATGTGGAGATACAGCACTCTGGCTCTAGCTTAGCCTGGACATTATTTGTTGTGTTAAAACATCTGCCCACAACTAGTCCTAAGTTCACCAATGTCCTCAAGCTTTTTTACTGCCCATCTCCTTGCCTGTCAATTAACGATGATACCATGTAATTGTAATGGAAGTTAACCGGAAAATGCAATTCATTTTATACTACAGATATCAGCAATGAAATGCTGGTAATTTGTCAAGTGCGATTCGATCTGAGGAAATACTGCAGCATACGAATACATGTTTGTATGTTTTCCTTGCCGCCATGTTATTAATTCTATACACTCTTTATTGTTGACTGTGGTAGAACCCCTCCTTTGAAACAACCCTATTCAGGGGACACCACTAAATGGGACACTGGTATTTTAACACTTTGGCCAACCACCATTCATTGAATACTCTATCAATATTATGGAGGTGTCCACTCTATAGTGCTTTTACTGTATTGGAAGGTAACTTCTTTTCACACTATCACTAAAATTGGCTTAAACTTGTTACAAATAATACAGGTACTGTAACTATTAGTTTTACGTTAGTGCCAAAGGAAATGATTCCCCGGAAAAAAAAAAAAGAATATCCAGCTCGCTCCAAAAAAAATGTATGTTTCTCTACAGTTCTTCGTTTAAATACTACCTTTGTTCAGTTTACTGTACGTTCATGCGCTTTAACCTTATCTTAATACTAGAGAGTCAATTCATTTTAACTATTAATGCCGTTGCAAGTAAACCTAGATTGATTTCTAAGTGTTTCTTTCAGATACATCTTCAAATCTCCATCACAATCTCGCCGCAGTTGAATGCCTGGTAAACGATGTAAACACGATAGTCACGATGATGCAGAAGACTTATCTCAACTATTAATGTCAGAAAACTAAAAGTGAAAGCGGGTCTTGAAACAATAAATCGTGACAGACGAGGAATTTGCTGCAGACAATGATCTTAACTAATGCTGTGAACTATATCCTAGATGTAATAAGAAATCATCTTGCGATGTCAACCAAATCCCATAATTCAGTAGTATTCTTCAGGTTTGTTGAATCTTATTACAAAGGCACACATATTCTGTGAAGTACTGAACTATTTAATACAAGTTGTGTAATTGTATTCAATTTTAATTGTATTTTATTTTTAACCATGTGTTGAAGTTGCTTTAATTTAATTGTTTGCGTCCCTTGTCTTTCGTAATAAAGACTTTACAATTTTTTGAATTAGACTCTGTCTACACTATCAAACTTGTTTGACAAAAAAAGTGTGATGTGTCCATTATGGGCACATCACATTTTTGACACATAAAGTTAGATAGTCTGGACAAGGCTTTAGATTAATTTTAAATGAGTAAAACAAAAGGTACCTGTGTGTAACACCAGTTTTCCGCAACAGGGCTCGACATCACATCTGGCGGCCTTGGACTGGGAACGCGTGATGTCGCCAGTTTGCTTGATTTTGGCGTATCCACCTCGATATAATCTACGGTAAGGAAAATAAGAGATTGAAAAGAAATTACAAACTAGAGAGTGGATACAGTACAATGCGAAATGAATAGAAAGTTTGGTGAACATCCCTATATCAATAATGGAAAAATCCATTTGAACACTAATGCTACTTTACTGTATGATGTAATGTATAATGTTGTTTTGACTTTCCATTTGATAAAACAATTTACAGTACATATACAAATGAATATATTGCAGTGGGAAATCCCAATTCCATTTCAACTATGATTAATGGTTGGCATTATAAACATCATCTAAATTTCTTCTCATAAATATCACCAAATTATCAAACTGTAAACAAGGAATTTTGTTAATTTACAAACACTGAGTATTTTTTATTTTTACCTCCACAAAGGAGGTTATGCAATCACCTCGGGTTATGTGTGTCTGTTTCAAGGTAATACGTCAAAACTTAATGGATTTTTACAAAATTTCGGCATAAAATCTGACCCAACAAATCCCCATAGATGAACATACATTCAGACTCGGTTTTTTGACCGGATCCGTATCACAACATTAGAATGACACAGAAAAATAAATTTTTAACCATACTACTGTACTGTACATTACTGTACATTACAAATTACAGAATAACAAAACGTTTACTAAGAATCTACATGTGAGATCATTGTACTAATTAATTCACTAATTGTCTCATTAAAAATGAATAAACCATAAAGAGTAAACATTATTTTATCACATAGTTTCTAATCTAATTTTTTAAATATCCAATTTCATATCATAATAATGTTTATAATAAAACAAGGCTAATTTCACAATAAATTACACACTAAAGTTGATTGCTCATCAGTATGAAACATTCACGCTAAACAGAGCACGCTCAGAAACAGATCTACATAACCCAAGGGGTTGCTTCAACGAGGGCAAGTAAATATCGTTGATATACGGTCGTAAGTTTTCAGTTGATCTGTTTCTGTCGAAATTAAATATTAATTTCCCATAGGAATGTTCACAAAATGAGAGTTCTAAACATAATAATAAATGCTTTAAACAAAAATCAATCCAATTTGTATTGTTATAGTTATGACCCTATAATAAAGTAGCACGAGAAGATTGGATACAAAGTATTATGTTAATAAAGACAGAATGTTTAAATGTGAAGTCAATTTCTATTGCCTACAACAACTATCACAAATGTCAGGAAGTGCCAAGAAATACTGCTGTACGATGCATTGTTTATGCCAAGAAGTTCAACTGCACATGCTAATATTGAACCCAATAATTCTGAGAAAAATCCATTCATTCACAGAAACATTATTGTTACTTTACTGAAATAAGACAATACACAATATACAAAATGATTTACCATCAGGCAAAGTGAAACAATAATTTAATCATGTTTTAGTTCTGTTGTAACAGTAACATTTGGATAAAATTTTCAAAAAATCAAATGTTGTGTTTAGTACCAACAATTGGTTTAAATACCATCCTATATACAACATAATAATCATTATTACAGAATACCCAATATGGGATTTGAACTTCCAACCTCAGGGCAAACAATAAAACACTGTACTCTGTACAGCAGTGTGAATATACAGTTAGTAAATCAAATTTTCACAGATAATTTTATGACTACAAATTTTCACAGGTGAAAACTTGTAGTTAAACCAAACAAGGTCAAGGTAAAAATTGTATGGTATTGTTCCAAATAAAATGCATACAGTACAAAAAAGGGTAAAAAAACCCACAAATTATTTGTTGTCATAGAAGTTCATCTGTTTTGTATGGACAGAACTAGCCCAACATAATAGTGGGTATAGTATTAGTAGTAAAAACCTCTTCCCTAGCCAAGAGCATGTCAAATAGTTTCTTTGTGAAGAACAAGATAAGGATCCATTACCAACTATCAGTAGAATAATTCATTGCATAAATTATTGTAAGATAAATTCCTTGATAATAATTTAGGCCTACTGTGCAGTGCAACTTACAAAAGTAGAGTGCTCAATATTTATACATGAGAAAAATGATCCTACGTCTGAACTGGAGCGGTGAACAAAGAGGCATTTTTTGCTTGATCCACAGATTAGCCTAAATAGCCAAACTGAGCTAATTACTGTAGATCAATATCAACATCCTTTTGTTTGCAAGTTTTATTGTTTTTATAATGGTACTAATTTAAAGTCACTTTATATGATGCCATGATGATGGGAGGGTCATAATGTATGTAGTACAGGATTGTACAATCCCGACGCCACTTCAGAAGGGACTTTCAATACTGTACTGTAAACTGTATATCAATAATAACATTTATACATAAGTTAGCTTTGCATAAAATTTGCAATAAAAATGTTTAGAATCTACACATTTAACAATTTACATTGTCCCTATATTATTATTAAAATAGTTTGCAGACAGATCCAGGATTTTTGAACTGGGAGTGAGATCAGTACCAGTTACAGTTTGATAATAAAAACACTGTGTCTGTGGTGACAGAAGAAATCAGTGCAGTAGCGCTAGATATACTTTTGACCATCACCTCTATGAGTTTGCCAAAATTTATTTTTAAAACAACTTTATTTACCATCTTTTGGTACTGTAAGTACATTCTTTAGCTAGGCCTAGTGGCGCTACCATACATACAAAATACCACTCCACTACCACTCTGTGAACAGTTTTGTTGAGGTAGGATGACAATTCGGCCCGGGACGATTCGAGCCTGGAACGATACGGCCCTGAGACGATTCGGCACACTTATATTTATCGGCTTTGATATGCATTTTATAAGCATAAATAAGATTTTTTCCCCAAATTTTATTTTCAGAGAGACTATGGAGTAAGATGCAATAAAGCAAACAAATTGAAAACATTGTCGAAAATGATTATTTTACAATTTACGCCTTCTGTTGGCCGCTTGGCGAATGAGCAATAAACAAAGTTTTCGAAGTAATAAATTGAATATAAAATTAAGTTTTTTTTGTACCGGGTAGTTTATTTTATATATTATATCAACATTACCAATATCAATCAAATACGGATTGTTAAACACCTTTAAAAACTTGATAAATACCAAAAGTGAGACGTTTCGGCCTACAAAGTGGGCCGAATCGTCCCACCAAAAGTTGAATCGTCTCATCAGGGCCGAATCGTCCCGGATTCTTCATGGACATGCTTATTTTTGTATTCATCTTGACCTACTGTAAGTAACAGGGAGGTCTGGGTACTACTACCTAAGCCTAGCTAGTAATGCTAGGCTGCATGCTATCAATCATATAGGCCTAGCCTAAGCAATTTTTGTATTGTATTTAAAAAATGTTATTTTATTATAAGTCAAAAACTAGGTTAGTTAGGAATGTGGGAAAGGACACTAGATAGGCCTAGTTACTAGCCTAGTCGTGTCTAGCATTATACGCCTGACTGACGAATATACTATGAAAACAACACTAGACTGCTGAGGGTACTCTACAGCAGAGAGGAAAGTGTACTTTGTGGTGTCACAGCAGCAGGCTGAAAATGTTTACACAGGCTTCTTCTATTTTGGTCAGCCTGTCCTACTCGCCACACTCTGATGATGCCATGTTTCATACCTACAGCAGGTTTAGCACTTACTAAAATACGTGACCTTCTAAATCCTTTGATGAGAAGTTAGTGAATCCAAATGAGAACAGTATATTGTCAATCAATCTCAACGTTTGGTTAAAACTATGACATATTTTAAGAAAATTTCGAGTACATTCAAGATGTCTTTCTTTACGTTGCATTCGATGTCTACTGGTTGTTTTTTGTTCGTAAATTGACAGACGCCCTCTATAACAACTAATAACTTTCAACACGACACCACCACACAATCCTCATCAATCCGAGATATAATCATTGGGATTTTTACCGGAGCTATTTACCTTATTTTCATGCGGGAAATTTCCCATATAAATTACAGTATAAAACGCTCGAATTAATTTAGAGCCAAATTATGAACAAATGGACTGATAACACCTATAACATATCTATAGTTTAAGTTATATTAGGCCGACCCTATATATAAGAAAAACACAAGATTAGAAACTAAATGTGCTATTGTATAGATTACTTGAGAAAATTGTTGTTAGGCCTACCTTTTACAACGCTTTGTATCCATCCATTTGGAGTATAAATTTTCTTAATTAAATCCGAAAAGAAAATGACCATGATGCTTCTGTAGAAATAGACTTTTCGCTGTAAGACTATCGGCCTTTATAACAAAGTGAAAATTCACCACAAGAGAAAAAATTAAGATTACGAGTTTGCAAGTCTTAACAAGACGAACAAAAACAATAGACAACTTAACAATAGAAATTATTAACGCAATATATAGTTAACTTTAGTATCTTACAATAGAGGATTAATTACGAAAATGTCACGATATAGCATTTAATTAAGCAGTAGTAACAATACGGTATGATCTTAACGAATTATGAAAATGTTAGTCCTATAAATACTATCTTACAATACGAATTACAAAAATGTCATCTGAGCATTTTAGGATTGTTTTGATATTTTTAGTAGTAGGCCTATCTCGTTTCAAACCCTTAGATATTACAGCACACGGAGTTCTTATTCCTGGAAGTCTCTCCCCAAGTGTGAACAGTTTAAGAAGATGAGTTTAAATGCCATCTAAGGAAGGCCCTTTTTCCATTCTAAAAGTATGAGGCCCTAAATACGAATTGAAAATGTCATAGAAGTCGAGTCTTCCGCCGAATCCCTTTCTGATTTATTATTACAATATTATTACAGTATCAATAGAGGTTTCAACGGAATTGTAATGTAAACTATGTAATGCTATACAAACATATGGATATAGCAGTATGATTAAAATAAATTGATTTAAGACACAATTTAATTTGATAAATAGCCTATTGCGATTAGTGTCACAAGCTCATTGTGTGAAAAACATCCATAAGATAAATTTACGCAGAATACTGCCCTCTCTACGGTAATATCTGCTGTAGTTGATCTCGCATCAACTGTTTAGGGGATCGATGAGGGCGCCACAATTACCCGACGCAGACAGTAGATAATACCACGACAAACCATATACTGTTATGGTAACTTTATTCAAAGACTGGCTCTCTCTGTAAGTCTGGTGACTAAACATAAGAAAGGTCTAATTAACATCAGATAACTAGTGTCGTACATCATAAAACACAATAATCATAAAACGTAAGGTATAAGAACAAGCATTATGCCGTCAGTACAGGAATGTAGTCAAAGCGCATACATTATCTCTATGGTCAACTTGAATCATTATAAACAGTTATAGATTAACATTTCAAACAAGCAAATAAACAAATGACTGCGATGCCAGTCCGAGCTACTGTATAAACTTACGAAAACTATGGCGCAACTATCCAATTCTACAACTGATCAGTAATCATCAATCAGCTTTCACGACGCAGTACATCTCAAATGTACCAACACTGTAAACAAATGTACAATCTTACCAATAAAATCTTATAACAAACATAAGAATACATATCATCATCATAGCATAATTATTATTACTAAACAACTTAATCAGCCTCAAGTAGGCATAACGTTAGGCTTACAAACATCGCCATTAACAATCAGATAGTCAAAGGAACATAATAAACGCACTTGAAATATAAAATAATTTGATAGGATAGTTAACATATAAGTACTACAGCAAATCATGTAACCTTAATATGATAGAACACTAACGGTAGGCTCCACAACCCACGTAGCAAACTCTCTATCGTACGCTTATGGGCGCAGCCATATTTGTTTACATTCTCAATTTGACCTATTGACCTGTGACCTCAACGTCGGTCATAAACACACGCCATAAAGTGAACCACGCACGATCCACAGCGCGCTGAATACATAGGCTTAATTTAAACGTAATAAGGGAAGCGTTTCCCTGCGTTAAACTCAATAACGATTACAGTGTTAGGTACTGCAATTAATATACGATAATATTATAATGTATAAAGAAGTCAAACATACCAAATATACATCAATCAAGTATAAAATGAGTGGTCGAAAATGCACGTCAAATCCTGTTCACATTCAGGATACCACTGACGCGCGCTAAACATACCATGTGACAACACACGAACAATGTCGCCCTCTATAAAGATTTGCAAAACTCTTACACACCCCCCTGTAAAATTCAAAGAAATTTTACACTCTAACCAGTAGCAATCGAGGATCTGTATACAATGCAAAGTTTGACAACTGGTCGTTTTAGAATATTGTTGTTAACCTTAACATCAACGCTTCTAACGTGCCCATCTTTACTTCTATACACGCGAAGTACCTTGCCCATAGGCCATCTTCCTCTGGGTGTAGTCTCGTCAACTAAAAGTACGACGTCGTCCACCATTACATTCCCTTTCGGTGTAGTCCATTTATTTCTCTTCTGTAATAATGGAAGATACTCCTTCCTCCAACGGGTCCAGAATAACGAAGCCAGGTATTGCACCTGCAGCCATCTCCTTTTGCCGTACGTCGCTGACTTGTCGGTAGAATTGTCGACTGGCGCATCTGGACCTTTCCTGAGAAGTAGTAGATGATTCGGTGTAAGTGGCTCCTCATCTCTTGTATCTTGAGAAATATCGGTGAGTGGCCTTGAGTTGAGGATTGATTCTACTTCAGTTAGAACAGTCGTTAGCACATCCTCATGAACGGTCTGCTGTCTTAATACACCATGCAATATCCTGCGTACAGATTTTATCAACCGTTCCCAGGCACCTCCAAAATGGCTTGCGCTAGGTGGATTAAAGTGCCATTCAAACATCTTAGTATGGCAGAATCGTTCTAATTTATCGTTGTTAAAAGACTTCATAGCTTCCTTTAACTCTCTTTCGCCACCATGAAAGTTAGTACCATTGTCGCTAAACATCTTTTCGGGCTGACCTCTTCTAGCGACAAATCGTCTCAAAGCGTTAATGAAAGAATCGGTGTCAAGACCCTTTGCCAATTCCAAGTGCACAGCTCGGATTACCAGACAAGTAAATATACATCCGTAACGTTTTACTATACTTCTACCCTGCTTTACATCAATTGGACCGAAATAATCCACACCCACAAACGTAAAGGGTGGCTTGCTGTCTGTTACTCTTTCTGCCGGTAACTCTGCCATCATTTGTTGAGCTGGTCTAGCTTGATATTTCTTACATACAACACAATTTCTCAACGCACCCTTTACTGCAGAGCGACCCTTTATCACCCAGAAACGTTCACGTAAAGAATTTAATGTAGAAGCCCAACCGCTATGACCTACTCTCTGATGATGATGTCGTATAATAAGTTTGGTAACATCTGTATCTGCTGGTAACAGAATGGGATGTTTTGTACATTCATCCACACTTGCTCGCCCAATTCGTCCTCCTACTCTTAAGAGGTCTCCTATCAAGACAGGATTTAGTTTGGCAAAACGCTTGTCAGTCTTCCAATGGCTAAGTTCGGTTTTCTGCAACCAAGTGAGTATTTGTGTTTCACTATCCTTGATCTCGTCTACAGATAAATTGTTCCCTTGCCTCGGTCTAGCCTTGATCACGTTCTTGAAACGTAATATCCAAGCATACACACGAACTAACTTTGTCCATGATGAATATCTCAGTACTAGCTCTTGCAGCGCAGTGTTTTTACCTACATTGGTAGTGGTGTGGGTGAAGGCAGCTAACTTAACTTCAGGATCTACGGAATTATTTGTATCTGCAATATAGATATTTGGCCAATTATCTTCACTGTCCGTCAAGTATTCAGGACCTGTAAGCCATTTAGTTATCTGAAGAGTTCCTCTAGAGCCTTCATCTGACGGGTTATCTTCGCTCCTGACGTGTCGCCATTGGTGTGGTTGAGATGTTTCTCTGATTCTTGCGACTCGGTTTGCTACAAAGGTTTTAAAGCGCTTATTCTCGTTCTTGATGTACCCTAGTACGATCATAGAGTCGGACCAAAATGTTGTTTTGGCTAGATGAAACCGAGTTTCAATTTCTCTTCTTACAATTCCATCTAATTTTACTGCAAGTACAGCACCCAGCAATTCCAGTCGTGGAATTGATATGTTTTTCAACGGGCTCACCTTCGCCTTGCCTATAGCGAAGCTTACGTCAACATCATTGTTTCTTGAAGTCGTTCTGAAATATGCTACCGCTGCATAACCTTTCTCCGAAGCATCACAAAACACGTGCAGTTGGGTGTTCACAGCTACTTCTAACTTCATCCAACGAGGGACTTTAACATACTGTAGGTTGGAGATACTTGAGGTCCACTGGTTCCAGATTTCCACTTCACCTTTCTCTAGTTGTTCGTCCCATTCAGAACCTCGCCTACATACTGTCTGGAGTAGTGACTTCGCAAACAATACGAACGGAGCTGCGAATCCTAACGGGTCGTAGATAGAACTTGTTACTGACAA
The DNA here is from genome assembly GCF_963402885.1 of Antedon bifida. Lineage (NCBI taxonomy): Eukaryota > Metazoa > Echinodermata > Crinoidea > Comatulida > Antedonidae > Antedon > Antedon bifida. Next base: position 6,383,583 of record NC_136226.1, on the reverse strand, counting down.
TATCCCTCTTCTCGTCCTCGGCTGGCTCTTCAGCTCAACTTCAAACTTGAAGATGTCGTTTTCGGCGTCCCAGCAAACTCCCAACGTCCTTTCTGTAGGTAGCTGGTCTAGACTGAGAGGTACTGATGGAGCCCTCTCAGACTCTGGGATGGAATTTAGCACCTGTCGATCACTGCTCAACCATTTAGTCAAACGGAAACCGCCTTCATGTAGAACATTTCGCAGCCGTTGAGCCAACTCTATAGCTTCGTCACATTCGCTGATTGAAGTCAAACAATCATCGACATAGAAGCCGCTACGAATGACGTCAGTTGCTCTTATGCCGATTGCATCTACTGGCTTGTTGTTTTCCGCAGTCTGTCTTAAAGCATATCCGGCACAGCAGGGAGAAGATGTTGCTCCGAAAAGATGTACCGTCATTCTGTATTCATTAACCGTTTTAGTTGTATCACCATCCTTCCACCATAAAAAACGAAGAACATCTCGATCGGTTGGGTTTACGTGGACTTGGTGGAACATACCTTCTATGTCAGCAACTAGAGCTATACGTTCCTGCCTAAACCTTGAAAGAACTCCAACAAGGTTGCTGGTAATCTCTGGACCCTTTAACAAATTATCATTTAACGATATGCCCTTCCACTTAGCAGCGCAGTCGAATACAACTCGTACCTTCCCTGGCTTGCGTGGATGTATCACAGGATGATGTGGTAGATACCAGACATTACCCTCGTCACCTTTCTTGTGTTTGACTGGCTCGGCGTGTCCCTTGGAGATGTATGTTTCTACCGTCTCAACATATTTAGCCCTTAGACCTTCATCTTTGTCCAGCTTTCGCTTTAGGCTCGCCAATCTGATCTCGGCTATTGGTTTGTTGCAAGGAAGTGGATGGTCATCATATTTCCATAAAAGACCTATTTGGTAGTGTTTGGATTCTTGGTGTAATGTAGTACTGACTAAAATATCTCTAGCCCTTCTATCTTCCACAGAATCTTCTTCAACTTCTAGACCTTTGTTGTCTAGTTCCCAAGTTTGTTGCAGCTGCTGCATAAGTTGTTCGTTCGACACCGAAACGCTGATTCTATTACTATTGGACGTCAATTTTCCTTTTGTTTCCTTACCGGGACCCATCACGCACCATCCAAGCTGAGTTCTAACAGCATAGGGTTCCTTGGCTTTACCACGCCTCTCTTCTTGGACCCAGAAGGCTTCCGGTGTATCAGCACCAATTAGCAGTTGTACGTCTAGACCATTATCTAATTCTATAGGCAAACTCTTGAGGTGGTCCCAAGCACTCAATTCTTTTAGAGTTGGGATGGACTCTTTACCTGCAGGGACACTCTCTACAGTCAGCACCTTCAACGATAATTCTTTTTTCTCCCGTATACCGCTGACGTTAACATCAAATGAGAAGCCTACCTTGTCGGCATCGCCATTGACTGTTGTTGCCGTATATTTCACTCTTTGACCAGCAACACCGAGTTTCCTCCTTAGGGCTTCGGAGCAGAGACTTGAATCTGAGCCGTTATCAAGTAAAGCCAACGTCTTTACCTTGTTCCCATTACTTGCAACAACTTCTACGGGAACAGTCATCAAGTAAATATTTCGGCCGCTTATAGCTGCTAATGATGTTACGCCTTCTGGAGGATGCAGCAGATCATGATGTCTAGTGGACTTGCATGTCTTGCATTCTGTTTTTCTATGACACTTCGAAGATATGTGGCCAGGTATCAGACATCTATAACATAGCCTCTTAGCTTTCACAGTTTTTACCTTATCATCATAAGACATGTCTATAAATTGTTCACAATTATAAATTCTATGATCTTTTTCGCATGCAAAACAAGATAAGCCCTTGGACGTCTTGACAACATTTGTTCGTACCTTTGGTTTTTCGGTGTCTTTGGATCCATTTAATTTACTCCCCGACTTACCCACGCTTCGGCCGAACATATTACAAGAAACCTCTGCTTGCCTTTCTACAAACTTCAACATATCTTGAAATGTTGGTTCACCACTCTCTAAAATGTTATGTGCGACATTTGCCCATTTGTTTTGTAACACAGTGGGCAACAAAGATTGGACCTTTAACAAGTTACTGGTGCTATTGAGATCACTAGTATACCCCATTTGTGTTAACGTTACATCACACTTCTTCATTGCACTTACTAGTGACCAAAGTGCGTCACCATCGCCTATGGTTATTTGCTTTCGGGTTTGCATGTCAGTCATTAAAGCACTTAAAATCATGTGAGGCTGGCCAAATTGTTTACGTAAAATTTCAAGAGCCTTGTCATAGCCTCCAGATTCCATTAAAGGACAGCTATCTATGCAACAGCGTGCTTTACCTTTGCACAACTGAAGGAGATATTGAAGTTTAGTATTATCATTAGACAATTTTGATGCAACATTAGTTTTAAAGTTATTTACAAAGGTCCAGTAGTCAACTGGATCACCATTAAATTCTAAAACCTCAGCCTTAGGCAACTCAAGTGCCAACTTTAACTCGTTAAGGCCGCTAAAGGTACCACTACTAGAAGTGGGTCCACCATCTGAAGTGGATACATTAGATACATGACTAACACTACTAGAAGTGGGTCCACTATCGGAAGTGGCTACATTAGATACATGACTAACCTCCTTTACTACAGGTTTGTGCTTAGCAAGGAATTTTTTCGCTAAATTCTTGGCCTTCCAAAAGGCCTCTTGAGAAGTCTCCATCCACTGTTCTTCAGTTTCGAATGCTTCATCGTCGAGTAGCTCACCTAATCTCTGGTGTGCACATTCTAGTTTCTCAAACGCTACTTCAGACTTGGCTAACAGTTCTGTCACAACCGATAAGTCTGCTTCCTCTTCTTTGAGTTGCGCGTTTAGCATGTTCAGGTTACGGGTCATCGACGCTTTCTGGCTACGCCGATGATTTCTCAGCTCCTTCGTCTTAGCTTCCAGATCTTCCATGTTGACTTAGATGCTGAGTTTTCTCACTGTAGTTGATCTCGCATCAACTGTTTAGGGGATCGATGAGGGCGCCACAATTACCCGACGCAGACAGTAGATAATACCACGACAAACCATATACTGTTATGGTAACTTTATTCAAAGACTGGCTCTCTCTGTAAGTCTGGTGACTAAACATAAGAAAGGTCTAATTAACATCAGATAACTAGTGTCGTACATCATAAAACACAATAATCATAAAACGTAAGGTATAAGAACAAGCATTATGCCGTCAGTACAGGAATGTAGTCAAAGCGCATACATTATCTCTATGGTCAACTTGAATCATTATAAACAGTTATAGATTAACATTTCAAACAAGCAAATAAACAAATGACTGCGATGCCAGTCCGAGCTACTGTATAAACTTACGAAAACTATGGCGCAACTATCCAATTCTACAACTGATCAGTAATCATCAATCAGCTTTCACGACGCAGTACATCTCAAATGTACCAACACTGTAAACAAATGTACAATCTTACCAATAAAATCTTATAACAAACATAAGAATACATATCATCATCATAGCATAATTATTATTACTAAACAACTTAATCAGCCTCAAGTAGGCATAACGTTAGGCTTACAAACATCGCCATTAACAATCAGATAGTCAAAGGAACATAATAAACGCACTTGAAATATAAAATAATTTGATAGGATAGTTAACATATAAGTACTACAGCAAATCATGTAACCTTAATATGATAGAACACTAACGGTAGGCTCCACAACCCACGTAGCAAACTCTCTATCGTACGCTTATGGGCGCAGCCATATTTGTTTACATTCTCAATTTGACCTATTGACCTGTGACCTCAACGTCGGTCATAAACACACGCCATAAAGTGAACCACGCACGATCCACAGCGCGCTGAATACATAGGCTTAATTTAAACGTAATAAGGGAAGCGTTTCCCTGCGTTAAACTCAATAACGATTACAGTGTTAGGTACTGCAATTAATATACGATAATATTATAATGTATAAAGAAGTCAAACATACCAAATATACATCAATCAAGTATAAAATGAGTGGTCGAAAATGCACGTCAAATCCTGTTCACATTCAGGATACCACTGACGCGCGCTAAACATACCATGTGACAACACACGAACAATGTCGCCCTCTATAAAGATTTGCAAAACTCTTACATCTGCAAATGAAATTAATTTTTTTATTAGATGTCATCATATTAAATTATTATTCAGTGTACTTGTATTGTCTATTGTTTTTTTTTAAATAAATTTGTTCCGGAACGATGAATTGAATCTAGGCTATTCATTATATCTTGGTTCTGAAAGGGCCCCGCTTTGAATAAACTCCTCTCTCAAAAACTCATTCCGCAGCAGACCTACCCTCCCATAGAACATAATTATTTTAATAATCTATATATCTATAATGTAATAATTTATTTCCTCGAATAAACGTCCCGCCACATGCATAAGCACACAATATTGTATTACAACACACTTCTATTTTTAGTCATTTATTGATTGACATGATCTACAATTTACCAAGCATTTGTGATACCATTTTTACTTCACTTCTTGGTATCAATTGTATTGTATTTGTTTTTTTGTTCCTATATAATATATATATATATATATATATATTTATACCATATTCCTCAAAAATATAAACTCCAAACCGCTCCCCCGCACCTAAAACCCTCCTGAACAATAAACTCCCCCGCTGAGAGTTTCGAATAAATACGGTTAATAAAAATACAGTTGTTAAAATGCTTAAGTCGTCATGGTAGAGTCCCTACAATAGGCCTACTGTGAGCAACGGCTCGGGTCGGGCCCCGGGTATAAGTTTTAGCCTTCCTTGCAATTTTTACCCTCCCCCTCCCCATTTTTTTTTTAATGATTCATATTTGAATGAATAAAATCATCATTTGATTGGTTACTTTTCTCCTCATCATTCATCATCATTTTAACCTATAAAAATTGTTTTCAATCATTGTTCTGTAAAAGAATAAATAGGTTTACGTTTCTTCTAAATGGATTGATATGGTTAGTACCATTAACAAACAAAATCCGTGGGTGAAAACAATGAACAAAATTTATTATGACACATTTCTAATCGGACTTTCTTCCGGGTTTTTCGTCAACGAAGAAAACACGGGAGGTGCCCTGTCTATGACGTCACAAAGCCATTGTGTCCCCTACACTTCATCCAATCGGCAACCACGTATAATGTCACATGATTTCTATAAGCTTGATAACCAGAGAGAGATCAAAGGCAGAGAAACACGGAATTTTATAGACGATACGTCTTGGAATATATCTATTTTTTAATATTTCTTGGTAAGTTAAATACTTATAAATGATTTTACGAATACAAGAATATTTATTCTTTATGTAGTATCATTTTCAGGGTTTTCTGTTGAGCATGAAGGTGATTTCTAAAAGGAAATGTTTGTGTTGTTTATCTCTACTTTCTGGAATGGTCCAAACAAACACGTCAACATCACAGTGGAGATGACGATACCTAACGACAAAACAGTCTCTTGTTTTTAGAAACACAACAATTATACACACTTTGTAAGATGTTTAATGTATTCTGTCAATAACTTTATTACTTGTTTTCGTGTTAAAGCCATAATTTATAACTTACCACCACTTACTAGTAAACTGTGTTTATTTGATCTAAAGTGATGGAATACTCTAGGCCTTTAGGCTAGGCCTAAACAATTACAACCTTACGTGGCCTGGCTACCCTCACATTCATACCACACCAGTCATTCATTGGTTGAAATTGATTGGCAATCACACAACCGATTGATGGCGTTCAGTTTTGCTGGGTCATTGTTCTGCAGTGTATTGCCAATTCTTACTTTTCTTTTTATTAATTAATTAACATATTGTGTTTATAATTTTTTACATTTTTACACAAACTTGAGTTTGTGTGTTATTTATAAATTTAAGATATTAAAATCAATCCAATTAACCTAGACCCTCTAGATAGGGTACTATTAGTAACACTAACAGTCATAAGTAGCCTATAATAGTATATGGCAGGTTTTAAATTTTGGGGGATGGTTTTGATTGTATGATGGCAACAGCAAGATTGGTCTATTGGATTTATTTTCCTCCAATAAAGGTTCCAAAGGTACATGATGTTACTCTCTGGTATGGTAGGTTTCAGAATGTAAATGTTAGATAAACAACATACAGTACTGTACATATCTTGCCACCAGACTACAGACAATGGGGATAATGTATCGGATGTTAAACCAACCCGGTATAAGCCCATAGACCCCCCCCCCCCCCCCAAAAAAAAAAAAACCCTGTGTAAAACTCCTGGTTACGTGCTTGATGGACTATGGATTCTTCCATAATTTAACTTTATAAAACGAGTAGAGTGTGAAAACCGCAATGTTATTTAACAGAGTATTATGGTCTGACTAACAAATTGGATAGAATAAATGTAAGCAGCTTTGCATTAACATACTGGACAGTAGTGTGTCCTTGTTGACCAGACACAGATTGAGAAAAATTCACCCATCCATATCAAGCAAACAAAGTAATGATGTTTGTCTGATACTACTGGACCATTGGTTCTTTGTTTTTTCCTGATTTTAGCCAGAACAAGGGACATCCTGGATAATAAAAAGTATTGTTTCTGCAGATCACTTTAATTTGCCCTTGAACAATTTGAATAATAATGTATTTTTAAATGAGTAAAACCACTTAACCACTACCAGCATTTAAACTGTAACAGTCTATCCCATTTAATAAGAAAAGATCAATGTATGTACTGTACTGCAATCTTGGTTTATACAATTTTTAATTAGTTAAAAACATTGACTATACAAATGCCTACAAAAATATAACATGGAGTACTGTACAGTATGCCAGTACCACACAGTAATTAAGGGACCAGCAGAAAAATTTGGTACCTGTAACTGTACAATGGTATAACATTAGAAAATTCCAACCTCTCTAAAAATTGTGACATGTAGGTACTGTGACACAGCAAGCCATTGATGACACAAAATCTGTTTTAACCCCACAATTGGAATTTTTAAATTAACCTTCAGTACTACTACTGTACCTTAGTTTCTCCTTTACAATTCTCAAACTTAGTATACTATACTGCTTGCTATACAAATTACAATTATTATTTTTTTTTTTTTTTGTTGAATAATCCTACAGTACAATTGTTGTCTTTGTTCTATTTAAACTAACAGTACTGTATAGTAAACAGGAACCAACCAGCAGTACAGTACCATCATGCCTTTGTTCTATTGTTTAAATCGAATTTTGCTCTCTAATACTGTACAGTAACTATAACCACTTTTGGAGGAAATGTATTTTGATTAAAAAAATAAATAGATATTTAACTGTACAGTAGGTGGCTAACTCTCAACTACTGAGTGTTACCTTCCAAGCAACAGTTGTAATTTTTAATTTTAAACAAATTAAGATTAAACAAATTTACTGTACAGTGAAGTCCGAACTTTCTTTCAGTAAAATAATTGTCAATGATTATTATACTAGGTGCAGCAACCAGGACTAATGATGGATAGCGGTAATGGAAGTAAAGAAATGAGTCCGTCTAATTTATGTCGGAATGGCTGCGGTTTCTATGGTAATGCTGCATCAGAAGGAATGTGTTCAAAATGCTTCAAAGATCACCTGAGGAAAAAACAAAATTCTCCAGTACAAACATTACATGGTAAGATTAGGAAGAGGCTTTTGATTTGAAATTGAGAGTGCTTTAAACAAATATGGTATTTAAGGGTTTTCATGTCACACACTGTGTTTGTTTTTGGTGAAAAAAAACATGTGTTCGATAGATACTGTACAAACAACAAAATCATTCTGATGGAACCCCTGTTTTGTTTTTTATTTCATACGCAATTACACAGGATGGATAAACTATTTAATAATTTAACATCCTTTTTAAAAACTAATACTCATTTGAGGCTTAGGGATTGGAGTTTGGCAATATGTCAGGATTGAACCCCGGACCTTGGGATCGGAAGGCAAGCACATTAACCACCAAGCTACAGTACAGCTCCACTACTATGATTAATACATTGTAACACTGTTGTTAGTGTTAATACATTGAATTACTGTATGTACTGTACAGTAAGTCATCAGTAATCAAAATTAAAAATACTGTACATGATCACTCGTCAAATCTCATTTGTACTGTACTATGTGTGTACAGTATGGCGACTGGACTGCTATACTCTCATACAGTACTAATGTTTGATACACTACACTATGTCACAATACAGTAATAATGTAATAAGTAACTATTAATAATTAGTCTATTTCGTGCCTAGCTTACCTGGATAAACCGACAATAGCCCTTTCTCCTCGAAGAGCGAGATATACCTCGAAAAGTAGAAATTTTCATTGAACACCCCTCTCCACAAGTGGTATAGTCCATGAACTATGTCCTCAGCTATAGCTATACAGCAAAAAACAGCAACGCCCCTCAACAAAATAACATTGAAAATCCTGGATGCGATAACTAATTTTAATTTCCCCAAATTTGTTTACCACTTTCCAGTGTAAAGTTTTTAATTTCTGTTGAATCCATTTTGGTTTAATTTATTGATTTACGAAGGTGTATATTATATATAAAAATGTACTGGAGTTGAGTAATGGAGAAACATCTTTCTTCCTAATAAAAATACATAATTTTCAATTCTAGTTCTCATTATGCATGCTTGTTTTCTAGGGCAGCAGTCAGCAGCAGTCATGTCATGAAACAGCTGGGTAATAACAATCCATCTGCCTCAGCATAACATAACTAGGCCTGATAGTAATAATATTCCATACTTCTTTTTTGTTGATGCTTTCATTGATTGAGTTTTGTGGGCTCTAATAACATTTCAATTAGATTCTTAATGATTTCTAGCTGGTGGCGTCGTCATCTACTGTACAGTACAGTGTACTTTTACAGTATACTCTACTGTACAATATAGCCAAAACAGTGAAAAGCTTTTCAATATTACAGTCAATTATTATGTTATTGTTTTAGTCATCTTTTATTTTGAATATATTAAAGGTAGTTGGTACCATATTAATGTATAATTTCTGTGTTATATCCTGGTTTACGTTGTTGTTTATACTATACTTGACCTGTTTTGATTTCAGAAAATGTAAATTTCTCTGTTATTAGTATTATTTTACAGTCATACCATTGTTGACCGAGGCATACTGTACTGTACACTGCGAACAACATAGTTCAAACGGTCAAACCATTTTTTGTTTGAACAGTAACTGTGATCAGTTGTTACTATATCAAGCAACTGTGATCAGTTGTTACTATATCAAGCTTCAACACCCAATTGATTGATTGTTTTTAATCAGTTACAGGATATCTTAGTTTAGCTACAGTTTAATAATAATCATTGTCAATATTTAAAATATTAATTATTAAATGAAAATTTAATAATCAGATATTCTGGCAGTATAAAAAGTCCTGTGCTACAGTTTAATGATAGTGTATAGAGTTACAGTACTTAAACTGATATTAAATACTTTACTATAAGAGTTCTTAGAATTCTTCTTAGAATTTGATTTGTCATTCTCCCTTGTGAGTGAATATTTAGTCTTGTTTACACTCAGTACTGTATTATGATGAGTGGATATTTTTAAATTCAGTAGACACTCACTCAATGTGGACAAGGTCATTGTCTAGTTGATATTTTACTCATTGTTCAAGGTCAAAGAGGTATTTGAACTTTTGTTCCTAAAAAAAAATACTGGTTTGAAATGGTGTACAGGAATCAATGATTGTATTAATAAGCATATTCATCTAAACAGTTCTTTATAATGTCGAATTATTAAAAAAAATTATTTAATTAATTTCTATTCAATTTTTACATGTTCTTTAATTATGTTATGTTGAGTCAACCGCCCAATAATATTAGCTTTTGAATAAATGCCAACAACCTTGTCCATAATAAGCTATTTATAGGTTATTTAGTACAGTATTTGATACTTTTTCAAGGCTACAACATTTAAAAATTAACTAGTATTACAAGCCCAAAGAAATCAAAACAACATAATTATAATATTTATAAAAAACACAAACAACAACAATATTAAATCCATTCTATAACTTAAAAAGAAATGGGTAACCTAATAAAAGTGTTAGTATCCTTTGTCAACATTATTCAACTTCTGTACAGGAAACAATTAATTTGAAGAACAATTAACCACAAAGTATTGTTATTATCTGATACAAAAAGATTACAAATTTACAACATTGTAATAAACAAAAGAAAAAGAACAATGAAAACATCATCTTTGTTATATAAATAAAAACAGGTATTGAACATATGTGGCCCAGTGTGTTGGATTACTGATTGCGAGTTCGAATCCAACTCTCGCCGCATCGCTTGTATCCTTACACTAGGCAAGATACTTTACTTACAGTACGTTTGCCTCTCTCTACCCAGGTGTATAAAATGGGTACATGGTTAGATAAAGACACAACTGTGCGCTGATTACTAGGCATTATGGGAGTATGTTTCCATATGTGTTTGATAAAAAAAAAATGGCCGGGGTAATAATGTGAACCGCCTAGAAGCATTGTTCGAATCCAACTCTCGCCGCATCGCTTGTATCCTTACACTAGGCAAGATACTTTACTTACAGTACGTTTGCCTCTCTCTACCCAGGTGTATAAAATGGGTACATGGTTAGATAAAGACACAACTGTGCGCTGATTACTAGGCATTATGGGAGTATGTTTCCATATGTGTTTGATAAAAAACAAGGCCAACAGCCATTAAGTCGCGTGCTATGCATATTGATACCGGACCGACAGACAGACCGACCGACATAGTGAACTATAGAGTCGCGTCCACGCGACTAAAAAATGGCCGGGGTAATAATGTGAACCGCCTAGAAGCATTGTACAATAAGCACTATAAGAACGAATATTATTATATTATAAGAAAGTTAATGTACAGTGAATACTTACTGCATTCCCACGCAAACATCGCAAAATGATTTCTGTCTTAACACCTGCATGCTAATTGCTATGTTATAATTTAGCATTATATAATATATTGTATTTTTTGTGTGCTTTTCAGCTGTTGCATCTAGCAATACAAGTCCAGCCAATAATATGACAGTATCTCACACCCTTAGTAATGCAGTGTCTGCCTCAATGTCAATTTGCTCATCAATTTCAAGAGACAGCAACAAAAAATCTGAACGTCAAGAAGAGACAAAATTAGAAGAAACCGCATGTTCCAATGTAAGCACAGATACCGTAGATTCAGCCATGCCTTGTGCTGAAGAGGAATCACCCGACGGTAAAAAGAAATCAAAGAAAAATAGATGTAATACATGCCGAAAGAAAGTTGGACTTACAGGTGAGGAAGATTGTAACAATAAAAGTATCTGTTTCATGAAAAGCATACAGTAACATTGTACAAAATTAAATTGCTCATTTCGTGTTTGAAATTAAAAACTTGAGAATAGAGTCGTACTCTCTGAAAATTGAATACATTTTGATTGTCCGAATATAGCTCAATATTCCCAATTCCTTTTCTACAATTTAAAATGCCTTCTTAAGAATCAGAAATTTTGAAGGAATACAGTGTCAAATTTGAGGAAAATTATTGAATTTTAAAAAATGTAAATTTTGGCCATTTTTCGAAAAAAAATTCTGTGGTCCCCCGCAGTGAAATTTTTTTTAAATGGCCAAATTTCGACCCTGTTAAGTGTTATATTTTTACATTACTAGTTACTATGGCTCTATAAGATGATGTTAACACAATATATGTGCATAAATGGCAATATTATAGCATAATTATTTATACAGAGCTTTTCCCAGAGACCAGTGCTGTACAAAAAAATAAATCATATTATATATGCAATAATTTACATTTAGTCAAAATATTTTACAAATGATATAATGCTACTAATAATAGGTGGATTATCACTATCAAACAGCCACAACTTTGCCTCCAGATGTTGGAAATTTAGTTCACAAAAGCTTCTGTAGCTTGATAAATTGTGTGGTAATTATAGTCTTTTATTTTTAAAAGTTATTAATTTTTTTTTTCTCTTCACAGGTTTTCAATGTCGATGCGGCGGTCTTTATTGTAGTATACATCGGTACTCGGATAAACACGAGTGTTCATTTGATTACAGAATGCTCGGACAAGAAGAAATTAGGAAAAATAACCCAGTCATAGTTGGTGAGAAGATTCAGAAGCTGTAATAGAAAACTTTATGGGATGGACTAGACTTTACGCGTGTGTTTTTGTTTTTCTTTAGCCGTACACATGGATTAAATAGTGATACATTTTATAGGCTGTATAATTGCCGTTTCCATTTCCTTGCAGTATCTGCGCCTCATTAATGTAAAGATGAGTAAATCATGGCAACAATATACGTCATTCATGTGATTTTCATTGAACTTCTGTTGCTTTATCACAAATGACATACGCATTATTTTGATTAACACTAGCCTACTACACATGGAATAAATCAGCATCATAGTTATATAGTATACTGTACTGATAACTTTTCAAACAAAATTATGTACATGATTGCCTCCCTACATAATATACTACACTATCATAACATTTATTTAAATCTACACTTTACTACTTTATTTGGAAAATAGTAAGGCCATTTGACACTTGTAACCAGTGGCAACAAACAAGAATCGATACTTGTTTCAAATGCTAGCTACCTTGCTTCAATGATTTCAACCATTCTGATAGACTCATTGATATTCTCTATGAATAACGTAATTGGCTGGAGTGTTACCTTCAATCTCACTGCACTACTATAGAATATATTTGTTGCAAACATTCTGAAATATACGGTACACTTTGTGGAAATCTATAAGAGAAATGAGTCATATGCCACACCTTCTCATTTTATTGTCGCTCCATTGGCATGCCGTAGTAAAATGAAATTACTATCAGAATATATTTACACTACAGGGAAAATTTGTCTACCATTTTGACTGTAGTACAGCACATCTAGATATTTTCACTGCAAATCTTGTAAAATAGTACATCTCGTGCATGTTTTAATTTCATATGAAAATATTGCGTGAGTTTTCTATTGCGAATTCTATATATAAGTTGGCATCACGATCACTCTCCATTGCTGCTATAGTATATCTTGGAATCTCTGATGATTTCTGAGGAAACCAATGAAATTATCAGTAGTATGAGTTGATTCCGTCATATGGATTAAGTTGCAATTTCAGGCTATTATGCGATTTCCTTCAAACTACACCTAGAATCAACATCCCTTCAACGCTCATTATGCATTCTAAGTGTTACTCACCACAGCATTTGATCATCCAAGCTGTAACATAACGTTCACTAAATTCCAAAGGAATTTTAGACCTGTATTGAAGGAAAGTAATTATCATCAATTTTGTGATATTAAGAAAATGAAACTTCATTTTTCAGCAATAAGGAAGTTATTTGAAAGGTATCAATTTAGAGTGAGCATGCCTGGTTCATTATGGGTTTTAAAAAAAATACATTCAAAGCACATTATATAGTACATTTCACTACTTTTCTTATAGGTGATATATTAAATGCAGGACTAATGTCCTCCTATATTATCCAGATCCAATTGGTCCAATGTTTTGTATTTTTGTGATCATATAGTACTGGTTGACTTCATCCAGAATTTGTCCACTAATCATAATATTACAAATTATTAAGAAAACACTGCTTCAAAAAGTCAGTGCAAAGTATTTTTGGGTCTGGTAATTAGTTGGTAAATTCTGCTACTTTTCAAGTTAAGTGCATGGCTATTGAATGCCCCTGCCCCCTCACAATTTATATAACAGTATCAGTAAGTTGGAAATTAATTTGGTCTTTGCATTATATAACCAGATAATTGTGTATTTCAAATATCTGGTTAGAAATCATAGTCAATAGTTGGTGCTTTTTAAAGTTATGGAGTTATTTGATTGCAGCATTCAAACATTCATGCAAAATTACTAAAATAATGATGTTATTGTGATAACAATTACCAGTAGTTGCATCTGAAGAAAGATGATTTGCCTAACTCTGATATGAATTGAACTGTATTGTCAAATGAGTTTTCGGTTCAATTCATGTTAGAGTTGGCCAAATATATTGCTATATTTTAACATTATTTCTTGGTGACTTGTAAATGTGAAAGCAGATGTATGGCAGCTTTTAACCCACACCTTCCTAATTCAATTTTGTAATGAAACATTAAAAATGTAAAATAAAAACCAATATGGCATAATATCATAAACAAATTTCATGATAAGGTTGAGATTATTATAGGCATTTAATTTCATTTCCACTTGTGGATAATATACAGTTTACCCGTAATCTCATTTTAATATGACATAACAATGTATCCATATGTTTGCATGTGTGTCAGAATTCACTATTTTATTCAAATAATTAGTGTTTTTTTTTCTATAATTTCAGATAAACCTTCATTTGCGAATTGTTAATGTTTGTAATACTGTAATTTATCTGGCAGTGACATGGTCTAAACTAACTGCCATTCATGTAATTGTTTAATGTCACCTGGTGTTTCATGATCTTATCAGTTGATACTGACATCATTATTTGATCAATGTTGTTATCTATTTGTAATTAGGCTCATGATTTCATTATTGTAGTCAATGATATAATCTGCCAATAAGCCTTATAAAGGTTGTTTACAAAAAAAATAATTAATTATAATTTTTTACAAATAATTTAATACAGTAAACCAAAAGTTTTGGCTGTGCTGCTGTGTCACCAGATTTTTTGTTTAAACCATCGACATTTAATTTGTAAAGAATATTTATGCATAAGCAGTTTTATTCAATTTTTGATAAAATATAAAATGCATGCTGTTGCTTAATCAATTCAGTTAGCTCATGCATTTAGGGTTGCTGTTCAGAGTTCATTCATACATCATTTGTGTAGGCTAGAGGTTTGATATACGATTTCTAATGTGTACGTTTCTCTAATGAACATTGCATTTTAAGCTTGATTCACTTGTCTGATTCTGTTTGAGCAGTTAGCTCGATAATACATCATTGATCTAAGCCATTTTCATACAGCATTTTAGCTGTGAAATTTAATATGTTTGGCTGTATTTGTAAAGTGAATTATACAGTAGGTAAATTTAAAATGGCACACTTATTTGCAAATTATCGTTGCCATGTATCCTGCAGTGAATGTGCCGAAAACGACGTAGGTGCAACTCAAGTGAGTTGACCAATCACAACCAACAGTTCGAATGATCCATTGGTCATTGTTGGTCAAATTACTCTCAGTGCACTTACGACCTTGCGTTGCATCCAAGTTGGAACCAAACCTTAAGCTCTGTCTACACTATGAAACTAGTTTGACAAAAAATGTGTGATGTGCCCAAATATGGCAGTGATATGACATCATCGTGGTTATATAGGGACATATCATATTTTTTATTTCACATATTGTAGTGTAGACAGAACTTAAAAATTAAGTTAAATTATGTTTTCCACTAATGTTATAGAAATTGTGATCCTTTTTCACTGCTAAAATGTGTCATGTATAATGGCTTTTATCTTGTTTAAAGTTCATTCATGTTGACTAACATTTATTTAATGCAATTCTATTTACCCTTGCTGGTTTATTTGTGTATGGATATTGAAAACAAAAACTTATTGAGAGTGTGTTTGAAACGGGTTGGATATGTTTAAAAGGGTAGGGTAGGAAAGTTTAAGATTTTATACCGCGCATATTGAGTAATACTGTACCTTCTTATATTATAGTCGTTCTAGACACAACTAGTTTGTGTGTCCTAAATATTTATTGTTATATTTGAAAATCATGAAGTAGAAATGTATAATCGTAGAATTAAGTTTTATGTCCTCAAATGTTGTTAACCAGAAGCGTATTATTGTTTTGTCTTTTTAAAATTACTTTATGTAGGATGGTGAATAACTGATTTTGCTTCTTTTTTTATGTTTTGACTATGTGGTTTGATTTTCCCTTATATATCTTTATTGCATATTTACTAGAATCAATAAGAATCATTTTGAGTTTATAATTTCAAATAAAATAAATATTGCTGGAAATATTCCTATTCTAGAAATTATTTTTAAAGTATACAGTATATTTATGGTTTATGTACCATCTCAAATATTTCAAAATAACAATTAAAATTTAATTTTTTGTATTATTATATATCTCTAATGTTTCAAAATAACAAGTAAAAATTGAATATTGTTTTTGTATTGTTATTATAATATCTGCACGCATGTTGTTAACTCTTAAAGGATAATATTAGACCAGCTTAAACCAGTCTGGTCTGTGTATGCTTTTTCCTAGTATCAATTATCAGCATCATTTGTTAACCTCTACATAGACATACAATGAACTGATTACATTACTAGATATAAAACTCAAGAGCATTCTGCTAGGCAGAATTCTAAGATTAATGAATACATTATTAAGATTATCTGTTTTATTGTACAAGAACGGATATTGTTATCATCTAACTATGAAAAATAAGCTTAGTAGACTTCCTAGCGTTTATTCTGCATTTGGTTATATTCTTTAAAAAGCCTGTATTTCATTGTACCATACTGAAATTGAAATTTGTTTCATTATTGGTATATTATGGCTTTTGTTTGTTTCTCAGGATAATTTACAATAGGCTCATGCTTAGTCATTGAGTATGTTGTAGGTCATAGGTCATCAAGTACTCTTTGGAAAACTATGGAATGTGGCTACCTCAACGTCTCCCCCATATTCACTGTATCTATATTACAGTTGTATACATTCTGAAACACAATACAGTTCTCAACACTAACAAATTGATTGTAAATGCACATTCGCTGAATATAGGATTTTTGTGTCGACATGCAAAAGTTGGAAATCATTTTCTTCTTTTACCAGATTAATAACTACAATTTGTGAATTTTAAATGTATTGTTATTTGATTCTTCTTAATTTAGTAATAATAATAATAATTTAGGTTTTAAACCATTTAAAATATTTATTTTTCTTTTGAAGATTAAATTGGGAGTGCATTATTTAAATGGGGTTTATTAATATGTACCCAATGACCTAGTTTAGTAAACCCATGATAATTACAGGACATATCGGTCACGCTTGACTACCTACCATTGATACATACATTATGTGTAAGATATACAGTATACAAACATATAATTAATTTTCAATTCTATAGTAAAGCTGGTCTAAAGTAGTATATAATTAATCTGTTTGTTGTGTAGTGTATAGCCATCGTCGACAACTGACATAGCTAAAATTCTAATTAATTTTAAGCAACAAAAATTTAAAAACATATTATAATTGATCAAATATTAAATGCAATTTTTAAGAAAAAAAAAACGCCTTTTTGTTTTATTGTAAGCTTTAGGTTATTTTAGAGATAGATTTTGACCACCCAGTAATTCAAAACTTGAGGTGATATGTATTTAATATGGGTAGTGTAAAAAGATTATAATTACAGTACAATAAATATTCTTCTATTGATGATGATACTAATGGGACTAACATAAACCATCATATTTCATTGTAAATGTTGTGTTATGTATTTGTTTTAAATCTTCTACGGCATTACATTGGTTTCACTTCCAAGAAATGAACATTGCAATTGGCTTGGTTAAAACCAGCATCTGAATACATTTTTATAGCACTTATATGTTTGGTATAAAGCCTATATGCCTACCACTAATGTGGCATTAGCATTGCTACAAGTAAACTCTAAAGAGACCCAAGACCTAGTCAATCATGAGGTTTTATTTTTCTGTTAGATACTACAGGGTGTACGAATAGAGGGAAAAACACCACTACCCTTTGCAACACATTTCTGTAAATCCATATTTTAATATATGTTAGTAATTAAAATATTAAATACATTTTATTAATCTCATTTCAATGTAAACATTACATAAAACTTCAATATCCTATTTTATTTAATTTCACAATTACATCTTTCTAAACCTCAGTTTTTTTTGTATTTAGTATATAATACACACATTTTATATACACTGGGGAAATTATTGTGTATATGTATGTATAATATGTTAGTGTATAATTGTAATGTATAATTAAAACAAAAAATTGCAAAAAAAAGTGAAATGTCAGCACCGAAAACATAGATAATACTTATTTTGTAATTAAAACCATTCTATTTTTATCCTTAATTATTAATAATCTCCCTTTTTCTTATGACACCATGTCCTATAGGGTTATTATATTTTATCTATTGATATTACATCATGTTTTTGTTTCTAAGAACCATTTTGTTAGATTTATGTTGAGAGTGAAAGGTTGTGTATGATGATGGTGTGTGTACATTAGAATAATATGATTACAAATTTGGGGGATTTTATGCGATGATAGGTAGCCTGTGATAAAGGGCAAAGTGTCTCGCTCGCTGTATTGAGATCTACATAAATTATATAATAAATTTCTCAACATTATTTGTGTTTTCTTTTCATTCATTTTGTGTTATTTCCTTTACTTGAAAAGCTAAAAATGCTGATGTTGCTATAGAGGCAGTGGTTACTAAGTTTACTACAGTGTAATACAACAGCCAGATGGAATATGTTAAGCTCTGTCTACACTATCAAACTTTATGTGACAAAAACATTTTTTGTCGAACTAGTTAGATAGTGTAGACAGTGCTTTAGTTTAATCAATGCAAAAGATTTATTAATGTTAGTGAAGTGGCATCCATTGACAACGAACTATTGGTAAAAATGTGAACCATATTTTATACCCCTTACTAATTAAACATGTGCTGTGACCGTATGAATTTTCGGAGAGTCCATCTATAGGAACATTTTATTTTGCCAATCACACCCGGCACAGTTTTATTCCCCGGGAAATTCTCGCCTCATTTACCACCCCCAGTAGTGTATATGGGGCCGGGGATGTGCACGTCAACTGTGTCCCCTCCTCCTGCAGGGACTGGTGATGATAGGAAAGACGCGGAATTGGTGTTTTGAATTCCATTGGTCAGTAGTTCACTTTATCTGTCACGTGACAAAATGACAGATACTTTTAGAGTAATTATTATTACGCTTGCGTATACGCGTTACAATACGTCATCGTTTCAGAAAACTAATCGTAAAATATTACAAATTCCTTAACATAACATTCCCTACGTCACATGTAAAAAAGGTTAAATTGACGGTTCACACAGTTTATTTTAATGCGATTTGTGTATCTATCCCTCTGTAGGCCTAGTGTAGAATAAATACATTTTTAATGTGTATCTGTTATTGTTTGCCAATCGATTTAATAATTTAGGCCTAATAATTTGCGTATCTTCTGTCGTACGTGCACGCCTACAGCTCAGAGGAAAGAACTTAATATTAACGCCTATCGTGTTGCTGCTCTCCGTCATATCATGGAGAAATAAGTTAGTTATTTCTCCATGGTCATATAGACATTCATACGATATCCCAATCGAGCTAATTAATACTACGCAAAAATGACGACGTAGCAAGGGGTTCGTTGACAATGAATATTCTCAGAATATTATATTGATACATCTGTGTATATTTTAAACATTGACGTGACGATGATGCTTAAGCAAATGAAAGTAAAGATCACGGGATGACGTCGCGACGTATATATAGTGTGACGCACTACAGATAGTAGTCATGTGTAGGCCTCTCCGAGTCATTAAGTTAATAGAGCAGTATGGACTCGTGCGTGCACTAATAATAAATTTATCTCCAATAATTATATTATACTAAGGTCAAAATATCGTCCGGTCAAACAAAAAAATAAATAATGTGACTTTAAATGGTGTTTGTTGTCAGATGTATTTCTGATTAATTTAAAGACAATACATCATATACGTTGAGCCTTTTAAATAGGCCTACAATTGCGGAAAACGAAAGACAAGAACAACGAGTGTTGTAAATCATTAACTTTATTTATATGAATCATCGTAGGCTACATAACAGGTGATGAGGCATCCAAAATGCTGGCGCGGCTTCCAATGACTTGACGAACTTGACGAAGCCACATTAAGAGGCGGCTATCAAAAACCAATGATTCCAGAATTATGAAACGTACTTAAAAAAGCACCCCCCTCCCCCACCCTTTCCAATGATTTTGCTTAAGTTAATAAAACATAAGTAAATTCATTCCGTGCTTAAACGTAAAATATTAGATGACGAATCCCATTTCGAACCTATACGTAAGTTTTTTCTTAAATATTAGATGACGAATTCTATTTTAAAAGATAAAACGAATTCCGGGTTTGATAAATTTTAACTTCAGTACTTCTTTTTGACTTCAGCAACAATATTGATAATATACAGTACAACCATGATGTTTATTATGTATTTTCACGGAGTAATTCTTTACTCCATGGTATTTTTGAACATCAGAATGTTTTGCACGTTACAGGAGGGGATCGTTAAAATGTTTAGATTTCGAAACTTATTCTGAATGTAGAACAAATGATGGAATTACCCATAACTTTTATTAATCAATATATCAGCCATGATTCTCTAAGTACGCAATAAAGACATATTTTATTCATCAAATATTAATATTAAAATTAATTACATTAGTTTAATGAATACCTTAACAACAATTCACTCAATTGTGTTGCTTTTAGCAGCAGCGGTATGACGCATTTGATTAAAGATGTATTGTCCCCCAAAAACATGAAAAATTAAGTTTAATAAAATCGGACTACTTTGAACGACCATTTTGTAATTTTGATAAAGTTAATCAGAAAGCCTATATCATCAAGAACATCTAACATTCAGATTTGAATAAGTTGAAGAAAGCTAGGACTACCGTGGCAATATATTAGTCCTATACTCAAGTGCCACTTCAAACGTAACCTGTTTGATCTGGAATATTTAAATTTTATTTATAATTAATTTGTTCAAAAAACGTTAAATTAATATAAATTTTAGCTTTAAAAGCATTTCATACATTTATTGTCACGAATTTAATATTGTACATAGTCTATTTTTGTAATTCTTTATTTTATTTTTGTTTGTCTGGAGTTGGAGAGACACGCCCTTTGGCGATAGTTGTCTTTGACAGCTCTTGTCTCCCATCAGTGCTCCCTTTTTATGTTTCACTGAAAGGAATAAATAAATAAAATTCTTAAAATAGACAACAAAATAGAAGCATACAATATAAATCAAGGTATTATACATGACTTTGAAAGACTACACAAATACACATCACACACTCCAACCTATTCGTATAAATAATATAATTTATGTAATGGACGGTTCAAGTTCTTTTTTGATTGAATATTGCTGCTAACTTGCAATCCTTACAATTGTATTTATAAAATTCTGGAATGTCTATGGGTTTATTCTTCACTTAAGGATAACAAAAATATGTGGGTTGATATTAACTATCAGTACTGTACATTTATTAATATTCCAACACATTTCAAATAATGTAGCTATCATGGACTGGTTTCATTTGAAGAAGAGATCTTTGGTTGAGACCATCATTAGAACATACTCTGCTGTTGATGGTATACCATGGGGCCACTTCTTTCAACCTATGTGTATTACAATATAATCTATGCTTACATAACTAATAGACCTATTTGAAAATATAATTCTTTTTAAAACTTAAACCCATTTCTTTGTTTCAATCTTTTTTTTATTCTTGTTCAGAGCTGAATGAAAATTTTTTAAAATATCTGTATATTTCTTTCTTATTTCAAGAGTTAATATTTTTGCTTTTAATCTAAAAACAGTGTTTCAACCCATACTTAAGAGAATGACGAAAAAAATGCTCTAGAACTTTTGCAACTATTCCAACTATATCAAATATATTATTATTAATTATTAATATATACGCCATCACACACACAAAGTTGTTTAAATAAATACACAGCAGTAATTTATAATTGGACGGGTTAACAGAATGGACAAAATAAAAAGATAAAAAATAAGCATAGTAGACGACAACACAACTATTTAGTATATAAGGAATACAAACCATAAAAAGCATACATAATGAATATTACTAAATTTCAATAACCTATGTTGCACATTTTCAAATAGCAATACAGCAGCCGATTCTCAGTACTGTATCTATTCCTCAGTATCATAGGAAATGTTGTAATACAGCATTACATGTGTTTCACTCCCTAGTATCATAGACCATAACCTCACCCTCAGTCTAACCTTTTATGGAATTTTCCTATTATACTAGGAAATATTTTGGAGATACAGCACCGAGAATCGCGTAAATACAGTAAAATTTAAAAAACACAGTCAATAAATAATTTACCACTTCTGTATAAAGTGGAAGACCTAATAAATTATAGCAAATAGCTACCTTAAAAATAAAACAACAGAAAACGAACTGTAACAGACATTTTGTCCATGTGTGGCGATTTTCTTTAAAAAAAAACTTTGCTCAAATTTTACAATATACTTATATGCTAATTCTAAACTTTTTTTAAAAATCGCTGTAAAAATGTTACCAATATACAATTGCCAAGAGTTGTAAAATAAAAAATTCTAAACATTATTGAAAATATCATAAATATCTAAACTCTAGTATCCAATAATTCTGTAATTGATTCCGCTTCCAACATCACACGTTTCTTTCTTGCGCGTGTTGAAGATGTTGACGTATTAGCAACGAGACTAATAACATCTGTTAGGCTTTCGTTGCTAGATGAAGATAAATTGTTCATGTGTGTTTCTGCTGTGGTGTGAGTTATTATCTGCGGTCTCTTTGCAGATTTGCTAGCCCGCTGTCCAGAAATTGATGGAATGTTCTTTTTTGGTCCCCAAGCACTGCTTGCTGGTAGATCTGTTCTAATTTTCGCTTTTTGACGAGGATTAGTATGATTGCGATTATATCCTGAACTTTGTTTGTTCCTATTGCGTCTATTATTGTTATTATTCTCTTGTTTTCTCGGTTTATCTTGTGGCGGTTTCTCTTCTTTACGTTGGTAATTATTTGCCCGTTCAATAAGATCGTAGAAAGCAGTTGTGTTGCGATGTTTATTCTTTTTTCGCCTACCATCGACGGTACCGACATCAAAGGCCCAAGGCGTAGGACGATCTTGCTCACCTGGTTTAGACATTTCAGTTTGGATAGGATTATCAGAAGTTATTTCAATATTATTATTACCGGATGATTGTTTTGTTAAATTTGGCAAAGATTTAGTTCTACTACGATAGTTCGTGGCATCGCCATCACTACTGTCAACAACAACAGGATTACTTTCTTTGGCAGAATTATATTCTGTATCAAGAAGTCTTGATGTACTTGATGCTCGTAAATCAGTATTTTTCTTTCTCTTTCGCTGCCTTCCTGGTTTAGGCTTAACTTTTGGTCTTGCACCCTTTGGTAAACTTTTAGGCATAGTTTCATTTGATTGTTCTCGATAAACAGATGGAACGTCATCTAGATTATCAACAGACAACGTTCTGCTGGTTCCTGTGATTGATTCTTGTGGCAGCGATGCCAAAGTTGCTGACAAACTCTCTCTTGAGCTTGTTCCAAGGTTCCATTTCTGCTTTGAAGCAGAAGATAGCCTTGACACATTCACAGGTTCACTATCCTTTAAGCTTAGATTATTTGAGTTATCCTCCTCAGTGGGCCTACAATCAGTGATATTACTCAGATCATAATCATCATCTACTGATGAATTTGAGTACACTGAGGCACTGGTGATATCATGAAATGTCCGCGGACTTTGACCAGATCCTGAACTAAAGGTAAAGTTTTCATTTAAAATTGATTCATTGATTGTCTCTTGTGGGTGTAAGTTATCGTTATCGTGAGGTATTTCTACATTTCGATTTGAAGTGATGTCAGTGTGAGGTATTTCTACATTTAGAGTGATGTCAGTGTGAGGCACTTCTACACTGACATCATTTACAGTCACATCTGGAGAGGTTTGATGTTGGACATTATCAACTGGTACAGCAGTATTTACTACATCTGGTATGCTTCGTACAGGAGAAGATAACGCAGATTCTGATGTCTCGTTTAAGGTTGTTAGAGCTGTTGCAGTAAATGGAGGCGGCACCTCATTATTTTGATATTCAGCTGAGGGACTGTAAGGGGGTGGTTCTTCACTAGGGTATGGACCTTGCATAGAGTTCAATGATGCCATTTGTGGTATATATGCTGGTACATTGTCCATATTTGGCATCTGTAGAGATGGTAGATCATTTAGTGAGATGTATGCCTGATTTGAACCAGGGATTGTGTAAACCGGGACTGCTCTTCCATCAGGATGACTCTGCATGAACCCACCACGTATAAGTGGAGGAGGGCGCCCTGGCCTACGTGTTGCCACATTGTCCGCAGCACTAATCGAATGATGTCGTGAACCTACAACAGGGCGCGGAAGTGCCGCAGAAGATGTACTGGAAGATCTTCTGACAGGCGCAGTTCTTTGAGCACTGTTTTGACTCTGTCCATACCCTGGCAAGGAGAGCGAGTTTTGTGTTGTGGTGGTAGTATTTGTGGTAGAAGTTGTTCGTTCAACATTGGGTACTACCTCAGAGTTGATAAGAGCACTTCTGTCTTGGTTTTCACGTCCAAGTCCAACAATGTATGTCTGTCCTGGTCCTATAAATTAAAATATAATTTATATTTAAATTAAATTATGAAATAGACAGAGAATGAAGGAAACTTGTAGCGTACAATGATTATGTTTTGTAAATAGTTTAAGGAAAAAAAATGGCCAGGAATTTAAAAGCCATGAGCTAACTAGTCTATTGTAAGAAAAAAACATTAATCAATTAA
Source organism: Antedon bifida (assembly GCF_963402885.1). Classification (NCBI taxonomy): domain Eukaryota; kingdom Metazoa; phylum Echinodermata; class Crinoidea; order Comatulida; family Antedonidae; genus Antedon; species Antedon bifida. Next base: position 6,358,850 of record NC_136226.1, on the reverse strand, counting down.
TGTCACATTAAAATCAATAACAGTCAGGTTTATGGTATGTGTTTGCAAAAAAGTAATAAAGTATATAACGTAGTATAAACGTTTTCAGAAGATGGTTGTATGATAACAGACATTCTCAACTATACTTTAATTCTTTTTGGAAAAACATAATGTACTGTAAACCTGACTTTACTATTGAGAATAAGCTGTATCGCTGTTGCCAATAAACACATTTTAACCTACCATGCAGGAATAGTCTGTTGCTATTGTTATAATGAAAGCGATGAGTGTTTGGATTCTCAAAAGCATCACTGTTTAAATCTTGAACCTGAAAAAAAAACCAAAAATTAATAGAAAACACTGAATTATCTACTAGCCTATAAAACGCATTCAAAATCCAATTTGGGTTTTTTGGTTTTAGAAATTCTGGTCCAAATGTATTTAAACTCAATGAATATAATGTGGGCTTTTATAAAATGGTTATAAAATTAGGTCATAACAAATAAAAAAAAACATTTTAAAAATAGAAAAATATAGAGATAGCAATATGATAGACCTGGCAGATTAACATCCATTCATCGGAAAGAAAACCTCAAATCAAATTTGTCATTAATTAAACTACTGTTAGGTATGTAAAGCTCTGTCTACACTATCAAACTTTATGTTACAAAAAAAAATGATGATGTCATATCACTGCCATATGTAGGCACATCACACCTTTTTTGTTAAACTAGTTGATATTTTAGACAGAGCTTAATTGTTATTTGCAGGGGATCCGGGTTAAATAGGAATATTTTCACTAAAATATAACTTTCTGCTCTATAGAAGTTTAATACATAAAATGTTATATTAAATGAACTAAAAAATACTGTGTGATAATGCTGTTTGTATGTTCACATACCGGTGGACTTTTGTTTGATTTCCTTTTATGACATAGAAGCAATGATGTGAGTACCATTGCCAAAATGCTTGCAACCGCTCCGAAGCAATAAATTACACTTTCTGTAAAAAGGATGTCTTTCAACGTGCGTTCAACCGTATCACAACCTTTGACCTCCTTGAAAATGTACTGTTTACTACCTGTAGAGAGAAAATAATGCAAAATAAGTAAGAATATACATTAACAGAAGAGGATGATTATAGTTAACATTTACAGCTTTGATTACGATTCACGCAAGGTCAAGACAATTGTCATAATTTGTCCTTCTTTCAAAACAATCAAAAGTGCTACAACCACTATGGATTATTGGTGCTAGTACAATTATATACATGAAATACAAGAAATTAGAGTTCTTAAGTGGATTATAATTATGGAAATGGATGGTTTACAAGGATGTTTCCTCTGAAAAACTGATGTGTTAATACTGATTAAAATACTGTAGATAACATTGCATTCATACAGTACACTCTCAGATCTTTTTTTTGTTGAAAATTTTGGAAATTTATATATTTAGGCAAATTGCCAAGGATAACCATAAGTGAATTCATTTACTATTCTTCTTAAAGGTGGCAAATCCCGTTCACAAGACAAAGTTTGTCAAACATTACAAGATGGTCTACAGTACATAAACAAAGTCGTATTACAAGTCCTTGGGAGTGGAGTAGTAAATTTTCATTGTCATTAGAAAAAAATCCTGACATGACAGGACTTGAACCCAGGACTCTTGGATTGGTAGCCGAGCATAACCACCAAGCCACAACTCCACTTTTGAAATTCATTTAATACAATAAAAAGAAAATTGTCAAATGAAAGGGCCTACATGAGTTCTATATATGTCAATCTATCCATCATGGGTTTTAAATGTTTTTTGTATAAAAGAAAATTTTGCATTTTTACGTACCCTCAGGTATGCTGATAAGGTTGGTACCATTCTGCTTGCTGTCAACTGCATAACATCTACACTCAGTCATTGACTGTTGGTAGACACACAGTGTTAGGCTCTCCATGAATGGAATAGTGTCCATAATTGTGGGTACTGCTATTGAGACGCATACTACAGCTGATGCTATGCTTAAGCACAGTGATATTACCAACTGAAAGATAAAGATGGGAACAAATTACGTTATGTTGTTATCAGTGGCCTAAAAGCTATGAGCGCTCACTGGCTAAACCCAGGGGCCCGGAGCAGTGACCAGAGGAAAAAACAGGCATTAAAATATGTCAAAAAGGCTGAAAAGGCCTCCAGCGTTAGAGGGCCACCTGGGGTTCCCTAAACCAGGGGCCTCAGGCCTCTGCGTTACGTCATTGCTTATTATATATCAAATCTGCAGATAGTACTGTCATCTCATTAGATCTCATCAGTGTAGTTAATAAAATAAATAAATATGAACTACACAACTAACTGAAACAATGTTATTGTATTTTAGTTAGTATCTCTCCAGGTTCAGACTATGAAAGTGAAAAAAAAAAAGCGGGGTTGGGATTATCTGTTTCAGCGCTTTATTGTCAATTGAGTATGGTTATACTATATTTGGATTTACTACAAATATTGGACTAAAATAAATGTATGATATAAGAATAAATAAATATATAAATATTTTTTAATAAATAATAATAATAATTGATAAATCTATTTTGTTATCATTTAATATAACCTACAGTACATCCATACCTACCACCATATATGGACAGAGATTAACAGATCGTAAAATATTACAATTGAGTGGTGCCCCATCGAACACCTTTATTCCGCTCGATAAGCCTGGCAACACCTGGGTAACACAGACTACCATTAGCACAATGGGAACGGAGGCTCTGTCATTGAACCATGTGAAAACAACGTTGTCACTTGATTATCTACATTTCATTAAATTATTGGTATGATTGCTATAGAATGCTATGTGAAAAATGGATATGAGAAATAAACAACATTTCGTTTGAATATCAAATTAATAACAGTATTGGGGTTTACCTTAGTACATGTACGGTAGTACAATTAAATGTATACTTATTATTATTATAGAATTATTACAGTATATACAAATTATTGGCATGAGATGTTATTATTGTTAATAGCTACAGTACATTACTGTATATTTTGCTTTTATTTTTTTTTAATAATAATTAATTTTTTTTCTTCTAAACTTAAATTACAAATAATTCTCCAATATCATAGTTCCCCTTTGATTGATTAGGTTATTAAACATGATTGTTCAGATACCTCCTGTATGCTTTGTATGAGAAATAACAACATTTGATATAACACTATTACTTTATCTTAGTGGCCTTTACAATGCATATCCATTTTCATATCCTTCTTGAGATAATCTTAAGTTGTATTATTCTATATGACTGCTTTTAATAATAATGAATGATAATAACAATAAATATATAGCAAAATTAACTAAACAAATATTGTAAATAGAATTCCAAATTTATTTCAACCTTAAAATTAATTTTCCACAGGAAATACCATTGATATAAAAATGAATTACTTTAGTGAAGCATGTTTGTACAATGAACGGCGTTGTTTAATTGTACTCAGACTTTATTCGCTTCACCAGAATATTGATTGTTAGTTGGGTTGGGCTAGGAGACAATAGGCTGACTCAACTGAATGGCAGTTAGTGGGACAGTTGAACTGTGCTGAAGAATAGCATTATAGCTAGCATATGGTTCAACTGCACATTTAAAATAAAATGCTACATTTTTAGCTATAGCAATTTATCCTTTTTTTCACCAGAATTCCACGAGAAGATATACTATATTTTAACCTGTACTACATCTCTCTCTCTCTCCCCAAACACATAATTTAAACAATTTTCATTTTTATCTTCGTGTTTAGGTTATAGCATAATGCACTATAAAGCCTATATTATGGCAGGTAGGTACAAAATAGAATACCAGACTAAAAAATTAAAGTTATGATTGAGAAAATTACATTTGGAAAAACAAGAAAAAAAAATCAGAAAAGATTTTGTATAGTAAAACCTCCAGGACAGTATTACTGTATTGTATAATTTGAACAATTCAATCTGGTGGGTAGAAACTTCAATAACAACAGTGAACAAAAAGAACACAGTTGCTACACCAACATAAATATTTGTACATTTGTTAGGAATAATTATAAGTCCAATATTTAAACAATTTCAACACGCTATGTCTGGTCTAAAAAAAATGCAGACTGGTTTTAATTGAAGTACGATTGAATGATTGATAGAAGTTTAATGCAATATTTAAGTATTGTTTATTGACAATTTTTAATGCTTAAATTATGTTTAAATATTATTGCTAAAGTAATTTTTATTCTTGTTTTTTTTTCAAGAAAAAAATCTTGTAAGAAAGCTCTGATATTTTGAATTTGAGGAATTACCTCAAAATTTATTTATAATTATACGTTTTTTAAAGTGCATTTCATGAAAACTCTGCTTGGTCTCTAATTATCTTTACAATCAGTATTTAGTCTTATTATCTATAATTTAAATCCACTCTCTGTCATTATTTGTACAAATTACATCAAAATTACATTATAATTACATCAAAATTACATTAATTACATAAAAATTACATTACAGACAATGTACCAGTGAAAACTTACAAGGCCAACTGGACGTTTCTTGGACTGCAAGATCATAGATATTCCAGTAAATAGTAACTGAAATTAAAATTACAAATATTATATTTTTACTGTTCAATTGCTATCAGAAATCAAAGTGAAGGCTTTTTAAACACAAAATATGAATTGCATTGATATTGAGGTAGAAAGTTTGTTTTAATTTGCTTTGAACCATACTATAATTTCTTTTATAAAATAAAACAAAATTACAATAATCATTCTATTTACCATTTATAATCATTTTACCCAGTAATTACTATCTCAAGACATTACTAAATCATGATTTTGTTCTAATTTTATTTTAAACTGGAAGAATAGCATTTTTATTGTTACTGTTTTTGTAGCCGTCTTCTTCTGAAGACACATGGCTGTCATGACGGATACTTAGTATCAGTTGACTTCACTGCTGGTGTACTCGAGATCGAGATCAACATTTATACCATACTATACACTTTTTTTTCATTTCAACTTTTTGATTTATATAACATTGATTGATGTGGTAATTATTTAAATGCAACTCACCAGAACGGCTGGTACCCACACTGGTACAGCACCATCTATGTGTTCTAGAGATGTCGTCAAATCTTCAACTACAAGGTACAATATAAATAATACTATACCCAGCAGACCTAAGAATACGCCACATACCGGCAACACAGACAGGTTATCCGTACAGCATAAGAGTCTTCTAGTCATGACGTCTGTATGTTAAGGAGGAACATATGAATCCATAATGAAGGGACTTTGAATAAGCCCATGTACTGAAAAGAACAAATGAAATTAATACACTAAGACTATATTAATATTTTACAACTTTAACATTTATTTATCTTATTATATTATTTCTATTTGAGAATAATACTCTGCCTCCACACTAACTCTCTTTATGATGATATCGGTTACATTTGAAATTGGTAACGTTTGATTTTGGTCAAGATAAAATCTTTAAATAGACCACTGCAAGTTAAAGGATGAGTGTACTTTTCCAGATGCTAAACCGTTGTACCCAATTAAGATGATGATTGCCCCAGTGGTGCTACATCTATACAAAATACCGAAATTGGATTGTTTCTCGGCCCATATTTGTATTTCAATCAAGCGTGAAAGATTTCAAATTGGAATGATTTCAATTAATTTTTATCGAGAAAGACAGCAACGCAATTTTTTAAATTACAAAAGTAAATCCTTGCGCAATTTCAAATTGTGCGTAGGCTAGGCTAGGCCTAGTTTAGTTAGGCTATCACTTCACACACACTCACACTGGATCAAATCAGGACTACCACCTACCACCACCAGTCCTACTACTACTAGGCTAGTCTGGAGCTTTTAGATAGCTAGAGGAGGCCTGCTAAGCTAGCTAGGCTCTCTATGACAGGTAGTTAGGTCCTACACTATATCTATAGTTTAGGCCTAGCTAGACTAGCCTACAGTTACACCTTATAAAATTAGGTAGAGAGGCTATTTACCTTACTTATGACAAATCATATGTAAATACAATGCATACATGCTCTACAACAATACTATTTTGGTTTGGTTTGCATAGCTGCTGTCTTCGTTTTCAATTCGAAAAGTGATTGATGATGATGATGATGCGGCGGCTGAAACCTGTGTTGTTTTTGTTGTGTTTGATAGTTTGTTATCATTTTAGACAATAGATGGCGCAATTCACTATAGTCGTAAATGTAATGACTTTTGATTGCCTTGTTAAAGAATGGGTTCTTTGTTTTTATGTATTCATTATTTATAAATAATGAAAAACATTAAAATCATTATTTATTATATAGACATAAAAAAATACAACTTTGCAGAACTTATAAAAATGAGTACATGACGATATCTCACATCATACATGATCTTTTCTTAAAAAGATGTAGACAAGAAAAGATCTATGTAGTTCTAGGCCAACATTAATTTAAATTTTCAGTGAATCGGATGAAACTTAAGTACTGTACAAGCAAATAAAAATAATGCAGGTAAATATGGGTATGTAGAAGAGTTTATTTATCAATATCTGTATACATACATTGATAATATTTATTGATAAATAAAACACAAAAAGTTCTTTTAAAACTTTAGCACATGGTATTACACAAAACACCTATCCCTTCATAATACAAAATACATGCATTCAACAATTAACAAAATTAAAAATTTCTCTAATATAAACATATGTAAATTATAATGTGCTTTATACCGTGTAATTTTAAATATATATACTGTACAATCCGCAATTTGAAAGTGATGTGATGATTAAAATTGAATAAACCCAAAACAGAATAAAAAAAAAAAAGTTTTTCATATCATGGTGCTAGTTTATGGAATACTCTAAAAAAACCAATGCAAAATGCCACAAATTTAAATACTTTCAAAAAATTATTGGTGTGATTTATTATTTATTTTGTACTCTTATCACAAATGTAATTAAGGTTTCTGTTCATATATTTTTGTTCTCTAATTTGTTATTTTTAAAATTTGTTATTTTTAAAATTTGTTATTTTTAAATGTGTAATGTACTACTGTTAGTTGATCACGGCCTTGTAGAAGAACACCTTTATGGTGACACAAGCTTTTCCGTGTTAAAATAAAGTATTTATTATTATTATTATTATTATGTATAAATGGCCATTGTGTTCCATCCAACAATTTGAGTTTTATGAACAGTGCAAAATAATGTATACTGGGTTGTAGAATTAGCTTGCCACAAATTTAAATACTTAAAAAAAAATATTGGCATAATTTTACATTTATATATTTCTCTCTTTCACTATTTTAAAATTAGTAATGTATTAAGTTGATCACAGGCTTGTAGAAGAACACCTTTGTGCTGATATAAGCTTTTCTGTGTTAAAATAAAGTATTTATTATTATACTGTATTATAGATATTATTTTTATATTAAAACTTATAATATATGGATGGCAAACATACTCAGGTGAGACGCAGAATGTCTAACGACGATTAGCGTTTAAGATGATGAATGGTTTATTTTTGTTTAGACTTTAGCATTCATAAAAATAAATTATATTGTTATTGCATAATTTAACAAATTTATTTTGAGGTGAATCCCTATTTTTATTTGTGTCTCAAAATTGTTCGTCTAGTTATCAGGAAGTTGGCAAGGAAACAGCAATTTTGACAGAAGTAAAAGTAAAGATTTACCTCAAAATAAATCTATATGTTAAATTGAAATCCGATGAAACTTGTTCACAAGTTGAGGCAATGCCTAATTCAGTGTTTACCATAGGGCAACATATTTACAGTTAAACATTATAAAACTATTCCATGGGTAAGTTTACAGGCTTAAATTTGTTTTAAACAAATATCAAAACAATGTATAACATAACCAGCTACATAAATAAACGGCAGGGGTCATTCCTGTGACCTAAAGAAAGTAAATTGACCCCTTCATATTATTTACGAACCAAACAATGTTTTATTCAAGTATAAAATTCCATTTTTAATGATTAGGATGCTGGAATCTGAGGCAGGCCAAACTCATCAACAGCTACTCCATCCTATAAAATAAAAAATGTGTTTTAATGTTTACAATGATACCAAACAATTACTTGGATAGATTTTATTAATGGGAAATACCATTATTGTACAAAATAAGTCTAATATAATTGAATAATCCGATATTGAAATACATATAAAAACGGATTATTTTAAATGTATGAATGGCTACAACCATTGAGGAATCCTCCATGATATAAAATACAATAACAATTTTAAGAAATTAAGCTAAATTATTTATTTATATTATTTGTTGTAAGTTATATTCATTTTTTCTTCTGTTTTATTGCTATTATGGAGGAAAATAATAAAACAAAAACTTGAAAATGGAAACAAATTGAAAAAGTTTTTTATTAAAGTTTAAATTATAAAAATGTTTTTACATACACAGAGCAGTAATGGAAACATGCAATTTGGATGGGAATCAAAATCTGGTAACATTTGTAATGTCAGAACATACCTTAGAAGCAACTGAGTCCCCTCCAATTTCTGATTCTGGTACTGAAGGAGCACTGATAGCTTCATCTAAATAGGAATTATCTTCATCAAGGAACATTTCATCACCAAGTGCATCAAGTTCTATAAACAAAATATACAGGCTTAATTCCACCAAATAAATGAACAATACAACTTTAATACAAGTGGTTTTTCCACCACATTATCGGTTATTATGTTATATACCTAGCCCGGTGGGGTGACGTTAAAACACATCTCCCACCATATATTTATTTGGCATAAAGTCTGCGACTGCTAAAGCGACAATGAGGCTCCATAACTCACAAGTCCCACCATGAAATTTTAGGAATTTTTTTTGTGATATTTCTAGGTATGCCATATCTTAATTTTCAGACTATATATTTTCAGATAGCAATTTACTGAATACATCATCTCATCCAGTTTATAATTCCAAACTTGTAACTTAATATTTATTTATTTATTTATTTAGGTATAAAACACATATACAAAACAGCAGCCATTGGCTGAAAACGTTTGCTTACAATCAAAATACAAATTTAAAGTAAAAGAGGCACAATTATAAACAGTATAGAAAAATAACTATATACTATAAAACACAAAATACTATATAATTCGTTAAATAAATAAAATTAAGTACGTAATTATTATTATTATTATTATTTAAGATTATTAATAGTATATTAGTAGTATATACATTATTAAAATTATTATAATCGGATACCAAATTATTATAATATATGATAATATATGATATTATCCTATTCCCCTGTGCTTGTATACATTACAATATACATATAAACAAACTATATGAAAAAAATGATGTTAAAACTCTTAAATTACTCTTCAAACAGTGTTTGTACTGTAAAGATGTAAATATGGAGTAATTTTAAAAGTTGAAACCGTCATCTATGGGACTCACCTGCTTCCAGATCAGCTTCATCCAGCTCAGGCGTTCCATAAGTCCTTCCCATCATTTCCTGAACCTCATTTGCCTGTTCCATCATGTCCTCCATATCATCTTGCAAATCCTAAAGCATTAAGAAAAATAAGAATCTACAGATCTTTGTAGAAAGGCTGCAGTGTCAACAATCCTATCTAGTTTATTGAATAATAGTGAAAGTTTAGATGTATGAACGCCATGCTAGCGATCTGGAGGTCATGAGTTCAAGTTCCACCCAAGAATGACTTGCACATTGCATATATTTGTTAAGTATTCTCAAATATACTTTTTTTTTTCTTTTGTGGCTTGAACCACACTTTTATTCATTCATTCATTCTACAATATGACATGATTAATGTAAGTTAATCAGTAATATGTTGTAAATCTACATACTTATACTTAGTATTAAGTCAGAGTATGGCAAATATCTGACCAATTATTGGTGCAACTTGTTTGCTTTTTCAAAAACATTGGAAAGCTACACTCGTTAGTTATTATACTATACATTGTATCTAACCTCTATTTGATCAAGATCAACTTTCTTGTACTCCTTTTTCATCTCTTTAACTCCTAGTTTCATGGCATCCACTGTTGTCTTTGTGTCTTTCAGTGTCTGTGTGGCAAAATTAGCCTGTTCCATATTGAAAGATTGATTTCGAAGGTTCTCCATTTGTTGCTCATACCTTTAATAAATCATAAATTCAATATAATCTTTCTTATTTCTATATATTGCAGTAGATAGATTCTATATGGTGCATAGGTGTACATATTAACTGTAAATAAATAATTTGTCATGTTCACTGTATAACCTGGATAAACACGGTTGACGCAGTACTGACTTACATTTTTTTTTGCTTAAGAACACGCATTGCTCTTTGTTTAACCATATTCTGTAAAGATAAAAAAAATAACAATTTTCTAGTAAAACATAACAATGTTATTAAGGCATCTTTTGAGGCATTATCCAGCAGTGAAATGTTTAAATTATAAACCCAAATCCAAATGCATAATTTTGTAATATATTAATTATATCAATGTATGACAGTTTACCTTGGATGGGCCATCTCTCATTTTCTTCATTTGGTCTTTGTACTTCTTTAGTTCCATATCCAGTTTGGCTATCTTTTTCTCTATAGAATCTGATCTTGAGTCAACCTAATGAAGGAAAACATAAAAACGACATTTATTTCAAGCGTTATTTTATAGACTGGCTAGGGTATTTCTATTTGCTACTACACTACTACAGTATTACTATTATGGACTAATAATTAATTAGGTCTAGTAGTAATAATAATATGCTTCGTTGCCACATACCAACAAAACAAAAGTAGGCTAGAATTATGCATTTTCTGTTTTATCTAGCCTAGGCTAGGCCCTATTAAGTATTACTATTTAGTATTTTTATTCTTAAAGATGTATTGTCCCTTGAACCACAAAAAAATGAAGGTCAAAATATTCTAAATTTAAATTGGCCATATCAAAGTAATATTAAAGTTATTCACTTTAAGCCGAAAATTTGAGCCAAAAGCAACAAGTTTACGTAATTAAAAGGTAAATTAGTTTGATTACATTTCGTCTGGAAAATCGTCGCGAGCGAAAGTAAACAAAGATTTCAAACCACTAGTACGCATTATGCATATGCTAATTAGGATTAATTACAACTCGTCACGGTTGAGAAGGTATTTTCACACAGATCGTGAGGAAGTTTTATGATTATGCATACAGAATAGCCAAACAAGCGCGTTTCATTATGGGGTATGTTTTGATCGAAAACTTTGACTGGAAGTCAGAGTTATTTTTTAAACAAAAAAACGTCTGTATTTTCTATTTATATATATTTATGATTTTTTTTTCGACAAATTTTTGGTGATAGTTAATAACTATTATGATAATTCAAAATGACCCACCTTTTTTCAAAATCTGTTATTTTTTATTTTTTTGGAATTAGTCAAAGGGACAATACATCTTTAATTAATACATTTTAATAAAAATAGTAATAAAAATATACCAACCAGGGGAATATTGATGGAGGAGAGGCGCTATCTTAAATAATATATAAAAGTAAAAGATATAAAACCTAACTATACAGTATTACGCTAGGCCAAGCTATAGTATAAAAGGTGTAGGTCATGACAGGCTGGTCACGACATTTAGCAGTGACAACAAGAATAACATCTATAAGTAAAAGTCTAGGCTAGGCCTAGCCTAGCTCAGCATTTTTTTGCAGGAAATAAATGGACATTTGTAACTTACGTTCTTGATACAGTCACTCATGTTTGGCGGAGGAGCCTTTGGCTTTGAACTTCCAAATAATCTATTCATCTTGTATGCTGTAATTACTTGAAATTAATTGGAAAAATGATCAGTTATAGGTTGTTTAAAAGAATGTTTATTTTGCTGACTCGCCAACACGGGATATCAGCCTCTCTCTCTGTTGTTGTTTTTTAAGGCATGACGTAATTTATAATTTACCCCCTCTATCTATCTCGATTTAGAAGAACCATAAATTACAAAAAAAAAAGTTTATAAAAGAAATATGCTTTGTATTCATTTTTAATTTATATATTATGTACAGTACAATATTTGGCCAGTGAAGTTTATTTTGTCAGCATACAAATTCAGTTTTATTACAGTAACAGTTTTCATGGAACTAAATCAACAATAGCCTACAATTTCATGAGAGAATATGCAATGACAAAGGACACAAAAGATTTTGAAACAAACGAAATGAATTCAATTTGTAACGTGCCAATCCATCAAAATCTATTGCAAAAAGGAGGGATGACAGTCCTGATATGAACGGAACAGTGTATACTGGTCTTATAAACATACACCGAGTAATCTTTGTATAAAATTAACACCTCCTTCCTCTAACTGTCCCAAAACGAAATCTTGGTAATAATTAAGTACGTACTTAAAAAAATAGAAGCAAGATATAAATGTTTCTTGTAAATAATTATATTTATAAAACTGTATACCATTTTATTGTTAGCGTCTGTGCGTTTAACATATCTATTTCGCAGAGCTCTAGGCCTACTATTTGAGATTCTAGACAGAAACTCTAAATCCCGCTCTAAATGCTTTGTCATGTCTGTATACATAGTTTTCTTAAAATTGGTTTATAAAATACGAGTAAGCAGGGGATGTACAAATGCATCCCCAGATCATAGCCACCATACAACACTGCACCGAATGTAATGTATTTTTTAACTTTAAATCTTTACAACATCAAACAATTAATTCTAAACAAGGAATTTACCAACAGCATATCTGTACAATTCTATATTCATCATGTCAATATTTGCATGACTGAGCACCTCTTTCTATGTATGTTCTCTCTTTCAACATAACAGGGAAACTCTAGGATGGGTGCTTTGGTTGTTTAAACTATTTTAAAACATGAACACTACACTTCTTCAATGTAAATAATATACATGGAAATATATTCTAAATAATATGATATTCCATCTCAAACTCATTTCTATGAAAATGTTCTCATTCAAATGTGTGCCCTTATGATGTTAACAAATTATGCAAGCACCCAGATGCTCATTTGCATATAATTATTATAACTGTGAAGACTTAACAACAGTATTACATTTTGTACTTAAATATTACAATTGAAACAACACATTATCAACAAACATTTATACACACAGGTGAATCCTGGAGAGATATGGCAGAGAAGAGCTTATCGAGAATAAGCTTCAATCTCTCAATTAAAACAAAAATCACAGACGGTACAACATAACAAATGTTAAAATAATGACATAGTGCAATAGCAACAGTGGCAGACCTCCAATGCTGACACAAGGTTGGTGAATTCTCAACTGCACTACATAATAGCATACCTTTTGAAAACACTGTAGTTTACTTAAACAGAATTGCACCAATCATAATCTGCAGAGGGTTTAGAGTTTAGAGGCGTGTCACGCATCATTGACTATACATAGATAGTGAGCAAAGCACTATGTACCAGTAAATATATAACCATGTTTCAAATATTTCATATGCACTATTTTCCCATCCCTGAAAACGGACATCCCATGGGTATCTTCTTTCCAGCACTGTTCATCATCATTTTCTTAATATCCTCGCTCAATTTGATGTCATCTATTGACAACCCTTTCATATCACCTTTGACCTTTGAATGATGATCTCCATTTGCTCCTACCTCTTTTGGAATCTTGTCTGCAGTGGCAGCTTCAGATGCTGAAAACAGGAAAGCAAGAAAATATATATATCAGTTTTGGATTAGTATATTTTGGTCATCCTAGACTCCATTTACACTTACGATTTGGGCCGGCCCAGGACTGCCCCTGGGTCGGCAATAGATAAGTGTAAACACTTCATAAAGTTAGGCCGGCCCTGGGCCAGATCTTATGTTTTATGCAGTGAACCGTGACCAAGTTGAAAAATGAGAAGTTAAGAAAATGAATTCTCAGGGCTGTCATTTGGAGCATAAGTCTGCTGGATAGGGCCTAAACATTTAAATTTGGTAATTGTATACTGATTATTGCAGTGAACCACAACCCATATAAAAATCAATATTATTAAAGTAAATAAAATGTGGTAAATTGCAGTAGAATAATTTTGACATGATCGAAGTAATCATCTAAACCGTACCTCCAAGGCCCTTCTTTGCCTCAACTTCTTTACTTTCTTGGCCTTCCTTCGCTCCTTCTTTCGTTCCATCTGTAGCTTGATCATCCTGTTCTTTTTTATTCCCTGCCATCTTTTTCCTATTTTCTTCATCAAGTGCTCTTTTCTTTTCTGCCTCTACTAAATGTTTGCAGACTTTTTTGTGAGTGAACCAATGAAGTTTTTGACAGGCCTGGTCACAATAATTGCACTAAAATAAATAAATAAAATGAATTTTTTATTTTTTTTGGTGTTTTTCTCCTTCTGGATTTGACTATTTAACATTGTTTTCACCAAGTGAGGCAGCATATTGTAATCATCTTATACATTTACCATTTTACAGGCAGAACATTTCTTCTGGGCTCCTGCATCTCCACATGTTGAGCAAATCTTTTCATCTGTTGCCATGTGTAGACCATTTATAACTTGTGTTAAACAGGCAAGAGCTGCAGGCTCATTCTAAAGGGAAAAAACAATTCTTATTATAGCTGTTTAAACTAATAAAACTACTATTATCTACTGAAACAGAACAGGCTGGCTATCTTACCCGCCATAAAGTACTTGGATGGGAGACTCCTTGGGAATATCGAGTGCTGTATAGACCTTTCTTTCAGGGAGTGTTATGGCATAATGGTAAGAGATCAGACTAGCATTCATTCATGGGTTCAGGTCTGTCTCTCATATTGATTGTATCCTTTAGGTAAGATACTGTACTTTCATTTCCTCTCCCTTCAGATGGGATGTGAAGCTGTTGGTCCCATGTACAAATAACAAGAAACATGCAGATTTATGCTGTAAATACTAACACTGATGAGTAAATTAACTTACACTTTGATCAGCTAGACTCCGAACCAGCTGTTGAAACAGAGTTGCTTCATGGTAGGGAAAGTCTCTTATTGTTAATCGCAGGTATCTGTCCATACCTAGTTGGGCACCATCAGCTTCTCTTCCCTGTAACAAGCTTTGAACAAAAATTTAATTGAGAATTTCTAGAAATGTTGAACTGTACAATCCTTGTGTTTTTTTTTCCAATTATCTTAATTAACTCTGAACCTTTCAATTTAAAAAAAAGTTATAGTCCAGTTTGGTCCATCTTGTCGCTAATTTTTCTAATCTCGTAGGTCATTTAACTGCAGTCCTTTTCTTTGTAAATATATATATTTAATTCAACAAATTACAACATCAAATATTTTATCTAACAGAGAAGAAAAAAGTCAGTGACACCGTGAAAAAACTCTGGAGTTTATCCATGGTGTTTATGTCAAAGGAGTATGATAGTGAATATACTGTAGAATAAAGCTCTGTCTACACTATAGAACTAGTTTTTAAAAAAAAAGTGTGATGTGTCCAAATACGGTAGTGATATGCTCAAATATGGTAGTGATATGACATCATCATGTCCATATAAGAGCACATCACATTTGTTGTCAATTTGATAGTGTAGACAGAGCTTAACAACTTACTATTTGATCAAATGATGGACAGTTTCGCCTCTTTCAACTAAGTACTTGTGGCATGTACGTAGGATGCTTGCAAAGTAATGCATTTTCATTGCTAATACCTCGTTTGTTTCCTTTTGTTTCATTTGCTGTTCACAAATGCAGTCTAAAACTTTCGCAATACGTATTGCGTTGTTCAATAACTCTTCATGTTTAGATGCAAACAGACAAATCTGTGAGAGAAAAAAAAATATGTTTATATTTATTTAACATTAAATCTTATTTTCTAGAATTGCTAGATAGAAATTTAATAAATATGAAAGTGATGATTTGATCATTTACAGTGAGCGGGAGGACACTTAGTTGGAAATTTGAAGAAGTCTAAAGGCATATTTTTGTTGATATAAAGTTTGCGGTACACCAGGTGTATTAGTTCTGAAAACAAAACAAAACTCTGTACTGATGTTTGTTGCTGAAGAATAATAATTGTATATAATGCATTGTACAGAATAATGTTATGATTTCAAATTTACTGAAATGCTTAATTTGCTACTACAGGTACATATTTATAATATCACAGCAAATAATTGGTTTCTATTCCTATTATAATAAGATCAGTTATAATTTGAAATTACATTTTGTTTAGAAATTGTGAGCTGTATTTGTAATTTTTTATCATTTATATGAAACTTCAGAGACATAATAACATAGATGATAAATCTAAAATGATGAACATTCATTTTAAACATTATCATAAACCTGAGAAGAGCTGCTCTACTGCTGCAGTAGCATACAAGAATATTATTACGTTTAATACTTATATATTATACTAAGATTAAAATATGGTAAAGTATCGTTACTCATAACAACCATAAAATTTCCTTGGTAACGAACATATTTGTTGACAACAAGGAATGCTAATGTAATGAATAGACATAATTAAACTACAGAAATAACAAAACAAAATTTTGATTAATTTTAGCAGCCTTACAGTACGATGATTGGTTAACACAACTGGATTACGTAATCGGAAGGTCGTCCAATCTGTCATGATATTAAAAATCTACATCTAAACCATCTAAATTCTTCAATTTCTATTGCATTAGCAACCACTTTTACTAATTAACTAACGAATATCAGCAACGCGGTTCCTCAGAAAGAGCTTTGTATACACTATATGAGATAATTATGACATGCTATTTCAATAAAATCAATTGCAAAAGCATAACTAAAGTCCTGTCTACACTATCAAACTAGTTTGACAAAAAAAGTGCGATGTGCCCAAATATGATATTGATATGCCAAAATATAGTAGTGTGAAATGACATCATGATGTCTAATATATGGGCACATCACATTTTGTTGTCACATAAAGTTTGATAGCGTAGACAGAGCTTTAAAAAGCATTAAATAAGGATGATTTTTAGATAGTCGACTCTTTTTGTCAAATTGAATATGATACTAACCTTGACTGGATTCAGATTGTTAATGAGGACAAGATTGTAAACACATCCACTCAAGTGAGGGGGTAATTTCGGCTCTTTTTCAAATCCTATATAAAAAACATAACAGATTTTATTTCATGATGAACATACTGCATGATCCATAACAACCTTTTTGACTTAAAATACCTAGATGGCCAGTATTGATAATCATTTCATTTTTTAAACTTACCATGAATTTTAGTGTAATACTCAAGTTTTTCCCGTGAAAAGAAATTGTTGATGATACTGACACAAGAATGCTGGCCAACGAAGGCAGCCATCTGGGCTGCTGTTCGGCCTACAGAGTTCACTAATGTGGTCTTTGCTCCTGATTCTAACAATAACTTTGTAATACCTTGGTGGCCTAAAAAAATTCACATGAAACAACATTAGCATTTTATTGCAGTGATATATTATTATTTTTAAAACAAATCACAATTGATTTTTGCTTATACCCTGTGTGTATTGAACTGCTACACTATGAACTGAACTGGGTAAAAGAAAGAAATATCTATTAGGTTGACCTCTGAATTGACCTCCCTGTTTATGTTCACCAAATTTAAAAAGGGAAAGGAAAGTTTATAAATATAGATTCCCGTTTCAATCAATAAATTAAATTGATTAAATAATCCCATTAAATCTATTTTCAACGAACCTGAGATGGCAGCAAACATAAGCGCAGTGTAGGCATTTTCGTGTCTGTTATTGTTGACATCGGCACCGTGGGCTAAGAGCAATTGTAGCAGCTCAGTGTTGCCCTTAAATGCGCTATGTTGCAGAGGCGTCATACCATGCTAGAAAAAAAAAAGATTATTACTTTACTTCAACAATCATAAAAAGCATTTATTCATTGACAGAGCAATGCAGAAAAAAATATTATAAGTTAAAATATTCAGGTAATGGGATAATGTAAAATATTAATTACATAATTATGCAAACATTTCCATTATTGAGGTAGAAATCATTGAAACAATAATTGTTTAAAAAAAAAGGAACTTTACTTTACCTCATCAAGACAGTCAATACGTACATCAGACTCAGGCAGCAAGGTACGAACCATATTCACATTACCTGAAGAATAACAAAAACATCACAGATTTCTTTGTTTACATTTGTTAGCACCAACAAAATATGCGTTTCCATGTGTGGGCCTATATGTAAAAAAGCCAGCCTTTCATATTGTACATATCAATTATTCCAACATCAACCTTTTTTAGTGCTCCTCCACAACAAAACTCGCTACACGCACTCACCTCACACAGCCATCTCAATCAGTTTTGTGATGATGACATCCATCTTATTGTCGGATAAAATGCTGAAACTTACCTGTTTCGATGTTCTTAAAAATAAGTTTTTCATGTTCAGACAGTTCTCCAGCTTTAGGTGCAGCCATTTTTCAAAATCGTAGTTAAGCAGATTTTAGAAATAAACTGTAATATAAATGTTGTCTTCGATCCGTAAATCACGGTGACCAAATAAATTTCTGGAACTGTCGTGAGTTGATAACAACAACTTTTGCCAGGAAATGTTCAACTTTAGTAACAAATATAATGAAATTATTCGGATTATTACATAATATACAAGTATAAGTATAATTTAACCATGCAATTTATACATACAGTAGGTAGTGATTTTAATTTTGACACAAACGTGAACAATTTAGATATGATATAATAAATTTGTGAAAATTAATTAATTTTGTGGTTTGCCCATGTTTATTTGTTCTGGCAATATCTCTTCTAATTCCTTCAAAATGGCGACTTCCATGTGGTTACGGAAAACTAATCGAGTACAAGGTTTTCGTAATTTGATGACAGTTTTATTAGTTCCGAAAGTACAGCCAAATGTACCTAAATATTTAGTAAACACTCATTGTTCTTATTGTTTGCGGCAGTGCACACCATGTTATAAGCTGGTAAGTAACACTTATATATGGTAATTGAATATGCTAGGCTTTCTTCTTATTCCAACCCGCCATTTTTGTCGCCCATGAAAGCGAGTTTCTCAGGCGAACATAAAATATGTAAATAGTTAGTCCAGGCCTAGGACTTATTTTAAACAATTGCAGAACAACTAGCGACTGACAAATAGATATCAAAATAATAAAAATAAGAAGTGGCCTACACTTGCATGATATCAATTTTTTAAAGTAGGCCTATATGAAAGAATGATCAGATTAGTCTAAACATATAATTATTAATATTAATGTTTGTAAGGACAAACTTTGAACTTATACTTAACTTAGATTGAAAGTGGTCCAAAGCCCATTATTTTTAAATACTACTAAAACTCTAACTCACGGTATCTTATTTCTCTCAACAGAAACAACTACCATTTCTAACAAAATGTAATCATTCAACCTCAAATACTACACCTCAAATTAACTCAGGAAATATAAGAACAAAATTGAGGTAAACTATTTTTATTTTACTTTAAAGATTGTGTGTGGGGTTTCCAGCATTATTAATATTATATTAAGCCTCTTTATCAAATCTTAAATATATTATTTTATACAAAATCATGGTTTCTTATGTGATCAATCTGGAAAATTAATTTTTTTTAAATTCGTAGTGTAGCACAAGAAAATTGATTTATATACACAAAATATTTTTATTAGGGTCATTACAATCAGAACACTATTTTTAGTTTATTATTTTTTTTTTTTCATTCAATATTCAAGCACAAAATACATCATATAATACATGACAATTACAACATGAGTGCTAAGCACTATCGAATTGGGTCTCCACACTGTAAAATTGTGTAGTGTTAAAATTGAATTTAATTGAAATTGAACATTAATAATATAATTAATTATACATTAATTAATTTCTATTATTTACAGATAAAGTTAACACATTAATTATATTATTAATTACATTATAACTGAAAGTAAACTGTTCATAAAATTATGTATTATTGTATAAATTTTGGTTTTAAATTTGTGTTTCTAGAAGATATTGTACCAGTCTTAACTCTCCATCAGTTAATGAAACAATAGATGTACTTTCAAAAGAAGACCTATCACTGCTATGTTCACATATACAAAAGGTTTGAAATAAACAATACATTGTTAATTACCTACTCCATATGTTTTCAATTAATTTCTGTGTATTGTTATCACATATTGCTGTACTAACATAGCATGTGTAAATTATGTTTAGTTTGTTGTCGTTGACCACATAAAATCGGTACAATGATGAAGATAATTTTTAGAGAAATAAAGAAAAATAATGATAATGATACAGTCAACTCTCCCAATACCAGACTTTCCTCGAAGCCAAAAGGTCCCAGATTTCTCTTTACCATTAAAAACACATTCTCAATACCAGAATTTTCAGAAAACCAGACATATTTCAATGGCCAGCCCATTGGGAGAGTTTACTGTATAAGTATGTTTTTTTATGTTGTTGTCGATATTTATTGTCTCTGAACAGCTTTGATTATTAAATAATCATAAAATTTAAATAAACAAATGTCACTTTTCTTTTTTATAGGAATTGAAGACCCCGGTTGATGAATTGAGGGCAATATCACGGTACCATTTTGATGGAGAGGGCAAGGCCTTTCGTCCTATGCTTGTAATCCTCATGTCAAAGGCATGCAATAGTCAGAGTAACCAGGGTCATAGGTAAGAATTCAATAAAGTAGAACACCTAATAAGGGGACACCATCAGGACCCAACAAAGTTTTCATTGGCGTATACAAAAGTTGTATGGGTATATGTCAATAGAGGGCAGTGTGTTCATGAATCAGAATTCAAATATTGAAAGAGAAGCTTTCTCATTTATTTATATTGTTTTTGTACTTGAATATCTTGTGAATTAAAATTGAAATGTTTATTTTTATCCTAGGAAAACAATTTTAGACTCCCAATACAGACTAGCCATGATTACTGAAATGATCCACACTGCCAGTCTCATTCATGATGATGTCATCGATGCCTCACCTACTAGACGAAGCAAGCCTACAGTGTGTAAGATTTGGGGCGAGAAGAAAGCAATTTTGGCTGGGGATTATGTGCTATCGGTAGCGTCGGGTCTACTAGCTAGGCTTAGGAATGAAGAAGTTATAGTTGTGCTAAGCCAAGTCATTGAAGACTTGGTTCGAGGTAAGATGAGTCGACCTATCTTATTCACAGACAGTAATTTTCAGTCACCTCTTTTCTTACATTAAAAAAGTTTAATTAGCTTAATATAGCAAGTTTCCAAATATGTTTCTCCCTGATTCAAGTCACCTCCCCCGCCTCCTCTATTAATTTCAAATTATTAATTCCACTGCAACATTTATTTTCAGGTGAGTTTATGCAACTTGGTTCTAAAGAAGACAAGAATGAACGTTTTCATCACTACCTCTTAAAAACTTACAAGAAAACAGCCAGTTTAATATCAAACAGCTGCAAAGCAGTGAGTATTCTCAACCTTTTTCTATAAATAATCTTTGTTTATTTATGATTTATATACAGCCCTACAGTAAAATTATATTTGAATAAAATTTACTATGATCATGTATTAATTAAGAGGTTGGTTTAAATCCTGCAAGAAACTTTTTGTTTTTTTACACAAATATTGGATCATTTTTTTATTGGGCTTGCTCAATAAAGGTATTGAGATTTAGAAAAGAAATGTTTTGCTTGTTATGTTTTATATCATAAACAATACTATGCAGTAAGCCTTTTTAAATTACTACATACAATGGAAGAAATACTCATCGAGAAAAAGAAAGACAATAAAGTTATATTATTATTATTATTATTTCTAGGCTGCTATTCTTGGGGACAGTCCTCCTGAAGTTTGCGATGTAGCCTACAGCTTTGGACGTAATATAGGCATGGCTTTCCAGCTGATAGATGACGTCCTCGATTTTGAATCATCTAGTGTGACATTTGGGAAGCCAACAACAGCCGATTTAAAGTTAGGCCTAGCAACAGCACCTGTTTTGTTTGCTGCTGACAAGGTAAATGAAACACAGCCACTGTAAATGTTTATTATGATTTTTCACATTAACAGCACAATAGGTTCAGGATCCAGCCAGAATATGTTTGTCTTGAAAACACAAAATTGCACGAATGGTATATTCTTTCTACTTTTGGATTAAATATTAATGAGCATTTATTTTCGTAGTTTCCTGAACTTGATGATATGATTATGAGACGTTTTAAAGAAAAGGGTGATGTTGAAAAAGCTAGATTAGCTGTCCAAAAGGTAAAGACGGTTGTTTTCATATTACAGTTAACTCTTCCAATATCAGACACCTGGTCTGGTATTCAGAATGTGTTTTTGATGGTAACAATGAATTTGGGTCTTTTTGGACGTCAAGAAAAGTCTGGTATTGGGAGAGTTTCCGGTTTTCAGAGAGTCCGGTATGGGGATACAGTAGTTAAATTCATAGTATAAATCGCAATGGTTTGACCAATAAGTTACTATAATAAATTGTATTCTTTACAGAGTGATGGAATAGAGCAGACAAGGTTTCTAGCCCAACGACACTGTGACGAGGCTGTAAGACAAATAAAACAATTAAAATCATCTCCAGAACAAGCTGCCTTAATTAGTCTAGCAAAATATGTAATTAGTCGATTAAAATAACATTTTATATCAATATATTTTATTAATGCAATTATATGAGGTCTACCTCACAATGAGTACCCTCCAATTGAAGACTTTAAATTTACGTGTCTGTGCTCAAAAAAACAATTCTGATTCATTGTGAACAGTTAGGTGTTTAAAATCTACCCAAACTGAATAATCAGAATTACAGTAAAATAATTGTGATATTTAAACCAACATATGTGACATACTTATTTAAAGGTGCCAAAAATTGCAATAATTGTTACACTTTAAAATAATTACGATTTTCAATTAAAACTAAAAATCGAGCTGACATATTTAAATTGCCAAGAGTCTTTTATTAGAGGGATACTGTCAAATTTATTTTCCAAAAATTATATTTTATTTTGAATGTGCTTATAAAAATTTTGATAGACTGTAGATATGCTGTAGTGTTATTCACTAACTAATAAAGTGTTAGAACATGTAAACATGTGCGATCAAATAATTACAGTACTGTACTTCATTTCCTGAGACCCCAAAAGCAGTCAGCATAACATGATATGTCTGGGGCCCACGAACAACTTAACTACATAGAATTATTTATCAATATACGATATAAATTTAAACAAGGCCAACAGCCATTAAGTCGCGTGCTACAATGCATAGTGATACCGGACAGACAGACAGACCGACAGACGGACAGACAGACAGACAGACAGACCGACCAACCGACCGACATAGTGAACTATAGAGTCGCGTCGTCCACGCGACTAAAAATTACAATAGATATATACCACCTATTGATACTAACACCAAGAACTTAAGCAACTAAACATGTTTGCATACAGTACAGGCCATACAAAGTTAGGAGTTCCAGTCTAGTTAGGGATGCTTATTTAAACTTAATTGTGTTCATTTTTGGTTTGTATGCATGTTTTGCAGTTTGGTCTTCCTCATTAACAAAATCCTCCATTTAGAATTACATTTTTAGCATAAAATTAATTTACTATTTTTGTATCAAATCAATAAATCAAATATATTTTGTAAGTAAATGATAATTCTATATACAGTATTTAGTTTGTTTAATTTTCACATTCACATGTTTAATGTAAGGAATAGCCTCTAAGTAGGCCCTCATTGATCAATTACTATTGCAAGCTGTAGTAAGAAATCAAAACCTTTGAGTTTGGTTGGGGTGTGGTTAGGGAGTAGTTGACTGCAATGATAATTACCTGCTTTTCTATTAAAATACTAATGCTGAGATTCAGGTCAATAAAATAAATTGCTTTCTTAAGAAAAACAGTTTCATCTTTTTAAAAATCAATTTTATCATTTATGATAACTTACATTTTGTATCCACAATGACATTTGTTTCTAAACACTCCTACTTATTTTGAATTACAGCAATGTTTTTTAGATTTTATTTTTATTTTTTTGAGCCAACTCAACCTTTTTTATTTAAATTAAAAATCATTTAAGAAATTTATGGTACTTTGTAAGCAGAATTGTTTCAGTCGTTGGCTTCTCTTATGTACCATAATATGTGTACAGTGTTTTTGAACAATATTAATAAATAGCTCGATATATAATTTGTGGTTTGACTGTCAATTTTAAATACATATATTGCCTCCCTCTACCCCTTTTCCCTTTGATTTTAAATGAAAGCATAATAGCGCCCTCAGTTGAGATGCTGGGCGTGCACTTATCAACACAAGAGCAACAGTTGTTGCATACAGTGTCTTTGATGACACATCGATTTGTATTGGAAATTCATATTCAGGCATACATACAACGGGGTCTAAAGTCTGCCTGCTGATAAACACTAGAAAAAGTCCCCTGGAAACTAAACAAATCATGTTCTTATCAGAGTTATTAGTACTCTTGTGTTTAATACCGACATCAATTGGTATTCCTAGCGGTAAGTTCGAATGCTTTGTTGTGTAGACGCCCGACGCGTATTTTTTCAACAAGGGACTGTACTGTTAAAAGACTAGCTACCCACACAGCTGAGTATATACTTAGCTTGTCGTTCAGTAGCTCACCGGTGATTAGTCACATTTTTAACCCTTAGCTAAAAAAAATGTGGGTTTCTTTAACCAAGTAGTAGGCCTATGGTTTCCTGAAAGTATAGTAATAATTAGTAGCTTGTTGTAAAAAGAATATTATTAATAATAGGCCATTTGTTTGTACAGTGGAATTTGTTTGTAAAATTGTAATGTTTACTGTATATTTCCGTTTATCATGTACTACAAAATTCATAAAAAAACTTTATATACCTTCCTCAAGATCAAACAGTACATGTATGTCATATTTCCTGCAATTTTGTAAAAAATAATGCATACAATTTTTAACAATTTAAAAAACCAAAACAATTATGACCATATAGACTGAAAAAAAATGGGGAATACATCTTTAATATTTTTATCCATACAATACTCTTAACCAATTGTCTATATTATATTATAGCATGGAGGTAATACTATATATACATCAATGATTTATTCATTGGTTACAGTAGTACTGTAAATCACTGTAGATTTTCATAGGATATTTAGATAATAAATAATTTAGATATTAAATAATTACCATAACTATTGTTCATTGATCAAATCACAACAAAGAAAAGAGGCTTTTGTAACACTATGAATATTTATTATTTTTCCCACTAATAATTTGCTATATCTGTTTATTAATTAGGCTAATTTCCTTTTGTAGCTTATTGAACGTTGTGTAGATTGTGACTCATCCTGGACTGCTAGTTGCTTTACGTCACAAATCATACAACATCCACTTTCAATTCCTTAAGAACGTTTTAAAATGCAAATTTGAAACATACAGTATGTGTTAAAATTGCCAAGTAATTTCCTTTCATTTTATGGTATTATGTCATTTATTATTACAATTTATTATTATTTTACAATATTTTGATTTTGTTCTTGAAAATTAGTTCCATGATGGTTCTGAAACGTTGATCCTGTGTTTATTGTTATTAACATTTTAATTTTATATTTCTTAAAAATAATTTAATTATATTTATTCTTATTGAATCACAGCATAGACCTACTCAACTGTGTTTACTAAATAAGTTGAGTACTTATAATTATACAGTGCGAGCAAAAATGGCACACTGACTATTCACAAAATTCACTGTCAATATTTTAACAATGACATCAGAGGAAACTCAAGTGCTACTTGTTATAGTACTTGGCTATGTGAAATGTATTATGCAGTAGCATATAGGCACAGTACTATACAGTCCATAAGAAGTTAACAGTAGTACAGTAACTACAATTGGCTCATTATTTTCTATTAATAGAAATGGTGGCGACCAGGTTGTGGTGACAAACTGCTCATTGTTTTTCATTGTATCTTTTAACATAGTTTAGATTTTTATTTTGATTGCCTTTTTGTGTACTTTTTAAACGCTTTATGAATCTTTGTACCAAATGAATTTCCCAGGAGTGTACTGGGATAATAACATTTTATGAATTGAATCACAAAAGTAGCATAGGCACAGTAGCTCTTAAGAAGTTAATGAATGTAATACAGTAGTAGCTATAATTGGCTCATTTTGGCTATTATAAAGAAACATCACAAAATAAACTTTTTTTATAATTAAAATAATAGTTGATATAAAGTTTGCGGTACACCACTTATATTAGTTCTGAATTAGTTCTTTGAGAAACTCAACAGTTCTTTTCAGAACTAATATATGTGGTGTACCACATTTGATTTTGCCATGCAAACCTTCAAACAATATAAAATAATAGTATTCTAAATTACTGTATAGTTATCCCACTTGGTATAAAAGTGTGATCTTTAGGCCTTTGCGCTGATTACTACAGTAGCTGCATATATGGGAGTATGTTTCCATAGGTGTTTGATCAGGAAATGACTGGGGTAATAATGTTCAGCGCATTGAGAGCTTGCTTATATGCGCTATATAAGAATGAACTATTATTATTATTATTATATCAAATGGTAAAGTCACTCCACTGACATTTTGATGTTTTGTTGAAGATTGAATTTTAATTCATTCAATTTTGAGAAATACATAATCAAGATCCAGCCAAAAATAATTCTTTTTTTTTCTTTTTGCAGATAAAAAGTTAAACGAATTTATATCTGATTTTGAGAAACTTAGCTATGATAGAAGCGAGATTCATTCACGTCATACTCGCGCCGTTAAAGATGTTGGACAGTCTTTTAGCGTAAAATTCAGCGCATTTAACCGGTAAGAAACTAAATGATTGTTTTTATAGACAGTTATCTATGAGATTGAAAACATTTATAGTAAATCTTTCAATTTTGCAAAGGAAGATAGAAAATTCTTTTCACCCTCAATCAATGTGTTTTTTAATTTATTAGTTAAGCTCTGTCTACACTATCAAACTAGTTTGACAAAAAAAAAAGTTTGATGCGTCCAAATATGGTAGTGATATGCCTAAATATGCTAGTGATATGACATCATCATGTCCATTA
Source organism: Antedon bifida (assembly GCF_963402885.1). Taxonomy (NCBI): domain Eukaryota; kingdom Metazoa; phylum Echinodermata; class Crinoidea; order Comatulida; family Antedonidae; genus Antedon; species Antedon bifida. The sequence goes on along the minus strand of NC_136226.1, from coordinate 6,331,788 downwards.
TGGTCACATCACATTTTTTGTCACATAAAGTTTGATAGTGTAGATAGAGCTTTAAGTTATTGTACCGTCAACAGTGAATTTGCAAATTATACCCTATGATGTATATACTAATATGCTTTCATTACAGCAGTTGTCAGTATCAATGCATGATTAGATTTTACACCCTATTGAATTACTACTACTATATTATAAAAGTCTACTGATGCATGTCTTCAACGAAATCTAATATAGAATCCCATTGCTACTCCTTCAGGGACCACATTGTTAAATATTGTACAGTAAACATACAGACTTAGTAGGCATACACTAGACAAATATAGTGTCTTTTATTATGCATAAATAAAAAAGAGAAATCAATTATTGATGACAAATTTATAATTATGGTTCAATAATAGGCAAAATCTGTCTGTACCATTGGTCTTTGGTACACGACACCTCCCTAATTTCATGGCAGAAAAAATAAAGGAAAAGATGGGGAATGGGTATCAGGGGTCCGTCCCCCTCCCCCGCCTTAATTTCCTTAAATTGTAATGCAAAAGATAAAACATCAAATTAAGCTCAGCCCTTCATTTCACCATTTTTAGGCCCTGGGCCCCCTATTTCAAAATCCTGGATCATTCAGCCAATGGGTATCCCCCCTGCACCTCCCCAGTAAGTGCCGCTATGAAGTGCTATACAAAATACGTAATTCATAAAGTGTATTAAGAAGCATAATGGTAAACATATATGATTTTTTATTTATATAGTAATTTTAATATACGATTACGGAGAGACAATTCCATCTTTGCTGAAGGATTTGAGGTAGATACAACTGAGAAGAAAGACTCACATTTTCCTTACTATGTCTGCACAGGCTATGTAAATGGTAAGTACTGTATACAGAACCTAAATGGGCATATTCACCATTCAGATTTATAAATAATAGTGCTGTTCCGCTGTACCACGCCAAGAGTGTTAAAGAGTCGCTATCCAATCGAGTTTGAATACCATGCGACATCTGCATATCAAGCAGAAGGTTCAAATCTCGGTTGAGGCGACTTTTTCTTATTCTCACAGATTTTCTTATCTTACTAATTAATTAAATTTCAGTATATCGGACGGTTTAGAATTAATGTTCTTTGTCTGTTGTGTAAATAATAAAAAATAAATATAATAATATAAGTAGTACTGTAAGTAAATAATGTATTAAATGTATTCATGTACAATACTGTAGGCCTATTCAAAACCTGTTTGATCAATGTCAATTAAAATGATTGAAATGATGATGAAAAAAATGATGATGACTAAAATTTCAAAATATTCTACTTTATAAGAGCAAATTCTTATTTAATATTTACTAACTTTAGTGAAATACTTGTATTTAAAAAACATATCTTTTGATCGGTGACTTACTGGCACTTAAAAAAGATATTTATAAGCTGGATATTTGTTTTTGATAATAAACATACAATAACTAATATAATAATTTAATTTATATTTTATTATTTCTTCTTTATACATTACTAATATACCAAGTGACCAGAGCACCCATTACAAATATATAATTTTGATTGATTGATTTATTTACAACTGGTATACTGTAAATCCAATAGCCCCATGTCCTGGCCAGTTCTTTGTGTGGTAATATCCATGTTGGTATAAAAAGCTTTCAATGCCTTAACTTGTTCCATTGTCTATTGGGTTGCCTTTGTTATGGGGTCCAGTTCTATTCATGGGCTCATTGAATTTCTAAAGCTTAAAGGTTTATTACAAACAAATTGGATAACAAACTTAATGTAGTGTATTTCTATAACTATTTTAAGTTAAAACCACTTTTTTTTAGGCTTGCTTTCTAAACCATGCCCTTAGGTTAATTATTATTCCTAGATTATTCCTATTATATTAGGCCTGGTAACTCTTAAGTTTGATGTCCCTATTCAGGTATATACAATATAGACTTCTCCAAGACAAAATCAATCAATTCTTTATCAAGGATATATATTTAATTGTAACCAGAATTTCGAGGTTTCCGATTTATCTTATCATAATTTAATAGGCCTAATTAGTACCCATACACATAGCAACAGTTGCATAATAGCTATTTAAAACTATATTATATATGCACACCCCATGATTCATTGCATTGTTCCCATAATTCATTGCATTCTTCCCATAATTCATTGCAATAATCCCATACATTTAATTAGTGAGTATTAACTATCACATATTTTGTCACCCATGATTCATTGCACTGTTCCCATGATGCATTGTAATATTCCCATTCATTGCAACAATCCCATATATTATTTAATATACAATTAGTGAGTATTAACTATTATCTTTTTTTTATTAGATGAACGATACTCATCCCACGTATATGGCTCAGTTCTAGATGGTCGCTTTCAGGGTCAGGTTATTAGCAATGGCAGTGTGTATTATGTTGAACCAGCTGAGCGATATTTCAAGCCTAACGAGGTAGATTTTCACTCTGTAGTCTACATGGATAAACATGTTAAAGATACAAAAGGCGAAAAATGTGGACTTGGTCATGAGGTATATGAACGTATGAAGCAGAAATTGAAGATTCCAGTTGATGATGAGACATCAAGTGAGACAGTTGAGGTAAAGTTTTCACTAAAGCTCAGTTTACACTATCAAACTAGTTTGACAACAAAAATGTGATGTGCCCAAATATGGCAGTGATATGCACGCATGGTAGTGATATGGGCACATCACATTTTGTTACATAAAATTTGATAGTGTAGACAGAGCTTTATGTATATAATAATTGCTTCTCTTTTTTTTTTATAAAGATTGTCCTCTTGTTGAATGTTAGAAGCACAAAAACAATGTACAAAACTGTTTATAATTTCCATAGAAACCTAGCAGTATTGTAGTTTTTGATTTGAAAGACATACTTACCTAATATTAACTTATTATATAATTTTGTTAATTTATTTTCTTGAAATTAAAGGATGAGGAAAAGTCAAGAAGAGTCAGACGACAGTCTAATAGAAGAACATGTTCCTTATATATCAAAGCTGATCATACATATTATAACAAGTAAGTTAAACCATGGTTAACATATGTTGAATTGAAATTGCAGTATCAATGCTTTACACTTCATAGGGGCTTACGTATATCTATATATTTAGGCAAATTGAATTCATTCACTATCCTTCTTAAAGGTGGAAATCCTGTTCACAAGACAAACATATACACAAGATTCTCTACATAAACAAAGTCTTATTACAAGTATTTGGGAGTAGAGTTATAAATTGTCACTGACAGGGCTTGAACCCAGGACCCTTGCATTAAGCATTATAGCCACCAAACCACAGCTCCACAAGATAGTCTGATAATTGAGAATGAACTTGATAAGACCACACTAACTTTTGAGTACCATGTGTATTGTTTTGTTCTCATGCAATTAAGACATCATAATTGACCCAAATTTTGCTTCTACGTCTGTTTCTTATTTACCATGTACTGTACATTCATCCCCATTGCCATTTTTTCTAGGTATGGCTCAACGCAAGCTGTAGTAGCAGCCATATCAGAACATGTTGAAGCAGCTAACGTCATCTTTAGAATGACCACCTTTGGAAGTTACACCGGCATCCAGTTAGCTGTTGCCAGAATCAAAGTAAGAATAAGATGTTTTATTTTTATATGTTTTGCTTTGCACTTGTGAGTTAACCTGGCCAGGAAGAAGTTCATGTTTATTATCAATTTAGTGGCGTATTTGTAATGTTCAGTTGCCATTCAGCTTCGAAAAAGTCATTAACCAAATATTACCACCAATACTTTATCTAGGTTAAAACAGTTTTAAGTTAAATTCAATTTATAACATTTGTTTAGAAAATAATGACATAATGATAACAAAATATGCGAAAAAAAAAAGGAAAGGGCATTATTATCATGACCCTAGTTAGAGAGTTATGCTGGTTGACATTAAGATCTGTCTACACTAGTCTATCAAACTTTATGTGACAACAAAATGTGATGTTCCCATATATGGACATGATGGTGTCATATCACTACCATATTTGGGTATATCACTCACTACCATATTTGGGCACATAACACTTTTTTTTGTCAAACTAGTTTGATAGTGTAGACAGAGCTTTACAATCAATTTTTAATATTACAGGTTTTCTCCAGTCCTGATGGAAATGTGTTTTCAGAAGAATACATAGGAGTTGAGAGATTTTTAGATTTGGCTTCTAGTGAAAACCACAATAAATACTGCCTTTCCTACACCTTTGCCAATCGTGATTTTAGCAATGGCGTACTCGGCTTAGCATGGATTGCGAGTCCCAGTAGTGGAACGAGTGGTGGAATATGTGATAGATACCGAAGTGGAAAATCATTGAATACCGGTATTGTAACAGAAAATAACTACGGAGCTAACGTTCCGTCCCGAATCTCCAGTTTGACCTTTGCACATGAGGTTGGCCATAGTTTTGGATCACCCGTGAGTTGATTTTATAGTTTATACTGTAATGGAATGTACAAAACTAGCCTAATATTCTGAATAATGTTATTGTTACAACTTCAGCTAAAAAGGAGATTTTACCAAATCCAGCCCCATCCTACTGTAACAAAAGCATTATATTGTTATCTCAATAGAAATAGATTTTATCAAGTAGTTATTGTAGTGTTAAATGCAAAATTTAATACCATCCTAGTATTTGAACATCACTTACAATGGATGCACTCATTTTGATGTTTGGATCTGACATAAATGAAGTATACTAATAAAAGTTATGTTATTCATTATAAAGAGAAAAAGACATCAAAACACTACTAACTACTTTAATGTATAATCTGTAATTGATTGGTTATTGATTTGTATTAATTGATTGGTTTTTGATTTGTATTGATTGGTTATTGATTTGTATTGATTGGTTATTTATTTGTATTGATTGATTATTGATTTGTATTTATTGGTTATTGATTTGTATTTATTGGTTATTTATTTGTATTTATTGGTTATTGATTTGTATTGATTGGTTATTGATTTCTATTTTTTTCTAGCATGATGCCCGGCAGGAATGTTTACCAGGAATGCCTAATGGTAACTATTTGATGTATGCGTATTCTTCAAACGCTGACCAACCAAATAATGACAGGTTCTCATCATGTTCAGTGGGTAATATCTCACTCGTTCTAAATGCTGTCTTTAGGGAAAGCAATGGCAAAACAAATTGTTTCAAGAGTAAGTTATTATACAAATGTTGACTGGCTTGTAGGACATGGTTGAAGATATTTTTATATGGATATGCCCTTTAAGCTCTTTCTACACTATATAACTTTATGTGACAAAAATATGTTATGATGTCATAACACTACTATATTTGGGCAAACATTTTTTTGTCAAACTAGTTAGACATGAAAGGAGATTTGACCAAATGAACAGTGCATGCATTTTCCAACAAATACATCATATGAAATATTTTTTTCTAGTTTACTGGCTTTGCAGATCTCATCAGCGGATAGAAAAAGCACTTATTTTGCATGAAAAATAGAAACTTGTTAAGCTCTGTCTACACTATCAAACTAGTTTGACAAAAAAATGTGTGATGTTTCCAAATGTGGTAGTGATATGACATCATCATGTGCATATATGGGCACATCACATTTTTTTGTCACATAAAGTTTGATAGTGTAGACAAGGCTTTAAGCTCTGTCTACACTATCAAACTAGTTTGACAAAAAAATTGTGATGTTCCCAAATTTGTTAGTGATATGCTCAAATATGGTAGTGATATGACATCATCGTATCCATATATGGGCACATCACATAAAGTTTGATAGTGTAGACAGAGCTTTAAACAAATTATTCTAATGAAATACATTCATTTTTTCTCCCAATACAGCTATGTCTCAGGTATCACTTTGCGGTAATAAAATCATTGAAGCGGGAGAACAATGTGACTGTGGCTATCAAGAAAATAACGACTGCAACGAGCAGTGTTGTGTTCCTCAAAACGAGCAGCATAACAATCAAAACTCGTGCAAGTTGCAAATGGGAGTTTGCAGTCCGTCTCAAGGGCCGTGTTGCAATAATATGTGTCAATATCGCTCCAATAATTACGTTTGTAGTCCGCAAACTGAATGCAGGCAGCAGTCAACGTGTAGATATCCTTTTACAGTTATTCATTATGTATAAATATGCCACTTAAGCTGTGTTCAAACTGAGCTCAGATTCTGGTCCGATGCCTGAATAAACAAAAAAATGTGTGTAGTGTTATTTCAAATTCATTACAAAAGATGAGTGTGTGTGAATGCAGTAAGAAAGCCCAAAGTTTTCTCTAGGCCACCCAAGAGAATGTTTTGGCTCAGTTTGTACATAGCTTTTCAATGGTACAATGATTATAGTTCAGGATTTGAACTATAGCCATTGTATCATGGTATGATTTTCTCTCATTGCTTCATCCTTTGGATATGACATTAAGCCGTTTCTCTGTAAAAACAATGGGGATTCTCCATAAAATGTCTTATTTCTTATTTACCTTGACTTTTATTTTTACATCTGGTAATGTAAACTGTCCTTCGGGCTCAAGAACTGCTGACAACACGAAATGCAACAATGGTACCATGGTCTGTAGTAGTGGAACATGTAGCGGTTCTATATGCAATGCCTTTGGCCATCTTGACCCATGCTTATGCGAGGTGACCGCTAACACGCCTTCCTCAGAGCTATGTCAAGTCTGCTGTCAGAACGTTGGTAAACCAGCTACTTGCGTTCCTGCCAGCGACATCAACATCCTAGACAAGTACAACAACGTCATCTACATGCCGATTGGATCCGCATGCAATAACAAGGACGGAAACTTTCGTGGATATTGTGACGTATTCAACGAGTGTCTGAATGTTGACGAGGATGGTCCGTTGGCAAGTATCATCAAACGTATATTTTTCAGTGACGAAGATTCTGTTATTGATGCGATTGGTACATGGTTACAGGTAGGCATTAAAATACTTTTAGGCTCTGTCTACACTATCAAACTTTATGTGAGAAAAAATGTGATGTGCCCATATATGGATATGATGATTTCATACCATATTTGGGCATATCACTCCTTGAACACATCACACTTTTTTTGTCAAACTGGTTTGATAGTGTAGACAGAGCTTTATGATGGTCTGTAGATGTCTGGTTAACCACCAGAAATATCTCTTTACACATATCATATTACATGTTGTAAATTACCATTGGAATATATGTAACAAACAGTAGATTGTCTACATAGAGCAGTGGTATAATATTGAGTTACTAATCTGCTCTTTGAAATCAAGAATGAAAACAATAAATTAAGCTCTCAGAAACAGAACAAAATATTTCGCAAAATGCAGTGAGCAAAAGAGGATGTCTTATTTATTATTTTTGTTTATATTGAAGATACAATAACATAACTCAATACTTTCATAAGCTTTTGTGACATCATCAATATATAGAAATAATATATTCCAAATAAGGGAAGATAAGTACCGTATTGGTAAATTAAGGTGAATACTGTAATTTAATTATTTTGCTTGCAGGACCAATGGTATGTGGTACTCATCGGTATAATAGTGTTAGTCATCTTCATGGTAGCAACTGTGTTCTTCTGTCAACGAGTCATACCTACCCATAATCCTCATAAACGTGAAAAGGAGCAAAATAAGCAGAGAAGCAGTATGGCGGTCAAGTTTACTAATCGCAAGTACAGAGGGAGCCAGATGCCAGGCCGACACCCTGTTGGCACTGACCAGCACCCTGACCAGGCTGAAGACAAAGCTACACGGTTTTAGACTATCAATGTGTTATTTTAAGAAAAGCTTTATAGCAACAGTAATTTTTTAGCGCTGAAGATTGACATTGTGCTAATTGGGAAATGGGGGGTGGGGAGTTTGAACAATCCCTTTTTTGAATAGTTATTTTTTTCATACGAAAGTGTGTGCTTCAATATACTATATAACCTGTGGCCTATACTTGTATACTGTTTTACATCTTTTTATAGTGTATTCCCTATTAACCTCTCATCGCACTGTGTGAATCCGATTTCTTTGTGGAGAAAAAGAGTTCGGGAAAAAAAGGGAAAATATTTGAAATTTGTTTTTGTTTTAAGGTGGGAAAAGAGGTTGTGTCAATCGAGGAGAAAAAAAAACAAATTATGAAAATATTTATTATTTTCAAGCCCCCTGTAGTAACGAAGAAAAGCATTATTTATTTGTTATGCCCGGTAATACTGCAGGAATAAAGGTTAAATGGTGTTCAATTTTGAAAATAAGAGCCTTTACATAATTATGAATGTTTATGGATAACCAAATAATATATGTTTTCATCTTAGGAATACAGGTAATTATATTCACTTTATTGCATTCAAGAAATATTGTTAAATGGCATTTTATTAGGTAGGTTATTATTATTAGTTTTTAAGTAGTTTTTCATCAGAATGTATACATTTGTTTTGAAAATAAAAACAGTAGCTTACAGTATACAGTAAACTCTCTCATAATGCACTTTAAATAGTAAACTAGCATTGGGGTAGTCAGCTGTGTAGGAAACATAAAATAAATAAAATATAAATACGTGATTACAGGTGCCTTTTATAGTCAGAAATTTTTAAAATACAAATTTGCCAAAACATAGTCATGTATTTTCTATATCAATTTTGGCAAATTACAGTAATATGTAGTCATATATTTTCTATAGTCGTACATTGGTAATCACATTATGATAATTGTGGCAATAACTTAAAATGTTGACAGTATATACAATTATAAGTAACCTTGACAATATAAATATTGTTTTAAAAATATGTATATAATATTGAAAGATATTGTTGGACCGTGTGCCATAAAGAGACTGACTGAGCATGCAATGTAGAATTAGGAATATACAGTAAGAATAAAATATTATGCATGACGAGAATTTTATTTTTTGTTCATCTAATTGTAAAATTAAAATAAAAAAGATTGCATTTTTCATAGTTAATATATATTTAAAAAATGATAATTTTGATAGTGTGTTCTCAATTTTTTAAATTATTATTTTCAGTCTTTCAATTTTATAAAATGATGAATAGAAATTTTGACAATCTATGCAGCTTGTGTGAGATAATTTCGACAGTAAATATACATTGTAGCAAAGTGGTATAGTATCAAAGTGCCTTTCCTCTGTCAGGGTTCGACTTGCATGTGTGTCCATTATTTCTATCCAAAGATAAATATTTTATAGGTAACATATTCTCTAAAACTAAGGGTTTTTTTTTTATAAATATTTTGTAGATATTCTTAATTATTTCATTTCTAATATTTATTTGTTTGGTGAGAGCTTTTGTGTGTTTACAGTAATACTACTACACTGTAATATACTGTTATTTAAAATAACTTTATGTGTGGTATAAAAACCAGTTAGCTACTGTATAACAATTGAATTGTTTACATTACCTTAAAATATATCGACTTTACGTACACAAACATTATTCAATCCTGAATGTAAATTATTCTTGTAATATGATAAAAATTTAGTGTTATTATTTATACATATTTTGTTTTTATAAGTACGTCATCTACTTCTACTTTCACAGCACATATCAACAGTACTTACAATAACTGTAGTTATTAGGGTTTTTTATTTTCTTTTCATTTTGATACTTAAATCCGTTCTAGATTTTGAATATGTTAATCAGGCTGAATTTAATATTATTTATTCAAGAGGTTGAATTGTAATAGAACTGTTTATATACAGTACCTGTATTTCAATAATAAAGATTTATTATTTTAAATTCTGTGTTTGAGCAATTAAATGTATTTACGTTCTGTTGCAAGGGAATTCTTTCTATACTATACTGTGCATTGTCTAACTAATAGTCAAATTTTTGGCATTTCCCCCAAAATATGACCTTTTCAATTATTATGCGATGATAATATCCAATGTATTGTATTATCATCAACTTATGGAGCCATAGAAACGAGTTATGTAAAAAAATAAAAGGATCGAAAATTGGGGTAATTTTTGAAAAAAATCACTGTACTATAATAGTACAGAGATTTTGTAAAGAATGGCCAAAATATGACCATTTTCAAAATTCAATTAAAGATAATTGTCCCCCTGAAAAAATAATTTTTTTTTTAATATTCCAGATTAATGTAACACAATAGTTATCCACTGTGACCAAAAATTGGATCGAAAAAAAATGTATTTACCTGAAAAAAATGTGATTTAAAGCAAAAAATTGTCAAATTGGCTGCCAGCCAATGGATTTTTGGTTGAATTTAACCATTTATTTTGTCATTTTATAAGTGAAAACATTATTTTTTTTAATTTAATTTTATTAAAACTACAAAACAATATATTGAAAGTCTGATTTAATTAATTTTCATTTTTCATGTTTTTGGGGGACAATACATCTTTAATATGCAATAATATTTTAATATATGGCCATATATTGTGTTATCACCTTCATGTTATAGAGCCATAGTAACCAGTTATGTCATCAAATAAAAGTGTCAAAGTTTTGTAATTTTCAAAAAAAATTCCTGTACGTCAAAAATAAAAGATGATGAAAACCTGTTATTATTTATTATCAAACAACATACACAACATTATTTTTTTGCTAATCAATGTATTTAAGTATTATTTTCAACATAAAAAATCAACTTCTAAAAATATATATGGTAAACGCAAGTGCTCAAAGTGTGTTGTATCCAATAATAAAAAAAAAATTAACAACTTAAAAACACAAAGTCAATGAAGTACAGTAGTTATATAAAAGTATATCAAATACATAAACAGTATATACCACTTTGATTAAATAATAAAATAATTGTAATAACAATAATTAAACTGTTACATTGCAAGGTTTAGTGTTTAATAATCTGAAAACCTAATTTTCATTTTTTACAAAATATTTTTACAACATTTGTGATATCTGATGGGCATGTTGCTGAACATGATGGGCATGTTGCTGAACATGATGGGCATGTTGCTGAACATGATGGGCCTGTTGCTGAACATGATGGGCCTGTTGCTGAACATGATGGGCCTGTTGCTAACTATGATGGGCTTATCACTGAACATGATGGGCATGTTGCTGAACATGATGGGCTTGTTGCTAACTATGATGGGCATGTTGCTGAACATGATGGGCATGTTGCTAACTATGATGGGCATGTTGCTGAACATGATGGTCCTGTTGCTGAACATGTTGGGCCTGTTGCTGAACATGATGGGCCTGTTGCTAATTATGATGGGCCTGTTGCTAATTATGATGGGCCTGTTACTGATCATGATGAAGTGAGGTAACGAATATTCAGAATTTAATAGAATGAATATGGTATAGGCCACTCAGATTTTAAACAAAATTGTGATTCATTTACATTCTCAAAAACAAGTCCTGAGTAAGTGTGATACAATGCATATTGTTAAATACAAACTAGACTACAGTACGATAATGAGATTAACAAAATACAGTAATAATAATAAAATATAAATATGAATAATACAAATATGAAAGTTTTATCAATAATGGCTAGATATAATATTCAAGAATTGTACACATTTTATTGGAAAGTAACGCGAGTAAAATCACAAACACTCCAATTATTCATTTTTTTTTACATTTTTGTCCTCAAAAAAATTTACAGTATTGTCATAGACATCAAACAAGACAGTCATAATTTCTGTTTTAAAAAAAAACATAAAAACTGTAACCAATCATATAGATATTATGAAATCTTTACAATTAGAAACAGAAGAATTTTAAACGTTTTATTACACATTATTAGATTTAAAGTTTCAGTTTATTCTAAGCCTCTTTCTAATGTCAAATACACCCCCACCCCCAAACCCTCCTGAGGCAAAGTACAACAGTTAGTACTTTAGTAGTCCAGAATAGTCTTCTTAGGCTCTGTCTATGCTATCAAACTAGTTGGTATGGTAGTGATATGCCTAAATATGGTAATGATATGACATCATCATGTACATACATGGGCAAATCACATTTTTTTGTCACATAAAGTTTGATAGTGTGGACAGAGCTTTAGATTTAGACTTGCATACCTCAGACAGCTACACTTCATACCAAGTACATTTTCTTTAAAACAAAATGGTTCTTAACCACATTAGTACTACATACATACAACCTTTCTTGCTGTTTTAGTTCATACCTCGTATACACCAGGAAGACAATTTTTTCCCACAATGCCATTATCTTTCCCAGAAGCTTTTTTTTGTATACATAGTGATGTCTTCATTAAAGATAATATAAACACAAAATAGCTTAATAGTGAATACTACTATGCTAACAATTCAGATGTAATTATAACCACCCTGATTTTTGAAAATCTATTTATGCAACCTTCATGCAAGAAAAAAAGAGTCAAACATTAAAAGTATAAAACATATATCTATAAAAGAATAAAAGTTATTGAACCATTTGGACATTCTTCTTCATTAATTCAGTGTTTTAATATATTTGTACCTAATTTGTCATATTTCAGTAATTATATTGGAATCAATTTATATAATTTAATGGAAATGTTCCTAGTCCAGACCTAAAGCTATCTACACTATCAAACTTTATGTGACAACAAAATGTGATGTGCCCATATTACATAGACACAATGATGTCATATCACTACCATATTTGGGCACATCACACTTTTGTCAAACTAGTTTGTTAGTGTAGACAGAGCTTTAGCAGTGTTTATACTTCCCAGTTTGTTTAGTATTTAGTTTATTAGTGTGAAATGAGTTTCTTGTGTTTGTACTATCTTTTGTTTTCATCCATTCTTTTAATGTATACATTCGCGACAACACTTTTTATAGATACCCCTTTTAAAGGGACACTTTGCATTGTCGGGTCCTAAAGTTGTCCCCCATAATAGGGGTTCTACTGTGCATGCAGTCTCATGTTAATTTCTTTGACCAATTAAACTGGTTACGCCTCATTACCTTCTTCTAAAATCTACATACAAGTAGTATACCTATTCTGAAGTGTACTGGTCATTCTATACCTACAAGTTAAGTTTTTCTTGTTTTAGTTTGCTCATCTCCAAAAAAGTCTACATTGAATACATTATCTTTGAAGTGAAAAAATGTTTATAATTTTTAAAAAAATGTAATAAAAATATAATTATATATTGGTGTAGGTTTACATTAAACAGTGCTTTCTTGTAAATATTCTGATAACACTTGGGCCTACAGCAGACCCAGTGATGTATACTATTCTATACGAGCAAGGAATTTTATTCCTCTATGATCAGTCAATATTAACTAAAAGTAAACGTTATATTTGGCTTGTAATAGTATTATACATCATTATAAGTTTCATTTATTGAATCAATTCTAATGATTTGATTTAACAAATAAAATACTCATGGATGATACACACTTATTTATCCATCTTACAAAACAAAGATTGCCTGAAAGAAAGTTAAATAATATTTGGATCAAGGGTATTCATAAATTGCATTTAACTATCAATAAATATACAATAAATGAAATACAGTAAAGTAAGATGTACAAAAGTATGTCAATCAAATTAAAATGACTTAAAAATGTAATCGATTATCAAAAAAAAAGTAACTTCTATTCAAATAAGTACTGAGTGTAAATGATCAAATAAGCTGGGACATTGTTTTTGTTGCGTTCCGGTTTAGGTGATGTCTAAGCGTTTTGGCAAATGTGTTCATCAACCTAAACTAAGCAGCCAAGGTGAGTTTATACCCTGTGCTCACAGTCAGAAGTTCTCATTTGATCGCTGCTTATTTGCTTAGTCACTTGGTTGCTGCCTCAGGTTTAAACTACAACGCATAGCATTAAAAAATTGCAATGCTTATTGGACTGTTCTACACAATCAGCTGACAGGCTTATTCGATCAATCATGGTACATTATTTACCTACCCAGTGGCGTAACGGCTATGAGCACTCACTGGCTACACCCAGGGGCGCCAGAACTTATGGGGTCGAAAAAGGTTTGGAGGGTCAATTAGGGTTCCTAAACCAGGAGCCACAGGACTCTGTAGCCATTATGCCACTGTTACCTACACTTAAATAAAAAGTAAGTTGTGACAATTGACAAGCTGTAGCTATTTAAAAAGTCTATTCATTTGCAATTCAAATTCTTACCGAGAGTTAATTAAAAAAAGCTCGCTAGTAAATTGATGACAAATTATACATTTTAAGAAAATAGATCTATTTTTCAACGATTCATAAATCTGAGTTTCACAAAAACCCTTTAATACATAGACAAAAAAATATATAACTGCAAATACCTAAGCCATCTCATAATCCCCATACGCATATGGCGGAGGTCGGCTTTGTGGCCGACTCTGGGGTCTGCCTTGAGGATTACTCTGGGGTCTGCTCTGGGGCCTGCTCTGAGGCCTCCCACCTTGAGAAGGTGCACCCTGTGGTTTACGTCGCCGGCGGAGCGTCTGAGCACCTGGTAGGTCCCTTGCTTTTTTCATGTTAGGGTTACTGCTCGGTGTATGCACGCTACAACATGCAATGAACAGTCCCATTAGTAGTACAATGCAGAGACCTATCAATGCTGTCGCCCACCAGTTTTGCTGAAGAAAATAAATATTAAAATGTATTATTTTTTAACAATAAACCAATGCAAGTTGTACTGCAGCAGATAGTAAGATTGATTGAAAAAGAAAACATTTTGAAACTAGAAATTAAAAAAAATGATTTGTAGTCCAAATGGTCCAACATTTGGCGAGCCCAAATAAATCTTGGTTTCTATAAAATGGACATGGATATTTATAACTGTTAATAATGGTTGGAATTTGTGTGTAAATCGCTGTGGAAACATCAAAGTGATGTAACAAAACAGAGCTTAGGTGCCTCCTATCCTAGTAAGGCAATATAAACTATATTTTTTCTTATATAAATAAGACAGGCATGAACGAAAAACTAATGATAAAATGATAAATTCTCTTCAAATTCGTAGATCTATCTTCTTATTGTTGGTTATAATAGTGGGTTCTGTATTTGCTTTCGTAATCCAAATAAAGCAGACATGGCTTTGTTGTTTGTCAAAACCTTGAATTTACTAAAGAAACAACAATGCTTACCTTTATCCAATCGGCAATATCCTGGTAAAGCTCCGGATTGAAAAGAGCAGTAGTGAGACGAGACAGAGGTCCGCTAGAATCAACATCGCGGCATTTATAAAACACATCACAGTAACCGTTGAAGTTATTACATGGCGTACCAGCAGGTTGGAATAGAACCTTCTCCTCGTTGTTCTTTTCATCGGGATACGTTTCACCATAATCAGTGATAATGTCACTCATTTCTGGTATCTGTGTACTGCTTTTACAAGTGTCTTCCTGACCTGTGAATAAAGTGAGTACATTTATGTTTAGAATGCTTTATTGTGTCTCTTTTGTGTCATATAGTTTATACAGTGTATACTATATATAGACTAGACTATTTTTCTGGCTGTTTTATTTTTTCGTTTTGATTTAGCTTTTTTCTTATTTTGTATCTTCATTGAGATCCAGCGACTGATACACACAGCATTGTAATTTTTTTTCTTTAATTTGCCTTTAGAACTATATAGAGACTAGTATATACAGTAAATTACGGGACACAAGTATATTTTATTTTTCAGAAATGATAACACATAGACGTTCTTGCAGGTTAGGCATAGTACAGCATTTCTTGCAGTGGACTCCACAAACTATCTAAGAATCTTACAAAAATGAATGCGATAATAATATAAATATACTATAAATAAACTTCTACGGTTTCTCCAGTCACAATTAAATTTTCATAATTCCACTTTGGCCGTCAAAAAGACGATGGGCACACACCAAGTGCTAGTCCCTGGGTCTGCACATGAAAGTCAATTGTCAATTTTTAGGCCTTACCTATTTGCTGACAGCATATATGACAAAGTTGCTTGTTGTCCTCATCACTTGGGCTAGCTGGTAGACCACAATAGCATGCTTCAAATCCCTCGAAAATATCACAAACTGATCCGGAACATTCCTAATAAATATTCATGCAAAAAATATATATTTATGCAAAATAGGTAGGCCTAATGAACATAAAGCTTTTTTTTAAGTCTTGGTAGTCAATAAATAGACAGCCGGAAACATTTTTGTTTTACGCTTTCATATCATGACATAAAAGAAGCAATAATAAATTTATGGATGTTTTCATTTGTAAGTTTCTACATTTTAATTTCTACTAATAATTATTATAATTATAAATTTACGTCATTGCCAAACTCAAGACTATGCTATATCCACAGACAAAGTCAAGGGATATCTCTCTTCTTCTCTTTTATATAATTGCTAGGATAACCATAAGTGAATTCATTCACTATCTTTCTTAAAGGTAGCAATCCTGTTCACAAGACAAACATATAGGCCTACACAAGATGCTCAAAACAAACAAAGTCTTATATACAGCCAATTACACACAGAGGAGCAGTTACGGTAATAAAAATATAGAATCTATGTTATTCCTTGTGATCATTTACACATGCGGAGCAGACAGACGATTTATGCTCAGGATAGATACATTCTATGTGGGACAAGCTGCGCGGCTTTCCGTTTACTGTTACTGCTCATCTGTGTAAATTGGCCTTTACAAGTCTTTTGGAGTAAAAAAAAAATCTCGACAAATGACAGGACTTGATCCCAGCACGCTTGGATTAGTAGCTGCCGAGCATCTTAAACACCAAGCTACACCTCCAATCCAGTGGAAATTAGCTTAAGCTACAGGCTTAAGAGGAACCTTTAGCTACAGAAAACTTACCCCATCATAACATATCTGTTTGAAGTTGTTGCAAAATGATTGGTTGGCTTTATGTTCTGAAGGAGGACATATCGCACTGCCACCAGTAGGAAGAATGCAGTCAAGGAAAAAGCACTTATTCTTTGTAAAGTTTAAACTTGTTTATACTACTTTATATATACTAGGAAAGATACCCGTCTCAGGGTGGTTTTCAAAATGTAGTTTAAAATTTTGTTATACTATGTATTTCATTGCAGGAAACAAACACACAAACTCTCTCTCTCTCTCATAATAAATAAATAAAATGTGCCTTTAAATTGAAAATAACTCCACTTGTTTCAGCAGTAAAAAGTTCCTGTTCCTGCTTCTACTACTTTTTTTTTATTGTAGAGAACAAACAGAGATTTTGTTTATGACTTGCAAACAATTTTACTTTGACTAAAAACTACATGATATGTTGGTTAGTATTGGTTGTGATTTGTATAATATATGAGAGACTGTTAAAAACTACATGCTATGTTGACCAACAGTATTGGTTGTGATTTGTATTATATATGAGAGACTGTTAAAAACTACATGTTATGCTGACCAACAGTATTGGTTGCGATTTGTATTATATATGAGAGACTGTTTAAAAACTACATGATATGTTGACCAACAGTATTGGTTGTGATTTGTATTATGTATGAGAGACTGTTAAAAACTACATAAGTTGACCATCAGTATTGATTGTGATTTGTATTATGTATGAAAGACTGTTAAAAACTACATGCTATGTTGACCAACAGTATTGGTTGTGATTTGAGAAGTGCTGATGAGAACAACAACATTTTTGTCCCTTGGCCATACATAATTTAGAATATTAAATTGATTTGGTATAGATAAAAGTTAAAGGATATTTGCATAGTGCTTCTCCGCTGCAATCCGAATCACTACGGCATGTTAACATGGCATCAATGCTCACATAATCACATGAAGTTGAATTGCAACACTGTCCTTGTGAAGGGCTACACTTCGCTGAGATGGGGGCAGCGATAGCAAGTGTACACCCACTTGTACTGCTTCCCTCACTTCGTGGAGTACAGCATTTGTCCTCGCATTGATCTGCATAACCGCAGTCGCATTCTTCATTGCCTTCAACAATACGATTTCCACAAACTTCACGATCACCAGTAACTAATAGATAAAATCATTTTAATAAGGTTAATTTTAGGTGCCTTATTGACTGTCCATCGTTTTGAATAGCCGAACTTGAGGAAACATTTTAAAATAAATTAATTATAGTTTTTTGAAATTTTTGTGAGGTTTGCAGAGGGACTGTAATGGACCATCCTTGGTAGATTATGATGGTTGAACATTTACGTTCAATTTGATTTGCCGAACAGGAACCATGGCGGAGCAGGTGTGAAAGACGCTTAATGTAACTATATTTGCCGGAAATAATTCCAGTAACAATACATTCACATTCCCTTTACATAGATGAGAAAAGACAACAAAAACTCATGTATTTCCTGGTGCAGCTTACCTGGAACAAAACATTTTGAGGCTTTAGCATCCAACACTTTGGTCATGTTACCTATACTGCATGATGAGAACAGGTTGTTGTTTGTGCGATCTCCAGACGTTGCGCTTGCGTACATGATGTAGTTACCGCGCTTACGTGCATCTGAGCTAGCTCCATCGCCAGGCCGACAATCTGATGGGTAATCATGCTGAAATACAGTTTATATTTATCTTGTTAAACAAACAAAATGATTATTTGCATTGCAGGTTATCACACCATAATAGTGTGTCAACTTTGTTTACAAAAAGAAATAAATAAATTAAAATGAGTTTAAATTTCATTTCTCTTTACTATTGTTAAACATGTGTACCAAATTCAATCTACAATAAATGTTGATATATAAAGTTTTTATAGAGATGAAATAACAAATTTGCCAATGACCAAAGATGAGGTGATTATATTTTGAACTTATTTTGGAAACAAAATAAATGTTTCTTTTTTAAATTATTGGTTATTTATTGACTTAATAGTGGATGATAATTAAAAATGTAGTGACAAATCTTATGGCAATAGTACTGAAAGATTATATTGAGTAGTAGACTACAATTATTGCTACCATACTTACTGGAGATCCAAAGTTATGTCCAAGTTCATGTGCAAATGTGATGTGAGAGACTTTTGACGGAACCCTTTGGCCATAGTTCTTAACCGTCACAATACCTGTGTTAAGACTTTGAGATCCACCAGTAAACTTCTTAAAATCTTCGCAAATACCACCAGAGGTTCCACCAGCAGATCCAACCCAGGCCAACCCAAGAACTCCGTCATTGAAATCACGATTAGCAAATACGTACGCGAGACAATAATCGTTATGGTTTTGTAAAGAATTCAATTCAAGAAATTTCTCAACACCGATATTGTCCATTCCAAACGGGTTTGATGGGTCGATTTGTTCTTGAGTGCCATTGATGCGTATCCTATCCACTTCAAATCCGATACCGTTTCCCCAATCCCCAAAGCGTGTGTTTTCGTAAATACTGTTTACTGCCGTGACATGGTCATGGAGCTCGGCGATCACCTCGTTTTCATCATTGTTAAAGAGCGCGGTGTAAGTATGATCAGCTTGAAGATACAATGGACAGCCTTTGTTGTTATAATTGACTGTCGCTCGTTTATGACGTTGAGAGGAAGAATACTTCTCTGAAGGAGATTCTTCATTTTCATCAAAAACCTAAAATAAATAAAGTAAAATCATTTTAAATATATATTTTTTATATTTGAGTGTGTCATGTGTTTAGAAGAAATGGTACTCTAGCCTATCTTATTACTGTCCCCTTAATAAGAATGTCGAAACGGAGTTGAAACACAAGAAGGCTGATCTTAAATTCTCTTAAAATTGTAAATAGTTGAGAGTTAAAAAAAATAAGGTTGTAAGCATGGGGAAATAAAATACTGGAGAACCCAAATGGTTTTCTAAGAAAAAATAAAACATGAAAATTCAACGAATAGACATTTGAAATAGAATCTTACAGATTGTGCCTTATAATTCTCTGCTAAGAAATCTTGCATGCGAGTGTGTATTTGGTCCTTGGCCCCACATCCAAATAACTCTGACGGTGGCTCCACGTGCTTGCCCATATATATTACAGAATGAAAGTTTGTTTCGGTATCAAAATAACGATGAGCTGGTTCTATGTAATACTCATCATCCCCTGTTTTTATCCTACCGCGGAATGTATCGTTGATTATTGAACCATGACAGCTGCTACTAGGATCATCTGAAAAAATTTGATAAAAAAACAAAATATTAAATTAAACAAGGATAATAATCTCCACTATTCTTGACGGAACAAAGAACCTTTCATTTTGTTTACAAATCAGAGCAGTGCTTAGCTCAATTACAATGCTCACTTATTACAGCAGACCTCATTTGTTTTAGAGAGTGTTCTCGTTGTATCAAGTCAAAATGATGGTCAGGTCACTTTATCGAACGGGTCACTAGGCAATTATTGTATTAATGTATATTATTTGAATAATAAATGTGTCTTTTAGAAAATGACTATACAGTTCTTGTGCGAGTAAATTAATGCAAGTAATTGTAGTGTTCCCATGGGTAAACACATAGCTATTATAGACATACTATAGGAATTAAGCACACATTATTTATGGGAATACTGCAGTTATAGGCCATACTGTATATGAATGGGATGCTAATTTTACCTGCGTCAGTACCACCAGTGGACAAAAATTTAAAATAAGGTATATTAATTTGGATAAGCCTTAAAACTAAATACTGTACAAAGTGTGAGATTTTATTTTGGGTATTTTCAAGAGGGTCAAGATGAATCTATCCCAGACTTTACAGTACAGTAGCTGCTAGATATTGAAGGTCGGTATATGGCCTAGTATCATACAGTATACCGTTTTGTCTGTTCCTGTTTTTTGTGTTTTCCATGTACTTATTGAAATGATTGAAAGCCACCTTCTTTTTGTAGAAGCATAGGGGGTGACATAGATCCTTACCTTCTAATAATCCTACATATATATGATCTGGAGTATACCTTCGTGTTCCTTCACTACTTTCAACCACTAGATTTTTAGAGAACATTGGAGCATCCCTCTTCATCCTGAGTTTAAAATGCCTGAAAAAAAAATTGAGTATATATATAATGACCAAATATAAGTCAGAGTTGTACAGTATGTTAAGCAGATATGAATACTGTAGATACAAGCATTTCTCCCAGGACCTAGTAATAGATAGATAATACATGCCCTATCTATGCAGAACAGAGGTGGGTTGAGAAACTTCCAAACTCTTCCAAAAGCATGAGACCTTAACTATTATATATATTTCCTCTCATGGGTCAACTATCCCTTTTTATACACCCACCCCTAGAAATTAAATTTCTCTGTAGAGAAATTTTTTTATTTTTTCAAAGATATTTTGGGTAGCTACACTACTCCACAATACTTTTATAAATCTAGGCTGTCCGAAAGGATCCATCTAAAAACAGTAAGTCACTCAATATATTTGAATGAAACCTTTACTTCTTAAACTTCCCAAGTATCTTACAGTTGTTGTCCCCCCTCCCTCTTCCAACCCCCACCATTACAGCATTACAAAACGCAATGCATGATTGTTAGTTAGAAATATATGTACGTACAGTATGTACAGTTTCTATAGTAGAAACAGTTGCATAGTATTGTTGAATATTGATTTACTATTTATAAAAACAGAGCCTATTGTTCTATCTACAGTTACTGACAAATTAATACATTTTTCATTGCTTTCATAATGAATTATTTAAGAATAGTTATCTTGGTACTAGGCAACAGTTTTTAATTTGGCATTTTGAAAATAAACAGGAAATAGTTATTTTGTTATTAACAGAATTTTGTTTCATTTTTTAACATTTTTGCCAATAAACTGAACTAGTATTATGCTTGGTTGTATTGAAAATATCAATTGTTTTGTTAATGTCATGTACGCATGTCAAGGCTTAATAACTAATAAAAAGTAACAAACAAAAAGCATAGTATCTGTTAGCAGATCTACCATATCCATGATTTGTTTACAATTTTGTGATATAAATGTTGGTTTATTATCAAATTGTGTACTGTAGTTTTAGATACATGCTCTTGTTTATTATAAAAAAAATACTCAATAGAATTAGTGGTAGCCTAAGGATTGAATCCATGTATTGTTATTTGTATAGAATATAAGACAATGAGTCATGACATTGCTATTGTAATCCTCCATATCAACTGACCTTGTACAGATCTATGTAGTCAATACAATTATGAATAACATTGTTGATACAGTAAGTATCATATGAAAAAATAAATCCTATAGCTTTTTTTCATAGTACTCCTTTTATTTTTAAATTAAGTCTTTAAATTAGTATGTTTTTTGACTTGGCAAAATAGAGTTTTGCCAAGTATAGTACTTGCTTTGTTTATTTGTCTACAATTTTCGAGTTATCATTCTGAAAATTTTGTTGAATAAACCTTTATCCTCCATTACGAGATATTAAATAGCACGCCCTATGTATATTTTTAACATGGACATATATTCTTTGACATGGACCAAAATATCAGTCCAGGGGCCGAGCAGCTAAGGCAGTGGCCTTAACAGTGTTTAAATTTGATTGGTACTTCACTTAAATCTACTGCACATACTAGGATGCTGTTAAGCCACACCCTTTATGACACCTGATGCACTCAAGTCAATTGGTTGAACAAAGTCCAGTCAACAATAATAAGCAAACACACTAACAATCGTCACTAATAGTTACTGACTTTAGTATTGATGTAGAACATTGAATCAACTGCTACATTGTAGGTTTGAATTCAATACAAAAACATGGTGCAATTTGTATTTTAATTGTTTATTTTGATACAAATAAATAATAATGCATTTTAAAATGAGATTTGAAAGGATGTGTCAGAAGTAAGAGCAGGGAGTTGTTAATGTATTTATCTAATATTACAACTCCCTGGTAAGAGTTAGTACTTACAGTATACCATGAGATTAATATAAGAAATAGGCCTTCAAATGTGATATTGATCCGATGTGTCGAGGGTAAAAATGAATTATCATTCAAAACAGAACCATACTGCAGTAATTGTAATCCTTCTGGTGATGGATACATAAGTGAATTACTCAACTTATTTCCACTAATTAAGTAATCAATGATTTCTAAATTGTCATTAGTGATGTTTGAAGGATCACATTACATTTTTAGTCGCATGCAACGCGCGACTCTACAGCTCACTATGTCGGTCGGTAAACACTAACTTGAGCATGCGACTGCAGCCATGTATATGGCCTTGTTTAAGTACCTAGTACTGTAGTACCTTGTTGTTTGCATAGAAAAGCGTACAATCCACTACACAGTTTTGAAATACACACATACTGTACACACCACATTCAATAACTCTTAAATTTTGTAAGTTATCTATAGCATAGTCTAGTCCTAAAACGTGAGGAGGATCGACCACCAACCGTACTGTTTTGGAATGATAATCATTTACTGACAAACTATACAATAGTAAAGTTCGACTATAATTGAACTGAAGGTTCTAATATACAGTATTGTTTTGCGAGGGGTCTGATTGAGACAAGTTTATTACTTCTAACTAAACCAGATCCTAACCAAAAAAAGGGAGAAATGTTACGTTAAAATGTTTAATATTTATGTTAAAATATGTACTATTTTTTAGTTGAATAAATATTACAAAACGAAACGAAGGTTTAATACATGAATGATAACTAATTATTGTACATTGCTGAAGAAAAATATGTGGGGTTATTACTGTATCAATGTTGCAGCAAAGGTTGATATTTTATAACAATATAAACTTTATACCTGGAGTTACAGTACCCTTTAAAGTGGTTGTGATAGGGAAACAAACATTACAACTCTGACTTTTAAAAATATTATGTAATTGCCAAGAAACTATATTTGTCTTACTTGTCATGAGCATGAAATTCCAAGAAAAGGTTGGGGTGATTGACAGATCGTCTTGCTCGCTCATGCTTTTTGCTCAGCTCTGATCTGCTATAATCCAATGTTTCAAAGTGACTAATAAACTGGTTTAACCTTGCAGCTCCTTTTTATAGAAATAAAAATGATACTGTAATTTAAAATTACATAGATATATAGGCCTACATAAAAGAACTTAGAATCACTAATATACTACTGACATACAGTATACATAAAAGATTTTCAAGATACGAAAACAGAACTTTTTATGGTACAGTAGTTGATTTGGGATTATCCATAAAAATTTGTGATTTCCCATCATTTTAGGCCAGATTGCAGTAGGCCTACTTCTATCTAGTATTTATTTCTTTCTTCTTCTTTTCTTTCTTTTATTCAATTTTTCACACTTCAAAAATAATACAAGTTATGTGAAACAATGATAACAGGTATCATAGTAATAAACATTAAGGTAATCAAACTAATTTAAACAAAAAATACACAATAGGCCTAGGCCTACAAAGTACATTCGTAACTAGGCTAAATTATGTAGTATATGTTTACTTATTAATTTAGAAAATAAAAAAAAGTATAACATTTAAAAAAAACAGTAAGTAAAAGAGTTATTTATTTTAATGACAAAAATTAAAAATAACAAAAAAAGAAGACACTGATATAGAAGCCTAGCCTACACTATGTCTAATTGAGTATAAAGTAAAGAGGTTCATTATTACACAACTATAAATACCAAATGTAATTTAAGCTTGGGAACATATATTGCTGATTTCTCCTAACGGCTAGCCTAGGCCTAGGCTGCTCTGTACAGACAACACAATCGGACACACGGGGTTTGGCAGATGACAGTAGAGTCGCTGAACCAAATTTACAGCTGACTACAAAACGGATGGCCTACGCTAGCTCACTTGTATATTTTAACCGTTTACTTACTAATTTTGACAATACACAGCGTTGTGAAAATTAACAAAATTTGGCTGACTATTTTAGGCAACATCTTAGCACATCAAACTGTTGCTGGAAACCAGCAATTAGGAAGAAAATAACGTCAATATAGAAACACTTTCGTTCCTTCCTTGTTGTGTTGTTGTTCAATGTATTACGTCACACACCAAGAAGATTAATCATCCGGCATTTTCGAGGTGTAAAAAATCTTGTGTGTAAACGTGAACGCCCGGTTACGTTTCCGGGTGATGAAATAAAAACAAAAGATGAGTTTTAAAATGCAATATATTTATTATGTTTATCGAAATATTAATCGTTTAGTATATAATAGTATTCTTTAATTGTATAGAAGTGAGTGGAATGCATCAAACAAGCAACAGAGCATTGTTTGTAAGTTAAGTACGTACACTTTGCATTGGAAGACCGGTTTCAAAACAACATTAGAGGGCGCTAGAAAATTTTTATTTCTTTACGCAGCTATGAGCTAACTGTGTACCGGTATTTATTTACGAGAGTATGCCTAATGTGAAGATATTATTTCACTTTTTAACAGTCAAACTAATAAACAAAAGAACAGGCAATTAAGCTTTTTTTACTTGACTCAACTCAAATTAATCAGAGAGAAAAGGAAAACGAATAAAGAAAGCGAAAGAGAGGAAGAAGACATATACGTAACTCAGAGGCCTAAGTATCGCATTGTAAATGTATTATTAATCGTCCTCGGGCATCAGATTCAGATTTAGTCCTTACGGAAATTTATCGGAAATTTATGTCAGACTTTCACTCATGCAACGCCATGTATCGTTCAATTAACCTGTATCAAAGCACACTCACGACCGGACGAACTTTTAAGGTTTTAAATTGAAATTAAATTCCGAAATCAAATACATCTCGACAACCGAATCGAAGTCAGGGGCATCCTCGATAAGAAGGGAAATACACAGACAACCGTGTCGTCACACAAACTGAGTTAAGACAACTGGTGAAATGTTCAATCGCGACTTGAAACGACTCTCTGCTGGTCCGTTCGACCACCCGGATAAAATGATTAAAAGTAAACCTATTTTAGTAATTATATCTTTGTTCACGGGTTTTAACAAATATTGTTTGTTTACTACAGTATTGTCTAATTATTATCCAATGTAGAACATCATTTTGAATAAACGCCCCCTCGAATAAACGCCCCGGTGTCTTTTTTTATTTACTCGAATAACAACACATTCTGTTTGTAGTAGAATTCAGATTGATATAACATACAATTTACCAAGCATTTTTTACTGTATTTTATCACTTCTCGATATTGTGGAATTGTATATTTATCTAGGGGTATTTATTTGGTTGATTATAGGGCCTACATGTTACCATTACACCAAAACAATAAACGCCTTCCTCGATTAACGCCCCGCTAAAAAATCCCCCTGAACACTAATAGTGTTAATTTATATAGGCATACAATGACTTCGTTTACTTTAATCTTTAATCATGATCATACTCTGTCAAGGGTACAGGTTTATGTGATATCTGTCACAATCCAGATGGATCCACGCCCGATTTTAAATGATGTTTATTATAAATCTGCCCTAACCGAATTGCCATTTGCCGAATAAAGGCAGATTTACAGAGACGAGTGGTAACGGTAACAAAATTATAGAATCTTTGTTATTCCTTATGACCATTTACACACAACGCGAAGCGGACGGGAGGTTTCCTCTCAGGATACTGTTAGATACAGATTCTACCGGGAACAACATATGCGGTTTTCCGCTTACTGTTACCGCTCGTCTGTGTAAATTGGCTTTATGTGGTTGAAACTTTAATCTTAGTAATCGTCCACTAAGCGCAAGTAAAGTACTTTACTTACGGTTAGTGAAGTAAGTTAATCACCGTCTACTACTTACAATTTACAGTATAGAAACAAGCGTGTTCTGTATAAAAGACATACAAACATTCAATCTGCTTTGAATAAACCTGTGCCTTTACTTTATTTAATAATGAATTCAATTATACTATTTCCGATAGATGTTTAGATAAAATCAATTACTAAAAAAGACATCCTTTTCAAAAAAATGAAATGTGTGTGTGTATGTTCTTTTACAACCTGTACTTTATAATTTTATTCAACAAAAAATTAAAACAAGTTTAAACAATTTGTTTTGCAAGATATTAAACAATGTTCCTTATGAGAAAACTCGTACGGATCAATGGATGTCAAATCATTGCATCCACTTGTTGAACGCAACGCAAGAACGTACGTAAGCGCATCGTACGATCATCATAAGCTGTCGCTAATTGTGATGTGGTCACTGAATTGCACTGCGTACGTTACTCGTTGCGTTGTGTCCACCAAGTTAATGGTTGAAAGCAATTGCTACAAGCCTCCAATTAGTGTCTTAAAGAATACAATATTTCAGCATATCTATTAAATATCTGTAGGCGACTTTACGCTTTAATAACTGTAGGCGCTATCATAGACTTGTGAGCATAGTAGCGGCATTCTGGTGGCGGCTGCATAGGAACAAGTTCGGTGCTGATATTGTCTTTCTTAAACCCTGCTTCTAGGAGATGCGGTAGTTGAGTTTGCTGAAATAAAAAGGATGACAATAAAATGATCGACCGGGAGTTTTGTGACGATAGGATTTATGTAAATAATTCATTAGGCCTACGTCATTTATCCCAAGTCGTCGTCCACTACAATAGATTTTCACGACCATAATAACGACCCAAAAAGTGGTTGAAATGCGTATATTGAAAGGTGCTAACAGTGTAAGTTAAGCCCGTTTTCCTGTCGACGTTATTCGACGCTATCGTCGTTGATCGTTTACAGTTCAACGACGATCGTTTGAAAACGATCAAGTTGAAATGATAACGATCGTTAACATTTCAATGTTTACGTAGAAGATTGCCGATTATTGTTAACGACAGCATCGAATAACGTCGACAGGAAAACAGGCTTTAGAATAGACAAAATTAATTGGGCGGCGACAATTTAAACGCACAATAAATGACGTCACATATCGTATAATTATGACGACTGAACTAGATCCAACGCATTTGCAATACAAATTTCTTGACGAAGCATATTGCGACCCATCGGTTAATATCTGAAGTTGAGTTTGCTCTCTTTTTGGTAAGTAAACGAAATGATTTAGAAGGTTTGAAAGGGAAATAGTTTCTCTCACCTCAAACATTTTTTCATCATTGGTGTATTTTGTCTTTAAAAGCTCACCCCATGATGTTAAATTGCAGAATGTTAGAACGCCGCCTGGCTTTAGAAGTCGAAAGGCATGTTGTTTGATAAACATGAATTGATGTGTATGCCACGTTTCCTCTGATAACGGATATGTATCATACAGTATACCTTAATACAAAAAAAAAATATGATTTCATAAGCGTATTGCTAAAGCGTGGTTCCCACTAGCGACGCAACGTTACGCAAAGCTACGACGTATTGACGCAAAGTGCTGTATTGCGTAATAATTGCGACGCAACAACAGTGCTGCAAACATCGCAGGTTTGATTTCACGCAAGCGGGGAAAAACACAATTATCGGAAGGGCATTTGCTTACGTTGCGTAGATTGCGTCGCTAGTAGGAACCAAGTTTAAGAAAAAGGCCGGATTATATGGCGTAAAATAAGCATGAGTAATGTAGTAATATGTATGTACACCTGGAAAAAATATACAACAAAAAACAATTATGAACATCGACTTCGAGTCATTAAAAAGAATGTGATCTTGCGAATCAAACACTTCTCTCAGCTAGCAGCATGCGAAATAACAAGTACAGTTTGCACACAAATTTAAATTAACAACACCAGATGGGTACCCGACACCAACCGCCCCACCCACTCGTAACAACTCTCTTTGAAAAATCATCGTCATCATCTTTTAGTTTCACAAACTAATTCTTCTTTCTACTCAATACTTTCAACCTTTACACAGTAAGGCCCCATTTAAAAAAGACCGATGACTCATTTATTATGTTGCATGCCAGTTTTCAGTATATCAAAGATTTTGCTATAGAACTTTCTACGCGTCGTAGGCCTATCTACATTCATATTTCAGCTCTTATTTTTCTGTAAAGAAGACCCGTGTAATAATAATCGACATCAATAAATTAGACTACGTTTTCCTACAAAATTCTAAACCGTAGTTACAGCATTTGGTCACATCATCCTCATGATAATTGTGATCACAAATAATTCGGCATCCTGATTCACCAGTAGGCCTATCATCGACGGTACTTTATTAAAATATTAAATTATGACAAAATATTAGAAAATTGTTTTTAATATGCTGAATGGTGAAAATGTATATGGCGGTTCAACGTGTAACCATATAATATACTTCGATAAGCTATGCAAATCTTTAACTTATATATTTCATACGTACCATCAATTACAATTTATATTATTTAATAATCATTTCATTATGGTTTCAACCATATGGTATTTTACCAATACAGTACTACTGTATTATAAAATTGATAAATTATGATTTTTCCATGTCTCAACCAACAATTGCATATATCATTACTGCCTGTACATTTTCACAAGTCACAATTTAAGCAGTAGCTAGCAGGGTGGTAAAAGAGCAGGATAACAGACACACACACGCCACAAAACCAGCAGCTCTAGCAGGGTGAGGGTAGTAGTAGAACTGTAACAGAACCACTAAACAGAGTTTCACAAAAGCAGTGCCAAAGAGTGGTAACAAAGTACTCTATCAGCACAACGAACAGAATTTCACAAATATTAGGGTCATGTAAGCTGCATGAGCAACTGTTCCCTCGTCCCACACTGCAACCGTGTCATTTACCATCAAATGTCCCATCTGATAAGGTTGGAGCAACATCTTCCCACATTCCCTTTAAAGGAGTGATCTTGTTTGGTTGATCTTTAGCCCACTCTTCCAGGTTTTTGAATACGCCATCATTGCATTCAATGATCACATGTTCATCTACCGAGTGCTCTTCGACTCTTGTCGCTGCTATTGCAAGACCAAACCCTATTTCAAGAACCTTTCCACCTGCAAAGAAATTGTGTACATATTTGTAATAATATTATAGGCAGGACAGATGGAAGGAGATTTTGACCTTAAAAATATGTTGTTGTTCTTACTAAAGTATTAAACATGATCATCAAATATAAACAATGAGGCCTCAAAAACAATTTAATATTAATAATACACATTTAGCCTAGGCCTATGCAGTATACATTGCAGTATATAAATATACATTTATTATGCGTGTTCAAATTGGCCAGAGTCCAAACAAAGCTAGCTAGGCATCACTGTAGCCAAGAAAAAAAATTTATTTTATGACCATATTTGGAGTATTTTCAAAATGGCCGCCAAAACAAAAATGATGGTCCATATCTTAGTAACCGGTAGGGGTACAGAGTTCATTTTAGTGTTAAATTGCTTAGAACACATATGTTTCTATTCACTCTAATACAACATTTTATTAGAAAATGGCCGGAATCATCATTTCCGGAATTGTGACCTTTGACCCTAGTATGGTCATATCTCGATAACTACTGACAGTAGAAACATGAGGTTGGTCTTAAAATATTCACAATATACATGTTAGTATTTGGTCTAACGAAATATTTTTCCCAAAAGTGACTGGAAATCATAATATTGACCTTTGACCCGATAACCTCAAATTTCGTTACCGAATGCGCATAACATCAAAATATTGGGCTTAAATTGTCAAAAATGTATATTTTTGTATTAATTAAGGTAATGACTGAATTTGTCAATTGACCAGAAGTAATGATATTAACTTAAATTTTGTTTTATATCACTACAACATTGGCAGTCAATCGTCAAACACTTATTTTTCACGCAATACCGTACATTGTTTTCTCAACAAATTTAAACAATTACTTTTTCATATGATAAATGTTTGTTTAGAGTGATTCAGATTGTTGTATCTAGAGATATGGCCTACCTCGTTATGTGTAGAGGAATGTTACATTTTACTATGCGTGATTACATTTCCAGATTATTTTCTGCAAGTTGTAAGCTTCAATAAATTAATATAACTGTTTTGCAGTGTATTATATTTACAGTTTACATTTCTTCATTTTATATTTCAAACCTCAGTTATTAAAAAATAAAATAAATAATAATAATAAGTATTAACTATGTCTTAGAAATAATAAATTCTGACACGGATCGTCTGTATTCAATTACGAGTAATATTATCTGGGACATTTGCAGCTGCACAGTTCTGTACAAGGGAGGTTGGATTTGGCACATTTGCAAGTCACACAACCACGGTCAGATTTGCAGCCACATTTGATAAGTTCATTGCAGGCCTTGGCTGCTTTTGGTTTAGTCATCCAAACTGGCTTCCAATGTGTGTCTTCTAATGTCCAACCCCAATCTTCTGGAGTAGGAATAGTTGGTTCAGCATTCTGACAAGTGGCCTATATACCTCCTTGATATATGGCTCTTTTCACATGTTGAAGTAATGCATCCTACAATATAAATGTAATATAATGTACAAACAATGTAGTGATATATAAAAAAAGTGATGTTACCAAATATGGTAGTGATATATCCAAGTATGGTAGTGATATAACATTATCATGTCCATATATGGGCGCATCAAATTCCTGTACCTATGGGTCCTAAACCTATAGCCTACATCAATTATTTAAAATTATTTAAAAAAATTGTAATTATTAAAATTATTTAAAGTTAAATTTAATAATGACGTGTAATTGCAATATAATTTTTCACAAAACTACACTTGGGACTCCCTGTAACTAAGCATTTGCTAGGCATATGAGAGGCATCCGCTTTGCATTGCCACAGTCGTTTTCGCCGTGGAGGTATGCCTAGCAACGAGCCTATGTTAGCCTAATTGATAATCAATTTAAATGCTTAAAAGAAACAAGAAAGTAAATTAATGGTAACCTAAGTGCTTTAAAGTGGTAAATCAATATATATATTTAATAAAAACACTCGTTTGAAATCAACAACTGCTTTATAAGCATAAAAATACTTACCACTTAGCAATTATCCACCTACTGTCAACAATCAGAATGCCGGATTTTATGAATACTCATTTTGGAGGGAAATCTTTGTCTAGGTAATACTATAGTAATTGATTGTATATAAAAGGGGTTCTATGGACCTTAAATAATGAAATCATTGTTATTATTAGTATTTATTATTCTCAAATAGAAACTATTATAACAAATATTGTGATTTATTTTAACTGGTCTTTGGAATGTTAAAAAATAGATTATGTCGAAAAGGCACTGCTTCTCTATAACACTGAAGTTAGTTGTAGTGATATAAAACAAAATTTAAGTCAAAAGTTAATATCATTACTTCTGGTCAATTGACAAATTCAGTCATTACCTTAATTAATACAAAAATATACATTTTTGACAATTTAAGCCCAATATTTTGATGTTATGCGCATTCGGTAACGAAATTTGAGGTTATCGGGTCAAAGGTCAATATTATGATTTCCAGTCACTTTTGGGAAAAATAGTTCGTTAGACCAAATACTAACATGTATATTGTGAATATTTTAAGACCAACCTCATGTTTCTACTGTCAGAGTAGTTTTCGAGATATGACCATATTAGGGTCAAAGGTCACAATTCCGGAAATGATGATTTCGGCCATTTTCTAATAAAATGTTGTATTAGGCCTAGGCTAGGCCTACTAGAGTGAATAGAAATATATGTGTTCTAAGCAATTTAACACTAAAATGAACTCTGTACCCCTACCGGTTACTGTCTAAGATATGGACCATCATTTTGTTTTGGCGGCCATTTTGAAAATACTCCAAATATGGTCATAAAATACATTTTTTTCTTGGCTACAGTGATTTTTTTAATCTGTATGTCCAAGTGAACATATGTGCAAAAAATGAAAACTTTGTCATCCGTGTAACATTTTTGATCATTTTTTCCCTGAAGGCACCCCACTATTGGCCTATTCTCTACTTATTAACTACGATTTGGTTTTTGATACTAATTGGGGCTGCCAGACCTATATCTAGAACTAGATGAGAAATCCAAATAATGATTCTTAGACTTACCTTTAGAGCTAGCGATGTCGGCTAGTTTGTGCATAAAATCGGTTTCCCATCGCTCCATTACAGGTTTCCCCATGATTTCAAGGTGTGTATTCCCGCTTCCACTGAAGCATGCCATGGCTTCCGACCATGCGGGCTTGCAATTTTCTCCATCCGTAAATATTGTTGCTTCTTCAACTAAGCTCATTTTAATACCTTCAACTTCGCTAAACCCAGAGTTAAGCCTACTACTAGTAGTAGTAGTACTGTACTTACAACTTACAACGTACAGTTATAACGTTTGTTTTGTGTATTTTTTATCCTGAGCTGACCGTACTTTGATCGACCTTACCTGTTTATCGCGTGTCGTGTGTGCGGTTGGTAATCAAAAAGAGGCCTCCCAGAATAAAAAGTTTGCTGAACAAAGAGGGCGTAGTAGATATTTTTTGTCACGTGAAGCTCTGTTTACACTACTATCAAACTAGTTTGACATAAAAAGTGTGATGTGCCCAAATATGGTAGTGATATGACACCATCATGTCTATATATGGGCACACCACATTTTTTTGTCACATCAAGTTTGATAGTGTAGACAAGGCTTTAGGTGTACTGCATTAAATTACCTGCTAAAATTAAAAGTTGTAAGTACGGAATGGTATTTCGGTCATAGTTTTTCAAGACTCATAATTAATTATTTAAGTGTTGTCAGTATCACTGTAGACCATTTCACTCTTCCCTGCTGTAGACGCACAATTTATGCCTACTTTACGAAAAATCTCGCAGTTTAAAAATAATATCAATTGAGAATATTAAAAGCAAAATGTCGTTTATTTTACTTTGATAATATCATTAACGCATGTATGACTACTGCTACTAGCATATTTCTTATAGGTCTAATTATTATCACTAATCAAAAAAACATATATAAAGCATGGCTTCTTTTACCGGTATAATGGTACTCGACCCTATCTATAACGACATACTATAACACTTTAATTTATATACATCATTTGCTATTGCAAAGACAATCTCTGTAATATTTACCGTAGTAAATACACTGATTGCATCAAGGCATCTGAACAAACAGGAGGATGAGACCTAACCTGAAGATTTTCTATATTTTTGTTGCAAAGAGCACACAACATTGCAATAATCTAATTATCAGTCAATTAAGAATATATATATATCATTCATTCGATAAACGATATTATATACACTAATTTTGGAATTGAACTTCTTGCAAAAAGAGCAACACACACACTAAACTATATAGCAATAACTTCCGAAAACTTTGAAAAAACGATGAAAATCTCGACTTGAAAGCGAATCAACGCCTCAACGACTCGAACTTTGGCGCATCTAATTCTACTTTAAGCAGACGCTCCATATAGTTATTTATGCCCAAGCTTGATTAGATCCAGATAAGAACAATTTTACATTTTAACACTTACTACTCTAAGCCACTTACAAGACATTACCTTTTTAACATTTAAATGTCAAGCCATTCACTCCAAAAAATTGGTTGCAACGGTAAAAGCGAGTAACAACCTTCATACATTGAAAATTTATAATTGTCATTGCTTCGTGACAATTTTAAAGGAGGGGCATCATTTTTTTGACAATTAAAGTTAACAAAAACTTTTGTTTGACAAGAATCTCGCTTAATATCTGTGATTTCTCCCGATTTGTTGCCATAATTATCGTAACCGTCATATCCAGATGGCCAATGAACGCCTCGATGAACACGGTCACCAACCTTCATCACTTTATCAGCATACCATTTTAATCGATTCTGGTGAATGTATAAGAACATTGGTGTAAAAAGAAAGTACATGTAATTTTTAAACACAATTATCGTACAAGAGTATAGAATAAAAATGGTGTTCCTCTCTCTAATGCCTGGTTCTCAGAGCCGTTAAGCGCAACGTAAAGCTTGGATCAAATTATGCTTGGTTCCCACTAGCGACGCAACGT
Source organism: Antedon bifida (assembly GCF_963402885.1). Taxonomy (NCBI): domain Eukaryota; kingdom Metazoa; phylum Echinodermata; class Crinoidea; order Comatulida; family Antedonidae; genus Antedon; species Antedon bifida. The sequence goes on along the minus strand of NC_136226.1, from coordinate 6,297,093 downwards.
AACGCAATCTACGCAACGTAAGAAAATACCCATCCAATCATTGGGTTTGCTCCCGCCTGCGTGAAATCAAACGTGCGATGTTTTCAGCACTATTGCGTCGTCGGTTCCCACTTGTGATTACGCAATACAGCACTTGCGTCGATACGTCTAGTGGGAACCACGCTTAAAGCTTGGTTCCCACTAGAACGTAACGCAAGGACGTAAACGCAACGCAAGCGTTTTAACCAATGACAAGCGAAGTTATAGACAGTTAGCAATCACAAGCGAATAAGCCATCGCTTGTGATTGGTCAATTCACTTGCGTTGCGTTACGTCCTTGCGTTGCGTCGCTAGTGGGAACCACGCTTAAGATATGCAACGCAACGCAACGCAAATGATTTGACAAATCAGAAGCGATAGATTATTCGAACAATCGCTCGTCATCACTCCCTTGTATTGAGTTACGTCATTGCGTTCCGTCTCTCTACAATCAACGATTCCAGGGCCAGTGCAACCGTTCTTGCGTTTCGTCTCTAGTGGGAACCAAGCTTATGGGCTATAAAAAGATAGTTTATAAGTTATACACTATTAAGGAAGTTATACTTCTGGATGAATCTATGAATTCATGTGTCAAAAGTACTCCAATTAAAGCTCTGTCTACACTATCAAACTAGTTGGACAAACAAAAAGTTATGTGCCCAAATATGGTATATGATATGACATCATCATTTCCATATATGGGCACATCACATTTTTGTCAAATAAAATTTGATAGTGTAGACAGAGCTTTAGACTGATGCATTTAGACGGATAGACGCGGATTTCGAGAATCAATAATTTACATTACCATATACAGTTCAGATGGCTTTGCAGGCTGTAACCATTTCTCGTTGCGGTTCATTTTGCATTCTAGTGTTGATCCATTTTGAAACTTGACCATGACCATTTTTGTTTGACCACTTCTTTTGATCTTCTGGATTGTGCCGTTCGAATACCTTCCTCTATAACTGTCATATGGATCACCAACTGGAAAGTCTGGGCCAAGTTTTACGACGTCATCAACCTTCATCTCTTTCTTAGTATAATAATCCAACAAAGTGTACTCCTTGTGTTCCTGTTTTTTGCATTATGAAATAAAAAAGAACGAAAAGAACAAAATCGTTCACTGCAATGAAAATCGTACACAATGTCAAAGCACAAAAACAGAAAGAACAAAACGCGGGAAAGAATAGCGTGTGTAACAGAGAGGGTTGTTACTTCTGTATTTTGGTTTGTCCAAATGTTGTACCTTGTGTTTCCTCTTTTTTTATGTTACACGTGCGTATCTTTTCGTGTTTGTTTTATGTATTATATTTTTCCTTTTCCTTTTATTTTCTTTTATTTTAATCAGTTGACAACCAACAGCGATGAAACCGCCACTAACAGGTTGAATCTGAACATAATAAACTATAATAATAAATTCATATAAGCAACAATAACATAAACAAAGTTCGGAACATTATAGAGATTTAACAATTTTACCCTTAATACTTTTTATTAATATGTTCCAATTTTGATACAGCCGCCCAACTAATGTTTTGTCAATGTCAATTCCAATTGTAACTTCCTTCTGGTAAAAGGTTTGTGTGTCTCGACGTTTTGGTGTTTATGCTACATCCGTCTTTTTCTGTAGAAACTAACTAACTTTACTAGCGTGTATATTTGCTATAGGCCTACCTTGCATTCTTGTACTTTTCCAAGTCTAAACTTCGGTTCTTGTATGAATTTTAATTCGCCAGTGCCAATGTCATCTAAGTCCTCTTGCAGATCGTCCATCCTCTTCAGTAGGTCTTTAGCAGATGACATTATCTCAGCATTAAGTCCATGCTTGCATATATTTTGAGCAAACTGATTGATGCTATTGCAGCTTTGAATTTTGATTTCAGCAGCATCTCGGTGATGTTCAATTATTTTTTGGATAGTTTCTGCTCTTTTATCAACTTTCGTAATCAATCTCTTTGTATAAGCTGCTATCTCTGCAATAAGAGCTTTTGAAGAATCTCTAATATCTTTCTTTGTCGTTTCAAGACTCAAGAGGAGACGCTCTTCAGCATTATCTGCAAAGGTAATGTGTTCTTTGAATGTTTCTGTTACTTCTGTGAGTTGTCGAATATGCTCAATTATCTTGTCTTTGAAGGTTTTGATGGTCGGGGCATCATGTAGATCTTTCAGATCGTGGCCATTTTTATGCACATGATCTACAACAGTACACGCAAAACATACGGGAACTTGACATGTTTGGCAGAAGAATTCCAAATGATTACTTGGATGTTTCTGACATGGTGTCTTGGTACTTCCTTCTCTTGACATCTTCACAAGGTTTTCTTTTCCAACCTCTGATATTTGGATAACCTGGTGATTGCGTGTTATACGTGTTAACTTATGAGTTCCTGCACAAGTTGCACAGAGGTTGTCAGCACATTCAATGCAGCGGGAAGTGTTTGTTTCCTCTAACACCTTGGAGCAAAACGAACACAAAACATCAGCTGTGTCAAGGTGAGCAGTCAGAAACACTTCACATGAATTTCTGAGAAACACATTATCTTCTAGCGCTGAAACCGAGTCAACTAACAACTCGATTTCTTCGCGACATAGTGGACACTTGATCTTTGATGGAGTTCCCTTCTGCAATAGAGGCTTTAAACAATCTTGACAGAAGTTGTGCATGCACTTCAGTTGCTTTGGGTGGTTGAAGATTTCTTTACATATGGAGCAGGTCAAGAAATCTTTATTTACGTCTTGAAAGAACTCGCTCATTTCTGTTTCCATCTAGAAAAACAATGGGAAATAATACCTAACAACTAGAAACGATTAATCAATGAATACATCAATCAATCGTCACTACAAATATTAGTCGATCCATACATGACTGTGAACTATGCATTATGTATGTAATAAATGGCCCGAGCGATTGATAAAGTTCCAGGCCAACATTGACACAAATTAAAATGAGGTATGGTAAATTGTAGGCCTACATTTGGTACGGTACGGATTCCGAATTATACTGGTTGATGCACATTTATAAATGTTTAATTCTTTGATCAGTACTGTTGTGAACTTTCTATTATTTTCAGGGGCGTACGAGCTACAAAATTTAAAATGCTCAAATCAATTTATATTTAATTTAGAGCACGAATCGGGCCATTCTGGATCTTTTCCATAATTTTCGCGTTGCGCACACAGAAAAACCGGTTTGCCGATTACATGTATTTGTTTTATGCCCTACAAGATTCCATTCATTTCGATTAATTAACGACGAATTTTCTGTTTTATTTCTTCCAGGTCGTAGGATAACATGAACTTCAGAGGTCCTCGTAGGATAATAATTTTGGCCCACGTATTTAATACCGACGTATAATTTGTTACGTTGCATTTGCGCGGATCACAAATCGAGTTATATATTTTTTTTAATCTACTAAATCAAGACCGCACAATTTCAAACGAGATGGCCTTGATAACTGTGCATGATATAATGCAGTAAGTAGGCCTATCACTTATTAAACAATGATAAAACGTCCTCTGTTGTAAACATCGTTACCCTGCGGGTTATTCGTAACATAATACAGTCTACTCTACTTGTTGATTTAATTTAGCCTATATAGGCCTAACAGTACAAAGTACAACCATGGAGGTACCTCCATGGTACAACAGTGCATAACAACAGGGAGAAAAAAGTACACTTATAAGCATAGTTTTTTTAATGAAATAGGTCTGATCTATAAAATGAATCGAGACGCTACTATACACATTTAGAAAAAGTATGAAGAATAACAATATGTTATGTGTGTCCATCCTCCATTAGTTATTAAAAGCAATTGAAAAAATTGAAAAATGAATTAACAAGTTGATTAAGGAGATATTTATGATAACGAAACAGAATTTTGATCTGTATTATATAGAATAATAGAAATAACATAAAGAAAGGTTTTAAATTAATGCAGGTCGTCTTCTATTATATGTAATTTAATTCGGAAAAATCACCAATAAATTGAAATAATACAGAATGCATTATTTGATAATTAATTATGTATGTTTTTACTGAAACAAAGTAAAAAAAAAGTAGCGACCAATAAAGCTAAATTTATTATGCGTCATTTTAATATTGAGTGAATTTATTATTATTGTTGTTGAAGTGGCAATCTAGATATTTTCGATTTATTTTTGCTTAATTAGACAGACAGCATGTGTTTTCAGGAACAAGTCAACAAGTAATAATAATAATAACATTTATTCGGTCATCAATGTACAAATAACCAGGAATGAGAATAGGCTAAAGCCCAAACAGTTTTGCACTCACTCCATACAATACAATGTATAGGCCTACACTCAGTTGAGTCCCTCAAGCTCACGTGTTACGGACACGGCTTGTCACAGGCCTAAGGACTAAGTAGGCCTACTCGTAATAATTAGTTTAAATGCCAAATTTGACCCTATCGTGGTTCTATATATGGTCTAAACTCTATTATAAATTAATAATATAGACGTAAACTTAAATAATGCTCTAATGATACTCACATTTAGAATACGATGGGGTTTCACCAGTGAATACAGGAATTTCCAAATATACCACGTGTTAAGAAAAAAAACCTCTACAAAATGTTTCAACGTGGCAACGTGGCATGCTATTGTAATTACATTCCAAAATGACGTCACGATAACCACATTTTGGTAATATCATAGAGGTAATAATTATGAGTGCGGATTGAGAAAATAAGCGACCACTATTACATGAAATGATTAATAGGTTATTAGCATGGAGTAAAGAATATATATTTACTTTACTCTATGCTATTAACATGTAGTGCTTTAGGACAAGATTTAGAATTATGTTTATTATAAAATATAAACCTTTGCAACATATAGGCCCCTACTTTGATAACCCCACTAATTTTTCGTCAGCGGTAAAGCAGAACCATGGATTAATGAATAGATGAGCAGAACGAGAAAATTCGCAAACTTTTATGTAAATTTGAAGCATTTTTTTTGTGGAAAAAATCGTAAAATAAGGCACTTTAAAAAAAAGTTGATGGGATTTTCCATAATGTAATCAGATAGGAACTTTACTGATTTTCAATTACTATAATAAAACATTTTTTTTTTCGATTTGTAGGCCTATACTGTAGTTTTCTTTTCTCTCATTTCAGCACCTTTTCTACGATGTTTAATTTTGTTTCCTGGATAGCTTCAGATTTTTAGTCGCGTGCGTGCAACGCGACTCTACAGCTCACTATGTCGGTCGGTTGGTCGGTCGGTCGGTCGCTTGGTCGGTAAACACTAACTTGAGCACGCGACTGCAGCCATGTATATATACGGCCTTGTACGGGGAGCGGAGAGTGCAGTGTGGGATTTATGAGATTGCTTTCCGCTAGCTTCATCAGCAATTTCGATGCTATCATGTTTAAAACTTTACAGTCCGTGTCTGAATATAAGTCGTTTGGAAAAAGCAATGGATCACTAATCATCCAACAATTTTGTGAGAAATATCTGCCGTGGATTGTCAGAATTATTCTTTTACATGGAATATATCAATAACGCCATATTCTACAAATGTGAATATACAACTTTAACTATATTAAGCATGCAGAACATATTTAATCAAGCAAGTATATTTGTACTACTTCTATAGTTGACAACACATCCGACTCAGGGAAGAATGAAACAACAATTTATCAACATAATTTTATTTATTTAATCTATTTTAAATTGTTCAGTTATTAATATTTGAAGCATATTATATTTAATTGAAATGTATTCTATATTGATATACAACAATATTGATCTACATTTATTTAATTAGTAAGCTAAAATATACCACTTTAACTATATTAAGCATAAGTACATATTTAATCAAGCAAGCACTACTACTACTTCTATAGTCTCATGGAAGAATGAAACAACATTTTCAGCTTTACTTTTAGGCCTATTAATCTATTTTAAATTGTTAATATTATGAATAAAAAAGAAAAAGGCTGTTTTTTAAAGCTTTTTATTATTTAATTGAAATTTATTACAGCGCATTATGACGGATGCGTATTGTTATAATACATATTCTTGACATTTTGGTTGGTAATTACGCATCACGTGTCGTTCTCTATTACCTATAACGAAAAAATGACATCTAATGCTAATCATTAACGGGCGCCAATGCACGTCCAGATTTTTGTAGCCTAAACATGTTGAGAATTTTTTCCAGAAATTAATTATTAAAATGTATAAGTATCTTTGAAAACTACGGTCAATAGTTCTATTGAAGTAACTTCTAGTACGGTAAAAGAGATATCTGTCTAATCATTATAGTGATAAACTTTACGATAGTTTTGTTTAAAACTGGGATTATTTTGAAATAAAGGGAAAGCTTGACGCGCCATAAATGTCGCTAACATTCCTAGATACTGTTATTGTATTAGGTAATGAAAAAAAAACTATACTGATCAATAAATTAACTTCATTGTTGACATTTTTGTACCTATAAAGCAATGTTATTCACAGTTTAGAACTTAACAGACTAGATGAATGTTATGATTGTAAGCTCAAGGAAAATTATTAGATTATATTTCTAAAAATTAAGTGTAGAGCTCGATCAAGTTTTCTAATATGTGTGGTAATAGTACAATAGTGATAAACGATACTTTATTAACATTATACATACTAAATGAACGATAAGGTAATTTTTGCAAACAACAATTTTTTTATACCACGCTACTATAATACTAAACACATTATACCACGCTATATATACTAAACACATTATACCACGCTATATAATACTAAACACATTATACCACGCTACTATAATACTAAACACATTATACCACGCTATATAATACTAAACACATTATACCACGCTATATAATACTAAACACATTATACCACGCTACTATAATACTAAACACATTATACCACGCTATATAATACTAAACACATTATACCACGCTATATAATACTAAACACATTATACCACGCTATATAATACTAAACACATTATACCACGCTATATAATACTAAACACATACCACGCTATATAATACTAAACACATTATACCACGCTACTATAATACTAAACACATTATACCACGCTATATATACTAAACACATTATACCACGCTATATAATACTAAACACATTATACCACGCTACTATAATACTAAACACATTATACCACGCTATATAATACTAAACACATTATACCACGCTATATAATACTAAACACATTATACCACGCTACTATAATACTAAACACATTATACCACGCTATATAATACTAAACACATTATACCACGCTATATAATACTAAACACATTATACCACGCTATATAATACTAAACACATATACCACGCTACTATAATACTAAACACATTATACCACGCTATCACGCTATATAATACTAAACACATTATACCACGCCATATAATACTAAACACATTATGCCACGCTACTATAATACTAAACAACATTTAAATGCTTACCTATAATAAATGAATATATGACGATACTAAAATGTTATTACCGGTATTAGACACTACACTACTAACCATTCGCAATGTTATTATTATGTTATTATTTACATGACGCTATTTTCATATTTATTACTGAGGCCTACTACACAGACGTCACACTGAATTATGTAATTATGATAAATTCAATAAGGGGATAATGCTAAATTTACAAAGATAAGCAACAGTGTATTTCAGTGGCGGGCCCAGAATTTTGAAAGGGGGTTGTGTGGTTAGGGCCATTATAGGCCTAGTAAAAATTGGTGAACTTAACCTGGTTCGATCTTTAATGTATTGATTTGACCGAAATTTACTTTTAATTTTACTTTTATGTATTGATTTTATCGAAATCTATAACCTCCACTCTTGCTTTTACAGCTCACTATGTCGGTTGGTCGGTAAACACTAACTAAAATTCGAGCACATGACTGCAGCCATATATATGGCCTTGTTCCTTATCATGCGAGACAAAAGGTAGGATTTTAATTCGTAATTGAAATGACATTTTGGGGCTAGAATCCAAACCATGTTAACATCGCAAATGGTCGAAGAGGCAAAAGATAGTAAGCGCCATTATACATTGGACATTGTATGGCGTCGTTTGGTGCTGGACCAAACTCAACAACTGCAGTTGAATTGCCATTGTTTATGTTGATTTCCTTGATTTTCCCGGTACTGTACCCCTTGTTATCTTGGTTGATCCATGAAGGAGGCCAATGTAGTCCTCTTTTTACCTCATCTCCAATCGCCATGATATTCTTTGCGTAGTAATCTAATCGAATCTACAAAGATTAAAAAGAATGAGAGTTAAAAATATAGTAAATAGTATTTAATAAAAAATGATAATTTATTAAACAAAACTTGAAATTACTTGATGATACTAATATATAGCCAGTATACGAGAACATTTTGTCAAAAACTACAATTTGTGTCACTTTGACCTTGTCTCCTTATATCACGGTAACAAGTAAGCCTGAGACATTGGATGCAATTTCAGAGAATTTATGTTTATATTTTTGTTCTAATGAACATTTTTCCCGAAAGTAACTTGAAACATTCTTATTGATCTTTGACCTGTATCGATCAAAGTATCCATATAGACATATTTCTTGTTCAAACATGTATATATTAATGAAGTATATTTAACAATTGTGGCAAGAAATGACTTTATTGTTTTTATAGTGCTATTTTTCGGTGGCTATGTATAGGCCTAATATAACAGAGATTTACTTTTTTTTCGTTATTGGTTATTGGAGATCCTTGTTGGTAATTGATTGACTATATTTTCCTAAAATGAAATGCAATTACCTCGGAGGATCTCAAATGCTATAATACACCTATAAGCAGGCAATATCTGCATAATTATTGATTATTCAGAGTTCATACTTCTAGATATTGTGCTGATATTTGACCAACTCGGATGTAATATACTGAATACATGAAACATTTAAAAAAAAATCAAAACGACGACCTATCTCTAGATCATATAGCTTTTAATGGGCTTTTTGTTTTGTTTTGTAAAATTGGGCAGATAACTGAATAAAACACATGGTGGTCTAGTTTATGTTTCCGTGTAGAAGTATTTCGTTATTACCTGGTAATTGCCAATTTGACTGACTGGCTGTATCCAATAATTATTGGAATTCATTGTGCACTGCACATTACCGTATGATGGAAAATATACTTGGGCTGTTCTATTCGGACCATTTCCTTGAATTGATTGGATCGAGTTATTTGCATTCTGTCCACTATTATCATAGGTGTCATAACCTTCTGGCCAATTCGGACCTCTTTTAACATAGTGACCAACTGCCATTTCAGTTTCAGCAAAAGTTTTCAAAATATGTTTTTCCTCACGGTCCTAAAGTAATGCAAACCGGTGAAAAATAATAAAGTTAGCTCCGTAACAAGAACATGCTTTCTTTACCAGTTAATTAAATTGATTAAATCTTGAATTACTTTTTAATTATTATTATTACTTATTTTAATTAAGATGAAACCCTCAGTAAGATTTAGCTTAAGTAAATAAGTACGTAATACACAAAAGTATCTCATATCGATTTTACTTTACAATAATTATTACACATAAAATGCTATACGGTATCTATACTGTTAACATTTTCTTTTTATTTCTTAAGAATTTGAACATACATTAATTTTATCATGAAATGGTAATAATAAACTAAATGTGCTACTAACCTGAACCTTTACTAATACTTCGACTTTTCCTAATTTGAACTCCTTTTCCATATTAAATCGTAATTCTCCATACCCATCAAGTTCCAGCATCTGTTGTTGTAATTCATTCATTCTTCTCAGCAGATCTTTTCCCGATGACATTATTTCAGCAGTGAGACCATGTTTGCAGAGATTTGTAGCAAACTTGTTGAGACTAGTGGCACTCATAACTCTGATTTCAGCAGCTTCTCTGTGATGTTCAACTTTTTTCTGAATAGCTTCAGCTTTCTTATTTACTTTCTCGATCAATAAATTTGCATGTGTCTCGATTTCTTCAATAAGGCCCTTCGTAGTTTCCTGAATGTCTTTTTTGGTCTTTTCAAGACTTTTGATTAGACTGTTTTCAGTTTCATTTGCAATAATAATGTGTTTTTCAAAAGAAGGTATCAGGTTTTCCATTTGTTTTATTTGTCCAGTTATCTTTTCCTTGAATTCGTCTCTGGTTGCATGATCCTGTAGATTCAAGAGGTTATGGCCATTCTGACGTACATGATCTACAACAGTACATCCGATACATACAGGTACTTGGCATGTTTGGCAAAAGTACTCCAAATGGTTGTTGGGATGTCTTTGACATGGAATTCTGATGTTCCCCTCTCTTGCCTTCTTCACGAGGTTTTCTGTCTCTAACTCCGATATCAGGATGACTTGGTGATTTCTTGTAAGGCGGGTTAGCGTGTGGGTTTTTGCACATTTATCACAGAGGTTATCAGAACAATCGATACATCGAGAGGCATTTTCTTCTTTCAATGCTTCAGAGCAAAAAGAGCAAAAGATATCAACAGTGTTGATGTTAGCAACGACAAATAGCTCGCATAGATTGCTCAGAAATATATTATCTTCCAACTCAGAAACCGTGTCCACCTTCAACTCGACTTCATCTCGACAAAGAGGACACTTGATCTTGCATGGAGTTCCCTTCTGCAACAGAGATTCTAAGCAATCTTGACAGAAATTATGAAGGCACTTCAGCTGCTTTGGGTGGTTGAAGATTTCTTTGCAGATGGAACATGTTAGAAAATCTTTATCGGTGTCTTCAAATAAACTTGACTCTGATTCCATCTATTAAATAATGGAGAAAGAAATGAATACAAAATAGTACCTGGTAATTGCTTCATGGTTAAGTTAATAACAGCACCTCTCCCCTCCCACCCTCTCCCGGGGTAATCTGTATACTTCTATAGGAAACCAGTGTATATAATAGTTAGAATTGGCACCTTTACCAGCAAAATATTTGCATATCTTATTTTTTTCTTATTGTTTCTAAAGCGAGATAAGTTTATAAGCAGCCGAATAAAAAAGATAATCATTACCTAAGATGCATTTGCATAGTCTATTTTAATTTTTGCCGTAAGATATAACACTTATCTTTTGCTTTGTGTAAATAACTATATTTATTGTTGCTTGTTTGCGGAATGAAAATAAGCCTATGGGCTTAAGTGTGCAAGACTGAGTCTGAGTCTAATAAAATTAGAAATGCACATAATAACGAACAACAATTAACAAATACATTGGCTATATCGTTAAGACAAGACTTCTTACTATTTTAATACGCGGCAGTCGGAAGATAAAGAAATTCGTAAATGGAATGATCAGAAAAGCTGGATAGAATTTCTGTTTTGTTCGCTTGCATGTTACCGGAATTGTCAGGGCAGTTATCGTCACGCTACACCAAATTGCGTCACCGTAACAAGGTCTTCAAATATTAAATTTCCTTGCTATACTTTTTATTATAGTCTATAACAATGATGCTTCAAAGAAAATAAAGTATCTGAATTATGATGTAGCGTTACATTTGTTATTTTAATCAACTCAATATATATCTCATTACCTGTTTGTTGTACTTAACTACTACTAACTACACTAATAGGCTTATACTCTATAATCCCATATCAAATTTAATACATTTCTATGAATTCAATTTAGAAACATTTAGAAGATTATATCATTTTGTTTGATAATAAAAGTATAGTATCGTACAATGCCTAAACCAATGTTAATACTCTCATAACCCCTCAGCGCATCATATAAATACATTTTTATGTCAAAGTCAATTTACAAAATCTGATATTTATTTTTCTTTAAAAATAAGAAATACTATAGTACGTTTTTCTAAAATTTATAACTTGAATATCAATCAAGTTTCTTGAAAAAAAAAAATACAGTAGAACCCCTCATGTTAGGACACAATTGAGGGGAAATATGTTTTAACACTATGGCCAACCCCTTAGGGAACACCCCTATTCATGGGCCAGGGACACTGTTGAGTTTTTGGCGGCACAAAAACAAAACCAAATAAAATTGTATTCATCATTATTAATACAATAATGGATATCATAATAATAATTATGATACTTTCTCTGGCTTGACAGTTTTCATTGTTGAAACGTTGGCTGCCAAATTTTTAATTCCTCTCAATTTCTTGAGTCCAGATCAATATTGTCCAGGACAATTTTGCTTTTTTGGAAGTCTTTTTTAGGGGACACCCCTATTAAGGGGACAATTTGTTGGGTCCCGAAGATATCCCGTTAATAGGGGTTCTACTGTATTTGTACCGTATTATTATTATCCTCCGCTAGATACTAAGCAAGTACGCACATTTATTTATTTATGGTGAAATCATAATCCTTTTACATGAATTCAATTCTACAACTCAACGTTATATATTACAACGTTATATTTAAGTTATAAGTTCATGTAACAGATAGGAATTAACAAGTAGAGTATGTAGAACAGAACACATCGTATAGCCCACAATTTCACAATCCTATATTGTGCTGCGATTGTACAATAAAGTATGACAAATAATTCATATAGGCGCGGCCTACACATTTTCAAGGAATTTCGAGTTCCTAACTTTACTTACACAATTTTGAATTTTATTAACTTAAGAGTTGGACGAAAGGATACTTACTTTATTTAATACGCGCCGGTCAGATCAGATGGCAAATGAAAGTCAATTTTGGTAATCAAAATGTTGAGTATTACGCCAATTTGTGATGCGATCTGCTCTGTTCTTTACATGAAAGTGGAATTTCCAAAATGGTGCTATCGCCACGTCACATTGTACTACCATTATGAATAACAAAGTCTTATTAACATGGAAGATAAGTTTCTTTGAATGCAACTTATTGTTGACTTATAACAATAACGCACTTCCGTGATTTTATACCAGAAATTATTATTAACAGTATGCTCGAATGATTTATAATTCATAGTGCTAATACGTAAAAACAATTAGGTATTCAATTAACTAGGTATTCATGTTGTTGATCATACAGTATAATGATATAACACAAACCCTCTAATATCAATATAAATTACCTTCCTTAAAAAAAGCATCACACACTAGAATCAAATTCGAAACTAAACACAAATTGTTACATGGATGGAACCGATTGGTCAATTAAGTCGAGTTTTGTGAATGATTAGTTCAAATATGTGCATTTTGTTGTAGACAAAGATAACCTATTTCAGACCATCTATAGCGTGGCTCAAATATGTATGTGTCGGTCCGAAATAGGATTAAGCAAAAAAAAAAACCATTTCACTATTTTTATGGGCCCCTTCTATTTCAAAATCCTGGATACTACCATGGTATTTCTAAATACACTGATATGATAGAATTCCAAAACAAAACACAAGAAAAATGAATTGGTATGTAATTAAAATGAGTATACATATTTTGGGACTAGAACTCGATCCAATCTATCATTGAAAATGGTCGGAGTGGCAAAAGATAGTAAGCACCAGGATACATTGGGCATTGTATGGCGTCGTATGGTGGTGGACCAAACTCAACAACTGCAGTTGCATTGCCATTATTTATGATGATTTCCTTGATTTTTCCAGACTTCTGCCCCTTGTCGTCTTGGTTCATCCATGAAGGAGGCCAATTTATTCCTCTCTTTACCTCATCTCCAATCGCCATGATATTCTTAACATAGCAGTGAAGAAATGTCTACAAAAATGATAAATGTTTATGAAACAATCATGGAAATGTAATACAGGCACATTCTTTTATAACTTTAACATAATATTGTATTATCATCATTACCTACTTATTGAAGTTTCTAAAATGGTATTATTCATTTAAGGCCTATAAATAATCTATATATAAATTTACGTAAGGGCAAAATTCGGTAAATCGCGCGTTATTTCCAGAATGTTTACTCGATGGTATATAAAGTTGGTTCGTACTTTCGGTACTGATTTTAACCACCTGATGTAACCCTGTTTACTAATTAAATTGAGTTCGATAATTAGTTATTGACAATTAAAACGAATTTAGGTTCAACGATTTGCCCCAAATAAAGGTGTTTTCCGATCGTGGTATACACTATCTAATGGATGTCCTCTTGAAAAATACCTGCACACAATAATACGAGGATGCTTTGCATTTTCCTATCTCCTCCTACGATATTTGTTTTTAATAGCTGAAAACCGGTTGAACAACTCGAGTACGTATCATAATGTTGAAGACAGGCCGATTTTCTTTAAAAAAATACTATTTGATAGATTTAATATACGTTTATACAAATGTATTGATTTCCGATGAATGGAACATTCCAATATAACTCTTTGGTTTAACACAAGTACCACCAGCTGTAGGTAAATTTATTGGCACTTGGGGAATTAACCTAAAACCTATATAGATATAGTATTGCAATGTACTTGGACATTACTGTAAATACGTATTAACCATTTTGGTCGTCATTTGAATTTACTGTGAGTGTGGGTACTGTTAGATATAATTATAAACGCATGTACAAATAAACGTATTACTGTGAGTGTGAGTAGGCCCTACTGTTATATATATAAACGCGCAATATACAAATAAACTTACTACAGATAAAATTACTGACAGTTGCTTCTCAACGTTTGTATTAATTAATAATTACACAAAACATAAACGTTGTAGTGGTGTATCGTTACATGTACTATTCTATTTCAATCGACTATGGCAGTGACAGTTTTAACAAAGTATTAACATCGCAAATGTGTTACTGTATCAAGTGATATATTATTGATAGGCCTATAAAACATGAAAAACATATTTCGTAACTGAGTAGATAAAGAATAAATTTAAAAATTGTTCTTCTTTGCACCCATATCCTCTTCCCCATCCCCCAACCCTAATCTTACACACAAAACACAAATTGAGTTTTCAAATAAAAAATGTGGACTCATTTTGTGACAAGTTTCTCTTTCGGAAGTAATTCCCAGGGTGCTAATTTTAGTTGACTACATAAAATCATCGTGTCTATTTATTCGTTTCTGTACACGAAAATAACTATTATAGTCCTGCAGTACGTACATTAAAAAAAAACATTTGTTTACGCTGAAATTACTGTTTATCCGAGAACCATCTGTGGGCACGACCTAGATGGTACGCGAGCGTACCATCTAGTATTTATAATTACGGTATATAATAATTGTAATTAATATTACTCCGGAATTTCAAAATCTTAAAACATAGAAATAAAAGTTGACTAAATGACCTTTTTTACAAAACAATCTTGCAAACAACCAAATCCATTATATAAATATGTATTTTGTCAAGTAATAATGATTTTTACAGATTGTACCTGATAATTTCCATATAGTTGTGTTGGCTGTATCCAATATTCGTTAGAATTCATTTTACAATCAAGGTTTGCACCATAGTTTGGAAAGTTTACTTGAATTTGAATATCATTCGGACCATTCCGTTTAATTGTCTGGATTCTGTTAATTGTATACTGTCCATTATTATCATAGTTGTCATAACCTGCTGGCCAATTCAGACCTCTTTTAACTTGATGACCAACTGCCATGTCAGTTTCAGCATACCTTGTCAACATGTGTTTTTCCTCACGATTCTAAAAGAATGAAAACAAGTATAAACATTATAACAGAATCCACTTAGTGAAAGTCTGCATATTACTTAACACATTGTGCATTGTTCCAGTTAGCGGATATATTATTTTTAAAATAACTGAATGCAATTTTTATTCAGGTGTTCATGTTCATGAAGACCTAAATAAATTTGTGTTTGACTCATAATATTGTTACTGTCGTCTGATATTAAATATTCCCTATTAAAATAAAATGACACAAACTCTTTTTTGGGGTGTAATTTAAGTGATTCAGTGCATTTTATAGGATTAAAGGTTGTTGAGTCAAATTTCAAAATATGATATTGATTTCAATACTCAACCTGAATCATGCATTCTTCAACTTTTCCTAATTTGAACTCTTTTTCTTTAATAAATCGTAATTCTCCAGATTCTGCAAGATCCTTCATCTCTTGTTGTAATTCACTCATTCTTCTCAGCAGATCTTTTGCCGATGACATTATTTCAGCATTTAAACCATGTTTGCAGAGATTTGTAGCAAACCTGTTGAGACTAGTGGCACTCATAACTCTGATTTCAGCAGCTTCTCTGTGATGTTCAACATTTTTCTGGATAGCTTCAGCTTTTTCATTGACTTTCTCAATCAATGAATTTGCATGCGTCTTGATTTCTTCAATAAGCCCTTTTGCAGTTTCTTGAATATCCTTTTTGGTTTTTTCAAGACTTTCAATGAGATTTCTTTCAGTTTCATCTGCAATTTTGATATTTTTTTCAAATGAAGGCATCAGTTCTTCCATTTTTGATATTTGTTCAGTTATCTTTTCCTTGAATGCATCTCTGGTTGCATGATCCTGTAGGTTCAAGAGGTTATGACCACTCTGACGAACATGATCTACAACAGTGCATCCAAGACATACAGGTACTTGGCAAGTTTGGCAGAAGTACTCCAAATGGTTGTTGGGATGTTTCTGACACGGAGTCTTGATGTTTCCCTCTCTTGCTTTCTTCACAAGATTCCCTGTCTCTAACTCTGACATCAGGACCACTTGGTGATTTTTTGTTAGGCGGGTTAGCGTGTGGGTTTTTGCACACTTATCACAGAGGTTATCAGAACAATCGATACATCTAGAGGCATTTTCTTCTTTTAATGCTTCAGAGCAAAAAGAGCACAATACTTCAACAGTGTTGATGTTAGCAACGACAAAGAGATCACACAAATTGCTCAGAAAAATATTATCTTCAAGCTCAGAAACCGTGCCTACCTCCAATTCAACCTCTTCTCGACAAAGAGGACACTTGATCTTGGATGGCGTTCCCTTTTGTAATAGAGGATCTAAGCAATCTTGACAGAAGTTATGCATACACTTCAGTTGCTTTGGATGGTTGAAGATTTCTTTACAGATGGAGCAGGTTAAGAAATCTTTATCTGCGTCTTCAAATAAACTCGATTCTGAAGCCATCTATTAAATATATATAAAATGCATTGACAATACTAACTTTATGAAACAATAACAGTTACTTTGTTACCTACGCCAGAATAGCGAGAGGCTATGAGGTCAACCAGATGTGTTTCTATATTTGTTAGTTAGCAGGATTTCTCAAATAGTTATTGCCCGATTTTAAAAAGATTTTAAATGACGGTTTCATAGGTGTATGGGAACACGTGATTCAACTTCCATGTGCCTAGTCGGAGTGCCCTACTAGTTTAAAATGAAATCAACAAGAAAATGAATATATACAAATAAACGGTAGGAAATTATTGATACTTACTTTGTGTAAAGACAGAAATAATTATACAATAAAGATCATCAATATTAATAAGGCAGTTGGTTGATCTATGTACGTCTTCATCCACTTGGTTTTTCCAAATGATTATTTATCATACCAAAACTGTAACCTCTTTGCATTTATCACTAGTACAAACATGCTACTGATTACATAGGCGTTAACTTTTAAATTGTATTGGTTAAAGAAGGCTCAATAGATATCAATAATTGAACTTCGAGCAGACGAATATATCAGTCGAATCAGCGTTTGTATTCCTTCACCTGGTCTTTGTGAGCTACTAACTCTATGTAGATATTTTTATAAAAAGTCTGCATGAATAGCAATTCCAGCACTATCTTCTCTGCAGTTATTAGCACATATGGGATGCGAAAATAAAATGATGGGGAACGATAACAATGAGAAATTCTGTGAGAGGGACATGCCCCAGCCGAATTTCAACTCAGTTTAAAATAAAGAAAAAGGGTGATTTAAATATACGCTCTGCACGTTCTACAATAGAGAAAACGTTTATTTTTTCCTTCTTGGTGCTACTACTATTATATCAAGCAAGACAAATTAAAATCAAATTTAGCAAACGAGAAAACAAGCTATTCATAAAATACAGTATCACTGCCTCTGTAACTTGGCAATCTACTCAGGGTAGATTGAATATACAATTTCCCTCTGCTATTTTAACATACAAGGATTTACTACTTCTAACGGAAGAGTAAAACTACAATTTGCTCTACTTAAACATTTCTAACCTAATCTTAACTGCTTATTTTATGAACTAACTTTGCTTGAATTAATGAAAGTGTGAATACATAGGCCTAATCCTAATAGTATCAACAATTAAGTAATGACCTAAATCTATGTATAGTAAGCTATAAAATACACAGTAATGTTAAATCTGCAAAAAGTAGAATCTTACAAAGATACAAACTTTATTTATTACTGTAGTATGATTAATATCCTAACATACATCATATGCATTTAGTAGGGAGTAAGCAAAGTCACTCTATCCCAACCTGATGTTGATTATCATATTTTTAGATAATTAGACATAATTAAGAGAGATGATTACGTATTTCAATATAATACCCTTTTAAATGAAATAGCTAATCAGCCAATCAAGCACCAACATGTGTTAAATACTGCTCCACACACAAAATTTGATTATTATTATTTGCTTATAGTATTTTACATTTACAGTTAACCTACAGTATTAATATGCTTATTTTTATGGTTAACAGTTAACACTCATTCATAATATGTATGTTTTTTAAGCTAGAATTCGTCCCATTTTACAATCGAAAATGGTTGAAGTGGCAAAAGATAATAAGCGCCAATATACATTGGGCATTGAATGGCGTCGTTTGGCGGTGGACCAAACTCAACAACTGCAGTTGCATTGTCATTATTTATGTTAATTTCCTTGATTTTTCCAGACTTCTGACCCTTGTCGTCTTGGTTCATCCATGAAGGAGGCCAATGCATTCCTCTCTTTACCTCATCTCCAATCGCCATGATATTCTTTACATAGTTATCTAGAAAAAACTAAAACAAACTAAATATGATAACAACAAAAGTAAAATGCAACGTCACCACTTACGACTAATACACAATACAAATAATGAATGTTCGAGTTACAAATATTAACTATTTGTTTTATAACACAACTCCTGTTAATATTGTTATAATATTAATATCAATAATAGTTGTCACCATTGCTATAAGGGTGACATACACTCGATGACTATGATGATCATCAGGTCTATAAAGTGTGGCTATCAAAGCCTTGATTTTTATAACGATGATTAAGCTAGTAGTGACTTCTCTAATATATAGTTCTTTTCTAGAGATCAAATCAATTTAAAACAAATTAATCGCTCAGAAATTTAGAAAAATACCTGTTGCAGGTATACCTTATTTGCAAAAAAATAAATAAATAATCAGAACGATAATCAAAGTAGGCCTAATATTTGGCAAATGTTTTTGAAAGAGTTTTGCTACTAATAATGATTTTACAATACCTGGTAATGTCCATGTATTTGTGTTGGCTGTATCCAATATTCGTCAGAATTCATTTTACAATCAAGGTTTGCACCCACTCTTGGAAAGTTTACTTGAACTTGAATATCATTCGGACCATTCCGTTGAATTTTCTGGATTGTGTTATGTGGATATTGTCCATTATTATCATAGTTGTCATAACCTGCTGGCCAATTCGGACCTCTTTTAACTTGATGACCAACTGCCATGTCAGTTTCAGCATACCTTGTCAACAAATTTTTTTCCTCACGATTCTAAATGAATAAAAACAAGTATAAACATTATAACAGAATCCACTTAGTGAAAGTCTACATATTACTTAACACAATGTGCATTGTTCCAGTTAGCGGATACATTATTTTTTTAAATAACTGAATGCAATTTTTATTCAGATGTTCAGGTTCATGAAGACCTAAATAAATTTGTGTTTGACTCATAATATTGTTACTGTTGTCTGATATTAAATATTCCCTATTAAAATAAAATGACACAAACTCTTTTTTGGGATGTAATTTAAGTGATTCATTTTTTAGGATTAAAGGTTGTTGAGTCAAATTTGAAAATATGATATTGATTTCAATACTCAACCTGAATTAGGCATTCTTCAACTTTTCCTAATTTGAACTCTTTTTCTGTAATAAATCGTAATTCTCCAGATTCTTCAAGGTCCTTCATCTCTTGTTGTAATTCAGTCATTCTTCTCAGCAGATCTTTCGCTGATGACATTATTTCAGCATTTAAACCATGTTTGCAGAGATTTGTAGCAAACTTGTTGAGACTAGTGGCACTCATGACTCTGATTTCAGCAGCTTCTCTGTGATGTTCAACTTTTTTCTGGATAGCTTCAGCTTTTTCATTCACTTTCTCAATCAGTGAATTTGTATGTGTCTTGATTTCTTCAATAAGACCCTTTGCAGTTTCTTGAATATCCTTTTTGGTTTTTTCAAGACTTTCAATTAGATTTCTTTCGGTTTCATCAGCAATTCTAATGTTTTTTTCAAAGGAAGGCACCAGTTCTTCCATTTTTGTTATTTGTTCAGTTATCTTTTTCTTGAATGCGTCTCTGGTTGCATGATCCTGTAGGTTCAAGAGGTTATGACCACTCTGACGCACATGATCTACAACAGTGCATCCAAGACAGACAGGTACTTGACAAGTTTGGCAGAAGTACTCCAAATGGTTGTTGGGATGTTTCTGACACGGAGTCTTGATGTTTCCCTCTCTTGCTTTCTTCACAAGATTTTTTGTCTCTAACTCTGACATTAGGACCACTTGGTGATGTTTTGTTAGGCGGGTAAGCGTGTGGCTTTTTGAACACTTATCACAGAGGTTATCAGAACAATCGATACATCGAGAGGCATTTTCTTCTTTCAATGCTTCAGAGCAAAAAGAGCACAATACATCAACAGTGTTGATGTTAGCAACGACAAAGAGATCACATAAATTGCTTAGAAAAATATTATCTTCCAGCTCAGAAATTGTGTCTACCTCCAACTCAACTTCTTCTCGACAAAGAGGACACTTGATCTTGGATGGCGTTCCCTTTTGTAATAGAGGATCTAAGCAATCTTGACAAAAGTTGTGCATACACTTCAGTTGCTTTGGGTGGTTGAAGATTTCTTTACAGATGGAGCAGGTCAAGAAATCTTTATCTGCATCTTCAAACAAACTTGATTTAGATGCCATCTATTATTGAATAAAAAGTAATATTAATTGTGTGACTTGAGTGATATTATAATAATGTCTCCATGGCTGGTAATGACAATTAATAGTTGTTGATTAAACAAGTAAACAACTAAGATTGAATATTACTTACTTTATGATAAATAATTTCGATAATAAAAACAGAATAAATCGCCGTTCCGTTCTTTTTCTTAAAACTGGAATTTCCAATCGTTACGTTACAATACATCGCTATAGCAAAGATCTCCGTTACCATGGAGCTTATATCACTAATTAAATACGTATGTAAGTTATTTAGTTGTGTATAATCATTCAAGCAACACAATCGATAATTATTTTGTAATTGAATTTTAAGGCTAGAGAATTCAAGCCAATTTTTCATTGAAACTTATCAAGTGGCACAGATAGTAAATGCAGACAAACCCTTAAAGATGTATTGTCCCCCAAAATCATGAAAAATAAAGATTTTAAAAATCGGACTTTGAATAGGCCATTTTGCAGTTTTAATGAAGTTAAGTTTCCGTAAGAAAAAAAACGGGGAAAAAAAATTATTTCACCTATAAAAAGACAAAATAAACAGTTAAATTACCCAAAAACTCATTGTCTTCCAGACAATTTGACCATTTTTTGCTTTAAATTACATTTTTCTCAGGTAAATAAATTTTTTTCAGACCCAATTTTTTGTGAGAGTGAATAACTATTATGTGACATTAAAATAACATATTCAACAAAAAAATTAAAAAAAAAAAAAAAAATTTTTTTTACGGGGACAATATATTTTTAAAACTGAAAAATGCACCTGAACAACTTGAATATTACTTCCGTGCGGCAGATAGTATTGTGGCCCCTCCCCGCTTCACCCTTATCATAAACAAAATAAAATTTAATACATAATAATAAAAATAGCAATTCTTCTAATTTAATACCTGAGTGCCTTTTTTCAAATAATGTCTTCAACAAAAACTATGATTTATCAGGGGATAAAGGTCATATGACCCTAGTAGGCCTACCAACCACATACTGTATACAGCCAACTCTCTCAATAGAAGGCACCAACATTTTTCGAAAAAAAATTCTTGAGTAGCCTAGTGTAGAATTTAGATCTTCTGTATTTGAAAAACTACAACTACAGTATGCATTGGAAAATGTGCAGTTTTCTGGAAGTTAACTGCATTGTTTAGCCGATTGTTAAGAAGTA
The DNA here is from genome assembly GCF_963402885.1 of Antedon bifida. Taxonomy (NCBI): domain Eukaryota; kingdom Metazoa; phylum Echinodermata; class Crinoidea; order Comatulida; family Antedonidae; genus Antedon; species Antedon bifida. The sequence continues at coordinate 6,274,806 of NC_136226.1, read as the reverse complement.
GAATTGGCAAATTGTTGGTTCTGAACATTTTATTATACAAAATCATATTAAATAGTTGTAGAAGCGTTTTGTGTGATACATTCTAAAAGTATAAGCATTAGAAAGCTAGCATTGTAGAACCATTAATGGGGTAACAACAGTGTGAACATTATGTACACATTGTCTGAAATTCGTGTGGTTTTATTAAAAAAGACCCACTATACACTACATTGGATTCAGTGCTGTGGATGTCATGAAGTTGAGAGATTTTCCAATTGAAAGTAGACTTAGGCTTATCAGCCTAAAGCAGCAATGTGCTCATGATGACATCATGTGCTCATAATGACATCATCGGCTCATGATGACATCATCTTGAATGGTTTTTAATGTTGGCCATGAGCACTGAATTCTTCACTTTGACATCAGATACAGTATGTCAAATACTTGAGGTCACCCACTTAAGTTACTAAAGAAAAGGTACAATACGGGGATCCACTGAACGCCATCGTCTCTCCTTCCTCCCAAGGGGCATACGAGACTATAATGAAAGATATCAAAGATAGGGGAATTTTTTACGATACACTATTATTGTTATTATTATTATCATACTTCTATCATTTCTCTTTTCTTTACGGCATTGTTATAAGACAGCAACACAATTTCCCAATTTGAAACGAATAAAGTTTCCTTGTATCCTTGTATCCTTGTAATACTACTTTTCAATCATTCTCTCTTTCATTCTCGAATTATCCATTCTCAACTCTTCAACACACTTGTTAGTATAATGTTCTGCTGTGATTAAACCAAATTACTTTGTATATACTGCAGATATACCGACACTAATGAATGTAACAATATCGTGGTATGTCTTCACTGTCATCATTGACAATTTACATTGTATTTTTTATTTTGTGTATTTGTACAAAGTATTTTAATTCCTGCAGTCCAAATGCCCATGCATCATAAACATGAACGTGAGGTTTGTAGCTTTTCTCTAACTTCTGTGACTGTAGTTGTTACCAAGATGGGGCTGTATTTGCAAGTCTTCTCATTCGTCTAAAAATTTAAAAACACAAAATTTAATATCTATTTGATAGAAATTATTATAATTCATAATAAAAATAACTAATAATATTCATAATCAAAAATGATTTTGAAATTCTACGCAGCCTACTCTTAGAGACTTTTTTTTTGGTAGGTTGGGGGGGGGGGGGGCAGTGAGTCAGGTGATTATTTAAAGATGTATTGTCCCTTGAAACACAAAAAAATGAAGGTCAAAATATTCTAAATTTAAATTGGCCATATCAAAGTAATATTAAAGTTATTCACTTTAAGTCGAAAATTTTAGCCAAAAACAACAAGTTTACGTAATTAACAGGTAAATTAGTTTGATTACATTTCGTCTGGAAAATCGTCGCGAGCGAAAGTAAACAAAGATTTCAAACCATGAGTACGCATTATGCATATGCTAATTAGGATTGTTTACAACTTGTCACAGTTGAGAAGGTATTTTCACACAGATTGTGAGGAAGTATTATGAAATATGCATACAGAGTAGCCAAACAAGTGCGTTTCATTATGGGATATGTTTTGATCGAAAACTTTGACTGGAAGTCAAAGTTATTTTTTAAACAAAAAAACGGCTGTATTTCAGTTAAATGATTTTTTTTCCGAAAAATTTTTGGTGATAGTTAATAACTATTATGATACTTCAAAATGACCCACCTTTTTTCGAAATCTTTTATTTTTTATTTTTTTGGAATTAGTCAAAGGGACAATACATCTTTAACAGAGAGCTTAAAATATGAGTTATCAGAGGTAAGTTTCATAATGAATACAGTATTAAATTCAGAAATGCACAGTTCGTACATATATACATTGGGGTTTAAAAAGAATGAGAATACAGTTATACATGTTGGTATTGCTTCAGTACATTTTAGAGGTTATAATAAAGAATAGTAAAACATAGCCATGTATGATTTACACTTTATATCACACTATATGAATGAAGAAATTTATAATAACGGTATATAATAAGCAAAATTTTTAATAATGAAACCGAATATAAATTTCAACTAACTTTTTAAATAGATTTATTTAAAACTGTATCCATACTTTTATATATCTATGTATCTATGTAACTTTTTGTCTGTTTTTTGATGTATCTATGTAAAGCGCCTTTGAGCATGTTTTTTCATGAAGAGGGCGCCATATAAATGTGGTATATTATATTAAAGAATTATAAATTCCTGATAGTATTACCTTGTGTTTCTGTCTTGATCTCTTATCTTCTTTTCCATTTCTGCATCTGTTAACGTCTCTAGGAAGGGGCACCAGGAGTCTGCTTCCCCTTGATTACGAATCGCAATCTCTACAGTAGGTAACGGTGCTTCACTGAAGTGCAAAACAATATATTTATTTTTTTTTTATATAATCACCGTTGATTCACTACAAGGCTAGCGAATTCTGGCTTATGAGTGAACAAATAATATAATAACCAGTTAAAATCACAGATAAAAACATCAAACGATATAACCTATTTACAATCTTAAAACACAAATTAAATATCAACCAAACAGGCACAGGACTCAACATCTTTTCTTTTTCTTTCTATACAGAAATACAGATTGCATCACACTCTGCCCATTTAAGCCGAGTAACAATTTAAGCCGGAGTGGACTACTTCTCCAATTATTACTGCCCTTAAAAATTCCCTACAGGCTAAATTTAGATATAGAGAAACTTACCTAAATGCATAAGTTCTCTGATGCCAACTCAACTGACCACGAATACTGTATGCAATGGCTGTTATGAACTCTCCTCCTAGGCCTAGTTCAGCACACAGTTTGAGTGAAAATTCCTCTGGACTATTATCTTTTTCTGACATGTCCCATTCAAATTGGTCTACTAATGATACATTGCCTACATGTACATTGAGCTGAAAGAAAAAGTAAACAAATATAATTTTTTTCATCTTTTTTTACATCTTAAAACCAAAGGCCAATTACAGGATACACTAAATACAATACTATATTAAAATAATTATTATAAAATGTAAATGGAATATAGTAAAAAATAAAATTATGTTACCAATGAAATAGCAACAATTGAACACACAAAATAAAATGGCAGTAAAACAGGTCTTATTTAGGATAATAAACAGTAGGTTCAGTTGGGCATAACTGTCCTGTATATGAGTAGGTGGTTGCCTCAATGCACTGATCTACATAGCACTTGTTATAAATTAATAAGATTCTGTCTGTATGGACACAAAGTAGAAAAGAAGGTCTGTATTATGTGAAATATTGAATTGCATAACTGTAGAGTCCTTAATATACAACTCCATACACACTAGTCACTTACTTTTAAGATGACTCGTTGGTCAGTGTTAGCTTCAAGAATACTGTTGTCTGCAGGAAAGGCTTCAACCTGACTCCTAATGGCTTGTGCAATTGGCTGAACAAAGTTCAAAGGTAAAAGTTCAAGATCTTCACAGAGCACCTCTGCAAACATCTCTGGTGTAATGAGATGTTCTGCTCAAGGAAAGCAAAAGAATTATTTTTATGATAGAAAATGTTTAAAGATAGTTTGCTTATTTATTGTTTAAAAAGAATAGGAATAAACAAATTGGTCGGAAAATATAATTAATAAGCATATTAAATTACAATTTGTTTTGGATACACATGTTGTCATCATCTAAATCAATCATCAATTTGTGGGCGTAGCTTATTTCATGTTCAACTGTTATGTGTAAACTCCCTAGTACATTGTGAAATAAAAATTACCATTGAACCATCATTTGTGTGTTTCATAACTATATAAAATAAACTTCTAAACTTACCATTTTTATTCCATGTGAATGTGTCCCTCAATTTCTGGCCTTCAATCTCCATATCCAATCGGATTGGCACAAGTACTTCCTGGTTGGCACCATTCTCATGATGAACAGATGGATCATGATCATCGAAACTATAGTAATAGAAATATATATGGCAATAACTGTTAACACACAGAGGCTCATGGCACAATGTTTTAGCCAGTGGCATAACGCAGAGGCATGGGGTCCTTGGTTTAGGAACCCTAAGTGGTCCTTCAATGCTGGAGGCCTTGGGCATTTTAAACCTTTTTCGACATATTTTAATGCCAGTTTTTTTTCCTCTAGCTTAGCCAGTGAGCACTCATAGCTGTTACACCACTGGGTTTAGCCATGCATAGCACCAACACAATGTAACATCTCTCATTTACATACACCTCTGTTATATCAGTGTTTGTAAATTGTATTTAAGAGCATTGGTTATTTTGAGATGCAAATATCAGTAAATTCTACTTGGCTGTTTACGTACACACAAGTAAATTTTTATAAAAGTAATAACTCATTATTAAAACATCCCACAGTAATTTCCATTAATGGAAGCTTAATTCTACAAACAAAGGTAGTAGTAGAAACTGCACGTTGCCACATACCATAATGGAAATGTACGTTGCCTTTTACCAGTTATTCTAGTACGACTTATTGGAGTGGAACAAGGCACTGCATCCAGATGATGAGAACTATTAGGAACAGCAGGAACCCAGTCACGACTTCGCTTCTGTTTTGAGTCTCTAGAATATTACAGAAATCAAAGGGCATTAATTAATCATAAATATCATTATGACGATTCATTAATTGAAATTGCATCATATCACACAAATGATAAATTAAAGAAAGATGGTAACATTGATAATGGCATGACTACTACTTAAATTGTATCACTAACCTGAGAGGTGTCAACTCTGTGTTTATTGAAACAGCTTTATATTTTTCTTCATTTCCCTCCAGTATTTCTTCTACTTCTATTGCCTTTAGTAAAGTAACATTAGTTGCCAGGCCATGTTGACCAAAACCTACAAAACAACAAAGAAGGATAGGTGTGATTTGGGAACCTTCTTGTCTACCCAGACTAGTCAACCTTCCTAATTTCTTCATTCTTATTTCGCCTCATCAGCTTATAACATACTGTACTCACAGTATCGATCATTGTCCGTCATCCCTCCAAATGATTTTGGAAGAAATACATTTTTTTGTGCATTTTATCATAAATTGTTGTCACAATTCTAAGCATGAGTTTAAATTTATTCAAAAGTGGAAAAAAAGAGTTTTAAAGCTATTCTGAAGTAAGCTTGAGTCATTTATTCGTTGCTGGCAGTTCACAGTACAAAATCATGAGAACATTTAGAAAATAATTAAAATGCACTATGAATAGTGGATTTTGGAAATATAGTAATGAATATTAAATACTATTTAAAAAACTTACGCTCTCCTAGTTTGACAATCATTCTTCTTTCTTGCATGGAAGCTAAACGTCGCCATAGTGATGGATATTTTTTGTAAAGTGAACCTCGGAACATACGCAAGTAATTACCAACCTACAAGATTTTGATATAAAAAGAGCAGTCTAGATACTACTGTAAAAGTAACAACACGTACGTAGTAACACGGTCACTACATACAGACAGTAACCATTATAAATTATAATGCCGATAGAAAATGAATTTTTTTCACCCATCAAACAGTCAGAGATTATCACTATATTAATTATAATCAGCATATAGGCCTAGCTATGCTTGCCTTGTAATGCTAGGCCTGGTAGGCTCGGCATACACCGGCTCGCTCGTGAACAATCCCCTCAATAATCGCTCGTGAGAAGTACCTATAATTTCATAGAGCTGTATAGTAGGCCTAGCTAGCCGTTTAGGTCAAGCTGTATTTATAGGAAAAATAAAACAACAAATTACCTCAGAACCAATCATAAACCTTTCCCCTCCTTCTTCAAACCTAAAGGTATCCGGTTTTTTACCAAATGTAGCAAGAGGAACATGTTTAGATGACATTTTATTTACACAAATCTGGTAACAAGAAAACAGACGAGCGATTTTTGTATAACAAAGAAACAGGCGCCCTCTATACCAGCAAATATCAGATACATATATACATTATATACATAATATTACCGTATTACTGTATAATGCGACATTGATACAGTATAAAACTTTCTTATCCAGACAATTTCATGTTTTGTTTGCGTGACCAAAAAAAAAATTTAAAAAGAAAATTCTAAACTTTATTTGCCAATTCTGATAATTTATTTAACATTCCTCAACATGAAAATGGGATTAACACACCGGACCTTTAATACCCTATAATAAGGGGATCCCACAATAAGAATTCATTCAGCCAATAACATGTGATTAATATAGTTCATTCATTGGTAATAACTTGTTTTGATAATAATAATAAATATAATTAGTATTTTTAATCAGTTCATTATCATAAAAAAAAAACACATGACATTTTAAACAATTTTAAACATAGCTACTAATGTATATGACCAAGTATAATCCCATGCTCAATTATAATCCCACACTAATGTAGGCTTGAAGTAAATCCATTGTTAATACAATCGGAGTATAACCAAACCAGGGAGTTGTTATTATTATCTAATAACAACTCCCTGATCAAACAAACTAATTGTCACCAAATACAAGCCCACTGGGACTATACTAGGTCATATACGATACTAATATTGGGCCAAATTACTCCAGTAAAGCATTGTAATCAAGGTTTGTATGGTACAGTAAGTTAGATAGTATTTGGCACAAAATGACATGCATTTGTCTCTAGCCTAAATATAAATTATTAATTTAGTCTTGAGAAAGGACATAATCGTTTGTATTTATCCCCACTTTGTTCCAGAAAAATATTTCTACACAAACCATATGGTTAGAACTTTTCACAAACTTTTATCACTATCTATCTTGTTTTGTAGAAGAGTCTGTTTTACATTGTTGAATGTGAAAACAATAGGTACAGAGTTAATGAGCTTAATTAAATGCAACACATTATAATAAAAATGGCGAGATCAACACTAACTGAAAATAGAAATTACTACCATTATAATTATTTTAAAATAAATCCTATATGGTAAAACCTTAAAAATTAATTATAACCTATATCCGAGAGTCTATTTTACTTTATTGACTAAGTATGGACAATTAGATTTTAGTAAGGGATTGTTTTTTAGTATATTTTTCTTGGCCAAATAAAACCAAAAATCATAGTATCAAATAAAACAGAAAACAAAAGTCTTTTTTGACTAGAAGTGTGAAGAAATTGGTAACATGATAGATAACATAAACAAAGATACATATTTAGAGAAGTTAATCTTTCAAATTTGCCTGGCAGTGCAGTCAGCTGATGTCTTACTGAATTAATCAAAACAAATATGCAAAAAGAAAAATTAAATTCACCAATTCAATATAAAGGTACTTAAGCTGCTAGTTTTTAGTACTAATTAAAAACAAAATATTTCATTATTTAATTGTAGTGGCAATATGTAGATTTCAAAATAAGATAAGAACATACAACTGTAAGAACCCTACGGAAATCTTATCATTCCGTCACTTAACATCTTTCTGTTATTGTGTTTTCCTTTAGGATTTCTTATGATTCAAGTATATAATAAACAAAAGATTAAACATTCCAACCACACCAAGCTAGGAACATAATACAGTATTAGGCACAATCCAAATATAATGTAATCACTCTCTCACTAAACATATTGCTGTTACGGCATCTTCTTTTAGGGTTTCTTTTGATTAAATATCATAAAAACGGTAAATTAAACATTCTAGAAAAGCAATCTGGGAGCATCCTGACACAATCAAAATGGAATTTTATGATTCCACTAATCAATGTCTTCCTGTTATATCATTTTTCCTTTGAGATTTCGCTTTGTTTATCACCATTGTCTATTCTGATTTGATTAGTTTGCATTTACATGTTGTTGATAATCTATGTGAACTAAAGATCGAGATTGCCAGGCCGAGGACGATAACGGTTGTTGCTGTACGAGGTATCCTGTAAGCAGACACAAACTCTGGAGCCTGGGGAAATAAAAAAATAAATTACCTTACATTACTAAAATGTATAAGAAATTAAAAAGCACCAAATCCAAGGTACTGTAATAAACAGTTGTCATATTCATTTGATTCATGAGATGATTTGAATAGCACTGCCAAACATTGATGCAGTAGTCCAATCAGAACACTTAGGATACATATACATTTTAAAAATAAGCTTTTCGGACAAATTTACGATGGCACTCCGTCTCTAACTACTTCTTGTTTTATCATTGTGCTAATTTTAATAGGTGCAGTTAGTTAATCCTCGTACTTAACCAGCACAATAATGCAAAAATGTGTACAGTTCAACATTAAACTTACCTGCTCCAGTCTCTGAGACAAAAACCAGCGGTTTAAACGTTTGAAGATCATTGTTCAATAGGACTCTTATCTTTTGTTACGATTTCTGCAATTTTAAACTGTATAACCTCTTGTCCAAATGTCACATAATCATTTTCCTATTTCAAAAGATTATTTTTATTGTTAATGAAAACTGGTAAATCTGATAATTTACTAAAATATATTTTACATCCATCCTCAAAAAAGGTCTATTAAATTGTATGTGTTTTAAGTAATTAATTTAGGTATGTAATCACGTGTTTATCGTTTGAACCTGCTGGAAGATGAGAGCAATACCGAAGCACTGTGTAGCCTACCCTTACAAATTACCGCACAGACACAGGAAGAGAAGAGGGCAGTATGCAGTGGAGAGAGCCTAGGCCTACTCTATGGCTAATCTAGGCCTCCGGGTTATAGCGCAAATTCTTTCCAAAATTGATCAAACTAAGTTTGCTACTAAAACGATATGATAAAACGAATTACGGTCAATAACAAATTGTACTTTATAACTGATAATCCTACTTTTAGATAGTGAATAAAAACATTTACTTACTTTCTGTAATAAGAATTATTCTATCCCTCGCCATGTTGCAATTGTAAAAGAAATGGCGCCCCCAATACAGTTAAATAAGTTTTTTTCAGACAACAACATAGGCTACTACAGTATTTAAAATCATTTTAAATCATATTTACACAAACAAGTACAAACTATACAAATTTCTTTTTTTTAAAATATATATAAATAAAACAGATACAATTCTCCAACCAATGTTAACCATTTAACCATGGAGTAAATTCTTTACTCCATGATTTAACATAACTATATCAATCATTTCAATTATATATTTTAGGCCTATTGGAGAAATCTACCCACACATTTCTCGTTAACTTCGTGATGAATTAATTGACACCTCCGAGTGTGTGTGAATACATCTGTAAAGCCTGCACTGTAGAATAGGAAATCTCAATGCAGCCCTTTGTCTAAATCATGCTTATCTTGAAGCACACCACCTATTACGTAATCACATGAACACCAGTCATTACGCATTCAGCTTAATTGTCGGTAGAGCAACACTGCACCAATGGAAAGGAAATATCACAACGAACAATTGAAGGCCACGTCGTAAATTTATTGGAGAAATATTAATATTAGCAACTTTAACAATTATGTTTAAGTAACATCGTTATATAAAGTACTTAGTTTACAGTTTAGAAATAACAATTCCTGCGAAGAAGACATAGAAAATCACGATTTAAACTGACAAACTTACGCCGGTATAAACCCAGAAATGGACGTATCAGGTAGGTTACAATTACGGAATTTATTATGATCGCATTTTTTGTATTACAAAGATTTCGTACTACTGTTACTTAATTTAATAATAGAGGCATAAATAGCGCCTACGTTAAACAAACTAGGCCGCCTAAAACATCACATTTTCGGAATCGAAAAGAATTCACTTGATATTTAAAAAAAACACAACAACAAAGCAGATGGCCTTACGAAGTCAAAAGGCCTAACGCTGAGTTGAGAAGTTAAAAAAAAATCGTTTACTAGTATATTATATACACTTTTAAGAGTACACATAATGTTTGGTCAGATCGCACGAAGAGTTATGTTGTGTCTGGTTTCATTCAAGTGTTAAGACTGCTTTATATATAAACTACCACATTACGTAAGTTTTCGTAATTTTCAAGTACATTCCACTAACACCCATACAGTGTAATTACCTATGCAAACAGATTTCGCCATCTTGCGTAATGTTGTACAATACATGAAAGGAGAGACGCTTTGCCGATTTCTAAACGACGCCTTCAATTATTAAAGATAATATATTTGTTACGTTTAGGTCGGTTCTAAAGTATTATCTATGTGTTAATGATGTACAATGAATATAATAAAATACTATGTACAGTAAATTCAAGAAATAACGTTAATTATTAAGAAAAAAAAGGTAAAATGCAAAATTTAGAATGCAAGTGAAGCATACCGGAACATTCCATTTTTTAAATAGATTTTACAAACATTTTTAAATATTATTTCTTTTATACTTAATATTACAAAATCTTTTAAAAACTAAAAATTATTCTATTTAAAACCTTTAATTCTGAATATTCTTTATTTAAACAAATATTTAGGCCTACATGGTTTATACCCCTATTTAAGAAGTGGAACGCATTGTTTGAAGGACATTGTCCATTTAAATTGTTACGTCATAGATGGTCACGCTGAATAGATTTAACAAATTTAATTTCAGCTGTACATTTAAACGGTAGTAATTTGCATGGTATACATTGTCTACTGATTGTAGTACACTTTTTTTATTACGTACATGGCTATAACATAACATCCAACTGCGAATACGTAAATAAAGTACGATGTATTCATTACCATAAACAAGTACCAATTCATTCGTCTTCTTTCTCATCCGAGTTTTCAATGACAAATATTGTTGAATCCAATGTTATGTCTTTTTTTATAATAGTTAAAGATGTTAAAGACTGTCCACCAAAAACATAAAAATTGAAGATCATACATTAAATAGGCCATTTTGCAGTTATAATAAAGTTATTCACTTCTGTCAGAAACACACAATAAAAATATTATTTTATTTTTACTTATAAAAAGACAAAATTTTAATTAACCAAAAACCATTGTCTCATTGCTTTAAAATACATTTTTTCAGGAAATATTTTGTTGTCAAATCAAAGTGGATAACTATTATGTGACATTAAAATGGCATATTCAACGAAAAATGTTTCAATAATTATGTTTCCATAGGGACAATACATCTTTAATATTTTAACTATATATACAGTAAATATATATTATTATGAATTAGCAAGTTCTCCTGGAAACTGAATCAAATAGTTCGATCATACATTATTAATTTTTACCTTGTGTACTTCCATGTTTCATACGATATTTGGTGTGTATCTTTGAATAATGTAAATAGTATGTTTCGCCATGCTTTCACGGACATGGCTTCGTGCTTTAATCTGTATAATTATATTTATAGACCCATTTTATTATTTCGCAAACTTTAAATGACGTATTTTAAAAAATCGAAATGTCTTTACAATATGAGAAAAAAACATGGTAAATTTACATTTGTACCTCCATGGTACATCCAACATTATTTATGAAGACAAATACGTTTTCTTGTATTGTATTATATTGAAATGAATTTGTATCTATTCGCAGTACAATATCAATTATGTATATGATTGTTAAATTAACTAACATGTTCTTCTTTTAAACAAAGGTACCAATAATGGTTACTATATGCAAAACTACGCACAGTCTGTCCACACGAACGTCATTCAAAATGCAACGTCACAAAACTATAATGTTGTCATGGGCGCGGATGATGAACACTCGGCCGCGCGTAGACTTTCACAGGCAAATCAGACGGTAGCAAATCAAAGTCTCCAGCAGCAGCAGCAAATGCCGATACCGGTTCCAAATGGAATTATAAAAAATTCAGTTAATTTACCACATGGTATTGTGCCGCATTCAATGGAAAATAGACAGAAGCAGCAGACAATGCCACCTACGCCGCCTGGCGAGTCACGTAAGTAACTATTTCTTGATAGATGGAAAACGCCTTTTCTACAAGTTCAATAATGGTAATCGATATTTACAGTATTCCTATAATACATTGTACAGGAAGTTATCGACGATGATTGATGACACCACGACAACTGATGATTGATAATTATTGATTGATATTAATTACAGTATTGATTAAAAAGTTATTACAATTTGTTCATGAAATGATAGATCAGTAACTGCATGATTTTTATATGTATTTATTACAATATTTTATTCTATTTTAATAGAGTCGGCAGATGAAAAAGATCAAGAGGAAGACAAGAGACGTATCTTATTAAACATGATTCCTGACAATGGCATGATGTCTGGACAAACTTCGAACTCATCAAACATGGTTCTACCATCTCAATTCAACATGTTAAACATGCCCGGTCCAGTAAACGCTTCGCAGATGATGATGTTACCACAAAACAACTCACAACCTAACAGCTTTCAGCAGATTCCACATCCGGGTCCTGAATCGTCATCGTATTCTTTCAACCACCACATGGTTCATGGCATGCACCAACAGCAACTTGATGACGAATTAGACGACGAGATGTTAGAGGAGGACGATGATGACGACGACGTCCCTGGTAAGTGTTCAATGAAAGAGAGATGGTAATGCCAGTCCACTCTCCGTCGCTGTCAGTATTTAAAATTCATTTCAATTACTGTATAGGCAATATAAGTCGCCAGAAAGACTGGCTGGTGAGACTAATTTATGAATAATAATCATAAGAAGCTATATGAACATTAATGTAACCTTTCAACTCGTCAAAGGTCTAAGAAAAGTTGCAATTGAATGCGGGAGTTTTATTTTTACGGCAACGAATGTATGTGAATGTATATAGTGTCAATTCAACGGATACACTCGATTCCGGTGTTAAAGAAGAGTTTCATTCTCGGTTGGGCTTTGTCTCTTTCTTTTTTTTCTGTTAACTAAATATTTATATATCGAGAATAGTACCAATGATTTAAATACGTTTTCTTTTATTTAAGGTCCCAAAAAGAGATCAAAAAGAAGAAATAACAAACGAGCTGTATGCGACGACGACAAAGACGACCGTTACTTTGAACGTCGGAAACGGAACAATCTAGCCGCGAAGAGATCAAGAGACGCTCGTAAGATACGGGAGGAACATATCGGGATGCGGGCTAGCTTTCTTGAGAAAGAAAACGCCATGTTACATGCGCAGTTAAATACACTGAGAGAAGAATCGAACGCTCTTCGCCAATTATTGAACCAAAGATCTATGATGCCAAGCTCCCACCATCAGCTACCTCCTGTACCTGCTGTCCATCAAGGCCTACCTCCTTCGTCAGTTTCCCACCAAAACATACCACAGCAGCAATATTCCCCGTAAAGTCGCGTACATATCGTACATCAACTATCGTAGACTAATCGATACTGGAACTGATGTGATTTATTACGTATCATGTTCTAAAGCACAAATCGTGCAATATTCTGAATTGAACATTTTAAGCAGCTGAATAAATGGGTAATACATAAAGCCTTTTACATTATTAAGATTTATTTTACAACGAGTATAACGTCGTCGTGAAACGCACTACACTTGTGGTGATAAATGCTGGGATCCCACTAGCAAGGACGTAAGCGCGCCGCAAGTAATTTGACCAATCACGACGCGATGGACCATCCAAACTGTCGCTTCTGATTGGTTATCAACTCATTTGCATTGTGCCTACGTCATTGCGTTTCATCCAAACTTTATTAAAAATTAGCGATTATTATACTGTATTAGGTTTTATAAAGCAATTACGAATTAATTATGTATAAAGTTAAGTTTTCTCTGAATTATTTTAATTTCTGAAATCAATTTTACATAAATATGTTGTGTTCCTACCATGAACCAGAATGTTTTAGTTTATTGTTTATGACCAGTGATGGTTTTGTTTAGAGGTGCCCCAAAGAATTACTGTGAAAATGGATTTAAAAAAACAAACTTATATTAAACTTTATGTAATCCATTTAATTTGCAAGAAGGTTATTAAATCACAAAAAGATGATTTATTGTAAAGATTGTGAAATAGGGATTAGTTTTAAAAAATTTCTTTTAAAATTGAAAAGCACAATGCATATACTGTATATTGCAGCATACATGCCAAGCAAAAAAGAATACAGCAGTAGTCAAATTCATTTGGTGTAGATGATTACAATAATAGGCTTATTTTGATGCACCCACTGGACACATTCTGAAGTACAAGTTGCATTGTATTCAGGTCTGCCCAACAGGTTTAAATGGTCAACTAGTGGTTTATCCACAATTTGGCCAGTAACTATCATAAGTTTTATAATACAACATCTTATGTGTACCACATGTGGTGCCTGTGTCATGGAATGTTGGGTCAAAGGTTAGGTTATTATAATATGCGTTACATGTAAAACACATGTGATGCTGTATTATGGAATCTTCCTGATACTGCAGAAATCTAGATACAGTATCAAGATTTTTTTTTTGAAGATTGCTTTTGAAGAATAGACTAGAAATAATAATTATAAAATCCTGATCAATTTGAACTATATTGTGGTATTAAGGATAGCACACATCTAAAAGCAATTACTGTACAACAAATAACCGATTCCATGTTTTTTTTATTTGCAACATAGGATAAATTTGTTGTTTGCGGTACTTTATTCAATAGAAATAGACCCTTTAGGACAGACCATTCTTTTTAATTAGCTCACTTGATTTATTTAAAAGAAGACAACATGCACAGGTTACAGATAAATTTCACTTATCAACAAGATCAAATACAAATTATCGTCTAAATCAATTGGATTATTCAATAATGATGTCATTATTTCTGACTTTTAAAAAGACAAAATTGATCCAAATAATCATATACAGATATGCAATTTAATGTACATCGATTTCAAGACTAATGAATTAAATAATCAAACACGCGTAATTTCCGATTTCACGACTCTGAATTACAGACTTATTTATTACAATGAATAAAATATTTATTCCCGAATGAAAACTCTAAGATAGTTGTACAAGAGTTTGCAAATCCCAACAATTTAATAATTAGGGAACTATATAATAGAACAGACCACTTTCCCTATTTATTCATATACTGTAGTAGCATAGCAGTCAAAACTGTACAGCTATATTTTTACCATTAAGAAGTTAATTTTTTTTTTCGATTTCTATTATAAAAACTTGTTTTCCCATACTTGTGTATTTACGATTCACTGTTCAATCGTCTTCAAACAGATTGTCATCTTGTTCTAAACCAGCAAATTTATTCTTCTGAGCAAAATCCTTTGAAAAAAGAAGACATACAAAAATTAGAAAATCGTACATAAAACAAAGTTTACCAAAACCAGACATTTCTCGAGGTCCAAAATGGTCCCAAATTCTATTTTACCATTTTTTACCATTAAAAACACTTTCGATTCAATTTTCTGGAAAACCAGACCTATTAGCCTAGCCCAATTATTTGTGTATTATTTATTATTATTCTAATTTTGTTGTTAAATATGCTATTTTAATGTCACATAGTAGTTATTCACTTTGCAAAAAATACCTAAATTGTCTGTCAGACAAATGGTGTTTGGTTAATTAACCATTTCTTTTGTTGTTTTTTTTTTCTAAAGAAGTGAATAACTTTATTAAAATTGCAAAATGGCCTATTCAAAGTCTGATGTCATTAATCTTAATTTTTCGTGTTTTTGGGGGAAAATACATCTTAAAGTGGCCGATATGCATCCAACTCATTTTTATTGTACTTTGAATTGAAGTAGATACTAAATAAAAATATTTAAAACATATCTTACTGGTGCCGATTTTTCTTCATATTTTGGGATTTCTCTTGGTTTTCTGACTTTTTCAGTTTTTTTCTGAATCTCCCGAGTCTGATCCCTATGTGGTGGTTTTCTATCACTCATGTTGCGGTCATTTCGATCGCGGTCATTGCGATCGCGGTCATTGCGATCTCTATCATTGCGATCTCTACCTCTGCCTTGTGGTGGCCTATAATCTAAAAAACATATACGAATGAAATATAGTGTAGTTTATATATATACATAGGCAATGTGTGCCCAGATATGGGAAATTAATTATAAATAAATATGGTAAATATGAGAATAAGAAAAATAACCTGTAAAATTGACAGAGATTGTCATTCAAACTAGGAATCTCTGCTTAATTTGAAACACCTCACTATTAGACCACTGGGGATTTCATGGTATTGTTCAAATCAGACTCTTTACATATATTATATGTTTATCAAATACCTTTCCTTTGCCCTGAACTTGAAGAATTTGATGTTGGTGCAGGGGCTGTTTCCGATTTTGGTGAGGTTACACCTTCACTTCGACGTGCCCAAACATTTTCTTTTGGTGCTGGAGCAGGTACTAGCACCTTAGAAGGATCTTCTTTCCTAGGGGGTGGGGAAGTCGGCGATTTTGGGGAAAGGGGTTGATCATCCTTCTTCGATTCATCATCTGACCTTTCACTCTCCCTCCTTAGCATAACTTTTAAAGAAGAAAAAAATTGCATATCAAATATTACATTAGAATTAAAGTTTATTTTATTTTAAACCAAAATAACAAAAGTCTACTATACTTAGAAATTTTGGCAAACCAGATATTTTGAGAGAATTTAAAAATAATTTTATCAGAAAGAAACAAATCAAACCTGGCTTTGGTCCTTTTCCAGTTGAACTTGAACTGCTATGCCTTGTTCGACCTTCGTCATTTGACCTTTCACTATCTCGTCGTGGTCTCTCCCGATTTATTTGTCTGGAATGAAATAGATTGTATTATATTGTTATTGAATATTTTGTATCTGTTACTTTAAGAATATTAGCAATCAGATGAACAAGTACAACATAACTGATTATTTTATTTAGTAAGTAAAGTACAGGGTGTTTTTTTTTGCCGGACTTAAATTGTAAATTTATACATTTATGTTTTTTTTATACCCAAAACAATAAATGTTTTACCGGTTTCGTCTTGATTCTTCTACTTCTGCCTTTTCCGATTCTTGTTCTCGCCTTAATCTTTCTTCTATTTGCCTCTCTTTAGCGGCCGTGTCAACTGGCTTAGCACCACCAAATATTGAAGATTGGCTTGGTTTCGCTTCAGGCTGCTTAGGAGGAGCCGCAGGTGTTTCAATTGGTTGTGTTCTTGGTTTTAAAACTAATTTTTTTCTCTCTCGTACAGGTTCTAATTTAGAATAATAGTTTAACAATGTTCACTAAATGTATTATATAAATTTATGTTTTCAATAATTAAAATTTATGTTAAGATCTAATAAACGTTGGACTTTCTCACTTGAAATGTTGATGCTCCATTCATCTAATTCAATCTAACACTCCAATTGTAAAGAATAATACATTTATGAGGGTAACAATGAGTTTTAATAGAGAGCTTTCACAGGAGCACGTAAATGTTAACTTTAACGCTATTTCCCAACATGCAACGCATAAGCTCCACCCACTTGGTAAACAAATCGATCTGTGCGAGCACAAGCATTACAAACAACTTTAATTACGTGTCTAGAACCTTATTTCTGAAAAATAGTGTCAGAATGGTATCGAAACATGGAAGAATCATTAAATTCTGTAAGATAATTATGAAAACAAATGGCAAATTTAAAGTTATGTTTTTAATTAAGCCAAACAATAAATGCAACTGTTCGCTGAACTACGCTGTTATGCAGATGAGTAGAATGTTGACATCATCCGTTAACGTTACGTGTGAAAGCTTCCTAATGTCACAGCACTTACCATCACTAGGTGCATCCTGATATCCACCGTCTCTATCACCATAGCCACGACTACCTATTTACATTAAATAACAAGCTTCTAAAATGTAAGTACAGTACACTAGGGAGATCCTTCATGGGAAGTGAATCCCAATGTTTTTTTGGTCATTTGAATACTTAAATCTGAAGTGTGGAATGAAGATTAAACCCCAAGCAATAGGTGTAAATACCTCATTTAATATCCACTACAGCAAAGGCATTAAATATCTTTCCAGCCACTACTCTAACAATCCTTTTAATACTATCAAGCATTCTTTTCATTGTTTTAAACCCCGCAAGCAACCCTAACCCTTCTGTATTTATTTATATATATATATATTAGTTGTTTATTATTATTTTTTTACATTTATTCCTCATCTCCACCTGAAGTTCTTTGTTCACGATCAGTATTCTTTCTTTCCTCATAGACTTAATTTCGCTTCTATTTTTCCTTCAATTATGAGAGATCTGTTTAATCTTATCACATGGACAGTTCTTTTCTATTTCATATTTTTAATGTGTTTTATGTATTGTTAATGCCACAATTACCTTGGTCGTCAAACCCTCTTCTGTCTCGTTCATAACCATCTCTTCCATAACCTTGATCCCGACCGAAATTCCTATCGTTTCTGTAGCCCCTATCACGTCCATAGCTCCTGTTCCCACCATACCCGCCATCTCCTCCGTAACCTCTATCACCGCCATATCGGTCCCTATTATATCCCTGGTCTCTGCTTCCATAACCTGAAAAGAAATTTGTTTTACATTAATAATACAAAGCAAAAGGACAAAATTCTGAAAAGTAAAAATACAATGCGTCCAAAACCAGCCATTCTACAGGGATGTAGAACTTGGAAAAGTCTAGGGACGGGAGTTAACAATCTCGGGGTGGGTAGGACGAACTGTCATAAAGTGGTTTTGGATGGGTGTTGTGTTAGGGTGGAAGGCTTTAAAATAAGCTTTAGACTTGGTGGAAGACTCCGCTCACTTCCAACCAGCAAAATTACATTACATATTAAAGGATAGTACTGTAGTCCAAAATGTGAACATTTAGACTGTAAACAAATGTTGGTTTTTGTTACCAGTTTTCAGATTATGATTAAAACAAATCTTGTTTATTTAAACTATAGAATAATTTCAATCAATTTTTCAGTCTAAGGAACATTTTCTAAGTTATGGAAAATTGTTTCAATAAATAAAATTGCACCTTTAGGTAACTAAAAGCACTAAACAAATATTTATATATATATCATAATAAAACTACTAATAAATAATAATGTAAATATTCACTAAAAAAAATCGTTTGTAGGATTGATTTTTAGATGGTTTTTCAATGGCTAGTTATGTTACCGTCATAACCACGATCTCGATAATAACGATCACCACCATTACCATATTCATTCCTATAACCATTGTCTCTGTAACCTGAAAATTACACCAAAAACCTATAATTATAATTAGCAAGTACAGTAGAAGCTCTACTAAGGGACACCTTCATACCCAACTGTCCCCTTAATCAGGCCCCAGGTCTTTTGAAAACTATAGGTGTGCAACAAATTGCATTCCTCAATATATTCAGGGATGCTGTAGGTGTGCCGTTTGTATTTTGGTGTGTAGAAGTTTACCAAATTTAAGCGTGTTGTAAATCGCACACCTCAAGGGCAGTTTAGGAGTGTGTTAGGTGAGTGGTCGCACTCACTTGCCTTAAAAGACAAGGCCTGCATAATCAGTCACCTGAATAGGGATTGGCCAAAGTGTTAAACATTACTCCCCATTCTTTTCACATTAGAGGTGTTCCCTAAATAGGCATGTCCTAAAGGAGGTGTTCAACTCTGTACTATTAATATTTGACACTATCTCTATTACATGATTCAGTTAAATGTTATTCATATTTTATGAGGGATTCTACTCTATATGTATTATTCAGTTCACATTTTTCAGTTTCAAAGGGCAAATTTTTTTCTATAAATAATCTAAAGGGCAACATCCTAAATGTTTGTTTGACCTATTATAAACTCAAGCCCCTAGACACCTCTGAAGTAAAAAAATTTAATAATCAATTTCATAGAAATTAAAAATTTTTACCATCTCCGTCATAACCACGATCGTAGCCACGGTCATAGCCGCCACCACTACCCCTGTCTCTATTATAACCACCTCGATTGTCATACCGACGATCGTCCCTATATCCGTCTCTATAACCTGTATAACCAAATTTGGTAATAGTCAATACCTATTAAAAAATATAGGTTGTTCCCAATAATATGCTGTACCGCACTCTCAGTTTACTTGGCACACTACGAGATATTGATAAGGTGAATCCAATAAAATGTAAAAACCAAATGAAAATTATAGATTTGTTCAAGTCTATAATATATAAATTGTGGAGTTTTGAGAAGGTTAAGGTCATAAAAAGAAACACAAATTAAATATAAATTAACTATTAATCTGCCCGAGACGCAGGCACTCTAGTAAAAATACTTAAATTAGAAATTAAATTGCACTGATGAAGGGCTAGTGTTGCGCGAAAGCTCTGCTGATTTTTCTGGCTGTTTTACTTTATCATTTTGATTTAGGTTTTTGCTTTATTTTTTTGTAGTTCCATTGAGATACAGTCACTGACACCCATAGCATTGTCATTTTTTCAATAATTTGCCTTTGGATTTAAATTAAAAATTAATATAGTATTACCATCTCCATCGCTACGGTCAAAGCCGCCACCACCCCTGTCTCTATTATAACCACCACGACTTTCATACGGACGATCATCCCTAAATCCACCTCGTGAAGGGCCTGTCAAATATCAAAAATAAATAAATTAAAGTACATTGCAATAAAACAAAGCAAATTTTATTAAACATAGTGAAATAAATTCAGATGATTCCCATCGCTTGCAAACTTATTTCCATTGTGGCCCTTAAGGATGAAATAGGTACAGAATATAGTTAAATAAAATTAGACAATTACAATTAACTATAACATATGTATTAAATAATGTTACAATTATGTTATTGGCAGTAATGACTTTACTCTAGATTTCCACATAAAAATGCCACACCTAATCAAATACAACATTGTCACGGATTTGCATTCAAAGTGCATGTAACCTGGTCAATGTCAGTAAATTAAAACAATATAAATACAAACCGTCATCATAGCTGTCGGCACTTGCTGTAGGTCTATCCCATGATCCCTCACTTCGACCTGCCCGCTCTATGAAAAATAAATCAAAACTAGCAAGGATTTTGAATTGAAAAGTACAAATGTAATATGTAACAACTCACTACATCAGAGCATCATACTAAACAGATAAACTAAAACCTGATTCTCTGTACTGTATCTTTAATCTCCAGTCCAGTATCATAGCCGAATTCAGAGATACAGCCTGTATGTGTGTCACATGTAAATTCTTTTGTTAAGGTTCAGCATCATACTGTATAACATTGTTATAAATCAGCTTTTCATAGTATTTATCAGTTATTAACAAAAATGATAATGAAGAACTTACCATCCTCGCCACCTGAAAAATATAAAAAATATAAAGAGTATTAACAATTGATATTTGTTATATTTGTTAAATGATCAATGTATAGTGAATCACTGATGAACGAAAAGGTTGTCACAACATATAAGGTACAAACTAATTACAATTTCATGATATGCTATTGCATTAGTGGCAGACTGACTATACCTAGCATATAAGTTCCTAAGTAATAGTTTGACATGTAAACGTATTATTCGTCTTCAGTTGAGGAAACTTTGATGAACTCATGGTAGCCACAGTGCAGTGCCCACCATGATCAACACACTGGGAGACCATCCTCTAGTTCACTACACTACTTTTTGACAAGTTTACCAAGTTTTTTGTATCGTTTTGATTTTATATACATAGAGGACCAGCGCCTTTACTTCCAAAATATGAGCCAATTCCTAAGGATACAAGCAATATGGCATAGACAATTCTTGAACCCATGCCACTCACATGCTAGCATAATTTCCATATCATTACGCCATAAGGAAGTTTAAATGATTTAAATAACCTACCCCTACCACCGTATCCTCCCCCATCTCTTTTCCTCCAATCCGAACTTCTATCTTCTCGATTACCATCTCCTTGCTGACCTGCTAGATCGACACGTATTCGCCGGTTTCGCAAATTTTCATTGCTAAGTTTAAGCGCTGCCATAAGAGACTCCATATCACCGATTTCAGCGTAACCGAAACCCTTCAAACGACCTCCGTCGCCATCTCGAAGCAAACGGACTTGCGTTACCTTGAAAGAGAATATTAAATTTAACAGTTTATCAAAAATATGGATTTCTACTTAGATTGAAATTTTAACATATTTGATGTGCAATAAAGTGCATGAAAGTTTTGTTCAAAAAGTAGGTCAGGGCCCATGGATGTACTTCACATGCAACGCAAGTAATTTAACAATCATAAGCGACAGTTCAGATAATACATTACTTGTGAATAGTAAAATTACTTAAAGGTTGCATGTGCAGTACGCCAATGTACTGTATGTTCTTGCACTTTCCATAGTGTGGACCAAGTTTTAGTGAATAAATCATGTTTATGTTCTTGCGCTTTTCCATAGTGTGGACCAAGTTTTAGTGAATTAATCATGTCTATGTTCTTGTTTTCCAGAGTGTGGACCAAGCTTTAGTGAATAAATCATGTTTATGTTCTTGTGCTTTTCCATAGTGTGGACCAAGCTTTAGTGAATAAATCATGTTTATGTTATTGCGCTTTTTCATAGTGTGGACCAAGCTTTAGTGAATAGCGAATAAATATTCAATGTTTGGCAAATTTAGTACTTCATAAGGGTGTATTATTTGTTTTAGAGTTAGTTGTGGTTGGAGAGACACACCCTAGCAATATTGGTCACTTTCTTATTTTATAATCACACATCAAAAGAAATTAAAAACAAATCAAGGTCGCTGAATTGACAAAGGATTTAAAAACCTTGATATACTTACATTACATCCTCTAAAGAATGCTACAATATCATCTTCTTCAACGTCGTATGGCAGATTTCCAATAAACACTGTATAGGGAGGTTTATCTGGAAGCATGCTTTTGTCAATTTCAACTGGCTGGGCACTCCTTGGTGCTGTAGGCAGTGAAGACCTATTAATCATCGATTTTTTATAGCTTTCATCAGCCCATTCACCACCTAAAATGTAACATAATAATTGATCAACATTATAAACTAACATTTTGAAATAATCAATCCAGTATCAATTGGCTTACCTTTACAATAATACTGTAATACACAATATTTAAAAGTTAAACAATTTTTTTAAATGCACATTTTTTTAACCAGAAGTAGAGCCTGTTTCTGCTGAAAATGTTTAGTAATTTGTTACATGACGTTTACAAAAAGAACTTACCATTATCATCTATGTCTTCTGAAGCATCAGCCCAAGACTTCTGGCTGAGGACATAGCTACTACCAGGGGCATTGCTACTTTCACTTCCAAGGAATTCATTCAAATTCAACTTCTTCCCCTTCACCTTTCCTTTCTTTTTACCTACTGTATGAAGATAGTGTCAGAATTACAATAAAAGAAAACAAACCACCATGTAGCATACATAATTGAACCATAGGTCTCCATGATTGAACCAGGCAAGAGTTAGATTAATTTAACTCTTCCCTGATTGAACATAGTGGCTAGAGAGCTAGTATCAGCTTCCTGGTTGATACAGCCCCAGTAAATTACATTGAAATGGGCTAATGATTATTAAGAAGTTTATACAGTACATTAGTGTCTAAAAAATGGTAAATTGATGTAATATTAGTGGATTTTTTTTGTATAACAATCTGGAGATTGATTGAGGTTTTAAGGTTGATGTCCATCACATCACTACGTGATTGGTTAAATTACATTGCGCTTACGTCCTACTTGCATTCTAGTGCCCTATTGGGAACAAAACTTTAATAAATATTGGGAAACTCCCGTCTCATATGTGATCATAATAATTAATATTATTATAATTACTGGATTAATGTATGGTAGAGAGGTCACTCATCATATAGGATATCTAGGGTTTGTGCCAAATCAATGAATTTGTTAGAAAATTGATGATAGACAGCCTACAATAAAATAAAAAACTTTGCTTGACTTTAACTTTCTCTGCATGGTGGATGCAGTGAGAGGTAACGGGACGATTCGGCCCTGAGACGATTCGGCCCGGGACGATTCGGCCCTGGGACGATTCGGCCCGGGACTATTCGGCCCGGGACGATTCGGCCCTGAGACGATTCGGCACACTTACATTTATCGGCTTTGATATGCATTTATAATCATAAAATAAGCTTTTTTCCCCAAACTTTATTTTCAGAGTGACTATGGGGTAGCACTACTAGTGATAAAGATGTAATAAAGCAAACATTTTGAAAACATTGTCAAAAATAATCATTTTTTAGTCACGCGAACGATGTAAACAAGTTACGCCCTCTGTTGGCCGCTTGGCGAATGCACGAAATAAACAAGGTTTTCGAAGTAATAAATTGAATATAAAATCACGTTTTTTTAGTAATTTATTATATATATTATATCAACTTTGTCAATATCAATAAAATACGGATTGTTAAACACCTTTAAAAACTTGATAAATAAAAAAAAAATGAATATGAATTTGGTCTAAAGTGAGACGTTTCGGCCCACAAAGTGGGATGTTTCGGCCCAAAAGTGGGCCGAATCGTCCCACCAAAAGTGGGCCGAATAGTCCCGGGCCGAATCGTCTCAGGGCCGAATCGTCCCTGAACCCAGTGAGACTGGGGGAGAGAGTGTGTACACATTTTGACATTTATTAATTCAATTCATTCATGATGGTCTTTACTTTATTTAATTAATGTTACAGTATTCTTTAAGTTCACAAACTGACAAGAAGCAAGACTAAGATTTTTCAGACTATTTATAGTTTTGTGAGTATAGGTCTAGGCTGAGTTTACGATCTGAGCGAATATTGTGCCAAACCTGGACACGTTGACCGCCCTGATGTGTGCACTGTGTGTGTTTGTGCTGCTGGCTGTAAATTATCGACAGGCTGGCCCACAATAAATACCGTGATCTACTATTTATCAGGTACAATTGCTAAAATCGTTATGACACACATCGAAAGTACAATTGTATTGCAACGTCAAATGAAATCAGAATAGTTTTAATAGCTACAAAATGTAAAAATAATAGAAAAATAAATCAAAAACCTTACCCGCGGAAGCCATATTGGATATTTCCAGCATGCGTGAGATTTGTCCTTTCCTTCCCAGAGTTCCACAGTTGTTTGATGTTGCCGCTCCATATTCGATTAATATTTTTGTCAAAAAAATCACTTGATGAAAATAATGATTTATTAAACAATTTCTGAAATAATCTTAAAAGGAAAATATTTAATCAAAACTATGAAAAAAATATATTAATGATATTTGTAGACAAGTCTGTATGCCTATATATAAAATAAGGTGTAATTGTAGTACATTAAAAACCGTAAAAAATAGACACTGAATTAAAAAAAAATTATATTAATCCTAAAACGACATTCATAAACAGAAACATAGACCTATTAATCGATGAATTACATTGCATACATACTAGGCTAGATTATAAACTTTAAACTCTAAAAGTAATTAATTGCAAAAATTCATTTTTTAAAAACATATTTTTATATAGAAAAATATATTTTTTTAAATGAAGTTATACCAATCAAGACACAACTTTTCCAAAGAGAAATGCATTTTCTTCATTTTCACTGAACGTATTTTCAAAAGTACCAGTCGCACTCGCTAATAAAAATATTTATCTAACTGTGGCACGCACTCATTTACAAATACTGTAACATGTATTTTTGAATTGCTCATGCGCTGCTCCAATTAAGTTTCACATCACAAAGTTATGTAATATCACTAAATTAATTGGAGCTCATTACTACTCTAAATGTAAAACACATGATAAACAATAACAAATACTAAATAAGTATAATTATTTATGCATTTACGGCGTTTCATAAAAATTGTACTATAGCGACGGTGACGCTGTTTAATTCATTTTTTGTCAATATAATAGGCGGTGGTGTGTTGTGTAAATACTAATTTCTAAAAACCTCCATCTACACGCTCAAAATGGTAACTATTATTCATTTATTGTAACAGGCTTATATAATTAATGTTTGATCTTTACATTTTATGAATATTCACTGGATCTATGACTACCTATTGGGTTTATTTTGGCTACCTAGCTAGGCCTAGGCCTTTTATTTTAGAGGAAGCCTCTCTACTACACACTAGCGCCTAGGCCCTAGCTCCTACTCAGGCACACTGAGTCTAAATCCAGGACCAAGACTACGGCCCGGGTCTAGGCCTAGGCTCTACTTTTTGATCTCAGAATTGACGACTTAGGCTGGCACCTTGACGCAGGTCCTTGTTGTAGGAGGCTAGTAATTATTTAACTCAATAATAACAACAATCGTAACAATTTAATTCCATTTTCCTTGTTTGATTTGTTTGTTTGTATTTTCTTTCAACAGTCTGGGGATCTTGGTTTGAATGAACATCATCATGAAGTGGTTGTTAATTATATGAGATTTGCTCGTTACCTTAGAACTCAGAACCTGAAGGCTGTGGACTCAGGATTTCAAGATTTAAAAGATAGCCGGTAATTTCTTGTTTTTTATTCTTCTTTATTAACAATAATTTTCATTTGTATAGCACCCTAATAAGAATAGCTGTAAAAGGATCTTTATAAAACTAAAAATTAGTTTGATAAAATCTAAAAACCATTAAACTTTGCTTTCACAAGGCTGTATGGTAGATAGTCATTTCTAGTACAAGATACAATGAAGTCAACTTTATTGTCAAAATCTTTACAATTTTGAAATATGTTTTGTACCATAGTACAATAATTAAATAATACAATGTGATAAATATTTATATAAATTATAATACAAGGAAGTTACTTATCTTTTAAAGTTTTGATTAAATAAATGTCATGCTATGTACAGTGTTCAGAATCTGAAACGGTTTGAGGATAAATTTTGCTGTGTCAAATTAGCCCTTCCTGATCTGCTAATACCATGCTAATATAGCCAATACATACAGCAAGAATTTTACCCCAGGAACCTAAAATAGGATACCCGACTCATCCCATCATACCCTTCTTTCCTTTTGATGAATAGATTGACTGAGGACACCTTTACAGCTGATGAAGTAACTGACATGTTGGATGGCCTTCAGGTTGTGCTGCGTGGAGAAGTTGAGACAGAACTTATCAACAACACCCATACAAATGTTCTTCTGCTGAGACAGCTATTTCAACAGGCAGAAAAATGGCATTTACTTCTGCAAGCCAACATCTCAGAATTAGAAAACAGGTGACATCTTCTAGACCAAAATTACATTACTTGTGGAAATTGAATGAACACTGTATTAACATTGTATTGTATGTAAACAAAAAACCTGGCAAATTGCCAAGGTTATAAAGTCATCCAGACTGATATATCTTCTCTGCTATAATACCATCTTGACAAATAGATACCATGGTTACTGTGTTGGGGTGTTTACAATTGCTTTATTTGTGAATAATATAAATATGCATGTTGATTTTAATTTGTAGGGAATTGATAGACATGATTGCAGACTTTGAGGACCTGGAATTTTCTGGAAAAGCGGTAAGACTTGCTATATCCTTTACTTGTTATGCTTTCATAAAAATATTTTGTTGCATTAATAAAATAATGCTTGTGACAGGCCTGTGTACATTGGTCCATGGAGGTATAAAATTATCCATGATTGGTCTGTGAGCATACAGATTGATTTGTCAACTACTGCGATTGTTTTGCAGGCATCCTCAAAACCGACCTTTGAAATGAGAAAGTTGAATCCATTGGAAGGTGGAGGAGTGCAGCTACTGCAGAATGAGATTGACAGACTAACAGCAGAAAATGAGAAGTTGAAAACAAGGCTGCAACAAGTTGAAGCAAAGGTTAACGAAATTGATATTTTAAAAAGTGTTTTGTTTTTCCTCTCTCTCTCTTTAGTGCTATATCTATCCGCAATTTTTACACATGGTGTTCCATGCCCTAAAATTAAGTGCTGAACTTAACCTAATATTCTATCCATGCTAAAATCTATAGGGGATGAGGTGATACAGAACTTAGAATGCCATGTTTTGACAATTTGAATGCCCTTAGTATACTACTTTTCCAAATCTCATTATCTCTGTTCACTACCAGTGGCAACCCCTCAGGCGCTTAAAAAAAATACTTAAAAAGTAAGCACAAGTTGCTGATACTTAACTACTCTTTCTCATATCAGAACTTTTTTTTTTTAATAGGCATCTGATGCTTTCAGTGATAAGTCAAAGTTAGAGTCTGATTTACGAAAGACACAAGATGAACTTGGAGCGGCACGAAACCAAAGTCATCATCAACCGTATGATACAAGTAGTCTACAAGATCAGATAAATGCTGCCCAATCAGAAATGGAGAAGGTAATTATTAGGAATAAACCACAGATTTGGATGATGGAGATTATGGAGATCGGACTTTCATTTCTGTTGAACCTAGGCTCTTGAACAATCTACCTTTTAGACACTCATCAGCAGCTCCAGGGCACTACGATGACATTGGAATGGCACTAAGTGGATGGAATGATTGATTGAACTTTGTAAAGGCCAAAATGTATATCATATATATCATGTAATTTGTAACTAGCAATTTGGCCTCTGGCCACGAGATGTTACATTTAGATGTATGTTTTTAATTTAACTGAATAAAAAGTGATATATACCTGTCTGCAATAACATCTTATCTAAATTGAGAGGTAGTTAGATGCTCCAGGGGTTTTTACCTAAACAGTATAATGTCCGTTTGCATTCAATTTACAGTACTCATACAGTACTTATATAAATAATAAATCTGTCTACATTTTTTTTCAGAATAAGATTTTAAGTTCTGCTAAAGCTGACAGTCTCCAGGGTGACCTAGCAGATACAGCTCACAAACTGCTGGCGGTGCAAGAGCAATTAAGGATGACAGAAAAGGTACCACACTCTTTATTATAGACCTTTTAAATTTTTGTTCAAATTACAGGATGGGAAACCCTGTATTCTATACCATTTCTTGTGTGAGACATTGTATGAACTAAAACATTAACGTTATTTTCTGTTCCAGGAACTTGATAAGAAATTCAGTCAAACAGGAGCATACAAGAACTTGAAGAGTATGCTGCAAAACAAGAACAAGACAATTAAAGAACTAAGAGAGAAGCTAAAACAGTTTGAGTCTGATGATTAACAACACCGCGGCAATGGCAGACTGCAATAGAGAGATCTTAAACTTAAGCGTAGGCTGTTAAACCATTCCTAGCGATAGCAAAAAGAAGCCTACAGAAACCAGTATCTCAGGCTTCAAATTCGAAGCCTACTCATGGAGGTATACCTCCATGGCCTATTCGCTGAATTTTATGTACTTATTGTTATTTATTATTTTGTACTTATAGTTATATTCGTAAAAGATTACAAGTTTAATCTAGATATGTATGGTTCTTTAAACATTTGTCTAATTAAAATATACCTTGAATGATTTTATATAAATTTAGTTTGACACTAGCAAGATGAGACTGTAAATGCACACTTTATCTTTTTTTTCACAATTTAATATTACAATCACATACATGTTAATGGAAATAGTGTAGAATAATCAATGTGCGTAGAAATAGGGTATTCTGTAGACTTGTGTACTCCAGTGCTACCTCTCTCCTACCTCTTTCCTTTCAATCTGAATATATTATGTATTCTGAAGGTGTTTTATTTTATATTTCATACATCTTTTTTTTATTCATAAATGTGAGATAATAAGTCTTTTTAAACATTTTGTTTCTAGATACTTTTCGAATGATTAACTCGTTTACTGTATATGTTTTCTATAAATCATCTATTGCTCTGTAATGCACAGTTCTCGAAACCATTGTGCCCAAATGCTTTCAAATCGCTGATAGAGTAAAACGACAAGTTTACACACGTTATACACATTCTGTTTCTCAGTGAGTTCTTGCTCTTTTGTAAAACTTTTGCTTGCTAGTTCTATGGGATATAATGAATAAGAGTATTTTATAACAACCAACTACTACAACTACCAATGCGTTATTAAGCTGATATCAAACAAAAAAATGCCGTTGATGGATGTAGATGTAGATGGTTATATCCCTATATATATATCATGTTCCGAATATGAGCACTGTTTCAATAATTTGACAGTAGGATTTACATATACAGTATATATGTCCCTGGTTATATTATGCACTATATGACATTCATGTTTGACGACCTTGAGCGACTTTTACAGCTAGTTATTTTTTGCTCTTCGTACACATAAAATGTATGTATATGTATTTGTATGTATACAAAATTTAATATTAATACATTTTAAACTGCTATATTCGAGTCACTGAGTTTTGATGGTAAATTACTGTATTAAGTTTACGGTGATGGTGGTTGCTTCAAATTCGACTTTGCGTCATGAAGGAAAAGAGCGGATATGAGTTCTGTCTCAAACTATATCGATAATGTGGAAGGAAACTTAACTAACACTACTGAATTGTGTAACAATGAGAGGAATATACAAGAAGACGCCTCCTTAACCCCTCACCAATCAACTAACCAACAACGTTTGGCCTACCATGCTATCTACGTCAAGTCATCTTTTACAAAGCTACTTTATATAAATCGTTCGTTCACATCGTGTAAATATCGGCAAGGGTTCGAGGCCGACTCGCTCCTAGTTCTGGTGGTGGAATAAGTCTTCGCGGATAAGGACTGTAAACCATAGGTCCAGTGTATAACCCGTGTGCACTTCAAAGAACTCAGTTCATCATTCGAGACGAGTAGAGGGTTACCCCGGTGAACTGGTTCACAAAATACCTCCTGTATCAGAGTGATTACCACCCGTATCTAATACTAATAGGAAAGTGATTAATTTACTCTTCATAATCCTTGTGCCCAAAGACATAACATAAAAGAAATATTACTATTCATTCATTGAAACATTTATTCTTCAATATACTGAAATAAATTGTAATTGTTAACTTAAATTAAACATAAAACACAGACAGCAAATTACTATGTGGCGGGCTGCTCAGAAATAACCCTCCACATAATATAAATACAAGTCATGATATGCAGTTCAACAAGTAGGCATAGCTAATCCCAGCCTTTTCTGATTCAATACAAAAAAGTTTACGTAGCTCTATCATTAGTAAAACATTTACGATGAACACACACACTTTTAAGTGTCAATACATCGACAACACAATTTTTAGTAAATTTAAGTATAAAATTAGTATTGCTTCAACAAACAATAAATCAAGTTTAGCGGAATGTAGTTAAGTTAGCAACCGAACACATCCTTCTTCCCATTGTATACTACCTTGCAACACCACATGTGAAATCACTTCATTTATAATTTTGCTTCATATATGCATATACTCAATCAAACAAAAGTAAAGTCTATCAAAATACCATATATCAGTACTGATTCAGATAATAATTGTAAGAAGTGAAATTTCAGTCGTCTAACGGATGAAGGGTGCTTGAACAGCTTCTAAGAGCCAACACCCTGTTATCCGTGTGCCTACAGTAAAGTAGGCCTACGTGTAGACATAGATTTATCATTAGACGTACATCTAATTTGCATAAATACACGTGTATCATCGATGTCGTACTGTCATTTACCACCTGTGTACAGCAACGATGTTTCTCTATAATGAAAATACTATAGAATTCAGTCTCCACCCTACCCCCCACACATCCACCCTCCCCTGACAACATATATACTTTTGTCACCCCAATTATGTTAATCAAATCATTGACCTATAATTTATAGGTCCGTGGTTAAATTATGTATTTTGCACCTTTATTTAGTTTTTAACTCACTGATTTATATTAAATAACTTATTAATATTTACAAGATCAACATATTTACATTTCAAACAAAAAACATACAATATACACATTTCATGGTTTGGGATTCCTATTACAAACATTTTCGTGGGGCGTCTACAGATAAACAGTTGATCTGACGGCAGTCAGATGGTTATTTCTTCATTTTCAATATGAAAACTTTCAATCAATATTAAGAGTTTAAACTTAAGCACACCAAAATATAATTATAAATATTAGCAATATATTAATTATTATAATTAATAAGATCTTTATATAATACAACAAACAAAGATTTACATTTCTTATTATATAAGATTTCATAATTACAAAACATCATTTTTAATAAATATATACAAATATACAATACATTGGCAAGTAAATTAGGCACATATTTTAACATTAACACCATAATGTTGGTACAGTTTCAAAGAATCAAAATTAATATTTCATATAATTAAAATAAAAGATTTGTTTAGAAAACGATTACGTTTTATGGAACGCGTTACAAAGAAAGTTGACGCATTATTCTTGTTTAAATGTCGACATTTCCATTTCTGGTCTATCCCACGCTGTATCATCGTCAAGTTCCATCACTTCGGTTAGTAACGTATCTGTCGGAAACATGTTTGGTTTTCCTCCGTTATATTCTGCACCTTCAAAGTATGATGTCACGGGGTTTATGAATTTTACACTCTCAACACGAACAACTGGGTTCAGTGCCTTTTCCTCTCTCCTCCTCCTAAAAATTTATTGAAAAAAAAAACGTTATAAACTAGATCTATCGTTTGATAGATTTAGAAAATATCTGTTTGGAGTTCACAACAAATAGCAAATATTGTTTAGCAGTTCTCAGATCACACACATAAGATTGTTTCTATAGACATACAATTATGTGATTTCACTTTCAGAAGACTATCAGTCGATTGTATTGTATCGTTATTTCTCTTGTCTATAATGCAATCAATTGCATTAAAAACAATAATAATAATACTGTATTTTGGCTTACCTTTTGACCTTCATAATCAGTAGAACTGTGATAAGCATAATAGTAAGGAAGCCGGCGGATGCAAATACAATGGTTTGCCAATTTCCTAACATCCATGACTTCTAAAAGATAACACAATTGTAAATTTCCATTGTCATTTAATTCGAAAGCAAATCGCAAAATAAAATTCATGCATGATAAAACATTATAATGCACTTTCACAATAAGGTTACTATTAAAAGAAAACGTGGAATATGGAAGGAAAAACGTTTATAAGGAAAGAAAACGTTTAATAAGGAAGGAAAACGTTTATAAGGTAGGAAAAACGTTTATAAGATAGGAAAAACGTTTATATGATATAATAGGAAAAACATTTATAAGGTAGGAAAAACGTTTATAAGGTGGAAAAATGTTTATAAGGTAGGAAAAACGTTTATAAGGAAGGAAAAACGTTTATTATAAGGAAGGAAAAACGTTTATAAGGTAGGAAAAACGTTTAATAAGGTAGGAAAAACGTTTATAAGGTAGGAAAAACGTTTAATAAGGAAGGAACACGTTTATAAGGTAGGAAAAACATTTATAAGATAGGAAAAACATTTATAAGGTAGGAAAAACGTTTATAAGGTGGAAACATGTTTATAAGGTAGGAAAAACGTTTATAAGGAAGGAAAAACGTTTATTATAAGGAAGGAAAAACGTTTATTATAAGGAAGGAAAAACGTTTATTATACTGGAAGGAAAAACGTTTATAAGGTAGGAAAACCGTTTAATAAGGAAGGAACACGTTTATAAGGTAGGAAAAACGTTTATAAGGTAGGACAAAGGAGTGGATGCATGATGCTGACCGTTAGTACACAAGTTATAGAAGGAAGCTGAATAATTTTAGAAACAATCAACTTACAAATGTTGAATCTTGGGCTGATTGTTCTTGATTGGTAGGCGTATCTGGAGATATCTCATAAGGTGCCATCACACGGTTGAAGTCAGTGACAGACAGCTGTGTAACTTTACTGTCCAGTTCGTCCGTCTTCATCAGACTTCCATTACGTTTTGCAATAAAAACAACTTTAATGTTGGAACTCCTAAAAAATTATAAATATAATATTATGAACAGTCTGTTGCAAAATGATATATAAAAAGATTAGGAAGCATGGCTGAACTAAAAGGAGTGTTTTCATTATTATATTTTGTTTGATGTCATCTTAGGTAAAGCAGTATGGAAAGCCAATTCGATAGTGCTTAGCACTCGTGCCAATCCCCCAGGTGTTGCACCGTTGCCATGTATTGTTGTTGTTTTGAATAAAGTAAATAAAATAACTTTTTCTGGTTGATATTACCACATAAGGTGAAACAAAATTGGGTAGTTGCCAGTCCAAGCAACAGTTTCGTAACATATTTGAGGATTATTTTACAGTAATCTGACTCTTTCTTTTACAATTATTTCGATTGAAGGCCAAAGGGAAGCATTTCATTCTTACTTCGAACTTCTTTTACTTCGTACACTGTTAGATTCGATGATGTCAACAATTTCTACCTTGACTCCATCTGATCCACTTGGATCTAAGAGTAATTCAATCTTATTTTCCAGTTCTGTAGTATTAACACTACCGCCAGCAACTTTCAAAATGATTGCGTATGAATTCAGAGTTGATTCTGAAAAAAAATAATTGAGATAGTAACAATACAGCTAGCTACAGAAGCAATATCTGTTTATTAAAGTTCGTAAAAAAAGCCAGTAACCGGACCACCACAATAAAAGTACGATATAATGATAGTACATAAAAATGGTTTGGTATTTGTGTTCAATATGTCTTCTTCACACCGAGACATTTTGGAAAACAAAGCAAGTCATCAGTCGAAACTCGTTTGATACTTACCAGCATCACAGAATGTTCCTATGAAACCTGGTTGACACGTGCAACGGAAACCTAAACTTGATTCCGTTCTTGTACATTTTCCATTGAAACATGGTGACGTCTGGCAGATATCCGTCTCACAGAAGGTTCCTACAAATCCAGTCGCACAATCACATCTAATAAAATAAAGTATTCTTGTTGTAAATGTTGGTATGGTCAAACGACTGTAGAGTTCGGCATGATTGTTCTGCTGTATTGTATATAAGTGAAAGTTATTCAATTCTAATAAGTATATTATTTTCGTTTGTTTTACTTTGAATTTGTTTGGTTTACGTACGTTATACCTTTGCCTCGAATATCCAAACATAACGGCAATGGGATTTTTCTAAAAGTTTTGCCATCTCAATGTAAACCCCACATGTCTATCTATACATTGTAGTAAACTTGTCGTTTACCATGTAATCTACTGCATGAAACTCACCTGAAAGTGGATTCCAATTTTACACACGTTCCTTCATGCCGACAAGATATTCCTTCACACCAATCAGGAGCCAGTGTGGTGGGAGGTGACGTCAAATCACAATGGTCACCATAGAACCCAGTGTCACAATCACATTTGTAACCATTAATGCCATCAATACACGTGGCGTTGTTAAAACATGGATCAGATTTGCATTCATCGACATTATGAGAGCAAAACTCGCCTGTAAACCCTTCAGAACAGCGACAACTAAACGCTGAAATATCATCAATACAAATTCCATTCCTGCAATCTATGCCAATACAGTCATCGATGTTCTTCTGGCAATTATCACCATTGAAGCCATCCACGCAAGTACAGGAATAGCTGTTTATGTCATCAGTACACGTAGCTCCATTCTGACAGGGACTACTACCGCATTCGTCTATTTCCTCTTCACAATTGCTTCCTTTAAATCCAGGATTACATTGACAGTGGAAGCCATGTTTTTCTTCCACACAAGTTCCATGAACACCACACGTGGAATTTAAGCACGGATCGGTCTTCATCTCGCAATTCTCACCGTAATACAAAGGCATACACGCACATTGATATTTATTTATTTGGTCTATACATTCACCGTCATTTTGACAGGGAAAGCTGTTGCATTCATTCACCTCTGTTTCACAGGTAATCCCGGAAAACCCAGGAAGACATGTACATTCAAAACCGTTGACTTTATCTATACAAGTAGCATTATTTCGACATGGGTCGCTCAGACATTCAATGGTTTCAACTGCACAGAGCTGTCCCTCGTAACCAGGTGCGCATTCGCAAAGAAACTTGTTCACTAGATCAATGCACGTTGCTGAGTTAAGACAAGGCTGACTTGCACATTCATCCACGTTAACTTGACAGTTCAAGCCTGCAAATCCTGGCAAGCATGCGCAGTTGTATCCATTTATAAAATCAGAACACTGTGCACCATTTAAACACGGAAGACTCGAACATTCATCAACATCAGTTTGGCAGGAACTTCCAGAATAACCCGGATGACACGAACAAACAAATCTGTTCACATGATCTATACAAGTTGCGTTGTTAAAACATGGACTACTTAAACATTCATCAATGTCCGTCTCACAAAACTCGCCTTCAAAGCCAGGGATGCAATCACACGTAAACCCGTCGATACCGTCAAGGCACGTAGCGCCATTCTGGCACGGAGAACTACCACATTCATTGATGTTTTCGTCGCATACTCTTCCTGTGAATCCTGGCATACATGTGCAGTTAACCCCAGCAATAAGGTCTTGACATGTAGCGCCGTTCGCACAAGGGTTACTGGCACACTCGTCAATGTTTTCTTCACATGTGGTACCTGCATAACCAGCACGACATTCACACTCATATCCATTAACATAATCATTACAGTGTGCACCATTTTCACATGGACTGCTTTCGCATTCATCGATATCAACCTCACACAAGCTTCCGTTGAACCCTGGAGCACATACGCATAGGTGGTGGTTTAGTTTATCTATACAAGTTCCATTATTCTGGCATGGGTGGTCCAAACATTCATTTATTTCAAACTCGCATTGCCGCCCTTCGTAACCGGCAAGACACGTACAACTGAAACGATCTAATCCATCAATACACGTACTGTTATGAAAACATGGCGCGCTTTCACATTCATTTATATTGGTTTTGCATACGACACCCGAGTACCCAGATGCGCATTCACACTGGAAACCATTAACATAATCAATACACCGTCCGTTGTGTCCACATGGTAGACTTGCACATTCATCTGTGTTGATCTCGCAGTGGACACCGGAATAGCCAGGTGCGCATGTGCATGAGAATTCATTTACATAATCCAGACACGTAGCGTTATTTTGGCATGGTTGGCTAGCACATTCGTCAATTTCAATCTCGCATGTATCTCCTGTAAATCCATTTAGACAAACGCACGAGAAGAAATTGATATTATCGATGCACGTTCCATTGTTGACACATGGGTCACTTTCACATTCGTTGGATTCGATTTCACACAATATGCTTTCGAATCCTGGTAGACATTCACACTGAAATCCGTCCACCATGTCCACACAAGTGGCGTTGTTAAAGCATGGATGACTTGCACATTCATTTATGTTCACCTCGCAGTTAACACCACTAAACCCATCTGCGCATGAGCATGTGTATTCATTAATCAAATCAATACACGTAGAGTTGTTCTCACATGGGGCACTTGCGCACTCGTTAATGTCAGTTTCACATCGTTCTCCGATGTACCCTGGTACACATTTACATTGGAAGTGATTTATAAGATCAACACAGGAGCCTCCATGAAAACACGGATCACTCAAACACTCATTGGTTTCGAAACCACAGTTTACGCCATAAAACCCATCTAGACACGCGCATTCATAAGAGTTTATATTATCACGGCAGGTGGCATTATTCAAACAAGGCACGCTCAAGCATTCATTGATTTCGTCTTCACATAGGACACCAGAATAACCACCAGTACATGCGCATTCGAAACCATTAACCTGATCAACACATGTGCTGTTGTGAAAGCAAGGGTCGCTACTGCATTCGTCTATGTTGATGTCGCAGGTGGTTCCATCGTAGCCCGGAGCACATCTACATATGAATTTATCTATAAGGTCCACACATGTAGCATCATGCTGGCATGGCGCGCTCTGACACTCGTCTATCTCCGTTTGACATAGATCATCAGTGAAGCCAGACGGGCATTCGCAAGAGAACGTGTCAATGCCGTGCGTACAGGTACCGTTGTTATGACATGGAGAACTCTCACATTCATCAAGGTCAACCTGGCAGTTCTTTCCGTCGTATCCAGGTACGCAAGAACATTCATAATCGTTGAGTAGATCTGTACAGTTGGCGTTGTTCATACAAGGAAACGATTGACATTCGTCGATCTCATTTTCACAACTGTAGCCGTCGTAACCTGGAACGCATCGGCAAGCGTAATGGCCGGCGTCGTCCACACATGTAGCACCGTTCATGCATGGCGAACTTTCACATTCGTTTATATCAATCTGACACAACGATCCTGCAAGAAAAACGGATTGATGAGGTTATTGATGAGGCACAACAGAATATGTGATATCATAGATTTAAATAATACATACTACAGTTGACCGCTGGTTATATGCTAAAGTTTCCCAACTTAGAAACATAATTTTCATCAGTGTTCCTATATATTAAATGTGTAGTGGGGCGGTAGCTTGGTGGTTAACATGCTAGTTCCAATCCCAAGGTCCAGGGTTCAATCCTGACCTAGTGCCAGGGTTATAACTAACGACTCTTTCAACTCCACTCCTTCCTAAGCCTAAGATTTAGTTATTGTTTATAAGCACGATAAATTATAAAATAGTTTATCCATCCTGAAACTGGCGAGTTACTCGCTGTTGGATGCGTAAAAAGAAAAATGAGTTACTACTGTATTTATTACAAACTGTAACGATTTATATTTTTACCGGAGAAATCTTATGTAGGAGAATTTTACAGTAGGCGGAGGTATGCACTCTCGGAGTGGCTTTCTAGTTACAAAAACTGTAACGATAAATAAGTGAAATGTTTAGGAAAGACACAATTCAATTCAATTTGGACGAAACAATTTCATGACAATGGACTTGTGTTCAAACATGACGACAGAGAGACGGACGCTTTCAGATTGTCAAATATTTGGGTTTGATTGATTGAAATATTGTATTTTAAACAGTTCTAAAAACAGATCAGAAGATATAATGCAAACTATAAACAAAATAACTTTCTCACAATCATGTGATTCCATTATCCTATTTATAGTTTTAATAAGTTAACAAATTAGATTCAAACACTCCTTAGGCATGGTCTACATACCATACAGTAATTTTTAAAAAAATATATAACAAACTGAAATCTATGGAATATATAATAAACCGTTGAAGGAAAACATTTAATGAGTTATAAATGACAGATACGATTTGATCTGATTATGATTATGCCTCCGTCTGTCGTATAATGTGATTCGTAAACGGGGTTATATTGTTGTTTAAAATTTAGGCCTTGCTTATACCTTATTGAGGCCTTGCTTATACCTTATTGAGGCCTTGCTTATACCTTACTTAGGCCTAGCTTATACCTTACTTAGGCCTAGCTTATGCCTTACTTAGGCCTATGTTAATGAACAAATAATGGTATCAAGAACGTGTTTGCGTATGGAAATGCACGCTTTGGCAGTAGCTAAGTACACAAATATTTTTAGGAACTGTTCAATTTGAAAATGTATTCCAGTATCATTCTTTAATCTTATTCTAAAACATATTTTTTGCTGAATTCAGAGTTCTAAAGCTCTGTCTACACTATCAAAGTTTATGTGACAAAAAATGTGATGTGCCCATATATGGACCTGATGATGTCATATATTTGGGCATATCACTGTCAAATTTGGGCATATCACTACCATATTTGGGCACCTTTTTTTGTCAAACTAGTTTGATAGTGCAGACAGAGCTTTAGTAAATAACGTTTACGGAATGCTCACCAAGAAATCCAGATGGGCATGAACACGTGACCATCAGGAGACCATCT
This sequence comes from Antedon bifida, assembly GCF_963402885.1. Taxonomy (NCBI): domain Eukaryota; kingdom Metazoa; phylum Echinodermata; class Crinoidea; order Comatulida; family Antedonidae; genus Antedon; species Antedon bifida. The sequence continues at coordinate 6,235,320 of NC_136226.1, read as the reverse complement.
GTACATGTGCCACCATTCTGACACGGGTCTGATCCGCATTCGTTAAAATCGACGTTACAGTTACTGCCAGTATACCCAGCGTAACATCTCTTTTGACCAGTTTCATCATCACACAAGTAATGTCCTCTAGCATCATCACGTGGTACACAGTATACGTCACACGCATCTCCGTAATAGTTTGCATCACAGTAAACTTTGAATTGGACGGTTGTACTAGAAGAATAAAACAAAATTTAAGTAATTTTACAGTAATGAGTTAAAAACTAAGAAATCAAAAGAAAAGAGTAAGGACTAGAAATTTGTTGGTATATTTACAACCAAAATTATTCTGATTTTGCCGACAATCAATGATTATTTTTGAGAGTCGAATAGACTAGAAGTTTCGTTTTTATTGTTATCAAAATTATAATTACCACTAATTGGACAATAAAAGAATCGGTATCGGTACCGACGAATTATAAAACTAAACTTAATTAGGATTCATTTAGCAACACGTAAATGAAACATGGTGATGTTTTTTACCACCCTGGTAAAATCAAGAATGCATAAACAATGACAATAAGAGTGATAAAAGTGTATCAATTTGTGGACGAATGTAAACAACAAAATAGTTTTTTTAGACTTTTTTTTTACCAACTGTATATCAAGTGTATGTTAGCCATTGTAAGACGGAAATATCATAACTAAAATGTATGTGAAATTATCTGTATGACTAATATCATACTTTCTACACCTAATTTTTGAACAACAAAGTATATTATGACTAATTTCTAACTAGCATCATCATGTAGTAACAATTTCCAACTTTTTGTTTACCAAACTAAAAAAAACATTCATCGATAGGTCATATTATTATTATTATGCTTAGATTGAACCTTCAATCTCAATCACCTAGCAATTGGGGCTAACAACATCACGGGTTGGGGCTATCTCGACGCAGAAACGTGTAATATATCCAATTACTTGGTCGATGATATGGCGAGCAATAAAATGACTTACGCCGAGGTGCCTCTTCCATTAAATATGTAACTAGTAGCTGTAGCAAGGGTACTGTCTTTGGCAGCGGGTGCCACTATGTTCATGGCATAGTAATCCACTTTATCATCAGAATTGCCATCATCATCCCATACCTCGATTTTCACACGTATACTTCCCTGCAATAAACAGTAAATATTAATTAGATAAGGCCTAATTATATGGCATACGACGACGGTAATTTAACAGACCGTGGCATTATTTTTTCTTCTATGATGAGTTTAAGGCAGAAATCATTAATAATTCATGATTACTATGATTCATGATTTCTGCCTTAACCCAATAGTAAAAAAAATAATGCGTCCCGTTGAAAACAAAATCTCGCAATTTTAAAATTACTTATCATAATTACCACAATTAGAAAGAATTGTTCGCGATAGATTCACACTTATCTATCTTTGGGTTACAAACAAATTTGATTATTGTTACATTTCTATAATCAAATTCATAATCAAAATATTAAATGTTAACGACAACTTGGTTCCCTTATTATACATAAACATTAACTTTAAGTTATCGTTTATGTGACAAAAATCATTTATTGTGAAATTCCTAGGAATTTGAACCCATGACACTCCAGGCCACACGCAATTTACAGTTTAAATGACGAATAAATATAAAATTAGTTTTATATTATTGGTATTTATGTCATGTCTTATATAGTCAATTCAACTGACAACATTTCTACCTGGATACATACTCATTAACATGTCAGATTACCTTTCATTTTTTTTAATGGTAACTGTAGGTATCAATTGCTGTTGGAATTCCCAGTAAGCCTATTTCGCATAGGAAAATTCAGCCGGCTCTGGGAAAACCTCCGCTCTTAAAAAATGTTTCCAGAGGACCTCCATACCTCATGATCACCGTGTCGGTACTGACTGCAATCGATCGCCATTTTCAGAACAAATATTGTAGCGATTGCACCGCCATGGCATGGAAGTAAACGAGCGAATTTCGCCTTTAGGGCCATAACCATTTTTTAGATCTGAGTAGGCCTATCATAACACTTACTGGCCAGCTTGCGTATGATTTCACAATTGGATTCGCAACATTTCCTGGTAGAACGCTTGGAAAGTTGAACACGTCGTCATCGGAGAAAATCTTGTTCGTCTTGTAACGTCCCTTTGGACATGTGTTTATGTTGTTTGATCTAGAAGGCAAACAATAAGAAATATATAAACCTATATACATTTTAAAAACACGCACACGTAAATAAGATTTTGGTTTATAACATTGATGTTCAGGCGCATGCAAAATTAAATAAAGAAAACATAAATAAAACATTATAATGATTAAAGGGTTTAAAAGTTGTATTGCTTATTAAAATATCAACCTTTGCACCAACATTGATAATAGCCCGACCGAGTTCTGTAGCAACACTTTTTAAAAAGAAGGCTTTCTTCACGACGATCTTCTGCTTCACGTCGTTGTAGGCCTAAAGGTTTATAATTAACCAGGAGCTAGCTTTTAACGATATTCATATTCCAGAAGACTTAGGTGTTTTGAGAAAGATTACCGTACTTAATAAGTATAGAAGGCCGGCTGCACAAAAAACGTACATTGTAGAAACGGGTTCTACTAACGCATCCAAGTGAAATGCGAGTTAATTTAAATAATTATTATTAATAATAAAATGCTAATTGAACAGAGAGATGATACTTCCGTTTTGAATATAATTGACAAAGAAAGCGGACATCTGCAAGTGCATCCCGAGAGAGGATGGATTAAGCAGATAATGAAACGTCTTTTTTCCATACATCTGGCACTAAACCACAAACTACTGAAGTAGTTGTGTTGCTGGTTTAAGATACTGGGGAGTGTTTTCTGGACAATACGGTGGAAGTGCGGTGTAGGCCTCACATGTGTTGTAGTGGCAAAGAATTGCTGGCTAGAAATGAATACTAATGTAATTTATGATAATGAATAAAGACATGAGTCTCATTTGACGGGAAGAGCGTATAGGTCTTATACTGTTATGTGACAATCTTCATTTTATAAACAAACAACTAAAACTTACTACTATAACATATTAAAATTACACATTAAATTTACACATTGCTAAAGCAAACGGGGTGTCGTTTTTGCTACGTTCTTATCCCGTAAAACATGGTAGGCTGTGCCATACTTCTGTATTTATAATTAGCATAAAAAGTGTGATATTTGGCAATAAATGTCTGTTTTATTGGAATTGAATGGATCATAACATACGACCTGATACTTCATAAATTTAACGGTTATATATCAGGTGACTGGGATTATCATACCAGTAAATTTGCACAGGCCTCTGAGACTGTAATTAACAAGAATATAATACTTTTAGAAATAACGTCATATCCGGGTATAATCAATATTTTGGTTTCCTTAAATGAACTTTGGAAAGGAAATGGGAAAAGCTATTAATCTATCGGCTTAGGAAGTATTGAACAAACGATAAAAATTAAAATATCATGGAGTTTCCTATTATACAATACCTCATTATCCTTATAGGCCCTAAAAGTAGTATTAAAGGAAGTATTATTTAGGTTCTATATAAATTAGTCTCTCGTTTTACCTTATATTATCATCAACTTTGATCGACGTGTAACGGAGGCTTACGATGATTGTGGAAGCATGGACCTATACAATCTATAGGTCCATGGTTGAAAGGTTAAATATGTTTGAATGCAATAAGGAAAGGCGACAACAGTTTATTTCAACTTTGTGAAATCTTTCTCAACGATTAGTGATAACGATAATAAAATAAGACAATCGAAGTTCGACAACAATGTGGTGATACTGTTACAGGCCTATCAATGTTGTTTTTCTCTTTCGTGAGGGCAAAACATTTTTTTGTTTCATCTCAACTTTCAGTTTTAGCCTACGTATTATCAGTATTAAGAGTTTGTAAAATGCCGTATCTATATATCCAGTACCGGTACCTGATAATTCATTAACTAGTCAATGACAATGAATTTATTTGTTTCAAACCTACATCGAAATACCGCCAAAAATTAAAATGCAAACCGAAAATGTATATTTACGAGGTGAAATAGACCCGATTATTCAGTGTTGAAATAAGACGAATGCAGATGATAATGACGACCATATATCATTAGTTTTAATTTACCTCGATGGAAAATATTAATCATGAGGTTATTCGAATGAACTAAAAGAATAAAATGTCACATGATCATCCAAATGTCCATTCAGTATAGTGGCCAGTCACGCCACGGAAATAATTAGTATCAGGCCACTGACAATCGTAAAAAAAATACCTTCACGACTTATTCATTCATTATACACGTGGACGTCTTATTATGATTTTCCTTTATGAATATTCATGCATATTGTGTGGTCTAACCCAGGAGTATAATGACCACAAAGGCACATAGCCTCAAATTGTCACAGTAATTATGGTATGCCTGCATTCTTCCTAAAATGAGTTTTCTTGGCTACAGATCGCACACATACAGTACAAACAAAATGAGTATGATTAAAAGAAGATTACCAGTGTCAATAATACTGATAAAAACATATACGGTATATAATAGAAATTCAGATTCGTAACAAACCTGCCATAATTATCAAGACATATAATGAAGAAGTTGTCGCATTTGTTGCTGCAGCTGCCCCACAAGTTGTCACAGCAATCACCATCGAGTTCTCTGCTTGCTCGGTTACTGTAGCTCTTTAGTTTTAGTGAAACTGTTACCGTTCCCAATACTCCTTCTACAAACTGAATAAATTATATAAACAATTAATATTAACTATGTGGCACCATATACATACAATTACACATAATGTCATGACAGAATAAATCAGGAATGTTATTTCTAGTGTGAAACACTGTAGGCCTATATCAATACCGTCTTGAATCAGTGGAGGATGCTGGATTTGAAATATTGGAGTGAGGGTGGGGGTGGGACGAATTTGGATATTTTATAAAATTCCAAGGACGTATCGGTATCACTTATTTTGTATACAATTTTCTCTGTCCGTTGTCCTCATACAAAAGTGGATCTAGGCTAGGAACAATTAAATTAGGGGAGGTTGGGGATCAATGTGGTTTGAGCACCAGGAGCGTGGAAATATTTTCACGTGTGAGTGAGGCTGCAGGTACACTCGTTTCAGGAAGGATATCATTTCAAATAGGCCTACAGAATGGTACAAAGTTGTATAACAGCCAAAGGATTAGATAGGACAACCACTTCCGAAAAGGTGTTATAGTGTGGTTTTGTCCTTCCGACCAACGCCTACATTACAGTGGATTCTTGTTAAAATGTTGAAGTTCCCACAACAACACGACGTACACACAACGCAGAATAATTTGACCCAATCACAAAGCGACATTATCCGGACATTATCCAACTTGTGATTGGTCAACTAGAGTTGCGCGTATACGACTGAAAAAGTCAAAGATACATTACAACCCAGGATACTGTTACTTTCCTAAAAATTCCCCTCTCTTCCACCATAGGCCAAATCATGAAGGTCCGTAGTTGCCAGAATAACGCGACGAATATTTCTACCAATTTTCCAAGAAATAAATCTTCTTTATTCCAACTTTCAAAGAAAACATAAAGATTTCGCTTTCGTCGATAATTTTACAGTTGTTTTAATAATATTAATATAATAGGTTGTCAAATTAGCAAAGGTGATTTAGGACATACTTTCGTATTATTGAAATGTAATGACTTAATATAAATGTTAATAAATAATTTAACCAGTTTTATAACTTCAGATACATGGTTCCAACTTGGAAAGAAGTGAACGTAACTTATGCATTATATTATATATTATATTGAAACAAATACTTGTACAAAATACGGATAATCAGGGAGATCATCTACCTCCATGGTATAATGATACAGCCTGGTATCGACATATTTGTTTTATTGTATTATCGTTCATCAAAAAAAGATTCGATTCTGGAATTTCAAATATTTACACTTGTGTTAATGCAATTTACAGTTTACCTTATCGTGTGTTGAATAATTAAAAGGCTTTACAAAGCATATAAAGTGAAACCACAAATTCTTGTAGAGCTTCACACAAAGCACGTAATCACCAATAATAATAATCTCTAAAGTTAATATATCTTCTACCACCTCTCACTATACTATAGCCTGACCACCGGCCTTGATGGTCTTTACATAAATTACACCACAATTTAGCCACTTTTGTTCACTTTGGGCAGGGATCTTTTTCATCAAATAAATTATCGAGAGGTGTGTGCCCTAAAAACTTGAACTTTAATGGTTGAACTGCTTCCGAGATTCCCGCCCCCTTTCCATTATTTTTTTGTTCTCCTTCTTTTCGTACTATTACTATGCTTATTTAAATATGTTTATGAATGTGTATGATGAATGGAAATGAAGAAAGAAGGATAAAGAAAGAACTGTCTTTATCAAAATAAAATCATAATGCTCGATTTACATTGTGTGATATTAATCAGAATACAGAGATTATGTACAAAACAAACCGGTAGCCGAAACTTATTGTATATTTGTTTAATATAAAAGGTGAAGTGGAAAATCTAACTTTCCATGTACTGTGTTTCCTCATTCTGAGGTTTATAATTGTTTCCCTTGGCATAAATGGTTTCATATACTTTTTGGCATAAATGGTTTCATATACTTTTTAGATCAAACTAAATAATAGATTAGTATTGAATTGAATCAAAGAATTTATGTTTTATAGCCTAAAGTACTATATAAAATAGGCGTCGAACACAATAATGATATTTTGCCCCGATTGCATTCTGGTTGGACCATCATCACAGGGAGCTGATCACGCACAGGATCTCTCTCTCTCTATAATAATAATGCTTAAAGAAGGCTACCGGAACATTATTTATTATTATTATAGGGCTAGCTACTGTACTGAATATTAATTCGATTCACGCTGCTAAACTTCCCCCGCCAGGAAAATTCGAAACAATTGTTAATACTGTATAAATGTGTATATCTGCTCTATGGACCGGAACATTGTTTATTATTATTATAGGCTACTGTACTAAATATTAATTCGATTCACGCTGCTAAATTTCCCCCGCCAGGAAACATGAAACGATTGCTAATATAAATATGTATATCTGCTTTATGGTATTATAACTGATACAAAATTACATACACCTGCCTAAGTACAGTAGAAAACATTGAAGTTGCGCCAAAAATACTAAAGGACAGTGCCATCCGTTATGTTGTTTCTTTCTACTTATAGGGTCAATAATTTAATTTGAATAAAATACAGGAAAGAAGGAGTTAGGCTAAAAGCCAATGTGTCGATGTGAATGGATCTCATTTCTATATGCATAGTATTTTTATGTAGACTTGGCAATACATCTATATGCTTAACTTCCTCCAAAGGCCTAAATATATGGTTATAAATAAAAAAGCAAAATGATCTTATTATTATAAAATGAACATTTGGAATTCAGCCAATTCAACAAGCAAAGACTTGATTTTAAAAGAATTCATGCCCGAGTTTCTGGTTAACCTCAATGAATGCGATGAACACAAAGAGAAATGTCTTTATAATAATATTAGTCAATAGGATTTGGCGCGAATTGAAACGGATTGGCTGCTTTGGTATACAATAATACAGTGAGCTTTTCGTCAATGTGCGTATACCTAACCCTGGTAGTAACCTTTATCATTTATAATCCATTGATTTATCGGCGGTGGTACGAAGGTGTGTTGTAATTAGTAGGCCTAATGTGCCCTGTGGGCCTTATTACTGTACTTATTATTTTAAAGGCTACGGTCTGAATGTAGTAGACTTTGGGCCTGAAAGGGACCATGGACCTGATTGAATAGACCTATTATTGTTTTGTTTGCTAAGTTCAATCTCACATTAAGAAACAAATCCAAGATTTAGATTAATCGATTACGACACAATTAAACAATTTAAGCTTCCCCCATCGGGTTCTTCTTCCAAGTAAATCCTTGACCATTAGTAGGTCACTGACCCATATTCATCGCACCCATGGCGCGTCCGACGTTTTTTCGAGGCCAAACATTCGATGTATTTATTTTAAATTGAAAGATTCCAAGGAGACAAATGTGCAAATAAATTGCTAGTAGGGCACGGTAGTGTTGATTTACAATTGAGACATTCTGTTTGATGACACCATCTGTATATTGAATACATCATGGATACTTTTCTCCATGAATACATCAGTACACATGGCTGCAAACAAGCATGATGATGCAATAGTTGCTTTACTAATTCCCACACATACAGTAGATACTGTAAATGTATGTCATACGATTTATGTATAACAACACTATAATATGAAAAATCCTTATTAAATCATATAATGTTCTTTAGATCACATGTGAAAATTATTATTTGCTTAGGCCTATTCCCTTTTAAATTAACAATTTCTAGACAAATGTTGTTAATTGTTTCCACTTTAGAATTTGTAATATTATCATAATATTAATATTATTATACAATACAAATATCTAAATTATTTTTCATTAAAAACAATTTAATAGCATGTCTTATATTAAGAAAACTATACTTAAAATGCACTAATGTTCATGTGTATGTACAAAATTCAATTGAGCTGATAAAATAAAAACACTGTAGATGTTGTAAACAATATTATGTAGATATCAATAAAACACATCTGTGGACTTTAATTTTAATCTTGTTCAAATATGCCAATGATCGACACGTGTAGATAAAACTATATTTATTAAGATTTTTTTTTTTATTTGCACAATAATTATAGTTTGTTAAAATAATAGTAACTCTGTACTGTATTTTAACATAGTTTAATTATAAAATGGTTGCTACTTATACATCGGTTTATTGATATATTGCACTGGGTCATACACAGCTTTGCACGTTTATTTGATTTTAATTAAATTAAATTAAATTTAAGTTATTTATACTCTACACAGTACTATAAAATTGCTTTAGTAGTAGCTGACTGAGAATATAATCCACGGTACATTCTTAACGTACAAACATTTCTTATATTATTCATAATAAACAACAATATTGTTATGGGCGTGGATGACAAATACTACACGCCGGATCATCCGATCATAACAGAATAATATTATCGTTGTGTGGGTGACGACTACGTAATTCCGCGCGTCGATAGTCAACAAGAATCTCAGCATAAATTATTAGCCTACAACTGAACAACCTGTCCATAATGTAGATCGTTAACAAATCAATATTATGTTCACAATAGAATATCTACAACTTACCAGTAGATGCAGTAGGTATATATACACAAACAGTTCCATATTTTTAGTGGTTCCAACAAAGGATATTTTTAGTGTAAAGACTGTCTTCGATATAACACGCTTTACACTCACACTCTGTCTGAAGGTTTTTTTCTTGAATGAATGAAGTCTAAGATTCATTCAAGCGTATCCCCATTTGTTTTGTGGGCGGAGCTTACACAATACGCATTTCATTCATAAAAAAAACGTAGTAGTAACAACAAAACGTAAACAAACTGTTGTTATTGTTTATTGCAACTAATACTCCAAGGCCTAATCAACAAGGTGTTAAGCTCTGTCTACACTATCAAACTAGTTTGACAAATAAAAGTGTGATGTGCCCAAATATGGTGGTGGTATGCCCAAAATATGGTAGTGATATGACATCATCATGTCCATATGGGCACATCACATTCTTTTGCCACATGATGTTAGACAGGGCTTTATACCATGCAGGAATATTTCCTCCATTTTTATACTTAAATCATTATTAACTGACTGACTGAGGCATATTCATCTTTAAAAGACCGTCGAGAAAATGATTTTACAATAAAATATTGAAATCCCCAATCGTTGTTTGATAGAAGAGTAAAATTACAATTATAATGTAATTTTACTCTTCCCTGGTACAATGCTACATGCTATACCCATGCATTTAGAAGTAAACAAGCAGCCTGTGATTTACTGTGTAGTTACATTGCTTTACCACTAATTTTATTTCGTTACTTTTTAATTAATCTAAATTAAATGTCAATACGAAAATCATAAGAAAATGAGAAACTAACGACATCATTATTAGTAATATACACAATTTGTTCAAAATATGAAAATAAATGAAAATATGCAACCAAACTTCTGTCTGTATCATGCACATGACTGGAAACCATTATGTTAATTTTTAATGTAAAGTTTTGTTTTACAGTTATTATAGTCTGAAATAACGTTCCAAGTTGGATTATTCTTATTCACTATTAAAGTAATCTTTAGTTTACATTATGTTTTTTCTGCTGCTTAATCCAGAAAATGGAACGTTCCTATGATGACAGTTTCACTCATTCAACCAATAGGCATTTAGAATACGATTCAGAGAGCATGACTGACTATCACGCTTTTTTCGATCATGATTTGTATTTTTCCGTTTAAGCCGGGGTCAACCTAGAAAACTAGAACAGTGGGCCTACTCATTGTGATGAGTTGCATTTCATTTTTATTCATCCAAATTATGGTGAGGTGGATTAAGGGATGAAAATGTCATGTGATATTTACTAAGTAAACTACCAAAAGTTCAATGAAAAACAACAATTTATATCAGCCGGATTTTCATGTTCTATCAAAGTAGAATGATGTATCATGGTACGTCACAGTTTGTCACTGATTGTATAAAGTAAGCCTACCTATAAATAAGATCAAACCAAGGCAATCTGACAACAGGACACTGAGCTGGCAGCCTCGCCTTGCTAAGATAGGAACTCAAACAGTCCTTCGATCTATGTCTGGCTGCGACAAACAGTACTCTATAATAATGTAGATAATTCTCCGCGGCGCACGGTGTCTGTTATGGGGCATGGAACTGATCTTGTCGCAGCCCCAGATACATCCTTTGATCTCTGAAGCTAAGCATACTGTTGATAGATTGTATTGTTAAAACTAATTCCGCCGTGGTTAAACGAAACAACCATTGTACAACAATCGCTAAAGCGAATAGAAATAAATGAAAAAGGTAACTTTTAGCAAAAATAATCTAATCAGTAGTTAACAATTACAACAAACATCATTCGATTTCTAAACATCTAAGAAAATAAATATAATACAGAGTGTAATACGATTTGAAATTATAACTCATTTCTCCATTTCTCCACAGGTCCGCAGCTATAGGAACATTCATGAGGGCGTTATAATGTATTATAGTTGATGTACCGTATTAATAATTGCACAGAGGGCCTACCTACCGTTTACAGAACTGCCTTTTCGCATAAATGATGCATTTCGAATACCGGATTCGGAGGCTTTATAATCATTCAGGCCCACACATTCACATTAGTATTCGTAGCTCAAGTCTTGTGGGAGTTCTATTTTTTAATTATCATTTTTTGATATCAATATTTTTAATTTACAGTAAGAAGGTTTTTCTTTTCTAATTTAGCTGATGACACAAGTCTACTGAATTATTTTGAGGCCCTGCATTTCTAAATTATTTGGACGCCTTAGGTTATATATTATGAAATTAAATTGATCAACAAGTTTATGAAATATGTACATTAGAATAATTTGATACTTATAATGAAAGAACAAGTTTGTTCAACATTATATGCAATTCATTTCGAAAAAGGTGTGTATAAATAAGATCAAATTTGAAAGAAATTTAATCACAAAATAGCCATTCTGTGAGGTAATTTGGTGTCTTATTAGAGACTATATACGCTATAATTAAACATGCATTCCTCCTCCAATTCTTCTGAGATGCTATAAATGCTATATTTGAGAGTGAATTTAACATTACTTCAACGTCAATCATTGTGGTTGCAACGACTTGCCAAAAGAAGACTAAGAAACGTTTAAATTATTGGTGGTAAATATTAATATTTGCATTCATTTGGGTAAGTTGTTGTTCTTTTAAAATTTTCTTAATTGCATCTGTAACCGCAAAAAGTCATCAACATTTTTAGGTTTTTATTTAGGTGATACAATCAGTACCGAAATAGTATAGAATTATGAACCAACTTTCTATATTATTGTGTGAAAATTCTAGCACACAATTTTACGGAAATTTGCCCTTACGTATCAATCCCATTATTTTTATTAATATATTATTATTATTACAGATCACCGTATAGGCCTGTTAAAATGGAAAATTATTTTGTTCTATTGGCTATTGTCTGTAAGTATAGGCCTATTATTTGGTAATTGGTAAAGTTTACAGGTAGATAATTTATTGATAATGTATGTCGTATCATATTGGAAGGAAATGCAAAATAAAATAATTAACTTTTCCAAGAAATAAAAAATAATTACTTTTTGAATTAAACAAAACTCAGTCCTTAATTCAAGTAATTTAGAAAACATAAAAGGAATATTTTGTTCAGCCCAATCTTTTATTCATGCACGTTGTTTTCATGATCAATATTGCTTTTATTGATACCACCAATCAGAACTTAGGCCTACCACACCGTGTCAATTTTACTTTTTCTTTTTTGTTAACAGAAAATAAATAATTTTCAAATAATCAAAACGTTTTGTTTTTAGTAAATAACATGATTTTAAAATGCACATTTATAAAATCGTCTTGCCTTTGCAATTTTCAGATGTAATAATTGAAGGTGGCTTCACCCCGAATGAAGGTTATATAAGGATATATGATAACGGAAACTTCGGTCTTGTCTGTTCAATGGAAGCAACGAGATTACGCGCCAGAATGTGTTCAGTTGTTTGTCGCTCACTGGGTTACAACAACTGCTTCAGTTATGAAGTGTACACGACGGAGTATATCACCAACAACGTTATTGCTTTAGATAGTATAAAATGTAAGGGGTCTGAAAATAATCTAATGGATTGTCAACACGAAGGCCTTGGAAATGTATCTGTAACATCACCATGCATCTTAAATGGAAAAGTGGATGGTGTAAACTGCAGTAACAATACCTTAGGTAAGACCTAATAAGATAGAACACCCTTTAGTGGGGTTCACATGGAACTATGTCTAGAAGAAGTGAAATTTAACAATTTTCTACTAACTGGAATAACCTTGACAAATCTCGTTTTTTGGTACAATTATGTCTAGTATGATTTCATAAAAACCTGGTATTGGAGATTTTAAATACTATTTTATGTATAAAATCATCTCTTTTTTATTTATCCTGTATGTTGTTTACTTTTAACTTGTGATTACTAAAAATTGATCATTTTACTTTCTGTCTTTTATTAGACCTCTGTCCTCGTCAGATATAGTTCATTTAATTGTTAGGACATTTTATGGGGGAAAAACCATCATCGGGACATAATTGAGCGTTCAAATCCAAATTATAGATAATCTAGTTAAATTAACTAACCATAGTTCGATGTGAACGCAACTTTTGAGTGGGCTAGTTATCTCCCCGTGAACCCCCACGTGTCCGGAAGGTTTCTAATTAAACTAATCTGTGACCAGATGAAAGGGGGAGTGGATAATAACTTTTCTTTTGTCCTGCAGTAATTTAACATAAGCCAAATATAAACAAGGCCAACAGCCATAAGTCGCGTGCTAAAACGCATAGTGATACCGGACCGACATACATACCGACAGACCGACCGACCGACCGACCGACATAGTGAACTATAGAGACGCGTCCACGCGACTAAAAAGTTATCATAGTAAGCTATTTCATTTTGTTTTATCGATAGATCATTTCCGAATTAAAGGCAATATATTTCTAAATGTTTGATGATTTAAAAAGTTACTTGGCGCTGATTACTAGCTGCATTATGGAAGTATGTTTCCATCGTGTTTGGTCCAAAAGACTGGGGTAATAATATACAGCGATTAGAAGCATTGTGCAATAAGCGCTATATAAAAAACGAATATTATTATTATGTATTTATTTTTGTTTTGTCATCGACGGGGATGACATATAATGGATATTTTTTATTCAGATATTAGATTGATAAATGGGCAAGTACCATCTGAAGGACGAGTAGAATTATTGTATGATGGAAAGTGGAGATATATATGCGGCTTTCGATGGGAGAAAAATGATGCCGACGTAGCTTGCTATCAAGCAGGATTCAGTGTTGCAAAAGAAGTAATTACAAATGCCACGATGTTTCTACCCGAGAATAAACATGATCGTTTGGTTAAATTCATGCAATGCCAAGGAGGAGAACCAACACTTAGCGAGTGTTCTCATAGTGGATTCGACAAAGATGAGTGGTCCGATTGTGGGACTGATGACGGAATAGCCGGTGTTGTGTGTGAAAATAATAACACTTGGGGTATGTTGTTTCGATGAGAAGTTAAATACTTTAGCACTTTAGAGGAATATTATTAAATTAATATAATATAGATATTATAAAACCAATGCAAAAATGTAATTGTTAGTTTGGCCTTATCACACAAAATTGGTAAGTCTATATGGCTTTTAAGAAAAATAAGGAAACCTTAATAGTGTTGGTATTTACATGTGTTTTTGGTTGAGGGATGCAAAAAACAATGTAGGTGTGATCTTATAGGCCTATTTATAAGTGTGACGATGTCGGTTGCACCCGCAACAAATATCACACTATTAAGTATTATCGCATTAGCCTAAAGTCTTTATAAATAAATTAATGTAGGTACACAAGCGAGGTTGAGAGAAAAGTCCTACCAGTATTTTATGTGGCTAAGATGAACTTTTTCTGGTATCGCTTATGGTTTACTCGTTTTAGTCTACTAACCATGAGAAATAATACTAATAACTCAGTCCAGTTCATTTATTCCTGAAAAAAATATCCTACGAACTTACAACTTGTTCTTTTTCTATTCATTATTTTGTGAATAGACAAACCGGTAAAAAAGTAATAATTTAAATAATTTATATACATAATTACGTCACAGAACTTTCATCCAACGAACCAACGAGTCCGACAACACCTGAGGAAATTGGTAATTTTATTTTTTTATTTTTATATTATGATTGGCTATGATTTTAGAGCAAAATATTCAACATGTCTTCTAAATCGCGATTGTCATTTTTCCTTCTTTTATGTACTCACATCGTTCTACAAAACTAATAATATGTCTATAACATTCTCATTAGGCCTATACTTTTATAAATGCGATAGGAAAAATATGCCTCCAATAATATACAGAAGCTGTCGACAACTTCCACGTACTGTTTTCCCAAAAGGAGAATATTGGTCGAGTTGTGCAGATTTACTTCAATATTCAACTCTATCTCATTTGCAGACTTTCTTTTGAAAGAGAACCGTGTTATTGTGTCCCTTTTTCTGAATTTTTTTTAATCAATGAACCATTTTAATAGTATAACCTTACATTGATTGATCATTAATTTAAGTCACACCTAACTTCTTTACTAGACGTAGGCATACTGCAATTTGTAAACGATTTCAATGATCAATATCTGGAACAGTTTGATGAACTCAATGAAGATGAATACAAATATATTACAACTGACCAAGGAGGTAAACACTTTTTATTAGAGATCATGAACTCTGAATAGATGAATATTGAATAAGACTTTGGCTTTTTGAAACCTTTAAAGATGAAAGGAATGTTTGCTGAAACTCTCAAAATGTAATAATTATTTTTCAGAGGTATTGCTTTTCAAAACGGCAGACTCTGAAGTTAATCTGACATCTATTACAACTGATCCAGACAGCATTGCGTTTTCTTTGCAGATGGACAGTAGTACTAATGGTATGATTGTCTATAGTTTTACTGCTTATATTTATTTAAAACACAACAGAAAGGTTTTTATGGCTTCAAAGTTCGGGGGACGTGCAAAATACAGACACATTAGGCCTATACACGAAAGACCTTCTTTTCTCTAATCTCGGTCATGAATGTAGGGCCTACCGTATGCCTGTCAACTATGTTAACATTTAATTTACTCCTTTCTAGGATCAGTTAGTATTATTACGTCTGTTTTGGAATTGGAATCCGTCTTGTCGCTAATATTAAGGTGTGTACAGTATGTTTCTGTGTGATTGGTTATTTCTGAAAGTACGGTAATAACCCATGTATTCGTTGTTATTCATTGATAAGTAGTGTGAAATGTTTGGAAATTATCATATTCTGTAGGGTCAACGGCGACTATGTCTCTATTGCAAGTGATTTAGTATCTCTGGTCTGTTACGATGCTGTTGGTAATGTTATTTCAAAAGTAAACTCAAAGGTTGTTTACCCACCGACACAGGTAGGAATATCAAATGTATTTTATCAACAAAATGAAATGTTGCGTGTCGAATATACTCGAATACAGTATATATACATATATATAATAATAATTAAATTTTTTTGATAGATAAAATATGAAGCAAATACATTATTAGAACCCGTCTGCGTATTTATCAATGAAGTTGTAACTCCCTGGTAAGAAAATTGGTTAATGTACATCTTTGAGATAACACCGTAATGAGCAAATAAAATGGAATGAAGGTATCGAAATCTTGATAAATAATGATGGATTGTAGGGGTGCGGACACATTCGTCGCATATCGCAATAACCTCTTGACCACATGTGTCTAGAAGTTAATGAAAATATGTATTATTTTTTTTAGGGAATGGTCAACAAAAGGATGTGATACAATAATTAATGGCGACTATCATAGACACGGCATAACCTGCTCATGTAAACACCTTACAACATTTGCCATCTTAATGAGAACTAGGCAGGTAGGCCTAAATACGTTTCATTTATTGGTTATGTACAGTACTCTTACAAGAAGTTCACATGTCACATCACTTATAAAGAAAGAATTTACAAACAGTAAAATGCCTAAACTTCAACAAAACACATCTATTCCGCGTACAACAGAAACATTAAAGATGTATTGTCCCCAAAAAACATGAAAAGTGAAGATTAATTAAATCAGACTTTGAATATGTTATTTTGTAGTTTTAATAAAGGTAATTACTTCCATAGTGAAATGACACTTGTAAAATGACAGAATAAATGGTTAAATTCAACCAAAAATCCATTGCCTGGCAGCCAATTTGACCATTTTTTGCTTTAAATTACATTTTTTCAGGTAAATACATTTTTTTTTCGATCCAATTTTGGTCAAAGTCGATAACTATTATGTTACATTAAAATGGAATATTCAAAAAAAAATTTTTAAGAATTATTTTTTCAGGGGGACAATACATCTTTAAAGTGTCGCGATGCTTCTATTCCACGAGTAATCCGACAAAATAGTTCTATCTGTGGAGATATATTTTAGGTAGAAGAAGAGAAGACAGATGGAATTGGTCTGCATCTGATCACCTATATGGGGTTGTGCTCATCAAATATATTTCTACTGTTTACATTTGGAACCATTATATGTTTAAGGTTTGATGAAACCTGTGTTTATTCTTTCAATTGTTGTAGACCTATATAGTGTATGTTAGAATGAAAAGTATGTTCAGCAGTATAAGGGCTCATCTCCACGTGAAAGTAGATTCTCTGATATTGTTGCAGAAATGTAGGCTACACTTTGAATGAATATGTTAGGCCTAACACATATTGAAATTGAAATTTCATTTTATTTATAGTGACCTGCGAAGATCACGGCGTTACCATTTGTTAGGCAATCTGGTTGTATCCTTGTTCTGTGCAAACTGTTTGTTCACTTGTATTGTCTTTGGAATTGAAAACAAGGTAAAGGTATCGTGTCTAGTGACAATAAACAGCATGCAGTATCACGTCTTCTAACAGCAACCATTCGTCATGTGATATTGTAGCGATGGTTCTGGCTGTTGTACGAGAATAGACTGAATGCGCCGTAAACTATAGGTCTACTTTTGCTCGAATTCCCATATCTACCACCAGTCATAATAATAATTAGCGTGTAAACCTATTGAATATTTTCTTTAATAATTCGTTGTTTTTACATGTTACTTTGTCGCTCTTTTCTCTTTAGATCGCCTGTTCTATCATTGCATCTTGTCTCCATTATTGTCTGCTCGTGGCCTTTACTTGGATGACGTCATTGTCTACCGACATGTACATGTCTATCCAATATGTATTTCATGATTCTGAAAAAAGATTCAGATTTTTTCGAATATTTGGTTGGATATTTCCTCTTTCAATTGTCGCTATTACAGTCGGTGTCATGAGGGAGAACTATGCATCTGAGAGGTGACAATTGTTTTTCCTCCATTATTGTTTTTTACTCCATTATTACTTTTTACTCAGTAGAGTCTATTTTCGTACAGCATGTATGAGCGCAATATACTTTTATTGTAAACATTAATAACGTCACATTTTATGTTCACTTCGCTTTTTACCTTTATTTCTAACTAATGAAACATAATTCATCGAATGATAACTGAATACAAAACTTAATCAAGTGTTTTTGTTGTTATTGCTTTAGTTGCTGGTTAAATGTTGATTATGGAGTCACGTGGACATTCGTAGTTCCTGTTATTCTATCGATAACGGTATGTAGGCCTATAACTATGGTTAAAAAGTCACTCTTGATATCGTAAAGTTGAGCGTAAGATATTTCAAACGGAAGAAATAATATCCATTTTGTTGTTTTTTTTATCCGTGGGTGTTGATTAGGTTAATTTCAGCATTTGTTCAACAACTTTTAACGTTCAATGAATGTGTCTTTTATTAGATTGTTTCTCTTCAACTGAGCCAAATAGGATATGTAGCATACAAAAAAGCTCGTACACCTCACCAATCTGAAGAAGAAATAGGTAAACTTAGACAGATCCGGTAAGTTTTACTTAAATCCTAACGTTTTCAATTAACAACTACGACAATCGGTAAGGTGTGCCTAAGCCTAATTCTTGTGTGGGAAGTCGATTCTCGGTATCTGTATCTACTTCAGTAGTTCGTTATAGTCAATTATAATAACCATGGTTTTATTGTACTAACCTATAATCCAACCATGAGTGTAAATGGGGCATTTATTAGGTAATTCAACAAAATATGTTGATATTCATATTTATCAATTTATCGTTTTAAACAAATAACTCAGAAAATGAATATTAATTTTTCGTTTGGGTTTAGAAACCTCCTGTATAGAATTCTTCTTCTGACGCCTGCTGTTGGACTGACGTGGATATTCGGTATTCTAACTCTCTTTAATGACTCCAGTGTTTTGCTGTACCTGTTTGTGTTGTCAACCTCTCTGCAAGGATTCCTGATCTGGTTTACACAGTGTTTTCTGAGCAAAGAGGTAACATTTCTAATATATGTAAATAAATAAATAAAATAAATAAAAGATATCGTTTAGTTTTCCCCATAAATAAAACAAAACCATAATCCTTTAAATTCTGCTGAGTCACCATATTCTTGGTTCACACAACGCAATTAGCGTGTTGACCAATGAAAAGCGACAGTTCGAATTAGTTCATCACTTGTGATTGGTCAACTCACTTATATACGTTGCGTACTTATGTTGCGTCTGAACCAAGCATTACAATGAAATTCGCAATACAGATTTGTGTGCACTAGTTCTATAGTAATGGTATTTTTTTCTATTTACGTTTTCTTGTTTTTTTAAATTTAGTAGGTTTTTTACTAGTGATTTTCTTATACCGAAATTAGACAATAAGTATTAGGCATAAGTATGTACTTATTGTATATTATTTTATACACTTTTATTTATTAAATAGGTCATCATGGCTTGGAGGAAGTTTCATAACAAACACATATCCAGTAGTGTTGGTGTTACCGAAATAACATAAGTTGACGTTGTATGACCTAAAATCGTCGTCGCAAGACCAGTATTTACTTTAGTTTTACTTTACA
Organism: Antedon bifida; assembly: GCF_963402885.1. Taxonomy (NCBI): domain Eukaryota; kingdom Metazoa; phylum Echinodermata; class Crinoidea; order Comatulida; family Antedonidae; genus Antedon; species Antedon bifida. Next base: position 6,215,618 of record NC_136226.1, on the reverse strand, counting down.
GCCTAGTCGCCATGGACTTCGCTTTTTAATAATTAAAAAATGCATCCATCAAAACTTTAGCTTGAGATGAACGACTGATCTAAATGGTTGAGACTTTTTGCCTAAATAATAAAATGATAGCCTATAGCGCATTATGAAAATAATTAAGCCAAATATGGGATGCAGTAAAAAACTTAGTTAACCATCTATGGTAGTGGTTTTAAATCTTCATCGTAATTATTCATTTGTCATAGTAATTACTGTAAGCAGCTGTTATTCACATTGCTACAACTTTCAAATACTACACATACACATTTGAACTCTGCATTTAAAAAAATGTATTTTAGCATTTATCATAACATATGTTGACAGTACTTAAAGTAGTAACTGTATTTTATTGTTATTATATTTTTTCATGTGACTGAATGTAATTTGATATTACTCGTAAAATGTACAATTGATATTAAACTCTGTTTGAACAAGTGACCATAGTTAAGATTTATTTCTTAAACCAAATATAGAAATGACGATTTCCTTAATTGAAGAAAAGTTGTTTTTCGGTGCAAATGGAGCTTTACCTCCTACCAACATTTAATAATAATGCTTTTGGAAACCAGGATGGTCTTGCTTTTTTCACCTCCACTACTTGAACACCGTCGCCCCCGTCTTTTTCTTCCTCTCCTTCATATAGAACCACAATCTTTTTATCTGGTAAATCGCCGCTTTCTTCTAGATCTTTAAACATCTGTTTTTGAATTTCACTGGTTTCTTCTCTTATTCTTATCAAGCAATGACTGTAAAGAAATATGTTTATAATATATATATTATAGTCTCAATTCATCTTACAGTACATTTCTTTCTTTAGAGTAACTGGTAAAATGTTAATACTTTACCTGCACAAATATTCTTTCCTTTTTGGATGGCCACATTCTGAACATGGAATTATATCTGTAACAGGTACAATTTTCTTTTCAATTGCTCTTCTTCGAGTACGATTTCTTTGAATTGATCTTCGTCTTTTTGGTACAGCCCAAAATATACCATCAAATATACTGCTATAGTCTGGTAGTGGTTGTGTTTGTAAAGGAAGATTTGAGACTCCGGCTAATGCTGGAATACCACCTTAAAAAAAAGGAATTTAAAGTATAGTAGTTTTATGTATCATTAATGAAAATAAACAAATAAATGCCAATTAAACAACAAGAGGACAAGTTAATAATCAAGTTTATTTTACATGGTCAAAGTCTGTTGAACCTCTGAATTGCAGCTTGGGGACGAAGCGACCAGAAATTTCACCCACCGTCGGTCTTTCTCTTTTGTATTGATGATAGGAGAGAGTGAGACAGACAGAGAGGCCTAGACCTAACCTAACTTCAAAGAATGCAACTCAACCATGAATAATGTCTCATTACCTAATGGGGGTTGGCCGGAGCCAATTGATTGTAGCCACCGATCAAAATTCCGTATTGAACATTGCAACTTTCTTAAATATAAAGAAATTAAACGAGACATGCTTTTTTTTCACAGTTCCAAAATCTTTTCCGCCACCATCGGCATCGTTCCGTTGTACCATAATGTAGTCTAGTTTATCCAGACATCTACCTTTACCCTCTAATCTGTCTAATTCTGACGTCTGGATTTTAAATTCAGTACCGCGCGTTGAGGGGGTGATGTATCTAGATTTATTTGTTTTTTGAAGCTAGCAAGACATTTGAAACATGTCCAATTTATCGAAAAACGAAGAATTTGAAATAAAGCGTGTAGAAGACCTTGCAGCACAAGTTGTAGCTGAAAAGTCTGATCGAAATGTCCCATTGCTGCTCTTAGGACTACAAGGTGAAAATGTTGTTTGTTTTGTTATAAATTACTACTAGGCCTAGGCTACACTTAAGTCTTAGTTAGGCCTGGCCTACCAGAGGCTAGTTAGGGCCTATATAGGCCTTTTTTGTCATATCGGCCGCTGCGAAGTTGAGCGGCCGCCTAAAAATAGTTCCTCCAGACATTTTACTAAAAGGAACGGTTATGCATGATTTGAACGATTCACGCTAGGCCTATTTGAAGTTGATCAAGGCAAGGATTTCCTTTCGCAATTTGAAATTGTTCTAGAAAATCAGTTTGTCAGTTTGCTCTGCATGCAAAAAATTACACCAAATCATAGTCTATAGACATAAAGTGGAACCTTATTATCATAATTCACTCTATGACTGACTGTTAATACTTGAACTTGTCTCCTGAAAATATGGTCGCCACGCTATGTTATTTAAATTGTAATTAAAATTGTACTTAAATTTAAATTGTTTTATTTCAGATATTCTTGACACAGTTGTACCTGGATCAGCAAATGCTTCTGCCATTAAGAAGACCATCTGGGGGCTAGATCTTTTACCTAGTGTGCTCATTGCATTAAAACAAGATTTCTCACAGATAACTGGTAAATGGGACACAGCAGCATCATTGTCAAAAATATTAGCGTTAGTATTTAACAGCCAATTTTTTCTATTTTCCCCCAGAAACATGAACAATGAAGAATAATAAAGTAAGACTTTAAATAAGCCATTTTGCAGTTTTAATATTTGTCACCTCTGTAAAAAAAACAAAATTATTTTTTAAAGCATTTTTTGGCTTAAGTTACATTTTTTTCAGGTAAATAGGGGGACAATATATCTTTATTAAACTGGTTTCTTTATTACAATTTTTCTTCTTCATGTCAATACCATCAATGTTAACTGAGAACACCTCACTTATCATTCAAAGTTAATTTGATCATTTCTCATTATTTTTCTCTATACTCCAGACAATGCTCAGTTGGTTTGGATCCCTCAGAATCACATGAGTTCTATGCTATCTTTCTGCCTGAGTCATGTGAACGGCTGCTGATTTTGTGTCGTAACATCCAGCACAGGTACACCAAGATTCCAGAGAAGACCTTGAAACTGAAAGATGATTTGATAAAAGATTTTCAAGAAGTGATGGAAGCACTGCGATGTCTGTATAGTGCACACATCTTCTTGACAACACACGGTTGGTTTTTGTTTTTTTTGCATTTTTATTAAAGATGTATTGTCCCCCAAAATCATGATAAATTTTTGAATAGGTTATTTTGTAGTTTTAATCAAGTTAATCACTTCTGTGGTGGGAAAAACGGAAAAAATAATGTTTTCACTTATAAAAGGACAAAATAAATGGTTAAATTCAAATAAAATTGGCTGGCAGCCAATTTTACTATTCTTGCTTTAAATTACAGTTTTTTCAGGTAAATAAATTGTTTTTCTATCTAATTTTTGGTAAAAGTTGATAACTATTATGTGACATTAAAATTGCATATTCAACAAAAATTTGTTTAAGAAGTATTTTGTCAGGGGGACAATACATCTTTAATGTTCAGCTTTCTTGGTAGCATAAACTTATTTGGAATAATGTGTAATATTATTTTATTTGTATTATAAACGTTTAATTTTATTGCAAATTCATTTTTTCCCATATTAGTACTTCGTTCCAATTACTTACTTCAAATGCTCATTACTGATGATAAGGAGACATCCATTGTACTGTTAGGACTCATTCAAAATTGTGTAAGAGTTAATGTGTAAGTCAAATCATTCTTTTAAATGACATAATTGCCCTTCTTACCAATGGTAGATCCAGGATTTTAAATAAGGGACCTAGAGCCTAACAATTACAGTAGTCTATGTGATATTGTTTGCAATGTTGTTAAATTAAAAGGAATACATACTAGTGTTTCTGTAGGTACAGTACTGTATAGAGAAATTTGCATGATTGATAAATTATAGTAGGACAGCTTTATGCAAGTAGTGAAGTTATTGGATGTAAGAATGTAAAATTATTATGGTTAAATTTGAGTTATTTAAGCCTGTTTTCCTGTCGACGTTATTCGACGCTATCGTCGTTAATCGTTAACAGTTCAACGACGATCGTTTGAAAACGATCAAGTTTCCTGTAAATCGTTAAACATTTTCGTAGAAGATTGCCGATTATTGTTAACGATAGCATCGAATAACGTCGACAGGAAAACAGGCTTTAGAGATATGTATTAGCTACCTTGTGGTTCTTAATGATAATATAAAAACCGAGGAACCCTGTTTGGATTTGTCTATAATGCCAACTAAAACATGTTGGATAACTACCTGATGATATTTGGCTTTCATAAAATAATAATACTGATGTACTGTGTCTTTATAGATTGGTCCTACAATCCGTATCTGACAAGGTTGTGTTTAGTTTACTGGACGAGATGATTTATAAACTGTCGGCGTTCAATGATGCGGAGGTTGGAGCAGCAGCGACGAGGGCGCTTGTCAACATTGCTGATGTGCATCCGCCTCTTATACAGCTCCTCTACAATCGTTACAAGTAAGGGATGCAATTAGTGATAAAGTATCATAATTACCATATATAATTTATTTTAATTGTTATATTTTATATATTTCTATATTTCAAAATATTTTTTATTTTGTATTTGTTTTGCAAAGAAAAATTCAATTAGCCATTGAGTTTCTGTTCAAGGTATTTGTTCAATTTTATAATTAGAGGGTTACGACCACTTTTAAGCCGGTGGACAGGCCAGGGATTTGGCAGAGATTTAAAGAAATTACTTGGCCTTCTAGATGCTGGATCTGAACACCAGGCTCAATTATTAGTAAGTTAAACTATTACTATTTACTTTAAGCACTTCAATATATTGTAAATAATGTCATCATAGCTCAAACTTTTGTAACTCCTGTTACAGTAAATAATTAGTTACTGTTCTTTTAGAGACTTCATCGGGCTGCAGTAACAATTCAAGCGATATGGAAGGGCTACAAATCAAGGAAGCAGCTCAAAAAAGCTGATAATGCTTTTACAAATTTTCAAAAAACATTCCGGTATGTCAATACATTTTATATGTTATATAGTAGTTTTATTCAATTTAATCGAGTAATGTTATTTACAGTAGGGTGTGAGTGGCTGAGCGGTTAAGACAGTGGAACCGTAATTACGCAGCCATTATTCATAATATTGGCAATGGTTCAAGGCTCACTCGCTCTGTGGTTCTAGTGGTAGAACGAGTCTTCTCGGATAAGGACTATAAACCATAGGTCCAGTGTACACATCTAGCTCATGTGCACTTTAAAGAACCTATAGTACATCTTTTGAGATGAGTATGGGGTTATCCCAGTGTAGTAGTACACATACAGCCACTGATCATTACCGGGCTATCTGGGAGACCAGTCTTTGACTGAAGACAAGAGGTTACCCAGTATAAATAAATAAAAAATTCAAAATACAGAGTTATCCAGCCAGGTCCCTTCATAACTCAATACTGTGTACAGTGTACAAATGTTTTGCCCTACCTACCTACCACATGAAATAGTATTACTTAAATTAGATTAAATCATTTCATTTTATGTCAGTGCCAAGCAAGAAGTTCGTGATCGTAAAATGGATAGAGATCGACGTCAGCGAGAGCTGCACCATCAGTTACTGGTTGCTAGGCGACAAGCACTAAGAGACTCCCGTCAAAAACAACTAGACATGATAGCAGCGCTTCATCCAAGTAATTAATAATATTTAAAAAATTTATTTGTGACCTATATTGTAAAAATAATATACAAATAGTGAATTTTTTCATGAGTTGTAAGACTGTTCCATTCCATAAGGTGGAACGTCATTGAATGGATTAGTCAATTATCCTATTATTATTATTTAATTATCAACACAAAGCCTGGTGTGAAAGGCTAGGCCATGGCAGGAAGATGACTTACAGATTTAGAATGCAGATTCAGAGAGCAATTACAGACGGCACACTTTATACGTTGGTTTTCGGCATTATAGATTGGGTGGGGGGTGCTAAATATTTCATAAATGATTAAAACGATCGGTCAAATTTTTTTTTTAGCCCCCGCCTAAATCCGCCCCTGTTCGGTCACATTATTCAACAGCCTATCACATGGAACAAAATCTACAAATAAGCTGGTGGTTGAATAGAACCAATCATGAGAAATATACTGAACGCTGTATGATATGATAACACATAACATTTTCTTTCATCTAGGTGATGTGAATCAGTACTTACAGAAATCTCAGGTGAATGCTGCAGTCAAGATACAAGCACATTGGAAAGGATACCAAGAGAGACAAAAGCTTGGCTTGAGAAAAGCAACGGCTCAACAGGTGAAAGCAGCAATGGTTATACAGTCATATGTAAGTACTGTAACACTTTTTTTTAAGTAATAATAATAATAATAATAATATACGAGTTCTTGTATAGCGCCAAATTCCAGAGAATGGATCTTTGCTTGGCGATGTCAACACAGATGTTACACTTCTCAACTACATGCTTCTTCCCTGAGGGTCATGTCAGTGCAGCCACTTTAAGGCACTCTCTCATGTCATCATACACTGTGTGCACATCTGTAGAGTTTTGGCTATTTGACAGAATTAAGATTTTTTGGATGTTGTATCGATAAATGTTTCCTAGACACTGAAAGGGGCTATTTTATTGTAAATTATGTATTTTATGTCTTTAGACACATAAAATACAGTGATGTGACAAAAAAATGTGATGTGCCCATATATGGACATGATGATGTAATATCACTACCATATTTAAGCATATCACTACCATATTCGGGCACATCACTTTTTTCTCAAACTAGTTTTGATAGTGTAGCCAGAGCTTTAGACATTTTCTTGTATATGACATATATTTTATGATTATGCTTTGTTTTGTGGTATTGTTTTCGAATGTCTGTTGACTGATTTTGTTTTGTTTTCTGGGTTAGGTGAGGCGATGGTTAAAACAGCGTGAACAAGATCGAATGGATATTACACTATACACTTTGCCACCTGGCCTATCAGATGAAAGAAGGGTGGAGTTACAGGCTGTTATTGACAAATATAGAGAAAATCACCCTGTAAGTGTAAGCTTATGTTTTTTTTTTACTTTTAACATTTTTTAGTTTGTTATTTTATTCATACAATTTTAGTTAATTTATTTCAGACACTTGTCAACATTTACATATTTTAATTTTCGGGGTTTTTTCCCAGCCTAAACAACGTAGCCGTGAGAAGATGGAGGAACTACACTCACGTTCACATGATCTTCTATCAAAACATTTGATGTTGCGTGGTGTTGATCGCAAGAAAGAGCAAAGAAGGCGTGCGTTATTAGCAGCATTGGAAACAGATGCAGATCTTATTATAAGTAAGTTACAATATCTATAAACATTAATGACATACAGTAATACGAAACTGGAGTTAAAAACACAAAACATTATTAAAATTAAGTAACATGTTGATATAAATTCAAATAAATTTCCACCATTTAAGATTCTATATAAGTAAGTTACACTATCTATAAATATAAATGACATAATACGTAATTGGATTTAATAATAATTAAGACAATAAAACTACAGAGAAAAATACATCAAATTCAATGAATAATTTTAGATAAAATAAAACAAGGTTAACCCATATAAAGAGAAAAATGTGATGTGCCCATATATGGACATGATTATCACTACCATATTTGAGCACATTACACTTTTTTGTCACATAAATTAAAATTTGATAGTGTAGGCCAGGCCCGTAACCAGGGGGGGGTGATCGGGGGATCGTACGATCCCCCCCCCCTGCTGAACAGCGAGTTCCGCTTGGCCTCCCACTTTTTTTTTGCTGGGCATACTAACACAATACTACGATTGTTTACTACAGGCCTACTACTAAGCCTTAATAAATTTAATTAATATAAATCGACATAAGAATATAAAATATATTTTAACTAAAATATAAAAACCTAACACTAAAATTTACAAGATAAATTCTATTTGATAACTGCTGAACATCGTGGTTCTGGAGCTAGCTGTACACAGAGCATAGTTGTTTGCTTGACATAAAAGGGTATTCCACTACACAGGTCTCCGCGTGCGTGTGAGAGTGCCCAACCAGATGCTTGATAGAGAAAGCATGCCGCTCACCCGGTACCGTACCCAAGTGCAAGATGCAATGGTTGAGTGAATTCAGGGATCATCTTAATTCCATGGTTTTTTACCTAAACACCACATGATGGTGAATATGCCTGTTAAAGTCTCAATGATACGATCCCTTAATGTACCATGTTGTTGCTAGGAGGCTTAAAAGGAGGAGGGATCTAGCCTAGTTTCGGTCGGCAAGAGAATGCCGTCCTCTGACAATTTAAGGTCGGCAATAAGGTCGGCAATTGAAATTCGTGGGCTGCAAATTACACCAAATTATATAGTTCATAAACAAAAGAGATTAGCCGGAAATGTGATTTGCGGCCATACATAGGCGCGCCTATAGAGAAAAAAAATTCGAGGGTATGGTTCCACTAAACAACTTAACGATCCACCCCGCCGTCAAACCTGGTTACGGCCCTGTAGACAGAGCTTTAAATGTTTTATTTCCACCATTTTCTTTGCGTTTTTCAGATGCTCCAAAATTACAGGATTCTAATGAACGCAACATACATCAATTTCAAAGTCAGTCTAGACCAGTCGCGGCCAAAGCAAAAGCCGACCACGATATTATTATACAATCTTTACAACAACCTTGGTGGAGAAAGTTTCACATGGAAGAGAAAACGGACGAAGAAATACAACAAGAATATGGGGAGTTCAGAATTTTATAACAAATGTCATTGAAGTGGTCTTGCTGTGAAGCCAATTTCCGGTATTATAGATTTGTGGTAGGTTCCTAGTGATATTTATATAACACCTAAATAAATTCCTGTCATTTGATTGGACGATTGTGGGTCGCATGATGTGCAATAGTACGCACTATTGAATGGTTATTCAATAGTACTTTTTTTCGTGTACGAAAAAAAAAATGTGGTGAATGCTGAAAATTTGGTGAATGATGAAAGGTTGTATTTCAACTCGACTTCGCCTTGTTGAAATATAACCTTTCATCATTCACCTCATGCCATTATTTGTACAATTACACTCATAAACATTCATTATTTGTATAATACTATATATATATATACATAGTACTATTTATTTATATTTGATTCATAAATTGTATGATATAAGTCTCCAATGTTAAGCCTTCTCGACATTCCAACAAAATGTAGTTTTTTTTGTTTAAAATGTGGTTGCTGAGTCACTAATGCGTATAATTTTTTGCACACCAGTTTCCATCTCTCAATGTATTTAGAAACGGTCTAACTTGTTTTTGCTTGTCCATGATTTGGTTGCCACAATGATAATTACATTGCTAGTGATAGCCTAGCTTTGCTAATGACAGTTTTTGCTCCTTTTGTGGAAAAATTAACATTTTTAACATCCTGGCTTCAAGCTTACTGCCTATAACTATAGCAAGATGACAGCTTCTTCCACTGATATAATTGTTTGCAAATCATTCATAATCTAATAAGTTCTATTTTTTAAACATGAATTAGAAGAAATAATTTAATGCCATCGGTTGAAATTTATTTTGTGCAATAAAGAATACTTAATTTTGTATAAATAAACAATTGTCATTATTTCATGTGATAGATCTATCGTTCAGGGGTGAATTCCCCCCTTCCCACTTGTTAACCCATAAGGAGGACTCCTATAGATACATACTGTATGGCAGAAAGATGAAATATCAGTTAGCAGAATAATAGATTCACTTTGAAAACTCACAATTGATGTTAAATAGTAAAGTATGAGATGAAAATTTCTACCTACCCTGGCTGTCCATTCATGTAAAATGAAGGCCTATATAATTTCTAAACATTATCTAACCTACAGTACGACTGTACAGTAAGTACATCAATTTTTATAAAATGAGGTAAAATTTATTAATTTACAAAGGGTAAAACATTATACAAATAGTATATATAATAATCGTAAAAATGCAGTGCATCAATACACATCATTTTACTTATGGTCACACCGTATAAAATCAAAATAGTTTTTATTGTTGAGGTTTCAAATATTTAATTAAATCTAGTTCTTCAAGTTGCTTTGTAACAATACCTTCCCAGCCTTTATGTGTTGCTGGATTAGCAGGACTAGGATGCAGAATACTAACAACCTCCACACCTTCAATCCCTGCAGTTTTTAAAGCATTTTTTGTCTGTTTTTCAGCAAATTTTCCAACTCCAACAACTACCTTAATACCCAACAGCTTGATTATTTCACATAGTGCCTCATCGCATACTTGCAAAAGCGGTTTACGATATTTAACGAGTATTGTAGGAGGCGTTACATTTTTGCCTGTGGAGTTCATAAATACAAGCGGACAGACATTGTACACGAACGAATGTTTGAAAAAAACTTCCGGTGTTCCACACATGTTTTTCCATAGATTCCAGAATCGGGAACCACTAACTTCACTACGGGTGCAATTCAAGCCTACGATTTTTCTACTGGGATGTTCCACTGGCGGCTTGCCAACATTACCTACAATTCCAAGCCAGTCTTTCACAAAATTAGTTTCACCAAATGGTACCTGAAAAAATAATACAGTAATTATTGTTGTTCATAGCAGTTAATACAAATTTTAAGCTTTACACACAAAAAAAGGAAAGAGTGACACAGGAGCTTACGTGAAAAAACTTCAAAGTTAACCAAGAGGACCAAAATAAAAGATCAATTGACTGCTTCTTTAAAGATGTATTGTCCCCAAAAAAACATTAAAAATTAAGATTAAATCAGACTTTGAATAGGTTATGTTGTAGTTTTAATAAAGTTAATCCCTTCTGTAAAACTAAAATTAAAATACATCTTTAAATAAATAAAATATCACACATTTGGTTTACATTTATCACTAGCATCAAGTCAGGTAATCAATTACTGTATATAAATTATGAAACATCGACTTTATTTTGTTGATATTCTTACCCCGTTTTGTGCCATTCCAAACGGCCCTGGATTCATGCCTAAAAAAAGTACCTTCTTTTCAGAATTGCAATATTTTTTCACATAGCATTCGTGTGTTTCTTTTGCATACTCCAGTGGGTTATAAATATACTGAACTGGATCGATGAACTCTAACAAAGATAGTTTTTCGCACAAAGTATCCATAATGTCTAGAAATTCCTCTGAAATACATTTCTCGGTTACTTTTACTTTATGTGGGTTTGAGTCTCCAGATTGAAAGTATGGAGAAAGTGTTATGAAGCTTGCATTTTCATTCTCTTCAGCATTTGTTGTTGACTGTCTTTCATTTATTTCATACTTTCTTTTCCTTTCGTTCGATGACATTTCATCCATAACCTACAACAAAAACTAAATTAATAATATAATTAATGCTAAAAAATAAATGAAAATAACTTTTCTTTATTAAAGGCAACCTATACATTTACAGAGCATGAAATAGACTAGGCAGGTTAGTTTTAACAATTACTACCTAGGCTAGGCCTACTTACTACTGTGATAGTGATTCTCTACTCAGCCTCCTATACTGTATGTTGTCTAGGCCTAGAGCTAGGCATTTTAGGCCTAGACTAGGCTAGCTAGAATGTACTTCTTCCTAGCTAGACGTAGGCCTATTTGAGCCTAGCTAGGCTAGTTAGTTTAAACGTTTGTATTTATTAATTATAGGCCTAAAAGGACCTAGAGCAATGTAGTAATAATTATAAAAACAAATTATTTTATATAATATTTACCGGCGATGATCTTGTTGATTGTTTGTTTGGATCTCCGTTTGTTTATAAAGTTAATGTCAAAGGTCATGAACCAGGAAACGTAATGAAAAATACAAGGATGTAAATAATATCAAAACACGGGCTCATTCATTTAAAGGTCGGATGTAGGAAAATAGAGACTCTTCCCTAAAATAAGCCTAGGCCTAGCTAGATAGTCGTCAAATATTGCACATAAAACCTAAAATAATGGATACTGCATTGGTAGAAGAAATCAAGAATCTTCTTAAAGGTACGTAGGGCCTAGATATTATTAAGTATTAATTATTGATAATGATAATTATTTTTTAATTTTCATTCAAGAATATATTATTCTTTGACATAGCCTAGTCTAGAGTGACTAGTCTACTATATTAGTCTAGGTAGGGCCTATTTAGTGTATATACAGTATTACATATTTTTATTAATTTTTTTGGTGTCAAATTAATTGTTTCCTATCGGCGGCATGTTTGACTCCACAAGTGTGCCATTAATTTGTAGTCGAGTATGACACAACTTCCATTTATAATTAAATGAATGGTGATGGATGGAAGCTATTTAAAATGAAACTCTGGAATTGAACAATCCTTTGTATTATGTTTGGATTGTTGAGATGAAAATGTATTTATAAACTATATGGAATCCCTCCCCCTCTATTCAACCCCTCCCGCTTTATTCAACCCCTTCCTTTTTATTCATCCCCTCCTACTTTATGCATCCCTACCCCTTTATTCAACCCCTCCCCCTTTATTCAACCCCTCACCTCTATTCAACCCCTCACCTCTATTCAAACCCCTCCATTTTTATTCATCCCCTCCCCTTTTATTCAACTCCTCCCCTCTATTCTATCCCTTACCCTTTATTCAAGCCCTTCCTTTTCAGAAACATTATATTTGGGCTGTGATAACGCACAATTCTCTTTTCTTTTCAGATGTTGAAAATTTCTTGACACAAGCCATAAAAAATTCTTCTTTGAATAAAGATAACATTTCAAAGAAATCTCAGTTGGTAAATTCAGTACAGAATGTAATCCAGAAACTTGAAGGAGAGGAAGTACAAGGTATGACCTCAGGTTACATAACAAACCTCACAGTCACAAAAGCGAGGCACAATAAATATTGTTAAAACTTCAAACTGTGGAGAATTCTATTAAAGTCTTAAACTTTATGTGACAAAAAAAATGTGATGTGCCCATATATGGACTTGATGATGTCATATCACTACCATATTTGGGTATATCACTACCATATTTGTGCACATCAACCTTTTTTTATCAAACTAGTTTGATAATGGAGACAGACCTTAAGACTTTGGCAGCTATAGTAATCAATAGGTAGGCCAAGCGCTTTCCAGTAGTGCCTAAATAATAAATTTATACAAAATCGGGATGCTTTTATTGAGGAAAATATTTGGAAATCCTATGATTATTGGAATCTTTGGAGGCCTGGTGTCAAAGAAAATTACTAGAAAATGGTAACTAAACTTAATTTACTGGCCTAGTTTATGCAACTTCCATTTTAAAGAAAATCTTATTGTAAAGGAGGAAGGTGGTTTTACAAGACTGTGGGCAATTTAAATGTCCATATTCTATGTTTTACCCATTCTCTTTAAATCTTTTAGAAATGTATGACGATGTTGATATACAAAAAATTGAACCAATTCCTGACGATTGCGATGAACTTTACGAAATCACTGAACCAGTAGCAGCAACCGATGACAACGTCAGTAAAAAAAGCCAAGAAGGAAAGCTGGAAGAAGCTGATGATCCTTATGGATATGGAGGATCAGGAACGAAGATTGGACAGATTGCTGCAGAGAAATTGATAAATCCAACGTTTTCTGGCAATTTGGAAAAGAAAAGCAAAAACCTGATTGGAAAAACATGGCAAACACGTTACTGTGTGATTAAGGATAACGCGTTTTACTACTATAAGAAAAAGACTAGCAGTGAGCAACAAGGTGACATTGTGTTAAATGGTTATGAAGCAAGGGCCTGTCCACACCTGGATAATCCAAAGAAAAATGAACGTAACTTCGAGCTTGTGTGTCCAACTAAGCGTTCATTTCAGGTACATTTTTATAATTATTGATAAGTAATAATACTTGGCTCCATTTATTGGTAAACCAGTTAAATATAAAAACTGAAACACTAAACATGCTAGAATGCCATAGCTTCCATGGGATTCTCCCCTTGGACCCCAACTGACTGGGGATTTGCATCTGGACTCCAGTCAGTCAATTCTTGACACCCAACCCCACCCCACCCCACCCACCTCTTTCTTTTCATCAGAAACCACGGCGTTTTAAATCATGTTTGTTTGAAAACATTAATTGTATGTCCACAGTTCTGCTTTCATCACTCATTTGTAATTTCTAGTACTATACCATGAAGAATTAAATAAATTCTGTAAATTTGATAAATACTACATGATTATAGAGGATGGGGCTTGCAGAGGAGAAACCAAAAAATAATAACGAAAATAAATTCTCCTTCATCTTTGTTTTTTTTCTATATAGTTTATTGCCTCAGACAGCACAGTAATGAATTCTTGGATAGATGCTGTAGCCAAAGCAAGTGTAACGCCATTTCCAACAAACACGGGTAAGTTTATATAAAACCTATATAAACTTCTTATAATGTTTATTTACTATCAGACAAGGGGAAATTATAATACATACATTATGCGTTATAATTTCCCACCATCACATAGGATGGAAAAGATTACTTGTAAAACCTTGATGCTGCAGACAGGCTGGCTTATTGCAATGCCATCAAATCTGGTCATTCAAACTAGCAGCATAGTATCAATGTAATAAAATAGACAGCAACACAGATTTTCCTAATCTACACAGACGAGCGGTAACGATAATAAAAATATAGAATCTATGTTATTCCTTATGACCATTTACACACAATGCGGAGTGGACAGGTGTTTCCGCTCAGGATAGATACAAATTATATATGGGACAAGCTACGCGGTTTTCCACTTACCGTTACCATACGTCTGTGTAAATTGGCCTTTATTTTGTCTAACCTTATTTTCCTCTTTCTGTTTTCTCGGCAGCAAGCCCACCTAGTCAACAAGAAGATTTTGATGCCCTTTATGAGGATACAGCAAGTATGAATTAATATTCTATTATATTTATTAATATTGTATTATTTCATTGTTATTTCATCAAATTCTCGCTCATTTTTAGTTCTTGCATTCATAAATACAAAAACAAAAATCCTTTAATATCCTGCATATTATTTATATCATAATATTCCCTCATATTTTATCTTTATTGTTTATAAATTAATTAATACATTTTCAGTATATCTATCACTGGGTGGTTTGGTGTTTCTTTATGCCTGTAAATGAATGTATATAGTATGTATATATTTTTTGTAGGCTTCAAATTATGATATTAACCAATCAAATTCTATAATTCTTATTTTTTATTTTTAGTCGCAGAGGAAACATATGACGATACAGGTTGGTATTATATTTCTATTAATTTGTTTCGTGGTATTTCTATAATAATATAATAATGTTAGTGATATGGCCAAATACGGTAGTGATATGTCCAAATACGGTAGTGATACGACATCATCATGTCCATATATGGGCAATCACATTTTTTTGTCACATAAAGTTTGATAGTGTAGACAAAGCTTTACAGGTAGAGCATTTCAAAGTTTTAGAGCAGCATATATAAATGCACAGTCACCTAGTGCAATTGAAATTTAAATAATACTGTATAACTAATTTAATTACTTTATCAGCAATTGAAAACCAAACATCTGAAGATTTTGATGATGTGTATGAGTTAGTTGAATCTGACTATGCAGATGCAAGAAGAAAACAAGAAGAGGCTGTCCGCTCCGGACCACCTACTGCTGCCCCAATCGCTGCAAAACCACTCCCTCCTAAGCCAGTTGTTACAGAAAATGCAGACGATTTTGGTGGCCTTTATGATGATGTAGATATCCAACCATCCTCCCCAGCAATACCGAAAAAGGATGCCAGCAAGCCTCTTCCCAAAATACCGCCGCAACCACCATCACCAGCCCAGAAGAAACCTCAAATTGGTGTCCCGGCCATTCCTTCTAGGAGTCCTGTGTCAGCGGACAGCTCGAGTGTCCAACCTAAAAACGTACCATCCCCGACATCTTCGCTTCCGAGTGAGCAGACCAATGGAGATGTAACCAGTGAACCATGGGATGAAGATTACAGAAATATCTACATGACCAAATGGGATTGTGAAGGGTCTGGTAGTGATGAACTGTCTCTGAAAAGAGGCGATCTGGTGCATATATTAAGTCGTGAATATGATAGTTATGGGTGGTGGATTGGTGAAAAGAATCTCACCGTTGGACTTGTTCCTCTAGACTATCTCATGAAAGCTTACAAAATATAAAGATTAATATTCATAATTATAATCCATAAGGTTTCACCAATTTTTAAAAACTTTCATTGCATTCTAAATTAAGAATTCGAATGTTGCCTTATGTTGATTTGTTACGAAGATGTATTCGTACAGTAATATAAAGTAACTAATAGACAAACATTTGCTGTTTTACAATATTTCTATACTTCAATACTAACATTCAATACATATTCATCCATATTTGTCAACATAATATATACTCAAGCAAATTAGTAGTAACCAAGATTGAAAGAATATTATATACTAAGTGTATATTTTGATTTTTTTTTAAAGTAGATAATTATATTTTGTTTATGGTAGGCCTACACTATAACAGACTATAAAGCTGAAATTCAACGCATGTGTAATTTTAATATGTATAATGAAAAATAATATAACATTTTTTATATTTTATATTATTCACGCTTTTATATGATATAAAGCCTACTACCGAAACTCGGTATCAACTCTATTGACAATAAATATCGCGTCATATGACAAACAGTCTTCAACCAATATGTGATACCGTAACAGTACTGTTCATTTAAAGGATTGGGTAAAGTTAATATTTTATGGTCAAATTGTATTGTATGGGCCTGCAGACACGATACTGCATGCTGTATATCGTCGCTAGACACGAGACCACACGGAAATCGCCTAAACTAATGATAAATTGAGGTATAAAAAGAAGAAGTATATTATTGTGTACAGTTTAATGTATGCAATATCTTGTGCAAAAATAAATGCTATTTTATATATTCATGTTTTGTTTTCTCGTTTGTGATTTAACTTAACGTGTATAGGAATATCATGAAATGGGCAGCTAGTCCTAGTATGTCTAGTATAGATAGAACTAGTGACGTTTTCCATATAATTTTTCTTTAAATAGCTAGGCCTTACAATCAATACTGCATGAACAGTTTTGACATTAATTTCCAACGAAAACTTCCTTAACATCCGTTAATAACAGGTAATATTATAATAATAGCAGATTGAAACTGGCGTTGAAATGTAGAGACTCGCGTTGTGTAACTCCATTTCTATTTAGAGCCTCTTCAAAAACTGTATACTAAAATAAAAAGTGTTATACAGTGCGTGTCTGTGTAAATACAATGCAATAAAAGAAATGAGCTTCACGGCTTTAGTCAACAACAATAAGGTCTTTAAAGTTCGTCAACCAGGAAATTCAGCGTTTGGCCCCGTCTACAAAAAAATAAGTGTAATACTAATAGAAGAGACCCCCAGCTGATACTTATGTTTGTATGTGGACCTTTCTTGAACAACGATGGAAAGTGAGCTAATGGAAGACTTGAAACATTTATTAAAGGGTAAGCGCATTTAAACGTCATACTCGAATTTAAGCCCATGATTGGAACATGTCCTTAGTACTGTCATTATTATAAGGACTACGTTCCTACTGCAAATCCAAACACCATATCATAGGTTATTCATAAGGTGCTTTACGTCAGGTCTTGTTATGGATGTAACATGCCTTTGACATAACTTTTGATTTCACCTATTACCGATACCCCTCCATTAGATTTCGAACTGCCTATGGTCTTCTCAACCATTTTAGATTTACTTGTAATCTTCCATTCCTTATAGGCCTATGCCTAATCTGAACATCATAGCTGTCTATATAGGCCTACTGTATATAAGAAATATTTTCTGCTTTACATACCTGAATTTAAAAGAAAAGATCAACGAAACGAAGTTCTGGTTATATGCATCATACCAATGATTCTGGCTTAGTTTAACATTAGAATAATTATAAGTATCTCTATTTCATGTATTGAGTTTCTGAATGACGGTGTATTTTCTCTTACTACTATTCTATAGGTATAGAAACGTTTATGAATTCAACTTTAAAGCGTGTCTATTTAAAGAAAGATGCTGAAAACCAGAAGAACACCCTTGTTAAATCCATTGCAACGTTCCTTCAGAAACTCGATGACGTTTCAGGTAATGCGCAGGAGGTATTCGATTATGAAACCACCTATTTTCGATTACTCTATTGATATTACGCTATTATTTATACTTGTAGTTTTGAGTAACAATCAGGAGGAAACGAATTGTATTGTATTGTATTGGTAAACACTGGAACTATGGTAACATCATTAGTGATATTAATTTATTATACAGCAATTGTTTGAGACCGAAGATCAAAAACGTTACTAAATGTATAACACTTTGTAATTCATCTACTGCCGAACATTATCTGATCGAATTTTATTTCCTCAATGTATCATCTCCGTTAATGTTATATGTGATAATGTCATTGTTTAGGTTGTAGAGGCGAGGATGATCTCCAAAACGAGGGTGACATGGCAGGTGTAATAGATGAATTTGGAGAAGACGAAGTAGAAGCTATACCGGCACAACAACTTAAAGACCCAACAAAGGTGGGCATGCTGGAGAAGAAAAAACAAGGCTTTGGTCTACAAAAGAATGTTCGTTACTGTGTAATAAAATACAATATATTGTATTACTATAAAAATAGAAAAGACAAGAAGCAGACGGGTGCCATTGTTCTTGATGGTTATATAGCTCGACCTTTGGTGAAGGATGGCCTACAAGACGACAAGAAGAAAGAGTATGCATTTGAGTTGATACATCCAACAAAAAGACATTATAAGGTAAAAAAACATAGATAATAATTGACAGTACAGTACTTGCTTGTTTATGACGATGTGTGTAATGCACGGTATGAATTTACACTACAGTTTTTTTTATGTAGTTATCAATATATGGCCCATCTTAGGGGAGCTATATACTACCTATAGCTATTTTTATGTGGCGACTCCTGGATCAACCACTGCCAACCATCGCTTAATTAAGTATCTCTTAAAACTCCTTAGACAACGCAATGTTCTAAAAGAAAGGAGCAAAGTTTCTAATTTCATGTGACATCTTTAAAATATCGTTTTAATTTATAAACGTCACTGTATCATAAAAGGATCAACTAATTTGTTTATTTATTGATCTATTTAAGTTTGTGGCCGAAGATCAACCAGCATTGACCGCATGGATGAAAGCAGTACAAATAGCAACTAATAAGCATGTCGAGTCTAGCGAAAGCGGTACGTACATCATCACAGAATTCTTATTCTGTTCTTCAGAATAAATAAAGGAATGCTTTCTGTCGAATCAGCATGTTTTTGTAAGCTTTGGGATCGTAAATTTAGATACTCAATTCAGATACTGGTACTGCATTAGTCTGGGTCCCAGACGAAGTTTTGACTTAACATTAGTAAAAAGATATTTCCAGACACAAATCGAAACGTCGGCTCACGGTGGACTAACTAAAAAGGACAATAAATACAGACTTGGAGTCTAGTACTGCATGTACGATTCAGAAGATTGTAATGCTCCTAGAGGTTGATTATGTCTGTAGAAGTCAAAACTAGAGTAGCATAGGCTTAATTTTTAACACGTTTGTCTTTTTTTGTCCAGAAAGTGAAGATGAAGATCTGGTCACGGACGAAGAAGATGATGTATTTCAGCAAGATAGCGTCGACTCTTCAGGTAGCTACATTTTCGTTTTATTGACTTGGTCGTAGACGTGTTAAAGCATACATTTCCCCTTATTAGTTTTAAAGGAAAATTCTGTCCCCGTAGGGTGTCGCCTGAATACAGAAAGGTGTTCCAAAAGTTTCTCTTCTCTGAGTAGCCTATGTATATTCAGATAACACGTATTACTTTCTACTTTTATAGGATCGCGTAAAAACAGCAAACATAGTAGCGTTGATGAATCAGAATATTGTGAAATCCCTAATAAAAACCGTCGACCTTCTCGTAAGCTAAGCAATGATGTTGTTCGTACGGTAAAAGAAGAAGAAATACCACCACCTCCAGAACACCGACCTCCGCCACGACCAGATGAACTTCCACCTCTGGAGAAACGTCCGAGCCAGTCAGAATGCTTCCAAGCGTTTGCTTCCGATTTGAAGTTACGTTTAGTCAAAGTTAACGTGCCAAGCGTTCCGAAAATTGAACCACGACTCCAAAAAGCGAGAGACCCCGCGAGAGACAGAGACATTTCAAATGAAATCCAGAATATAAGTTCAAAACCACCAGTAAAACCACAAAGGAACTGGCCGAAAGAAGCCATTGCAGTCAATAATGGTTTATCAAAGAAGTCAAGTCGAAAGAAAAAGCCTGTTGCTCTACCCCCTCCACCCCCACCATCATCATAATTTACGTGGATATTTGTACCGTATTCATGGACTGGATCGAAAGCAAAAGAAATTAATAGGCTGAGACAACAATGTTGTCAAGTTTTTTGTAAAGATAAAAAGATAATCATCAGATCTGCGGAAAAAAAGTATCCGGCTATTCGCTGTAACGTAAATCCGTATAAGCTGATACAGCTATCTGTCTTAAATATTGTAATGCTAACTGTACAGTACATCAACATAGCAAACTATACAATTCCACGAATTCACAGGACATTTTGGGATTCTCATATATGATATCGAAAAACGGTCACTTTCTTTGAAATATATTGTAATGTTCAGAGTACCTGGTTATCTCAGAGAGGATATACTTCATATATTCCAGTTACTGTATGAACATTAGGTCTCTGTAATGTATAGTTACATATCATAGCTTATTTAATAAACACACAACTGAATAGAGAAAACTGGTAAAAATTACATCAAGATCCTTTTATTCTGGATTGAAAAAAATCATTTTTTGTACAAATAAAAACAAAACGAATAACCATAACATTCACTTCTCAATATTACTGTTATGGGATTTACATAATTCTAGTCGATAGTTAATTCTACTAGTAAATAGTTTATGGTTGAAAACCTGTCCTATTAAACAAAAAAATGCGAGTGTGAATGTGTACTTAAATTAGAATTAGAAGGTGCAAGATACAAATAATACCAAAATACACAGAAGCACCTGGAATTCAAAGCTTGGCTCTTCAACATGCAAATCAGGTATATTTACATAACAGTCTACATGTGTCACTACAGGAACGGTTTCTACTGTATGAATGTAAAACAGATTGACAATATTTTTAAACTTTGAATAAATCCATACAAAGCATCCCAGTAACACTCTACAATTTTTGATAACAAGCTTATCCAATAGTAACTAAGCTAAAACTAACTATCTGTAGTAATGCATGTAAAATACCAGATTTTCTGTCATAACATGTCAGTACAACATGCAATTTCAGTGATAAAACCAGACAACTTCTATATATTGGCTTTGGCCCTTGAAATACAAATTATCCAGCATTTACAAACACTTATATTAATAGATTAATTAGGTTCTACAAATTCTAAGTAACTACAGTATATTAAAGAGAGTATAACATAAACCAAGACAGTGGATTATATTCCAGTCACCATTTAGTGGGTATGATCAACGTTAGGACAAACATAATATTATGTACACTTGTAAATATAATACCTTATTTAACAAATTTTAATCCCATGAGGTTTGGCAATTAAATTTGGCAAAAATTAGTCTTTGATGCCTTTTAAAATCCTTAAGCTGTTTTCCAAGGTTTTAGAACAATCACAAGCGACAGTTCGGATGATCCATTGTGTCGTGATTGGTCAAATTAGTTGTGGCGCTTACGTTATTGTGTTGCGTCAAAATGGGAATCAAGCTTAAGATTCTACAGTAGGATAAGTAAGCATAGTTTCTTAAATGTCTGTCAATGTCAATTTTGGGACTGTTAAGAATTGACCCTGCAAGGCAATTCAAATTACATCCACTGACACCGAATGGAGTCACAGGGGATGGGAATATAATAACTACAATAAGTTCTGTCTACACTATCAAACTAGTTTGACAAAGAAGGTGTGATGTGTCCAAATATGGCAGTGATATGACATCATCATGTCCATATATAGGTACATCAAAATTTGTTGTCACATAAGTTTGATAGCTTAGACAGAGCTTCAGCATGGTAAACTGTATACTGTACCTGATCAATTATGCTATACTGTAGGCCTACTGATTCTAGTCTTAATGCATTTTATAGTTAATATGAAAGATTTATTTTGTGTGTAAGGTAATGCTAGTTTGTACAATTATTCTCACTTTAAAGCTTGTTTCACATTAGGTTGCAATTTAAGAATGTAAAAAGTAAGTAATTTGACCAATCAAGACACGATGGATCATCATTCATCAAGTCGTGATTGGTCAAATTGCGTGCTTGCATTCGATTCTTGTAACCAGGTTTAATCTGTTACATGTCCTTCATGGTACAGTAATTATTTACATTAAAACTAAACAAATCAATACTAAATAGTATATATGGTATTTATCTTTTTTTATTATTAAGAATCAAGAATCTATAAAACAAAATTTTGAAATAAAGTTTCTAGAAAAAAAATGTGTTAATGAATAATAAACAACATTTTACAGATAATGGATGAAAAATAAATATTTCTGGCCTTTAAATGTTAAAAAAATGACATGCTAAAATATTAAACAGAAAGTAACTAACCTATAACACACTCTTGAAATAAAACACAAAAATAATTCTATAATTACAAAAATACAAACACCGTCCTATCATTTCTTCCTTTATGACACCTCTATTCAGGGGATATCTCTATTAGGCTATACTTGAAAAATGAACAAGGAGCACAACCACTATGACAAACCACTAATCGAAGGTGTCCCCTTAATAGGGGTTCTACTGTAGCTAGGCATACATTCTGTAATAGCTAGTATTATTTGTACAAACACAAGGAGGTGCCATTAGAAACAATGGGAAGACAAATATAACTGACTAAAGATTTAATACAGTACATGCATATCCCAAATATGATACAAAAGAAGTACAGTATTGGTATATACAGGGTAATGTTCTATGACTCTCTAAATAGGCAGTCTCTAAAAGCAAAAAACGACTACTACAGTAAAAAGTGTGAGCATCGTTCATTATTAGAATTACTGAATTGTGACCTACGATACAAAAAAATAATTACCATTGTCATTGTTTTAATAACGCAGCAAAGAATACACATTACAACCACAATGTAGTTATCAATGTTTCTGGCAAACACTGAAATACAGCAAAAAATACAATGTCTCCGTTTCCTACTTTGTTTTTTAATCTCAGACACGATTTACAATACGTACCGTTAAGCCATTAAAAAACCATTATGGAGCCGCACATTCTGGAAAGTGAGTGCCTATTTTACATTTTTACAAATAGTAGGTTTTCTTTTTGTTTAGTTGGATGCCTTAACTTTTCTTTGTCTTGTCTTTGTCTTCTTCGTGCCAGGTAAGGCGTTCTTCATAAAATGATATCACAATCTGTGGGCATCTAGTATTTGCTTCCTTGGCACGTACTAAGTCTGCCTCATTACTACCAGTCCTGGAATTAATAACCAAGTATTTTGAGGGTTCATTAAAAACACATGAATTAAATGATAATAGGAATGTCAGGTTGGATCATTTTCAGAAATGTATAAGCATCAGGTAAGGGAATAAGTATATCTTCTTCCTTATTATATACGGCGGTTTCACTCACTCACAAGTATAACACTTTTCATTTTACATTTAATTTCGATCATTCAGTTGAGTAATTTATTTATTAATTGTAAATGAGTACTATTTATGAAAAGTAATTCCTTATAGTTTCGCAGGATTCAGTGAAGAAGCAATTCTAACCAAGGCTAATATTTGGATCCAGAACTGCACAAATATAGTAGTGATATGCCCATATATGGTAGTGATATGATGTCATTATGTCCATATATGGGCACATCACATTTTTTTTGTCACATAAAGTTTGATAGTGTGGACAGAGCTTTAGAGAAACTATTCAAGTTGCATTCTCACCATTTCATAAGGAAAAGCAAATCGCCATTTGATTCTGTTGCACCAATAATCCGTTCTGGTTTTAAGCCCCTGTCAAATCCAGTCGCTTTCTTTGCACTACTGGATGATGACACCTCATCATCTCGTTTTGATGAAGACTGCTGGTGGTAAAAAAGAGATAGTCATGTCAAATCTTTGCTATCAGTAGGGGTACACTTGAAGTAAATCTGTCATACTTTTAACACTTTTTCAAAAAAATTGTTTCTGTGAATTCCGACTAATTTATAATCTCAAATGTTTCACTTTTTTTTAGATTATCTGAGCATTTTCTTTACCACCAAAATATTATTATAAAAACAAACAACATTTTATTATTTGTTGGGAATAAGGTGACATTACCACATACTACATTATAAATCCTTCTGTTTCAACGGAAACCTGGTAGAACCTTTGGGACACCCCTGTTAAAGATGTATTGTCCCTTTGACTAATTCCAAAAAAATTTTTAAAAAAAAGGTTCGGAAAAAAGTGGGTCATTTTGAAGTATCATAATAGTTATTACCTTTCACCAAAAATTAGTCGAAAAAAAAATCATTTATCTGAAATACAGACAATTTTTTGTTCAAAAAATAACTTTGACTTCCAGTCAAAGTTTTTGATCAAAACATATCTCATAATGCAACGCGCTTGTTTAGCTACTCTGTATGCATAATCATAAAACTTCCTCGCGATCTGTGTGAAAACACCTTCTCAACCGTGACGAGTTGTAAACAATCCTAATTAGTAGCATCAGGCATAATGCATACTCGTGATTTGAAATCTTTGTTTACTTTCGCTCGCGACGATTTGTAATCAAATTAATTTACCTGTTAATTACGTAAATTTGTTGTTTTTGGCTTGAATTTTCGACTAAGTGAATAACTTTAATATTACTTTGATATGGCCAATTTAAATTTAGAATATTTTGACCTTCATTTTTTGTGTTTTAAGGGACAAAACATCTTTAAGAGGAGGGCAAAGAAAAAATATATATTCTAACACTACAACCAAATCCTATTCAGGGGACAGCTCTATTAAGAGGGTTTCGAAGGTGTCCCTTTAATAGAGGTTCTATTGTACCTCATCTTTCTTCTTTTTTTTTGTTTGTACTGTATCTTCTGAACCATTGACACCCGTTTTCCTTTTTGAAGATTCAGTAGATTCTAATTTCTTCTTTTCAGTTGTTGCTTTCAACTTGTCTTCAAATTCTTTGATCAAATCTGGACAATCTAAATTCTCTTCTGGTTCCCACGTATTATCCACACTGTATAAAATAATTTTTTATATTATGTTTGTTTACAAGGTAAAGGCTTTGGGGTATAAAAACTTGCGAGATAAAGAATAAAGAAATTAACATGGTCATATCGTTTTACATGATTACATAGCCCGGCTTCTGCTCACCCACCACTCCCTTGAGTCAGTGAGTGACAGTTGTTAAGTTTAGTTACTGTATTATCAGGCAACGTTAGTGATAAGGTCAGTTTCTATTACTACAGCATCTAGGTGGGTTTAGCAATACAACTATGCTGGGCGTAGAGAGATTGCCACCCACTGCCCTTTTTCGATCGGTATTTGCGATAAACCTTGTGACTTACTCTGTATATCCTTTCCATCTAAGGAAGTATTCTGTCTTTCCTTTCACTATTCTTTTGTTAATTACACGTTCTACCTGGAATTCCTCTTCTTCACCTTCATCAGCGACCTTTGGTTCTTCCTTTATTTTTCCCATTTTTCTTTCTGATTATTGTGGCACTGTGATGAATAAAAAAAGGAAATCATTTTTAAAGTAGCATATTTATCTTTAATAAGCAGAACATTGTTTGGAGAATAAAAAACATCTTTGCTGGCAAATAAACAAACAAAATAGTTGTCCTAGCAGCAGTATCTCTGCATTCTCACTCCCGAGGACGATCAAAGTATATTATTGACCGAAACGTCAAGAACTATATAGGCCTAGGTAGGGCCTCATGAGTGGTGTACCGAAAACATTTTATTGATTTCGCCATGCAAACCTGTAAACAATATAAAAATTAAAATAATTGATAAATAAATTCAAATCAACAATCATAACATAAAAGTTTTTTGGCTAGGCCTAGATTAGAGTATTATTCAGGCCTGGCAGGAACGACAGATTCAGGCAGGCATGAACGAGGGTTTCCTGCCCTCATTTCATCATCACAACGATTTACTCAGCCAGCCTAGTTTAGCAAGCCACAGAACACTTAGCCACACCACTCACCCCCACCACCACCAAACACTCACTCTTGCGCCACTGGTTGTCTATCTTGTTTGTTGGAAAATCAGGATAATAGCCAAACAACCTTTTATATTGCTAATTTACAATATAGGGAACACCTTTAAAAATATACCAATGTAATCATAATGTGTTAAAATGAAAGATTTAACAATGAATTACCTTAAAATTTACGGCGGGAAACTTCTACAACGCACTTGGTTGAACTTTGCGCAAATCAATAACCTTTTGTTTCTTAAGGTTCAAGAGATAAAATTGAAAAATTACGAATATATTTATATTTATAATAAAAAATATGAAGGTCTAAATTGACACTAATAATTATATATATGTTATTATATATATTTTATAAAAATTAGCATAACTTTTGTGACATAAGCATGTACTTATATTTATATTAAAAATAATTTTTCTAAAAACGGAAATGACATTTTAACATCAGAAAGCACGTGGTTCGTCCACATGTGTCATACGCGAACAGCGCCACCACACTAGAAGCGAGACGAAACGAACCAGAGGAGACGTGGAGTGATGACTTCGGCGGCCTAGAGCTTAGAATTTTGCAATTTATTATTTTAAACATAAAATATATATTTATATAACCAAGTTTAATAAATAGATTAGTAAATATGGCGATGTACAACTTTAAGAAAATTACAGTTGTGCCAACATCGAAGGTAAAGTACTGTAATCTAAAGCAGGCCAGATGCTAGCTGACGAAAAAAAGTCTAAACATAATATAGCCTATAGGCCTAGGCCTATAGCCTATTATTATAGGCGGGGACCAGACCATCGGGACCACGGACGATCGGGCCCAGAAGATCGGGCCCATTTTAAGACGATCGGGACCAAAGCGGGAGACGATCGGGCCTAACAAGGTTTTAGGACGATCGGGACCAGAGACGATCGGATCGTGCCCAACTAATAAGACGATCGGGCACGTTTTATTTTGGTAGCAATTAAACTTTTGGATTTTTTATGTTGGCGCGCGCCACTCTGTCTCTAGTCTAGATATGCAATTGTTATCATATCGGTCATGTTTTTTTAATCGATTGGTTTTGGTTCTTCTATCCATAGTGTCGATTCATTCCTCAATCAACATATTAGTTTATAATAGACCTACCCTAAAACACGTACTCTAGTATATTCACTTGTATTGTAGGCATAGAAAGAACATTGGTAATAAATACTCTATTACTAATTATAAACTATTTTAACTGTTTTTTCAGAAATAACATTTTTACAATGATTTTCAAAGAGCACACATTCACAAACTTTTTGCAACCGAAATTTAAAACAAACATTATATACATTATATAGGCCTAAATGAACATTCATTGGGCCTATTCATGAGACGATCGGGCCCAACGCTGAAGACGATCGGGACCACACTTTCTGGGCCCGATCGTCTTGGGCCCGATCATCCGTGGTCCCGATCGTCTGATAACCGATTGAAATGAATAGGCCTGGAGACGAGGCTTAGCTAGTATAGGTGGCCTGACTGATAAGTCTTATTAGTTGGTTAGATGGTTTAATTAAGGCCTAGTTAGACTAGAGAGGGCAATCCAATCTAGCCAGGCCTACTATGTTTTCTGTCCACTGTGAATACATCCATTCAAAAACAATCAAATTATTGGTAACTGGAAATATATTAATTAATATGATTCTGTATAAAATTAATAATGATAAGGGGGCCTGGCCTTAATATAGTGTATACCACTGATAAAATTGTATAGAATATCATTATTTGTGCATTAATGTATATAAAATAATATATTATACTAGTAATCATTTATCAATAATAGTAAAAAAGAGACATACCGATGTACAGTACCATATTAAATTGTTATGTTTTTGTAGGACTTTGTTGACATAGTATTATCGAAGACGCAGAGAAAGACGCCAACTGTTGTCCACAAGCATTACAAGATCAGCCGTATTCGAGCGTTTTATATGCGCAAGATCAAGTATACACAACAGAATTACCATGATAAACTAACACAGATTATTAATGATTTTCCTAAACTAGAGGTAATTGTTTTGTTTGTCATCAGGAAGTTGAGTTGAGTTATCACCCCATTAAAGGTGCAATTTCTCCTGATAGACAATTTTAGATACTGAAATCATCCTGATAGTGCCATGTTTGGTTTAACTAAAAAGAAAATATGTTTGACACATTTTCCTGTTTTGCAATACATTGTTTATTTTAGATGCATGCCTGATATTTGTTTAAATAGCACCCTCTATGTTCTTAATTTTAAAACAATTATAGCACCCTCTATATTTTGGTCATACTTTATTGTATTCAGATATATATTATTGTTGTTCTAGTTGGGAGCTCTGTGATTGTAATCAAAATAAATCGTCGGTCATAATGTTTTGTTTAGCTAAGGATAACCATAAGTTTATTCACTATCCTTCTTAAAGGTGGCAATCCTGTTTATAAGACAATCATATCTGCAAGATGCTGTACAAACTCTTATTACAGGTCTTTGAGAGTGGAGTTGTAATTTGTCATTAGAAAAAATCCTGCCATGATCTAGGACCCTTGAATTGGTAGCCAAGCATCATAACAACCAAGCCATAACTCCACTACAATAATATAAATTATTGTTAGAGAAAAAGGTTTTATCAACATGAACATTTTAATCCCAACTATAACATTATATATCGGTTATTTCAGTGAATTACTTTTCTTTCTATTTTACAGGATATTCATCCATTTTATGCAGATTTGATGAATGTGTTATATGATAAAGATCACTACAAGTTGGCACTTGGCCAAATAAACACTGCTCGCCATCTTATAGACAAGTATGTATTCTGAAGTGAAAAAAAATATTTTCCAAGCATAGTAATGAGATCAGTATTAAGTAGAAATATATTTATAGGGCTTATTTGTATAAAAGGAAAACTTAGAATCTAAACAATTTAGAATCTAATATCTGAATAAAAGGGACAGACTAAAATGAAGTGATATTCATCTTCAACTGATTGTAGAGAACTTAATTTGCATAATTATTTAAACATAACAAAGTTCTTAGGCAATGTAAGATTTGCAGTATGACAGTACCATGTGTACAGCAAATTACAATGTGTACCAAAACTTACTTTGCTTTTAAGAAATTTGTTTTAGTTTTTCAGTACTGTACTAACTGTTAAATCAGTTTTGAAATAGTAGCAATCCATTTGCAGTAATATTCTATGTCACAAAGAAAAATGATTACACCTGAATAATTTTGCCAGTAATTCTTTTTAAATGTCCAAAAATGTTTTAATTTTTCTAGCGTGGCTAGAGATTATGTACGACTGATGAAATATGGAGACTCGTTGTATCGTTGCAAACAGTTGAAAAGAGCCGCTTTGGGACGAATGTGCACAATAATGAAACGTCAAAATCAAAGTTTACAGTACTTGGAGCAAGTAAGACAACATCTATCGCGTCTGCCAGCCATTGACCCTATGACGAGGACCTTGCTCATCTGTGGCTTCCCTAATGTTGGAAAGTCTAGTTTTATGAACAAGGTAGGTGAATTTATTCATGTACACAATCCAAGAATTTTTATTTCATGCAAAGATAATGATGGTCGCACTGGTTAAAAAGAGACATGCTTTCCTGCGATGTAGCATGATCAGTTTTCTACTGTTTTTTTCGGTTTCAACATTCTTAACAATGGTGAGATGGTTCTTTAATTACCATCAAAATCAAATGAGCTACAGCAGGAGGCTTGAATCTTACAACTTTACCATCCAATTCTCTATAAATACACTCATATGTACCCCTGTCAAAATATAAAACTCCTGAAATTTTTAAATTCAGTGTACAGTATTTCATACCTGTAGAAAAACTCACACTACAACCTCCATCATATGAAAAACGCGGTTTCATTTCATGAGAATCCTTATTAAAACCACAACACCTCCGAAAGGCAATATTTTCAGATTGTTCACCTCTTTGTTTTATCCATATCAAAGTCCTCAAGTAGGCTATGTCTTTACTTTCACATTTGAAAAGCACACTTGATCCAATTGTCACATTTGTGTCGGTTGGTCTCTCGCTAAGTGTATAATGTGTGGTACAACAGATAGGCCGAAAATACAATACCAACAATATAAATATACTTAATGAAAACTGCAACATATTGAAGTGAAGAAATCTGTGAAAACAAATTATCATTATTAGTTATGGTCATTACACTACAGCCCTAGAAATTGGGACGAAATAACCTAGCGGATGTAAATAAAACAAATTTTTATTCCTGTGTAATATCAATTTATACATTGAACCCTGTTGCGATGAAGTAGGCAGGGCTTCATGATAAAAAAGGTTTGGTTGTCGTAGTGGTGCTTGCCTTGTAATCTAAAGATCTAGGGTTCAATCCTTATCTAGGGTTCAATCCTTACCTAGTTTCAACTATTGACTCTATCAACTCCACTCCTTAAGCCTCAAATATTAGTTTATAAGCACAAAAAATTTTAAAATAGTTTATCCAATCCTGTAATTGGCGAGTTACTCGCTGTTGGATGTGTAGAAGAATAAAAGAATCTATTTGGTCAGCAGTTGCAAAGAAATACATTTTACTGATTGTGATTGGCCAGCTGTAGGTGGAGCCTTTAATTATGAAAGAATATATTGATCAGTCACTCCACCACAGAAAGGTGTGATTGGCTGCCTGTAGTAGGGCTTAATGACAGACTAGTCAAGCTGGTAACTCCCAGATAGCTTTGGGGATGTTTTTAGTTTCCATTGCATGAGTGGTTCTGAGAGCAGAGTTCGTACGCATCCTTAAATTCCTTGAAAGTCATGGAAAAATAAATCACTTTTTTCAAGTACTGGAAAGTCCTTGAAATTGGCATTTGTCCTTGAATGTCCTGAAAATTGTTAAAATACAATAAATTTATATGAATTCTTTTTAATAAAGTTTTGAAAACACTGAAAAATAAAAGTATTAAGTATGAAAGTACATGGAAGATAGCAACGTTTGTACGTGCCGACCGTTCCCGCCGCCGATAAATACTCATACATGAAATAGGCTTCAGGGTTGGTTGTTGGAAAAACAATTCCATTTGACGTACACCGCACCACTTAAGAAAATTACCATGTGTGACGTGTTCATGCGAGCCGAACGATTGTTGTGGACATTCCATTTGACGTACACGCACCCTCCTAGTAAGAAATTACCACGTGTGTACGTGTATGATGCGTGTCGAATCGCGAATTGAAAAAAACAATTACATTTGACGTACACGCACCTCTCTGGTATAAGGGAAAAAATCCACAAAATAGTATTTCAAAAAATCGGAAAAACGGTTTGGCAAATCAACAGTCTAGTAGCTAGCTCGCTCAGCGGCGATTTTGTTGACAAAAATTGGTAAGGCTTTACCACGTGTGTTTCACTCTCTAGTCGAATTCCATTGCCGTATCGACAGTTTCACAATCCCTGTTGTGCTATTAATTTATTACGTAAACTATTTGGTACAGATTTGCATGCAGATACGATTTCTTTTTTTTGCAAATTACCTTCATACATTATTAAATATATACAAAATGAACAATAAGCGTTCGTTCTAGTATATCAGGATGCAGCAGTTGGGGTCGTATCGTATACGGAGGCACTTGTTTAGAAATGATCAAATACGCTGTCGTATACGGTTCGTATATGCTGATTATGCGGACAGGAACTTTAGAATTGACGTATACGTTTCGTATACGAAGTGGACGTCCTATACGAAACATAAACAAAACATCGTATATGTTTGTATACAGCTTTTTGTAAAGGGTATGATCGTTTTGAATAAAGTTCAGAGTGAATTAGAATATGGTTTGATTTCTTTCATTTATACCTTCTAAAAAAACATATGATATACAGAAACAGCATTTAAACGTGATTCCGAATTGTAGAACGTCATCCTATAGTATCAAATTACCAAATATCGTCGACAGTGCGGTGACTATGGAAACGGCAGCCTTTGTTCAATACCGCTAGTGACGGCACGCGCCGTGACTACCCTCGACAGGAGGAAGTCTGGCGCGGTTCCACAAAGGCTTTTACTGTTACGTGTCATGTTACTTGATTTTCCACGCCTATGTTTTCAGTACTGTATGTTTTTTAGTGGCTACAGTACTTGAATTTCTGAAAAACATCGTAACTACGAAATTCTTCAATCTTAAACTTTTTTTTATTAATCTGTTGAACTTAATATTTAGGTATATGTCCTTGAAATTTTAAAATATTGACATTGAATGTGCTTGAAATGTCCTGGAATTTTACTAGCTCACAGGTGTACGAACCCTGTGAGAGCTACACACACTGTACTATACTAGACATAGAACCACTTTGTTTAAAACAGAAACATATTTTTAATATTATCTGGTGACAAGAAGGCTAATTAATTAATTCTTAATTCTTATCTATTTTTACCTTGTGAAAGCAGACTCCTCTGTTAAAATAAAAAAATTAAATAATTAGTGTTTTGAGCACATGCGTAACACATACATACGGTAGACGTTAGAGCGCAGAAATGAATAATTATGCCATCCTAGACTATCACTTGTGAAAACTGAATTCAACCTACAAAATATGGTTTTCTGAGAAGCTGTAGGCTTCTTTGGATATTGTTATAATTATGCACATTTTACAGAAACTTTACAAAATTGTTGTGGCGGATGTAGAATTTGATGGTAGGTAGTTTTTTGTGTGTACACAGCGTGACCTTTAGTGGGGTACTGCCTTGTGTCATAATGTCTATTCCTGAGCTAAAAGTAACATCTTTAACTTTAAGCCAGTCTTCTCTTGTAAAGCTCTGTCTACACTCTCAAACTTTATGTGACAAAAAAATGTGCCCGTATATTGACAGTCATGATGATGTCATATCACTACCATATTTAAGCATATCACTACCATATTTGGGCACATCACACTTTTTTTGTCAAACTGGTTTGTTTGATGGTGTAGACAGAGCTTAAGATTTGTACATGACATTTTGGGTGTACTTTGATATATACTTGTACTAATATGTACTTGTGATTTGCTGTTCTCAGGTGACCAGAGCAGACGTTGAAGTCGAACCATACGCCTTCACAACAAAGTCTCTCTTTGTAGGCCACATGGACTTTCGTTACCTGCGTTGGCAGGTTATTGACACCCCTGGAATACTAGATCACCCTCTTGAAGAGAGGAACACAATTGAGATGCAAGCCATTACAGCTCTTGCTCACCTCCGAGCCTGTGTCTTGTATTTTATGGATCTTTCAGAACAATGTGGACACTCGATAGAATCGCAGGTAAGTGTACCTACAGTAGTTACAAAGTTATTGCAAGACATCTTGCAGTAGAAACACATTTTTTAGAAAGATTTTTAAAGTATTTTGTGTAAGAATAGAATTCTCCAGAATACTGTTCGTCAAAACATTCTCAACCATACTTTATTATCTTTTGGAAAAACATGGTGTACCGCAAACCTAACTTAACTATGAATAAGAGTTGTTATTAATATTATTATAAAATAAAAGAAAAATAAATCTTAAAATGTTGGCAAAATAGAGTTTGATAATGCAATTAGAGACACTTCCAATTAGGGTCAAATTTCAAAGTGACAGCATTAGTTTTTACGATTCACGAGGTTTCAATTGTTGCATTTCACTAAATTTTTATTAAAAACAGAGAGTATTTGAAAAATGAAAATAATATACAATTTATTTGAAAAATGAAAATGTAAAACACCGAACTGTTGGTGTGAGTTAAAGGTGGAAGGGGTTTGTTTAGTTATCTTGTGATTATGCTGGATATAAAATAGTCGTTTAAAACTGGTTGATTGGGTATTCATACCCATACCCAGTATTACAGTATGTTTTCTTTTTTTAGATTGAATTATTTGAGAGTATAAAGCCATTGTTTTCTAACAAGCCATTAGTAGTAGTTATCAACAAGATTGATATTGTTAAACCGGACGAACTCTCTCCTGAAAAGCAGGTTTGTGTTTTCAGCTCAGTTCATTGGCAAAATACATATGTAATGTAATGCGACATTTATATAGCGCTATTTCATGAAGATCAGAGCGCTGTGGACTTAGATGTTACACCTTTTCAACAATATTCTTCTCCCCTAAGGGTCACATCGTGTCATCGGCAGCCAACTACGCCGCCATCACGTCTGTCCATGACAGTGTGTGTGTGAACTAGTACACCGGAGTAACCCCCTATTTGTCTTTTTACCTACAGTAACCAAAACATTTTGATGAAGGGTACCATTGCTCAGTCATTTAAATTAGAACTAAAATAATTATCTCTAGAATAAAATGCCGACATATATTTAACAGATGTTGACACACATTAACTTTTTTTTGTTGAGTTTGACTTCTGTTATTGAATAATAATAGCAATTCCATAAGATTGATCATCTATGAGACACATTTGCATCTTTTTTTTATTTGTGGGCAGTTTATCTGGGGCGTGTCCCATTACCTTGTAGATAATTGACTAACTTGGATACACCAGTGAAGCATCCATTAGCACTGTCTGATCACCATTTTAATGTTAAATAAAAAATTGCAAACTACAGTCTATGTATAAAGTAAGGAATCAATTTTTGTATCATTTTAGAAACTCTTAGAACAGTTTAAATCTGAAGAGATTCCTGTAATGATGATGAGTACAGTCACCGAAGAAGGTGTGATGGATGTCAAAACTGAGGTAACCATCATTCATTTACTAACAATCATCATCAATTCAAGTCACATCTAAAATATCACCTTTTTCAATAATTCTTGTTAGTCTTTTAGCGCTGTGAGACATCTGTAAATAGCGCTTTATAAAAGTTTATTAATATTATCATCATTATCATCATCATTATCATCATCATCATTATCATCATCATCATTATCATCATCCTTTTTATCATCATCCTTTTTATCATCATCATTATTATCATCATCATTATCATCATCATCATCATCATCATCAGTATTATCACCATCATCAGTATCATCATCCCTATCATATTATCCAATTGGCTTATTATTTTTATTCTCACTATACTACAACTAGAAAGTTCTTTTCTTTGTTGTCTCTTATATTCCTAGAATGTTCCATGTATTCAATTTTTTACTGTTAAGCTCTGTCTACACTATCAAACTAGTTTGACAAAAAAAGTGTAATGTGCCAAAATATGGTAGTGATATACCCAAATATAGTAATGATATGACATCATAATCTCCATATATAACATATTTTGTTGTTACATACAATTTTATAGTGTATCTTAAGCCAACGGATGTTAATTTATCACGAAATAGTTATTAGTATTAAATTGTAATTTTTCAGGCATGCAATCTACTGTTGTCACAACGAATTGATGTTAAGATGCGAGGAAAGAAAGTTCCTGATGTACTTAACAGGCTTCATGTTGCCATGCCAACTCCAAGAGATCAGAAGGTTAGTGCTGTGTTATTTATTGTATGTACAATATATTAAATAGTGGCTCAAAGAAAATTTTTAATTAATAAAATCCTAGTTACACTGAAATTATTGTTATTGTTTTTGTATTCAGTATGTTTTGTCCATCC
Organism: Antedon bifida; assembly: GCF_963402885.1. NCBI lineage: Eukaryota > Metazoa > Echinodermata > Crinoidea > Comatulida > Antedonidae > Antedon > Antedon bifida. The sequence continues at coordinate 6,179,937 of NC_136226.1, read as the reverse complement.
TAATACCTATTGGCTGCACTCCCAGCCTCTGGGTTTCGCTTATGGACAAAAGTAAATATAAAAGCTGAAATAGCAGACAGATGACAATGTTATTCTTCTGTCTATTTTCACCTTTTAACATTTCCTGTTTAGTATTCCATGTAAACAACCATGTATTATCATTTGTATAGTAGTGTGTAATAATATAAGAATGAGATGACATTCATCAATTTTTTGCTTGGAAGTTTTCAATTAATAAAATCCTAGTTTTTAAATAGTTTAATATTGTTTTGAATTTTTCTGATTAATTTCTTTCAATTCAAGTACATAATTTAATCATAACATATTATTAATGGTCTGTTTGTTTCTGTTTTTTAAATTGTAGTTAATCAAACATTTTGGAAATAAGATAAATAAAAGTAAATAAAAGTTTATAATGTGATTAAATTTCCAGCTACCAAAAATGAATGATAACGCTTTTATAATATATCTCTTTCATTTAGGTTAGACCACCGTGCATCCCAGAAGCTATCCGGAAGAAACGTGAATCAATGGAAACCGACAAACCAGCTCGCAAGCTGTTGCGCGACATTGAACTTGAAATGGGCGATGATTACACCTTCGATTTACGTCAGCATTGGTTGGTGAAGGAAGATGAGAAATACGATGAAATCCCAGAAATATGGATGGGGCATAATATTGCTGATTATGTTGACCCCGAAATTGAAGTAAAACTAGCAGAACTTGAGAAAGAGGAAGAGATGAGGGAGGCTGCTGGTGTATATGATTCGGATTCAGTGAGTGGGCCTAAGTTAATTTTGGGGAGTTTTTTTCTCTATCTTACTGGTCTAGTTAGACTTTAGTGGCTCCAATATAATTTTGCTAGCCCATACATAAGTGTTAGATAGCTCATATTAAAAAATGGTCCTAAAGCATGGAGATGTTTTTGTTGTTATTTATTTCTTAATTTGATTCGGATTCAGGTTTCATATGGGTAATTGAAAACATGGACAATTCTGAAATTTTTATAAAATATTTTCTAGTCCTAAAAAACAGAAAGTTGCTTTTTTATTGGATACCATTTATACATTAATATTTAGTTTTTGTCTAAAGCTCTGTCTACACTATCAAACTAGTTTGATAAAAAATAAGTGTGATCATCATCATCATCATGTCCATATATGTGCACATCACATTTTTTTGTCGCATAAAGTTTGATAGTGGACAGAGCTTAACAAGCACGCAGATTACTATATAATGTATACATGCATCAACCATTTTCTAAATGATTTTTCTCTAGGTTCTGTTGATATATTGATAATGTTTTCTTTTTTTTTCAGTCCGAAGAAGATGATGAGATGGCAGGGATTCGAAAAACTGCAGCAATGTAAGTTATTACAATTAAGTTAATAATTTATGACAAGTACATTCAGATTAAATCCATAAATTGTCCAAAAATAATAAATAGGTTGACCAATGTTTGTAATAAAGAATAAATCATTTTCAAACTGATTAATATCTGAAAAAAAAATAATTTTTATAATTTGTCTACACTGAATGAATATTATTATTGTATTGGTATTCAGTATGTCCATCCTAATACTTATTGGCTGCACTCCCAGCCTCTGAGTTTCGCTTATGGACTAAAGTAAATATAAAAGGTGAAATAGCAGACAGAAGGCAATGTTATTCTTCTGTCTATTTTCACCGTTTAACATTTCCTGTTTAGTATTCCATGTAAACAACCATGTATTATCATTTGTATAGTAGTATGTAATAATATAAGAATTAAAATTAACAGCAACTTTGTTAGTTACCCAGGTTTTTTTTTCCTTTAAAGATGTATTGTCCCCCTGAAAAAATAATTCTTATCAAAATTGTTGTTGAATATGCCATAACATAATAGTTATCCACTTTGACCAAAAATTGGATAGAACAAAATGTATTTACCTGAAAAAAATGTAATTTAAAGCAAAAAATGGCCAAATTGACTGCCAGCCAGTGGGTTTTTGGTTGAATTTAACCATTTATTTTCTCAATTTATAGGTAAAAACATTATTTTTTTTCAGTTTTTTTCTTTGGAAGTGATTAACTTGATTAAAACTACAAAATAACATATTCAAAGTCTGATTTAATTGATCTTCATTTGTCATGTTTTTGGGGGACAATACATCTTTAATATCATACCGGTATTTGTTATACAATCTCATGTGGAATTTTCCACATGAGATTTGTCAACAGCAGATGTTGCACAAATTATGAAGACAATATTTTCATACATCTTAAATCAAATTAAAGTATATTCTCCAATCCACAAATACATAACACAGATTTGTTCAATTAAAAAAAGATAATTTTTTTCGTTTGTGCATTATTCACCTGCCACTGGCGTCTCTCAATCTAAAATTTGTAGTAAAAGTGCAATGCATCCCCAATTGTGGGTATAAAAATATAAATATTAATGCATTGTTTATGATATGAAATCAACCAATCAAATGGTAATGATACCCTTGTGGTGGTGTGTTAAATTAATCACAGACTGAGGCAATATATATGGAATTAATTTTAAATGCAAAAATGGAGACATGCATTTACGAGAATCTGGATCTAACAGATAAATAACATGAAAATAAATAATATGTATGTATTATGAATGTATGTTTGTTTTGTATTAATAATTTATCGTTATCATTTTTTTGTGGTGTTGTTTTAGGATACGTGAAAAAAGAACTTTGATGATTCAGGAGTCTCGTGAAAAGCGCAGAATCAGAGCGCCTCAGATACCTAGAAAGGCTAGAGCTGTAAGTCAATTAATAATAAATAAATATTATATTACTTTTGCAGAAAAATTTTAACAAGAGTTCAATAATTTAAGATAAGGAAAGTGAATTGTTAAAAGTTAAAATTTCTTTTATTGGCACCACTTTTGACATATTTCATTTTATGTTAAAAAGAAACATCACTATTTGTTTTTTTGGTTTTAAATAAAATCATAACTAGGCTGCTTCTAACATTTCACCCTCCCTAATTGCAAGGCATATTAGGTGGGGGTTTACATATGTAACAATCTCAGGGTTCTTGGTACAATTCCTTGCTCTCGCACATTACCAGTATTCAAATGTTCACTACCTACCTACTACCTAAGCCTGGTTTAATGTTTTCAAGACTATATATGCATTATTTTTACCAAACAATAATTACAGGGAAAGTGTAGTAGTTTTCATTATGGTTAAATAATTAATTATTTTTCATTTGTTTATTTAAATTTGCAGACAAAGAGAAAACACTTTGAAACACAAATGGATGACCTTGGTGTTGACCCTGCTGAAGAAGTAGGTTTAATTTTAGCTTTTTGCCATATTACATGTATAAAATGAAGTATAAACATCCTTAAGCTCTGTCTACACTATCATCCTCATGTGCCAAAAAAAGTTATGTGCCCATATATGGACACGATGACATCATATCACTACCATATTTGGGTACATCAAACTTTGTTGGTCAAACTAGTTTGATAGTATAGACAAAGCTTTATGCCATTATTGTCACAACAAAATTGACTTAATAATTATTTACTTATTTCTGTTATATGAACATAGGGTCACTACACAAAGTCACGTTCTCGTAGTAGAAGTGCTGTTGTACCGAAGAAGAAACGTATGGATTCGTTGGGCCGTGTAGTGAGCAGTTCAAGACCTCCACGTGATGTTTCTGGTATCCGTGATCCAGAGGTAAGTTTGGTCTAGCTAATGTACTTTGGAATGGAAAATTACTATTAATGACTTATAATAAATTAGAATAAATAATAATAATAATCATTTTTCCCTCGATGTATGCCTTTTTATTTTATATTGAGATCGATAAATGCATGTACTTAGATTCAGTCCGCTGATATGCTTGCTTGTTATTTAGTTGACATTATATACCATGTTCAATAATTATACCTAAAATCCTAAATTCTAGTACTGTTTCAAGTAAGTGTGGTTAGATCCACATTCTAGTCAAAATTTCTTCATAAAATTTTTATCTTTTTAGAAATTGAAGAAAGTTAGGAAACTCGCAAAAGGAATTCAAGAACGCAAGTTTGCCAAGCACGCCAAGAAGGGCGAGTCTGATCGCAAGATTCCCGACAGAATGCCAAAACATCTTTTTGCCGGTAAACGCAAGATGGGTAGTGCTAGTCACCGTTAAGTCGTATTCAACCATTTTATTCTGTTATTTTATGCCGGTGAGTGATGTGTTGTATACATTGTCTGTAACATCACTTTCACACTAATACTAAACAATTAATGGTAATTTGTTGATGAAAGTAATTTAGACACATAAATAAAATGTTTGATTACAATTAAAGTGATGATAAGTGAATTAACTACTTTGAAGTACCTTGTGTCAGGGAGCTAAGTTTATTGGTTATTATGAGAATACTATAATACGTCTCATTAGGGCAAAAATCTGACCAATAAACATAGTTATTTTTGTCAGACATGTGGTCAGGCTCACAAATTTAAACGCTCGCATTTGAAATATTTTGAGATGTCTGCACTACACTCGACTCATCTCCAGCACCGTGTAAATGTAATATTTTACGCACGCCATGTTTGAAATCTTCCATCTTTGCCCCATATATTATAGGGTTAACACACATATTGCAAGTGCTAAGTAAAACTGTAAACTCGTGTTCAATGATGGTACTGAAAGCAAAGCATTGACAGATATTATAAATTAAGTACATAATGGTATTTGGTGCTGTAGTGATGATAAATACAATAACAACGATTAACATCGTAAACACAAGATTTCTTTTTATGGACACGTGTGGTCGTTTGTTATAGCCAGGATTAAGTTGCAGGTTTTCTCGAGATCTTCTACGTATCTGCAACACCATCCGATAGTAGCAGTAGATCATAAAACATGCTGGTAGGAAGAATATTAGAAGAAAAGCCAGTATTCCGGAAGGAAGACTAACAGCTTTGCTATAACGACATTCGCCAGGATGCTGTTTATCGACATCAGCGATTATCACAAGATGAAATGAGATCAGGAAACTGATAATGTATGGAATTAAGTAAAATAAACAGGACCTTCTGGCAATGTTTCTGTTTCTGTACATAATAGGGTGTACCACTGCAATATACCGCTCAACTGTTATCATCACAAGATTGTAAATTGACGTATGCGCCATGAACCAGTATAAAGCTCTGGCTTTGCAGAAGACACGCCCTTCTGTTCCATCTGGCGCATCTTGGTTGTAAAAAAACAGAAACGCACAACAACCGAGTAAATCAACAACTGATTGTTGAAAGATTAAACCATGTAGTAAAGACTTTTTGTACATTTTTATGTACAGGAAAACTGCAGTGACGCCAACATTCAGCATAATTCCAATGCCTATGACAACAAACCGTAACGTTATCAACCATTCATTATCGCGTTCTTCACTTGTACTCTCAGATGTCACAGCAGGAATAGTAGTATAAATTGCATCCATCTTTGCATCTAAAAACAATCATTATGTCTGTTGATGTTGGAAAAAAAATAATACAGTAGTACTGTAGTATCCATAGTAGTTACATTTTTACTATATTTACTTACCCAGTGTTAGCTAAGCTTGCAGTTGTTAAACTAAGTGTTGGGAACTGTATAATTCACACTTTCAGGTATAAAACGTAACTATAATTATAATGCTGTATTATACTTGAAATAAACTAGGAAGTTACAGTAGACAAGTACTTTTGTACTTTTAAGTAATACAATAAACAGATTAAAAATATATTAGCAACTTTTAGTTTCGTCTGTTGGTTTTTATTTTCTTTTTTTTTTCTGATAAAAGTACATTCAACTACACTGGCCAACATTTATGTAAATTCAGAAAGTTAAAAATCATATCTGATTATTTTTGTTTTAATGTAAAGATCATAATATACCATATACAGTAATATTAATAAATACATACACGTCAAATTGATATTTAAAGAATTATATTTTTTCGAACTAATACAACATATTTTAATTAAAGATACAGTATACAGTATTGTCCCCATTGTTTATGCCATTTTAATGTCGGATAACCGTTATAGTATTCACTTTGACCAAAAATTGAATCAAGAAAATAAAATAAAAAAACTGTAATTGTCCTTATGAAAAACTGTATTTTAAAGCAACAAGATTTTTTGATTAGATTTTTTTTATAGTTAAAATGTTGTTTCCGTTTATTTTCTGCAGACGAGAATTAAAACTGTAAAAAGGCCTATTCTGATTCATGTTTTTGGGGTACAATAATAGGCCTACAGTATCGGCTAGATAATCTAGATGATGTATGTCTCCAGTATCAGGAATACTTGGTAATACAACATCACATACCAAAACCTAACCATTATCCTAACATCATACAGGCACCACATGTGATGCAAATTCGATGCTGTTTTACCAAATATTTCTATGATGCTGGGCAAATACTGTAGTATGTGGAGATAAAACAAATTTGGTTTAAAACCCAAGTTTCATAGAAATTCCGCCGATCACAGCGCCGAAAGTTATTTACTAAATATTTAATTTGGCATAACTTTCTTATTTTATTTTAGACTAGCAAACAAATCTAGCTGACTAATTTATTTAAAGTTTAATCGGATTGGTTGTGGATGTTGAAAGACATCCCAGCAGCGGATACCTTTCCTTGACAATCACTAAACACTTGTTTTCGAAATATTTTGTGATGTATTTACTACACTCGACTCATCTCCAACACCGTGTAAATATAATGTTTTTCGCCAAATTTTACGCACGCCGTTTTTGAAATCTTCCATCTTTGCCCCATATATTATAGGGTTAATACACATATTACACGTGCTAAGCAACACTGTAAACTCGTGCTCAATGATGGTACTGAAATCAAAGCAGTGACAGATATTATAAATTAGGTACATAGTGATATTTGGTGCTGTAGTGATGATAAATGCAATAACAACGATTAACATCGTAAACACAAGATTTCTTTTTATGGACACGTGTGGTCGTTTGTTATAGCCAGGAGCATTTTTCTGATTCTCTCGAGATCTTCTACGTATCTGCAACACGATCCGACAGTAGCAGTAGATCATAAAACATGCTGGTAGGAAGAATATTAGAAGAAACAACAATATTCCAGAAGGAAGACTGACTGCCTTGCTATATCTGCACTCGCCACGAAGTTCTTCGTTGACATCAGCGATTATCGCAAGATGGAATGAGAGCACGAAACCGATAATGTAAGGAATTGTGTAAAATAAATAGGATTTGTTGCCTATGTTTCTGTTTCTGTACATAACAGGGTGTACCACTGCAATATACCGCTCAACTGTGATCATCACAAGATTGTAAATTGATGTATACGTTATGAACCAGTTGATCGCTCGAGCTTTGCAGAAGACACGTCCAGCTCTTGTTCCATCTGGTGCATCTTGGTTGTAAAAGAACAAGAACATACAACAACCGAGTAAATCCACAATAGACTGCTGGAAGATTAAACCATGTAGTAAAGACTTTTTGTACATTTTTATGTACAGGAAAACTGCAGTGACGCCAACATTCAAGAGAATTCCAAATCCTACGACAACAAACCGTAACGTTATCAGCCATCCATTATCACGTTCATCGTTTATAGTTCCAGACGTACTTGCAATAATAGTAGTTGTATCATTTCCATTAATCATCGTATCTAAAACAATCATTTTTTAGATTGAAGTTATATTATGCAAGTCGTGTTTGTTTTAAACATAAATATTATTGTGTATTCCGATTGACTTGATAATATTGATAGCACATTATACAGTTTCTTATTTATGTAATCTAATCCGTTGTTTTTAATTGAAACAACCCGTGTTATATAATGTGACATTTTTATTACAAGACATTAACCCATTTTTCGATTAATTTGCAACACGAGTTACAACAGTTTAATCTTTGTAATTTAATTTATTGGTTGTTTGTAATTGAACAAGAAATAATTAGGAATAGACTAAAGTATATTTAGGTATGTAACACCCAGTTTCTTCTATCCGTGTTTGGTTGTATTATTTGAGAGCAACGAAAATTCACAGTGTTTATTAATTAATAGGGACACAAAGCAGGAGTTAAAACATCCCATATAGGCCTATATATTATTAAAAGTGGAAGTTTTTTTTATTACAGAAGGTACTTACCCATTTTTCTTTAAACTGTGATAGCAACACAACTTAAAGTTTTAAAAACAGTACGGTACGGTAGGCTATCAATAAGGAACTAAACTAATAACTAGAATTTAATTCGTCACTTTGACGAATTATAGGTGATCATTTTTATCATTTTAATGAAATTAACATTTTTTAAACATGCACGTACGTTAACATACGATCGTAAAAAGCTGATGTACGCCATCCTATGACATGATGCATATACACTTATAGTGCTGAGTTGTACCTATTATGTACAGTATATACTGTATATCTATATACAGTGTAGCATAGGTGAAATTACTGGACCCACATCATGTTCAAATTTGTTGGTATGATGGAATTATCAAAATAAACTCGAAGATGACAATTTCGAAAGATAATGAATTGAGCAAATAAATATAAGGATTGGAAGAGAATTTGATACGTAGAAGCGCAATGCGCGCTCATTGAAATTTGTATAACTTCGACTAAAGAAATATAAAAACTACGTTTTAACTTCAACTGGCCATATGATAACATCACAACATCCGATAGGCTTAATTTTTATATGAATTCATATCTACATTTCAACAGCTTTCATAATAAGTTATAATCTTCAAGGTCACCTTTAATTCTGAAGAGCTATTAGATATTCAAATGTATGGTGTAGCTAAAATTACACGACCTAGGTTATTCAAATTTTTACGCGTGATGACGTCATCGAAATAAAAATGTTGACAACTCATGAGAAAGATAATTTAAATGAGCAATCATATACAAAAAATTGAGCGAAAATCGGGCGCAAAATAACCGAGATGCGCTCAGTTGAATGTGATAATCTATGACAAAAGAGAAAAAAACCTAATTTTTTAATTCAAGTGGCCATGTGATGACGTAATACCATTTTGTACGTCTAATGTGTATATACATTTATATCTACAACTCAATGGCTTCCCGAATAAGTTAAAAAATTTAGGGGTCATCGTCCATTCTGAAGAGTTATTTTCATTTAAAAAAAGACATATTTTTCACCATTTTCAGAACTTTTGTGAAATTAATGTGCGCATTTTGTCATTTTTAACATGCTCGTATAGCGTTATCTTAAGTCGGAACGAACTCAAATTCGGTGAATGTACTAAGGATGGTGAGTAGAATGCGATTTCTACAAAAAAAATCGTATTTTTACGCTTTTAAAGAATCGCGCGCTCAAAAACGCATTTTTGCGCAGTAATTTTTTGAAACACGCAAATGGCCTAATTCATGCTCTAAATTGATTAAAACTTAATTTTGAGCTTTTTAAATTTTGAACGCGCGATTTTACGCGCATGACCCTACGTGCGCGTGCGTTTTTACTTGCTAATATTTTTACCCTTGACCTGAAGTTTACGTGTAATAAATTTCATTAATATGTGATAATGAATTATGGAGATATGATTGATAATGTGATTTCACAAAATGGCGTATAAATGACGTCACGGATGAGTGATCACGCTGAAAAGCTTATTAGGACTAAGTTAAAGTATTTGAAAGACATTGTGAAATTTTGGTAATCATTGACATTAAACTTTTTTAGATATTTGTTACACAAAATAATGCCCAGAAACAATAATAACAATAAAGATTTGATACAATAACAATAGGTGATCATTTTATTCTAAATGATCACCTAATTATGCGTTTAGAAACTTGATAGCACTTACATAAATAAATATATGCCTAGCTTTCATTTTCGTATTTCCTTTCGGGAGTTGGGAATGTTATATAGTGAATTAAGAGCGTGGTAATCTGTATGTTCATTTGTAATAAGGTACTACTTTTGGACTACCCACCGAGCCCCATAACAACCGACTTTATCAAATATAAACTATATAAAAGACAATTATTTCAGGAAGAGGAGATTCAAAGGAGTTGTATTTACAATACTAGTAAGTTGATACAATTATATTTACTTACCTATTGTGGTGTGCATTCTTTCATTAAAAACTATAATGCTGTCGGGAAATACCAGGTAATAGAACGAACAAGGAAATAGACAAATCTTCGCAGATTTGAAATCACTTTACAATAAACAAGTAAAGTATACATTTGAAACTTTTAATTCCGTCTATCTTTTTTGCATATTGTTTTCTACGGACGATCTATTGTGATTCGAAAACGGAGACCTCGAAAACGGAGACCAGTGACCTAACACCCAATGTGAGACCCTCACTAAACTTCTCAATATTACGTCATATAGGGGGTGTCTCCGTTTTTTAGATTTCTCAAAAACAGAGGCCCAACAAAAACTTCTCAATATTACGTCATATAGGGGGTGGTTCTCCGTTTTTTTAGATTTCTCAAAAACAGAGGCCCCAACAAAAACTTCTTAATAGGCCTATTACGTTATATAGGTGGTCTTTGAGATTTCTCGAAAACAGAGGCAACAACAAAAACGACTTAATATTTACGTTATGTAGACCCGGGGTCAGTGGTCTCTCTGTTTTTTAGGTTTCTGTTTTCGAAACACCCCGAAGATACTACTTCAGCTGCAGTAATAACTGGCCTCATTTTTAGAAAGTTTACGGTACCAATCAGAGCATCTTAGATGCTGTGACCAATAACAAATTACATTTTATCTTATAACACACTAATCTCCAAACCCCCTCCCTAACACAGATATGACCAATTTTGCAATATATAACATATTTTAATTTGAACATTCGCATACATTTATTAAGTTAATTTCATTTACTAAAATATACGGAATATATTCCCTTAAAAATTATCTAAAATTGTGTTACACAATCATATCCTTATAGAACAGATTATGAAGAAATTAAATAATGCATGAGCTTTTTATTTTTACCCCGAAGCCTATACTGAAAATATACTATCAAGGCCAAACTGCTTTATTACTTTTTTCAGGGTGGTTTAGTAGTTTAGTTCGAACTTTTATATTTAAATTCAATAGTTTACATTAATTGTAAGGCCTAATTTTTACATTTACGAACGAACAATGTTTAAATTTAACGGGTCTACACGATCGACATTAAATTGACCTAAATACTGTGTTATAAAATTAAACACCAGTATTTGTGGTATTTTGAGAAGTTTTCACTGCGCTAGACTCGTCAACAACATCTCGTAACCTAAATATTCGACGCCAAATCTTGCGCAAGCCGCTTCTGAAATTGTCCATCTTTGCCCCATATATTATAGGGTTAATACACATATTACAAGTGCTAAGTAACACTGTAAACTCGTGTTCAATGATGGTACTGAAAGCAAAGCATTGACAGATATTATAAATTAAGTACATAATGGTATTTGGTGCTGTAGTGATGATAAATGCAATAACAACGATTAACATCGTAAACACAAGATTTCTTTTTATAGAGACATACGGTTGTTTCCTACCGCTAGTATGCTGCTTATTATCTCGAGATCTTCTATGTATCTTTGACAGAATGCGACAGTAGCAGAAGATCATAAAACCAGCAGGTAGGAAGAATATCAGAAGAAACTGCAGCAATCCGGAAAAAACACTGACCGCTTTACTGGACTCATTATAACGGCACTCTCCCGGAAGCTCTTCGTTGGCATCGGCGATTATGGCAAGATGAAAGGAGATCAAGAAACCGATAATGTACGGAATTGTGTAAAATAAGCCTGATTTTCTGCCAATATTTCTGTTTCTGTACGTCAGAGGATGTACTACAGCAATGTAACGCTCAACTGTTATCATCACAAGGTTGTATACTGAGGTATACGTTCCGAACCAGTACAGTACTCGAGCTTTGCAGAAGACACGCCCTCCTGTTCCATTTGGCGCATCTTGGTTGTAAAAGAACAGAAACATACAACAACCGAACAAATCCACAACTGATTGTTGAAAGATTAAACCATGTAGTAAAGACTTCTTGTACATTTTTATGTACAGGAAAACTGCAGTGACGCCAACATTCAGCATAATTCCAATGCCTATGACAACAAACCGTAAAGTTATCAGCCATTTGTTATCCGGTTCGTCGTTTATAGTTCCAAATGTACTGGAAATGTTAGTAGTTGTATCCGTGTCATCCATATCTAAAACAATTAAAATGGGTAAGTAGGCATTACTTACCCATTTTTCGATTTTCTAGTAATCTTTAAAGTAAAGGGATAGCAAACACAACTTGTCCACTTGTATATCTTTAACAACACGTCATTACTAGTACGGAAGCTATCAATAAGGAACTAAACTAGAAAACACTTGACAAATGGCTCTCACAACAACACAGAAATGAATATAGTGTCAAATATCATTTTATTCAATAATGACGCAAATAGGGAAGTACCCAATTCTAAATTCTATCTAAAATATGAGAGAATTGTGCTTCCCTTAAAAGGTAACACAATAAACAAGGAAATTTGAAATCACTTTACAATATACAAGTAAATGTATATTTGAAACTTTTAATTCCGCCTATCTCTTTTTCATATGGTTTTCTACGGACGATAATATGTGATTCGAAAACAGAGACCTAAAACACGGAGGCCAGTGACCCAATGTGACACCATCACTAAACTTCTCAATATTACGTCATATAGGTGGTCTGTTTCGAGAATTCTCAAAAAGAGCCCCCAACAAAAACTTCTTAATATGCCTATTACGTTATATAAGTGGTCTTTGAGATTTCTCGAAAACAGAGGCCTCAACAAAAACGGCTTAATATTTACGTTATGTAGACCCGGGTAACTGGTCTCTCTGTTTTTTAGGTTTCTGTTTTCGAAACACCCCCGAAGATACTACTTCAGCTGCAGTGTCAACTGAGCCACATTTTCATAAAGTTTACGGTACCAATCAGAGCATCTTAGATACTGACCTTTAAAAAAAAATCACACAATCTCAAATTAGAAATTTAAATGACGAGTACCTATACTCATGAGGTATATTTTGCTAAGCACACTATTTGACGTCACAGCAATTTACGGCGACGACTGTACGGCGAGCGCGCGTGGTAATATCGTAAATCTCGCAATTGTGTTCTGAAATCATAATTATGTACATCCCAAATGCGTTGTCAACATACGGGTCTCGGTAAAGTTGTCCTTTAACTCCGATTAAAAAAAAGCGTTTAACAATTTTACATTTAAGGGCAATAATTTACATTGTTATATTTACGAACAATGTTTAAATTTGATGGGTCTACACAGTCGACATTAAATTGGCCTAAATACTGCATTATAAAATTAAACACCAGTATTTGTGATACTTTGAGAAGTATTCACTGCGCTAGACTCATCACCGACATAACGTAATCTAAATATTCGACGCCAAATTTTGCGCAAACCGCTTCTGAAATTGTCCATCTTTGCCCCATATATTATAGGGTTAATACACATGTTACACGTGCTAAGGAGCACTGTAAACTCGTGTTCAATGATGGTACTGAAAGCAAAGCATTGACAGATATTATAAATTAAGTACATAATGGTATTTGGTGCTGTAGTGATAATAAATGCAATAACAACGATTAACATCGTAAACACAAGATTTCTTTTTATAGAGACATACGGTTGTTTCCTACCGCTAGTATGCTGCTTATTCTCTCGAGATCTTCTATGTATCTTTGACAGAATGCGACAGTAGCAGAAGATCATAAAACCAGCAGGTAGGAAGAATATCAGAAGAAACTGCAGCAATCCGGAAAAAACACTGACCGCTTTACTGGACTCATTATAACGGCACTCTCCCGGAAGCTCTTCGTTGGCATCGGCGATTATGGCAAGATGAAAGGAGATCAAGAAACCGATAATGTACGGAATTGTGTAAAATAAGCCTGATTTTCTGCCAATATTTCTGTTTCTGTACGTCAGAGGATGTACCACTGCAATGTAACGTTCAACTGTGATCATCACAAGGTTGTATACTGAGGTATACGTTCCGAACCAGTACAGTACTCGAGCTTTGCAGAAGACACGCCCTCCTGTTCCATTTGGCGCATCTTGGTTGTAAAAGAACAGAAACATACAACAACCGAACAAATCCACAACTGATTGTTGAAAGATTAAACCATGTAGTAAAGACTTCTTGTACATTTTTATGTACAGGAAAACTGCAGTGACGCCAACATTCAGCATAATTCCAATGCCTATGACAACAAACCGTAAAGTTATCAGCCATTTGTTATCCGGTTCGTCGTTTATAGTTCCAAATGTACTGGCAATGTTAGTAGTTGTATCCGTGTCATCCATATCTAAAACAATTAAAATGGGTAAGTAGGCATTACTTACCCATTTTTCGATTTTCTAGTAATCTTTAAAGTAAAGGGATAGCAAACACAACTTGTCCACTTGTATATCTTTAACAACACGTCATTACTAGTACGGAAGCTATCAATAATAAGGAACTAAACTAGAAAACACTTGACAAATGGCTCTCACAACAACACAGAAATGAATATAGTGTCAAATATCATTTTATTCAATAATGACGCAAATAGGGAAGTACCCAATTCTAAATTCTATCTAAAATATGAGAGAATTGTGCTTCCCTTAAAAGGTAACACAATAAACAAGGAAATTTGAAATCACTTTACAATATACAAGTAAATGTATATTTGAAACTTTTAATTCCGCCTATCTCTTTTTCATATGGTTTTCTACGGACGATAATATGTGATTCGAAAACAGAGACCTAAAACACGGAGGCCAGTGACCCAATGTGACACCATCACTAAACTTCTCAATATTACGTCATATAGGTGGTCTGTTTCGAGAATTCTCAAAAAGAGCCCCCAACAAAAACTTCTTAATATGCCTATTACGTTATATAAGTGGTCTTTGAGATTTCTCGAAAACAGAGGCCTCAACATAAACGGCTTAATATTTACGTTATGTAGACCCGGGTAACTGGTCTCTCTGTTTTTTAGGTTTCTGTTTTCGAAACACCCCCGAAGATACTACTTCAGCTGCAGTGTCAACTGAGCCACATTTTCATAAAGTTTACGGTACCAATCAGAGCATCTTAGATACTGACCTTTAAAAAAAAATCACACAATCTCAAATTAGAAATTTAAATGACGAGTACCTATACTCATGAGGTATATTTTGCTAAGCACACTTGACGTCACAGCAATTTACGGCGACGACTGTACGGCGAGCGCGCGTGGTAATATCGTAAATCTCGCAATTGTGTTCTGAAATCATAATTATGTACATCCCAAATGCGTTGTCAACATACGGGTCTCGGTAAAGTTGTCCTTTAACTCCGATTAAAAAAAAGCGTTTAACAATTTTACATTTAAGGGCAATAATTTACATTGTTATATTTACGAACAATGTTTAAATTTGATGGGTCTACACAGTCGACATTAAATTGGCCTAAATACTGCATTATAAAATTAAACACCAGTATTTGTGATACTTTGAGAAGTATTCACTGCGCTAGACTCATCACCGACATAACGTAATCTAAATATTCGACGCCAAATTTTGCGCAAACCGCTTCTGAAATTGTCCATCTTTGCCCCATATATTATAGGGTTAATACACATGTTACACGTGCTAAGGAGCACTGTAAACTCGTGTTCAATGATGGTGCTGAAAGCAAAGCATTGACAGATATTATAAATTAAGTACATAATGGTATTTGGTGCTGTAGTGATGATAAATGCAATAACAACGATTAACATCGTAAACACAAGATTTCTTTTTATAGAGACATACGGTTGTTTCCTACCGCTAGTATGCTGCTTATTCTCTCGAGATCTTCTATGTATCTTTGACAGAATGCGACAGTAGCAGAAGATCATAAAACCAGCAGGTAGGAAGAATATCAGAAGAAACTGCAGCAATCCGGAAAAAACACTGACCGCTTTACTGGACTCATTATAACGGCACTCTCCCGGAAGCTCTTCGTTGGCATCGGCGATTATGGCAAGATGAAAGGAGATCAAGAAACCGATAATGTACGGAATTGTGTAAAATAAGCCTGATTTTCTGCCAATATTTCTGTTTCTGTACGTCAGAGGATGTACCACTGCAATGTAACGTTCAACTGTGATCATCACAAGGTTGTATACTGAGGTATACGTTCCGAACCAGTACAGTACTCGAGCTTTGCAGAAGACACGCCCTCCTGTTCCGTCTGGCGCATCTTGGTTGTAAAAGAACAGAAACATACAACAACCGAACAAATCCACAACTGATTGTTGAAAGATTAAACCATGTAGTAAAGACTTCTTGTACATTTTTATGTACAGGAAAACTGCAGTGACGCCAACATTCAGCATAATTCCAATGCCTATGACAACAAACCGTAAAGTTATCAGCCATTTGTTATCCGGTTCGTCGTTTATATTTCCAAATGTACTGGCAATGTTAGTAGTTGTATCAGTGGCATCCATATCTGAAACAATCATACATCTTTTTATACTTAAAACAAATGATTATAATTGAATCTGTTGTCTTATTCTATTTCATCATCACCTAACAGCAATATAGTAATACAACATAAAAAATAACACTTATTCGTTGTTAAAAATACATTCTTTTCCTTCTCTTCCTTATTTTAATCTTTGTAATGTAAACCCTTGTCTTTAAATTAAAACTATTCGTATGTAATTGAAGGTAGGCATTACTTACCCATTTTTGTTTATCAAAAATGCAACTTGTCCGCTTGTATATATCTTTAAAAAACACGTCAGTAACTGTACGGTAGGATATCAATAAGGAAATAAACTATAAAATAAACTTTATTATTAATTCAAAGAAAACTTTTCTTGAATAAATAAACAGAAGTCACTTTCATTTTCGTATTTCCTTTTACGGAAGTTTTAAATGTTATTATTATTATTTTATTGAGAGCGTAGTAATCTGTATCTCCATTAGTATACACAGGGAAAACCGCCAAACCCCAAAACAAAACCGATAATATCTCATCATGAACATTAAAACCAATTATTTTAAAAATTAGTTACTCATTAAAAAATATGTTTTAAATATGCAAATTTTATACCATATCTATATTGAGTTGACATGCGCATAACAATGTTCGAAAATGTTTCTGTACTAGTACAGGATTTTTTCGAAATGGCAAAAATATCGATTTTTTAAAATTCAATTGTTATGCAATAATATTGCCATAAATGCGCATATATTGCGTTATAATTGTGCTATAGTAACCAGTTTTGACAAAAATGGTTACTATAGCATAGTAAACATGCGCAGAGTCGACTAATGGGTTCTGCGCATGTTAATTTTGCTATAGTAACCAGTTTTATCGAAAAATAAAAAGGTCGAAAATTGGCAATTTTTTTGAAAAAATCCCTATTATAGTACAGGGACCCTTTTATTTTTTGACATAAATGGTTACTATTGCATAATAAACATGCGCAGAGACGAATAATGGGTTCTGCGCATGTCAATTGTGCTATAGTAACCAGTTTTGACATAAATGGTTACTATAGCATAATAAACATGCGCAGAGTCGACTAATGGGTTCTGCGCATGTTAATTGTGCTATAGTAACCAGTTTTATCGAAAAATAAAAAGGTCGAAAATTGGCCATTTTTTGAAAAAATCCCTATTATAGTACAGGGACCCTTTTATTTTTTGACATAAATGGTTACTATTGCATAATAAACATGCGCAGAGACGAATAATGGGTTCTGCGCAATTCAATTGTGCTATAGTAACCAGTTTTGACATAAATGGTTACTATAGCATAATAAACATGCGCAGAGTCGACTAATGGGTTCTGCGCATGTTAATTGTGCTATAGTAACAAGTTTTGACATAAATGGTTACTATATAGCATAATAAACATGCGCAGAGTCGACTAATGGGTTCTGCGCATGTTAATTGTGCTATAGTAACCAGTTTTATCGAAAAATAAAAAGGTCGAAAATTGGCAATTTTTTTGAAAAAATCCCTGTACTATAGTACAGGTAAATTTTCGAAAAATTGCCGATTTTCGACCCTTTTATTTTTTGACATAAATGGTTACTATTGCATAATAAACATGCGCAGAGACGAATAATGGGTTCTGCGCAAGTCAATTGTGCTATAGTAACCAGTTTTGACATAAATGGTTACTATATAGCATAATAAACATGCGCAGAGTCGACTAATGGGTTCTGCGCATGTTAATTGTGCTATAGTAACCAGTTTTATCGAAAAATAAAAAGGTCGAAAATTGGCAATTTTTTTGAAAAAATCCCTGTACTATAGTACAGGTAAATTTTCGAAAAATGGCCGATTTTCGACCCTTTTATTTTTTGACATAAATGGTTACTATTGCATAATAAACATGCGCAGAGACGAATAATGGGTTTTGCGCATGTCAATTGTTCTAGAGTAACCAGTTTTGACATGAATGGTTACTATAGCATAATAAACATGCGCAGAGTCGACTAATGGGTTCTGCGCATGTTAATTGTGCTATAGTAACCAGTTTTATCGAAAAATAAAAAGGTCGAAAATTGGCCATTTTAAAAAAAATCCCTGTACTATAGTACAGGGAAATTTTTGAAAAATGGCCGATTTTCGACCCTTTTATTTTTTGACATAAATGGTTACTATTGCATAATAAACATGCGCAGAGACGAATAATGGGTTCTGCGCAAGTCAATTGTGCTATAGTAACCAGTTTTGACATAAATGGTTACTATATAGCATAATAAACATGCGCAGAGTCGACTAATGGGTTCTGCGCATGTAAATTGTGCTATAGTAACCAGTTTTGACATAAATGGTTACTATAGCATAATAAACATCCGCAGAGCCGAATAATGGGTTCTGCGCATGTCAAGTGGTTACTTACTTAATTATTGACAATTATTCGTAAGGCAGTACCAAATTATTTTATGTTTAAAACAACATTACACAGCTTGCTGTGCAATTAACACCATTGCACTTGAATGGGTTTCCTATGACATAATAGGTGTTAATATGATTGAGTCTTTCATGGCATTTGTAGTTGAGTTAGTCTTTGGTGACAATAGCAACACACACTTGTAATTGAGTGGTATTTTGATTTTTAAATTTCATATTTCTAGTTAAAATTTTGAATATCTGAATATACCACAAGGTGATTTTTGAAAAATGTGTCAGTTGAGTCGTTCTTCCATGAACAGGGCAGTATAGTACAGGGATTTTTTTTAAAAATGGCAAAAATATCGAATTTTTTAAATTCAATTATTATGAAATAATATTGCCATAAATGCGCATATATTGCGTTATATTCATCTTGTAGAGTCATAGTAACCAGTTTTGTAAAGGTATCTTGTAGAGGTAATATGCGCAGAACACATTATGTGCGTCTGCGCGTGTCAAATAATAATATAGTTAACCATTAAATATATCACTGGGCGGTTTAGAATTAATAGTTCTTTGCCTGATGTGTTTATAATATACTTTTCAAAATATATATTGAGATAACATGCTCAGAACATATTATGTGAGTCAGCGCATCTCAAATTCTCATATAGTAACCAGTTAAAAAAGGTAAACATTTTAATTTTTTTTGCCAAAATATCAATTATAAAATTATTAATTTTTCAGTCAAATTTCAACCCTATTAATTGAATTTTACAAGTCGATATTATGGCCATTTTTTGAAAAAAATCCTGTAATATATCCTATTACTATGAGCTACATCAATTCAATTTGATGCCTCGCAATTTTTAAATCTTTGTATTTTGTTTTTTTTTTGTGCCTGAAAATTAAATAAAATAAATAAAAATAATGAATTGTATGCTTACTGTATAGAATGAATTATGGTATATATTAATAAAAAAAAATAGCATATCATAATATAAGATCCAATATTTAAAAAAATATATATTCAGAAGAATCCCAACATCTTATAATGGAATGTTCTGAGAAAGTAGTTAGATCTGAAGCACAGTCTGGTTTTTTATTGTTAGATGTACTGTACAACTTTTTTCTTTCAAAATCTTCTACCTAATAAAAGTCAAAGTAAGTCAGATCTTAGGTTCATATATACAGTATATATGTCTATATTGCCAACTCATATGCTATGACTTTATACAAATTCCCTCACTTGCACTGATGAAGGGCTAGTGTTGCCCGAAAGCTCTTCTAACTTTTCTGGCTGTTTACTTTATCGTTTTGATTTAGCTTTTCGCTTTTTTTTTTGTATCTCCATTGAGATCCAGCCACTGATACCCACAGCATTGTCATTTTTTTCAGTAATTTGCCTTTGGATTTATATATATGTCTATATATAGAAAAACTTCTTCTTCATCAGGTAGACTTCTTCTTCATCAGGTAGACTTCTTCTTCATCAGGCAGACTTCTTCTTCATCAGGTAGACTTCTTCTTTATCAGGCATACTTCTTCTTCATCAGGCAGACTTCTTCTTCATCACATAGACTTCTTCATCAGGTAGAGTTCTTCATCAAATAGACTTCTCCATCAGGTAAACTTCTTCATCAGGTACACTTCTCCATCAGGTACACTTCTTCATCAGATACACTTCTTCATCAGATATACTTCTTCATCAAATACACTTCTTCATCAGATATACTTCTTCATCAGATACACTTCTCCATCAGATACACTTCTCCATCAGGTAGACTTCTTCATCAGGTAGACTTCTTCATCAGGTACTGTACTTTTTACAAATGGATGACTGGAACTTTGAAACATGAATGCTAGTTGATCAATCATCAGGAAATTTATCTCAAGCAGTTAAATCTGAATCACACGCTGGTTACACAATTATTTTAGACGTAGTGTCTGTGCCAGACGCTCCCAGAACCACAGTCTAAGTTCTCTTCTTGTGAAGTCAATGACAGTTAAGTGAGCTAAAATTTGAGGGACATTACATTGTCTATACTTAATTGGTACAATACGTCTTGTTTGAGATCCTATATAAAATTTAAAAAATAGAAAGAAATCATTATAACCCTTCAATATTAATTTCTCATGTTTGTAAAATGAATTTTTTCTGTTAACATTATGCCTTATTAAAATTTAACTGCAATCATTTAAAAATAAATTTATGTTACAAAATTATAAAAAAAAATTGTATTTTTATGTTGTATATGCCCCAGATCAAATTGCACAACAGTCTTAGGATAAAGTTTTAGGCTAGGACTATTGTAATAAATTTATAAGTTACACAATTTTTTATTTTGTATGTGCCCCAGATCAAATGGTGCAAGTGGAAGGGATAAAGTTTTGGGCTAGGACTATTGTAATGAATTGTCTCGTCTCACCTGGTGGTAATGAAAGTGCAAATTTAGTTTGGAAGTCACATTGAGGAGTACCTTCAAAGTCTGGTGATAATACTATTATCATTCTCTTACATCTGAAATAAAAATGGAAATTAGAAATTAGTGGAAAATCTAGCATTATATTCGGGAATCCTCTTAATGTATAATTAATTTATCTATAAAAATAAATAAAATATAGAAAAACAAACCAACATTGTAGATCAAATATGAAAGAATCATTATATTGACATATTATTTTCACATATATTTTGAGTATTTTCCACCTAAATTATTTCTCCATTTTCCACAATAATAAAATCAAATAGAAATTTAAAATGTTGCTCTTTTGTGTAGCAGTTGTGTGATCTGAAATTTAATAACCATATTCTTCTCTTAAACAATAATAACAGCAATTGTAGTTGTTTTATAAATGTAAATGTATTAATGCTGTTATTTGACTAAAATAAAAGCTAAGAATATAATTTTATTATGTAAAATTGTAAAATCTTAATATTTGTGTTTTCAATGCAAGCATAGGAAGATCAGAAGCAATAAATAGTTGGTTTCTAAACTCTTTGCGATTACAATCTCAAAGTTTCAATTATAATCTTCACATGCGATAAAAGGACCGCCCTAATACTTAAAGTGTAATAATTAATTAAGATAGGCTGGTTTGTATAAAAGAAAGCTATTGAGCGACTCACATTTCTGTGAGAAAAAGAGCTTATGTTAAGTATGTATGTTTTTTTATTTTATTCAATCAAAACCAACAGCGATAATTACCACTACTAACAGGTTTGAAACATAAAACAATACAACATTAAAAACAGTTAACAAAAAAATACAGATATATATATACACATGTGTTACGTATATTGTGTGAGTGAAAATACAAGTCTTGTGCAGACAATTTTTAAAAAGCAATTACTTTAATGCTCAGAATGTTATAAAGATCTGAATTTAAGTTTTGTTTTGTAGAAAAGGCAACAAAAAAAATGAAAAAGAAATGAGTACTTTCAGCTATCCAGTGGTTTCATTGGTGCAATGCTGTGTTGAAATTAAACTGGATGGAATGTCTTAAATGCATGATTCCTGAATAAAGAAAGCCACCTAAAAATTAAACTTACCTTTTATCAATAAGGTTGACCGATACATTTGCCCATGACTCACCGGGTAAAATATCTCTGAAATCAACGCATAGTTTCAGTGGTGGTTCCGATGGACTACGCGATTGCTCTAGCTTTTCCATCATCTGCATGACAAATGGATAATCCTTCTCTGTGTAGCAGATAAAAGCATCATACAATTCTCCTGATAATAAAATAATAATACTTATTTGCACATCATCATAGAAGTATTTTTTATTTTATGTCTTTTAAGCACATGTGGCCAAGGATTATTAACCATACGAACCACCCTACGATCAACGCTTAGATAATTATCATAACAATACATCGTAGGCTACGAACAATACTTCGTAGGCTACGTTCAGAGAACAATGACATACAATCTACCTATGCGTAGGCTACGAAAGGTTACGCGTAGATACGAAGCAGTAATTTCTTTCTGTATTGTACCAATAGTAAATTAATCATTGTCCTGTCTGATAATTGGTAATCCACCTGATACAGGGGCTATTTTGTAAACCAGCTCACCAGGGTAACCCCTTACTCATCTCGAATGTTGAACTGGGTTCTTTAATATGCACACGACAAACTGTGTACACTTGACCTTTTCCGAGAAGATTTTTCCAACACCATAATTAGGAGCGAGTCCTCAAAGCCATGCCAATATTGTTGGCTCTTTAGGTACGGTAATGGCACCCTTCTCTTAACCGCTCGCTTGATTGAACGGATATTAATTTCTCTAATTATTTGAGTGTGTTGTAAGTAAAATTAGTTCCTCAAGGCAGTGCTTCACAATTGAAAACTATGATACTGTATGGTCCATGATAAAACTCATAAAAATAATGAAAT
Source organism: Antedon bifida (assembly GCF_963402885.1). Lineage (NCBI taxonomy): Eukaryota > Metazoa > Echinodermata > Crinoidea > Comatulida > Antedonidae > Antedon > Antedon bifida. The sequence continues at coordinate 6,156,609 of NC_136226.1, read as the reverse complement.
TCTTACCCTCTTCCAGTGTTCCAGGTGAAACTGAAATACAAAATACAAAAATGGTTACACAAATACAGGTTATAGGAAGTACAAACACAGACATTACAGTAATTTGGAATAATGCAAGAAGGGTAGAATTAGATCAGATTGTACCATAAAAAGACTGCTAATATAATAACACTGAAAACAGATTATAGTGAATCACTGATAGCCAATCAGGTGGCCAATGATGACAATATCACTGGTGGCCAATGATGACAATATCACTGGTGGCCAATGATGACAATATCACTGGTGGCCAATGATGACAATATCACTGGTGGCCAATGATGACAATATCACTGGTCAATGATGACAATATCACTGGTGGTAAATGATGACAATATCACTGGTCAATGATGACAATATCACTGGTCAATGATGGCAATATCACTGGTGGCCAATAATGACAATATCACTGGTGGTCAATGATGACAATATCACTGGTCAATGACAAGATCACTGATCAGTATGACAATATCACTGGTCAATGATGACAATATAACTGGTCAATGATGATAATATCACTGGTCAATGACGACAATAATCAGTTAAAATCATCATGATCAAATAAAAACAACATTACCATCTGGTACTTGCACTCGTTTTTCTTTCCAACGTCTAGCATCCTTTTCTACAAAACAGAAAAGATATACTGTATTTCACCCATTAGGATTAATGTCCTAAAGTAATTAAATAATATTGGGATTTTGCGACGATAGACAAAAGAGACATTTTTCTTGATTAAATTTATGCAAAAAGTTGTACTTACATCATCTTGCAAATTACAGTTAGTGAATTTAATTAGAAATACAGTCAGGAGAGTAAAATTAATTTCACTCTTCCCTGATACAGTGAATCACTATATGGGGACAAAGAGGCTATTACATTTGTTGAAAATGGACCGGTTTTTGGGGACTAGCTCTACATTAAACAAACAAACTTACCAAAGCTATCTTTCACAGCAGTCAAAACATCATAGCGCTGAATTTCTTGTAGAGCTCTTATTAATGCGCTTATCGTTGCATCCTCCTTGCCACTCCATGCGCATATAAGTTCACCCGTTGGATCGCTCTCTCGTTCCATGTTACATATATCAACGTATTCAAACTCCAACTCATCGGCAAGGCCTTTCCAATTGTTTCCAAGTGACTGGGCATAGTTTAAGTTACGAGAGAGTTTGTTGCGTGATCCAACGCTAAGTGCCACTGCAGGCACATCTTCTGTGATATTTGTAGATGGCTCACTTGAGCTCTCGGCCATTCTACTCTACTTCTTTCTTTCGTCTTTCCGTCGTCTTTCCTGATAAACAACAAAACTTATACTATAGCTTATCATAATAATGATGTACAGTAGGCATAGGTCCACTGCAAATTTTGAGTGAGCGACACATGATCACACATCTACAGTAACAGTCACCTAAAATGCCGTTGAGGTGTGTCATTTACGGAACACTCAACTTCTATACAACAAGATACAAACAGCAAACCCACAGAATCCCTGCAATTTTTAAATTGACTTTTACTATTTATAATAATAACCACATACTGTTACTACTGTATCTATATTTATTAGCTTTTTATTTTGATATTAAAATGGAGAACAATACACACAACTTACCACAAAGTAAGACCAAATTAAAACAAGCTGTTACAAATTGAAAGAATATATCTTGAGATTTAATTAACAAAAATAGGCTGTCGAATATAATCACGATAAAGAAAGATAAAAAAATAATTTATCAGTAAATTAACGAATGAGTATCCGGTATCTTTATCTGTTATCGGCTAAAAAATTATGTTAATATGGTTCCATACATCAAATAAGTTACCAAACTGACAGCATGATAAGCTAATTACTGTATACGATTGATAATTTTAATAGAAGAAGACAAAGCACCAGAAACATGATTGACCTTGCAGGTATGAAACAATGGACAAATTTTATAGCCACCACAAATATTATTAATTAGCACGGTATAATAATACTTTACAAAAGCAGTGTCACTACTGTCAACCGTGCCGATAAACTGAACTGAATATGAACTTGAAACTTCTTAAAAGCTAAATTAATCCCTAATACTAGGCATACTGTATAATAACACCAGTTTACTACAATATGTACTTAATAATACCATGGATACCACCTCTTGGATTAGCCTAGGCTACGACACCTAGGGTGGGGTCCATGGTGCATGCAGAGGGTACTAAGCTAAGTCGCGCCTGCGGCCTACTACTGTACTTAGACTAGCTAGTAGTAGGCCTAGCTAGGCTAGTACTAGCCTAGGGCCTAGCTTAAAAATCTGAGTGAGTAATGTTTTAACTTAATAATAAAATATAGGTCAATGTGTAGTATTCAAGCACATCTAAAATATAAGTCCACTACCTTGATACAGAATTCAAATCTTAATTCTTAAAATCTCCAATTTTTCGTATCACTTCCTCATTCATTCTATAAACACTAAAAAAACAACAAACCATACACACATGTATGGGACGCCAAATCTGCCAAATTATAGTAACCATTATATGTACAGTAACTAATCAAACAGTACACTGGATGCTTTTTTTTACATGCAGAAATTTCTCTTCATTGAAGCCATTATGGACACGCTCAGAAACAGAATGACTGTTGTACTCAATAGCTGCGTAAATGCTTGTTGCATCTGGTTGCTACTGACGCTGATATTTTCTTCACATCGTGCGTCTCCTCATTTGATTTGCTGAGTTTCGACGATGAGTTGTCTCTACGTTCTTTATTTCAATACTCCGTAAATATTAACAGACATTTTGTGTTACAATTATAATAAATCGTCTGCCATATCAAATGCATGTGTTATGTGAATAAATTGGTTGTGCTTTTCCAATCTTACATAATGAAACAAGTCATTGGATTGGAGGAAATCATATCTGATAATGCAGTAGGCATTTGAAACCCTTCATTTCAAAGTTTTGCTATTTGTATGCCATGTAAATTAATTCCTGTAGTTTTAGATTTTCATCATCAGTAAATATGTTAACCATGCATTGAACATTATATACATTCAGAAAATGTCATGTTTGCCTATATTTGTGGTCATGACAAGACAATTTAATATGATATGATAATACAGAATGCCTATTTAGTATGCTGTAGAAACATTTTATTTTAATTCAACAGAAAGAAAACGTGAAATGGTAATTTTTGTTTAAATAATTTATTTGGTTTGCAACCCAATACATAATTGAAATTAACAAGTATTGTACCAAAATTACACATTAACATGAAATATATAATTTGATTTCAATCAACTTGAATAAAATACAGAAATATTCACTAATAATGGAATGATTTGACTGTAAAGTTTAACTACTCTCCCAACTCTCACCTCCCCCTTTCCCCCAACCCCCCACTTACCCATTCCGGAGTTGAAACTCCATTAGTATACAGACCAAAACTTAGACACATATCCAACAACTGTCTACTAGTACTATACTTAATGATAAGACAGATTATAATACATCATTACTATTATTGACAGGTATACTATACATACTGGCAGTTTGATTACAAATTAGAATTTAAAAAATAACCTCACAGAAGGTCCAATGTACGTAGGGATATGTTTTCTAATTCATCTAACGGATACCAGGGAACATTTTTATTCAAACTAAAATTAAACTTTATGTGCCCATATGAACATGATGATGTCATCTCACTACCACATTTGGGAATATCACTACCATATTTGGGAATATTACTACCATATTTTTTGGGCACATCACACTTTTTTTTGTCAAACTAGTTTCATAGTTTAGACAGAGCTTTAGAAACATAGATTCATTTTTGGCTACAACATTAGATAAATGTGTAGCACTAATATACTAAGGTCTTGCCAGATCAGTGGTATGAAAATACAACATTGACTGTACCTTATGCACGCCATGTAACTGGTCGAGTCAAGGCGTAATAAAACATGACAAATAAACATTATTTTTAATGTTTCATGCATTCAAATTACTATAAATGCTATTGCATGGCTTAAAACTGCTATTGCATGAGATAACTTGAACAAAAGTTTAAATAAATTAATCTAAAAAACAGTAATAAAATTGTACAGTACATGCTGAACTGCAATTTGTGTGCTGTCCATAGCATTGCACAATCAGATTTCTTTTAATATAATAATTATTAATATAATGTTGAATATTTATTAAATCATTAATTTTATATTATTAATGATACATTCACCCATTGTTCCATTACAAAATTGAAAACAATGTCATTCAATTCTTTTTACCAGTTGCGATTATGATATTTAACATCGATTTATAGCCTCTCAGGGTAAAAAAAGCAACCCATTTAAGTGCACTTTATGTCAAAAAATACTTTCATATTTAAGAAATAACAGATAAATAAAATATGGCAGGATTATGCATTACACAATTCCAGGTAGTCTAGATTTAAGATCGAAATTAGTAAAAAGATAAATATTTTGGCACATATGGCGTATCATACGTATAATACATGAGCTCGTATTCAGACAAAAATCGATCTGGTAGACTAACATAGAAAAGAAAATAACTACAGACTTGGGGCAAGTCTAAATATCAGGTCTAGTTATTATATTTTTAACCTATGAAATGCCATGTGTGCCAAAATGTTTCATTACGTTAAATTGTCACCTATAACCTAGAATGACAACCCACTATTGGTTGATAATGAACTGTTCAGAAAACCCAAATTTGTAGGCTCAAAATTGAAACAAAGTCCACTGGCTAAACCAATTCTTAATTTTGTCTCAGGCCATGCATGTGCTATCCTTATTGTTGGTTAGTTACTTATTTTATATCTCCCTGGGCCTTTTAATCTATAATTGATTGGATATAAACGAAATAAATAAAGTCATCAATGCTACAATATTATAAATATATTATTATACTAACTATACAGTATGTACCAGGGAAGAGTAAATAGAGAAGTGAATAGTGATAATTAATAGTACTACAGTGTTTTGATTACAAGAATTTTAAATTTAAAATATATAACACAAAAAACCAAGAAAAAAAAATTAGAGGCTAAAAACAGAAATTTTACAAATATTGAACGAATGGAGTAATATTGAAAATACAGTTTAACTAATGCTAGTACTACATCACTGAAACATAATATAAATATAATAACAGATATTTCCAAAGAGATATAGAAAATAAAGAAGATCAAATACTCTATTAAAATAGATCTTTATTATTATAAATTTAGTTTTTCTTGCTTAAAAGCAAGTCCAGCATTAGTTATCCTTCGGTTACCTTTAATATTATTTCTAAATATTCTTCAATATATATCGTTACATCTTTTCAAAACATTCTTTTGTATTGGTCCAAGTTGTAATTCCCTGTAAAAAAAAAATAACATTATTTCAACAATGCTACATTTTGCAATAGTCAAGTCGAGTGGTTAAAGCTCTGTCTACATTATCAAACTAGTTTGACAAAAAAGTGTGATGTGCCCAAATATGGTAGTGATATTACATCATGTCCATATATGGGCACATCACATAAAGTTTGATAGTGTAGACAGAGCTTTAGACCACTGTAAACCGTAGCCATAATATTGGAACATGTTCAAGGCACCCCTCGACCATAGTTATGGCGGTAGAAGGACTGGAGTATACATTATACACATCTGGTTTGTATGTACTTTAAAGAACCCAGAGCTTTTAGAAAGAGTAGAGAGTTACCCCAGTGATCTAGTACATCCCAGATCTGTTGAAAGGATGGCTAAAGAAGTGGCGACCCCCGATCTAATAAGCCAACGGACAACAAAATCAGCGCATGTGGTGAAAAGAAAAACATAAAAGGTTAATATGTGAATGTGATCACCTACCCTTTTTGCAATTTTTATTTGAAGAACGGAGAAATTGATAAATATTTCTTTTAGATCTGCTGTTTTAGTTTTCTTGAATGCATCTATTTCTTTTAGTGCCTCTTCTACAAATTCCCTGAAATAGGAAAAACATTAAATTGAAATGATTTTCACCAATAAATGCCTATGTTGAAGGCACCACTGCTCATAGTTTGTAACAAAAACTGTCAAATAAAATAATATTGGTGTACTATTATACAGATATTGACTGCTTTAGAGGTTAAATATAAGATTTTACATAGGCTATGTACTATTACTTATTTTTAAATCAAAATATAACTCACTCTGCTTCTTTTTGTGTTCTTGTCACATTCTCCTCTGCTTCTTGAATTTGATCTTTGACCTGTCTTAACTTAGTCTCTTTCACTTGTTCTGTTTCAGGACCAAATACTTTGCTACTAAGGCCCCGCCAGGAGAAGGTTTTTGTTGGTGCGGTACCCTATAATCAATATAAAAAGAATTCAAAGTTTCTATGTTATACCCTTTTCACAAGTATATAAATTAACGATTTTTTACACGATTTCGTACACGTAAGTTGTATTTGTATAGATCTCTATTTCATTATTAATATTATAAATTTCAAAATGTTTACTACTAGGCCAATCACCATCAATAAAAATGGTAGTGATATTCTCAAATATGGTAGTGCTATGACATCATCATGTCCATATATGGGCACATCACATAAAGTTTGATAGTGTAGACAGAGCTTTACAATGACTATTATTACCAACCTGAAGCTGATCTCTTAGTTGAGTTTTAGATGCTAACATTTCCTCTGCTTTTTCAACTTCATACTGCAACATTTCTTGTTTGCTACAAACAGATCTGTAATGAAATAGTAACAATTACATTCTATCACCATAGCTCCTCATAACAAATATAGATTAGTAGTATCCCCATTTTACACTTTCTCTGGGAAAAAATTAGAAACAAGTGTTTCTCAACTGATTTGTGTCATATGGGGTCTATATATCCACCAAAAAAAAGTTCCAGCTCATCTGGCCTGGGGAAAGCCGCCATTTTGGATTTTCAAAATGGCCGCCATAAAATACAGGTTTTTGCTCATATCTCCTCTTCTACATCATGCATGGAAATGATTTTGGTGGCAAAGTGTATGTTTTGAGGGTCAAGGAATCTAAATACAGCATTTTGAAGTTCACTCAATAACCGCCATATTGTTTTTCAAAATGGCCGTCTTAAAATACAGATTTGTGCTTATCTCAGCTTCTACATCATGTATAGACATGATTTTGGTGGCAAAATGTAGGTTTTGACGGTCAAGGAATCCAAATACAGCATTAATTTGAATTTCACCCAATGGCCGCCATTTTAAAAATCAAAATGGCTGCTATAAAATTTACAGATTTTTCCTCATATCTCAGCTTCTACATCATATGAACGTAATTTTGGTAGAAAAGTATATGTTTTGAAGGTCAAGGAATTCAAATATAGTATTTTAAAGTTCACCTAATGCCCGCCATTTTGTTTTTAAAAATGGCTGCCATAAAATTTACAGATTTGTCCTCGTACCTCAGCTTCTACATGGAAGGTGCATGGAAGTGATTTTGGTGGCAATGTTTATGTTTTGAGGGTCAAGAAATCTAAATACAGCTTTTTGAAGTTCACTCAATGGCCACCATTTTGATTGTCAAAATGGCCACCATAAGCTACAGGTTTTTCCTAATTTATGAGCTACTATGATTATGATTTTGCTAAGCCTATGTTTTGAAGGTTACAGAATAAAAACAAAATTCAGCTTTTGAAATACAGTTGGAAAGTGATGACGAGAATAAGTCAATATGTTGGTGATAATATATGGGAACCACAATGATTATGGACCCATGAGATACTGTACACAAGAAGATATCAGCGATGTACTGTAACTATATCATTCGCATGAAGAACCTAAAAATAAAATATTCTAAAAAAGTTTGTTAGACGACATTTTAAGATATTTTCCAAATCCTAAAGAGAAGCATGGCCAATTTTAGTTAAGCATATTCCAATCAGATACATTATAGATAAAGCAATTTAAAGCAACATATCTTATGTGACTGAATGTATGGTTACCTAATACACTGGGGACTAACACTACTTCACCATAACTGGTCTGGATTTATGCATGTAGGTATAATGCGATAACTGGACAAATCGACGATAGTTTATGCCGATCATTCTTTTTTATCCAATTAACATGTCAACAGTTTATACAATGGTACAGCCACTCTGAAAACGTATATCTAGCTGCTCATCTACCAGTCATAATAATCAGACACGGAGGAGTTTATCTTTTCAGGAGCTTTCTTGGTTATATTGGACATACTGGTGGCTTGAGGTTTTGAAGTTGTGCATAACCTACTTTAAAGAGAGCTGTATATTCTAAAGATCTTAGAAGATGCAGCTATGTATCATATAATGATGACACGAGATGAGGATGTACCATTTTGTCTCCAGATATAGACACAGTATAGGACAATTGACCATGATGGCCAATATGCCCGAACGACAAATTTCCATATACATACAATACAAGATGTTCCAAAAGAATGGATATCATGCAACGTGTTATAATGGTGAAGAATCAGTTTTCAGACATGAGCACATGACAATAGAGAAAACCTTATGTATCTTGAAATTTGTCTTTCAGCATTTCCAGATATAGCCTTCCACTTTTGGCATTTTGGCCATGACCAGCTGCTGCAAATATGAAAGCATACTGTAGATGCTATATCTGAACCTGGAGCTCCCAATTGCACAATCATGCCTAAAAAGTTATACCATCTAATGATACAGCCACAGCTTAAATGTTCTTGATATCTTTTTGACTTTCCCAGAAAGCTCTTAAGAATCTTTCGAGTTTGACGACAAATGCCAGTTTTCTTTCTCTAATTATTTGCATTACTTTACGTCACATTGGTTGATCGAAGGTTATTAGGATGGCAGATAAGCAGCTAGATTTAAACATAAATGCAGACCATTTAGGGTGACTAGTGTTGATCTCCCAGTGTATTACCATGTATTCTTAAGATATGTTACTTGCTTTATCCATAAGTTGTACTTTTAACTGCAAGTTGGCCATGCTTCTCTTTATATTTGGAAAATATCTTTACATGTCTATGTAACTTCTTTAGAATATCTTGTTTATTAGTTTCTTCTCGCGAATGATAGTTACAGTACACTCTCTGGTATCTTCTTGTGTACCTCTTTGGTCGTAATCAGTATGGAACTCGATCTTGTGATTAACTCACGACGTTGACATAGTAATAATGAGGATTGTAATAGCGATAGATCTCGGAGACTAGACAAAGGGGATTGTACATAAATGTTGTCATTATTATATGTTGTGCCAGTTTGATTGGGAATTTTAAAACTATTACTGTATTTAACAAACTGTATTAAAAAAAAGCAACATCTAAAGCCAGTGGAGCAGAAGCCTTCAACTATGAAGTTTGGTCCTAAATGGAATAAGAAGATCTGATCACTTTCCGACTCTGTATTTTAGAATGCTGATTTTTTATTCTGTAACAATCAAAACATAGACTTAGTTATCAAAATCATGTCTTCATTATGTATATGAGCTACGAAATTAGCAAAACCTGTATTTTATGGTGACCATTTTGAAAAACAAAATGGTGGCCATTAAGTGAACTTAAAAAAAATGCTGTAATTGAAATCCTTGACCCTCAAAATATATACATTGCCACCAAAATCACTTCCATACATTATATGGATTGGAAGCTGAGATAAGAGCAAAAATCTGTATTTTTATGGTGGCCATTTTGAAAAACAAAATGGCGGCCATTGAGTGAATTACGAAAATGCTGTTTTTCGATTTCTTGACACTCACAACTACACTTTGTCACTAAAATCACGTTCATACACGATGTAGAAGTTGAGATGAGTACAAATCTGTATTTTATGGCGGCCATTTTGAAAAACAAGATGGCGGACATTCAGTAAACTTCAAAATGCTGTATTTGGATTCATTGACCCTCAAAACATATACTTTGCCACCAAAATCATATCCATACATGATGTGGAAGCTGATATATGAGCAAAAATATGTATTTTATGGCGGCCATTTTAAAAATCCAAAATGGCGGCTTTCCCCAGGCCAGATGAACTGGAACTTTTTTTTGGTGGATATATAGAACCTATATAACTCAAATCAGTTGAGAAACACTTGTTTCTAATTTTTTCCCAGATTGGCCCTTTTTAGACTTAAAATAGGGATACTATAGTGTGTGGAAGAGAATGTATGTGTTTTACGTGCTTGATAATGGGAAGACGTTGAGTTGTTTAAAGTACAAGGCAAATGCAACACCTTATAGTAATGTCTACTGCCCTCTATTTAGCTTAAGTATTTTGTTAGCCTTCTTACCTAACAGCATCTGCAAAACATGCATATTCCTTCAACTGATCTGCAATTAGCTCCTCTTCTGCCATAAAATCATCAATATAATCTTTGTACCTAATTATAAAGAAAAGAAAGCAATCACGTCTTGAAGATTTTATTTGTAATCTTGGAGCATTTAACATACCCTATTAAAGACACTTATCATAATCATTTGTAGCAAGAGATGAGGCAAAGATGCTTTAAATATAATATTATTAATATAAAATATGACGATCTCTTCTGGGGAATTGGGGTAGGTGGTGAAAATTGAAACTTTACACACAAGGCGAGCGCATCGTCTGCCTCATGCTGGCTACGACCCTGATTCTCAAAGACTATTTTTAAAAGCCACATATGTGTATTAGATTTTCAGACCCTATTGGTTATAGCAACTACAACAGATTGCTCACAATGCAAAATTGTCACTAACAGCTCTCAGTTGAGCTACATAAATAAATTGATAAACGGCAATATACATCAATGCATAAATCCACAGGATAGATCAAAATAATTTTTAAAAACAGTACTATAATACTAACATTATATTTTCATACCCTATTCAGACATATCACAATGTAATGTAATGAAATGGGAAACAATATATATCAATATTCATCACAAAGTGTAATTACTGACAATTCCATTGACATAGAACGATCAATGCGGCTCCCAGGTGTCTGTTCACCAAAAGCTATGTGGGAATACATCATTGGACACACGCACACAGGATATGCACAGGAAGCTGGCGCGTCCGCACTACCATCGTCGAGCAACATTACCATCAATCTAAAACTACTTGAATTGTGACATTGAAAACAGGAAGCAATCCATGACTCAAGATGCATATTGATCTTTAGACTATCGCTGCACTTGTGTTATTGTCGTCGGGACATGCAAACCGAAAATTAGATTTTAGGGGCAAGGACGCCAGACAGAAAAATCATGTCAAGTTACTTTAGAAAGTCTTAAGTTAACTTGGCATTTGATATAAAGAAATTGATTGAAATCTTATGGCTTTGATTTATTTTTTAACATGTTAATGTTTTTTTAAAAAAGTAAACATTTTGGCATTTGGTGTGTTATTACTATTTTCAAGTATATGGTTTGAAAATACTAAAAACCTTAGCTTTCTGGACATAAACACCACTAACAATTTGTTAAAATCAATTACACTATTTACATATTTCGAATGGAATTGGTTTATAACACAGCAATTTAAAAGTATAGGTAGACTGTCCCCAGTACATACACTGTGGCCTACTGTAATAATAACAAAGATTATATAAGCGTCGCTACATGGCATTCGAGCAGACACAAATCTTGGATGACTATGGTAAATTTAGAAAGTAACTGAAAAATAATTAAATGATAATTGCTAATAATATGTTGTACTAAAGTAATTATTAATTAAAATAGACAATAATTATAATCACTGATAATGATATCTGACTGAACTCATCCATGGGATAATTTGGAGAGTGTCCTGCAATAGGATGTAGCAACAGATACTTATCTTGCAAAGCATAGCTGCGCTTTAATCTTTTGTATTTATACAATACAATTTCTTTATTGTGGCCATTTAGGTAACATCTCAAAAGAGGCTATAGCATGCGGACCCACCGTTATGGGCTACTGTGCATTGTGTATTGGTACATTGACGAGGTACAAATTAGTAGAATTTCCTTGGATAGTAATTCAAAATTTTAATAAGAGAATATTTACTAGGAAAAGTATGATTAATGGCAAACATTAATCCTGCATGTAGATTTATATAGAGTTTATATTCCCTAGGGATTCAGTTGTCGCCTAATCTATCAACGCACGAGACAGAATCGATATACGTGAGGTTGGGTTTAGATTTAAGCCTTTACAATTAGAATCAAGCTAGGGGTGCATAGATAGAGGGTCATCGTGGGTCAATTAAACTGTGGAGTAAACATCATATGAAAGGGAATAAGACAGTGTCACTCATTGGCTACAGACTAATGCCTCGGAATAAATAGAAAGCAGAAGGGACCTAGATCTGATCTGATGTCATGCTAATGAAGTGTCTAGTCTATAGAATGACTCAGTGGGCATGTGCTTCAGCTAGGCGCTGTGTATGATCCCTGTGACCTTTCATGGAAACAACCCACCCGAATCAGTTTCTATTATAAGCCTCCATCTTATCTATATCATCAGCATTTTTTTTTCTATTTTGCTTTGAAAACAAAAGTATAGCTAACTGTAATTTCTAATCTGTGGGACAAGTATTGGGACAAGAGGTTAGATCAGTTGGGACAAGATGGTTAGATCAGTTGGGACATCACATGGTTGAGTGGTTGAGGCAGCCTTAAAATCGGCACAGGTTCAAGCCTCTCCTCTTAGCCCGAACAAATCTTCTCAGGACCTTAAATTGGAGGCCCAGTGTACATATCTGGTTCATGTGCACTCAGAATCCAGTGCAACTTTCAGAATGAGTAGGAGGATTAATTACCCTAGTGTACTAGTCATCTCAGCCCTGTCATTTCGGGTTAAAAATACTCACCCAGAGATGATCTAAGATAAAACAGTAACGTGACAAGTGGGTGGAGATTAACTTTTTTATACTTCACAGCGGAAGTAATGTTGGATAATACTTAAGAACAATAGGATGATATAGCCATCAGGTAAGGATGTGCTGAACAGGTGCCTAGGTGGATTTCCTCAATCACCTTTGTGTTTTCTATGACATCATCTCATAATTGAGTCTGCAACTCCAATTATACATACCTTGTAAATGTGAAGTGGGTAGTTAAAGTCAATACACATAAGCTCAAGATGGACTAATAACTGGGGCAAGGTTAAGAAAGTCGAGACACATTACTTTCAAGGGTGAGAACATGCATTGTGTTGAGAAGTTACAATAAGGACACCGAAACTGGTGTGTACACTGAAAACCTGTAAATAATACTGTATGTAGTCACCACTTTTCAACAAAAAAAAGATAGTAACTACTAGTAAAGGCAGTAACTATTGCACAGGTGAAGAAACATGAAAGAACAAAAGCCAAGAAACTATGAGACCATGATAAACTACTCTCTTGAGATTTTCTACCAAGCACTCAATAATTCTCATCAGAACTAAACTAATGGTGTCCCATAGAAGTGTCCATTTATGAGACCACTGAAGAATGTATTTATTTATTTCATTCCAATCAAACAGCAAATTTTTGCCACTAATAGGCTGGTTAAAATCTAAATATCATCATCTCCCAATGCGTGTTCATACATTGCAATCAGTACTTTTTTTATACCATCTGCCATCTATGTTTCAATCCCACTTCACTCACAGATACAGTCCAGTGGCCGTATTCACCAATCACACTTAAGTGAGACATTTAACTCAATAAATAGTATTTCCCTTAAATGTATTCACTTAGATAGGAGATTTGTTTAAATTTTAAGGGTACAAGTGTTTCCCCTGGAGAACATTTATATGCCTTTCAAATCACTTAGCAAAACACCATACGAAACGCTGGTTATGACACTTGTGTGTAAACTGTAAACTCTGGACTTTTTATAGGTGTATGGAAGGGGTAATTTTTGTGGCACACAATAGTAGAAATAAAATTGTTTACTTACGAGTCCATATAGTGACCAGCACTCTGTAGACCATCTCCCATCTCGTGTTCAATGCCACTCCACTCACTGAATACACGCCCATAGTTACCATGGATTTTATGGATACCATACAGTCTGTCAGCTAATTTCTGAAAATGTGTATCAACCATTGTAATACATGGTTAGCCTACAATTTGTGCTAATGAATATTTAAAACCATGTGGTGGATTAAAATAATTGTTTTCCTGTGGACCACACTTAAATCGTCATAAGCTTGTGACTGGTGATCTCCTCTAGTTTTAAAAGGGCATTTCAGGAAAAGGGGGGGAATTTCAAGAAAAGGGGGGGCCATTTAGCGATGAATTGCACACACATACATGAATGAATACATGAACTAGTTAAGTTTAAAATGCTAACAGTGTAGGTCAGTTAACTTCACCGAGCCATGACGAGTGACAGAAGGTCATTACAGAGTCGTTTGTGTGACCAAGGATACTGAAAATAGCCGAAACGTAGCAAGTACTGGAATAGGTTTATTTAGTAAAATTATTTTATACAGTTAACTTGTTATCAAGTATAGTGTCTCATGGTGCCATACATTATTGAAGCATTTAAATGAGTACTTACAGCTCTCAACTTTAACAATGCTGTTATATTACTTTGCAGATTAGTGCAATAGTTCTTAAGGTCTTCGAAACGTCTGAAAAATAAAAATAAAATCATTTAAAAACAGGTCTGGGAGACTACATGCTTTGGAGTGACTGTAAAACTGTTAAAAATAACTGTAAAACCTTGAAAAAAAGCCCAAGAGCAGCCCATCTCGAAAAAAGTCATGTTCAGGTTTGTTACAGTATACTTAATAATCAAATTTCATTCATTGTTTTTTACTTGATCTTGAAAATGGTTATTTGATGGTAACGAAATGCTGATCTACATTTTTGTCATTAAATTTTATATTGAAATTTCGTTCTATCATATAAATCTAAATTGGTCATTTTGAGCAATAGAAAATAAAAATTTTGGGGAAATGCTAAATTCTCTCTTGCAAGGGGCTTTTGTGTCACTTTTTCTCGTTTATAGCCTGTTACTTTCAGTTTTCTGAAGTGTGACTGTTACTCATCTTTAGTATAAATCTCCTTGATCTCATCTTATTGTTATAAGTTTCAATTTCATTTTGTTTGAATAATAAACGCACATTGAACACTGATAACAAACGACAAAACATTATACAGGAAACTGGGCAACTTGAAAACATGAGGAATAGATTTAATTTGAGAACTTAAGTAATAGTAACTGTACAAGAAAAATCTACTATTTTCCCTAAAGACAATACTGACATTTTTGCTATTTTTAACATGTTATAGCACCCTCTATTTGTTGGTTACACGACACAATCTGTGAGCTTGTTGAAGAAGTACAGAAAACTTTGACAGAAAGTCGTATAAAGTTAAAATTTGATTGTGTAGTGCAGTTGGCTTTGTTTTCAATAATAAAGTAAAGATATGTATGACTCAAAGAGCTTGGAGCAACTATATTTTTTTAGTCGTATGTTGTATTAACTGCGTGGGAAAAGTTCATGCACGTATAATGTGTGAAAGTTGGCAGGTCTAGTACTTCTATTCCTTGAAGGAATTGAAAGAAAGTTTAAAGTGCAGTGTTTCTGCATTAAACAATAAAAGAGTCATATGACTAAAAGAATCAGTTTTCTCAGAGAGGTAGATAACACACCTGAGTGTATTCTTTCCATTTGATTAGTTAGTTTCTTATCTTATTATTATGTGCCACTCAGTATTCGTTCTATTGCACGATAAATGGTCTATTGAATGGTTCTATCACACGGCAGCTTTTTGTAATCACTGTTGCACATTTAAAAAACATTTTAAAAAAACACACTGATAAACAGAACAATGAAGGTCGGATACAAAAAGAAAAGTGAAAAGAAAAAGACCTCCTTATTGGTTATATGCTTAAGGCTACTGTGTTAGCTAGCAGTGAGGCTACAATATAGTGATGACACCACCAAGCAACTAGTTTTCCATCTGCTGAATATGTCCGGTTTAGGATAAAATTATAAATCCTTTAAGACTTACCAGTATCCTCAGGAATTCCTCAATTGACTATTTTTAAAGATTTATACGACACCTGGTGGTGTAGGCCTAAATGTACAGCACTGACACTGACAAACCATTGACAATTGCCATACATTACATATAAGTTTATATATTATTATTAAAAAACAGAATTAATTCTATGGTTCATCTTATCTAAAAAACAAGGTAGAAATAAGTTGTAACAAGGTTGTAAATGAATTTCATCTGTCACAGTGCAATGGTGTGTAGTGGTATAATTATCATTTTATTGTTCGCTAGTATACCTAAAATTAGAGCATTGTTATAGTTTAAGAATATGATCAGAGGATTTTTATTATTTCTAACTTTTTAAAAGAGATTTCAAACCAAGCATTAGGAAGAAAAACCAAGAAGTTTTGTTCTAATATCTTGAATTTTAAAGATAGTACGAAACTGTAGTAATAATTTGCTATCTTTTAACAGGAGTATTGTAAAACTGAAAGAATAAGGGAAACCTTCAAATCCCCTCTGACCTACCACCTAGATGTTTAATTTAACATTGGACCTCTTCCAGATTTTAAGGGATTTGTTTACAGTGTTTCTAGGAAAGTCAGCTGATGAAACAATGACAACAGGGTTTAAAATGTCAAACTCTGTCAGTATCCTATATTATAAGAATATTATTAGTAATTCTTTGATTTTTTCATTTCAAACGCATCCAACAGCGAGTAACTCGCCAATTACAGGATGGATAAACTATTTATAATTTATCATGCTTATAAAGTCATTTGAGGCTAAGGGAGTGGAGTTGAAAGAGTTGTGAGTTACAACCCTGCAGTACTAATCAGCATTACTACAATTGTTACCCATTTCCATTGGGTAAACATAGTCTTGATCAGGAATCAGATGGCCAACATTGAGAGTCCCTTGTGTATCCCTACCTATTTGATCCTATTTTGATCCTAGTCAGATTTCTAATACCTATTACGCTATGCATTGTCCAATAAAATATGATTTAGTTTTAAACCTATTTTGCCTCTTTATTTGTTTCATGGAAAGGTTTTCACTTACAGGTTTCTCATATAAATATTCTTCAAAATGACTTGAAAATACTACATGTTTAATGAGCTGCGAGTGGGTAGACACCATGACATCCTGTTGTCAAATTCATTATTCAACACCAGAGCAAATTGACAGAGTACAAAAGCGGACGTCTAACTCTATTATCCAATTTTTGTATTTAATTACTTGAATCATGAAGTTGCCACTAATTAGGCATTTAAGATGATTAAAACCACACAATACAATTACACTCCCATAATATATAATGATCTACAGTCCTTTACATTCACAACTTAGGGACATTTTTATCAAATGTATAAAGTACATTGACCGTGAGAATTTCTATTTCATATTTTAAAACTTTTTTTTGCCTTTATAAACCTCATTTAAGGGAAAAACAATAATTAAATTAAGCCTATTTCATACAGAGACAAGTGACAAACCAATTCTAAAGCTCTGTCTACACTATCACACTTTATGTGACAAAAAAATAAGATGTGCCCATATATGGACATGATGATGTCATATCACTACCATATTTGGGCACATCACAATTGTTTTGATAGTGTAGACAGAGCTTTAGTTTAGTTTAAGTCATGTACTCCTAAACTTACCTATTATATAAAGACTGAATGGGAATATGCCAGAAACCATAGTGGTATGAACACAGGCTTATTATATATTACTGATACGTAAATCAGAAAAGGACTTTTGTGTAAAATAAATAAGGTGTGTTCACAAGATACAAACAAATCAAACATCTTTACTTAAAGTGTAAAGTGTCATGACATCTCTGTTGCATGTGTGTGATTTTATGTTAGCTGTTGGCATTGGTTTTAATACTGTCAAAACGTTTGGTACACAACAAGTTTTAAATTGGGTGTTTATCGATTTCATGGTGGTTGAGGGCAGAGGCATTCGTCATAGGTGAAGGTAAAAATACCAGTAAATCTTAACAACATTGTAAATCATGAACTCTGGTTATTGTTATGGATTTTATGGATTTGCTACTGAATAACCTTTGTATAGAATACAGCTACTTTCTCAGGTGCAGAAGAATGAAATAATTGCAATTAAATTAAAACACTGCTGTGAAACAAAGTAGTGTTTTAACACTATGGCCAACCCTTATTTAGCCTAGGGAAACCCCTATTCATTTGGTCCCAAAGAGCTCCCTTAATACAGGTTCTCCTGTAGATTGTATTTGAAATCTCATACTTACTTATCTGGTTTCTTGAGACGAAAAGCAGCATTGAGGCTCTTCAATCGAGAATCTTGCTATAAATATAAAAAAAATATACTTAATTGTAAAAATATCTACACACAAATAGTTGAAAAGGTTGAATATTTGTACATTTCTACACACCAACCAATCAGAATGTTTAATGCTTCCCCTGTCTAGATTAGGAGTACAGTACTGTAGTGTAGTAACATAGGAGATGATAAGTGTTATTACAGTAGAGTACAGTAGACAGTAGAATTTGGTCCTACAGTATGTATACAGTACATGTGCACAATAACAAACTTTTTTTAAAGAAAAAAATCATGGTAGTCTCTGCATTTGTGGCTTATGTGGGACCACAAGAACCTAATCTGAATTTCCTTTTGTTTTTTTAGTTCAATTAAACCGAGGAAACATGGTGGATAGTTGCATTGCAATGGAAGTTGTATCAATAACTGGTACAGGGCAGTTATACACAGCATTCAAAACTTCCTAAAACATCAAAATGAAACACAGGGAATCCTATTACAAGAAAATTGTACACTCAGTTAATACAAATACAATAGAGAAAATTATTTCACTTTATTAATATTATTACATTACAATGTCTGTACATCACAGGTAGGTCATAGGCCAGCTGCAAAATATCAAGCATTTCTACATGTCCATATGGCTTCATATTTTAATAGACAATATGGAATCACATTACAGCACAATCACGTCACTACTCACAAATTTCAGACAACACAACAGTGTACAGTAATACAGTAGAACACTTTTTAAGGGGACACTTTAGGGACCTAACACAGTGTCCCAAAGTAGGAGTTCTACAGTACTAATGCATTTATATTAAAGTGTAATTCACTACATACAATAACTGCACAGTACAGACAAAAAAAATAACTATAAATACAACAGGTTTACTGAATTTGTAATATTAAACAATACAATTAGTAACAGTTGTTTTTTGTGCTTTGCCCTAAAATTGTTGACAGACAAAACTTGGCTACTTGCTACTGTAGATTGTAAAAGTTTCTTAAACAAATTGCTCAATGGTTTAATTCTCACTAAAGCCTGTACAATTATGTATTGTGTTTGTTGTAATGTAATGTGCAAAAGGGAAGCAAGGGTCTAGGCTGAAACATTGCGTTTGTGTGAAAGTTTTGTGTGTCAGTCAGTGGCGGGTGGTGATGAACACTGGCAATGTCAGCTAGTGGCGGATGGTGACAAACGCTGGCAATGTCAGTCAGTGGCGGATGGTGACAAACAATGGCAATGTCAGTCAGTGGCGGATGGTGACAAACGCTGGCATTATTGTCTGTCAGTGGCGGGTGGTGACAAACGCTGGCAATGTCAGTCAGTGGCGGGTGGTGACAAACGCTGGCAATGTCAGTCAGTGGCGGATGGTGACAAACGCTGGCAATGTCAGTCAGTGGCGGGTGGTGACAAACAATGGCAATGTCAGTCAGTGGCGGGTGGTGACAAACGCTGGCAATGTCAGTCAGTGGCGGGTGGTGACAAACAATGGCAATGTCAGTCAGTGGCGGGTGGTGACAAACGCTGGCAATGTCAGTCAGTGGCGGGTGGTGATGAACACTGGCAATGTCAGTCAGTGGCGGGTGGTGATGAACACTGGCAATGTCAGTCAGTGGCGGGTGGTGATGAACACTGGCAATGTCAGTCAGTGGCGGATGGTGACAAACGCTGGCAATGTCAGTCAGTGGCGGGTGGTGACAAACGCTGGCAATGTCAGTCAGTGGCGGATGGTGACAAACAATGGCAATGTCAGTCAGTGGCGGGTGGTGACAAACAATGGCAATGTCAGTCAGTGGCGGGTGGTGACAAACGCTGGCAATGTCAGCTAGTGGCGGGTGGTGACAAACGCTGGCAATGTCAGTCAGTGGCGGGTGGTGACAAAAAATGGCAATGTCAGTCAGTGGCGGGTGGTGACAAACGCTGGCAATGTCAGTCAGTGGCGGGTGGTGATGAACACTGGCAATGTCAGTCAGTGGCGTGTGGTGATGAACACTGGCAATG
Source organism: Antedon bifida (assembly GCF_963402885.1). Classification (NCBI taxonomy): domain Eukaryota; kingdom Metazoa; phylum Echinodermata; class Crinoidea; order Comatulida; family Antedonidae; genus Antedon; species Antedon bifida. The sequence continues at coordinate 6,136,305 of NC_136226.1, read as the reverse complement.
TCAGTCAGTGGCGGATGGTGACAAACGCTGGCAATGTCAGTCAGTGGCGGGTGGTGACAAAAAATGGCAATGTCAGTCAGTGGCGGGTGGTGACAAAAAATGGCAATGTCAGTCAGTGGCGGGTGGTGACAAACAATGGCAATGTCAGTCAGTGGCGGGTGGTGACAAACGCTGGCAATGTCAGTCAGTGGCGGGTGGTGACAAACGCTGGCAATGTCAGTCAGTGGCGGGTGGTGACAAACGCTGGCAATGTCAGTCAGTGGCGGGTGGTGACAAAAAATGGCAATGTCAGTCAGTGGCGGGTGGTGACAAACAATGGCAATGTCAGTCAGTGGCGGGTGGTGACAAACGCTGGCAATGTCAGTCAGTGGCGGGTGGTGACAAACGCTGGCAATGTCAGTCAGTGGCGGGTGGTGACAAAAAATGGCAATGTCAGTCAGTGGCGGGTGGTGACAAACGCTGGCAATGTCAGTCAGTGGCGGGTGGTGATGAACACTGGCAATGTCAGTCAGTGGCGTGTGGTGATGAACACTGGCAATGTCAGTCAGTGGCGGATGGTGACAAACGCTGGCAATGTCAGTCAGTGGCGGGTGGTGACAAAAAATGGCAATGTCAGTCAGTGGCGGGTGGTGACAAAAAATGGCAATGTCAGTCAGTGGCGGGTGGTGACAAACGCTGGCAATGTCAGCTAGTGGCGGGTGGTGACAAACGCTGGCAATGTCAGTCAGTGGCGGATGGTGACAAACGCTGGCAATGTCAGTCAGTGGCGGGTGGTGACAAAAAATGGCAATGTCAGTCAGTGGCGGATGGTGACAAACGCTGGCAATGTCAGTCAGTGGCGGGTGGTGACAAACGCTGGCAATGTCAGTCAGTGGCGGATGGTGACAAACGCTGGCAATGTCAGTCAGTGGCGGGTGGTGACAAACGCTGGCAATGTCAGTCAGTGGCGGGTGGTGACAAACGCTGGCAATGTCAGTCAGTGGCGGATGGTGACAAACGCTGGCAATGTCAGTCAGTGGCGGGTGGTGACAAACGCTGGCAATGTCAGTCAGTGGCGGGTGGTGACAAACGCTGGCAATGTCAGTCAGTGGCGGATGGTGACAAACGCTGGCAATGTCAGTCAGTGGCGGATGGTGACAAACGCTGGCAATGTCAGTCAGTGGCGGATGGTGACAAACGCTGGCAATGTCAGTCAGTGGCGGGTGGTGACAAACGCTGGCAATGTCAGTCAGTGGCGGGTGGTGACAAAAAATGGCAATGTCAGTCAGTGGCGGGTGGTGACAAACGCTGGCAATGTCAGTCAGTGGCGGGTGGTGATGAACACTGGCAATGTCAGTCAGTGGCGTGTGGTGATGAACACTGGCAATGTCAGTCAGTGGCGTGTGGTGATGAACACTGGCAATGTCAGTCAGTGACTGGTTTTGACGAATGCTGGCATCATCTCAACCATCATTTTCTCTCCACAACTCTATTCATAGACTGGATTTACCACCATTGACATTGTAGCCTACAGTAGTGTAGTGTTTGGTGATAACACAATGCTCACAATACAACAGCTAGATTAGGGAGTTTTCAATTTTGAGACTATATATAATGCAATTTTGTCACTTAGTTTTGAAGTGCGGAAATCATTGGAAAAAATACTCAACATCATCGGAAGAGAAATGACGTCACATACTCTTGTTTTGTGAGGTTTCTAAAACTACTGTTGCATGACAAATAGGAAACTAATGTAATGTACTCAGTCTCAAAATTCAAAGCTCACTAAATATCAACACAAACAAACACTCAATAAACACTTGGTACCTTGTTCACGTTAACAGATCCTGGTAAGATTTTCATCTATTTTATCGAAAATAAAAATATTGTGGTGTCAATTTTCGTTTATGTGTAATCATCACAATTTGCTAATGTGGAAAATTAACTTCCTTTCATACTATTTTAAACTATTTATTGGATTCGTAAAAATAATACAGATTACAGTTACAGGTCTATAAAAAGTCATTTCAATTAATTAGTACTTAACAGTTTTGTTCACCAATTGTTTAAATTATTTATTGCATTCGTAAAAATAATACAGATTACAGTTAATAGGTCTATAAAAAGTAATGGCATTCAATTCATTTCAATAAATTAGTACTTAACAGTTTAGTTCAACAATTGGATAAACTATGCTTATAAACTAAAAAGTGTCTTTGAAGTCAGGCCTGTTTGAGGCTTAAGCTAGTATGGAGTATGACAGTCGTGAGCTACAACCCTGGCACTAGGTCAGGATTGAACACTGGACCAGGATGTTAACCACCAAACTATAGCATTACATGTTAACAATTCATGTGGTTACAAATATCCTTATTGAAATATTTAAACCCACAATTTTAACATAATGCACTTTTACATTTTTTGTTTTCATGGTGAGAGGAAAAAAATGTCATCTACTATAATTAAGCTGAGCTAGCGGGGTTTATTAATAACTTTGGCACTACTCTTTGGCATACTAGGGACTGTATGTCTGAAAGAAGATTTGGGCCAACGTCCAAATTGGCAATTAGCTGTAGTAGGTCGCAAAATGACCCACTTCTAATCAACCATGATGTTGTTTACTACACCTCCAGTCTGACAAGAAAAAATTGCAACAAATTTTGTGAATGATTGCCAATGGTCATGGCTCTATTCCATGGCCTGTTGTCAACATCAGAGACTAATGCACTGTCCCTTGTAGTCTGCATCTGAAAGCACACTGAAGTTTTTCGTAATCACAACCATGTACTTCTTACAATCTTTTAAAAAGTTTGGCAGGATGGAACAATTGGCTAATCTTCAACAAATCGGTAAAGTTCAAACTGCAAGTAGTATTCTTCTTGTAATGGAATTGGCGTCATTGGAAATCAGTAGTTTGACACAACAGCAGTTGTTGTCATTGATTGAGATCGTAAAGTTCTGTCTACACTATCAAAATAGTTTGACAAAAAAAATGTGATGTGCCCAAATATGATAGTGATATTCATAAATATGGTATTACAGTAAAATGAACATGATATCCATATATGGGCACATCACATTTTTTTGTCACATAAAGTTTGATAGTGTAGACAGAGCTTTTATTTTGAGGGTTCAAAATAAAATTGGGTGGGTACAGTTTAATAAACAAGGAAATTCCAAAAATTATCTTCGGAGGGACTTAATTACTATGAATTATATTCATGTATACTGAATTTATGAATATGGATCCACCATTACATAGAATAAATACTAAAAGTAAAAACAATTTATTAAGCTGTAGTGTAAACACTGTACTGTACTTTAAGCTCTGTCTACATTATCAAACTTTATGTGATGTGCCCATATATGGACACGATGATGTCATATGACTACCATATTTGGGCACATCACACTTTTTTTGTCAAACTAGTTTGATAGTGTAGCTTTAAAATGTTACTAATTTATATCAGTATTGAATCTATCCAAGTTTGCGTCTATTGTAAACGTAAAAGCACCAAGTGTCCTTGTGAATTGGGTCACAATAATTAGACAGTCAAAATCCCCCCAGACGGATTTCCTTATTGAAGTAATGACCTGCAACGATGCTGATGACAATGACAGCTATCTGAATATCTTGGATATGTACCAACAAACTTTTAATACAAGGAAATCAGAAGAACCATATCAAATTGTTACAATTTATAATAATAAAATCACTGATTGATAATTATTAGTACTTATACTATACTAGTGCTGTTTAAATTAAAATAGAATTGTAAAAAATATAAGAATTTTGTGTGAGTGTGTGGTTAGATCAAAATCTGTTTACAACTGTGGTAAAGACAAAACCACAATGAACAGCTACTGTACGAGATGATCATCATGATAAGAGTTAGTTGTACATTCACCCAGACAATTTAGTCAGAAATTCTCCCAGTCCCAAAAGAATTGGCTTTTTTTTTCTGTTTTTTTTTTCTTGAAAAAAAAAATAACCTGGGAATTGTGTCTCACGAAGACTTGCCTTGAAAATAACTGCTAACTGCTAAAAAATAGTCTAAATTTGCAGTAATTTTGTGTTGTAACATCGACTACATGACATACAATTGTTTTCATGCAGCCTAGAAATTTGCTGTACAACAGCTTGAGTAGTTCACAACAAAATCTATATTCAAACGTCTGTACACAGTACGGCAAATATTGGAAAGATGACAATAACTGTAGGGCTAGCTTAGAAGCCTAGGTCTAGACTAACAAAACTACAGTAACTCAATATTGTCCATGTTACTGTGCTATTTAAAGCCCACAGTAAGTTCAAGAATGGCTTACAGTATATATCGAGTTAATATAAACTGCATATCATAGCATCTTTATATAATTATTTTATCTGTTTATATTATTGTAATCATAAAACAAACAAATATTTCGATTAAAGTTGAACAGAGCTTTTTAAATTACATTGATGATATTATTTACAATTGGCAATACACAACAATGAGTGGGTACAGGCAAGGTAATCTAACAACAGGGACACTGAGCTTGCCTTGCCAAGATAGGAACCCGTCCTTTGATCTTATGTCTGGCTGCGACAAATACCACAGTACTGTACTATGTACTGTACATATTTCCACAGTGCGCGGTATATGTTAAGGGGTGTGGAACTGATCGTGTCGCAGCCACAGAAAAAACTTTTGATCTCTGGAGCTCAGCATCTTGTTGTTAGATTGCCATGGTACAGGATTAACAATTTTAATAGAAGAAAATAATCTAATAATAGAAAATAATAAATAAAATCAAACCTTAGCCTGGAATCCAGTTGCATTCACTGAAGCTTTCCAACCGTTTTCATCTTGCAAGAAACCATGAAATATCTTGTCTTGACACAGCTTATGGTGGTTAGCAACCCGCCGCAGGAACCCCTCAAGACCAGTCCGTCGCCGTTCAATAAATTCACTATCAAAGTTATCAACTGTTGATAACTGTTGCCACATAATTGTTGCCTGAAATGATATAATAATAAAAAAAAAATGTTTTGGATATCAGGGGTGGATCCAGCATTATAGATTAGGCGGGATGGGGCCCCTAAATATTTCATATATGATAAAAACAATCAGTCGGGTTGAAAAAAAATAAAAATATTACATTATTACACATTATTTTATTTTTAAAAAGACATGGCTGTTAAAATTTAGGGGGGGGGGGGGAAGGTTAAGCTTGTTTGGCCTATCATCATTTATTATCATTGTACTCAAACTAGACTTTCAAACTGTTTTTTGTCATGAATTTTTATTTTACATATATAATTATATACTGTACAAATGTATCTTTTTCTTTTCATGGGTCTTGCGTGACAAGAAATCTCTTCTTGCATGATCCTCTATTAATGGTATTTTTGTATTGTCTTTATTATAAATTACCACTATTTTTATTGTATTGCTTTACCATTGATAGAAACTAATAAATGTTGAATATATAATCTATATAAAAAAAAAAAGTACCAGACCAGAATAGACTTTTTATCGTAGTGTAGTAAAATACAAGTGATAGTTTTCATGACCCAATTAAATGGATAATAATGTAAACAACATTACAATAATGAAACATAAAGAACTAATAAAGTATAAATGACGGATGTTTTTGACAATTTAATTGATGTAATACAAAACCCTATATCAAAGTATTTCACAATGAACAACAAATATAAAGGATGGGTGTGCGCTGTATGTCGTCAACAGGAAGAGTTTCAGGAACAATCCTTTTCCGAATTATAAAACAGGACAATTTATTACTATTCTTAAACACAATATAGTCATGTTTCAGTGGTGGGGCATTTTATACTTGTACGAAACCAAAACAGAATGAATTGGCTGTTGACATCCGCTAGATCATTCCTCTAAATTATATACTGTATATTGTTTTTTTCTTTGAAGTGCCACATACACTGTAATGTAAGCAACAAGTTTGGTCATTTAAACTGTAGCTTGTGTACATCCTTGTCTTTTATTACATAAAGCTCTGTCTACATTATCAAACTTTATGTGATGTGCCCATTATAAGGACATGATGATGTCGTATCACTACTATAATTGGGCATATCACTAACAATAACATATACAGTATTTGGGCACATCACACTTTTTTGTCAAACTTTATAGTTTGATAGTGTAGACAAAGCTTTAGAACCCCTAAAGAGATATTTTCAACAAAGTATCCCATTAATTATAAGGCATGGCTACTACTGTACAGTTTACTGTCTGCCCAGTAGGTTTACTAAAGCAACCCGTGTTTGCAAACTCCAAGATTTTGTTAACAAATTATAGTGGCATGATCTCTGTTCAGTTCGGGTGGAGGTAGATTTGTATAACATTTTGAAGAAAACAATATTAATATTCAGACTACACAGAATTGGAGGTTGATTGAAACATTAATTATGAATACAACATTAATGACAATGTTGCCATTCATACACAAAAGGAAATTTCTTGCTCAATATGTTTCTGACCATTAGAAAAACTGTGCTAAATTATTCATAGTGACCTTTTCCTGCCACAATTGGTCAAGTTTATGACGTAAAAAATCACTTTCTCAACCACAATCACAAAACTACTGTACGTCTAATCTCTCTGGCGTAGCATAAGTTATTAATTAGTGGCGAGTTTGACATTTAAAAGTCCATTTTTAGTTTCCCTTTTTCAGATAGACGCATAGAGACAGATCTCTTAAATACATTTATTAGAAATCGCAAGAAAATTCCCAAAGTAACTAACCAAAAAAAAGTGTCGGAAAACATTAACTGCTATTTTGTCATAGGCCTACTTGTTTTGTAAAAAAGAAACATTCTTCCAAGCAGAATACAGGCTTCAGTTTTTGACATTCAAAATTATTTTAAACATTTTAGACAGCATCTCTTACTCATTTTGTTTTAGTCTAGACACCATGCTTCGGTTGGATATTATAATTGTATTATATACTTAAATACGACGGTTTATAATCAATAACATCTCGACATTGCCCAAAATCACACTATACTGTAAACTGAAAAACTAGACTTGAAATACACGACAAAAGTGACAGAATTGTTTAAAATGTTGAAATTGATTCGTTTGCTTATTATAATAAACTAGAAAACTACTATAAAAACAAGAAAATGTAAAAAACATGTTTTAGTTTCTTTCTCACACTTGACAGCAAAGCTTAAAACATGAAATTATTCGCGCGAATGAAAAATGTTGACTAGTGCACATGCGTATTATTATTTTCACCTACTTTTTGTAATGTGAAAAACTGCAAGCCAATCAAAAATCACGATTTTTGATTCGCACAAATATATTCGCCTAGTGGAAAACAGGCTTAATATGCCAATGAGTTAAAAATGTGGCAATGTTTAGCTGCCAAGCTATGAATTGTACTTAAATGTTTATAACAAATTGAATAATACCATCATTTGTTTATCAACATGTAATCCAAAGAGTTAAGAATTAAATGCTTCTAAATACAATATATCCTATGTTATGCTGTACTCTTTATAACAAATACAGCTGTACACTATTCTAAAATCAGTTTTAAATGACAGTGGTTCTTTAAGGCCGACATCAGTCCTTGTTAAGTAAATAACATGATTCTATAGTATTTTGTGTTTCTTATTTTATTTAGGTACATTGCCTAGTACTAATCACTGTCCTGATATACTGTACAGGTGACAATTCATTCACGAAACAATTTGTTCAAGTGACAATTCATTCATGACAAACACAAACAAAGTTAATCCTCACATCTCTGAACCAAAGGAATCAGGTAGCCAAACATCTTTACCACCAAGATACTATCAAACTAAGCATCAAGAAACTCAAAAGTTCTTTTCATAACTAATATACGTAGTGTACACCACAAACTTTATATCAATATCAAACTAACTTGTACAAAACAACAAATAACTACAAAAGCAATTTTTGAAGCTTTTATATTATAATTGTCTATAAATGTTAAGGAGATTTTAAGTTGCGATTGATGATGATCATCAAGACATTCTAAAAAAAATGGAATAGATTTCCGTCATCTGGAAACCTACATTTTGAAATCTGAGCAACGAGATAAAGATCGCATGTTGTCACCATTCTAATTCTACACCTGTAAAAGTTATATAAAGATTTCCACGATTGATCCTGTCTTTTTTTGAAACGTTGTCTACTGTCGTTTTCAGCACACAAAATTGAGACAATGAAGGTCAAATATGATTATTGAAAATGTTAAACTATTTTTGACAGGCTCGCTGCAATATGGTGTCCTTTAAATATAAAGACCCAGTTAAACGTGTTTGTTCATTCGGGCTACAGAAACGAGGTCCTTATTAGGTGTGCCATTGTATTTCAATTAAATAATTCGCAAGAAAAAATGTCTTTCGATAACAGTTGTATATAACTGGATTTTAGTGCCCGTTTCTATTGACTAAGAGAATACTGTTTTACACACACTTATTTATAAGAAATAGGTCCACACAAAAAAAAAACACAAAAATAAAATGGTTTTTATTTAATTCTGATTTGAATCACCAAGAACGGTTTTTAAACCAGTTTCAGGGAAGTATATTTTCAGTTGCAATGCAACAGTAGCCTCAATTTTACCTCAACTCAACCTTGGGAGTATAAGGTCAACTCACTGAAAACAGAACCAACATTTGTCAGTTATCGTAGTTGTTGCACTTGTGCCTAACAGTGTTGTGAGTAAAATATATATATTTTCATAACACAATTGAACTGGTTCTATTGAATAAACTATCAATACCAGTTTCGAGGTAAAACAAATTCACAATATTGCACCATTGTGATTTTCCTAATGCTATAAATATATAAACAAGGAAATCATGTTATATTCATTTTTAAGACACTTACCCGCTTTTCTGGCAGTGGTGGGATAACAACATGAGAGTATGTGACAAGAAGGTAGTTCCTCAGTAGCTCAAACTCACTGTATCGCCGCCATAGGGACGTTGATTCTTCTCCCAATGCTTTATTTGCTCCATCTTTGGTTCTGTGTCAAAAAATTAAAGAAACCGTACAGTGGTATTATTAACCAATACAAAAAAATAATGTTAAGTTGAATGGATCTAGGACTGACTTGTTCTGTTTTACAAAGCTAAAGCTCTGTCTGCACTATCAAACTAGTTTGACAAAAAAAGTGTACAAATGTACAAAATTATGGTAGTGATATACCCAAATATGGTAGTGATATGACGTCATCATGTCCATATATAGGCACATCATATCACAACACGTAAAAAAGTTAAATAGAACAGTAACAATATGAAATTATAACAAAATAAAAAGTACTGTAAGGCTTTCATCGAATGAAAATATTCTCCCTATTCAACAAATACAAAACAGTCATTATTTGTTTTATAACATACCTACTTTTCTATTAATTAATTAATCCACTGCTTCAGCCAATCAAAAAAGGCCCAAAGTCTCCGATTTTGGCCACGGAGTAGAACATTATTTTGTATAAATCTCTCCAACATTACTATACATTTAAAGCACTTGTAGTTAACATTTAAATTTTACTTGGAAACGACCTAGTTATTAGACTTTAGGCAGACATCATGTTTCTGATTGATTGACATGTTTTTAACAACGGTACTAGAACATGATCAAATTTGAAATTGAAAGTACAGTGCATAGAATCAAGTCTGATCAGAGTACAGCTTAAAAAAACACTGTCTAATGAAAGAAAATACAGTCAAATAATGACGTTGATGTAGCCCGAAAAAGGCTGCCTTTGATAATTTATAAACACCATGTATGCAATCAGGTTTTGTTTACATTTGGGCAGTTAATAGGCAGGAAATAAATTCACAATCTGGCTTTACTATGAAATTCAGACATGCTTCTGAAGGTTCATTCATTCATCAGCGAAAAATTACTTCCATTTATTGTCATTTTCATATAAAATATACATAGAAATTATGTACAGATCTGGATTCTGTGGACTTTTAAGAACCCAGGGCATCTTTCAGAAGAGTCAATGGTGTTATACCCTTGTGCACTGGTCCATCTCGGCCCATAAATATTCATGTTTGGCGCTGCACCGTGGCTGCCCCATGGGTCCGTAGATGGAATATTGAGAATGAATATTATCAAACAAACATTCTACGCAAACTACTGTGGTATTCGAACAAGCCACTACAGACGATTGTCTCCAATGTTACTTTAGCTAAATGACACTATGAGGAACACCTGTTTAGAAGTAGGTTATTAGTATAAATAAACATTGTTTTTAATGAACCCCTGTTAGAATGGATTGGATATTGATAATGTCTGATTTGAAAAAGCCTACTATATCAAACGATGGAGTAAAAAATAAGAATAATACTCCACGATATCACCCACCATTGACGGTCAAATCAAAACACAAGTTGAAAGAGATAAGGGATGCATAGGATGTGGGAAGGTCCAATAAAGTATAGTACAGGCCTAGAATTAATCAAATACAAAGGAAATTGTGGTATTGGTACTTGTATGCGGTTTCTTCCTCCACGATAATCTAAAAACAATTAGTTTTAATGTATAATCACACTACAAAACAAAGACGTTAATTATTATAAACAATGAAAGTATAATTATACTAAAATTAGTTTTATTAATTTTTATATAAAATATTTTTGTGTACAGCATAAACTAGTAGGTTTATGTTCGAAATTAATTGTGCAATAACTATTTTATTTAAGAGACAATTTACTTATTACTTATTTCATTCGTAAAACATACCAACTTAGTTTATCTACTTCAGTTAGACAAACTGGCAGTAGTCACTATGCTAAGAACTGCACACATTAAAACAGTCGCCAGACAAGGGCAAGTCAAATATTTGTGTGAAAGATACAGTACTAACTAGTGCCATGAAAAATGATCAAAATAATGATAGAATCACGACCCAATTCTATACACAACATTTTGTTGGGACAAGTTAAATGTGATAAAGGCAAGTAAAATACTGCACAACAACTAAAGAAAAAACCTTAAAAAACGTTTTAATATTAATATTAATCATTGTATACATACTGTTTACTATACTTAATGCAGGAAAGAAATCTCACCCTTCCCTGCTTAATGCAACTGATGAGGAGAATATAGGACATTGACACACACCACCAAAGATGGATGTTTAATTCAGATAGAATCCTAGAATTGTATTGTTAAAGATTACAGGATATCATCTAGAAACGCAAATAAACCCAATACTTTACTTACCTGGTTTCTACTAGGTACACCGTGTAGACATCTTTCAAGCCCATAGACGTTTGAGTTGTACGCTTTTCCTGCTCGATAACGTTTATCTCCATGGCTTCCAAAAGAGTGCCATCCTGCAAGAAATCACCAAAGCCTGTCATTGGTATCCACTCACCCATTCACAACAGAAACTATCAGACGGAAACAAGCTTTAAATAGCTTGTTCTTTACTACAACACCCTGCTAAACCAACAGTTTATCCTCAGGTGTATTTATACCAGCATTGGTATACACAAAGCAGTCTGTAATTTAACAGCATACATCTATTTAAATCAATATTAATTAATATGCAAATTATTATTAAAATGTGATGGTAGTGGATCACAAAGACTGACTGGGGTGGAACAGTGTCTTGATTTGGTTTATCTGTCGATGAATATGATTACAGTATACTAAATCAAGCAGTCTCATTAGCTTGAAAATTGTGTGCTATTTCTCTTTCTTAAAGGTTTTCATACTGCATAGTTTCTTGACTTGTGATCCAGGCACCAGAGCCTATTTCAGTAATCTGATTTAGATCTGTTGACCATATACAGAATATAATTACTATTTTAGTGGTATTCTTGGAAAACAATCTGGGCTTTCACTCAGGTGCAAATCAATATTTATAAATGAATTTGGTATTCTAAATTCAAGTTCCAGGTTATGTGCAGCGTGTTTGTGCATCTGAACATAAACTAGCAGCTCTTCCTTTTGAGCATTTATTCCATGCTTAGAAATTATACAGTCTGTGATTTTTTTTTGTTCGGCTTATACTGCAGAATTTATGCAACTGTATTTGCTTAACTTCACTAACTAGCAGCTCTTCTTATGGAGCATATTATTCCATGCTTATAAATTATACAGTCTGTGATTTTTTTTTGTTCGGTTTATACTGCAGAATTTATGCAAGTGTACTTGTTTAACTTCATTAACTAGCAGCTCTTCTTATTGAGTATATATTCCATGCTTAGAAATTATATACAGTCTGTGATTTTTTTGTTTGGTTTTAAACTGACAGCATTTATGTAACTGTACTGCTTAGTGAAATAAATGAAGTTTGATGTGTCTTACTGAGCATATTTCATTTCTTATACTGGCACATTGAATAGTAAATTGTTAAAAACCCCAGCACACTCCCTACAACAATATCACAATACAAATCACTGACACAATTTAATATTAAACATGCAAACACTACTGTAACTGTCAAAACAACCAAAAACAAAAACTACAATAAATGTTGTTAATCTCAACTTGTGAGATGATGACTCAATGAAAAGAAATAAAAAATGATTATTAAATATTAATACATATCTTAATTCTTACAAAGTAAAGAAAAGTAAAAAAGAAATTAAATGACTTCCAAAAAGACGATGATAAATAAATATGTACAAATATATTTATAATATATTGTTTAAATTAAAGATTCACTAAATTAAAGAAAGGAAAACATACATACAGATCATCAGATATATGTACGCAACTTATTGCTGGAACATAATTCATTCATGCATGCAATCAGTAAGTTAAAAAATAATAAAAATCACAGTTTAATAGTAACAGTACAATATAATAAAAAAAATAGGAAGGAAAACTTTGCATATTTTTTTCTGGAACAGTATACTCAGTTCTCAAGATGAACAAACAAGACAAACATTTTTGAAAACATGAATTGTAATTATTTCTTGGAATTGAATACAATCCACATATTTTAAAAGATGAATTAGATTGACAATCTACAGAAATTTTGAAAGAAACTTTTACAGAGTAGTTACTTTATAACAGTTACACCTCAGCAGGGAGTGTGCTAATTTGGGCACAAGGAGGTGCATCTAACTTAGTCAGGGAGGTGAAACTATAGTTTACAAAATCCAAATAGAACCACATCACAAGCTTTTATTGTCCAGGATATTCCTATATCTTTTCCAGGTTTATACTAGGTCCCATGTTTTTTTAAACTGCCTAAAACAGAAAGAGGGAGGGTTGCATTTTTTATTGCCAGATGTGCGTCAACGTATGATGCAAATGTTAATAAAGTGCAATAATTTTAGTCAAAGTTAGATTTGTTAGCCACTAATTCAAACATAATAAATAACACCTTAACATTTTGTTAACTACATTTTCACCAAAAACATTAGCTTTAGACTCCGGAAAAAAAAGAGAATAGAGATAGAGGAGGCAAATGTCAAATCACCTGTTGCATGTTTTTAAATTAGGGCTTGTCAGTGGTACCTTAATACTTTTAAACTTGCATTTTGTCAAATATTATCCACTGTTTTATTTTATTATTTATTAGTATTGATTTGTATTGATAGTATTGATTGATTTTTTTTTTTTTATTGCAAACAACAGTATTTTATATTTTATGGTTTGAAAAAATATGGAACTTTAAAAAGATTACTGAGCTAATATTTGAATTCACTTTTTCAAACTATTTTCAGTAATTTCACTATTTATTAATCCCATTATTAATGTAATTTGCTCTTTGAGTGACTATCAATAGCTACCATGTCTTTTCTGTCTATATAACATTAAAATTGAATCTTGCAAGCAAACATGCTAAATGCTACCTGGACAGTGAGATAAACACAGGGTCTGGGAGGCCTTGCTTGTCGAATCTAAAGAGTGGGAAAAAAACAGCAGAGGATACATTTAATTAGCAAAAACTCTTGAAATACAAAAGAATTCATTTAAAAAACAGGCAAATTACAACATAAAACTACAACTCCCACTTCTTGCCTTGATACTATACTAGCTACACTAGAACCAGTACGGTCTATAAAACTCTGACAATGATAGGTGAGTTTTAAGTTTAGATAGTTTCAGATCGATCTGGAACTCGCATTATTATTTTTCTAGTAATATCTAAAAAAGCCGTCATTCCGCTTGAGTTTGTTTTAATGAATTAAAAAATGATGATTCATGAATGTCAAAAATTGAAATATCATTATTGTAATTTAAAAAAAAAACTTTTTTAAATAGGACTAGCATAGGCCTATAGTCTCTATGCACTTAGAATACTGAAAGGATTGTCTCAGTCTGGCCTAGGCCTATGTCTATATGACTGCAACCAGCCAGGGCTAATGTCATTAGTAATGAGTTCATGGCGCCGCTGACGGTCGAACACTGTTGCTGCTGGTTATGACGAAAGAATAGAGGGAGCCTAGCTAAGGGACAATTAAATCTAAAATACTACATATTATAAAGAGGTTTCATCATTTAAATTACACATAGATATATATAAATACCTTGGCTGCAATTTTAGATAGCTCATCGACATCGGTTGTAACGGGAACGGTTGCACTACCCACAGATATTGTAGGGTCATATTCAGGAGATTCTGTTCCATCTGCCATGTTGATTACGTAAACGTACACGGTCAATTCTTATGATGAAAATCACTTCCAAAACATTAATCACAGTATGGTAGTAGTGTACTTAGGTTTATTTAAAAAAATAACTATAAAAAGTTATAAAATATATAAATTTATAAACATTTGTTATAGAAAAAATATGATAAGAAAGAAAGAAAAATAGGAGAAAAAAAGAAGAATGAAAAAAAAGAAAAAAGACAAAAAAAAACAAAATTAGAAATGAAACTTTTCATGTATTTTAATTTTGTCATTTTGTAATCTTTTTATTTTATTGAAGTGCATCATTTATGTCGTCAGACCCATCTCAGTCAATAGTACGTTTATTCAATTTGACAATAAAAAGTGTACTTTGTCATCTTCAATAATACTATAGTGAATTTTTCCAGCAGAACCTACTACTACTAGTACTACACTATGAAGACAGTATTTCATTATATTATTATAATAAGACAACCATACATAGAAACGGGGTTTTCTTTTTCGATCCAGGTTTTGATTTCGCTTCAATATATTATTGAAGGTCATCATTTAAATACAAAATAGACCTTGAATCGATAAGCGACCTACATTTTTGTGACGTTTTGTATTTATGTTGTGTACACGTCACATTTTTAAAATTGTCAAACATAAAATAGGCATAATTATATCAAAACACAAAATACAAACTTTCTCTAAAAAAATGAAACACTATTATATTGATATCAGTAGTAAACAGGATGTGATGTCATGATGTCAAACGCCAACGCGTTTCATTTCGTTTGATTTGTGCCAGTGTGCTGCTAGTCACCCTTTTGGCATGCCATATGGAATAATCCATTTTCTGCAACGAAGAATAACATCACATTTGTAATAAAAACAGATACTATATAAAATAGTTTCATAAATGTATATTATGTAATAATACTAAACAATAATTTGCTTTAAAGTAAGCACATAATGCTAATATAAACTAAAATTGTTTGGTAATGCTTGAAGATTTTTCCCTATTTTAAAAATAGAATGTTCTGCACTTAGGAATCCCTCTGTTGGGAGGCGTTTCATATTCAATTCAACTGAACAGTTTTAGTGGATGGATGATCTGTCAAAGACGGGTAAGACCGTTGAACTTCACAAGTCACCAGTCTTTGAGAAGTCACCCGATCTTCTTTAATGAAGATTATTTCAATTCCTGTTACTTTCTTCAAAGGAGCGAAACCAAAAAGACACACTAGAGTCAGTCAGTATTTGAAATTTTTGAGAAAATCCAAAGATAGTTTTTTTTCAAAAGGAATCTTCGTTACTATAAATAGAAGACTATTAATCATAGCGTTTGTGTAAATATTAGTAATAACTTACTCTGGGATATTATTATTATCCAAAACAATCGTAAACTCGGTTTCGCTTTACAGACATGCTGTAGGTTGGAGTTAAATAATATTGAATAAAGCGACAGATAGGAATACAAAATAGATGAACTTTTGTTGTAGTTGTATTATACTTGGTGGAGCTCAGCACTGAAACAAAAATGTATTCGCATCAGAGGATTTATACATTGCTTATTGTAGGGATAATTTTTGGTAAGTATGACATCTCCAGGCTACACCGTACACTTACTTGACGTATAGAATAGAATAGGCCTAAATGAATGACCCAGAGTGATCCACTTTCAAAAAGATCATAATACCACCTAACTTATGTGGTCGTCGTTTGTACTACAAATTGTAGTGACACATTTGAAAAAAAGTTACTGTACCATGATTTTCCCTTTTGAATTAAAATTAATCTATCTGTTGGTGAGATTATTCATATTTTGGGAAAATTAAAATATATTGACATTCTCCACTCAATCATTGAAATGTACTGCATTTATTATATCCGGAAAGCCCTTCCTTTTCTTGGAAAAAATATGTTCCTTATTCCGATGTTATTGGTTCGTTTTATTATGTGTTTCAAATTTCTTATTTTAAGGTTAGGTCAACTGCTGTGAATAAGTTCCCTTTGGTCTTCCCAATTTCATATTTCATAATTGTTGTTATTCAAATTTCAAGGTATCACGAAGCCATCATGCTACTTGTTTCTAGTCCGTGACTCATATACCTTAATACCAACATCTAATTCCTCATTATTCTTTAATAATTTCTGTGGTTAAGATAACAAATACACCATAAGCGTTTAACATCTTTGTAACCCGAGTAGGCATTGAACTAAAATTAATAATGGTTCTGTCGACATATATGATTGATCATCCGACCCATTTCATAGAAATTGTGGTAAAGTATGTATGTATTTAGTTAGGCATGACATTATCAAATGATCCAATAACTTAATTGTTACATTGGCCTACTTGTGTAATATCAAGATTCGTTCTCTGAACTTCTAAGCCCTGTGAATTTATTTTGTCACCTTGACATGATTGAAATAAATTCCTTTTTTTTTATTTCGGGGAAGCAATTCATATATTATTTATTTCCATTATTAGCATGACCTTTCCGCTTAATTTAACTGATGTAGCAAAACGCCAATTGTTTTATTCACTTAACGGATTAAATTTATATTCATCACTCTACAGAGAGCAATATTTCGCAACTCTATTTTGATAGAGTTACGAAATTAAAATATAGTCACTTTATGCGGAAATAATATAGTGTATGGCCTATCTTTTAAATATGGATCTCACACTAAAAAGCATAGTTTCAGCAATGTTGAGTATAAGATTCACAGACATGTTGTGTATATTTTATTTGTGTTAGTGATTTGATACCTTTGGACTCATGTCTATTAATTCCTGGTAATTTATGTAGGCCTACTGTCGAAAAAATCAGCAAAAACTATGCTTTATTTTTAGTTTCAATATTGTAGAATGATGCACATCTCTCAGAGTTGAATTACGAGGTAGATAAAGAGCATCACACGCGCACGTAAAAACAAAACAAAATCAGAGAAACATTTTTCCCTGACTTGGAATATTTGAAGGACCATTTAAAAACTGCATCTACAATCCAGGTAGTGTACGCAATATATTGACAAGATTAACAACAAGTAAATATAGATTTTAACGTGATATATTATACTGTTCACGGTGCCGAAGCATACTGGACATGATCTAAATATGTAATTCCTTATTTCCCCCACATTCAATTCACCAGGGAAAAAAAGTAGTGAGCCCTCTATCGGCAGCGAATCGTTTTTGCACACGAGACAGCGTGAATAATTACCCGGAAGCAACTTTGTTTTTAAAAATAAATATTAAGTTTTTGCAAATTGGCCAATTGGAACTTTTGGTTTTATTTACTAATGAATAATTCATGAAAACCTTTGACACAGCATCTACGAACCACGTGATATTGTTTTTTTATCGACAAAGCCATTATATCTGTGTCAAACAAGGGTGAATGACACCGATGTTTTTTAAACAATTTTAGGGTATTCGAATGTTAAAATTTCGTCTAATTTGTTGAGGCTGTAATAAAACAACCTAACTTTTTGAGAAGGTGGGTTTTATATTTTCTGGATATTTAATTTTTCAATAGTAGTTAATAAAAAAATCTCGTTGGTGTTATTTTTTATTTTTTTTTAATGGCTGCTTAAACATGTGCCTTTTTGGTTATTTTACTGCTGAAAATGGAACACATGGTTGTAGCTAAAATCATTTTTTTACACCATAAGATTAAAAATGTTGCTTTTTAAAATAATAAGAACATTATATAATATATAGGAAAGCTGTTTTTAATCATAAAACTTTACAAAGCCTCTTTTATTTTATTCAAAAATCAATATAGTCTAGGCCTAGTTTACAGTTAGGAGAGCTAGGCTTTAGCCTGTTATTATAGTGGAGTAGTGCGTGTATTGTTGGCGCGTGTTCATTGTCGGGCGCGCGTATTTATAGGCCTAGGCCTAAGGAAATAAAAATAAATGATTACAAATAAAACTAAATATTGATTATTATTAATTTAATGTTGTTTTTTTTACAGATCACAGAGGGATGTTCTTAAGCTGTTTGCATACTTCAATACAATAGAAATAGCATTAATCAACAACAATTCCTCATTAATTTACCGGCATATGTGAAACAACACATACAGTAATTATGGATATCTACAGATTTTTATTGCCAAAGGACATTTAATTTTTAAAATCTTGTTATTTTCCTAATTTACTTATTTAAAGGTTCAAGCGGAGGTTGGTTGTTGTGCGGTAATTGTTATAAAGTTTAAATGTGATTTCCAAATCGGCAATAAATAATCATTATAAATATAAATAGAAAAAGGCCTAGTACAAAAGATGTTAATTTAATATACAAAACTTGTTGTGTAATTTGTGATAATATTAAAAGTTTTATGTTAAATGGTGTGTATTTCATTTATTGCTCCATTATTATAATAAAAAGAAGGGAATCGTGAAATTTCATTAATTATTTAGCCCCAAGAATGTATTGATTTTATAGTATTTTACCAATTTAAACAGTCCAGGCCTAGCTTGCAGACAGTCCCCCCACCCACTTCACCCAATGCTTAATAATTTTAAGAAAAATGAAAGTTCAACACTTTATTTCAAAATTTATAAGCCCTTTGTCCTCATATTTTAAGATTATGAATCAGCCACTTAACAAAAATAACAATCGAGGGGCCAATGATGAAGCGCATCTTCCCTCATTCTCTTCGCCTAAGAAAACGATTATTCCAGCCCTGCCGCGTCTCCCTAGGCCTACGCGCACCGTGCTTTCGCTTAAAACAGACCTATATTCAACTCCTTATAGAATTTGTTTGAAAAATAACACCAAGCTTATTTTTGGAAATCTTAGAAAATACATATAAGACTATATTATACCGTTTTCAGAATTTCATTTAAAAGTTCCAAATTAATGTTAACTATTTTAACAAACTAGTTAGTTTTCACTTTCTTGTTTTCGTCGTATGACTCGCTTTGTTTACGCTTACACTTGGCTTAGATGTTTATCTTAGAATTCGAATAAATGAATCCATAATCAACAAAAATTGGCACTGTTGTGGTTTTTGTTTAATATAAATGTTCCTAATACACAGAAATCAATTAAACAGCAATATAATTTAATATAAACGAGTTAAAAAGGAAATTTAGACAGCCTATAAAATACGGAAGTCAGAACTCGCGTCGCTCGAAATGTTCGGTAACTTTCTATTTATAGCCTATCGAAAAAGGCTCTGGCTAACTTTTAAATTAAAACGGCTCTCGGAACACTTAATTTCCCATTATCACTATTTGACGTGGATGTGCCCCATAGGCCTTAAACAAATTACTCAAAAAGGTCGAATAACATTACATAAACATAGGATAGAACAGACTGCTGTGGTACTACACGGGAATCGTTTTTGTTTTAACAAATATTTTTTGTAAAAGAGCAGCAAATGGAATTTAAGATTCAAGTTTGCAATAAGCTCTCATGTACGAAACAGGTGGAATGTAGGCCTATGCTCATAGGCGGGGGTCCAATGAAAAGAAGGGAATCCAGTCCTCTTATGTACCCAAGATAAATAATATTAGTTATAACTCAGAAATTTACTTAATGTTAAATGAAATATACAGTATTATTTGATTAATATCAGATAGAGAGAAAAAAAATCCGCCTCTTGCTTTAATTATACTTAGAGCAACAGACAATTCCCTCGATATTGTATATATTGGCTTAGATTATCACAAATAGCTCGGAGAATTTCATTGTCCCAAAATTGTCCCCATGACAATCATGTGACTAAAGTTTTGAATTAATATTTGTTTTGATGTCTCGTATTTTATTGAATTAAGTGTCGTCTCTTGGCATCGTTTAAAGTAATTCTGATTATATGATGGCTGGAATTGAAATCAGAAGTAGGCCTCTGTACTCGTATTTTGTGTCGACATTTCCTACCATAGAGCAACGAAATCTTTTGTTGTAACAATGAATTTACTAACACATTGAACTTTCATAATGCGTTTCAAATTCCAAGCAAGAAGCCATCGAATTAAAAAGTTTAAGCAGAATACTATTTAGTATAGTCCATAGTAGTCTTGTTATACCACCTGTTAGACACGACATTAGTTGAAATACTATGTTTAATTAGTAATTAGCTGAGCTTGTATATGACTCCATAGTAATTGTTTAGCCTTAATATAATCTGTATTATAAATTTGTTTTCGTTGATGATGGCCTTGTGTATATAGTTTACAGCTTGTTTACGGATTTGGAATGTTCTCATCACCCGTTCACATGGCCTTTTGCCAACAGTAGGAAACCAATTGTCACTAATAAAAAAAATTGTCCCTATCGGTCACACAAGTTGTCGCACGAAGAGGCAAGAATTAGGAACAATGCAATCGTTCCAAGTTGGAATGAGAAACATTTCCATTGCTATGCTGACGTAAAAATAGATTTTCAAAGCAGCACTTACCATGTTATGCAATACAATATAAAGGTAATACAATATTACCTTAATATAAAATTGTATTGTAAGCGCTACTTCCTCATAGGTCAGAAAGGTTGTTTGTACTTTTCTGTGATGTTTCGTTGTACAATAAACTGTGGATGATCAGCAGTGAGGGTTTTAGTCACTCGATTCTGCAGCTGTCATGAAATAGATTCTAACTGACTATTGAAAGTCAGCTAAAATGTGTCTCTGTGTATTAACAATTTTTAATACATGAATATCTATGTCAATTCGGTTCTATTTGCTGACAGAGAGGTATACTTGAGAGGTATAAAATGTAATACACATATTCACGCTATATATTTTCTGCAGATAGAACCGTAACCTACAGTAATATGACATTGTTTAATACACACATGTTTCTAGCTTAACGCGAAATTGAAACGAATCCTCAACTCACTACCGCTTTCCCACCTGCTATACTAGCACTGAATAGTACATATTATGACCACTAAAAGCTGTATTCGTTATAAAGGTAGACCTATTGTTAAAAGTGTTCTGCTTCTTTGAAACTTTAAACGTTTTGTTAAATCCAAAAGATAAATAATAATGAATAGGGTTGCTAAATCTCTTGACCTGATTTCCATTTTATGAGTTGAGGAGTTGAATTCCAGTCCCAGAGAGAAGTTATAATATTAACTAGGCTTCTATCCGGCAAATGTTAGGCCTATATTGAACTTGATGTTCTAAGTTGTATTTATACAACAATCCTTGCCATCTCCCTGCAATAATACAGGTTCTAGATGGCCTACATAAAAGCGAGTTTGAAATTAGAATTGATCTTTAGTTATGATTTTAGGAAACCTTTATATATGGGTACATTCCCCTGGGACATATTGCTTGGCATATTTAGTGACAGAAAGGCAATTATCCATGTATAAAGTGTAAGATTGCACTTGCTACAATTCACACAATAGTTTGTCCAGCTTTAGGCCTGTTTTGCATTTGTATAAAAAATAGAAAGATAATTTTTTCCTTCCGTAAATAAAACAAATTAAAAAAAACCAATGTGCGAATTAAATCAATATAAAATATGTTTAAATATTTGTTTGTATATAATTCAGTTTTTAAATTCAAATGAATGTATTACTACAATGTCACCAATCATATTTAGCTTCAGTGTCAAAGATGACGCCTAGAGAGAATCGAGGTCACTTGTTTAGTCACTGGGGCAAAACCAGTCCAGTTTGTTATTCGAGCAGCAGGTTCGTGCAACCGAAATAATCTAATTTGTTTCTTTCAACTCCACATGATAATGATATGTTAACTGCACTAATGAACTTGAGTTAATGGAGAAAAATCAACATATGGCTTAGCCCAATTTTGTTTAGTTCATGACCTTTTAACACTTTAACAGCTTAATTGCAAACAATATAAATTGCGAAGGAATTACTTTTTAGTAATTATATTACTATTAGGAGTTCGATCCACAAGTGGAAAGTAACGCAAAATAATTAAATAATTACCAATGAAATGTTTCAATACTCTTTGGATTATTTATCAATGATTTGTATCTATACAATCTATTCAGTATTTCAATTCACGTATAGTCCTAACAGAGGTGGTATGATATGATTGAAGCTGTGACGACACAGGAAAGAAAATATTATTTTTTAAATTTAATATTTTATTACAAAGCACTCATGTTCTTTATTTTACGGAATATGTAATACAATGTGTTTCAATAGGCCTTTCTATAAAAAAAACAACTTAGAACTGATTTCTCTTAGTATATTGACTCTGGTGTTGTATCTAGACAAACCATGTACTTTGTAAGATGTACGCTACATTTTCACTACTGTATATTATAGAAAATGTCATCCGTAACCCCTAAAGAACACGTGCACATTGCCCTATATACTAGAATACATTGATACAGGTAGAATGGGATGTGCCCTATATACTAGAATACATTGATACAGGTAGAATCGAATGTGCCCTAGATACTAGAATACATTGATACAGGTGGAATCGGATGGAGTGCAGCAAGTTTGGTCGAATAACGTGACATTATTGCAAACCCCATGCGTGGTCGATTTGAACTTTCAGCTGTTTTATTGTTTTGTTGCGTGAACTTGCTTGGGAAAAAACACTACCCAATTGTGCAATGCCATTTCATATTTTAACTTAATAAATATAATAAATATCACTGATATCCTGAATTTATTTATTCGTATTAATAATAAAGCCTTAAAAAATGGACAGAAGAAGAAGCAAAATTAATATCAAAACAATACAATATACAATACATGATTGTTTTTGACATGCATGATGCAATGGAATTGTAATGATTATTATAACATTTCGACAATTTCCATTAATTTTTCTTTAAAATTAACATATTTGAATGTAACATTTTAATAAGAAATCAACAATTGTGAAGCCTATGGTAAATATGAAACTATGAGAGATTATTATTAATACAAATTCTTCAAACTTGAGTTTTAAAATCCATTCTAAAACTCTTGAACTCACACATTCTACAAATAATTAGTCAAAGGATTGTACTAGCCGTAGCGGACAAGAACTATCCACAAATCTTGATAAACCATAATTGTATAATAAAAGAATTATACAGTTTGTAGAAACGATTCAAAGAATACAAAACTGTAACTTTGGGATTAACTTATTACGAATACTTTCTATTTAATATAGACACTACGGTTGTCTTGATCACAATAGTAAACTATAGTCGACCTGGCTTAACTTTACGAATATTGTCTGATAGACACTGCGTTTTCTGCTGATGACATTACAATAGGAGAGGTATACAATCCATGCAAGTAAACTACACTCGACCTAAATTAGATTATACCGAACAGTAAAACTTTGTGAAATAAGATCTTTTTCAATGTTTATTTCTCACCACTCGACGCCTACACATGCTTGTTTTCCAAGCGTGCTGACAAACTGAAATATGAGAATTTACCCCTACCATTGTTTTCAGATATTTACGTGCATATGGCCTGTGAAAGTATAAACACATAATTAATCAATGTCTAATAAAAATTCATCTTTCAACTATATCCTTGATGACACAAACCGTTCATAGCTAGCGCCATTTTCTATTTCCGTAAAACCCCTCCTAATATACCAATACTTTGATAAATTCTATAGAAAAAAAAACATTTTTAAAATGTAAATACAGTATAGTGTACTGTCGTAGTAAAGCAGGCAATTTTTAAAACAGAATTATTTCAATAGGCCTACATGGCAATTTTGTTATGTATTTTTATCTAAATGTTCAGATACGGTAATTCGGATACCGTCATGAGTCATTGTCCGTTCCTTTTATTGTGTATGATGTTTTGTTATGTACATTATTACGATTTAATATTTTCCTTTTTTACAATTTTAGTGTAAATCTATACTTTAATGGAAATAACCAATTCTTCACATGAGTCATACATTGTATAAACATAAACTTGAGTTACAATTACGGGGTCAGAGGGGGAATTGTATCGGCCAACAGGTATAATGTGTCAAATTACAACGTTACAAGCATGGGCATTAAGCAATCGAAAATTGAAAATAATGTAAACTATAATGAAACTATGCACAAATTGTTATAGTTACAGTTGTACTATTTATTATATATGACATTTGAACTTTTCTTCATTTACGGGTAAAATGATATTGATACCGGGCCCAACACACTTAGAGCGGGGATAACTTAATTATTTCAACATAAACAATTGATAAGAAGCGAAATATTAACTGTAGATATCTATAAACATAGCCCTTTCATGATGGGCCATGGACTAATGTAGGCCTAAACGTGAAAAGTTGTATCCATGATTTTTAAAGCGGCCTCCAATATAATTGTTTAACGAAGTTCTGTTACCTATATTACAACCCATTCTTAACCCTGTAAAATTAGAAGGTTTGAGTCTCTGCTTGAGACGGCGTTTTCAACTTATTTTTCAACTATTTGTTGATCACTACATTTTGAGTTTTCCTCTTTCCGTTACGAGTAGGCCATTATAAGTTATGAATCCACGTCTTCTTGATTTTTTAGTCTGGCAAATTAATTATGAGTTTAAGAGATAACTAATGTAAAATTGTACAGGAACTGATGCGGAAAGCGTCGTCTGTCGTTCAATGTAGGCCTCCAATAAAATCCCAATACTTGCCAATTGATCATTTGACCATGACGTTTGAAACTTCCGCCCCGCCATTTTAACCTTGGAGACTGAAAGTTTTGAAGTTCATATGAAGGATTGTGATAACAATACAGGCTATGTTGTAAATGACTAATGAAAATAAACTCATGATCCTTATTAGATATACTTTTCTTAAACTTTCCTAAAAACAAACCGATGTCTGTGTGGCAAACAAACCTTACAATTTGTTTAAGGTTGAAAAGTGGAGTGGGGTGGCTGGTGGGTAAAATCAAATGGGTTCAATGAAGTATTACACGTTAAAATGTGTACGTAATTTGTTTCCTCATTCGATTTATCGCGGATCAGAGCGTGAGACTACATTGAGAAACTAACTCAACTCTTTCCTGGCCAGGATCATCTAAGGTTTTTCTAGTCTAGTGATCCGTGGCAATGCTTCAAATCCCGGCATGCTACATCTCTGTTAAATGAGATGACACGATAAAATGCTGTATTCGTTCATCACAACACATCCAACAGCGAGTAACTTATAAACTAAGTCTCATTTGAGGCTTAGGGAATGGAGTTGAAAGAGTCGTGTCGTGAGTTACAACCCTGGCACTAGGTCGGGATTGAAATCTAGATCTTGGGATTGGAAGGCAAGCATGCTATAACCACCAAGCTACAGCTCCACTATGCTAACCACCAAGCTACAGCTCCACTATGCTAACCACCAAGCTACAGCTCCACTATGCTAATCACCAAGCTACAGCTCCACTATGCTAACCACCAAGCTACAGCTCCACTATGCTAACCACCAATCTACAGCTCCATTATGCTAATCACCAATCTACTGCTCCACTATGCTAACCACCAAGCTACAGCTCCACTATGCTAATCACCAATCTACTGCTCCACTATGCTAATCACCAATCTACTGCTCCACTATGCTAACCACCAATCTACAGCTCCACACCAATCTACTGCTCCACTATGCTAACCACCAATCTACTGCTCCACTATGCTAATCACCAATCTACTGCTCCACTATGCTAACCACCAATCTACTGCTCCACTATGCTAACCACCAATCTACTGCTCCATTATGCTAATCACCAATCTACTGCTCCACTATGCTAATCACCAATCTACAGCTCCACTATGCTAACCACCAATCTACAGCTCCACTATGCTAACCACCAATCTACAGCTCCACTATGCTAATCACCAATCTACTGCTCCACTATGCTAACCACCAAGCTACAGCTCCACTATGCTAACCACCAATCTACTGCTCCACTATGCTAACCACCAAGCTACAGCTCCACTATGCTAACCACCAATCTACAGCTCCACTATGTTAACCACCAAGCTACAGCTCCACTATGCTAACCACCAATCTACTGCTCCACTATGCTAATCACCAATCTACTGCTCCACTATGCTAATCACCAATCTACAGCTCCACTATGCTAACCACCAATCTACAGCTCCACTATGCTAACCACCAATCTACTGCTCCACTATGCTAATCACCAATCTACTGCTCCACTATGCTAATCATCACGCTACAGCTCCACTATGAGCCAACCAATTGAAACAACCAACTTAGAATCTATTCCATTTGCTCTCAACCCATACTGATACTTAAAGTATTTTCTTTCTTGTTTTCCTTTTTCAGTTTGCCTAATCGAAGTCAGCGATAGTATTTGGTGCCCGGAATGCGATTCTACAGGTACCATCCAATGTAATACTATTCAAGATGGGATTATTCAATGTCATCTGACAAATTGTCCGTCAACAGAATGCGATGCGGACAGTGAGTGTTGGCTGTTATCAGGATTCCATGATAATGGAACTGTTATAGAAAGCTCTTATTTTGCTGGATGTTTTCCAGTAGATAACAAAGATGAGATTTACACTGGAAATACCGAGTGCTCCGAGTCCATTGATCATGACTACGGGGACTTCAGTTGCCAATGTGCTGTTACAAATTGTACGTCCGACTTTATAGTTTATCCAGAGGGGTATACACCACCACCAAAACCTCCACTACCTCCACCGGACAAAGACCGTACAAATTATTCAGGTTAGTTTGTTTCTTTCTTATTTCAATATGATTGTCCCTCAAAACAGGAAAAATTAAATCAGACTTTGAATATAATGTGCCATTTTCTAGTTTTTTATATAGTTAGCTTTCAACGGCCAAACAATTAACAAAAATAATGGTTTCACAATTATAAAAGTAAATTTAACCAGAAACCCTTGATATCCAAGTTTCGGTTGACTATTTGTTTAATTAAATTACAGTTTTATCAAGTAACTAATATTTTCGATCCATAACTGTGACATTACCATGGCAAAAATTGTTGAAGTATTTTACCAAATATGTTTATTCGTTTGAACAAAGAGTTGTTCATTAACAACTTACTGGTTTGAACATTGTCGTGAATTGTATCTTATGTCGAGCTTTGCTTAAAACAATTTCCGTTTGTTAGATTTTATGTTGACGTCACTAATTGTGTCTTTTGTTTTTTCTTAGACTCTACTACCATTAGTACTCTCAAAATATCTAATCAAAAAATGGGACAAAACATAAGCGGTTATGTTATTGGTGGGATCGTAATGGGTAGTTTAATCATATTGATCATTCTGGCAATTTTCGGCATAAAAATTGCTCAACAACGTCGCCGTCTTATGGAAGATTACAAACATGGAAGACCATCAAGCAACGCAGAAAGCACAAGTGTTGATATAACATCGGAAGGAAGTGATCAGAAGATTATTGGAGCCGACACACCACCAGAGAGTCCGATTCATGATTATAATCAAAACATGAGGATAACGTTAGACTATATAATTGGAAGAGGGCGCTACGGTGCCGTATGGAAAGCAGAATGGAAACAACGGGATCAGATCAAAGACGTTGCCGTCAAGGTGTTCCACTCTTTCGATTCAACGTCATGGAATGTTGAGAAAGACCTCTTCACAGACGCGTCAGTTTCTCTGGCGCATGAAAACATTGTCAGTTTTATATCTGCTGAAGAAAGACGCCAGGCTTATACACGGAATTTGTGGATAGTTACAACTTTTTATGAAAATGGCTCTTTGATGAACTATATTAAAGTTAACACATTAGATTGGGAACAATTTTGCCTGATGGGTCTGACGCTCTGCCGTGGCATTGCTCATCTACATTCTGATTATTCTCCTAATGGTTTGCGGAAAGTACCAATTGCTCATAGAGACTTGAAAAGTTCAAATGTGCTGGTAAAACCTGACGGGTCATGTGCTATAGCAGATTTTGGTCTTGCGGTTCGACTCGATCCTACCTCGTCTACCGATGAGATGGCTAACAATGGCCAGGTATAGTATATTTTTAGGTTTATGATATTTTCAACATTTACCCTATGTGCTTCGAATGATTATACGAAAAACCAAAATAATAAAGTGAACTTTAAAATTAATTACATCATCTCACATCAATCCAATCTCTAGCTTTGATCAACTAAAGTTACTGTACATAGGGCTGATGAACCGCTTGACTTTACAATTCATATTATTAGGGTTCCACAATATTAATCGGTGCTTCACACTGAGTTTGTTAAACAGTGAAACACAAATTGGGGTTTTAAATACATTATATGTTGTATTAGGATTTTCAGAAGAGATAATAAGCACATGAGAGATAGGTACAGGGTGAGCCATCCCAAGTTTCAGAAAACATACAGTAGCTAATATACGAAATAAACAAATGAATAGAATAATGAAACACTGCATGAGGCCACCTAGCTAAACTTGCTTCTAAGGAATTTAATAAAAATGATAAATAGTGAATACTTATCGATCGTCTTCAAAGTACTATTGTTAAGTACGGTACTCTCGATCTCACTTCAGATAGAGAAATATAAATTAAGGTTTTGTTTGTTTCCAAAGAACGCTTGCCTTGACAACATAGCGTATGTATACACACGCGCGCGTATGCACCCAGTCGGAAAAGCGTAGTTGGAGACGGAAGCGCACCACGCCCAAAAGTCGCGTTCGCTTTTATTATCCCAAAGATAATAATAATAGATAAAAACGTTTGGTAACACCAAAGAGTTAATAAAAACGTTTGGTAACACCAAAGAGTTAATAAAAACTCTTCGGTAACAAGTTTCCACTACCGGTAGGAAACAGCTGTTCAGTAAGTCATTCTTTACTTCACCGTTAAGGTTACGCTGCAAAACAAAACCTTACTTTTTTAAATGTTAAAAGGTAAAATAGTTAGAACAAACATTATTAGGTCTATGTTAATTAGTATGAACGCATTATTTCTAGGTTGGTACCCCAAGATACATGGCACCAGAAGCACTAGAGTGTAAGGTTAACCTGCGAGATATCGAAGCTTTCAAACAAATGGACGCATACTCGATGGCTTTGATCTTGTGGGAGATGGCGATGAGATGTGACGTCATTGGATGTAAGTTTCATAAATATGAAATAAGATTGACTAATGTTGAGGAACAAGACTGATGTAACCGTTTGTAATTGTAAAAGAAAGAGAGAAACCACCTCTCAAAGATAACGCTGCAATATTATTATGAAACGGTAAAGACGATATGATCAGAAAAGAGTTGGATAAATATGCCATATACGATCAAAATGTAAACTAAGTAGGCTCTGCACTTTTGATAAATCCGTTTTGACTATTTCTCATATTTTATATTATTTTTACAATTAGATGCCCATGAACATCAGCTACCGTTTGGAGATAAGGTATCCGGCCACCCGTCGATGGAAAAAATGAAAACATTAGTGGCATACAGCCGGTTACGACCACCGATACCAGAGGAATGGTCCACTGTTACGGTAAGTAAAGGCAAATTGTGCTATTTCCTACCTTATAAGAAATATAGACAAGTTACTATACACGTACTTGAAAATTGTATATTAAAACAAAACAATTTGTTAAAAAAAAATCATATGGGATTTCATGATAATATGAAAATGCAAGGTAATGAATCTAAAGGTTTTTACCACATTACGTTTCTAATATTTTGAATATGGCAGGTAAGTGATCCAAGTATCCTTCCTACCCACAAGATCAAATCCTATCAATGGTTTGAAAGCTGTTATAGGCTAGCATAACGTGTTTTAGTACCGTAACTGTTTTCTGAGAAAGGAATTAGAGACGACAACAAGAACCATTCACTGGCAATAAACAACGTTATTCTTCTAATTCCTTTTCAGGGTATGAAAATTGTTTCAGCTACAATTCAAGACGGTTGGGATGATGATCCGGAAGCCCGTCTATCAGCATCGTGCGTCGAGGTTAGATTCTACGACCTGTCTACATTTATAAATGGACGTCAGTTAGTCGAAAAAGACGAATCTTCTCCAGTCACAGTTGTATGACACCTTCTGCAATAACCTTGATGATCAGTAAAGACGTTAAAAACGAGGGAAATTGCAAGGAATCTTATGGTTATGATGATGTATAAGAGAAGTAGACCATTATACATTGGTCAAAGACCGTGCATGGATAAAAGCTCCTTCATTGGAGTAATAATCATTGTTACTCCATAATATCTAAACAAACTGGCCTTGGGCCGGGTGCAACGGACGACCGGTGCAAGACTAACATGCACCAACAGGAAAAAATCACACCCGGGCCGGGTCTTGATATTTGGAAACTGTCAATATATCTTTGAGTCAATATATTTTACAGTTGCTTTAGGCCTATAACGAAGGAAACGAACTCTACGTTATATAATTTCCACGTCGTAAAAAGGATTAATAATTAACAACGCATGTATGTTTTACCAATCGGCCGAAGTTAATGGCAGGAATTCTGAGTTTCCAAGATGATATGTTTACGAACATAGGTTGGTTAATGTGGTTGAGTCAGTCGGATATACAATTTGCGTAAAGATACTTTAAGATTGATGAATGACTCAATGCCTGTACATGCCAACATAACTTAACACGCTGTTTTGAAACATTATAGATGGTGCATGCGAATATTAGATTCTTATTGTGGAAATCGATGGTTCACAATGAAACTGAGAATGATGCCCCATCGTAAACATTATTGTTTTGAGCGATTGAACGTCAAAAACAGGTGGACAATGTGGTTTAACCTTCGAAAATTACCGCCGTTACCGCAAATGATTTTTAATACATTTTTGACGACGACGATGATGATGATGATGACGATGATGATGATGATAATAATGACAGATTGAGATGATGACATAGACTAACATATATAGCCTTATATGTAATACATGACGGCGACTATTTTAGGAGACACACTTTTACAACATCTAATTTATATTTAGTATACTGTAATTATTACAGCCAGGTTAATTGTTTCAGGGCTCACATCGAATTTATATTTAGTATAATATTATTATACTAACATTATTAAATAATATCCAAGTTCCTGGACCCAGGTGTGGGTCATACAATACCATGCATACTCCTAAAAAAAATGTTATTTAGAATTGGTAAATTACAGAAAAGTGACGATGAAATAGACAAGACATGACGTGTATCAAAAGAGAAAGTGTTCATAATATTATTCCGAAATTTTGACAATAGACATAGTACGTATTCGGGTGACAACTTTCCACGACGATTACTGACTTACTACTGGTAACGTTTCCTAGTTGTGACGACGCGTTTGTAACGCAATAGAACATCATTGTGTAACTATTGAAAAGAATTACTGTACCTAATTTGTTCTAGTAGCAAGGCAATCTTTTTTCTAATCAATTTATAATGTATTTTGTTATATTAAATTTGCATCGTATAGTAATTATAAAATTGCAATTAATTATGTTTTGTTTACAATTGTTTAGTATTATTAAGGCTTATCAATAGTTTGTTTAAATTTATTTTTAGTAATAATTTGTCTTTAAATGTAATTATATTATATAATACTTAAGTGCGAGTACCTCTACTAAAACGGTAATAATATGAAATTCACTATGGACTTGTAGATCCATAAAGGAGATATTGGATTTCGCACTGACAATATGCTGTCGTAGGGTGTGGTTGTACTTGATTTCTATAACGAAGAACGGATTGTTATAGCAATACTATTTGTATTGTTATGTGTCTAAAGCTCTGTCTACACTATCAAACTAGTAGACAAAAAAATGTATATGGACATGATTATGTCATATCCCTACCATATTTGGGCATATCACTACCATAATTGGGCACATCACACTTTTAAGATGGCGTTCATCAACAACTCATACCTATCATAAATCTAAACTGAACAAAAGTAGATACGACATCGTCTTTATTAATTTTGTAAAATATATATTAGTAGACGTTATATTATTTTTGTATGAGTAAATGAACTAGGTGCTTATGCATTAACAAATGCATGTAATATATTGTACAGATAAACGGATCGTTATTTTTCATATCTTTTACGTGTATATATAAGTGTATGTCACAAACGAACTAACTGTAAAAATGAAAATGAATAAACAATATAACATTTTAAATCGTTGGTGTGTTAGTTGGAAAACAGCAGGTTTAAAGGGAATGAAGAAGATATTGATATCGCCACGGGAGATGAAGATTGAATCATAGAAAAACCACAATCAAAACTTCACGGAAGTGATATTAAGCGAAAGGCTATATTAAACCGTGGGGTTCTTTCATGTCATGTTTCCATCCATAGCAAATGAAAGTCCAGTCAGTCAGCTGACTGACAAAGAGGCCCATGTTTTATAATCTTAATTTTGAATTGATCACAGCGGCCTAGATTTGTTAAAGCAAACAGTACGAATTACATGCACGGTTACCTATAGTGTAGTGATGTCAAGAGAGATTCATTCATTGTCTAAAGCTTTGTCCGGGTCGATGTACTTAAATACAATTATAAGAAATTACCTTTTCCAGTTAAAATGATACCTGTACCGTCATATTTTACAATTGCGCAATCACTAGGCTAGGCCTACTGAGTACAAGCTGTTGTCAGTTAACAGTACTACAGTACTGTATGTAACAAGTCGTTTTGTTACTTACAGGTGTATGATAAACTATTCAAATTGAGTATTTGCCTAATTAATTATGCGCTCGAACCCACGTGTTACTGTTTATCTGAAACAGTTGATATGCCTACAGAGTAATAATAATAAAGAGCACAACATACATAATAACAATTCAAAAATAATATATGCCTACTTACTATTGAAAACAATTAAATTGGTTAATGTTTAATTTTATCGATTTAATGCAGCCTACATACAACGGTCATCTTCATATCACGTACACAACAAGCGTACGTGTTCGTTGTCAAAACAGAACACGGATAATGCGCGCGCAGTAACGATGGAAATTGTATCTTACGCGGTTGTTGCCAGAGAGATGCAACAGCGTTGTCGTCGTCGACCGCGGAAAACGCAGATGATGCACTATTGCCATGGAGACATTGTTTCATACGCATTTTGTTCTTCGATACCACAATCGAGTCCTGTTTTTTGGACAACGAAACACATTCATTGTTGTGTAAAAAGAATAACAGATGGAGTGCTGAAGAGGAGCAACGAAAAGAGGTAAAAATAAGAAATGTACTGACGTCTACTAATTAGGCGTCAATGGTCAGATCTTAAGCGGCTTTCCAAAAGATCAAAGCGCTGTACACAGAGTAAAATAACCATGTTCGACTAAACCTCTGTCTACACTATCAAACTAGTTTGAAAAAAAGTGTAATGTGCCCAAATGGTAGTGATATACCAAATGGTAGTGATATGAAATCATCATATCCATATATGGGCACATCACATCTTTCGTTACATAAAGTTTGATAGTGTAGACAAGGCTTTAGGCATATAGTAGTACCTTATACTAATATACGATATGTTAATGTTGAAAATGAAGATACTAAAAATGATACAAATATGACCCGCAAATACATCTTCCGTATTTTCAATTTATTATCATTATTCACAAAAATTGTAAACAATATTGCAGTAAATAACCTCGCGCACAAATTGTACGGGTTAATTAATGATTAATTTTATTAGTAAAAATAAATCTTAAGGTTAACTTAAAGTGCATTTTAAAAATAAATTGCTTAATAATAATATTGCAACCAATCACAACACTAACATTCTCTTGTACGAACAAAAAAATCTTAATAAAAAAATTATAACAATAGTTGAATGATGCATTGCAACACATAAATGTTAAACAAATATTCATAATTAAAAGTATATAAGAAAATACAGCTGGGTATAGCAGAAAAATAATAATACATATTAAACGGACAGAAACTCTAAAACGCCAATGTGTGAACAAACTCTGCAAGACTGAACAAAAAAAATCACTTCAAAAGTGGTACAGTCTAGATCTTAAGAATTACGCACTCACAACAGAGAATATATATACTATAAACACAATTGAATGATTTCATATGATATGCATTGTATATCAGTGTAATAACTAATTCCATCAAACACATTCTTCCATGATGGAAAAATCAGTGTCATTAAAATAATAATGTATTTTGTAAAAAAATAAAATTATACTAAAATTAACGAAACCCGCATAATCCATAATACTATGTATAAAAATAAAGCAACATTTAGGCGTTAGTATTTACATAAAAGAAATCGGAATACAAAGATTATTTTAAATTAAATTAATTAAATGGTTTAGAAATGATAAAGGTGGTATACAAAGATGTACTTAGAATTAAATTAAGTTGTGCTGCATACTGATCAATCACAATAATTAAATTCTGATTAAGTACAGAAAACAGATGACTATACAGTTGTATTAATTGGGAAGATGATGATAAATTTATATTGAGGCAGTTTTGGATATGACTGAGCTCTGGAAATGCACCAGATTCCCTGTACTGTATTTCCACATATTGTATTATATCATAATATAGTGTCACATGTGATGCCTGAATTTTGACATATTGCATTATAGCATAATACAGTGTCATCATTGTATTGGCGTCTGTATTATGTTATTACAGTATGGGCCATGATACAGCCTTTACATATGCCTATGATACTCTACAAATAGGCCTAGATACCAAGAATCTGGTATCCGAAGATATAATTACATTTAATACATTTTTATTTTATATGTTTCCCTTTGTCAATAATATTAGGTTAACATTTATTCCACATTATATAGATGACATATTAAATACAAATTATATTACTCGGATATTATGAACAATTATATGTACAATTGTTATAAAAATAGGTCTAAATGATTTGTAAAATAAAACATTCATTATTTATGGCATTTGTGAAGAAAATATTAGTGAGGTATAAAAACTCTCACCATTTGAATCTGCGTTGTGATAGCTAGCAATATCCCAATTTGGATTAGTATTTGCGTGAATGTTCCACATAGTAATTAAAAGCACCAACAAAAATGATATGAACAATTTTTAAATTTAAATCTTAAAATATTTCAAAACAGGCAAATTTGGCAGTAATGTAAGCTTAAATTTCAAATTAGAAATTCATTAATTTAAAATAAATAAAGACAAATAATGTTTCATAGATGCAGTCACTATGTCCGGTCTTTTTCACTAATCGCCAACAGAAACACTTTTTCTATTTCCACTCAAGGTAAATACTCAAATAGTTACTGACTTAAGTGAAATACTTAGTATATAAGGGAAATATCTTCACTTAAATGTGATTGGTTAATACGGCCACACAGGTTTATCCATCCTACAGAATTCAGTCTTAAATAACAATATTCACCTGTATCTGATATCGCAATCAATAAAATAATAATTATTATTATCTATTATTCATACACATTAATGAAATATTTGTATTTTTGCGCAACTTTAACACCAACATAATTACTGTATTTCATAATTAGGTTAATTCTTTCAAAGTAATTTTACAGACTCAGCATAGGACAAAAATGTAGCATAATAGCCTGTATCTATCTGCATTAATAAATTAGCAGGAAAACGGACTATGGACTGCATTAGTACAGTGTATTTATATATCAAACATTATGTAGTAAACAAAACCATGTACGATACATTCAAATTCACTTTACACCTTATAATTAACAAGATGTTAGTGTGTTACAGATCGATTTTTATTTTTGAGGCTTTTAAAATTGTGTCTTATATTATTTTGGCTTCATTAATTGTTTAAAGATATGTTGCTGTGCTTTTTGTTATATACAAAATTATACAAACAATTGGTTACTGATACACATACAATTTTACACATATAATAGTTGAAGCATGGAGCTATACAATTATGTTATTATAGCTCCATGGTTGAAGGCCCCAGTATATCTTTGGTTTTAAGTAACTTGGTTGCATCAACAGCCAAAGAGAATTCACATTTCCTCCTTGAAAAAGAAATTGAAATCAAAATTATAAGAGCGTAAGGAATGATGGGTTATGACAGAAAATAAGTAAAATAAACTTAACTGAAAGGAGACAGTGGTTTAAACAAATTTGGCATGGTATAACATTTTTGTGGAAAGAAAGTCCTGGGTTGAAGTCCTAGCTCTGGCATAGTACCAGGTGTTGTTGCTAAACAAGCTTGTCCTTCAACCCCAAGGTCCTGGGTTGAAGTCCTGTCCCTGGCACAGTACCAGAAGCTAAACATGCTTGGCCTACAATGTTTAAGCCAAACCACAGCACTATCAAAGTACCAGGATGTTGAGCTAAACATACTTGGCTTCCAATAAAAGCGTCATGGAGTGAAGTGCTGGCTCTGGAACTGTGCCAAGATTTTTTTTCCTGACAATAACAGTGCCACTACCTAAACCTTATAACAAGACTTTTTGAATACGGATTGCTTTCACTCTGTAAGTGGAGAGAAACCACCTTAATAAATTAAGGGGTTATTTTGCTTACCTGGATGATAATGCTAGGATATTCAGTGCACTGTAAATCAACTCCAAACACCTTCTCCCAAGGCTCTTTTAATGCTGATATAAGAGACCTCAATGATGACTTAGTTTCCATCTTCAAATGCCAATAACTTTCCTCACCAGATCCCTAAAAAAGATAACAAAAACATGGTTTTCTGGTTAAAGATGAGTTTACAAGCGGGAGATCCATCCTTTGCACCTTCCCCATCTGAATTTAGAATTAATTTAATTGAACAATAATGGTATTGTCTTTCACTGTATGTTTTGAATAGTGAAAATGATCTTGTTATGTGTACTAAGAACTATCTGTTACAATCTTCAAATCTTTTCACTAAATGGGAGAAAATCTTATTTTAGTGTGATTTTCCGTTTTGTATTGTTTGTTGTATATTATATTGAATTTTTATTCTGAAATAAAGTGATGAATCAATCAATAAGTGCATAGGACAATCTAACACACAATTTATTCATTTCTGAACATCAGATTCCCTTAGTAAAGTAAATAAATGGTTACCTCATTAAAGAATCCTACACTGATGTCATTTTCACTGTCTTTATATAACACCTAAATAGAATTGAAAACATGTAATGTTATTGGTCAGTTTGAAAGCATTTGCAACATTTAACAGAGTAAGGCTGTAGAAAGCGGAGAAATTAAATGTTGTTATGCTAGCACTACTAGGACTGTCGTGAGAAATAAAAAACAAACGAAGCAAAGATGTTTTAGCAATAGAACAGCTATCATGATCATCCCTAACGGACAAACCACCAACATCTGAAGGCATGTACTGCACTATGTTAAATAAAGTACTAATTTGACAATTTAGTGTGCGAGTGAGTGGCTGAGCGGTTAAGACAGTGGAATCATAATTACGTAGCCATTATCCATAACATCGGCAAGAGTTCAAGGCTCACTCGCTCCATGGTTCTGGTGGTAGAACAAGTGTTCTAGGATAAGGACTATAAACTGTAGGTCCAGTGTACACATCTAGCTTATGTGCATGTTAAAGAACCTAGTATATCTTTCGAGATGAGTAGGGGGTTACTCCGGTGTACTAGTACACACACAGCCAGTGATCATAATTGGGCCCTCTGGGAGGTTACCCAGTATAAATAAATGACAAATTCAATTGTTTCTTACAATGCCCGAGATATTGCTGATAAGCTCAATTTGTTTCACTGTAAATTGTACCATCTTTGGTGGAATGCTATTTTTGGAATTCAATGGCCAAAAGTAATTCTCATCTAACAGGCAGAATTCATTGGTTGTGACCACTATACTCCTGGTTGTCTCAACAGGTTGACAAACTGCAATACAAACAAAGTCATCGTCAAAATTATTTTCATTTTACTTAAATTTATTTAAGAGTGCTGTATTTTAACAAAATTTATCACAGATGATAGTGTATAAACAGTAACTAATGTGATTTGATAGTGTTCTAAATAATAACAGCTGTTGTTCAGGCAACTTAATCAGGTTATTTTGTAAAGCTCTGTCTACACTATCAAACTAGTTTGACAACAAAGTATGTTTCCAAATATGATATATATGCCCAAATATGATATATATGCCCAAATATGGTAGTGATATGACATCATCATGTCACATTTTTTTCACACATGAGGTTTGATAGTGTAGACATAACTTAAACCTAATTTATATTGTCAAGTTGTGAATTTTCAAATTATACAATAAATTAGACATTTTATTTTTAATTATAACTTTAACATAACAGGAAAACACATCTTTAAATCAATAAAATAAAAAAACTAACCATTTTTAATTGTTTGGTATGTTTTTAAATTTCCAATTAGATATGTCCTTAATGTACTGTCTTCATCTATAGACTCATTGGCATCTGATGAGTGTACTGCCTCAAGGAGATTTAAAGACGTCAGTGCGTCATCTCTGGACACGCCTGCAAAGCGCTTTGCATTACTACAGTTTTCAATAGTATCTAAAAAAACATAAACATTGCAATAAAGTTACATCTCATCTATAAGACTCAAGACAAAGAGGATTCAATTTACTAGCACACATCAATTTCCACTGCCAAAATTACTCTAGCGAAATGGAATATTATATGGGCTAGTGAATAGTATACTAGCAAAGTGGCATATGGGCTAACAATTGGCATAAAATTGGCTAGAAAGTAGCATAAATGGCTAGCAAGTTCAAATATGGGCTAGCAAGTGGCAAGCAAAGTGGAATGTGTGACTAGCAAAGTGGCATACATGGCTAGTAATTGGCATATGGCCTAGCAATTGGCATATTTGAGCTAACAAAATGGCATACATGGCTGGAAAGTTGGTATATAGACTAGCAAGGTGCCATACATAGCTAGCAAGTGGCATATGGGCTAGCAAGTTGGATGAATGGCTAGCAAGTTGGTATATAGACTAGAAAAGTGGCATATGGGCTAGCAAGTTGGATGAATGGCTAGTAAGTTGGTATATAGACTAGAAAAGTGGTATATTGGCTAGCAAGTTGGTATATAGACTAGCAAGGTGGTATATGGGCTAGCATTAGTTGGCATATGGGCTAAAGGTAGCATACATGGCTAGCAAGTTGGCATATGGGCTCTAAAATTGGCATATGTGAGTTAGAAAGTTTGCTAGCTAGCAAGTTGGCATATGGGCTATAAAAGTGGCATACGTCGCTAGCAATGTGGCATATATTTTGAGTTGATATAAAAGAACATAATACTAACCAAGCAAACAGTGTACAAATTGCTCACAGCGTATTCTATCCTTGATTTGTACTGTGTAAACTGAAACCTCAGTGTTGAACTCCAACTGAAGGCACTGACTTCCAAGACCAACGTGAAGATGACGAAGGTCTTTAATTGGATGCTGAGATTTCTTGAACAGCCAATCAGAAGGATTGTCACTGAAACATTAAGTAAACTTCAAAATTAAAAATAAACAGTTGTGTTGAATTAAACTTCTACCCAGCTTGTAACTAAAGTTTAATTTATCGTATTACCCATAATCTTTGTAATGTCTTACCTTTCTTTTTTGGTAATCTTCATGATGAAAATAGTACTTGTTGAAACTACCAACAGACCAGCAAATTCTATCAACTTGTTGTGTTGAAATATTGGACCCTGTAGAGTAATGCAGTGTACTTTGTTATTAACAATGACAATTTTGTTATTAACAAATGAAAAATCTAAGCCATACTAAACATTTTTGGAGAGCTGGACATCTTGTACCAGACTCAAAAGGGAATCTAGTTTTAATAATAGTTCATTCTTATATAGCGCATATAAGCAAGCTCTCAATGCGCTGAACATTATTACCCCAGTCATTTCCTGATCAAACACCTATGGAAACATACTCCCATATATGCAGCTAGTAATCAGCGCAAAGTTGTGTCTTGATCTAACCGGGTACCCATTTATACACCTGGGTGGAGAGAGGCAAACGTAAGTAAAGTATCTTGCCTAAGGATACAAGCAATGCGGCGAGAGTTGGATTCGAACCTCGGTCTAACGATCAGTAGTCGAACGTCCAACACACAGCGCCACACGCCCTTACAATACACACAGCGCCACACGCCCTTACAATAGCTGTCTACACTATCAAACTAGTTTGACAAAAAAAGTGTGATGTGCCCAAATATGGTAGTGATATTCCCAAATATGTTAGTGATATGACATCATCATGTTTGATTAAAGTTTGATAGTGTAGACAGAGATTTAGGGGAATCTACTAGAAGATAGTCTGTCTGAATGACAGAGGCACCTTGAAAGAATGAGACAAAGGCATGTTATAAGATATATAAAGCTCTGTCTACACTATCAAACTTTATGTGACAAAAAATGTGATGTGCCCATATATGGACACAATGACATCATATCACTATTATATTTTGAAAAACTTGGTAGAGTGTACAAAACTTACCTTTAACATACAAGCAAATTCCTCAACATCACCAAATAAACTCATAGAAAAGTAAAGCTTTAGTCGATGGTCGATTGTTGTGAAGCTATGATCATTTTCATCAACAGCTATGGCACTTTCTTCCTCGTCATCTTCCAGCTTTTTGGATGCTACGGATAAACCTGATGGATCATCCGGATCGGAATTAGCAGTTGAATAACCATTGTTTATCTGTGATTCTGTTCCACTGAGGTAGTCAGATAACCCACCCAATTCATGAGTGGACGGATTGATGCTGGATGGGGTACCGAAAGGTGTTGCTTCAAGCGAGTAAGTTCCTAAGTTATTATTGCACGTTGAACTAATAGTAGCACCACTTGGACGAACAACTTTGGTGTCTCCATTTTCTGAATCTGATATAAATGGTCTATTGCTTGAAAAACTTTCAAGTAGCGAACCGTACGGAGTGTTGCCCGACGACGTACTTGCTTCCAAATCGTCAGAATGGTTTTCTGAACCACTGTTCAAAGCTTTTACTAGCCCGGAACTACTTGCCAAATCTATTGGTAAACCATTGTCTATTTCCACTGCATTTCCGTTTTGATGTAATACCATTATATCACTATCAATACTATTTCGTCCACTATTTCCATCATCTTTTCCAAATAAAGAATGTTTTACACGACTGTTTTGCGAAACTGAATTAGTATGTGGTATTTGATGAACAACTGGAGGAGTTTCGTTAACAGAATTACTTCTAGAACTCTGCCGACTGCTCGTATTAGATCCTAAAATGTTTGACGGCACTAAAGAATAATGACTGTGGAATTTCTCTTTCTTATTGTTTTCTATGAGTTCTTCGATCTTTTCATGCGGATATTCCGGAATGTCTTGAATAGGAAGGTTCGGCACGTGATGAATTATCTCTTCTTTTAGCTGACGTTCAAGTGGGGCACATTCCTTTTCCAGCAACACTTCCGTATCGTTATGATTCATGCTGTTAGTTTTGTTTGATTGCGAGTTAACGTGCGTTTGCGTAACCGTAGAAGAAGAAGGTCGGTTATTTGGGATAAAGCTGGAAACGGGTGAGCTATCTGGTGTGTGGAAGTCGGTGGATGCACTGTCCAATGAACGAACAAATGGATGATCGGAGGATCTGTGAAAGTGAATGGATACAAAATGAAATGAATTCACTCATTGCATTGTGGGATGAGAAGCGACAAAATTTGAGTATGACTTATTTTTTATAAGTTGTTCTTAAGCTCTGTCTACACTATGACAAAAAAAGTGTGATGTGCCCAAAAATGGTAGGGATATGCTTAAATATGGTAGTGATATGATACCATCATGTCCATATATGGGCACATCACATTTTTTTGTCACATAAAGTTTGATAGTGTAGACAGAGCCTCTGTATCCCTTATTTACATTAATGATAACAGTTTTTATGGTAGCAATTTTAGTGTTACATAGTGGAGAAATTAGACATTGAAAAAACATGTTAATAAATGCAGAATATAGATGGACTATGCAAATGAATAAGAAAACATCATAAGTACAAATAAATACAATAACAATTACATCACAATATAAATTTTAAAGCACCTAATTTATATTAAATTTTTAAAATTCAAATTCCCAACATAATATTTCCAAAATAAACAACAAATAGTATATAAAATATCATAAAAGAAGATTTGTTGTGTCTCAAATTTGCTCTTACTATTTAAAAAATTAGACATATTGGACCATCTCAAAATGTGGCATTGGAGAGTTGAATGTAGTAATGCAAAACACTTGATATGTGTGCTAATCTGACTTAAAATAAGTCTGAAAGAAAATTAACAAATACAAATGACGTACCCAGGTTGTTTCCATGGGGACGATGCTGCTAACGGGAGGGCGCTATTGATAGATGTAATTGATCCGAATGGAGTGCTGCTAGCTGACACTGGAAGCCTTTGATCTTCCCATTGCATTGTGTCCATCTCAACCAATAGGTCACTTTTACATGTTGGGCATACAAAAACCTCAATGATGGAGTCAATATCTGTGAAAATTAAATACAAAATGAGAATAATACTAAATACTAATAGTTGCTTAAGTTCTGTCTACACTGTCAAAAAAATGTGATGTGCCCATATATGGACATGATGTCATATCACTACCATATATGGGCATATCACTACCATATTTGGGCACATCACACTTTTTTGTCAAACTAGTTTGATAGTGTTAGACAAAGCTTTATAGTGCAAATAAGCAGGCTCTCAATGTACTGTACATATACTGAAGTAAAACAGGAAATTGTAATTAAATAATTGAAAAAGCTTGTTGGAAAAGAAGTCTTCAGCTGGGTCTT
Organism: Antedon bifida; assembly: GCF_963402885.1. NCBI lineage: Eukaryota > Metazoa > Echinodermata > Crinoidea > Comatulida > Antedonidae > Antedon > Antedon bifida. The sequence goes on along the minus strand of NC_136226.1, from coordinate 6,093,039 downwards.
AGCTGTCTCAGCTGGGTTCATAGTATCACTCTGTCAAATTGAAATTGTTAGGGATTTCCACAATGTGCTCTGACCAGAGGTAGATGTCCAAATCTTTGGAGTCGATGACCACTTGACCTAAGAGATCTAGGAAGCTGGTAAATATGCCCAAGCTTGATTGTTATTAACAAACTCACCATTAGAGAGTAGTGACTTGTCTTTCCTTTTCTTCTGTACTGCCTTATCAGCATCACATTTATTAAACTCTAAAGAACACTTTAGGCACTGCATTCGATCCCTAATGATCACACTCATCTGGTTATGTTCTAGCATTGGTTCTAATGCATCCAGTAAAACCTAATAAATACAGTAGTCATAATCAAAATAAAATGTCAGTATATAAACACAATTTTTAAATAATATATAAAGACTTGTGTGATGATAAAATGTTCTTTAGGGAAAACAATTGAAATTAAACGATTAAAATTAATAGTATAATGATTAAAATTAATAGTATTTAGTTTTATAGTTTTGTTGGAAAGAAAGGAAGGGTCATATAAGCTATTTAGCTTATTAATCTCCCCATCAAGCAAGTATCAAGCAAGCAAGTAAATGAGTTCATGTGGCCAATCGACAGGGGACACCTTATTTTAGAATGACTTTGTTGGGGTTCTGAAGCTGTCCCCTTAATAGAGGTTCTACTGTAATGGATGTGCTAGAAACATGTTTATACTGATCTATTTAACATGAAATCTTTGCAGCCTTTTAAGTCAATGTGTATACTTTCAGATTTTAGTAGTTGCTTATGAAAAAGATCATTCAAATAATCTGTGGTTATAAACCGGCTCCATTACCTTGCTATCATTAACATCATCCATAAGGTAGTCACGCCTTTGCCTGTCCTTCCTTGTGTAATCTAATGCTAAGTGAACTGAAGGAATTATCAAATGTCTGCCAGACTCCTCATCTAGTACTGTTTCATTTCCCCTTGAAATACTGTAACAACAAGAGTTATTTTTAATTGATTGAAAGTACTACAGAAATATTTTAATGAGCAATTGAAATTTCTGATTGACTACTTTAACACTTTATCAAGTCGTTATAATTTAAATTGTATGGTTTTGTTCTTTTAACATACTTTCAACAGTGAAAACTTTCTCAAAGCTCAATGGAACAGATGTAACACAAAAAGCTACTTTCATTTCCCTAAGAGTGCCTTTTAGCAGGCTCAGCCACCTATCAGGGCTCATTTGCCTGTCCAAAATGATAGAGTGAGAGATGGACTAGGACACTGAGGTAATCCCTTACTCTTCTAAAAGATGCAATGGATTCTTTAAAGTGCACATGAGCCAGACGTGTAAAACTGGACCTCATTATCCAAGAAGACTAGTTCTACCAGAACTATGGGGGTCTTTAAAGCTGATTTTACGGCTATATGTTATGCTTCTCAACTCAACAATGTTACTAACTAACTGTGTATCTTATACCCTTTTCACATCTGCAAAATGTAACAACTTGTAACCAGGTTTGCATAGAGTGAATACTATTTTGTAGAAAAACACACTGATGAGAGGCCTGTTTTTGTTGTTCCGAGTTATTACTGCACGCACATGTATTGTATTGTATTAAACTGACCAATCATAGTAATCAAATAGCGCGCATCCACGCTTTCCTTCCGAGGTTTCTCAGGGTTCGCGCATGCGTGTATGAAACATGTAATAAATCGGGAGATCAAACATGGTTACAAGTTTATGAAGATGTGAAAAGGGTATTAGCTAACTTTGACAGGGTGTTAACTCACCTTTTTAATGCTCTAAGATCAAGTTTGTCTATTATTTCTCCATCCAAGTCTTTTTCTTGGATAAACACATCTCGAACTGTCAGAAAAACGTGTTTTAGACTACCAGTGGTGCGATCTTCAATTCGTACAAGAAGTGGACCACAGATATCTTCACCTGCAATAAAGACATGGCAGATAAGATTAATAATCTAAACTACGACAGTAGATAATCTAATTGTTTGAGCATGTCAACAAACAAATAAACTCTACCTTCATCTACTGACAATATTCGTTCTTTTTGCATCTGGGGTGAAGGTAGCTTGCTTGGTCCATCTGGTACATCATTTCCATTTTGGGTCTTTTTATCTTTCGCAGCCTTTTTATCTTTCGTTGACTTTTTATTTGATATTCCATCATCTGTTGACGATTCATCTGTTTTTATGTTGACAGCATTTAGCCAATCAGGTCCATGATGTTGACGCATTCTGTCTAACTCTGATCGGTAATCCGATGCTGTTGCTTCGTGTGTAAGTTTATCTAACCAGATTCAAAATAATATATATTTAGGAACTATGGCAAAAACTATTCTACAGTTGGTCTGCATTATTATATGTGTGAATTATAAATAATTTTGGTATGTTTCTAACTGTAACGAGGATGGTAAAAATGTTGAAATATAACCTCTTGCTATAAAAATGTTCATTCAAAATAAGTATATTTGCCAGAAGATTTCACAAGAGCAAATATCATGGGTGTATTAGTAATAATACTTTATTTTTCAAAATTTAAAATAAAAAGTTTGATATCTGATTCGTATTTATGTAACCCTTTTCACATCTGCATAAATTAGTACAAGTTTTAACCAGGTTTGATCGGCCAATTTATTATACATTTTTATACACACATACAGTACGTGAACTGTGAGAAATCTCGGAGAAAGCATAGTTGCGCACTATTTGATTACTATGATTGGTCAGTTTAATACCTGTGCAATACACATAAGCGCAATAACAACTCAGGACATCTCGGAACAAAAAAACAGGCCTTTCATCAGTGAAATCTAAATTCCTATAAATAGTCTTCACACTTCTACTTCACACTGTTACTTTTTGCAGATGTGAAAAGGTTATTAGTGTCTAAATAGTACATTACCTTTGTTCTTTGGTCGTTTTGTGTGGCTATTGCTGCTAATGGTAGGAGTTCGAACCTTTTTTGGTTTCTTCAACTTGTTATCAGTTTTTTTAGATACAAATTTAGGACTGTCATTGATTGAAGCATTCATATCGGTCAGAGACGGACTGTAAGAACTCTCTAGAAAATCGGCAGAGTGACGATATTTTTGTAGAGGCCGCTTTCCGACTTTCTTTTTCACAAGCTGAAAATAATAGTATGTAAAGTATATATTTAAAAATATTATAAATCGGATAACTTTAAGTTAAGTAGCTTTATTAATTAATTATTTTAACTGATTTACTAATTTAGATTAATTTCAAACAGTTTATAAAGTTAAAATGAACTTGGATTACTAGTTGGTAATATCCAACTTACCATCTTTTCCTCTTTGCTGACTGGTGTTTCATCAATTATAGGCTGAAAAATATATATGGAAAAAAGCTTAAGTGTAATTAGATAACTAGTTTGTATATATATATATATTTTTTTTTTCTTGGAATACTATATTGTGAACCTTGTTAATTAAATGCCTTTTCTTCTTATTTTACTAAGTGAACTTCACTATTGTTGGCTCTATGCAATAAAAGGAATAAATAATATAATTTGTGTTAATCATATTAGATTGTAATTGTTTGTAACTACTGAGGAGTAGCTTTGTGTCAGGGTGTTGAGTACTTGGCCAGATGTTTGTCCTACTCTGATGTAATTTGTACTTCACCAAGTACATTGCAATATGCAAGTAATTCTCGGGTGGGACTCGAACCCATGACCCCCAGATCACTAGCCTGGCTTTCATACCTGTAGACGAAGGGGCTTGCGCTGATGGCTAGGGGTTAGATTCAAGCTAAGTTTAAGTATATATATTATATACCACCAATCACTATAATATTTAAAATCCCATAGAAACTGATGGCCAAATACAGTAATTAAATTATTTACATTCAGTTTTAATTTTACTTTCTATATGAGGTTTTAATTAATAATAGCTCTTGCGGAAACTCTTGTTATTATTATCTATAAGTTTAGATAATATACATTTCATAAAGTAAATTCATTTAGCACGGAGGAAATAATTTAAGGAAGTTTACACTCAAAACAATTTACAAGATGTTCTTGGGTGGGGCTGAAACACCTCACCTCCAGACCACTAGTTTATACCTCTAGACCACCAAGCTTGCTCTTAATTGGCTAAATTGGTAAAATTTGAGTCCATCAAGAAAGCAGTGAAATACTGAAATCAATTGTGAGCATATATCAATAAAATTTCAACTCCACAAATTATAATAAGTTGAGCAAAACATATTATTATTGTGATGAAACTCACTAAAAGATTGTGGGGAAACTTACACATCTTTTTACTGCCTTTGCTGACATGCTTCCAATTACATTTGCTCTGAATTGCGCCTCATAACTGAATGGATTTCCTTGTAAGTTCACCTATTTAGGAAATATACAATAAGGAAAATAAGTCTAAAAGAAAATACGGAAGAGAATCTCTATTAAGGGGACACCTTGAGACCCACACAAGTGGAGTTTGCTCTGGATAGGGGTTAGCTTCAGCTGTATATAGTTGCTTATTGATCATAGAGTGTAGACAGAGCTTTCAATAAAATCACTACCATTTTTGTATAAAGCTCTATCTACACTAACAAATTAATTTGACAAAAAGTGATGTGCCCAAATATGGTAGTGATGTACCCAAATATGGTAGTGATATGACATCATCATGTCTATATATGGGCACATCACATTGTGTTTGTCGCATAAAGTTTGATAGTGTAGACAGAGTTTTAGAGTGGACTACAGCATGAAATCACTCTGATGTCTGTTGTCACCTTGAGGAGATCGAATGTGCATTTCCTCTTCCAAAAATTTAGAGTTATCATGTCAAGGTGGCACACTAATTTAATTAAAAGCTTAAATTCGGAGGAATTGTAGCATTGCATTGATTGAATAAAGGTCAAATGGATTATTCTCATGAAAACTGTTTATGTTTAATAAACTAGTCTCAAAAGTGATATCAAAGTTTTGAAATTTGGTATTATTATCATTGACTTATCATTCATAATTAAAAGCAGATTATTATGATTTAGACATTTATTAGGATAAATATTTTCAAAATGCAGTTCAATCCTTAATTTATTGGAGTATGTTTCCATACGTGTTTGATCCAAAAATGACCAGGGTAATAATTTGTACAGCGCTTAGAGGGTTCACAACATTAGGCGCTTTATAAATCCAGGATATTATTATTAATATATATGATTATGAGTACAAACTTTAGAGGTACCTACCATGGCCAAGTGATTTAACTGGGAAAAAACCTCAAGCCATTTATTATCGTGAATACAATTATGTGAAGCCTCAAGCTCTTCCAACGCATCAAGTTCTTCAACCCCATCCAGATTGTCCAGGTTATTGTTCCGAACGACCAACGAGATCAGACATCGCTTTCCCTGTATGCCGAGCTCCGGAATGTTCTTCAGGCGATTGTAACCCATGTTTAGATACATCAATTTGGGTAGCCACTGAAAGAGAAAAATATACTTGTGTGACTGGCGAATGGTTCACTTTGTATATTAAGTCTCAGTTTATCAAGCCGCTGAGCGGTTAAAGCAGGGTGCCGCAAAACATACAGGCTCAAGCACTCCTCAACCTTACAGTAGGTTTGGTAGTTTTCTCTGATAAGGACATTAAGCTGGAGGTCCAGTGTACACATCTGGCTTGTATGTACTTAAATGAACCTGGTTCATCTAGTAAAGGTAGTGCACTGTTTTTTTCAGGCTCTGCCTTAGTTGTACGTCCTCAATCTTAATGGAAGGGTGAGTTGGCAAGAACCCTTGCATTTTTTTTAGTATTAAAACATATAGTGTTGCTGACTGTACCATTAATTAAGTGACAATACGTACCTTCAAATATTGCTCTACTGAAACAATATTGTTATGACTAAGATCCAGAGACCTAAGATTTGGAAAGCATTCCTGTGAGAATGAAATAAAAAAATCATCAAAAATTATGTTATACTGAAATATATACTTAAATGTGCGCTAAATGCTGGTTTTTATAAACAATGCCACCTCTACAATGTTTCTATGTAAATGACTGTACAGTGAAAGCACACAATATATATCTTGCTATCTTTCGTTCAAAAATCAAAAACAATTCATTGAGGCAAATAAAAATACATAGCAGCCAAAAAGGCCTTTAATTAAAAACATCAAAACAAACAATTTCATACAAAAAATCGACAAAAATAAAAAAGAAAAAAAGAGAAGCAGCAAAATTGAAAACATTTGCAACGAGCGTCGGAGGCAATCAAACTTATACTGGGTACAGTGTACAGTATTTTTAAGTCTTATGTTTTATTATTATAGAGATATTAGAAATTACCATTAAGTCACCTAATGTTTCATTATAGACATGACAACTTACCATTAATTCCCCTAATGTTTCAATGTGGTTAAAGCTCAAATCCAGGGTGTGAAGATGAGGCCAGTATTCTAGTACAGTATCACCGTCTCTGTGGTTTCCAAACACTTCCTGAAAAGAAAAATAGAGTCATTGTTTTCAGACTTCTAATCATCTTAGAATACAGAGCAAATTCTTTCAACTTTGACTTCTCTTGTCTTGGAATTTAAAGCTAGTATATGAATAAACAATTTTACTACTTTATAGTTTTAGTTATTTAGTTATAAAAATATAATAATTCCTAAAAAAATGTTATACTACACCTGTAAGTAAGTAATATTTATTGCTTTCCAAAAACAGTACAATTTATAAAACAGCATAATATTTAAATAAAAATACATAAAACATTAAACATGGGAAGCAGGGGATAATCCTTTAGGCTCAAAGGCTTGTTTCCAAAAACAATGAAAATACGAAAATATAGATCTATCTGTAAACAGGTAATAATTATCTGTACAATATTATTATCATTTTCATTCTAAATTTTCTATTAACAAAATTGTTTGCACTTTGGTTATGGTACTTTGGTGACTGAATAAATATTAATTAAATATGATCATTAGAAAAATATTTCACCTACTTCCTCCTGTCAAAACTATCTAATAGTTATACACAAACAATGCAAAAGGTAGTTTTTATTTCTTATTTCAGTCTGATTCACAATTGTGTCACTCTCTGATTCAACTAATTCTAAAATAATAATGTAAACCATTGTATACATGTCACTATCAAATTACTTCATATATGGAGATGATGATGTTATAGCACTACCACATTTTGTTGTCACATAAAGTTTGATAGTGTAGACAGAGCGTAACAATGCATACCTGTAGTGTGTTGATACATCGGGTACAAGAAAGAACCTTCAGTTGGTGACGCAGTCCCTTTAAACCTGACAGAAGGTGAACAGGCACTTTCTTAATCTCCAGCTCAGACAGGTTGTTAAATCGGGATATGTCCACTGTACCTTGCAATGTACTAGTACCATGCACAAGCTGAGAAAGGACACTACAGTATTAGTATTTAACAAGAAATATTCCTTATAAAAAATGCTGCTCATCTCACAATAACTACAGTCTACATGCATCTCAATATTTATCAGCAAATGCTTTCATTTTGCTCCGTCAGAGTTTCCAATACCCAATTTTCCGCCATAGTAAACTATAAGCTACCACATTGTAGAATACAAGTTCCAATAACTCTAAGACTAACAGATAGATAAAATAAGCTTTTGTTGCAAATGCCATCCATACTTAATTCACTTCACCATCAATACTGCACTGTAATTAAGACGGTACATTAAGACTATGTAAATGAATTTTTTTTTATCAATTTCGAACCTTTTAAGCATTTTATTTATGCATTTTTATCGTATTTTAACTTCTATTGTGTGTATACTCTGATTTTTTTTGTTTTAAAGTATTTATCTGTTTTTTTATTATAATAATATTTGCCAATCTTTAAGATGAATTTCTATTGTTATTTTATTGAAATGGACAAATAAAACATTTAAGTATTTCAGTTGAAATAATAAAGATAATAAAGTCTTTCAACATTCTTGGCCTTGCCCAAAATGTGTGAATAATAGGAAATAATTGAGTACCTTTCATATATAATAATTGGTTTTAAGAGTTTCTATTTTTAAGACAATACAGATTTAAGACAATGGAGGCTAAATTGTATTAAATCTATTGTTGCTTGCATGCTATTATCTAGGAAATGAGTAATTGTTATTCAACGCCCCATATTCTTTTATTTACACAGTAAAACTAAAATAATATTTTATGAAGTTTTTTTTTTTTATTAATAATAACCATTTTAAAAATGGTGATGGTTCCTGTTTGTGTTAGAAATGCTGAGTTTCGAACTGACAAGGAGAGTGATGCATACAATGTGAATGTCGACTATACTGTGATTAGCATGGATGCAATTGAGGGTGGGGTGGGGGTGAGGAGAGACACCCACCCTACAGTATTGGTTATTTTTAGGTATTACAACATAACACCCAGCAAATAAATCTATCTCTAGATACCTAAAGTACTGTTTCATTTTATTCCCACCTACCCCCCGAATTATCTGGCTACACTCCTGCATTCTATACATTACCTTCATAACTGGAGTCTTCTGAACAATTTGATATAAAAATTCTACATCTTTTACACATGCTTTATTCAGACCATTACGGTTTGTTGAGCTTGTCCCCAGACCCTCGTAATGCACAGCAAAAAATTGATTTAGACAGGCTAAGGATAGGGTATCTAAGGACAGCTTACTTTCACCTCGAAGAATATGTCTTTCTGTGGAAAAAAGGTAAAATAAAATAAAGACAAACTGAAATAATAAATGTAAAGTCAATGGGGTTTTGTTTAAAATTTGATTGCAAAAAAAATAACCAGTATTTTTGTTATATTATAGTATATATATTCAATATTATATATAACATTGGATTGTTATTATTTTGTAAATTAATTAGTTACGTAAAATAAACCATGCAAAAAATAAATTTATGATATTGATGATCAATATTTACCATACTATACTGATTAATAATAGTGTAAAGCAGTTTAAAATTATACAAAAACAATTTATTTTTAATTTACATTACATACCATTTTTTCTGATGAGTTCTGATATCATTCTCAGCATCACTTGTCCATTATTTGAATAGTGTATGGTTCCCACCATAGTTTCTGTGTTTTCCATTTTCACCTACTGATACCTAAATAAAAATAATTAGCAATAAAACAATTTTCAGTAAATTTTAGGCCTAAAAAAAACAAAACAGTAACTTGTTTTAAAGTTTCATATGCTAGTTATCTGTCTGTGTACACTGTCAAAAAAATAGGCCTACGAAGGTCTGCAGAAATCATCCGTCATGTACCTTGGAGAGCCCAGTACTTGTAGGCCTCTATCTAGGCTAGCACTACTACTACTAGCCAGCAATAGCCGGATTACGGTCGAAGCGGCCGCCAACCAAAGCGGCCGCTAGTTCAATAACGGTAATTTGTATGGAACGCCGTGTGCGCTTTGATTGTCGTTGTTTTGTAATCTTTGATTGCCATTGTTTCGACAGGTTTTCTTTACCTCGGACGTAAATAACAATCTAAATTATTATGTAATTTATTCTCTTTTTTTACAGATTGAATGTGATACGTTCTTTTAAACGAAATGGCGAATCGATGATTACTTACTTTAACTGTTCTAAATGATATGTTTAATAAAGTCAATAAAATACATTGTGGTGTTTGTATTGTATATTAATATAATATATAATAAGCCAATTATTAAGAATAATATATATATATTTTCAATAAAGTATATCAAAATATATATATTTGTTATTGTATATTAATTAATTAGTAAAGTAACTACTGTAGTAGTGTTCGCAATCATAATAATTACAATAACATGATGAATCAATTTATTTATTTAATATCCTAAATTATTTCATACCTTCAGATATATAAATATTGATCAATTTAAAATGAGTTTTAAATACTAAAAAAAGATGCAAGTGTCTGTACGGTACGGTAATTAATTAAGCGAATTTCTGCTAATAACTACACGGCCGGCCAGGAAAAGTGCTGTAGAGAACGTCGCGTTTTCGTCCCCATGTTGCTTTATTGAAAACACAAACAATGTATTACAATGGAATAACACTTAATGTATAACACACCCTATTACTAATCAATAAAAAATCAAGATTCGATAGTACAGTGTAAATGAGATATAAAGATTCGGCAATACCGTACGTAAATTATTATTGCAATACTGTATGAAGATTCGATAGTAAAGTAAACGAGATATAAAGATTCGGCAATACCGTACGTAAATTATTATTGCAATACTGTATGAAGATTCGATAGTAAAGTAAACGAGATATAAAGATTCGGCAATACCGTACGTAAATTATTATTGCAATACTGTATAAAGATTCGATAGTAAAGTAAACGAGATATAAAGATTCGGCAACACCGTACGTAAATTATTATTGCAATACTGTATAAAGATTCGATAGTAAAGTAAACGAGATATAAAGATTCGGCAATACCGTACGTAAATTATTATTGCAATACTGTATGAAGATTCGATAGTAAAGTAAACAAGATATAAAGATTCGGCAATACCGTACGTAAATTATTATTGCAATAGTGTATGAAGATTCGATAGTAAAGTAAACGAGATATAAAGATTCGGCAATACCGTACGTAAATTATTGCAATACTGTATAAAGATTCGATAGTATGTAAATGAGATATAAAGATTCGGCAACACCCGTACGTAAATTATTATTGCAATACTGTATAAAGACGCGATAGTAAAGTAAACGAGATATAAAGATTCGGCAATACCGTACGTAAATTATTATTGCAATACTGTAAAAAGATTCGATAGTATGTAAATGAGATATAAAGATTCGGCAATACCGTACGTAAATTATTAATGCAATACGTATGTATAAATATTCGATAGGAGAGTGCTCGAGAAACGTCGGGTTAGTTCAACGTTATTTTTTCCCTTCACTGCCAATATTTAAAAAAAAAAGAGATATAAATAAATAGTAAATGAGATATAAAGGTTCAATAGTACGTAGATTATGATGCAAACGTAAATTATTAATGATTCGATAGTATATGTAAATATATTTAGTTAGTTAATATTAATTTATCGACAGGCAAACTTAATTTTTATAGAAATATAAAGATTCGATAGTACATGATTTGGCTTATATTTATTGGTTTGACCATACATACAGCTGTAACTCAACTCGCCATAGGCCATGGTGTTGACAACGACAATCAAAGATTAAAGCGCACATGGCGTTCCATACAAATGACAATATTAAACTGGCGGCCGCTTTGGTTGGCGGCCGCTTCGACCATACTCCCAATAGCCTAGGCTAGGCCTAGCTAGCTAGATGTGGAATAGGCCTAGCTGAGAGAGGCTAAATGTCGTTATTACAGTCAGTACTTACCAAAACAACATATGTTTAGTGATTATTTAGAACAAAGAATTGAAATTCTCTTATAGCATGACTTTTGCTTTCGTTTATCAAACGATTGTGAAAGTTTAATTTGGCGTTTACACCGCGCCGAGTAAAAAAAGCTGTACAGTCCTTCAGTCGCGGACACAGGCGTTACATCATCAAAACAATGGATTTTGAGAATTTTAATCTCGTGACACAAAAAGTGATCTATTGAATTTACGAACCGACACGGTCCAAATTTTGTTTAAAGGAAAAAAAGAGGGCGCTGTGTCCGATAAAGTTAGTTCCGTTCAACAATTTTTATATATCGGATTCCACTAATTTGTTTTTACTGCCCGGTAGGCGCAGCGGATTCTCAATGACAATGAGAAGGAGGGGTCGGCCCACTCCTACCCTCAATTTAGATAAAAATTCAAAAGATAGGACATTTTAAGTTCCTGACTTCTTTCTTTCAATTCGACAATCGATACTACAGTAATGGTACCCCTCCTGTACTTTTAATAATACAATATAATTGTACGGTACTAAAAAAGCTTTCTGTAGAGTTGCCTTAATATGATAACGCGGATGTTAATATTACCCAGTTTTAAGGGTCTTTCACACCTGTTCCGGCACGGTTCCGGTCCAGCGAATCGAACATTAAAGCGTGGTTCCCACTAGCGACGCAACACAAGGACGTAACGCAACGCAAGTGAATTGACCAATAACAAGCGATGGCTTATTCGCTTGTGATTGCTAACTGTCTATAACTTCGCAGTGTCATTGGTTAAAACGCTTGCGTTGCGTTTACGTCCTTGCGTTACGTTCCAGTGGGAACCAAGCTTTATGTTTCGTTTTCACAACGCTTCACCCGGCGCCGGAAACCGTGCCGGAACAGGTGTGAAAGACCCTTTATATTAGTATTCTCCTTCACTTTGTTTTGCACACGTCACGCACTCGAACCCTAACAACGTCACACATGTTTTATGCGCGCTATGACGTTCTACCGTCTCTACGCACGCAATTTATTACACGCGCGCGATTGTGTTGCTGTGTTAATTTCTTGGCAACACATACTTAGTAACCAAACAAATCATGGTTAAGTTCAAGTAGAAGAAACACGGAAAACACTGCTCTGTAAGTTAAACACATTAATTTAGATTTAAATGCGTTAAAATGACAGCTTTGGATTTAAAAATCTATGGTAATATAAAATGTAAAAAGTTTAGCCATTTCATACAGAGAGAAAATATATATAAATCGAGGTAAGAAGGCCCACTCAACTTTAGGCTACACAAAGAACATACACGTCACACCATCCTTGCTTCAGGTTTGAGGGGTATATGCGATTTGTTCACATAACATTATGTTACACCACTTTTTAACAAAAGGGGGTGGGGGTGATTATTTAATGATGCGCGTTCTGCTTTAATGCTGACGGACGGAAAATAAGTAGGGTGATACTATTACATTAATGCTATATTGCAAAGGTATTTTATAATAAAGACCAGAAATGTCTTCCCTGAGCTACCCTTTAAGTTAAAAAGTAGCATTCTCCGGGTATAACGTTTCAACTCAAGATCGTGTGAACACGGGTTACAAGAACAGAATTTGCGTGACAACGGAAAATATAATTTCTATGAGAATAAAACATTTATTGGCAGAACCACAGCACAGACAGTTTATTCACAATGAGTTAGACAACAGACGAAAAATACCCTATCATAATTCTTTATGTACTGGATAGCTATTATATACAAAACCTAATGTGTCGGCTCTATAGTTGAAAACACAAAAAAAATAGTATTAACAATATAATAATTATTGTAATATTACATAGAGTATTCTTATAACAATATGTCCTTGATTGAGTTTAACTATAAGTGCATTTTGAATAATTTACACATATTTATAATAAATGTATTTCTACAGTATTCTACAAAATTCTCACCTATTGAGTTAAATATTATTGATGAGAGAATGAGACAAGTGTTTTTAATTGTATAGTAGAATCATCAAAATTGTAATACAAAAATAATAGATTGTTGTTTTACCTTTAATAGTTTATCAGTAACTGTACAATTTTACATTGTAAAAAAACACAAGTAAAACAGTACAGTAGAACTATCTATTAAGAAACACTTTCAGGACCCAAACAATGTGTCCCTTAAATAGGGGTTAGCCGTAGTGGTAAAATATCTATTTCCTCTCGTTTGTTTGGAAGTGTCCTTTTAATAGGTGTACTGTACTTAGTCTATAATTCTAGAAAAACCCCACCTCAAATACAAGTTTATTATTCTGTCGATACTAAATTTCGGCCCATTAGATCAACATCTCTGTAATTATTAGTATAAAAGGTTATTATTTAACAGATTTCAACTTTGATCACAAAGAAGAATATTCCTTGTCTATGCAAACAAAGCCATTGCGGTCAGAGATATAGAGATCTTTACGAATTACTGATATAACAACAATAATATTAATAAACAAAGAAGTAATTTACAGAAATGGTAGAAAATAAAACAGATTCTATACATTGAATATTTACATGTTGCTTTGATCTTGATGGGCTACAAAAAGGCAAAGCATTGACAAGACTTGGAAGAAAGCATTCGTAGCACCCTAACGACAACGAGTCATTCGAATACTACATAATAATCATTTGTTTATCATACAAAAACTCTACAAATTTCTTCAATATAGTAGTAGTAGTACAAAATAATGTTAAATTTACATCTCGGTTGACACTAGGAAAGAAATACATTTTGAAAGTTTTCCTTATCATTTCAATACAATACACTTATTTTATTTTTACAAATCTTTTATATTACATTCTAGATTGAGATTGTTCCAATTATAAGTATTCTAACTCTTTCCATACACGGCTAACAGTGGTTAAGAAATAAATTAATTGTATCCTAGAAATATACATGTAATTAATACAAAAATTAATTACTTTTTATGCTCAAATATCAGAATTTACTCATTAAATTGGGTTATAAAAAGAAAAAAATAATGACACCTGATCTATTTTAAGCACCAAATTGTAAACTTTGTACAGAATAAATCGAAAAATAATTGTGCAGTGTCAGAAATATTTCAAAATTCATTCCAAATTTTAACAGCTGCTTGCTAAAGACACCCATTGGTGGATAAGTTATGAATTTGATTAAACAATTTCCATTTCATTCTAAGGTGTTAAATTTGATTTTAAACAATTGTTTAAAAAGATATATTTTAAAAATCTACACACTAGCCTATTTGTTGGCATCATAAACACTATAGAATTGCAAGGTTTAAACAATTTTGGCAATTAACATCTATACAATATACAGTTACATTTTGTAATGTTCATTACAATAATTTGTTGACTTTCTTCATGGGTAGCCTAAAGATAGATACAATTTATTTTAGGACATTAGGTGTATACCTATATATTATCATCTAACATATGTCGACTGACATCACACACGCTAGCATTAAATTGATTATGATCAGGTATCCTATGTTTAATTTGAATGTAAAATAGGCATTTCATTACAATGAAGGACAAATTAACAGATCTTTAAATTCTTTATAAGCCCTTTCTTATGCGTTAATGTTGTGATGACAGATGACATATATAATTAAGTTTACCATGTAAACTGTTTAATCACATCTATTATTATTCCCCATTGTTAAATGTTTGTGAATTACATACATATAAATTACAATTTCTCATACAATCATCATTATTTTTGTTACAGTTTCTTTAAAATATTTCAAAATATGAATTGTGTACAATATATTACTCTGACTTATTTATATATTAATCTGTATTTTGCCAAAAAAATAGTGGAATTTTACAATGGATATTTCAATTAACATAAGTAATTTTTCTCAGATAATAATTCTTGTCTTTAAATTCCGACAGAATTATTTAACAAATATGAATAAAATACACTGGATGACTTACCGTGTCTTACAAACATTTAAAAAATCTTTTTACAAGTTACAATTTGCTGATTTGATAAACATTTAAAAATTATTGCCATTAAAATTTGTTTACGAACAATACAATCTTGTAATATAACATTAGTGATTGATTGTTTAGTATAGACCCCTTATTTCTCATCAGGTCCAGTAGTAATTGTTGTTATAATGATGGAAGTCATTCAGTCTTGATTGAATAATACTGCAGATATAGATAAAATAACCGGGCACCCACAAAACCAGGAATTTCCCAAATTCTTTTCTACTCTACTGGTTTTTCCATAAATCTGGATGTAGGGCCACTCAAATTTTCCCAGATTTTTTCGAGAGATGACACACAAGAAACTACAATGCATGCTGTGTTTGCAAGTTTGTTTTCATGCAAAATGATTTGTTTAAATGTGGGCGCTGATGTATTAGTACTGCTGTTATTGTTAATGCACTACCTATTCCTAGTATTACAATATCTACATATCATCTATAGTTTTTCTTGTATTATTACATCAATAACACTGTATTCATATGATGTAGGTATACTGTGTATTACTGATGTTTCCTCCATGTAGAACTACAGTGTTTTACTATTGGTTATATCCATTATACTGTACACAATATAATATTGTATACTTACCAATACAGTAATTTCTTAATGTGCAAGTGTGGAATACCAAACACCGTAAAGTGGAAAAATCCTTAGAAAAACAATGATCTTTTAAGAACATTGGAAAAACCATACACTGTTCTATAGCTCTATTTAGGTCATGTAGTTTTTCATACAGTGATTTTCTATGATGTTACTATCATTTTCAAAGATCCAATACAATAAAAAAGCTTAATTGTAGTACTTGCTCTATTACCAATCTATTGTTCCATGATCCAGTCGTAGCCATAAGCTTAGTCTCTCTAGTTTTTATATGTACATTTGCCATGACCACTTGAATGTAAAACAAGGGTGAAGCTTAGTTCATCCACTTTCTACAGTTTGGTGCTTTGCAGCCACAAGCAATCTTGTTTTGGTCCTCGTCTTCAAAGTCAAATTTGTAATCGTAGGTAAGCTACACAAAGAAAAAAAAAGGTTAAGAAATGAGTACACAAAAGAAAAATACTAGTAGTAATATCAGAACACATTTATGGTTGCAAAAATAGGAAAGTACTAATTTACATACTGGGAGTTTTTAGAGGTACTATTAAAGTAGTGGGTTACTATTATTAATCTTCACTTGAAAATAGTAACCTTGAGTAATAAGATCTTAATATTTACATTTTCTCAACCAATAAAAGCTGAAACCAACCAAGTGTACATAGTACAGCAAATTGACAATACAAGTTATCTTAATAAAGCTCTGTCTACACTATCAAACTTTATGTGGCAAAAAAATGTGATGTGCCCATAGACATGATGATATCACATCACACTTTTTTGTAAAACTAGTTTGATAGTGTAGACAGAGCTTAACATGATGCACCCAGCATACATAAATCACTATACAAGGCTGACTATATATGTGTACAAACACTACCATTAAATATATTTACCTCTTCGCCTTTGGTGATGCGCCTGTTGGAGATGATAATAATCTTATTATCCTTCTCGAAACTGACGACCTCGGCAACGCAGTTGGGATTGCACGAGTGGTTGATGTATCTAGCCGGGTTTCCGGATAACGTTGCGTCGATCACTTGATCATCATCCAAACGGAACATATAAATACCACGATTCGATTCTTCGTAATGTTTCTCTTTACGGTTAGCAACCTCGTTTCTGATTAGCGTACCGATGTATTCGATTACCATTGTGTGTTTCTCAATGTCTTTGGCAGCATAAAGTCCAAGACCCTGAGATACCAATGAGAAGGTGAATATTAGTGTGATTCAGTACACAGTTCATTCTTATGGTTAAGCTAAGCTCTGTCTACACTATAAAACTAGTTTGACAAAAATGTGTGATGTGCCCAAACATGGTAATGATATTCCCAAATATGGTACTGATATGACATCATGTCCATATATGCGCACATCACATTTTTTTGTAACAAGTGTAGTTTTGATAGTGTAGACAGGGCTTCAGAATAAATAATTTCTACAGATTAAAAATAATTATGGATAGTAGCTTTTCCATACTGCCTTATCCTCCCTTGTATTGTTCAACCTGGATCAGGATTTGAACCTGGGTCTTTCTGTATGATAGTCAAGTGTCAGCTACCACAACTCAACACAAACTATAAAAAGTTAATAAACATGACAATACATTCATATGTAAAAAAAAGAAAAATTGTTAAAAACTTCTATAATTGCACTCTTTTCCTTACCTGAATCTGTGAGCGGCCCAGATAAACATTTGACTTCCAGTCACTTTTCATCTTGCGATATTGAGATGTCTTGGAGTGTACAAAGGTCTTGTATGGATATATGCTATCACCAGTAACCAATGGTTGATGGTATGAACGTGAGGTTGTGTTGCTGGTCAGGGTGTGAGATCTGAGAAAAGAAGGACAACAATAACTTTAACAAATACTTGCAGTAAAGTTGATCGGAGGATTGTGGGTCACATGGCGTGCAATAGTACGCACTATTTAACAATTGTTAAATCATACTTTTTTTTTATTTGTGTAAAAAAAAAATTCTCCATTACTGTAATTCCAAATCTATTTTGAAATATAAATTTTCATCATTGGCATTATTTGTACCATACCACTCATAAACATTCATTGCTTGTATAATATCTCTTACCTTTTAACATGGGTTCTCATCTTGGGTTCAGTGCGAGCACATCCTGATGGATTGATAGCTAATGGAAGTTCCAAGTATGGAGATCTTCCATAGCGGAACTGATAGTTCTGGATCAGCTCAACACCAGGAAGCTACAATAGATGAAGACAAGTTGAATTAGATATTTTAAAATCAAAATCTTTCGATTAGTTAAGGCAGCCATTTGTGAAGTCTATCCATGTTTTTATTTTATAAGTCAACTTGACCATTGTGTTGACCCCTTGATCTTAGGTAATTCACATTATAGTGTGACAATATTCCTAGTTACACTTGCACAAAAATAGTGTCAAACTAGGCTTATAATATTAATATGGTAGATATGGTAAACTTGTTCAATAAAATAAACGTGTTTTTAATCAGTGTTTACTAGGACATGTACATAATGCCAATTTGAATACAAATACACTAAACTGAACCAAATGAGGTAAAACATATTTACAGACCCAGACAGAACACTGTTAAAATAGTTGTTTATGTAAATACTGATAACTATTATCTGTATATTTACCGATTCAAGTACTCTTAGAATGGCCGGTTCTTGCAGACCGTACAAATCTTCACCACTGATGAATCTTGGAAAGAGTTTGAGCATGTCCGCTTCACGGCGTAGCTTTTCAATAGGTAATAAAATCTTCTGCCAAACGCCTGAAGTATACAAACATTATCATTTAGTAATAATTACAACAGTAGTTTTAAACAGTAATCATACTTTACATATGGTAAGGGATATTGCACGTGAAAGGCATGGGTTTGAGACTTGTCCTTCAGATGAAAAGTAAAGCTGTTGATCATGTGTATATACAATACACAAGTGCATGATAAAGAACTTGTACACTATTGGAAAAGAGTAGGGGATCATCTCTTTGTGCGCTGTGACCGAGGATGCCATGGGTATGTAGATGGCCTAATTTGAAATTTAATACATTTAAAATTACTCAAAATAACTGATAAAACTATTACAATCTTTTCGTTGTATCATATACATGATTGTGATGTATTTAGTATTTTTTCCATCCGTCCATGATTAGTATCTGTGAATTAAATAAAAATAATCTACCCCTAATTGTAGTATCTTGTACAGTGACATCTTCATGTCCCTGCTCCTGGACACGGATTGTAAATAATGGCTTCCCGCTGGATTCGCCGATGGAACATATGTAACGACATCGTTTGTTGGTGTATCGCATACTCCAATACAAACGTGATGCTTCAAACCCAACCTGTAAGAAATTGAGAAAAGTACATTTACCACATCTAAGAGGAATATATATTTTTTTATTTGGATAGGGATATATATATTTCCTCTTGTATGGAGACAGGGTGAACCAAAAAATAGCAAAAAAAAACCTGTGTCACTGAACAAAATGGCTACTTTAAGCTAAGATAACTTATAAGTTTAAATTGAACTCAAACTTGGGGAATTTGCTTATTTTAAAACTACATATTTTGTTGGTTTTTCACATACTGGATATATTTTTAAGTTTCATCAAAATCTGATACGATGAAACAGGGTGGTTGGATTGAATTCACATGGAATGACCCATCAGTTCAATGATACCCTTCAACATATTGAAGTTTTACTAGTTGCTGTCAACTTACTGGGAAAATAGCAGTTGTTGAATGGAATGATTGCATTTGGTGTGGAAGAAGTTGACCAATGCATTTGAACACAAGACTTCCAACACGCAGTGTTCGTTGACATTCATTGTCTTGCATCACCCTGTAAGCAGAATACATATATAAATCATAATGCTCTGTCTACACTATCCAAACTTTGTGATATATATATATATGGAGATGATGATGTCATATCACTACCATATTTGGGCATATCACTACCATATTTGGGCATATCACTACCATATTTGAGCACATCACACTTTTTGTCAAACTAGTTTGATAGTGTAGATAGAACTTAAGACAAAGAAAGGTACAATACAGACAAATAATGTCTTGGAAATAAGCAATTATCATATTATTTAAATATAAATTTAAATTTCTGAAAATGACAATGCTGTGGGTGGATCTGAATGGAGATACTGTACAAACAAAAACATTATAACTAAAACAGCTGGAAATGAGTATATAGTATAGAATTTTTTTTTCCTCATTAAGTAAACTTTAATAAAGCTCAAAGGAAAATATAAAAAATTATTTGGACATTGGATCATAATTGATGACTGACTGAAAACGATGACATAAGATATTTACCTCGCCACTTGTTTGTGTTCATCTCTACTAACATACACTCGACGAAAGACAATGTGCGACTCTAGCGTGTTGTCTGTATTCTTTGATGGTGCATGAAGAGGACAAAGCATAGTCTGAAAAAAGAAGTGAGATACAGTCAGTAACAATAAGAGTTTCCAAATTCCAGACTGGAGGACTTAAATGAAACTTTCATATTCTTTTAATATTGTAAAATGTTAACAATATCTGCCTAGTCATATTCATATATTGAAATGTCAAGAAAAAGTTAACAAGTACATTTTAATATTTATTATTCTTACCTTATCTTTGAAAAACATACAGTTATCATTCATTGCACAGCCAAAATGGTAGATATTAGAACACCTAAGCTTTTGACATAGAACTGTAGCTCCGAACTTGCTGCAGTAGCAACACTTGTTGGAAAGTCCTCGTTTGATCGATGTATGAACATTCATGAGGGCGCCGTTTAACGTCTCATACACCTCGTAAGACCACAGTGCACAGTTGAGATGCACCCATGAGTTAACGTTGCAATTAAGTAATCTGTAAAAAAGAGACAGATTTGGTTATTACAGTTTTTTCACGGATAAATAAATTATAGATATTCATTGTTAGTATAGTAGAATCTGTATATGGCGACAACATTGGGATCCAAAAAGAGTGTCGTCTGAAAAAAGGTGTCCCCTGAATAGCGGTAGTGTTAGAGTTTCATGAGAAAGTACCCTCTTAATAGGGTTGTCCCCTGAATACTGGTGTCCCCAAAGGAGAGGTTCGGTTAATTTAGTTTCTTGGGTAAGGCACAATACCTTGCTGAGCCATTCGTTTCACCATCTCCATGGTCTGAACAAAGAATGCAATTTCTTCCGTCTTCCAATCCAGATTCCGGTCGCAATGATGTTCCAAGTTTCTGGATTAACTGTGTAAAGATTAACATTAAACATGCATTTGTATCATTGCAAAAAATTAAAATGTTTACTGATCTGAAATTTTATTAAAAAAAACTGCAAAAGATTTTCAGTGTAACTGATATTTAATGGAGTTTATCCTATGCAGAACAGTGTAAGCAAGAAATATACCTAATCCTAATCTACTTTGATAGATGGCAATAAAGTAGAAAATTAATTATAATTTCATATGAAAATGTTTTTCATAGGAGTGTATCTGAAATGGCTCTATCATCAATATCACATTGTTCGTTGCAGGAAAAAACAGATGTCATTTGATATAAACCTGCTTAAACTTTCAATATTTACTTTATATTTAGTATTACTTATTTTTAAACCACATTCCATGAGGTGATCAAAATATTTAATTCCAAAGACATCAACCTTTTTAAAATATGTAAAAGGTTAACTTACAACATCAATATCTTCTTCATCTGGATCCGAGTATTTCTTGGGTGGTAGACAGTACATAGACCATTTCTTGTACCGAATGTTTCTCCATTTCTTCATATTGGGTTGCTAAAATAACAAATAAAGTATATCAAAGTATTCAAGAAATATAAGTAAACATTCAAGCAGTAAACACATGATTAAAGGTAATAAAATGAATACAGTAACAGATTCCTGATGCATATTTCATTGCTTGTGGAGTATCGTGGTTTGTTGATGTTGCAGTTTTATTTATTTTCTAACTGGTAAGTTTTCATTATAAAACACTGACAATCGAATGGGATTGAAAAAATTTTTTTTCTTCTATTTTTTTAAATATATTTTTTTTAAACATGAATCCGACATAAAAGCAAAATTGAAATTGAATTAAAATTAAACTTACTGGTTTTGGCATTTCCGCTAGTTTTCTCTTAATCTGAGCCTTCACTTTCCATTCTTTAGCTTCCTTTGCTAGTCTTGCTTCTTCTTTTTCCTTTGCTTCCTTTAAGGCACTTGCCTCTTTTGCTTCCTTCAAAATTTCTTTGTATTCCCTTTTCACGTCTGAGATTTTGACTTCTTCCACCTTTACCTCTGGCTTTGGTGGTGGCGGAGGCCCTGGTGAGACAGGTGGTGGACTTAACTGTGTTGGAGATACAAGTTTTGGAGGCAAAAGAGACTCATGACTTGGATGGTTGACAACGGGACCAGTAAGTTCTTGAGTTTCAACTTGAGTTTGTGTTCTTTGCGAGATGGTCCATTGCATGAAGCAGTTGGTGCTGCAGAATACGGATGATGGATCTGGAGACTTTCCAGGAGGAGTAGAGTCTGATGGTTTGTAGACGGCTTCTCCAAGTATCAAGACATCACAGTGCTTGCAGAAGCGTTGTTTACTAGATGAAGCAGATATCAATAGATTGTGCGCTTCTTTCACAGAAGGATCCATTTTATTGATACCTTGAATGTTAAGCAAAACAAAATTGATTATAAAGTTATATTGGTGAAAATTCACTTCTACAAACTTTGAATTCTTTTATCTAAACAATTCATAAACAAGCTTCATTTCAGGATAAACATCTGATTGAACATGGTTACAAAATACAACAACAGTATAAAGAAAATTGTGATAAATATGTAGTTAAAAGATAAACAGAAAATAATTATTCTGCTTTGGAATTCTTTTAAAAGAAAAACCTTTCATGCATAGATTGAACAGTAGACTCGCAGTAATCAATCCACACGAAACACACCTCATAGAGTAAGCACAACAGACAGAAAAAGATAAACCAAAATGCATACCTAAAGAATGTTCTTGCTTCAAGTTATTCAACTGAATGATGGACGGAACAGGTATCTTGAGAATTTCGGCTAAACTGGCAACAATACTATGTGGGTCACCAGCATGTTGATTGAGTGTTAATGTGACAGACGATCCAGCTACTAACATCTTCGCACCTGGAGACAATACACTACTGCTCTTGGAAATTGCAACTGCAGGATGCACTGAATAAAACACAAAAACACGTAACCTTACATTCTCTTGTCTGCAAGGTTCCTCTTACATAATGCACAAGAATGAAAATTTACAACAATAACATATTCTCATAGAGAACCATTTATTAGCGTTCCTAAAGACACGTCTCAGCAACGCCAGCTGTGACCGAACAGAGCAAACAATAGCATATTGTGCTTTGAATAACAGGAGGACCCTGTAATATGTAAATTATCAAGCCATACATGACATGTTGGAGAACATGGGGCGGCAATTTTCTCTCTTTACCCTTTTTTATTGACTATTCAAATTTCATATATTATGACACTAACAATGATCTTTAAATAACATGAAGTATACGAACAATAACCATGCAACCATCATTTGTAAATGTAGGTCAATTATATAAACAAAAATAATATTTTCATTCATGCAAATAAATCATAATAATATTGAATATGGCTTTAAGAAAAAAAAATCAAAATCTGGGCAGGAATAGGTGGGTGCATGAATGAGGCGCTTGGTACTTACCTCTCCTAGGCGTGGGTTTTACAATAGCAAATGCTGGTGAGGTGGACCTCTCTTTCTTACAGAGTGACTCTGCATTTTCTGTGATCAAACGTAAACCCTTGTATCGTACAGGTTCAGTATCATCTAGTTCTGGCGACGACGAAGGCACGTTTGAATCTTGTTGCAACATCATCATTCTAATCCGCATTCGGTTTACCTCTTCAGCAGAGTTGGCGTTTGACGGTGGTGGTGTTGGTAACGATGGCGGTACTTTGACGCCACTATACGCTAGATTTGTGGCTCTCGTTATTGTACGCTGATGCGATTGCATCTCTCGTATAAGTTCATCTCCAGTTGTTAGTGTTACATCTGATACAGGAACGACAGAGGATAGAGGGCTTGTTCTTAGACCAGGCATGGCACCTTGGTAACAGAAAGGAAAGGAGTAAAATAAAATACCAACATTTCAGGGATGCTCAAAAAATTAATATTTGTAGCAATTTATTTCCTGCCACAAAAACCAAAGAAAATGCATGCATACAAAATGCTCAAATTAAATATGCACTCTAAAATATTCAATCTTGAAATAATATTTACACCAATATTACTATAACACCATTTATGTACTTTAATATTAATTAAACAGACTAAGTTACTTGTTCATAAATTCTATGCTTACCTGACTTAATTTTTTGTTTAAGTAACTTCTTGGAGATATCTTCTGTATGCATTTCCCCATTGACAAGAAAATCCTTTTTAATTGGAGGCGAGGACGGTGGAGTAGGAGGGTTATTTGAGTCCAACGCACCATTTGGAAAATGCTTATAAAAAT
Organism: Antedon bifida; assembly: GCF_963402885.1. Lineage (NCBI taxonomy): Eukaryota > Metazoa > Echinodermata > Crinoidea > Comatulida > Antedonidae > Antedon > Antedon bifida. Next base: position 6,068,517 of record NC_136226.1, on the reverse strand, counting down.
CTCTTACACCTTCAATCAATGCATAGCCATATTTTCCTAGAAGTTTGTTCTTTCCATTTAGTGCACTGCTTCCTACTGGCTGACAAAGAGCAAAGTTAATAACAACATCAGGTTCACAGAGATCTAACACAGGAAGCTGTTTCAGTGCATTCATAATGGTGTCTTGGTTCTTTGCTTCAGTTTTTGAAAGTTTCTTGCGCTTCCGAGGAGCTCTTTCCTTGGGGCTCTTCTTCACACCATCTTTCTTCTTTTGTTTTTGATGTTCTTCTATTTCTAATTGCTTTTGTTTCTCTTGGATCTCCTCTCTGTGAATCTCCATCAAAATTTCATGATCATTTTTAGCTGGTTTTCCATCCTTCTTTTTAATGACATAAGGAAGTTTTTCCAACATCTCCAATTGCTTTAGCTGCTCTGGTGTTAATTTGATCTCTTCTTCATCTTCCTCGTGTTCTCTTACAGGTACATTGTTGCCATTTGGAAGGTCTAGTTGGTGCTGTTCAGAATTTTGATTACCACTAGCAAGAGCTAGTTCAGCAAGGTTTGGAGGAATGTGGGTAATCTTTTGTTGGCCGTATAAAGCTGGTCCCTGTAATAACTGTTTCAAAAGTTGGTTTTGAAGGAAGGTTTTCTGAGCTCCTGATAGTTCTTGAGTATTAATCTGTTGCATACCATGTTCATCTAGGCCAGGGAGCATAGGAAGATCTTCAACTGGGATATTAGTGTTGGCTGGATTAATAATGCTAGAACTACTAGAGTGCTGCATTAATTCACCAGGTTTGTGAATCCCCATATTAGGTACCATCATATCATTTGGTATTTGAGGTGTTTCAAGAGGCATCAATGGTAGAGGTCGTCCAGGACGAACATTGCTCAGTACATTACCATCTGCATCTTCTGAATCTGCATTCTTTTTCTTGCGCCTTTGCTTCTTCTTAGGTTTTTCTTTCTTGTCCTGAGACACTGGATAGCTTGGAGGCATTGGGAAACCTTCTGGTGGTGGCATTTGCAGGCTGTCAGCTATGGGCATACCTGGTTGTGGTGCCTGTTGTGAAATGACTTGTTGGATATGATTTAACGTTTCATTTGTAGACTGTACTTCCATTAAAAATTGATCTGTCATTGGAAAACCAAGTGCATCTTTGTTGAAAAAGGATGCCTCTCCCTGTGTTGGCTTAGAGCGATTTTGTACATTAACCATTGGATTCTGGGCTTGCTTTATCTTTGCTATCTCTTGAACTAACTGAATCCTCTGTCTTTCATTCTGTTGTTCCAATTTAGCTTGTCTTTCTCTAGCTTGGAATGCCTCACTGAATGGGTTGTTGTCCATCATAGATATCTGAACAATTTGCTGCTGTTGCTGCTGTAATTGTTGCTGGGACAACACTGCAGGTGCTCCTCGTGGTGACATAGGTGGCTTTGGATTTTGCTGTATTCCTGGATGTTGAGGTGTTGGAAATTTTGAAGTATTTCCCAACATTGGTGATGGAGTAGTTGGATTTATTGGTGATTGTGCACCTTGCTGAAATGGCACCATTGGTGGTAATGATTCCTGTGCAGGTGAAGGCTGGCTTCCTTGTGGTGACTGTTGCTTTATCATTGGAGACTGATGTCCAGTCATTGGAGACTGCTGTTCAGAAGAAACTATTGGCGACTGCTGCCCAGTTATTGGTGGCTTCTCAGATTGCACCAATGGTGATGGTTGACCAGGTACTATATTTGAAGACTGCTGGTTTGGTAGTACTATAGGAGACTGCTGGCTCTGAGAAACAATCGGGGACTTATGTTCTAATGGAACCAGAGGGGACTGAGCTTCTGTATGAGTTGCTGAAGATTGTTCATTTCCAGTAATCAGAGATGACTGCATTTGAACCATTTGAGAACCTTGTGGTACTGGAGCTATTCTAGATGGTGTTGAAGCAGGGGTCACTTGATCCAACTTAGATAATGGTTCTGAATGCATCATTTGTGCAGACTGTATTATTGACCCTGGTTGCTTTTGCAATATTGATGTCTGCATTTGATTTAGTTGCATTTGAGATAACTTTCCTGCTGATGGTATTAATGGTGATGGTTGACCCATGGAAACCATTGGGGACTGTTGTCCTGATTGTACCATTGGCGATTGTTGTCCTGGTTGCATCATAGGTGATTGTTGTCCTGGTTGCAACATTGGAGATTGTTGTCCAGGTTGTCTCATTGGCGACTGTTGACCAGGGTGCATCATTGGTGATTGTTGACCAGGTTGTCTCATTGGTGACTGCTGACCAGGCAGCGGCTGCATCATTGGTGATTGTTGACCAGGTTGTCTCATTGGCGATTGCTGTCCAGGCTGCCTCATTGGCGAATGCTGACCAGGCTGCATCATTGGCGAATGCTGACCAGGCTGCATCATTGGTGACTGCTGACCAGGCTGCATCATTGGAGATTGCTGACCAAGAGGAACCATTGGCGATTGTTGACCTAAAGGAACCATAGGCGACTGTTGACCTAGAGGAACCATAGGTGACTGTTGACCTGGAGGCATCATAGGTGACTGATGACCTGGTGCAATCATTGGCGACTGCTGCCCTGGAAGCATCATAGGTGAATTTTGACCTGGAGGCATCATTGGTAACTGCTGACCGGGAGGCATCATTGGTGACTGCTGACCTGGAGGTATCATTGGTGACTGTTGACCTGGAGGCATCATCGGTGATTGTTGACCTGGAGGCATCATGGGTGATTGCTGACCTGGAGGCATCATAGATGATTGTTGACCTGGTTGTAACATTGGTGATTGTTGACCTGGATGAAGCATTGGTGATTGGTGACCAGGTTGCATCATTGGTTGTCGAATTGGCAAAATTCCAAGTTTCTGCATCATGCCTGGTTGTTGTAATATTCCTTGTTGGTTCATAGGAAGTTGTTGACCACCATGAAGCATACCACCTTGCATCATTGCTGGATGCATAATTTGCTGTCCATGTTGCAACATCTGCTGTCCTGGTTGCAACATCTGCTGTCCTGGTTGCATCATCTGTCCCCCTTGCATCTGCTGTCCACCCATCATCATTGGTGATTGCTGACCTGGTGCAATCATACGTTGACCTCCAAGCTGCATCATTGGTGTTTGACCTTGTGGCATCATACCAGCCTGTTGAAAATGCTGCATCATTGCACCAGGTTTCCCTGGCATCATTTGTCCCTGATTAGCTTGCATCATATGAGGATTGTTCCCAAGCATCTGTTGTCTCATCATCATATTAGGTGTCATCATACCTCTAGGGTGCATAAAAGGCATCTGACCATTTCCACCCATCATCATGTTTTGTTGGTTTTGAAAAGGCGGTCTTTGCATCATATTTCCAGGACCAGTCATTGCCTTTTGAGGTTTTAATCCATATTCTTCCATCAAAGAAGAATGTTGGCGGACAAGTTTCCGGGCTGCTTCTAACTTCTTTGTAATAACACTATATTGCTGAGATAATGTATCTAACTCTCTGACATCACTTTCAGGAAACACTCGACCACTCTTTTTACACGATCTTTGTCTGGCTGATAAAACCTTTTTACGTTTTCTGTATTTACTTATTTCTGCATCAAGAGCCTTGACTTGCATTTGCAAATGTTGCTCTTTTCGAAGCAGCCACTGTTGATGTTGAACTCTATCTTGCGGGTTTGGCGCAGGTTCATCTGCGAATGGAGGCATGAATCCTTGTCCATCTAGAAGAGGTGGTCTCTGTCCACCTAATTGCATCCTTGCCTGTTGGTTCTGCAAACCTTGCGGTGACATCATTCCTAGTGGAATATCCCCCATCTGTTGTCCTTGAGGTCCAGGCATACGTTGCATTGAGTTTGGTGATGGCATAGGCATACCAATATTTCCTCCTGGGTTTTGCATTGCACCAGGCATCCTTGGAACACTATTTAGAGGTGATGCAGACATTCTTTGATTTTGACCCATCATGTTACCCATCATACGTGGTATAGGACTGGGTGAAGGACCCTGTACATGCTGATTTGGCATTACACCTGGCATTCTGGGAACAGGCGGTCTTTGCATTTCTGAAAACACCTGGGGACCACCTGGACTTGGTACACCAGCAGAATTCATTGGAGACATTTGTCCAGGCGTTATTGGCTGTTGTGGTGAACGCAATGCCATTTGCCCTGGTACCATTGGTGACTGTTGTCCACTTGCTGGCAAAGGAAATCTCTGTCCTACCATACTTGATTGAGGATTTGGTGAGAATGTAGTTTGTTTTGAAACCAATGTGTCAGGATTCGGCATACGTGGAAACCTTTGGTTTGCTGGAGGTTCTGGTTGAACCAGCTGATCTACAACTGATGTTTCTGCTTGGGCGGAACTATGAAACTGTTGTTGCTGTAGCTGCTCTTGATGCTGTCTGTTCATAGCTTGTAGGAGTTGAGCATGAGGACCAGGTGCCTTTAGTTCAGCTTCTGAAACAAATTGTAAGAATTTAAAAACTACATTTTGGCAAATCTATACTACTGTACTGCTAGGAATGTCATGACAATAATATATATGCATTATGTATAACAATATTCTGATGACAAACCACACAAATACAAACACGTAAATTAAAAAGATACCATTATTTATAATAAATGTCACTTCGTTATCAATATTTATTATATCATGACATGACAGTGGAATTTTAATTAAATAATATAAATTCATTATATTGATTATTTCCTCAAGTTAAGATTGGATACAAAATGGTTTATATTTGTACATAAGTATGTAAATAATCTCAAAACTGACAGCTTACCTTTTGCGAACTGTCGTACTTCAGCTTTTAGCTTTTCAAAATCCAACTCCAGAAAGGGGTCAGGCGTTGGTGCTTTAACAGCTGGTGCTTGTGAACTTGTTCCATCTTGCTGTTTCTGCTGTTCAAGCTTCTCTTGGTCTAAAAGATCTTGTAGCAAAAGAGGTTGTTCTTCTAGCAAAGACGGTCTCTTTTCGGTCTTTATTTGCTGTATCGTGTCAGCCTGTAAGGATTCTTGGTCTTTTGCACTAGGTGGTTGGATTGGTGGAATTGAAAAACCTTCCATATTCTTTACCATGTCGCCATCAGTATTTTCAAGTTCTTGTTCTGTCATTAGTTTACTTGTAGAAAAATCTTTCAAATCTTCACTTTGCTTTTGAGATGTACTTGCAAGTGAATTAGTATTCTTATTTGAAAGGTCGCCATGCGATTGATTATTGTCTTGCTTTGGCGAACAATTTCCACCACCACAACAGTCAGTTTTGTTTTCAATTTTAATCACTGGAGAACTTTCTTTAACTTCAATAACTGGTTTAGTTTCCCTTGTATCAGTACTTGCTTCCAATTCAACTTTACTTTCTTCTGTAGTTTTAGCAGGCAGATCATTATTCTCTGTACCAGTCTTGGCGACCTCTTCTTGTTTACCAGGCACCTGATTGGTATCTTTTGATTCATTCGTTTGTTCCTTCACATCTTTATCAGAAGTGGATTTAAGATTCAGATCCGTTTCTTGATTTGATTTATCAGAATCAGATTTACCGGCTTTGTCTTCATCTCCAGGACAGCCATGTATACCATCACATTTTGTGGTGTGTGTTTCATCACTTGTCAACTTGGTGTCCTGAGGTTTTTCCACTAACTCTTTATTAGTAGCATTCTCTGCTTTAGTTGTGGAACTGTCATTAGAGATAGTATTACTTGTAGTAGCACTTTCAGCCTTGTTTATACCTTCTGTACTTTCTGACGCTTCAACTCTCTTCCCTTCTTCACTTTCTTTTGTCGATAATTTATCTAATGGTTTTTCATCTTTTATGATGTCCTCCTTTTTGTTTTCACCTTCATTAATTGTTGTAGTACTCTCTGATTTACTTTTATCAGTATCGGTTTCATTCTGTGTTTGTGGAATGCTGCTTGAATTATCAACTGGTTGTGATGTTGATGATGTTTTCTGTTGCGATTGCTTTTGTGGATTTTTGGAATCATCCTCTCGGTCATCTCCAATGCCAAGGTCTCGAAATAGCTGCTGGTTATCTTCTGAATGTTTGTTGATATCAATAAGAGGATCTGCCAAATCCAGGATATTAAACTCTCCATTCTGAAATAAATCATCTAAATGTGGATCGTGATCTTCCTGTCCATGATCACCACCTTGTGGCTGACTTTGCACACGTGTTATCGATTGGTTTGGAAAGTGCTGATTTTGTGGTTGTCCGAATGGTGCAGTTGGCGTACTGCTAGTTGGTGTGACAGGCACAGACGAGCTGCCTGCATGTGGGGCTCTATGCAATTGATGTTGAATCTGAGGTTCAGATTTAATAGGAAATTGAATTCCTTGATTGGCATTGTTCTGTCGCACAAGATGATCATATGGATCCAGAGAATTCCCATGTGCATCCATTGTAGGTCTCAATGGCATTCTAGGTTGCTGGAATTGAGCACTAACAGCTCTTTGTTGTAACCTCTCATGTAAGATTGCCATATGAGGATTCCTTGCACGTGCAATTCCTCCATGTTTGAGTTCAATGTAAGGACCTTGAGGCCTTTCTGGTTGATTTGTTGGCATTCTTGGACCAGTAAACTGACCTGGTTGCTTCCACTGAGGCATTAACCCACCTGGTGCATTACCATGCATCATCACCTGCTGATTAGGTAGATTTTGCATGTCAGACTGAGGTTGCAATGAGTTGTCAAATGCCATTCTTGGGCCAAATCCTTGAGGAAATTCTCCACCTGGAAATGGTGGTCGGACACCTGGATTCATAGTTCCACTAGGATATGGAGGAGGTGGACCTCGCTGGACGTCATCCCCTTGCCAATGCGCCGTTACACCTTGTGTGAGTGGTTCTCTCTTTTTTCTTCGCATTAATAATTCCTTCAAGTGCTGCCTATTCTGAAATTTTTCATCAGACATTGCTAAATGCTGGTTTTGGTTCTGAAATTGGTTAAACTGTTGTCCACTTGATGTTTCATGACCAGGTGTCACAGGTGGATGCATCTGACTCTCTGTAACAACTGTTTGCATCATTTGTTCACCATGTACTGGACTTGGAGGAACAGATGTTACTGATGCTGCAGACATAGGCTGCAAAGGTAGATGCATTCCTGTCATCGGTGTCCCCGAGTTGTTTGGAACAGTGTTTGGCATTATGCCACTTTGATTATGTGTCACTGGTAACGACGATCCAGGCACAGTACCCAGATTGACTTTATTAGACATTCCTGGTTCAGACTGAAAATGTTCCATTGATGGATGGCTTACAGCTCCCGGTGTTTGCGGATCCATCACAGGAAAAGGTCCATGTGGCAAATTGTTTGGCAGAGGTGAAGACAGTATTGATTGTTGATTTGGTAAATTATTTGACGGGAAAGGGTGTTGTGGAGTTGATGCGCCTGAACGAGATTGTATTGGGCTCTGAGCAGACATAGAAACGTTCATCATTACTCCGGGTATATTTTGATCAGGTTTCTCTTGCATTCCAGCACCCATTACATTCCTTCCATCACCTACAAAAGAGAGATGAAACAGATTTTTACTATGATGCATTTCATAGAAAATATAATTTGGTAAATTGCATCTGATAGTTCTTAATACAATTTTTTTTCTTCAATCCTATAATTACATACTTAATTTACAGGAATAGATGCGGATTATTAAAAATGTTGAGATCAAGAATTAACTAACAAGATCTAAATTGATTAAAAGAGCCAACCTGAAGTTTGCTGGTGATCTTCAATCCTCGTCAGCTGTTTCCACCTTCTATCTTGATCCTGTTCCTTCAGTAACTTGACATCTTTTAAGTCTTTTTCAGTCATGGGTGAGGTCATTGGAGATGGTACTAATTGTCCAGGAAAACCAACAACACTTGATAAGGCATGGTTTACAGATACCGGAGCTGACATGCTTCTATTAAAAACCGGTGCAGTACCCTCCATCTTCTTCCTTAATATTCCTTCACTTAACTGTAAGCAAGTAATAAAAGTATTGGTGTCTTACTTAGGTTATCCACATTGTAAAAAGCTCAATTAAAATGTGTTGAATTTTGAATATTCATTGATAATACAAGACATCTCTTTTTTTATGATAATGCAGTACATTTGCATGTGGGCCTATGTACATCAATTGCTAAGTATTAAGGATGTCAATTCATTGGATCCCCCAAAGCACTTTAGTCCAGTCCAATGTAGGGGGGAAAAAGATCAAATTATTGATGTTCTTAAGTTCAAATTAACTTTACTTTAACATATTTAATTTGCAAAATCCTGAAGAAAGAAGTTGGACAAAACATTGTTTATATCTTGATTTATGAATAAATGTAACAAAACCAATGTGAAATGGTGGAATAAAGAATGCGGCAGAGAACTGAGTGTGTATACGGAGTGAGTGAAATAATGAAAACGTACCTTTTGAGTAACCTTAAGTTTCTGAGTTGATCGATTGTCCTTAGCATATTGCTGTGAATTAGACATGCATGGTGTTAAGCATGGGTGGCGTGTGATACTTATTGGTACATGCACATGGTAAAGTCAATACTTGTCAATTTTTTTTAAAAAGCCTAGTAAGTATTACTATTTTGTAATTTATCAACACATTTTTAGTTATCTTGTGGACGTAAACATGTTTGCTATGCTTTCAATCATTGTTTGGGTACTGCATAGGTCCCTATTTGTGAAGCACATTTCTTTTTGTCCGTTTTTACGGTGTAAAGCTGTGATTGCAGTGATAATGGGGATGTGATAACACTACCATGCAGTTGCCTTTCCTATAGCAGGTATTGGATTGTCAAACTCACAAAACAACTTTCTCAACAATGACTACATAACTAGAACCAGAAACAAGTTGCTATAGATCCATTACATCAAAGCAACATATTATACCTGTGCACTGTATCAAAGCATGCACAAGTGTGAATTCTAGTCATCATCATGTGACTTTGTCTTCATTTCCATAAAATAGAAATTGATACGCAATGGAAACTGATTATACTCATGAATGGGCCTATGCTGCATAGTGCTTTTTTTTCAGACGAAATGGATTGATTGTTGTGAAATACACTTTACAGCAAAATGTGTTTGGGATGAACTTCTTATGTATAAAAATTTAATGTATAGAAATGAATAGAATGCAATCTCATTGTGATAATGGCTAGAGGAACTTACCAAAAATGGTTGCTTCTCTTCAGGCGTGACCTTTCTCCACAGTTTTTGTATTTGCTTTGCCCTTGATGGCCAATCTAAAAGAAATAATTCAAAATGAAATGAGAATGTGATAATCTAGATAAAAACTGAAGGATTATACTGTAGAAAATAAGGTATTGAGGTATGCTTATTTCGGAAATGGGCGTGGTTATCCATGAGGACAATTAATCTGTACATGCTAAAGCTTGGTTTCCACTAAGATGCAACGCAAGGACGTAAGAACAAAGCAGGTAATTTGACCAATCATAATGCTTTGATCAACCGAACTGACACGTGTGATTGGTCATCTCAATTTTGCCTACTAATAAAAATAGAAAAAAAAAAAGAGTTTTCATTCATTTATTTGTTTACAAATGATGACACTTTACCTGGAAAGTCTTTCTTTAAATCTGGATAATTCATGTTTGCATAGAGTACTGGTGAGATTGTGGCCATGTTGCCAAGATGTTCGTCTTTCTCCCATTTCTTAATGGCCTTTTGGGTGTATGACATTCCTTCGGTCTCTGCCTCTCCTGATGGCCAAGGTGAAGGAGGTGCTGTAAAATCTGGACTAAATGATGGGCTAAAAGAACAAACGATTTATATTATAAACAAAGCTTCATGTACAAAACAAAAACACAATCATTTACTTGTCAGTAGCAAAGTAGTATCAATGAAACTAAGTAACCAACAAACTTTATTTTATTTCACCTTATTTATAGAGCGTGTGCTGACAATCAAGGGCCCTTGATGAGTTATGATGAGTGTGTGTGTGATAGTGGCTGTGTATATAGTAGTAGTAGTACACCGGGGTAACCCCATACTCGTCTCAAAAGATGTACTAGGTTGTTTAAAGTGCACATGAGGGCTAGAGCATGTTTGAGTTGGGGCTTTCTGAACACCCGAGATGTTGAAATTGTGTGCACTGTTCTATTCCTTTAAAAAAAGCAGCATAGCCTTACCTTACTAAACGTGGTGTTGTATTAACAGGTGGTCTGTTAAGTGGTATTTTATGCTGCACAGTGGTTGGTATTGATGGTTGATTTGAGGGTAGTGGCATCTGGCCTGCAGATGACACGCTGACAGATGTGCCTGCAACTGTCACTTGGCTATTGGTGGTAGGAGGAGGCTGGTGGTCTGTTGGACTTAACACGCTACCAAATAGATCTATTACTTCTTTGCTATCGATATGAGACAAATCTGAAAACCAGAAATAGTTTGATAATTTGATTACTTATTCCACAAATACATGCACACACACAAGCGAGTATCATTGAATGTCTTGATTGATAACTTACCACCTGGATCTATCTGTCCAAGATTTGAATTTAATATTGAATCAAAGTCTTCTGTAGGAGCATTGTGCTCTGAATTGTCAGGATTTGTACCAGTGTTCTGGTGTGGTTCTTCTGCTGCCACTGCATCCAAATCAATACCTAGTATTAAAAACACAATGCATTACCAGACTTGTACTGTGCTTATTTTTCTATAATATTAGAGAACTTTCGGTTTGCAAGGATCTTGGAACATCTTATTGTGTGCATTGGAATGTGCTTCCTCAATTGATTCCCCAACAGTTTAAGTTCTAGATCATCGCAAATGGAAAGATACTTATTATTAAGTTTAATACATTTGATATACAAAGTATAAGAGTGGTTTCTTAAGTTAATTATTAATTTATCTGGACAAAACAAAACAGTTTAAAATAGTATTTTTTTCTATTTGATGTTGTTTAAGGACAGCATGCTTACCTGCACCATGCTTGTCTAAACCATCAGCCATCAGCATCCCCAATATCTCATCATCATGAGTAAACAATTTAAGAGCATCTTCTGCATTACCAAGATCATGTTGCTCCTAAAAAATAACAAACACTTTGTTAAAACTAATAATCATACAAGCCATTGCTCAATGCTATCAGACTATAAATGGGTACGAATAGATTAAATAGTGCCCACATTATAAAATCAGATTTACTTCTCAATAAGAATGAGGCTAACAACAGTGCATGTAACTTAAAGATATATTGTCCCCCAAAAACATGAAAAATGAAGATTAATTAAATCAGATTTTGAATATGTTATTTTGTAGTTTTAATCAAGTTAATCACTTCCATAGAAAAAAAAAATGAAAAAAAAAAATGTTTTCACTTATAAAATTACAAAATAAATGGTTAAAATTAACCAAAACCCATTGGCTGGCAGCCAATTTGACCATTTTTTGCTTTAAATTACAGTTTTTTCAGGTAAATACATTTTTTTTCGATCCAATTTTTGGTGAAAGTGGATAACTATTATGTTACATTACAATGGCATATTCAACCAAATTTTTGTTAAGAATTATTTTTTCAGGGGGACAATACATCTTTAAAGGATTTTATATGCACGGTCAACTATATGTCTTTATTTTTAACTAATAGTACCAATAGATAAAAGAAAATGCTCAAATTTATAACAAATAACCCTGTTACTACACGCACATCTGAAAGGCAGAGGATGTGAAGACCACATGTCCCAGGATGACTTACTTGTGCATTATCTGTAGCGGCAGCAGGGCCAACACCTTGACCAGTGGCATTAGTTGTTGATGTCACAGATTCTGGTGGTTTGATAATCTCAGTGTCTTTCTGCCTCGCTACTACTGGTGAATTACTTTCTTCATCTGAGATTCCTGGTGATCCTTTCCTCTTTTTGCTAAAAACCAGTAGCTCTTTGCCGAAAAATGCCTCCTGAGAAACAAGAGATTATGAATATGTTAAATACTTGTATAGTGAAGGTAAAATTTGAAGGCCAGAAACTGGCAAAACTTGGTAGTCCTTTTGAGTGGGAGGGTACGTGGTCACCCTGCAGCAATAAAAGCCACAGCTGAAGAAAGTATGGTGCCATGACGAATGAAGGTATTAGCTAAGATAATCAATGTTACATTATAGGACTCCAATGGGTACAACTACTTGGTAAATAAATGACATTGTTATGACAAGTAGTAATTCACTTTTGAATTTGAAACTTACCTGGATGTAAGATGGGAACTTTTGTTCAAGTACGCTTTTTTTCCTAGCACGACGTTTCTTCTTTGGTTTTTCCCCTTCAGCTAAAGGAGATTGAATGGTTTCTTCTTTCATTTGTTCCGCAAGATCTGGTTGCCCTAAGATAAAGAAAAGTATGAGTAATCTAACCAGGATATAGATGTGTTGGGTGGATACCTAGCTGCCCTACGCCAGTGGCGTAACACAGTGGGCAAAGGTCCTTGATTTAGCACTCCTATGAGCCCTCTAATGCTGGGCAGTTGCATTGGACTGGGCAGTTGCATTGGACTGCTCATGCTCTGGGACCCTTAAGCTCTGGGTTTAGCCAGTGAGAGCTCATAGAGGTCACGCCACTGGCCTACACAGTCTAAGGAATTATTTTCAGACATTCCAACCAGATGTAAAAATCCATATGATTTACCTTCAGGGACACTCTCTGTAGGTGACTTCATGCCAGGAGGAGCTTCTAACATTGGTATATCTGTTTTTAGCTCTGGTGGGGGTTGTCTTGGGGCCAAACATGGTCCAAGTCCTCCCCCTCGTTTCGGTCTTGCAATGAAGCCGCCGATGCCTGGCCTATACGGCTTCCTCTTTTGTTTTTTCTTTTTGTGTGCTAAATCTGACATTGTACTTTCGTCAACTACTTTGTTCTCTTCTTCATCAGCCGATCTTTCTTTATGATCTAAATACAGAAAAGTAAAGTATTAATTCATTAATAAATGTTTGAGGAGGATTCTCAGAATATGGTAGCCTGAAAGAATAACAATGGGAAATGACTGGACAGGAGCAAATAGAAATTGAGATTGGCAGAAGGAAATGGAGATGAATTGGTCACATACTAAAGAGACCAAAACACATCACTAGGCATGGAACCTCAAGATACTGGACACCCAAGAAAACCTTAGAGAGAACTGGGCAAGGATGGTTACAACTAGACAGAGGTGGAACCAATCACCTAGTACCATGTGAGAGAGATGTGTAGTTGATGATCTATGCACCGCTAGGTCTAACAAGGCATCCCTTACCAAGTATTGTCAAATAACCAGGCTTCTTTTAAAAACAGTAATAAAAACAAAATCTTACATTTTTCTGAGCCGTCTGAATTGTAATGCTTAGGGAAATCTTTGGTTTGTTCTGAGTTGGGATCACCTATTTTCTTTAGAAGTGAGAAGCCGTGACTGGATTTTCGTTTCTTCCGCGACTTTTTCCTATGGTGCGACATACTGGTGATTTGCTGGAAACCTGACTCTGTCAGAAACACACCCTCTACTGAATACTGTTTCGGTTTAATATCTGCAAAAAAATATGATTGAATATAACAATGAAAAAAGTAAATGTAAAATGAGATTAAGTATCAATTTCAATAGTTTTAATGGTTCTCAAATACCCTAAGACTGATTGAGATAAAATATTCAGCAATTATGAAAGAAAATAAGGTTAAATTGTGAAAGAAACTTTGATTGCACTATCCGATGCGAATAATAAGTGTATTATAGCGAATTGTTTTCATAACCAATCTAATCTGTACAAAATGCCATGAGTAACGATTTGACTGTTGTTTCTTTATAAGCCAAGGAGACATTGCATTTACTTTGAACATATTTCGCAACATTTCTATTGTAACTACTTACCTTCTTTTGGAATTTTAATGATAACTTTTGGCAATGGTGGTGGAGATTTATCTTCTTCAATAGGTAGCGGAGAGGGCGGTTTCATTGGGCGACACCACGTACAATGATACCCTTTATCAGCTACCCTTTCTAACTCATCTTCAGTGTGTAAACCATCACAAACTGCATGTGACCATCTAGAAAATAAGGAAAAATATATATTTGATACTGTAATTATTATTATTAGTGATATTATTATAACTATTTTTCAATTTAGAAACATATTCTTTATAAGACCATAAACCTGTATTGTTTAAGTTTGTACATTGACAAAGAAGAAACATTAGCAAAGTAAGGTCTGTGGTACACCACAAGATTACTGAAATTACTATTTAGTTTTATTATGACTAAAAAATTGAACTATACCTTTCACACTGTATGCATTGAATAATAAGATCTCCTTCGTTGTACGTCCTAAAACAAACTATACAATTTATACAGCTGCCACATGGAGCACAAAGTGTGTAGTTCTTTTGCCACTCTGCATTGTAACCAGGTGTCGTGGCGCCACACTGTAAACATTTTACACACCTGAAAGAGAATGCGTTTATAAATTACAGTTAATAGCAATTATGATAAACTCAAGAAATGTTTATTTAGGACTGGCAATCACTATTGAAATATCCAATCCATTCACAGAATAAAAATACAAATAAGATGCTTTACAAAAACAAATTTGTGTTACAAGAGTTTGGTATTTTTGACAGGGTTAATAGCAGAACACATGCTTAATTGAAAGTTATTAGTTCAATCCTTTCAGATGTCAGAATTTATTCTCAATAAAGACACAACCAAGAGCTAAAGACAAATAGAATAATTTCAACTTATCCTTGATTTGTCTAAAAACTAAATAATTGATTAAACAGTTATATTTTATTGCTTAAAAAAAAACCCCAAATATAAATATTATCCTAACTGTTTATCTATTAATATTTATGTTTTGAATCTTACCATTTGCATTTCCACCCTCCCTTAGGGACGGTCATCAGAGGTGGATCAAGGCAGTACGTATGATAACTTATGTCACAGTCATCACATAGAAGTAGCCTACTCTCATCCGTTGCTTTACCACAACCTTCGCAAACAGTACAATCCAAGCAACGCCAACCTTTAGACAACACTACTTTAGTTATCTGCAAAAGCAAAATGACTTGAAATTAACATCTTTATAAAAATAGAACTAACTTGGAGTTACAACTACTATCAAGGGACTAACAAAGTGTCCCCTTAATAGGGGTGTCAGAGGTTTAAAACATACATATTATGGAAATGTGTCCTCTACTAGGGAGTCTCAAAAGGATGGGTTCTATTGTAGACATGACCTGAAGTTCTAAATTTAGGTAGATAGAACCCACCAATAGATATTAAAATCAATTGTGACTAGGTTCCAGATATGTGGTCTACTGCAGTCGAACCACTGTCTGTGTCAGTCACTGTGAATGTCAAAGTGGATGTTGAAGAAAAATGGTCATTTTCAAATTGATACAATTCAACACTTACTCTAATGTTGACACAATAAGGATGGTAACACTGGCCACACTGTGAACATGATAATAAGCGACCTTCTGCACCTTTTCCAAAACTACCACAACTTACACACATATCCTATAAAAGAGTATACAAATTATGAATAAATAAAAAACTCACATTTTGATAAACCATTTCCCAGTGCGTAGAGTTGGAATACTGTACATGTATAATATTTCCTTTATTTACTATTTATAAAGTAACCAACTTTGGAAAGATGAAATAAACTAAGTTTGACATTTATTAATAAATATATATATTTTAGGAACCATCCTTTAAATATATTAAATGTAACTAACTTGTGAATATGTATATTTGTCTTCTGTTGAGAAGAGTACAACTGTTGTATGCATGTTTGAATCTTCTTCATCTTCATCTTTCCGCCGACCTAAAACTTCTTGATTTGAAGACAGACCCATCTAAAAAAGAAATAGTTGATAAAAATGCCGTCTTAGTCCCAAAAGAAATGATGATTACATGGTCACCCTGAGAGGATGAGATTCGCTGCCACCACCATTGTTTTTTAGGGGTGTTCAAACCAAAACTTCTCCAGATTTAGTTATTCATCAGAAGGAGAATGGCTAACTGTTTATCCAGTTAAGCATAACATATAGTTTTTTCTGTAAATATTGCTCAGAACTTTAAGTTACACCGTAAAAAATGTAGTAGTTGAAGATATGACTTACAGATTGTAAACCTGAGGAGTACATTCCTAATTTTAATTTTGGTTTCGGTCCACGTTTGGCTCCAGTTGGTCCTGGTTTTGATCGTTTACGTCCCGCTATTCCCAAATTGCCTTTGCCCTAAAGAAATACAAACAGGATTTTTTTAGTTAGCAATGATGACTGTTTTTTATATAATGAGTTGACAAATCAATTCGAGGCTACCAATCCCCTGGATAATTTGTATACATGTTTAAAAAAATGATTTAAGAATAGAGCTTATATATTGGCTAGAGGGTGAACTCCAGACTCTCATTAAAATAATTTGCCTACTCTAAAACAGGCTTAAAAACTTAATAGACACCCTGATTATTATACATATCACCTCACATTTAGCCTTTGTCTTTTTATCAGTTAATTAATCAAGTTAAAATATGTTTTGTATCATCTGTTTATTTTGTTCATTCTGGTTTTATTTATATGAAAAGTAAACAAAACTTACCCTTGGCCTACCAGCTCCAATCTTTTTCTTACTTGGCTTGCCTAAAGACGGAAAGAAGGATGATGCACCCAATACAGCACTGTGCTGGGCCTGCAAAGATGGTGTAGAACAAGGTCCAAATGCTTCCTCCTAAGAAGTAAAAATAAATTTAAATCAACTACTGCTTTAAACAGTTTTTATCTTCTAATATTTATAGGTGATTTTTCTTTAGTTAAATTATTAAAGATGACAGTTCAATTATATTAAAGATTCAAGTTCAATTATCTTTATACTTTAATTTAAAGCTACTACCAGTGAGCAGACTACATGCTGGTATTAAAGTTATGCTAAGTTTTTAGCATAATTGATGGCTTCCTGCTCGCTGTACAAGCATCACTTTGTGACTCACAGTTTGTGTGTATTAAATCAACAGGTCGAGACTAATATATTAGTGTATCAAGGCAACACATATTTTAAAAATCTAACAAAGTATAAACAATTTCAAACATTCATATATTATATATTCTCATATTTATAGTTTACAGATGTTGAAATGCTATAATTTGTTGTTTGTTACTGCATCTACTTGCACTGAATGATAAATACCCACTATTCAAAATAAATGAATCTTTCACTTTATAGATGAATCATATATATATATTTTTATATTTTTTTTATATATTTTTTATATTTTTTTTTATATCTTTGTTAATTTTGTGTTTTTATAGTTTATTTTGTGTTTACTGTTTGTATTGTTTGAGGGTCCCTAATGATCAGCTGATGCTGGATGGACCACCCTCATAAAATATTGTTGAAATAAATAAAATAAATAAAAATCAATCTTTCACTTAAATAATTTAAACTAGAATATTAATAAGAGCAAAAATAAAATAACCATCTGTGTTATTTAAATCATCTTGGAAAATGTGTTATTTATTTATTTAATTTCTATTTTTGGGGGGGGGCAAAGAATGTCTGGAAATGATTACTCGGCAAATACAACCTAGAAAATACAGTATACCCCCTCATTATGACACACTTATTAAAGGATACCGCTATTAGGGAGGGACTTTCATCTGAAATGAAAATGGGGTTGCAATATGTTTGTGTTATATCACAATGGCATTTATTCAGGGGGAACTTTGAAGGTGTAGGGGTTATAATATATATATACGTAGGGCTAATGCCCCAGTTGACGATATGACATGTATTTATTTGAGTTACATTCGCCCTATATTGGAGTACGTCTGCCCTGTATGGCATGGTGCCATTACACAACTTCATACCCAACTTATTGAAAGGGTTCAAAAAAGGGCCCTAAAAATTATTCTTGGCCTTAATTACAATTCATATGAACTAGCTTTAGAATTTTTAAATTTACCGTTGCTAAAAGTCAGGCGTGATAATCTTGTACTGACTTTTGGCAAGAAGCTGTCGAACTCGGACAAGTTCAGTTATTTGCTCCCCCTATCCGTAGTATTCCTCATGTTCTCCGAAGCAATGGCAAGGTCAAATATCAACAATACAAACCGAGAACCGAAAGATTTAAAAATTCACCCATCCCTACAATAATTAATTTGCTAAACAATAGTTCATGAGCCAAAGCGACAGAGTGATATTGTTGTACTTTTTATTTCATTTTTATTACATCCTTTTTATTATTATGTAAGTATATTGTATAGTAATTTTGTAAATGCAACGTTTTTAGCCTTGCGGCTACTTGTTGTAAGTTTTATACCAGAATAAATAAAAATAAACATGTTCGAAAGCAGTAAGATAAACTAATCCACAAACCTGTATGGAAAGGGTATGATAATCCGGTATAAATCCAAGATCCATACTGGCTTGAATGTCTTCTGTTGGTGAGCCTAACAAAGGATCTTGTGATATATCCATGTTGTCATCAAACTGTACGCTATCTAATGATATCCTTGGGCAGATGTGTCTTGAACTGGTCCTTACAGCAGTTACTGATACTGATTACCATTGAAAACAGAAGGAATTATTATATTATATGCATGATGCACCGTTACAAAAACCAGAGATTAGATATAATAATTAGATAAACAGCAACATATACAGATCAAATATACTATTTAAATTTTAGATAAAACTTAGTATGTATAGATACAAAACTATGAAAGAAACGCTAGACAAATATTTCTTTTAGATAGATATTTAAATAGTAATCGGCAACAAAATGTTTTGAGCCACCTCCAAAATACATGTTTATACGTACAGTGGGTTTCTTTTTGTGCTGCTTGTGTATATGTTTCTGGTTCTGTATCTGTTCCAGAATTTACATCCTCCGATAACAATGAATTCTAAAAAAATAAATTATTATCATATTATATGAACATAAATATAACTTACTAGAACTCACTTCAGCAGTTGGTAACTCACTAATTAAATGTGTATAGAGAGGCCATAAACAAATATGAATTCATAGAGGGTATTACGGTACCAGTGCTGTGACCCATTATAGTCATAATATAATTTTTTAAATGTGATGTGCCCATATATGGATGATGATGTCATATCACTACCATATTTAAGCATATCACTACCATATTTAAGTATATGACTACCATATTTAAGCATATCACTACCATATTTAAGCATATCACTACCATATTTGGTCACATCACACTTTGTCAAACTAGTTTGATAGAGTAGACAGAGCTTAAGTATATTATATATCACTCAATTTAATTAAACACACAAACATAATTTGACAGAGCTTTAAGATAAATAACTTACATGAGATGATGACAAAAAGGGTGATGGCTTGCTGCGGCAATCAGGACAGAAGTAGTTGCTTGGTTGACCGCAGCTTTTGGCCTTTTGATAAGCACTTATTACATCATTAGAGTCACACTCTGCATGCACATATCTAAGGAATGATAAATGACGTGTACAATTTATACAACTGAAACGGAATAGGATTCTCAGACATAAGGTGAATGCTATTTAGGTCACTTAAATAAATCTGTTCTTTTTAGTTTAATTTACATTTATAGGCTATTGCAATTCATATGAACAATACAATTACTAGGAGAAAACAGAACACTATTCTTTCATAGTAAGGCTCAATAGAATCACCATATCCTATCAAAAAATCTACCGGCCACTAATTGGCCATAAGGAAAAAAATTCCTACATATAATCTCTTGTACTAACCTTGTACAGCGATCACATTGTACCATAAGTTTATGAGTTGCATGTTGTCTATAGGCCTTGCCACATATCGGGCAATATAGACCTTTATTACGCTGCTGATAACAACTATCACACACTGAGTAATTCCTATGCCATCGTGAGCTGGGCCCACTTCCTGGAGTTCTAGAACCACAGTCACCACAAACCCGACAATTCTACAATTGAAATTATTGTTTTTTTTTCTATTAAAAATACGTATTAAAATGGGAATAAAAAATCTTTTGTGTCAACTGTGCAAACATATAGACACAGACGACTTTGCTGAGATATATCCTATTTCAAATTTCTAGTCTAAACAGAAATGCAATATTAAGTATAACTTATAATTATTTTAACTCCCTGAAGTTGGAATTAAAATAATCTTTCCCAAGAAACAGTTTCTTAACCTAAAATTCATGGATATATTCTTAAATTGGATGGCAGCCAATTGTTTGACTTTTTTTTTTTATAAATTTCTGGATGTTGACCAAAATTTATAAAAAATAGTATTTTCTAGTTTTAACGTGGCAGTACAGGTGAGGTAAAGCTGCATTATAGACGCAGTGTTAAAATGTATGTTACAGTTACAAACTGGTCTATCGTGTAGTGTAGCCAATACAGGTTGTTTTAATTCTTACCTTACACTTCCAGCCATGCTTAGGAATTGTAGTCATAGCCGGCTTCAGACAGAATGTGTGATAGCCTTTGTCACAAGAATCGCACAACAGGATTTTGTTGTCATCTCCAGGTTGCCTAAAATGAAAAAGGTGCAAACCCACATTGATATTAACCATTAATTAAATACGTCATTATCATCATTGCGGTAAAATTTATTTCCCTGAACAAACCATGACAAACAGTCATATAAAAAAATGTTTAGCCAAATAATATATTTAGAAGTAGTAGAATGCGCAAAATGAATGTGATTTCCTATTATAAAATTGGCCAGACTAAGACCTTTTAATATTGAATAATAAAAAAACTTACACAATACAATTTAAACTAAAAAGTATTTTCAGTACTTGGAGACATACCTACTCAACACTTAGCTTAAGCTTAATATAGTTGTGGATCTTTGTTTTGGATCCTAGTGAGACAACTGTTATTTACTTTACTAGGGCCCATGATAATAATGTTCTTTTTATTCATTATATACTTTGTACTTATATGTTTTTTTATTTTAGTTTATTTCATTTTATTTTTTAAAATAAACATAATAGCAGAAACAAATCTGCAACAACTCAGAAACACTTAAATTATGACGAAATAGAGGAAGACTGGAATTAAAAATGTTGATATGGGGATGGGCCTTGACTAAACTATTATAAGACAAACTTAATCTACTAATGTAACCATTTTTAAGTACATTGACTCTACTAAAGGAACACAGAGGAGATTGACATTTCTTAAATACCAAAATTGGAGATAAAATTGACATCGACGGAAAGATAAGGGAGATATGGAATATATTTTATCATCTTATGTCATTATGATCAAAATAAATGTTCAAGAAATGAATTAAAAATTAAAAAACCATTAAATTTTAAAACTGTGAAGAATCATACCTGCATGTTTGACATATCTTGCAGTCAGGGCACTGCCAACCAGCACGCACAACAGCATTAATAGGAACGGGTGGGTCAAGACAGTTCCCATGATAGTGTTGTCCACAACTTGTGCAAAACAACATTTCTATTATGTTACCAGCTGCTCTACAAAAGACACAACTTAACTCTTCTTCATCAACTAAATAAGTATAAAGAAAAACATTAGTTAGTGTTTTGTTACACAGAATACTGAAATTAAGTCTAGACAGCAACTAGATAAGTTTAATCTGTTTTGAGTTACATATCCATGTAAATACTATAAATATATAAACAAGTTTGCCTTTTTTTAAGTCACTATATCCTTGCTTAGGTCAATGACAAATTTGTTTTATTCTATTTTGTATTTTCAATCCTTTTAAATGTCTTTTGTATTGTTATTTTATTGTTTTAGAAAGAATTTTTATGCATGTTGTTAACCTTTTATTTTCTTTAAACAGGACCATTTGTAAAACAGGTGCTACATCTATACCTGATATGTTTTTATCCTGTATAAATATGTTAAGTTACCCAAGTTTCTAAAAAAACCTATTTACCTAAATCTTCTGCTTGATCCAGATGGTTGAGACAAAGTAAAGACATAGTTTTGATATCCTGAAAAAAAATGTAATGATTACACTAATGTAACTTTTGTTATTTTTTGTAAAGGATATTAAAACAATGCTGACAAAATGTGAAAATGAATGAATTTCAATACACATTTAAATTGTGGCCCTAGCCAATACCGATACTATGCGTACTTCAGGCCTTTTTTAGGATAGCTCATGTTTTACTATTCCTCATGATGTCTGGGCTAAGTTTTCTGAATGCATGCAAGAATATGTGGTTACTCATGATTACATTATGGGATTGAAATAACCCATGCTATTTTAAAATAAGTAACTCATGAGGATTTGGCCATGAGAAAAATCCAGGTAATGTGAACTCGGGATCATAGAATTAGTAATCAAGCTACAATGTCAATATTTTAACATTTACCTGGAAGGCTCCACAACTTGCCGCACATGGGTAGTGGTAAAACTTAGTGCACCTCAATACCCGACACTTAATTGTTGCACCGAACCGCCTACAATACGAGCAGCGTTGCGTGAGTCCACCGAACACAGCTTTGTCAACATTAAGCAGTTGAAAGTTTTCATTTTGGCAAACATTTTCTGACCAGGCAGCACAGCAATGATGGGCAGTACAATGACCTTGGGAAAAAACAAGCATGGTTTAATTATTAATTTCATTAATTATTTACTGTGGGTGGGTAGGTAGAAAAACTTACATATTTTTTTTTTTACACAATCAATGTCAAATATTTTGACAAACAAAAATACAACAGAAGTAAAAGAAAGTTTCATTTAATATAATGGAAATAATCAAGAAAACTTATAAAATAAAAAATAAGCTTTTAAATTAACTGCAAACCAAATGTTTATTCTAGGTGTAATAGGCAAAAGAAATAATAAAATCTGGTGAATTAAACAGTATTATTGTTTTGTTTCATTTAATTATTTTCCATAATATATTATATTATTATAATTCACAGTACTTAAAATTACTAGAAACAAATGTATGTTCGGTGTTACCTGATGGTTCAAAGACCTGGTTTACATCTGGCTCATCTGCATAGCCGACTAAACTTAACTCATCAAACTCAACCCCAGGCATTGCTCTATCAACAATGGCTGGATTACTCCCTCTTGGAGACCGGCTACTTTCCCTGTAGACAAACATCAGTACACTTAAACCAATGTTATGAATAAATTAAATGCTAGTTTAAAAAACATTTAACACTTAAAAGGGTTTAAGTTATGATTACAAGAAACCTGCATACTATTATTTTCATATACCAAATCCATTATACATTTTACACCAAAAATAAATATATAAATAAATAATTTGTATACATTTTACACAGTTTAATATTTGTTAGACCACAAAATAAATATATGTGCAGCAAAGCTGAGAATTTACATATTTGAGGACTTACATGCATGGAAATAAATTGTGTAAAATAACAACATACCTGGTTTTTGCTAGACCTTTCACCCTTCTTGATGTGACATTCTTGGGGCTCTTCTCACTAGGTACGTACATCGAGTCATCTTCACTCGTCTTACGACGGGGAACAATTTTCTTAAACGGGTTAAAACCTGGCGTAGGATCAAACCTAAGGAGATCCCCTTGGCCGAGCAAACTCTTCTCACCACAGCAACATAACGAACACACTGGTTCAGATCTGAAATTAAAGCATGGTCAATATGTTACTGTACATCAATATCTATGGCACATATTCATTTATTCATTCATTTTAAACCTATAATCAAGTAGTCCATAATTAATTCAGTCTTGTTTTTCAGAATTCAGACTTTGATACTAATTGTAGAAGATTGGAATGTTTTCTTTCTTAACTCCTTAGTACGCTGAATTTGATAAAATTCCTCACTTCACATTGCTTTCTTTCAAGAACTTAAGTGGGAAGCAGTATATAAAAGGAAAATTTATCAGACAAGATACAGGTTTGTTCTTAGTGCTGTAGTGTAAAAGTTGGATAATAGATTTATTAATAAAGCGTTTAAAATACCCTTTCTTAACGCAGAAGATAAATTGTAATACTTAAAAGCAGAAATAAGCGTACAATTCACAAATAAAATACAAAAACAGCAAAATTATAATTTGATTGTGCAACTTACGGGTCTGATTCGTCAACAGAGAGCGAACCAGTCGGTTTCATATCATCCACTAGACTCCTTTCATAGACTTGATTTGGCGTATCACACATCATATCAACATCACTCATTTTAGGACCTATGTCTGTATTGTCCATCATCAAATCATCATCCATTTTAATGTCTATAGGATCTAACAATGAGCCTTCATCATGCTGGTTGTCATCATGACTATCAGGGGCTGATATCGGTAGGTCTGTAGATAGAGATCCTGTACTAGAAGCTGGTGTTAGGGCTTCCCCTATGTCGTCTTCCCCACCGCTGATTAATCTACACGAGTAGGAATCAAGTCTATAAAACGAATACAAATTTTGATTAATATATAATTGATTATCATCATTAAAAAAATCTATAACATATTACTGTTTGTTATAAGGTTTTGTTTAATTGATAGAAGAAATAAAAATATGACTAAAAACTTGTGTATCTACTATGCCTTGCTTCGCATTCGCTCCCATAAAATATTACAATGCAGGTGAGGTGAGCGAGTGCTAAAACAGCCCTTGAGGAGTGTGATTTTACAACACACTTAAATTTGGTAAACTTCTACACACCAAAATACAAACGGCACACCTACAGCATATTGAGGAGTGCAATTTGTAGCACACCTACAATTTTAAAAAGACAAGGCCTGACAATACTGTACAAGTACTAAGTAAACTAAAGACTAAATTCATCAGTAAAATTACAGTAGAATAGCATGGAATATTATTTGTACAATGGGAAATTATGATTAATTAAATTAATAGATTAGATTTAATAATTCAATAAATTTGAACTTGCTTTTTTCTTGGTCTTCCTCTTCTTCTTGTAGACATTTTCTCTTCATCAGATGGAACCTAAGGAGAAATATTTAAACCACATAAATGAAAATCCATAACATATAAACAACAAACAAACAGGTACTACTGTAATTATAAAAGTAAAACTTACTTGATCTAAATCTGGTTTAGGCTTGATTATTGATGGTTTCTTTTTACGGCCTGAAATAAAGGATAGTATCATGAATTGAAAAATACTAAATTACCTACAAAATACAATTTACTAAACTAACAACAACCCCTATTTGTCCATTATACTACAACTTTTATTATAGGAACAGTGACTTGGCTATCTGTCAATATGTTACGCATGGCTGATTTTAGCTTTTTTTTATGTATTTCTTATTATCCATATACTTTGATTGTTTTTTTTTCGGCCAATACTACGTTATCTGCTTTTGCAGTCTGGTGGTAATATTGTACGTAATTGAATATTTTAATTGAATCAAGTTTATGATGAATGGCATTGTATGAAAAATCAATGCTGTACATTTTATATGATCATATAATTACAAAATACACCACAAATATTAGATGATGTTTTAATTGAAAAACAAGAAACATAGTAAGCATGATGGCTCTGGAATCACATCTAATAAAACTAAACTGTAACTGTGTTATTTGCAATCCTTTTAATTTTTAAATGATGATTTTATTGAAAGAAACATTTCAATTCATTTAAGAAAACTGTAGACAATAAAATTCAATTTGTAAGTTAATTTCCCTCAGGTGAATTTATAATAAAAATAATTAGTTATAAAAATTATGCCTTACAGTACAATTATCAATTCCAAAAACCTAACTGATTAATTGCCAAGTTGATTAGTTGCCATTGTGTTATTTCATTTATTTCTATTTTCTTATGTTAAATTACCTATTCCTACTGAATACTAAAGTACAGTAACATTACTGTAATATAGTATTTGTCCTGTTTTTGCTGCGAAAAAAATAACTGATAACCACACCATGCACGAATAAATTTCTGTACCCCTAATTTATTTGCAGCAGAAACAGGACAAATTTACAATAACCAGTGTATTGTAAAGCGCAGCAGCCTAAAAATAATGAAAACGATTGGATGTTGGAAGTCAATGTAACCGCTTGTCTCTTTACAACTTTTAGCTGCAACGCAAAATAACGATTATTTTATTGACCGTCAGTCAATTTTGAATGTTTGATCGGTTGAGAGCATTGCATTTTGGGAGATATTAATATTTTTTATTGATTGCAGTTAGCATTAACGACAGGGGATGAGATGAAACAGTGCACCAGGGTAACTTCCTACTCTTTCTGAAATGCACACTAGACATCTAGTTCTTTTTAAGTACACTATCAAACTTTATGTGACAAAAAAATGTGATGTGCCCATATATGGACATGATGATGTTATATTACTACCATGTTTGGGCATATCACTGCCATACCACCATACAGTATTTGGGCATATCCCCTTTTTTGTCAAACTAGTTTGATAGTGTAGACAGAGCTTTACTGTAGACTTGGTCAAAAACATCTTGAGCCTAGTGTCAATTTTATGGATATAGTATGCCCATTCCTTAACCACTTTTACCTAAATCAATCTTACAGTATTTTTTTTGTCTACTAGAACTAGATTGGGATTTCCTATAAAATCACTGAGGTAAATATGACAGTAAACAGGACAGGACTACTACTGTATGATGTTACACTATAATATACAGTATGTGTTTGTGTACATTACTATACCACATGGTTACAGTACAATATTAGCAGTACTACCATTATCATGTTGATTAAGTGTAAATATAATTTTCAACATAATCAACTTTGAGCAGGTTTTGTATGTCTATAGTGTTACTACTTTGTGTTTTCAACAAACTGAAAGAAAGGCGGTACAAATGGGTAACCACAACCATACAAAGAACGAGTCACCCACACTACTGCACAAACAACAGGTCTAGAGGATTTTTATCTTAGTAAATTAACAAGAACTTCTATTTTACATACATGTGTATTTGATTAATTACAGTAAACCTAATTTAAAGAAAAATGTATTTATTTATATTACACTGTAATATAATCAGAAAAAAATGAGATTGAATTAAATGTAACAAACCTGACATGACCTCTAAGAGGTTAAATGTTGAAAACGTTGTCTCGTTGATTGATAATACAAAAGTTTGTATCCACAATCTTGTATAAAAACTCAATATGTAATCCGAGTGCAATCACACATCTAAAAAATAAAATATTTAATTAAATCATTTGTTTTTGAAAAGTTCTGTACATTTATAACTAATTAATTTACTGTTCGAATATCCAATCAATAAAATATGGTACTTCTTAAAAACTGATTATGATCATAAGCATAAATTTTAGAAATAATTTTTCTTCACACATTACATTTACAAAAACAGCATACCCCAAACTACCATGATTTTTGTAATAGATTTTACAATATCCCTATTTCAGTTTGATTACTGATTTAAAATTAAATATATAGCATATTTATTCGAATAAACGACCTTGCTTTGAATAAACGACCTTGCTTTGAATAAACGACCTTGCTTTGAATAAACACCCTCCACCCATAGAACATCATTTGGAATAAACGCCCCCTTACCCTGGAATAAACGCCCCCTTACCCTGGAATAAACGCCCGCCTTACCCTGGAATAAACTCCCCTTCCCCTCAAATAAACTCCCCTTCTCCTCAGATAAACGCTCCCCTTTCCCTCAAATAAACACCCTGGGAGTTTCATTATTTCCTTGTATAAACGCCCCTATACATTATATACACAAATTTGTATTAATTACTACACATTTCTTTATTATCTATTTTCTTTATATTTGTAATTGTAGAATTCATTTAGTGCCTTGATCTACAATTTACAATGCATTTTGATACAATATTTACTGTATTTCTTTAATCACTTTTTGATATTGCGATGTACTTCATATTAAGGGGGTATTCATTTTATCATACATATTACCATTGTTACCAGCCAAAAAAATACACCTCCCACAAAAATACGCTTCCCTCGAATAAATTAAATTACGTATTATTATTATTTTACATGGCATTCAGTTCAGTAAAAGTACACGTATTCACATGCCATCTACTTCTAGGCCATGTCAGTATGCATTTGATATTTACTTGCAGTTGTACTTCATTATCAGATGAGACAGGCTGTTATTATTAGCACTTGGGTTGGCCTAAGCCTAGACTTGTGAGCAGGCTGGGGCTAGGCAGGCTTAGTGAAGAACATATAACTACACACACAGTTTTAGCCTTCTGCAAAAATGTGTACTGATGCTGATGAAGCTTAAAAAAGACCTACTGCTACACCTTGGTTAAAATATAATCATATGACCAATAAATGAACACTAAATTATTGGATTGCAAATTTGTATTATGTTTTACAGTATGTTTTCAGATATTGAACGAAAAAGACATCCGAACAACGATGATGGCAATTCCATTGATGATTGGTTCTTTCGGAAAGAAATGGATTCGGCTCGGTCGGTATCATCATGCATCAGCATAATTAGTTTTAAGTCTAAGTTTGTTATTGCAAAAATGCACAAAATAATCTTTATATAAGAGTTAAATACCCTCCCATTTTAATGCAGTTTTGCATAAGAATATCCCAAGCATGTGCAAGGCGTCAAATTAATCAACAATCAATCACTACAGACGCTGTCGTAGCTCGTTTTCTGCTGTTCTCTCGCATAGAACTAGCATACTCTTCTTCTCGCATTTTCATCATCTCAGTCAAAACTCCGAGCGATAGCTTGAATCTATTGCATGCATATCACTTATAACTAAATATCCAGACAATAAATAATTAAAGCACAAAATTATTACCTACCATCGTGAACACTTTTGAAGCCGGAAATGCATTGATATTTTGAAACAAAGGCATTAATCTCCGCTTCATTTTCGCTTCGGATTCACTTCAACGGCCGCCATATTGGAAGTTATTTACCTTAACGTGACCTCGGGG
This sequence comes from Antedon bifida, assembly GCF_963402885.1. Taxonomy (NCBI): domain Eukaryota; kingdom Metazoa; phylum Echinodermata; class Crinoidea; order Comatulida; family Antedonidae; genus Antedon; species Antedon bifida. The sequence continues at coordinate 6,039,663 of NC_136226.1, read as the reverse complement.
ATGAATGGAAGAACATAGTAAAGTAGTTCTGACAAAAAAAGCACTTAAATTCATAAACCATTATTATGTTTTTGTAGTTAATTAATAGCGTGCACATTATATACTATTTCCATCTTAACAACTATTTCTTTATTTACAGTAGATAGGTAGTGAATCACTAAATTACTACTGGCGGAATAATATTTACTTTAATTTTATTTACCTCGCAATCTAGTACACTAATGACGCTACTTCCTCAGAGGTCAAATTTGTCGACTCGCTTGAATGACAAACAACGCAATCTTTTAAACGTCGTTGGGGGTCCGTTGACGATGGGTGGGGTTTCGGAAGATTTGGAAAGGGGATGTGAAATTTGCCAATACTATTCTGCTGTACCCGATGTCCTGGCACATACAATAATGTGCATAAAGAGTATACCATTAATTAAAAGCATTATCACATCATTTCAATATTCAGGGATCTCTTAATTTTTTTACTAATTAGGCCTATTAGGCTACATCCCATCCCTCCCACGATTTCCCCATCCATTGATGATCTTCCAGTTTTCACAAACAATTCAAAGCTGGTTTTTTTTTTCAAATCTGTGTATACACAATTCCATAGACCTACATTAACTTATAGTCAGGCTAATGACTAAAATTAATTTATGAAATGATAAAATAGTCGGCGATTATTTTATATGTCCGGATGCGAATGATTTTCTATATTACTAATAGACACTGGTGGATCAAATGTTCTCAATCAAGATGTAAATATGCCTCTTATCAAACAAAAAAGACATTGTTTTAGTAATTTGTAGAGTATCGAAAATTGGTATTCGATAGACCCATAGAGATATTTTATAATATCATCATAATAGCCTAATGGAGTAAATACCAGGCACGCTTAAAAAGGGCGTGGCACTGGGTAGTAAACCGATTGAGGGAGTGTGTAGGCCTACATCCCCCACCGAACATGTTTTCACAGCTTTTAAAAGGGACCGCGCGTCTGGAATAGCAATAGGCCTCCAGTCTAATTCTAAGTGTTTTTTTCAGTAAAATGTCATTTTAGTATTATTTAGTTGACAGTTAGCTGTAGTGTGTGCCTCTCTCTCTCCCTTCCGATGTCGTGTAAACAGCTACCTTGCAAATAACCTCTCATGTGAGAACTTGTAACCACTGCCATGTAGACAACAAATGTTATACTTAGGCGCGCCTGCAGTACTTCCTGTATATCTACAGGCATGGAAAGTTTGGCGCGAAGTTCGGATGGTGGGAGCGCTGACTCTTAGTTAATATAGCCTAAGCAAGGCAATCGGACAACTATAGGCCTATAAGTAAGGGAATTATTAACCACTTCTGCTATTTCCTATTATTAAAGTTAACTTATCCGAAGTGCGATTTTTATCTATTAAAGATCAGCAACAATCATGTGTCTTTGTTGTCAGGGAGTGAGTTTCCCTGGTTACATATTGCGTATAACGCATGCGTTGAAACAGGAAATGCGAAGCGGAAGAGCGTACAAGTTCTGCGCGCTTTCTGATAACACACGTCATAAAGACGGGTGGGGGGGGGGGGGGGGGATGAGAGAGAAGAGCATGGATTAAATAAAGGTTGGAACGCAACGCAATGGTGTAGGTGCAACGCAAGTACTTATTTTATCCATGGTTTACCAATCACAATCGACATTTCGGATGATCTAATGAGCGTCAGGATTGGTCGAATTACTTGCGGTGCGCTTACACCGTCCTTAAGTTGAGTTTGGATTTGTTTGGGAATCAATCATTTTAACCATTGTAGTTCTTCTTTCCATAAATTTTCACACTCTCCTTGGGGAGATTTCTGCGTTTCCGTTTATTAAACACATTACATACAGGTGCATGGAATATAATATAGGTACGGTATGTGAATATATGATATTTATATGAATTTATTGCAACATCACACACAATATTATAGTAAATTTTAAAAAATAGAATTCGGCGTAAACACAAATCATTTCCGACTGTTAATAATTTAATAATAATGATAATTCATGAATTCGAAATGCAAATTGTATTTAATTCATCATTGTGTTTGTTCTTTTATACCATAGTGGATATGGCATGTTAAGCTGGCTAAGAAAAAAACATACGGTTTGTTCCTATTCTTTTTTAGTTACAATAATAATAATAATAATTGAATCCGGGTTTTTTTTTCTGATTAAATAGCAATGCAGTAAAAAGAATTTATTTGTATTGTAAATAGTTTTTTAAAGCGATCTGATTTTCGTGTAAATTTAAAATTTCAATACTGTACTTAATAATTATTTCTGAAGGACTGGATATCTGGTCTAGCGCCCCTAACGACTTGCAGTTACTTCCCGGATGAAAAGTACATTATAGCTATGTGGAGGCGTTGTTTCAATCGATATATGTACACAGTATCTATAAATCACAGAGACCAACCGGTATATCATAATAATACTGTAATCAATGTATATACTGTATAGGCCTATACCTAATCATTTTATGTTATCTATTTTTAAAACTCATGGTTATAATTATATAATATTACACAAATTTATTCAAATAAAGTTTATAATTACTTTTATTTTATCAGTTTTTTTGTATCCATCCTTTCGGCAGCAACATCCATCACACTTCACAGAGATATCGGACTGAACGTCTACGATCTTTTTTCATACGTTCCCCGATCGGTTCGATAAGCAATTATTAATATTATAATGATTATTATTATTATTACAATAAATGTATGTAAATGTTGGGGAATAACCTCAAATATTTGCGCACAGTTGTTCCTTCGTGTCGGCAGATGCCGACTAACGTCCCTCCCCTTCCCTTCGTCTTTCCACAACGTCAGAAGCAGAGATGGATCAGTTTAACCTCCTACTCTTCCGAAAGATTAACTGCACACGAGCCATAATGTGTATACTGGACATCCTACCTCCGGTTATAAGTCTTATCCGAAAAGATTTTTCTACCTTCAGAAAAATTCTCGAGGAGTGCCTTGAACTTATGATATGGTTTAACCACTCGACCACTCGAATTAACAAGGCCTAATTTAGTTTAATTATGCAATGCTTTCATTTTTAAATTGTGACACTATTTGGGGCTACAGATATATCTCAGTTTATTTAGCATACTATAGCTACTATAGGACTTAAGGCATAATTTAGTTTAATTATGCAATGCTTTCATTTTTAAACTGTGACACTATTTTGGGCTAGAGATATATCTCAGTTCATTTCGCATACTATGTAGAGCTACTGCAGTAGGACTGTGATCTAAGCATTATTTAGAAAGCAATACATAACGCAGAAAAATATACAAAAGTACACGGGAGAATAATACATTTGTAATGATAGCACAATTTAATACGAATTTTCGTTTTCGATATAAAACAATGTTGAAGAACAAGTATACAGTATTTACAACTAAGATTTCATACACCTTAAAATACACTTTGAAACCTAATGCTTCTGTCGCTTAAGCCTAAAAAGAGAAAATAATGCCACACATTGAAGGACTACGTACAAACTAAAGTTTGAATACAATTGTCTTGTGTTAAGTTTAACAGTAGGCCTATCCTACTTGTCAAACTTAGGGTTAGATTTTCATTTTCACATAGGAGTTTCCACGACTTACCCCCGACATGCAGTACATTGTACATTGTAGGCCTAGTGGTTGAAGTGTATGACCAGGGAAGAGTTAAATTACACTCTTCACTGGTATGACTACCTCCATGGTATGACTAACATTTTTGCTATTATGCAGAACAAAGTTCAGAAAATACGGTGTTCACAAAAACATAGAATTTGAATACTGGTGTCGTAACATACATGAATATTCATAATCCAATTTCTGCTAAGTCTGCCCTCACTGTCATAAAATGAACAATTAAATATTGAGGAGTTCTGATCATACCTATAATTGATCTGATAAAATAAGATGCAACGTGCATCACTACCAGTTAAAGTAAAAGGCACACATGACAAATAAAACGAATGTTGTACTTTTCTATTACCATACTAAAATGTTTGTTGGTATTATACCAGGTACGTAAGTATTAAGTTAATTCTTTAGTATCAAGGATTTCAAAGTAATAATTAATACAAATAAAACGTATATCATATACACCGTTATTTTTCTTGTTTCCTTTAATACTTTTAATTCACGAAATGTAATTTTAAATTTCGTTTGGGTTTACTCATGCTAATCCCTGAACTTAGTCGAATTTTAAAGTAAAGATAATACAATAACAGTCAGTTAGCAGCACCAAATGTAGATACTGTAATGCCTAAATTAGGTACATCACCAGTTCTACCATCAGTATAACACATGATAAACACATCTCGAAACATATAACAGACAACATATTGCAAGATATACTAATTAAATTCACAAAAACTGAAACATGTTCATATATACTTCATTGGTAAAAATTAAAAAGAAAAGAATTCCAGGTTAAATGGAAATACGTTGCTGAAATGTTAGGCATACACATAAAACATCGATACTTTCATTTTTTGTCAGTACAGTATTGGAAAAGTCTAATTCTTGATAAAGTTGAGCTCGAAAAAGTTGACTGATTCAATTATGGAATGTTATTAATATGGAAATTGTAAAATAATAGGGAGCTTTCGACGACCTATGACCTAGGATGTATGTAAATTAGGCTTTACGTCATTTGACCAAAAAAATCCAAAATTTTCGCCGACCGTACACCTAAAAAAATAATATCTGGATTTAGAATCGATCGACGAAATTGGGCCAGACAACTTGAAAAAAAATCGATAAACCAATGCGATGTCATACGTCCAAAAATCGAAAGCTCCTTATTTTTGTTAACCTATAGGACCCTGTAGATGTTGCGCAATTAAATTGCATCAGCAGTGTTAAACAACAGCGCTGACGGACGCGCACGTACAAACGCAACGCACGTGTGTGTCACTGATTTGTGGAATGAACGAATACATTGTTTATATGTTTTCAAATAAACAGTAATATTATAAATATTTTTAAAAAAGTAACAATAAAACATTATTGTAGCAAATAATGAATTTTACAGTACTGTACCAATGATACATAATATGCATTAATAGTACGCATAATATAACATTAAATATAGTTACAGATAAAACATTAGCAAGGAACAGTGGATGGTATACAATATCATATATCTACTAATGATAATATAAGTTAATTTAAGTAAGTACAGTGGCAGGTAATTGAGGCACGCAAGCCTGTTTGCAGAAAAATTATCTTACTATTTGGGGCAGCAACCACACCCAAAAGATCAAAATAAGCAAGGTCTAAATAGTATGTATATTATTCATGCGGCCAACCACGTTCTATAATCTAAATGTTTCTTACTCATTGATATTTAAGGGAGTGGTCAATGACTAAATAATACCATTAATGTATACAAAAGGTAATAAATTACGACATACTGACGTTTACATGAAATCAGAAATAATAACATAGCGAAATAAAATACGAAACAAGTACTAAGATATTGATAACAACATTGGGATCATGCTATTGTTGAAAAACTAGGCATGCACTATCCGGAAATCTGAATATTATGTTCAAGTGGTATGTTATTGCGAAGTGAACCAAGAACGTGATCAGTAAATAAGGATAACAGAAAATAAGGGTGATATTCCATTTCTAACATTTCCTTCCAGAATCATCATCTAAGATTACAATGTGCGCCGCATAGTTATGCAATGATTCAAACTTCAGAAAACAAAATTTAGAAAACAAATATTTTAGCGAAATCCTAACGTGATCTGTTATGATGATGATCTGCATGGAATAACCCATATACTCCCATAATATAGCCACTATTGGTTAGCAAGTGATAATAGTTTAACTTAAATTAAACATAATATAAATTATTAAATAGAAGAGTACAGAAAACTACAATATAATAGATCTCTGTAGCCTACTTTAATATCGATGAATGGCGATAAAATAATATACATATAAGAGTCCATTTAAAGTAATTAATGTGTAATCAACGTAGACGATTGTTTCTTCGTCGAGTAGAACCGTCTTCGGCAGCATTATGATGTGACAAATTAATAATGTTTCTTTACCCATTCCATACCAGATGTTGGCTCCACGATAAACACTGCCACCAAACTGATTTATGTTAATAATGTTTGCAGAAAAAATACACCGTTTTTTACCAATGCTAATTTTATCAACATGAAAACAACTTTCTGCCAAGGCTTAGTTTTTTTGAAAAATCTCATTAAGCACTGTCCAGTAGACTCTATAAACCAGACGTTTTATGGATCCAGTAGACTCAATAAACCAGACGTTTATGGATCCAGTAGACTCAAGAAACCAGACGTTTATGGATCCAGATAGGTAGATTATTTATAGTCGTTGTCTGGATGTGTGCCATAGGTATCATGATGGCTGGCCATGTCCAAAGGCCTTGGCCTACTAATAACGTTATCATTGGCGTTATAACCAGTCATATTTGGATTCATATCTGGACTTGGTGACATTTCACCATCATTTACCATATTTCCTAGGCCATTGCCATTGAGATCAGTCGCCTGAAGATGATTGCTGGTGCTTCCAGGAGGTAGACCAAGTTTTGCTTCCATGGCATGCAATCTTTTAGTTGCGATTTCCTTGTCTCTTGCTCCCTTACAACGCTTCCATTTCATTCTTCGGTTTTGGAACCAAACTTTTACCTATGGAGAAACAAAAACACCATTCATTCAAACATCATTCCAGTCATTAACAAATAGTCCTAGTCCTATATGGTACTGTATGTATATTCATGTGTTTCCAGAAATGTAATTTCTGGTATTGTACTGTGGGCCTACACGTATTTCAAACTTGACACAAGCCAACAAAGGGGACCGCATTTCCAGCTATTTCTAAACATGTTTTCTAACAAAAGTTTATTTTTATGGCATTGTTTTTCTGTTCGCTCATATTATTATGTACAGTATAATCTAATTTGAATCTCAGTCTAGTATACAAGATACCGGTAAAAACCCATTAATGTTTGCAGTAGGAAAATCTGTTCTCCTGTATCTTGTAACGTAGCAACAAATACTGTTCTACATAGCAGTTTACAGTACACGAGAGAGCAGCTCCTATTTTGTGAGTATATCATATAATTAGTGATTTTTATGAGTTTTACAACCCCCACAAAGCTGGGATTGTGTAAGGGTTAACCAGCCCGTCTGTAGTATAATGCTAACCACGATTGTAATAAACTCGACTTAATTTGTATAATTTAACCAACTTGACCCCACTAAAGTACACAGTTATAAAGTAATGACTTGTTTTGACACGCTTGATGATAATCAATATAACATGGTCTATGAAACGCCACAAAAATATTATAACATTAATTTATATATAACAAGTACCGTTACGTAAATTACGTATTTTTGGCAGTTTCTAAAAAGTCAGTAAGATGTCATCAATATTAACAATTGAATTGATTGATAATATAAATCAATTGCCATATTAACTTAAACTTATACAAAGAACCAGACATATTTATGTGTATTAAAATATATTATTACTATTATTATTAATAATATTAAGCTGATTCTTGTTAATGTTACTATATACAATTATATTACTATCACTTTGTATTAAAAAACATAGTACTGTATTGAGAATTGAGTTAATACAAATGAACTGTAAACGCTATTTTGAATGTATTAGTAATAATTTCGATAACTGTTAATTTACTTAAACCCTTTAATTATTAGAACGCTACTACAGTAACAGTTTAGTGTTCATGACAAATCACAAAAAATTGCAATATTTTGAGTAGTAGGTACCGTATACAAAGAACGGTGCAATTGCATTGGTAGACTTTACGTCTAAAGTTGCAATGGTATTATAGAAGAGGCTACTGATTTATGTCTTAATAACTGCTGATCTCATCGCAATACCATCTTGGGGCCAATCTAGTTTACCCCGTCTTGACAGAAAAAGCACCAAAAGTGTTGACATTAAACAGAGTTTAATAATAAGTACTCCCGAATGAATAGGTGGAATGCTAACCAAAACTGTCATAATTCTTTTTCCTGGGTCAAAGGTTATAACAGATTGGACATTATGGAAATTGTCTACTGATGATGTTGAATTTATTGATCATTATAGTGAAGTATGAGCAGCAAAATGAACACGATTTTAATGACAACCAATAAAGCAAAATAAAACGACCAGAATGTCAGTCCGTGCTTAGTTCACAACTGGAAGATTTACGGTTACCAGTTATTTCAAAATGGATTGTTGATTTTAGATCTAGAGTATTAATATATTATTGTGTCACCCACCTATGGTTTCCGTATTTTTTCAACAGATACCGGTAATGCATGTATACTTAGTTTTAGGCCTATTTTAGAAATGCAATTATTGGTCAAATTAATTAATTTAGTCGGTATCAATAAATTTTAATATCTAATTTTACAATTTTGTTAGGACTTATTATCATGTAATTTCTTTTTTATCGCACTTCTTTAGATTTCCATCAGACACATTTGAATAAATGTAACGATAAGAACAAAGTTTTAATCTGTACCTCAGAAATTATTGTTACTCCTTTTAAATAAAATGTTGTAATAATATGTAATATTGATAAAATTCGGTAACAATGCATTTTAGTATGTACTTTATTTCAATATATAATAAACAATATGTTTTTGTATGTATGTTATAAAACAATGACATTTTGAAGTTTAAAAAGAAAGTCGTCGTTTAACGGAAACTTATAGAAACTTACACAAGATTTTCCAACATTACATGTGACTGTTAACGATTGTTATATTGTTGGTTATTTCTTTGAAGGTACTTATTTGGAACCGCTGAAATGTATGTAGAAATCGTGGAACTTAAATGATGCGTATATTTGGAAATGAAGCAGCATTCATTCATGAAACATAAACATACCGTTTATAAATACGTGTCAAGTTACATACATTGACGTTATATTATGATGCTTTCAGACGTGTAAATGCTATATCATAATATAAACAATTCATTTATTACTTAACAAAGTATTGGCATTGTTTGAAATTATACATTAAATACGGTAATGTCACTGAAATTAGAACACAGGTCCTTTTATTCATAGTAACATTTCTCCCTTTTCTTGTATACTCGATCGAACATACTTAAACTAATGAAACTGACAAAGTTTACACTGCTTTTTGGCATATTTGATAAAATAACTTCGACATCATGCCTGAGCTAACTACTTATACCGTTTTTAAATGGAAGATGTTACACATACAGTAACATTTTGTCGAAGAAATTAAAACTATAACATTATTTTGAAACAAAGACAAATATTTTGTTTCTGTCTTTTGTGGATTTACCATTTTTATTTCATCATCATAATTAGGTTATATGCATGATATGCATATAACCTCTTGATTCTGTCAGGATCTTTATTTATTTATTTATTTATTTATTCTTTCCTTAGCACTATTTTGTCCGTGAATTATCTTGGCATCAGTTTCATCTAGCTAAGTCAATTTTTCAGAGTATATTCCTTATGGCCAGGAATCGATGTGGTCATGTTTTCACGGTGCGCAATCATAAATTACGCGGTCTACGCGCGATTTAATGAAATCACGTTTGTAATCATATCTTCACAAGCATGATTCACTTTTAAACAAAATTTGGTACTCATAAATTTCAGGTCATATTTCATCATATGGCAATATAATTACGTGCGTAGCGCATATAACGCATGCGTACGCGCGCTTAAAAGTTTTAAAATTGTAAAAATTTATTTTCGATGAAATTAGAGTACGTTTCAGGCAATTTTAAGCGTTTAAAAAATTGCCACGAGTGCACAGAATTTTGCACGCGCACTGCGCGTTAAACGTTAATGCGCACTCTTTTTGCCCGATTTCGGTTTTACAATCTTTCTTTAATAATATCATCATATTTGATTCACTTTTCAACTCGAAATTGCGTTATACAAGCACGTCAAAAGTGACAGGCTACGCACGTATAAGTTAACAAAATAGTGAAAATATGCTAAATTTTAAAATTAATATATATCGTCAGAATGCTGGGGAACACCTATTTTTTATTTCATTTTCTTGAAGTGTATGTATCATATGTATGATTTATTATCAAATTAAGAGAACAAAAGTTGATTAAGTCATCATTAATTGCATATTGAATTAAAAAAAATTAATTTCGACAATCAAACAAATTTTGACATTTTCTTAGGCCGAAATAACAAACTTAACATTAACTTTCTTTCTTAAGAATTTCATATATTAAAGTTAAAAGTATATAGTTTGACAGTGCATCATTTTTTTAAATTTTTAAAGATGTCATCATAGTAATAAATTATAATTCATTGCGGTATGTAATAATCTATCTGCACCAAAGTGGCTACTGAATAGTAAATACACGGAGGAATCATTCTACATGTTTTAGTAAGTTGCGTATGGCTCGGTGGTCTGTGCTCGTGTCTATAGCATTCAAGGTACCGAGATCGAGCCTCACTTTGGGTAACGAAACGAAATAAGATTTTTTTTTATTATTTGTATTGTTTGTTCAATTTTATTTCTTAGTGTATAGATTATACACATGATTTATAATGAAATCTAGATAAAAAGAAACTTATGTCAAGATTCAAGAAATTTTATTTGTCCATAAAAATGGAAATTCACTTTGCTTGGTAGATTAAAACAACAATATTGCAAACAATTTAAAACGTGCAGTATTATAACAGATTAAAAAACTTATGTCTTTATTATTATGTAACAAATGTGGTTTATGACATTATACGCAGAGGGATCTTTGATCGGATTGCGATACCGGCTATTGTATTTGCGTTAGTAAGATCCTAGCATATATTATAAATAATTAAAGATTCTGTGAAAATCAATCAATCAATATATCTTTTACAAATCAATTATCTTTATTTTAATCAATGCATATAACCTATAATTCGTCATAGTGACGAATTAAATCTAGTTAACATTGTTTTATTCTGATGATGATTATGATTTTTACATTTATACAAATAAGACAAATATTTTATTTAAAATTATAAGTGTTACTGTTATGGATTGCCGTCAGCAAACACTATAGGCCTATGCAGGCCTTTGACTTGTCGTTAAACATGGTGGTACATATACGAGAAAGAATAAGATTTTAGTGTTTTAAAATAATCAATATTGTAAGTAGGCCTACTGCCGTGCATTACATTGAATAATCACAGGAATATCAAGACAACTTGAATATGATTGGGAGCACATGCATCAAAGTTCATACCAGTACAGTATAGTTGAAAGAAACGTCAGTGAGCGTTTCAAAATGACCACATAAGAACACACTTAGGGTATAAATCAATGACAGCCATACGCGATATTGAGTACATACTAATGTGTTGGGTATAATATATTATAAGATATGATGACGACAACGGCTGGATGAAGCGACATAAATCGACATAAATCATACTATATTTATGGGTAAGCTTATAATAATTCAAATTAAGAGTTAATTTACTTTGATTTATATCTACACAATCATTTTCTAGGAATTTAACAACATAAACGCTATTTTAATGTTAAAACAAATGTTCGGAACATAAAAATGGCGGCCATTTGAGAACAGATACACAAGAAACATGCACAACAATACTGCAGTAGGCCTATGGAATAAATTTGGTGAAATAAGTACTATAACTGATTTGTCGCACTTTTTAGGCTAATAATAATTGTAAAACATTGAGCTGTCGAACTTTGCAACACTTTCTATAACAAGGGTGACTTGAAGCACATTTTCTTTCACATTTTTCTTTCTAGTAATTATTTTAAGATGAAATAAATATGGTATTAAAATATACAATGGACTTGTGTAAACAAACTGCTACAGTTACTGATCAATGCGACGAACTGTTATTTTACGAAGTGCGACGTAGAAACGGGTAATCAAGTCTCTTAAATGTACATTATTAACACTTCGTTGTCGAAATAACAGTTACACTAACTACCTATTTCGTGTTTTCGAAACTAAGTGGTTATCAAGTTCCAAAAATGTGTCTCAAACGTGCATTTAAAACAGGCAAAAATCACTTTTCCGACACCAAAGAAAGGTACTAAACCTTTAAGGTGTCGCCAAACGTCTGTTAAGGAATGGCATCGGAAGCAATAGACCAATATTTGCGTTCCGTATATTTGTTTCTCTGTCTGGTTTGGAAGCATTTATTGACCGGTGTCGGCTAAACCCTTTCAGAAAAATGCTTTACTGTAAAATCAGTTCAAAGGGTGACACCAATGTAATTTACTAAGGTTTTTTAACCGTCTACGGTTTTAACTATGACGATAGAATTTATATTATAGTATTTGCTAATGATTGCGCTAAAAGGAAACGCGTTTCTGTGCCGTTGAAACAAGGAATAACTATGGTAGTCAAGTGGGCCTAGTAGGTACCCCGAAACTCTCTAAAAATTCCCCCTTTGGCTCTGAGTCCATTTTGTCGCAAATAAACAGTTACGTGTTTAGTAACTATTTGGTATGCAGTTTCATATAGCTAAATATATAATAATTGTTATTGGAAGGTTTATTTAAAGAATACTTTCAAAGTTCGATTAAATTAAACAAGGCCACCCGATTCTCGGAACTGTATCTAGATTTCTCCAGTATCATCATAGGAATATTTCACATTATGTGGATCTCCCAAAAATCATATACTCATAACTAAAGTACAGGCACAACATGTGATGCAAGTGAAATGCTGCATTACCAAATAATCCTATAATACTGGGCAAGTTGTATGTGGATATACAACATTGAGAATCGGGTAAAAAGAGCAGGCCTAAATATAGGGACGTGACACTAGTGCATGGCGTAGCGCCATCCGGCGGTGAATCGTGAAGCAGACGTCTTTAAACTTGATATTGATTATTTCCCAACTAAACACATGTTTACATGTTAATCTGTCAGCTATAGCATTAAGCTTCACTAAACACCCCTATACATTCTGGCATCTGCGGGCAATACAGGAACCATTTGGAAACGATCGGGCATTTTTCCAAATGACCAATTCTTGAAACCGACACACGACCTGCCCGTTGGACCTGAAAGATCGTGACCATTCTTCACCTTAGCACACCTTGAAGATGATGTGAACTGTCTGTTTGCTGTTCAGAATCAGTCGTTAGGATGGTGGGCTTGGATCAATCACGGATTTTCGCGTCAACATTACGGTCTAAATGCGTTTATAATAAGCTTCTCGTGACATTACTATAGTGATGTTAATGAACCATATGAAGGATTGTCAATCTCATTAAGCCTAACATTCGTTTAATCTTATATTATAGTTCCATGGTTTAATTAAACAACTAAAACTATTCTGGGAACATGACATGCGAATTCCTTGCTTGTGAAAAAAAAATATAGACCTGTTAAATATAACCATTTATCAATATTATTGAACTAATTTCTTACCAGGGGCAACATTTTCATTTAATTAAACATATTATGCTTTAGATAAATATTCCACATCAAAGCAGGAATTTCCCAGATTTTCAATAGAGGGCGCTAATTTTAAAAATAAAACAATATATATTGTTTTTATTTAACACTTAAATTGTTAATAATATTAAGATATTTTAAATTATTTCTATTGGTTATAAAATGTCTTTTTCCTTTCTACCAGATAGGTTACTCTTGTATGTTTCTTGACACCATCTTTGACATAGGCGTGTTATGGATGGGACTGTAATGTTACCACCTTTTGACACTAAATATCCCTGCAGTTGATTGTCTCCAGACATGGTACCATACTTTTGTATACACTTACCTGTCTTTCTGTAAGATTAAGTGTAACTGCTATTTCATATCGCCGTAGCCGTGTAAGGTAGTTGTGGTGTTGAAACTCATTTTCTAATTCACGAACTTGTTCTTTTGTAAACGCCGTCCTCTCTTTCCTGGGTTTTGTGTTTATATCAATTTTAAAACCTTGTTCTGACGAACCTAGAAATATAAAAATAATATCATTATAGTAAATTACACAGATTCGTTTTCATATTAAATTAAATAGTATGTTTATCGTATCGTAGTCCTAATTTACGCAAGGTGTCAAGAATGATTCAAGTTTAATGTGTAGTGTTCTTTTTAAAATGTAATTTCAATACAGTTTCAAAATGGTTTATTCGTACAATTCGGGTTAACTAAAAATCCTCTAAATATTTTTGTTGTGGGAGAGGTCCAGAAGATGAGTAACATCACATCAACTTGTCAAACTGGTACTTAAGTCTTATTACAATTTATGTATTTTTATGATGTACTTTTTTGAAGTTAATTTTATTTGTACAACTACAATAATAAAAACGGTCACTCAAAACAAAGGAAACCCATTTTTACTATACTACAGGCCCTCTCTATATAATTGTCTTGCTACTGTTACAGTTGGTGTTGGGAGACAGGTTCCGGTCCCACAAAAAAAAAATGATAATATAATGTATGCCTACACAACCAAGGTTTACAATGACGTTATTATATTATTCAGTGTTAGGCCTAAATATTTTAAAGAGGTAATCCCAATTTGGTGGTACGCCGGTAAACTGCAAAAAAACAACCACTATGTAAGATACTATACCCGTCATAAAACGAATGTATACCGGTACATAATACCGGTACGGAAATGAACGGCCAAGGAAGAATGAGAAGTGTTTTTTTAAAGGTTTAGGAAAGAAATCCCAATAGATTACAAAATACCCAGGCGACCACTCACATTTCCGTTTACAAAGGTTTGCTTCCATTCTGTTGTACTGGCAGTGTTTATAATTGTTACAGTTAAGTGTTAAATTTAAGAAATTAATCACTAGTTTCGATATAATGCGTCATATCTGAGCAGGCCCATGTGCATCCCATATTGTATTGGTTTCAAATAGGTGCATTTCTAGCACCTGCGCATTTTGAAATCCTTGACCGCCATGGATATTATTATCACCTCAATTTTTTGGTAGGATTAGTAAATTAGGGCAACATTTTAGCATTACATATCCACACAGAATATAGCTGAACAAGGCCTATTGGTTCTTTCTGGAAGAAAATGCTCTTAGTATTATTAAACAAGAACTAATTTAGGTTAAACCAAGCATGACCGGTAATTTTTATTTTTTATTACAAAGTGCCTCCCTTGGCTGGAACATGAAAGAAACGGTCACGTGACAAGACGGAAAGTGCGGTTGACGATATCCGAAGGCCATGGGAAAAGGCAATGGGAAAAGGCAATGGTATAGTACATATGGTATTCTCATTAAGTCATCAAAACAACCTAACTGCCTTCAAGGTTGTGATTTACATTCAGGCCTAGGTCTACAAGTCGGCAGAAGAACTTTTAACTGGGCTCCGGCGTGGTCTGGTCCATCAAGGGGAATCCTTGTCGAGCACGTTGGGAGGATTTGTCAAATTATTGCTCTATAAACATAATTTTTGTTGCGCATCACTTGAAGACCAAAGTACGTTTAAACTAAACTGTAATGCTCAGCATTCTGAACTATCTAAAACAACATACATAAGCTTAAATCATAGATTGGATTTTAAAAGGTGAGGAAAAGAGCCGGGAGAATTGGTGGCTTTTCAATAAATCCATTTTGTTCACTTAATAATTACCCACAACCACAACAATCTAATAAAGTTACAGTGAACAAGAAAAGAATATTGGCTGTAGATAGAAAGCTCCAGGTAGAAAGAAAAGTATTGTATCAATCTTGATAGGCACATGGGCGTGATTAACAATAGAACAATTACAGATCCAGGGACCATTAAATAGAAACGCCGAACAATGACATAACATGAGTAATTACAAATTGTTGTAAAGTTACACATTTTGATCACCGAAAATATTATAATAACGGAATATTAGAGAACAAACAAACACAAATTCAACAAATTGTAATGACCTAAATATTTATCAATTTTATGGAAATCGAGGATTTCTGAAACGGGGGAGCGGTAGTACTATGACTAAGGGTCCCTAATGATCAGCAATTGTTGGATGGATCACCCTCATTAAATATGGTCACACAAAAAAAAGAGCATGAAGTTATAATTTATGTAAAATTTCATAATTTAATTTTGACTGTCAAATGGAGAACGTGCGAACCTGGCGCTGAATTGATCCTCTCCAGTTTAGCTTAGGAAGAGCTAGCTATACTTGCTATAATTATTTTGTTTAGCTAGTTTGCATGCTTGGAAAGTTTTTATATTTCAAATATGAAACACCAGTTTTCGGTAAAAACATCGACCTGGGAATACAAAGTTACATTTATTAACTGTTTCATTTTCTTTGCGCGCACCAAAAAGAATAGTCTGGGTTCCAGACGGAGTTTTGTCTTAATTTTAGTAAAAAGATAATATTTTTGCACATATGGCGTTTCATACGTATACTACTTGAGTTCAGACAAAAATCGAAATAAATAAATTAAGAAAAAGACAATGAATACAGACTTGGGGCAAGTCTATAAAAAGAACAACAATCGGGCTGAAATTGAGATAATATGGAAGTTACGAGAGTGAAGATATTAGGATGTATTGTATGTAGGGCAATGTAAAAAAATGAAGAATCTGAAATGGGTAAAAAAGGATAGAACAGCTGAGCATGGGAACAAAAGAGTGGTTCATTTTTTGAAAAAGAACTACACGCCCACTATGTATCACAATGTAGATCACGGTGTTTTGATTGTTTTATATTTTGTTATTTTAACTATTAGTAATCCTTCCACCTTTAGTTTATTTGTTCTTGATACACTTAAATAACAATAATTATCCGATAAGCACGTGAACTTAAACCATACACTTATATTTTATTTCTTCAATAAAAACCACAAGTGGCAGAATACAATGCTTTTGCAGAAAGCTTTTTAACAATTGTTCGGGAGCACCGAAAACGGAATCAGTACCAGGAAAGAAAAAATCAATGGCATTGAAATTCCCATAGGATTGAAAGTCAGAAGTTCACAAAACATAAACCATTCTTTAAAGTTAACGTACGACCTGATGTTTCACAATGTTATTTCTTTTAATATATTCGGAGTGAAAAGTACAGTATTACAATTTAACTAACAAAGCAAATCACAATTTTACTTCCTTCCCGACCAACGGAATACATTGGCACTAAACAACCATTAGAAAATAATAGCATGCCATGTAAACAAACAAAAAAGAACATTATTGTTCTGGTTCTTTTGACTAGAAAACTGAAATCTACAGACAATTTCAGATATACCCGAGATTCAATGCAATGTATACTGTCAGGAGTAACAGTAACAAATGTGGGAGAGAGGTTGTAGTCAGCAAAAACAAGAAACTTCAGGTGCTGTTTCTAGACATAATGAGAATCGGGCAGAGAATCGGGCAGAGAATCGAGTGCTTAAACGCAAATTAAATGACTAAAGCACATACAGTAACTGTATAGACCAAAAATGAATGTATGTTCTTGGTTCACCTGTACATGATCTTCCTACCAATTGAAGTTACATTTCGATAGATTTTGTAAAGGTTTCACCAATGGGCATGGAAAAAGAGAAGGAAATTAATTTTTTTTAAATCCTGTATTACTTTTGTTAATGTTATTTTGTACATAATTTAGTTTACTAGGCCTATTGTTAAATTTTCTGTTTTATTTTACTTACTCTGCACCTTCAGTCAAGATGTGTGCCACTGTTTCAAAAGTATAGCTTCCAAAAAAATTATTATTAATTATTAATATTATTATTATTATTATTATTATTATTAAACCCTTAATGTACCTCTATAGAACGAATTGAACAGTACAGGAGTAATTTGAAAGTTTTTGATATACATAAAAACTACGAACTAATAAATGCATAGTTAACTACTGCACGGCATGCCTCTAAATCAATTATAGGTATCAAATTTAGATTCCAATACTTTAATCAGTAATAAAAGTAGCAAAGATCTTGCAATTGAAGGAAGCAATCGTATTAATACTCCATGAACTCTCAGTGCGATAACTCTCAAGGGCAAAACATTTCGTCAATTTCGTCACTAACATTGACACCATTTCCTGTTCCATTGACCTTTATAACTTTATATTAAATTAATAGACCTTTTATATTTTGTGCAAAAAAACTTTTGGGTCATAATCATCACATTTTTGCCAAGCTCATCATGTTCTTATTACATGCCTGTTTCAACCGTTGGTTAACCACCGCAACTTTTCGGAAATTTCAAGATTTACCGTGTTATTATAAAATAAAGTGAAAAGGTGTTTACTATCTATAATTTTGATAATAAAACAAACCAATTATTTTAAGAAACAAACATTTTATTTATTTATTAACAAAGCTTTTTTAAACAATGGAAGGAAGATGTATTGGTACACTAAGTTCTCACATAAACTTTGATAGTGTAGACAGAGCAATCTCCTTCAGTGCGATCCTAGTCAATCTAAGAAGCTAACCCAGTCAAGGAAGCCCTTCAACAGTCGGACCAAGCATATATTTGGATGCTAGAGATGACTGCCTCTAGGATGCGACTGGCATCAGTGGGAGGAACAAAACTGTACTGTACTGTATTAGACGCCTCTTTAAAATGTCATTAGATTGATATAAAATTTCCGTACTTAATATAGATAGATGAAATGATCTGTTTTAGGTTTTATATATAGAATTCATTAATGCTCTGTTTAAGTTTTTTTAACTATGTCGAAACTTATCCGCATGTCACATATACATTGCAGCATCAAAGTAAAACATAATCAAGCAACAATTGTTAAGATAAACATTTTAGACGATTATAACTGCATGCTAATTGATACACAATTGTTATGAACTTGAACTAAAATACATTTTAGGTTAATCGAATTATAACTACTTACGGAGTAAATTGTCAACATTTGTATTCTAATTGAAAACGAATTAAGTATTCTGTAAATTCTAAATGCCATGTCTATATAGAATAGGTATTTTTTCCAGACATTTAAGAATGAATGCCACATTTGTTCGGATCAGTCAGCCCGAGAAATGTTTGTATTTTGTTCTATTCTTCTGGCAAAACATGTAAAATTGTAAGGAGACAATACTGTGATTTTATTATGTAATATCTCAGCTTGTAGTTTTTTTTGATAATATTTTATATATTTTTGGGTTTATTAAACTGTCAACTTCGTGTTGCTGATTCCGTTTCTATGGGCCTGTTTCTGCCGCATTGCACCAAATAAACCGCTTATTTAAAAAAAAAAAAGGTCCGCTCCTCCTGAAGAGGCCATCATCAATTAATATTGAACTTTAGAAGGCAATAATTCACATTTCTGACATGATAAATAAGTACTAGTTGATCCCTATACAAATAATCCCGAAACCCAATTTGATTTCTGTTAATTATCGATATTAACATGTTTTAGGCCATATGAATTAAATTGATGCACGCAGAGATCATATCGCCAAACAAATCCACTTAAATCCGTCGTGTAAATAGGAGTAACTATAAAGTATAATAACGATATTTTAATTGCTGCGAAACCCTAATGAGATTTTAATATGTACGGATACAAGTCTTTACAGAAATAAATAAAAGGTAAGAGCTAGGGATTTCCGCCATGGTTGGATATATGAAGATGGATTAGACGGATTAAACGGATTAAACAGTATTAAGTTCGGCAACATCTGTGACGCAAGTACTTTACTTCAATTTTTTTGGAGAAATGATGAGAAATATTTGAGATCGTATCGTTATGATGAAATGCGAAGATGGATACCAGAAAATCTTAAATATTTTCCCTTTGGGAGAGAAAAAAAGGACACTGTGTCAATTCTAAGCTCCGAGACATGTTCTTCCCACGTCTAGGTTCTTGATCTTAGGGTTATATTTTATCAAAAACTAAAACTATGGTGATTAGGCCTAATAACGGATTTATTCCGGCTAATGATGATGACAGTTTATCAATCTTAAACCTTTAGTTTACGATAATATCAACATTTGACAAATACGAAATAAGAACATGGCTAATCATTAAGAATAAAGAAATTAGCTTAACTAAACTGGAAATATAATAAATGAGAATGAAAACTAAACCTATGACAAATTGTTTTTCAATGGTACCTAGTCTATTCAAATTTACTTGGTTATCTTATCTGACCTAGGTTTTTTTTAAATAAAAAATAATGGATTTTTTTTAATCGATCTGTGTTGAAACTAATCCGGCAGAATGGTCATGCATAGGGCCTACGACGATGATCATGATTAAAATAGAAATTTCGTTTATTTAAAAACTTTAGTTTGTATATGCTCGGAATAGTTTTATGTACATGAACTTCTTTCTTTATAGTAATCCGGCATTCTTTAGTGACATGATAACAGCGCACGTTTTCAATATGACTGATGTACGGGTAGTATGAGTAACGCTAAAAATACGCCGAAATTGAAAGCTTGAGGTTTAATGCCGCAAAGTACCATCAATCCATCACTACATCTGTTATACAGGTGCTTGGACACTCGCCAGGTCAGAGAACAATCAGGACAGGACGATGACGTCACCATTTGCAACTATTGATCCGCTGTTAGTATTCTATTTCAAATAAATTTTCAACTTTTCAGTTAAAATAAATAATCTGCCACTCAGCTTTCAACATTAAGACCTCATTAGGTCATGTCTTTACTTTAAAAGACAAGACCCATGTCAAAGTTGACACCCCTACCCTTGGAAACACTTCAAATCAATGGCCGCTCACATTTAACATCAATATAAAGTTACATCAAGAATGACATTTCCAGTACAGTTCCCAGGCTATAGATCTATGCTTTCTAGATGAATATAACATTTGGTTTATCCATTTAGTTTGATATCAATATTGCAAGTTATTAATAATATATGGTATCAATGAATAGAAATTTATCTGGTTTTTAAGGAAGTATAGCCTACAATATAATGAGAATCGAGAAGTGAAAGATCAACATAAAACAAAACAAAAATTATAAAACAAAAGGAAATAACTGATTATTAAACAGCGGTTTTGAAAAAATACATTATTTATTTTATAACCAACAACCCTAGTAAGAATATGATTGGTAGTCAGTCTTTAATCTGTGTTTTCTTTCCAAGTTATATCTATTATTAGTAAGCCAAATTGTGTTATTATTATTATGGATTTTCTTTATTTTCGACAATGTTCTAATAAATGATGACGAAATGGAGGAGTCTTTTCTTCATATTTTGGAGTTTACTCCTTTTCTAAAAATGATTACGTATGTGGCATCTTTTAAAAGAAGACTGAGGACCCTTTTTCCCAGGAATAAAGGGTCAAGCTATCAAGTATCAAGTTTTATTTGAAGCTTTTCCTTTCCTATTGCAATATTTATATATTTTATCCATTCTAATAAGTTTTTAATATTGTACTTTTTCTTTGTCTGTTTTTATGTGAACTATTGTTTCGTCTTAAATAAATTTTATCGTAATTTTTGGAGTTTAACGTATGGATATGAATGAAAATCATTCTATGGGAAATAACCGTTCCTTCACCTAATTATGTATAACATTAGCATGCGGTGAATAATAATTTTTTGTTTTATCTATATCTCAAGCGAGTTTATCAGTATTCATTGTTTATTGATATCTTTTAAATATTAACCAGATTTAAACTATAAAAGGATGTGATCCGTTGCGTTTTGACAATACACTAGACAACTTTATTATAAATAATTTATAGTCCGTGTAAATGGATAATTGTAATTAATTTCAAACATGTCCATTGTTGAGAGCTGATGATTGACGTTTGGTTGACTGCGGTAAAAATTGCGCCAAAATGTCTAAGTTTTGTATAGAAAGTTAATAATTATACTATACTGTACGATAAAGTAACTATAGGGCATTTTAAATCTTATTTACGCGTGCAATTATAGGTAACTAAAAATACATTTTTTTGTTATCATCTAAGCCGAAATAGTTGGGTATAACGACTTGAGGCTAAAGTAAATTGTAGAATTTGTAAAATACTGAAAAGTGCGTACATCACTAAAAGTGCGCACTTCCTCTAAGATTGTACTTGAAAGTAATATAACAAGAAGTAAACAAAACATGCCGAGCTGAAATCGGCTAAGAAATAAGAACATATAGGCCTTGGAGAACAATTAAGTGGTTATCTTGAAAAAATATTATTTATTGCCGATTAAAAAACAAATTACATAAAATATATTAGCTTGTACGGGGAGTTTTCTACCAAGAAATTGGGGGTGGACAGTAGGCCTACGTTTATAGGTGATTTATTCTAGTCGTCCTGTATGGTACCCAGAATGTCGCACGCTAGTTACCGTATCGAAGTTGAACCTCTAGTGCATTCCGCTCGTTGTGGTGGGTCGCACCGCTAGAATGTTGTACAGCTAGGCCCGTTATAAACAATAAATCCCGTCATATTTCAAAGTTTATAATGCTGTAATAGCTCTGACCGCATGTCATACGAGCGCATCTTTTGACTAGGAGGTAAGTGCCAGGTTGGGAGGTCAATATTATCTTATAATGCATCACAAAGTAGCTTTTTTAAATGAATGTTAAACGATATTTAGATTTCTGCTGGTTCTTAAAATCCTACAAATGTATTTTTTCAATAAAAATGATAAACTTCTTGAATAAAATGGATGTTAGGCTTACTTGCATACACCCTATATAGAGTCATAACAATTATAAACAAAACATTAACAGAAGATATACCAATTACTGTCATTATTTCTCATCGTCGTAGTTTGAGAGAGAATGTAAATTATACATAGTGGGACGCATTTACTACGTTTATTGGATACGTTTTTAATTACGAACTCTCAGCCTAGACCAGGTGTATTATTAAATAAATTGTCGTGTATAGTCCCGTGTATAGTCAAATTATATACTAGGTATCAAAATGATTAGGGATAGTCTACTCTCGGGAGATACCTTTTAGGATGCCTTTGTTTTGCAAAATGATTGACGACTGATGGGTTAAGATCATTAAAGTACCGGGGCAGATTCCGGTTGCCAAAATATCCTCTCTCCGTCGAAATTGTGATATATTATTGTGGCGAGCAATGCATACTATTTGATTAACTACCAGAAGACGTCGGGGGAATTTTATACGGATGTTGGTTCAACGATAAGCTATTTGAACGTTTAGGGACTAATAGTGCAGAATGAAGAATCTCACACAAACGCTACGTAGCCGCTTAACATTTCATAACTATTCATCTATGAAAAATAATAACCTGCCTCTCAATAATTGAAGTCGCTCGTTAAAACTTAATTAGTGTAAATTTGTGGCCGACATGTCCTTTGAGATAAGAAATAAAGTCACAACAAAGCACAGCACATATCTGCACACATTTACTGCATTTCCTCATAATAAATGTGATTTGAAAGGTGTATGGTATAGGTAGTTGGAGTGGTAGCACCTTTCCTCGCCACGTATATTAATTGTGAATAAGTCTATCAATCATTACATAGTACATTATCCATGCCTAGTGGATCAGTGACGTATTAAATCACATAGATCGAGATATTTCCCTTAAACATGTTGTATTTTTAATTAAGCCAATCAATAGTATAGGATTCTCCTTAACTTAGTGGTAGAGGAACATGTTATATTTATTAATGTTTAAGTTCAAGTGTTGATCCTTTGCCGTATGTGTGATCATGGAGGTATACCTCCTGGGTCCCAGACGGAGTTTTGACTTATTTAATATTAGTAAAAAGATAAATATTTTAGCACATATGGCGTTCCATACGTATGCTACTTAAGCCTGAAACTGCATATTTCAGACAAACATCGAAAAGCCTCGAAATAACTACAGACTTGGGGAAAGATAAACTTTAAGTTTATTGAACAAACGCTTTTGTATCAGCGGCACACGTACAAGGCAATATAAAAACAAAAGTCAAATAAATAAATAACATTTAAGTCTTAAATAAGAAGCGAATCATACAAGTAAAATGAAATAGTAAAAACAAGATAATCTTACAGATCGAACAATACTTAATCTATATGATGGAGTGGTGTAACGGCCATATACTCACAAAGCACACTTGGTGAGATAGTAAATTCTATTAGATAGGAGATTTTTAAATTTTAAGGGTGTTTCCCTTCCAACAAGTGTGAATGCTTGAATACGACCCATGTTATAACCTAACGGATACGGTAAACCATACAAGATTATGAACTTATACCGACGTTCAATAAATTAAAATAATAAAGATCAAGATGGGTCCATGCATTTTCTAAAGCCTCTTATTTCCTGACTTTTTTTCTTACGTTACACTAAAGAAAGAAACCACAATGTGTACGGATTAAACAGACCAGAAATACAACAAAACAATTTTATTACCACAAAAGGAAACCCTTTTTTAGGTCACACAAATGGACCTAACTGCAGAATGTTCATATACAAACCGCCTTGGCCTCCTAAAACCGAATACTGTACATAACATTTTTAACACGTCACAATGATCGCTGATATTAATATTTCGGTTACAATTTTGGTTTTGAATATCGTAACATCGTCTTTAACATTGTATGTGTAGCCAGAATATATCGATTATACAATTAAGATAGTGGTCAACACCGGTAGTTGTATGTAGATCGAACTCGAACGCACGAAATAAACGAAACGGTGGCGTGTTTCCGATATTATCGCGGACTGCCGAAACTACATTCACACTCACAAACGGAAGACGGTGCCGTGTAATTAAATAATGGAAAATCATATAAATAATTGAACGGTGCCGTCTTTTGTTGGGTGAACAAGTGTGATTGTAGCTTTAGCCTGATCGGTTGTGTTTTACGAATCATATCAAAAGTCTGCTCCGTTTTACCAAACTGTAGGCCTATGTGAAAAATCCTGTAAGGAATTGAGCGGAGCCGTCTTCCGTAGAAATAGGCGGAATCATCTGATAAATTTGTTTCAGGACCTCAACGAAAACGTATTATACGTATGAAACGCCATATGTGGCAAAATAAGTAGAGGGGTATACGGTATAGTCAGTCGTGATTATAACAATGGTTAACAATGGGGATGGTATAAGACAATAGAGTATATCATTTGATGAATTAGTTGCTTGTGAACAATTGGTTTACAATGGTTGAAGTCAATAGGTGTTATGTTTGGGATATAATAATACAATGGTTAACATTGGGTAAGGATGTAAAGGATTGTTGGCGGTAATTTTAAAAAGGGTACAATAAAGATGCACCTGGTTAATTAAAACTAGTTAATTGAGGTATTTGCTTGTTGTATGCCGACATAATCCAAAGACATAAGTTATTTGATCCGGATATTATAACAATGACTAAAACAAAAAGATAACAATGAATGAAGTTATTTAATAAGTATGTCTTGATTGAACTATACCGACAGGTAATTAACCATCTTCCGGATTTGATAACAAAGGGGAGAAACACAGGGTGTTTGACATACTAAAGTTTAATGTGTGACGTCATGATGTTACTTTCACTATTTTTTTGATGATTTTTGTTTTCCAATGTTTAGTTTTATTTTCATTTAAATTGGTTACGTTTACGAAAAGATTTCTTTGTTTCCTTTTAAAATAAAACAAAAAGAGGGGTAAAGAGGGACGCTACTGACATCATGCATAAATTATTTTAATGTGTATAAATATATGGGTAAGTTTATAGTGAACTCATCAGTACCAGTTTTACAACGCACTAAACTCACTTCTACATTCTTGATTAAGAGAATTTAGTACAGTTTTCATCAGCATGAACTTCTACAAACCAACAGCTGATTACACCGATTCTAAATTAGCTGATAAGGCTAAGGCTACTATGCAGCGAGTTATGAGGTCTAGCAAGAGACAGAGAGTAGAAGATGAACCAAATACAAGCGCTTCTTTTCAACAAGATTGTCGACCGGTGGTAAAGAATCACTTTTTTAAGAATGATAGTCGAATTACAGTTACAGCTACTAAACGTATTAAACTTAGTGAAACGAGGCACGTCGTTGCTCAACGTTGGGGTGATGATATGTACGTATGTATCCGAGAATACTATCAATCAGAACCAGATGGTAAATTTAAACCTGGGAAGAAAGGTATTAATTTAACATTGATGCAGTGGAGAGATCTAATGGAGCAAAAGGACATGGTCGATGAAATGTTTTTAGAATTGGATGGATTTGACGATTGTGGAACCGGTGTAGACATGAATGACAATGGAATGCCAGAAACACAAATGACCAAAAAAAGCTACAAGAATGACAATTACGATTGGTTAGAACAGTTCCCGTAATTACATTGTAATCTTTTAGAAAACGGAACGGATTGATGATCTTGAATTGAACAATTTTGGAAATGGGAGTACCCACTTTGAATGTGCATTTAAACATTTTAACCTGCGTGTTATTTTTTTTTGGTGTGGTTTTTTCAGTACTAAATAACATGCTAGTGTATTTGTAAAAGTAATTAAAAAAAAAAAAAAAAAAAAAATAATTTAAATTATCATTTGAATTAATTTGTTATTTCTTCATTTCTATTTAAAAGTTATTTTAAAATAAATTTAAATGTTTTTTGAGTTAATGTATTTTGTTCTTTCTGTCTAAATAATATGTTAGTGTATATATAAAACTATTTTTTTTCTCTATTTAATTGTTATTATGTATTTTGAATTTTATGTTTTTTAAAGTGTATTGCGTGTTTTGCAATAGAATGTGTATTGAAATAAATTTTGTTTTTTAACAACAACAACGAAAATGAAATTTGATCTTTGCGTGTTATTTAAGTATTTGAATTATTTTTATAATTTTTCATTTGGATGATTGAGGGTAATGAGTATGGATGAGTACTTAAGAAAAGTATATTACGATCCTAAACACCCCGGTAGTTTTGGTGGTGTGGACCGACTTCATCAAAATGTAAAAGACGATTTAAATATTACCAAGAAACAAGTTCAGGAATGGCTGAGCAATCAAGATACATATACATTACATAAACCAATTCAACGAAAATTCAAGAGGAACCGTGTACAAGTAAACGCTATCGATGAACAATGGGAAATGGATTTGGTTGACTTGACTTCATTAAAACGTTACAATAAGCAAAATACATTTCTTATAACATGCATAGATGTCTTATCTAAATATGCGTGGGTTATACCGATAAAGAACAAGTCTTCAGATACCGTATTAAAAGCTATGAAAAAAATGTTATCAGGTAAAAGAAAACCGATTAAAATTCATACAGATAAAGGTACAGAATTTATAAATAAAAAAGTACAAACGTATCTGAAATCTAAAGATATACATTTCTTTACGACAAACAACGAAACGAAGGCAAGCATAGTTGAGCGATTCAATAGAACTTTAAAAACGAGAATGTGGAAATTGTTTACAGCAAACGGTAATAAAAAATATATCGACGCACTTCCTAAATTAGTTTCCAGTTACAATAATTCAAAACATAGATCTATAGGAACTGCACCGATTCTCGTTACAAGCGA
Source organism: Antedon bifida (assembly GCF_963402885.1). Classification (NCBI taxonomy): domain Eukaryota; kingdom Metazoa; phylum Echinodermata; class Crinoidea; order Comatulida; family Antedonidae; genus Antedon; species Antedon bifida. The sequence continues at coordinate 6,012,220 of NC_136226.1, read as the reverse complement.
CAACGAGCACGAAGTGTGGCAGAAATTGTATGGTGAAAGAAAGCATCCGGTAAAACGTTTTAAGTTTAAAGTCGGTGATCAAGTGCGTATCAGTAGATATAAGATGATTTTTGAAAAAGGTTATTTAGCAAACTGGACAGAAGAGATATTCACTGTATTTAAACGTAAAGGAACATCAATGCCAACGTATCAAGTAAAGGACTGGAACAATGATATAATCGAAGGAAATTTCTACGAAAAAGAATTACAAAAAGTTTCAAAATCTGATAAAGATGTATATCGCGTCGAAAAAGTAATTAAAAGGCGAAAGCGTGATGGAAAGACAGAATATTTCGTTAAGTGGTTAGGGTACCCTGCTAAATTCAACAGTTGGGTTCAGAATCTAGTCAGATAAACACGAGCATCATGTCATCTCAGTTTCACGTCTCACTACCGAGCAATAGTTCATTGAATTATTTTCCTGAAAATACACTTACAAGTTACACTACAAAATTAGCCGAGTCGATACGATTAAAAGGCGAGTGGGAAGTTGGTTTAACTGAAATACAGTACCCACATACGTGGTACAATGTAGACGATACAAACAATAAAATTTGGGTACGATTAAACGTTTCTCAAATAGAAACAGCAACGATGGAATACAAAATCGAAATTACAAGCGGATATTATAGTTCAGGTTCGAAACTGATTGATACGATAAACTCTGCTTTAAGAAAAAAGAAGTTGGATGATAACATAAGGTTTAAATTCAATTCTGTATCGGAAAAAGTTAATATTTCAACCGATATTCTGACATCTATAACGTCGTTAGGAGGTATGCAAACGTTATTGGGATTCGACATATCTTCGATTCTATTAAATTCAAATGTTACAGGAAATCATCCGATTAATCTTCATCATCGTGTACCTGGTTTATACGTTTATACAGACGTGATCGAACATCAACGAGTTGGAGATGTAAGCGTTCCTTTATTGAGAATTGTACAAACCAAGGAGAGTCAAATGAGAAATATCTATTTTATATTAATTGTACAATAATAATTTCTTTGATTAATTTACTGTACATAATGTAAAAAACAAATACGCATTAGTGTTAATATGAATAAAGATTTAGATTTACGTTTTAAACATTGATTCAGTTTTATTGTTTTAATTCGTGTCAAATAAGATGTTATAAAACGCAATTATTTAACTAAATTACCATCATAATTGTAATGGCGAGTCCTTTGATAACACCTTTCACCGCAGTTATTAGCGGTCCGACATCTTCGGGTAAATCCGTCTTTGTAAGGAAATTGATTGAAAATAATTATTTCAATAAACCCTTTGACGATATTACATGGTGCTATGGTGAATATCAGAATTTATTTTCGGAATTAAGTACAGCTGTATCAAATATAAGTTTTATGGAAGGTATACCTATCGAAACATTAGATGCGTTTGATTCGAGTAAAAATCATTTAGTAATTATAGATGATTTGATGACAGAATGCAGTAGCGATAAAAGAGTCGTTAATTTGTTTACCAAAGGCTCTCATCATAGAAACATTTCAGTGATATTTATAATGCAAAATTTCTTCTACGGTTCCAAAGAAATCCGTACCATTACTTTGAATGCTCATTATATCGTACTTTTTAAAAATCCACGGGATAAAACGCAAATATTGAATTTATCGAAACAAATGTATCCTGGCAAAGGGCGGTTCTTACAAGAGGCATTTAATGACGCTACGCGTGAATCGTACGGATACTTATTCATTGATCTCAAACCATATACGTCGGAAGAAATGAGAATACGAACAAATATCTTTTCAGTAGATAAACATTACGCTTACGTACCAAAAGTATAACACATGTGATTTGAAATTATTCTATTCATTCCAATACAAACTCACAACATGTCAAAACGTATCAAAAAGAACGCAGAAACTTTAAAGTTTTTAGCTAAATGTACGCCTAAACAAAGAAAGGCCCTGCTTGAGAATGCCGACAGTCAATTAGTAACAGCAATCTGTGAGTGTGCAAAGAACATCTTAAAAGGTAGTGTACCGGTGTCTAGTGCTCATAAGAAGAAGTTGGCGAAGCATAGGAAACACTTGCGTGATATTTCCAATAAAGCTATACCTACGCTTCGACGTAAGCGTATACTACTTCAAAAGGGAGGATTTCTTGGTCTTATTTTGAAACCTATATTACAGACTCTGGGCGGATTACTTTTGGAATAAAATGGAGCACACAAAAAAATTGATTGTAGTTCCTCAAGAATTGGCAAATACATTGCTACATAGCAAGCACTATGAACAAAAGCACAAAACAATAACTAACGGATTAGATGACTCTATGCAGACTATTCTTAATAGACAGGATATTAGCGATCACGATAAAATCACAATGTACAATCAAGTACTTCAGCGTTTTTTAAATAAAGAGAAGCCCGTTAACAACCCTTCACCTATGAACATAAATATGCATGGACCTCTTAATGACGAAGACAAGAATGATGAATCGACAGAAGCAATCAAGGATGATTCGATGACAAAAGAAGTATTGCAAAGCATGCCTATATCGTTAAAATCAAAAACTAAGACATTTTTAGATCGAATAGACCGATACAGAAATATGGGTATTTTAGATTGGACAAAATACGGTGAAATGATCATCGAAGGAGAATTGCTAAAGGGTAGTAATTTATTTGATTTAACCAAAGATATGATACAAGAAAGGCGAGGATTTGAACCAGTGGGGTGGAAAGAATTTATATCGGTGTTGGCGAAGTTGAACACGCCAGAAAGTTTGATTGGAAATGCTACACGACGCAACATGTTGCAACGTCTAAAATCTGGTGAAATAAGCCCTCTTTCAAAAACCACATCTACAAAATCTAAACGACTTGAAAGATTTGATGACGACGATGACGATGAAGATAAAAAATATACTATTACTAAAAAGAAACGTACTAAAACTAAACCGAAATGGCTTGGATTCTAATCAATTTTATAAAATGTTTTTTTCAGTTATTAAATGTATTCATTATTCAAATTTATTTCGTTGTTTGTTGTTTTCTTTCTTTCATTATTTACTAACCAACGCGTAATAAAGATACATACACATATTTTTTTTTTTTTCAACATTTAAATTTTAATACCAATATGAAAAAGACAATACTTAATTAAAATATGTTAGTTAACATTTTGACAAATTGTATTTTTATATACTCCTTATCATACACCGGTAGGTTAACATCGTATCTACGTTCTACAAAATCATTAACATGTGCATCGTTAGTATTCTTATCTTTAGTGAACATATTAACTATATTTGAGGTGTCAATACCTCTACATTTATGAACAATATAAAAAATACAATATTGACCACAGACGGTCGACAATGGAGCCTGTAAACCCGTATCATTAAAAGTCCACGTGTTTACCGTACGATTTAGAAAATTTACAAAATGATTACTGTAATATTGAGGCGAATGTCCGAATGAATCAAAAAATTCACCTTCGTTAATATTGTTTAGAAAAAAAGCGACCCAATGCGAACCGTTTTGACTACTATCATCAACATTTGCTATGTAAGCACTAGGGTAACTTTTTATTCTTTTAGGTAACAAATCTGAAGGATATACACCTCGAAAGTATCTTTGAGTTAATGGATCAGATTTAACTAATTTTAAAAGTTGCACAGTATCCATGATTTTTTTAAAAGTCTAAAATTACGTTACGAGACTTATCGATTTCTATTAATGAATCAAATTCTGAATAAACTATTACGTTAATTGTTTCAACCAAAGCGGTAGCAAATTGAATTTCAAGACGTATATTGCCGTGTTTAATTAAATTGAAATGTCCACTGCTTGATAAATCGGGTGTAAGGTCGAATGCAAACAACGTGTATCCTCTGGCGTAGTCTTCTCTGGATATTTGATTTCCCGTGTCGTCGAATAATGTATTTAATCCGGAGAATAAACTTTGATAGGCTAAAATATAACTTCCTTCACCGTTTGCTTCAAAATTAGGCTTTAATGGTTTCCAAGGTATTTGCTCACCGTCCAAATATAAGGATATAAAATTGGTGTTAAAGTGTTGAAAATTAAATGGATTTTTGCTATAATCACCGTTGAAAGCGTCGGTTCCTACTAATCCTACCACTAAGCGTTTCGGTAGATTCCCGTTGTACAGCGACTCTCGGGTAAAGGAAAGGTTCCCCCGCGGTATCGACAGCGTTTTAACCTCGACTCGACGAAGAGGGTATTTAGCTGACCCGCGCTCCAGCGCTTTTGCATGAGCCAGCGCTATAGATGGATTTAGTTTCACTTTTCGTACGTAAATAGATGCATCTTCTAACTGTAACTTATAACCAGCTTGCGCATCGGATGACATCAAACAGAATGCGTTTTTACTTCGATGCAATTTTAATTTAATGTCAACTCCATTAAGCATCATACGATCTTGAAAGAATATATCGCAATGAATAGGTCCTATCAAATCAACCAATCGACTTCCTCGTATGTACTGAGATCGTTTTTTAAGTCCTTGATTCGCAGCAGCATCGTCTAAAGTTGGATTTGCTACATCCATTCTACCCGCTGTATCTTTATAAAACAATCCACCTGTAAGGTGAGTTTCCTTCGCGTCAGCACCGTACGTTAACAAGGTTTCAATCATCGCTCTGTACGAATAAGTGTTATTCGATGGAGTAATTAATCTCTCATTCAAAGAAACGTCAACTTCATTGAATAAGGACTGTAGTAGTAAATTAGTTGGTCCGACAGGATCGTCAGCATGCAAATCTGTTCCATCGCCTCTTGTAATTTTAACTTTAACTCGTAACATAGTCTGTGATAAATCTACGTATTCTTCGGTGGAACCTTGAATGTTAAATTGAACCGGTCCTGTATCGGTAATACTATTGAAAGGATGATACTGAACCCATTGTCCCTTCGTTATACTTGTTTGAGTCGGTGGAACAGAAAACAAATCCAATTCTGACTTTAAACATTCGCAAGATTGTTTGTGTACGTACGCCATAGTAATTATTAATCAAATATATCGGAGGATCTTCTCGCTCTCTTAGTTCTTCTTCGACTGACTTCATTGCTTTTTCGCTTTCTCTTTTTATTCACTTTTCCGTTACCATTCTGAGAAACAATTCGTTTACCGGCTTGCGTAATTCTACGTTTTACAGCTTGTTTGATATTTTGTCCACTTATAGCATCCTCCATTATTTCGGCTCCTGTTCGTAACGCTTGTTTTCCTAGAGTTTTGGCACCTTTTTTTAAAAGCGGTACAGCTTTTTTAAACAAACCAGACAACATTCCACCTAATCCGTACCCTCTCTGATTAGATGATCCATGAAATACAGGTAGGCTTAAACCGCCAGCTTGACCTACGTAGTAATCCTCATACGCGTTAGGCATGATTAAATGAGATGCGATGATCTACTCTGTCGAAAATGAAGCTTCACTAAAACCTTCCCACGTTGAAATGATACTTTCTCACCAGTGTCACTCCTTATATCTATCGAAATGGTATCAATTTCTTTTTTTATTAAACGCTTGTAGTGAGGCATCATGTATTCGTGAGAAGTAACGTTTCTCATTTGACTCTCCTTGGTTTGTACAATTCTCAATAAAGGAACGCTTACATCTCCAACTCGTTGATGTTCGATCACGTCTGTATAAACGTATAAACCAGGTACACGATGATGAAGATTAATCGGATGATTTCCTGTAACATTTGAATTTAATAGAATCGAAGATATGTCGAATCCCAATAACGTTTGCATACCTCCTAACGACGTTATAGATGTCAGAATATCGGTTGAAATATTAACTTTTTCCGATACAGAATTGAATTTAAACCTTATGTTATCATCCAACTTCTTTTTTCTTAAAGCAGAGTTTATCGTATCAATCAGTTTCGAACCTGAACTATAATATCCGCTTGTAATTTCGATTTTGTATTCCATCGTTGCTGTTTCTATTTGAGAAACGTTTAATCGTACCCAAATTTTATTGTTTGTATCGTCTACATTGTACCACGTATGTGGGTACTGTATTTCAGTTAAACCAACTTCCCACTCGCCTTTTAATCGTATCGACTCGGCTAATTTTGTAGTGTAACTTGTAAGTGTATTTTCAGGAAAATAATTCAATGAACTATTGCTCGGTAGTGAGACGTGAAACTGAGATGACATGATGCTCGTGTTTATCTGACTAGATTCTGAACCCAACTGTTGAATTTAGCAGGGTACCCTAACCACTTAACGAAATATTCTGTCTTTCCATCACGCTTTCGCCTTTTAATTACTTTTTCGACGCGATATACATCTTTATCAGATTTTGAAACTTTTTGTAATTCTTTTTCGTAGAAATTTCCTTCGATTATATCATTGTTCCAGTCCTTTACTTGATACGTTGGCATTGATGTTCCTTTACGTTTAAATACAGTGAATATCTCTTCTGTCCAGTTTGCTAAATAACCTTTTTCAAAAATCATCTTATATCTACTGATACGCACTTGATCACCGACTTTAAACTTAAAACGTTTTACCGGATGCTTTCTTTCACCATACAATTTCTGCCACACTTCGTGCTCGTTGTCGCTTGTAACGAGAATCGGTGCAGTTCCTATAGATCTATGTTTTGAATTATTGTAACTGGAAACTAATTTAGGAAGTGCGTCGATATATTTTTTATTACCGTTTGCTGTAAACAATTTCCACATTCTCGTTTTTAAAGTTCTATTGAATCGCTCAACTATGCTTGCCTTCGTTTCGTTGTTTGTCGTAAAGAAATGTATATCTTTAGATTTCAGATACGTTTGTACTTTTTTATTTATAAATTCTGTACCTTTATCTGTATGAATTTTAATCGGTTTTCTTTTACCTGATAACATTTTTTTCATAGCTTTTAATACGGTATCTGAAGACTTGTTCTTTATCGGTATAACCCACGCATATTTAGATAAGACATCTATGCATGTTATAAGAAATGTATTTTGCTTATTGTAACGTTTTAATGAAGTCAAGTCAACCAAATCCATTTCCCATTGTTCATCGATAGCGTTTACTTGTACACGGTTCCTCTTGAATTTTCGTTGAATTGGTTTATGTAATGTATATGTATCTTGATTGCTCAGCCATTCCTGAACTTGTTTCTTGGTAATATTTAAATCGTCTTTTACATTTTGATGAAGTCGGTCCACACCACCAAAACTACCGGGGTGTTTAGGATCGTAATATACTTTTCTTAAGTACTCATCCATACTCATTACCCTCAATCATCCAAATGAAAAATTATAAAAATAATTCAAATACTTAAATAACACGCAAAGATCAAATTTCATTTTCGTTGTTGTTGTTAAAAAACAAAATTTATTTCAATACACATTCTATTGCAAAACACGCAATACACTTTAAAAAACATAAAATTCAAAATACATAATAACAATTAAATAGAGAAAAAAAATAGTTTTATATATACACTAACATATTATTTAGACAGAAAGAACAAAATACATTAACTCAAAAAACATTTAAATTTATTTTAAAATAACTTTTAAATAGAAATGAAGAAATAACAAATTAATTCAAATGATAATTTAAATTATTTTTTTTTTTTTTTTTTTAATTACTTTTACAAATACACTAGCATGTTATTTAGTACTGAAAAAACCACACCAAAAAAAAATAACACGCAGGTTAAAATGTTTAAATGCACATTCAAAGTGGGTACTCCCATTTCCAAAATTGTTCAATTCAAGATCATCAATCCGTTCCGTTTTCTAAAAGATTACAATGTAATTACGGGAACTGTTCTAACCAATCGTAATTGTCATTCTTGTAGCTTTTTTTGGTCATTTGTGTTTCTGGCATTCCATTGTCATTCATGTCTACACCGGTTCCACAATCGTCAAATCCATCCAATTCTAAAAACATTTCATCGACCATGTCCTTTTGCTCCATTAGATCTCTCCACTGCATCAATGTTAAATTAATACCTTTCTTCCCAGGTTTAAATTTACCATCTGGTTCTGATTGATAGTATTCTCGGATACATACGTACATATCATCACCCCAACGTTGAGCAACGACGTGCCTCGTTTCACTAAGTTTAATACGTTTAGTAGCTGTAACTGTAATTCGACTATCATTCTTAAAAAAGTGATTCTTTACCACCGGTCGACAATCTTGTTGAAAAGAAGCGCTTGTATTTGGTTCATCTTCTACTCTCTGTCTCTTGCTAGACCTCATAACTCGCTGCATAGTAGCCTTAGCCTTATCAGCTAATTTAGAATCGGTGTAATCAGCTGTTGGTTTGTAGAAGTTCATGCTGATGAAAACTGTACTAAATTCTCTTAATCAAGAATGTAGAAGTGAGTTTAGTGCGTTGTAAAACTGGTACTGATGAGTTCACTATAAACTTACCCATATATTTATACACATTAAAATAATTTATGCATGATGTCAGTAGCGTCCCTCTTTACCCCTCTTTTTGTTTTATTTTAAAAGGAAACAAAGAAATCTTTTCGTAAACGTAACCAATTTAAATGAAAATAAAACTAAACATTGGAAAACAAAAATCATCAAAAAAATAGTGAAAGTAACATCATGACGTCACACATTAAACTTTAGTATGTCAAACACCCTGTGTTTCTCCCCTTTGTTATCAAATCCGGAAGATGGTTAATTACCTGTCGGTATAGTTCAATCAAGACATACTTATTAAATAACTTCATTCATTGTTATCTTTTTGTTTTAGTCATTGTTATAATATCCGGATCAAATAACTTATGTCTTTGGATTATGTCGGCATACAACAAGCAAATACCTCAATTAACTAGTTTTAATTAACCAGGTGCATCTTTATTGTACCCTTTTTAAAATTACCGCCAACAATCCTTTACATCCTTACCCAATGTTAACCATTGTATTATTATATCCCAAACATAACACCTATTGACTTCAACCATTGTAAACCAATTGTTCACAAGCAACTAATTCATCAAATGATATACTCTATTGTCTTATACCATCCCCATTGTTAACCATTGTTATAATCACGACTGACTATACCGTATACCCCTCTACTAAAATATTTATCTTCTTACTAATTTCGATCTAGAACCTAGACTACTACTAGTTCGCATTCGACCAAATTTCTCGGGGCTGCCGGTCTGACAATATTAGACCGTTCATTGGCGACTAACTCTCACCCACTGAAAGATCAATCGAGAGCAGCATCGAAGAACCTTTACTTGACTAATCTTGCGATAGGTCAAATGGTTGCATTCGTATCTCGTCTTTCAGAATGGACGTTGAGTTGCGTTAACTCCGGCTATACATGGGTCTTCCCAAATATCTATGTAAGCGAACTGGGTGTAAATACAATGAAAACAGGTGTAGGCATTATATGTACTGATTATATTATCTGCGCATGTCTGATCAATGACCCCGATAACTTGCGGTGTAACAAAAGGAAGCATTATGCAAGCAAAAAGAGCCCCATCCTGCGTCGAACACAAACTTCAAAGATAATGCGCCTATGAGTAAGGCGGCAGAGGGTATTCGTTATTGGGGTTTCTGTCCCCTTTCTGGCCAATACACTTTTGATTGACTTTGGTTTTATCTTATCTCTGCCTTAACATCGAAGGCACCAAGGACCTTTATGCTCAACAAAAGGCATTGGATCATTGTGTACGCGTTGAAGTACTTCCGGTTCACAATTCGTGTCCTCTGTATGGATGTCCTACTTTCCTACCAAATGCGCGCGATCCGGATGCCAGGAATCAAAATCGAGATTTTCCACAAGAAGGGTTATTAAAGGGTCAATTTACAAAGTTGGCTTTATTTTTATATTATACAAAATTAATGGTCAATGTTTTTGAGTGCAATGGAGAGACTATTTTTTACTTGGAAAACGGAAATAACTAATCAATGAATGTAAATAATCTGTCTATTCCACCATTTATTATGTTTCAAACACACCTATTTGTATTCGTTTGTATTTGCCGCTTCTATTCTAAATCAAATGGCTTGGCCCATTAAAAAATACGGCGCTCGGAATTTGACCGCGAAGTGGAGTTTATATTGGGTTTTTTTCCCTAGCCTACCGTTTTGCACACTCTTCTTAACTCGAGCGTGCAATGTACTCTACGTAAATTGTGAAGATGAATCAGCCAATCAAACGGCAAAGATAACGCCGGTACGTTTGTTCATAAAATAAAATATCAAACTTTTAACACAAAAAGGCCAAGTCAACGATAACAATCGAATTGCATTCGGGCTGCACATGTGTCGCGAACGCTTTCGGACGATAAAGTCGGCTTTGTCTGTAGATACCTCTGGGGTTCTGGGGGATTAATACGAATATGTTCATGGTGTTTCTGTGAACCCGATTGGACTATCGTCGATGAGGAATGTGATTTAATGATCTACGAAGTTCATGAACCTTATGTTAAAACTGTCAGTTCTGTGCGCTTTTCAATCCATTAACATTAAAATAGGCATCAAGTGCGGAACACTTCATTTTGATAAAAAAAATTATGAAAACGATTTTCCAAACACAACTCCTGGTTTGAGTTATTTATAACTGGAAGGTCATTTTTACTACGATACTTTTTAGACAACAACAAATCATACATTTTCAATTAATTTGTTAATATTAATACTTTAAATATTCACAGTTTCATTTTTATGTAGCTGCGTGAATTGAAATAAAAGATATAGGCCTATACAGTATACGGAAACTAGCATTTACTTTAAAGCTAAACACTCGTTTAAAAAAATGTTTTTTCCTCAAAATCCCAGATGATCGTCAGCAAGCATGAATTAAACGATAAGGGGTCTTGCTATGTTATAGGCCAAATATGGTTTTTGTCTCACTCAAGAGTTTTATAGCACTACTAAATAATCAACCTTTAATTATAAATTCACTCTAAATACTATAGACTTAAATTTCAATGGATAGATAGATGCAGAAACTTCGATTTCCGTTTTACAATTTCAATTGGTTTCCTGTATTATCCAGCTTCTGTATTCGCACATGAATAGTTTCATATTGATAAGGAAACTTAAAATATCATACACCGTACTACATTATCCGTATGAGAGAGAGAGACCGAGAATAGGGAGACAATAGTTAACGATAGTTCCCCATTCATAGGCGGGCACCCCCACACACCTCCTAATTTCGAAACAAGAAATGCAAAAGATAGATCTCATCACCTCAATTTACAAATTAAGCACTGTTCCCTCTATTTTAAAATGTTGGATTTACCACTGTACCCTCTCATACACAAAGTGTTTCTGGCAAACGTAAAATAAACGTTAAGAAATACTGTACAATTACTTTCGTTGGTACTTGTATTTTTTTAATGTCGTATGGTAGTTAAATGTTTACTAACCGTTTGTTTTAGTCGGTGATGAAGCTCCGTCACTATCGATCCCGCCGCCTGGACTCGTAGATACCGATAAGTCATCGACATCATGATGTGAGGAATCCACGTCCCGTGCTTTACTGCTTTCTAACTGAGGGGGTGATGATAGATATTCATTGCTGTGTATGGGGTGACACAACCCCATTCCTGGTGGTATACCCGTATGTGCGGTGACGGTGTGTGCCGTCGTGCCCGTGGGCATCGTGCTTGGTATACCCCATTCTGGCTGGTATTGCATCGAGGTCTGATGTACGGTGTGAGGATTGTAGGCCATGGCTGATATATGATGCATCCCTCCCATTGCTCTCTGTAATGAAAAATTTTATTTTCGTCTCTTATAATATTACTATTTAATAGCATTTTCATTTTTATGGATAAGTTAAGGAAGTATCATATACTGTACACTATTTCATTCATAAATATCTTCTGTTAGTTTCAAATCAGACGGTTCTATAGATACAAACACATAACAATAAACAAATCAGCACAATTTAATACCAATCTTAAGCCTATATTACAGTAGTTATAATTTCTGAATTGCATCAACTATTATCCAGAAACAATTTCGAACGAATAAAGAACAGTTTACCATATTGGCCCTAAGTAAAGTGCAGTATTCGTTAAACATAATTATTACAATTCCCACGATGTACACACATGTGCAGATTGTACGCAACAATAAAACCAAAGTGACATTTTCGGGTATTGACACACTAAACAACCAAACAACTTTAAAATAAAAAGTTCTTGTGACCCAATGAGCTTCAAGAAAAAAAAAGCCTTATTAATTATTTACAGAATTCGACATCAGAGAAATTGTCTAATCTGGCGTCGCTATAAATTTTAATATCGTAACGAGTGTTTGTCAGGCCTTGTTCTTATTGTGTCAAAGGCAGCCATTTTCTGAGCCTTATTTGTACTTGTTGATAAAATGATTTATCTTTTGTCCTGTAGATTTGGGTATTATTACTTTAAAATTTCCAGATCCAAAATAACGTTAAAGGTGTTTTTTTTTAATAAATTGAAAATTAAAATGTTTAAAAATGTTTTGCTTTTTATACGGTAGTGTACTGTCGCACAATATATTTTTCGCACTTTGTAATAAAGTCTGCCGCACTTTTTCTGCCGCACTTTGTATTATACATTCTGCACTTTTTTATATATTCTGCCGCACTTTGTAATAAATTCTGCCGCATTTTGTAATATACCCATTGTCGTACTTTGTACGGTATACCACTGTCGCGCTTTGTAAAAAAATGTTCGGACTTTGTAAAAACCAGTATATTAGTTCAGATCTATCTGTGTTTGATATCGAATTATTAGTTTCTGTATTGGTATTGTTATTTAAATTTTAATACTATTATACTGTATCAGAATTGTAGGACTAAATTAGAATTGTAGGTAAACTTAGCAAGTAACACTTTGATGCGCAAGTTTTATGTTTAATCACGGACCAATTGATTATTAGCGGCAGCTTTTAAACTGTATGGGAATAATAATTCATTGATTATAGGCTTTTACGATTTTGAGGGATAAAACCAAACCAGATGTACGGTTATTTACATTTTATGGCAGGCGATATGCCAGAGGAACTTTATTTGCTGTTTCACCTTGGTATTGCTAAAAAAATCTGCTTTATGAGATAGGCCTAGGTATAGTAACAAAACCCTCGTATTGTATTATATACTCCAAAACCAGTGAATACATTACTTGGGATATATTTTGCTTTTACTGGTTTCACTGAATAGTCAGGTTATTGGTCATATTTTTCCAACGTTTTCATAAAGTACATGTGTAGTGCGTCAGTATGTTGAAGGGAACTGACTGATTTTTAAGGATAAAGACTTGTTTATTGCGATTCACATTGTTGTTTATATAAAATAGTTTGTAATAAAGTGAACAACCTTTACTAACAATGGGTACTCTGTGTACACAAAGCAGTCTTACTGACAAAAGAACTATAGGCGCTATTCATTGTTATCGAGTTGGTTAATTTGTAATAGTTTAACTACTCGGATTTGTTCTCTTTTATTGCCACTACGTATAGCGCACGTTGGAACACGTGCCTATACAACGTTCATGTGAAAAAGACAAAGAAGAATATTCTATTATTACCGTATATCAATTATATAACGTTAAAGAATGTGTCGCGATTGCAATAGCAATAGGGATATAACGACGACCATCGACTCATGTGAAAACTAACGAAAACAAACTTATTAATATCATTGTTATATAATATTACAGTTATAAAACATTTCCAAATAAATGTCCAATGGTTTCGGTAAGATAATAAAAAGTACAGTACATTTTAATTTACATTCACTGAAATTTATAAAATTTTAAAATAAATTAAAAATGATATTTAAATTGTTTGTTTTTTTAATTCATGAATTTGCCTTTAAATCTGTTTTTCTCGCATTTTCTTGTTAAGAATGTGTTACACACATGATTTGTATGTAACATCATTTCGCTAGTGAAGGGTTCAAAATGTTATTTAAAAAATGCAAAATGCAGTAGAAAATTATGTTTCGTAACTTTTTTGGTACTGCTATAGAATTAAGGTTTTTAAATCTCTGAACAAGAATGATTTATAAAAACAGACACAAATTCAGACGACAAAGAAATTTACCTGATAAAAAGATGTATAAAAATGATGTAAATAAGCTTAATGTGCTAAATATCGTTTTAAATTTGTACAAACAATATACTTTATACAGCCTTTTGACGTAAAAATGTACAAATTATTATTATCAAGCAATGTTGATAGACTGTATTTATAGTAAACTGAAATTTGTTTTCCTATTATGTTGTTACACAACAGGCCTACAGCCATTAAAATTAAATAGACAATAGATTAAGTAAGCATGCGGCTCTGTCATTTTGATGAGGAACGTGGAAAAGGGTTTTTTATTTACCAACTAAGAATTTTACCGGTGGCTAGTTATTAACAGTTCGCTGTGTACACAATGTAATGTGTCCTGTGTAAAACAACGTGGTATAATTAGATTCGCCATTTAGAAATGCATCAAGGCGATGAACTGGAATCAAGCAGAACTTAATTGGCCAAAATGTTTAGGCCTAAATCTATTTTGTTTTCATCCAAGAAGGAACTGATTTGTTTGGTCACGTGCTGATTTCCAGTGACATTTTGCGTCGGTATAATTCGAATCTGGATATCTCATTTTGGTTTTGAGGAAAATCGATTGGAGGATTATCAATTTAAAAAAAATTAGGCCAGACAGTCATTGGCGAGTTGTAAACAAACACGTGCATTAAGATGAACTCAAATACTATACTAAGGTATACCGATATGCATTTTTTACAAAATAAACAATGAAGGTTATGTGGTGTATTGTCCCTCAAAATCAGACTTTTAATAGCCCATTCTGCAGTTCTAATAAAGTTATTCACTTCTGTAAAAAACAAAATTATTTCACTTATAGAAAGAGAAAAAGAAACGTTTAATTCTAACCAAAAACCATTGTCTGACAGACAATTTAAGTATTTTTTTACTTTAAATAAATTAAAATAATAATTTTTTTTTCAGGTAAAATCATTATCATCACTATCATGTGACATTAAAATGGCATATTCAACACAAATTTGAAAACAACTATTTTTTAGAGGGACAATATATCTTTTAGCATTATTCACTGAATTCATGGATTAATACCAGTTAACATATTGAATGTTTATTTAATTTACTTTATACTGTACCTACTGTTCATATTTTGTTTGAAATATCTATCTCATGTGTTGCTGTTATCATTATGGATATGATACTTATGTATCTATACGTACACGCGTCAGACAGTTGTGATTGTGAAATAGCCTTTAGCTTTAGTTTATAGTAATAATAAAAACATATTGTTTACTTTAACTATTTCCTCCATGATTTAACAATATAAGTTAATTGTAAATATATTTTAATTATCAAACTGCAAACCTTGCGAATTATTACTATTAGGAACTATAGGTCTAAAGCATTTTGTACCGTGTTTCTAAACAATAATATTTATTTTAATATTATAATGTTTTAATGCAATTACAGGTATATTTAAAACGTAATGTTTTAACTGTGTA
The DNA here is from genome assembly GCF_963402885.1 of Antedon bifida. Lineage (NCBI taxonomy): Eukaryota > Metazoa > Echinodermata > Crinoidea > Comatulida > Antedonidae > Antedon > Antedon bifida. Next base: position 5,996,690 of record NC_136226.1, on the reverse strand, counting down.
ATAAGTTTCTTTTCAAACTATTATCAGAAAAACACATTTTAAAAAAAAATCGAACAATACATATTTCATTTTTACTTTAGGATTTTAACCCGGAATAAATTTAACCACAATAAAAAAAGAGGTTCCTAAAAAACACGTGTCGTGTACAAAGTTTAATTAAAATCTCTGCAAACAGAAGCATTGACTGACTGTTGTAGGCGGTGAAAATGAATCTTTTAAGTAAACTTAGTAAGTTTAGGCCTAAAATAGTAGCGAACACATTTTAAACTGCAATAAATAAAATTGTGTCCGCAATTTTAATTGAACTGCAGACACAATTCATCAATAACAAAAATATTGAACAAATGTTTATTGGTATTTAATACAATTGAGGATAATTATCATCAAAATAATAACGATACTTTCTTTGATCAACCTTACTTAACTACCAATAACGACTTGAAGCCTGCCAGCTGTGCTCGCCAGCATGCGGCTTGTACGTCGTTATCACCGGTCCTTGCGTTTGGGGACCTGCCTATAACGAAGGAGGAAACACGGGATTTAGGCTTACCTCTTTTAACCAAAAAGCATACAGTAAATTAATTTTCAAGATGTGGACGTAAAAAAACACGTACTAAAAAAGTACACGCGGTTCAGTGTCAGTCGGTAATTACGTTTTAATGTTTTAACTCCCGGCATAGTTATTGAATTATAAATATTATTGTTATTAACTGTACCACCACTTGAAAAAACAATTTTTTTTCCATTGCATTCACAATACAATATAATGTCAGATATTTACCTGAATTTTAAATTACGCCATCTTAACCTAAATTGTCGAATAAATTTTATTCTGTTTATTTAATATAATTATAAAAATATTGTAATTAAATATAATTTATTTTTAGAAGCTATACTTTTGAAACTGTGGCACACTTCTTGAGAAAAGACTCGTCCAGAGCAGGGAAGAGTATAATTTCACAATTCCCTGGTCCAGAGTAATTAAGATAAAAGTAAAATAAAGTGATTTAACAATAGGCCTATTTACAAGAACATTTAAACTAAGTTATGTACAAATTGTAAGCTTGTACCAAAAGTAATACAGGATTTAAAAACAAAGAACTAGGCATTTCTATTGTTGCTTTCCTTTCTTCTTTTTTTATACAAATGATTAATCGCATTATCAGCTTGTTTATCTTTAATAATTGTGGATAACCAATGAGGCATAATGTTACTAAAAAGATTCAATGGGTTCCAATTTAAAAAGTTGTCTCATTCTTACCATTGCCTGTTGTAGTTGTTTTATATATTAATTGATTGATTATATAGTATTTTTAAAGAAGAGAATTATAATTAACTTTGAACTATAAATTTGATGTATGATTTTTATATTTTGCCAAGTTTTTTTATTGTATATACAAATCATTTATTATAACTTTTAATTAAATATGGTCTGCACTTTTTTTTTATTGTTTTTTACATTTTTGATTTTAACTGCAGTGTATTAATAAAGATTTTCTGATTTTTATTTTTATATAAAGTAGACCAAAAAAAGATGAATTGAAATTATTATACCTGAATAACAATAGCCTATATTATTGAAAACTTGTACTCACACCTAATTGTCACCTTTTATACCTTAACCAAAAGTTGTCATCTGCATCAATAAATTGCCTAATTATATTCATTGATAATTGTTATGGTATTGTTAATATCTTTATCATAAATTCATATTGAGAAAAAAAATTACGTTGAATACACTGTAAGCACATGGTAAGAATTGATACCACCATTAATCACATCTGTCAACTTACTTTCAATTGAACTCAATACAAATTGAATCACATTATATTGAAGTTTTCATTATTTTAATATTCACTTTTGACTTTCGAACTGTAAGCACGTGCTTTAATTACCCCTCACAGACGTGTCTACGTCGTACGGTCGTAAACCCCCCTAAAAAACATCTCTATAATATTTAATATACTGCATGTATCACAATCCTATCTTATACCCCAGACCCACGTTTTATATACCAGAATATCTTAAACACTATTGTAAAGTTAGAGCTGTACGTTTCCTATCCTAATAATTACCGTTTATTGAATCTAGCGGGGATAAGTAAGCACTACTACACTAGTGCATCATTACATTGTTCTAACTGTGTGTTACTTTATCTACCTTTAAAAACGTTAAATTATAAAAGGGAAAGATAATAATTAATGGCATAAACACATTATAAGATAATCATTAAGCAAAATTAGGTATAGCTTACTACTATTTTTACGTGCATTTTAACAAACCCTGAGTTAAAAATAAAAAATATTAGACACTTTAGCATTTATTTACCTGATATGGTGAATGTTGAGCCGACTGTAAACTTGCAGGATAATGATGAAGAGCACTTCCTACACCACCGTACAAGGGATGCTCCATAATAAATTAAGAGTTTACCCCAGTCCAGTTACACAAATTAAAGTTCAGTCAATTGGTAGACAGATAAACGCTGTTACCACTGTATCGTTCCAGTATTACACCGTTGTAAAGTAGATATTAAAAAGTTAAAACAATTAATTTCCAGACCAGTTTCATAAGGTAAAATACTTGATTTCTAGCCAGAAGATCATCATGATACAATTAACTATTGATGAGCTATTTGCTGTGTCAGTCATTCAATGGCCTAACTCACTATTACTCCAAAAATACAAGTTTTCATAAACACTTCAGGCGGTGTCACCAAAACACAGGTTAACGTTTGTGAGCATGCGCAGATATCCAGTACTGAGCATGCTCAATTAAGTTTTAACTTAGCGAAGATAAAAGTCACGTGCAAATAATGTTGTATTCACTACTTGTTGGGAGTGGTTAGCAACTTTAAAACAATGTTTGAAATAAACAAAAGCTAATTTCCTTTGTTCCCTACTAAATTCTAAGAATGTAATCAATACTATACAGTATGTATACACATTTTTTTTTTCACAGTGGAAATAATTTAAACTAAAAACATTGTAGTAGAAATTATCTAAAAGTATTGTAACTAATTTGTTAACAGTATTGTTTTTCACACTTCCGATAAAGTCTTCTCAAATCTATCGTCAATACGATTAAAGAAAACAGCAAAATGTACACTTGTTTTATGCAACAACAAAAAAACAATAAAGTTTATTTTATTTGGAAATTAGGAACGTTTTCGACTATTCTAGTCTTTCAAATTTGTGAAAAAGATACATGGTCGAAAATTTTCAAATAAATAAATTGTATTTTTATTGTCTATGCATTACCATCAATTGTGGTATCAATTTTGATTTGATTTCTTGTTTTTATACACCAAGAAGAAACGTAATGCTGAAATAGCCAAAAAGAGAAAACAAAATAAACTGATGTTGAGCTGGAATGTATTTCAAAGTGTTTTATACTCGAAAAACAAACAAGAAATAGAAACAGAACTAAAACCATACCAAAGCTGCAACTTGCCAACAACTAATTTAAGGCGGGAAACAACATTTTAAAATAAATGCTGTAAAAGATAAAAGAAAGGCAAAAAATAACAACGCCTAATTCTGAGGAAAACTGTTTCTTAATTTTGAAAATGTGAAGAGAAATTTCAGTGTATTATTAATAGGAAATCTTAAAACAAGTTTCCCTTTGATTGATGATATAGGTCCATACATATGTACAGTATTAAAACAAATTAAACAGGTAACAATAATTAGGTGATCATTTAGAATAAAATGATCACCTATTGTTATTGTATAAAATCTTTATTATTATTTTTTTTTTTATTATTTTTTTTTGGTTTTCCGCAACGAAGTTGCAGGAAAACCTCTTGTGATTGTACGAAATCATCATCATCATCTTTTTTAGTTATCCGCATTCAGCGGATAACTCCTTGTAACTGTCCTGTTTCATCATCTTTTTTTTTTTTTTTCTGTATTCTTCTTTCTTTCTGTCATTTTTGTGCAGAGCGTATCTCTAAAACGTGTTAACATAACATTTCATAACTTTGTCAACATATGAGCGTTCACGTGAAGTTGTGCACCTGCTATTGTAAATGACGTCAGAGTTGCGTAACATGACTTACGCGCGTTTTTACGAATTTCGCGTATTTAACGTAGATCAAAAACCATATAACAATTTAAATTGAAACTTAACAAAAGTTTAAGTTATATCTTGCGCTAACTGACTGTGAAAAAAAAATGGCATGTTTCACACGAAGTTACGCGCGCACGCGGGTTTAAAATTTTATAATGCGAAAAATTAATTTCTAATCAACTTTCTACGCGTTTCATGTCATTTTGAGCATGTAAAAAATTCCCAGGTGCGCGCATTTTTTTACGCGTGTGGTGCGCACGTAGCGTTGAAAACAATTTTTTTCACGTGATTTATGTTTTTCCATCCTTTTCTAGTAATTTTACCAACTTTTGAACAATTTCGACTTAAAATTACGTCATACGGGCACTTCGAATTGGATAATTTACGTGCATTTTTGATGAAAAAGTTCAAAAAATCGTCAAAATTTGTCAAAATTATGCCCTTTTTTAAACATTCGTAGTTCCTAAACTAAACGGTGAAAGTTATTTTTATTACACATTCTGGAAGTTGATGAGTTGTAGATTTTGGATCATGCATTAATATGGCTAACCGGACATTGTGACGTCACCGTATTGCCACGCGAATATAAAATATAGGATTTTTGTATCTTTCATCATAGCGCATGACATTTAATAGAGCGCATCTCCAATTATCTGTTTTCCATTTTTACCCCGATTTTTATATTATCTAGGTCAATCAACTATCTTCCGCATGAGTTAAAAATATTTTCATTTTTATGACGTCATCATGCCTAAAAATTTTAATTACGTGGGTCATTAATTTTATCTTTACAGGAAATTTCAATCTGTTATAGCTCGTCAGAATAAAACGTGATAATCATGATCAAAACGTTTTCTGGAAGCTATTGGATTGTAGATACGAATTCATGTAAACATTTTGCCAATCGGACGTTGTGACGTCATCATATGGCCAGTTGAATAAAAAAAGACGTATTTTCATATTTTGCGTAATAGTTCATCACATTTAAAAGGGTGCGCATCTATATTTTACGTATTCAAATTTCTTCTACACGTTAATATGTTGTTCCTGAGATAATTTTCTTCTGAAATTGCTATCTAAGTGTTTCATTTTGATACCGTCGCCATGTTAAAAATTGGAATAAATGGCGGGTCCCGTAATTTCACCTATTCTACACTGTATGTAATATGTATACAGATTATACTGTTTGCATGTATATACTATATGACACAAAATTGACAGAATTCAGCACTAACAGCATATCATATTTTTCAGTTCTTGTCATAATGCCATAATCTTTATCTGTGTGCAATATTCCAACGTATTACGTGCACATGGCGTTTGTCGTGGTGCGGATAACTAACTCGTCAAAGTGACGAGTTTCATGTCTAGTTTTCATCTTCTTTCTTTCTGTATGATTTTTGTGTAACGCTTTTCTCTGAAACTTGCAAACATAACATTTTGTGAACTATGTTAACATTTTGACATTTATGTAACGTCGTCAAGCGAAGCTTTTCATGATGTTTACAATTGCGCAACGTGACGTACGCGCGATTTAACGATTTTCTCGTATTTAACATAGGTCAAAAACCAAATAACATTTTAAATTGAAACTTTGCACAAGTTTAATTTATATCATGCGCTAACTTTCTGTTGAACAAAAATTGCGTGTTTTACACAAAGTTACGCGTGCACGCGCATTTAAAATTTCAAAATGCGCAAAATTAATTTCTAATCAACTTTCTACGCGTTTCATGTCGTTTTAAGCATGTAAACAATTTCCACGCGTGCGCAAATTTTTACGTGTGCGGTGCGCACGTAGCATTAAAAACATATTTTTTTCGCGTGATTTATGTTTTTCCAGCCTTTTCTAGTAATTTTACCAACTTTTAAACAATTTCGACTTACATTAACGTCATACGAGCACGTGGAATTGGACAATTTGCGCGAGTTTTTGTTGAAAAAGTTAAAAAATTCGTCAAAATTATGCCTTTTTTTAAACAGTCGTAATTTCTAAACTGCACGGTCAACTTTTTGTGGATGACATTTTCTGGAAGTTAATGAGTTGTAGATATCGGATCATGTATTAATATGGCTAACCGGACATTGTGACGTCATCGTATGGCCACGCTAATATAAAATTTAGGATTTTTGTATCTTTCGTCATAGCTCATCACATTTAATAGAGCGCATCTCCACTTATCCGTTTTCCATTTTCACCCAAATTTTGATATTGTCTAGGTCAATCAACTGTCTTTCGCATGAATTAGAAATATTTTAATTTTTTTGACGTCATCATTCCTAAAAATTTAAATTACGTGTGGCATTAATTTCATCTTTACAGTAAATTTTAATCTGTTATAGCTCGTAAGAATAAAATTTGATAATCACGATTAAAACGTTTTATGGAAGCTATTGGATTGTAGATACGAAATCATGTGAAAATTTTGCCAATCGGATGTTGTGACGTCATCATATGGCCAGTTAAATGAAAAAAGTCGTATTTTCATCTTTTGCGTCATAATTCATTACATTTAAAAGAGCGCGCATCAATATTTCACGTATTCAAATTTCTTCTAGACGTTAATATGTTGTTGCTGAGATAATTTCCTTCCGAAATTGCTACCTTCGCATTTCATTTTAAAACCGTCAACATGTTAAAATTTGTAATAAATAGCGGGTCCCGTAATTTCACCTATTCTACACTGTGTGATATGGATACAGATTATACTGTGTATACTATATATGAATCGAAATAATAGAATTCAGCAATAACAACATATCATATTCTTCAGTTCAGGTCATAATGCCAACGTGAACACTTCCTTTTGTCCTCAACCTATCCCTTAATGTTAAAAGGTACGTCGTTACACGTTCATGTTGCACCACTTGCGCGGCGGAAAACCAAACTCGTCAAAGTGACGAGTTACATGTCTAGTTGGTTTTCCGCAACGAAGTTGCAGGAAAACCTCTTGTGATTGTACGAAATCATCATCATCATCTTTTTTTTCATCTTCTTTCTTTCTGTATGATTTTTGTGTAACGCTTTTCTCTAAAACTTGCAAACATAACATTTTTTTAACTATGTTGACATTTTGACATTTATGTAACGTCGTCAAGCGAAGCTTTTCATGATGCTTACAATTGCGCAACGTGACGTACGCGCGATTTAACGATTTTCTCGTATTTAACATAGCTCGACAACCAAATAACATTTCAACTTGAAACTTTGCAAAAGTTTAATTTATATTATGCGCTAACTTTCTGTGGAAAAAAAATTGCGTGTTTTACACAAAGTTACGCGCGCACGCGCATTTAAAATTTCAAAATGCGCAAAATTAATTTATAATCAACTTTCTACGCGTTTCATGTCGTTTTAAGAATGTCAAAAATTCCCACGCGTGCGCACATTTTTACGTGTGCGGTGCGCACGTAGCATTGAAAACGTATTTTTTTCGCGTGATTTATGTTTTTCCAGCCTTTTCTAGTAATTTTACCAAATTTTAAACAATTTCGACTTAAAGATACGTCATACGAGCACGTCGAATTGGACAATTTGCGCGCGTTTTTTATGAAAAGGTTAAAAAATTCGTTTAAAATATGCCTTTTTTTAAACAGTCGTAATTTCTAAACTAGACGGTCAACTTTTTGTGGATGACATTTTCTGGAAGTTAATGAGTTGTAGATATCGGATCATATATTAATATGGCTAACCGGACATTGTGACGTCATCGTATTGCCACGCTAATATAAAATTTAGGATTTTTGTATCTTTCGTCATAGCTCATCACATTTAATAGAGCGCATCTCCACTTATCCGTTTTCCATTTTCACCCAAATTTTGATATTGTCTAGGTCAATCAACTGTCTTTCGCATGAATTATAAATATTTTAATTTTTTTGACGTCATCATTCCTAAAAATTTAAATTACGTGTGGCATTAATTTCATCTTTACAGTAAATTTTAATCTGTTATAGCTCGTAAGAATAAAATTTGATAATCACGATTAAAACGTTTTCTGGAAGCTATTGGATTTTAGATACGAAATCATGTGAAAATTTTGCCAATCGGATGTTGTGACGTCATCATATGGCCAGTTAAATGAAAAAAGTCGTATTTTCATCTTTTGCGTCATAATTCATTGCATTTAAAAGAGCGCGCATCAATATTTCACGTATTCAAATTTCTTCTACACGCTAATACGTTGTTGCTGAGATAATTTCTTTTCGGAAATGCTACCTTCGCGTTTCATTTTAAAACCGTCAACATGTTAAAAATTGCAATAAATAGCGGGTCCCGTAATTTCACCTATTCTACACTGTATGTGATATGGATACAGATTATACTGTGTATACTATATATGAATCAAAATAATAGAATTCAGCAATAAAAACATATCATATTCTTCAGTTCAGGTCATAATGCCAACGTGGACACTTCCTTTTGTCCTCAACCTATCCCCTTAATGTTCGGTACGGTAAGGTACGTCGTTACACGTTCATGTTGCACCACTTGCGCGGCGGAAAACCAAACTCGTCAAAGTGACGAGTTACATGTCTAGTCTTTTTTTTCATCTTCTTTCTTTCTGTATGATTTTTGTGTAACGCTTTTCTCTAAAACTTGCAAACATAACATTTTTTTAACTATGTTGACATTTTGACATTTATGTAACGTCGTCAAGCGAAGCTTTTCATGATGCTTACAATTGCGCAACGTGACGTACGCGCGATTTAACGATTTTCTCGTATTTAACATAGCTCGACAACCAAATAACATTTCAACTTGAAACTTTGCAAAAGTTTAATTTATATTATGCGCTAACTTTCTGTGGAAAAAAAATTGCGTGTTTTACACAAAGTTACGCGCGCACGCGCATTTAAAATTTCAAAATGCGCAAAATTAATTTATAATCAACTTTCTACGCGTTTCATGTCGTTTTAAGCATGTCAAACATTCCCACGCGTGCGCACATTTTTACGTGTGCGGTGCGCACGTAGCATTGAAAACGTATTTTTTTCTCGTGATTTATGTTTTTCCAGCCTTTTCTAGTAATTTTACCAAATTTTAAGCAATTTCGACTTAAAGATACGTCATACGAGCACGTCGAATTGGACAATTTGCGCGCGTTTTTTATGAAAAGGTTAAAAAATTCGTTTAAAATATGCCTTTTTTTAAACAGTCGTAATTTCTAAACTGCACGGTCAACTTTTTGTGGATGACATTTTCTGGAAGTTAATGAGTTGTAGATATCGGATCATGTATTAATATGGCTAACCGGACATTGTGACGTCATCGTATGGCCACGCTAATATAAAATTTAGGATTTTTGTATCTTTCGTCATAGCTCATCACATTTAATAGAGCGCATCTCCACTTATCCGTTTTCCATTTTCACCCAAATTTTGATATTGTCTAGGTCAATCAACTGTCTTTCGCATGAATTAGACATATTTTAATTTTTTTGACGTCATCATTCCTAAAAATTTAAATTACGTGTGGCATTAATTTCATCTTTACAGTCAATTTTAATCTGTTATAGCTCGTAAGAATAAAATGTGATAATCACGATTAAAACGTTTTATGGAAGCTATTGGATTGTAGATACGAAATCATGTGAAAATTTTGCCAATCGGATGTTGTGACGTCATCATATGGCCAGTTAAATGAAAAAAGTCGTATTTTCATCTTTTGCGTCATAATTCATTACATTTAAAAGAGCGCGCATCAATATTTCACGTATTCAAATTTCTTCTAGACGTTAATATGTTGTTGCTGAGATAATTTCCTTCCGAAATTGCTACCTTCGCATTTCATTTTAAAACCGTCAACATGTTAAAATTTGCAATAAATAGCGGGTCCCGTAATTTCACCTATTCTACACTGTGTGATATGGATACAGATTATACTGTGTATACTATATATGAATCGAAATAATAGAATTCAGCAATAACAACATATCATATTCTTCATTTCAGGTCATAATGCCAACGTGAACACTTCCTTTTGTCCTCAACCTATCCCTTAATGTTAAAAGGTACGTCGTTACACGTTCATGTTGCACCACTTGCGCGGCGGAAAACCAAACTCGTCAAAGTGACGAGTTACATGTCTAGTCTTTTTATTGTTTCTGTACACTATTTTGTGTAACAATTATCTCAAAAAGTTTAATGTCAATGATTACAAAAATTTCAGAATATCTTTCAAATAATACAACTTAATCCTAATAAGCTTTCCAGCGTGATCACTCATCCGTGACGACATTTATACGCCATTTTGCGAAATCACATTATCAATCATATCTCCATAATTCATTATCACATATTAATGAAATTCACTACACGTAAACTTCAGATCAAGGGTAAAAATATTAGCAAATAAAAACGCACGCGCACGTAGGTTCATGCGCGTGATATCGCGCGTTAAAAATTTAAAACGCTCAAAATTAAGTTTTGATCAATTTAGAGCATGAATTAGGCCATTTGCGTGTTTCAAAAAATTACTGCGCAAAAATGCGTTTTTGCGCGCGCGATACTTAAAAAGCGTAAAAAATATGAATTTTTTTAAAAATCTCATTCTACTCACCATCCTTAGTACATTCACCAAATTTGAGTCAGTTCCGACTTAAAATAACGCTATACGAGCACGTTAAAAATGACAAAATGCGCACATTTATTTTACAAAAGTTCTGAAAATGGTGAAAAATAGGTCTTTTTTAAAATGAAAATAATTCTTCAGAATGCAAGATGACCCCCGATTTTTTTAACTTATTCTGGAAGCCATTGAGTTGTAGATATGAATTCATGTACACATTTTACGTACAAAATGTTTTGACGTCATCAAATGGCCACTTGAATTTAAAAATTAGGATTTGTTATCTTTTTGTGTAGATTATCACATTCAACAGAGCGCATCTTGGTTATGTGTGCTCGAATTTCGCACAACTTTCAGTATGTGCTTGCTTAATTAATTATCTTTATCATGAGTTGACACTATCTTCATTTTAATGACGTCATCACGCGTGAAAACTTAAATAACGTAGGCCGTGTAATTTCACCTTCGCAGTAAATTTGAATATCTTACAGCTCTTCAGAATTGAAGGTTACCTTGATGATTATAATTTATTATGAAAGCTGATGAAATGTAGATATGAATTCATATAAAAATTAAGCCTATCGGATGTTGTGACGTTAACATATGGCCAGTTGAAGTGAAAAAGTAGTTTTTTCATATTTTTCGTCAAAGTTATACACAATTCAAAGAGCGCGCACAGCGCTTCTACGTGCCAAATTTTTTTCCAAATCTTATATTTTTTTGCTCAATTAATTATCTTTCGAAATTGTCATCTTAAAGTTTAGTTTGATAACGTCATCATGCCAAAAAATTGGAACATGTGTGTCCCGTAATTTCACCTATGCTACACTGTATATAGATATACTGTACAGTATATACTGTACATATTGTATATGGCATAGAGGCACAACTCAGCACTATAAGCATATAATAGGATGGCATACATCAACATTTTCCGATCGTATGTTAACGTACGTGCATGTTTAAAAAATATTAATTTCAGTAAAATGATAAAAATGATCACCTATAATTCGTCAAAGTGACGAATTAAATTCTAGTTATTATTAGTACTGTATAAGACAATTTCAGAATTAACCTAGTATATTATATGGAGTTATTAAAACTAAACGCCACTGGTAATATTATTTATTATATTGTACTGTAAATATATATATACTCTTTTATATTAATCTAAAGACAAATTACTGAAAAAATGACAATGCTGTGGGTATCAGTGGCTGGATCTCAATGGAGATACAAAAAAAAGCGAAAAGCTAAATCAAAACGATAAGTAAAACAGCCAGAAAAGTTAGCAGAGCTAGCAACACTAGCCCTTCATCAGTGCTTTTATATTAAAATAATATTGTTGTTTTCATTAAAATCAGGAATAAGTAAATATTTTAATTAGATATACGTCAAATACTGAAATAAATACGAACTAGACATGAAACTCGTCACTTTGACGAGTTAGTTATCCGCACCACGACAAACGCCACGTGCACGTCATACGTTGGAATATTGCACACAGATAAAGATTATGGCATTATGACAAGAACTGAAGAATATGACATGCTGTTAGTGCTGAATTTTGTGTCATATAGTATATACATGCAAACAGTATAAGCTGTATACATATTACATACAGTGTAGAATAGGTGAAATTACGGGACCCGCCATTTATTCCAATTTTTAACATGGCGACGGTATCAAAATGAAACACTTAGATAGCAATTTCAGAAGGAAATTATCTCAGGAACAACATATTAACGTGTAGAAGAAATTTGAATACGTAAAATATAGATGCGCACCCTTTTAAATGTGATGAACTATTACGCAAAATATGAAAATACGACTTTTTTTATTCAACTGGCCATATGATGACGTCACAACATCCGATTGGCAAAATGTTTACATGAATTCGTATCTACAATCCAATAGCTTCCAGAAAACGTTTTAATCGTGATTATCACATTTTATTCTTACGAGCTATTACAGATTAAAATTTACTGTAAAGATGAAATTAATGACCCACGTAATTAAAATTTTTAGGCATGATGACGTCATAAAAATTAAAATATTTTTATCTCATGCTAAAGAAAGTTGATTGACCTACACAATATATAAATGTAGGAGAAAAAGGAATACAGATAAGCGCGATGCGCTCCATTGAATGTGATGAGCAATAACGAAAGAGACAAAAATCCTATATTTTACATTCGTGTGGCCATACGATGACGTCACAATGTTTTTTTAGCCTTATTGATGCATGATCCGATATCTACAACTCATCAACTTCTAGATTTTGTAATAAAAATAAACGGTTAACGGTTTACTTTAGAAACTATGACTGTTTAAAAAAAGACATAATTTTGACGATTTTTTAAGCTTTTTCATAAAAAACGCGCACGAATTGTCTAATTCAACATGTTCGTATGGCGTTATTTAAACTGGAAAAGGTCTAAATTGTTTTCAAAATCACTGGGAAAGGCTTGAAAAATATAATTCAAGAGAAAAAAATATGTTTTTAACGCTATGTGCGCACCGCGCGCATAAAAAATTGCGCGCCCGTGGGAATTTTTGACATGCTCAAAATGACAAGAAACGCGTAAAAAGTTGATTAGAAATTAATTTTGCGCATTTTGAAATTTTAAATGCGCGTGCGCGCGTAACTTCTTGTCAAACATGCCATTTTTAATCCGTAGAAAGTTTGCCCCTGATATGACTTAAATTTTGTCAAAGTGTCAATACTAAATGACTTTTGGTTTTTAATCTATGATCAATCATTGAAATTCATAAAATTGCGCATAAGTCACGTTGCGCAACTATGACGTCATTCAAAAATAGGAGGTGCACAACTTCACGTAAATGCCCATATGTTGTCAAAGTTATGAAATGTTATGTTTACACATTTTAGAGGAACACGACTCACAAAAAGGAAGGAAGGAAAGAAGAATAATACAGAAAAAAAATATTGATCTCATACAATTACAAGGAGTTATCCGCTTGGTATACCAAGCAGATAACTAAAAATTCAATTAAAATATAAGATTAACTTTGTAAGAAAGTTGACAATAGTGGAAGATAGAGGGCTCCGGTGATTATTAAACTCATGGAGTTGATTTGGTCATGGAGTTATATCAGATAGGCACACACGGTGGTCAAAGTATGGACCCCTATGGATAACAAGTTACTGGGACCACGTGTCAATAGGCTACTTAAAATATTGTTATAACTATTATATTGTTATTCCACGATGATTATTCATTTACTGCTTGATTAGGATAATAGGATTAGTCAAAGGATCCGATGAGATAATGAGCCGCCAAAGACATTACACTTCCCGTTTCAGCCGATGAACACAAAAGGGGTCTATTGTGCACAGGGAAACCCCACCGTGATTTTTATGAGTCTTTGTAAGCAATGTACTATTTTCTCCATGGAAAGATCATGGATGTAAGGAACATAAGCATAAAAAATAAGAGGAAATGTTACAATTGTTTTTTGTTATAAGTAATAGTATACGTAGGTCTTTAGATATGCCTATACCGTGTACTGTGTCATTGGCATAAGCGCAGGTAATGCCTACCCAATTTTGGAAACAAAACTTGAAATGAAATAAAAGTGGGTTTGAATTCGGCAACTGAATTTGGCAAACTGTATTCGGCAAACTGTATGCGGCAAACTGTATGCGGCAAACTGAATTCGGAAAATTGAATTCGGCAAACTGAATCGGCAAACTGTACGGCCCAACTGAATTCGGCAAATTGAATTCGACAATGAATTCGTCAAAATTAATTAACAATAAATTCGGCAGCTATGAAACGAAACATCATCTGTATTGACATCACTTGAAGAACCATGTAAATTTTGTTAATAATATTATACTATATATACTAAAATGGTGAATACGAGTTAACGATCTTGAGAGAGGACCATCATATACAGTAACCTGATTCTAAATTTAAATATCAATAATTAACTTTCAAAAAAGGTATAGAAGATGTTGAACTATACGTATATAGTCAAAGAAAACATTGTTGATAACAAACATGTTTGCCTCAGACCAGGATATGGGGTAACTAGTCGACATTCGTCTCTGATACAACGATACAAATTACCCTCAGGTTTTTTGGATAGTTCGAATTCTAAATAGATTACTAAACTCTTGAATGGTAATTAAACGAAACAAGAAAGTTATTCTTATGCCGTTGACAGCTATTTGAAAACGAATCAAACATTGCGTGTTCCGTTCAATTGGTATTTAACGCCGAAACGCGCGTTGCGTTTGAAGTCTGTGGACACATGTTAGGTTGTTGATGGCAGAAATGAGGAGACGTGGGAACGAGGTAGGTTGCCAATACAGGCACTTATGAGGATAGCGTTTAACACTTCCTTGGTTGGGACACATTCTCGTAACGAACGAGGGGCGCTCTACACATGGCCAATCACTTCAGTGGAACCAACTAAAACCTATAACAAATTATCAATAATACAATATTTATTTATCATACAAACAAATAAGTAAAAACTTAGACAGGTTTGATCATGTTCAGGGCGACTTAAAATGAATAAAATAAAGTCTTGTATAATATTCATAATTATACAAAGGTAAATCCTAACGAATATAAAAAATGATAGAGGCCTCATTAAATAAATCATTAATACATGTAAATAAAAGTTTAAACGATCTAGATAATAGCATGGAAGAAATAATTCCTCCATGATAATAGCAATCTAACAAGACGACATTAAACGAAATATTAACAATAAAATGTTTGAATTTCTCATTAAATCAAAGATAAGTGAGTTATCACTCATTAACAATAGATAATAGACAAAGGCCGAAAATGAACACAATAAAGTATTAAAGGTGATATTGATAACACAACAAAGGTGAGTTCTTTAAACTAATATTGCATAAGTAGGCCTATAACACATAAGAGAAGAAATTGAAACAGAAAACGGATGCAAACAACTTAGACAACAGCATTTAAATCATCGTAGGCCTAAAGCGGGAGGGTATGGTTTGTACATATCAGGATAATGGTTATCATTATTATTACATTTTTACATTGATATTGTTATAAATGTTATAGTTTATTTGTAATGTGGTTTTTAGTAAATGTTGTACGACTGTTACAAAATGTATGTTCAATACATTATTATTATAAAAGAAATATATATATATAACTTTGAATGAATTAATAAAAATGAATGTTTTAGCCAATATTTAAATCAGATTAGAGTGTTAATTCTACTAATATTATTTTATATTTCATTGGTTTCATCAGGGAAGAGACCTGATTCCATTAAATCTAAAAATCATATATATAAATCAATATATGTATTTGACAGTTATTGTAAAATGTACACAAGCCGTGCTTGGAAATTAAGAAATGCAATTGTATTACAACTTTGAACTGTTTTATTTTAAAAAAGTGTTTTCTTTTCCATTGCTGTTGCAAAATTAGTAGTTGTATTAGTGTAGTTTTAGTTTGTAAATAAGTTTTGTAATAGCGTCGAGTCAAATTTTATGTCATTATCTCAAATATGTTTTATTTTCGTTTCAGTTTTTATTTTTCATTGTTTTTGTATTGAATTTTGTAATTGGTATGGACGCACCATCTACACATGTGTGCCACTGTTAAAAAAGTGTTGTTCCAAATAAATATTATTATTATTATTATTATTATAGATAATTTAAAAAAAAAGGTAATTATTATCATTATTATTTTATTTCCTGAGTATGATTATTTTGTTTGGATTACATTTTACAAGTGTTGGTCGGTAAATCTTTAATCAAATTGTTATATTGCTTAACCGAGGAAATGCTCCAGATCAAAGGGTTAAACCTATGCAAACAATCGGTCTTAATCAAAGAAAATTGTTTATCTAATTTAGTAGAGGATCTAATTATTTAATACGTTGTTAATTTGTATTTATTTGTGTGATTATCATTTTAGATTATATTTCGTAACTGTGATTTGTCTATAATAACAGGGAAGAGTTAACCCTTCCCTGATAAAAGTCTGTAAGTTAAATAGGCCTACTTTCTTTTTTTTTTGTATTTTATTTTAATTGATCTTGAAATTCGTTCTATGATTGACCAAAACGTGGATCTATTTTTTTAGATTTAATAAATTAAATTTTATATTTTTATATATTAAATATTATTATTATTTTATATATATATTTTTGTTTAAAATCTACAAAAGTAAGATTATAATAACATAATACAACATAAAACAAGAACAAATGAACATTTATACAGTTAATGAATGCTCTTGGGACATTTTTAAATTTAAAAACCATTAACTCAATAGTATACTTTATGATTTTTTATACTAAGATAAATATATCTGCTCTATTTTAAAACAATAATTATAAAATCAATTTTAGTTAAGGTTACGGGCTTAAAAAAACGGGAACATTGAACAAATTTAATTTAAAAACCATTAACTCAATAGTAATAGTATACTTTATGATTGTTTATACTAAGATAAATATATCTGCTCTATTTTAAAACAATAATTATAAAATCAATTTTAGTTAAGGTTACGGGCATAAAAAACGGGAACATTGAACAAATTTACTCCATAATGTTTTAGGCATATTGTTAATAATATTTGTCATTTAATGTATCATGCAACTGGTTGTATCTATTTATAAACGTTCTGTATGCTCGCTACTGTTTTTGCGACAGAATTAACAAATTATTGATGTTTGTTGAATAATTAAAATCAACGTGGTTTTTTAACTCAAATTTAGAAACATCTAGAGTCTGTAAAGTCAGGATAAAACGAAGTTTCTGTTGCTTCGGCTTCGGTTTCCATGACTATTTAATGAGACTGCTGGGATCTGGCAAACACATTAAGTTAACCGTAATCATGTAAAAAGCAAATGGGCTCTATTTCATTTTATCATCACCTATCGATTAAACTTAGATATCGTGAAAATTGTTAGATGCGTAAATTACGAGAAATACAGTAAATCAACAGTCAAAACAAACATAATAAAAGTTATGGTATTGAAATAATATTCAACAAGCAAATCGTCACAAAGTAGTAATAAAAGTATTCAGTATAAACCGTAGAGCTAGCAAATGAAAGTACCGGTAATGTGTTATACAATTAAATAGGTAAACGTTGACTGTAAATGTATGTCATGCAGTTAACTGTATTAAATGCATTTCATGTTGTTAACACTAAAAAAAGGACAAAAAATGAAACAAAATTAGAAATGAAAATTGGGCCGTAGGCCTAATACTGGGCATTCGTAATAGCTTACATGGAGGTAGGCCTATGCTATACTTGAGACAAGTACATGCTTAAATCAGATACTAATCACAATGTATTAAAATGACAGTATATTATACAATACAATACTTAAGAACGGTTATATATTTTTGGTTGAATGAATATTACGAAACTACTTTGTATTGTGTACTACTACACAAATTGATATAGAGTACCAGAGTACAGTGTAGTTTATCACAACCAGGGAAGCTGATCAAAATGGTGTATTTATATTGTAAGTATATTGCTATTTACATATATAGTTTTGGACCGTAACATTAGGCCTACATCTTTACTGGATAGATTTCCTTTAACTGTTTACATAGACGATGGAAATGGGGTAATGATTTTCTAAAGAAAACAACTATATTCGAATTCAATATGCTATTTCTAGAGGGCAGATTCTCGGAATTTTAGCGATGTCTGACGTACAACACTGCTGGATGCAGGCCTAGAAAGATAGCACAACACAGTAGAATGAATATACTTTTAGGCCTACAATATTACAAGTGAGTATACAGTAGAAACAGAATACAAATTTATTTACGAAACATGAATTAAAAATATAATTAATAAAACATCTATAAATTAGACGCGGGAGCTTTAATTTTAATTCGTTTATATGCAGTACTAAAAAAAGAATCCGATAGTTTTTTTAGGCAATTTTACCTATATTATTATTACATTTTAAAACACGCCAATACAATAATACTATATACTATACCATCTGCAAAAAAAATAATTTAGTTTTTAAAATTCATCAATTAAAATATAAGCCATGGAATATGTTTTTGTTCCGGTCTCAACAATGATGACCGTACCAGACAGTACTTTTTCTTAATACATTTCAATGGCGGACACATTTATTAAAATACTGAAGGGGGAGACACTTTGTTAAAAGAACGCTCGGGGACCTAAACCAGCTAATAATCACGAATTAAGGGTATTTAGGATCAGTTCAGACCTTGTTCGAAATCCGATGAATTAAATAATCTGGTAGTTTTTACCACCGGAGGAGAGTACAGTATACTTTAATAAGGAATCTGTTTATTTTAGAAACCTTGATTATTATGTTCTTTCTTTATTTCTCACTTGAATCACGAATTGTCTGTCGAGGAGTTGTCTATACTTTTATGAATGATATCAAATGGTGCGTTTCTTTTCTTAATAATACAAAAAAATATCCTTTAAGAAGAAAACTCAGTAGGCCAGTGGCCGTATTCACCAATCATACTTAATTTAGTACAGTGAGATATGTCCCTTAAATGTTATGTATTTCTTGTCTAACTTTAATATTTCCCTTAATTTGTATTTTTTTAAGGGTGTTTCCCTTAGCCTTAGCCTAAGTGTAAATGGTGAATACGGCCACTGGCCCACAATAATATTCAGCAAAAGCATATTGAACCTTTTTCTAAATATTAACCATTTAGGCCTAAATACAACTGCTTTGAAATTATTATTAAAATTAGACCGTATATGTAATGTAGGAAATTGCTGTTATATCTTTAGAAGACATTGACAATTATTCTTGTAATGTGTATAGGCCTATCATTTAAATATTTATTCGAGTAAATTTTAATAGTTAGGCCTACCTAAAATATTATATTAGGGCCATGCATGGAAACATAGGAGCCTGGTGGAAAACAACATACATGATTAAAAAATGTTCGCATGATAGTATCATCTTAAATAGCTTTCTAAAAATTTCGACAAGTAAAGTTAAACATTCTTAATATGTTGTGGGAGAATACATAAAAGTATAACAGAGCTAGCCCCATATTGGTAATCCATCAAGGATTTAGTAAAGACCGCGTGAAGCTGGGTAGTTACCGCAGGCATTTGCTGGTCATGACAAACTGTGATGGATAAGTACTATTAGCCTAGGAGGTTAGGCAGGTCAACAGAATATCAAGATTTCTGATCACAACAAATGATTTGAATTGGCAGTAGGATTTCTTGAGCTATTCTCACGAACGTGCTTCCACGAAAACGATCATTATTGACACGTGTACGGACGGATAGACTCCAACCAATGAATGTTTTAAAGATGCACATCAAATAATCTAATATACAGACTACCAACGGTATAATGTTAATAAGAAAACTCATTTTACCACAATTGACATTACTCATGTAAAGAACCAAACGACCAATGAAATCCATCGCATGGAGAACAAAAGCGACCATTGTGGTGAAAAAACAATGGTCAAAAAGGGGAGATATTAATCTCTTATGATCTAACCAGAGGGAAGAGTGTTCTCTAACCACATAATCAAAGATAGATCATTTGTTGCTTGACTCATCATGGAGGACATCATAGACTATGTTTAAATCATGAAGGCATAAAAATACCTCCATTCTATGTTAAATTCCAATTAATTAACATAGGCCCTACTGCATTAGTGATTGTTTATAGTCTACTAATGTCATTCAGACAAAATTTTAAACACACACACTACGTATAGAAGGAATCTTAGTATCCCCATTTTACACTTTCTCTGGGAAAAAATTAGAAACAAGTGTTTCTCAACTGATTTGTGTCATATGGGGTCTATATATCCACCAAAAAAAAGTTCCAGCTCATCTGGCCTGGGGAAAGCCGCCATTTTGGATTTTCAAAATGGCCGCCATAAAATACAGGTTTTTGCTCATATCTCCTCTTCTACATCATGCATGGAAATGATTTTGGTGGCAAAGTGTATGTTTTGAGGGTCAAGGAATCTAAATACAGCATTTTGAAGTTCACTCAATAACCGCCATATTGTTTTTCAAAATGGCCGTCTTAAAATACAGATTTGTGCTTATCTCAGCTTCTACATCATGTATAGACATGATTTTGGTGGCAAAATGTAGGTTTTGACGGTCAAGGAATCCAAATACAGCATTAATTTGAATTTCACCCAATGGCCGCCATTTTAAAAATCAAAATGGCTGCTATAAAATTTACAGATTTTTCCTCATATCTCAGCTTCTACATCATATGAACGTAATTTTGGTAGAAAAGTATATGTTTTGAAGGTCAAGGAATTCAAATATAGTATTTTAAAGTTCACCTAATGCCCGCCATTTTGTTTTTAAAAATGGCTGCCATAAAATTTACAGATTTGTCCTCGTACCTCAGCTTCTACATGGAAGGTGCATGGAAGTGATTTTGGTGGCAATGTTTATGTTTTGAGGGTCAAGAAATCTAAATACAGCTTTTTGAAGTTCACTCAATGGCCACCATTTTGATTGTCAAAATGGCCACCATAAGCTACAGGTTTTTCCTAATTTATGAGCTACTATGATTATGATTTTGCTAAGCCTATGTTTTGAAGGTTACAGAATAAAAACAAAATTCAGCTTTTGAAATACAGTTGGAAAGTGATGACGAGAATAAGTCAATATGTTGGTGATAATATATGGGAACCACAATGATTATGGACCCATGAGATACTGTACACAAGAAGATATCAGCGATGTACTGTAACTATATCATTCGCATGAAGAACCTAAAAATAAAATATTCTAAAAAAGTTTGTTAGACGACATTTTAAGATATTTTCCAAATCCTAAAGAGAAGCATGGCCAATTTTAGTTAAGCATATTCCAATCAGATACATTATAGATAAAGCAATTTAAAGCAACATATCTTATGTGACTGAATGTATGGTTACCTAATACACTGGGGACTAACACTACTTCACCATAACTGGTCTGGATTTATGCATGTAGGTATAATGCGATAACTGGACAAATCGACGATAGTTTATGCCGATCATTCTTTTTTATCCAATTAACATGTCAACAGTTTATACAATGGTACAGCCACTCTGAAAACGTATATCTAGCTGCTCATCTACCAGTCATAATAATCAGACACGGAGGAGTTTATCTTTTCAGGAGCTTTCTTGGTTATATTGGACATACTGGTGGCTTGAGGTTTTGAAGTTGTGCATAACCTACTTTAAAGAGAGCTGTATATTCTAAAGATCTTAGAAGATGCAGCTATGTATCATATAATGATGACACGAGATGAGGATGTACCATTTTGTCTCCAGATATAGACACAGTATAGGACAATTGACCATGATGGCCAATATGCCCGAACGACAAATTTCCATATACATACAATACAAGATGTTCCAAAAGAATGGATATCATGCAACGTGTTATAATGGTGAAGAATCAGTTTTCAGACATGAGCACATGACAATAGAGAAAACCTTATGTATCTTGAAATTTGTCTTTCAGCATTTCCAGATATAGCCTTCCACTTTTGGCATTTTGGCCATGACCAGCTGCTGCAAATATGAAAGCATACTGTAGATGCTATATCTGAACCTGGAGCTCCCAATTGCACAATCATGCCTAAAAAGTTATACCATCTAATGATACAGCCACAGCTTAAATGTTCTTGATATCTTTTTGACTTTCCCAGAAAGCTCTTAAGAATCTTTCGAGTTTGACGACAAATGCCAGTTTTCTTTCTCTAATTATTTGCATTACTTTACGTCACATTGGTTGATCGAAGGTTATTAGGATGGCAGATAAGCAGCTAGATTTAAACATAAATGCAGACCATTTAGGGTGACTAGTGTTGATCTCCCAGTGTATTACCATGTATTCTTAAGATATGTTACTTGCTTTATCCATAAGTTGTACTTTTAACTGCAAGTTGGCCATGCTTCTCTTTATATTTGGAAAATATCTTTACATGTCTATGTAACTTCTTTAGAATATCTTGTTTATTAGTTTCTTCTCGCGAATGATAGTTACAGTACACTCTCTGGTATCTTCTTGTGTACCTCTTTGGTCGTAATCAGTATGGAACTCGATCTTGTGATTAACTCACGACGTTGACATAGTAATAATGAGGATTGTAATAGCGATAGATCTCGGAGACTAGACAAAGGGGATTGTACATAAATGTTGTCATTATTATATGTTGTGCCAGTTTGATTGGGAATTTTAAAACTATTACTGTATTTAACAAACTGTATTAAAAAAAAGCAACATCTAAAGCCAGTGGAGCAGAAGCCTTCAACTATGAAGTTTGGTCCTAAATGGAATAAGAAGATCTGATCACTTTCCGACTCTGTATTTTAGAATGCTGATTTTTTATTCTGTAACAATCAAAACATAGACTTAGTTATCAAAATCATGTCTTCATTATGTATATGAGCTACGAAATTAGCAAAACCTGTATTTTATGGTGACCATTTTGAAAAACAAAATGGTGGCCATTAAGTGAACTTAAAAAAAATGCTGTAATTGAAATCCTTGACCCTCAAAATATATACATTGCCACCAAAATCACTTCCATACATTATATGGATTGGAAGCTGAGATAAGAGCAAAAATCTGTATTTTTATGGTGGCCATTTTGAAAAACAAAATGGCGGCCATTGAGTGAATTACGAAAATGCTGTTTTTCGATTTCTTGACACTCACAACTACACTTTGTCACTAAAATCACGTTCATACACGATGTAGAAGTTGAGATGAGTACAAATCTGTATTTTATGGCGGCCATTTTGAAAAACAAGATGGCGGACATTCAGTAAACTTCAAAATGCTGTATTTGGATTCATTGACCCTCAAAACATATACTTTGCCACCAAAATCATATCCATACATGATGTGGAAGCTGATATATGAGCAAAAATATGTATTTTATGGCGGCCATTTTAAAAATCCAAAATGGCGGCTTTCCCCAGGCCAGATGAACTGGAACTTTTTTTTGGTGGATATATAGAACCTATATAACTCAAATCAGTTGAGAAACACTTGTTTCTAATTTTTTCCCAGATTGGCCCTTTTTAGACTTAAAATAGGGATACTATCTAGAAAGGCCCATTGCATTTTATCACTGTCAAAATGCTCTTTTCATAATTTTAAAATAAATTCCTTTAAATTGATTGCTACTTTACGACTAAGATTGATAAATGACCTCACATAAAACGCTAAGCTTCTCAGCCGACGATAATATTAAAGGGCCTGTCGATTTACAGGTAACGAGAGGCACCTGTACAGAACTCATTGGCCAAGGTCAGTTGATGAATCCATGCTTACGAGAGGAGGAGAAGGCAGTTTAGAGATTGAACAAAAAAAATTGATTCGTTCAAATAACAAAAATAACATTTTGAATCTGAACTAGACAGCAAAAATACCAAATTGGAAAAATTGTGAAATATGACCTTTGACCCTCCCCCTTCAAAATTAAAACACCCCTAAATGATGGAACATGGATAATTATGCTTCAGTTTATGCCTCTTTTGGTGATAAATAATTATAAAGATATAGTTTTGTTGTAGGTTATGAAATTGACCCTTAACCCGTCCCCCCTTCAAATTTCGAACTCCGTCGAGATTTTGGGTCAGATCATTATGGCCAAGTTTGGCGAGATTCGGATAACAATTATTGTCACAAACAAATAAACAAGCAAGTCGGCAGACAGGGTTGAAAACATAGGCTGAGTTAATCAGCTCCTTTTGAAGATACTCCAGGTAATATAAACAATACATATTATATATAGGCCTATATGTCGAGTTAAACTAAATATTTTCATTCTTTAAATAAATTTGATTTATTAAATCAAAAAAAGTTCAAATGCAATTTCTGTTTGTTTATAATCAAATGTTAATTGCGTACAATTATTTATTTCAGCCCCATTGTTGTCTTGCGGTTTCAGATTTGTGCTTCTATCAAAAAAAAGTATTAGTAGAGTGTACATCACGAATGAAACACAACATTTTGTATACGTGCTATAATTCATATCTATAATCTACTGTATTAAAAACCACACACTGACGTTTCAAATTATTTATTATTAAATGACAAATCTACTTCATATTGGGTGTAATTTTTATTTACCAAATACGTGTTGTCATCATTATAATATTAACTTTAGAGACCCTCAGTACGGGTTCTAAACTTTATGAGAAAACAAGATGTTGCTGGCAGTGATGTCTCAGCACGGGGTTCCGAGCATGCAACACGCGCACAACCTAATTTTATAAACCTTTTGAACATATCTTTTTCTCATTAGACTTGTAATAGGAACGGATCGAATTGCAATATTAAAGCGTTTTAAAACCATAGCTGTAAGTAGTCGTAAATGAGTAAAACATCAGCGTATAGTTCGCTTGATAAAACGTTAGATAAATTATTTATTCGGATATCATATAAATTTAATATTACCATTAAAATAAAAGTAACATTTTCTCCTTGCTCAATATTTGTTTGTCCAATTTATTCGTCTCTTATTCTTATCGTTCCTTTCTTATACTTTCTGTTCTTTTCAGAAGTTTCACAACACAAGTGACAAATGTATAATTTGCTTAATTTTGACACGATAATATTTCTTTTAAAGGTCAAAAATGTAAAACGCTACCTATTAGACATTTAAACAATCATAACTTTTAGTTGTTATGCTCAATATTTTATTTCTTTCTTTTTTTACTTATTTTATTGTTTTATATTTCTTTTCATGTTGGCATATAATATACATATTTGTATTGTATAGGGTCCCTCTCACGAGACAAGCTTTTGCTTCTAGTACGGGCTCCAGTTTAATTATTCTTATAACTTAATAAATGTGTATGAATGAATGAAAATAACAATGTAACTGTTTATCGTCCCCTCCACCTTCATAATACTTTATATTGTATATTTTACTTTTATATAGTGGTTATACTACTGTATTGTGTTATATAAATAGGCATTTCCTATTTAGGACCTATATATTGTAATATTAATAGGCCTAATATGTTTGTATGTTGTAGCCTACTATATTCAACGAACGTCGCCCTTTCACATAATATGTAACTTAAATAAAGGTAACGAATGAATTTAAAACAATGCAAGAGGAAAAAATGGAACAAACAAATTAACACGACATGAAACCTTATTATAAAAACCCACAGTCAAGTGTTATTTCCTTTTACTTTTGATTAATTTACGAGCTTAATTTTAACTTGGTAGACAGACAGTTCTTAAATCTGCACTTAAGCTGTGGGGGGTTGGCGCTCTCCCCTTGGTTTCAGAAGCGTATCAATTAATTAGTAAATTTATTCGAAAACAAATTTTAACATGGACACAGACTGTACTACGGTAGAACATTTTAAAAATTATATAAATTTTAAAAAATGTATGCAAAATTGTTGATTGTTACATTAGCCAAGGTTTTTTCTTGCTTTTAACTTTGTTAAAGTTTTTTGTCTAATACTGTACACTATGAATGAAATAAGAACAAATAAACGACTAGCTAAAAATAATAACAATGAGCCAAGCCAAATTGTACACAGTCCTAATATAAAAAGGTGTAGACCTAATTTTTCCTTCTTGTTTTTCAAGAACGTGTGCCACTGATGATGTAAAAGAGCTTGTTTAAGTTATATCTTATCACATAGCACGGAATTATCAATTACAAATGATTAATACAATATAACGAGTTATTAAATAGAAAAGAAATGATATTAATAACGACTTCATACATTCTTATAACAATGGGGGTATTGTTATAAAAATGTCTTAATATAGAATGTAAAATCATGGGGTTTGGAATGCATCCCAATTTAATTTAAACTGTCAAAATGCTCAGAGGCACGGAAGCAAGCGTCACATTTCTCAATAAATCTTCTTTCACCTGTCAAGGGCCTATGATTTTGTCATTTCACCCTGGATCATGGCTCATAAAATACAAATAAATACATTTAGGCACGAACAAAAACATTATTAACGAAGTTTATAGTGATCATGTTAACAAATGAACACTCGATTGATGAACATTTATATTATTAGGTTTCGATATACAGGAGTACATTACATCCTATGGATAACCCGATAGGTATCTGACAAATGTGGGCCACACTCACTTTTAATATTTTTTTTTTAAATACAAATTAAGAAATAACCATTACAAATTTATGTAAGAACAAATTATAAAGAAACCCAAAAGGTTAATTAATGTTGAAAATCCCCGTCATAGAAAGCAGTTACAGTTACAGACCGGCTAAACCATTTTACCATTGTCAGACTCAGATACGCTTGTGGGATAGTGTTGGGGTTGGATGGGTTTGTTTCTATAATTCTACAATAGAATTAGTGTTACTTTATACACCTTCGATTTACACTATAATATTTTAATTCAAATTACTATACACTTTCACTTCCTTATCTTACTAATACTACAGTAATTCCAATAACTTAAAGTACAAATAAATCTACAAATTAGGCATTTAACCATGATTTCTTTTAATACCTACACTCAATTTAAAATGCATTAAAAAATGAAAAGTGGAAATTTAATTGAAGGTGTAAACAGTAATAGAAACTAACAAGGTAAACTATTTCTGTCGAGCTATAAACAAGTCTATCAAACAATGATGGAGTCCATTACATTACCGGGTGAGTATTATTGTGGTGGTAATTGTACCGGGTGTGGTTAATGTCAAATATTTAGTTATGTCAAAAAGTTACTACAGTTCTTTGAAAGTTAAAAATTATACAGTACAAGACCACATGCTGTATCATGTGACAAAAATCACGTTCTGAATCCCCTCTAATATCCTAAAGCAACTTACAACAGTTGTACAATGTTAACAATAATACAATAAATATTAAAATGTATTATTTATTTTTATCTATGCATTATATTATTAGTATGAGTGTACCAATGAATTCTTTCATATACAAAATATTCTTTTGAATCATATAGATGAAAATTCATCGAAAACAGACATGAAGTATTTAATCTGATTCTCGTGAGATTTATAACGCTTTAATATCCATATTGTTTCCATGTGTAAATTAACCAAACGAGATGAAACCATCAAAAACTAATGAAGTGTTTAGCGCCATGTTCTGTTAATAATAAAGCGGTGTTCATATTAATGCTAGTGATCGGGCAGCCTAGCGTGCAATATACAACATGTTTTTGGTATCTCATGCTTGGTTGACGCGTTGAATTCGCGAACCACGACCGCTTAACCAATGCTCAACTGAGAGTTAATTTGATGCGGAATACACTCATAAAAAGATCACCAACTTTATGTAAAGTTTTTCAACAATCAATAAATTAAGGGGTAATTTTGCTTTAACGTGTGTTTTGTCAACAATAATACTTATTTGTGACTATATTACCAAACAAATAAATTATAAACAACTAAGTAAAAAAATAAACCAAGTGACAGACAAAAACACCACCACCAGTTATACTCGATGAAAAACAACTACCAGGTGATTAAACAAGAATAAAAATACCTCCACCTCAAATAAAAAACTAGCAACAAACCAACTAAGGCAACGCAACCAATGTCAACTGAACAATAGGCCTAATACGAGCTACCACTACTAACTACCAACACAATTACATCACACACAAAAAACCACAATTGAATAATTATTTATCTATGATTACGTTAAATTACAGTGATGTAATTTTCTTATTCAGTTATTTACGAAGCCGTAGCAATATAAAAACGATAAATTATGCTATTGATTTTGTTTGAAAAGTTTGTTCAAGAGTTGTAGTTCATCATACTATAGAGGGGGTATGTCATTTATAGATTCGCATTGCCGATCAAAATCCGAAATCCGATTCAAAGACGAAATAAAGGGTAGGCCTAGCCTAGCGACGACACTCTCCGTCTCACCAAAACGACCATATTGCTTTTGGTATCACTCGATGATTTATTAATTAATTAATTATAAATTCCGAAACAATTTCACTATTTCATTGTGATTTTAAGAAAAAAAAAAAATAACGAAGAAAAAAAAAATAACGAAGAAATAAAAATGATAGCGCATAAATTGTCTTGGCCTATCTACATTTGTTATAACGTGGTCACAGACTCTCTACATTATTTTTATATTCAATAAGGATATCAATTGTAAACCAATTTAAAATCACAGTCTTGTAATAAAGCCGTATATATCTAGGTACAACGTTTCTAAAACTAAAACATAAGTTAAACAACTATAGTTGTATTGATAGCAATAGATGTACTGATTATATTTAAGTAACATAGTATAAAACTTACTCCAAATAACGAGAGGCAAGCCATGATTCAATAGATGATAGAATGGTGGAAATTATGAATAAACACCGTATACAGTATAGAATGACAGCCAATGAAATTGTAGCAAAACATAAAATATATAATGTATATCGGCTAACACACGTAACCGTTTCAGAATACAAGATTAAATTTTACTTTATATAATAAATTATTATGTAAGGTGTGTTTATATTCTTAATAATAATTTTGTCCCATCGGTTACAGAGTCTACCTGTGTCAATTATTATTTTTCAAACTTACCCATTTTCATCGAAAATAAGTCACTTGTACCCATTAGTAGTGTTGCTAATGCCTGTATAATCCTATAGAAAAACATTGATATTGATATTTCAAAACGGTTAAATTCCAAAAAGCTGAATAAAAATGTATACTGATTTTTCAAAGTTAATGTAGCCTTTGGTAAAGCTACAAGGCGAATGATTGTTACAATGTATGGGATGATGATTACACAGAGAGTAAGGATATCAAAAACAGTCATCATCATCAAACAGGGTAATCAAGAAAACGATTGAATTGAATAAACAGCTCTACTCGTTCATCGAAAGTGTGTTTAAATCACTAGCAACATCAGCAGCACTAGCTCATCATCAGGCCTAAACTATTTCGGTCAATTTTTAATATCTTACACCGGGATCCCGAGGCCAAGTCTATCTATTAATCCGTTATCACTGTTTAAGCAATTCACCAAATTAGTTAATGTGTTCCTAATATACTAGGACACAAAAAAGGAAAACATTAATTATAGCAGGGAAGAGTTATTAACTTTTCAATACCTAAAGACTGAAAATGGTACAGTGCAATATGTCGATAATGCTCCACTTCTCCTCGTTACAAATAGAAAAGGAACATAACATATTATTTAGTGGAGAAAGTTTGGAGATTATACCTGGAACGGATCTCGATATTGTCGTAGAACCACTTTAAAATGCATCTTTTTTGGGAAGTTAGGCCTAATGATTAGATCGCTAAACATCACCAACGTTTGGTCGGTAGGCTTTACTGTATCAATATTTCAACCAAAATATATAGGTCAAATTATTAATACAGTAGAAAACAATTGGATATCCTACATTTCTAGTCTACTCCCTTTAAATGGTTGTCCGTGAGGTGGCCTTTAAAAACCATTTATGATTGTGAAAGCTAATCTTTAACAGGATTTGATATTCATCGTACAAGTAATTACTATATTTTCATCATGGTAAACATATTTGCTAGAACGACTAATGAAGAGAAAAACACAAGTTTTCTATTACACTTGTCATAAGCTAGTTGTACGGTAAGTCAGTTTGATCAGGCATGCATGACTTTAATATCAAATATTGTAATTATGTAAAAGAAGAAATTAGACTATTACATTTCAACCCTGAAAGCTTTTATGCCCCTTTTAGGCCTACAAATACAATCAACCCTCAAATGTTTTACGATTTAACCTTCACCTTTTTATTTAGCAATGTTACCCTCACAGTTTTAACAATGTAAATAGGGATTCAGAACTGGTTGATTTGTTATATAACGAAATTACTCTATTTATTTGTGACGAACTTTATTGGGCCATGCAGGCCTAGCTTAAATGTCAAGCGTGGAACAGGACATGCTTCCCCGGAAGATCTGTGCCGGTATACGCAATCTGGTATTGTTAAGCCAGCAGGTTGAATAATTTCACTCTCCCCTGTCTGGTTAAGTACGCAACAAACCCACTGTTTATTTTTTATAGATGATGAAAGCAAAATCTCTGTTTCAACGAATTCATATAACCCATCATAATAATTATTATAGATTTTAATATAAACTAAGATTGTATGTCTGTTGGTACTTACATGTGGCTCAACTTGAATACCTCCATTCAATCTGTTTTCACTGGAACCTGTATGCTAATTGACTCCATTCATTGCATACCAATCAAATAACTAACAATGCACTTTTGTGTATGCCTATATAGTCTAAATATTTGGTATAACATCTAAGTGTTTTTAAACGTAATTTTAAGAAATGTCATTTTATATCAATGTGAATATTATTTTTGAAAAACCAGTCAATGGTTATTTCTTATGTTATGCTTGTTGAAGTCGACGGACCGGCGGACGGACAGTCCTAACCGAATCCATCTGTCTTTCTTGTGCTGTGATTGAGCGTTTACGGAGTAAGTATGCAAAACAAACACGTAGTAAATAAAACAAAATCGTTCAGTGTATTTTCAACAATTTTTATTTAACAACAATAATAAATGAAGAGAAAATTCAAAGAATATTGTCTTTTTTAATCTAAAATACTTTTGATTTTCCTGAAGACAAAATGCTCTTTTCTTTAAAACGCTAAAAAAAATAATAATTTTTGCCTTTACATAACCAATTTTAACAAACATCTCATTGAAGTTGAGCAAGATAACAACAATTTATAAAAATTACGCAACGCAATGACGTATACCGCATCGTAACTTGACCAATCACGACGCGATAAACCATCCGTCCAATGGGATTCTTAATATTCTTTATCTACAATGATTATGGCATTATGTCCAGTGGAAGGTTATACACACAATACTTACCATATAAACTACAGTACTTTTTAAAATAATTTGCAGTTATTTTACATACATCTATTGCGTTTGTTGCATGCACCATAATATTATTTTCAATTGTCAAAAAATAATATGATTGATATCACAATCACAGTTCTTCTTCAGTCCAAAATTATAATAACAATGTTACAGTTTATATATTTTTAATTGCTTCTTAATTAGTTCAAATCCTAGTCGATTGAACAACCGTGTTAATTCATCGACATTTATGTAAGCTCGAAATCAATACCACATTGTAAGCATGTGGACACTGACAGTGATGTGAGCTCGAAATCGGTATCACACAACAAGCATGTGAACACTCACAGTTATGTGAGCTCTAAATCGGTACCACACAACAAGCATGTGAACACTCACAGTGATGTGAGCTCGAAATCTGTACCACACAACAAGCATGTGAACACTCACAGTGGTGTGAGCTCAAAATCTGTACCACACAACAAGCATGTGAACACTCACAGTGATGTGAGCTCGAAATCTGTACCACACAACAAGCATGTGAACACTCAATGTGGTGTGAGCTCGAAATCGGTACCACACAACAAGCATGTGAACACTCACATTGATGTGAGCTCGAAATCTGTACCACACAACAAGCATGTGAACACTCAATGTGGTGTGAGCTCGAAATCGGTATCACACAACAAGCATGTGAACACTCAATGTGATGTGAGCTCGAAATCGGTATCACACAACAAGCATGTGAACACAGACAGTGTTATAATAATATAATGCGAAACTCACACTGACGTAAGTTGGAAATGTGAAAGATGTGACCGCTAGTACGGTGGTATGGAAACACAGCTGAGCAATTACGCTCCAAGAAAGGTTCGTTAGAACACCATGTGAACACTAACTAACACCAATAAACCATTGACCTATACATTGATGAATAATTTACGTTTTCAAGTTTTCTGTTGAAAACACATTAAAAAAAACTCTTTCAGTTAATATTCAATTAATGTATTCTACGATAAATAAAGCCATAGTTGTATATACTTCATTGGGCTTGCAAAAAGTTTTTTTACACAAAATATTCTCTTTCATTAAAACTATTTATTGCGTTGTAAAAATGTTATTACCAGTAACCAATAGATATATTGAAAATACTAATTATATCAACACAAGTATGATTATTAACAAATACATATTCAATGTTAGTACATTGTAATGACAACAAAGCATGGAAAAATAAAAAAAAAAACAGTCTATGGAGATTTACGATTGTTTTACCTTAATGAATAACCAATTAATTAACAAGACGCTAAAAAGTCCAGAGGTTATATTTTTATTTACGCCTCTGTTTTTTTCATGCGGCGTGGCGAGATTATCTGAAACTAATCCAATTATCTTTATTATGTATAAATTACAATCAAATGAGTGATCTTTCACTATACGTCCCTCAAGGATTACACTATTGAAAAAGGCGTAGGTTGTATTTTTAGCGAGTTTGCTTTGTTTTAACGAATTGCCAGTTCTTTCCCGTTTTAAAAACTCGATTGGTCTACGATCTGGGCGGTGGTTCGACTCCATCAATTACCCTAATGACAATATCAGCAGTGTGAAGATGAGTTAAACGGCTGCTGTACTGATCAATAATGATAACTTAATTATTGAAGTAGGTACAGTATATACTTAATGACAACATTTGAGAGCTTTTGCTGTTTCGATCGACAGTATATACTTTAATACTGTACCAGCAATTCACATCTTGCTATACTTATCATCCACAGCACACTACTAATATGATTATGTTGAAAATTGCTGTTTTAAGGCAATTGTATTTAGGCTATTATCCAAACTTACTCTAGGCCTAATGTTAAATCCATGTGCCATCACTGCAATGTTGTGTATGAGCTGTAGCCGAGGTCTAAAGGTATATTATTCCACCACATAATGCTGACCATGTATTGGGGTATACATAAAGATTCGCTCGATTATCAAATGTCCTCAGTAAGTTGTGTAGGCAGGCATATCCCTTTGTACAATGATTAACATTAACAATTAGTTATAAATGTATATATTTCATGGCAACCTATTACATATCAATTCTAGTTACAACTCTTTAAAACAATTCATTAATTTACTAATGGTTTTACTGTTTGTTTACAGGGAAGTATATACTGTATTGCTTAATTATTCAGAAACTAACGTCTTCTTTTGTAGTATATTGATTATTAAAACTCATGTTTATCTAATTTATTTAGCAAATTTTTAATTATTATTAAAGTACTGTGTAAATGTGCGGTGTACAAAGCCTGGTCTACGCTAGCGTAAATTAGTAGGCCTATATTTTGGACAGGAAAATACATCCCAAAAGGAGTTATCGGCCCAGCCGATTTTTGTTTACATAGGCCTACAGGAAGAACGGGATATTTATTTCAACTGGTTATATAATCTAAATATTATATAATTTGTAAAAGCTACGATCTGTGCTAGTTTTCGAATTAAACGTAAACCTGTTCCCCTTTTGTTGGTTTTACATACCGGTAGTTTAATCATGATTCGAAACTGATTTAATATAATTAAAACTCTATATACTCGCATTCATATACAGGTAGCATCGCTGTACAATAAATATTAAATCATTTTATTTTAATATTTAGCAAGATTGTTTGGTAACACATTGTTTTTACTGCAGTTACTGCCTCATAAACTACCACATTGAAACTTACGTTGTAGTTGTACACAATGTAGTTACTGCAGCAACTGCAGAAAAATAAGTTATATATTTGGGTCTATCCAACGAATATAAAACATTGCTGATTATTTTAATTAATTCAATATTAAAATAACTTTAGAATTACAAAAAAAAGTGATATCAGAAGACGTTAAAATGATAATATCATCTTAAGTAGAAACATGGAAGTATGTTGCTAAATTTAACTTATTTATACAGGTTTATTGGAAAGGTATTTCAACTATGCCCGGAGAAAAATTATAATTGGTACTAAAGATAACTAACTGATCACTAATAATAATAATAAAAAAGATAGATAAACAAACAAATTGAAAAAGAACTAAAGGACTAAAGTTTTAGAGAATGGCCACTAAAAATGTTCAAATAATTTAATATTGCAGGTTACCGTACTAAGGACATAAGTCTTTGTAGGTACATTATTATATAGATACATAATTGTGCATAAGATATTGTTACTATCTATTACGTATGTACATATTAATACATGTTTAATACTATTCTGATAGATGTTCTGGGGTTTATCCCATGATGCCAGTCAATAGACTGTATTTTATTTTACACTATTGCCCCGACATGGACACTGACGTCATAGTACTCCAAATCTAACGAAAACATAATACGTATGTATAATACAAAACTATTACATTGCTAATCAATATATTATTTTAAACTAATATTTTTTTATGAAAACATCGAGCAATGAAATGGAGATTGGGTGATGGGTGCGTTCTTTCACCAGCAGCCGTTGATGGCAGTATAACAACTCAATCGCGTAGCAACGAGTAGCAACTTATATGAAGTCTTCTGAGCACTTTCTGCAAACTGCTAATTCAATTTAAACAAAATCAAACTTTGACAGTTGTATTTTGTTTTCAAACTATTGCAAAATATAACACAGAGCCACAAGAAACATTCAAATACAGACTTGCGATGAGACACACCACGATGCAACACGATGACAATTAAGGGCGCTTTAAATAATTTGCCCTGAATGTATGCTCCATTTAAAGTCACTTTCTTAAATACAGCTCGATGTTTTCCATCTGATGTCATAAGTCCTCCATGTTTTGTCGTTTCCTTATGAGTCGACCTCTGACCTTCTCCTTAATGACGTCAAAACAGAAATCGATCAATTGTACCATTGACAGTAAACTTGCCCCAACACATAATCCCATACTACCACCAATTTGAGCTGTGTAAATAAAATGATTACAATTTAAACATCAAGCTAAAACGTTTTCGTTTACCTCTTTTTATTATGATTTTAAAACAAATATATCAACGAGGAAGACAATCTTTGTTTTTAATAAAACGAAGCAGGTTTTGAAGCTCTGAAATAATTTTTTTTTAGATAATATAGCCCCTTGGATTTTTTAATTTAGATCAATAAATGAAAAAATTACATAAACAATTTATTTGTAATAAAGAAAATAAAAAGATATAATAATCACAAATACTTACATAAGAGAGTGAAAAAGTCAAGAGAAGGAACTTGCAGAACTCGTTGATAGCTGAGTTGGTTGTAATAAACACTGACTTTCATAATATTAGCTCTGGCGGAGAAAAAAAACTTATGGTGAGGTCTGTGCTGTTTGCGAAAACTTTTTTTATGAAAGAAATCAGTTAGAGGGCGCCCAGAGTCATATTATCATATCTTATTATGAATATAGGGGGCGCAATACAGGTAGAGCTTAGGTTAACCGGTTTTCTGCAAGATCTGATTTTTATTCGTATTTATAATTTAAATACTACAGCGCCATCTATATAGTTTACTTACTCGACATACGATTCGTTGTACTTTTCATCTTGGAAACGTTGCTTTAGATCATAACTCATAAAGCTAGGATTAAGTCTGGACGAGGACAACGTGAGTGGGTAGACTACCGAAGAACATGGTAGTCGGCAACTGCATTCAAAATCTGAATGTCCATAAGTGTAGTTATCTATTGAATAAATCAAAGATTAAAACAGTGAGGCAGGCTCTATAAACATCCCTGATAAAAGGAAATATTATAATCACATATGATAATGTAAACATGAGTTAATTCGATCAGAATAACCCCTGATTTGACATTTGACCCTGCAGATTAGAAATACCATACATTACAACTACAAAATTACAAATTCAGAAAAAAAAGATGTATTCCTGTTATATTCAAATCAACAGAGGGCGCAATTTCATTTCATTCAGAACAGATTAAACATACTGAGCCCACGTATAATTTGAATCCATCCTATGCATAATAGCTAATTTTTATTCTTGAAGGCGGCTCTACAACTTTCAGTATTAAACAATATCTTCCACAAAGATAAAAAAAGTTATATTTTCTAGCGAAATTTGTTTTATACAGTAGTGATATTAGACCAGAGGCGATCTATTTTTGTCCAAATCGATTTATAGACAGCGCTGTGATTACACCTTATACAGAGCCAATGGCTATGACCCTATAGACGAATTTACAGTAGTCTCTCAAGACCTCGTGAAAATATATCCCTCGAGGATATATCTTAGCAGACCATCTATGTATAGGTTTATGAACAAAAATTTATCAAAGGCTGAATTAGCTTGAACTAGTCCTACTATAATAGTTATATGTACCGGTATTCGAACTACAAATATTTGATTGAAGTTGATATTTTGAAAGACATTACATTTCGCAATAAAACCAGAGTCGAATTGTGGCCATCTAATATCTGCGTTATGCCACGCGGATTGGTCCAGCATTCATATAATGGTTTTATATTATTTATTATTACTGAGGCTGTGACAAATTCAAAGTTTGTCTACCTTAATCCACCTATGAGAACTCACCAAGTTCTTGAACAGCACATTCATATTTCTCTATAGAACACACTGCTGGTATTGAATTTCTACTTGGTTGTTCTACCAGCCTACAACCACACTTTTGACGAACTGCTTCTGTTTCGCATTCAATACGACACCCGGAATAACTAAAATGTTCGAAGTAGCCATATTCAGTTACCCCTAATGTGTGGCATGTTCCATATGGTTCTGGTAAAGCAATGACCTGTTTTTTTTTTAAGAAAAAAAATAATATGAGAATAATATACATTAATTAAAATTGCTAAAAACAAGACACTAGAGACCTACGTGCTAAAAAATCGAGAAGATCAGAATAAGCATTCATCTGAACCTGCCTTGAAAGTTGACCGTTCTTCTTAATGGAACACTATATTCCTGACTCACAATAATTGGAATAGAATAACGATATTTTGTTCAGTCGGCGGATCGAAAACCACGTGACTGTCTTCGTTACGTTGACAGGGATTCAAAATCGATATAATTATAATAATATATTACAATAATAATTAATATAATTAATATTAATTTACTATAGATTCTTTGGAAATATCTTTACCTCTTCTCTTGTGAAACCTATCTGTGTGTGCGTCCCCGGCTCTATAGTATCGCCTTGTTCATAAACATAAGGTGGTTCCGTTGCATTATGAAGTTGTACTTTCACTCCAACATCCGATGGCACTTGTTTACCCTCGCTTATTGGAGTGTACTTATCTGTGTGGACGTCTAAAGCAACGGTCAAACCGTCAGCTAGATGAAAAACAATATAGACAAAGTATTATTTGGTACTATTTTGTTCAATTATGTTTATTTATACTTATGTATTTTATATACTGACATAATATTGGCTTAATACTTCGATTAGTCTGTATCGACAATGGAAACGTCCAATATAATTTAAAAAGGCTATTAATTATCCAATGCCCGCTTTATACGGTTACTTCTTCAGATTGCCTACGCCTTTATGCACTTTAAATCCTTGCACTGAACATTTTTTCTAGGACTGATAGATCAATTGCTTATCATCTATCAAAATTGCAGGCCTACACATAATTTAGTAATACTTGATTACATTTTTAAACAGTTAACAACACTTTTTCGTTTTTCTCTATTAAGCTCTGTCTACACTATAAAACTTTATGTGACAAACAAATGTGATGTGCCTATATATAGATATGATGATGTCATATCACTACCATATTTGGGCATCCCACTACCATATTTAGGCACATCACACCTTTTTTGTCAAACTAGACAGTTGACAGAGTTTTATAATATTCTAGGAATGAACAGAAATTGCTTACCCGCGCCTGCTCTCTTGGAATACTTTAATGCCGAATCGTTTCTGTATTTATTAAAAGTATAGCAATTCCCCAGATGGGTGAACACATGATCAAAATCTTCTCTTCCACATTTTTCTCCGTGAAATTCACACTAAAATAGAGAATAAGAAAGTGATTGATCATTGCATAACACTTAACGACCCAATCATGTACTTAATTGCTTGTTAATCATATCATATTGAAATGAAGAAAACATAATCATGCATCAAAAAGGGAGAATGTTTTCCACATTAAAAGACATTTTAAGAATTTAGAAGAAATTGTTTATGTGACAAACGTATAATTTTGAATAGGCCCTATTCTGCTTGACATTCAGATATTCTTATATCCACTTCTGAAACATTAATTTATTCATATCCACAAAAGTGAGATATGTTTTTTCAACACCACTGAACTTGCAATGATCTAATAACTGCAGGAGTATTATCTTTAAGTATTTCCTATAATTCCAAACTACACTCTTCTTTTTAATAAACAGATGAGTTCTCAATCGTCTTAGGGAGTGCATACAGGCAGTCCATAAAACAAGTAAGTTGAGTAGAACTAGCCTATGTGTGAAAGCTAAAACAACTCACAGTCAAATTAATTGAAACTATCTAGCTTGAAAACAACCGTGAAACATTCTTAAACAAAGGCAAATAATTTAAATTTATTGACAAAAAGAGAGATCGACCATCATAGAACATTATTAAACATTTGTTGATTTGTTTAAAATGTCCATATACTGAAAAATTGTCATTTATTTAAAAAGTCATGCTGATTACACACTTTGGAACTTATTTGCGGCTTAATAAGTTTCTGTCGTGTGTGCCATAATTACGTTATCCGCGTATTGCAATTTTACATAACTACGACGCAAACATTAATATGTGCCTGAGGTTGATTGAGAGTGCAATCAGATTTTCCAAAATAATTCCAAATTCTGATTCAATTTTAAATATAATTACACCAAGAGATGTTACGATTGTAACGGTCCTTAACTTGCCCAGAGCGGTACCCAAAAGAAATCAGTCTTTAACGGTTTTTGACAAGTTATAACTGGGTGAGAGATGAGTGGAGGCTTCTAATATGGCACACAGCAAATGCTATTGACTTTGCATGCACTCAATTATTCAATGCTTTTAGATTATCTGACGTTATACATTTAAAACATATACTCAGGCAAAAGAAATTCAAATAATACATGATTTGATTGATGATACTATCTGATTTACCCATCAACAGCCCACAAATGTTACCAAACTCGGAGGGAAAATTGCAAAACGGAGATTGATAAAGACATAAATAATGCAGATATCTCACGTGGAGGCATTTTAATTCTTATGTTCAGCCAACACGTCTGTCTATAGTTCAAGGAATCACAAAACCCTCGTAACGTGTTTCTTCTCCATACACACCTTTCAACTGTCCACATCCAGAAAATTCTAATCTAGTCTAGTGAACAAGAAAACAAGGCTATATACATGGCTGCAGTCGCGTGCTCAAGTTAGTGTTTACTGGCCAACCGACCGACCAACCGACCGACAAAGTGAGCTGTCGACTAAAAACAGGTTGAAAACAGGCTGCGCTTGTGTTCATGATTTATCTTCATGGTACACACAAACATTTACTCATCAAGCATAATTCTGCACTTAACAAGTCGTAAAAATATAAAACAAAATAAACAATTGTAAATAAAATATATAAATATAATATAAATAAATATATCTAATCAATTTAATGAAAACTGCTACATTAAGAAGATAAGAAATGATTGCAACGAGCCAAACACAGTAACTTGAGATGAACTAAAATATCATTAGAAGTGAGAATTGATTGCATCTTCATAATATTTTGGATTGAAAACTGTGAAAAACATCACCAAGTACTGTTTGATAACAATCAGGTAGCGGTTCATTGCAGATGAATTCAGAATTCTAGTTTCGGATCATTAGAAAGACGCAATCACACGTGACGAGGAGTCTCCATTACTAATTTGCATATTCAGTTGAAGTATGAATATCGTTTTGATATTGAAATCATACAATGTCAGTTTAACATCGACCAGTTTCAAAGATTGTTATTTCTCAGTGTCACCACCACCATATACTAAACACATTTCTGTGAAATATGTAATACGGATATTATCCTAATAATAGCAATCGAATTTGCATATTTTCGTTTTTTATCCCTACTTTATTTTTTATTTATTTTTTTCTTTTATTTCATATGCAACCGAATAACTCGCCAAACAAGATGGATAAACTATAGTTTATAATTAATCGTGCTTATAAAAGTCTCATTTTAGGCTAAAGGAGTGGAGTAGACAGTGCCATAAGTTATTGGCAGAATCGAACACCGGACCTTGGAATTGGAAGGCAAGCTACAGCCCCACTACAGTTGGATATACTTTGTATATATTACTCTTCCCACCCAAAAAAAAAACTGGCATGTACCGTACATTCCCAACATTTCACATTTCAAATTACAGTATACAAAATACGAAACGTGCATTAATCTAAAAGTGCATACGAATGATATTAATAATAATAGGTATTTTAATGAGTTAACACGTTAAGCAATCATACATTATATTACTACATAAATTGATGTTTGGAAATTGAAATGTATAATAATTTAACACTCTTCTGATAATCATAGGATGAGTAACGAAGGTAAAGTAAAGAATGGCTAGAAAACAGTGGATTAAATTAATAAATACATATAGATTCAACTCTATTATATATATAAAAACATTAGGCATAGAACAGTAATTCTAAACCGCCCGGTGATATACTGAAATTTAATTAATTTGAAATGATAAGATGAGGTTCGAACCCGGACCTTCTACTTGATATTCAGATGTCCTAACCATTAGACCACTAGGGCTTTCATGGTATGACCGATTTGATAGCGACTCTTTTTAACATTCTCGGGTAGTACGACGGAACAGCACCAGTCCCTCACGCACACCAGAGATCAAATTGATACGCCCTCACTATCATCATTTTTATTCATATTATATTGAATACAAAATATATTACTACGAGTTAAGATCTTAAATATATACCTATAAATGGTCAATATAATTTTTAAAAACAAAACACAAAACTATGTGCGTAACAAATACACATTTTAGTTTGAACAAAAATTGAATTGATCATGTTAAAATGTATTAAATTTCATGTGACATTCGATACAATTGCG
Organism: Antedon bifida; assembly: GCF_963402885.1. NCBI lineage: Eukaryota > Metazoa > Echinodermata > Crinoidea > Comatulida > Antedonidae > Antedon > Antedon bifida. The sequence continues at coordinate 5,955,082 of NC_136226.1, read as the reverse complement.
CGTAATTTCACGTCATCAGCAAACCATTATTCAAATGATGCCTTCCTTAGTTTCAATCGTTTTTATTTCTCTCAGAAATACATTTATTGCGAAGAAAGCAATAAGCTAAACTGACCATTAAATTGTGTGAAAGCTAAAGCGCTCATTTTCTGTTATTTTTATTGATCGTTTGGTATTATCATTGATAATATTAAAGTTGACTATAAGGAAATATGATAATGACCAGGTTATTAAATGGAAAGAAATCATGTGTTTGGAACGTTGTTGCATGTATTAGGGGGCGGTACTAATTTTCAAGGCCTAGATAATATAACCATGAAGAAATAAGTTGATTTCTTTCTCCATGATATTACTAACCTAACTTCTATTTGAAATTCATTCAAATCTAAATAAAGAAAATGTTTATGCTAAATTGATTATATATCTAAATACATAATCATGAAAACGTCATATGACTTTTCTTTGTATACTGTATTGAGAGACACCAATTGATGTTTGAGGTGTACCCAACACTGTGGAATACTCCAGCAATGATATTCAATCCAATAAAATGATCGATTTACAATCAATCAGGAGGATTGAAACGACCAAGAGGAATCGAATAGGTAAAATGAAATCAATGGTGGTGATGACGAAGAATGTTATTATGATTATGATGATGAATCGATGACGTAGCTAAATGATTTCTGATAACAAAAACAATATTTTTGCTAATTCTGCTGAATAAAATTCAGAAAAATCAAACAATACAATTATCCCAAATCAAAATCTATCTCTGTGGAGATTTTGGATGGTCAGTTTTGGCGAGATTCGGATAGGGAATTTAATAAAACATACGGTAACATTCTAGTACTTTGTCTCTTTAGTTCCAAACGTTATATTAAATATTAAAGAATAAATCAGAAAAAGTTTCTTATTTTAAATGATTTGAATACGGTAATTCTATCTTTCAGAATCTTGAAACGCGTTTCTAATACAATGTGTAGGCAGCAAATCTTGAAACGCGTTTTCATTCGTTTACAACGAGTTTTGAAACGGGTTGTTATACGATACGTTTAAAAAATGAACATGTAACAATGACATAGTAGCCGAAACACTTACATAGAGTAATAAATCATCAATCTGGAAGCTTGTATTTCGAATGAACTCTGTCATATTGAACCATTCTTCCTTATCACCATCCTCATTTCTACGAAGGTTCTCCCAGTCTGTAATATTAGCCACCTTGTCTTGAAACCACGCAGGATACAGCTCAGCTTGTTTGAGAGTAAAATTTGAATCAAGTATACCTGCAAAATATAAGATAATTATCAATGTTGTTTACATTCACCATTTATCAAATTAATACCAAGACTGTTAAAGTATGCTGTACCCTATTAAGAATTGTACACACTATTCACCTTTTTGTATAGTTAAGAATGTCTATGGTGTTTCAATGTTTAATAAACCCCATAAACAGTACAAACATTAAAGTGAAACAAATTCTACATCTTCTGTTCATTAGCATAATATGTCATTACATCATCTTTGAGCTTAACTGTTGCTTCTAATTGATCCAGGTACCGTTGATTAACGATGTCTCAAGGTAATACAATGATGAATAATGGTTGTCAAATGAAAAATCTCCAATGGTTTTACGATGTCAAAGGTCAGATAAGCTGTTTTCTTTAGGGAACTAATTGGTATAGTCATGAAAAAAATCTGGTCAATCTCTTCACTGGACGTTTAGTTTCTGGGGAAAATTGGTGAACTCAATTGAATTGTGATCTTGAATATACAACTTAACATGTTTCCACAGGTAAGCTACCTTTGTTAAATGAAACTTTTATTAATATTAATTATTAATTACTAGAACTTGATTGATAGACGTATTAATAGCCCATATTATACTATATGTTATTAATAGCTTTCTTATACATTTTGTTATACTTTGTATGTGATGAACTCACATTAGAATAGATTAATACATTAGGACAACCATGAGATTTTAAGAACAATGACCAAATCTTGTAGATAATTGTGCCTTTTTTTGCGTATTTTAACTCATTTAGCGCATAATCTTAACGCTAATCAAATGTTCCTAATTTTAAAGAATTTTTTTCAAAATGTCAGATTTCAAAAAATATGATAACTGAAGAAACTAAATTTTAAACAAAGTGTCATCCTTAGTTAATTAAAATAAAATAATAATTAATTCATAATGCATGTGAGTATGAAGAAAATACAATGAATTGTAGTATAACACGGTGAACATTAATGTATAACTGCATATAAATGGACTGTGTGCTTACCACACTAGTTACCATTTACCAACCTTGAACTTTTGGCTATTAATTACTATAGGCTCTGCTTATACATTAGAACTATCCTGTTGCTATGCCAAGAAGTAGATAGGAATTTCAGTATAGGTAAAAGAATGATATACTAATCTTATGTACTATGTAGTATAACATTAATTGTAGTGATTAGATTGTTAATGTATAAAGTTGTTTGGTCAATAAAGAGTCAGATCTTGAATATGCAACATAACATGTTCCACAGAGTTTGATTTTTTACCTGTAAAGTGTAACATTAATATAATAACAAGAAATATTTCTTACAAAAAAACGCCGCTCGACTTTTTAATAATTGTTTTTTCTTCAGATATAATGATTTGTTACTATATCAATTATTTTTGTTTAACAATCAGTAGTAACAGTTGTGTGTTAATATAGTCTGGCCTACTGTACAGAGCAAAAATATAATCATATGCTAAGCTACAGTATTATGTACATATTCCAGGGCATTAAATAAAACAAGAGTTTTTATTTAACCTCAAAGAATGTCAATACATTATTCCCAGACTTATTTTTGGTCGAGCGGCATTGACCTATTAATTAGTCGGGTTTACACAATTCCAAAACTGTCAGCCGTAGATAGCTTTCGCGTTGAAAAAAATCTTGAATTGTTAGTCTGGTTACTTCTAGTTTCGACCTAGGTACCACACTGTATTCTCATTAAGGCAATGCATTGGCTGGCTTTGTTGTATACTCTATACTGTACTGTACAGGGATTAGTACTGCAGTAGCATTCACTGAGAAAGGTCAACAAGTTGTTATACTCGTTTTGATTGCAAGTTTCAATTCTTGTTGAGAATCACAGTGTGTGAGTACATGCTAATTTATTATTATTTTACCTGTTAATTAGGACATTATACTATTTAATCGGGTTACTATTATTTTGTATAGTACTAGCTGTACATCAATTACAGTCTATAGTTGAGAATGATGTTTTGTTAATTAATTTCCAGTCTTAATGCATAGAGAGGCATAATTGATGCATATACATTTGTTGACATTTTATAACAATTAAAAAGTACAGTATATCGCTATTAAAGATATAAAATTAATTTAGAATAGTGTATAGCAGTTATCATTTAGAATAGCATATGTTTACCTTTTCGCATACGGATGAAATGAATCACGTTTTTGGGGCACTGTTGGGAAAGTGACTTGAATGAAATACAAAGCAATCATGAAAATAAACAACATGATGAGTTTATTACACAAAATTGAATTACAGTACAACAATAAGGAATTCTCACTGCCAAAACAAGAGAGTTGACATTTTAGGCGTATGCGTTTCCGACAGTCAGCAGCATATTCACTGTTTTTATTTGAAGTTTCGAATTACAGTTTACTGTCTGTGCTGCCATATTTGAAATATAAAGCAATTAACCACTAGGAATGTTATTTCCAAACCGGGAGTACCCTCATAGCCATGGTTGAGGAACCTGTGCATATCAATTTAGATATTATAAAAATATAAATAATTGATTTATATAATATCTTTGGATAGTATAGCACGTTAAGATATGCCTCGCACTTTTTGGAAATGGTCAGCTTGCCTCGCTGCCTCGCACTTTGTCAGCAAGTATAGGACTGTATGAGTTATATGACTAACCCACATTCATATAATTGTAGGTACAGCCGAACATGCATATTACCATGGCAACTTGACCTCTTTAGACAAATGACCCCTTGCTTTAGATGATTAGCATAGGAATATTAGCCAGAAACAGCACCTCACAATGATAAAGAATCCACACCTATTATACGGAATGATTATACAATATTTAAAGGTATTTTGAAAACGTTGAATTTCATTTATACCTCCAAATTCATGGCACAGTGATGGGCACAAAAATGGCGCCATCTTTTGCAAATTTATTTATGGGACACTTTGAGGCCAATTTTCTGTCCCGCAAACCTAATAAGCTACTTGTTTGGTTTAGATACATTGACGATATCTTCATGATTTGGACCCACGGTGAAGATAATCTGTACTCTTCCAAATATTAATTTAGCCCACCCAACTTTCAAATTTACAGGTACTAAATCCACTAGTAGCGTTGACTTTTTGGACACTATAGTGATCATAGAAAATGGTACAGTCAACCGAACTATTCCATAAACCTACGGATACAAATATGTACCTGCTCCCTGACACTGTACTAAAAACATATGGTACAGTCAAGCATTACGTATCCGACGTATCTGTTCTTCAGATTTAGATTTTCAGAATCGTACACACGAACTAACCAGACATCTCTGGAATAGAAATTACAAGAAGGAATACACCGAAACTGCTATAAAGAAAGGAAAAGATATTCTTCGAATTCAGATACTGACGTACAAACCACGTCAGCCAAATTCGACCAGAGTGCCATTTGTCACAACCTATCACTCTAGGTTGACTCCATTACGGGCTATTCCCATTCGACAGTCCACCAGAACGTCTCAGGACTGTTTTTCCGGAACCATCCATTATTGCATTTCGTAGACCTTCCAACCTTCGTGATATATTAGTCAGATCCAAATTTAAGAGTGAAATTAACTCTCATGACAGCCAAAATTTGGGCAGTCACCTTTGCGGTAAATCTTGCAAAACTTGAGAGTGTTAAACGCCGAGAGTGTTAAAACTTAAAGAGTCGCTATCCAATCGAGTTTAAACAATACTATAAAAGCTCCAATGGTCTAATGGTTAGTACATCTGCATATCAAGCAGAAGGTTCCGGGTTCGAATCTCGGTTGGGGCGGCTTTTTCTCACAGTGATTTCCTCATCTTATCGTTTCAAATTAATTAATAACATTTCAGTATATCACCGGGCGATTTAGAATTTGTTCTATGTCTGTTGTGTTTAACATAATAAAAGCAGGGAGTTGTGATAAAAGTATCTCTTCAGAGATCCCGCTTCGTAAATAAAATACTGAAAGATGAGGGCGTATCAATTTGATCTTTGATGAGCGTGCGTAAAATGGAGGTTGGGGCGGCTTTTTCTCATCCTACAGATTTCATCATTGTTTCAAATTAATTAATACAATGTCAGTATATCGCATAGGCATAGAACATTAATTCTAAACCGCCCGGTGATATACTGACATTTAATTAATTAATTTGAAACGATATATATAAATATATATATATATTTTAGAATTAATGTTCTTTGCCTGATTTGTTTATATATATATATATATATATTGATAATTAATATATTTATGTTTTATATTATTAATATTATTAATTCTGTAAAGTAGGATTTTCCAGCTAGTAAATTGTGAATACTATAATATTCCTTTTGTCATTTTCAGGTAAACAAAACTTGAATTGTTTCTATCCAAATCTATTCTTATTCGTTCAGCTGCTGCTGTATAATAATACATCAGGTAGCTAGCCAGAACTAAGGGAAGATATTTATTTCTGAATATTGTACTGTATACAACCTCTTTTCTTTTGGTGGAAGTTCAACGAAATCATGAAGTATAAATGTGAACATTGTGGTGAAAAATTTGACTTCGCTGACTTGAAGATACATTTAGGTATACATAATATATGCAGTAAAAAAATTAAATGTGAACATTGTAGAGAGATATTTTCCGAAGAAGATGATTTTGAGCTACATAACCAAACACACAGCAATGGGTTACTGTTACAAGAAGGCAGAGAAGAATACCAGTGTGGACATTGTGCAAAGGAATTCCATTGCAAGGACATTTTGGAAAAACATTTAAATACACACGTCACTAAACATATGCCTACTGAACAAGCATGTGGACATTGTGGAAAGATATATGGTCGAGGTAGCAATTTGAAAAGTCATTTAAGAATACACACAGGAGAGAAAACACATGAATGTGAACATTGTGAGAAGAAATTTACTCACAGTAGTACTCTGAACACACATTTGAGAATACACTCAGGAGAGAAAACACAACATGAATGTGAACATTGTGGGAAGAAATTTACTCGCAGTAGTTCTCTGTACACCCATTTGAAAATACACACAGGAAAAAAACAATTTGAATGTGAACATTGTGGGAAGAAATTCAACCAGATTGGAAATTTGAAAATACATTTAAGAATACACACAGGAGAGAAACCATATGAATGTAAGCATTGTGGGAAGAAATTTACTCACAGTAGTACTCTGAACACACATTTAAGAATACACACAGGAGAGAAACCATATGAATGTGAACATTGTGGGAAGAAATTTAGCCATGGTAGCCATTTAAAAAGACATTTAAGAATACACTCAGGAAAGAAAATACAACATGAATGTGAACATTGTGGGAAGATATTTATTCGAAGTAGTTCTCTAAACACACATTTAAGAAAACACTCAGGAGAGAAACCATTTGAATGTGAACATTGTGGGAAGAAATTTACTGACAGTAGTGCTCTGAACACACATTTGAGAATACACACAGGAGAGAAACCATATGAATGTGAACATTGTGGGAAGAAATTTAACCAGATTGGAAATTTTAAAACACATTTAAGAATACACACAGGAGAGAAACCACAACATGAATGTGAACATTGTGGGAAGAAATTTACTGGAAGTAGTTCTCTGAACACACATTTAAGAATACACACAGGAGAGAAAACACATGAATGTGAACATTGTGGGAAGAAATTTACTCACAGTAGTACTCTGAACACACATTTAAGAATACACTCAGGAGAGAAACTCCATGAATGTGAACATTGTGGGAAGAAATTTACTCACAGTAGTTCTCTGAACACACATTTGAGAATACACACAGGAGAGAAAACACATGAATGTGAACATTGTGGGAAGAAATTTACTCACAGTAGTACTCTGAACACACATTTAAGAATACACTCAGGAGAGAAACTCCATGAATGTGAACATTGTGGGAAGAAATTTACTCACAGTAGTTCTCTGAACACACATTTGAGAATACACACAGGAGAGAAACCATATGAATGTGAACATTGTGGGAAGAAATTTAGCCAAGGTAGCCATTTGAAAAGACATTTAAGCATACACTCAGGAAAGAAAACACAACATGAATGTGAACATTGTGGGAAGATATTTATTCGAAGTAGTTCTCTAAACACACATTTGAGAATACACTCAGGAGAGAAACCATTTGAATGTGAACATTGTGGGAAGAAATTTATTGGAAGTAGTGCTCTGAACACACATTTGAGAATACACACAGGAGAGAAACCATATGAATGTGAACATTGTGGGAAGAAATTTAACCAGATTGGGAATTTTAAAACACATTTAAGAATACACACAGGAGAGAAACCATATGAATGTGAACATTGTGGGAAGAAATTTACTCGCAGTAATACTTTAAGCAGACACCTGAAAATACACACAGGAGAGAAACCATTTAAATGTGAATATTGTGGGAAGAAATTTAGCCGAGGTAGCCATTTGAAAAGACATTTAAGAATACACTCAGGAAAGAAAACACAACATGAATGTGAACATTGTGGGAAGATATTTATTCGAAGTAGTTCTCTAAACACACATTTAAGAATACACTCAGATAGAACATAAACCCAGTCAAAGGTTAAAATGTGGCGACCAAATTCAAGAGGTTGAAATTACGCCCTCTCTAGTTTCAAAATAGAATTTTTTCATAAGGGTTATAAACGATAAATTTACGTTACTCTTTACTTTAACACGATGTGTACTATTAAATATTGTAACGTAATTTCTGCTTTTATTTATAAGGCACATGTATTTACTTAATTTTCTTTAGCAGTACAGATCTTTCATTTCCTTCTGAAAATGATGTTAGATAATAGGTCTTTTGTTACTTAAAGATATATTGTCCCCCTAAAAAAATATTTTTTTAAATTTTTTTTTTGAATATGTTATTTTAATGTCACATAATAGTTATTCACTCTCACAAAAAATTGGGTCTGACAAAAAATGTATTTACCTAAGAAAAATGTAATTTAAAGTAAAAAATTGTCAAATTGTCTGGAAGACAATGAGTTTTTGGGTAATTTAACTGTTTATTTTGTCTTTTTATAGGTGAAATAATTTTTTCCCCGTTTTTTTTTCTTATGGAAGTGAACAACTTCATTAAAACTGCAAAATGGCCTATTCAAATTTCGATTTTAAAAATCTTTATTTTTCATGATTTTGGGGGACAATACATCTTTAAACTTTGACCCTTGATTTACGTTATATAATTAGTTGCATTTTAGAATTTCTTCATTGGACTTGATAATGACCCCATGATGGAGTAAAAACGTCTTTCACGGTTCTTTATTTTCCTATTATGTATTTACAATAAACATACCCTTATTCGTATTCATTATACCCTGCTTATTTGGACAATTAGTCTACAACAGACAGACTATACTATCTAATATGTCTGTCAGGCGCAGAAATATCATAGACTCTCTTTTGGGTGTCTAGAAAACTAAGATCTAAGATATCTTAGTTTTCTAGATCCGATGATGAGTGTCTAGAAAACTAAGATCTTGAAAACTAAGACCTAAGATATCTTAGTTTTCTAGATCTAGAAAACTAAGATACCTTAGGTCTTAGTTTTCTAGATCCGATGATGGGTGTCTAGAAAACTAAGGTTCAGAAAACTAAGACCTAAGATATCTTAGTTTTCTAGATCTAGAAAACTAAGATTTTTTTTAATGGTGGGTTGTACCATTATATCAAGGGTAATTTATTTTAGTGACGTTTTTAATGGTTAGAATTATACTATTCTATTACCACTAAAGGGGTTTATTTCTATGATGTGATGAGGGTTTTAGTAAACAATTTTAATATTCATACACACAAGTACAACATTTGAAATATGTTTCTAACAAAGGTAATACACTGGAGATGGTTTCTTTTCTGTTTATTTCCAAAAGGTCTTTGAGCTTTAGACTCGGTTGTGCAAGATTAACGACTCTCTTTAAGGTAAATTGTTAGAAACTTTAATGGTTCAGATAAATGGTAATAATCTCATGTTTAATAGTGCATAGACCTTACAATAATGGTCTATAACTTCGAGTGTGAATAACACATTCTACAACAACATAAACTCATTGCTTGAAGCAATTCGTCTGAAAACAGATCTTGAATAATTGCTTACATCAGTGGTACACATATATTTCTTAACTTTAGTTAAGTTTCAATTGCGTTTATATCACATGACTTGAGTTTTGCATATTGTTTTCAGACGAGAAAGATGATTAATAATATAGATTTAAATAATATATAGACCATGTATAGTTTGTGGCAATGCATATTTTGCCATTTACCAATATCAAAACGATGATTGATTTCATTAACTTGTTAGTCCTGCATGACTTATAATATTTCTTCACTTGTCTTGAATTTAAATCAAACTAAAATTAGTCTTTATTTTCTTCAGCTTCATTGGGTATAAAACGGTTTCTCTTACTTATTTGGATACCTGACATGTCTGTATTTTCCTAAAATGATTTTGAATACCTTGAACAAACACTACTCACACTCACATGCCAGCCTATAAGGATAATATTTATACTATTTGCAAGAAAATATGTATCATTGAATTGGATTCATTACACACGACAATGAAACCGGCACGTAAAACTTGAAGTTGAATAAAGGACACATCCATTTTTTCACAACATTATCAATTCTTTGAGTGTATACTCTGTCCATGCTCTGTCTAACCCTTTGAATTATGTACGCGTCTGAAAACGTAGGTTGGTGTGGGTAGATTACTTATGATTTTGTAATTGACAGTTCGCAGGTTCGAGTCTCGCCAGTGGCATGTTTGTCATTATAATAACTGATTGAAATGAACCTTCATTAATTATCATTATTCTGTTTCATCAACACTAATTGTTACTAAGTTAAGATAATTTCTACATTTATATCGTTTTTTCCCCTGTATAATTCATTAATATTGTATAACATAAAAAAACAATTGATACTCAATTGCAAAAGGAACAGATCTACTATAAGTATAGTTGCTATATTAAGAAATACACTTACACATTCTCCTAATTTGGTTCAGTAGGCCTAACCTATTACTGTATTAGTATTGCTATTGTCAACATGTTCCCATACTGTTATTTATTATGTGACAGTGTATTTTATTTAGAAATGTAAATATTATACTAAAGAAAAGGGTTTTGTTCAAATTGTATCTTCATCGAAAGCTAAAATTTCCGTTTGTAACGCTTTTATGACTGTTCAAACTCATTCGGTTGCATCAAGAGTATCTTTACGTTTATATAAATACAGAACACATGATCATCCAGGTACTTTAAAAGCTAGAATAAATGGATCATTATTGTTATCAGCTTGATAGGCCGAGTATAACGAGATGAAACATGTTACTCGTGTATCACATGGCATAAATGTTTCCCGATAGACACATTTTGAAATTAAAATGTGTTGAGGGGTCGTCCAGTGGGACAGAAGAAAGGAATCTAAAAATACTTACTATGAGAAATGTACAGAATTGAAGGAAATTAATGGAGGTTATTAAATACCGGAGACCACTTATCTGTTTTAAGCTGAAACTAATTTCCGGGATGTACTTAAAAAAAAAAAATAATAATAAAATAAAAAAATAATATATCGTATCAACCGTACTGTGTGGCTCATCAGAAAAATGCTGAGAGACGTAGACAATGGCTATTTTATGGAACTAATGTTTGCATAAATTGTTCAGGTGTGGGCAAATATAATACCAACATGCAATTCCTGCAAGTTCTTAAGCTGACGAGGACATATACAATTGTTTAACAAAAGGCATAAAATGCAGGAAACAGAATTTGCATTTTATTGAAATTTGGTCAGAAAGAAAAACTGGAACAATCATTATTTAATAGGGAAAGTTGGAGGGAAGAATGAGATGGCATATGAATGAAGAAAAACAAAATGTTGACTATAGGACACAGTTAAATTATTTTATAATTCGGTACTGAGTTTGTGGTATTATTATGAGTTTGTGTGATTAGAGTTACGATATATTACAATATATAATAACCCTTCTGAAAACTTTAATCACTTAAATATTGATAATATTTACTTTAAAGATTATTGTTAAGGCCATATCTAATGTCAGAATTAAATGCTCTGCATAATTTCCCAGTTAATAAATTAGATAGAATATATTTATTTTTATATAATCTTTGGATTAGAAAAAAAAAGACTTTATATTCATAAATACTTATCTTATCATAATAATTTAAAATATGTATAGGTGACATATAATTTGTATATGTCTGATAATCTTGGTAGAAATGATAAATTACAGTCGATGTGCGTTCGCGCTTCATTTGGCTTGAGGCCCATTGTACAAAACAAGAATACGAAAAACGAATCTTACGTTGTTGTAATGCATTATTGCGGAAAGCCTTTGGGAACAGATCCTTGAATATTGAAACTTATCTTACTGTATTTCTGTCAAACAGAGCGAGTATTTTATCGACAGTTCTGATGTACTGTACTAGATACATGTAATGTTCAATAAAGCTAGGCCCAACGCAGGTAAAATGTTATGATCAACTATTTTAAAACAGAAGTATGTGCGTGATTAGTCTTCTTATTAAATTTACAGTAAATAACACACTGATCCACCCGACACTTTTAACTACAGTATTTTGTTTGATGATTTATTTTTATATTTCTTTGCGGAGGATTTGAACGATTGGGTAAGTATATGACTGAACTTTAAAATGAAAAATAAAATCACCACCGTGCAAAGGAAATCTCTTTTTTGGGCCTAGACTACATGAAGTAAATATGATCTTGACAATCATTTTTAAATGCTATCTGAGATTAAACTACTGAACATTTTGGAAATACAGGAGATTGCAATTCCCCGATAGTTGTTTAAGTCGCTATTGTCACCCTCTTTGTCTAATCGTCACCGTGCAAAAGAAATCTCTTTATGGGCCTAGACTACATGAAGTAAATATGATCTTGACAATCATCTGAAATCACACAAAAAGAAACTGTAATCTCCAGTACATGTTCACTTCAGTTTCAGTAAAATTCATCCATATTTAAAGTCTAAACACCCTACGTCATAATGTCTACTATCCAGAGAAGTAATGTAAGATGCCGAAAAACACAATACAAAAACCTTTGGCACAACTGCTTAGAATGTTTCTGGTACTCAATGTACAGTATCCGTTTAAACAACCTGACATGCTAAGACCATGACATGGGTTTTACCAGGTAGTAAAGTTAAATAAGAAGCATAAAGTGAAAATGTAATGATAGTTTAAGTGTATTCGCAAGTGGGACTTCTATGATAGCGACAGTCGGGTCCAGGTTTTCTGAAACGACTAGCCCAATATTAGGCTAGACATGAAGTAAAGGGCGTTCCAACATTTGGTGTAAATATTATAGCAAATTCTCATATAAATGATTTAGTGATTACAGTATAACACATTTCAACGGACTGTACCTTTCCATAAAAAGGCATCTACTTGTATAATCAACTAATTCGCCAGTTGCAAAAGTTATTTAATACGTTGCTTCAGTCTTATCGTATTCTATTTACGTGATATGGACCCGTTGTGGCTATACAAGTTACACTTGTTTCATTATCTTTTCTTCACAGTAGTTTCTTTGAAATACATTTCCTTTAATAAATTGTAACACGAGATATACGATGTTGTATACATTTTATTCATGGTGATTGCATTACTCGATAGATGAACGTCTGCAATTCGAGAATATTTTATTTTAAGAATAACGTTTGCGCAAGAAAAACATGAGAAATAACCTAAAGCCTACACATTTCGTGAATGTTAATATATTAAATAACATTTATGCGCATTAATTTACAACATTTAAAACGTTTTAAGAAAACTATCCTCTACGCCGTCAAAAGATTGTCGAGTTTTTTCTAAAATAGACGTCTAGGTATTCGCGTCACGCACAGTTTTCTCGCTCAATGTTTGATCGCTACGTGGATATTAATGGGCATATAGATCGAATCTGACGTCTTTAAACCAAGATGAGTTTAGTTACGGTACGTTCTTAAAATTTAAAACTACATGTCTAAAACGTATATTAAAATAATACATTTAGCAGCAGTGAGAATGTTACTGGAGAGGTAAGAAGAGGTATTAAAGGTCACCTATATAGGCAAGAATTTCAGATGTATTTGATATAGAAAAATTGAAAATGAACAGAACATAAATACCGCTTGAACAGAACATAAATACCGCTTGATGATTTTTTGCCGCTATATTTATTTTTTATATTTTGTTATTTAGATCTGCATCTGCCCTTTAAGATTTATACTTTAGGAAGAATGGTGAATGCATCATGATAAATATAACTAAAATAAATAAAATCAAGACTTTAATATAAACATAAATAGACTTTAGAATATTTTTAGGCTGACTTCTGTACCCGAAGAAGGTTTTTTTTAATTAAAGGGGAGTGGTAAAATGGAAAGAGTAAAATGGTGTAATTTTACTCTTCTCTGAAAAAATATGTATTACGTCAATTGGATATCGATGTTATAAACCTGTATCTATCATAAAAATTAAATATTAGACTGAAAAAAAAAGAGAAATCAGGATGTTAGAACACGACTTTGAATACGGAAGTCAATCGATATATAAAAGAATGCAAATTCTGTTTGATGTACTGCGTTATGTTGTGCACAAAAATCAATTCCATAGTCCGTAGGTATAGTAAGACGACTCGGAAAAAATATACTTAAAAAATATATAGTACTGATTAAACGTTGAAACTAGCGAAAATCTTGGCAAAATTCATGCAGAGTACGATAGAGGGCGTGTTATTTAATATTTCGGCCCACATTAAAGATATGAATAACTCGAGATTCTAATTTACGTTTATAATCAGGACCATAACTTGAAAATTGTATTTTGTTCCTATCCATTTACATTGGGTATACTAACTTCAAATAGCACTACTAATATTTTCTCTGTGATTACAAACAGCCCAAGCTGGATATAGATTTAAAAGCGGCACAGCAATATCTTGTTGCATTTGTTAACATTTTCATAAGATGTATATCGAGGTGATGCTACGTTGGATTTTCACTGAAATATTTAATTAAACAAATATATACAGTTGAGCATTATTAATGCATCAGTTTATAAAACAAAATGATTTGAAATATTCATACTGTACTTATGAAGAATTAATAAATACAAATCGCTGATCACATCAATCTATAGCAGCATTACTCCTGAATTAGAGTGAAGCAAAGTGAGTGGAAAAGTTGTACATAGTGCATATGTATTACTTAAAGGCGTTGTCAAACATTTTTCAGAAACAATAATAGGTTTAATGTTCACATATGTAACACTAAGCGGTTGAAGTTCTCTAAAATTCCTAAAATTAGGCCTACAAGATTAATGAAATGAACAATGAGTTTTCTTCAGAAATGTGTGTACGGTGAACTTTGCACAAATACAATGCATTAATATTAAAAGCCAAGATTGCGAGTATAGTTTTAAATGTACGTTAACATTTTTTAATTTTTAACACAACAATAGTCATAGCAAAGTCTATTACATAGAATGAATCGTACTAAGTCATGGTAGTATTTAAGTCAATGTTGTGATTAAAGCCATGGAAAACCTAGATGAAAATAAGCGAGACGTAATTGGTGAGTGGGAGAACTGAAATGATGATGTCACCACTCACTTTTCATTTTCATAGAAAACAACGCAAAAACTATTTTCTATAAGAAATTAAATCTCGAAGAAGTTTAAATGATTGCAGAAATTTATCACTGGACAGCTAGTTAAAAAGATGTGGCATTAATTAGTCCGAATTTATTAACTAATCGATGAGTAGGTTAACTGTGGCCAGTGTGCTAGATTTATAATATGCGATGAACTGAAATTAAAATAATGTTGCGATATCTCGGGGGCATACAATTCTAAACGAGAACAAATTTACATAGTAAAAATTAATATAAATCTTAAATATGTAGCGCTAAAGAAACCATGCCGGAATTCATTGGCAAAATGCAATTTATGAATAATCAGATTAACATTGGGTGTGAACTATTTCAAAATATGATAATAAACAAGAAATATTTCTTACAAAAAACGCTGCTCGCTTATTGACGTAACAGTTTTAAAGATATATTGTCCCTCTGAAAAATATTTTTTATTTCAAATTTATTTTTGAATGTGTCATTTTATTGTCACACAATAGTTATTTTACCTGAAAAAATGTAATTTACAGCAAAAAATACTTAAATTGTCTGTCAGACAATGGTTTTTGAGTTATAATTAAACATTTATTTTCTATTTTTATATGTGAATAAATATTATTTTTTTGAAACACAGACTCAATTTCTGTCACTACAGTAGTACAAACAAAAACTTTCATGGACTGTTTTGATTTACAGTTTTATATAATATCATGGGACTCATAAATGCTTTGGGATTTGTCATTCAACCGTCTTTTCCCAGACGTTTTTTTGGGTTTAGCAGCTGGGACCTATAAATTATAGTGGAGTTTCCATTTTCTCAAAAATGTAAGTGTTTAGTACTAGAACTGCTGCTTGCTTTCATCTAATAAATGATTTATCTCTTGTGACGTAGCGGGCTAGAGCAGCAGCGTGAAAATTGTTTTACGGTATGCATGATAATTGTATTGAAATTGGAAAGTTTTCTTACATTGTTTAAGTTCACCTTTAAACCCCCTTGATATCTTGTTTACTATCTGTTGTATGCTCTTTGTAATTTTTGTTTCATGCCGAAATTAGATAACTAAGATAAATAATCCTTTTCTTTAATACGATTCATCTGTAAAATAACAATTCTGAATAACCTAAAAAAATCAGACGAACTATGTTTTAATATGAAAGAAGATTAAAACAAAAATGAGCGCGAACGATTTCCAAATAAATACAGTGCAAATTTAATTTATTGAAACCATGGTGAGATACTTAATTTTTCCATTTTGTTTCTGTTATTTTTCTACTCTGGAGTGATACTTACTCCATGGTGTGAACGATTATAGTATATATTTTATCAGCTCTTAGTCTATTTAACAAACTTTACTTAGAGTAAACTTTACCTAAATTAGAAAAGAAGAAAATTGTGAGATTATGATATTCTAGACAGGAAGCCTTACTTTACAAACACAACGTTATTTTGATTGATGGTTATTGACATAAATACTGTCTGGAATAATTACCTATTTTGAAAGTTCCATCAATCAAGTTTTTGAAATATATATATCCACTAACCTATCTGCGCCTAGTATTCCGTGGGTGACAACAATACAGTGAAAATCCTTACTTCAAATTATGTTACGACAGTAAACACGGTATTGATGTAAAGTATTGAAAGCAATCTGTCTGGATCAAGGTGTGAAAGAATCGTTCAAATCAAATCCGTGGATTTCTTACGTGACAAACGACGTTTGTACGGCCACCGGACCGAGTGTGAGTTTGATGTGGTGTAAGCCAAAATAAATTGAACTTTCTCCAAAATAAAGTTATCTCATTTCAAATTACACCCTTAAAACAATTATACGTTTGTTTTATTACCTACTATAATATTTATTAAGCTTTAACTGAAAGTTACATGGAAATAAAATAAAGCCCAATGACTTCGTCTTCTTCTTACGTGACTAATTAGGCTCTCTCAATAATATCAACAATTCAATATGTTTCTTTCATAACATTTTAAATACTGAGGGTTAGTATAGAGGCAACTTCACACTGCATCCTATGAAATATCATAATAGAAAATCATTATGAAGAATAGAGAGAAATAACATACGTACATGATTGTATTGGGTACAGAGCAAACCGTTGGGGGAACTACTTTTCTTGTTTATTACACACCGCCTTGCTTTCTATGAATATCGTAGCCTTGAGAAAAAATCGTACGTTTTATTAGATTGTTGAATGTAATACAACACAATGTATTGTTTCTAAAAATAAAGTAAACAATTATTTGATGTCTATACAGATAAGAGACATATATCTATATGCAAATATAGCTCTATTTTGCAGATGAATGGCCATCTGTATTTCGAAAACTGGTGACATAAATAGGACATTCAGTGGTTGTATATTTCCATAATACCCTTACTTTTAGTATTCAAAATGTACGTACAGTATGGTAATGTTTTAAAGTCATATTTACTGCAAAATCAATGAACAAAATATGATTGTATTTAATTGCTATTAAAGTTAATAATGTATTACATTAAACTGATACATCAAAGGATGTTTTACACAATTTAGTGACAAAATAGGCCTCTAATACCACTGATATTGCGAGCCTGTCGCGAATTGTTCGGGGAAACGTACCAGACAGATTAGCCTAATTATAATAACAAATATTCTAATTAAATTCACATTACTGGCAGTACACTTTTATTTATTAATGCTTCATTTCCATATGTAAATATTATCAGAAAATCATGATTTCGTACTCAATTTTTGTTGAACACATTTTAATATGTATCACACGTAGTTTTTACGGGTGAAGTATATTCTATAAAATGTGTTGAGATTGCTTCCATCTGCTATGAGAGTGAACCACACAAAATTATTTTATTACACAACCTATGTAAATTACGAGGATGCGATTAGTAGAAATGACATCACGTGACTTCAAAAACGTAATACAGTATTGCCTTAGGGAAATATTGTTATTATATTTACCTATGCGATTTTTATTCAAGCAGCTTTGTAACAAACAAGGTCAACAGCCATAAGTCGCGTGCTAAAACGCATAGTGATACCGGACCGACAGACAGACCGACAGACCGACCGACCGACATAGTGAACTATAGAGTCGCGTCCACGCGACTAAAAATAAGGTTGCACCACCAACCATTTCTGCCACTAGTCGCGCTTCGGAAGAATCCGCAATTTGGAAATAATTTGAAGTTTAAGTTAGGTTGAAGTAAAAAACAATCTCTCCTCGAACGATGTCAAATTCATCTACATATTTTAAGATTAAACTTATTTTTCAACAATTTATTCAATTACTTCAACTTATGTTGAAAGTGTTTGTAGTTGGTCACATTCTTGTAGATGTTTTGTACGAATGTGATTACATACAAATAAATAAATCATGTAAAAGTGTATTTTGGTCAATTGATGTGCTCAATCCTTTCTCATATTTATAAACATTTCATTTAATTCTATAAAAGATGTCAAATATACATCAATGCGTGTTAAAATCAATGCATTTATTCAAAAACTTTAAGAATTTATAAACAGTATTCAAAATATGTATACAAGAGAGAATAATACCATAAATCAACATTTGACATATGGAATTATTCGTATCGATGCATACTGCGATATTATACAAATTTACGAGACTTTTCATGCAATATATCATTTATTTTGATGCATAAAGCTCACAATATTATATCAAACCTGTAAATACGTTACATATATAAATAGTATCAGTTAAGTTGATAATAGACAATAAAGTTAACTAGGCCTATTATAAGTGATGCAGTTTCAAGAATTACGACAACTGTAATATAATGAAGATGAAGTTAACAAGTGATGTTGATGATGGTTTGAAGAGAAATATTAAGGATCATGGCATGGTAAATTATTGTAATAAATCATTGAAATAACGGTAAAGGGCCCGTAAAGGGGTGGACCCAGATTTTGCATTGGGATTTTTACTTATTCATAATTTGATACATTTTGTGTGAAGTTTCTAAAAATGTGGCTTTGTATGGTAGGATTATAATCTTAATGACGGGATGGGAAAGTGGGGGTGGGGTTGGCGTTGGTCGTGATCATTGCATGTGTAGTTGTAAAATACCTTTTTTTCTGTAATAACCTACGTTTATAATTATCTAGACAAGTTTATTTTTAAATTAAAATCAAAGGAATATAATAAATGATTGTTTTGTTAAAGTTGCGGAGTTTCTAGTGACAGTTGGCATCGTTTCACATAGTAAAAAAGGTAGTTGGAATAGAAAAGAGGAATTGATGGAATAGGCCTAATGTTGTAAATCTTTTGTAGATTCATCACACTTTTATTTCTTCAGTTATGTGTCTATATTCAAACAAATTACAGCATTCTGTTTTATCTATTTTTTGTTATTATAGTCTATATTTTCATACTTGTAATGTTTTCTATAGAATACTACTATAGCATATAGCATACTAAAGATGAAAAGCATGACTTTGTAAAAATGAAAGATAGGATTGAAAACATGCGCTTATCTAAGTCTCTGTCTACACTATCAAACTTAGTTTGACAAAAATGTGTGATGAGCCCAAATACTGTAGTGATATCCCAAATATGGTAGTGATATGACATCATGTCCATATATGGGCACATCACATTTTTTGTCACATAAAGTTTGATAGTGTAGACAGAGCTTAAGGATTAAATAAAGTGAAACATCATTACCGTCTGATTTCTATCCTTCTCACTATGATAAAATACAGACTTCTATTTAGTTTGTTTCATAAGAAATGTATCTTAAAGTATAATGAAGAATCAGTAAAATGAGCCAAATGAGGTTAATTACTCCCAGTAAAGCCTCGTTTTCTACATCTTCAAGGAAGGCTATTAATAAGTTATTTTAGAATCACCGATAAACCTATATTGAACGGTATCAATGCATTATCTTTCTCTTGGTAACATTCTGTCTCTTGTTTTACATTACAGTTATTTACGATATATGATATGTCGTGAATAAACTCTCCTAATCACTACGTCATTTGAACGCACACAAATGTCTATCGTTTCATCATCGATGATACTAGACTACACCCCACATATAAATCTGCGTTCTATATTAGCTATTATTTATTAGAGATGCTTATTATGCAATATGATTCAATAGGTTCATCTCTAAATACAGTATATATTTTACTAATACACATGGTTTACTACAAATCCAGCGAATATATACCTAAGCTTATATACTTACTGCACATATCTACTCATAATAATGACAAAATAAATCTTACTTTTCCTCGTGTCTTCAGACATTTAAGTGTTCTTTATATTAATTATACCTGCTACTGGTTGTAGATATATTTCAAGCTTTTATAAAAAATCATGATTTATATATGAGAATCAGATTTATTCGCTCAAATGCATCGTTAAGTTGAAAATATTTGTCAAAAATATGTATGTAAGTGTAGAGTTATGTTTTACATAAAACCAATTTCAATTATTACCGGAACATTGCTTAGGATCATAATTCGGTTTGAAAGTATAAAATGGTGACGTCACGGTGAGATCGTTTAGTTAAAATTATGAAATATCATTCCCTTCAGGGATAGAGTAGCACAGTACGGTAATACACGAGATGGAATATTTCAGTATTTATATGAAATTTGAGAACGTATGCACTGCTCTTGAGTAATATATCGGGCATTATCCGTCGCATCCAAAAGGTTGTATTATAGATAAATTTAAGGATAAAAGCAAGATGTCTTTTAAGCGTAGGAAGACGATTCTGAAACAGTTTATAACATTAATTATAGGCTTAAAAGTTATTTTAGAAAGCATGTATAAGATGACATAAGTAATTCGTTTCACCTTGTTCTCGTTTACAAAATTCAGGTTAGCAAAATATCGTTACAAATTATTAACATCTCTTTTCTATGAAGACGAACATGGCTTTATAACTATCAGTGCAAGTTGATAAGTATAACATTTAAAACCTATACCATGTGTTATTAACCTACTTTGCTACTTTGGAAATATAATACATAGTAGTCAATATTTAAGAAAATATAATTTTGCATTTAATTGATACGTTATTAAACTATACACCATATATGCGATATAACTATTATATAGAAATTATACTCATATAATAACTGGAAATATCAACACTGATTATATTTTAATGAGATGATGTCTCCAATTCGTATACTAGTATAGTTATATGCTGCTTTCTAATGACAGTGCCTGTTTCTCCTTGCATCGTGTCTGGCGACAATTAACAGTATTTCTGAATTTTATCCAAATTAGCCTTTTAAGCATTACAAAATGTTACATTAGGCCTACATCTTTGGGAAAAAAATAGATACAGTAACTTACCAAGTGGCTGTCCAACGAAAGCAATGTCCCTCAATGTTATTGCACTAAGATTGTACATATTCAGGTTGCAAATGGTTACGGCGGGGAAGAGAAGCCTCTCCTCATATTCAACATCGAACTTGGTGATATGTTCGTGTTCTATGTAAGCATCCATTGATAGATAACATTGATAGAATAGAAGACACAGCATAGCAATCAAGAAAAGAAACCAGATTCCGCGGCGAATGATGGATGATTCTTGCTTAAAAACATGTTTCAAGCCATGACAATCACTAACATCCTGGGCCCATCTAGTAAACGACACCGTATCCTTCTCATCACTCTCGTTGTCTTTTATATATTCATTACTATTCCTCAATTTCAAACTATATATCGAATTGTTTGAATTGGTTTTTTTGCTGTTTGGGAAACTGTTTACTCCCTGTCCTGAATGCATAAACCGTGGTGGACTATAGCCAAGACCGGCATAGGTCTCTGCCTGGTCCATTTCAATAAAGCGTGGTGCACGATAGCCTCTGCTGGAACTCATCTGAATCAAGTCTTTAAATTCACTTCTCGTCGTTCAAATGATTCAATAATGTCCATTAACTGATTGGCGGAGACGACCGCGTGTAAGACTACTAACCAGCAAACAGGCGCCAAAATAAATTTGCAAATTTTTCTTCAACTGAATTGAAATGCCTCAATAAATTAGCATGTAACGTTTGCAAAGATCAACTAAAACGTATCGATTGTCAGATTGCAAGAAATCGTTACACAGGATGAGCAAAAATAGTGTTACTATTGACCGACAGGTAGCATTCAATACTCGATGACCGATCTGCTCAATAACATTCCCATTTTCTACTGTTTCTAGAATCTCCATACATCACTACAAAGATGTGTCTGTGAAGATACAAAAATAGCATAATAATGTAGTAATAACGATAAACAGTTCAATTTTTGCATGCTTGACAGACCACTGATTACAATTACCAACAGCACACGTGTGTTTACAACACCTCTACACACACACACACCACATAAATAAAGCCAATATTTGTATATAAAAAAGATTTACTATAATGTTGATTTTGTGTTGAGATTTCTAAAAACATCGAATGATCACAAGCTCAATACAATTCATAATTACAATATCAAACGACTTTTCGATGGTAATGGACGGTGTTACACGTGAGTGCTGACGTCATACATACTGGCAATGTTACGCTTACTTCGACAAGGGAAGAGTGAATAATTTTACTCTTCCTTGCTTCGACTTTTTACTCATGACTGAATATAAATGATTGAAGAGTTTACATTTGGTACACTTTTATATGTAGAAAAGGACCAGTGTAGGGTCATGCTCTGTAGTCTATACATTATACATGAAGTAATCAAATATTTATGTTTAATATCAAATTTCTTCGATTGGTTATCAGTAATTTGTTGATAAGACCTATACTCTGTGTACATTATGCAATATACAAAATATTCAAATCAAATAAGCAAGCAAATTATTTTCAATTAGACGCTCTATAAAATATGACTCAAATACGGGACCTCTCGATGTCAGATATCTATCGTTAGATTTACACCATACAATGTAGATCTACTAAAGGTATTTCACCAACTGTAAGCCAAAGAAATACCGATTCAGTATGTGTGAAAGCTTTGCATCAACTTGTACCGTTTACAACGTGAAATTGAAAGTAAATCTATTAGAAAAAAAGGTCCATCTGGATCTCTGTATAGTATTCAATTTTTTTTTCTTTTGGATGATCCAAAAGAAAAAATTATTTGAAAGATAAATCTATTATGATGAAATTGGTATCTTTACATGGCGCCACAACCGATGAAGTATTTACAATGATCTTCCTGGAAATATTATCAAGTATAAAACAACCTTTAACAAAATCTTATTTAAAAGTATTGCCCTTTTCTATGCTACTAAAAATAAGACGCAATTTAAACATAGATCGAATCTAACCTATCACAGACCTGCGGTGATTAAATACCATACAAGCTCTTAAACTTACCATAACTTATGCAATACTTTATACGTTTCTGTGAACAAACAGTTAACTTTCTTCTTCTGAGTAAAGTAAAACATTAATAACATATAGCTAAGTCAATTTCATCATATCTTGTGTTCCTTGCTGTTGCTTGAAGTTTAAATAATACACATTCTATACCGGTATATGAAGAAAGAGCTAATTATGTAAAACCTCATTAACTTCTTTACTTGCAATGGTAATGAGAATTCAATGCTTTTCGAGCCTTGGATCCCGTAATTATCAACATGGTTATTGGCAGTGGTTTCGGTTCGATAACTTTATATATTGATTACAAGTTAATAGTCACTGATTCAGAGTGCATCTGCCGTATTTTATTACGACAGATGGAATTGTTCCTAGATTAAGAACAATATTAAAACACATAACCTGGGCTGGCACATATCAATATTTCATCTTATTTCAAGATAGACCCGAGGTGTGCATTAGCGAAAAAACAGTATAGAGGTACATTAGTGAAAAAAAAGTAGAGATGCATTAGTGAAAAAAAAGTTTATTTTTTGGAATAGACTTCGTCATCTAAGATGTGACAAAATATACTGACTTTTTGCGCTAAGATAAAATCTAACCAATGGTTTTAAAGATCCTATGAATCTATAGGCCTAGATGAAAGTATCCTACCTCCCTGCACAATCTCCTCTAATTTTTATTCGTAATAAAAAATTGCAGACATTTGCAACCCTAACTTGTATGAGCTACTACAGGCTTAATAACTATCCATTGTACGTGTCGCTGAAAAATTGTCTGTGAAGTAGACAATATAAAACGAAATGTTAACATGATTTAAATAATGCTATATAATATTACGTTATTTGTTTAAATCCATTCCACATAACATCATTCCAATATATAACATAGGTAGTTTGAATTAGGCCTATTTCAAATTTAAAACATGTCAAAGAAGATTTTGCTTTTTCAATTCGTATGCTGCATGTAAAACATACATAAATCATTTGGTTTTTTTTGTATTTATAAAAAATTATTTCATCAATCTATCTGTTGGTTTGCATGAGGAACGAACATCTATCATAATTAGCCTACCACTAATATACAATTTCAATCACGGTAATACATGTTTTTAATCAGTATAAACGCCATACATGTCCAATGTGTACTAGAATTGTATTTGCATATTCAATGTTAGTCATGAAAATATCATGACTACAACTAATAATTTGGTAAGTATATTTTTTGATTTTTTCTTTCATTGTTCAT
This sequence comes from Antedon bifida, assembly GCF_963402885.1. Taxonomy (NCBI): domain Eukaryota; kingdom Metazoa; phylum Echinodermata; class Crinoidea; order Comatulida; family Antedonidae; genus Antedon; species Antedon bifida. The sequence goes on along the minus strand of NC_136226.1, from coordinate 5,930,480 downwards.
ACTTTGTCTTTGTCTATACATTTCAATCATCCAATTTCTAATAAAATTATTCTTGTAAAATGATCCTCTTTAAATTTAAACATTGTATTTAAAAGAGTATTTCTTTCTCTGTAAATAGTGAAGGCTGTTGATGGGTAAATATAATCTACTAGAGTATCTCCTGCTCAATAAAAAAAAATCCTCCAGAATTTCCTTCTACTAAAAACAATGACCTTATACGCATGCGCATTTGTAGTCAATGGTGTCGTGTAGAGAGCAAAAGTCGTTTCATCACGATAGAAACAAATCTCTAATGATATCGCTATTTTATTGCAATATTATAAAATTAAAGACATAGACGGTAGTGACATTAAACGGACTACTGCATCATATTGTGGATGAACACAATATAGTGCAGCAAATGCATAACCTCTATTTTTATTGTTTCATAAATATTAAAATCCAATTATGTATTTTATTTATATAGTTTATATTATCATACCATTATCGTACGGTATTCCAACTGCTGTTGTATTCTTTAACTTGTATTACAACGAAGATATTATAATACACTAAACCTTTAGTTTAAATAATTGTCGTTTCATTATTAAAGTATCATCTTCATCATAACCATAAGGCCTTTTCACATTGTTGTAATTATGGTTAGGCCAACTAATCTTTGTAACGATGATAACGAACCTGCTTATCTTCATTCCCATGAGCATAACCAAATCGCCATCATGTTATCACCAACTCGCCACCATGATATCACCAACTCGCCACCCTGGCATTATTAACTCGCCACCATGGTATCACCAACTCGCCACCATGGTATCCCCAAACTGCCGTTATGTTATCACGAAATAACCTTGTTATCACCAAACTCCATCATTATTAAAGAATCATTGTTATCAATCATGTTATCAACATATCGTCATCATCTGATTCACAAATTTCCATCATTACACAATCGTCATCATGTTATCACCAAACCATCACAATTTTATCACCAAATCATCATTATTTCATAAAAAAAATAGCCATAATATCATGTAGATGTAGAAATATAATTACATCTTTCTGATTTTATCACAAAATATCCATCATTTTTTATCACCAATCACGTTTTACACTCCCACACTTATCATTATAGTCGCGAACAAATTAGATTTCCCGGACTCACAAGCAATACAATGTTGAACCTAACTCTACTCATGCCAGATTATTCTTCATGAGTTCTGTATTCTATTTATAATTAGTCTCATGTTAATATTGAACATAACACATTAATGCTAATCCATTTTAATAGAACTTTCCTTGTTTTTATTCATTATTATTGTCAATGGAAATGTCGAACTAATCCCGCCCAATTATGATAGACATTAACGTAATGTAGTTATGTTGTTCCATAGTACAATACGTTTCTATAACATAATGTATATCATTTTATGTTTGAACCGAGTAATAATAGACCTTTTATTTATTTATTTATTTATTTTTTGTTTATTCAAATGTCTGCTAAGTGCGAAAAAAACAAAGATATAAAATGTAAGGAAATACCAAACTGTTGGTAAATATGTTATAGTTAGTCAACCCAAAACAGACAAATAAAAACTATGCTATGTTTTGTATATAAAGCAGTGTGAAGGCAATGCTTAAATTGCAGATTAATAAATTGTATTTTTACCGACAGAAAATAACTGCCTATATCCCTTGGTACTCGTGTTCTATGTTTCATTATTAACAGTGGCTGCGCATGGGTGCTCGCACTAACTCCTCGTGAAGAAATTACCCTTTTCCGAATACAATATTTTAGCGCTATGATTTAGCTTAATTTGAAAGATTCACATTCAAGAGATCTATAAATTATTAAAGTTCAATATTCATCATATGCAGTGATTATAAGGTCGTCTATATTCTTTCAGTACGGTTCATGATTTACTTACGTGTTTTTCCATGTTTCTTTGTTCACAGGTCAATGTTTATGTTGATTAAACATGTAGTTATTTTAATTTATTTGATTTGTTTATTTTTAATATCTAATACTTTTTTTGTTTATAAATTAGGCAAAATGTCTTATTCAAAAAGCAATTATAATAAGCAAGATTCATTTTTTTGTTTGTTTGGTTTTTTTTTTGGCTGAATGAAGTAAACTGTAATACAGTATACTTATACTGTTATGATTTTTAACAAATACAGGCTTTTTCTATTGGTTTATTTAATCACTGTCCTAAAATGTTTTCAATTTTTTAACTGCTATTTTTATTACATTTTACATTACACTAACTTACATTTTATTAACATGTATCCTTTTCTGGTCTATTTAAACATTTTAACTTTGTTCTATCTTTCTGTGAACATATGTGTTGTGACGTTATATTATTAATAATGAATCTATTCCTTCCCTGATCTATTATACCATGATAGGTCGATAATTGTACAAATGTCAATGTATTAATAGTATGCTTTTTTAAACAATCATAATATAAAACACTGTTTTGTTTATTCTCCTATACTAAACAACGTAGGCGTATACGACCGAAGCATTCAAATATAATCAGTTGTGTATACTAAAACTGTAGCGTAGACCTATTTTTAGAATATTTGAAAGAATTTACATTAATTTTAAAATATTGAAAAGTATTGTTTTATCATTGAAAATGTATTCAGAAGTATTTTCTGCAAAATGCAGACAAGCATTTTCAGACGAGCCAATGTTCCGCCATTTTTATATGATTGAGAAGCTGTTAAAATCTGAATAGAAATGTATTGAGTAATACGATACTGTATTCATATTACAAATATAGACAGTTCCACTAGCTTTTTCTTTTAGTATTTGTGTAAGATTATATAATATAGATAGAAGATCACTCGTATCACAAACTCTCATTCCTTTATTTTATACTACAACCAGCAATAATTTTGATTCTAATAATGAATAACAATGCTAAGGTTAAATATTATATATTATGGTTATTTTTTTTAATAACTTTAATTATAATTATTGTATCTTGTATCTTGTATCTTGTATTCATATTTTAAAATGTATTACTGCTATTTTATATTGATAATCAACTGTTAATTCAATTATCAGAAAAAAAAAGATTATTATTAAAATAAAACTTTTTTTTTTGTAATTTAAACAATTTTATATCGTAGGCCTACTTAGGCCTTATATTTCCATCAGTTCGAAAAAGCATATTTTTGATATGCATGTGGACTTTTAAATGTTTATTTTATGTACTGTAATTGAATGAAACATCATTAGGTCTATACGAAATGTTCAGCGATTCTGTAATATCATCCTTGTATTTTACACTGGAATTAATAGAGAAATAACTTTGGTAGCACACAGAAGCCCTGGGACGTTAACGGGTAATTATCAAACTATAATCTAACATCATCCAATCTATCACAGCCAGTGTTTATACATTTAATCATTCTGTTGTCAAAATAGGCTTTAATTACATTACTGTTACGACCCATTAAAACGATTGTCTACTAATGGTAATGGGAGCCATTTCTATTGGTTTAATTGTTCTACTTAACATAATAATGTGCATAGCTATAGGCAATGTTATTAGTATCTGTACCGTTCATAGAGAACCCATACAAATGTCATAGTCCTTGCGATTAATAACAATACATGTTAATTATAATTTACTTTAACTGTTGAATAAATTAAGAATGTTGTTACGTAAGTATTGATGACTTTATTAGTCGAGGCTATCAATTATAAAAAACGAAATCCTTCAAAAAATAATTGTCGTATACGACACAAATACCAGATATTATATCAAACAAAGCTATAGCGTTCACATTGAGCCGGACAGAAATCGTGAGAATTTTATTGTTTATAAGAATAACAACCAGCCGTTCACACTATTATGTACTGGTCGAAAAACGTTTTTTCCGCAGCATGGCGAATTCAGGCTCCTGCGTGAACGTAACTTAAATCTAAGGAAAATAAAGGTTTATTTATTTATTAAAAGCATGGAATTTAATAGATGTATAATAATACATACATTATGTGTGATGGTAAATTCTGTATTTATAAGACAATAATATATGCAATGTTGGTTTTGTATTGAATTAATAATGTAGTTTTACAGATGTACATAAGTATGGCGCTCCATACACGAGTGCACTATGTGAACCTTTTAATGGCAACTTGCACTATTTGATGTAAACTAGAGGTATCCGTAATAATTACTCAATGAGCGCACATGACATAATAAAACTCGTAAGCGCAATTCCGTATAATTTGCATTTTTTGTTCGATCACGTTGTAATTAAATTAGTGCTTTAGTAATGGCAGCCCCTGCATCTAGTATCTGCCTCAGACGTATTGGCTCATGCCTGTCCTCTTGTCAAGGTGGACACTGGACGATAGAAGCCCTTGATCAATGTTAGGACCAATCAAGGTGCTTTAAACAGTCCTGACTTTGTTTTTATCAAACCTGTTAGTTTCGGTAATTATCGCTGTTGGTTTCGATGGAATAAAATAAAAGACAGATTCGTGATAGGTTTTTAAACAATTCTTTGCGGATGTCATTCGAAATGTTAAATTTGTATATCATTTGTTTGCAAGGAATAAATTTAATTCAACTTCATTACTGGGAAAAAACGTCTGTTTTGAAAATTCAACAAACTCAAACAACAACCGTATTGCTGTGTACGTTTGTTGACATGGTATGATTTATTCTACTGCTCATTAAAAACACAGGCATGACAAATTAATACTATTACCACTATCGTTATTAATTTGCATTTATTAAAATACACACGGTCATTCCGATAGCCAATCATCCAAACTCCCATGCCACACGGTTTAATGACCGTTACGAGATTGAAATAATGGTCAAGAAAAAAAATATTGCCGGACGGACAATGATTATTGCCAATAAATATTGCATTATAATTTTTACAATCCTATTGTAGCAATATATTTGTATAACTAAAGCAAAAATCAAGTAACTTTAAATGATTTAATTTGAATTATTAATTAATATTTATTTCCTCACAGTAGGATACAGCAAAATATACATTTTTTTTGGAAAAGTCAATAAAACCGAAAATTGACCTATATTAAAATTCTGATTCTATAAATATTTATTTTTCATGATTTTGGGGAACAAAACATCTTTAACCTAAGTCTCGTGAATAGGTGTCTCCTGAACAGGGTGTCCCCAGGGGTTGGTTGTAGTTTTAAAGCCCTCGTGATTCGTTTCACAGAAAATGCTCTCTTGGACTAAAGAAAGACAATTGAGGATTGTCAAAAGACAAAACATGAAAGGAAGAATGAGTTATTACTTGCTGTAATACTTTGAAATAAGATTAAAAATTCTCCCAACGTCTGACATTTTTTAGCTAATAAAATTATAGTTAATCATGACATTGCTTAAATTATCCTGTAGGAGATAAAATATCTTAATATTAGATTGTGTTCTTTAATAATGGTTTGTGACGCGCACTTCTCCCACCCACAAAGTGCTCAGAACACTCTTTGAACGCCTGTAATTCTCCAATTTTAGTATTTAAAATGTAGTACTGTTATGATACATGGTCACTACCATGATGTTTCCCAATAGGCTTATATTTTGAAATGTTGCTTACGCTGAGATTGCCAACATTTACTAATTTACGATTAGTATAGTATTCACTATATTTTTCTAAGATATAAAACTACAGTATTGTCATTATTTACCTACGATGATCCATTTAAGCCAGGTATTGATGCCACGAGGGAATAGTAAAAGATTATAATAATCGTAACCTAACTCGTCTCACCTGTAATCTTCTGGCGGATCCAGATCAATTAAATATATACAGTAATCGACGTATCTGAACACAGAACGACCAAATATTAATACTCTTCCGTATACAGTATGCACAACCTTGTGTCTATATATCTCTAGCTCTATTTCACCTACCTGTGAGAAATTCAACTTTTGCAATGGAATGGATAATATGTCGTTTTTACGATGGCCATGTAATCAATGTCTAGATTTGTCAGTCTGGATAGAACTTGTTATTCATGAGATAGTTTTTATTGTCATCAATATGGCAAGAGATTTTGTTTCTCTTCGCATAATATTTGCATTAATAAACCAGCTGTGGTTTGGCGCTTCCCTCCGTGATCATTACGAATAGTAGGTTAATTAGTATAATTTACAAGCTGTCATTGATATACTGGTATAATTATATCGGTGTATGATATAACGTATATTCTTGCATAATTTATACAATTTCAATAATATTACAGGTATTAATATTTGACATATAAAGGTAATTTTATATAAATGCTTTCGTGTGACGTGTGCATACGTAATGCACTGGAGAAAGGTGTTTGAATATAAGTTGTTACGATAGAGACATGTTTACTTAACCGGAAAAAATATTTTAGCATTTTATGTAGGCCTACAAAATTCTTCGAGTTATTAAAGTGTGTTCATTGCTAAATGAAGAGAAGTTTTAAATTGGCTATAAGCTAAATAAAAATTGTTTTTTTTTACTGGTATCATGAATATCTTGCCAATTACGTAGCAAGAGGTGTCTGAAAAAGTAGAAAGAATAAGCAACAACGTAAAGAAATGGTTTAGAAGAGAGATGGACGGTGGAGCAAGTAGACAAATAAACAGGCGGAAGAGTGAACGAACAGGAATAACTATAACAACGATCTAGCATTCAACGACCCAACCAGTCATTCAAACAGTTAATAAATCAACTTCAAATAGTGAGATACCGTAACCAACTAAGATTAAATTAAAACGTAAATTTAGAAATAGTATTACATTATTCATCTACATTTTACTCCTATACATAAAGAATATTTTCACAGTGTAACGACGAGAAAACATCATCATCGCAATACGTGATAGTTTCATCACCATAATCATTATCTTCTTCACTTTATTAGCAATAAATTCTCGATAAAATTTCACCAAATGTCAAGTCAACGGAATATATGCTGTGTGTCGTTATTCAGCTCATGTGTTCAATAATATAGACATATATTAAGACATGGTTGAATGTTAAGCTTAATGTGAATGTTTAGAAAACAGTTGTTTTATATTGATATTTATATCTATTAGTATATGTAGAACTAATGTTCAAGAAAATATTATCGCTAATAGTCGATACATATTCTTTTACTTATGTAAATATTTTTCGTTTGGAAATTGAATAAAAACAAAGTTATCGTCTAAATCGAAGTACATTTTGGCCATTTTCGACAACATTCCTGTACATTGGTTACCCACTACGCACTTTATATTAAAGATACCTGTAAGTTTAAAAGCTTAAACAAGAATTTGTACTTTAAAACAGGTGATAAGAGGACGATAAACAAGGTGTACTGCATGAGTTATAGGGCAGTTAGTACTATTTTATTTATTATAGTATCGTGTCCTTAGCTTGAGATTTCAAAACATTGTTAAAACTTCACTTACTTTATTCGTTCTTGGACCAAAAGACAAGGAGCTAACGTAGTCGATCATAGTGGAATGCAGTTTTACTGTACTGTTAGAAATATGCAGTTTCGCAGTACCAAACAAACAATAGGCAGGCATGACTTCTGTCTCAGTTAAATGCACCTGGCTATGCCAATATACAAATGAGCTTACTCAAGTGAAGATAGGTGGCGGTATAAGCTATAAAGCAAAGTGACGTATGTTGGCTCCTTCGTGTAGGCCTACTGTATTGATACCCATGGATTAGGCAGAGGAACAATTATGTTATATGGTGCAAAGAATAAAATAAAAATCTTGGACAAACAAACTGTTTTCAGTGTTGCTTATTTTTAGGTCGCCGACATCATTATTGGCTCTTATAGAAAGATCGTGTTTATCAAACAAGTGGTTAACTGTAATCAGGATTTCATTTATAATAGTTTAGGCTTATAGTTGAAAGCCCGACGGCCTACTGCATCAACATTACGGTGAAACATTATAGGTCTACATTATTTGAAACGTTATAAAATGAAGGTACCGTACTAGCCTACATTGGCATATTGAAATGATTCGATATTTCATCAATAATTGAAGATGACATATTTTATATCTAACTATTGAATTCTATTCCGATGGCGATGTTTCAGTACGAGGTAACATGAAAACATGCAAGATACATTAGGAGGCAAATGCTTACCATTATATATATTTACAAAAACATAAAACTTTCAGATGTTATCTTCACATCTATTTAATATCCACACATCCAATAATATCGGGTGAGTGGGATGTGATTCCTATGAAATACAATACTTTCATATGGGGTTAGTTGCAGAAATTACAACGAAATTTAGGCCTATATTTATATTATTTGTTGAAACGTAATTGAAAAAACAAGACGAGAAAATATATCAGACAAACTGTACAAGCAATTTCACACAAAATAACTTCATTATGTACACTAGGCCTGCAGTAACGACATGGACATAATGGCATTATAAAGAACAAAAGAATTTATCAGAGGGTAAGTAACAAATGAACTATATTAGTAAGACTGTACGCAGGACCAATTGCCGCACGTATGTGTAGGCCTACGATGAGATACTGACGAGAATAGAATAGAATAGAATCATAGAGAAAATGTCAAATTGATGGTCGTAGTTTAAATTCGACGAATGTCATTATTCAGTTCAGTAAACAGACATTCATCGTTATTTGTAATCGATATCATACAAAAATGTATGATATCGGAAGATAGACTCTTGGCCTTCAGCAGAAAAGCTTCGTCGTAAGCAGAACAAATTATATTTCTGAACCTAACCCTTTCTATGCTTCCCTCTGAGCAGATGCAGAATATAGACAAAGGCCTATAATAAAGAATAACCTACCTTGAAGTAGAGCAGATATTTAAGTCACCTCGTAAAGAAATAACTTTACATACATCACTATAATATCTCTATGCATACATGAAAAACAGTGCACCTTATTGATACTTTAGAAAGCACAATTTGATGTAAATTATCCATGCGTAATTATTAATTGAGTGTCAATAATGATCGATCTTATGAATGAAGATATGCATTCGTTAGAGGAATCTCTATGTTTATAATGGAGCGTTTCAGCATTCTTGACAATGAAATCATGTGAGAGATTCATCCCGCGAAGGCCTAGTTATTTAGATTAGTTGGTTCCTTCCCATCGAAGTTGTGCATGAAACCAACCGAGTAAATAAATATGACAGACATTTGAGAAAAAAAATTGTATTTGTCGTCATTAAGACGTAAGCACACCCCATGCCAGCACATAATTATAAGTGGCATACTTTTGTGGTTATGTTTACATTGTGGTTATTTTACAGTTTCTTTTGGTCACAATATAAGGGCCTGTTCAGACCTACGGAGTTATGCTTTCGTATTGTACGCGGCGTACCACTCCATAGGTCTGAACCAGATAGAGTATATCTATTAGGTTGGTAGAGTTGTGTACAAATGGTGGACTTGCTCACGTATTAATTATTAAAGCACAACAGAAACGATCCATTTTAATAGGCAACGATTTAGGAATGGTTATGTGTCAAAATGTCAATATTGTAAGTTCTTACACATTTTTTGCTTTATTGATATGTCTTCCTATATATATTTATTTCTTTCTATTTATAGCATAGGAACTTGGTCTAGGAATGTCTAGGGAAAGAATATATTGGCTTCGTATAGCTCTAACAACCAACATTATTATGTACACTACTAGAAGACTATGTACTGTAAACGTAAAGCTTAAGTTCTTTTCACCTCGTTCACGTGAAGAGGTATACATTTATTTGCTCCTCGATTCAACACACGTTGAGTAAACTAAACGAATTGATTGTTAACTGTCGGCCTTGGACTTCACTACCTGAAAGCCAAATTCCTATAAAATACAGGTAAAAACAACCAATGCATAATGCAAAATCGACTATCGACACATTTCTCATTCAATTAAGGTAATGAATTTAATCGGGTGTCAGTAACGAAAGAAAGGCACCGAAGAGCGAACTCATCGATCGTGCACTCGGTCGTAGACACGCGTGTGTGCACGGTACGCCTCGTGGCAAAAACGTATTGACGTGTACGGTTCATGCCACTGTAAGGCACGTTTGAATTTACCGAGTGTCAAAGATTTCCCCATGGGGCGAACGCAGAGTTCATTACGGTAATCATTGTCTGATAAGTAACCTATCTTCTACACCTCCGCATGCTCGGGTCGACGAACATTTCTAAAGCTCTGTCTACACTATCAAACTGGATTGGAAAAAAATGTGTGATGTGCCCAAACATGGTAGTGATATGCCCAAATATGGTAGTGATATGACGTCATCATGTCCATATATGAGCACATCATATTTTTTTGGCACATAAAGTTCGATAGTGTAGACAGAGCTTAAGTAAGTCTTTTTTAGGCATGGTTTTTTATTGAAGAACTATAGTGTCTCAATACATCTTTTTGTCTGAAAGATATTATGTTCATTTACCTTATGGTCTCATCTGTTAACCAGCAACTATCACTATTTGCCTGTCAGACTCTTAGGCCTACACGTTGTGTAAAACAAATTATCTTCTGTGTCTGATATATCAATATTGATCAGATTTAGAGTTTTTAAAAACAACATCGTTTCGGAACAGTAGGTGAACCATAAATCGACTTCTACATTTACTTAATTTCTACATTTACTTAATTTCTACATTTACTTAATTTCTACATTTACTTAATTTCTACATTTACTTAATTTCTACATTTTAAGAACACATAATATTGTTATTTTGTGTACCGTACGAAAAATAAATTTATTTACGTTAAAAATGTCCTATTTTGAGCATAATGCGAGCAGCAATGTAATTTCTCTTTGAAGAAGGATAAATAAAATGTTTCAAATCGTTGAATCTTGGATCTACGCGATTATAATAATATTTAAATTAAAACGTATAAGTCATAAATCAAAAAGTTGACTTTGAATAAAAGTAGAGCAAAAAAACATACTGTTATAATAACTCTATGATATTAGACTATATGCAGTACTAACTTTGTCGCCATTGGATTAAATGTCTAGTCTGCTCAGAATTGATGCTATTGAGGCCAATAAGTGTTGCCATTCTCATACATACGATAATTGCTTTATTCATAATTCAGCTAAATGAATACAATTACTATATTGAAATATTAATTTCTTACTATAAACCAAGGACAATCATAGATAGATTGATCACTTTGACACGTACATTCATACATTTTATTAATGTTATTTTTAAATAAAATTCTTTTATTTTAGCGATATATAGGCTAATAATATACAGACTATTATATCAACAATAGACACACTATTATATTAATAGGCCTAGATTTAGGCCCCTACCGGTCAAATATTATCATTATATATTGAATCAATCAATTATATTTATTTGATAATACATTTTGCATCCACTATATCTTAATTTTTAGCAACAACCGACATATAGTTCATCCACTCGAGATTAAATATGCTCTGCAACATTACCTAGTTTCGTCAAGAAACTTATTTTAAAATCAGGGTGGTTATATAATGTATCATTAATTTTTATTTGATAATATTTGTTGTATTCATCTATCTTAATTTTCATCTACAGTGTTTAATATCAATAACCCAAATATAGAGAGAGTTTTTAGTCAAAGAATTTTCCCCAGTTCTCTCGACATGGAACATTTATCAGGGTGGGTGTTGGGGTGTTGGGTTGATCGATTATAATAGGAGGGTTTTCAATCTTAACTTTAACAATATACGGCAGGCCTACTGCATAGTAAAATCGAGGATCTTTACAAAAACTCACCATTACTAAAATGTGAAAGCAACCACCCTAAACCCGAGGCACTTTCTTTGATAACAAAATTGTTTCATTGAAAGTTCGATTTATTTCGTTTTAGCAGCTGGATCTATCTCAGCAAAAGAACGTTTGTTGTCGTTCCTTGAAAACTTATCTTATCTCCGTTAATTTGATTGACTCACATTCCAATATAATTATTAGAATAATTGACATGTGAATAAGATCCTTGCAAATAAATTACTTATTAAAAGCCTAATAAGCAAATGAAACTCTAATCCAATTTACACTAATTGTAATTCAGCAAACCTTATAAACGCAATGTAAAAATACGGGGCGCCATTTGTAATTTTTTTCAACAAATACAATTCCAAAGAGGAACTCTTTTCTGGGGTCGTGTACATAAAAACACAAATAAAAAAAAAAACATTTTAACACTATGAAATTGCAATGTCCCAAACGGCACCCCGTAGAAGAAAGCTCACGGTTTCAAAGCACTGTCTGATTTGTCTCACATAACTCACGAAATTTCCTCCACCCCAACTAAATTCAGAACCTACATCAGTTTAGTAAATCAATTCAAAGTATATGCCTAGTACAGATGGATAATTTGGCAGTTCATCATGGTTTAATTAATCGATTTAAATGTTTCAAGGAAGAAATATTTATTTTAATTTTGACTCTCACAGGAAGAGACAAAATGTTGTTGAATGTATAGAAACATCTTAGTTTTCCCGTGAAATTTCCAAAATAATTGAAATAACTCCGATACCTAAATCACTTCAGTTGTATGTTGATATAATATGAAATATATTGTAAATCAATTTTGGAAAAAAAAAACAGTATTTGTATCTTAAATGGATGTTATGTCTTCTGATGATGTATTTAATGTATCTAACAAATTGGTTACAATGACCTGCCTCCTGGTGCACTTCTGTACCATAAAACAACCACTTGTTCTATATCTAAGTGCGTTGCAATCCATGTTCTCGACAGGTGACTCCCACGTGTATTCAGTAATGTACAAACTAGGCAGAATTTATGTTTATGGAGCAAAATGAGCTAACGGTTTGGATTGGCTTTTGTCGTTTAGATAGCCTATGTATCATTATAATGTTGCACGAGTAATACTATGAGTGTTACTGACGAATACTCTTTTAACATGGCTAAAGCTCTGTCTACACTATCAAACTTTATGTGACAAAACAATGTGATGTGCCCATATATGGACTTGATGGTGTTTTATCATTACCATACTTGGGCATATCACTACCATATTTGGTCACGTTTTATCATAGTTTGATGAAAGAGCTTAAATTATTTACGTAGGCCTTACGGAAAGACCTATTTTGTTTACTATATTGTTAATGTTCTCTACTGAACCACTTTGGAAATCAATGCTTTAGCACTGTATAAAGACAGAATAAATAAATAAATAAACAGATAAATAAATATTAAAGATAATAATAATATAGCATAAAATGTGTATTAAAATATTACAGCCAGACATATCATTTAGCTTTCGCTGATCATAATTAATAACGTTTAGTCATCTGTCATATATTGATTTTTGTCTATTTCATTACGTCCATATCTGTCATCGCAAATACCACTATCTCCTTCCATGATACAAGGTTGTCAATTAACAATCAATATTTCTTCTTCGTCTATACTTAAATAAGACAAGTAGAAATACGTCATACAACATTTGCATTTGGTATTTAAAAGGTGTCTGGTTTGCTCATTAATAGTTTCTAATTTTGTCGTTAAAAAATGAGAATAATTACCTCACCAGGACGAGTTGGTTATCGCGAACTGCCGAGTGCCCGAGTAAATTTTATTTTAAACTGTGGTTATTCCTTGCCTTCTCAGATTGTGTATTTTTGTATTTTTGTGGCTTATAATTAATAAATGAAATTATTCGCAGTGATGTAGCCTGTATCTTTTCGGATGAAAGGTACTCCAACGTACAAATACAAACAGAAATTCAATACTGTACTCAAAAGGAAAATTTCATTTTTTTAAATCAAAACATTTTTTAGTTGATGTTTAAAAATAATAAACCATCACGTCAACAATATAATCAATTACGTCACCATGGAAGGTATTCCATCCCATTATCGATGAGCGATTTAAAATTATTCAATTTCGCGTTGAAATGTATACTATAAATGTTAAATATTAATGCACGTTTGACTTCATCATCAGAGTAATGTATTTTAGTATTGTATTAACTTTCTCTCATTTTTTATTTTACATTTAAATATTATATAATTGCAATATCATAAACCGATAATGAACAAAAATTATTTCAATGCGCTTATCTATCTCTAACTCTATATCGATAAATTATTATTCTAAAGCTCTGTCTACAATACACTTACAACTTTATGTGACAAAAAAATGTGATGTGCATATATATGGGCATGATGATGTGATATCACTATCATTTGGGCATATCACTACCATATTTGGTCACATCACATTTTTTGTCAAACTAGTTTGATAGTGTAGAAAGAGCTTAGCAATGTCAGCAAGATATTCATATTAATAATTATATCTTCTGTTTGCTTTTAGTTCAACCGCTATATATAGATCTTTTTACAAGATAAACTGGTTTTATAGGAATGCTAGATGTTATTATATGATATATTAACTGACATGTTATGTAATATTAAAGTTTATCTTGTCTAATGTTATGACTTATAAACGTACAATAACGAAACGATGTAAAAGCATCAACATGATTATTAACTAATGTGATATGTTAAAATTATCTTGTCTCTGCTTATTTCTAAACATGATGCAGTAACAAACACAACGTGAATAACAAACATTAAAAGTTATTTAGAAAAATATATCAGCAACATTATCCTCGGCAGTGTCACAGCATAGCTTTTGATTTGCGATGTCCTGGACCTACTATTTGTGTTCCCTAAGTTTTGGTTAATTCGGGCGATGACCAAATGACCACAATATACATCTTCTAGGTGGGCAGATTAGAGGCTATTTTTTGGGTTGAGGTGGCAATGGAAGTACTACCAGCTTGATATTTTTTTGAAAATTTTGGAAATTTTTGAGTTGTGAACTTCCCAAGACCTATAATAAAATTAGCTGGTAGTACTACCATTGCCACCTCAACTTTTTCTAGATGACTTTTTGACCATAATCTGCCCAACTATTCGTTCCTGGTAACAAGACGTATCATATTGTATCACGTAGTGTATCTTGATGTACGAAACTTATTACTTCAATTTACTTATTTGAGATACTGCATAAACAATTGAAATATTATAAACGAAACATAATTAGGAAAGTACAAGCGTAATAGGCCGTATTCATTTCACTAATGTGCATTACATCAATGACCAGTAAAGTAACAGTTAGCACTTCTAGAAATGCTGTTAAACAGAACATAATGTCAGAAGTTGAAAAACGAGTACTTTATATGATATCTTTAGTATTCATTGCATGTAATTCTGATGTAAAACATGAATATTATCAGAATTTAGTTTGATTATGTGTTGATGGCATACATACACTTAGCAACCTATATTTGACAGAACTACTAACTTCTGTATAAATTAAGTGTGATATTAAAAAGTCAGAAACAGCTGTGTTCGTGTAACTGATATTAATATTAGACCTGAAAAAGCAGCGAAATGAAGCTTGAAACATGTTTTAAAGGAGCTTATGATATATTTCTTAACCTATAAAACGGCAATTATATAAACTGTGTATTCAGTCTATGTCACATGTATCACATGTGACGTCACTTGAAAGTTCTACTTAAAGTATTTTTGCCCAAAAACTAAAAGAATATATGGTAACCAAGGTGTGTCATTCTTTCCTGATGGTAACATTAAAACAATGCTTGCAAAACGTATATTAATAATATTGTAGCGTAACTGATAATATTGCCTATCACTGATCAGCTCTAAACTCTCCGTGAAGTATCTCGTAATTTTAAGCATTGATATTTTGTCTACGTCATTGCATAATGATGAAACTAAATCAGTTCGTTGACATTTGTACATTACAGTTCTCATTTATACTCATGTGGTTAAAGAAAGTGATGGTAATCCCAGACCCCGGGAAAATGTCAATTAGCACTAGAAGCAGAATGCTTTTTACTTGAAAAAATACTTGATATGTTTGTATGTAAACTATTAATTTGCGCGCGATAACGTTTATATTTTCAAGTTATTGTCCTGATTATTTGTTTAAAAATAGTTATATAATAACAAGCAACGCATATTCCTTTTCAGGGTAATCGATATAATTGTGATAAATCACAAGCACAAAATCTCGAGTTATCTGTATCTTCAATGGACTGAAATATTAAATAGCACGCCCTCTTTTGGTTTGTTTCTTTTACCTGTGCATTCAGCTGATCTTCTGTCGAGTCTTCTAGTTTTTGTTGCATATTTACCGCCTATGTTAAACTAATACTTATAAAAATATTACAATATTCTTTTTTCTTTAACATTAACTAATGTTAATATTTCTTGGTATTAAAAGAATAACTAATATTAATTAATATTTGTTTGTGTGCTTGACAATGCATTTTGTAATTATCGTAATAAGCCGGTACTGTACATTGTCTTTCAGCAAACAACGTATAATATCTTCAGGTCATGTCATAATTCAACTGTTATTTTTCATTGGAGCATTATGTGAAAACATATTTCGATGAAAACATTTTGTAAACTTACATTTACTGCCACTGTAATTAAATTCGAAATGGGATAGTGCCCGATTGAACCTAATGCAGAAATATCAGAAGACGCATAGCGAATATTTATGTAATTAAACTTCAAAGAAAAAACTCTGGGGCTATGTCCATATTATTAAGAAGAGCGCCTGAGGACTTTTTACAATAATCGTCAACATCAAAGGTTTATCGCAAGCATGTATTGAATTTGCGTATTAGGATACTAAGTTACGTCAAAGTAGCAACCAATCAAATAGCTTCATCTAATCTTATACGAATAGGTCATTTGTAATACATATATCGTTAATATTGAATCTCAAAACGATAGCAGCATGTATTGCCGTTGGCATTGTACTTTTTTACTGTATTTTATCATTAGTGTTACTGTTTTATGAACATAATCGCTTGTTATTATGATTTGCTTCATTCTTTTTCCTACAAGTCTAAACATCTCTTTTCTCAACGTCCAATTATTTATGTCTGTTTTTTTAGGCCTACACCAATGATTCATGTATGTTTAAATTGTCACTTTCTCTGGCTAAGCTATCCATCCATCTTCTGCGATTGTTCACATCTTACGACCGTCCTTTTGCATTTAAATTAATTTAGGAGCATGTTCTCTTGAAAGAATGCGCATAAATATAAATATTGCGATTATAATATAACTATATAGTCGATACCAAGCGCCTTCGACTTTTCCAGTGGCGTAACGGTTATGAGCGCTCACTTGCTAAACCCGGGGGCCCCGGATCTATGGGGCCCCTAAGCAGTGCCCAGACGAAAACAAACTATGTCGTAAGGTTTCCTAAACCAGGGGCCTCGGGTCTAAATACGTTACGCCACTGGACTTCTCTTGTTAATTTTTTTAAATATTTAATACTCTATTGAATTGACTCACGATTTACTTATAAAAGGCCTTAGATTTATGACCTAATTATTTTCCACCATGTAATTATAGGGAACAGTGATCCCACACTTTTCCAGGAAGAGATAGTAATTTTACTTGCTTGCACACGATGCGAACGTCAACACTCATTTCCATATCCAGAGATAGATCTCATGAATTAAGAACGGTGAGTGTTAGAGATGGTGTGAAGCACTAACGAACATTTGATGATTCATGACTTAAACTGTATAAATTAATATTAACGAGTTTAAAAAAAACTTTCTGTATGTAGACTTTAATTATCGATGTGTCACGTGTTATTTCTTGGAATTGTAACTGATTCACGTGTGTTTTTAAAGCATGAAAATAAAAAAAATTAAAATGGCGTCAATTACGTAATAAAGTTTATTTACGATTTCGAGTGTTACATGGAATTAAAGTTTGTCACTCATTGATATGAACAAGTGACGCATTCGGGTGCAGGAAAATTGTGTCAATTATTATCTTTTGTTGGTGACGTCACTGGCAAATGATATAGTGTCATTGATAACTATATACAAGTATTGAAACCGATACTTGTACTTTATAAATTGAACTATTCGAAAATCATTCTATCTCTGACTCAACCTGAGAATATATTATCAATTGTGTTAATTAGATTGGAAAACATCTCACTTAATTAGAGAAGCTATCTCACTGAGTGATATCATATGAACGAAAGATCAATACAGAAATATACCGGATAGGAAAGATTCACAACATATCATATCTTGAAAGAAAATATAATACCGTTAACAATTCTTAAGATCAGATAATAATCCAATGCGTGTGAGGTGTAGGTCTACTTTACAAGGCATAGGAACACAGAATCATTCGTTGCCGAAACGGTTATTTTCAATAAATCAAAGACATTGAATTGTGTTGCGTGAAAAAAGAGTTGTGATCATACAACTGGGTTTTTTTGTATTGTAACTTTTGACCAATAAAGTACCCCCAAGAAATTCGTCACCATCAAAAGAGAAATGTTCGCGTTTTGAAGCACGCCCTCTATAATTAATAATAACAACAGAGCGAAAATCATCATCAACGTCAAAAAAATTGATGGAAAGATGGCGAATTATGATTGTTTTGGTAGTGAAGATGGCCTCGAAAATACAAAATTATTCCTTAATACAAATCTTCCACTCTTTGGTTATCCGATTATGGAAGAAATCAGGCGTCAAGGAAAACTGTGTGATGTAACATTAAAGGTATATTTTTCGTAGGCTAGGCTAGGCCTCTCTAGCTAGGTGCGGGCGTACGTACGTGTGGGCGTTTTTCTAATATTTGTTGTAGGCTAGGCCTAGTCATGTAGGCTAGGCCTAGGGTGGTAAAAAGAGCATTCAGATAGGCTAGGTCTAGGTATGAGATAACAATTAAGTGGAAAATGTCACTAGCTAAATGAGCTTCTTGTTAAGAACTATATTATTTATCTGTGTATGGATTGTTACTGTGAAAAGCATATTTTTTAACATATTTTTTTAAGGTTTTTTTTTGTAAAAATAAAAGTTTTGGAAATTTACCTGACTTTTTCTTCAGGTTGGAAATGAACAGTTCACAGCTCATCGAATTGTGTTAGCAGCTGCCGTGCCATACTTCCATGCCATGTTTACAACAGACATGGTTGAAAGCAAACAAGATGAGATCATGATCCAAGGAATTGAACCAAGGTACTGTAAAAGAAATGAATGGGGATACATTTTTTAATATGAGTGGATAGAATGTTTCTGTTTAATGAGGTGGTGCTGAGTTACATGGAACTGAAATCATTTTAGCTTTTTGTTTATGTACTCATACACAGTAAAACTAAACTTATTTGTCAAACAGAACCCAACAAGTACGCTATAAATCCACATTATCAATGAGTGTTAATCTAACATGTGGCGTCCCTCAAGGCACACTCCTTGGGCCTATGATCTTTCTTGCTCTAATTAATGATGCCATGCAAGACTCGCCATGTAAAACTTGGAAATATGTAGATGATTTGTGCATAGGACAGATAGTAAAAAAGGATGAAATTTCCTCAATTCAGAATGATGTTGCTTTACTGAATGTATGGTCTAATGAAAACAAACTAAAACTTAACCCAACTAAATGTAAAACTATGTATTTTAACTTTCAAAGAAATCAATATGAACATGAACCCCTTTTGATTGGTAATGCTACAATTGAAATCGTTAATGAAACTAAGTTACTAGGTTTATGGATACAAGCCAACCTCAAATGGGACCGTAATGTTAAAGAAATTGTATCCAAAGCCAGCAGACGTCTGCATATATTGTGTAGATTAAGAAAGTTCAATCTTCCGAAATTTGATCTTGTAGATGTATTTAAGAGTTACATAAGACCAAGTGTTGAATATGCTGTCCCAGTATGGCATTCTAGTCTCACTAAGAAACAAAGTGATATGATAGAATCTGTCCAAAAAAGGGCTTGCAGAATAATATTGTGTAATGACTACATATGTTATGACCAAGCACTCAATGATCTTTCTTTAGACACTTTATCTGATAGAAGGCGTAATCTATGCTATAAGTTTGCTCTGAATTGTTCAAAAAGTATTCATTTTGGAAAATGGTTTCCAGTGAAGAATGTAAGTAACATGAAACTAAGACGTGTAAAGTATCAACAACCCAAATGCAGAGTTGAAAGATATAGAAAAAGTGCAATACCATACCTTATCTCGCTTCTAAATGAATAATCATTATATATCACCCAGTACAGCTATGCAATTCTTATTGGTCCTTTTTGGTGTTTTTTTTTCTATTTTAATATTTTAATGCTAAACTTGTTGAATGTTCCTGTATTGTATTTCTTGTGTAAATTGCCTCCTTTTTTATATATAATTATCATTGGTTTTATACTTTTATACAAATTTTAATATTGAGAAAATGTAAATATCTTTGTAATTCAGCTAAGGCTGCAATGATGATAGTGAAATAAATGAAAGGAAATGAAAAAAAATTACCGGTACAGGAATTTTAAATGTATTTAATTTTTTTATTTGATTAGTGCACTTGAAGACTTAGTGAATTATGCTTATAATGGTCGGGTAGAGCTTAGTCGTTCAAATGTACAAGCTATCCTCGTTGGAGCAAACTTTCTTCAATTACAAGCAGTCAAAGAGGCTTGCTGTGACTTCCTTAAGGAAAGGTAAGTGTTACAGAGAATGCATAACAAAGAAATTAAATCGCATCGTATGTGGCAATTGGCGTGTATGGCCGTCGCAGATTAAACATGATATACATTTTAAACAAATAGTTTGTTTTCATTTTTTATTGTATGAGGTTGGGGACTTAAACTCTGTCTACACTATCAAACTTTATGTGATGTGCCATGTCATGGACATGATGATGTCACATTACTACCATAGCATACCACTACCATATTTGGGTACATCACACTTTTTTTGTCAAGTTAAATAGTGTACAGTAGGACAGAGCTTTAGATGAGATCAATATTATTTCTATTCAGTTGATCAACATTGGATGCAAATGTCAGACTTGTTAACTTTTGTTGTTAAAAAATACAAATGAGCATCTCAAAATGAAGTAAAAAGCAATCGTAAGGAGGAACTTAAAACTGTTTATAAAGATTGGGTTCTACTTCAACGCTTACGGTACACCTACGTCCGTCGCTGCATTGCGTTCAGGACGGTCAAGCTTAAAGTGACTGTTGGGTGATTCATCATGTCATGATTGGTCAAATTACTTTGCGTTGCGTCCAAGTGGAAACCATGCTTAATTCATATAAATGTCCATTAAATAAATGAAAGTATTCTCTTGGTTTTAATAACTTAATAGTATCAAATTAAACTATTTTTATTAAATTTATTTTATAACTTTATAAACGTATTACTGTAGTTGTGTATAAATATTATTGTGTGTAACATTAAACAAGTTATTAAAATTGAAAGTGATATGTATGAACTGAGTTTCCTGTTTCTTACTGTCACCTGTAGGAATATGATAAAAACATTGACGCCTCTACTTGCTCCAGATCATGTTGTGCCTAGAATGATCATAAGTTTGACCTAATTCATAACTTCTAAATCATACACTGCACAAGAACTTGGTACTATTCAAAAAGGGTAGGGGATTTTTCTTTATCTGGGTAGGCCCTGCCCTGATGGCTACTGTAGGTCCTTTGAAGAACAAACCAGGTTATGCCTGAAGACGATTATACATTTTTTTCATAAAAAACCAATAGATGCACTGATTATATTTAAATAACATAGTATAAAACTGGCTCCAAATAACATTTTTTTTTATTTGGTTTTTCATCTTAAAAGACCAATGCAACTCGTTGCATAACCCATTTTGTACCAAATACCATGTTTTCCGTTCATTATGATTTAGATTAAACTTATAGAAATATTCTTGTAAAAGAAATACTGTATATATATATATTCTGGTGATACAAAATAAATTGTACGTCTAGTACCGCGAATAAAAAAAAAAGAGGGAGAGGATTGTAGGTTGTTATTCCCATATTATTCCGCTCACATTAAGGTTAATACTTATTTTCATTATCCATGGGGAATAAATAATTGTTGATGGAGCATGATGATTAGTGTATCCAGATATGACATTGAAACATTCACATTCAAAAATATCCTTTTAGATTATAATGTGTGTATCGCTAATCCATTCCATCCGGTAGCAGGTAGTGACTCGCTGCTCTCTCAATCACACATTGTAGTAGAATTGTTTAATATAATTTCATACAACATCACACACTTACTAGATTTGACACTTTTGTGTTTATTTTCAATTGCATGCAATACCCATTTGTACAATTAAATTTTAAAGAAGTAATATTTACAATTAAAATAATCAAAACAATAAAATTGATTGCAAGCGTAAACTTTGTACAATTATGCACTTAAGTGGAATGTTACTTTGAGAATAACATCCCCTGTATAAAAGTCATTTTCCCGAAACAACTGCGTTTAAAAGCAACATCTGTTGCCAGTCAAGTTGTTCTGTGTACATTTTATCTGAACATACCTCAAAGTGTAGGTAGTTGTTGCAATTAATACAAGTCGTATAGTAAGCTAGTATCAATGTATTGTCTAGAGGCTATACTGACACGCTTTAATATAGATAGCAAATATTGATAGCTTTCTTCTGCTTTGACTTTACAACATTTTATGGTCCCTCTGTTTGTCTGACATACATTTGGATGTGCTGTATGTTGCATAGCCAAATTTTTAGAAAACAGGGCACAAAATATGTTTTATACAATATGTTTGTCTGACATACATTTGGATGTGTTGTACAGTATGTTGTGTAGCCACATTTTTAGAAAACAGGGCACAAAATATGTTTATACAATAATTTTGTATTTATGCAAATCACTATAGTAATGACAACGGTCTTGGGGTTGACGCAGCAGTTGGTGCTGATTAAGAATTCTGGAAATCATTTATGAAATCATGAACAATTGCCAAAATTGAATTATAATCATTCATTCATTCAATCTTTTATTTCACAATCTCTGGTCCATAGAAAGTAAAATTACATATAAATTAATTAAAAATAAATAATACTGTACTAATTACTACTACTAATCTCAAGATGGCAATGCCAGCCTGGAGAGCATCTTTCTCTTATAAGACGTTGCCTATAATCTTAAAAAATAATATATTATGTAATTATTATAAACAAACCTACTGTAAACAGTTCAAAATAATTGTGTTTTTTCACATTTGAATCTAACAAACCAGATTAATATTTTCATTCAAGGCAGACATATCAACACTACCAAACACCTGAAAACAAAACAATATACAGTAAAGCAAGACATAGGCCTTGTAATGTTATGTTGATACTTATCGTACAGTAGTTTTTGATTCCTCGTCGTTTCCTCTTGCCATTTCAACATTTATGTGGTAGTAGTAATCAGATATTAAGAAGTTATTACTGTAACATTATCCACAGTAGTTAAAATTGATATTTTACCTAGCATATCATGTTTTTATTACGACAACATCTCTCTCATTTCAAAGTTCTTTAACAACAGAAAAATATGTTTTATTTTTCTACAGTAGATATTTGAATATCAACAGTATCTTCTTTCCAAAAGTTTGGATATACTGTATTTTTTAAATTCACCTCAACCTTGGTCTGAGTAATTTGAAAACTATATCAAATTCAAATTCAGAAAACATTTATTTCATCAAGTGCCATACAAATTATACAAAGCATAAAATGAGGACCAACCTAGAAGTAATTTGTGCCCTTAAACATTTTAGATAAGATAAGATAAATCTTTATTGTCATGAACACAACAAGCGAAATTGGTTTTCCTTGATGCTTAAAAACACATATATATATATAAAATATATAAAACATTAAAAATATCAATACAATACATTAAAAATATATAGTAAACAAGTTATATTTACAGAAGGAATAAAAAACAACTATCTTTGAAATGTTGAGTTGGAAACATGAATAGAGTTGTGTAAAAATGATTTCCTACATCACATGGTATTGCACATTAAAGGACGAATTCTACCTGATTTATTAACAACATATTTATCATTCAATGGGTGTGAGTTATCTTTCATTATTTTCTTAACTTGGCTAATAACATCGCGCCTGTAAACTGCGTCGATAACATTGACATTCCTTCCTATTATTTTACTAGCAGTTTTCATAGTACGGTCAAGTTTCTTTTAATCATTAGCACTCATTAGACTATTGTACCAAACAACACAGTTGAATTTATACAGACTGTAGTCTTCAAAGGCAGGGCACTGGAACTATTATAGCCATAATATCATTGAAGGCACTCCTCAACCATAGTTCTGTTGAAAACTTATCTCGGAAAAGAACTTAAAAATGTCCAGGGTTGCCTTGTGTGCACATAAAAGAGTAAACAGCTATTTGTTTATTCAATAAATATTCTCCACACATAAAAATAATAATTATATTAACATGTTCAATAGTAGGCCTAATTAATAAAAAACATAGTATGTGTGGAAGGGAACCTATATAAACCTAGGCTCCCAAAAAAAAGTGAAGTACAGTAACAAAAAAAGTTTGAAAGAAAAAGATACAATATATGAATATCATAAAAAATAATGAAGCCCTGTCAGAACCATTACACTTTACAGCCAACGAAATGGTTGAGATCATCTTTAGATGGGTCAACTTGCTGTGATCGAATGTAATAATTTGTGAAACGTACTATTTCTGATTCATGGTCATGCGTAATAAAAGCTTATTGCGAAAGTACTGGATCTGTGCTGCAATTTGTCAATTCCGATTCAGATATCAACATAACCATGTGAGTGTGTTTATTGTCAGGATTTAACCACCCTACTATTTCTAAAAAAAAAATAACATTATCAATGTTAAAAACCGTTTAACTTCATCTCCATCTTGAAAATTCAATTTCTTCGTTTTCACATTTATTGCAGAAACAAATTTACAATGTAAACGATGTAAGTAAGTTGTCACCAGTTGTAGCTTTTATGACTATGAATTCCTGAGTTTCATTGCAAAGTTTTCAATATAGGTTACGAGGTAAAGTGGATAACCGGTAATGAACGAGACAACCGGAGCTCCGAGCCGGACATGCTATTCAGTATTTATAGCGTTATTCAACCTTCTGTTGATGAGACCTTCTTTTAACAAAAATATCAATTTAAAAAGTTTTTGTTGAGAATTGAGAGAAAACAATTTTGTTGTTAGTACTTATTACAGTATAAGTTTGTATTTTTTCATTAATACTATATTTTAATATTTTTTTATGTTAAAAATGTTTAGTATTGTTTATTCATAATAATAGGCACAGTTTTGTTGATGTACTGTACTTTTTCCATGAAATATTATTTGAGATTATATAGATGATTGTTGGTGAGCATGCTCAACAACATGGACTGTAAAATGCTGTCATTTTTTAGTATTGATTTTTCCAAATAATACGTAAGCTTGCACCACCAGAGCTACAATGTAAAGTAGAGAACAAGGTACATGCCAATAAATTAATGTACAGATTACAGCCGGAAGATTGAGCAATTTAACTAAAATTAATAGTGTTTCTGTACATTGGCACATCAAAGAAAGGTTAATGATGGCAAATCTTAATATGTATGTCACTACATAGACGTTGATTGCAAACGTGACTGTTTGAACAAACTACATTCACCAAGTTTAAATTGTTACGCTTACAGAAACTGCTTGTTGTATTAATTATTTAAACGTGTGTAAAACAAAGTATAGAAGTTGCACAGCGTTGACAATGTTGCTCTCTTATATAGCCTTTAAATCATTCATTATTTATTCTTGTCAAATACATGGTTTGAAAGTTTGTTTAAGTTGAAATTCTTGAAACTAAAAGATAAATAAATATCACAGTTTATTAAGTGATTTCTTTGAGTGAATGCTGTGTTGAAATATGGAGTTGAAAGTGTTTTTTTATAATTCCCTATTCTGCAAAAGTTCCATCAAACTTTACACACCAAGGTTTGGCACTAATTAAAGATCTTTACAGTTATAGCCCTCCAATTAGTGACCACTAGTGTGTGGGTTAACAGCAAAGCATTTTTTTTAAGTGTTTCCCAGGTTCCATTTTGTCTCTTGATTAGACTTGTTTCATAATTTGATATTTTGTCATTTACATCTAAAAGGTCAATAGACAATTTGTTTCATTCCTATCTATCTTGGTTAAACATACAGACATCAATAAAAAAAATGTTTTCATGATTTTTGTTTCATTCCAATCTATCTCGGTTAACAAACATCAATAAAATATTTCTGGTTCATGCCTTTTGTGATTAGATCACTTCAAATCAGAATTTATTACAGTTTTGTTATCCTCATCCCATTTGTTTTTGCTCTAGTTTATTTGTTAACAGCCCTCTGAGGTATCATTACATTCAACAATTGTTTATGTTTTCTCTCTGTGTATTAAATTGAATTTTTAATAGTTAGAACTTGTACGTGTAGCAACTGTCACTGCCAATGCAATTCCATTATTTATATTGGTTGTTTTATATCCACTGCTACAATGCTCCAATGTTTTGTAGTTAAATTATTGTGTAAAATTCAATTATTTCCTCTGCTCAAAAGTTTCACCAGAACATGTTCTAATGTATGAGCATGGTAATTGTGACTGAAGAAACAGAAACAACACACTCTCAATTTAAAAGTTTTAAAGTGAACAAGTAATTAAATAATACAGTAGATACCAAATGTTATTGGAGCCCTGTTATCAACATACTGTATACTTTTTTGTAGGTTTTTTCTTCAAAGATGTTGTTGTGATGTTCCACTTTGGTCTTTTCCACCATAATTAGAAAGAAGAATGATTTTGTTTTTCTTAATTATAATTTATATATTTTTCGTTTGTTTACTGTATTTGATCAATAGTGAGTGTTCATAGGAAATAATCAAGTAACTGTGGTTTATAAAGGTGTCATTTTCAGTATCAAAACATAATATCTATAATCTTTTCCAGACATGCTTCAAACCTGTAAAATGAAAGGTCACCAAGAAAAAATGTAATTCCCCATGCTCTAAATACATTTTCCCTTCCCTTTAAAAACAAATTTTTGCTTTCTTTCTTTTTTTGACATTTCCAAAATGATGAATTTCTTTGTTGTTACATAAAAAACATTTTAACAAGTTTTTTTAATCTTCAGCCAAACACAATGTTATGTTTGCAAACCCTATCCTAATATATAAAAATAATAAAAACACCTATCGTCTTGGGGCCTGTTATACACATACACAGTAAAACTAAGTTCTTTGATCTTTTCCACCTGAAATTATCAGTGAGCGATATTGTAATGAGCAGTTTACTAAACCATTAGTCTAGATACAAACACAATATGGATCTTAGTAGTTTTTCACTCTATTCATAACTCATTTCTGCTCATAGCATTCTTTTTATCACTGATAATTTATCCCACTCTTTTTGCTGAAATGTTTTCCCCCCTATCAGCTTCAAATGATTCTTTAAACTTGTCATTTCCAGATCTAAAAAATATAAATAAAACCTAATACCTTATTTCAATATATTATATTGAAATAATTTATTAATTTTGAAATATTTGAAAAGTTGAAAACATACGCAGCGATCAATCCCAAACCTTACTTTAGCAATCAAACTGTTTTCTGTGAATATTTTTTTATTTAAAGAAATAATTATTATTTTCTATTTGTGGATGATAATAAGATAGTATTGTAAAATCCCCTGTGTTGTTGTTTAATTATA
Organism: Antedon bifida; assembly: GCF_963402885.1. Taxonomy (NCBI): domain Eukaryota; kingdom Metazoa; phylum Echinodermata; class Crinoidea; order Comatulida; family Antedonidae; genus Antedon; species Antedon bifida. The sequence continues at coordinate 5,902,853 of NC_136226.1, read as the reverse complement.
CTTCTTTTTTTTTAAAGACTATTTGAGAATTAAAGATGAGTTCAAATCAAATCATTCTAAATTAGAAGTCACATTGCAGACTCCCAATGGAGGACATGAAATGATGAATTTAAATATGTAACTGATTGAAGTGCAAACTAAATGATCCTTATTAATGTGTTCTATAATGAAAGGTATGAAGTTGATGCTTTTCGGTCCTTGGTGCGTTGTTATGCCTCCGTTCAGTTGAATTGCTACGGTGACCTGGATTTGGTTTAAAGTTTTTGTATTAGTATGAAAATAAAACGAGGTCAGGTTTATCTCCTCATACTAGTTCTGTCTGCTGATTTATAGTTAGACTGTTAGATTTTAGATTTTAAATATATCCCTCGAATGGTGGTCAATCAACCAGGATGTGTTCAACGCTGTTTAAATGCTTTTTTTTAACTTTAATGCAGCTGTACTGTACGCTGCTTCTTGCTAATACGTGCAATATCTTCCACTTTTTCCACTATTCTTCCATTTACCTTTACATTGTTCCACTAAGTTTTAAATTCTATACTGTATATATCTTTTAATTTCAAGTTGAAAAGGGAGTTTTTAATCAAAACTAAACTATATTTGTAGCTTGGTGTTCATAAATACTCAAGAGATAGGTATGATTGTATTGCTGGCAGATGTCATTACAATTTATACGTTAATAGTTAATTATATTTATTATAATTAAAAATGACTCATTTTAGAGTATCCTTTAGAGACATTTTAATATATACCTAGGTATTAAATTTAAATCTGAAAGCTATGATGAAGGATGAAAGGTTTAAAGTATTGAAGTAATCATGTTATTTTATTTATATTATTGTATGTTGTTTGTAGTATTTGTCCATGAACTATTTATGGCGGACTAGTGAAGCTTACTGTAGGCCTATATCAGTTGAAAGATCTACAGTTCACTTTCTGTTTTTCAGAAAACATGAGTTTTGGAACTTTTTATTTTAAAGCTGGATTGAATCAAAACAGTTCTTTCTAATTCTGGCTTCTATTTCTTACTCTTTACAACATGAACAATTAATTATGACGAGATTAAAAATATAAATATAAATTTGCATTAATCATCATTCTTTCTAATTTTAACCTCTAATTACTATTTTGTCCATACAAAACTATACTGTCCACCTTACTAGATAATTTTAACAAATTATGTTTTACGCTGTTCTTTATATACAATACTTTGTCATATTGTTTCTGAAGTTACAGTATGTTCAAGTTAGAAAGGCACTATATATAACATCTTAATTAACCTGAATTTTGAAATGAAATGGCTACCATTTACATTATTACTTACCTCTGAGAAAAGGAATTTCAATCGTAGTTGACCTACAGGCTAGGACTTGACATAGAAGTCCTCATATATTTTAAGAAATGTTACAACTATAAATGGCAACTCATTGATGTCGCAATTAGAGAAAGCTACACATGATAACTTGATTGAATACAGTTCTTCCAAAATGGAATAGTAATATTTATTTGGCATATCTAGAACAATATTGCAAGGAGTAAGTAATGTAGATAATCCTTGGTCTAGAAAACAATGTCCAGAAATTGGTTTCAGAGAAGAAGAAAAAAAGATTAGACAGTTTCATTTTTTTCTGTAGTCTGTACAGGGAAGAGAAATGGCAGAGAGGTTTTCTTGTAATGTTACAAAAGAATAAGAAATGGCAAAGAGGTTTTCTTGTTAATGTTACAAAAGAATAAGAAATGGCAAAGAGGTTTTCTTGTTAATGTTACAAAAGAATAGAAATAGCAAAGAGGTTTTCTTGTTAATGTTACAAAAGAATAGAAATGGCAGAGAGGTTTTCTTGTTAATATGTTACAAAAAAATAAGAAATGGCAGAGAGTTTTTCTGGTTAATGTTACAAAAGAATAAGAAATGGCAAAGAGGTTTCTTAGTGTTACAAAAGAATAGCAAATGACAAAGAGGTTTCTTAGTGTTACAAAAGAATAAGAAATGACAAAGAGGTTTCTTGGTGTTACAAAAGAATAAGAAATGGCAAAAGTTTAGTGATACTTTTTTACATTTAAAGGAATTGTTCTCTTCCACAGTTTTTTATACTTTTTATTACATTCATTTTACAGGTTACATCCAAATAATTGTCTAGGTATCAAACGATTTGCAGACACAATGGTTTGTAGTAATTTGTTCAACGCTGCCAGTAGTTACATCCAAAAGCGTTTTACAGACGTGTACAGGTCAGAAGAGTTTTTGAGTTTAACACAGGAAGAAGTACAAGAGATATTGACCAGTGATGAATTAAATGTTACTGGAGAAGAACAGGTCAGTTATCAAGAGAATTTACTGAATTATATATTCCAGGGTTGTTTTATTGTCAATAGGGATGCATATAGCTTAAAGAGCTATGTGCTGCATAGCACAGATCTTGAAATATGCATCTTCCAATATGCATCTTCCATGTACATATATAGGTGGAACTTTTAAGTTTATTTCTATACTAATTATACATATACAATGTTAAAACATTGATTATGAGAAATAATTTAAAAACTATTAGTAGTGTTTGCATATTTTGTTTTTAATTTTTGCATTGATCTTTGTCGATCCAGATGGGAATGTGTTTAGAGTTTAACCACATACCTAATTGAAAAGAATTAACTTTGTCTTTTGCAGGTTTTTGATGCCTTAATACACTGGGTTCGTTATAGTTTAGAAGAAAGAAGACTTCTAATGCCACATTTACTAGCTACCGTTCGTCTACCTCTCATACGACCTCAAGTGCTAACTGATAAAATTTCAACAGAAGACTTAGTGAAATCTTGCCATCGTTGTAGGTAAGCAATGTAAACATCAATTTTGATTTTGACAATTTTTACGCCCATTTTGAAATGCAGTGTTTACTGACTTATTTTGTTCACATAGAGATCTAGTTGATGAAGCCAAAGACTACCACCTAATGCCTGAACGACGTACATTGCTACAAGGTCCACGAACCAAGCCTCGTTGTTGCAATGACATTGCTGGTGTCATCTATGCTGTTGGAGGCTTGACAAAAGCAGGTAATAGTCAATTAAATGTTTTATAATTTGCAGAATTATTTTTTTAAAAAAGATTTGTTTAAATTTATACAATATCTTTGTAAGATATAATTATTTTAGAAATATATACATTATGATGATGAAAATGATTTGATTTCTGTTTATAATTCCAATAAAAGACCAACATTGCTACTGTGGTTAATTATTCAGTCTTGCTTGGTTTGTACAGCATTGTTTATATTTCTGGTGGAAACAAATATGTTTGTCAACAAATTAATTACTAAAGTGATAAAGAAAACAAATTGTAAAATTTAGGAGGGTTATTTCAAAAGTTTGATGCTTTGGTGTGGTGGAATAATAGTGAGATAAAAAAATGTTTAAAATGAACCTTAATAATATACTTATGTCTAAAACTTCACGTATTACACGTGATGGTTGGCAGACCTGTACATGTCATCAATGCAAATGTATGTATGCTTTATATATGATTAGACGGTAAGTATTACAGTACGTCAATCATTTTGTAATTTTCAAATTGATAGAACTGGTTTTCATTAATGTTCAATATTAGTTGAACTCAACACTGTTTTTCAGATTAATCATCTTCCTACGTGTTAGTACATTCTGAATGTTTGCCCTACTGCAGTACATGCAATGAAAGCCTAAAGCATTGACTTAACATTAATACGAAAACGTTTTCTTTATAACATTAGCAAAATACTCATAATGAGTTTACTAATAGTGACTTTGATTTCACGATTCGGTACTTGCAGTAATCGAATATGATGTGTTTCTAGACATAGTTTGGTACAACAAAACACGACCTGGTCTATGTAAGGTCATACAGCACAGGCTAAGGATGTTAAGCAACGATAAAAAAAAAAAAGAGAGACCTAACAGCCTAGTCTGTACTTTCCATTAGAGAACAAACATCACCCATGATTAGTTCTCACACGTGTTCAAAAACAAAAATGGAGGCATCTAAGAATCGAACCCAAGCTCCCGAATCACTTCATTATGACAACCAATCAGTCAACAATCTCGGTTTTAAACTTTTCATATGAATACTGCAAAATTGTACATTCATACGCTTATTTACCCGACCAATCAGGGCTTGATTGACGCCGGTTCTCTTCTCGCAAATCACCAGTGTCATTGTTTTAAACTAGAATGAACTGATTATTACTGTAGATTCCATACTACTGTACCATTCTGTTTCTGCTTGCTATCTGTAGTTGTTTATAGGTGTTTAGCTACTGTATTATTGTATTGTGTTTTTGTACTTGTTCATGGCTATGTCTCGTTGCATGAAATCTACACTGTTTTCTTCGTTGAGGTAAGCAATTCTCTTGTATTTCTTAAAGTTGACGCAAAATGTGTTTTTTTATCAGACCCCTTCCTTACAGGCGAGTCACTACGTACTGTTGAATTCTTTGAACCAATTTCAAACACATGGCATTTAGGCAAGTCTATGTCAACGCCAAGAAGTCGTGTTGGTGTCACGGTGTTATCCGGTCAGATGTACGCAGTTGGTGGTTACGATGGCAGTGTTCGTTTAGATACGGTGGAGGTGTTTGATTCGCTGAGTGGTGAATGGTGGGATGTATCGAAAATGAATAGTAGGCGTAGTGCTCTGGGAGTTGCGTCTTTAGATGGCCGTGTCTATGCTTGTGGTGGTTATGATGGCATATCGTCTCTCAGTTCTGTAGAATGTTATGACCCAAAACTAAACAGGTTGGTATTTGTTATTTAATTATTAATTCAAAAAAGGTAAAACTGTTAATTTTAATTTTATATCTGAATGAATAATGAATGTAAATTTGATGTTACAACCAAACCCAAAACTTTACAGGTAGGTGGTTTTTTAAATTATTATTTATGTAAAAAACGCTGTTATATCTCATGAATTATAGTGAAGGTAAACTTGTTGTCATAAAGCATTATTAAAATTGCGAATGTTTTACTACAATCAAAATTTCATTTGTATTAGATGGCAAATAGTTTCGGACATGTCCAAATCTCGTAGTGCAGCTGGAGTAACAGTTTTAAATGGTGAGCTGTTTGCTGTTGGTGGACACGATGGTCTTTCAATATTTAGTTCAGTAAGTTGACGCATAATTTTTTTTTTTTTCTCACTTTCGTGGGAGCAACCCACTTTTATTTCATATTGAACAATCTGTCATAATTTTCTACTTCATTAAAAAATTGTCCCAAACAATTCAAACCTTTTGGAGAAATCATTTGGTTGTTCCTAACGGGAAACTAGGTAAATTGTTATTAGGCCAGTCCATAGGCTTGTCTTTACACTAAAGCTGATATTTTATTTATTTATTTTTCATTTTCCAAGGTTGAATGCTATAATCATTTCACGGGACGTTGGACATTAGTTGCACCAATGCAGACGAAACGTTGTCGTCTAGGTGTTGTAGCCTTTAAAGGTAAACTGTACGTTTGTGGTGGATACGATGGCTCACGATTCTTGGACTCGGTTGAAGTGTACGATCCGGTATCAAACACATGGGAATATGTTGCATCGATGCAAAGCCGTCGGAGTCGTGTAGCTCTTGTGTCGAATGGAGGACGGTTGTATGCGGTCGGAGGTTACGATGGACTTTCAAATCTTAGTACAATGGAGACGTATGATCCGGTTACAAATGTTTGGGAGTACGTAGCTCCGATGACAGTCCATGAAGGAGGAGTTGGCGTTGCTGTTATTCCTTTAACGCAATAATAAATTTTGTGGGGGAGGGGGGTGTTGGTGGGCCTTAAAAATGAACAGACTACAGACGACTGTCTTAAAGCCTGTTTATACATCCTTATTTCATACAGTATTCCTATGATTATACAATACAATCCTTTGTTTATGTTTATAGTAAAATAACTGTTCCTTTATAGTATTGTATCTCATTCCTAAATTGTTTACTTTCATATTTTCCAATTCTGCATTTCATACATTTCATGTTCTTTCATAATGTAACTTTTGTATAGAATTAACCATATGATAAACCTTGATATTAGTAATACAAGACTAGTGAGTTTAGTAATCAGTTCCACATCGACATGAGCGCTCGCACAATTGATCATTTGCTCGAAAGTTGACATACGTGCTCTAGTGCAACTATTGTAGTTTTTTTAAGTTGACTTGAGATAGGTTGAGTTGATTTCCGTGTTGACCTGAGCCATACCTTCAGAGTTTTAGGACTGGTCACTTTAAATATCTATTAGTTTTCAAAAGTTGGCATGAGGGCTCGAGTGCAACTAGTTTTTTTAGGTTGACTTGAAATAGGTTGTCTGTGTCGAGCTAAGCAACATCTCTAGAGTTTAAAAACTGGTCCCTTCCCCATTGACCATTAGTTTTCACATGAAAAAGTGAGGTTGACTTATTGGCACACCACCAGCTCAAGAGTGGTCCACATAATCACATTTTTGTTCCAAATACTATAATCTGGCTGTAGGGGTCGTTTGGTTAACCAATTTGAAAATAATTAATCCTGCAATTCAAACTTTACTTTCTACAAGTTTTAATACTAAAGGTCGACATTATGGCTGATCAACAAACTGCTTTTATTTTGCCCACAGCAGCTTTGAATATTAACATTCCTTAATACTGCAAAATTTCCATTCTTTTATTCAAAATGTGTTTTGTCGAGGAAAAAAGATTTCAAGATATCTTATAAAAATGTGATTTCTCCCTTGCATTAAATGTTGTGCTTAAGAGCCTATCAGGTATTATTTTGAATATTATGTTATGTCTTTTTTGGAAGAATGTTAGAAAAAATGTGTTTCCAGTCAGAAAACAATTAACCGAAAGCGTATTTAATGTGACACTTAGTTAGTAATAGCATACAGTACTTTGTGTGTTGTATTCACTAGACCTATGCTGGACTATTACTTGTCAACAGGCTTTAGCTTGCATCACGATAGTTTTGTTTCCGCTATGCCGGCACAGGTTGTTGTTATAAGGTGCTTGATAACATTGTATACAAATAAGGAAATTGATCGTATATTAAGATATGGTAATTACCAGGGAATAGTGAAATTACACTTAATTTTACTCTTCCCTGGTATAAAACCAATTCATGTAAAGTACATACTGTAGATGGCGATGTGTATAAAATGTATAAATAGTATATGTGTACAAAATATGATTTGTAAAGAAAATAATGTATTTTCATAATATTCTATTTTATATGATTACTAGGGAAACTTATATTGCAATTTTTTTTTCTTTTTACTTAATTTGTTTTGGTTACTTAATAGTCTATTCGCCATTAAGTGCTATATTTATGCATTGCTACATATTCGCGGTTGATTAAAAGTATTGGAGTAATGGTGATAAGCTAAGTAAAGCTCTGTGACAAAAAAATGTGCTGTGCCCATAATTAGACATGATATCATATGGCTACCATTTTTGGGAATAGCACTAACATATATGGGCACATCACACCTTTTTTGTCAAACTAGTTTGATAGTGTAGACAGAACAGAAAAAGAAGCTGTACACTGCAACGATGGTAATAATATTATTAGTTAGACAATATATAACAATTCGCTACTTTTTATCAGAGAGAGGTGAACAAATAAATATTTATAAATTGTTTTTCGTTTGTTGATCGTGACAGGTTCTCCAAATTATATTTCAAACTTTAAGAATGGCAGATCGTGTTATCTAGGGTTCGCTTTGTTCTCAGTAAGGGAGGGTGACACTCCTGAATATTTAGTATCAGCAAGGGGAACTGTGTTATCAGAATATCTTATTTACTTTACTTAAAGATGCATTGTCACCATGAAAAAAAAATTCTTACAAATTTGTTGGCTGAATATGCCATTTTAATGCCACAAAATAGTTATTCACTTTTACCAAAAATTGGATTGAAAAAAAAATATTTACCTGAAAAACTGTAATTTAAAGCAAAAAAATGGCTGCCAGCCAATGGGTTTTTCATTCAATTTAAACATTTAGCCTATTTTGTCATTTTATAAGTGAAAACATTTTTTCTTTTTTGGAAATGATTAACTTTATTAAAATTACAAAATGGCCTATTCAAAGTTCGATTTTATTAAACTTCATTTTTCATGTTTTTTGGGGACAATACATCTTTAAAAGAATGATGGTCACTTCAAACTATCGGCATTAGCAAAATTCATGTTTCTTTATTAAGTAAGAATGTTTTGTTTCCGAATCGTAGTTTGTGTCAAAAAATATAAAAATACAAATATTTCCTCCATTGTATAATTATGTTTAAAAATTGTTATTTCCTAATTTCGATTGTTATAGTGCGGTAACCGAATCAATGTGCATAGAAAAGAGAACTGTTGTATACGTTACATTATGAAGGGAGTTGTGAAAGGACCAGAATAAAGTGTGCAATATATTGTGACATGTTAGTCTCGGTTTTCTTTAAATGTACAATATATACTCAGTCGTCTTGTTAAATTAGGGACTTAACGAAACAGGACGGTTATGAGAGGACGACGGACATCACGTGTTCGCTGGAGCGTAAAATAATATACAGTCGACATAGCCGTTTTATTAGTTACGCAACCCTTGTGCGAAGACGACGACAATCGAACTGTGTATTTAAGGTTATATTATGTACATTATTTCTAGTCGTTCTCCGTAAACGGGAAAATGACAACTTTATCGTCCTCAAAAAGTAAAGACGACAGAATTTCACGCTAAGCTCCGCCCACTTTGTTAAAGTTCACGCATAAATTATTCATGAGCACCGTTATGTGGCTTCCCGTCCTGTTTCATAACGTCCCTACTGTTAGGTAATGACACTAAAAGAGAAAGTAGCATGTTTCGGGGTTTTCGATTGTGGCGAAGAAGTGATGCATACTTGTAACCTTTCAATTTATTTACTCCATTTCATAATTCAACATAAATATCATATGCCGAATAGAGACAATCATTTAATTAACACAGTTACAGTTAATAATTCATATTCATTATAAGACAACTATAATTACATAAGTTGGTTACATGCGAAGAAATGTCTAATTTGATGCATACTTGTAACCTTTCAATTTATTTACTCCATTTCATAATTCAACATAAATATCATATGCCGAATAGAGACAATCCTTTAATTAACACAGTTACAGTTAATAATTCATATTCATACAAAGTAATAATTACATAAGTGGGTTAGGTCTACTATACTACTATAACAACATAAAGGTGTATAAACAAAATTGAAAAGATTACAAAAACTATTATTTAATTTTGAGATGATCGAAAAATACAACTGTTCCTAATATATTTTACCAAAAACATACCATGATATATCAGCGTGTACTGCAACAACAAGTCTATCCTAACAACTTCACTATCGATTTACATAATTATTTTACACTCAACTGCTGTAGACCCTACACTAAATGAATAAGAATGAACATAAAACTTGTTTGTTCTTCTTTCACTATCGAATTGGTGATAATTTGTTCGATTCATTTTCCTGGTAATGATCTGTTTGCTTAAGTCAAGAAGGTAAGGTAGTTAGAAGTAGTGAAGTGAAACTTTTTTTATTTATCTTAAAGAATCGATTTCGTTATCTAATAATTATCTTTGAAAAAAAAACTTAACCAAAATCAATAATAAATTCTAAAATAAAGTTAGGCCTATTTCTTTGCTAAGCACTTTGGTAAATCTGACCCCTGCTGAACCAAAAAATGTCATTTAATCAATCAAACCTCAGTACAAACAATTTCATAAAACATTTACATAAACTTAAACCTAATCAACACCTAATTCTAATCCAATAATTGCTGAAGCAATATAATAATATTTATTTTAGGTGCCATGATTGTAAAATGTTTGTATACATACAGTGTAGTTCAATAGACCACTGTTTGTTGTTTGTTTCACATTCACCTGGTATGCTAATTATGATTGTGCTACTCGTCTTTACTTGAGTAAGCTATTTGCATTCGTTAGCCAGGTACCGTTGACTGACTGATTGTTGTCTTTTACTTCAACCTTTAGTAAGCTTACATTTTATTTTGCAATTTTGATCACTGTTTTTAACTTTTTCAAACTAATAATTTTATCAATCTTAGGGTACTTGTATTAACAATTGTTTATACTGAAATAATGCATACGTAAGAATTCCTATTCTACAGTTCAACATTGTTTTGTTTCATTTGGTATTTATTGATTCGCACGGAGGAAGCTTTACTGAAATATCTGACAATACATAATCGTCTCTATAGTGTCTAGATTCCTAGGCCTACTTATCCTAGTTCTTGCCGAACAACCTTAGCAGGATGAGGAATAGGTAGATGATGTCAATGTACAGTATGAGAGAAGCAAACACGTATTCTTCTTCGCTTAGCTGGTATTTCTTTCCTCCCATTATCAGTTGAGTGTCAAACATCAGGTACTGTTCAAACAGAATGATTGATTGAATTAATTATGGATTAATGAAGCTGTCATTACATTATTTACATATAAAACTGAGGTGAACTGCATACGATGTTTTTACAATGTTGTATGTTTAGCATATTTTGCAATTCAAACTACAAAACAAAATGTAATATTAAGGCCTACCATTCCAAAGAGAAGAGCAATAAGCCAGCCGTAGACAGCATACATGACCTATACAAAAGGTAGAATGTGAACAGTAGAATTATTGGTCATTGATGCACCATGTTGCTATTTTAAAAATAGTATTGAAACGTTTTACTTTCTATTCTAATATTCTTAGCTTAGATTTTAATTGTACAAACAATATTGTGTATAAATTAATAATAGTAATATGATCTACAGATTGACTTACTTTAATTTTCTGAATCTTACCAGAATAATAGTATTTACTATTCTAAAAATCAGCTTAGCTTTTAATAGCACAAGCAACATTATTCCGTATGAATATTTAATAGATGCTCATGTAGAAATAAAAATAAATTAAACATTTCGTACATCACTGTAGTAGAAGATGCAAAAGAAGCCGAACATGAACAAAGACATAGCGAATATACAAATGAACATCGCCATTTTTTCCAAATCGATCTTGGTCTGTATTGTGAACAGTGTTATTGCAATTGTTATACCCTGAGGAGGAAAACAAAAATTATTTCGATAATAAATTCTTTTCTTTTTTAGCTAAATGAAAGGATATATTGTAACACTATGAAAATAAAAATCAACCACTAGGTTCGATTAACATCTTTGAATTTTTGAAGAAAACTTCGTAATTAACAAAATAACACCTGTTATTATGGTTATTATTATGAATTCACGATTGATTGAATAAAAGTTCATAAGAAACACAAGTTCACAAGAAACAAATAACAACATTACCAATGTAGTTCCCATGGCGATGAAGACGGTTTTCGTTTCATAAAAGCTTTAAGAATAAATAATATCACTATTATAAGTACAGTTGTTAGTTTGATCATCGAGGGAAGGGTGCAGCAAGAGCTACTTGAAAAAACATTGAAACAAAAAGGACACGACGAGGTACTTTATTGAAACGAAGTAACTTACCTGGCAATAGTAGCAGTCATGTACGTCAAACTTAACGTCTATATAAAAAGAAAATGCATTATCAATTGCACGAGTTGCCATGCTGTCTAATGTTAATGATGCAACATGAAATTTTGGTCTAGGTTTCATGGTTGTTTTCTCCCACTTTATAATATCGTTTGTAAATAGAAATTGCTCCATATTGGACGTTTGAAGGCATACTTACCAAAATAGTGAGAGCGATGTAGTTGATTGGGGACTTTCTTGCAAGTTCTCGCCCACATGCCAGCGCAATGAAGGCGACCAAGAAGACAAAACTATTATCATAAAGAAACAAACAAAATAAACATATATATGCTTAGAGTACCGGTAACTATTAAGTTTGTTTATGTAAGTCTTTTAATCTGGTATCATCGCTTTCATTTTTGCCTTTATGAACAGGAAAATATTCCAATATCTTAAAAATTGTCTTATCATCATGGTAAAAAGAAACTATGGACCTTCTCACGTTCTTATCTTCACCATCACCACCCCAACATTTCGTTATACCCCAACCTGTATGCGTTTTATAGGTTTTTATATTACAATTATTGCCGGTCTTCAAACATACGAATCGTCATAAATCGAAAATTTAATTAGTAAACGACGTTTTAGAACATTACTGTTTTTGGAAGAATGATCATCCCATGTAAATATTTAGGCTCTAAACGGCGCCCCGTAAAATGATATCTTCGAAATTAACTTTATACTGTATACTTACTATGAAGTATAATATGCTGCTGGGTTAGCTTGGACCCAATCGGCAATGTCTTGCCTAAACAAGATAAAGCAAACTAGTATTATACAGATAAAAAGTAAATATGATTAGTTAGTAGGCCTATATTATTTAGCATAGACATGATATCTAATTTTATGGTCCATAGTATTAGTACCAGTACTAAAACGTATCTTTAGTTAGATTTAGAATTGTTTAAGTTCTAATTAGAGTAAAGCTCTATCTACATTATCAATTTAGTTTGAAAAAAAAGTGTGATGTTCCCAAATATGGTAGTGATATGACATCATGTCCATTATGGGCACATCACATTTTTTGTCAAATAAATTTGATCGTGTAGAGAGAACTTTAGCAAATACAAGGAACACACACGTATAGTAAGCAAATCGGAAGTTGTGTTGGTCTATTTATTTCAACATTTTGTAAGAAATTAACAAAGAAATAACAAAAAAAAAGTATTAACATGTAAAGATAGAAATAAAAGAAAACAGAAACACCAACAATACCCATATCACAAAATCCATAATTACAAATACTTACACGTAGGTAAACAGTGCCACAATACCGAAGGTAAAAAGAAGTTGGACAGACAGAGTAATGTATACCTTATAAAAAAGGGAAGAAAGAAAAAAATGATCAAATTTTCAATCAATGTTCAGTTCCATTTTCACATCCCTTCACCAAAAAAAGATATGATACTTTTGTACCGAATTGGTGAAATGTAAAGAAAATGCCACCTATTTGGACTGGCATATTTGGAATACATTTTAAAATACAAGATAAAATATTACTGGGCCTAATAGTTGAAACTAACCTTTCTTATGAACATTCGTCTGGTATTACTGTCATTAAATGAAGTTGAAAATCCACCCTCCTCTTCATCATCTTGCGCTGACGGTTGACTAGTAGTACCTAAATTATAATAACCATGTCTATTTTTACAGAAGTGAAACTGGGAGAGAAACCTTAATCTCATTTATTTATTTAGACATTTATATATTATTCAATATATCGAACAACCCCTTATGAACAATTCGTGGGTAGACAGTGGCCTCCTCTACAATGAATTGGAAGCCCGTGACTTCTTAATTGGAGCTCTCCCTTATGGAGTTTGGCTTGGTGGTTATGATGCTTGACTCCAAGGGTCCTGGGTTCAAGTCCCGTCATATGTCAGGATTTTTCTAAGGACAAAATTACAACTCCACTCCCACTTGCAATAAGACTTTGTTTATGTCGAGCATCTTGTGTATATGTTTGTCTTGTGAACCTCTGAGGGTCCCTAATGATCAGCAATTGCTGGATGGATCACCCTCATTAAATATGGTAAAAAAAAAAAATATTGGCATACTATTAAAAATCGTACATTGCTTACACCTTTATTCTCAAAAGTAAACCTAAACCGTTTACCTCCTGATACGGACACCACGGTTTGGTTTGGTGCTCCATATTGGTGGACATATTGTTGTTGTGGTTGACCGTATTGTTGTTGTGGTTGACCGTATTGTTGTTGTGGCTGACCGTATTGTTGAAGAGGTTGACCGTATTGTTGGGGTGGTGGCTGATTGTAGGCTGGTTGAGGAACATACCCCTGTGAATAAGGTGGGGGTTGCTGACCATAAGCTGGTTGGGGAGGATATCCAGTGTTTGGATCAGCCATCTAAACAAAAAAAATTAATTGAAGTTTTAAAAAATTGATACACTACATTACATTATGTATTTCAATGATCATTTCATTAATATTTGTAGCTATTATATAAAATGTTTATATAACGGGTTGTCTTATTTTATGGATCCGAGACTCCGGAAAAATTGGTTTTGTACAGTTATCGCTAACTTTGGTGGGTAGCAACTAACTTACAAATCCTCAACGGGCACATGGTCATTTTAATGATCATACATTATTGTTGGTATAACAATATTATCATAAAGACTGACTGTATGATTTATGTTAGAGAAATAAACTTCTTTTATAATATCAACCTTTTCAATACACTTCGACACATTGAAGTTCCGTAACCTTTATAGAGTTTAGACTAAGGAATCGGTCTGTTTTCTCCATTTTGTTGAAATCGACGTTGTACTTTTTGAGCAGATGAATATCTTATCCATTCATATAATGGACTTTGAATGTGTAAAGTGTGTCATTAGTGGGCAGGCGTTTTTATCCTATAACCACACATACAGTATTGCCGGTCGGACCATCCAAAAGCATGGTCTACACAAAATTACGAAATTATTATATTTCAATATTGAATATTTCTTCAATTATTTTACAATATTCTTACCTTTTAAAATGTATATTCTTCTGCTAATCCCTAAGTAAATTTGGTTGTTGGAGGACTGAACTTTGAAACGTATTACCAGCCGCCTGTCATGTGACTTATTTAGTCCGGTTGAAACCTGGTTAAAATGTAACTAATTGTGTACCTAAGACTCAAAACCCCTATATGATAATGATAATGGCTTATTCATAGCAAACATATATGTAGCACAATGTTTCCTTGGATATCCTGACGTAAGCTAAAGATGCGAGGAATAATATTTGTCGTGAGTGATAAGACATTTTCTTCGGAAATGTATCATAAGCGACGGTTTTGTCAGAATGGCCGCCATTGTAGAATAATGTGAAAATGATGTTAAACTTTAAAGATGTGTTGTCCCTTATAATCATAAAAAATGAAGATTAATAAAATCAGACTTTGAATAGTCCATTTTGCAGCTTTCGTAGAAGAAAAAAATACAAAAAAATAATGTTTTCACTTATAAATAAACGGTTAAATTTAACCAAAAAACCATGAATATTTTTTGCTTTAAATTTTAGTTTTTTAAGGTAAATATTTTTTTTTTCGATCAAGTTTTTAGTAAAATTGAATAACTATTATGTAACATTAAAATTTCATATTCAACAACAAAATGTTAAATTTTTTTTTTCAGGGGGACAATACATCTATTACTTTTTGATACCAATTATTTTAATATGCGCATCACAGTCCTAAGGCAGAATTGATGTAAGTGAGAAAAGTTTCGGCTAAATGCACACTCAAGTTTTTTAGTTCACCATTTCAGCTGCAACAACATTACACCCTTCCGAATATTACTCTTTGTGAAAATCTGTATTTTAAAAACATGTAATCTTGGCCCGTACCTATGACCCCTACTGCTTCCATTTTAACTAAATGTTTAAAAAATAAATTCTTGTCCTTTATTAATGATTGACATTTAGTCTTATGAGATGGTTTCATGATTCTTCTTCTGGTCATAATTATTTATTAAAATTTGTCGTAAGTCAATTTTGATAGGATGATACGTTTATTCCAGAACTTGGACCAGTGAACTGAATATTAATTTAATCATGGAGGTATAATTAAAATTATCTAATTTTATACCTCCATGATTTAATTATAGGCCTACTTGGCGCCTCAAATTCGGGTGGGTGATTATTTTATTGTATTATGACTAGAATCTTTTAATTATTTTTCAATAGTCTTATTATAAATATTATTGTAGGCCCACAGTGTTATATAATGTATTTAAAACGGCAATCCACCGATATAAATCTACAGTACATACAGTATGCTAATGGTAGACGATTGGTACAGCCGTCCGTCACCACATTAAATAGTTCGTTAGCTGGCTGGATTGTAAAGACTATTGTTGAGATAACCTTTAAACTTTAACGAAAACAAGGTTGTGGTTCGTTATAAATTGTTGATTAAAATCTGCTTTATATCACGTATTTGTAAGTATAATCTACGTATAAAACTTTCAAGAAATACAAATTGAAATGATAGTTATTTGTTTGTAACTTAATGTATTCATAATTTCTTGTTTAAATAAAAATATAATCCCATCATCATTCTTGCATAATGGTTAGCATGGCCGCTGCTGATGGTGGTGTAAAACCATGAGTGAGTGAGGTAGCGGAGGCCTAGCCTAGTACTAGACAGACTACTTTTACTGTAGTGCGTTTTATTTATTACTATGTATTCTAGTAGGCCTACACATAATAAGTAAAGATAATCTCTTTATATTAAATAAAAGAAATATTTGGCAGTTAAGCCAGAGTGTCGGGGGAGTGGGTGTGTGTGTGTGAAAGAAGTAAATATATAGGCCTCTAGTAGTAGAACTACAGTTCTAATATTTTACTAGGCCTATATTGAAATTTGTACTGTACTGTATGTAGGCCTAGCTAGACCTAAGTATGTTGGTAGGCTACAGTATAAATCATATCGTTTATAAAACCTTTCACTTTCTATTTCATCAATGTAAGACTGTAAATCGGTACTACCTCTAGGCCTAGGCCTTGTTGTAATTTATTTTATTGTAAGGTGACCATCTTATTTTCTTCAGATAAAACAATAAACATAGACAATGCCTGCAGAAACGGAAGCAACCACTCAACAAGAGCCAACAAAAGAACCAGGTACCATTGTTTAAAATTTGTTTTGTTAATTATAAGATAAGTTGAAACATTACTATTACTGTTTAATACCAATCCTCTGACAAGTACCATACTTGTGACAATAAGGTCCCATTAGAAGTATCTCTTGTGGCAAATGAATCAGCTAAAAAAGGTACATGGATGTAATTGTCTTTGGAGGGAAAACTTGATCCTTCACCCTTCCATCAAGCCTAACTTCAACACAGCACTATTTTTCTTTTAAACAATACTTTCCAGGCATAGAATAGATCTTAAATAAAAACCATCTGAAAGCCCACAAGAACAAGCTGTGGTTGCTTATTTGCTTTAGTTCAACCACCATTGTTTTTCCAGTGTTTCGTACACCATCCACATGTCTATTTTCAATAACCAATGTATTTTTTTAGTTGCAGATTCTGGAACTGAATCTGAGAGTGATGAATCTACAGGAGGATTAGACACAGCAGGAAATGTCTCTCAACTGTCTTCACAAGTAAATTCTAAGTTGAAATCATTTCATTTGGCCAATAAAGCTCTGTCTACACTATCAAACTTTATGTGACAAATAAATGTGCTGTACTACTATATTTCAGCACATCACATTTTTTTGTCACATAAAGTTTGATAGTGTAGACAGACCTTCTTTACTGAAGTCTTTTTGTGTCCTGAAGGCCGTAAATGAGCTTGTTTATGATAGCATTGAATAGAGCATGTTTTGTACTTAATTTGGTTAGTGGACAGCTCAGATTTTGAAATTCTATTCTACTGCATATTTTGTCATTTGCTAAAGTTTTTTTTTTAAATTCTTTTCAGATGGGAATCAACGAAGAACCTGTAAGTAAAGCAAAACAAAGTAGAAGTGAGAAGAAAGCAAGGAAATTTATGAGCAAACTATCATTAAAAGCCATTTCTGGAGTAAAGAGGGTAACCATACAGAAGTCCAAAAATATTCTTTTTGTCATTCAAGACCCAGATGTATATAAAAGTCCTGCATCAGATACATATGTGGTCTTTGGAGAAGCTAAGGTTTGTATTGCACTGTGACAGCTAAAATGAACTATTATGAACTTCTTTTTGATATCTAGTTTTGACAGAGTGTTAATATTGTTATGTTAGCATTATCCTGTTTAAAGAATCCTTGATCTGCCCCAGAGAAAACCTGAAATAAAGTGATAAAAGGACAAAATGAATACTTGATATTAAAAATAGAAATCGGGCTTAAGGAAAATATAATATGAAATAAATAAGTAAATTAATAACATACGTTTTATTAAATTTTATTTAGATTGAAGATATGAGTCAGCAAGCACAAATCAATGCCGCAGAGAAGTTCAAGGCACCAGACGCAGCCCAAGCGCTATCTAGCGATGCCGCAGCAGCTCTTACCCCAACGATACAGGAGGAGAGTGATGAAGAAGATGTATGTATTTTACTATTTATTGAGCATTTTTAAATGTCTGTCTACACTTTCAAACTTCATGTGACAAAAATAATGTGATGTGCCCATATATGGACATGATGATGTCCATATTTGGGCATATCACTACCATATTTGGGCACATCACACTTTTTGGGCGGGTATACTTGCCAGTTATTACAAGGCAAGACTTGTAATAAGACTTTGTTTATGTAGAGCAGCTTGTGTATATGTTGTCTTGTGAACAGGATTGCCACCTTTAAGAAGGAGGATAGTGATTGAACTATGGTTATCCTTGGCAATTTGCCTAAAAAACAAAAGATGTAGTAAACAAACAACAACAATTGGCTTACAAGCAATCACCAGTATTACTGCTGATGTTTTAACTGTTCTACACTTTTTATCTTTTAGATTGACGATTCAGGAGTTGAACAAAAAGATGTTGAGCTTGTTGTTTCTCAAGCCAATGTTAGTAAAGGAAAGGCAGTAAAAGCACTGAAAAACAATCAAAATGACATAGTTAATGCTATTATGGTAAGTAGTTTTATTTCAAGTTTATTGTGTTTTCACAAACCGGTATAGAAACAAAATCGGTTGCTGGTTATAGAACAGAATATCAATAAAAACATTTGCTGATTATTCACGAATGCGCAAATTTTGATCCTGGTGAACCAACTATGACACCTCAAACCGGATTCTTGATCCAAAGGCTCTTATATTGCAAGCATTTTACAATTTATGGGATAAAGTACATTTTTAGGAAAACTGGATATTGTGGCCAGGCTAGCTCCAGTTGACTATGTCAGATTTTTTTAATTATGGCTTATTAAACATCATCATTCTGTTTATTTTACAGGAGTTAACGATGTAGTAACGAGTAGTTAACGAAGAACGGTACAACGTATTAAAAAAAAACTCAAAACAAGACAACTGTAGAAGCTTGGCTAGCATGCAGACATAATAATGTATAACAACTGTAAAGGGCAAAAAAACACCCCAATTCTTTCCTCATTTTTATATGCCGATGTTTACTAATTTTATACAGTACAACTTAGCACACAATATATATAGTATAAGAATACAATGTTTGTAGACTTTGAACAGTCTTGGGGATACAGTATTTTTTAATGACGTTTCCTTACAATGATAGCAGCTTTATTTTTGCCATTATCAATCCATATACGAGAAAACATGGAGTTTGTTATACAGTAAAAAGAAAAATCACAATTATTTGTTAATGACTTTCACAACATTAGTAGCTTTATTTTGGCCTGTTTACACTTGCATTAAAGGTTTGCAGTATGTTGTAGAAGTGAAAACATAAACTTTACCGCCAATATACACTTTTGTAGAATTATTATCTTTTTACTTTGTCGCAGCCAATCATAAACAGTAGAATAAACAAGCTTACAACTTGATTGTAATATGGACAATTTGTTATTGTACAGTAGTAAATTTGTGTGGAATTGGTCTAAAGAGAGAAGCGACCTTGTTTCCATAAACTAATATTATACCCACTGTACTAGCCATTCCAAATCTTATTCCATGTCTGATAACAATCAAATAAACGGTGTGAAGTGAATATATTGTTTTTTAATTTTAGCCCAAAATAGACTTATGCTTTCAAATGTGATTAGACAGTGTAGTGCATTGTTTTTAGACCTGAATGTGGAATATGCAGTACTGATGAGCAAAAATTCTCTTCATTTTTGTTGTTTAGATCACTTGTCCTCATGAGTACATCTCTAATGTTGCTAAATTAAATGATATAATTTTGAATCTCTTATATCACCGGTTCAAGCAACCAGAAATGTTCACCATTTTGGTTGATCTAGAATGAAAAAGCAACTCATTTTCAAAAACTTGACATCACTAAATTCTTAAATAAATCATTTATTTCACTTCAGTTGATCAATTCTGTATATTGTAAATATACAGACTACAGTTTATCAAATAATGCTACCACTGTCATGTTTTCTGCATCTTTGCTCGATTCGGACCACCACCTTGGTTGCCATGTGTTCTTTTTCTCCTAAATCTATCCATTGATTTATTTTTCCACTTTAGCCTTTCCTTTCTCATTTGACTGGTTCCCTTTCCAGGCATTGTCATTTCCACATTTATCTTCCTTCCTTTTAATACTGTGTGATGTAAACTGAGAGCATTCTGTTGAAAGGAACATTTTAAAATAATATCTTTTAATATTAGTGGCCTTGGCAGAGTGGGTAATGCATGGTCATGTTTTGGGATCCAAAAATTACAAAGGTGGCTAACATAGGGTCTGTTAATTGAGGCTTGGTTATTTAACTGGACAAGTTGGTTTCATGGTGGGCAGTTATCACAAACTTTGTTGGGTAGGTACCAACTTACATGTGTAAATACATTTATTCATCAAATCACAAAAAAAAGATGTGAAATGGGGTCTCAGAAATAACTAGTCTGAATTAAAGTGTTTATTTTCCACATAATACTCCTGAGCTGTCTTTTTGCTCAAATCCATCTTGCTTACCATAAATTCAGATGATGTCTTGAACTCTATGTAACCAAACCCTCGAGGCTTCTCTGTCGCCTTCTCTGTAGCTAGCCTTACAGCTATGACGGTTCCTAAGATTTTAACGAAAATATATATATTCAATCGGTAACTTTCTAAATTTTATTCCACTACATTACAAACATTTCATATTAACCAATATTTTTTGGGAACATAATTCACAATATACTGTACCAATCTGGAGGTTTACAGGGGCAGATTCGAGGGGGGTGTCAGCCAGCCCGGACCCCCTATCTATAAATTTGTAATAATAGTAATGCAAATATAGGAAATCTAATGAATTTAAGCACTTCATTTCACTATTTTAGGCCCTTTCAAAATCCTGGTTTAAATAATGGAAACATTTCATACATTTTGTAGTATTAAACTAAACATTGTTAGTAAGAATTTTACCAGCCGTTTCAAAATGATTTTCTATTTCTTCTTTCGTCACACCATATGGTAAATTACCAATAAAAAGGCAATAATGTTTATGGCTTTTCTTCACCATACCTTCATGTTTCACTTTTTTGTTATCTAAAAGCAAAAATGAAATAAATATTAATTTTGTACTGGAATTTGTTGTTAATCGGATATCACACACTGCATTTTTACTTATGTTAATCACACTCAATTCATTTTTAAAGTCTTTCCATTTAAATTAATATCAGAATCAACCTAGTATGACAGCAAGAATATGCAGAATATTACTGTAATTACTTTCAACTTTTGATTCAATCTCCGTCGTATGTGTTGTTGATTCCTCTCCGTCTGTAGTCTCTTTTTTCTTTGCAGACCACCATCTAATAGCAAAAAAAGAATAAATATTATAATATTTGAAATGCTTTCAATTCTACTTTTAACCATAATGTCATTATTAGCAAATGGATTAATGTACTTCACTGGTGACACATCAACTTAATCATTAATTAGGTAAGTTAATAGGCAAGAACATTTGATAATTGTATTGCTCAATCTTCAGTCATAGAACTCACTGTTTTCTGCGTTCTGCTCTACTTGGCATGGGAGCTGAATTCTTCTCAGTTTGTTCTGTCATTATTCTGAAAATGAGCACACACCTATAAAAACAATATGGGGACATTGATCAAGTTGGGGTAAGATGTCCTGTTCATTTAGGCTGAAACATGCCATTTTGAGGTTTTAATATTTAATTAATAATTTAAACGGGTATTTGAATGTATATAAATTATAATTAAAAGTTTTCAATACATACAATACAGATTGCGTTTAATACTCAAATTTTTAATAAGAAAACAAATTGAAGCCCTAACCTCTCTAGGTAGAAGACTTATCCGAAGACTTTCTATCTAGTTAACTAGTAGTAGACTTTAATAGTAGGCCTACATCCGGCCTTCTTTACTACTAGGCCTAGGCTAGTACTACTAGGCTAGATCGCTAGCTAGAGAGGTAGTATAAGTAGAGTTAGTAGTGTGCTGATGCTGTGTGTAGACTCCGTGTGTGTAGACTAGCCGGATGCTAGTCAAGTCGCCCCATCGCAAAGTCGCCCCATACAAAGTCGCCCCTTACACAGTCGCCCCATCGCAAAGTCGCCCCAAAACAAAGTCGCCCCGACACAGTCGCCCCATCGCAAAGTCGCCCCAACGCAAAGTCGCCCCATCGCAAAGTCGCCCTATCGCAAAGTCGCCCCAAAACGTTAAAAAATAGTTTACAAGTGCGTAAAATGTCGCAATGATACACAAAATAACACGGAACGTATATGCATAAAAGGGGAAGTCCCGCCATGTAGTCTCAGGTTACACGATCGTCACGCACCCCGATCATCAGAGAGGAAACCCCGACTAATCACTCCGCGGTCGCACTAACGTGCTAGCTTACCAGAGGGAAACCCCCGTAATTACTCCGCCGTTGTCGCACTACAACGCATCATCTGAAGATGGGGAAACCCCGCCGGAGTTTTACGATGATATCAGTCGCGTTCGAAATCGGTCGCGTTTAATTTTGGTCGCGATAAAATGATGTTATACTATCTAGATTATTTTTACTTTGGTCGATGAATATTTATTATTATTAGGCCTATATTAATAATTGATTTTTGTTTTTATTTTACAGGTCAGTATGATGAGAAAGATGTGTGCCTTAAAAAATGACAATTTGTAAACATAGTTTAAGATTATAGTATTATCCAGCATAATGTAATGTCATTTAACAGTACATAATTATTTAAATGTGAAATATTTTATAGGAAACGTAGGCTGCGTCTGTGTCTTTTATTTTATATGCAACAAATTACGTAAAACAATTTATTTATAAACATTCAGTTTACTATTATATACATAGTATTACAATGAACATTGATTGTAAGCCTTGAAAGGCAATCCCATCATTATATCCATTATAAAATTGCATCATATCACCACTATATGTCGTAAATGATGACGTGCGTGTGTGTATTCGTCGTACGTCCGTGTACGTATTACTCCGTGTCTCTGTCTTGTTTAAATTAAAATTAAATAAACACCCGATATGAGGATATTTATTAGGCATGATAATTAGAATGTTCTATAACCAAAAGGGTTGAAAAGAATTTCTTCAGTAAAATGATCATTGTGCTGTTGAATAAAAGGCGACTCGCCATCTGAAACTCTGAAACCAATCGGAGCTGCGCCTTCTGGTATCTGTTTCCTCACAGCTGCTACGTCTTTCTGCTGACCGTCGGGGATTCCCCTTTTTAAAAAACACGCACACGATACTGTACGATGGTTTTTCCATGGTCAATATGTAGCGTTTTAAATTTTACTAAAATACCTGCATGTAAAACAATCATATCGGCGATGAAATTTTTTTTTTTTTTCTTCATTTTGAAAAGTCATAAAATTAAGACACATAACTTGTCAATAAATGCAAAATGATCAAGTAGCCTATAACACTCATTGTCTTACAACACTGTTATTGTTTTAACTACTGTAAATCTATACGAAGGCCTACTACACATTTATACATTTATTATATTATCCTAAAAATTGAGCTGGTATCCACGCGTAGGTTGAAGAAAGATTCGTAATTGTGGCTCTGGTAACTAATTTTAAAATCATATTAAATTAACATTTTCGAAACTATAAATCAGGGATAATCTTTTTAGAACTTTCAAACAAGGGAGTATTTTTTTAATGATTTTTAAAAGCACATCACTCCATTAAAACCTGTAAAATAAAAATTAAAACACAAATTATGTATATAGGCTAATAGGATAAACATTATAATGTATGCGACATTTAGCGCGACCAAAGTAACAACGCAATCGATATCAAACGCAACCGATATGATTAAAACAGCGTACTACTAGCGGCGGCGCTTCATAATCATACAGAAATAAAACCGTGGGCGACTTTGCGATGGGGCGACTTTGCGATGGGGCGACTTTGCGATGGGGCGACTTTGCGATGGGGCGACTTTGCGTTGGGGCGACTTTGTAATGGGGCGACTTTGCGATGGGGCGACTGTGCCGGGGCGACTTTGTTTTGGGGCGACTTTGCGATGGGGCGACTTTGTATTGGGCGACTTTGTATGAGGCGACTTTGCGATGGGGCGACTTGACTGGATCCCGACTAGCCTAGGCCTAGCTAAAACTAAAACTAGCTAGAGGCCTAGGCCTACTACTAGATACTAGCCTAGCTATCTAGGATTAAACTAGGCCTATATATGTACACTTCCAAATTGGATTTATTTACACTAGGCCTAGGCCTAGGCCTACCAAAATTACCGGTTAAAATTACCAATATGAATATTGTATCCACGTGCACACATTCACGTCACTCGCCCTATTAATGTTTACAAAATGAAATTTCAAGAAGGAAGTGGCATCCGCCCTCTCCAGTTTGCTCTTCTTTTTGACGTACAGTATGGAACGCTTCTACTGCCTTCTGTTTGTCATTTCGTCCTCAATTGTCCAACTTTAAGCAGTACATAAACATATAGTAATGAAGAATTATTCATTTATACATGGTCCTATCAAAGTGGCAACAAAGAGCTGTTTGATACATTTTATACATCTTATGAAAATGACAAATATATTTTGGGATGCTGAGATCTTTTATTGATACAGAGTGTGAATTGTTGATAGTTTTTGTACTAAAAAACCGAGAATGGAAATTTCGTGCTGGAGTCACTGAAATCCTTAAATATTATTATATTTGATGTACTTGTTTCTTTCTACACTATTTGTGAACAATTTTTATGTACATTATAAATTTGTAAAAGTACTAAAATGTGTTGGGAGGACCGGGTGGGAATGGGTTGTTTTAGTAGTTATAACATGGAGTTGTACAACTGTTTTTGGATCGATCCACTGTTTTTTATTATTGTATTCTTTATTTTGCTTTTCGCCATTGCTTTCGTTAATTAAAAAAAAAAATGTTGTATTGTTATTTTGAAGGATACACCTTTGTACTATAGTCTGCCCTCTGTCACCGATTAAAAGGTGTAGATCCAAATAAATAATTAGTAAACATCAACGACTTCGTCATGCTCTATCTGCTCTGTATCTATACCTGGCCTTAAGCTGCTCTGTCTACATTCAAACTAGTTTGACAAAAAAAAGTGTGATATAAAGTTGGTCGTAATATGCCTAAATATGGTATTGATATGACATCATCATGCTCAAATATGGGCACATCACATTTTTTTAGTGTAGACAGAGAGCTCTGACGGCACTTTCGGCGCTCCATAATGGTATACCAATTTACCTTTTTGACGTGTGAGGGCGCGGCCTCGGCCAAATATCTCTTCTACCGCCGCCGACCGTGTATTTTTTTTCTTCCAGAAAACGTTTCGAAGTCGAACCGTAAAAAACACCTTATTTTGGTAGAAAACGGATCTGAACACAAAGTAGGAAGATTTATTTAATTTGTATGTTTATAATGTATGTTATATTCTATCATATTTAGGCCAAAAACACTACTAACGTAGGCCAACAAACCGTAAGGGTCCAGTAAGGCTGGGCCTAGCCTATTTTATTATTACACTATTTACAATCTAGGCCTATTACTAAAGGCTAGACCTAGCTAGAGGACCTATGCAAGGTCGGACTAGAGTGCCTAGGACGTAGGCCTAGGTCTGGATGGATATGCTAGCCTAACTAAACCCTGACCAGACCTATCTAGGGCCTTGAAAAATGGGCGAGACGAAATGTTGCGCAAATAAACGTTATTTTTACTATATCAAAGGACGAAAAGTAAAGTTTAGTATGGTAAACTGTGTTATATAAATAATTATAATATATTATATGTACAGCAAGTTTATATAAAAAAATTGGAAAATAATTATAAATTTGATTTGAGGATGGGGTGAAAAAGTGCATTAGCGCCTATGGAGTATTAAGTAGATTAGGCCTCAAATTCACAGTATATTTCATTTCATATTCATCTCATCTGTAACAACATTTTTTGGCTCCATTTCATTTCCGAATTGTACACAGAATTTAATTTAAAATTGATAAAGAAAGATGCCTAGTATCATTACATTAATCATATGCGATGGATCCATCATCATGACTGGTCAAATTCCTTGCATTGTCACTTCACTTGCGTTCTTGCATTTTAGTTCAAATTAAGCTTAATAATAAATTAAAGTTTACTTTTAAAATATAATTTAATTTTTAATCACCGTTTGTTTTTCTTTCAAAGGTCAGCCATGACTGAACCAAAGCCTCCGAGTTATGAGCAGTCACAAGAAGGTTACGGCCCAACCTACCCAAGTGCGCCATATCCTCCAGCCGGGTATTCTGATCCTGCATATCCACCAAATGCCGCATATCCACCCACTGCCTACTCTGACACACCTTATACTCCACAAGGCTATGGTAGGTTTTAAAACATGATTTTACTGTTTAATTTTTGTATTCTTGACATTTTATTTTAAATACATTTTTAACATTATTTTCCTCTTTTAATTAATTTATAAATGTGCTGGTGATAACTTGTTTTCCTCCTTAATCCTGATTTGACTTATTTCAATTTTGATTAGTACTTGCATAGGACTAGCTACAGTACATTCAATTGTACAGAAATTAAATTGTATTATTAGTCATCATACAAATATTTATACTAGGTTGAAGGGCATGTGTGCAAATTACAATATAACCCAAAAGAGAATAAGATGTATAATTTGAACCATAAACCTGACAGTCAATATTTGTTTTGTATACATATAGTACAAATTATGTTCCTATAGAAAGTTATTTGTTTCTTCACAATATGGAGCTTTTGATTTACAATGACCTGAGACCTAGAACAGTAAATAATGCATTATGCCGTTTGTCCAAGTCGTAGCCCAGCTGTAAACATTTTTTTTCTGCACAAAGCCAAAAAAAATATTCAATTGCACATCATATGCAAAAAAGACAATTGCCAAACCAAATTAGTATAGTAGCTGACATCATAAGCTCCATTATACAGTAACTTTCTGTATATCAATAAAATTAAATGATGCAACACCAACCATTGTGAGTAGTTAAATACTCATTTGAGTTTACAGGCAGCCTAAAAAATAAGCAAACCATATATTTTGATTTCGATCATGGAAAAATAAAAAGATTAGCAACAGTAGCTCTATCAACATCTTTTTTATGCCTTATTAACCTTAATGGAATAAAATGATATTTTTGTGTTACATACTGTATTTCTTATCTGCTTTCCTACTGTTACCCACAAGGTGATCCTGCTTACCCCTCTGTAGCTCAAGGTAAGAACTGCTACAACCTTAACATAAATAAATTAGTGCTTGCACTTTTTAGTTACTCTATTATTGTCTGTCCTTACTTTTATTAGCATCTGATTTTATGATTGGCAATTAACTTCATTAATCAACAAGTGTATTGGTAATATAAACATGTTTTGTACAATTTTGATGTTGAATGTGACATTTTTTCACTAAACATACTCATAAACCATTAGAGTTACCATAGTTTATATAGACATTTTATAATTTACGGATTTTAAGATTTCAATTCAACCTATAAATTATCCATAAATCTCACTAATGTCAAAATAATAAACCTATAAATAAACAGAATTTCATATGATTTGTGTGAGTGAGTTAAGATCTAAGCTATTAACACATGATTACTTTCAATGTTCGACAACTCTTTCACTCTCAGGAATATTGCAAGAGTTATGCCAATTACTGTAGCCCCTTCTAACACAGCATTGCTACTGTACTGTATCACAGGGGCTAGCAGCTTGTTTTTTGGGTTTTTTTTCATGCTGTACTACTGGCTAGAATACATTCTCATTTTAATCATCTACAGGTAAATGATATTGCTGCTACACCAATGTTAGATTATAACTAATATATACATATGCTAACAAGAAAAGATTCAAGTACAGTGGAACCTCTATTAAGGGGTACTTTTAGGACCTAACAATGTGTCCTCTTATAGGGATTTGGCCATATTGTTTTATCGGAAAGTGTCCCTTTAATTAGGGATTCCCAAAAGAGTGGTTCTACTGTATTAATCATTAATCATCTTAGTGTAAAAAAAAGTTGCTATGCTATTTTGCACAGAGCTGTAGACCGGCAAAGGTTGTCGGTGGTTTAGTCGGCTACACTGCTATTTTTACCTTTGAATTCTCATGAATATTTTTCAGACATTTGCACAAGCTTTACATGCTAAGTTAATTCATGTACGTTTTTTACCGATAGTACAGTATTATCAAAAACTTGATTAAATCAATCAAAATAACATTTATTTCCTTCATTTATAAACAATAAAAATAGAATTTTTTACAATATACAATAAAAATAAATGTGAAATAGATGAAACAAAAAATATTATAAAGTTTCACTTTTTAATTGTCATTGATGTTTCAATTATTATTTCAGACAAATTATAATGACTTGATTTATATTTAATCCATATTTGTATTTGACTCATGAATTATTCATGAGTCATCAGCTTAGTCTTGCATGATTCGTTAATTTTTTAGTGTGTGAAACAGATGTATAAATTGAGAGACAACCATGTTTTACTCGTATTTTGCATTACATTAACTTTCATTACCCGTGTTGTAAGTTTTAATGAAATAAAATAAAAATTAATATGCTTTTGTTAGGAAAAATTAGATATTGCGCATTCTGCTACGAAGATACAACCAGTAAAATGAGGCCATATGCAATCAAGTATGAAAGGCAAACATCGTCAAATATAATTACAAATAATTACTAATGTAAACACACAATGTTTAAAGACATACATATTCACATTCAGCAAATTATTATTACATGTAGGTCAATTCATTATGTTTAGTTCCATGGTTTTCATTTTTTTTTTGGCAAAATGATAGATTAAAACAACATTTTTGCTGTAGTTGTATTGTTTAAATATTCATGCACGCTATACACTTTATCATTGCTCCTTGAATGATGTGCCGTCAATCACAAAATAAATTGTTTTTGAACCACTTTTTGTTAATTGTTTAAACTCCATCGTTTATAATTAATCCAAATAATTAAATGATTATTTTTATTATATACTTTAATGTTGAGTGTACATGGATACATTGAATTAGTTTTTTGTAAATACTCTAAAGCTCTGTCCACACTAATTTTATGTGACAAAAAAATGTGATGTGCCCATATATGGACATGATGATATCATATCACTACCATATTTGAGAATATCACTACCATATTTGGACACATCACACTTTTTTGTCAAACTAATTTGATAGTGTAGACAGAGCTTTAAACATGACTAACTAACAACAACCTTACTCGTTATTACAAAAAGATAATAACTAAATTTCATTTTTTCTGAATAGGAGCAACAACGGCCCCTCCACCTACCCACGTCCCAGTGTCCTCTTCTGATGCAGAAACTGGTGGTTTTACCAGTCGCAACTTTGACAACAAGGCTGTTAGGCGGTTGTTCATTCGGAAGGTAATTCTTCATAATGTCTATCGCAAATAGCATGAGCTTTGCATTATGGGAAGGAATTGGGAGCAATACCGCCACCACCAGTATATAAAGTTTTTAGTATACGGTGGTGCTGTTGCTCCCAATCCCTTCCCACCATTCATTGTGCAATGACGTTCCTCATGAAATCAAGCTATTTGCAATAAACCTTATTAAATACACTTTTCTTTTGTCTTGAAACTATCCTGAAATCTTTTTTCTATGATTCCATCTTAATGTACTGAACTACAGTACTAGTACTACACTAATAATAATACTGTACAACTAATTAATTGTAATATTTTAATGCATTCTCTAAACATCTTGGCCTTTCCCCATGAATATTACTTATTATTGTAGAACTATACTAAAAAATATTTCTTTTAGGTATATATAACACTTAGCATTCAGTTGCTAGTGACATTTGGAATAACTGCTTTGGTCTACCTTATGTAAGTTTTTTATGGCTTGTTTATATTGGAATATTAACATATCTTTAACATGTTTTTTTTGTGCTATATTCAACATAATTCTCTTTAAACAAAACTAGACTTGCTTATATACTGTACAGGGACTGGAACCAGCTAAAGGCCAACTCAGACAGCATCGTACGGTGAGGCCGGACGAAACGTCTTGACTCGTTCGTGCTGTTGAAGATTGAGTGGTCTTGAGATACTGTAGCACTGGGCACAGTTTTTAGGTCGTCATGAGAACATTAAACATGTTTTATTTTCTCCTGATGAGATGATTCGTTGTATGGCGCTGTCTGAGTTGGCCTTAACTTAAGCTTACTGTTTCCTTATCACTGTATGCACATTGTGTAACAATTTTGTACAATAGGTGCAAATTAAAGCTATATTAAGCATACTGCATCAAATAATAAGATCAAGTGTATATTTAAAATTATTATTCTGACCTGAAACAAACAAAAAACGATTTATTATTATATTTATATTAACAACCCCTCAGTTCTTTTATTTCTTACTTACATGTGGTAATATTTTTTTGTTATTCTTGTAGTGATGGTGTCAAAGATTGGGTACAGAACGATGGAATTTGGATGTACTATGTGTCATAGTAAGTTGTTAATTATTACATAAAAATGAAAAAATCTATATTATTATTTATTCGATCTTTTTAAAATTCAGAGCCAGGCACCTAAATATTTATGTACGATTTCCAAATAAAATAATATAAAATTGTTCAATGTTTTCATTTTAGCGTGGTATTTCTGTCAACCTATATAGCACTTGTCTGCTGTAGCAGTGTCCGTCGCAAAAGCCCGCATAATATCATCGCCCTCTCTATTTTTGTAAGTAATTTGTTTGCATATAATTGATGTTGTTTTCTGTATTTTTTTTTTTTTTTGGCAGTTTATTATTAAATACAGAGATGAAAACATAAAGTAGCTCTTCCTTTTTGTAAAAAGATTTTTAATCAAATTTGAAACATATTGTGAAATTTAGCTAATAGTCTAAAGCTCTGTCTACACTATCAAACTTTATGTGACAAAAAAGTGTGATGTGCCCAAATATGGAAATGATATGCACAAATATGGTAGTGCTATGACATCATCATGTCTATATATAGGCACATCGAAGCCTTTGCTTCGAAAATCCCATTAGTTATCGTTGGCCAACTCCTCCCTTTATTATGGAGGTATAAACTTTATGTAACTTTTTTATAAATTAATTTACACCATTTTTTCAGACACTTGCACTTTCCTACATGGTGGCGATGATTACTACGTATGTATAATTTTTAATTTTATAATAATAGAAAAAGATTTTATGGAATTGATTGCATTAAAAGCCTCTATTCATAAAAATGGTACTGCTCCTCCTCTCTCTCCATATCAAAGGCCAAGCTGGTTAATGATTTTGAGTTTTAAAAAGTGCAAAACGACAAAAAGGTTTGAAGCGCTAATAAAAACAAGTGAAAGTTGTTCAAGAAAAATTGAGATTTCAAGTAAGCGTCCATGCCACCACCCAAACTGAAATAATTAGGTATCTGACCTCGTCGCTAACCATGGCTCAGACCAATAAACTGCAATTGATACTCTACTTAAAAATGTGGATAATTTTATAGAAAATTTGAGAAATTGTATGTAAAGAGTAATAAAAGAGTAATCCTGTTTGCAGGAGGTATTTTTTAATGTAAGTTTTAATCGTATTACAATGTACTGAACACTATATTGATATTTCTTCTAGATTTTATGACATAAGCTCTGTCCTGATTGCCTTTGGAATCACATGTGTAAGTACTGTATATCATTTTCAATGTGAATATGCTGTTTTTGTTTCTACTTTTACAGATTATATTTATCAATGCAGTATTAGTACAGTCGACTCTCCCAATACCAGACTCTCTGAAAACCGGAAACTCTCCCAAAACCAGACTTTTCTTGAGGTCCAAAAAGTCCTAAATTCATTTTTACCATTAGAAACACATTCCGAATACTAGACTTTCCGGAAAGCCAGACATTTAGGCCAGCCCAAAGGTGTTCGGTATTGGGAGAGTTGACTGTATACCTTTTAAATTAAGTTAATTTACAATTTGAAAAATAAATACGTTATAGTATTGTTTTATTCTCTTGATATTTTGTAGGGAATCACTGTTGGCGTAACCATCTTCTCAATGCAAACCAAATTTGACTTCACCCTTTGTGGTGGCTTTCTCTTCATGTTCAGTCTCTCTCTATTCATCTTCGGATTCATTGCCATTTTTACGTACAATGAGGTAAGATCATAGGTTTAATGTATGTACATGATAGAGCAACATATGTTCAATAAGTCATTACAAATTTGTAGAAAGAAATATAGATAAGATGAAGACAATTTTCTATTGGACACTATTTAAAATGATTTTACTCTGACATTTAACCTGTCATCATAAAAACTTTTAAGAAATCATGAGTTTTCGTCTAGGAAATGAGAGAGCTTACATTTCCACATTTAATAAGCCAGATTTCAATACTTTACTGTACCAAGTATTGCAGTGCCAGATTTTATATGGACAAATTCTCAAAAGAAACAGCTCAGCTTATTGTTGAATTAAATTTAATTGAACAAGCAGGTTTTACAGTACACATGACAACTTCCTGATCAGTCACACCCATTGCACATCAGT
Organism: Antedon bifida; assembly: GCF_963402885.1. Lineage (NCBI taxonomy): Eukaryota > Metazoa > Echinodermata > Crinoidea > Comatulida > Antedonidae > Antedon > Antedon bifida. Next base: position 5,870,151 of record NC_136226.1, on the reverse strand, counting down.
TTTCAACTTTCAAAACAGATGAGATAAATTATTATATACCATATGTATCAGTAATTCTATATCAGGAATACTAATAAATTATAATGCTAAGTGAAGATTTGTTGAATATATTTGTCATTGTATGTTTATATACTTTACATATGACAATGAGTGATTCTGTAAATATGACAATTATGATCAATAAATATGAAAGGAATTGTACAGCACAACATTACAGAGTCTACATAGAACAAATACTGTTTTGTTAAAATGTAGCTACATATAATATTGACTTTGCAATATGCTGAAGTTTGATTAAGCAAATCTTTCTAGGAATGTTAGATTTAAAGATGTATTGTCCCCCTGAAAAATAATTTTTTTTAATTTTTTTTGTTGAATATGCCATTTTAATGTCACATAATAGTTATTGACTTCAACCAAAAATTGGATCGAAAAACAAATGCATTTACCTGAAAAAACTGGAATTTAAGGGAAAAAATTGTCAAATTGGCTGCCAGCCAATGGATTTTTGGTTGAATTTAACCATTTATCATGTTATTTTATAAGTGAAAACATTATTTTTTTCCTTTTTTTTTCTTCAGATGTGATTCACTTTATTAAAACTACAAAATAACCTATTCAAAGTCTGATTTAATTAATCTTCATTTTTCATGTTTTTGGGGGACAATACATCTTTAATACTTAACTATGTATATATTATTTTTTCATTAGATTTTGTACACAGTATATGCCTGGCTTGGAGCTGTTCTTTTCAGCTTGGTAAGTTTTTAACATTTGTAATTCTGTTGGTAAAAGGTAAAACACTAGACAATGAGGCACTACAATAAATAAATCTCCTTAATAAAAATAATATTGCCATCACAAACATGTCAATAGAGTGATCAGATTGCACAAATGACTTATACATTTTCGTTAGTAATATTTATTTACAATATTACCAGCTGATTCTACTAGACTGGATTACCATATTCTGAGTATCATTATGTTTTGTTTTACACAAAATATTTATTTGCTAATTATTATATTTTTTGTTTCAGTTCTTAGCATACGATACTCAGTTGATTATGGGTGGAAAACGTCATGAGCTTGACCCCGAAGAACATATCTATGGCGCCCTCACTCTGTACATCGATATTGTGTACATCTTCCTCTTCATCCTCGCCATTTTTGGAGGCAAAAACTAAACTAGCTGAATTCAAAGTACAATTTTACGAGGTTGCTTTGTATTTCAGGGTTTATACCATATATGGTTTTGTTGGAATATATTGAGTCGTCAATTTCAATTATGTCTATTTGATGTTTAAAATAATAGCGATATACTTTAAATATTTAATATTAAATACCCAGATAGTTTTATCCTTTAGTTAGTTTTAATTATCAACCATTGCATTATAATTAAGCTACATTAATTTACCATCATTGAGACAATTGTGTGGCAACTCTATTGTTGCCAGTATAGCTGTAATGGTGTGATTTTTTTTTGTAAAATGTGAGGTGGCTAGAGATATTTTTTTGGTTTGTTATTTTGAGTGGTTCTTTTCTAAATGTTCCTATTGTAAATGGCATTTTGGATAACTAATAGTGTAATGGTTCAGTGGCGTATTCTCCCCTCCCACTTATCTCTACAGGTACTTATAAATCAGGCAATTTGTTTTTTCAATTCTGAATATGAGATTTTCTTAATAGTACATATTTTTATTAGTTTTAATTTTTATACATATTTATTCTTTTATACCTACCCACTACTACCTCTCTTGCCTTCCCCTGTGTAAAAGGATTTGCCACTGAGGGTGTAACATATAAATTTTGCCTTTTGAATATTTTTGTTCACATTAAAATGTATATACTGCATTACACATATTGCATATATATATAAGTACTGGTTCATTCACAATTATCTGTATTCCTAGCAAATTTTATTGGAATTAAAATTATTGCTGGTCCAATGCGATCCATGTTGTCAGAACTAGAATCGTTGACTGACTTAACTCCATGGATTACCTTACACCTTGTGTGTAAGATAAGAAACCATGACTCTGTGGGTCTGAATGTAGCATTGGAGAATATTGTTCAAATATTTCATTAAGTTTAGGCTACTTGCCCGACTATTCAAACAGTACGTCCAAATGCACCATAATAATATTTATGTATATACTCGTATACTGTATGGCTTTATATTGGTTTAAATTACTTATATCTAAAATACAGAAAACTAGGGCATTAATAATTATATCTATAAACCTAGTAAAGGAAATTGAATCTCATATATATATATATATATATAAATATTTTTAAATCTAGAATTAATGAATCAATGTGAATTATAATTATTATTATTCCTTTGCGAGGAAATCTTTTACAGAATTCTAAAGGATTATTATGGTTGTGTATTATTGACTTAAATGCTATATATAAAGTAAAAGAATGTTTGTAGTAAAACAAAAGAAAAATTGATTATTACTGTTTTGTTCTTTTTTCTGCTATTTGATGCGCTACTCCATGAAACTCCCATTTAAAAAAGATCTGAGGGAAATATACTGATCATCTGCTCCGCAGACAGTTTCTCAGTTAAAAAAGAACAAATGCTCCTGCCTCCTCAATTTTCAATGGTTTTATAAATATTGCTTTTTTACTTTTTAAAAGCATTAACGATGAAGTCTGTCAGATAACAATACCCATCAATTAATAAATAAATAATATAATATAATAAATAGACAATAATACAGCTCTCAGAGATGAAGTTATATTCTTTAAAGAGGGCGCTATTGTATTTACTCGTTTCCAGCAGTACGAAAATGTTATTAGAATTTGTTTGTTATTTTTATTCCTAATTATTTTTCATCCTAATAAACCGATTAATGATATTTTGACAACATAGAAGATGAACTAGAAGGTATGTTTTTCAAAATCTACTAAAATGGTTTTATTACGGTAAAAAGTGCGTTCAGAGAACAAATTTAAAACACGAACTTTTATTTTTTGTTTTTGTAGGCCAGACTGTCAGGTTGTTTATTGGTTGTCATGGATTTTTCTCCCACATCCATGAATGCACACGACGTCAGACAAACTGAGAATATCGGTGGCCTTGCTTTAGGGCCTAGCTAGCTGGGGCCAGCCTTAAGCCTAATATAATTAGGCTATGCTAGTAATAGGCGGCCTAATTAAAAAAGTGACATATGAAATGAAGTAAATATAAAGCAAGTAAGTATTTATTGTAATAATATTAGGAATTTTAATAGGATAAAATAGCTTTTTAAAGAATAATATAGGATAGGCCTAGGCCTAGGCTAGGGCCGAGTAGCTAGTAAACCTTTATTTTAAATTAATAATTATTATAATATGTCTGGCTTCTTACCTAGACTAGCTAGGCCTTTTATAGGAGAAATATTCACTTACAGCAACTGCCCAGTGTTAGACGACACACTATGTTATGGCTCCGGTCCTCTGTCAAAAGTAAAAACCTGTTTTATAAGGAGTCCTGTAATAAATGGTAAGTGAATGGAAAGACAAAATAAACTTGTTTTTATTTATTTATCTTAAAGGCTCAAGTCATGTCTACCAAGAGTTTAAGTGATACGGAAACTGTCCAAAAGTTGTCAAAATGTTCCAGCAGAGGCAGCTTAGGATCAAAGAACACCTTGTATGACCCTGGAGGAGCTTCGGGAAAATCAGGTGCACCATCGATGGGAAGTACTGGAAAAATTAACGAGTCAAAATCACTCAGCCGCTCTGATGAAAATCTAACTACAGACCAAGATACAAACTCGAGTACAATTGGACTAAGCCCAGATGATAAAGTAAATGATGCCTGGCCTTCCCAAGAACATGATCAACCTTTAAGATTATTGATTCTCTCAAGCAAGATTAAAAACTACTCATCCATAGCAAATGCAATACTTCCAAATGTTAAATTAGTGCAATATCGTTACGAGGGAACATCTTTGGATGCAATTATTCATCAAGTGAGCCAGACGTTAGGGACCAAACGGGTGCACAGTGTAGCTTGTGCAGTTCATACAAAGCCAGGTGCTATTGTCATGTGCAGTAGTGGCGACCAAAAAGAGGTTTGTTTTGTACTGTTTTTCAGTTCAGTTCTTCCAAAAATATATGGGGAATATGCCATGTACTAGTATGATTTTCTTTCAGAACAGCCCACATGCTTGCATCAGCCAGCCTTGCTCAAGACCTAAATAATATTACTATGGATATTCCCTGCGATGCGGGTAAACTGCGATATGGAAGCGTCTGTTACTATACATCTTTTGTCTTCTGTGACCACTTGTGCGGTCAAGTGTATCAATGTCTTTGGCATGAGTTTGTCTACAATATTATTCCCTTGGCCTAGGCTTCTTATCTTTTGTTTTTATTTTTTCAGGCTCTTTCAGTAACAAATCCATCGGAAAGTACCAAGCAATTTTTTACAAATCTTTCTACAAACTACATCGATGCTTCAATAAATAATAAACGAATAGACTTTGTAGCATGCCATGCTTTACATACGCCAGACATTGCGCAACTTGCAGCTGAAATAGAGAAAATTGTATTGGTAAGTACCACACCCATTAAATAAATGGTGAGGGTGCATGAGGGGTTCATCATATCTTTTTTTATGGTGTTTTATATTGTATAAATTTCAAACCATATTTCACAAGCTATGATTGTTATACACTAGTGTTTTAGGGTCAAAAGGTCAGCTCAGCCGAACTTCTATTGTATTTATCATTCATAGCGTCATATAGGGCAGTATTTTTAATTTTATTATTTGGGTTTATTACAAAACTCCATTATATATGGGATCTATCCATGGTTTCATGTGAATGGTGCATACTAACACTTTGGTGTTTCTCTAGAGTTTATTCGCAGTTTTAATGTGAAAGGGGTATTACGAGCAATGTGTATTATGCACTTGTCAATTGTATGACCCACTATACGACCCCCGGGAGAGGTGCGTCATGGGTGCGTCATTTACAAATAATTACTGACGCAGGGGTGCGTCAAAAAACCTAGATGGTACGTCACATCAATGAACAAGGTGTGTCAATGTCCGTCACTTTACCACCCACCATATCATAAACAACATGGTCACAGTGCGTCAAAATGGGTGCGTCATGGTCACCTAAAGGTAAGTCACCTTTTTGACGCACGGGTGCGTCATGGTATTCAAAAGTATGACGCACATCGGACAAATGACGCACCTCTCCCGGGGGTCGTATAGTGGGTCATACAATTGACAAGTGCATTAACGTCGCTCTGAACATCAGTTCTGGCATTATTTAATAATTTTTGAACAATTTAATGAACAAAATTGTACATACTGTAAATGTATTTATTCAGCTCAGAGCCAATTAATCTGACAGTTCTTGTCCTTTTTCATAGATGCCAGTTGGTATATCTCGTGAGATCCATGGCAATGACATTCATGTAAAGGCAGGCAATGAAACTGTTAAAAGGTGAGAAATTCTTGAATTAAATTTTAGTAAAAACATATCACAGTACGATGCTAAATGCTTATTAAAATCAACTTGTAATATGATATTTTATTTTAACACCCTAAGGCTGTTTTACTTTCATTTCATATCTTTCTTATATTTCACTTTTCCACATTCATATACAATAACACCTTTGTTTAAATTTTAATTGGAGTGCTATAGTAACATAATCCATTTGATAATGAAGTTGAACTCCTCAGTCAATTTATAATGGTGTTATTTGTTGGGTTTTTAGAAATGTTGGTGAGTTTTATTTCAAGACAGATAAATTGAAGAATTGGAGTTCTCAACCACAGACACTAGCTGGATTTGAGAAAATCAGAACTGTAGGAAAAGGTATTTAATTATTTTAATTACAGATTATTTATACCTATGAGATGCCTTTTGTTCAAGTTATATCTTTATTCTGTGTGCTTGTGTGTGTTCAATCAGAAAGTGTAAAGAGTTGCACCTTTTAGCAAAGTCCTATTGTCTGCATATCAATTGGATGGAGTCACAAGTTTTAATCTTAGTTCAAAGCTGTTTCTTGATTGACATTGTTGCTAGTTTAAACTTCTTTCTCATAGTTTAAATTTAGAATACAGACTATAAACAATAATACAAATAATAGGTAATTCTCATCTCCATGCTAGATAAACAGCTCAGCAGCTAGGTTTTAATAGTTTAATAGTCCCTTTCAGAAATAAGGCCACAATTTTATATTTTGTAGGAAAATGATTTGATTTATACATATTATTTCTCAGTTATAAGAGATTTGTTCTTTTTTTTACAGGAGCTTATGGAGCTGCAGTCCTATACCGCAAAAAAGATGATGACTCCTTAGTTATCTTAAAAGAAATAAACATGCATGATTTAACAGCAGTAGAGAGACAAATGGCCCTGAATGAGGTAAGAAACAGAATGCATCATGGGTCATAAATCGTCCTGAATGAGGTAAGAATTAGAATGCATCATGGGTGTTAAATGGCCCAGAATGAGATAAGAATCGGAATGCATCATGGGTCTTAAATGGCCCAGAATGAGGTAAGAAACAGAATGCATCATGGTTCTTAAATGGCCCAGAATGAGGTAAGAAACAGAATGCATCATGGGTCATAAATGCTATGATAAGCGGAATGGGGTTATAGCAGATATCGCTGTTTGGAAGTACTGAAGTGGCTCTGACATGCAGTATAGCAAGTGATTTAATCCTCTATTTCAATTTGTTTTGCAGGTTAGAGTATTGAGTATGCTTGATCACCCTAATATCATCAGTTACTATGATTCATTTGAAGAAGATGGTACACTGATGATAGAGATGGAATATGCTGATGGTGGGTAAGTACAAAACACAATCATGGACACACATATTATCGAGGCTCCGGGCCAACAATTCACTTTAACTATTATCATTATCAAGGCTCCCGGCCAACAATACACAAAACAAGTACACAATTTTGATCCTACTCTACAGTACTGTAGACTTTATGGTAGCAATTACAGGCATTAGGCTGGCAATAATTGTATGTCTCAGCCCGGTACATGATATATAATGTAGTGTAAATGCTTGCACACACATCAAATAAATGTGTGATAATATTGAAAATTATGACTGAAAATGGCACTTCACATCAACATGACAACTATATGACTGATAATAAAAATTATGAAATATGAAACTCTTACTTATTTAATTAAAATGTTCATTAAAAAGATGCAGTAATTTAGATCAATGTTTTTTCTAGAACATTATCTCAGTTTCTGAACAACCAGCAGGGAAAACGAGAACTTGAAGAAAGGGAGATTTTACTTATGTATCAACAAATGGTGACAGCCATCCGATACATTCATGATCACAATGTCTTGCACAGGTAAGTAACCTGGCTGCACAAAAAAATTACTTATTATTAGACCCCATTTACACTTACGATTTGGCCAGCCCAGGGTCAACAATCGGTAAGTGTAAACACTCCATAAAGTTAGGCAAACACATGTTAAAATATATATATTGTATGAAATTAAATTATTAACATTTCAAATTTCATTGCAACAGGGATTTAAAAACAGCCAATATATTTCTAACCAAAGAAGGAATCATCAAGATGGGTGACTTTGGTATTGCAAAAGTGATGTCTTCCAATAACAGAGGGGCAAATACAGTCCTTGGAACACCTTACTACATCTCGCCTGAAATTGTAAGGAAACCTTTAAAATGATAATAACGATTTCTAGACCACACTTCGCCACCAAAGGTGCTCAAGGCGCTTATAATGATTAATTATTAGGATTAATGAAAAACTCAATTTATTATTAATATGTTAGGTTTGTGGATACATAGTTCTGATATTGTATTGATATCAATTATATTTATATCTTCAATATACATTTGTATATTATTATTTATTTGATAGTGTGAAGGCAAACCATACAATGAAAAATCCGATATATGGGCTTTAGGTTGTATACTCTATGAAATGGCATGTCTACAAAAGACATTTGAAGGAACCAACTTACCAGCACTTGTCAACAAAATAATGAAGGTAAAATATGGCACCCTTAAAAAAAAACATGGATTGAATGACTATTTTCTGTTGCCTGTAAGATTTTTTTTCGTTTGACCTTCAATTGATTATTAAAACTTTTTCTTGATTTTTCTTTAAATAAACTGGATTGAAGTGGATTCTGTATAGACCTACAATGCCATTATTTTCACAATGAACTATAACTCTTGTATATTTGAATTTTGTAGGTGTAATAATAGAAATGTATACTACTGCTACGAATAGCTTGCCAATTTCAGGATAGATAAACTATTTCATAATTGATCATGCTTATAAACTAAGTCTCATTTGAAAGAGTTGTGAATTACCACACTGGCACTAGGTCAGGAATGAACCCCGGACCTTGGGATTGGAAGGCAAGCAATTTAACCACCAAGCTACAGCTCCACTCCACTTTAGATTATGCTGAAAATGTTACTGTACATCCATTCATTTAACATTCAGGGTCAGTTCACTCCAGTGAAGGGGAATTATAGCCAAGTATTCAAGACCTTAATACAAGATATGTTACAAAGGGAACCAGAATACAGACCGTCTGCTAATGAACTCATGTTGGCACGTCTACCAATCCTGCTAAGCCAGTTTGAAGACCCTTTGTCAGAGTTTGAGGATGATATGATGGCCACCACTGATAGCAATAATACTGGGCATAGGCCTAAAACACGGTAATTTGAACAGTGAATGCTGTCGTATTATTTAATATAGCTCTACAAGAAAAAATGATTTACTAATACCTCTGCACATATTATGTATACGTACAGTTTAATAGTTGAGTATAACACTGTATAAAGTAACAAAAACATTCCTCTGAATATATACAAAATATATGTTTGCGCCTAAAAGCAACATCCAAAGGGAGACAGAAAAATCAAACTTCAATGTTTTGTTCACAACGCTCCATGTGGCTATGCGCCAATCGATATGCATATAGCCGCGTGTAAACAAAACAATGACCCTGCCGCACCAGGTGTGAAAGCCCCTTTAGTCTACTGTACTTGTGTGTTTTTACAGTAGGTATTGCTTTAATTATATTTTCATTTGTTTGTTTTTTATTCTTTCCCAGGTCTGTCTTATATCATTTTGATATACTCACCCTAAGTATGTTTCCAGTGGATCTTCCATCTAGAATTAAAATTAAGCAGGTATTTACTGTAATCTATCACTTATTTTCAAGAGTTGGGCTGAAACATCTGTATTTCCGAAAAGGCTTAATTTTCAATGTCCAAATTCTAGTTTTGGGGCCTTTTTTGTATTTGTTATTGTAAAACATAACATATGCACAATTGAAATCTTATTTTAGTTTCTTCAATCTGGTCTTTAAAATTTATTTGAAATACTGTATAATTATTTCTATTATTATTATTATTATTATTTTTATTGTTTTTTTTTTTTTTGTTCACAGGTGGCGATTTGTTCCACTCATATGATTGTTGTGACGTGTGAAAGATCAGTGTTTACTTGGGGTGAAAATAATAAAGGTCAACTAGGTCATGGAGACTTGAAATCTAGACAGTCACCTGAGGTTGTTGAATCTCTGAAAGGAAAATCTATCACAAAGTAAGTATTAGTTACTAACATGTCAAATATATTAGTAGAACACTAAGGAAACGCCTTAAATTCAAAAACGTTCTCTCCTCCGGGGTGTACCAAAGAGTGGGTTCTACTTTATTCAAATTCTGAACTTGGTCTCTTAATTACAGTTAAAAAGTACTCCCATCAAATATGTGTCGTTTTCGTAAATGTTTTCTATTATTTTCATCTACAGGGCATGCTGTGGGGATGGATTTAGTGTGTTTGCCAGTGACAATGGCATCGTGATGACATGTGGAGATGGCAGCAAAGGATGTCTTGCCCATGGTGACTGGAGCAATGCTTCCAGACCAAGACTTATTGAAGTTCTTCTAAGCATCGATGTCACCTCCATAGACTGTGGACCACATCATGTCGTGGCTGTCGGAGCTGATGGAGAGGTGTTCTCTTGGGGTGTTGGCAAGGATGGAAGGCTAGGCCTAGGAGATGAAGAAAACCACTGTGAACCGCAAGCTGTTGACCTGTCTGGAGAGTCAGTTTATATCCGTATGGTTAAATGTGGTAGGGATGGTACGATGTTCTTGTCAGACATGGGATCTCTCCTGGCCTGTGGAAACAATGAGTTTAACAAGTTAGGACTGAATAACAGGCAAGGCTTCCTTATGGCAATGAAAAATATTTTTACTAAAGTAAGTTCATATAACCCTTCATATTTTTGGTTTTACATAATGTCAATCTTGTGCTCTGTATACACTATCCAACTTTATGTGACAAAAAAAAATGTGATGTGCCCATATAATAGACATGTTGATGTCATATCACTACCATATTTACGCATATCACACTTTTTTTTGTCAAACTACTTTGATAGTGTAGACAGATCTTAAGTGTGTGTGCTTCTTTTAGATTAACTTTTGTTATTGTTTTCCTTTTGATGTTCAAACCAGAGCAAGCAAAATTAAGCTTTTGCATGGTTATGATTTTATTTAGATTTTATTTTATAAAGAGTTTAAATATGAACAGTAGTCTAAAAAATGATTTATGATTTGATGTTTTATTCAGACGGAAGTTGACGGCCGTAAGGTACCAACTATTATCAAACCGTTGTCAACGTTCCGCGTCTTGGACATGATGCTAGGTCAGCACCATAGTGCAGTTATCATTGAATCTGGCATTGTCTACACATTTGGAAAAAACAGTGACGGTCAACTTGGTACAGGGGACGTGAAATCACGGACAGCTCCAGCGCAAGTCAGGCAAATGGCTGATAAATCTGTTAAAGTAAAGAATTTATTTCAATTTAGATAGGTTAAAAATCAAAAACTCATAGAACTAGATTTTTTCAAGTAAAGCTCTGTCTACACTATCAAGTTTTACAAATATGTAATAATGTGGTGTGCCCATATATGGACATGATGATATCATATCACTACCACATTTGGGCATATCACTACCATATTTGGGCACATCACACTTTTTTTGTTAAACTAGTTTGATAATGCTCTATTTTAGATGATAACCTGTAGTGAACACTTTACGGTGGCTGGCACAGATGATAATCATCTGTACATGTGGGGTAGAGGTTTCAAGATCTCGCCCCCTACCAGTGATGAGGGCACTAAAAGCAGTAACGATATGTCGATGACCACGCCTATAGGGGAAAAGCCACCAGTGCGTAGTCCTAGTGTTGAATCTCTTTCGTCTATGTGTAGCAACCTTGATTTGAATGATGCCAATCGTTCGTACTCGGACGGAAAAGGTTTGTCATTTTTCCTTTTTTTTTTATTAAGTCTAAACAAAATGATATACAGCAGTTGATTTAGATTTTATATATATAATATTTGATTATAACATTTTATAAAAATTAAAAGTTTTAGGGTAAAGATAATAAAACAGTTTGAACCTCCCTGTGTTTTTTCTTCCCTTTTCTTTTTCTTTATTCAAAGGATTTGTCAGTCAAAAGACTATAAGTTCAATAGCATTTATTAAAAAACGGATATCGGCAAGTAAAATAAAGGAAACAATCGAACATAAAAACAAATAGTTAAAATATGTAAATGTAATATATGAATACTATAACATAATATATCCAGAAATCTGAATATTGATATACAGTATTATGAAAACTAATATTTATTATAATATACTGTTTATAAAGCTTGTTCAATATATATTTTTCATTTACTCTATTCATGCTCTATTGCACATATTTTCATTCGATAATTAGAAGAGATTGATGATATGATGGCATTTTATGTATCAAATGGTATGTTATTTGAAAACTGATTTTGTCAAGCTAAAGGCACATACAAATTACTGTTATTAGCTGCGTAAAGATATCTTCATAATTTGTGATATTTGTGATAGTTAGTCCCCCTAATGGTCATCATGGTACCAATATTTAGGGCACTGGTTTAATTCTGACCTTGACAAATGCGGTAGAACCCAAGGACACCTTCAGGACCAAACAAAGTGTCCTTTTAATGGGGTGTCCCCTCTGGTGGGCATGATAGTACCTCTCATTTGTTCACAGAAAAGTGTCCCCTAAATAGGAATGTCTCAATTGAGGGTTTCTACTGAAATAAACACCTCAATAGCTTGATAGATTTTACAAGTCCTATATATTGTATTTATATTTTTGCTTTTAAAAAAAAATTTAAATTACTACATTCCCCGACGAAGCTTGGCGGTTTTTATCTGGCAGTTTTACTTTACTGTTTTGATTTAGCTTTCTGCTTTAATATTTTATTTGTATCTCCATTGAGATCCAACCACTGATACCCACAGCATTGTCACTTTTTAAAGTAATTTCTCTTTTAATAATACTGGACACACTTACACATAAATTGATTTCTAGACTCACACATTTGTATTTTTAAAATGTTAATATAAATATTGCTTTTTTAACAATTAGCTTTACAATATTTTTATTTATATATATTTTTTAAATATTTTGTTTTATTGTACGCATTGCAATATACATTTCACTTGACAAACGAGGAAGATACATTTGCAAGGATTGACCAATAAACTATCAAGTGGTTTTTACTCTAGTAATTATTTAAAATTCTGTGACAGAAAATTGCTGTCATGAATCCTGTATAATTGGTTGATCAAGGGAACTTTTTTAATGAAAACAATATTTAAATTGTTGTATTAGTATTAGCTTTTGTCAGTTGCTATTATTATTAAATGTTTTTTAAGTTATAATAACATACAGTATCTGTTTTGAAGAAAAGAACAATGTCCTGTGTAAACAAAAATGTGTTTCTAGCCTTACTTATGTTAAGTGGAAGTTGGTTGCTAGCCAGCCAGTTAGCCTGTAATTTGTCTACCCAGTCTATGTTAATGTCCATTCAATTTGTGTTCTCCTACAAGATTTTGTCAACAAAATAATTGACAAATAGTGATGTATAACTATTAGCTAAGCTTATCACCATCTTAATGAAATATATAGATATATTTCTCGAAAAAACTTTACAATTTAAGAGACAAATTATTAATTAATAATTAATTAAACTAACCAATAGAAACCATAGTAAAGTAATTAACCTGAAGGCAGATAGGAGGTATATGTTGAAATTATTCATCAGTGTAATGTGGTGTTCTACTATTATAAATGTCATAAATTACCTTTTAGAACATGCAATGCAATTCATGGTGTGATTAAATAACTATTAGATTTATGGATCACTCAACACAGCAGTTAAAATTGATATTCTTATTGCATTACCATTTTCTTTTTTATAGGTACAAAAAGTACACCTGTAAGTCGTCAACGTGTTGTCAGTGGAGACAACCTGTTTGTTGATAAGGAGTCTTTACCAGTGACCGACAGAAGACCTTCCGGTACATTTTTTTTTTCTCCCTTAATATATGAATATGATTTTATGTTTAGTTAAATGATTGAATGCATATATGCAAATACAATACAATCATTTCTTAAGCCTTGTCTACACTATCAAACTTTATGTGACAAAAACATGTGATGTGCCCATATATGGACATGATGATGTCATATCACTACCATATTTGAGCATATCACTACCATATTTGAGCATATCACTACCATATTTAGGCGCATCACACTTTTTTTGTCAAACTAGTTTGATAGTGTAGACAGAGCTTTAAGGGTGTCCTCAATTCTTAGGTCCTAGACTGTATAAATGTTGTAGGATGTTTGCATGTTATTCTCATAAATTTCCTCATTAAACTGTTTAAAAATTAATTGTTTTCCAAGATATTATTAGGCAGTTTATATTTCTAAATATAACTATAGATTGTAGATGTGAAAAATCCTTTAAATTATTATAACATCAAATTATCATATAGCACCTAAAACTACACAAAATCAATTTTTAAATAATAATAATAATACTACTCTGTTTAATTATTTATTATTATTAATTATTACTACAAGCATCCGTTGTTTGGCCAATGGATTCACCACGGAATAAGTTACGAAAGGGTAAGATTCACGATGCACAGTTTGTTTGGTATTGATGTTTAGTCGGTATCTGTGCTGGTTTATAACTTTGACGTGAAGCATTTTGTTTTAGGGAACTATGTTGCACTAAATGTAAAAGCAATATACATTTTCTAAAAAAACCTTTAACTTTACTTTCATACCTCCTATTCAGATGTCCATTGTGACAGACATTTCACTCCTTTAATCCTCCTATGTGTGTGAAAGCTGTCTGATATAAAGTAGTCTATTAAATGGTTAACTGTATTATAATATGGTAGTGGAATTTTAATATGATAAATAACCACAAAAAATGCATTTTACAGGCACTGAGTATTTTCAGCACATGGTTTGACAGACAATTAGAAAGTTCATCACAACTTTTATAAACTTTCAATACAATGCGATAAATGTTCTATTGCAAAAGCTATTATCTTCTGTAAGCTTTCTCAAAGAAAAAATTTACATTAAATTATTTGTTTGTTTAATATTGTCTATGCCTATCAACGGCATATATCTTGTTATTATTATTATTAAGTAATGTATTCATGGAAGCTCAATAATCACATCTTAATGTATTTCATTAAAAAAAATCGTCTATTGTTTCCTTTAATAACAGTATTTGTAAAATATAATTGATATTATTGTCAAAGGGCTTTATAATACATGATATTAATATAATAAAATATTCCTCAAAGCTTTATGTTCCTCTAATTTTTATGGCAGATTAGCTCTTGATAAATGTTATAAAATTGTTTCTTTATTATTGATTTTTGTAGGAAGTTCAGTAAGCAGAAAGACAGTGACGAGTGTTGGAAGCACCACTAGTGACGATAAACAAAATGATTCAAAGGTTATTTTACAACCAACACCAATCCTTATGTAAGTCTTTTCAGTTTATTTGAAACATTATACTGCCAGATACATTATTGAGTTTAAAACAGAGCATGACATTTCTTTAAAAAATAATATTTGGTTCTATACAATCTGATAAATTTGAAACCAAAAACATCTATGTAGTTGCCCATATACTACCTTAAGTTTATTTCATAATTCTGTGTACTAGGTTTGATTCCACTGGTTCACAAAGTGCTGAGACAGGGGAAAGTTTTCAAGTTGTGCTCAACAATGTGTTAGGTCATGGCGATTGTCTACTGCTTCAAGTTGAGACAACAGCACCACCCCCACCACCAAGACGACGATCCCGCAAAAAGAAAAAGGGTATGACCAGGCGGACGTAAGTACATTTCCTTTTTATAATACAATAATATGTCGATCTTATGTTACTTCACATTATTACCCCAGTAAAGTTTTGGATCAAATACATCTGGAAACATACTTCAATATTATACTTTTTTTTTATATTAAGCAATTTATTATACCTCTTACCTGTTTTTCGTTTTGATATACAGTAGTGGACAGACTCTTATAGAACCAGGTGTAGAGAACTCTCAGTCTGAGAATGGAAGTAAATCATACACAGCAGATGACTACACAAGCTCTGAAACCTCTGAAGCGGATACATTGGGAACGGTTTGTCTTCTTCTTAGTTCAGTTATTTCATTAATAGTTTTGTCGCACTGTACAGAATAATTCTTTATTGCCAAGGAAAACATACAACACAAGAAAGTTCATGGAGTAATTAAGTTGGCAGAAAAAAACAATCTAATTCAAAGAGCCAAAACAATGGTTTTTTTAAAAGTTTTATAAAGGTCTATAGCATGATATATAATAGGCTGGATGGACCACCCTCGTAAAATATTGTTGAAATAAAATAAATAAATAAATATTGAAAAACACCATACAATGTATTTGTCAATGACAGCCAAGGGTCTTCAGAACAAGACTGCTACAAGGACAGTAACAGTACTCCTCAAATATAACAATAAAAACAACCGAATCTTTGCTTATACACTTGCTCCAACCATTGCAATGCTTGTCTGAATACTGTGTTTTCTTCTTTTTTTTCCATTTGTGGAATTTTGTGTAGATTCCTACATGGCTAAAAAAGGAGATGAAAGAGTCTATAGAGATTGCTGATGATAATGATGCTGATGATAGTGATGATGAAAGCAATACAATGGCATTATTACCCGATGCTAGTATGGCAAACATTAAAATAAACAAAGACATTGCAGCGCTCAAAGGTATGTAATAATCAAGTTTAAATCATATTTTTTCAAATCATCTAACTTTCTATATAAAAACATCATTTTTAATATTGTGTTTTTAAATATTAATAAATTCCACCATATATGAATCAGGGAAGAGTTTTCCCTGATTATATTTTTTTTAAATTGCAAAAATTATAAATATATGACATCACCCCATTGCCTTTGGGTTACATCGCCTATATGTACATTCTAACCTCATTCCCTTCTGTTCTGTGATGAAAGTATCCAATATTCTTCACGTCTTCTCAAGTCCTGGTTTTTCTTGCCCTTCCCCACTTTCTTTTCTCATTCTATTGTAGTGCTAAGTGGCATTTCTCTCATTAGCCATTCTTCCTGGCAGTTTTTTTATTTTTCCTTTTCTCCATTGAGATCCTGTCACTGGTACCCATTGCATTGTCATTTCTTGAGTAGTTTGCCTTTGGATTTAATATATAACATTATAATCCATAAGATCATAAATACTTATCTTTATTATATTAATACTTATTATTACAATTAATCAATTTATTTCTTCTATGTGTGTACTGTAATCAATTATTATAATTTCTATATTTAATCTTTTATTATGCATGCAGACCTTTGTGAACTTCCCGATTCGAACCATCTTGATTCTAGTAATGGTAACTCTATTGTGTATATTGCATGTTGCTTCATTTACATATTAATTAATAGGAAATAAAATTTATATGTTTTATTGTATGTTGGTTTTAGTATGGTACAACCGCATAATGCTATCCACTGCATCCCGTTGTTTACATATCATTATCATACAGGTGTTTGATACTTTTATTTATAAAAATAGTAAATCACGCAAATAAATTTGCATACTAGCGTTACATTTACATTTTCCTAATTTAGTAATCCGTATATATTTGATATAGTATATGATTGCCTTCTAGAAATCTAGTATATTAATTAAAACTAAAAAATACTAGAATAGTCAGGCTTAATAACCTATACACAATATAATTGTAGGTGATATTATATGCAGGTAACACATTGCTATCAATTCAATATCTTCAATAAAAAAAAGCATGCAATGTACCATTTACTGTAAATAGAAAGCCTGTACTCATTGGTTGATCCAGGATTTGTCCTTTGGCTTGAACTTTGGATAGGGTTCACCAATTAAAATTCCCCTGAAATAATTTGTTTTTTTATTATTTTATAAATTATTTATTGCCCCCTTTTCCCACTGCTGGATCTGCCACTGATTCATTGTCAAAAATCTCAGCTTGCACTTTAATCAGTGACACAACGCAGAGGCCTGAGGCCCCTGGATTATGAACCCTAAGTGGCCCTCCAACGCAGAGGCCTGAGGCCCCTGGATTAGGAACCCTAAGTGGCCCTCCAACGCTGGAGGCCTGAGGCCCCTGGATTATGAACCCTAAGTGGCCCTCCAACGCAGAGGTCTGAGGCCGCTGGATTATGAACCCTAAGTGGCCCTCCAACGCAGAGGTCTGAGGCCCCTGGATTATGAACCCTAAGTGGCCCTCCAACGCAGAGGTCTGAGGCCCCTGGATTATGAACCCTAAGTGGCCCTCCAACGCTGGAGGCCTGAGGCCCCTGGATTATGAACCCTAAGTGGCCCTCCAACGCAGAGGTCTGAGGCCCCTGGATTAGGAACCCTAAGTGGCCCTCCAACGCAGAGGCCTGAGGCCCCTGGATTATGAACCCTAAGTGGCCCTCCAACGCAGAGGCCTGAGGCCGCTGGATTATGAACCCTAAGTGGCCCTCCAACGCTGGAGGCCTGAGGCCCCTGGATTATGAACCCTAAGTGGCCCTCCAACGCAGAGGTCTGAGGCCCCTGGATTAGGAACCCTAAGTGGCCCTCCAACGCAGAGGCCTGAGGCCCCTGGATTAGGAACCCTAAGTGGCCCTCCAACGCAGAGGTCTGAGGCCCCTGGATTATGAACCCTAAGTGGCCCTCCAACGCAGAGGCCTGAGGCCGCTGGATTATAAACCCTAAGTGGCCCTCCAACGCAGAGGTCTGAGGCCGCTGGATTATGAACCCTAAGTGGCCCTCCAACGCAGAGGTCTGAGGCCCCTGGATTAGGAACCCTAAGTGGCCCTCCAACGCTGGAGGCCTCGGCGTTTTTAGCCTTTTTCAACATATTTTAATGGCTATTTTTCCCTCTGGGCACTGCTCAGAGGCACCCATAAGCTCTGGGCCCCTGGGTTTAGCCAATGAGCGCTTATAGCCGTTATGCCACTGACTTTAATGTACTACGCATTTGTAGAAGATTATTGTTTTCACAATTCACAATTAGCCTGCTTCAAATCAGTTCAATTCCAATTTATACATGAAGAAACATTAATAATAGTTGAATCATTAGGTTAATAAAGAGAAATAGAGATTATTCTATGTTGAAAAATCATTAGGTTAGATGCAAAATGGATTGTACTTGCTATCGTCAATAGTGTGTAAGTTTAGTACCAAATCCGTCAATCTTTTCACAGCAGCAAGATAAGACATCTGCACCAAAATATTGAAGTTTTAATTTTCTCACAGCACTGCATTAAAGAATCAATTACTTTATAATTATTATAGGAAACATAACATAGCATTGTCACATCACTTTGTAAACTACATGTAGAGGATAACGAATGATACCAACTTGTTCATTGCTTACATGTGAAGGTATAGCAACTATTTACTTGGTTGGTTTTTATTGTTCATTCACTTGTAAATGTTTGTGCTTGTTTGTTTTTAGGTGTAAAGAAACCTAGGGGTTTGAAAGATGTAGATGAAGACAATGACATCAACACTGGAGAGGTAAGAATCCATTTCACAACCAATATATCAAAACATCTACAGCATTTCCAGTTTGTGTCATTAGGGCTCTTTCGAAAGCTTCTGATTGATAGGCATAAATATTTAAATGTTCACCTTCCAAATCCCTTACTTCGACAATTCTAGTCTCATTATGCTATTTGTTACTTTCTAACTGCTTTGAAAAAGAAAAGTAGGCGCAACAAGTTTTTAATTAATTAAATAATCTGCAATGTAGTCAACGATAGTATCTTGCACAGATTAAAAAATTAGTATCTTGTTGTTGAGTATAGTGTATTTGCTCTAGTATATTAGTAAACAAGTGGCCAACATGTATTATAATAACATTTATTCAGCAGCGTTTTTATAAAGAAATCAATCATTTAATTTGTTTACTAGAAATCGGATGACTCAACTAATGCATCTAAGAAAAGCAACCAAGAGAGACCCAACAATACTGATGTCTCCCAACAATCTAACAATAATAGGTATGTACTGCATATCAATGTACAACTTTATGAGTAGTCCCAGCTCAAACAACAAGCAACAACATGGCTAGAAACTGCTGTAACCTGGAGTATCCCCCTTCTCATCACAAAATATGCCCTTGTCTTTTTTCAAGTGATTGTGCCATGTGTACACTGGACCTCCATTTTTAAAATTGTTATCTGAGACACTATAGATCTGGTGTCAGGACAAGTTATCCAAGCCTTGAACCTTCTCCGATAGAATAGCTTAATAACTTACCTACTTACTTGTACTAACTGTATTTCCTTACTTAGCCATGGCCATCTCCCCATATATGGTATTATTTGAGTGGATTTAACCAATTTTTTTGTTCATTTCAGTCAGCTGCCTGGACATAACCGTTTAACATTTGGACCCCAGAAATCAATGTGAGTGACCCATAAGATGATCTACTTTGTTTTGGCGCAAAGTTCTTAGCTTCTGATTTGTTTTTCGTCTGTCTATTTGAATAAACCCTCCTATTGTGATGCTATTTGTTGAGGTTTTAAAAAATAAAGAAATAGAACGAATGATTTGTTTTTCATGTTTTTATGAAAATTAATTTTTTTTATTCTTAGACATCCTCCAAATAGAGGAACTCCTTACAAGCAGTCAAAGGTCCAAGTCCCTGGAGCACATCGACCAATGAGAATGAGGGCTGGTAGAGGCAGAGGACGAACAAGGTAAAGTATTTTTAAGTTGCCTAAATAGATAGGTATGGTTAACCGTGATGATGGTTACGTTTTCGAGTTAAATTATAAAGAGCAAATTGCTATGCTTTCACAATATTGTCCTTTACCCTATTCCAATAATCTTTCAAAATTTTGATAGAAACCGGTATTATTTTACTTGTTACTTGTTCTCCACATCTACAAAATGGAGAAAGAAATTAATTTTGGAAATTAGAACAATTTCTTAAGAAAATAACCATACCAAATTTGGGCACATCACACTATTTTTTGTCAAACTAGTTTGATAGTGTAGACAGAGCTTTAGCTTTGCACTTTTTTTATATTATAGCTCTTGGAGTATTGATGGCAAAATTCAGCCTATGAAAGAAAAAGAGTCTAATATGATAGAGGTGAAAAAAAACCAAGAAGAAGAAGCTAAGTTGAGGCTTGAGGTGCAAAAGTTACAAGAAGAGAAAAAATATGCAGAAATAAAGCTTCAAGAAATAGAACAAGAATATGAAGCGCAGCGAAAAACATTGATAGAGGGCGCCAGTAATGCTGCTTTGGTAAGTTTATTTCCTTCTTAAATTGTTATTGCAAGCCCTTTTATGTAGACAAAGAAAAAACAAACCAAAAAGAGAATTAAAACGTGATGAAGTAAAGCTCTATCTACACTCTCAAAAAATGTGATGAGCCCATATATGGACATGATGATGTCATATCACTACCATATTTAGGCATATCACTACCATATTTGGGCACATCACATATAAATTTTGATAGTATAGACAGAGCTTAACACAATTTTATTTTAAATAGGTTCGTGAAAATGCTTTAAAAAATGAAATTGAACTGTTACGAGAAGAACTAAACAATCAGGTGAAACAAATGAAGGATAATAATGCAATGGTCGTACACTTGCAACAGGAACTCATTAAGATGCAATCGGAACAGATACGCATGAACGCACGTGACAAACGAGCAGAGAGTGTCATGAACATGCATACAAAATCCACATCCAACCAAAGTAAGGTTTGTGTGGTAAGTTAGCACCAAGTTCATTTGTAAGTAATTTGCATATTCAGGTGCAACATCCAATACTCCGGAATCATATTCCGGAATCCATTCTTGCTGCTTCGCTTTATTGATTAAGTTTTTGATTCTTATTTAAAATCTACAATCATGTTTGTATCTAGTTATAGATATAAATGTTCTCTAGTTATAGTTGAAACAACGTCGAGGCATTCTCAACTATACTTTAATTCTTTTGGAAAACTGCAAACCTGACTTTATTGCAGTCACCAGAAAACGTTTTTTTAATTATTTCGTACTATGATAAAGATGCATAGTCAAGTTTATGGCAACTCTATATGTTATATTTTATATATTTAAGTCCGTCCAATTTATAGTATGTAAATGTTTGTGAAACATATTTTATAATTATTTTAATATTATATTCCGTCCGAAATTTTGCATTCCTATTATTACAATAATCATCAAATTATAATATTTAATATTTATATTAAGAACTTTATAAGCATAATTAAATCCGTCCAATTTATCTTAAATAAGATGTTTATAATTATTTTTATTACTAATTTTATAATAATCATAAAGCACACAATGGTGCAAAATTGTGCATTCCTATTATTACAATAATCATCAAATTATGATATTTAATATTTATATTAAGAACTTTAGGCATAATGAAATCCGTCCAATTCATCTTAAGATGTTTCATAATTATTTGTATTACTAATTTACAACGTTGCATTTCTTTTTGATACAATTTAAAAAGTAAATGTAGTATTATTAATTTTCTGCAAACTAAGTGCCCTCTACTGAGCAGTAATAATTGTAGTACTGTAATGATTATGTATGCCTTGAATCTCCACCCAGGTGTATAAATGGGTACCCGGTTAGATCAAGACACAATTTTGCGCTGATTACTAGCTGTATTATGGGAGTATGTTTCCATACGTGTTTAATCCAGAAAAAATACTGGGGTAATAATGTTCGGCGCTTAGAGGTTCCACAACATTAGACGCTATATAAATCCAGGATATTATTATTGTTATAAATATTTTTGTATTTTATTGTTTATATCAGGATGAATATAATTATTTGATACTTTCACGCTTGACATATCAAAGGTTATTATTAGCATCTGAACACCTTACTTGCTTAAGAAACCGTATCCTAAACGGCAATGCAAATAGTTTAAATAAAATCTGGACATTAAATAGTGAATAGTAGTATATATATAGTAATATTAAAAGTTCAGTATCAAGATAATATAGATTTTTTGCGATTTATATAGATCGGTAAGAAAATTAATTTTATTATGCACTCGCAATAAATTTAATGTCCCAAATATAAACGAAATTTGGTCATTTTTCGAAAAATTCCCTGTACTAATAGTAGCCTACAGGGATTTTTTCAAAAATGGCCAAAATATCGAACCTTTTATTTTTTCAATTATTATGCAATAATATGGGTATATATGCGCATATATTGCTTTGTAGCATCTTATAGAGCCATATTAACTAGTTTTGTCGAAAAATAAAAGGGTCGAAATTTTGCCATTTTCTGAAAAAATCCCTTTACTATAGTACAGGGATTTTTTCGAGAAATGCCCAAAATATCGACTTTTTAAAATTCAATTATTATACAATAATATGGGTATATATGCGCATATATTGCTTTGTAGCATCTTATAGAGCCATATTAACTAGTTTTGTCGAAAAATAAAAGGGTCGAAATTTTGCCATTTTTGGAAAAAATCCCTGTACTATAGCACAGGGATTTTTTCGAAAAATGCCCAAAATATCGACTTTTTAAATTCAATTATTATGCAATAATATGGGTATATATGCGCATATATTGCTTTGTAGCATCTTATAGAGCCATATTAACCAGTTTTGTCGAAAAATAAAAGGGTCGAAATTTCGCCAATTTTGGAAAAAATCCCTGTACTATAGCACAGGGATTTTTTCGAAAAATGCCCAAAATATCGACTTTTTAAAATTCAATTATTATGCAATAATATGGGTATATATGCGCATATATTGCTTTGTAGCATCTTATAGAGCCATATTAACCAGTTTTGTCGAAAAATAAAAGGGTCAAAATTTTGCCAATTTTTAAAAAAATCCCTGTACTATAGCACAGGGATTTTTTCGAAAAATGCCCAAAATATCGACTTTTTAAAATTCAATTATTATGCAATAATATGGGTATATATGCGCATATATTGCTTTGTAGCACCTTATAGAGCCATATTAACTAGTTTTGTCGAAAAATAAAAGGGTCGAAATTTTGCCATTTTTGGAAAAAATCCCTGTACTATAGCACATGGATTTTTTCGAAAAATGCCCAAAATATCGACTTTTTAAAATTCAATTATTATGCAATAATATGGGTATATATGCGCATATATTGCTTTGTAGCATCTTATAGAGCCATATTAACCAGTTTTGTCGAAAAATAAAAGGGTCAAAATTTTGCCAATTTTTTAAAAAATCCCTGTACTATAGCACAGGGATTTTTTCGAAAAATGCCCAAAATATCGACTTTTTAAAATTTAATTATTATGCAATAATATGGGTATATATGCGCATATATTGCTTTGTAGCAACTTATAGAGCCATATTAACTAGTTTTGTCGAAAAATAAAAGGGTCGAAATTTTGCCATTTTTGGAAAAAATCCCGGTACTGCACAGAGATTTTTTCGAAAATGCCCAAAATATCGACTTTTTAAAATTCAATTATTATGCAATAATATGGGTATATATGCGCATATATTGCTTTGTAGCATCTTATAGAGCCATATTAACCAGTTTTGTCGAAAAATAAAAGGGTAGAAATTTTGCCATTTTTGGAAAAAATCCCTGTACTATAGCACATGGAATTTTTCGAAAAATGCCCAAAATATCGACTTTTAAAAAATCAATTATTATGCAATAATATGGGTATATATGCGCATATATTGCTTTGTAGCATCTTATAGAGCCATATTAACCAGTTTTGTCGAAAAATAAAAGGGTCGAAATTTTGCTATTTTTGAAAAAATCCCTGTACTATAGCACAGGGATTTTTTCGAAAAATGCCCAAAATATCGACTTTTTAAAATTCAATTATTATGCAATAATATGGGTATATATGCGCATATATTGCTTTGTAGCATCTTATAGAGCCATATTAACCAGTTTTGTCGACAAATAAAAGGGTCGAAATTTTGCCATTTTTTGAAATAATCCCTGTACAGGGATTTTTTCGAAAAATGCCCAAAATATCGACTTTTTAAAATTCAATTATTATGCAATAATATGGGTATATATGCGCATATATTGCTTTGTAGCATCTTATAGAGCCATATTAACTAGTTTTGTCGAAAAATAAAAGGGTCGAAATTTTGCCATTTTTGAAAAAATCCCTGTACTAATAGTACAGGGATTTTTTCGAAAAATGCCCAAAAAATCGACTTTTTAAAATTCAATTATTATGCAATAATATGGGTATATATGCTGGGTATATATATTGCTTTGTAAGTATAGGCCTAGTACAGGAAAATTTTCGAAAAATCGACCCTTTTATTTTTTCGCAAAACTGATTGCTATGACTCTATAAGATGATGATAACGCATAATATGCGCATATATGGCAATACTATTGCATAATAATTGAATTTTAAAAAATAGATATTTTGGCCATTTTTGAAAAAATCCCTGTACCATAGGCCTAGTACAGGGAATTTTTCGAAAAATCGACCCTTTTATTTTTTCGCAAAATAAATTTTAAAATGGCCAATATATCTATATTTTTTAATATATTGAGGTAATATGCGCAGTGTACATTATGTTCGTCTGCGCAAGTCAAATTCTGATATAGTAACAAGTTATGTCAACAAAATAAAAGAGTCACATTTGTCGAGAAAAAAATCTGTAGGCCTACTATTTTAGTACAGGAATTTTCTGAAATTGGGCAAAATATAAACTTTTATTTAACTAATTATTACGAAATAGTGTTAACATGTATTGGGTTATCATAATTTTATAGTGGCAACAATTAAAAGGTGTTTATTTGTTGTTTTATGTAACGTGTGGTCTATAACTATGCACATCAAATTACAAAAAATACAAAAATAATTTACAATGGCATATCATCTTCAAAAACCTTCAGTACAATATTTCATCAGTCATGCCTTTCAATCTAAATATAAATAATACTGTATCGACAGACACTTTGCCTATTGTTTATTAAAATAATTTATCGAATTAAAAATTAATAATCAAAGAAACACTAAAGATCACTGACATTAGGACACCACGATATACACTCGAAAGAATTATTATACCAATCCTGTAAGTACCTACAACACTGGTATTATGGGTCTGGAATGCTAAATAGTCAGTACATAATTGCCATATTTCGTTCTAAGGTATGCATAACTTCATACTATTAATAGGTATACTTTATCAACATACCTATTCTATTTATTTAATGTTTTCCGCGAATTCTTGAACCCTAAAATAATATTCGGGAACCACTGTCTGGTAAATGATGACACAGGCACCTGATGGTCAGTGACAGTTCCAGTGAAACACAACGCTTAAAAACTAAAATAGTCTACAAAACCAGGTGTTTTAATGTAGGTAAATTAAATAATAACACAGAGGAAAAACTTTATAAAACATATTTCTTGCAGTTAGTTTGATTTAAAAGTCTATTTCCAGTGGACTGAATCAATTGCAGACACATGGAAAGTGGATTAGAAACTTGCCTAGACATTGTTATCATCCACACACTGTCCTGGCCTAGACATTGTTATCGTCCACACACTGTCCTGGCCTAGACATTGTTATCATCCACACACTGTCCTGGCCTAGACATTGTTATCGTCCACACACTGTCCTGGTAGATTCAACTCGCCTTGTGAAGACTGTCCACCCTGGCTCTCTTCATCTTGTTGCTTCCCATGCAGCCAATAAGTCTTAACAAGACCACACCCCTAAAATAGAATAAAAATAATAATAATAATCAAGTTATTCTTTGTAATAAAATGTTTTCGTTATTATGAAAGAAATTCAAAACCAATTGTTCACGTTGAATATAATAAAAGTTTTCCAACTTTTAAAGTAAATTCAACGTAAATTTTGACTACCTTGGAAAGAATTTAGTTTTAATGTTTCAAATGTTTCAGTTATGTATAAATATATATGGTACTGGTGAAATATAAGTGATTCGTGTTTACCCTTACCTTTATCAAAACACCTCCCCTCTTTGTCATTGAAAACCCACCGACATCTGAAAGTATTTTGTGCGTCGCTTCGCTGACTTGAATACGATTTGCTACAAATACAGTACAATCAT
This sequence comes from Antedon bifida, assembly GCF_963402885.1. Taxonomy (NCBI): domain Eukaryota; kingdom Metazoa; phylum Echinodermata; class Crinoidea; order Comatulida; family Antedonidae; genus Antedon; species Antedon bifida. The sequence goes on along the minus strand of NC_136226.1, from coordinate 5,843,630 downwards.
TATTCAGTTGATTAATACATTTCTAACCATTACGTCCTTACCAACCAGGTAAACGAATAAAGTTTTATTGGTTTAGCATAACAATAAAAACAAAATATCATTCGCAACTAGATGATTTTATTCAATATTATATCATAAATATCAGTTTATCTTCCATTTCAAAGAAACCATTAAAGCTTACCTCGATTTTAATCATATCCAAGCCAATCACTGCTTATTGTATTTTGTAGTTACGTAGTATTTATATCTTATAATTAACAAATCTCAATACCAACAGTACTTGGTAATTGTTTGTTAATTAAGCGCTCTTTGCTTATGCCTAATGAAGTTATTGTACTTACGAAGTCCATTAGATTCCATCCGGGAAGCCATGTTTACAGTTTCGCCAAACAAACAATATCTGGGCATCTTAGAACCAACAATACCAGCAACTACCGGACCTTTGAAAATACAGCAGAGTACAGATATATTCAACGTTGTCATTCTTAATATTAAATGTTGTACAGTACGCACATGAAATCAGCATTATTTTTTATATTATCTATAAATATTATTATAACACGACTGAGTGTATACTTTGGTTAATTTTGGATCACGTGCCGTTCAGTATTAGTTATATTGGTAAAGATTCTATTCAGTGATTCTATTAAATAGGAAGCACATTTCATTCGATGGATGCTTGATTGTCTTACAAGCCAAGTTAGAATAGAACAGCCATTTTTTCAACTCCTGAAAATATTCTCTCCATTCTTGTGTATAATAATTCAAACATCTATACCTGAATGTATACCGATTCGAACAGTCATAGCGACACCGCGTTTATGTGGTATCACAACGCTTTTTACACTTTGTAGCAGATCTAACGCAATCAGTGCGATCTCTCTTCCATGTTTGTTTCCATTTCGCTTTGGTACTCCTGAAAATATAATACAAATAATTAATATATAAGAAAAGAGGTGACACCCAATTAGAGGTGCAAAGATGGATGCTAATAATTTACTATGGACAAGATAGTTACCCGATACAATCATGTAGGCATCACCGATGGTCTCAACTTTGTAAACATCATACTTTCCAATAAATCTATCAAATACTGTGTAGACAGTATTCAACATGTCCACGACTTGAATGGGAGTGCTTCCGGAACAAATCCGAGTGAATTCCACGATGTCTGAAAACAAAATGGTCGCCATACTAAACGCTTCAGGCATGGCATTTTGATTACATTTTAGACTTTTCACAACAGATTTAGGCAGCAATTGGTTCAGCAACGTATCTGTACGTTTGCGTTCCTGGTTTAGAGAATGCGTTTGTTCGGCAAGTTTAAGCGTATAACCTTGACAGGAAGCTGTTAGAATTTCGACTGATTTCACTATAACGATACCAATACTAATTACAACGACCAAAATGCTGATGCTCATTGCTAAATCTGCTCGATCGGTTTCCACTGCCGCATCAAGTCTAGAGAGAATAATCACCGCCATTGCGCTTTGGATCTCATTCAACGTGTCGATGTACATAGTCATGTTTTCAAACCACCATGTCCCCTCCTGCCAAGATGGAAGTCTGTTGATGTTATTTTGTGCAACTTCTTTTCTCATCTTCGATATTGCTGTCTGAAAATCATAAACGACCCAAGACAGTTTTTCATCTAAGATAGAAGTTACAAGGGGCGAGTATATTTTAGACGTTCCTATACAACTTTCTCCGACTTGTCGTTTTTTCATATACCAAAGATAATCTCTTTGGTCAAAGCCACCTTTTGTAAAGAAGACGGCACCTAGTGTTCTTTCAATGCCGATTTGTTCCATACCAACAATCACAAACTGAAAGGCAACCAGCGTTTCCCAAATACCTTGTCCTCCAGATCTTCGAACACTTTGAGAAAGCCAATTAATGAAAATCTGAATCGTGTCTGTGTAGAAGTGGATTACGTCGTAAATTGTAATGTTGTGGTTTTCCAGGGTGAGGCGATATTTAAAAAGGTAATTGATGAAAGCATCTTTATTATGAAATGTCTGATGTGCCGTTGTTCCTTCCACTGGCCAGTCATCAATACTCTGCAGAACTTCGTCTGTTGTTGGATAGGTGTTGATCAGAAAAGTCTTTCGTTCCGGTCCGTTTTCACCCAATAGTGAACTGATGTAGAGGGCAGTCATGTCACGCTCTCGTTGCAAACTATGCACAAGGGAACCAATCTATACAAGAAACAGTGGTGTTAAGCTCTGTCTACACTATCAAACTTTATGTGACAAACAAAATGTGATGTGCCCATATATGGACATGATGATGTCATATCACTACCATATGTGGGCATATCAATACCACATTTGGGCACAGCACACTTTTTGCCCAAACATTTTAATTAACGTATACATGACTGAATTGAATGCTTTCTTTATTGGGCGTTAATTTTTCTCTTTAGTGGATTTTTAGTAGCGTGCAACGCGACTCTACAGCTCACTATGTCGGTCGGTCGGTCGGTCGGTTGGTAAACACTAACTTGAGCACGCGACTGCAGCCATGTATATGGCCTTGTTCAACATCTTTTTCCGTCAGCACATACTGTAGACCTACTGCAATACAAAATCTAAATTTCACTTACCTTTAATATTAAAACTGTTCTTTATTTATTTATTCTTTAGTGCACAATATAGTTTTAGATATTTCAATAACAATTAAATGCGTTTTAAATAATAAAAGAATTGTATTTACCTGTTGACTTAAGCGAACGTTTCTGTATGTTTCTGTAGCGTCCATACTGTGTCGAACAGTTGTAATGAAATCTGCGATAGCTAACGTTGTCAGTACAATGATTGGTAGCAGAATCAGAGTAAGCATTTTAACCATGTGTTTCTTTTTACCACTCGGTGTTAGAGGCGCTGCTCCGTCACATCTTCCCTCAATCGTACCAACAACCTACAATTAATAAATTATTTGAAATGGTTTAAATAATCTAATCAAGATTCGTTTTAAACATAAAATGAGAAAGAGAGAGAAACATAAAAGGAGGGGGAGAGAGAAACATACAATGAGAAAGAGAGAGAAACTCAACAGTTATTTTCAGAACTACGTGGTGTACCGCAAACTTTATATCAAAATTTGATTTCGTCATGCAAACTTTCAAACAACATACAATGAAAAAAGAATCAATATTAAATACACTAAATACTTTCGCACCTAATTATTTATATTGTTTCTTAATTTGTTCATTATCTTAGAAAAGGTTTAGAATAAATTTCGTTACAATGTTACAACTAAATAATTACCTCATGTATTGACTCAAAACTTGTGGTTCGGGATGGGATGGTACGCCTGAAATGCCAAAACATTATTATTATATAATATCACGAGTTTAAAAAGTATAATAAGTTACATAATATTAAGAAGTAAATCAGCTTTTTAAGTAAAAAATTGATCAACAAAAAATTATCTATAGTTCACTGATGACATGGAATTCATTTACGTCAATTATTAGTAGGAAGGCCTACTTTCAAAATGTTATAGAATTAAAAATATTACGTTTTATGATATGTAAAAATAATCTACTGTAACTTACGATATCAATTCCAAGTCTACGACTGCCATGCTGCTAATGAAACAAAAAGTAATCAGTTTCTCTATTTTATAACGACGAAGCCGTATATTAGAGAAGATGTTAATTACGTCACCATTTAATTATCGTCTATTCATTTAGCGAATTGAAAGTGTGGCTTCTTTTACTCACTTCGTATTATAATATGTACCGTACAATGTCTGCAACTTAACATATAGGTTTAGGTTGTAGCAGAAAATAAGTAGTAGTTGTACTGATAAAATAAATAAATATATAATGATAATATGAACTTAACACGATGCCAACGGTCAATACCATGTACAGTAGTAAAACAAAATGGTACCGCTATGTACAAAACATTACATAGTGTAGATATAGAATTGCATCGTATATTTATAATATTTTATTAATATTATATAAATTATATTACGCCTACTACATTTGTTTAATATAAATTCATATTCGTTTAAAATTGCAACATGAAATGCTATCAAACAAATCTTTGTATTACTTTTGCCAAAAGTTAGGAACCCAACCCCAACACCATTCGGATACTTTATAAAAATAAAAAGGTATTTGTATTCGATTTGTAATGATTCTTTATTACTATATAATACACGTTCATAATAAAATAAATATAATTTATAAAACACCCTACTTTTCTTTCATTCCGTCAGTCTATCAACTAAATTATATCAAGCCGAGGGAAAAGTATATATCCCTCAATTGTCACATTTCTTGTAATTCACTATTTAGTCTTTTACATATACATAAAATCTATGACTTATTATTTAGTTTTAAATTTGACGAAAGTCATCAATTCTCTAAAGCATGAAATTACGAATGTATCTAAATTTCTTTTCAAACGTTAAACTAGATAACCAATCTTAAATATTGCTAGCCCAAAAATCGACCTAGAAATCAGTTTGTTGAGGAATAGAGTGGGGAAGAACGTTCAAACTTCCCCGCATTCGCAATATGAATTAATATAACATAACTCCCAGGTCATCGTTCGTCGCAAAGTTACCCAAGAATGATATTGAGTAATTGAACATTCACGTCATGTGACCACAACGTCAAAAATCGACCTAGAAACAAAAGAGTGTGTTGAGGAATAGAGAGGGGAAGAAGAACGTCCAAACTTTGACGCATGCGCAATATGAATTATTATATATATCCCAGGTCATCGTTCGTCGGAAAGCTCCTTAAGGAGGATATTCAGTAGCGATTCACGTCATGTGACTACAACGTCAAAAATGTTCATGATTGTCCACAAGTAGAAAAGCGTTATTGATTTCTCCATTTTCGCATGTTAAAGAGTTTCTGTTGGTAGGAAGCAACGTTGCAACGTCTGACTCCATTGGAAGAAGGTACTGAAACTCTCCGTGATTGCAGGATATATCAACGCCTACCGTCTCACTAGCAGCAGTCGTTGCTATACAATTGTTTTGGAAGTCAATGACTCGTTCGTGGTTTCTGAAAGTTGAACAATGAACACAAAAATGTAGATCTCTAAAATCAAATGATCTTTATTTTACGTTAAAATATATCACTATATTCAGCACATTATTCATGTTTTTTTTAATTAAGAAATTCAAAGCGATTTGTAATTATTTTTTACACAACATTTAGGACTTTTTCCGTCACAATGGAACAAAATTACCAATCAAGATGCAAGGAAAATTAAACCGGATATATGCTGCCCTCTATACAAATCAACTTTTTTTTTCTGACGGTTTTTGATAACAGGGAACGCCAATGCTAATGTTTTAATGTATTTTAATTGTTCTTGTTTTACGCCTACTTGGTTCGAAAGTATTGATATTACTCTGGCCTCTAGTGGCCTCTAGTAGCCTACAGATGTCAGGGTTAGATGGTTACTAGCATTTCAAATGTTAATTTTACTCACCCACTGCACATCCCTGTCTGTTTTTTGTAGTAGATTTGTAGCACTTTTACCGTAATACACACGACTAAAACACACAGTAATACACTCCCTGTAACACTGAATATTATTTTTGTCCACGGAGATTCTGAGAGAATAATTTAAATACAATTGCAAACAGCGTTCACATAAAACAATGTAGGCCTACTATTGTACATATTTACCTGATCTTTTTCATTTTTTCATTTACGATAATGATACTTATACATTCAATTTGTAAATGTTAACGTACCGACAGATGTTGGTATAGGTTGAGTCGTATTTTCACATCTACTATGTTTCGTATCGTGATCACATCTAAAAATTATTTATTAGAATAAAAAATAAATGTGTTATTTAACAATCTGCCATGATTGTTGATGATATCGTAGTGTCTTTGATTGACACCAAAGTCATAGTCGACCTTCATGATGAAGTAGACGTGAGTCCCGTGTTCGGCATTATATTGTTGGGTGGCCAGTTCCTTTTCACGCCGCCTTGTATCCTCCCCAGTATTTTCAACCCGGTACTCATTTACAGCTGAGTGGAATGGGAGTTGAACCCGGGTCTCTCTATATGACATAATGAAACAAAATACCTGCATATAAAGCCGTTTGTCTGTTTATCAATACACTGTGAATTCTCTGGACAGTATCCAATGTTTAACGAACAATTCCAAGTACATTGATTTTCTGTAGGGACACACGTAATTCCACTCTGACATCCTTCAAAGTCACAGACATCATCAATACGTATATAAAATCCTGTAATATAAAGATATTCCATGACGCTACCTAGATCAGAAAGACTGATAAGTCTCATAATGCGTTTGTATGCGCGCGCACACGCTTGGTCATTTGTAATACATCGTTGCCATTTGATTGATTAATCAATAATAATTACAAAATTTATTGATACACATGCATATTTTTTAGATTGCATTAGGCCTATTACATCATAACTATGTATAAAAACGTTTCCATCACTAGAAATATAACGTGAAATTATTATTATTTTTTTATTTCAACTTTATTTTAGAGAAGGTAACCTTTCCAGCTAAACCAGTAGGCCAGCTGATATCCAGGGACCTCTTTAAAGTGATAAAGTATGTAACATCTATTATCTATTATACTAAATTAAACACTTTAAATTTAAACACTTTACAATGTAAAAAAACAATATAGGCCTAAAAAAAACGTACATTTAACAAAGTACAATAAAACACGTTTTCTAAACTTAAATTTAAAGGAATAAATATTAGAAGTACTACACAGTAGGCTTACCTCTGGTGTTCTGCACGTACAGGTGGAAGACGTTGAGTTGACCAAGATAGCCGTCTAACTCTACTGCATTATATATTGTTTTGATAACCCTTTTCTGGTGTTCGTAGTCTAATGTAATAGCGTACCTCAGCTGTAAATACATTACAAGATCTTCTTGTCTAAAACAGAAATATGTTGTACGCCATTAGTTAAATTTTTCTTCCACTGTTCAAGAAGGTAACGTTTAAAAATTGTTTAATATATATAGTATAATTATGATAAAATCGATGATACACTTGACTTGCAGTGTAAATAATTTTCGCCTTAAGATATATTGTCCCCCTAAAAAATCGTTTTTCAAATTTTTTTTTAATATGCCATTTCAATGTCACGTAATAGTTATTCACTTTGACCAAAAACTGGATCGAAAAAAAAATGATTTACCTAAAAAGAATGTAAATAAAAGTAAAAAATACTTAAATTGTCTGTCATACAATGGTTTTGTTTAAATTAACCGTTTCGTTTCTTTTTTAAGTGAAATAATTGTTTTTGTTTTGTTATTGTTTTGTTACAGAAGTGAATACCTTTATTAAAATCTTCATTTTCGTGTTTTGGGAGACAATACATCTTTAAAGATTGACTTTACTTTGTTACAATATAACTGTATAGTTATTACTTACGTACACGCAATCAAGGCAACTGACTTGAATGACTGGTCACTACCAAGTAACTCACTAATCTGATAATGATTTAAAAAATACCAGTAACCTCACTGTAAATACATACACAAAACAAATGATCAATCTATAAATTGATCACCAATCAATTCGTTTCATTCACTGGGGGTTTCATGCGTTAAATGTTTGTTTATGCGTACACCAAAAGTGTTAAGCATAATATTTGCCTACGGTAACAAAGTAGGAAGTTAAGCGTGGTTCCCACTAGAACGCAACGCAGCGACGTATCGGACGCAAAGTGATGTATTGCGTAATCACAAGTGGAAACCGACGACGCAATTTATAGTGCTGCAAACATCGTAGGTTTGATTTCACGCAGGCGGGGGCAAACACAATGATTGGAAGGGCATTTTCTTACGTTGCGTAGATTGCGTTACGTTGCGTCGCTAGTGGGAACCAAGCTTTAGTGTAAGTCTAGTGTAGACCTAAATGAAATGAGTTTGTTTCAAGCTGCACATTGACGGTCATCTGCAGGCCAACGTGACTTGAAAATTATGAAATGTCATAAATACAATATTAAGTACAACGAAGCTCAGATATACATTACCTGCTTAAGAACTTCATCCTGAATATGTTGAAGATCAAGGCCTGAGTCGGGTCCAACTGAGAAGTGAAGATTCATATAATCCTGATCGACCTCTACCAACACAAAAACAATATTTGCAACTTTACTTAAAGGCCTATAATATGTTATATTTTGAATGAAAAATAACCTAGTTCACATTGGAAACAGCAGTAAAAGTACGAGGCCTACAGTAAATTGAGATCCTTTATAATTATAACGTAAATTCGATATTTTATTCTAAAGCTCTGTCTACACTATCAAACTAGTTTGACAAAAAAATGTGATGTGCCCAAATATGGTAGTGATATGAATCATGTCCATATGTGGGGGGCACATCACATTTTTCACATAAAAGTTTGACAGTGTAGACAGAGCTTTAGAATAGAATATCGAATTTACGTTATAATTAAAAAGGAACTTAATTTAGTTTTAGAGTTTAGTCAAATACCCTAGTTAACATTTTGTAAATATCAGTTTGAGGCATGTGATTCAAATCCACATTCAATCTTCTATCCTAAACATTTGGCACAGACATTACATTACATTTTGGAATACTCTTTGCTTGTTGCTGAATAGTTTCCACCATTTACTGTTTCTCATGGTTCAAAGTGTGTCTCGGGATTGTATAGGCCTAGGCCTATTGGTTAAGCGTGGTTCCCACTAGAACGCAACGCAGCGACGTATCGACGCAAAGTGTCATGTTGTATTGCGTAATCAAAAGTAAAGCGTGGTTCCCACTAGCGACGCAAGACAAGGACGTAACGCAACGCAAGTGAATTGACCAATCACAAGCGATGGCTTATTCGCTTGTGATTGCTACCTGTCTATAACTTCGCTTGTCATTGGTTAAAACGCTTGCGTTGCGTTTACGTCCTTGCGTTACGTTCTAGTTTGAACCAAGCTTAAGAACCGACGACGCAATAGTGCTGCAAACATCGGTTTGATTTCACGCAGGCGGGAGCAAACACAATTTATATTGGAAGGGCATTTGCTTACGTTGCGTAGATGATTGCGTTACGTTGCGTCGCTAGTGGGAACCAATCTTTAAGAGTTATCAGTATATACTGCCGTACTAACCCTCGTATAGTGAACCGTTTTCTGCTGCATAATCACTGAGCACAGACGACCAGGACATGCTTCCTATTTCTTCAATTAAAGACAGAGGAACATTTTCTATTGAAAAAAGTTCCAAATTACTTTGACTATCTTCGTGTACTGATGTTTCTGTAAATATAAAATAAGTACTTAAACCATTGCATGTTTAAAGCATATCGCATCGATAATAAAAATGAAAATTAATAGTAAATCAATGAAGTAGCAATTGTAATAGCATATTATATCAGCATCATAATTACTGATTAAACAAACACGACAAAATAGTTTAAACTTAAGCTCTGTCTACACTATCAAACTTTATGTGACAAATAAGTGTGATGTGCCCAAATATGGTAGTGATATGCCCAAATATGGTAGTGATGTGACATCATCATGTCCATATATGGGCACATCACATTTGTTTGTCACACAAACTTTGATAGTGTAGACAGAGCTTAATATGGATAATAACAATAGGCCTACGGGTATTTTCAGTTTGAAAAGTTTCAGTGCCCCAAGCACGTGTCAAATGAGGGTTACACTCATCATACTCTAATTGTCCGTAACTCCTACTGTGTAATAACGTCATTTTTTTAACTGAGGGTCGTTCACCTACAGATAATATTTTTTGTCACATGACTGCTCAGATGCGCATTTGTACAGAACTATAAAGAACAAAACTTGACACTATTACAAGAAAGTTCATCACAGCGCGTACTGTTATTTATGAAAATAGCCGTTGGAGTTGGCAGAAATAATAGCTTCATCGCCGTTGGCTTCATCTCACTAATACATAACTGCCAAAATATTGGCCAATCAAGTCAATGATATTGCCTTATCGTTGGCGTAGGTCTGCGCAGTCGATTGGTGATTTTTCGCCAAGATTTGCAAAAAGGTAGCATTATTACATATTATTCTGTCAAAACAATATTACAACTTGCCTCACAGTCATTCTACTTTCCGCAAGCGATATACGCAACCACGGGATTGGTCACGTATGAGTACATCATTGTTCTCGCGCGTTTTGTTTTGTTGGGCAGACGGTAATCTTGTAGTAGAGACATATTATATTCATGATTCTCATCACTGCATGTCATTACATCCATTTCAGTCAATTAGCCGCCGTAAACATTTAGCGTATGTTACCAAAACAAAATTAACATTTTTTTTTCCTTTTCTTGAAAACGACCTCCATGACGCCAGTACTTAGCTGGTTTCACCACGAGCGCACATCGTTAATTGACGTGGTTCCGATCCAATCAATTTATAAAAACAGTTACATACATCAAATATTTTTTTATTACTGATTATTTTTAATATTAAGTTAATACTGTATCAATAAAAATAGGCCGACAATAAAGAGAATAAATAAAACAATTTTTATAAAATCTTTCTAAAAAAATCTCAATACATCGACCTTTGACCTACCTATCGTTTTACTTTACATATGACCCTATAGGCCTATTCAATACCAGGGTCTTTGCAAGTCTTATGATTGGTCTAATACCAAAGTAACTTCAATAAAATAATACAGTAATGTATTTACTAATAATTATATATATGTATTTTGAAAATAATAGGCCTTACTGAAAGAGAAATAGTAAACAGTACGCACAGTATAGTTAGTCATTTAAACTAAAAAATAATTTCTGAATATATAAACCATTTATATTTCAACTATATATTAAAAAAAAAAAATGACGTAGATGTAATTCCATATCAACAAATTTATAACAGAAAATAGGTTCTAAAAAATACGATAATCTCTATGTGATTAGAACCAAATTAAGTGTTGGGAAAAAGTATTAGGCCTACTTGGGATTTGTTACTAGTAAATCCATAAACTTACCTCCAGCTGCCAAGCTCCGCAGGCTAACATCTAAGAATAAAACAACGATAATATAGTAGGGTTTGACCATGTTCTGCCTACTTCCAAATTTGCATCGTCTGACGGGTAGAACAACCACGCGTTCATTAACCATCTTTCACAGTTACATCCACTTTCACTTAAATCAAGTGTCTATTTCTCACAAGCTGACAACAACCGCACGAGAACAATTTGTACTTTACACGAAATACTTCAATACCGAAAACATTCATACTGACAGTAATAATGATCAAATCTGATATATTTGTAGTCTGCTAAAACACTCTAGTGATTGCGCACCCCGTTCTGCTCATGCGTGGCGTTGCTTTTAACGAGAATTCAATCAGACCACAGGGAAATACATCTGACAGATCTGTTGCTCGTAAATCATGCAGTAGTTATGTCACTAACATTTTTACTTACAGCTCTAAAATAAAACTCAATCGATCCAAGCTTGAGGTTATTGATTCAGTATAGGCCTGATTAAAACTACAGTAGGCCTACAGTAGTAGTTTCCTAAACATTTTACTAATCAGTCTTCAAACGACTTCTACAGACAAATTTATTCTATTTTCTGCTGAAATGATTTCTAATTTTTTAATAACACAGATCCTTAAGTTGTTAAAGTGATGAAATTTATACGAATAGTGAATAGTCAACTATTAATTGTGTTTATCGTAATGATTATGTTAATTAAAATGATTATATGTAGTTTACAGAACGGAACAAGAGAGTCTACAATTTTTTTTCCCTTATATGAATATGATTTTATGTTTAGTTAATTAATGATTGAATGCATATATGCAAATACACTATACAATCATATCTTAACTTTATGTGACAACTAAATGGAATGTGCCCATATATTGGACATGATGTTTGGGCATATCACTACTATATTTGGGCACGTCGCACTTGTTAGACAGAGCTTTATACAGTAAAAATTACCAGGGTTTTATTTATTTATTTATTTATTTTTTATTTATTTCATTTCCCAACCAACAGTGAACTCATGGTTCACCACTTACAGGAGGGAACAATACAATACAGGTTTAACAATATTATCGTCACAGTCTTTGTAATTTTACCAAAATAGGCTCTAATTCAGCATTTCCCTATATTGATATTAAGTTAAAAAGATATGTTGTATACAAACATGATTACTGATGGTCACGCTGATGATGATAATGACGAAATCGACGATGTATAATTATATTATTAAAATTATAATTATTAACATAAATGCCTAAATGTTAGTATTGAACAAAATCCAGTAAATGTTATTTCTCGAGAGTGGAAAATTGTTTAAATCTACGTTTTACTTTACTTATTGATATGATTATCCGGATAATGAGTGCTACTGTATGATGACAATAAATAAAAGGGTTGGCAATATGATTGAACTGCTAAATGTGTTGTATTACCAGAATTTGTTTACAATTACGTTTCATTGAAAGGAAGAGAATTTCATTTGTCAAAACGTTATTGTTTATTAGAACCAAACAATACAAGATGTCAGCAGTTATTGTCTTATAAAATACAAATAATCTATTTCCTCTTAGTCATCCATCATTCACGTTGCGGTCTGTTTCCCACGATGGTCCCACCCTAAGTCTCCCGAGTTTTTAACAAGGCAATTCAGGTAATAGATAGAAAAAATTAATAGCATATATGCTAACCCATATTTCGTTGAACTTAATAGCCTAGCTTAAACCCTTTTCATATCATAGCTTTCCGGACAATTCCCAATACGTAATCTACGTTTGATATCTGCTTCAACCAAGATGACGATTGACAAATATACTGAAAAGTGTTTCTGGAAACCTTTAAGATGCTTGATCTAGGTCATTGTATCTTCAATGATGGGCGTATATTAGCCTGATGTTGATGTCCCTTTGGCTTCAATGAAAATTCATTCGGCATTCAACAGCAAGATTTGTTTTTTTCCTAAGAATTCTTCAAATAATAAAATAAATAATTTGAAAGCAAAAACCTCAAAAAGGACTAATGATCAATAAATAATGATGTAAATTGTAATTTTTCTCGGTTTATTCGTTTGCTAAATTTTAAGTTTTCCAATGAATCATAAAGATAAACTATTTCCTGTTGTTACTGATTTTGTATTCTTGATTTCAATCATTTCTCAATATTATCTGAGATGTGTGCCACGGGTGACATACATAATGGAGTAGGCCTACCAACTAGTGTGCGTCACGTGTAACCGAGTGAATACAGGACGCCTTGTGGTAATATGAGTCATACTAAAATTAAGTTTAATTTGGTACCGTTTATCTTCTAAAGTCCTATATATGACTTGTTGTGATAAATAAAGTAGAATCCATGTATTATTAGGGTAATACATGGGGGTATCAACAAATTGTCCTCTTATGGATTGACCCATGATTGACCCCTGATGTCTTGTTAATACATAATTATTTCATAATGAAAGTGTCCACTCAAGGAGTGTCCTCTGAAAATGGATGTAACAAAGCAATTTTTTTTATCGGGATTGTTACTATTTTTTAGGAGGTAGGAGAGCTGTGTTATTTTATGCAAATTTGCTTTCCGACTTTCTGATGGTTAATATGTTTTGTTTGTAATTCTAAGCATTGATCTGAATTTTCTTTTTAATCAGTACTATGAACCACTAACTTCTTTTTAGAATGCACAAAAATACAATGTATTGGCCTACACAAACAAACTTTAAATCGGGTGGTAGTATTCTTGTACAACAAGCAATGGGAGTTTAATACTTTTCTTAGTACGTATACGCTATTTATATAATTACTCTAAAATAACCAACCTGTAATAATAATAATAATCAACTCCCATAACTACTCTTCACCTAATTTAAGTAAAGCATTTATTGCGCACAAACTAAATGACATTCAAAAAAAAGAAAACCACAGCCGAAAATCATCAGACATGACGTGTATCTTGAAAATGGTTAGTACTAACTAATTTCCAGTCGGCGATTACTCTTGGGTTTTAAGAAAGCGCCGACGATCGCAGTCATTATTCTGTTAATATAAAACAGAAAACTCTCGTATTCTCCTTTGTTCCTAATAATCTAAAAAGGAAAACCCTATCACGGATATGATCCGGGATGAACAGTATCCGCGTGGTTGGCTTCAATCTGCTATCGATTTCATATCATTTTGTGATAGAATTACACAGTTGCAATTTGTTAACTCTGTGAAAGTCTGGTGATGCAATGTCATTCTTATAGAAAGCGGTAAGTTTCAAACGTAAGCCCAAGGGATAATATAAAGGAATTGAATATTTTCCGCTTAGGGTTTCAAGAGTTTCAGAAACTCTAGAAGATGCATTGCTTACACTTTTTGTATTTTATAAATGTCCGTTTGAGAGCGTTTTGTTTATTTAATTTTATTATTTAAATTCTCTACTTAAGTTTTGTCATCTAGGTTACGTCTGGACAAAACCCAATACACTTAGTGCCTCTCAGTTAAAAAGAACGGTCAATGACCAGTTTTATGAACAAATTCGCTTTGTTGGCTTAATGATATCAAAAACAATCAGTCTAAGATGCGCACTTATTTTCCTATTTAAAAATAATTTTTTCACTGAAAATTATTGTCGACTAATCACTGTTGAGATGCGCTCACATGTTGCTAAATGTGCACATTCGTTGATGATTGAAAAGGGGCGCCGTACCCATATTTTGCCCTCTGATAGACTATGTACCTTTTGCAATAGAAACGAAATTGAAGACGAATTATTTGATTTTTTAATCAAATGCTCGTTATTATTCTGATTTACGTTATGATTTGTATAACAATGTTAGAGAGGGAGGTATTTATTTTGATTATTTTTAAATGGCAATGACAAATTCAAATTTTTCTTATGCGCACATGATTTTGATATTATTTTGCCTGTTACCAATTACGTTACATATAATTAATTATTTTTGAAAGTTCTGATGTTGTTTATTTGTCTTGTTGCTTACCTTCCTGATGTTAATGTTATCAATTTTGTTTTGATGTATTAATAAAGAATTGAATTGTTTACGGTTTGTTTGTTTGTAACACTTTTTCGGTTTAGACTATAAGAAAAGAATCATGACCCACCCACAGAAAGCATTATTAATACAGTATTTCTGCATGGGTATTATTTGTATAAAATAAATAAGTAAAATTGCAATCGAAAAGTAGGACAAACTGTATAGCCTCGGGACTCGTAGTAACTCGTATTATTGTTTTACTTTCTCTTCTGGTAATTCCCAGAAACGACTTTGACAAGCAAGAAGTGTATACATGTATTATAAAACATTACTTGTACAATAAAAATGGAACTGACTGAGAGGGTCTGCACACTGTAACAGAAAAGAGTTATTTTTAAAACCCATAAATAGTACAAACAAATTAATTTTCTAATAATATTATTCTGCAACGTACCAGATCATGTCTATTTTAAGACGTTTGGGGGTTACGCCCTTCTTCAAGACACAACACATTCCGCTGTGGTTCCTTAATCATTCACTTGACGTTTCCCGTAAGTGTATGAACATTACTAATTCTAAATGCATTATCAAATGGGTGATAGGCCTACTTTCTTTATCGATCAAACAGTAAAATAATATTCATATGAGTTAAAATAAATGATTAATGACAATTACCATAAAGCGTTGTTGATACTACACTCTAGTAGCTTCCATGCGGGCTTATATCTCCTTTTCTGTATTGTACCAGCTGATTCAGCTGCTGTCATTAGGTAGATCATAACTGACCATTGAAAGTAATAATTGTAGGTGTCTTGTCCATTTATCGTTGGCGATGTTCCTCATAAGTAAGTATTGGTGAAAATATGAGGCAAACATTGAATATTATTTATAAGGCGGAAAAAACATAAACAGTAGGCTAATTTTAAAAAATTCTAATAAATATTTAATATATATTGCTGCAAGCCCAACTACTGATGAAATAATTCTTTTTTAGGCCTATATTATTACATTTTTTTTACTTGCGGATTTATATTCTGAAAAAAAATTACTTTAAAATTATCTCAATCAGATAACATCAGAAACAACGTCAACAATAACATTTGATCTTATCACATTTCATATATCCGTCACGAAAACACGAAATGTTCTGCTACGTCCGAACCTATATTTTTCAAATAGTAATTTTGATTTCATTGCTGAATATAAAAGTTAAGATATTTTCACAGACACTTGATTACTTATTCACAATTCCGAGTTAAAAATATATGACATACAAACATTGAATATCAAGGTGTTTTCGGTGTTAATTCGGCGGGTTTTGTTATGTTTTAATTGTGTCTTTTATTTATAGAGCTATATCCATATCCTGCACGGCAGGATCATCGACCTTGAAATCCCACCGGACTCTATAACTACCACCATCGTCTTCCCGATCGACGTACTTCGGTACTCCGAAACTGAAATTTTCAATTCCGAACTCTTCAGCCGATTGTTCATCACCAAAAATTTGAGGAGTATCCAAAAACTTTACACTTCTGTTCCTATTTATGACGTCATAATCATAGTCAGGTTCATCTATATCACTGTGAGCAGCACTGGAGAATGCTCGGTCAAACACCGAATGTTGACTTGTGGAGCCTATTGACCCTCGACCACTCATTAAGTTTGATTCTGCTGGATGACTACTAAAAAATGGTGCTTCGTTTAGTTCACTGTTGACAAAAAAACGGCCACGTGTTGCTGATACATCAGCGACAGGGATACCGCCATTCAGACGCGTGTGTTTGTTGTCCTCAAAACCGAACAACTGAATGTCTTGATTCTGTCTCCTCCTAAGAATTAGATTAATACATTTTTTATTTCACAATTTTTAAGCGATAACAATAAGGAAATACAAATGCAATTGTTTTTTTCTTTTACATTAGTGATTCTTAAGTGTTGTACTTTAGATAGGCCTATCATTTTGTGTCATAATGATGTTAATTATGTTAATATGTTTAAGTAAATAAAGTATTTAACTTACCGCCACCGCCGACGTCGTTTTCTCCACAATTTACAAATAAACACAATCAATATTATCGATAGTACAATCAGGAAAAAACTTGCTCCAATTAGCACCATTGCAATTACCGTCTCATTGGCTGTAACATTTAATTCAATAAAATATTAACGTTTGTGTAAACCGATGTAGTTTACATGCTACATGTGAAGTTAAGAATTTCATGTGTTAGCATAATGTTTAAAGATTGGTTTAAGAAACTTTATTCTGATATACAGAAATTTCGATTTAAAAAGATAAGTACATCTTTCTAACATTTATCATTTTAAACAGTAAGGCTTAACATAAAAAGAACATTTCAAATAGTTTTTAAAAAGAAACTAAAAATCCTAAAATCCAAATTACTATCACAATCGACTATAAAGTAAAATCTTCGCTTAATATTTAGGCAAGATATTGTTAGATGAATTATACTTTACTTACATCCTGTATTTACTGGTTCAACATCGACTGTGGTGTTCCTGCAATATTGAATTTACACGTAATATAAATTTTTAACCGAATAAAAAAAGAAGTTAATATAATCGAAGGGTATAAACGGTTTCGATGTATTTATTGTATGAACGTATAACGTACTTGCAAATTAAGTTTTTGCCATCTTCGTCAACTTCACATTCTCCATTTTGACAAAAATCTGCATTTTCTTGACAAGATAAGACACATTTTGAATCTTCTACGTAGCAATTTAAGTCTACTGGACAGGGAAGAATTGAACACTGATCCACATCTTCATATGTACCTGTAAAATAAATCAATAAAATTACAGTTTTCTAGTGTGTAGGCCAGTTGACAAACTGCAGAAAACAAGTTTGCAAACTCAAGCAATTTCTAGTTTGTAAAACTCGAGCAACTCCTACTTTGTAAAACATAAGTAACTCCTAGTTTGTAAAACCATGCTTAGTGTGATTATTACAAAACACAAGATGTTGAAAATGTTTTCAATTATCTTTTACCTGCATTAAAATAACTCCCCATAAAATATTTGACAATTGTACCGTATTCTTGTTATTAATTATAAATCACTTCTTTTTTGATATCCACTTTTAGTGAACCGGCCAAATCATCTTTCATTCATATCACCTCAATTGTAGGCCTACTTCCCCACGCCCCATGAACCATTAATCGCCGTTTTTTCAAATCATACCAGGGAAGAGTGAATATAAGTTATACCTTCACTGCTCAGTGTCTGTATACTTGAGACTGTGAAGTTTCCTATACCGCCATTTTCTTCTACCAGTGTGTATATTTCGCCAACAGTAGCAGTCTTTTCTTCCTCACTGAGTGCATTTTCGAATACAAGCTCTGTTTCCGATATTACACTCCCCTTTCTGTTAAGAAAAAACACATTTTAAAAAGGAATTTATTTGTATAAACATTTACGAATTGTTAATATTACATTTTTAAACAAAATGGAACTCCAAAATTCACACAACAAACTGATTCACAGGTGGAATTCATTATTCGGTCTTGATCGCTTGTTCATCAATACAAACTAAAGAGGGCGGTTTTAATTTTGAGGTTTAATGGATTCATGTTGTATGTTAATACTCCGCTCGAGTTAATTTCCTTCAATAAGCTCTACTTGAGAAAGAAATCATTGTCGAAAGAAAGGATTGTTGATCTCCATCAGAAGGCGGATGGAGGGACATATTATTGCTCTTTTGAACAAAGTGCTATGACATTGATGATTTTAAAATATTTTTGAAAGAAGGTGCAATAGTGTAAATAATTCCATAGGAAGAAAACTATTGATTATCATTCAATTGTGAATAATAGCCTCTTAGTTTATTTGTATGGAGAATGTATAATATTTGGCCAAATTATTAACATATTTTAAGAACAATATTTATGACGTTGTTTCATTTTGTGCATGGTACCCTCCACTACGAACTCTCATCGTAAGTTATTTACCAGTATAAATTACATATTCATTAAATCTATAGGATTATTGTAATTACTGGATATATTGAATATACAGACGATCATCATCAATCAATGTATGACGGTAGGTAAACTATGACAACTAAGACTGTTGAATAATAACAATAAAATCATTAAAATGTCAATCAGTGCGACAGATATTATTACTGTACCAACATTGCCAATTCCGGAATAAAGATATAAGATATCGATCGTCAATATAGCATGTTTGTTATAATAATAATCTATTGGAAACTTCACTTTTACAACAGTGGCACACTTTGATGATAAAGGTACGTCCAAATAATAACTTAAAATGAAGCAAAATAAATGCAAAAAAAATAGCATGTGAGAAATACAGCAGACAAAAATAAAAAAGAGTATTAACTTTCCATTCTTTTGTTTTGTAATGATTATTTATGTATGTTTATGTTTTTGTGAATGGAAATAAAGAAACAAACACACTTGAATGAATCAAAATAAATGTAAAAATAAATGAACTTCTAAACAAATACTATTTGCAAGAGTTGAAAAGTCACTCAAACGGAGTTCTATGTACGAACGTTAAAATATGTAACACATTAAACCAGTTTTCTTCTTTTTGTTGACAATGTTTTGTTATGCAAGTTTTTATTTGTTTCATGTTATGTAATAGCTGGTAGGTGTATCGCAAGATACCATAGCAATATTTAGTGCGATTCTTATTGAAAAGGCCTATTAATGTTTGTTTTTTGGGGGTTTTTTTTTCTTTCTTTTTTTTTTTGCTTTGAAAATTTGATCGAATCAATCAGACTGGAAAAACAACTAAATTGTATTGTTATTGTAGATGTTTCATAAACAAATAATAAATGTTTTGTATTCGTTGAATAGGGGAAAATATAAGGCTGAAAAGTGTGTAGTTTTCAACTTACGAGAAACCAATAATTTTACATTCTTGAAATCCTTCCCACGTTGAATAGACGTCTTCCATCTAAAACAAAATTAGTTTTATTAATTCAATTTGATTAAAGCAAAAACTGTTAAATAAATCATGATATGCACGTTTTTATTAATTTTACTGAATAAAATGAATAATAGTACATTAATATATGCATTAAAACGTGTACGTTACAGGTAATGGGTTTTCTAACTAAGCTATGTAGATGAGTTTAATCCATTATTTAAAATGCAGGTGTTTGGCATTTTCAATACATGATCTCTATTTACAATAATATTAATGTCCTGGCAGGTTATTTTTGTCAATATATTTCTGCTTGTCTGCCATGACTAAATGATTTTCCACCAAACATTCATCTCTTGAAAACCTTTTTAAGAATCATCAATGCACTAGGCCTATTTATCAATATACTTGAAATTGAAATACTCATATAAGAATGATTTGTGAACAATACACAAAACCAGAACAATATTCATTATGAATTATTACGTTACGAAGCTATATGTGGTTCCTGTAACGTTTAGCAGGAAGACATGGTGATCTCCTATCAAAGTTTATGTGTCAAAAAATGCGATGTGTCCAAATATTGACATGATGATGTCATATCACTATCATGACCATATCACTACCATGAGCACGTCACATTTTTTTGTCACATAAAGTTTGATAGTGAAGACAGAGCTTTACACACTTATTTTGATTCAAACTTATATTATTGTAAAATAATATTCACCGTTGTTTGTAGGCTATCAGCTAACTCCATGAATTCATTTGATGTTGGGTCGTTCAACGAATCTGTGAATTCTAGACTTGTAATAGTCATTTTAAAAACTACGGAAGTATCTGAAAAATGAAAAAATAAACTTTATTAATTCTCAATATCCTATACGTATTATTATACTTGATTACAGGAAATATAACGATGATTGCAAACAATTATCGTAACAAGAAAACAGCTAGATAACTTCGATCAATTATGACTATTGCACATGTTTAGCATGATAATCATTGACGTAACAAGACACACATCGCAAATACAGTCAGTGCCAATTTGTGCTTTCCAACATTACAGAAATTCGAATTAAATTTAAAGATTATCATCATTATAAAATGGCCGACAAAATACTGTTGGATTTCAACCATTGAGATGTATTTAAAAAGCGAGGGCGGGGTATTAAGCAAGCTCTTACAAACAAAGGTTAACACAAATTAGGCAAATTTGTTTATAATAATTACCATTTTTACAATTCAAATGCGCAATAAAAATTCTTAATATCAAGCTTATCTTTCGACAGGTGCAACTCACCTACAAGATTGGTTACCATGGTATTGGCATTTCCGTCGTGAATCTCAATGTCGGCGGTGATCGTTGCCGTTGCTATAGGAGGAGTTGTTGTCTGGGAATAATATTTATCATCATAAAGCGTTGAGTCTGATACAACCTCAGTTATTAAATCTTCTAGTTCTACTGTTGTTTCTAAAAATTGCATCACTTCTGTGGTTAATTCTGTTGTAGGCCTACTACCTTCAAAAGTTGTTTTTTCTTGCACATTAGTAGCAGGGGGAAGACTCGTCTCAGAGAGATTATAGTTGGTCTGTTCGGTAGACTGAGTTGAAAATGTAACATCAGTTATATTGAACGTAGACCTAATCACTGAAAGATTTGTAGGAATGACTTCAGAGTCGTTTTTGGTCGATGTAAAGGGTATTTCTTTAGCAGTAGTTACCTGCGTTTGGGTTTCTTGACGTACCGGTACATATGTGGAGAGATCCTCGAAGTAATCAGACGTAGTATCTGGCTTTTCGGTTATTATCGTTGTTAAAATCGTGACATTTGGTAATGTTGTAGTTTCAGTAATGTTTGAAGATTCTATAGAATACGTAGTAGCTGTCGTATTCATAGATTCTGATGGCGGAAACGTTCTATTTGTAATTTTTAATAAATAGTCTGTATATCTTAGAGTCGAATTATTCAAATCAACTGGTGTAACTGTTTCTTCTTCTATTGAATCATCTTCGGTTGTGATATGAACAGTAGGAATAATCGGTTCAAATGTTTCAGTTGATATTGACGTCTGATACACTTCCGTTACATATGGTTCGTCTGTCGATTCAACAACCTGTTCCTTGAGGACGTCTGATTTCTCTCGTACCCAATATATTGATACATTTTTTACAATTGTTGCACTTAAAAGTAAAGAAATACAAATGATATTATTTTTCAATTTTGAACAACTATAAATATTGTATGAAATGATGATTATGATGGTGGTATCAATAATGATGATGATGATGATGAGTGACTATTATTCAGAGAATGCCAAGATGCCGATGTTTATGAGAATGTTGACGATGTTGAAAAGAACGTTTATGATGATGTTTTCACAAAAAAAGCACTTAAACTTACTAGAATTTAATTTTTCCAATAAATTCTTGAGGAGCAACCCAATCTACTTCAATGCGTTGCTTATCGCTAGCATTTGTGTGAGTAACTGTAGAATTGGATATATTATTGCACGTAAGGTATTGAAGCGTCTCCGGTAATCGACTGAAACTTCCTTGTGGAATGGAGTTTTCTGTACCGGTCGTTCTGGCCTGTAGCATTACACCTTTAAAATAATCGGTCCCACTTATTGTAACTGCAATAAATATGAATAATAATGTTAGTATTGTGCTACCTTTGTGTGGGTGTAAACCCCTAAATCAAAACCTGTTCTGATTCATCAAAGAATATTCTGTTTTTCTATTGTACTATATAAAGGCATTGTAAGATTATGATTGTGTGCTACGTTTTATTACAACTTACAGATAATGATAGCAAGTTGAATATTCGATATCTACACTAAGTACGTAATAATGCTATTTAATAGGCCTAATTACCAACAAGCCCTACTCTAAAACATGATATTAGCCTTAACCAATTAATTGAACAGATATGTATGTTATATTACAAACAAAATACTGTATAACGACAATAACCATATACTTTTACAAAACATACTAAATACAATGTTTTACCTGTAATTATTTGACCAGGTGAATAATACGCGGAAGACATCGAGATTGTATAAGGACTTGCTGATGTCTGTTTTGAATTGTTATGACCCTTATTAGGAGACATTTTACTACAAGCGTCTTCGGGTGCCCCATAAGGGTATGCTGCTGCAGTAACAAACATAGCCACTTGAATAAGCCCTGTAACATAAAAATTGCCTGTCCTCATTTCTAGATGAAAGAAAGAATCCGTATTGCATTTCTCAGGTTCTGGCCTACATTGTCATCATAATAATGCGGTTTTCGCACAGCGAAGATACATAGACCTATTAATATCGTACATGGTTCTTGAAACAACATTTATGATATAGAATCATAATGTTAGCACGCATAAATCAACTGTTTACACATATTGCTAACGCGTTATGACTTTGTCCACATTCACCTGTCGCTTCCGAAATATATCACCATTAATACCGTAATATTCGATTAGTTACCGTGGTTATCAGTTACACAGCCTACATATTAACGTAGATACTAGTAGTAGTAGTTACAGTACTCAAAATTAAGCAGCACATGGACAACATAGAATTCATTCACACCTTCTTCAATGTCTGTTGTTGTGAAGATGTACAGTCACAGTCCATAGTAGTTTTTGTGTTGATTCTTTAGCGTTGTATTTTTGTGTACGTTTTATTATTGTTAACCCACGGTTTAATATTGAACGCTTTTGTGGTTTTCATTCATTATGGGCGGAGGTGCAGTATGATCACCGGAGCATAAAATGTTTTGTTCTCACGCCTATTGTGTGTGCAGTGGAAAGAGGGCGCTCAAGTATTTTCTCCAAAAACAAAACTGAAAGCGGTCAATGATGATCGTGACATGGGTATTGGTGGCGCTGCTTCCTTCGCTACATGTTTAACAACTCCGATGCATGTTTATTACAAAGATAATCAGAGACTCTACTTTTCAAGACGTTTAGAGAAAGTCATGCATGCAATAGACTTGTGGTGGTGGTGGTTGCAAAACAGAATACGAAAAAATAATTATGGTTATAAAAAAGTGACTGATAAAAAAAAATTGGAACTATAAGTAGGCCTAGTAAAAAGATAATGAAATTGTAAACACTGCTATTGGGAAAACACAAAACAGTTATATATCAACTCTCTTAATAAATACTTACTGTAGTTTGTCAAAAAATCCGGGAGGTCAGCTTATTCGAAATGGAAAACGAATAGATTAGGATGACAAGTTATTTTCTTTCATCTACGATGAACGGAAACGTTAATGTAAACTCAAATTTGTTGGTTTTGATTTGTAATTTCTGGGGTTTCTACATACTTTTTGGAACCGTTTTAAGTAACTTTTAACCTAGAAGTTGAATTCATTGTATTTTAATTGTATTTATATATTAACCTACAATGTGTATGTGTGTATGACCTGAATAGAAGAGAAAGAGAGCACTACGGCACCTAACGGGTGGTTAATGTATGTTTAGTAAATTACTATTCCCTGCTTATACTATCTAACCGGGGCTGTCGCGTGACAAACTTTTAATTTTGATAATGTAATATAAAATATTACCAATTTTATCCCCTGCATTATGCCTAATGTATAATCAATGATAATAAAATAGATTAGATAATGTCAAATAGTATCACCAGTGCGATTTGTAGGCCTAATGTACACTATTGTAACGAGCTTCGCTCTTACGGTTATCCATCCAAATAAGTTGTTTATCTCAGAAATTGAAATGGTATTGTCATGGAAACAAGATCGATTGTGAAACAATAATAAGATTATACAAAATTCATTCAATTTATATGATAATGTAACTTAATTGTTACTCAATTGCCTACATATTCATTATGTCTCAATTGACAATAAAAAAAAAGATTAAAAATATCAAATTGTATCGCCACCAATCATTGTTATTATTTTTTTATTCGAATATAAAACTACACTGTATTGTCACGAGAACAGGATAGGTTGATGACAAAATAATTAGTTTTACAATAATCCATTCAGTTTGATAATCTAACATAAAAATATTGTTTATAATTATAATATATATACTTCTGAGTTAGGTAGATTACCACTTTCTTTGGATTGTTTAGTTACAGTTATAAGATTTTGGTTACATATTATTACTTTAGATCATGACAGATTCATTTTTAAGTGTTATGAGTTTCAACTTAGAAAAGTTACCCGTAATGAGAATTGTTGGGCACAACAGGTCAAACACTTACTTTTTTCTACTGGTTTTGGTTATATATGGTTACAACAATATGTTAATAGTAAAGGTTTATTTTTGAGAGAATTTAAGTTGCGCTTATGTGATATTGAAAAACAAAAATGCATTCAAAAATTTAGTTTACATAATAAGTTAAAGCTCTTTTATCTTTATAAAAAAGAAATATGTTTAAGTTATCACTTGACCAACATCATTAATTTTAAACAAAGAAGATTATTAACTAAGTTACGTTTAGGGATATTAGAGCTAGAAATTGAAAATGGCAGATGGGAGGGTGTAGAAAGGTATAAGAGAACGTGTAAATTATGTAAAAAGAACATTATTGAGGATGAATATCATTTTATTTTGCAATGCACATTTTACAATGATTTAAGAAAAAGTTTTATTCCAAGATTTATTCGTGTTTTTCCTTCTATTAATAAGATATGTTTATTACTTTCCAACACAAATTTTACTTATAATTTAGGAAAATACGTCTACTTTGCTTTTGAAAGAAGAAACCATTTTTAAGTTATAGTTATTTTTTATTTGTTTGTATTAGGGCCAAAGGCCAATATACATTGAAATGATAAATTCCCTGAAAAGGGAAAGAAAAAAAAAATATATAAAATAATTATAATTCAATCCATTTTATTTGTGCCTAGGCCTCTGGCCATAAAAAACTATTAACAATAAAATAGATATTAGAGAAAGTTGGCACTACTATAGTAGGCCTATAGTGTATTATTATTTTATTTATACATGATTGTATACAACTATATTTTTAAGCAAACAGTGAATTTAGTTGCTGAAACAACATTTGTGACCTGCCGGGGTTTTCCTTCCTTTCTGTATTTTTAAACTCAACAAACGCCTACAATTTAAAATCATGTGATGTGTGTTTGACTTCAATAATAAGACATGAAACCATTAATAACGGAATTCTTTAATATATTTTCAAGTGTGACCCTGTAATATTCTATCGAATATACCACTGACATATTAATAAATAATGTCGCATATAAACAGGCTCTCAATTGAAGTAACAGGAAATTGCAAAATTGTTGGATTTAATGAATAATCTTTTTTGAAAAGAAAAATATTCTGTTGGGTCTTATAGAAAAAAGTCGCATTGAAATTGGTGGGTAGTTCCACAATGTTGAAGCTGCCACAGCAAAACAAACTCTCCGACAGGAAGGCCTACTTGGTATCGCAAGCTGACAGTGACGAAAGATAAATCCGGGTATGCCGATAAATCTGCACACGGTACTAATCATTTCAACATTCTATTCACTTCATCTCTCTTTTTTCGGACTTCATATGCATAAACAGTACATAATTAATGAAAGTTGCTTAACAATATAGATAACAGTTTACATTGACTTACTAAAAAAAACAAAAGCTCATTTCATTCATTTTTTGTATGAAAACAGATTTTCTTGAAATGACAAGAAAAAAGTGCACTTTCCTAACATCCAATTTTTATTATAACTTTTTTTTTATATATATTTTAATCTCGGTCACGAAGCATTAATAATATCGCGGATCTCTTTCAGGTTTAAATCAGAAACCCGTCTATTCCAATTTTTATAATTAGAAATTTCTTTGCTAAATGTACTGCTATTGAAATCCAGACAATTCACCATAACTTTTCTTAAGACTATAAATAGATCAACAATCAACAATTGAGTAATAAAGTGAGTCTCTATGCAACCAATTAATTTATAAATCCTCATATAACCTTACTGATTACAGAATAGCACATGGTATTGGTCATGTTTATTAAATGCTTATTCTTTAAATTGATAATCGATATTGAGATTATTGTTACGTTACAGCTAACTTCCGACGGTAACAATCAAGTACATGTTGGCAATTAGAAATAACTACTTTTTTACAGTCGCGCTTGATAGCATAAAACACAATCATCGCCATCGACTATAACACATCACACTGATCTTTAATGGAGTATGTACCTAATATGTGTCCACCTAACAAAATGTAAGTATTATTTTTAAGGGTACATAATAATATAGGTTTTGTTATTATATCAATAACAAACTTTGTGAATTACTGTAAGAAATTTGTAATTGGAAAGAAGCAAGCTCTCTATAATATATGGAACACACCGAAATTAGTAAAGATTTTAATCAAAACTCGATGTTTTCGTACTTTGACCCGACATGTTTGTGCGTGATTTGGTTTCTATTAGATTTATTTATTTATTTTATTAAAACATATTTAGGCAGGATAACATAATTCAGAAAAGAAAAGATCACACAATTTCTGTTTTTCAATATGGTCCTGCAATGAAACAACTTTAAAACAAAGAAAAAAATATAACATATTAAAGATGTATTGTCCGACTCAGTTTTTGCATAGGGCAATTTAATGTCTCATAATATTTATTCACTTTGATAAAAATGTGATCAAACCTTACAGTCAAAAGGTTTTTGGTAAAAACTGCTTATTATTGCCTGAATACATTGACTTTGAACTTTATTCAAACCATACAAAATTTCCTCATATTAGCCTACAGTGTGTAAATTTAGCATAATTATTTGCTAATATCGAATCAACTTTGTATTACACAGATAATGGTGACGAAAGCGATTTTGTGGGTTGTTCTTCTTAATCTAATAAATGGTCTTTTCAATACTGAAGCAAAGGGTAAAAATTGTTTATATTTGGAATACTGTATTAACAAAATAACAACTGAATAACACAAATATCTTATTTAAATCTTTATTAAATCTTAAAGCCAACCTGTGTTTCCTCATTATCTCCCTATTACCGAATTGTAAACTGTGTTTATTATTTTAGAATGTGGAATTGACAACCGTAAATACGGCGTAATTCATCTGCCGACGAATACTAACTTTAACATTGACGTGGATTTGACTACAAATGACACAAGTTATCTGCATTTATTCTTTACGTTAGATTTTACAAAAAAGACTGTATATGACATTCAAATAAGAAGAGTTGATTCAATGGTGTACGAATTTAAATGTTCACAGAATGGGGAGTTTAACACAATAACAAATGTTACAGCTGAAAACGTTACAATTTCATATATGAATAATGAAGTTATTAAAGTTCAAAATATGGATGGGAGCATAATAAAGGTATTTGAATTCACAAAAACTTTGAAGTACTTTTGGTATGACGCGGGGATACCAATTTCAGGATGCAAAATAGGTATGAAAATAACTAAAACTAGCAAATGTTATTTAGAAATGTATCCATTATGTTAAAGCGAGAATTTTGAAATATTATGAAAAACTATTAGGAAAAAAAACAATTGTGCGCTATAATTGGAAATGATGTTGAACGAATTAATCTATATGAAACTATGACATAAACTAAACAATACTGAACTAAAACAATACTTTATTTATTTCGGTTATTTCGGTTATGGCTGGCGTATAGATAGAAAGGGGATAATCTATGGAACGCCAGCCGCGCTAAAAACTGATTGTGGATCCTATCGGTTGATATTTCAATTGCTAAATTATTGTGCGCAGTATCAATACAAATTCAAGAAAAATTTATTTTGGCTTTACAGAGATTTTTTTTACAACACTTATTATTGTAATAGATTGTATCCATTTATTTTTTAAGAATTTGGAAGTGAATGCATGGTGGAAGTTGGTAACGAAACTCAGAATCTTGAGGCAAATTGTGTACTAAATCCTTGCATTTGGCAGTTCGAACAAGAACAAGGAATACTTGAGAATTGTACAAACTGTGCACACATACTTGCTGACTGTGATCATTATAGATCACTGCATATGGGACTAATGCAAAATCACCATACACCACGAACAAATGATATGATTGAAAATCCAATTACCGTACCAATTACATCTGATGTGTTTTCAACTCCTCAACATAATCCGGCTGGAGAATCTGGTAACCCCACTCAGGAGGATTGGATTGAAATTGAAACAATGACTGTACTTGACGAAAGTGTTACTGAAAAGAGAGGCACAACAGAGATTAGAAGATTGGATCAAACTACTTCATCCGATTCTTATACCACTGAAACCAACGGCGAACACTTGACAGCGCCGTTGAGTGATGAAGGTAAAATTAAATTACACACAAACTGTAAATATAATGTATGAAGAGAAAGAAGACAAAACATGACCTTCTTGTGTAAGCTGACGTAATCATTATCTCAATGATACTAGGGTATAAATTGAGTATAATACATTGAAAGCGCAGCCTATTGGATAAATTCCGAGTAATATTCAACACAATTAACTAAAGTGTAGGCCTGTATTACTAAAATGTATTTCTTTTAAAGATGTATTGTTCCCCAAAGACATGCAAAATAAAGATTAACAAAATCAGACCATCAGACCTGTAGACCAGTAGTTTTAATAAATATCACTTATAAAAAGACAAAAGAAATAGTTAATTTTAAGCAAAAACCAGTATGTTTTGCTTTTAATTACATTTTTTCACGGTAAATAATTTTTAAAAGTGAATAACTATTAAGTGACATTAAAATAGCATATTCAACAAAAAATATATCTTTAATCTCAAAAACATTAAAAACTTCGATAATATCTTCATTTGTATGTCTATGGTGGCCATAAACATTGAAACTCATTTTCTAATCTACAGTACTGGGTTATATTATAATATTTCTACTCTACTAATATGTAAAAATAACATAAATTTGACAGCAAATGACTTTTAGTGACGATCAACTAGCATAAATGTGTCAATAGGTCACATTTACAAAGAAAACTTCAACAGATTAATTCTATATAATATTCTAATTATAAATATGATTTATGACCTTCCAGACGCGTATATTACTTAAATTATTTTTAATTCAGCGATAGTAATTGGCAAAAAATATGCAATTGGTGACGAATTAAATATAGTTTTGATGTTCTTATTATTTACAAGTGACAACAACCGACACAGTTTATCGTGAAACGGCAAACCCGGTTATTCAATACACAGTTGAGGAAAATACACAAGGTAAGTACCGTATCGTAAAGCTCTGTCTACACTATCAAACTAGTTTGACAAAAATAGTGTGATGTGCCCAAATATATGATATGACATCATCATGTTCATGCGCATCACATTTTTTTGTCACATAAAGTTGGATAGTGTGGACAGAGCTTAAGAGAAATCATTCAAATATTAATTGATGTGATAAGTTAGCAACTAATAATGATTTTCCAAAGATGTTCAACAATAAACATTATACGCAGTTCCAAAACTGTAAAAACGTAATAAAATGTGGATTCATCTGTATCTGAATCGAGAGCTTTGTCTTAAAGCCAGCTCAGACATCATCGCCCGACAAGACGAGTGGTCTTGGGTTTTTAGGTCGTCGTGAGAACATTAAACATAATAATAGTAATATCCTGGATTTATTGTGAAACCTCTAAACGCTGAACATTATTACCCCAGTCATTTTTTCCTGATCAAACATGTATGGAAACATACTCCCATAATGCAGCTAGTAATCAGCGCAAAATTGTGTCTTGATTTAACCGGGTTCCATTTATACACCTGGGTGGAGAGAGGCAAACGTAAGTAAAGTATCTTGCCTAATACAAGCAATGCGGCGAGAGAGTTGGATTCGAACCTCGATCTCACGAACAGTAGTCGAACGTCCAACACACACTGTGCCACACGCCCTTACACACAACATGTTTAGTTTCTCCCAAAGAGACGGTTCGTCGGGCCTCGTCGTACGATTGTTCTCATACTATTTCTTGTATATTGTTATTGTAATGTTTTACCAAATAAATGAATGAATGAACCATAAGTCTTCTCTAAAGATGTTAATCAATATCTTTAAATTAAAAAATATAGGTTGTTGCTCATTGGAGACTAACTGATGAACCTCACAGATCTCAATTCTATTTGTGAAGTCCATGTACACTATCGTGATTACTAAAATAAAGGAAATAAATTAAAATAAAGAGGATATTTAAACGATTGCCTAATTTGTTTGTAGGAATGATGACTGAGACTAATGTTAGTAGTAGCATCACAGACACACTGGCTATCGCAACCACGACGGAAGAATTCAAGCCTAGTAAGTTTCGATGATTGCCAACACCAACAATAATCCTTGTTACAATCGCTAATGTATAGAAAACGCCAGCAATGTAGAAACACCAACCGCTTATGTAGTAAATAAAAAATCAACACCAGCTAATGTAGAACGGTCAACAGCTACATTAGCCTGGGAGGCAATTTCCTGTTACTACATAAACTGTTGGTGTTTCTACATTAGCGGTGGATTGTTCTACATTAGCGATTGTGATAATCCTCACTATTTTTCTTTGATACAAATGAGCAGTCTGCACCATAACTTTGCAACGTATTGGCAGTATTTGTTTCTCTCCATACAAACAAAACATATACCAGACACAGCCTATTGATACTATTTACGGGCTTTCCAGGCCCTATAGAGAGAAATATAGCTATCTATATTTCTCTCTAGCTAGCTATTCACCGTCGGTAGAGTCTGAACATGGACCTATTTAAATTAGGTCCAGGGTCTGAACTGGTTTTTGGTATTGGTATTGGTATTGGTAAATGAAGAATGGTACTACAAAAATTTAAGTTTGATAGTACATATATGTTGTTTTTTCCATTAAAAACACCTTTCCACATACAACCCAGTGTACGAGCCTAGTTATAATGATAACAATCTTGTTCCAAAAGAGAGACCAAGTCGACAAAACTCATCTAGTATAGGACACACCGTAAGGCTGTAATCCTCTTTGTGTTCCACAAAAACAGATTTAAATAATGCGAAACGTTTATTTTCAGGTCATTCTTGGACAACAGGTCTCTTAATTATGACAACGTTGACCGCAGCTGTAGTTGTAGCTTTTCTGGTTGGATGTATTTGCGCGATACACGGTCTGCTATTTAAAAAAAGAAAAAGACGTAAAGTAACGCCGGAAGAGCAGCTCGCACAGAAATAATTCAAGAAAATATTCAATAAAAGGGTTTTTCTGTTCTGCTGTAATTGTTTTGAATTCTACAACAACCGAAAAGGCGTTTTCGATGGAACGTGACACGTATGTGTTATTTTTCATCATTTTTTAAGCGAATAGCGCCCGCATGTCAATGCTCAGATTCGTCTCATATTGGTTCGTAGCCTTGGTTCCAGACGGAGTTTTTGTAAAAAGATAAATATGTTGGCACATATGGCGTTTCATACGTATACTACTTGTATTTTCAGACAAAAATCAAAATAAAACCATTTTAAACGACAATAAATACTGACTTGAGGCTAGTCTAATTGGTTCGTTTTAGGCCACTTTAAAGCATTTTAACAAAATTCAACGTCTTATACCAACATTTCTTCAAATAGGACTACATTAGTTGTAATATGTCAAATAGTCCTGTTTTTCAATCGTCAAATTGCGTTTAGAAAAAGTTGTGCTGTTTAGTAGTTTGTTAAATTCTTGTATTCTGCACCAAATGGAAAAGACACGTACGGCATGGCAAATGGTCACATGGCTTTTTAAATGAATACTGTAACACCGACAAACGTCAAATCAAAGTGAAAAGGTTATTTTTGGAATGAGGTTGCACAATTGCGCTTTTTTCTCTATTTACTTGAAGACAATCATCTTTGGCACGATGAGCACCTACAATCGATTGTGCTGTGGTAATTACGAACGTATAATATAGATTATACAAAAGTCAAAATGGTTTTAAAAACACAAACTACATACAATATTCAATTCAAATAAACGTTTATTTACATATTCTGAGAATTTATTTTTGAGAATTATTATAAATAATAATGTATTTTTATTATTATTTATTTATTACACCTTATTTATAGAGGGTGACCCTAAACAGCGTATGCTGACAATCAAGGGGCCCTCTAGTACACCGGGGTAACCCCCTACTCCTCTCGAAAGATGTACTAGTTTCTTTAAAGTGCACATGAGCCAAATGTGTACACTGGACCTACGGTTTATATATGAAGATTATTTTATGAGAGTATTTTAATTATTTATGAAGATTAAATAAAACTATTCAAAGACATATTGTTCATCTTGCTTTTTTGTGTCTTGGTATTGCTTGCAAATTGTCTTTCTGATTTTTCACATATAAAGAGACAAAACTATATATTGGTGACGTCACAAAAGCTTATTAATATATCCAGTTATTATCTCCATGGGTTATCTGTATCTTCAATATAAGCCGAAATATCAAATAAGCGCGCCCTCTGCCAATCTGCACTTTACAAAGTATTTTCAGTTCAGTTTCTAAGCGCTTAATTTATTTGTCATCAGTGGCGGATCCAAGATTTTGAAATAGGGTGGTGGGGATGGGGGGGAGCTAGGGCCTAAAATGGTCAAATGAGGGGGCTAAGCTTAACTAATGTCCCTGGTCATTCCAAGTATACGCAACGTATTACCTTAAATAAGGCCATATACATGGCTGCAGTCGCGTGCTCAAATTTGAGTTAGTGTTTACCTACCGACCAACCGACATAGTGAGCTGTAGAGTCGCGTTGCATGCGACTAAAAAGTATGGTTACGCAAACAATGGAAATGATTAAATCTTAAATCAACGGAAGTTCATCTAGGCCTAAGTTGTCAATTTCAAAACTGAACATTAACACATCTTCCCTGTTTGGTATAAAATAAACATGCGTTGCAGAATTATCGAATATCACATCACCAACCATGTTAGTTTTAAATCTGCCGTGTCTTTGGTTTCTGGCAAAATAGATTCTTAATGGTAGTCTTATATAGCGCCTAATACAATGTTTCTAAGTGCTTTACCCACAACAAGGCCATATACATGGCTGCAGTCGCGTGCTCAAGTTAGTGTTTACCGACCAACCGACCGACTTACCAACCGACCGACATAGTGAGCTGTAGAGTCGCGTTGCACGCGACTAGAAATCAAATAAAACATGCTAAGCTAACCAAAACCAAATAGGAAAACAGAGGAAACATTTTACAACGCTCCGTTCTCCAACACTTTGAAGCGCAGCTCCCATAATGATAAATAAACGCCGACTATTCACATGAGCTCGAGTGAAAAAAAAAGCCATTGTCTACCAAATTAAGAAAAAAAGATGTTGATTAAAGTGTCCTGTTGATACCTGCCGCCAATTCCAAATTGTTACTTGCTTAATTGGTACTTTTACGACGATACTATTACTAATTATAATAGGCTATTCGATCCTATAGAAACTGGTTGACCCTTAACGTTGAGATGAGTGCATTAACGCACAATAGCTAGCGCAGCTTACTGCTTATTGGTACCATCATTACCTGTCCAACAATGTACCTAAACAGTGTGTTTCATTAAAGATGATTTTCAAAAGATAATCTCGAATTACACGATTTAGAGACCTGATTTACTCATCTATAATACTAATAGCATGTACAATATCGTTTTGTTTCGGTAACGGTTGCAGAGACGAACACAAAGTGATGAAACTAATTTGCAATATATGTACGCAGTTAATCGTGTTTACATTTGAATTTGTTATATTAAAACTGCAGGGTAAGAAATTAATATCATTTTAATAGAAAATGAAGAAAATGGTAGAGCTTGTATAGTATATAGCAGGAGATTTATGTATGTATTTTTCAACTTTTCTACTTGGTTAGATAAAGGGCTTATGTAGTATATCTGACTGACTATTGCAAGGAAGTTAGATACTAGTCATTTTATCTCCGTCAGCAGGTTATATCTGTAGGGTGCAAGGACAGAATTTTTCACAATAAAAATGTTTTAGTTGTGTTTTTTTTGTAGAAAAACAATAAGGATGATGATACGAATTCCGATCGTTGTACTTTTCTTAAGTTGTACAACTCTGACTGAAGCAAATGAAGGTAAAAGTCATGTAGCTTAGGTTTGATTCAAACATCCACTAAACGTCTTGAATGTAGCAACGAATCCCGCAACGGATACTTTAGGTTCCGTGTTTTGTATACAATTGTGCGGGGTTTTTTTTTCTGGATAATGATGTAAATTGTAGCCCTTGGTATTCGCAGGCTGTGACTTTAAAAAAAACACAACAGTATGCGGCGCTTTGGCTAAAATCCAAGCGCTCCCTTTTTAGTGCTAAAGATGAAAGCAGTAGATAGGTATAGGTATAAATAGGTATGTTATAAACATTAATAGTAAATGTTTTTGCATGAGTAAAGAGAGATTATTTAATGTTAAAATGTTCAGATATAAATAGATCTATTTCTCGCCTCGTTTAAAAATAATAATTTTGATATCCACATTGGCTACATTATTTTCAACTATACCTTAATGATAAATAGATATTACTATGGTAGTGTTTTTTGGTTGCTTAATAACTTTCGCTCACTATTTTTCTTTTTGTATAGGCCTAGGCTGTGGTACTGACAACCATTTATACAAGTTCATTTATCTTCCCGCGAATCTAGAACGGTTTAGTATTAACGGTGACGTAAATGTCTATTCCGATCACGTGTACATATTTACGTCAGAGTTTACAGGAGGTGCCTTTATATATGAAATCAATGTAAAGAGACTATTACCTGGATTTTACGAATTCAAAAGTACATGTGATTACGATCAAGATCTGGAGTTTTACGCTTTTGATATCCTGACGGACATCATTACAATAACGTATCAGAATGGCATTTTTTATGTTAACAACACAGACGGATCTGGAGTGATCGTTCAATCACCAATTGCAACATTTCTGCCTAGATATTTTTGGTACGACGTAAATGTACATGCGTCAGATTGCAAATTAGGTATGGGTATTTAAACACAAACAAATTTCATTCATTTAATGTTTGATTCTAATTTGTTTGTGCTTTACTTTATCTAAATTATATTTATTTTAATTTTTATTGTTACATTATCGTTTTCGTCATGTTGTATTTGTGTGAGGGTCCCTAATGATCAGCTTCGGCTGGATGGACCTCGTAAACTATTGTTGAAATAAATAAATAAAATAGGCTAATTTCCCACCACGGGATGCAATTCTAAATGTGAGCCACACACCCGATTCTACTTTATCAGCAGTAGATTTCTCCAGTAATAAGAACCAGAAGAATTCGTAATACATATTTCACATATATCGCCTAGTGAATCGTTTTAAATGAAAGTAAATTCCCATCAATAAAACCCTTTTATAAAATAATAATGTATTTAGTTAAACATCAAAATCAAAAATCTGTGTCTGTTATGTAGATTTGGGATCTCAATGTCATGTTAGCGGCGGTAATTCTCTGGGAGAGATGACGTGTATCCTAGCACCAGACAATTGTACTTGGAATAGAGACTACGGTAATTGTGGATGTTCATCGTACACAGTTGCAGACTGTGCAGATTATGTTGCAGTACATACTGGTTCAAACACAGCGCCCCTGACTACTGATACTCAGACGACTAACCATTTGACTACATCTACCGCAACTAGGAGAGAAACTATCATAGCAACCTCAATGCAACATAGGCCTACTAGTCTACCGCAATTGTCCACTGCGCCGCAATTGTCCACTGCGCCTCAATTGTCCACTGCGCCGCAATTGTCCACTACGCCGCAATTGTCCACGGCGCCGCAATTGTCCACTGCGCCGCAATTGTCCACTGCGCCTCAATTGTCCACTGCGCCGCAATTGTCCACTGCACCGCAACTGTCCACTGCACATGTTGCTATATCAAAGCAGAATACTTATCTGATGAACACTATTACTGCAACAGAATTCCATATCACGGCAGGGAATGTAGCAGGTATGTCGAATGTCTTCAAAATAAATTTAATACAAGAAAAAGTCACGAATGACATACAATAGGCCTATATGTTTGAAATAACTATTAATTACTTATCATAATTAATTATTAAAGAAACCGCAACCACAACTGTAGAGGGAAATGTGTCTACCACCGGTACTATTCAACTCACAGTAACTAGTAAAAAGTATCGAAGTAAGTGTCATAATTTGCTTTTATTGTGACAATTACAATGATTACTGCACCATTAGACCATCTACACACACAAAAAAACAAAAGAAAGAAACATCATCATCAAATTACTTAACAATTATCTGTTGAGGCAGACAATCTCAACACCAGCAACCTTTTTTTGTAGATCTTGTTTGGAACTTCGATTTTATTCTAAAGTTGTGTACAACATCGATTGCAGTTTTCAGTCTTTTTCTTGGCTTTATTTGCGTTTTACAAAGCTTGGTGAAAATTCCTAAAAGATTTCGTCGAGTTTCATATACACCAGAAGTTGAGGCGCCAAAGAAATGTGAAAGAAGAATGTGACCGAGTGTACAGTAACACTGTACTAAAAGAGTAGCCAACTATACTAGAATAATAAGGCACAGTAAACTGATGTATATTTAAGAGAGGAGAACAAACTATGGAAGTAAATAAATATGTTGTTTATGTAATTGGTGTACTGTAAGAGCGTAATTGGAGGCGGGGTGGGTTCGTAAGGTACGAAAGAACTCCCTTTTTCATTAAGTGCCCTTTCAAACAGTAAATGGATCTAACTCATGACAAGTGTTTGTCCACTCCTATACTAGCCAGTAGACGAATCACTTTCATCATGTTTTACCAATTATACACATTTAAGTATTCGTCATTATAATAAATGACATTTCCATTCAATGATGGTTTATTTGTGTTTGTTTGTTGTCCTGTCCGGTCGCTAGGGTCGCTTGATTCCCACTTTTTGTATATATATTATTGAATGAATAAAGATGGGAGAGACCCATAAAAGATTTTTAAAAAAAAGCTTGATTCCCACTATAGAGACGCAACGCACTTATTATAGAAACACTAAAAATCGATCACCTTTTTATTTTGCTCTTTATTTGGTTGAAAGATCCCTTCTCTCTATTGGTAGAAAGATGCATATAGTATTTCAAGGCAACATGAATACTTATACCTGTAATTTGCATATAAATATCGAATGTATAGTTCCTCGCTTATATAAGCAACAGCACGTTCTCTGTTGTTCCTTTCAATGGACTTACGTGAGGAGAGTTAAAATTTAGAATTTAGATACGATCATAAAAAAAAATATTGATCTACCGTAGA
Organism: Antedon bifida; assembly: GCF_963402885.1. Classification (NCBI taxonomy): domain Eukaryota; kingdom Metazoa; phylum Echinodermata; class Crinoidea; order Comatulida; family Antedonidae; genus Antedon; species Antedon bifida. Next base: position 5,805,452 of record NC_136226.1, on the reverse strand, counting down.
ATACGGTTCTGGTATCATCACTAGCAAGCTATGTGGACGGAACTGTTTTGATATAACACTCAAGCAAGTAGGTAATAATAATGATGATGGAGATGATATTAGTTATTACTAATTGCAATAATTGAATAATTGCATATTACTGGATAACATCTAGTAACAATATTAAGGTAGGAATAGGTTAGGGTTATATAAGGATAGAGCAGATGATTAATTTACTAAACGTTTTTGAATTTTTCACGGAACAGAAAACGGCGCTTTCCAATTCTTTATTAAATTATTTACGAGAATTAGTATCCGTTTCTACTTCTAATTCGCACGTAATCGTTCGAGCGAAATGGGTACTAGGATGATAACTCGGGTAACATTTCCGATAAATATAGATATAATGCCCGGAAAAATACGCAGACGACATTTGTTCTACGTGAGATTAATGTTATTTTAGCAAAGTTCAACTACTAATTGATACTGGTTTCTTTTAAACGAAAGTTCTAATGGCTTTTTTTTTGTAAAAGAAAATAATTTTACAAATTGATTTAAAATTGTTTAAAAAGTGTGAAATAGAGAGGAAAAAACCAAGCAGCGATCAATTGACAACAAGATAGATAAGATCATTAACTGGAAAAGTATTACTTTTTTGTTGAACCAAATATACAAATGGTATAAATACCTTAGTGACGTTTCGTTGACATGCTGTCAACTTCTACTACTACTATTTGGGATGGGCTGTAGTCTCTTTTTCAGTTAATTATATTCGGAACCAGATTTATTTAATTGATAAGATTGCTCGTTATTGCAAATCGTCTTTACTGTAGTTTACGATTGCCTTAAATATGAAGATAACATTCGATTCAAAAGAATACATCATAACTTTAATTTTAAACACTTAACCTTGTTTACTACTTTATTTTGTTGTTAAGGAACATTATGAATTCCTTCCTATTGTTGATGCTTTTTACCAACATTGATACAGCAGGTAAGTTATATTAGTAGTTAGTTAATCCTGTTGTGTAAGCAAACAAGTCTTAAAGATGTATTGTCCTCCTAAACAATTTCTTCAAATTTGTTGTTGAATATGCCATTTTAATGTCACATAATAGTTATTCACTTTGACCAAAACTGGATAAAAAAAAAATTATTTACCTGAAAAAATTTAATTTTTTTTTTACAGAAAAGAATAACTTTGTTAAAACTGCAAAATGGCCTTTTAAAGTCTGAATTTCTTCTTCATTTTTTATGTTTTTTTGGAGGACAATACATCTTTTCCTCTACGTGAAATAGATAAGATATTGATTGATTATTGATTGGTTGAATTTGCAATATTGAACTTGCATGGTAGAAAAACAACTCAACGACTTAATTAAGTTAATTCGGTTCTATTTTTAAATGTTTTGAGTGTTTTCTAAATTTTAAACTTGGTATAATTATATATTTATTAATATACAGTTGCTCCTAAAACGGTGAATACAACAGATACTGTAACTATAGAAGCAGAAGTAACAGAAAAAATTGAAGGTGATATTCGTTCATTAAATATTTCAATTCAAATGTGTGTACAGTATATAAATAATGGTAAAATACTGCTTATCTGTTAACTTTGCGTTGCTGTTTCGGTTTGAACCTCTGCTTGAAACATTTATGGCGGGTGGAAATTTGTTTATACTTTTAAAAACGGCGTGAATGACATGGAAATGGTTCTTTGAAAATTGGTTCCACCATCTTTAAAAATGTTTTTAGAAATTGATATTAGTAGTATAAAACAATATAGTTATAATATAACAATGTTATTTTATAATTATTGTGTAGATCTTGTTTGGAATGATGGATTTATTCTAGTACTGTCATTAGCTTGTTTATTAATGGTTGATAACTTGGTATAATTATATATTTATTAATATACAGTGGCTCCTAAAACGGTGAATACAACAGATACTGTAACTATAGAAGCAGAAGTAACAGAAAAAATTGAAGGTGATATTCGTTCAATAAATATTTCAATTCAAATGTGTGTACAGTATATAAATAATGGTAAAATACTGCTTATCTGTTAACTTTGCGTTGCTGTTTCGGTTTGAACCTCCACTTTTGAAACATTTATGGTGATGGAAATGTGTTTATACTTTTAAAAACGGCGTAAATTACATGGAAATGGTTCTTTGAAAATTGGTTCCACCATCTTTAAAAATGTTTTTAGAAATTGATATTAGTAGTATAAAACAATATAGTTATAATATAACAATGTTATTTTATAATTATTGTGTAGATCTTGTTTGGAATGATGGATTTTTTCTAGTACTGTCATTAGCTTCGATTCTCTCTACTACATTTTTTATCGGCTGTATTTGCATTTTACAAAGACTTGTGACGCTGCCGTGTATGCCTACGTTTCGTCGAGTCTTGCCTACACGACCAAAAGCTGAAGCAACAAAACAAAACGGTACAATTGTTGTGTACAATAACACTTCAGTTTAAAAAGAAGAGCAGAGGATAGAGCAGAGAGAGACAGAGCATTGAGCATAGTGTATTGGGAAAAGTGGCAAGCTCAAAATTGACCGAATTGATTTATATAGCTCTCTGCATACTTTTGTCGTCAATTTCATTTTATCAATTTAAGGCTTATATTATAAACGGCTTATCTTCTGAAATGTCTTGATCATGATGATTATAACGACGATATCCCATATGCATGTGCGAATTCTAAATTCGAGTACTATTGGTACTTGTGCGCGATGACATTCAGCAGACAGACAATATTATTACAAAATATTTTATTTATAAACATTGTGATATTCATGTGATTATTTCTTTTATCTTTTTTTTTTATAATTTTATATATATATTTTTAATTGTCTCGATTGTATTTTTAGTAACGTAGTACTACTTGTCAAGGTTTAAAATTAGTAAATGGTTCAAACATACAGAAATTGGTCATAATTTGATAAATATATACAGAAAGATAGAGTATTAATATAGAATCAATTATGTAATTATGTAATAAATTATTAAATGTTTAACCTTCCAGATGTATGTTTATATTTACCTTGGTTTATTATGATTACCTTTTTTGGGTAAATAAAAAGAAAGAAAAATCCCGAATTTGTTACTCTAAGAATGATCTTTGATTTGTCTACACTATCAAACTTTATTTGACAACAAAATGAGATGTGCCCATATGTGGACATGATGATGTCATATCACTACCACATTTAGGCATATCACTATATCACATTTAAGCATATCACTGCCATGTCACACTTTTTTGTCAAACTAGTTTGATAGTGTAGACAGAGCTTTAGTCAGATAATTATTTTCATGCGATGTAAATTTACGTTATTTAAAATGAAGTAATGATAAATGAATGAAGCTATGACGATACCAATGTTTATTAAGTTCTTGTTGCCATGGTTTCTTGTCTATAACTAAAGCTTTTGTATTTCTTGTAGCAACGGCTTTTATCAGGGTTGCTCTGATGTTAATTGTGATATAATAATCTAGAATTATGTGCTAACAATCAATACTATTATTATAATGTTGATACCGTTAGACAAATAACTACATTCTTCAGCATCTTATATATTGTAATATTTTAACAATAAAATTTTCCTTTGAAACGGTGTCATGTATGACAATTATTGTTAGTATTAGCATGGAGGAATTAGTTGCTAACTAATTTCTCCATGGTATGAGGTAGAGTGTTTAATTTGGTTCAATTCAACACACAGTAAAACAAGGTCATATACATGGCTGCATGCAGTCGCGTGCTCAAATTTGAGTTAGTGTTTACCGACCAACCGACCGACCAACCGACCGACATAGTGAGCTGTAAAAAAAAAAAAAAAAAATCGATAGAATAAAACATTGAAAATAATTGACATTTGTAATTGATCAAATTTGTCATTGTCTTATGTTATGCAATTTGGTGGTTTCGTACCTTTCTACTGTTTTTTGTGGTTAAATAAATAATAATGATATTCATTGACAAATTTCAACGGAATAGAAACAAATACAGGACGTGTGGCGCAGTTCGAATCAAAATCTCGTCGTATTTGGAATTGCTTCCTTAGGCAAGATACTTTACTTAGGCAAGATACTTTACTTATAATAGTCTTCTGTCGACCGTACCCAGGTGTACAAATGGGTACCTGGTATTAGGTCAAAACACAATTGCGCTGACTGGCTGCAACATATGGGAGTGTGTTTCCAGACGTGTCAGATCCAAAAGATACCGGGGTAATGTTAAGCGCCTAAAGTATAAGATTGACGTATTATTAAATATACTATAGGCCTACTGAAATAGTCAATTGTTATTCCATATTTTAAACAATTAGGACGCCCTCACTTCTACTCTGTTATGAGGAGAATGATGTGCGTATTGATCATGATCCGATTCGAGAATATTTGTCACTGAAGTATGCCTACCCATTTTTACAGCATTAAATGGCGTTTTTTTTTAATTCTTATTTTATGTTTCAGTTTATATTTGGGTTTTGAAAGATAGTGACGATATTAGATGGACAATTAATAGCGCCCTCTAAATGTGGATGTATTTTGTAAAATAAAGCGCCCATTCACACTGAGAAAACAAACGATTCAAAACATTAATAGACGGAAATTTCTTCCAGACATTGCATTTACAAATTTCAAGCGAATAAATTGTTAGTTATATCATTTCCTATTTTCTCTCTTAAAGTTAAAAAAAATGTTCTATTTATGGTAAACATAACTAGCAGGTGTGGCATTATAAATACAATTATTTGAGCTTAAACGGGAAAATGATAATAAAGTCTGATGTGTTGGCGCATTACAGGTGGTGACAGGTGGTTGGACGCTTGTATTATTTGGTGTTGATTTAACCATGGAATAATGAATAGATCTATTCATTAATCCATGATTGAACTTGAAAACATGTGTAGAAATACCACAAAATTCCTTGTACTCATAGGATTGAATGACAAATGATAAAATATTTCTTACCATTCTATAAAGTAATATTCCCGACAAAATCCACTTCATGTTATTCCATATCTGAAACTACAAAGTAGTTGTCTCAGCTCCATATTAATCCAATACACAAAACGAAAACAAAGTATAGTCAAACGTACACAGTAAAGCACAGATACAAAATTACTACTTCCAGCAATCAGATTTTCCTGAGTTTAGGGCTATCCATTATTCGGTCTATCTATATTATGTAATCACTAACAATTTAAGAGTATTCATTCCCGGATGATTCCATGACAGATATAAAGTCAGCAAAGTCTCCATGACAGTTGTTTAATGTCCAGGAATGCACAATAAAGACTACTGTATTAAACGCGCATCATTGAATCTTACATGTTCCTAATTTGCATAATCTAAATATTCACGGCTGGTAAAAATACTTGGCAATTGAGTAGTCAAACTTCTTGCGTTGTGGCGCCCTCTTTAGTTGGGTGTATGATCACACTTTTATGAACGATTTTTATACAGCAAATTTTGTGGGGAGATAGTTGCAATGGAACTTAGTTATGGAACTAAGTTAAATAATGGTCAACAATTTATAATAAACAAACTTAATAATCAACATAGTATCTTTCAGTAATGTTGGTGTGGAATAATATCTACGGTTTCATTTTTTGGGAGCTTAAATCGGAAACGTTTTTACCATACATCTACCGACAGTCTGTGACAGATGTAGGCATATGATCTGATATAAATTAATATCACTTTCAAGTATGCATTTATTACTTTCAATACGGTTCACAGGCATATTATATCGTAAATTTCTTTTTCTTCCAAATTCTGTGTACCAATGTCGAACAGGCATTGAAAGTAAAATTCAAACTTTCTTTCTAGTTAACGCCCTCTATAGTTGATTATTATGTTAAAACTTTTAAAACACGAAAAATGAAGAATAATAAAATCCGACTTTTAATATGCCATTTTCCAGTTTTATTAAAGTTATTCACTTCTATAGTAAAAAACGAAAAAAAAAAATTATTTCACTTATAAAGACAAAATAAACAGTTGATTTTAAACAAAAACTCGTATCATTGTCTGACAGACAATTTGAGTAATTCTTGCTTTAAATTACATTTTTTTTTCAGAGAAATAATTTTTTTTGTTGATCCAGTTTTTGGTCAAAGTGAATAACTATTATTCGACATTAAAATGGCATATTAAAAAAAAATGTAAAAAAATATGTTTTCAGGGGGACAATATATCTTTAATCTCACTCTATTTAAAACAAGGCCAAGAGCCATTAAGTCGCCTGCTACAATGCATAGTGATACCGGACCGACAGACAGACCAACAGACCGACCGACCGACCGACATAGTGAACTATAGAGTCGCGTCCACGCGACTAAAAATGGGAGATACACGTTATGTTTTGCACAACTCTCTTTTAATAAAAAAAAACAATTTTAAGAATTGAATTATTTATACTGCAGCATTTAAAATGTAAATAGTATATAAAAAATAAATTGTCTATATACTTTAATATAATATAAAAATATTTTGTACAAATATATTTGAATCAAATATTTTAACATAATATGGATGGCTATAGTAAAAACTGTACATGATTTCATTTCATTATCTCATTATTTATTCGGTCTATTTCAGTATATACATGACAAAAAAAAATTGAAGTCTAAATAAGGCGTATACCTTTTTCCTTATTAAACTATTTCTAATATTTGTTTTGTTAGGGGTCTGATTGAGACAAGTTTAAAAAATACTTCTAAACCAGATCCCAGCCAAAAAAAAAAAAAATAATAAAAAAAAAAATAAGTAGAAATATTATGTTAAAATGTTTAATATTTATGTTAAATAATATGTTTTTTGGTTGAATAAATATTACGAAACTCAAACCTAAGTGAACTTAAATCACTGTAGCTGAACCGGTTGATCCAAAGAACTTGTAGTGTTCATATCTGTCATGAATAACAATAGTATTAACTACCATTTAAACAACAGCCTATTTAGGCTAAGTGTATTCTTACACACAGGGGTTTTTCCTGTTTTACTGAAATATAATATTTACATAAATATGAAAACTACAAATTGTATAAAAATACATATAAAAATAAACATATAAAAATATAACACAAACTGTAATAATACATTCAATAAGCCATCACCATTCATACTATTAATTTACAGTCTAAATTAAGATTACAGAGGCTACTATACAAATATTTTACTTTATGAAAATACTTCCCGGATTTAAATAATAGTAATGCACGGAAAAAATGTCCTGAAATTCAAAACCAACCATGTCTATTAAAATGAGAAGCATAGTATTCTGTATTACAATTTTCACTGAACTGCTTAAATGGTCATTTGACCACACCTGTCAGTACAGTATATAATAAGTTGAACCCACCTTTTGGGATACCTCTATTAAGGGGACACTTTCCCATGGAATGAATAAGGAGAAATATATGTTTGAACACTACAGCCAACCTTTATTCAAGGATACCTCTATTAAGGGGACACTTCTCCATGGAATGAATAAGGAGATATATATGTCTAAACACTACAGCCAACCTTTATTCAGGGATACCTCTATTAAGGGGAAACTTTCCCATGGCATGAATAAGGAGATATATATGTCTAAACACTACAGCCAACCTTTATTCAAGGATACCTCTATTAAGGGGACACTTTCCATGGCATGAATAAGGAGATATATATGTCTAAACACTACAGCCAACCTTTATTCAGGGATACCTCTATTAAGGGGACACTTTCCATGGAATGAATAGGGAGATATATATGTCTAAACACTACAGCCAACCTTTATTCAAGGATACCTCTATTAAGGGGACACTTTTGAGGGTGTTGACTTAACAGGGGTTCTACTGTATTTCAACCTTGAAAAGCACAATCAGAAAGTTTTGTCACTGTACCAACAATTTCAAAGCTTACAGAATTTGTCCACGACTGTGGTTGTTGGCCACCTGCTTGAAATAATAAAACACCTGGTTCGATAACAAGACTGTCTGTGTAGACAGCCATGACACGCGGAGGAACCGTAAACATAACTTTCACAGAGCGGTTTATTTGGATTTCAGTACGATTGAAACCAACCAGTTGGTGTCTTGGTACCGGTACAGTCGCATTCTTCCAGCGCATGTATAACTGTATCACCTTAAAATTAAAACAAGAAAACTGTGTTAAAAATTTTAATTTTAATCAACAATTATTCCTACATCACTCCAATTTCCACTATAATGGAGAAAAATACCTTGTTTGCCTCTACATTCCCAATATCTTATCCCTGCCTTTGATTACACCCTATCACCCCACTATATCAATACTCTCAAAATAAAATACACAAATAATACTAACCTCATCACCAGAATAGTTGCCGATGTTAGCAACCGTTACCATGACAGTGGCATTGTCACATGGTTTACCCTTGCTCGATAAGATAGACAGTGATGTGTATTGGAAGGTTGTATAGGAGAGTCCATAACCAAATTCAAATAATGGCTTTCCATTAAAGTATCGATAGGTTCTGCCTTTCATACTATAGTTTGTCATTGGTGGCACCTAGTATAAAGATTTTGGAGAAATTAAAAAAATATTTTCTAATAAGTTCTGCATTTATGGTACACCTGTACTGATATTGATTGATATTTATTTTATTTCATTTCAAACACAACACAATAAATAAATTTGTAACATAGTGAAACTGAGAAGAAATGAAACAGGGACAACCAAAAAACATTCAAAAAAGTGTTTTACAACTAGTGGTGCTCTAAAAAAGAAAAAATAACTGTAAACTGTAATAAGATGAAATAAAAGGTTATGATGAAGAAAATGTGTTTTAGTTGTTATATATTGGAAGGATGGTTTTATGTTTACACTTTACTGGGAATAAGTAAGGGTTGCGTGTGGATGGTTGAAAAACAGTGATAGGTATTGGAAGCTTTGGTTCAAATGAAGACCTCAACAATTACTTTAGAAAGGTAAAGAAAGTATTAAACCTGATCCATAGAAGCTGGCCACGATGAGGGCAGTCTTCCGGCAGGATTCGAGTGTGGATAGTTGACAAACAACCTCCGCAACGCTTCACCAGTGGCCTGTGCTGGGAAGAAGCACTCAACAATCACATGCACACTTGGGCTTGACACGGCCCAGCTGACATCTAACGGTCCAGCATTAAACAGCAAAAGAATAACTGTTTTTCCATTAGCTGATAAAACCAAGATAAAATCATTCAAATTTTTTTTAAAATACTACCATATTTCACCAAGTATAATCCCATGGGACTAAGTGCGAAATTTGGCAAAAATGTGTGGATAAGATTATACTCATACAACATTAAAAATGGAGTTCTCAATTTATCATGAAATAGATATACCAAGAGCATGAGAGTAATAATAATATCCTGGATTTATATAGCGCCTAATGTTGTGAAACCTCTAAGCGCTGTACATTAACTAATACGATAAAAGGGAATTCCAACCATGCCAAAAAAAACCCAAACCGAAGTAAGGGGATACGCCTTCGTCGCTAACCAGGGATCGGTCTAATTGAACCCCGGTCAGCACCAGTTGGGTCGCGGTCATCCAGTATACTCGTGAAACCAAAGTACATTTTTTTTCTAGTAGTGAAATGTATGACATTGCGAAATATTAAAGCAATTACACTGAATTCTAATTTTAAGTACTAGTAGTAATCATATATTCCATTATATGCATCATTTCATAACATAAAAGTAATAAGCTAATTTATATATCAATAAAAAAAATATAGATTGTATCGCACAGCAACCATCTGCAATGTTAAGAAAAGGCAATCAAGTAGATCACATTGAAAATTGCTAGTGTATAGTATGAATAATATCACAGATTAACTTTTTAAATAACTGTTCATCTTTACACATTTACCCACTTCGGGTGCGTTCAGGCTTAGTTGTTTACCTAGATAAGTTGTGATCTACACACCAATGTAGCGATAATTGGCCCATGACACCAACCTGGTAAATAACTAGGCCTGAGCACTTCCTTTAATAGGCTTCAGCTTTTAGCATAGGGGGCAACAGACTTACCAGCAGCTACAGCATCTTGAAGAAGATTTAATTGATGGCCTGGAAGTTGGAGATTGTATCGATCATTACTCTCTTTCTCTACAGATGTGCCTAAAAAAACAAGTAACCACCAAAATATCATTTACCTCACAATACTTTAGTTACAGCACACTGTAAAACAGGTTTTTAAAAATCACATTTACTTACAGAACTTCAATAACACTAATATTAAGAATTAATTAAGTGACATAAATAAGATTCTCAATTTGTTTTATTTTATGTATTTAGGCACATGTGACCAAGGATTACCTTATAGTTAATTAATCACTGTCTTATCAGATAGGTGGTATTCCCCCTGACACAGGGGCTATTTTGTTAACCAGTTCACCGAGGTCTTGAAAAATCAACTAGGTTCTAGGTGCACACGGACAAACTGTGTAGACTGGACCACTGGTTTATAGTAATTATTCGAGAAGACTTAAATTAAGATATGTTTACTACTAAACAATAAAAAAAAGATGGTCTTTAAGTTGAAGACAACTGAGATACTCACTTGTTCCAAGACACACCACAATGACATCAGCACCCTCAATGGCTGATTTAATTGCGTTTGCATCATACTTGATACACTTTGCATTGCTACAGCCTGCTGCATATTTAGTTGACACAGCAATGTGACTGAGGCCACTCCTAGGGGTAGTGGTGTATTTTGGGTCAATTGTTGGGGTATAGTCACCGAATAAAATGCTTTCAGTGTCTGCAAATGGTCCAACAATCTAGGAAATAAAAAAATAGTTTAGATCAACAGAACCGATATGAATGATGAAGATTTTGCTTGCTTTATTGAAGTTTTAACCTAATCTTATTTTTGTATGTCCAGCGCTTAGATGTTTTTTTAACTATAAGAGCTGTAAAACTCAGAATTATTATTATTTAATAACATAACTGTTAATAAAAATATTATGTGTAATACTTTCTATGTATTTTTTTGGTGTTAATGATTGATAAGTTATTCTATTTGGGCTCATGCTTGGCAAATCATATACTTTTTAAACTTGCCAAATAAATAATATTATTATTAACCTCTATGCTAAAGCTCTGTCTACTCTATCAAACTTTATGTGACAAAAAAATGTAATGTGCTCATATATGGATATGATGATTATTATATTATTATTACTACCGTATTTGGGCATATCACAACCATATTTGGGCACATCACAATTTTTTGTCAAACTAATTTATAGTGTAGACAGAGCTTTATGCACTGTATTTAGATGCTTCACCAACTTACAGCGAGGTTACCTAGCTTTTTCACAGGTAGTACAGCCTGGTCATTTTTTAGCAAAACAAAACTTTTTCCAGCGGCTACAACTGCCAGTTCTTGATGTTCGCTACTCTGAACATTTGTGAGATCAAGTTTAGTGTATGGATTCATAGAAACTGGATCGAATTCACCTAGTCTAAAACGAGTGTAAAACAAGGGTTTGATTCGGTCTATCAGCTCAGACTGCGTTATATTCTTGTTCTCGATGGCCTTATTAAGTTGCGTGAAGACATTGTCTACGAAGTTGCTGAGTTCGAGGTTGCAGCCAGCTTTCACAGCTAGAATGGAAGTTTCAAGGTAGTTGCTAGTGTATTTGTGAGCTAATGATATGTCCTCTAATGCGTTTTGGTCGCTTACGACATATCCATTGAAACCCCATGTATCTCGTAAGATAGTCGTTAAAAGGTGTTTGTTGCTACATGCTGGAATCCCATTCACACTGAGAAAAGAAAATATTTAAAAATATTTGAAATTTGGAAATTGAATTTACAATTTGTTTCCAGCAAATAATTATTATTTTTGTCATTTCCTATTTTCTCTCCTAAAATAAAAAAAAACATTGTTTTATTTACGGTAATAACTGTTTCAGCAGGTGTTATAAATACATTATTTGATCTTACATAGGAAAAAATAAATAATAAAGTTCGATTTAGCTCTTTAAGCTCTACTAATGACATTTTCTACATACCTATTGTAACTGCACATTACACTATACGTTCCTGCTTTTATACATTCATGAAAAGCGGGTAAAAAGGTCATATAGAGGTCACGATCAGACACCTGGAAAAAATACAAATGTAACCAAATTTACATCAGCCTCAGTGTTTACATTTTGGAAATTTAAAAAAGGAGAAGAGGAAAAATGATTATACAAATGAAGTACAGTAAACCTGAATCATCTATTTATATATATAATCCACTAATTTTATATACAGTAATCCACTAATTTTTTTTCTTTTTAACTTCATACGCATCCAACAGCAAGCGACTCGCTAAATAGTCTTATTTGAGGCTTGGTAGTGGAGTTGAAAGAGTCACTAGGTAAGGCAAGCATGTTAACCACCAAGTTACAGATGGTTTTAACTTTGATAACCTTTTTGAACCCTGATGGAAACTTTTACGGGTTATCCTGGCAAAGATATCTGGGATTTGTTTCTGCCCATGTCTTGCTGTTTGTAAATTTTTTCTCGTTTTTTGCCAAATAAAAGAAGAAGGTACCTTTGCATCAAAAGAGAACCTTGAAGTAGGTACATTCTCTGGCCCATCATAAGCAGCGAAATGTTTACAGCCTGCGTTTGCCAACACATAGCGAGGGTCGTCGCCTTGAAGTCCCTTTACAAACACCTTTACAAGTTCACCAGTCAAGTAAGGGTCTTCTCCGTATGTTTCCTGAAAAAGAAGATGACTGAAGATATTTTTTAAATCATATCTTCTTTCTCTACATATTTTCTTAAAGTATATTTATAATTAATCATGTATAATAACAACCAAAGTTACAAGTGAGAATCAAAATCGTAAGGCATTTAATGAAAATGCAGACTTAAAATTATGTGACATGTTTAGAGAAATTTATTCTCATCATCAAAACTGTAATCAACGACTGTGTTATGAATTGTTAATGACAATTGATGGTTAGCCTTGGGTCCTTTACCTGATTCCTCCCCAATAGTGGATGCCTCATTATATTGATAACTGGGCTGAAACAGCTTAGCCCCTTGTGGTCTCCATAGATCTTGTGCTGGGTATAGTTATTATACTTTGCATGTACCTCAATTCCTGTTGCTCTCGCTATGTCAAACACAATATCAGTGCTAAAAAAAGTTTAATTATAACATTTTTTTTAAAGTAAAATCAAGTTTGGATTGGGCTTATCTGTGTTAAGAATTCTCTATTCATTATATTTTTTTCTACTACAATAAAAAACAAAATTTACTTATTATATGGAAATACAATTTACCTGAAGGTAGCTGCTAAGCCTATAGCTTCCGGAAATGCTGTGGCTTTACCAGCTTGAGCATCTCCACGTAAGCACTCTGTATTCCAGCTGTAGGGATCTATATTTAAACGATCAATTGCTGGTGCAGGGCCATTGTTATAAGCGCCCCCTCGTGTCATCTGCAGTATTATCTCGTTTAATGTCAATCGGCTTACAAGATCATCAACTCGGTCCTTCCATGGGAGAGATGTGTTGCGGAACGGATAGTCCTCCTCACCACCCACACAAAATATAATTGATAACAGCAAAAGAATGTATGCCATTTTTTTAGAACCTAAAAAGTATAGACTAGTAAATAATACAAGTTAAGGTAGGGTTTTATGATATACAAAGTTACTAAGAACATCATAACATTATATTTAATGTTCAATTGTTATTTTAATATTTAATTGTATACATTATTATACATTTTTAAATCAAAATGAGTAATTTAAGTAAAATACTGATTAGGTTTATTCCAAAACTGTGATGTGATATTTTTTGTTTAAAAAACTAAAAATAATTTGTTTAATTAATTTTAACTTGCTTCTCTGGAAATAAAAATATATATATTATTATTAAGTTATAATAAGGCGTAGATATACTCTTGAGATTGTATCTACGAGTACGACTAGGACTAGCCTAGTAGGTAGGAGGTGTAGATGCAGCCAGTATGAATATGTTATTCTAGTGTGCATGCCGTACTGCCTATTTTAGGCTATGTCTACGACTGCTAGTAGTAGACTAGCTAGGGCCTGTACTAACTCAAGCTCAGGCCTATCTGATACTACTACTGCTCTTGCTACAGGCTAGGCCTAGGCTAGTGCCACCTAATACTCGAGTCCAGACTAGGCCTAGCCTAGGCCTCCATGCCTAGCTAGCTAGTAGGAGGGCCTACTAGAGGCTAGCCCATTTAGTTTTTGCCTAGCCCAGTTTAGGCCTAGCAAAAATTGGAGTTGAATAAAAGCTACACTGTCTGGGTTCGTCGCTGTATCTTTTTATTTAAACTTACCATAAAAAGTCACAGTTTGGCCTACTACCTACATCTAGGCCTATTCTTAATCAGAAACTTTGCTTCCCCCGTTTTTTGAGTTTGGTTCTTGTACTTGTTTTATGGAACGCCAACATGAAAAGAAAACAACAGTAAGAAAACATAGTGGTTATTTCAATAAAGTACTTAACTACACTGAGAAGCCTTAATCACTACAATTATAGTATCTATTTAGGATATTTGTTTTATTTATACGTATTCATTTTATTGAATAAATATAACATTTGATTCATATAATGATTATAACACACTTAGCCCGTCACATTAAATACTCAACGTATACAAGATGATAGTGCTTCCGAATGTTTCTGATTGGTCAAATATTTAAGCCTATATTATTAACGTCATCAAATGTAGTTTTCCTTAGCTTGACTAATTCTAATGGATTTTAGTTCCTATTCATTACAGATATTGATCACTTAAAGCTTAAAACTTAATCATACAAATTATCTGATATATATTTAACGACTCAAAAGTACACACGTATAAATGATAACAGGTCAAGCATTGTATTATTTTAATCGCCATCATCTGGCGCCTACACACGTTATGATTACGTCACACGATCAAAATATAATATAACACCTAATAAGAATTAATTCTAATAATACCGTTTATTAATTTGTTCCGTCTACCTAAATAAATAGGCCTAGCCGCCTAACAAATTGCAAACATTTATCTGCAAAATTCGATAATTGAGTTTAAAAGTTCTTTATCATTTTTGTTTTTTTTTTAAATTCAGGCTTACTTAGGCCTACAACAACCTTATGAATAAAAACGGTCAGCTGTACCTGGACGGGTTTCTATAGGAGATATTTTGGACCAATTTTACTCAGTCATTTAATTACATTTTTGCATTTAACCTAATTAGATATTTGAAAGGAAACACATCATAAAAATGGGCATCTCTACGTAATTCCGAATCATTGAACCAACTGGCTGCATTTGAATGGGTATAATTATAACAACACGACAATTTATAACAAAACACAATATTCAATCGAAAATAATTATTGATTAATAATTTGTAACATCTGTTGATCGTCATCAGATTGCTGATGTTTGTCACCAGAATAAATAAATAACACAGACTACTTTATTTAGTTAAACAACACACATCTAGAAACGTCGAAGTATAGGCCTATAGTCTTTTCTCTCCGTTTATACAATGATGACTTTAGTGAGATCTTTCGGCGGTGTTCTTGTACTTTGTGCACTTGTCATTAATGTAGCTAGTGCTGGGCCAAATCTTCTACGTGGACGGCGGGGTAAACTTGATTCGGACATTGCTAATGGTGGTAATTTAGGATCAAGTTTGTTTGATATAATATCGAAGAGGTTGGACAAGCTTCTAAGTAAATTGAATGAAGTACCGGACGATATCGAAGGTAAATGATTGTATTACTTTTATAAATTTGTTTCAAAATGTTGCATTCGTCATTTTGAAGGGAAGAAACAATCTGTGAGGAAGGGTGGTGAGAAGTTGCTTCAATTTAAGATGTAGAAAAATGAACTTTCTCGTTCGCCACGAAAATACATGTAGTATATTATAGATAGACAGGTTTTTTAATGTAAATATATATAATAGTATCCTGAAAATTGGTTGTTGTTGAATATGCCATTTTAATATTTATTTATAATATAATAATTTATTACGAAACAACAAACTGGTTATAATTCTTTTTATAAATCTTGTGTGTTGTTTTATTTTGGGTTTTTTTCGGAAGTGAATAACTTATTTAAACTAAAATATTAAACGTGTCATCGCAGGCAAAAAATATATAATCATACCAGAAGCTGTGTGTCGGTATTTTTAACTTACGACCAATGTTCTTATTTTTATAGATGATGAATGGATAGAATTTTATGATGACGATTTTCCCATAGGAAACTATACGATAAACGGAACATCAGTAACCAAAGATATGGGAAATTACACAATTCAAACAAATACATCAGTAATTATTATGCAACTACCAAATGGAAGCAAATCATTGATTATGTCCGAAGAGGTTCACAATGTAAACGCAGATTACGTACGTTTTAATTTTCCTTTTGTCTGAAATAAAATTACGTATTATACGGACCTTTGACTGAAATGTTAGAGAGAAAAAAAACACCACCGTACGATTACTATAAGCTTTAATACATACTTTGAAACGACTTTTAATTGCATTGCACCAACAATAGTCTAATAAACATAAATGCGTAAAACAAAATTTCGATTTTCACCGAAAGCCGTAACATTGCAATGACTATAACGAGCGACCGATGACTGGATAACCGGACAGACCCAATGTGATCCGTGTTTCGTGCTGATGACGACGACGACAACGATGACGACGACGATGATGATGATGACGACAACGATGACGACGATGATGATGATGATGATGATGACGACAACGATGACGACGATGATGATGATGACGACTACGATGACGATGAAGATGATGATGATGATGACGACGCTGATGATGATAATGATGACGACGACGACGATGAAAAAGACGATGATGAGGACGACGACGACAACGATGATGATGACAGGTAAAACCAACGAGAGGATGGGGATGGCAACGATAAACAGCAAAGAAACAAACCCGACGTGATGAAAAAGAAATTGAGGTTGATGGCCGACAATAAATAAAACAATGACAATGATAACAAATAACGATAATGACGTTGATGATGACGATTTTTTTTTAAATTCAGAAATGCTCCGAGGATGCAGACTGCACTGACGATCACTTTTGCATGGACGGCGGTTTCTACGGATCAGAGTGTCGGCGCTGTCTCATCGAGGACGGCATGTGTAATCGTCATGAGCAATGCTGCGCCGGTTCTATCTGCTACTTTGGTCAGTGCAATTCCAACAAAGTGGCGGGCGATGTCGGAGCCGCCTGTATGGAGAATGAGGATTGTGACGACAACATGTGCTGTGCCGCTATGTCAGGTTCGTTTACGTAATATTATTTTAATTTGCCTATTTAGCCAAATTAGCCTACTTAATTACTGGTATGGGTTAGCGTTGATTCGGTTCTGGACGTTATCGTCTCGAAGCGAAGGGCTGTCAACGACGAAAACGAACAGCCCCAAGAATCCGCGAGTTTTTCGATGTAATACACCTACTGCATTAAATAGCAACAAATTATTCCTGGTTTTCATCATTTCTTTTATTTGTTTTCCAAAGATTCATTAATAAAAGTTTGCAAGCCGCTTGCCCGGACGGGTGAACTTTGTGACTCCGGTTTTCAGAGTTGGTTGAATTCTATTTTGCCCAATTCACCACCGACTGACTGTCCATGTGAAGACTCGCTGGTGTGCGAAGATGTCGGGTAGGTACCGTATATTATAAAGATATAAATAACACCGGTACTTTATTTGCAACTGAGAGACTTTATATATTAATGATGGCTTATTTCACCGATGGCAGATAAATGAATTCTCTATTAGGCCTCCTATTATTACTAGGCCGGTTTTCCACACATCATAATTGCGTCACATAAAATTTACGAACAAAATCGACGAATTTAAACCGAACGCTTAGATAATCTTTGATACACTATAATTTTTGTTAACGACAATTTCTAGGCTTTATTTTAATAGTTTTTCCATTGTTCCGAAGAAAAAAAATTGACAGGCAAAAATCTCGACAAATGTTAATACATTTTTGTGCCGTGCACTCCCGACGATGTGGGACATTGTTACGTTACATCTTTGTCTCTATAAGTGTCAACCAAGCTTAAATAATAATTAGGTATTTGATTGTTTCGATTGGTTATTTCTTTCAGCTTTTTTTCATCTTACAATGTCTGCGTCAAAAGAGACCGTGGAGTTAAGCGAAATTCCGAGAGCAACATTGACATGGATACCATCGACAAGTTACGATTCAGCCCATAATACAAACAACGGACTTTCATATTAAAATAATGTTTGGTGCGTTCACATAGCACTGTATAATTGGATGACGCATAGCTATTTTTTGCTATAAAAAACTGTTTCTTGCGTAATTAAACTACGTTCCTTATAACATACTGGAAGTAAAAAAGAGTGTTCATTTTAACTTACAATTTAAGTGAATTAAATTCCTGTATCTTGATAATAGGACTACAACTTGACTATAAACATGCGTTGCAATGTATACGTGGTGTTTTCTACAGGGTTGCTTAACTGCTACACAATATAAACTTAGTTCATACGGTTTAGTATTCAATATTTGCTTTTATTTCGTTTGCTTCGTTGAAACACCCAGTTTTCATGTACATTCCAACATCAGTATTTAACGGAGGGTTAGATTAAGATTATAGGCCTAGTCCTAGTATTTTAAAGTTTAAACTTCAATTTATGATTTTAAATTGCAATAAAAATGATTCGTATTCGTATTAATAAAACAAAAGTTAGTTGGATTGAAATCTAAACTCGTTAGGTATAAGCACCAGCTCAATTTAATATACGGTATAAAAGTAAAATCATTTAACAGTAGGACTAATGATTGTCAACGCGGTATTTAGTTTTGTTCAAAAATAAATAACATTTTTCTGACGTATTCACATTTTCTAGTATTTTTGTTGTTTATATTGTCGTAGAGAAAAGGGAAAACCCCAACAAGTGTCCCCTATTGGATGTTTCCGTAATAGACAGGTTGACTGTTGTGTAACCAGATTATAGGCCTAGAGTTCTATTAAAAGAGAAACGGAAGCACACATAATCCGGTTCTTTCCACATCTTACGTTAAAACGGAAAGGTGTATCTAACGATCCTTTAACAGTATTACGGTATATTAAAAACAAACAAAACTAATAAAGGCGAATTTACACAGACGAGCGGTAACGGTTATTATAAGCGGAAAACCGCGTAGCTTGTCCCACTACTACCACGTAGAATCTGTATCTATCCTCAGAGTAAACCACCCGTCAGCTAAATGAAAGGTCATAAGGAGTAACATAGATTCTATATTTGTATTACCGCTCGTCTGTGTAAATTGGCCTTTAGAGGACACCTTCGGGACCCAACAAAATGTCCCTTCTTCTTCTTCTTCATCTTTTAGGAGCAAACTTCATAGTTGAAGGCTACTGCTCCACTAAGGGTTCCATTGTGACATCGGCAGCCAACTACGGCGCCAATTCGTCTGTCCACGACAGTGTGTGTGTGTGTATGAATGAACTAGTACACCGGGGTAACCCCCTACTCGTCTCGAAAGATGTACTAGGTTCTTTAAAGTGCACATGAGCCAGATATACACTGGACCTACGGTTTATAGTCCTTATCCGAGAAGACTTGTTCTACCACCAGAACCATGGAGCGAGTGAGCCTCGAACCCTTGCCAATGTTATGGCTATGGATTTCGGTTCCACTGTCTTAACCGCTCGGCCACACTCCCTTGAATAGAGGTTGTCCGTAGTATTTTATATCTTCCTCTTTTTCGTATCTCGGAAAGTGTTCCCTTATAAGAGGGACTATGTATTACAAGACAAAACAGAAGCCTAACTAATCTAAAAACGGAAAAGTACATATTGGATTCGCAATCCTTTAACAATACAGACATAATGGAACATATAGCACGATATAAAACAAACGAAACTACATAATGTGTAACAAATATAAAGTAAAATCGTAATGAAAAAATTATTTCATTCTTCTGTATTTAAGTTTTATACAGGGACACATTTTTGTTAGATACTTTAACAACATTTCTGAAATCTGACATAACATTTACATCGGATCACATAGAATCACTGGTAAGAGGTGCATTTCTCACTTAAGTGGGTTTCCCAAATTTTCTAGTAAAATCCCAAAATGACTTAATAGCATACAATATTTACTCAGCCTTTTCAATCTTCAATACAGTACAATAACTCTACAGTATTAAAACTCCATGTGATTAAGTAATGAGATGGTATGCAGCATTGATTCAGTAAACATTGTTTAGTTTATACAAAAAAAAGTAATTCATAAAATAATATATAAAATATATGCGTTCGAAATACATGATTTAAGATTAAATTACAGTTTCTTGATTTTAAACAATGGAAAACCTACTAAATTGCATAAAATACACAGCGCTAACATGGCTGGAAATTATTGAGCATGTTTGCAGATATATAATAATTAACTTAATTATCAACTAATTAATTTAATTAACAAAAAATATTAATTAGTCTAAAAATAATTGCATAATGAATTAAAATATTCAGGAATGCTATCAATACAGTATACAGGGACTTTTGCCCACTATAACAGTTTTGAGGAATAACAGCTTTAAGAAATTTTTATACTATTATTAAATTACACATTACATTACTACAACATCATAAATATACAGTCAATTAAACAGTCATGATTGTTTATATAAATACTATGAAATAAATAAATATGGCAAAGAACGTATTAAGAGAAAACAATCCCAGATTCCTTCTACTGCTTCTTCTACAATACATTTCAAATTTTACTTTGCCTACAAGATTTAAAGCTTTCAGAATAGATAGCAAAAGCACCTAAAACATGACGTTTAAAGTCATGCCTGTTTTACCATAATTGGAATCTTGGAAAGTACAGAGCTTATTTGTTTTGTTTATATATTTAGGCAAATTGCCAACGAAAACCATAAGTGAATTCATTCACTATCCTTCTTAAAGGTGGCAATCCCGTTCACAAGACAAACATATACACAAGATGCTCCACATAAACAATGTCTTATTACAAGTTTTTGAGAGTGGAGTTGTAATTTGTCATTAGAAAAATTCTGAAATGACTTGAACCCAGGACCCTTGGATTAGCGTCCAAGCATCATAAACACCAAGCCACAACTCTGATTCACACGCAACAAATTGTTACATTGGTACCTTCAATGTCAAATTTCAAAACAAGTCTGTAATCTTTAAATATTCCATTAATCTAAAACGCAGATAAATGGGTGTATCTTTCTAATTTGTTTACACAGCAATTACTTTACTTTCACATTGTGAAAGCATACAGTTATGCCGGGACATTCTGTATTCATGTTTTTTGTTTTAGAAGCTGTGAATCGGATACAGCAAATTAATGTCATTTATGTTTCATAGGGCCTGTTTCTGCTGCAACTGCTCAAAATACGGTATAAAAATACGGTATAAAATACGGTATTTTTTATACCGTATTTTTTAGTACCCCGTTTCTGCTAACAATACTTCTTGGGTGGTCGTGTTAAATTTCATCTTTTTTACCCAAATTGCCATTCATTTATTTGATCGATAATTAAAAGTCGCAATAAAGGAAGTTTTACGTCTCACTTTCAATAGCCTAGCCCTAGTGATAGAGATGTTGTGAGAGCACAGAAAACATCGTAATGGGGACAATTAATTCGTTCCCTCCCCGAGTTATTGTATTTTGCAATGTTGTACTGCTTTCGCAGGCTCTTCACCTTTGAGTTTACTTGCTTTGGAGACAAGTTTATTCCATACTCCTGCTTTATTTTTTTAGAAATGTCTTTATAAATGTGGTTGTCCCTTTTATTACCTTTTAGTTGGTCAGACATTTTAGCTTCCCCACACACATTTATTTAGTAAAACTGTGACGTATTCGCTCCACATTTTCGCCGAATATATCTATACATGTGTGTAAAGCAGCTAACAGCGACAGACAATAAAAACACGAATGGTGACCTTTTGTCATGTAAAAAAAAAATACGGTATTTTTTATTGGCAGCAGAAACGGGTACAAAAAATACGGTATAAATTTGTAAATACCGTATTTTATCCACAAATTTTGTGGGGAAAATACGGTATACAAAATACGGTATATTTTTTATGAGCGCAGTTTCTGCTGCCAAAAATATACCGTATATATACGGTATTCAAAAAATACCGTATAATATACGGTATTTAGTTGGCAGCAGAAACAGGGCCATACTGTCGGACCCATTCTGAAAAACGTCCTGCGATAAAACTCCGGGTTTTACTAAGAATGTTTTCAGGATTAGCAGCGGTCTTCAAAACGTCCTTGGTGAAGCGTAGAACAAGAGCGACTTGTTGATCCTCCGAGTCGCCCACTCGATCCGCCAATAAACTATCAACCTGGCTGTCGAAGCTCGTCTTTGGGTTGAATTTTGGTAGTTTATATTTTTCGTTCACGTTATCTCCAATTTTTGCCAGCATCTTGGCTACATCTGAAATTATTAATAGCTACTATGTGAATACTAACTTTCATTTTTAAACATAGACTATAAATTTCTAACCAAATGCTTATCAGTGAGCCTAAAAATAGTTATTATCCATTATTAGTTAATAATGATAAAAAACGGTTTTGTTAAAGGAAGAAATATACACTACAAAATAAGGTTAATTGAAGATATCTTGCGCTATACCCAAAAAAAAACTTTCATGTTTGAGCGGAAAAGAATAATGGTCAAACCTGTGTGGACTTTAGGTGAGACAAAGAAGTCGGATAATAAATCATTTGGAAGGGTGCCATATAATGATTTCATTGAGCTAGCTGGGAGAAGTACAAAGAAAACCAGAGTTTTTCGGAACTAGAGTATGCCATGTGTTGCGTCACGTCTGGCCAGATGAAAATACGCCAAAATGTTGGCTACAACATACATATCTGGGGCATTTTAATCAAAAAAATTACTGTACCTTCAAAATTTGTCATGGCATCATCGTGCGATTCTTCCACATTATTGTCTCCATCCACCATGTCATAGCCTCCACCGCCTCCACCCACCTGTAGCCATGATGTGGCCGAGTTATTCATGTTCATACTGTTTTGGTTCGTTGTTCGATAACCCATCCCATCTGGACAATCTTGACCTGTTTGTTGAAACAGTTAAACATAGTTATAGTTTTGTAGTTAAATATAATATGATCAGGTGAGTATGCTGAAAACAGTTTTTAGAAATAATAATGATTCTAGTTAGTAATGACATTTAGTTACAATAAACCACAATAAAAATTCTTAGGGTAAATAACACATTAAGCTTTAAGCTTTCATTCTCATAATAAAATTCCTTGCCTTTATTATTATATCTAGAATTTCTATAGAAAGTTTAACAAAAGAATACCTGGAAAAAGAAACAATATAAAGCATTGACCGGCATTTGAGAGAAATTACTTACTATTTTTAGAATTAAGTAACTGTAAATTTTAAATTATTTAACTGTAAAGATATGATAAATAAATAATTTTCATTTCCTACTAATTTTGGATAAAAATATTTACTTTGTAGCGTGCTACTGGTAGATTATTACACAACATTATTCTATGTGTTGGTATATGTACTATGTCTATGGTGAGGTCTGAAAGTCCTTAGGGCACAAGAGAGTCATGCATTATATTCATGATAGAAAACCTACGGTAAACAGACAATTCTAGACTTGCCCCAAGTATAGTCTTTGTTATGTTGTTCAATGTTAGTATTCCTATGTGCTAAGTAGGTGATGTTGTTTGAATATTATAAATATGAAACGCCATATGTGCCGAAATCTACTAATAGTAGATAAAGACAATTCCTATATTTTAAAATTGATTTTTTTTGTTTTTGTTTTTTTAAACAAACTAATATATTATTTACAATACTTAATTTTGCACCACCAATGTTGAATAAAGGTAGCAATGTGTAGTAGTAAATGATACAGTAAAAACATATTAAGAGGACACATTTATGATTTGGAATCCAAAAAAGTGTCTCCTTAAATAGGTGTGTTCCCTGAATAATGTAGGGGTTAACTGAAGTGTTAAACATTACTTTCCCAAGTTTGTTTCACTGGAAATAGGGATACAGTATTCCAAGATTCATATTTTTAAAACTAGAAATTTAAAATTCAGATTCCTGAATTAGTACCTAAAATCCAACATTTAAAATCTACATAATAACCTTCCAAGCTGTTAAAATCAATGACAATTATTATGAAGGGCAAGTTATTACATAATAAACACACTGTGTATCTATGGTAACTAGTACTGAACTATGCACTCGTTCATTTGCTGTTATCAATATCAGCTTATCAGTTAATTTTTCATATAAAGTTGATATTATAAATTAGGTGTGAATATAATTTCAGGTGTAGTATACTGTACCTGCCACATTTTTCAGTGGCCAATGCATGAGACATTAAATCAAAATTATATATAGCACCCAACCATAAAATACTTAGCCTAGGCTAATTATGTGCAAATTAATTTAAATAACGTTCAAAATAGGCAAGTTAATTTCAAAACAATGTTTTTCTGAATATTTTTTATGGATGCGTGAGAAATAGTCACGTGTGCATGAGGCATAAAAAAAATAGGCCCTCCTGCGTGAGAGCAGGTGTAAACATTATGTTTTAGAGAATGTTAATTTGTTTGCTTTACATATTTCATTTATATCCAGTGTATCAAGGAAGAGTGAAATCTCTTAGTGAACCAATTGAAAATGTTCAATATACCTGGATGAATTAGATATACTCATTAACATTGAGATAATATTACAGTACTTCCCAGGTAAGCTGTAAAGCCTTGCCGGCCCAGGGCAGTCAGTTAGCATCATTCTAATTCAATGCTGCATAGTAGTAGCTTGTTAAGAAATTACACTAAAATAAGATAATGTGTTCACAAGGTTCAAATAATTGAAATCAAAGAATATTTAAAAGATATTATCATTATTTATTTTAATTTAGGTATGAAACCAAAATGCACTGAAAGTTAATAAGTTATGACTAATTATTTGAAAGAGAAAATATTTATGCGCCATAAAAACAATGTTGTCTGAAATGAACACAACTAGGCAGATGGCCAAACCAAGGCCACATAATTAATCACAATAGTTAAAAAAATATTTTCGAACTTGCATCATAATAAATGCATAAATTTCTAACATTGTAAATATTTTACAGTGAAATGATGCAATTAAATTAATTTATTTTTTTAGATTTAATCACTACTATACAGCTACCCATGTTACACTTAAGGATAGGATAGTGGGCTTTTTTTTTCAAAAAAAATGTTTACTCCTATACCATGTGTATTGTAGTATCACATTTTTAGATATTTATTTGTTTAATTTTTAAGTAAAAAACCATCAAGAATTAAATTGTGAGAGGGTATAACATTTAATATTGCCTAACATAGGCTATTCTAGCTCCTTTAGGCCTAGAGTAGGCCTACTATGTACATATAAATAAATTTAAAAAAAAAATAATAATAATAAATAGGGCCTAAATAAAAAATAATGTATATTAATATATCATTAAATAATAAAATAAATACAACATGTATATCTTACCGGATTCTTTCAATACATCAGCAAAATAAAACCCAAGAATGTGGTCCAACGGATCTGACATGCTTGATGATAGGTGATGTAGTCAGGCCTACTGTACTTGTACTTTAGCCTAGCTAAGCTACTCAGGCCCCACGACAAAAAGCGATTTAGTGTACTATAACTGACTGAGCTGGATGGACGTCGTTTATTATGTAGGCCTACAGACAGGTAAGTTTTGCTGGCTAGGCCTAGCCGATTCTACTACTATACTATCGGTTAAGTTGAGAAAAGGTATTGACTCGAAGTAGTTAGCGTTCGATTAAATTAATCAACAAGAATGATTTCGGATAAAACTCAGTGAATTTCCGTGTTTGTTTCGTCGAATATGTGTTCAGTGTTTGCATCTCCCGCGATTGCGCTAGTTTTTTGGCGTATTTATGTGCAGCAGCATGCGCAGTAGTTCAACCAACGACATGAATCATTTTCTATTTATAGACACAATCGACGCAATGCACAAAAAGAAATCTATATATAAATTATTAGTTTTCTTAAATAAAAATAACAATCAGTAAATGCCCAGAGTAGTAGGCATTTGTGTGTTTTGTAATTACAGTACTATATTTGTCATGATTTTTTTTCATGACACCATCCAAAAAACATATGGATAGATCAATATACCGTTTCTATAACTTTACTTTATGAGCACTTTTCAGTGGGTATGTGAAATTGTTATTATCAACAACACTTGTATTAACAATGTTCACAATCGGCACAGAATATATTTTGTCAAGTTTATTGAAATTCTTAAATTTTGTCAAACGTATTTGATATATATTTGTAGCAATACAGCTGTAGTTGCTATTATAATCAGGAATAAATTGAAATTAAAATAGAGGGCGCTATTCCCTTTCAAGTGGGGAACAGAATTATAATCTTTTTCTTTTTTTGATAAATGCATCTAATAAAAATAATACACTTTGTTCATGGATACAATTTTCTAAATTTAGTAAAACAAAGTTTAAAAAAGACATTCTTCAAAATAATTACTTCAAAAAGTCTATGTCCAAATTTGATTTTAAAAATAACTCTTTTTCTTGTTAATTGTACTAAATAAAAACCCAGAAATCTGTTTTCATGGGTACAAATTTTATATTCGATTGTTTCTTAGTAAAATATGTGTATGTTCAAATAACATGCATATTCAGATTCTGAAATGTTTGACTAACGTTGAAATCAAAATGAAAAATGTCTCCATTAAGTAAAATAAAGCCCATGCATGTTATAAATGTCACATTGCCTTTTCTGTTGGAAAAATTACAGTATAATTTTTTCAGTAAAAATATATTTCTTAATACTTTACTATAATCCTTGAATTCTGTACAAATCGTCCTCAAATATAAATTCATAAAATCATACACAGAAGAATGAAACCAAAGACACATTTCATGGAATAATGTATTTCATTTAAAATTTAAAAACATCTTTTATACACTTCTTTGTTTAATTCAAAAACATTCAATTTCAAGTTTGTCAGTTCAACATATTCACGCAATCAAGGTAGTACAACTCAATTTAATTTTGATTAAGTATGATTACAAATTTAGTAATCTAAAAAAATGTCATCTAACAATATTTGTTACAATTCAAATTTAAAACTTCTTTAGGAATGACTGTAACATAAAATCAATATCTTCTATAAAATTATTGCAAAACGTAAAATATTATATAAAAGATATCAAACAAACATTAAATATATTTACAAATCATTAAATGTTCCAAAAACTGGAACAGTCTTTGCACCAAATGAAGGACGAAGTTGGAAAGGTTATATATTACCAAATCCAACAAATGAAATTGTATTTCTTATTTTGTCTTCATAAATTATAATAAGTTGTCAACAATACCATAAAATTATTTTTACTATCATACTTCATGCCACTAATTTGATACCGGAATGTTTCGTTAAAAGATTTTTTTAAAACATTTTTGTCCTAACAAGCATCAAAGGGAAAATCCAAAACTTAAAAAAAGAAATGTAATTAGGAAATTACTTCTAGGAAAACTTGGCACTGGCTTAAGTCACATGAAAATTTAAGTACATATAACTTGGGAGCCTTACTAGGCGGTGAGGAGATTGTGCACCTTTCCGGCACGGTTCCGGTCCAGCGCTGGCAAATCAAACGTCAATGTTTTCACGCAGCTATGCACATATCAATTGGCGTATAGCCGCATGGAGCTTCATGAAAACAAAACATTGACGTTCAATTCAACGGACTGGAACCATGCCGGAACAAGTGTGAAAGACCCCTTAAGATGCTTTATTTATTTCAGATTAAGCAAGCCTATAATGAAGGAAAATTACCAATGGTTGTAAACCGCGTTTTTTTTTACAAACTTTGTAAGTTTCTCCATTATTTATAAAGAGATTTATCCAATATTTATAAAGTAAAAGACCACGTGAAAGCAGCATTTCATCAATCATTTATGGTATGGTTGTTTTAAAAATTATCTTAAATTACTACTAAATTATGCACACGACCATCACATGACGACTTCCTGTAAAAAATGCAGCCGCTCGTCTTTTGTAGAGCACAGTCAATAGCCTTTTGCACCATCCCAGCAGCACAGATTGTATCATTAGTCAATTTCAGATTCCTGCCCATCACTATCGTCAATAATAATGGATTCCTGTAAGAAAATAAACATTAAATTTAGTTTTTTTTTTACATATTTAGGCAAATTGCCAAGGATAACCATAAGCGAATTCATTCAATATCCTTCTTAAAGGTGGCAATCCCATTCACAAGACAAACATATACAAGATGCTCTACATAAACCAAGTCTTATTACAAGTCTTTTGGAGTGGGGTCCTGACATATGATATGACCGGACTTGAACCCAGGACCCTTGAATTGGTAGGCACAAGCCACAACTCCACTTAAATTAATGTTTAAGACTAGAAAGGTAGCTGCCATATGTACCATTTGATAACATATTTCCAATTTATGAACCATACACAATAAATTGTTTTGTATGCTACTGTCATACTTTATTTTTTTTACAATTCTGTCAGTGATTATAGTCTAATTTATTCCTATTCAATAAATTTCCACTTTTAAATTATCATAACAGACACACACATTATTGTTTTAAGAAAAAACACAATGTGTCAATCAACTTTTTGCGAAAAAAAAATTATGAAAAGATAATGTTGTAATTATACTCCTACCTACTTAATAGGACCTTGAACCATACTAATTTGTCTGATACGGTTGTAAAATTTATGACATGGATTTAAAAATAAAACCTATTTTTTCACAGGCTGTCATATTGTGATTGTTTTAATACAGTAATTACAGCCAGAACAAAAGCTTGTCAACTCTTCAAAATAATTCCTTTTGTTATTTTTCTACTGTTCTTTTTTTTCAATGCATAAAAACATTCTATTGTCTGGAATGTCATATTCTTTGTAGACAATATCAACAATAGATTTTGACACAGTATATTCATCCAATTCCCAGTGCTGCATCTCCTTATACTACTGTATCTATTTCAAGGTATAGGAATATTTGGTAATACAACATCTCATACATATCACCTGTGCTGCCTGTATCATGTCACAGTATATTCACCCAATTCTCAGTGCTGTATCTCCACATACTATCTATTTCCGATGTATCATAGGAATATTTGGTAATACAGCATCACATGTGGTGCCTGTATCATGTAAGTTTAGGTTAAGGGTTAGGTTACTACTAGATACATGTGAAACACATGTGATGTTGTATTACCAAACATTCCTATGATACTTTGGAAATAGATACAGTACAGAGAATTGGCTGGTATATTTTGGTCCTTGGGTACAGTTAATTCTATTGACAACAATGATCTAGATTGTCATGCTACATTTTGTTTCTGGTAATAATCTTAAAGGGCATTTATGATGCAGGGGCGGATTCAGCATTGAGTTTAAGGCTGGGGGTAAAGTTTGTGTAATTTTTTCAAGTGAAATATAAGAAGGGATGAGGGAAGGGGGTGCATGTATATACCGTATATAGTAAACTCCTTACCCATCCACCTTGACTTCCAACCCATTCAGCAAAGTGATCTGAAATATATTCTATACTATTGTTCTTGATCTGCGTAGCATGTACACCGATCGATCTTGCTGCCTGCATAGCAACTTTTGTGAATCTTAGCACCAACGCCACCTGGTTCCAGCCTTGATCATCGCCAATAAGAGTCTCCACGGTGGTGGAGAAGGCATGGTAGGTGGTGTCCAGAACAACCCGTATTACTGTGTCTTCAGAAAACCTTGAATTATTTGTTGCCTTTAAAAATATAAACAATTTGAGGATAATAATAACAAGAATAACAACACATTTTTTTAATGGAATTTTCAATAAAATTAATAACCATATTAATATGGCTCAGCAACACCCTCTAAATTGTAAATTGTTCTGAATTTTACTTTGGTCAACATTTATATATAGTTAATATATAGTACAGTACAACCCCATGTTAGGACACCCCTATTATGGGGACACTTTCCTGTGAAATAATGTGGAAATACATGGCCAACCATGTACTTTGGAGAGACTAAAAATGTATCCTATAGGGCTGTACTGTATTGTGTATTAAAATTCTATTAAACCAAAATAAGCACTTGAAAACTGCTGATTAAAATGCATATTTACATGGTTTGAGATATCTTGTAAAACAACTGGATCAACCAATGCACCATCTAGAAAAAAAAACAAGTAGAAAAGAAATAATTATGCTTTCTGCTGGCTATACATAATTTACTTAGGAAAAAATGATAACAGTTCTTTTTCCTTAGAAAAAGCTATATTTTTAGTGATGAATAAACAACATCTTTTTATTACATCATCAATCATAATTACATCAGTAATAATCATAATCAATTGCATAATCTCTACATCATCAGAATTTATACAATTACTATACAGTACCTGTACATGTTCCCGGCAGTGAGGAAGTACCACCACTGCGCCCTCCAAAAGCACCAACAATATTGTCTCCCATCTCTGCAAGTCTATCTGCCACTTCACGATATTTGGTATCGTCATCTTCTTCACCAGAGGCTGCACTAGCAGATGATATGTCTACAGAGCCACTGTCTGTGAATGCTTTGTTGTCTGTGTAAGAAACAATGATTATAAGAAGGCCTTGGTACCAACTGTATTTACTGGATTGATTACTGGATCAAAAGTCCTATGAACAATCCCTTAGACTTACTTGACAAATACTACAAATCATTATCAGGAAAAATACCGTAATAATAGAATATATTGACAAACCTTTACTTTCATCATCACCACTAAGACCATCAACCTCTAAGTCGTCGTCATCAATGCTGGCTAGTGGGGCCTGTCGGGCAAGCTGTTGTCCACTGTCACGTTGTTGCCCACTACCACGTAGTTCAATGCCAGGTCTCAGTGGACTGTTGATGTGAAGCACTTCTTCATAAAGAAAAAAAAGTAGTTGGTAAATGGTGGCTGGTAAATGGTGGCTGGTAAATGGTGGCTGGTAAATGGTGGTTGGTAATTAGCGGTTTTCTTGAGGAAAACAAAATAAATTTTACAGTTTCCTCAATAACGATGTTATAAAACACAGTATCTGGAAATGTGCCAAATGCCAAAGAACATTCAAAAGCAAAACAGGAAAAATATATTAATAATAAACATAAACAATAAAAACTTACCATTAAAACCTCGGGTTGGGTCTGACAAAGACGACATGTTTAGACCAAGTGATGTTGGACGCGATATTGACCTCTGCGGTGCAACTTGCATGGACGTTGATGACTGAATATGATTTGGTTGCGAAGAAGATCGGATGACTTCCGAATGATGAGAATCACGGTATTGAAAGTCATTCGTGCTGAAAAACGTTGTCGCATTCCCAGTTGAGGAAGGCCAATGAGGGGTTCTCTCATCATTTTGTGGCGATTCCTTTCGTGGTTTCTTACGCAGAAAACTTGGAAATTTTATTATTTTTCTACGTTCATCACGGGACGGAGTGATTGGTGATGTTGTTCTGGGAATGTTGTCAAAGCTATCTAAAGAGCTAGTAGAGTTAAACCCATTTGTAACCGGGGACTCAACAGATTCTACAGATCCATGTTTATGCTTTTTAATACCAAACATTTTTCGAAGTCTTTTCCCAAAACCAGTTTTTTTCATTTCATGATGAACTTTTGACCTGTTTTCTTTCTCCTTAGTGTCCACTATATCTTTGCGTTCTCTAAATGTCGGAGAGCCAATAAAACTTCTAGCACGATTCAATAATGTTTTGCGTCGTTTTATTTTATGTTTTCCTTTACTTTCTTGTATTTGCGTATCGTCTGAAGGCTCTAACAATCCTTCATCTTTCATTCTTTGTATTTTCTCAAAGTCTTGTTCACACGGTTTTGCTTTGAACCGAAGGGTAGACGGAGCAGAGTTTGATTTTGCTCGGTTTAAATCCATCGGTTCATGCGCTGCGTTCAAATTATCAATGTCATAATCTTTTTTCTTTACCTCTCTACTAAAGCTATCACTTTCCCGCGGCAAAAAAACGTTTGAATCACTACTAATGTTTGATGTAACAGAAATAGTGTTATTTCTTTTTTCTTTCCTTTTATTTCGTTTTCTAATCCTCCTGTAATCTTCTGAGAGATCAGCGCTTGATAAGCTCACACTCCGTCGCTTTAGAAAATAGTCTACTATTTTGGCCGTCTCTCGTTTCACGAGAGGAACACTTTTTCCTTTCTTCAGCGTGTAAGGTACATCTATCGGTGTCGGAGGGGA
Organism: Antedon bifida; assembly: GCF_963402885.1. Taxonomy (NCBI): domain Eukaryota; kingdom Metazoa; phylum Echinodermata; class Crinoidea; order Comatulida; family Antedonidae; genus Antedon; species Antedon bifida. Next base: position 5,773,046 of record NC_136226.1, on the reverse strand, counting down.
TGTGTGAGGTGCCGGTGGTGTCATCGCTCTCACTCTTTTCTTAGTGAGTGTTAGGTCAGTTTCTTCGAGTTCTATGTCGGTACTAGTTTGTGGCGTGATGGACGGTGAATGTGTTAGATCAGGAACAGTTAAATCATTACCTCCAGCAGAAATACAAGGATACTGCTCTCCAATTGGTGTAACAGCATCACCATCATTACCTACACCAGCCCAAGCTGCCATTATGCGTTATTGTCAATCCACTTTTAGTTTGTGTATTTCTGAAAAACACAAAATATGATGAAAATGAATATTATGTAAAAAAACAAAAAGCATAAAGCCAGTATATACTGAAAACTCTTTGTTCTTAGAGAGTCTACAATCTGTCCATCAAGCCATCAAATCTAAGTGACGATATTCTCACATCAGAAATGCTATTAGTAGACCAAAACTGCGAAACTAATTATCTTTTTGTATGAAATAATAAATTTATTTTATAAAATTACTGTAAACTAATATGTTATAAATATTAACATCATTGGGATTAGCAAATTTCATGTAAATAACTTGCATTTAAAGTTTGTTTGTCGACAATTTAATTTTTTTTAAATATATAAATATATGTATATATATAAGTATAACGACAGATCATAACCTATTGATTTTCGGGGAAAATCGATATATTGATATTAACGCTCATAAAAGGTTAAGTTGAGTTATTTTTTACTTAATGAATACAAAATAATACATTTTGTGAAAAATTATTCATGGCATATTATCATAAGACCATAATGTAATTCAATATTGTAGTTTTCTTGATGAACACAGTAAACATAATCTTCTTGTCTCCCCATATTAAAAAAAAATACTTTAGCAATTCAGGTTTCTCCGATTACTCATCAGCGATAATGAGGCAGCTAAAAAAATGCTCATTAACATACAATGCATGTCCTCGCCACCTGGCTGAATCCTAATCCCGGCGTCGCCATGACAACTTAAAAATCAATAATTGAACTAGAAGACGCGGCTCGTTCACTTTCAGACGATGCCATAAAAAAATCCATGTCATATATTTATAAAGCTTGTTTACATTGGGATGGTCATTGTCCTATTGTTACAACCACTGATAAGTTAATGTTATGAGTCGCTGCACGCAAGCAAGGTCTGTGTTGTTTTTGTTGAATTCCTATCCAATGAAACAGCACGTTGATGATGTCATCGCATCATTGCTTTGGAGGTCATTGGATCTGCAAGACGGCTACTAATTAACAAAACCAAACATTGCTCAATCTTAAACTTGTTAATTATTTAATATGTGAATTGTAAAGTAGCGTAGCCTATAAACCAACTATGACTAAAATATAATATTATTAGAGAAAAAAAAAGAAGGAATATTAATGTATATAACATTATACGTAATTTTAAATAAAATAAGTGTTTTTGTATGATGTGTAAATTGTTGACCTCAGAGAAGTACACTAAAATGGTACAATTGACAGTGTAAAACTAAGACTATTATGGACATCAAAATTGTCAGAATTATACACTGTGTGAACAGGGCCTTATCCTAATATGAGCGTCATTCACCATTTTCACTCGTACAGATTGTATACACTATGGGTACACAGCAGGCCTACCGGTAAGTTAGACATACCACTCGATTGTGACCTATTTACTGTAAGATGTGCATACCATAGTAAGAAATACCTTTGCTAGACAATAACAATTATGAATGAATCTAAAACATACCAGCATGTCCTAGCCCACTTAAATACCAGTATAGTGAAAAGCACTTCATGCATTACTTTTATTAGACTATAATAAAATTATAAATAGTATTATTGAATAAGTCTGGCTAAACTGACTATAATATTAATAAATTATTTTAATTTTACTCCAAACCAAGGAATACTAAAGACACTACTTTATCCTTCACTTGTTGAAGACAATAGAAAAAATCTACTGTATTTTATGGTTTACTTATGTTATAATGTTAATTATTTTTATTGTTAATTTAAAAATGTGAGTTATCCTTATTTCTCTGCACAAGGATTAGAAAAAATTAAAAGAGAGAAAAAAAAAAGTAATTAAATAATAATATAATTGAGACAAAACAATTATGAAAGTGCAAACCATTTTAACAAGTTTGAAGTTCTAAAACAACAAAAGCAGAATAAGTCTTAACAGTTGTTTAGAAAACAGCTAATTGACTCTTTAGCAAATGATGAGAAATACCCGGCAGATAAAAATAGTTCCGCCCACACACTAGTAAGTAGTATCATATCAACTACTTGATAACAAACTGGTCACAGCTCCACATATTAAGAATAAACTCTCTATGAACTCTTGTTTGATAATGATCACAATAAGATATCCCACACATTATAATACATTATCGATTCATATTAGTCATAATAGGACGACATTAAATTAAAATTCAACATTTTTTTAATCACCGCCCTTGTAAAAGTTAATTGTAAACTTTATTTGAACTGTGAAGAAGACTAATGATTATGGAATAGGGCTGGTATAAACAGCGTTTTAATACATAATCTATTTTGTTAGTCATGCGAATAAAAAAAATCACAAACTATAATTAATTGTAACCTACGTTATATAACTTAATGTTATTGATTGGGTTCTGAACAATTTTGAGAAGGTAGGTAAATAATAATGAGACATTGTTAATAATAATGTTTATCATTAGTCATCAAAAAGTGATGAAATAAAATTTATTACCTGCACAACCTATGCATCAAACAGTCATTGTGTGTTATTGTGGTTAAAAATAACAAAAACAGGTGTTGGTATTATTTTTTATTTGTTTAATAAATCTATTTTGACCAGAATGCAAATACATGTACTATGGAATCCAGCTACATACTGTACCTCTTACTTAAAAGTTAAAATGTATCATTATGTACGCTTATTAAACTTGAGGTTCTGGGGAGCGTCCCTGGATAACTCGGTAATTAATCATTAATCATTCCGTAATGTTTTTAGTGTGTCCGTCTTGATTTTTTGGAGATAGGGCTTCGGGGGTCGGAGTAAACCCAGCAAATTGCAGTTCACACACCGTTATATTGAGACTGTGTATTGACCAATGCAAATCATGCTACTTTCGCACACAAATTTTAATTGTTATCTGGCGCCGTTCAGTATTTGGCTAACTAGATTTGAGGATGTAGTACCAGGCTTTCTGGTGACAGCAGCACATGTTCCATGTGCTTTAAACAAATTTGGTAAACACAATCATTAAAACAATTGGGAATCTCTGTATCAATATCAGACCAATAATTGCCATACGGTTCCAAAATGGTTTTAATTTAGGGATACATACTGTATAATAATATTATTTAAGCAACAATACATCAATTGAATTTTTTCAATTTAATTTTCAACAGATTTTACATGAAGAAAAATATTAATTTTCTAAAATGAGTACTGTACTAAAATGCAATGCAGAAAATCAATTTAAGGATAACAACAAGGCAAACACATAGTGTTCCTTCACACTAGTAGAAATAACTATGAAGCTAAATAACAACAAGAAAGTTATTTTCAAAATGACATACAATAGTTGACACAACTCAATTTTAAATTGTCAACAAAAAAAACCTTTATTTCTATTATTTATTTAAATAACACTATAAATATCATAACAAACAACAACAAATTGAGTCAAACCTCCAAAACAATAAGAACATATAAAGGGTGGTGGGCCTATAAAACACAATAGGAAGTACCAAGTAGTAAACATCACTATAACAATGGACCAGCACTCAATTACACAATGGGGCAATGATGACATTGACAATGGGCTGATAATAATATCAAACAAAAAATACCAGAGCAGTGATGAGTTATATAAATATTTATGGTTCAAATTCCAAACAAAAATTACTCTACAGTAGATGAATAAATGTATTTGTTCATACATTTAATATAAATTTAAAAGGCAAATTACCGAAAAACAAGACAATGCTGTCGGTATCAGTGGCTGGATCTTAATGGAGATACAAAATAAAATAAGCAAAAAGCTAAATCAAAACGATAAAGTAAAACAGCCAGAAAAATCAGCAGAGCTTTCGGGCAACACTAGCCCTTCATCAGTTCAAAATATATTTATTTGTATTGTATAAACCATTGATATAACAGCTAAACATTGTTTTATTTTTTACATTATAATTTTGATTTGGCCATGATCCATAAATTGAAAGTTGATTATATGGAATAAGTGTTTAATTTGCATGACTCTATTTAGTGCAAGTCTGCTGTGTTGTTAAAACATGCTACAGCCGCCAGGCTAGCCAATTTGTCTTCATTTAAACACAAATTAAATACTAAATTCTCGCCAACACCAGGCTCAATAAACAAGGCTTATGTCTACACAACCTGTGCTGATAAAATCTAAAGCTGACTAGACCACTTATCTACTGTTGTAGATAGAACCATAGAGATATTATAATATCTCTATGATAGAACAAACAATTTCTGCAAGATACTCCCTCATGTCTCGAAAAGAAATGGTTTATGGGGCAGTTCCCACCTGAGGGCATAGATCATGGACTATGCCATTTGTGGAGAGGGATGTTCAATGAAAATTTGTTTTAAGTTATATCTCGCTCTTCGAGGAGAAAGGGTTATTGTCAGTTTATCCAGGTAAGCTAGGCACGAAATAGACACTGTTCTATATAGAGAGACCAATATGATTTTAACATCATTCAATTTTGAAGTAGCAACTAAAAATTTAAATGCATAAAATTAAAAAATTAATAGCTTTCTGTTTATGTTACAATATTACGCAATTCTGAAATTAATGTAGCGAGAGTCTACTTTATTGGGTTGATACAAAATGTATCACTGAAAGTCCAATGGTGAATTACATAGTAGACCAAGGGTTATATCAACAAAATGTGGCCAGAATAAATGAAACGAATAAAAAAAAAATAAGCAAAACGGCATTGGTATGTAGCTATATACCATACCGACGTGGGAATTCCTCAATAATGTAATAAATAGCAATCTGAATGTTATGCCTTTTGGATGTGTTCTATACTATTTTTACCTTCTTACTTTGTATTTGTTTGCCCTGCATATGCTTGTCCTCCAAGCTGTGTGAACTGGGATGTTTGTTAATTCTTATGTTTTTTTATTTGAAATAAAGGATGATTTTACTAAAGTAGGAAATTAAAACAACGCGAGATCACATTAGATACCACTACCAGTATTACAAAAATAATGAGATAAAAGAAATGTCTTCTTCGCACAAAATTATAATAGTTAGAACTATTAACTATTTAACAATCACAACATTTACAAAGCGGTAGGGATTGAAGCAAAATAAAAAAATTACACATTATTATAAAACTTAATGTCTGTATTTCTGTATTATACTACAGTAGAGTATCCTAATTATTATATTAAAGTTCAAACATAATTTACAATATTCAAGATTAATCTGATCCTATAATTAATATCATTCAAATTGCCACATGAGATTATAACTGTATATCACTGCTATAGGTCAAATAGCGATACTACATCAATCATTAATATTCATACCAATTTAACATGAAATTGATTTTTCTGCAACTAGTTGACAATTTTATTTTGTCACATTAAAACACCTGGTTGATCAATTGCCATCTAACAAAAATAAACGCAGCTACATGCCGAAAAGAAAAAAAATCCATAGCTTTTGTTACCAACTATTAAAATAATTAAAGTAATTTATTCCATTATGTCTGGAAAAAACAATAAATTACTTACCGACGATAAAGATGAAATAAATAAATCACAATAGAGAATATGTATCAGTGTTTGAATTCACGATCTTTAAAAATAGGGCTTGTCAAGTCTTCGTACGACAGATAGCTAACACATAGTAAACAGGACAGCGAGAGAGTGCTGTATTTAACTAGACTGAGCAACTCATTGTTGTTCTAGTCTGATTAGTCATCCATACATTTTATTGTTAGAGGTCGTCAGACTATAGATAGAGTCTGCTGTAGCTTACACCAGGATGTTTTCCTGCTATTTCTACCAAGGAGACATTTAAACCACACAAAGCCTTGGCAACACCTATGAATGAATTCTCGGAAACAATACCTAATTATTTGACATTCTTTGTTTGTTCCTCTTTCTGTAAATAACAAATTGTGAAATCCCAGCCAAACAGTATTTAATTAATATTTAATATTAGTAATATTGTTTTCTTTTTATTTTATTTACATACTGTATCATAATGTCAAATACTAATCAGAAAAACGACAGATAAAAAATACACAATTATTTTAATAATATTGTTCTCTTTTTTGTTACATTGTACTGTACCTGTACTGTCAAATACTAATCAGAAAAATGACAGATAAAAAATACACTAATTATTTAAATAATATTGTTCTCTTTTTTGTTTACATTGTACTCTCAAATACTAGAAAAACAACAGATAAAATTCACAATTATTTTACCAGTTAACCAACTCGCATTAAACAGTTACCTACTTAATCTGTAAATTATGCAGAAAAAACCTCTCAGACAAATATTGACTAAACCACGACATCAAGGTTACTAGTAGGATTATCAACCTACACAAATATCAACAAAGAGATAAATCCCCTAATAATATGTAACAATGATTACCAATTATTATGATTTTTATTATTCTTAATAGTTACTTTGTTGCACAGTAGATTTTTAATTGTACAATTGTATCTGAATAATTATTTTTAGATAAATGTACTGGTCATCATTAACTATTTCTAAGAAATAATGTTTTTTTAATCAATAGTTAAATTTAGTTCTGTGACATGTGATAGTAATGTGACATGAAATTCTTCAGTACAATTAAAAAGGTAAACAATTAATAAGTTATATTGCATGATAATGCATATAATTTAATTAGTAAGTAAGAGTTCAAACTAAATTAATCGCAATAAGTATGCAGATTTCATACTAAAATTCTGCAACATCATTTTACACAATTGAAGATGAATTAATTTCCATCATGTGACATATGTTAATAAGATTGCACCATCATCACATGCTAAACAGACATTGTTACCAAGGTACCAACCATACACAGTTACAGTTTTTATAGATTTTTGTGTTCTAAAGATTATGTAAGTCAGCTGTCTCAGAAACAGAATTTCCTTTTACTGTAAGTATGTAACTTGGTTGTGCAATTTGAAAAAGACAATTGTGGATCGTAAGAGTTCCCATAATTCTCTATAATTCAAACCATGGAGCTATAAAATTAGCATATTAATTTATCTAATTTTATACAGGTGGCTACATGTTCCAAACCAAATCGTCTCATAAGTATAAGACAAATATAATACAATTGAAGTAGTACTCAATGGCGTAACGCAGAGGCCTAGGGCCCCAGGTTTAGGAACCCTAAGTGGTCCTACAACGCTAGAGGATTCGGGCATTTTTAACATTTCTCGAAATATTTTAATGCCTAATGTTTTTTAATGAAATTTTGAATGATTCTAATAATATAGTATATGTGACTGCTGTTTACCCAAACAATGGAACAATATGGGTTTAGCTAGTGAGCGCTCATAGCTGTTACATCACTGTAATGTATAAACATTGGAAGCAAAATATAATAGGAATGGATACATCTGGTTATTCTTGTAATTTTATCTCATAAGGAAAAATCTACTTGGAAAATGCCACTGAAATTTTGAATATACACGATTCTAATAATATATATGACTGCTGTTTACCCAAGCCTTGGAACAATATTGTAAATTACGTAGCTTGCTGCTTACAAAAATGGTGACAACTTCCTGCTGCTTTTATCATTCACTACTATTGTTACTTTAAATATTTTGACAAATGATCCAATAAGTTCTAAAAATAATTAAAGGTAAATCACAAATCCCTTACTTCAAAAGGTGTAGTTTTACAAAAACTTAATATTATTGTTACTGTTCATTCAGGTACTAATAATTTAACAGTTAAGTAAATTGAATGGAGTGTACTAAATACCGTCATATAGGATCTACGTTGTATAGCTTTTCTTGTTTGATTGAACATACTGATGAATTTTAAATAGTTTCAAATACTTTACAGAATAATTATACAAAACCTACAGCTTGGTTTCCACTAGCGACGCAACATAACACAACCTACGAAACATACTGTAAGAAAATGCCCTTCCAATAATTGTGTTTACAACATACGAACGTGACATATACAGACTAAAAGAGGACCATGCAAATATGTAAACAATGCAACTAGCAAGATCCTGCTAATATCCTCTTGATCCTGAATGTCAGGTATAGTTGCGACTTCACTGTTTGTACTGTACTGTATATGTCCTGTTTCCGGTCATTCGACCTTGAAACAAATGTCACTTCAATATTTCCAATAAAAAAACCAACAGTGCATACAATTTACAACCATTCTAACAAATTTAGACTAATGGAAGGAAGTAGAAAATGTAATTACCAAATAGTAAACAATGTAAATAATAAAATTAACAAACAAAATCCAAAGAGACAGAATCAATTGTTATCAGTTACGCCTCTCATCTTGAGATATGAAGCTTTTTCTGTCATGGGCAGGACGGATTTTTTTGTACTTAGCTGGTTAAAAAATAATTTTAATGTGTCGTAAAGAACAGGAAATTAATTTTTCTTAATCCATTTTCCAATTTTAAAACATGAATAATTGATTTTATTACAATATTCATGTTTCATTGTCATGCAATGTTTCAATTATTGGTATGGCAACCAATAACAGAAAGTAAGTAATCGAAATAAACAGCATTTAGTATGGTAGAAGTTCAAATCACGAAATTGTTATAAAGATAGGATAGTCAGAAAGTAAACATTGAACAATGAAATCGTGTGATAAGCCGACTATTGTCTGTGACGCAATTTAAAATCAATCTTCTAATATTCAAGCATGCCTTTAATATTAGCAATTTGATATCAAATACTGTGTATGTACAGTACACAACAGGTAATGTAACAGGGGAGTTTCCCCATTGTTGTGTAAACAATTACAGTTTTAGGCTAAATCTTTTTTCATAAGACATTCTATACCAATGTGATTCACCAGTTATTAATTCTACAGTGCACCTTCACCTACAGTAAAGTACATTTAAAAAAAAAAAGGATTTTTTAAGAACTCCGTATAAAAGGATCAATTCATAAACTTGAGTATTAAATAATTGCTTTCCTGTTCCTGTGTCAGGAATACTATATTTATTGAATCGGACATTCCTTATTAATTTGCATAAAAATAAAACTATTTCCTATTAGTAATAGTGAAAATGTCATTACAAAATAAATTATTTTGTAATTTCTTAAATATAACTTTTATTAAACATTCATGTGGTAAAATCCTTAGGCAATACAGTACAATACTCTTATTAATTTGCATAAAAATAAAACTATTTTCCTCTTAGTAATATATTAGTGAAAATGTCATTACAAAATAAATTATTTTGTAACTTTTTTTAAATATAAACTATTATTATAAACATTCCTACGGTAAAATCCATAGGCAAAAACAAGAAATATTCCTTTAATTTGCATAAAAATAAAACTATTTCCTGTTAGTAAGTAGTGAAAATGACATTACAAAATAAATTATTTCGTAATTTTTTTAAAATATAAACTTTTTTCCTGTGGTAATATCCCAAGGAAAAACCAAGGAAAAAGTTAAATTTTAAAGGATATAAGATTGTACATCAACTACACATTGTTTGGTGGCAATCTTGACTACGTGATTCTATCACTCCAGCAATTACAAAATACACAATTTTCACAATTAAATTGATATGGTAATCATATTAAACTACTATTAATCAATAGGTTATAGGTTGTGTGATCACAAGTTCATAACACTTTCCATAATAAACTTACTTAAGTACAGATTTAGCAATAACGCACAAACATAATGAACTTTTGTTGTCATCAATATGACATTAAGGCCGGCAAGTTCCAAGAATTAATTAATGTTAATTAGTGGGGTTTCAGTACTTACAGTCCTTGAGAGATGTAAATGTGAAAAACCAGTCAGATGAAGTTCAAGTCATTGTCCTATCAAACATTGATTCTGTCGCTATGGAAACTGTACACACACACACAGAAGTACAATGAACTGTGACTGGAGTTCAGATGTTGTTACACAAGATTCGTTGCCATTAGGTGTTCACACTGGTGGAGGACGTCGGCGGCGTCTTTATTGCAACTGTTAGATTATGATACAAGACAATATTAATTAGGTGCGACTTAATGTTTGAACATTCAATAGTAATTTGACAATCATTTAGCTCGTCAATAACAGCATAGACTTGTGTCTCCTATATGGAACGTTATCTGCTCTGTTACTGTCTTGTTATTATGGTAATGATAAATACAATTTAGAATAATTCATATTAAATGTCTACCTTGACAATTAAATGATATTATATCAGTTCAAGTTACATACTAAATGTACTATGTATTATTTGAAAAAAAAGACAAAAAAATAAAATCATGGATGTCTGACGGCTTGCTCAAATCTATAAAATATAAGCAGAAATTATATGCCAAATTTCTTCACCGTCCGACTCCCATAAATGAAAAAGCTTATAAACTATACCGCAATAAATTGAATTCTGTAATCAAAATTTCTAAAGCTAATTACTTCCAAAATATATTTCACAAACATAAAAATGATATCAAGGCAACTTGGAAGACAATTAATTCTCTGATTAACAAAAACAACAGCAAACAACAATCCAATACTCGCTTTAACTGCGATGGCGAATTGACCGAAGATCAGGAGAAAATTTCTAATGCTTTTAATAAATACTTTGTCGAAATTGGCCCCACCCTTGCAAACCAAATTCCCCGTGTTACCAAATCATTCAAAGAATTCTTACCGAATCCAAATCCAAATTCAATATTTCTTAACCCAGTTGATGAGTCTGAAATAGTCAAAATAATAACTTCTTTTGAAAATAATAAATCTCCAGGTATTGATGACTTTCATACCAAGGCCATTAAATACATTGCTGACCTGATTTCCCTTCCCCTGTGTCATATTTTTAATCTTGCTTTATCCAGCGGTGTGTTCCCAGAGAGGATGAAGCTAGCGCGCGTTACCCCTATTTACAAATCTGGTCCAAAATCTGATCTTTCTAATTATCGACCCATCTCCATTCTATCCATTTTTTCAAAAGCCCTGGAAAGAGTAATTTATGACCGAATATTTTCATTTATTACCAAATTCAACATACTTTTCAACAGACAATACGGTTTCAGAAAGGGACACAACACGTCAATGGCTCTCATCGACCTGACAAATAAAATTATAGACGCTTTCGAAAACCGCCATCTTGCAATCGGCATTTTCATAGACCTTTCCAAGGCTTTTGATACTATTGACCACAGTATTCTTCTACACAAATTATCTCACTATGGAATCCGTGGATCTGCAATTAATCTCTTAAATAGTTACCTCTCCAATCGTGCCCAATGTACCAAATACTCTCACTCCATATCCACTTTTAGTCCTATCACATGCGGCGTCCCTCAAGGATCTCTACTTGGCCCCCTCTTATTTATTCTATACATCAATGATATTCACTTCTCTTCAAAGCTCCTTAATTTTTTCCTTTATGCTGACGACACTACAGTTCTTTATTCTAACAAAAATGTCCAATCCTTATTCAATACAGTCAACTCCAATTTGATAAATTTGTCCCAATATTTTGCAGCTAATAAACTTTCTCTTAATCATAAAAAATGTAGCTTCATCCTCTTTGGGACCCCACAACTATTAAAATCTATTGACTTATCAGCCAACAGAATTACCATTGACAACCATGATATACCTTGTGTTCAATCAGCTAAGTTTTTAGGTGTAGTTATGGACAGCAATCTAACATGGAAAAATCATATTAAAGAAGTAGAGAATAAAACTTCCAAAAGCGTTGGTATCATTTCTAGGTTATCCTCATTTGTACCCCTTAATATTCTTCGAACCCTTTACTGCTCCCTCATTCTTCCCTATTTGAGCTACTGTAACATTGTCTGGGCCAATACTTACGTATCCAACCTCAGTAAACTGCAAATTATACAAAAGAAGGCTATCAGGATTATATCTGGCGCTCCACCGCGGTCCCATTCTTCCCATTTATTTTCCAAACTTAATCTCCTCAAACTCATTGATATAAACATAATGCAACAAGGCAAATTTGTATTCTCCGCCCTGCATTCCACTTCTCCAAATCATTTAAACAATATGTTTATTCCGAATTTTTCTATTCACAATTATCCTACACGTTCTAGAACTAATATACACATACCTATCCACAACACCAATTATTTTCAAAACAGTATTAGATACTCCGGTCCATCAATGATGAACAGTTTACCACCCCCAATTACAAATGCTGTTTCAATTTCTTTATTTTCCAAAAAATTAAAACAACACCTAATGTTAAAGTATTAAAAAGACAACAATCGAATGTCGCAATTTGATTTACGCTGCTGAACATTGATCTACTGTGGTTTTTGAGTTTTATTTTCTGATTCTACAATTTGATTGATCTATTTTTTATCAATTTATTTATTTATTTATTTATTTATTTTATTTATTTTTTTTAAATTAATTTATTTATTTATTTATTTTTATTTTTCCTTTTGTGTGCGTTTTTTTGTCTTGTTTGTTTGTTATCCATTTTATTTGCATAGGCATACCCAGCACAAGATTTCCTCATCTTCTCGGGATTATGCCTTCCTCCATAGCCAATTTTCTAAAATTCACTTTTCTGTTGTTTATCCAACAAACATCTATTTCATTTTTTATATTCCTTACCATTTTTGTTTATTATTTTGTACTGTATTGCTATGGAGGAAAATAAATGTCTTTTGAAATGAAATGAAAAAAAAAAACCTCGTTAGGCCTACTATTTATTACAGTTCTCCGGAGATATGATGGGAAAAAAATAGGCGTAACCACTACAAACAATACCACGCATACCAGCCACCAGGGCATTGGAGCTAGGCTGCTGGCTGGCCATCCGATCCATCATCAAGCTACCGGTGGCAGAGAGAATCTTTCTACAGCTGTAATATTACACATGTTTTAAACACTCATCTAAACATTGTTCGGATATAACAAAGCTTATAAAATATTGCATTATCTAACTTACAAGTAAAGTAATTCTTAAAATCTTGATTTAAAATACACTGGTTCTGCTCTGCTTTCGTTTACACTCATCACACTACGCAATCATCGAAAAGTAAATCATTCATCAGTCAGCGAATATTTCATAAATATAGATAGCGCCCTCTCTAAATTTAATATCAAAAGAGTTCGATTGGTAAACATCCCCATATAGCAACCCCTACCCCCTCCCTCACTTCTGAATATTAACGTATGGCGTATCATGTGAAAGAGTTCGATCAATTTAAAGTTTTCCTACAAAACTTGATCCTTGCCACAAGTTTGTCCGAGAAAATTGTGTCAAGCATGGAGTTCTTTACTCTTAAAGATTACTTAAAGATGTATTGTACTCAAAAACATGAAAAATGAAGATTAATTAAATCAGACTTTGAATATGTTATTTTGTAGTTTTAATAAAGTTAATCACTTCCATAGAAAAATAAAATTAAAAAATAATGTTTTCACTTATAAATTGACAAAATAAATGGTTAAATTCAACCAAAAACCCACTGGCGGCAGTCAATTTGACCATTTTTTTGCTTTAAATTAAAGTTTTTTCAGGTGAATACATTTTTTTTTTATCCAACTTTTGGTCAAAGTGGATAACTATTATGTTACATTAAAATGGCATATTCAACAAATTTTTGTTAAGAATTATATTTTCAGGGGGACAATACATCTTTAAGTATAAGTATGGATGATGATTGATGACAAACTAAACTTTGTGGGGATGTATTATAAAAGAAATTGGAATTATTAATTTATTCTATCACTTGTTATAGTAAGTGCAGTTTTATTCTATATATATAGTACAATCATCCGATTTATGTAAACTCCAAAGTCTAATTTATGATATAAGGCATGTCGTATCATGGACGAAGACATAGATTGATAACAGAAAATGTTAGAAAAAGTTATATCATTGTTCTTAAACATGATCACCCTCATCTTAGTTGATAGTTACTTTGCAACTTTTGATTGGGTTCATCCTGTACAGTAGATTTGTTTTAATTTAATTTTGTTTTGCTATATAAAGTCTGAATAAATCTGAATATGAATTTTAATTAAGGCCGAAGGCATTAACGGCGTTCCATATTCAATTGTCTTTTTCTTTTAAATGCAATCGAATACCGTACAATCATTCGTTAACACGTCTCTGCGCAAATGAATTTGCGCATTGTAAGTCGCTGCCTAGCAAGCGTAAACGATGGATTGATCGAAGTTTAGTAAACACACACAAGAACCGATTGTCAACAATACTGAAATCCGTTTAAATTCCAAACATATCTGTAAGTAACCATCTTTGTTTTTCCATTCAACAATTCTATTCATAATTTTTCTATTTAAATGAACATATTCAAGTCAGTTTTCAAGTAGCAAACCACCTGTATGAAGAAGAGTTGTAGCAGGCTAGGCTAGCCGGATGTGTGTGTTCTCGTCATTGATCGATCTGCTACCTGGTGGTGAGTTCACGGGAAAACAGACGTGCATGCAACCGACTTTTTAGATTTAGTTGGCTCGGTAGGCCTACAGTACAGTAGTGTGACAGTAATGTGATGTTAATAGAACTTAGTAGTACTCTTAAATATAAAGTTAAGACTAGGCCTACTGTAGCCCGATATTATCAGATAATTTCAGCCGGTTATAAATGAATGCCTAAATTCATAAATTAATACTCACCATTTTTTGTTATCAAGTACACTCTACAAGAAGTTTTTTTGTTTTTTGATTTGACTCAACAATAACATTCCGCTTTAGACTAGGGTAGATGTACCAGACCTCGGCAGGTTACAGGGAAATTCGTTATTTACGTGTGTTTTTTAAAAGCATCACAAAATATTTTTTGGTAGAGTTTTTAGTATTTATATAAGTAGTAAATACAGTGTGAATTATCAAATAAATATTTATAATTAACAAACAATAATAAAAAATGTGTTTTTTATTTATGTACCAAACCTCGGCATGTGTGTGCCAATCCTCGGCATACGCTGCCCAAGCAAGCCCTGGAATTACGCGCGAGCGATTGCGCAATCGATCGTCGATGAAATAGCAGGCCTAGCTAGGCTAGGCCTAGCCATGGCCAGATGTGAAATAAATGAGTCAAAAAACAGCAATATTAAATTTATTTTACCAACAATTATATTTTGAATAAAATTTAATAAACAACATTGCAAATAATTTAATTTAATTAGTTATTTCCGTTAGGTGCCGAAGTCTGGCACATATCATTAATTATCAACCAAACATCTTAACACCCCTCATAAACCCTATATTTTTTCATTGGTTTGAAAATGGAATATTCTGGAATGTTGCTACACTACAGTAGGAGCCTATTTCAATCCCAGACGTGTCCCTCGTGTGTAATTTTTCATGCCCTGGAACTTTAAATGGAACAGTCACGTGTTAGCTCATTGGTCTATTTTGCTGAAATGTCACTTCCGGTTTTCAGGTTTCAGTTTTTATGGCTACTGGCAGACATGTTTCGCTGGTGTCTAGTAAACGATCGGTGGTTTATATTTACCACCTATAAATAAAGTATATTATACGTTAAGATAAACAAAAAATATCAATTATTTAATTAATTATAACTAATATAAATACAACCTGCCGAGGTTTGGCACATTGCCGAGGTCTGGTACATCTACCCTAGAGTGATGCTTTTTTTGTTGTGGTAAAGTATGGTGATCAAAATGAATGGTTACAAATATTAGTTATTGAGCATCATATTCATCATAATATTTTTTTTCTACTTATGTTGTGCGTTAAATTCTATTTCGTGCCTAGCTTACCTGGATAAACCGACAATAGCGCTTTCTCCTCGAAGAGCAAGATATAACTCGAAGAGTATAAATTTTCAGTGTACACCCCTATCCACAAATGGTATAGTCACTTAAAATAATTTAATCTGAATTAATTAACCCCGGAACCTTGATTTCAACTTCAAACTATTAATTATTAGTATTGGTACAGTAGTCTCTAGTTTTAAAAAGGCATACAGCGACAAGGGGTTTGTTCTTGACATGGGGTTGAAATCAGCCTGTACTGGCTGCTATTTACTGTAATCCTATAACTTCAATACTACATTATCTCAACAATACTACCTTTCATGACATAAATTTAGCAGCTTAGTACCATCAGCTACTGTATTATCTAAACCTCTTTCATGATTTAACACTGCATGGATTTGCACAGTAAATGTACTATATTGTTGTAATATATGAATAACTTTAAACAAAAGCTATTAAACACTGAACTCATTAGTTGTTTTGTTCATAAACAAAAGATTTCAATGTACTTTAAAAGTCTTATTAGAGGCTGGATAACTTTGGTTTGGGGTTTTCAAGAGGCTTAATCTACAGTAGATTCTAAATTTAAGTGATGATTGAAATTTAGGCTGGACAAAATTACACATCTCTGCCCCACACAACCACAGTACTTCCTTCTAGATCAAGAAAGATTGAATGCCTATACATAGCTTGAGGAGGTAACATTTGTTAACAGTAGTGTAATTTCTATAAAATACTTTAAATTAAAAAAATATGCTTTCAAATTCTCACTAAATGTCAACATTAAAACTTTGTTTTCATGTTACCTTGGTGATACCCACTTACACCAGCAATGTTTATATGTAATGTTAGAATTTAATGTCCATGAAATAATCATTACGGAAGTCATTTTCAAACCCACGACAGGTTGATTTTATCCCGTTTCTATTATTTTTTTTTATGTGAAGGATTAAATACATCCAAGTGGATTATAAAATCCAGCAACAGCTGATATGAAGCTATTAAATGAACAATTGATAAAGATTAAATACTGCAGTTACTGCAGAAAAATATACATTAGAATTTTTCATTATTACGACAAGCTTACTGCATGATAATTTGTTTCATTTTATTGTATTACTTGATCACTTTAGTTAGCCTTCCTCAAAGTAACAACTAAAGACATGGCATTTCAAGTAACCTTTGGCCTTTAGACTTCTAAAGTAAAGAATAGATGAGGCTTTTTTAATCAATAAATGGTCTTTTGTGTTTGGGGGTCACATTTTTCTACTCAGAAAAGGCTGATACATTTAGTTGTTTTCAAACTGCCGTGTTGGCTATTGGCAATGCCATCAAATACTAATTATATGGGATATGGAATTCAAATGTAATTAGTCTATATTTGTATCACTATTTTACCCCACAAGGCGACAAGACAAAATACACAGCAAAATTATTGTAAACACTGACTTCCCATGAAAAAAAAATCCTTAACTAAATCCAGAATGAAATTACTGTACCAGGATTTAAGACCACTAAAAAATACCACCAAAACCTTCCAAAATAGTTCTGTAACATTAACTTTGGTGGATTTTATTTTCCAATTGATGTACAGTACAGGTACCAGAATCTAATATTACAGCAATACTGTATGTTTTGTATGTGAATCACACATTAACCATTTTGGCGCCAACCCTGTGGCCAGTATTAAACTTCTGACTATTAATGTGATTAGGAGACATTACATCACTGTTGTAACATCCAGGTGCACATCAGCATATAACAGTACAGTATATTGTTTTTGTATCAATTCAAATAATATACATTTGTCTACACTAACTTCTGTCACTTAAAATAAAACACTGACATAGCAAAGATCCATTCCCACTTGGTCAAAACTGAAGGTTTAATTGTACTTTAATTGGCTATTAACAATTCTTATTAGTATTTAATCAAATATTCAGACTTGCAAACAAGGACTTCAAACCAGAGAGTTGTAAGCACTCCCTGTTCAAACTGCCTCATCAAATGTCTCTGTAACTACTGTACAGTATATTGCAGTAGATTACTACTGTACCTGTATTTTTGCATCATAGTTTTGAGATAGAGAACAGGTGTATTTAACCATCAAGTTCTTTTTTTACGATCCATAAACTCAAGTGTTAAGAGCGAGGAGTTCTTCGTTAGTACTAGGATAGTAGCACGCATATGGTTTGGGCCGTTATTTGATACCTGACCTATCTCACCAACAAGTGGCTATACTTTAATTTGATTTACCCTTTGCCAATTTTAAACCGAATATGAACGTTTCCGCATATCAAAAGACTACCCATGGTGCTGTTATTATTTTATGATTTATAAGTGAAAATCTAACCACAGGGTGCCAATTATTGGGTGTAAATTTATTTGTGTAATAATCCTACATGGTGTTATTTAGTTCTTATTTAATACATTTGCGAAAAAAAACTCATGTGGTACACTTATTGAATGTCAATTGTTGGAGAACAAGAAAATATTCAAATGGCCTGACATGTATATGAACACAATACAAATCTTTCTTGGAATAGCTCTTCAATTCAATACAAGGACTGGTCTCCCAAGAGTTGCAGATTTGAAAAAGAAACAAAAATACAAAATTGTCAGGTTTTCTACAGTATACAGATTCAGAACAGTACAGTAGACTATCAAACTTTATGTGACAAAAATGTGATGTGCCCATATACTGTATGGACATGATGATGCCATATCACTACTATATTTGAGCATATCACTACAATATTTGGGCACATCACACTTTTTATCAAACTAGTTTGATAGTGTAGACAGAGCTTTAGATTGTCCATAAAATATTAAACAAAACAAACAGCAATAAATAGCAATATTGTCTAATGATGAATAACGGCTTAAAGTAGACCAATCTATTACTAAGTTGTCTAAATTACACATGATTTGTAACTTAAGCTTTGTATTCATTAATACAGAGTACTGTATTAATGTCGCACTAACCATTGTTCACAGTAGAGTTGAAGCAATGACATTTAAAACAGTCAGTAGCTTTTGTATAGAATTCTTCAAAAAGCTGCTGGCTTGGAAATTACAGTTTTAAAAACATGTTTTTGCGGTGGCGAGTTGTAATGTCCATAGTTTTGTTAAATACTAAGGGAAAACTAAAGCTCTGTCTACACAATCAAACTAGTTTGACAAAAAAAAGTGTGATGTGCCCAAATATAGTAGTGATATGCCCAAATATGGTAGTGATATGACATCATCATGTCTACAGTATATGGGGACATCATATTTTTTGTCACACACATAAAGTTTGACAGTGTAGACAGAGCTTAAATGTATTCAACAATACACTGGTACTGTATGATTCTACAGCTTTATGATTCTGAATTGAAAGTAGTCTCTGTCTACTGTACATCGACTGCACAGTGGCTTCGGTAACTTTAGAGCAACGTGGTATCCAATGACGCTATGCACAGAATTGAAGTTTACTTTAGAAATCGATCGTCTTTCTTACAGTATATCTTCATTCTACAGTAAATGGGTCGGTTCATAAGACACTGTAATTGACCCTGTGTCCTTTTATTTACTTTATTCTGTTTCACTCTCACTAGCTTTTTCACGTTATTTATATATCCTCCTACTGTGTACATAAACCGAATGTCTGGTTGCTATGCTGTAACTATGTATACAGTATTTCAACCCATCCTTTTTATGGTGTGTAGTACGTAGGTACAATGTAATAAAATGACAAAATGGAAGGGGAACATGCATGCATAAATGATCAAATTTTTTAACATATCTATCCCAAGTTATTTTAATTTTTATTAAAAAGTGACTATTATAATCATGGAGAAATTAGTTATTCTCTATGATATAACATTTTTTTTTTTTATTTATTTCATTTCAACACATACATAATACAAAATTAATAGATAAAGGTAACGTAACCCTTAAACAATAAAAAGAAACACAATATGATATAACATAGAAATAGAAAAAAAAGTGTACTGGTACAGATTAAAATGTGATTATACCTTGGTAATCATAGTCATAGTAGAACAACTTCATGAACAAACTTATGATAGAATTCTGGTCGCCACATTATGATCATAGAGTCATGTATCCAAAACTTTGAGGTTTGGAACTGTCATTGTAATGTGGGTTATTACAAAGTTTTTATTCTCTGAATGTGTGTTTTTCCATACCACATTGTACATACTGTGTAAGTACAGTAGTCTTGTACAAATACCAATAAAGATTATCACTATTAATATCTATTCTCACAATTAAGGATTGCAAGGCTCAACAGTTTCTAGCTACTGTACAATAAACTTAACAGAGAGGTTTAACACACAAATAGAACTGTAACTACTGTGTTGGGTACCTACTGCTTGGGAGATCAATGCCCTGCTATTGAATCACATTGTCAATATTGTGTCAGACTTGTTCAAAGGTTCTTTAATTGACAAATATAATAATGATAAAAACGTCATTTAAATACTTCAAGTGATGAGCACAAGTGTCTGCTTATTTAGTGACATTATAAAACAGAAAAAAAATGAGGCCAACACAAGATAATGCATGTGTAATTTTGCTTGATACTCTACAGTAACAGTACCTGGAATCAAATTCAATGAGATCATTATCCATTTTGTTTTTCAGGTGGTAAACACAATGACGACAAAACACACAAAATATGGCCAATAAAACTCGTAAAGGAAGTGCAGAGAAACAGATTGCGCATACGCGCATCGAAGATGAATCCGTCATTGAGAAGACGTATGCGTTTGGCAAGAAGGTTGGAGCTGGAAGCTTTGGTGTCGTTATCGAAGCAAGGCAGATCAACAGAGATAAAAAAGTTGCCATTAAAATTATAAATAAAGAAAAGGTAGGAAATAATCAAGATTTAATTCAGATTTAGAAAAAAATCAGTAAAAATGATTAAATATTTGATTGGGACACATATGGACACATATGGCAAAAATTCGATATGGCAAATGTTGTTTTATTTTGCTCTGAACCACATGGATTAAATCTGCTAAAATCTTTGAAACCGGGATATAAATTGTTCTTCAAAGTGGATGATATGATATATTAACTGATAATAAGTAATAGTACCAAGAAATTTGAATCAATTTGTATAAATGGGAAAGTCCCTTAATGATTGAAAAAAAGACAATGGTATATATCCACAAAGTTTTATTTCAACCTTTTTCAATTGAATTTGAACAAAATTAAATTTAATTCCCTTTTAACAATTCTGAACATGGTTTGTGATTTCTTTTCATAAGGCAACAATGCTTGGTTGCTATAACAACTAACGACAACTATCACAAACTACAGTACATATAGTGAGTATAGAGTAGTACTGTACCTGAGTTTATGGTTTATTATACAAGGCATGTGGTCTTGTTTGAAAATAGGATATACAGTACAGTATGCATAAATAAACATAAGATATCCGGAGCAAGAATTTGGTAAAGGTATCAATGCTATAAGCCTTTCATAGTAGTTTGCATGTGGTATTCTAAAAAAAGAATCATGCATATCCATAATTAAACATAAGCTATTTATAGATCAAGAACCTAGAAAACAACCAGGCTTACTGTACAGGTTTATAAATTTAGCACATTTTAAAAATAAGCACTATGAATAAATAATTAAAAACATAAAGTTATTTAAAGATCAAGAAACTAATAACATCTTCAGCAAACAATAGATTAAATAAATAATTAAATTAAATAAAAATAGCATAGATTTGGTTTATAGAATACTGTACAGGGCATGGGCATTTCTTAATAATAAACAGCAATATTACAAATCATTTATTAGATAGAAAAATAAAAAAGAATCTACACATGTTACAGCTAGTTGTCTTTTAGATATTCCTCAACGTGCCAATGATGAAGGCAACAATTTAAAAAAGAAATGTGTGATGAACTATCGGTCATTGACTTTTGAACTTCATTCGCGTAAATGACACTTTCATAGACAATTGTAATTGACAAATCGTGCAGACATGCTTAATGATCTATCCATGAGTTGGTAAAGACAATTTTATTCTTGCATAGTAAAGGACCAGCCAATAGGTTCTATGCCCAAGTTTTAAAGTAACTGATGTGTTAATGTATGCATCAATAATTCTCACGGAGCGTACAGTATTTTGTTACTTATTGGAGAACAATGCTTTTGTTTCAGACGCTAAATTGATACTGAAAATAATTACGCTATTAGAGTTTGCATGAAAGTTAGAAAATTGATTGAATTGACATGAATGCAAGCACTGTACAATGTTGGTAACTTTCCTGTAATAGAATTAGCACTATTTTCCTCTTTAATTTAACATACTATACTTCGAGGTCGATTTCATATACTCAAATTCAAGGTTCGTCACTTAAAATAAATTATTATTTCGAGTCTTGATTGAACCATTAAATAATTACTGAATATTGATTTGTCCAGTGCTGTGTTCTGTATCAAGTGTACGGACCTTGGCTAAAAAGTGATCTGAAGTACAGATACTGTACATGAAAGATAAATTAGTTGGAAATTTAGTACACTCGCTTCAAGCAGCGTTAAATGAAGAAAGAAAGTCCTGATACAATGGGAAACAAAAAAAAAAACTTTTTCTGAAACTGATCCCTGTAAGTGCAACCCCTTTGACACTTGGGTACAGTACTGTACACTCTCCTGTATTGCCTACAGTATATTTTTCTACAGGTACCAACAATTTACCAAATAAAAGTAGATTAAGTTGTAGGTTAGTCATGGAAATGAATTGCAGGCAACCAAGTTAAGCTCTGTCTACACTATCAAACTTAACTTTATGTGACAACAGTTTGATATGCCCATATATGGACATGATGATGCCATATCACTACCATAATATTTGAGCATATCACTACCATATTTGGGCACATCACACTTTTTTGTCAAATTAGTTTGATAGTGTAGACAGAGCTTTACAAAGTTTACACCCTGTACAATTGGTAGGATTAGGATATGAAACAAGAAATAATGTTTTTGTTTTCATTACCCAACAGGCTGGTAGTTCAGCAATAAAGTTATTAGAAAGAGAAGTTGGAATTATGAAGATAGTTAAGCATCAATATATTGTACATCTAAAAGAGGTCTATGAAACATCTAAGGTAAGCTGTTATAAATAACTACCAAAGTTGATTAATAACTAATGTACTATAACCATGTGTTAGTTGTAGGCTGAGGAATGTGTTCAGGGAATTTCGCTGAAATATGTTCCTTCAATTTTCTATCAGAGCAAATCAAGGATGCACCTCAGCCTAAGTTGGCAACAACAAGTTGAAGCTGAGTGGAAAGATCAGTATTACAGCCTAGGTTAAGAGGCCTATGCCCTGTTGAAAATAAAGATGGATGGAATAACCACCTGTCTAGTACTGTAGGCCTACAACTGTTTAAATTCATATTTATATTCATTTTTCTGTAGAAAATGTATCTAGTTATGGAATTCTGTGGAGAAGGAGATCTTCAACGAATGTTGGACAATTCTAAAACATTTACTGAAATGGACACACAGACCATAGTGAAAAGATTGTCTAGTGCTGTGGCATATCTACATAAAAATGGTTAGCCAATTATTATATCCGGTTACTTTCACTAAAATTAATTATAAAGGCTTTAAATACCGCAAAACTATAGTAACAGAATTGTTTTTGGTATTTTATCCGACTTGAAAGACAATTTGAAGTATTTTTGCAGAATGAACACAGACTAACATTATTGCAGACGATTGTTTGTTGTGCTGAATCAATATTTGTAATTGTCAGACCATATTGTACATACAATGAGTGATGGCCATGTGTCAGTTACATTTCTATGCTGTTAACCAAAAAGGCTTTAATGATAAGATAACCGATTTTAACACAACAAAAATCCATATTGAACACAAAAAATAGAGCTATACTGTATCTACAGTTACACAATGACTTATCAAATAAATATTCATATTTCAGATATTGTCCATAGAGACATAAAACTTGAAAATATATTGCTAAGTAAGGATCATGATAATCCTGAAGATAAATTGAACATTAAGGTAAGGATTTGTATAGTATAATCTTATGTTCGAGTATAATCCCATGTTCGAGTATACTCCCATGTTCGACTATAATCCCATTTGAAATGTTAACACAATTTTGCGATTTTCTTAGCTGTCAGACTTTGGATTATCAATAGTAAAAGGTGGAGTTGGTAGTGATGCTATGATGCAGACAATGTGTGGAACACCAATATATATGGGTAAGGTTTATGTATTACGCAGGAATACAAACTCATTGCTAGGCATTTATCAAACAGTGCAGCCAAAAAATAAAGCAATACTATACTTTCTACTCTGAATTTTGATTGATAAACAGGTATGGCTAAACACATTTTTAAAGAAAATATTTGGTCTACCAAGATGACTTAATGTTAAACACTTTATTAAATCATTTAATTTCAGCACCTGAAGTCATCAATAATCAAGGATATAGCCAGCAATGTGATGTATGGAGTATAGGAGTTATAGCATATCTATTGTAAGTTATTTAAAATAACTATCTTAGGCCTACAGCACAATTGATCAAGGTCTTACACAGGCCTACCAAGACAATCTCTCTATGCCCTTACTACCTGCATTATTGTGCCACTGTAGGCCTAGGTTCAAGCTATTAAGCAGCTACTGCTATCTTACCTTGTAACTTGGTTATTTGAAGAACTCATCACATCTTGTAAGATTCCAAGTAAATAACAGAGTCAATATAAATCCAAGATAGTTTATTAGTATAAATCCACAAAAAGAAAATATCAAAAGCAAGCCTTCTGTACCAGCTAACTACCATCTTGTGGTATACTATTATAGTACAGTACTGTAGGGGTATATGAGAGTGTTAAATGAAGTGTGAATGCATGGTTTAAGTAAAGTTAATTTGCATAAACAAGCATACAGGTGGTTATGTAATCTTTTAGATGGTAGTGTACAAGTATTAGTTGGTTTTCATTTTGTAGGTATATGAAAGGTAGGGTTATGACGAAAATCAAACAAATCCATTAATTTTTCTTGTAGAATATCTGGAGCACCACCATTTAATGGTAGGGATGAAGAGTCATTGTACACAGCTATTAGAAAAGGAGAGGTGGACTTCAGTGGTCCAATCTGGCAGGATGTTAGTGAAGAAGGTAATGGTTAATCAGATAATTTAATGATGTTTAATGTTGGCACAAAGTAAATGGTTGAGTCAATTGAAGATAATGAAGAATGAGAAATCCGCAATGTTTCCTGAAACTATAATGGATTCCTATGGAGTATTAGCACCATATACGATATGATGTATCTATATTATAATAGTTCTGAAGCCAGCCTTTTTCTTCTTCCAAACAATGGGACCGAACATGCTAGAACACCAACTTCCAGAAGAACTGCGATTTTAGACAGATGTTTGGTCAGCGATTCTTGGTCATCTTAACGCATTAAGATCACACAGAGGTCCAGCATACCTGTTTGTATGATTCACCATAACAATTTTCCAATGCAAAAATGGCCGATTAATTTAACTTCATATTATTTATTATATTTATATATTATATTTCAGCCAAAAATGCAATCCAGGGTCTGACTAAACTCGATCCAGCTCACCGTCTAACGGCCAATGAATTGCTGAATCATCCGTGGATGCTGGGAGAGAAACTAAAAGGAAACGAACGAACAAATGTACTGGAGATGATGAAACAGATGATGCTGGAGGAGAAAGGTGAACTAATGAATGGAACAAATGAAATAAATGATAATAATAATGTAGATGACAATATTAAGGACCAAAATAAACAAGATGACAAAAAACTCAAGGTAATTGTGAAATTAATATAATTAATATAGATTTTAATCAATTAATTTAACCAATTATAACAATAGGAAGCTTTAAACTGTCTACACTATCAAACTAGTTTGATGTGCCCATAGTGTTATGGCATGATGTAGACAAGTCATGTTAATCCATGCATTCAGAGAAATTATGCGTTGCTGCTTTCGATGTTTTTAGATCCAGACGACATACAACATCGATGTGTACAGTAGGTCATAGGTCATTGCAAATTGTAAACTCCCTAATTTTATACCTGTACATCTTGCAAGCCTTTGCTTGTAGAGGCCCTGATTATGGCTTGATGTTTCTTCTTTTTGCTCAACCTATTATGTATTTTTAGATTGAGATGGCAAATCCTCGTAGAAGCTCAACAGGAAATATTGGAAGTCCGCCAAAAAAGTCGGGACCACGTGCAGTGCCAGTAACAAAACCATATGTAAGTTTCTGATTTTCAATATAATAACAATAAGGAAATCTTATATTGCGTCGGTTTACATCACAAATTAGATTCTCATGGAGCATTGACACAACAATGTGGTAAAGTTAAAGTCCCAGCTGATGATAAAGGTCTTAAGCTTTGAGTTCAATTAATTTGCAGATTTATTTTGCATTCTAAAAAGAACTAAGTGAATTTTATTTGATTATCCAGGTTTCGGATGCATCGCCAAGAAGGTCGTCAGGGTCAGCTTTGAACACACCAAAGGCAGGAACCAACAGACAACGACCACTTCCAACTATAGTTGCAGGTTCACCGAGGACAAAGTTAAGCACTCCGTCAAAACCATCATCAAGTCTTAAGTCGACCTCTCCTAAACCAACTTCTAATAGTAGTAATAAAACAAAGAAGAAGTCTGGTGGAACTAGTTGATGAATACGGTAGACATGACAGTACTTGTGTTGTTCCAACATCCTAAGAGGTTTATTCAATTGGCGAGTCGTTTCGTACCACTTTTGGACAGAAATTGCAATTATATATTCTATTTTTAATGGATAGAATAGCATTATTGACCAAGAAAAGGTTAAAATCCAAGAATTTGTTAGCATTTTGATGAAGTACTGAACAATCTTCCATTACTGCCGGTTATGTGGCTAGTTTTGAACATGTACTCAATACTGGGCCTGTGTTCTCAACAGACAGGAGCTTATATAACTGGGGTAAAAATATCGATCTGTACACAAAATATGCACTGCATTTCTAATATAGCTTTTTTCTGTATAAATACTTAATACCAAAAATGGAAACAGTTCCTAGTGTTAGATCGTGTACTGAATGCTAAGAAATAAACATTTATACTTCTACTGGATGCAAACACAATATTCCGTCCTTTTCTATCTGTGGTTTTCATACAAAAGTTAATATATTCCATCCAACCAGAAATAGGGATCTTCTGCATGTGAATGTGGATGGTAATATAATTTTCGTAGGCAAGCGAAACAAGAATTCCATTGTGTAATCTATGTAGTCGAATGCACATAGGTCGAATCCCATGAGCAACTTCACTTTATAGTGAGAGATTATTAGAAGGTTAGGTTAACTTATATTTAGTACATCGGCTATTTTGTAATTCTTTCATATAGAAAATGAATAATTTGTGATTTCTGTATCGTTTACCTATGAGAAAAAAATTATCTGGAAATCCACAAAACTTGTTTGTATTATCTGGATCACAATGAAGTCTGGCATTCCTTATTTCATTGTAATTTTGTTCACTCGATTGTATATAAGATGTGAATGGCATATTTTGGTTTTAAATATTTAACTCCGTCCGTAATTAAGAAAAAGAGTGTTGATACTAGTACTACGAGTATGTGTTTTTGTGTACTACTTGTCCAGAAAGAAAATATGTAATTATTTTTGATGTGCAAATTAGTGATATATAGATTAAGTTATCCACAAGGGTGTAAATATTTGTCTATTTTTAAAGTGGAAAATTAATTAATTTAGTATAATATATGTTATGTAGTTCTTTCCTCTTAACAAATATTTTATTGATGACAAATTGTAAATGATTTGTGGTCTTTGAATTCTTTTGTTGACAAACATCAAAGGAAGATTTTTTTTTATATATGAAGGTTGATTAAATATGTGACTGAATATTTTCTATGTCCTTTTTTTTGCTGTTCCAGTTTTGCAAACGACGAAATGATAATGCAATCATTCTTTCTAGCGGCTGTTAACGTGTCTCCCACAATGCACATGTTAATTCACTAACATTGGACCATTTTCATATCCTGTTTGGATGCTATACTTACGAGCAAGTGGCCGTAATTACGTAGCTATAACATCAGTAAGGGTTCGGGCCTCACTCGCTGAATGGTTCTGTTGGTAGAATGAGTATTCTCGAATAAGGACTATAAACCGTAGGTCCAGTGTGCACATCTAGCTCATGTGCTAGAAATAAAAATGTATATTAATAATATACAATTAAACATGGGTGCCTTCACTTGCAATGTGCTGCATAAATGAATTGACATTAAATATGGACGGAATGTTCGTAAACCAGTCAATTTTTTCAATTTAAATCCTGTGGTCTTGGTTACTCGCCACCTCCAGTGGATTCTACAGTTGCTTCTTCTGTTGGTTTACAGAACATCTTTTGAGACGAGTAGGGGGTTACCCTGGTGTACTAGTACATCACAGAAACTGATCATAACTGGGCCCTCTGGGAGACCAGTCTTTGACGGAAGAGGTCGTCCAGTATAAATAAAATATTTCAATTCAATAGGTCCATCCATAGTAACTTTGTTTGAAGGATTTTGCTTTTCGTTTTTAGAAGATAAAAAAATATCTTATTCAAAACGTTACCTAAATGAATCCATTTTTTATTATGACAACTTATTAATGGGTACATTTCTGGACAAGAGACATAAAACATTTGACAAACAAAGCAACGTAGACACTTAGCAGCGACAAACATAGAAACTCGGGACACACATAAACGGTGCAGACATGGCAACTTTAATCATCAGAGTATAATACACTCACAAATTGTGTTGGCCACAGAATAGAACACAAAAGATTTCTGAATGAAAAAACAATAGTTACATTAAACAAAAAAATGTTGTTTTATTTTACCACTAAATCTCAAAAACCTGTTTAGATTTAGTTTAATTAAGGAAAACAATTGGACAGACTGACCTCTGACCTCTTATAAAATCAACTGTTTCAACAACAAATTAAAGTGTTTGATTTTTCTTCTTCAAAAGCAATAGAATGAATATTCATTATTAATTAAATGGTTTTATTTCTTCGTACAAATAGGAATTACTTTATCATAACAGCTTAAAATCATTTTTTTTATAAATGCAAATATCTTTAAATAGCCACATTGTGTTATATTAATAATAACATGAATGAGTAACGTTAAAAGTTTCTTACAATTGCCGAGTGATTCGTTGATGGACCTCAAGGTGATGTTAATTTAAGATGTGAATAGTTTTTAAACAACGATATTAATTGTATACGGTTCGTATCAAGAATAAAACGACAGAGTAAGTATTTTTAAACAAGAGACTATGCGTCAGTGAGTAATACACAGAAGAAACAGAGGCTGTGGCCAACAGCATACTATACACTTAAACACTACATTAAAGACATAATATCAACAATCAATTTGTAATTTAACGAATAACAATCCCATAAAACTCACAACCAAGTAACTACATAATAACCCCAAAACAGGGCGAACAGACAAAACAATTTATTAAACATTTACTATTTGTTTTAACAGTATTGTTATATAACTGGAAACTCTTCATCCACTGGTGTTGTAATAATCAAAAGTTGGAAAATTGATTTTAAAAATAATAAATATATTATTTAATTTCCTTAAATAAGAAAAACATCCCCATGTCCAAATTAAATATTAAATTCTCTTTTGTTTTGGTACCCCAAATATTTAAAGGTTGGAAAGGTGTAGGAGAATGATTAAATGTAGTGTATTCACCCAGTGATATAATCGTAATAGATATAGTAGTGTTTTATATATAATACATAACATATAATGACCAATGACATGCACATATATTTATATATATAGAGGTACTTGTTATACTAATTAATTAAAATTACTAATTTCATTAAAGGTGCAAAATTGAATTTAGGAAGTGTGCTATCTAACAAAGCTGGCTAAACTAACTGCCTTTATAATAAGCTAAAATTATCTTAACTCGCTAAAATTGCAATAAAAAAAACATAAATGGAAACCAATATTTACGATACCATGTCTAAAAATCAACAAACATAGATACATACATAACACGGTTATATTCTAAAAATTAAAACACAAATGTGACGTTATTTGTTAATAAATGAAATGCGCATCCTAAAGAAACAGTAATTTTAAAATAATTGGCTCTATCTTTTGCACCCAAAGCCGTAGTAAAGCGTGCTTGAGAGCTATGTGTCTATGTATTAAATTTCAACAAACAAAAACAGTGCATGTAACAGAAAAAAAACAACATTTACATCGAAAAACACTGTAAAACACCATTACAATTACATGAGGAATTCACGATACTGTACTAAATTTATAATATTGTCTATCATATAGTTTATGTATAATATATGTTTTAGGAAGGGGGTACTTTTTTTGCATAATCTTCCTATATAATATTTGATTATTATATGATGCTATTCTGATGCTAAGCTGATTAATGAATCATACATGCAGTATATTATTTTAAAATAAGTGAAATATTTGTTTATATTTAATATATTAATATTGTTGAATACAATAGGGATTATGAAAACATATCTGGCCGATAAACATTCTAAAGATTTTAACACGAGACGTAACTATACTCATAACAAAGACAAAAACTCAAGGAATCACAAAATAGTACATAACAAAGAGACAAGGTGCGGTAATATACTTAACAAGTGCAACAAAACCGCCATTTAGCAATTCAAAAAGTCAATGATTTTTATTGTTTTTTAAATATTTTATTATTTTCTAAAGTAAGAAAAATAGCAGATGTAAAATATACAGTAAGTATTGTCAATTACCTGTCCTTTGTGAAAACTGATATGGTGTTCATCATCGCCAAGGCGACGACAAACAAATGCAGGTCATCGTACAACAGAATTTAATTGCTTTAAAACATTACCCTGATTTGCCATTAAATAACAACAATGTAAATCAATTATATATGATTCTACCCTGCTGTCTAACCTCTTGTCATCCAATGACGTTTTTTAAACACAATAAAATTATCAAGGAATATACTGATTATCACAGTCGTAAACCTTCGTGAACACATTTTTTTTATACATAAATTGAAATTGCCTGTCGTTTTTTTTCTCACAAGAATTAAGTATTTTCTATAACAGAATTGCAAACAAACACAATTAAACACAGCAATATTAGGTATACCATATTCAACACGACTTTTTTTTAAATACCCGTAGTTTTAAGTCATCAGGAATCCCACACTTGTTATACTTTTGGGACAATATTAATTAAAACTGTTATATTACAAAATCACAATAGTATTACCTGCTACAGATATCCTAACGTACGCACGCACACACATACACGCAGGCGCACCAACACGCACGCACACCCACACACACGCTGATGTGTTTTAGTTATGTATTAATTTACATATATTATAATATCAATCATAACAGAACTAAAACTCCAAGAGTGAATACTTGGTTTAACATTAAGGTAATATTCAAACACATACTGTATATTAACTAATATCAAGTAGATTTTTAATCATTACAATTAAACATATTATTATCATCCTTTGGCTATTTTATACTGTAACAAATCAATCGACCAAAACATTCACTGTCTTTTCGTAAAACAAACTACGATAAAGGGCAGCATTTATAATTTAACACAAAACAATTATTTTTCTTGCACGCTTCCAAATTTCTTAGCCAAACAAAGATTATTTCTTTTTTTAAAATGCCTAAAAAACTGACGAAACAAAACCCAAAACACAACAATTAATATCTTTTGGCTTGACGACATATACCACTGCATATTAAGAATCAAAATAAATTAAATGAAATAAAGAGAGAAATAACCAATGTGCGATTGTTATCTATAAAGTATCAACAACGCACACTACAACAGTTAGCACACCAGTACAATTCAACCAATTCTCTTTACATTAACATATAAAAACCAAAATTATTACTAATAATATTTTACAAGCCCTGTCACTACATATATATTCCAGATTCATTTTTTCACTAACACAATCAGGCGAACAAAAAAATTCATTGGTTTTTATTTTAAAATTAGCTACTCTATTTTTAACATCTATACTACATTCATAATAATAATAATAATAATAATAATCATAGAAAACATCTTTTTCTATTCTGACAACTGTTAAACAGGGGAAAAAACACAAACTAAATAAAGCTCATTTTATTAATCAACATTTCGCCATGATAAGAGCTTAGTAACTTTCAATTCAAAGGGGAAAAAACAAACATTTTAAATTTTTTTTAAAAACAGTACAGCACTAGATTTTTAAAACTACTTTTTAATGTGTTTCAACCAAATACCACAAAAAAAAACTTCAATCTCTTTTTAAAATGCAACAGTTAAACTTGATTGTTTTGAACATCAACAGAGCTGATTGGTTTAATATAACAAAGGTATATATGTATGTATACAACACAGGACTAGAAGTTGCATCAAATTAATTTATTATCCGTGATTTTTGTTTATACTATTTTTTTGGATGATGAAGACAAAAGACGTGACACGCACGTGACGAGGCAATAAACAGAAGTGCGAGACAGGAAAGAAGAACGATACGTGACTGATGCCAGATTCAACTGTATAAAGACGTAGACATCACGCAAAACGGGCATGGTACGAGTTTTTTTCACAGATGCCCATCTATTATAAAGAACAAGAAAACAAAAAAACAAAAAACATAGGAATGGATTGACAGATAAATTGTGGAGTTAGTAAATTATGAAAAGAGTGTAAAGAAGAAACTTCCACAATGGAAGTAGCAACTAAAATGAAAAGATGTAAAATTAAATAACAAAATGAAAAACACAGTAAAGTACTTACAGTATGTATCATTAACAAACATTACATTGATAGGAAGATACAACATATCATTACATTTTTTGTTCCTCGTTTTCCAAAAAACAATTTTTAAAGACAATTATAGGGAGCACATATAATAATTTAACAGCATGCATGAATTAAAAAAGCAAGCTAAATTAAAAAGATAAAGTAAAAAATATGAAATAATAATGAAACTAAAAAAACTATGTTGAAAACGCATACAAAGAAAGATGATACACTAGCAATTTACAAATTATTAATTTTGTTAAATGTTAAACTTTAAAGCTCTTGTATTGAAATTAATTTGGGAGTATAAGGAATTTTAATTCAATTTTTACCAAATTTGTTGTAATAAAAAGAAATTTTATGGGTCAAGTTTGTTTACAATTAACTTTTAAAAAAATTATTTCAAATTTAAATGTCCTATTTTTAACAATCGTTTTTCCAAAAACAGGTTAGCAGTAGCTAAAAACAATGGTTACAAAAACTACAAATACACCAGGCAGTGACGACAAAACATTAAGCACAAAAATATTACAAAACACACACACATAAAAATGGAATGATCCAATATCAAGCGCCAATCATCTGTGTTGAAAATCATTCCAACCGTATCAATCATACTGCCAAAAGTTGTACTGAATCTTTTTGTAACAATTGTTTTTACAAAAAAAAATTTAATAAATTTGGAATTATTTATTTATTAAAAACCTATTTTTACTTTCCTACTTCACTTTAATAACTGGTAATACATTTTTGTTTCTTTCGTTAAAAAACACATTTTTGGTAAAATATTTGTTATTTAAGGCCAGTTAGTCGCACCATCAATAATTATTATCACTTATCAACTAATTAATCACTGAACTATTCTTCACGATTATCACTGGTACAAATTGAGATACTATTTGTACACTTCTGTGAACCAAACCTATCAAAATGAGGTAACAAAAACAAACATTTTTGTATTATTGTGCATAAAAAATAAATGCATAACTTCTCTCCTGCCAACAATGTCCACATCTCAAATTTTTTAACAACAAAACATTTTTCCTTTATTTCTTAAATTTGTTCATGATAATTAGAAGCATATCAATACATTTGTTACCTCATTTCATAAGTTATGATTCTAAAATTAAATTCCATCTTGCATGCATTTTCAAAACCATATTAAAAACAGTACAAAATGAACTTAATAATTAGACACCCATACAAACAAAGTGACGATTCTTAATCTTAGTTTAGTGTTTAGGTGTAGTTATCATATCTCCCATTTACTTCTGTCCAAGTTTATAATTAAAACAAGTTGTAAAAATGGTCCATTTCAAAAATAAAATTTCAAAGGTACCAATAATAAAAACAACCGTAAAAGGGGATTTTATTTGTATGGGTTCTACGTTTTAAACAATCCAATTCTGCGGCATATTTTAAGTTGATTATAACAATTTGATTGGTGTAATCATGAAATTATTTGTTTCACAAAATTTAGAATAAAAAATTGGACGTACATTGAATGATTGATTTATTCCACCTAAAACTTACAAAAATGAATGTATTAAATGAATTAATATTAAAATAAATCTAAATTTACAGATTTTTCATTTTAAAAATGCATAAAAATACGCCACAGAGAAGGATAATTCATCATATTCACCAAAAAATAAAAGTTAAAATATAAAAGATTGGCAATTAATAATATTCAGAAATACCCAAAAACACCAAAACAGATTGTAAAAATAATAATTATTAAAAAACAAAATCACCAAACAAAATAGGAAGAGATAATGATAATATACTGTAATCATTATTATTGCATAGTTAAATTATATTATAATCAATATTGCACATGAAAAATGCAGCTGTTGATATGCAAAATGGCAGTTACACTCATTAAAAAAATATAATCATCTTTGGTTGGTAACACAAATGATGTTGGTTCCACATCTCAGTTGAAGCACCCCCTCTATAGTTTCACTGATGGGGTAGATTCTGGCATAGACAGTAGTACATTGTTTTTCTCATCGTAGACTTACCTGGTTTAATATGGTTTTTCCTTGTTACGTTTCAATTGC
Organism: Antedon bifida; assembly: GCF_963402885.1. NCBI lineage: Eukaryota > Metazoa > Echinodermata > Crinoidea > Comatulida > Antedonidae > Antedon > Antedon bifida. Next base: position 5,738,118 of record NC_136226.1, on the reverse strand, counting down.
ACTTTAAGCCTCTTTGAGCCCACTGAGAAACCGTTCATTGTTGTGATTGCTGACTGTGCTGAGGTTGGATTATCAAAACTCACAAAACCTGTAAAAAGTACAAATTATACCTTGTACAACTAAACATTGAGAAATGGCCATTGGGCACAGTAGAGTTACAAGTTAATCATATCCAGAACTGTAATTCAAACTGCAAGCCTATAGTCAGGATGATTGTTAGGGGTTCTTTTTCCCTCAAAGGGGAAGGCTAGCGCAAGCAAGCACTATCGTGGACTGGGTGATCAAATGGGGTTCTGAACAAAAGGATTGTTTTCAGTCTAACGCAGAAGAAATTTTCCTGTTAGTGTCAGGATTACTAACACATTGACTGCTGTTTCCTAGTTTGAAAATGGCATGTCATAATAAGGGAAGTTCGTAGAATACAAACGAGTACTCAGGCTTGGTCTCAGAGCAGTAAACCCACCATATTATAATAGGTAAAACAATAGATGCTGCTTCTAAACACACACAGACCTTTGCAACTATTGTATCATATTCCTATTTAGATCATGCCTGATTCATTTCAGCTGTATCTACTACAGTATTATCAGTATTTTTAAAAATGAAATGATAAAACTTCTTACCAAAACATTTACTGAGGTTTGTCTTTTTGTCTATAAATACTTTTGCGCTGACAACATTTCCAAAGGGTGCAAACATCTGAACTAGGTCGGCATCTTGGAGCTCTGGTGGCAAGTGATAGATGAACAGATTGGCACCATCAGGCCCTGGAGGTAGACGAAAAAAAAAACACCATACCATTAACTGTATAACAAACATAAAATATATTCAATTAGGTTGAAAATAATACTGGTCAGCAAAAGTAGACTGTGTGTCAGAGAGCAGTGGAACGTTGTTGAATATGCACTATCTGGGGACTTGAGTGACGTGAATTGGCAGCTCCTTAATGTGACAATAAGCATCAATAGTAAAATAAATTCCAGACTGCCTACCTATACAATAGTATGGTACATTAATCCTATTGTTACACTATGGTAATTGGGAACAGGGACTAAAAATAGTATTCTGAAATTCTGTTTATAAAAGTAATACAATACAATATTAAATAAATATCTATATAAATTAATATAAAGCTTTGTCTATACTATCAAACATTATGTGACAAAAAAATTTGATGTGTCCAAATATGCTAGTGATATTCCCAGATATGGTAGTGATATGACACCATTGTGTCCATATATGGGCACATCAAATATAAGGTTAAACTATTATGTGCGAGGAAGTGACAAGCTTTGGATCTGTGCTATAGCAATTGTAGGGGTTAATTATTAGTATAAAAGATATAGGTGTACTTCTTATGAAACATTTCATGTTGTAAGCTCTCTATACCAAATAGCACTATATTTAGCTGAATAATACGGTAATATACTTTTTTTCAGGGATAAATATAGATATTTCACGACTTTTTCATTTCTTAAAATATATTTGTGAAACCTTAACGTTATCAAGAGAAAGACAAACTCTTGTAAAACTATGTATAATATGCAATAACTTACGAGAATTATACAGAGTTTTGTAAATTTTGATTGATGACTAATTCTATATATTTATTACCTTTAAATTAGAACTAATCACGGTAAATAATGTGTACTTAAAATTGTATACATTGTAATCATTTATTTTCCCTCGTGTTTCTCTAACATGTATTTGATAATCTTAATAATTGGCCATTTTGCAACTAAGTGTGCTATGTGCGTCACATAGCGTATGTGTATGGAATTGTTGAATTATTATCTGGGTTTATGAACTCTAGTTAAAAAAAACTAGGCCAAAAAATGTGAATACAAATTTGCATGCAAGGTGGCAACGAATGTATAAATAGTATTATATATTTGTGACCTACTATAATCTCTTAGGGCTTGCAACAAAATGTTGTATGAATTGTTTAGAGATGGGGATAGATATTAGAAAATTATCAGTGAATTCTTTAAGGCTAGTTGCTTGTCGTTTTTTGTTTTTTTTTGTCAATTTCATTGATTATTGGCCAGGTCTGGCGACCAGAGTAAACAATGGGGTATAAACTTTACTGGATGGTATCCAAAATGAATTCTTGCTTCTTCCTTCTCCAATAGCGACTACATCTACAAGAGCAGCTCTAAAGCTATGTCTACACCATCAAACTAGTTTTAGAAAAAAAGTGTGACATGCCCAAATATGGTAGTGATATGCTTAAATATGGTAGTGATATGACATCAGTATGTCCATATATGGGCACATCACATTTTTTTGTCACATAAAGTTGGATTTGCTTTAAACTTGAAGTGACATGTGTTATTACAATACTATCCATCAAATATAAAATGGATTTTACTTTGATCGCACTAACCTTCTCGTTGTTTTGTTGGCACAGGTTGTTGTGTGAATGTTGTTCCAAAGCCATTTGGAAATTGTGCTAATGTACCAAAAATAATGACAAAAAGAAAGCATTTTATTTAATAGCAATATGGCAACAGTATAGTTGAAAGTACATTTGTTGCCATGGAGACCATCACAACAACAATTTGTCATTACGGTATATTTTATGGCCTTTCATCACTTAGTTTATTATTACAATATATCAATGAATATTATTTGTAAAACCCTCGAGTCATTTATAAAGATTATTATGATGAACCCAGAACTGAGTTTTCAATAATAATAATAAAGTAACTTGGTACCCATTTATGATTATGGGTGCCAAGTACTACACATCCTGGCTTCCAATAAAAGACCAGAATTCATTTTTTAATTCAGTTTTAATTTCAATTTCAAAGATGACCTTTGTGCCAAAGTAAGATACTGTCATTCAGGGTACCTTTTAACAATTTTAATGCATAATTTTTTAATTGGCTTTATTTAATGTTGATCCAGAATGGATTGATCCAAAGTTGTCTTTAATTCAATGTATCTTTAATTGAAGAACTTATCTAATTACCATATACTTCTTGAATTTGTTTTTAAACCAGAAAAAATATAGTACAGTTCAGAGAAATTTGGATAACAGAAAAAGTATATAAGAAAACCAGTTTTGAATTAGGAGGAATATGATAGGTTGATAATAAGAGAAGCAGTAGTATGTTATAAAGACTATATATAACCAATTGTAATAAACTATTAACAAATATAAAAATATATAAATCATTATCACATAAAATAATATAAATATGAAGGTGTTAAATAGGATTCAGTGTTAATATTTGTTGTTTTGGGCCAAGTTAAAAAGATTATAAAGAATGGCGCCATCCACAATGGGTAAACGATTCACACGCACACACGAATAGTCTCGCTCCGTACAACAATTGCTCAGTTTTCTTCAGAAGAAAACATCGCAAGATGTGTTCGGAGCAGAAGAGCAGAATAATGTTTGAGAATGTCAAAACAAAAAAACCGCAAATGTGATTGGCTACCAAGCAATCGATTAATAATTCAAGGCAAACTAAAACATAAACTTGTCCGCGTTAACAGTGCGTCAACATTGTTAGAAAACCAACGACAACACGTCCATGCATTAACCAGAGTATAAAAGGAGCAGAGCGAAAAAATAAGCTCAAACGGAAAAAGAAGGAAATGTACACAAAAAAACTAACATGCAAGAAACGTAAAATAATAGCGAGGTGAAACGGGTAACCAGGAAAAATAAATACATAATCGGGCAAAATTATTATTATTTTTTAATGTTTGAAAAATTTGGATTTGAATAATTTATTTTAGGATTTTATCCCTGGATTAAAATTTTGGCCTTGTACAGGAATGAAACAACTGGGTGTTTTTGGATGAAAAATTAAAAATACAAAAGACAAACGAAGACCAAATTGAGAAATTTGTATAAATTATAAAATAAAACAAACATTCATTGAATTTGATTTGGTACACTTGATTATTCTTGAGACTTAAAATGATTGCTTTGGTAACATTTTCAGGATATATTAGACTTTGTACGACATGTCTGTTGGCTATCAGTGTGGAAATTGTGATTTGTTACGTTCACCCGTTGAAGGCATACTGGCGTCTTGTGTCCTCATCGTCGCCACCCAAATTTTTTTAACTGGCCGAGTGAAAAAACGCACCTGTGTATTGTTGGATTCCAGAATAGGCCTGTGATAGTGTGGAAAGATCTACACTAGGTCCGGTTGCGCCATTAGTGGAAGGCGTCCCAAATCCATTCACCCCGGTCAAACTCGTCATTCCTGTACCTTCCAAAGTTGAAAGGTCATGAGTGGAAAGTTCATAGGTCAACACAACAACATGCATCAATAATAACAAGAATAATAATAGTAATAACAATAAACAACAATAATGGCAATAATTAATAAAAAATTATCATTTTCAAAAAAGACGTTTAAAAACCAGGGCAAACATCTCCCTAAAGCTGGCAACACATAATAGCTGAAGCACAAACTGTATTAATAATACACTACATTAAAATGTGTTGCCAAAATATTCTCAAATTTTTATCGAATATTTTCTTTTCGGTTTTATTTAAAGGGGACGTTCACCTCACGGTCCTGTTATCAGAATGTTAAAAGGGTTGCACAAAATAAACCAAAAAAACACAGTTTGTTATCATACTATGAACATAAAAAAAAAGAAAGAGGCTAATTAGCATATATATATATATATACATATATGTTATTTGTATGTATATACATAAAGAATCAGTTTGTTATTAGTAATTATTTGATTAAACACAGCAATCAGTGTATCAGGTTTAAGCAGGGTATGATGAATCTATTTTAAATTCTTTATGAAATAAAATGTTTAATTACAAAAACCCACTATCTCTTTTATTAATTATATAAATTTCAATAAATGTGTATATATAAAAATTAAATTGTTTTGATCGATTTGTTCATTTTACAAATCTGAAATATATATGATTATTATAATAATTATCATAAATCTAAAAAAAAATCCATTATGTTATGGTTGATATTAACATGAATGTGGCAAAATGTACATCCTTGAGAATATGACCAGCTGTCACATAGGATACACATTGTTATGTGTTGCTAAGCAATGTCTTGCTAAATTTACCTTTTGTTTTGTTAAACACTTACTCAACCAAATATTTAAATTAATATTGTTTAAAAACAAAAATTGTTTTTTATTTGTTAATATAATTTTTGTTTCTTATTGTTTTATGAGTAGTGGTGATTTTAAAAATATTATTTTAAATAAATATTGTTTAAAACAAAATGTTTTTTTTTTTGGCTAATATAATTTTTGTTTTAATTGTCTTATGAGTAGTGGCGATTTTTCAAAGATTAAAGAGATAATTAGTAGTGGGTCTTCATGATAACAAAAAAAATGAAAAAGGAATTTGGTATAGATTCCATAGCTGATGAACAGTGTCAGTATAATTGTGCAAACAGTTGGATGTGAATAGAATCCATGTTGCATTCAGTGCAAAGAAAAAATAATTATATATACATATTGTAAAACAACCTCAGATTTTAATAGGATGAAATAAAAACAATATATCACCAGATATGAAATTAGAATTGAAATTGCTGTGAGTAAAAGTTATTTTATTTTGGAAAATTATTTCTTTGGTATTTTTTACTTTATTGTTGCTTCTAAAAAATTTAAAAATTCTAAATATGGAACAAACCAATTTCAGTTTTTATATTGCAAAACATAGCAAACCTCAAGTCTGATACAGTAGCTGGACAGACGTTATGTCAAAGGTCACTTACCTGCTAATCCTTGTAATCCCGTCAAACCAGAAAGCGCATTTGATGTATTTGTTGGGCCTATTGAACCTACACATAAAGATAGGGGAAAATGCTTATAATTACTGGATTAATAAAGAGATTCCTGCAAAAATTGAATTGAAAATAATGAAGGCTATAATAATACATCATTATCAGAGAAACTGGACAGCAATATTGCTGAAACTAATAATCCCACAATTTGTACATTACTTTTAAATTCATAAGATAGTTTTGAGTTGGACTTCAATATTTATTTATTCTTATTTATATGACCATATTTTGTTTTGCTTTTAAATTTAACAATAGCAAAGATCGCTCCAAGTTGGACTTTTTAAAAATGTTTTACTTCAATTTGCAATCAACAGCAGGGAGCCCGCCATTTACTTCAATATGATCATTTTTTTTTTTGCTTTTAAATTTAGCAATAGCAAAGATAGCTCAGAGCCGGACTTCAATATGACCATGTTTTTTTTTGCTTTTAAATTTAGCAATAGCAAAGATAGCTCTGAGTTGGACTTCAATATGATCATGATCATCAATGAAATTTTCAAACTTTGTTGCTTTTACTATGTTCTTATAAAATCTTTAATTAAAAATAATTTTACTTTCACTTTTGTTGATATCTTTGGCTGATATCAGCTTGAGAGTGATCATAAAAAATTATATGTAATACTCTCAAACTAAAGGATTTATATTAGTTTGATGAGTAGTTTCAAGGACGACAACACTTTACCATTTCAATGACAGATTAATGTATATTAAAATCATTGTTATAAGCATGTTTGTCTGTCAAAGTCGTTATTCTAATAATAACAAAACTATTAATATCAATATTTATGTACAAAATGAATGATAAACATGCGAGTTGAAAGATAAGAGAGGGAAATCAATAATTAAAATATGTGTCAAATGCATGCATAAAACAATGTGAATCACGCAAACAATAAAAATATGTAAATGTCAAAGAAGACATAATAATACTGACCCACATTATCATACCACCACCTGAATTTAGTCATAATTATATATATATATTATAATTGCATTGCCTAAACCAGCAAGAACAATGGTATAAGAAAATTACCCATGTTATGGCTTTAAACCTGTGTCAATATACTATTCATTGCGAAATTCGGAATTTATCAATTATAAATTGGTCTGCAACAACATAAATACTATTCTACTTAATATGATTTTGTTTAAACACAATTTGTAATAGTGAAGTGGAACCAACCAGCAATTCAATTGACTACAAGGTGCAAATAGATAGTGAATAGAGGACAAAACTAGCAACCAAATTGGAATCCGGAACCATGCAACGTGGAAGATAATACAACTTATAAAAGAGGCATGCTATAAAAAAAATGAAGAAATTTCCCCAAAAGACAAATTGTATTGGCCAAGTGTATCCAAATTTAAATTTCAAATTCATGCCTTCTAATTAAAGAGCACTTGTATGTTTTGTTCATTAAAATGACATAGAAATGGTCTTTAATTGGAAAGAGATAAGTAACAAAATATCTTTAAAATTTATAATAATAATAATAATAATAATATTAATAATCAGTTTATGATTAGACACCTGGCCAGGTTGAAAGTGCAACACAATTTCAAAAAGTGAGAAATAACACTTAAGTGGTAAATTAAACGTGCTATGCGCACCTTTTAGGGCTTGTAGCCCTGCTAACCCTGACAGTGCACTATTCGTTGATATATTGGGTGCTGTACCTAAATTACCAGATATGGGGAAAAAAGAGAGATAAAGCATTATATATCATTCAAGTAACCTACTACATACAGTACTTTCACTATTCTCCATTCCTATTGTAATATCTACTGTTATTCATAATATCTTCTGGTTCCTCCCACAAGAAATATTCAATGGTACAGTATGAACATGCAGAAGATGGGTTCAGACACCCAAACACATAAATCTTCTCTAATTATAAAAGCGTGGTCATGATAACCATTATTCAAATAGAATTCAATTCATATCTAAACCGTAATAATACTTAATTCATATATTAATGCAAATTAATATCAAAGAACAAATATACATATAACAAAAGGACTAAGGGGAATTAGCTATTTCTCTAAATAAAGTATTCCATAAATACAATACACCTTATTGCAAATCAGATAATACAAAGTTTACTAAACCAACCAAAATACTATACCAAATCACCAAAAACATTCATTCATTAATCAATTCTTTACAAATTATAAAGAATTAAATGCAATCACAGAAACTAATCAGTAAATAACAAATACAAAATAGTATGTTAATACAATAACAATTTTTACATAGCTATTAAATATATATTTAATAGAAATGATGACAATCAATTGTTACATTCTTATGTATATAATAATCCAAATACTATACACCAAATTAACACACACATAGAATAGATATACTCTAGCTAAAATTATGTCCCACATTTTATAAAAAACACAAGGAAAATTACATTCAATATTAATCTATAAAACATAAAGAATAAGCTCTGTCTACCCTATCAAACAAATTTGACAAAGAAAGTGCCTAAATATGGTAGTGATATATCCAAATATGGTAGTGATACATTATCATGTCCATATATGGGCACTTCACACTTTCTTGTCACATAAAGTTTGATAGTGTAGACAGAGCTTAAGTTGGAATTTGGAAATTCAGGCAGAAGGACTCTACTACTACAAAACAATTCCACAAACTAAACAAAAATATTAGTAGAAAGGTAAACATGGAATATAACAGGCAGAATAAATAATAAGGGGTATAGCATACCTGGTCTCTGTCCCTGTAAGTGGGCTGCAAGAATAGGGAAAAAGAAATGACAGAATAAAACAAAAGAAATAAATAAAAAGAATTTATAAAAAGTACAAAAGGGTGATGAGTGAGCAGATTACATTTTATTAATATAAAACATTAAATAGCTTTTCTTAACTTTACAACAAGTGAATTTTTTAGAAAATGTTTTAAATTGTAGAAATTTATTTTTATTATGTTTAAATTCTAATAAAATTAATGACGGGGCATCCACTAATTCAAGACATGCTTAAATTAGTGGGTACACTAAACTATAAGCAAAGAACTTTGGCTGAACTAAAAAAAAAACCAAGCTGAATTTGCAAGCCAATACCTTCCACATCTAAAAATATTTTTAATAACATCGCATATTAAAAAATAGACCTTGGAATTTATAGCATAGTTTCCTTTTAAACTTTAATTTAAAAATCGATAAATCAGTTTCAATCACCAAACAAAACTAGAAACTATACAATTTGTAAACATATTAGATAACCGAAGAGAAAAATATTAAGAAAAAATACATTATAAATGAGGGTAGTCATTATTCTAACGACACGATTTTCACACATCCGCTCAAAAACTACAAATCTGATTTAAACCTCAGTAATAACAAAATATATTAGAATTTACATCAAAATGCAATATTACTTTTTTATTCCACATAAATTGTGTTGACGATTGACTTGCTATGCATAATTTGAATAGCAATGATGAGGTATGGATTTGCTTCCAGAAAATTAAACTAAGTGATACATCCAGGATTTTGAAATGGTATATCTCCACAAACTAAATGCATAACATTTTGTTAATGTGCCCCAGACATTTATACCTGACGTGTACAGCTACTACTAGCGGTTTCTACATTGTATTTTTTTTTACATTGACAATTGTTGAAATTCTTTATAGTGCAATATGCAATTTTAAAAATATAAAATGTAAAATAAAAGGTACAGTATAACACATGAATATTAACAAACGACTCGTTTTAAATTTAGAATTTTAAAAATACCAGTACTGACAGAAACTCAAGTTAACGTAATTAATTGCGTTCTTTACGACAATATTTGTCACTAGAATGCAATTCCAAGACAATTACGGCCTTCAATACAAGATACAAGTATCACTTTCACTTGCTATCTATTTTAAACGGCTTAAAAAAAAAGGACATAATTCTACTTCAACCCGACATAAATTCCGCTTCAACGATATAAATACAGAACTGATAGAATATCAAGCAAGTTTCTAATAGAAATAATTTGTCTAGTATTTGGTGATCGTTGGGAATTGTCTTGCCATTTAAAAACTCAGATACACATTAAGAAATCAAAAATATTGATTTAATTTTAAGTTTTTAAATTTTACAGTGAGTACACTTTACTAATCACTTTGAAACGTTTTGCTCTAAAGAATTATGGTCGAAGCTGCTTTCAATCAAAACAAAATAAGATCCTACTCTTACGGGAAAACGTACCCAGATTATGCAATTGGTTGTATAATACACAAAATCTAACTAGAATCAAAATACACATTCTCATTATAGGATTGTTAAACTGATATAGGCTACTATTAAAAACCAACTGCGGGATTTATGGGCGGTTCTTATTAAGTGTAGACAATGTTTCCAAAAGTATCAGCATAAAAATGAGAACACAGTAGAATGTGTGTTGTACAAAATGGTTTTGCGAGAGGCGATATGTTGTAAAGTCGGACTGCTTGTGGTACCAAAACATTGTGACAATTTGATAAATTACTTTGCTCTATTTTTAAGTATGTTTTACAACAACTGCAAAAAGACATTATTCATTACAACGTTGTAATTGTCTCTACCAATATGTATAATTGCCTATTTTGAATCCTTCCTTAAGCTCTGTCTACACTATCAAACTAGTTTGACAAAAATGTGTGATCCTAAATAGGGTGGTGATATGCCCAAATATGGTATTGATATGACATCATTATGTCCATATATGGGCACATCACATTTTTTTGTCACATAAAGTTTGATAGTGTAGACAGAGCATTAGATTAGTATATTCAGATCATCTAATTTCATTATATAACATTATTTAGATAATAATAATAATAATTAGATAATAATTTGGATGTAATATGAATAATACAATATTGTAATTGTCAATATTAGATGGGGTTTGCAGTGTGTATTATTCAATTTCACCAAGAAGAGTGTCGCATACAGTTAACCATTGGCGGCTCATCAATATTTGATGACCATTATTAACATTTGCCAACATGTATTAAACCTCATTAAGGAGTATTGCAACGATAATTACAAGTGACTCATAAAGATACTCTAGTAAATAACAGAAACAGCAAATCGGACTGTCAAATAATTTTTTTGGGTAATTTATACAAATATTTGATTTTATACTTTTTATGTGTATTTTTAATATACTTGTATTGTCATTATAACAAAGTATAAATCCCAGAATACATGGTTACAACATTTTGCAAGATTTATGGCAGGGAAGAGTGACATTACAATTAATAGTAATTTCACTCTTCCATGGTTAGGGGTAGGATTATACTTGGATTGCACTAACAATGACTCCCACCTAATGGCGGTAGAATTTTATTTACGGGATTACTAATCTAATAATTCAATGGGATACTGCCATGTTTCAACCCTAAAACATAGCACATTTACAGTTCTGTTCGTGTGAATGTGTTCAGACCATGTTGAAAATTCCTCCTAAATTTGGGGGTTGGCTTGTATATTTAGCTCTGTCTACACTATCAAACTTTATGCGACAAACAAATGTGATGTGCCCATATATAGACATGATGATGTCATATCACTACCATAGTTGGGCATATCACTACCATATTTGGACACATCACAATTTTTTTTGGTCAAACTAGTTTGATAGTGTAGTCAGACACACTTTAGACCACGGTAGAATGAAAATCATTAAATATTTAATAAAGATAAATGCCACACCTGTTAACGATTGTAGTCCAAGTCCAGGTAAGGAATTAGTGCTGTTAGTCTGAGTTGCGGATACCACTGTTAAAAGCAAAGAAAAAAAACATGCAAAGGTTAGCACGACAAAGCAAGATAGCATATACATACAAAGCTATGCAAATGACACGAGACAGTTGGTGTGCCAATGTCAACTATCACATAATATTACTTAATATACAGATTTATCTAAAATTAAACACATTAATTCAGATATAAATCTACTATAGTAGCGTCATTAACATATGAAACATCGACAACAGACATGCTTAACAAATTTGATGGATGTTAGAATTAGTTGTACAAGAAATCATTGAGATATACTTGTGATCTACCAATATAAACATTGATATTTCAAGTATAAACAGATACCGAATCATTCAGATATTTATCCAAATAAAATGACTCGAACTACACAGATCATATGTATTATGATTATATCTCATGCGATTACAAAAATGCGGGTTCGCAAAGAAACCATGAAATTGCTGATTAGTCGGAATGGTTTCTGAACATAATGTCGGTTACGATCTATTGATTTTTTTACTCCATATTGTGAAATAAACACTAATTTTCCTTCGAAGATCAGTAAAAGTAATATTTATGTACAGAATTATAATAAAATTCTAATTTATCCTTGAGTCACTATTGCCTAGTTTCATAAGCATACTATAAAAACAGTTTTTTTACATTTATGCTTGTTATCTTGGGGTTACAATGAATAGAAAAACAATTTGTTATTGTCAATACATATAAAAGTATGGTGAATGAAAACAAAATCATTATGAAATAATGAGATGTAAGAAAATGATAAACTATGATCTATTATTGATAAATATATTGTCCTGAATTTTGTGGCGCAAGTGAAATTTCACACCACATATGAAATTATGTAAAGGAATCTAGGTCTGTATGCATATAAAACAATCTATATACACTGATTAGTACAAATAATATATTAATCTGATCCTGATGATGAATTTATCAATCTGAATTGGTAAAGAATTTGATCTATTGAGGTTAAATATCTTGGTCTATAGCTACTGTCTACACTATCAAACTTTATTTGTCATATCACTACCATATTTGGGCATATCACACTTTTTTTTATCAAACTAGTTTGATAGTGTAGACAGAGCTTAACAGGTAATTTTACTTTTTCTATAAAATATTAACAGTTGATATATATAACTTGTAATCTTGTATTGATTGATTTTTTTATATGTTCTGGCAATATTGTCGGGGTGTGCAGAATTAATCGGCGATAAAAAATTATTGCCTCATTTTGTAACTTCATGGCGCAAAAAGTTTGTTTGTTTGTTTTGTTTGCCAAAATCAATCAAATAAATAACCAAAACAAAGCTGTAATGTTAATAATAATAATTAGTCAATTAAAAAATTGACAGAGTGAAATTTAAATTTCTAAAATTATGAAACCTGGATATGCGTCATAAGTGTAATAAAAAAAAATATAAAGGATGGTAGAAAGTTTCTCAAAAGAAAGTATTAAATGATAATGAAAAATTTAAGTTGTTGTTTTAACATATAAAATAATAAGAAAACCTACAAAAATAAAACAAACTTGTAAATGAAATGATGTATAATCAGTCATAAGTGACAAATTAACACAAACGAACATGGACATTTTACTTAAAACAATCTGAAACACATTATTAGATGAACGTTCATTTTTTAGCAAAATTTGAATGTATGAAGCCACATAAATACTGGAATGTGCAGTAACGTAATAAGTAAATAAGAATGCGAGAAATGTGTGAGAATCGAGAACAGTCAATTATTCAAAAAGATCTGTTCATTCTTGACGAGGTGCAAGATAGTTAATAATTCAGGGTGCTTGAAAATGTTAAAATCTATGTCGCTAGTTTGAGGAAAAAAACTTGTTAGCAAGGAATAAATTACTTTATAGAAAAAATGTAAATCAAACTTTTCCGTACAGGATGCAATATCGTTGAAAGTTGGGTGATACGTTTCAGTTTTAATTTCTCGTTTTATCTGGTACCCTTTAAGGTGACAAAATAACATTTATCTACCGTTAATCGTTAAAAACAAGTTATTTTAAAATTGTGTGGTTTTTTCAAAGTTCCACGTTTTCTTCGTTGCAAAAAGTCTTTGCTGCTAAAACAATTTGAAACAAAAAGAAATTTCAATACAATAGAGTTTAGAATTTTAACTTGGTTTGTTCAACCTACATGTAGGAAATCTATCCTAGAAAAATGTTTACACTACATTTGTTACAAGGTTTGTGAAAACACCATTAAAGGTAATTATATTTTTGAATATTTTGATTACAGACTTGTAAAGATCAAGTGCTTTCTAAATGTATTATTATTTGTTATTATATTTATATAGCGCTCAGTAAACTCACTGGCGCTGTACAAGAAAGAAATGAAAAAAATATAGAATTTATGTTGTAAATTAAATGGATTTATCTCGGTATTGAATCTTCATGATCAAATTTGCTGAAACTTAATAGAAAAAGGCATCAAGGTATTTTTTAAAAAGCGGGACGAAACTAAAATTCAGACCTTGTGAAGCGTATCCCTGAAGATTGAGTGCGTTAGTAGCGTTTGCACTGTTGCTCAAAGTGGTCGTCGGCGACGATCCTGGAATGACAAACAATAAAGCACATGTGATAGCAAACACGAAACAGTGATAGCATACGACAATAACATTTTAATACAAGTTCAATATTCGTGTTCTCTTTATGTATCGAGTTATTCGGTGGAGAGAAAAAGCTAGTGATTAGAGCAAAGCACATGACAACCAAGACTTTGTTAAAGTAAGGATAATAAAAACAAACAATTTATGAACATGATTAAATAGCAATGCATGCATATTGCTATTCTACAAGAAGAACCAGATATAGATGGTAAAAGTGGGTGGGTTACCCTGCCTGTATTATTAAACCTTTGGCAGATTTAAAGATTGGTTTGTTTATCTATATCTATCTCTAAGCATAATTATCATTGTGAAAAATGTATGCCAACAAACATGACTATAATTCTATTGTCAAAAGTGTTTTCAACATTCATCGTTAATGTTATTTTACATTGTTACAAGTTCATCACATTCAATCATACACACATACATAGAAGGATTCCTTATTTACAGTAAGTTGTACCTTGTGAAGTAACTAGGGCTTTGAAATACATGCTATGCATGCAAACACACAGAAGTAGGCCAACTTTTCTTTATAATCTACCGTTTGATGTTAACTGTGATCGACATCTTATTTACAGAAATCAAGGGTCAAAATGTCCGAAGGACGATAAACAAGCAACGAAAAGGCAAACAAAATATTCACTACAATAAAGCAACACTACAGTATATACTATATCGTAATACTATATTTGTATATTATTGCAAAAAAAAAGCAAATAGCACCATTTGAGATATTCAACATTATTATTTTGTGTCAGCTTGAATATATTTATAAGGATAATACACTATTAATAAGTAATAATTCATTACTTCAGAACAATCATCATCAATATCACCATTGCAAAACACATTTTTTTTTAAATAACCCTCAAATTCACATTTGATAATTACAGATATAGCAATTATCAAATGGCTTCCATAGTGATAGAATATCTATTTACCCTATGCAAAGCAAGTCTGAAATGTCAACCATTTTTTGGAAGGTTTTTTTTGTCAATTTGTGAAAGCTAATCAAGAAAACACTCTTTTTTTTATCACAATCATTTTGAGAAAAAGTCCCACAAAATTCACTGATATATTAACAGTTTCTGCGGAGTAAAACTCTTTTTTATTAGATCGCATGCATTTTCTTTAAATTAAATTCTACCCTATGGCAAACAGTCACATGCTTATCATAACGCTGTAGTCGACAACAAGATTGATGAAAACCTCGACAGCGTTAATCTAGTTGTGCATGGTTTAACAAGAGAAAAAAGAGAACCAACGAATCATGAAGACATCGTGCAAGATTCTTACTGCTTAATCACGAAACAACTATATTAACTGTTTTCAGCATCTTGAAAATTTGATTCTGTTTAAGCCGATTTTTCTCATGGTTTAAAATAATTACCAAGCTAACTTTCTTTGTTTAAGGTATATTTTTATCATCCTGTAAATAGGATGTTTCATAGTTTACTAAAAGGAATAAAAACATAAAACTATCCATTTAAATACCCAAGAAACCAATTTATTAATTTATCCATAAAATATTTCACCTTACGATCTTACAAAGCCCAATGCAATCCAAATTTTACTTTGCTTAAAAAATACCTTACCTCTCGATAATCTAAACTTTTGTCCACTCAGTTTACTATACCTGTTCCATGTCCTAACAGCAGGGAATTCTTTTAAAGCGTTTTCAACTTACTTATCAAACGGCAATAAAGATAGGAGTATAACAAACAAAGATGCCTTACCCGTTGATAATCCTGGGAAACTGTTGTGTGCTTGGGCTGCCTGTAGTTGTTGTGATGCTTGAAGCTGCTGTGCCGCTGCTGCTGCAGCTGCTGCCGCAGCCGCTGCTCCTGTGGGCGTTATAGGGCCCTGACCACCACTGGTTAGTGCTGAAATCTGTTGCATTGCCTGAAATGCTGCAAAAAGAAAAATACAAGTATATACTTATATACAAATATACTAATGTTACACATGCGATACATATTTGTTTAGAATACCTGTTGATTAACCTATGTTACCCACAGTAGATAACTTTGTCAGACTTTACGTTGGATTTAGGGCTTTGATATCATCCAAATTTGAAATTAAAGGACAACTTGACCGAGAACCATATTTCAACAATGTATTAGGGATGTACATATGATTTCAGAACAATCACGAGATTTACGATATCGCCGTGCGCGTTCACCGTACAGCCGTCACCGTAAATTGCTGTGACATCACAAGTACATGGCAAAATCTACCTCATGAGTTTTCACTGTTGTTAACATACAAGAGATAGGTACCTGTATTGGGCTTAAATTTGCCAAAATGTAGTCTGGTATTTTGAAGAAACAATATCCAGATAGGCAAAAGAAAAAATAAAAAAAATTCAACATTTATATTTTTTAAGATTTATGTGCTTACTAGAAATGTTCGCGCTGAAATAGTATATACATCCTTAATACATCGTTAAAATATGGTTCTCAGTCAAGTTGTCCGTTAAAGGCATTCAAAGAAATCGCACACAAAAAAAAGATTTATTTAGTTCTTGACAAGAATGCTTTGCAAATCCTGGGGTCAGATATATTACAAACACCTACAATACACACACACACCTTAAAGACCTTATAAGAGCGCTTTATAAATGTTCGAAATTATTATTACACAACACAATGACGGCTTATGTATAGACGACATCCAAATAAATCGCAAAAACCTTGCATACATCAACAACACATTTGGCCGAAATTTGTGCACATCTACAAAGCATGCAGAATCTCGAGCATTATTCATTGGGACTTGACTCTCGTTTTTCAAGCGGATCAATTACTTTCTCTTACTATTGCTATCGCATTTCCTATATCAATATTTTAGATACTCCGGGGAAGAATATCGGCTTGAATTGCTTTATACAACTCTACATCAGCCACTTCACTTATAGGAATATAGAATCAATTCTCTTAAATGATTGATGTTCATGTTTCGTTCGTATGTCACCACTCATCAACAAAACACTCGATTTAGAACACACCGAGCTAGCTGTAGGTCAGAGGTCAATGTATGCCACTCTATGAGAGACGTCAATTAACACTGAAAGGTTACATTTATTTTGATAAGTTCAATTGGGGGAAATTGCTTCTTTATTTAACTAAATCAAAGTACTTGGTAATTGCATTTTTACATCTACATATTTGACAAAAAAATAAATTGTGTAATAATAAGTACAATAGTGTTCATCATATTATAACAAAGTACAAATCTTTAAGTAAAACTGGCATTATTTTAGCTCATTAATTTTTAGTTTAATAATACTTTTATTTATTTTTTTATCATTTTTTTTTTTTAAATTTATCAATTTATACGTAATTTACTTTCTATGGACCAGAGATTGCGAAATAAAAGATTGAATGAATACCAATTTTTGTAGAGACTATATATTAATCTACCACCACAATTAGAATTAAGTACATGTAAAAAATGTTGATTAATGGTCTTTGGGCACAAGCCCCAAACCTTCAACCAACTTTATTGAAGCCACGTCATAGCAATTGTTCTCTTTAAGACTAAAATGAAAAAAACCTAATCCTAATTTTTTCAGTCAATTTGTTATTTTCTTTTAAAATTATCAAGTGCTAGAATTTAAAGTAGTAATCTATCATGTCCTTGGCTCATAACTCAGCTATACTTTGATGTGGCGCCATAAAATGAATACAGAAAAACATGATGATGATTACGCATTTATAGATGCGATTAATAACGTCGCTTAAAGGAACAGTGTTTTTTTCTCAAAAAGATAAACATTAATTTTAAGATCAGGGCGTAGTTTAAATTTAGGCAAAAACAACATTATTTAGAATTAATATTGGGACTGAAAAATAAATTAACAAATATATAGATGCAAAATTAAATGATAATGTGGTCCAAAGTATAATTTAGGTTATTTTAGGTCACTCAGAGGTTATTCCTGAAATTGAAACATTAAAAAATGCAACTTCCATGTTAAAGGCAACATTCAATTTTACTAAGAAAAAATATCTAACCAAATTACAGCTAGGTCAGTTTGAAATGGCATAGAAAACTACAATACATTAGAGAACTTTTGATGGTCAAGACTTTATGATCTCAAGGTGGTCAAAGTGGCTTAAACTTTGAAAGGCCACAATAAACATGCATCAATATTTGTATTTGCACCCATAAAGTATGATTTTTTTTTTGTGTTAAATATCACCCTGACAAAAATTTGGTGTCTACAACCATTGCAATACAAGTCTAATCAATTTTTCCAGACAAGGAAAAAAAACAAAGTTAAAATAAAGTTTTATTATCACACTATGCTTTTCTAAAGTGAAGGAGAAAGAGTGGAGAGGTACAGAGTATCCCAAATTCTACATCGTGTATGGACTAGATAAACAACAACCCATCACTTTCAATCGTATTATCAATATACTGACATCTAATCTACATGCAAATTCTCACTTGATTTGTATCTTTCATATAAAATATCGTTCAAGATAAATCTTCATCATCATCAAAGCACTATATTGAATTGCAGTTAATTATATTGCCGTATATGAATACATAATAACCTGCTAAATATTCAAGTCAGAGGATGATGAGTGAAGAGTCTGCTATTTGACAGCAAACACAATTGCAAATACAATTTTTATAGTCCGAATTTGTTTGTGAACAGAGACTAAATTTTGATTATTAAAGGTGTGTTCAAACTGTATATATAACTCTTACTGGCTAATTGCTGTTGAATTGGGTTAGTGTTTGTTCCTCCTGTTGCTGCAGCTGCTGCTGCTGGTTGCATACCCTGTGGAGAAAGTAAAATGAACAATATTATTATTTGTATTTATTTTAAACTTTATAAAAGTGGATTAGATTAAACCACTCATTATGCTACCAACATCGTAAGTATAGATTAGATTAAACCACCAACTATGCTACAAACATAATAAAGGGTAGCATACTGATCTGGAATACATTCTGTCTGAACATGGAAGTAGATTAGATTAAACCACCAACTATGCTACCAACATAAATGGTAGCATACTGATCTGGAGTACATACTGTTTGAACATGGAAGTAGATTAGATTAAACCACCAACTATGCTACAAACATTATAAAGGGTAACATACTGATCTGGAATACATTCTGTCTGAACATGGAAGTAGATTAGCTTAAACCATCCACTATGCTACCAACAACATAAAGGGTAGAATATTGATCTGGAATACATACGGTTTGAACATGGAAGTAGATTAGCTTAAACCACCAACTATGCTACAAACATCATAAAAGGTAGCATACTGATCTGGAATACATACTGTTTGAACATGGAAGTAGATTAGCTTAAACCACGCACTATGCTACCAACATCATAAAGGATAGCATCCTGATCTGGAATACATACTGTACTGTCTGAACACGCAAGTAGATTAGCTTAAACCATCTATAGAATAGTTGTGCGTACACCATTACTGAACAGTAGTTTATCTTAAACCAGCCACTACTGTATGCTACTAGACAATCCTAATGCAATACATTTGTTCAGTATTGCTTAGAGCTGGCTTAGCGGATACCATCCTTTGACATACGGACGCCAGTATATTTGCATAAACTAACGATCTATGATATATCTTTGTTACCTACAAAACCCATCATCCAAGTTCTCAAATCATCGCATTACTGCCCATCACAACCACAAGTCTTTATTAAAATGAAAATGCCTTCAAGCTGACATTCGTGTCTGAATGCACGCTTTACAATTTCTCTTCATTTGTTGAGTTGACCAAATGAGACAAAGAATGATTATTCATTTATTTTGATGTTCAATGCAATAAAGATTTGATATTTCAACTGGTCAATTCTATAATGAAAACGAATCATAAAGCTTGTTTCGGTTTATGATGCAGATTATTCAAGCACGTCCGAGGATGTACAACTTTCAAGATGCGATTATTAATTTTCAACATTTGTTTCAACGATTAACCATAGACAAATGGAATAACGAACAAAAGTTATGTTATTTTGTTTCTTGCCTCCAGCATAAAAGAAGACAAGAAATTACACAGATCAAGGAGGGTAATTATACATCTAACGCTACAAGTCATTAAGACCCCATACATTTTTACACCTAATTAGATGGTAAAATATTAACAAATTTTAAGGTAGGGTATGAATGCTTGGCGAAGACGACTAAAAAACAACCTTGCCCATATTTATATCATTATAACTATTTGCATCATCCAAGTAGAAAATTATGAGATGTACTTTGTACGAAAGCATGTTCGAGAGGCGTGAAGGCGCTTACGTGTACAGTAAAGGCATACACGCTTGTATACTCAAAATCAACTATTAATGAGAATTACATGTTGGCCGCACGTAAATCTAATTTTATTATTTGAAGACATCATTTGGGAGTGATAACAACAAGTTAAATGGCAGGTGTTATTAAAGAGGCATTTTCGTAATTTTCATTTTTCATTAAAAACGAGCTATCCTTTAGTGATTTATGTATGCAAACATCCTGTGTGTTATTAAGTATTTAATTGGCTACGGGGAAAAAATGCTTCTTTATGTACTGTTAAACATTTAGTATGCGAGAAATGTCTCACTCACGTAGATATACAAAATGCATGTTTCTAATTACTCTAAAACAACTCGTAATGTTAAACGACCTACAGGCGCAATTAATAATCCCCGCTAATCCACTTTTTATCCTAGCCTTGCTGGTCTGACAAATCAATATAACCCATCACAGAATTCTTAGAAAGGCAATAATAAACCACAGAGTGTCTATTAACCACAATTGCTAAATTTAATTATGTCCAACCAAGGCATAATTGTAAATCCTTGCTAATTGACAAGATTATCCGAATCCAACTGATCAAATGCACCGATTTAAATCCAAGATAATCCAATTACATCACTTAGGCTAATGAAACCTTTTGCATAATACAAATCAAGAGATATTTTAGGACCTGTTCAGACCTTCAGAGGGTATCAAATTGAAATGCCTTGAATTTTAAATACCTTTTAATCGTAAAACAATTGACAAAATTAATCTTACTAATCTGAAGGAAATTTCCAAATCATTTCTAATCCTACTGTTAATCCTTCAAATTGTTTAAGTAATCATAAGGCAATATGTAAAGCTCAGTCTACACTATCAAACTTCAGGTGACAAAAAAATGTGATATGCCCATATATGGACATGATGTCATATCACTACCATATTTGGGGATATCACTACCATATTTGGGCACATCAAACTTTTTTTGTCAAACTAGCGTAGACAGAGCTTCAGCAACATAGAACACATACATTTAGGTCAGCCAGTCATGTGAAGTCAATGATTTTTTCCAAAAAGTATTTTACTTTGAATGCTAGGAAATGCAAATTACAGATGTGTAGTTCCATAAAGTAGACAATTTAATCTTTTATAATTTACTATTTTTGTAAACTTGTAATTGTTTTTTTGTTTCTTCACAGAAAATAAACATTAATCTTGAATTTGTATATTTTAATAGGAAGTCATGATCCGTAAATCTTTAGTAGTGCAAGTTTAGAACTGTTCGTTCTTATGTTTGCAACCGTACTGCGATATACCTACATAGTTTTGATTGGATAGTGTGGCCATCATGGCCGTTGCAAATGCCTGTGAACTCATTAGATTCTGTGCCATCTTCTGCCATCGTTTCTGTTCTTTTTCTTTGGTTGTATCTGCAAACTTTACAACTAACGGTGCTGAACAGCCCTATGAAGATAAAACACACACATTTGTATTAATCCAATGTATTCTGAATACATACACCAGATACTTCAAATAAATGATGGTAGATACAAATGAATATTCTCCATGGTACAAACAGTTGTGTCGGTATATAATGCGAGTATTTACGCAAATCAAAATGTTCAAAATGAAATTAATTTAGCATTTCTAATATAAAGTTCAATGCAAAAACTAGAGCAATTGTCACACGTTATTCGAAATAACAACACTTGCATTAAACAACGTTTCGTGTGAGCATGTATGACGCTTACGGTTCTAACTTAACTTTGGCGCTTATTCTATTCACTGAGTGTTAAAAATTGAAGCCACAAGAAGCGCACGATGACCCAAAAGAGAGAAAGAAAATTTGATTATGACATTTTGTTCTAGGTTAATGTTCATTATGGAATTACTGTTAGTTAATTATTGGCACTATATCTGGCAAATAGTCTTGTATTTAGCTCCTTATAATAATGTTGGATTAGATAGGCTTATCAATGTATAATCCTTCATTTTGTGTACTTTATATTTGGCATTTATGCTCACAATGCTGTGTTTCATATTCGTCCAATATTACACTATGATAACGCTTTTATTACCAATATAGTTTTACATGATATTCACATTTCGAATCATTTTAATATCACCATGAATCAGTTTTAGTATCTGTCATTTACGTAGTGGTGGACATTAATTTATTTCTCTTTGGAATTCCTCTTTAGAGCTGTGTAAATGGCAGAAACAGCAGAGCAACCATGTAAAACCAATATGTCATTTTCATTTATTCATACAACTCTAAAAGGTATGTTTACTCATTGCATTCTGTACAGTGTTTACACATAGCATTCTATACAGTGTTCACACATTTCATTCTATAGTGTTCACACATATCATTTTGTACAGTGTTCACACACATTATTCTGTTCAATGTTCATACATTTCATTTTGAAACACATTATTTTATACAGGGTTCACACATTATTTTATACAGGGTTCACACATATCATTTTGTACAGTGTTTACTCATTTCATTTTGAACAGTGTTCACACATTTCATTTTGGATACCGTGTTCACACATCATTTTGTACAGTGTTCACTCATTTCATTTTGTACAGTGTTCACTCATTTCATTTTGAACAGTGTTCACTCATTTCATTTTGAACAGTGTTCACTCATTTCATTTTGTACAGTGTTCACTCATTTCATTTTGGATACTGTGTTTACACATTTCATTTTGAACAGTGTTCACACATTTAATTTTGGATGCCGTGTTCACACATCATTTTGTACAGTGTTCACTCATTTCATTTTGGATACGGTTTCATTTTGGATACCGCGTTCACACATATTATTCTGTACAGTGTTTACACATTTCATTTTGCACAGTGTTTACATATATTTTGTAGTGTTCACACGCTATTTTGGATATCAGCGTTCATCCATTTTCATATATTATTCTACAAATTGTATTTTTCACAAAAGCAAACCATTGCCATAATTAAATTAGTACAAAACCACACAGAATTATCTAAATTGCTAAAACCTTTTATTTGAATTTCTTTCAATTTATATCCATTTGGATTGTTCTCGGTGGATTATAAGAAAAAAAATGCAAGCTGTACTTTTTTTCACATATCCTATTCTTGTTTTGCTCAATATTTTCTCTCTTTTTTACTTGTTTTATATTTCTTGTCATATATTATTCATATTTTAAGGGCCCTCATGAGACAAGCTTTTGCTTCTAGTGCAGGAACCAGTTATTATTTTTAAAACTGAATCAATGTGTATGAATGAATGAATGTGCTTTTTAAAAAAATGATATTTGTTTACTGTATATTTTAGATATTAATGTAGTTACCTCCATTGTTGAAGAGTGGTGCATACTGTTGATTGCATTTAAGGCACTTTGCCGTGTACTGAAAGTTACAAAAGCACAACCTGAAAGAACAAATAAATATAACATTTTCATTTTCATTGTACGCAATCAAACCAACATTTATACAAAACCATTTACTGGTGCCTAACCACAGCACTGTAAAAAAAACACCATTGAAATGGGCGAGATTAAAAAAGCATGTAGAACTGAAATATACATTAATGTTGGGCAGTTATCAAGTTCAGTCATACAGTAAGTCTATCAACTCAGATAAAAGGCAGATACACCATGTATAAAGTGAATAAAATGAGATGCTTTGCAAGTATATATTGTACGGTCTTTGAAGAGAGGGGGAAAAAGACTTGGCATTTTAACTATAATACTAATAGTGACAAAAAACACTATTCTATATGCATTAAGTTTTAAAAAAGTTGAAGAATATATACAAATTAAATCCATACAAATTAATTTTAGAATGTTCTTATAATTGTTTTTTTTTTTTTTTATTTAAAAACAATTATGGCAGTTCACATATTCTTTGGGAGTGTTGACTAAATGATTAAAATTCATAAGACATCAACTCAAACCTCAGATTCTGTTTTCAATCAATTCAAGACAGCAGTTCTTTAAATTGGTTATGAATAAAAAATATCTTGCTCATGGGTGCAAGATCAGAAAATAGTAATACACGAATATAAATAATAAAAAACTAGTCAGGTAGTTTTATTGTACGTCTATAATTTTTTATAAACGACATTAAAAGATAAATCTGTCGCCCTGTTAATCTACTGGAACATAAACTTTTACCCAATGTCATCATTAATTTAAACATCGGCAATAAAACTAGAGCGCCCTCTATTAAAATCTCATAAATGTTATCTAAAATTCAAATCCTTTTACATTTGTGCAGAGAATTTGAAATGTGTGCATCGGCAATAAATTTGATTGATGGGTAACATTAAACTTGACCTCCGACCCTCTTCGAAGATAAATAATTCTTACAAAAAAATATAAAAAAGTCAATGGTGAATTAACAGGAATTACCTGATCTGAATATGCCAAATTGCATTACATTATATATAAACAAACACTGTATAATTTAATGTACAGTGGATGAAATGTTGCACCATTTAACTTTATATAAAAAAAAGATTAAATTTACAGTCTCTGATATATCTTCCGTATCATATTTCATAAAATATATTTTCTTCAGTAAACTGAATGCCCTTAAATATATGATCAAGGTTAAACTTGAAAAATAATACATTCAGGAAATATCTACATTTGCTATACATTTTGTAATAGCAACAAAACTGAAATATGATGAGGTAATATAGTGTACGTATGTTTGTGAAAACACCATATTGGGTATTTTTGTGGGTGGCATTGGCAAGCACTAAAAAGTAATGGGATAGAAAACATCCAACCACTTCACATTAGAGGATGGGCTTTTAACTTGATGGTACTATAGGTTTAAACCACAAGTACTACCAAAACTTTTCGAGGTGATCTGCAAGGTGATGAACAAGGCGATTCAACACACGCTAACATATACCCATGTTTTGGAATATCAGTAGGCAGGCCATTTAGCAGTAATCCCAGGTGAATAAAAACATGTAGTATACAGTATAGGTGCTACTGGTATTTTGGTACAGCCAAGTCAAAATCCCAGGAGAGGGGAAAAACCTAGATAAGAGTAACAACCATTGATGAATTGAAGTATTGATTGCAACGCTCAATGACAAATTGAGCGAGAAATCAAATAACCTAGTCGATTAAGAAACGAGAAGATGGATAATTTTGAAGACGGGGGAAAAGGAAAATAACGATCTAATGACGAGTAGACGGATGAGGAGGATTTCAGCGCGACATATTCTTTATGTATGTTGATGCAACATATGCATCATTTGACATGATCACGTTCAGCAACGATCTGTGTAGAGATAACCGCCAACTACTTAAGTGTTTTAATATTATGGTAAATACAAAATATGTGGTGAAGGCAAAGTGTTGGGAGGGAAAGGGTGTACAAATTCACATTGAAAACATCAATAACGACTTTAATATTTGTAAATCTAATTTTTTTTGATATATAATTTTTTTAATAATCCTTCAATTCTTCAGTAATTAATTTGTTATGTACCTATAATGTTGATATAAAGTTTGTGGTACACTAAGTATATTAGTTCTGAAAAGAATTGTTGAGTTTCTAGACGTTTCGATCAATATGCTTTGATCGTCCGCAAGCTTTATATCATAACATTTGATTCCGCCATGCAAACCTTCAAACAATACATACCTATAATGTTTTTCTAAAACCGTGTAACAAAATATTTTATTGAGATTTTCAAATCTAATAAGTTCAATCAATCAATCAAAATAACATTTATTTCCAAAAATGGTATATATAAAAAAAAGCTTGTTCATTTCAAAAACATTTTCGTCCGTGATTTAAGTAGCTCCTTATCGCAGACTAGAATCCTTGGGTTAATTATTATCTCCAACCTTGAGATGACAAAATACATCAATGATAATCCAATCATATACTATACTCGCCATATATCATTCGGCTGTGAAATTTGTTTTAAACGACAGAATTCAATTTCTTCTTATTCAAAAAAATCAAAATCAAATAAACACGAATTGAAAGGAGTAGTGCTGTATGTTTATAAAATTTAAATGACTGGCCGGAAAGGGTAACCGCAAGAGATCCAAAACGCGAGACACTAATTGAATTTATATCGACTAAATAGCATAAATACTGTTAGAAAGAAGTGCCAGTTGTGGCATGTATAATATTGGTGTTATCGACAATTTTACGGTGCGATTCATGTAGCGTGTTGATTTGCACTTATGTCATCACAACATTCGTTCCAATGAATCTCCACATGAACATGATGTTTTAAGGAAGGTTACCGCAAATGGTTTTGATATAGTAATGTATAAAAATCAAATTAATGCCACACCTCAAGTTTCTAAAGACCCATTTTGTAAAAATAATGCATATATATTACTTTAAAACATTAAACCAGGTCATTCCTAGTCTTAAATGTATGTTTTATGGTAAATTATGATAAAAAGAGAGAAACAATGCACTACTTAAGTAGCTCGCTGTGAATGTCCTCTCGTGGGCGGTCTTTAGGCCTAGCCTAGCTAGCACATTTTTAACCATTTAAAGACGAAAAAAGTTATTTCAATAACACCATATAGTATTTATTTTTACATTAAATGTAGTATGTGACCTTAAATTAGATCTAAAAAGCGTAGGGAATAGGACTTTAAACATTCTCATGTGATCCCTCATTTAAAGGGTAAATATCATAAATAGACCATGGAGTACAGTACATTGTAGTTCAGGATGGTCTAGCTTGCTTGGAATATACACAATTATGTCTGGCCTAGAGTATCAAACTTAAAATGACTATCCATGTCCAATTGCAAAGACGTGAAACAAAAGAAATTGCTAGCTCCAACTGGTGTTATTGATGCGTTACACATTATAAAAGGTTGATCTTTTCTGGCATTTAAATCTACTTATCAAGAGAATATAAATTGCTTAAAAATGCCTTTAAATGTCAATATCATAATTACCAGATTGCATTATTTAAGAATTTGAATTTTTAACCATATTATACTATAACAATGACATTAATGTAGGTAGGTCTACTGTATGAATAATACTAGTTCAGTGCTAGCCAGCTTTGTTCTTATTTTCAGTGAGATAAATTTATCGAAAACAAGAATTGCACACTAGCCCCTGTGTGTTTTGCAATTCAGAATAGAAAAAGACATGTAGACTGAACTAACTGGAAAAAAAATGACTTAATTACAGTTTACAAAAATATATGAATGCAATTTAGTTTCACATGCTTCAGGGTGTTTTCATCTAAAATGTTGTTAACCCGGACAAATTTTTTCTATTAGCACTTGGAATATTCAGGTAACTATACAGTACATAATGTACAGTAAGCTATGAGTTGAATGTCCAGCATGTATCTAAAGATAGGATCTCAGATTAAAGATGTATTGTCTCCCAAAAACATGAATATTAAAAAAAGAATGTTAGGTATTAATTTTAAATCAATCACTTCCGTACAGTAGAAAAACAAATTACAAAAATAATGTTTTCACTTATAAAAACAGTTAAATGCTTTAAATGTTAAGTTTTTTCAGATATCTTTTTTTTTTCAGATTCAATTTTTGGTCAAAGTGAATAACTATTATGTGACATTAAAATGGAAAATTCAACACAAACACTTAAAAAATTTATTTTTTCAGGGGGACAATGTATATCTTTAAAATGGACCTGAAATGGACTTTCGATTTTCAAGAAATTCACACATGTTATTTAAATGTATCAAATTAACACAAGTCCATACAAATAAAAACAAAATGTATAGTATTTTGAGAAAAAAACGAAATTTTAAGATACCTTGGTAAATTAGCGAAAATTACTCACGCCATTGCAATATTCTATTTCAACGGCCGTCGGGAGCATCTATATTCACGACGTCACATATACACACGATATCAAGAGCGTGTATGCCGCCCGATAGTCCGTGAATGATCGACGGCCTGGAAAGATACGCGAAGCGTTGACACTAATACTAATTTATTAAATATATAATGTTGTTGAAATTTAATGCTCTAAAATGTACTGTACTTTGTTCTCCCGAATTTAGAAGGCCTAGGCCTACCTCCCAAACCTTTATTAGACCTAGGCCCCAGCGCGCGGAGTCGATCCACCACCCACCCATGGGAGGCTCCGTTTCATGTGAATCCAAAGCGATATCAACAACTTGCTACTCATTGTCAAGCCAAAGTAAAATATGAATCAAATTCGTTTTCGAACTGCCTGATTCGTGACAAATAAATTATCATCTCATATTACTAATTTAATTCTGCTAAACTAAAAACTAAAGAAACTTTTTAGCAGTATAAATTACGAACGATATACAAAATACACGAACGGAAAAATATGGATACGCATCATTGCACACGGCGCTGTATCCCGGACAACGTTGCCAGGCTAACGTCGGTATTGCCAGAAAAAAACCGTTGATTTGGAGATTTTAAATCGTCATTTACTCGGTGAATAACCGTTTATACGGTAATAATTTTATCTAAAAAAAATCTAAATATGTTTCTGCAAAAGCACAAGCATTTTTTAGAAAATACTCCATATATTTCAAGAGTTATAGCCAAAAAACTGCAAATTGTCCATTGGAGGGATAGGAATATATTCGCAAAGTGACGTCACCCGCGAATTTTTTTGATTTTCAAATGGGGCTTTCCCCAAAAGGGCGAATTTATATTTTGTAACAATATACATTCTAGCAACACCTAATAGCCCCCAAAACATCATTCTAAAATGAAAAAAATCGAAAATCCATTTCAGGTCCATTTTAACTCGCTATAAGCGTTGTGCCCTTCTGGTTTCTACAGTAGGTCACAAACTCTGCATCAATATAGAAAATTACAGTAGTAGAAACACCGGGACAAATGTAGTAATTTGTCTAGGGTGTGGGTACTGTAATGTTAAAAGCAGCCTTCCAAAATTACAGTTAATGTTCTACAGCTTTTAGTGAAATCTGTAATCGATAATTTCTCTCTTTTCTTGCGTATGACCTTTTACAAAATGTATGTCACACAAAACAATTATCCAAAATTTTATAGAGTTTATTCTAGTTAATAAAACTTGAGTCGAAAGTAATAAACTAATGGAATCAATTGAGGGAAAACTATTTTTTTCCCAACAAAATAATCAAGTAATCTGTATTATAATATTATTATACTTAATGCTTATGTTCAACCAATTTATCAAAAATAAAATGTTCTTTGACAAGGTAAAGTATAGTATGAAATAGATTGTACAATTAATCTACGCAAAAAGTATTAAATTAAACATGATACACTTTTCAAAACAGTAATTTCATTTTTTTTTTCTTCCTATGAGATCATTTAGCCTAGTTTTTAAAATCAGCCAAAAGGCATGCAAACTAATCAGGTTCCCAGAACGATACTGAACTTGGACCAAGGTACTAAATTAAAATTATGATTATTTTTAATTCTGACATTTAAATGTCATATAGATGGAATATTAAGGTATTTGATTTTGAATCAATTTTAAAATAGCAGCATTTACACAATTATTTATCATTTTTTTGGTTGGTGTTTTTTCTTCTTTTCTTTTAAAAAGCTGATTTAAAAAACGCTAATATACTGAAATAATACAAGCAAACAGTGATAACAAGAAGCAAAGTGATAAATATATGAATTTTTAGTCATGTTTTAAAACTCAATCAATCTTAATATCTACACAAGGTCACTGGACCAATTACAGCAATAAGCACAACCTTTATTCAGCGCCTACAACATTTGATAATTTAATATATACATAAGGTTAAATAATCAAATCATCAACGTCCATGGTTTCCTACTAATCAACCAATTGCACATATGATTTAGTTAACGAGAAATCTCAATATTTAACGTAATACAATACTGTATGTTAAAAAAACACTTTTCAATGATTTTTAATCAATCATAATTAGCAACTTTACTAGTATAAAGAAAAAGAAAGCTTAATTAAAGACAATACGATAATGATGGTTAAATTGATGTTCTTACAGTAACTAATTACTGCTGGTTTGTGTAACTTTAGATCTTCTCCTCCTCTCTTGAAACGTTTTCCGTCATTATGCTTTCCACGATTTGTTTCCATATTTTGGGCAGGATGGTTTGTAATTGTGCTACTAAAGTTATTTTAATTACTAAACAAGTTTGGCAAAATAACAAATTATGTGGTTTATGAAGTTTTTTCGGTCATATCACAGACACATGTGATAATTGTACTAAAAATCTATTTATACCTATTTACACTCTCCATCCAATTCTGTGAGCCTTTATTCTTAAAGTCAATTTTAACATCCTGTTCGATATAACAGTTTAGTATTTAGTACATTAAACCAATATGATAAAACTGATGACAAAATATACCCTGAAACAATGTGACATTAACACACAAGAATAAATAATCAAGTTTACCCCCAGAAGCACCCAATGCAATTATAAACGAACTCTCATCCTCATGTTAATAAATTTATTTTAGCAGCAGCACATCAACACTTGTTTAAAGACAACACTTCAAAATAGACCCAGAATTGACAAATTCTACTTCACTGTGTGCACTAATGCAACTGTTAGTTATCCCAACCCTTCCAGCAACATTTCAAATAAATGTTTCAGAGTGCACATATTTTCCAAAGTAGTGTACCTGTTTATACAGTACAGATCAAATCTTGATCAAGTTCTTCCCAAGTTGAAATAGAACGTTTCCAAGACCTACAGTACAGTACTGTAGACAGCAGAAAGCCTGGGCTCGAGTCTGGTTTAGGAAAATTCTTTTTCATTGCACGACAAGTTCTTATTTTCATTATAAATAATTTCAAATCTTGGCTGTCTTGATGAATTTTGAATTACTTATATTTTACAATAAAAAGCTTAATTTTTCCTTCACTGAACAATATTTGTCTCGGTTGGATAGAAAGCCCCTCTATCCAAATGTTGTAGATACCATTACTGATTAATTTGTACCGGGCATCAACTACATAAGGACGTTTTTAAATATCACTTTGCTGAATTTTCTTTTCTGTTTAAAATGCATTGAGCAAGATAAGCAATTAATAATATGCTTAATCAAACAAAGTCAGCCAAGTTTATATCTATCGATTATATTAGCCGATAAAACATTTTTATTTAGAACATTCACAAAGGATTTTCTAAATGTAGGATAACATTTAGTCAACTGTAAATAATCTAACGATAATTTAATATTGAAACTACAAATTTAGAATAAATAAAAAAATTAATATGATTCAATTTCACTATCTATTAAAACCAAATGATTTAGCATACATGTACAATAGTTGGGCGGAGATGATCAGGGATGCATAATGTAATTTGTAACAAATTTAATTTACCTAATTTTATCTATATCATTATTTTATGTGATGAGAGGTAGCCAACACTACTGGGTGGCAACATCTGGATAATTACTAAAGACAAACATGCATTGGTTCAAACCGTCTATGAGAGGAAACATTCTCCCAAGTGCATGGAAAATGTTTCTTTCACTCTCGTAAACATTTAAAGAAATGTTTGTCCATGTAAAGTAGAACGTGACCTTGACTGACATACATTCCTAATCAGCATTCTCAATTTAAACGAACTAATTATATTTTAAATGGAACGCTGATTTAATTTCAGAATACGTACACAAATTAAAATGCTCATCTTGTGGGATAGGTTACACACACGCTATCTGAATTCAAGTCCCAATTTATACACTTTACAAACAATTTAATGAATTTGTGCGAAACTTTTCATGGAATTACGAATCCATTAACCATGTTTTGCCAGTGACATTGCTCAATTAAAAATAATTAATTATTTTTCCATTCAAAAAACATTTTTAGATTATTGATTAATAATACCTTTACTAGTTCCTCCGTTTTCTCTTAACACCGTACAGTCCTCTATCGTCCCAAATGGCGCAAACATTAACCGTATATCATTCTCATCATTTTTCTTTGCAATCATACCAATAAAAATTTTTCGCTCTTCAGCTGGAAAACAAAAAAAAAAATCATATGGAAATATGTTTACCAGGTTCAATTACGAAAGTAGTGAAATGTGAACGATACATTTCTGATGTGCATTTATCACGTATGAACAATAACATAACAAAAATATTAACGGATGGTAATTATATTCCAAATTGTTTTCATTATCTTACAACATCTAGTGGCTATATACAGAAAACAAAAACACTGGGCTTTGCCTATAGAAACAACAATGTGAAATACCAATTATTTTAAAGATTTCCTTTCAGATAATGTGTTTGGCGAGGTCCATATCGATGTTATTGCGTATTACGAGCTGAGCGGGATCAAGTTTTACATGCGAATTCAATATCCAAATAATCGTTTTGACATTAAATCGGCGGAGAGAGAATTGTGAAGATCAGTTAACAGCAAACCACTAATCCGACATTGGATCATATAAATATGGCATTTCTAAATATAAACTATGGAAAATCTTCATCTAATATTCGGTACTATTATTATTATTCCTACATGGTGACATAGTGACCACAAGAATCATCATCAATTACACAAATAAATTTCTATTAACTATTATTATAGTATTACAGGCCTATAATATTCATAAGGACATTTTTACATAATGATGCTAAAAAAATATTAAAATTATTCTTTGAATCGGTTACACTATTAAACGTTTATTTGAACCTCTTCACCTGATTTTCTTAATGTTTACAGTAGTAACATTTTTCCGAGAAAAACTAATGAAAGTTGGACATGCAGAGAAAAAAAAGATTTCATTTTGAATAGATGGCAACTTACAAGCAACTAAACTAGAAATCAACAGAACATGTTTTTCAAATTTAATTGTAGCAAACTCAAGATTTTTTGTGCATTTTACAGCGTGACTATGACAGTATTCATAGAAAATGAATTAAGATACTAGAATCTGATCACATTAATGTTTATTTCAAACATTAACACAAGAAATCTTTTCATTTCACACATTCATGAAACATTAATATTGCGTGACTATCCTACCTACACACTCATTTTGTAACGCACATGTTTTTTGTCAACAACAAACAACTGTACTGTATAACTCTATAGTTGGCTACTTTAAAAGTAATACCCTTTTCACATGCAAAATGTAACAAGTTGTAACCAGTGCATAGTGTGAATACAATTTTGTGGAGAAAGAAAGGGGACCCCTTAGAAATCTTGAGAGAAAAACACACCGATAAGGTGCCGGTTTTTGTTCTGAGATGTCCAGAGTTCTAACTGCACGTTTGTGTATTACCCTAGTATTAAACTGACCAATCATAGTAATCAAATATGCACGCAATGCTTTCTCCAGAGACTTCTCACGGTTCGCGTATGCGTGTGTGAAACATATTAAGTCTGGAGATCAAACTGTGTTACAACTTGTAATATGTGATGTGAAAAGGGCATTAGTTGCAGGCCCGTAACCAGGGGGGGATCGGGGGGATCGTACGATCCCCCCCGCTGAACAGCGAGTTCCGCTTGGCCTCCCACTTTTTTTTTGCTGGGCATACTAACACAACACGACGATTGTTCACTACAGGCCTAGTCAAGCCTTAATAAATTTAATTAATATATATATATATATTTTAACTAAAATATAAAAACCTAACACTAAAATTTACAAGATAAGTTCTATTTGATAACTGCTGAACATCGTGGTTCTGGAGCTCTAGCGAGCTGTACACAGAGCATAGTTGTTTGCTTGACATAACAGGGTATTCCCCTACACAGGTCTCCGCGTGCGTGTGACGTGCCCAGCCAGCTGCTTGATAGAGAAAGCATGCAGCTCACACGCAAGTGCAAGATGCAACGGTTGAGTGAATTCAGAGATCATCTTAATTCCATGGTTTTTTACCTAAACACCACATGATGGTGAATATGCCTGTTAAAGTCTCAATGATACGATCCCTAATGTACCATGTTGTTGCTAGGAGGCTTGAAAGGAGGAGGGATCTAGCCTAATTTCGGTCGGCAAGAGAATGCCGTCCTCTGACAATATAAGGTCGGCAATTGAAATGTGTGGGCTGGAAATTACACCAACTTATAGTTCATAAACAAAAGAGAATAGCCGGAAATGCGATTTGCGGCCATAGGCCTATAGAGAAAAACAAATCGATTGTATGGTTCCAGTGGCGGATCTAGCGGGGGTGTATGGGGCGTCCGCCCCCCCCCCTATTTTTTAAAGATTTTTTTTTTTTTTTTTTAAATTAAATAGATTTTAAAAACACGTATCGTTTCGACGGTCATCAATCACCGATGGTTTGCACATTTTTATATTGAAAATAGTACGTCGGAGCACATCGTCAGCTTGATCGCATTCCACCAAGCATACGTCGACATCCTTTGTGTACTATCAATCTCTAGCGTCACAGTTAAGTGTAAAAGGAGCAAGTTGATAAAAGCCATGTGGTGAGCTTGGTCGCGTTCCACTAAGCAGGTCGGCATCCTTTGTGATCGTCACTCCCGTATTGTAGAATAGCGGTACCTCAGACGATCAATAGAGTTGATGAAGCCACATGGGGTCTGTTTCTGCTGCATAACGCAATTTAACCGGTTATTTTAAAATAGATTAAAAATAGATAACAATAACATGGTCAGTGCTACTATACTACGCGCCCATTTATTAAGTACAATAAAAACAAACATCGTCGCGTTGTAAAAATTTAGATGTAAAGTACATGCAAGTTGTTAGCTTGCATTTGGTACCCTAGGTAAGTATCAGCTGCATGTTCCACATGTCGTAATTTGCGAGCTTTAGAGTGTTTGGTAAATGACATTATGAGATGTTTGTAAATCGTTTTAAACGACTTACAATGCCCTGGACCCCGACCGGGGGCCCTTGGCGGCCCCCTGGCCCCCAGCCAATGTTTGCTCGCTTCGCTCGCAAAGCTACGCCACCCCTATTTCAATATCCTGGATCCGCTCCTGAGTTCCGCTAAAGAACTTAACGATCCACCCCGCCGTCAAACCTGGTTACGGCCCTGAGTTGAAGTTGCCTTTTAGTCATTGGGCTTCTCTCAACATTAAAAATAGAAAGTTTATGATGTGAAAAGAATGGAAAATATACCAAATCCTCAATTCAATCCTTCTTAAAAACTTTGAATATTTTAAATTACATTATTCAAATTTGATTAATATTAGTAATGAGCTGTTCTCAATACATTGTGCCAAAAGCTGGTGTGAATTTAAATGATTTTTTTAAATTCTAAATCTGAACATTATGTTTTCATGCTGGTCTTTTAAAACATGAAACAAGGATTACTTTGTCAATTAAATTGATAATCTCATGGATATCCGAAATTTATTCTAAATAATCAAAATAAATTATTTCTTTCAGACTTATAAATATTCTTTGCTTCTAACAGTTCAAAATTAAAAATATGGAGACATTCTTAATAATCAGTATCTCCCTTCGTATTTTTTAGTTATGAATTAAATTCACATGATATATTTTCTCTCCTAGGGGGTGAAATAAATCTTGCAGACTAGCGACGGTTTGATAAAATATGACAATTATACAAAAGTCATTTATTAATGTTGGCAAACTAAATATAGAAAGATTAAAGATGATAAGTGGGTGGACGGGGTATTTCATATTTCATTCATAAATGTCATTATCATTTTCATTTTTAATTTAAACGCTACATAAAAAAATAATTTTAATAAATTATTATTTTAAGGATTTCAAGACATTTTAAAGTCGTTTCAGTTTCACAGTACATATATAGGAAGATTTACAGACTCGTTCAAATTTATGTAGAGAGAATGTTTGTGCGACAACACAAACACAAGGATACGACAATCTTGAACGTGCACGAATGAAATTGAAGTTATCGTTTTCAAATATTGAGTTCATTCAAGATTTCGAGAAAAAGTAATTTATTGAAATTGCTCATTGGCCTTGTTGAAGAAAATCTTTAATATATAATCTTCCAAGCTTTTATACTTAGCTATTAAATGAATAATCATCCTTTTTTTAATCTTGATAAATGGTCAGAATTTTTTTTTTTATTTCATCAACATCTTTGCTCAAGCAAGCAAAATAAGCTAAAGGAATAATAGTACATTAACTTCCCACTGTATCTGTAGGATAAGCTTTGAGCCATTCCAACCATACAAACAAACCATAATTCATTACCATCCGGCCATAAACCAGCGGTCATCCGTAAGAAAACTTGCATGCTTGCCCTAATTTAATTTCGTTGAACATCAATATTTTAACACAAACCTTGTTTTAAAGATGTTGTATTATTGTAGTATGTTTTAGTAGTAGTAGTAAACATTTTCTGCGAAAAATGTACTGGCCAAAACATTATGTAATGGGGAGGTTTTATAAGCCATTGACCAGTACTAAATCGAACACTATCCAAACATTGACATTTGTTACAATTATCTAATAAAACTAGCCTATTCCTTTCCTTTGATAGGATGTTCTACTATTCGTTGCCATTTTCAGTCATTTCAGAAGAATCAAACACGACGTGACAGTAACGAACCGACAAGTCGCAATATTAGATTGTAACCAATTCAAAATTCACAACAAAAACACGCTCTCAAACCAATTTCCTTTGACAAAAGTGAAATGCTAAAGGCAAATTCGAAACATGAGTGATTGAAAATTTTGACAACCAAAAAAAAAATACCAGAGAGTAAATTAAGTTACATGAGATACACATGATACACTTTATAAAGTGTACATTTAAAGTAACCATCTGCAATTATAAATATTAATTTCTAATTTGTATAATTACAATTATTCATAAAGATAACTGCTAAATTTAGATACTGTAGGCTACTTAAGCTTAGGTTTGCCACACAAAACTATTTGTCCAGTATCATATGCAAATTTCATATTACAGTATCTCATGTGTATCACATGTGGTGTCGGTATTATGGAAGCTTACCAGCGTAAGTCAGGTTCTATGATACAGGTATCACATGTTAAACACATGATATGCTGTATCATGAAATTTGCCTAAGATACTAGAAATATTTAGATACAGTACTAAGAATTTAGTAAGAGGCAGAATAAGATTACTTTGTAGAAACATTTCTCTACAGTATAAGATGTTTACGGTATGCCCAGGATGTACTAAATCCATCTGTACTGCAACTTTGTATTTATATTTATTAGAAATTTAGAAAATGATATGATCAGAGAAGGGTATTAACCACAAAATTTTTGATGTAAAAATATAAATAAAAACATTATTTATCGGTCATCAAGTACGACACTTACCACTTCTCGTTTCACTATCTGCTGGTTTCATTTGTACCGGATGTTTCATCTGAAAAGATACAAAAAAAAATGTTTCATAATAAATTTTTATATTGTGCTTGTTTTCATTGGGTAATTTGGGTACATCAAGTATTCCCTTTAACCAATTTAGTAGGTCAAGTTTGGGATTTCACTAAAATGGAATGAGTCAGCCAGCCAAAAGCATCTGCATGTTTTATCTTTTGTTTGTTTAATTCCTCTCTTTTAAAAGTCATTTAGTATGCACGTAGAAAAGAACAACGCGATTACTTCACACGTGATAAATCATAAAATAAAACTACCGGAATGTGAATAAAACATATGTAATCAAGCATGAATAAGTATACATTTTATAGAGTACCAAATGTGAAAATTTTACATAACATGCATCTGTAAATATCGCTTGAAACAAGTATAGCATTGATGTCCAGTAACACTAACAATCTTTAATCCAATCCAAAACATCAGAGTTGTCCTTTTTCTTTCTTATTTTTTGTTATTATTACTAGAATATCAAATTTCAACGAGGGAAAGCGATCTCTAAAGGTCGCAGTTGTGCCGTCGTTAATTTGAACCTAATCAACAGAAAATTTGAGGAGTGTAGATGATTAATGGACGCTAATATATGCCAATTAAAATGTTGGCAAATATGAGATTGAGGGTGGAAATAGAGAGTTAGTAACCATGGTAAAATATTGATTTTTGACTAAGCAATAAGCTACATCAAGTTGCGTAGATATTAGTCAAAGGCATGAAATATAGTTTCTAGACAAAAAAAAAATTACAGGAAATTGTGAATTTTAATAATTGCATTTTTGTTCAGCCATTTTAATTTTATCATCTATTTTATAGGAAGTTTCTCCCATGATGATCATGATTTTTTATTTGAGTATCAACTAACAGAATTTATGTTCAGAGATGTGCGTATCAATTTCCCTCTGACGGATGATCCAGTGCTTGTAATGACTTATGTGTCGATAAAGATAAAAATCACTCACTTCAGATGTAAAATCAAACGAACGATCTATCTTGTGACTGCTGATTGTAAAATACTGAAACGAAATACTGGCCCAGGGATGTAATTTTGCTGATGTGAGGTGGGAGAGGTTTCACAGCCTACAGATTAGTCAAAGACTTTCACCCAGTTTTACGATGGCAGCTCATAAAAAAACCTACAATATTCTCTTTTTACTTACTGTATAAGCTGCCATTGTTTCATTTATGAATACTTTATTTAACTTCTTTTACAGTTGAACTATTTCACAAACAAGCCGACATTGTTTCATCTCAAACAATACATGTAATTTATTATAAAACAAGCTAGATTTTACTCCCAAAAAAACTCAATCATTTTTACTTAACTAGTAACTCGGCACAACAAAGAATGCCAAGCCCAAAACAAATTTTAATAACACTAATGGACAATGATATAATTTGAGTAATAAAAAGTATAACAATTTTAAATATAGTTAAAAATAAATAGTAACAAACTACTTTCAGTTGACAGCCTGATTGCTGTTGGATCTACTTTTTATATCTAGATAATATAGCACCCTCTATATTTGGATCAACATAAGCCTAAAGAAAAGGTTACTTTGCTTTCATAATTCACATGTATTTGTTATATTACCGTATATGATTGAGTATAGTTCCAGGCGGCCTAGTTGTGAAATGTGACAATTGGAAGGTGTAGTTGCACTCCGATTACATTAACAATGGAATTGTTTAAAGTCTTGTGTCCAAATTTAGCCTGATTTTAGGGGGTGAGATTATTCCAGTGATTTGTAATAGCCGAAGGCTGGATGGCAATCTTTTAATGTTATCGCAGTTCAAAAGTGATTCTCCATGGAGAGGGAACCAACAAGATGGTAATCAGATATGCCATACGCAGTACGCACTGCTACGCCTATGTTGAGCCTATCTGTGTGAGAACGATACGTTAAGCGTATAAACATGAACGCATTCTATATGATCCTCGTATACAAATAGATTACCAAGAAATTATTTATTCTATTGCGATTAAAAATAATTATACTAAATTTTATAAAAACTTCACTGTGCTTTGACAAGAATATGTGTTGTAATTTATGTGGTCTTAATGTATTATATTAGATTATTATTTTTTATACATTATTATTATACATTTACGGCCGCCATCTTGTTGGTTCCCCCTCCAGTCTGGAGTACGCCCTCTAGTGTTCTTATTACATCTCTCTGGATTATTCTCAACAAGCATAGGATTATACACATATAAGGATTGTACTTGGAGGGTTGACTGTTGACTTACCCCTGGTAGTGTTTTCTTATTGTGTAAATTTTCTTTTGCTACTAAGGCATCTTTCCTAAGATAATATGTGACAAAACAACAACCTGAAAAATACAAAAAAAAAAATCACAGTACATTAGACATTTACAGTTAAAAAAAAAAAGAAAAAACAATTTTAAATCCTAAATAAATAATGATGATTAATTAATTCATGTTGAATTAAAACAAGTTTGGAATTTCTGAAACATGTGATCTCACATGTACAGTAGAGTAATGAAAACCCCAGTTAATATTGTACAACAGATAGTTTGAGATAAATAAATACATTTCTGAGCAATGGGATAGCACCCCATAGATGAAATATGCAGGTATGGAAAGCTACAGTACATAATGTATGTAAATAATGGAAGTACAGTATACTGTATATTCCCATCATCATTGGTTTAAAAGAAGAAATTATAATACATTTTCATAGCAATTCAAGATGTTTGAAGGGTCATTTGAATGGTCAAACCAATCACATGTTTGCATTTAGCCAAGACAGTTCATGCCACAAGTCTGATAATTAATTGTTTTTATTATCTTGTACAAGAAATTACATAACAAATTGTACTCCTACTTTCGTACTTATATCTTGCTTATATAGATCATTTTGCAATCCGATTAATATAAATGGACATTGGTTACCATGACGAAATCGTCGTTACTATGGTATTCCCATTTGTGTCCGATATATTAAAATAAAATTGCTATTCTACTGAACAATAATTTCATATTGATATTTGGAGCCCTTTGGTGGTGATGTTTTAGGATTCTGGCCTTCTCTTAAAATTACAATTGGATCATTTTTTAATATACACATTAATTAACAATGTTTAAGTTGCTCAAATAAACTCACTACTTGTACTTTTATTGTAATTTTGTATATAAACAAGAGCCCGTTTATAGACAAAAAGATCTAAAATAATACACCTGGCAATTAAATAAAATAATTAATTCACAATTAAATTAATTTTAATATCAACATTTTCCATAAACATACTTGAGTACACTACACAAGGATTTTGTCGCCCTCTTTGTTAACCTAATATCTTTAGTTTAATGAAACAGCAGGTCAAATGTCAAATATAGAAAACAAAACATTTAAACTAGTTGATTGCATAATTCAAATCAATTGAATGGATGAAATTGATTTCAGATATAAAATGTTATGATTGAAGTTTGACAAATTATAACATTGTTTTACTACAAACATTGTTTTACTACAGCAGTACTACAGTGTCTATATTTTATATAGGAAGACAAATAAATAAATAAATGTATCTGTGTTGTTTATTTGTTATTAAAATCCATTTTTTTTTAATAAAAAAATATATATTTTTCTATCAGGTTCAATTATAAAAATACAACTTGTTTTTTAAGCACAGCACGTTTCCAATTCATTTGAAAATATTCTGCCTGGGTCTGGATCACTTTGTCAAATGATTGGATATGTGCAAGAACACACAATGCTTCTACGATATTAATTTGAAAGTGTTTTTTGTGCGTGTAAGTTACAAAGAAATTCTCACTGGAATATTAACGGTATTCCTAATTTAGATATCTACCGGATGTTAAATGCGTATTTGTATTTCATTGTGCAAGATTAAAATTATACATTGTATACTATGTAATAATTGTATAACTATGTAATAACATAAAATTTACTGAGAATATGTACAGTATTGTCATGCCAGTTCGTATAGATGTGCAATTTACGTAAAAAATATAGTTACTACGATTCATTTGTATCCAGAATGAAAATTAAGTTATACATCGATTCCACTCCAGAATAATTTATTACTAATCCTCTATAAAATGAACTGGAAATTAATCTAAAAATTCATTTCTTGAATTTCTTGATGTTCACAAAGAACATAGTAAATTGCTTCCTAGTCCACAATACACAAAGAAAGGTCTTGCTATTAAATTCACAAAAGTTATAATAACAATAATAACAATATAACTGTACATTTGCATAATTAATCAAGCAGATAATTGTTGTTAATTGCATAGGAATTCAGGTATAACAGGTTGTTTGTCATGTCTGTATTTTGTAGACATTAGAACATTTGTTAAAGTTGAATTCACAATGGCACTGCGACTGGAGGAGATTGATATTCTTAGGCCCTGTTCATACCTATGGCATTATAGCGTTTTAGTGCAAGACTAATTTTTTATCTTAACACTAATTTTGAGAGCTGAGAGTACAGTGTAAAGAATAAATAAAACGTGGGCATGAGCTCATAAATATGCAAAAATAAATGTGCTTGATGACGTACTGTACTTCTTTGATAACGATAAGCTTCTCTGTGTCTGAACATCTTGTTTTTGTCTCTGCGGAGTATAATTTGACCTAAATATTATTGCTGTACGCTAGATACGCTATATAACTCCAGTGCGAACATAGAATTAAATAACTCAAATCTTTCATTCTGTTACCAATTCTGCATGTATTTTCACAACATTTTATTATTTAATTATGGATTTTACTAGCATAAGTGCAAGAACTCCAATACAGAACTGATGAAAAATAACACAATAACCTGGTTTTCAAGGAAATGCTAGTCCACTGAGGAATCCTGTTCATTCAACTTTATGGCTACAGATTTCTCCAAGTAGCGTGTAAAATCTTTAAGAAAACTTGCACAAGCTACAGTACAGAAAGAAAGTACTGCAACTTTACCTACGAAGTAGCTTCGTAGATAGAACGTAGGCTACGTTGTTGGCTTCGTAGGTTCCATTGTTTGGCTTCGTAACCTCAATAAACAACTTTCAATGAGCTACGTTCTGAACTTCGTAGGGAGTTC
Source organism: Antedon bifida (assembly GCF_963402885.1). Lineage (NCBI taxonomy): Eukaryota > Metazoa > Echinodermata > Crinoidea > Comatulida > Antedonidae > Antedon > Antedon bifida. The sequence goes on along the minus strand of NC_136226.1, from coordinate 5,695,243 downwards.
GTAACCTATATAAACAACCCTGCGATGTTCTTAGTGAAGTAATTAAGAAGGTGTGAAATTAATGTGTTAAATTTAACTGGCGGAGGACCAAGTTGTAAATTACTAAAAAATAAATAATATTTTTTAATCGTAATCTTTTCCTTCGTGCGTGTTTACCTACTCAACGGCGAATATAAATTTCCCACGATGTAAACGTAGAGACACGATCCAACACAGGTGAACCGCAACGAACAGGCCAACTAATAATAATATAGCGAACGTCCAGTCCATCCAGAAACGATGCCGAGAAAAAAAAGATCGTAAACAATTCATTCTAAATATAGTATCAGAACGTTCAATCGGTCGCTCAAAAAGACTGCCGACAGAAGACCGTAATTAATACAGACCTAGTTTTTTTTGGTCACATGGCATGAAACGCGATACTCTCTGCTTTACCGCAATCTTCCACGTGTTTTTTTTTAACTTAGTACAAGAGGGTGGCTGCCGGTCTGACGACGATTAATATTAAGATCGTGTACCTGGATTTTGTGTCACATGACATGAAACATAATACTCTCTCTCTGAAACTGCTCACATGTTTTTTCCACTCCAAATTCTGTTCGGCTTTTTTCTTTACACATGTCGTAATCATTTTAAAAGGCCTAAGCCAGGCCTATGTTAAATCTTAATATGGAATATATATTTATTTTGCATATATTTTGTTGGGTTAGGTGTCGTTGTTTTTATAATTCGTAGGTATTCCAAGGTAGGATTAAATAATTTTTAGTGTAGGCCGCCGAAACAGGCTAGCCTCGACTCTCTCTACGTGAGCTGAGGTCCACCGGCCCGATGTCGTTTCGTCGGCGGATTTCCGTTCAAATTAGGATAACCTGTTAGGGCGGCTACAAAAATTGACGTCTACTATCTTTAGATAGGATTTTAATTAGCAAACAATACATTGTTTGTCTGCATTGTCAATGCTTCTAAAGGCGATAACAATGGTGTTTACTAGCCCTACGAACCACCCTACGTAGGCGCGCCTAGATAATTATCATAACAATACATCGTAGGCTACGAACAATACATCGTAGGCTACGAACAATACATCGTAGGAGAGAACAATACATCGTAGGCTACGAACAATACATCGTAGGCTACAAACAATACATCGTAGGTTACAAACAATACATCGTAGGCTACGAACAATACATCGTAGGAGAGAACAATGACCTACGATCTACCTACGCGTAGGCTACGAAAGGCTACGCGTAGATACGAAGCAGTAATTTCTTTCTGTACTGTATTGGCAATATCACACAATATTACACTGTTAGATTCACCAAGCGATTAATTCACAGCCATAAAATCTGCACAGGTTCAAGGCTCTCCTCACCCACACTGTAGTTCTGGAGGTACAGTACAGTAGGTCTTATTCGATAAGGATACGAGTTTACACACGTCTACAAAACAAATAATTGCCGTTGGGAGCAGCCCGACATGAAGGTACCCTTATCCATAAAAATAATTTTCAAAGGAGCTTGACAAAGTTAGTCGTATTTTGAAGGTGTTGACGTTTTCTGATGTCTATTGGTAGTGTATTCCTTCCGACATTTATTTCATTGCACTGTGTTACTGTATAAATTAAATCGATCTAATCTAACGAAGAAATTACCATTCTCAAATTCACTCAAATCATCGCGGCATGCTTGAAGAGCACCTAGAACATGTTTTTAAAACTACAGTATTGGTCAAGAAGTTATAAGCATCCCAGCAACCTATTCAATAAAGGTCGTGGCCTGTCTGTAGCGTCCCATAACGCACAAACTACTTCATGCGATTCATCAAACTGTGCCACTGTCAACGTCAAAACAGTGAGTTACTAACTGGACTCTAGATCTTGAATATTGTTTTCTTTACAAACTAATATTTCACTATTTAAATAGAGAAAATGTTCTAATGAATGAATACAGACATGATATTGTGTACTATGAGAATACTTCTGAATAATGTATAATGAATCCAAGGTCGAAACAAAGAATACAATGAAGCGCTTTTGTCTATAAATAGACCATCATATTTTAATGTTGGTCAATGTATTCAAAGGATAAATTTTCAGGTGAATCCAATACAAAAATGTAGGTTTTGTATTGTAGTTTACAGATTTACTCTTAATTACTAATTCAAACTGCAACAATTTAATAACTAAATTTTTTTTGCAAAATGTCTTTACATTTTTGGCAAATAAATCTATGGTCTATAGTAAAACAGATGAGAAATTCCACAAAATATGCATTCAAGCCATGAAACATTTAATAAAGAAATTAAAAAACAACAAATCACTATCTATTTACACACTCTACATCACACTATAAATGTATATTATTACAATACTGTAAGTATTGCTTTCCAATTGTTAATAAATAAATGAATGCTATGAATTGATGTTGTACAGTAGTCTAGCCTGGAAAACTACACAAACCAACTAAATACACGCTTCATGATACTGCAGGTTTTTATTTCTTAAATTTAATTTATCTGTGAAGTCTATAGTTTTCCCACGCCCTCTTAATGCTTTTAATTTCTTTATGGCATAGACAAATGGAACGGATTAAATTATGAGATGACTCTCCTCGCAGAACACACCAGCACTGCATTCTATTGTATCCAACAACAGGGTGTTACAAAAGTAAACAAAGAGGCTCACATACTTTGTTGCTTATTTATATAATACAAACATTTAGATTTTTTTTTATATTTAGTACTCACTCACGCACTCAAAGCTGCCCAATCAGCCAGCTTACCTTTACTCTCATTTGTATCTTTATCCTTGAGAACTTTCAACTGGTATACGGGCCCACCATACGTTTCTAACATTTCTCGCAATTCCGTTTCGGGCATATCCTTTGGGATCTGTCCCACAAACATTTTGACAGAGTCTGGCTCGGGCTGCGGTGACTGTGGATGCCCATGCACTGGGTCTCCTAGAACCCCTTGGTCCATCATGGTATGATTGTTATACATATATATCTGAAAATTAAAAGAAATGGTACAAAATAATACAAAACTAATAAATAAAACAATGACAAGAAATATTACATAAAAACCATGACAGACACAACACTTGAACACAGAAACATCAAAACATTGTTAAAATAATAAACATAAATGTATGTGTGGTGGTAGACTTGAGCGCAAAATAAATGTACAGTACTGTACCTCACAAACTAGCATAAATGTGCGCATTGCACTATTACTTATTAGTTAAATCAGAAAATAAAACGTTATTACTTTGATCTACCCAACAAATAAAAGCAGTTTCACATATATTAACCCATCCATTTTTTCATAAAACCACATCAAAGTATAATAATTCCTTAATATAAGTAAACCTAACAAATGATAGTGACCAATATTGATACACTATACATTTTTATAAATATAATCGCATAGTCATATATCTCGTATCAGATATCAGCTGAGAAATTACACGGCAGGTTATGGAAAAAAATACGAAAAGCAATGACGTCATCATCAAGGCTTTATTTGCCAGTCTACTTGAACCTCATAATTAATTAAATACATCTTGTTGCATGTTCTTTTTCTACATCAAGACCATGTCTCCTGCAGGATAATGTGGTTTTAAGCGCTCAACGTCTAGCCAAAATTGTGTCCTTTGCATAGAAGGCTTTAGACTTGCCCCAGGTCTTTTGCATGTTGTTACCACCATTCAACATTTTAATTCATGTCTGTATCCCAGCTCAAATATTATACATATGAAACGCCATGTGTGTCAAAATATCTTTAAAAAGTGAATTTAATTGAATTGTTTGTTTTCCACAGGGTTTTCCTCTTGTTTTAGATTGAAATTGGTCAACAAATTAATAAATAGATCAACAATATCTGGATTATTTATTAAACTCATTTAGTCTTCACTTAACAAAACCATGTTTTTAAATAAAAAATTTATTTTATTATACTTAAAAGTTAATACCAGCTAAGCCTTTTATAATCATCCCATGATTTTTGACATTTTTATTTATTTTTGTAATTTAGTCCGTTCTCTGTTTAATCCATGCATATATATTGAACAGATGCAAGTGTTAACTGCATTAATAAACAAACTGTACAGGTATACCGTAAATTACTGTACATTCGTTCATTACGACATGTCAATAACACAATAAGGAGATTATACACTAGTCAGGAAGGCAATACACACAAATAGTATACCAAAAAGTGTAATAACACAAGTCTATAAAATATTAATACCAGAAACATTAATTTATCAATATCAAAGATTCGTATCTAATCACGCATAATGTTCCTATAATGTATTGTACAACACATCTGCCAATGCTATTCTATGTGGTAGATAATTAAATTATCACCACACAAACACACTGATGGGTTATTTTCTTGTGCTTTCTATTATAGTATAGAAAGATATTATAAAGAAAAATAAAGTTCTACTACTGTACAGCTTGCAACAATTTGGGATAACTTTATTCCTAGAAATAAAATATCACTCCTGTATTTTGGAATTCATATTTATTGTCAACATACAACAAGTATCTACAGTACAGTAACTATTAACCAAATACAGATTTTATAGGGTTGTACGGTGTAATCTTTTCTTTCGTTTAGTGATTGGCTTCAACAACGGTTACAAATTAAGAAAGTTAAATTTACAGTTCAAAAATATTATTTGCAAATCATCTGGCCAAACCCATCATTGTTGTTGAGAGCAAGCTATTGTGATCAGGAACAATATTTGAAAAGAAACATTTGTTGTCGCACATTACATCACAGATCTTTTAACAATGATCATTAGGCTAAACAATTAAAACAAAGATTATTTTGATGACTAAAACAGCACTAGTCAAGCCTAGAACAAACACTGTTCAAATTGGGTATAAAGCCCAGTGAGAAATACCAACATGGAGATCAATAATTTGTCAGAGACACTGTTCCATAAGTACTATTTAGTGCAACAGTGACGCAAGGCTTATTAGGCACAATATTCTCAAACCCGATAAAGGTATTCAAAAGCTCTATTCAACTGTGATGTGCTTGTTACGTTTCACAATGCAAGCACTGCCTGTGAAATGGGGTGTATGCTATGCACACACAACCCTGCCGACCCAGCCAAAAATTTGAAATTAATCGAGAATGGAACAAATGAAACTGAATAATCAAGCATAAACCGCGTAAATTAAAACCGTTTTTATTTTTCATTCCTTACTGAAAAAAGACAATAAGTTAAGGTTGATATTTAACTTTTTATAGACATACTGATCTAAACAAACTAAAGCTCTGTCTATACTATCAAACTTTATGCGACAACAAAATGTGATGTGCCCATACAGTATATGGACATGATGTCATATCACTACCATATTTAAGTATCACTACCATATTTGGGCACATCAAACTAGTTTGATACTAGTGTACACAAAATTTAAGAATCATGAGGCTAGAATTAGGATCCATGACATAGGAGGCCAAGAACATTGAATAAGAACACAAATATTTTACATCATATTAATGCAAGCATACTGACTGATTTTATTCGCATTACTACAATAGAAGGAAATAAAACGACTCATTAAGGAATTACTAGAGATCTCTGTAGACACTCTAGGGCGATGCGCTCGATAAAATAAATGACAATGTGCCATTAAAATATTTACATGCAACATTGATACCATACAAGTTTGCTTACGTAAACAACATTTGGTTCATAATACGATATTGAATAGAATATTTTGGTCATCTTCTACAAGTATGTTGTATTTTTGGTTATTACTACTACAGAAAATATCATCTTTTTGATGTTAGATAATTAATCTTATTAAATGCAATAAATTCAACCAAACTTTGACGCAAACGTTTATAATCATAAGTGAATATGTCCTCGGAAAAAAACGTAGTGAATTAATTAAGTTTCTGACAATGATCCAACAATGACAGGCAGTTTGCATAATTGCTCTATGATTAAGTAATATAATTTGTTAAATAAACTTATTTACACAAATTGGAAATTGAGTTACTTACATAAGTAATTCAATGCCTATTCCAATAAATATTCATAATGTTTGAATGTAAAGACTTTTGGAACATACAAGGCTATCACTACGTCAAGTGTGTGGGAACTGAGTATCAATACATTGGTTCCTATGTTTGTACTGTAACAGTTAATTTATGTTTACAGTATTTGATGTTGAATATTAAAACAACCTGAACAGAATTGAAACTTTTTATGAGAAATAATAAATATTACAAACAAACAAACAACCCTATTGTGAAATCAGTGTACATGTGTAACAAACTAACATATACTTTTTAATTGTTGCGGTAACTATAGGTATGCTAGATAAAACGAACATACAATTTATTTCTGAAAACTATTTTGTTTAAAGTATCATTCACACAGTAAAATATGTAAATAAAAGTTGTTTCATAATCCATGGTATGTATGTAATTAACAATAAATATATTGATTTGTGCTCTAGTAATTAATTTTATATTATATTATGATTCAAATTACTGGTTATCAATCAGTTTGTAGTTGGATAGTAATTATTAGTTTAAAGTACATGTTCCCTGAATCTGAATGAAACTTGTTAATGTCCTCGTCTTGATATAGCTTAAAATACATTGACAATTTAATTAACAAAATAATGAAAATTCATTGCAATGTAATTGAATGAAAATCCCATGAAATCAGCGAACAGTGGTTTATTGTTAAATTTTAAAAAATCACAATTTTTCATGTGTTACTATTATTTATTGCTATCAACGGTTCATCAGTTCCTAAAACTTTCAACACAAAAATTATCACGCGATAGATAACCATTCACACGATAACATTTTAGATTATTAACTTTAAAACTAGTTGACAGAATTACGAGTAAACTTTATACTCCTATCCTATGGTTAGAAATCATCGCGATCATGTGCATCCAATTGCATTATGGGAACCGAGAATATTCGATAGAAATATACGACCTGGGTAATAAATAAAAACGTAATAATCTGGCATCCAATATATGACCCACAAAAGGGCACATGAGACCACTTATGCTAATAATAGAAAATATTATATTAACCGTGGGGATGTAATGTAATTTATACAAGCTCGGAAAGTATGAATAGGTCTGTGCATTGTATTATTCATTCACTTTATTATTAGTACGCTATTAGTTGTAGGATATGAGCTTCCAGGGAGCTTACCATGAAATGGAAAAGGATCTTTAACAACTAGCGAAAGATCATCGATGTTAGAAAATAGAATGTTAGGCTACAAATTTACATTTTCGTTTTCAGTTCGATTATGCGGATTAATTAACTGCATCGTGAACAGAATGTATCATGAACGAGCTTGACATTTTTAAATAATACATTTTCAAGTAACTTCACAAAACTATAGTTTCAATTACAACTTCTAGAGTCGACAGAGCAGTGACGCATCAGAAAACGACTCTCAAAATGGCCACCATCCTCTATTATAATTGTATACAAAAAATAATCTAATATTATACACATAAATCAACACATTTTTTTTGTTAAATATAGTAATATTTAATAATAACAATAAATGAAAATTTATATAGTACCAGTATACTCCATCCAAGTTGAGCTATTTGCATTAATAACTCGTAAAAAAAAACAACATTGATTTTAATATTATTTTAATTATATTGTTAATGATGAAATAATAATTTGTTGCTAATACATCTACGGTCTCTTGTAGTACTAGGGCTATTAGCATTTAAAACATTTTATTACAGACTACAAATATGAGCACATAGCCAAACATAAATGTGACCAACTCATGTGCACAACTACTTTTTAAACAAGGTTCTGGAAGATGCTACGGTATTTATTGGGCAATCCATGATATCGCACTCACTTGCCTGTCTAGACTGCAAATTCTTCCACAATCCTATCTAACTAGGCCTAATCCTTTTCTTCACATAGAAAATATAGAGCTACTGTAGGCCTAGTAGTAGTATGCCTAGGCTGCTCTATTTTACTAATCCAGTCTAGGCCTAGGCTGAAGAGATAAAGTAAAGTTTATTTTCTTGTGTGGGCAGTGTCAAATAATGACAACATTTGCAAGACCTACAGTAGGAATTTTAATAAATTCAAGTCACTATTATTACCAATGGTGACAAATCTTGCACTTTCTAATATAGAATAATTTGAGTCTAGGAAACAAGGAGTAAATTGGTTTGTCCACATGGTTCTGGCACCAACACAGCATGGCCTAGCCACACTGTTTTGTCATGCAAAGCTGCCTTGCTGACTGCAGGCCATACACACGGTGAATAATGAAGATAAGCCTGCACTTTAATAAACAAGCATTCTCCGGTTTCACAACAAATATCATCAGTAAATTGTTTGTTTAGAAACAATCCTGTACCACAGCTACAGAAATATGTAATATGATAGAATATTAACAGAACTCACCAAAAATAAAGATTTATATACGTTTCCAATGCTTTTCAAGAAGAATGTAGGCCCACACTCTCAGCTCACTACAGCAATTTACCATGTGCTATTACAATCTCTCTATACACACACACAATGCTGTGCAATGAATAGCTGAGCCTTAATTACTGGATCGTACCATTATGTTGACAGGGTACTTATTGTGTTTAGATAATTGCAGAGCTCTCTCAGATCAATACTAACTCGCACCGCATAGATTTGCATACTAATAAAAACTAGAATTGTAAATGTAGACAACAAAAATCAATGATAATCAAATCTACCTAATAGGTGTTATTACATTCGTTCATATAGCGTTTCATACTATTCAATGAAGTTCAGCATTCACTCTGCATATCATTACATAATTGTAACTATTTTTACCGCATGACATTAAAAAGGAAAGAATTTAAAATTAATTTTTAAACTGACAGCAGGCTAAATATAAATTATTAGTATATAGGAATATATTTTGATTCATGATGCTATGAAATCAATAGTAGAAATAATAAAAAAAACTTATTAAATTTTAAAATGTGAGGTATACTGTATTTACTGCAAACTACTCTAATATGTAGACATATTTTTAATAGTTTTTTTTTAGATTTTATAAAGAGAATCCATAAACATTTACTTTTATTTTAATATTGACTTATTATTACTTTCACACCCCATTCTCTTATATTTTTTTTATTGAAAGTGCAATTAATATTTGTTTTACTGAAGATTTCAATTACTGAACTTGCTCTACTGATTTTAAATAGTAAAAAATTCTGGTATTTTAAAACTGTGTCTATATTTAGCTAGAGCTATTTCCTAGTGTCCAGGATTTTCCTAGAGACTCCAGGTTCATTGAAAACCAATAACTTATTCTGACAATTAAATTAACTGAAGTAATTCCATCAGGGTATTATAATCAATCAATAATAATATGATAATGATAATAATTCTATTAATAAACATATTATATTTAATCAACAGTGGCAAAATTATAATCTATTATTAAAATGTTTGTAATCTATAGGGTATTACAATATACTTATCTATATTAACCATTAATCATTTGAAAACTGCAAACATTGCTGTACATTATCAAAATGCATGTTTAACACTGTAGAAATACAAGAGCCACTGAGTAGTTGGCAGTATCTTCAATTAGCATTGTACACCAACAATTTTACAAAATTGGAAGTGGGTGGGATAGGGGGAGGGGTGAGGTCTAGTAGAAAGCTAAGGTACAAAGCATATTTTTTAAATTCCAGTACATATTTTTCTTCTCTGTTGTAAACAAATGTTTTCAGCCGGCCAAAGGCTGCTTGTTTTGTTTTCTATATACAGTACCATATATAAATATATGTCCCTAAATTTTTGTGAGGGGATAGGGTCTCTTCACATTTGATAGAACACCTGTAATGCTCTGTCTACACTATCAACTTCATGTGACAAAAAAATGTGATGTGCCCATATATGGACATGATGATGTCATATCACTACAATATTTGGTCACATCACACTAGTTTGATAGTGTTAGACTTAAGATTTGACTCAAGCCCAGATAGCATGTTGACGTGCTTCTCACAAATCCCCTGTGACTCCCACCCCCACTCCACTACACAGATTGGTGTCCTTTGGGAGGGAGAAACACCCTTGAGATAAATGCTTATAGAAGCTATTATAATTATATCAAAATAGCATTATTGGAATATCCACTAGGCATTGAAATAAAATGTCAAGCCCAAGGGGTACTCAAATAAATGAGATACATATTCACATGAGGCAATAATGATGAATACATCTGAGCATGCTCTGCTCTGACGTATAACATGTTTTATCCGGGTGAAGTACATCAAAAGAACAAATATCCCTATATAATAATAGTATAAGCTCTGTCTACATTATCAAACTTTATATGAATGCCCATATATGGACATGATGATGTCATATCACTACCATACTGTATTTGGGTATATCACTACCGTATTTGGTTTGATAGTGTAGACAGGGCTTTAGATTAGTAGTTATCTATTTCAAGGATATTACAATATACTCATTTACTAATGTCATGTACATTAAAAGCAAGATGATAAATGACCAACCATGGAAATATTATTTTATATTCACTTTAAATAACTTTTTAAATTTTTTAGTACAATTATAAATTTTGCTTTTGTATACTACATTCAATAATCTTATTACAAATTATGCAAATTTTACAACTAATTTGTCACAATACTGGTTACAATTATGATGATAATGTTGGTGACAAGATATTGATGGTGACAATAACGATGATCCAACTGACTTTCTCAACATCATCGACAAACTCATTTGTCATAATATGATGACCCAATCAGGACAAGTCAAATAAGGAAAGCAGATTATTAAGAATGAATAGTACACGCACTTGCCAGTGGTCAGTTCATCACGTTCCACAATACTTAATCAAAATACAATAATAACTATATGTAACCAAAGCTTTGAAAAAGAGCGCATAATACCGATTACAGTGTGATATCTATACTTAATTGCACAATGCCCGGAATATCATTACCTACCGGCATGAAAGTAAGTGAAATATAAGATTGATCAAAGATGTGCTTACTTGAACGTTAGATTAGAGATTTACATACAATTTTTACATGCTGATTTACCATCCGCACATGCAATAAATTCAATAAAATGTTTACTTACAACACTTTTTTTAATCAAAAGTGATTAATACTATATAATAGTCAAGTTCATACAGAATTATAAAATATCTTTGTCTTTTCACCAAATTTAAAATGACACATTGCCATAAATTGGCAGGAAATCTTAAAATATAAATATGTAAATTTAATATCAAAATTGTTATTAACTTTGTCCAGATTTTTTCACTAACATGTTACATTTGAATATAGTAACATTCATAGGTCAGGTCAAAGGTCGTTGAAAACCCTTCATAGCAGGGGTGTGATTAGGCTTATAAGAATTAGGTCAATCTACTACCAACTGTGAGTACATGTTATATCGCACCTACACAAATACATACACACATTTGATGAAGAAAAATAATATAACTAAAAACAACATGGGAGGTCAAATAAATTAAACATACTGACATACTGTAATAATATTAAACGGAATGACATCCTAATTATGCAAACTGGCTTTATACTAACTAATAATTGTATAGGTCTTAAGATATTTATTTTATTCCATTCTGTAAGGGGCGGGTTTCCCGCTGTTGAATGAGATTATGAAATAAATAAATAAAATATGCAAATCATATGCATTAACTTATGCATTATGCAAATTAGTTATTATACTTTAACTACCAAATAATTGAAATTGCTTTTTTGTAAACTTCTGTGGTTCAATCATAATACTTGATAATAATACTGTATTTCCTCATCACAATAAATTAGAATTGATATTTTTTGTAAATGATACCTTTCAAACTATTTAATATCAAATATATTAGCATGTAAAATAACTTACAGTAGTCTAATTGACAAGGAATTTGCTACAAATTCAGACATAATTGAAACACTAATTCACCATGTTTAAACAATTTACTTATTTGTATACATACAACCATAGTTAGTATGCTTTATCAAACAATAGACTCTACATAATTAATTGATTATAAACTATTATTGTAAATTTAAGCAAATATTTACATTGTGGTTAACAGTTATCCATAAATAGAAAAGGCAATTACATAATTGCATTTTACTTGTTTCATTTATTTATTTATTCCACCAGCATAATATTAATTACATATATCATATCATAAAAAGATGCTGGCCAGAGGCAGCTTCGTTTGGTAAAATTGCTGTAACTAAAATGCACCAGCTAAATCTTATATTTTACCGACAGAAAAATATTTCAGTTAAAATATAGAGAATATTTTAATATTTTGAAATTAACACACTGACTATATAAATACAACAGTGAGAAAAAAACATAAAATTGATCAATTATTTGCATTGAATGCTATAGAAAATGGCACGGGTATCGATTAATAAACGGTGCATAAAAGCTTACAAGGTCAGTGAGAAATACATTTCCATTGCATTTGTTCCCTGCCTGGGTTCACGGCGATTCAGAAATGAATTTTTTCTGCCTGTGGCAATTAATACCAAATGCACTATTTTAACTCGGAAGCTCTTGCCAAACTAGGCATGTAGAAACACAAATAATAATTAGTATGCGGTGGTAGGTCACAAAAAAACTCTAAAAGGACCTTCCCGCCCATCGCAGAGAGAATAAAGAGCATGAATAAATGCTAATTTTGGCTCTTAAATGTTTTGTGCATTCTTCTGAATCATGAAAACAACTTATTTTGTTTATTATAAACATATATTATTGTAGATACCCTTTCCCATCGCCTAAAGTTCTGTCCACACTATTAAATTGTATGTGACAAAAAAGTGACACATGAAAATGATGATGTGATATCACTACCATATTTAAGCATAATCACTACCATATTTAAGAACATCACTACCATATTTAAGCACATCACTACCATATTTAAGCACATCACTACCATATTTAAGCACATCACTACCATATTTGGCCACATTACACTTTTTTTTGTCAAACTAGTTTGATAGTGTAGAAAGAGCTTGACAAGAGTTTATTCACATACCGGGACACACACACCATACAAAACGCAGTTTGTGTAAATTCAAGAACTTGATTGGCGATGTGAAAGTGTGTTTGCACATACTTACTTGGTGTCTTTTCATGTTGTCAATAAAGTTTTGTAGATCATTTACAACAAATGCAATACATTTATTTCAATTCCTTTTTCCAATTATAAATGATAGTATTGAATAATAAGAATACTATTAGCTAGATAACAACAGCTGACAAGTACGACTACAGCAAAAGTGATCTTTAATTTGAAGAAGACATATTATAACCAAAATGCAAATACCTTGGGACTAACAATGCTTAAACTGCAATTGAAAATCTGGTGGTATAACCGCAGTAGAATTACTAAAGGTCACTAGGACTGTTAAACTATTGCTATAATTGTGGTTTTATACAAAGATTTTTGAAGAAAGAGTTTATTTCACGGTCAAATGACTTATTTAACAAAATTACAACAAATTAAAATTACAAAGAACCATTATTCTAGAATGTTTACTTTTTGTATTCTTGTATAAACTAGGCTAAAATTAGTTATTATTAGTTATATTTCACATAATATGTCATTACGTTTATATGATTTGAATAAAAGCCCTAGACTATATTGTTGGTTCTGGTTTTTTAAGCTCTGTCTACACTATTAAACTTTAGCTTTAATACAAGTCCAACCCCCAGACTTGATCCAATGTTGTGTTTAAGTGGGAAGCTTCAACCAGGGAGGTGAAACTACTTTCTGTGGTATCATTTTTCTGTAAAAGATTTTATACTAAATATAACAATCCATTTTTTTTTTTACAATGCAATGTATAAAGTTTAAATAGCTAAAGTTTAAGTAGCTAAAGGCAATATAGACTTTAGCAGCTGCACTGATTGCCCCTAGAAATTCACAATACATCATCCTAATACCTAGCATACAACCAAAACATGAAGTTACTCCGTATTATCGATTTGGATGTCTTTTTTCCTATTTGCTGTCTTAAAAATAAGATTTCAATCTTCACTTTTTCTTTCAATCTGAAGTGTTTCTTTTCAATTTTCACTGTTTCTTTTCAATCTACACTGTTTCTTTTCAATCTTTGCTTTATCTTTCAATCTTTGCTTTTTTTACAATCTTCACTGATTCTTCCAATCTCCACTAATTCTTTCCATCTTCACTGTTTCTTTTCAATCTCCACTAATTCTTTCCATCTTCACTGTTTCTTTTCAATCTTCACTGTTTCTTTTCAATCTTCACTGGTTTTTTTCAATCTTCACAGTTTCTTTTCAATATTTACTGTTTCTTTTCAATCTTCACTTTTTCTATTCAATCTTCACGGTTTCTTTTCAATATTTACTGTTTCTTTTCAATCTTCACTTTTTCTATTCAATCTTCACTGTTTCTTTTCAATCTCCACTGTTTTTTTTCAATCTTCACGGTTTCTTTTCAATATTTACTGTTTCTTTTCAATCTTCACTTTTTCTATTCAATCTTTACTGTTCCTCCAACAAACATGATCTTATTCTTTCTGAGAATTTCAATGAATTTGAAATCAAATTTCTCAGAAACTATTCTCTTGCCTTAATAATTTATTCCTTTTTTAATTTATAGATAATAAATTTATTTCTGTTAAAAGGTGATTTTTTGTATAGTGCTTAGTTCGCTTCATTGACATTTCTATAATGTTGTTAATAACTTCATGTTTTTGTGTATTGCCATGTATGTCATTTTCTTGATGACAGGTTCAATTTTAACCTTAAACATACATTTTTAAGTTTTATTTATTCATTAAATTAAGTCTGTATCTACTTTAAAAATTATTTATTCTTATTATTTTTTATATATCTATTGTATCATTTTACTGTTTAAGCTTTAAGCTCTGTCTACACAATCAAACTAGTTTGTCAAAAAACTTGTGACATGCCCAAATATGGTAGTGATATGCCCAAATATGGTAGTGATATGACATCATCATGTCCATATATGGACACTTCACATTTGTCACATAAAGTTTGATAGTGTAGACAGAACTTAAGACTCTTCTTACTCCTGGTTATTATTCATTGGCGACAAAATATATCATAATTATCATCTGTAACACAGAAAGTACATATAGTACAGAGATTAATCATAAAATATAAATAAATATACTGTATTTAATAATAAACAAATAAATTAATTACAATTGTGAATGTAATCAAATAATACTACATATTATATTACATAATTTACATAATGTATTTGTTTTCTTTAATAATATGCCATATCCTATTCCCAAATAATCACCAACATTCTGTTTTCATCAGTTTAGCTGGAATTATACAAATTATCTGCTTCTACTGATCTAATTATGACTGTGTAATTAATAGAATTGGTGCCATAAAGGACTCGAAGGCAAACGTAAACGAGAGACAATCAAAGTTCTTTCACTTTGCAACGATTACTAGAGTGTCATCCATTGATCTGGTACCTTCTGCATAGCCTACGGATTAATCAACAAAGTCTCTGTCAAAGTGATAAACCTATAGTGTGGATAGGTATATTGTACAAATGTCCGTCGTCATGAAAAAATCCTATAAAACAAGTATCTAAAGTATAAAGCTCTGTCTGCACTATCAAACTTTATGTGACCAAAAAATGTGATGTGCCCATATATGGACATGATGATGTCATAGCACTACCATATTTGGGCATACAACTATTATAATTGGGTACATCACACTTTTTTTGTCAAACTAGTGTGATAGTGTAGACAAAGCTTTAGAGAACAGTCCTTTTAAAATTGTTTGGGAATTTCCATTTCTTATTTCCATTTGTTTAAAAGTAGTAGTATTGTATTGACTGGTTAATCTAACATACTATAGTACAAATATATACTAGGCACCACTGTAGCTACCTCTATTTTTTATTGTCTGAGATTTTGGCCAGTGTATTTTTTTAGCAAGCATACATAGTTTATAAACACAAAATCAGCTTAAAAAACAATAAAAATCTGACCAACCGAATGTGTTTTTCAATTAAAAATGATTCGGAAACAATTTCCTTCCTTAATATTATATATCAATTAATTATTAATTATTCAAACTTTAACACAACATGAAAGAAAGTCCATGTTTTTCCATTCTATAGATTTTCATAATTCGTTATTTAAAATAAATAAATCTTATTTTCTGTTATAAGACATAAATGCACAAACAAGATACAACTATGATAATTCAAAAAAATAATAATTTAACAACATCAAAACTCTTACATGTAATCTTGTAGACAGACATTTGTCTACAAGATACCATTCCTTTAATATCCCTTGGGCGATAATCCTGTATGAAGGAAAAATTATATATCAATTGTTATGATGACTTAGGAATGATGAAAGCACTGACCTGGTTCTAGTATTGACATTTATATTAAAGTTTTCAATTTTGAGACTGACAAACATATTCCTTTATATCTAATCTTTGAACAAGAAAACTTTAATAACTACTGTCACATAGAAGCTTAAGGGTAGAATTTGAGATAACTATTAATTGTATATTGTGACAGGGGTGTGAATCAAGACCGTACTGGTAATTTTGCGATGATTTAGAACTTAAAATGAGGGTCTAGCCGGTGGTTCAATTCGTCCTATTTACAGGTTGTATTCTAGTATATTTAGGAGAGGTTATTAAGAGATAGTATAGGCCTACCGATCAGTGCCATTGTATATATATATTTTTTACATTTTTACATTATATTTTTATAAACTCAAATTTATCTAATTATATTTTTAATATCTTTCTAATGTTTGCCTTTACTCAAAAGATGTAGAACAGCAAAAGATGGCTTACTTGAATTTGTATATAAATAAATAAATGTCAATCTTAACAAATAATGATAATAATTATAATAATTCAGTATATTTTTATAAACTTTTTAAATTTCTATAATTATCTTTTATTTAATTGTCATTGTTGTGTATTGTAAATCACAGGTTTGCCCGCTGAGATTGCTGTCTATTACTCTCTAAAGTCTTCTCAGATAAGGACTTAAAATTGGAGGTCCAGTGTGCACTTGTGGCATGCAAGTACTTCTCTATTCCCAGTGCATATTTTGGAAGAGTATGATGTTACCCCGGTATACTAGTCCATCTCGAATGAGCGCCGCTTAATGACAGCTGTATTGATGAGCTGAGATGATTGCTGTATACATTGTCCACACCTTCAGCAAAGGTAAGCTGCGAAACACAGGTTATTCCCACATATTTACATTTTATAAAAGAAAGAAACTTGTATTTAATTTTCATCATCACAAAAATACTGTTACATAGCAGGAAGCCCACTAACTCGCTCTTCATTATTGATTTCTCGGGGATGTTAAGTGGATTTCTCGTTAATGAAAACATAATTACATCTAATTAACTATTCATTTCAAGTGTAGTTATTAGCTTAGTAATTTGGTGATGGTTGTACTGCATACCAATATATCACAAATACTAATCTGCACCTTCATATTGCTGAGTTATTTTCTCTCCTTTTTCAATAACAATTTATTTGATGGTGTTTCAACGTCATCAATATTCATTACAAATATATAATTAAGTCTAAAGGCTAATCACATTCATGTGATGTTTTCTTTTTGTACAAAACAAGAAGTACAAAAAGCATTTTTCTACTTTAAGTTAAGACTGGTTCCCAACAATGCCCATAGCAGCGTTGTATTGATGGAGGGCATCACAAATTATTTTGCCAAACTGCTAGCTTCAGAACAAAACTTTTTGCTATTACAAATCAGAGCTTTTATCACACAGAAATGTCTTATTTCTTTAAAATTTATTTAAAACTATGTTGAATTAAATTTTCAAAAGTTTTGTAATATTATCCATGACATTGCTGAAAACGACATCTTACTTAAACAAGTCCATATAGTTGATTCTAATTATTTGAAAAATTGCAAAACGTTCAGTGTCTACAATTGGCGGATAGAGTTTCTCTCTTCCTGTAGTAAATTTATATACTTTGATCAATTGATCAATCTTGGCTGAGATTCTACGATCAAAACACAAAAATCATAAAAAAAAAAACTTCCTTACTCTAACATAGATCACTACGTACGTGATAATTTACAGTATTTCTTCGATTAAAGTTTCGAGCAAACATGTGTTCTATTTGAAATAGGATTAAAACGCATTGGATTTTACAGTATGACGTCGAACAAGAAAATCAAATCAAATTACTTTTGCCACATGCTAAGTTTACACATGTCTTATATGTGTTCACTTAATTTACAAGTTCCGAGTGAGTTAAGATCAATTTCAAGTTGTGGATAATTTGTCGACAGAGATGGCGTGCACACGAACAGTAAACTTATTTTTCATCTATTTTCTGTCTCATCGTCATGTGTTGCAATTTAGTTTAACTTGCTTTATATTACAAGACAGAGTAGTATTAATCTTGAATAGAAAGTTTAGTTTGAAAGTATAAAATTATCTCTTGGATTGCATTTTGCTTGTAATAATAATACATAACACATGGGCCTTTAACATTTTATTATTGGTAAGTAAAGAAATGATAAGTCGTTTCAACGTTACAAAATAAACTTGTCCACACATTTCTTAAACAATTTTACTTATATGTAAATGTATTAATATTTGTTGTCAGTTCAGCAGATTTGGAATAGGCCCTCTACAGACCCAGAACAATTGCATTGCAGCGCCTACTATGATCTGCATACTGGGAAAGTTCTTTGTCCGGCCAGTCAGTACTTCAGCTAAGAGTGCCAATGAAAAATTAATACCTTATTTGGGATATTTAAGTTTAATAATAATAATAATTAATTTGAGAAAATATTGCAATGATGTCATTGTTTGTAATATTTATTACTATGTCATACAACAAAACATTATAACACAAGACGAACTCAATATATCTTAGAATTACAATAAACAAAATGTGACATAGCAGAGGATAACCCTTTAAACTGGAATGCTGGTTTCAGAGGAGGTCTTCTATGCTACTATATAATCAAAGTAAAGTTTACTTTTATGCTTTTGTAGCACACAGAAATGAAAGTAATAGATGATTCCTCTATACAATTATGCCTTAATTTACTTTAAAGTGAAGAATGATGTATTTTTATGAGACTATAGTTTACCAGCAGGGATAAGCAGAGTACATTTACAAAGTACTTTAATATAAAAACAGGCATTTTGACTGATTTAATGGAATAAATTTCAAGTTATTTACCATAGTCTTAGCCAGAGGAAATGTTACATTTTCACAATTTCAAATTAAGCTTACATGCTGCATTGGCAAAGTATTATGACTACAATACTTTTGAATAAAACATTGTAAACTCTTCTCAATAAAGATGTGTGGTGCTGAAGGGTATATAATATCAAACAGTATCATCTGATGAAAGACTGCTGATTTCTATCTATGGCAATCCTAGTCTATGGCACGCTACAGTGATGGAAACTAAAGTAGTATAATAAGCACACTCAAATGGGATTTGAACTAGCAACATCATGGTTTTAAAGGCCAATGTATCTGTATCATAAATGAAAAAGAAGCCCAGTTTTTCTTCTTCGTAGTTATGAACTACGACGATTCTGAACATAGAGTATGGCCTACTTTTAAGTAAAGTAACAACCAAACTCAAATGGGATTTGAACTAGGAACATTGTAGTTTTAAAGGCCAGTGCATCTGTATCATGTTTAATAAAAGAAAAAGAATCCCAGTTTTACTTCTTCAATCACTTTATGAACTGGGACAATTCTGAACATAAAGTATGGCCTACTTTTAAACTTTCAATTTCTTATGCTTTCGAAATGATGACAGGTACTATTTTTCTCATAACCATCAAGAAAATAAATAGTATTTGCTAAATTACCTATGTACATAATTGTCCTTTTATGTATGACCGACTAAAGTAGAACTCAGCCCATACTACTTTACTAATGTATATTTACTATATTGATAGTCACATACTATTAGACATTCAATAATTTTAAAAAAGTAAAAAACCTTTTTATTAACGATCAATAAAATTTCTTTGCAAAAATCTTTTTGTCATGCAATTAATTGGATGTGTTTTTGTTAGAAAATTGTTTTAAAATGTACCCAGTAATAAAATAATATTTATTAAATTTGTGCATCAATATATTAATTAATTAATATATATAAATTAATGAATTCTTCCAATTAAAGACCACATTCATAAGTGGTTCCTTATTAACATAACAGTCTCAAATTATGTTTTAATTAGAAACCAATACCAATTAACTGGCTATAGTTTTCAAAGATTTTTTTTATTCATAATTATTTTATACTCATTTACCTAGAAAAATTAGTGAAGACATTTTAATTTATTTGAAATTTCATATTTAGAATTCATTAAAACATATTTAATTAATCTAACCTTTAAATATCTCTCAAAGTAAATAATACTGCTCATTACTGGACTAATCAGAAGTGGTAATTGCCAGGCTTCAATAGAGAGATGGTGTTCATAAAATCATTTAAGTGATGAGCATCAAAGATACACACATGTAATTATGCTGGGAGGAAGTGAGTAAAGATATGAAAAGGTGTATTTTAAGCTTTGTCTACACTAGTTTGACAAAAAAAGTGTGATGTGCCCAAATATGGTAGTGATACGCCCAAATATGGTAGTAATATGATATTATCCTGCCCTTACAGTATATGGGCACATCAAATTTCGATAGTGTAGACAGAGCTTTAAGGTCTTTCATGTTTCCTAATTTCACCACAGCATCAACATTAAGAATCCTTTTGGTATCTGAAAATACCCTTTTGATACCCACACCCTTTGGACTTTATTTGGACACCCAGACAGAATAACCAACAATATAATATGAAAATGTTCATTCAAATCTAATAAATCACTAAATTCTAGCGCAAAAGGTATTGTTTATGTTTAATAATATAACATATGAAGTATAATAATTTAAGAAATATTAACAAAAGTCTTCAAATTACATTATTAATGTATATAATCTTAAGCTCCATCTACACTATCAAACTTTATGTGACAAAAAAGTGTGATGTGCCCATATATGAACATGATGATGTCATATCACTACCATATTTAAGCATATCACTACCATATTTGGGCACATCACACTTTTTTTGTCAAACTAGTTTGATAGTGTAGACAGAGTTCTATACTGAGTGAAAATCATACTGTTAATCAGAATATATACTTTAAAAAAGTAATGGTGTCAAAAAAACATTAGGCTAATTAAAATAAATGTAAGTACGTTTTAACAACAAAAGAAAGTACAAATTTTCTATCTGTCAACTTACAGACGATGTAGGCCTTGCGGGCGACAAGGAAGGCTCGATCCAGCGTTCATTCATTCCGACCATTCCATTACATGCCATGCTCAAAGAACGAGTATCAAAGTACAGATAACTACTATACCACATGCATACCAAAGCAATGAAAAAACGCACGCAAGTACAAATGAGATGGAATTGGTCACCTATAGGGGGTCTGTGGGATCAGACCGTCGTATAGTTAACCTATGAACTCAGCAGATGACCAATAAGTATACAGTATCTAAATTACTATCATTTACAATCTTAATTAACTTTGAAGTATGAAATTAATTAAGTTAAAAACTTTCATTCATTGACCCTAACTGTGAATACAAGTGAATTTATTAGAACTTGCAAATTTATCCAAAGACCAAATAAATGTAGTACATGTACCACAGAGCATAATGTACTGCAACATTACATTTTAATCAAGGAAGAAGAACACTGAAAAAGTTATGTTAACGAGCAATTTATAATATAAGTTGGCATACCATAAAGATAAATTCTCATCTCTAGAGGGCGCACTGACTATAATAGAATATTTAGTAGTATATTATAAATTAGAATTTCTAAGATAATTAATTTAGAATTATTTTAGTAGGATAATACATATTTGAATTTGTTTTAAGCTATTGAGCTGATACAAATTATTTACTCTGTGGTTAAACTACAGTATACGAATATAAACTTTATAAGTTAGATATTAGGTATTATTATTATTACTTTATATAGAGGGGCTGAAAATGCTAAAATCGCTCAAAAAAGCTTTGATCTTAAGATACTATCTAATTTTATATTACATTTACAATGTATACAGGATTTTGAATTTGAACAGAAAATAAATTTAGTTAATTACAACACTTGCTTTCAGTGTGGTCATTCTACGTATAAATGATGACATACAGATGTACCATGAGGTGAGAAGTTCATTGCATGTTGTATAAAATCAAAATTTAATGAGATTTTTAAAAATCTTCCTTCATTTTGTAATCTCCTTCATTTTGTAATCTTATCTTTTGTATCAATTTTGGATAAATTTTAGAGTTTGTAATCTTTTGTATAATCAATTTTGGATAAATTTTACAGACAATTTTGCCTCCTGTTTTTTAATGTTGTCTATCCCTCTTGTGCAGTTTACTATCTTTAACTATATTATTTTATTTTTTTTATAACTATCCTTTATTATCACAGTTTTTCATCCTCATTAACAATCACAGCTAACAACAATTAGGCCCCCCATTATATTAATTTTGTTTCCTGACCTTTGACCATGCCCTATTTACAATAATGTATGTACACACATATTAGTAAGGTCATCTTTCTTGACCCCTTGCACATGTGTGTTCTTATTAAGTAACACGTGCAAACGCAAATCAACCTAATTAATTGGATGCTGAGATTAAATTAAGTCTAACCCAACCTTGGCATCAACCTAAAAACACACCGCAGGTGATAATAAATTAAAGGTGTTAGATCATATGTATTATAAAGTTTCACAACCCTAAATGTTGCGATAACCAAGTTCTTGCACTCTTGAGTGAAATCTGAAGATTTGTTTAAAAGACAATCAACATTTTACAGGCCTCCCAACATTTTGTATAAAATATTTTTTATACAATTAATTATTTAAATTTAGGTGAGTTTCTTTAAAAAAAATTATTATCGAAGAAATTTCTTTTTTAATATTACACAGGAGAGATGATCAATGATTGTGAGAAATTTGAACATAGTTCATTGAATAGAAACTTAACAAAATGCGGCAAGGCAAATTGACTAAAGTATCTACAATAGATATTAATCTTTAAATGTCAACGTATATCCCAACGACACTAGCAAACTATACAAGTCACAGAACACCTAATGCTACTTAAAATATTGGATTATTCCATTTTCATTTCAACACCTGTTCATGCCATTTATTATTATTAAACATGCATTGTGACGTAATGGTAAAGTGCCTGAACATTATAATACTGCAAGTATGTATGTTTGATCTTATCAGTATCACACCTGTCCATTTAAACCTGTGACTTGATGGCAAATGGCCCGACTTTAAATTTTAAGTTCTTCGGTTCAACACAATTATTCTACACTAGTGAAACATCTGTCGACAGTCAGATAAACGAAAGGTGTGCCGTCCAATTTCCAAGAATTAGATTTAATATGACATAAAATATCGTTTGGTGCATCTGTTCATGTCAATACAGGTACTGTATTACAAGTAGCGGCATATTGGTATTGTGCCTTGCTTAGAATTGAAAGAAATGCATCCAATTCCCCTTTTTGTCATAATCGTAAAGTGCCAGTTCACATATATCATGTTCAATCTCAATCAAACCGCCTATCATTTAAGTATAATAACGTTTGAACTTCATAAAAGGTCTTAACACGTTAGTGAAATGCTCATCTCTGCATTGCTAGTGGTTAGATAAGTATGATTTTCATTTTGAGTACTCATCATACTATCACATAGTTGTCAATTAACAGACATGGATATGAAGTAAAGATTAAAGTGCTCAAACTAGGCTTGTAAAGACATTCTTTAAATATGACAGTTTGCATGATGATAGTATTTAACTTACTATGTTAAATAATAATTTTAAAAAGCAAGATATACTTTATACAATATATAGAGAAAACAAATACGAAGATGTATAAAGAGAGCTGAGTCATTGGGTTGCAAAAATTTTATTACTTTAAATTAAATTTAAGGCATTCCATGGTAACATTCTAGATTCTACTCTCTCTTTTCTATTTTTTTGTGTGAATATAGACAATTTTAATTTAAAAACAGTATTGTAAGTAACATTTTACTTCTTTTGAATATTCTACTTGTGTTTTTTTAAATAAAGTATTTTTTCTGCTACACTAGGATATCAAGCCATTAATATCGTCTCACATCAAGACTTAATTTAGAAGACGTGGATTTATTTAAAGCATCTTATAATTGGCAATGGTTGAAGAATATAAAAGAACTTGACTATCTATCTATCTATATAGAATACATTATATAGTTTATACATTTGCTATGAATACTATAACAGCTACATTAATAATTAAATAAAAGAGACAGATTATGTTGGGTTGAAGGTTACAAAAAAAACTGCTAAAAATCAATAGCAGCGTACTACACGTATCATCAGTGCAATTAAAAGATCACATGCTTTTTTTAAATGATGCTTTTTATAGTCAAAATATTTATGGGTTTCCATTTAAAAAAATATAAAATTGCTTACTTTAGTAATTGCTCTTTGGCAGGGTTAATCAATTAAGATTAGAGATATTCAATAAGGTGAAATGCCAAGCTACAAATTATAATCATTTACAATAATCTTACTTTACAGTTGATATACAATAAAAAATCAATCTCATGACATTGTACAGTTAATATTACATCGATTATTGATTATTAATAATCAAACAGTTGATATACAACCAATAAATCAATCTCATGACATTGTACAGTTAATATTACATCGATTATTGATTATTAATAATCAAACAGTTGATATACAACCAATAAATCAATCTCATGACATTGTACAGTTAATATTACATCGATTATTGATTATTAATAATCGAACAGTTGATATACAAGCAATAAATCAAACTCGGGGAGCTTGTACAGTCACAAGATATCATATTTCAACCTGAAAATGTTTAACTCTAACTAGAGACCATTATTTTAACTTAAATTTAACTTATTATTCATATCATACAAACAGTACAATATGTGAAAAGGAGCCAAAAAATAGCTTTCGCTAATCGAGGTTTGACTCGTTATCGTTATACTTGTTATTATACCATATTTAATTATATTTCATATTGTACTCTAATTGTTATCATTATCCCTTTTATTATTATATTATATAATTGCCTGGTTTATCTTAACTTCTATAATTATATTTTTTTTTTTTTTTTTTTTTTTTTTGGTATACTTATAGGCCTACGGGGGTCACGACTTAAAGTTCAGTGAACTTACTGTGACCTCCATCCACCCACATTTAATATATGTTGTGTAAATTATATATATATATAAGTGAGTGGAAAAAATAAATAAACGAAACGAAACGAAACTCCTGTCACAAAAAATAAATTAGTCAAAATGCATAATTTTGATCTAACAACAATAATTCAATAAGAAAGAACTACTATTATAAAAGAAATAAAGTAAACAAGGGCTAACATTAATGTTTTTGTAAAAGTAATCATTTAGATTGGTACGGCCAGTGTGAATGTTATCTTCATCTGATGATAGATTCTGCGAGTATACTGGTACCTATTTATAGATATGGTTTTGGAAACATGCTAATAATAGTAACAATGTTGGATACTGCAAACTAACAACCACTGTATTCATGCCGTTGCCGTTGTTTATCTAAAACACAAACAAATCTATTGGAAATGTAACAGAAACTGTCAAAATGTATAATTATAGCAAACACAATATCATATTCAACGTTAACACAGCGATAAAAGAATACAATATAAAAGCTCTTTACAAATTCTAATTCAAAGCAGGAATCACTGTAGCACTACTATACAGTAGCTTCTGAAGAAAAGTTCAATTCATGACTTAATCTAATAATAATTCATTGGTATGCAAAAGAATATTGACCTTGGGAAATAACGCTTTTGTGGTTTTGTAAAAAACACCTTGTTAAAGTATAAATAAATCAATAAAAAATACTATTGCTGTATTGTGCTTATGTATACAATACATTCCAGTTAATAGCCAACCATCATCATGTGTTCAATTCAATTCAATTCAATTTCTTTATTGCTGCAAATGCCATCAAGGGCTAATATCCGCTAAAACATACTACATCATACAAACATATACATATTTACATTAAAATTACTATTATTATTGTCATTACTACTGTTGTTGTTATTATTAGGTGATCATTTAGAATAAAATGATCACCTATTGTTATTGTATAAAATCTTTATTATTATTAGGTGATCATTTAGAATAAAATGATCACCTATTGTTATTGTATAAAATCTTTATTATTATTTTTTTTTTTCTTTTTATTGTTTCTGTACACTATTTTGTGTAACAATTATCTCAAAAAGTTTAATGTCAATGATTACAAAAATTTCAAAATATCTTTCAAATAATATAACTTAATCCTAATAAGCTTTCCAGCGTGATCACTCATCCGTGACGACATTTATACGCCATTTTGCGAAATCACATTATCAATCATATCTCCATAATTCATTATCACATATTAATGAAATTCACTACACGTAAACTTCAGATCAAGGGTAAAAATATTAGCAAATAAAAACGCAAGCGCACGTAGGTTCATGCGCGTGATATCGCGCATTAAAAATTTAAAACGCTCAAAATTAAGTCTTGATCAATTTAGAGCACGAATTAGGCCATTTGCGTGTTTCAAAAAATTACTGCGCAAAAATGCGTTTTTGCGCGCGCGATACTTAAAAAGCGTAAAAAATATGAATTTTTTTTACAAATCTCATTCTACTCACCATCCTTAGTACATTCACTAAATTTGAGTCAGTTCCGACTTAAAATAACGCTATACGAGCACGTTAAAAATGACAAAATGCGCACATTAATTTTACAAAAGTTCTGAAAATGGTGAAAAATAGGTCTTTTTTAAAATGAAAATAATTCTTCAGAATGCAAGATGACCCCCGATTTTTTTAACTTATTCTGGAAGCCATTGAGTTGTAGATATGAATTCATGTACACATTTTACGTACAAAATGTTTTGACGTCATCAAATGGCCACTTGAATTTAAAAATTAGGATTTGTTATCTTTTTGTGTAGATTATCACATTCAACAGAGCGCATCTTGGTTATGTGTGCTCGAATTTCGCACAACTTTCAGTATGTGCTTGCTTAATTAATTATCTTTATCATGAGTTGACACTATCTTCATTTTAATGACGTCATCACGCGTAAAAACTTGAATAACGTAGGCCGTGTAATTTCACCTTCGCAGTAAATTTGAATATCTTACAGCTCTTCAGAATTGAAGGTTACCTTGATGATTATAATTTATTATGAAAGCTGATGAAATGTAGATATTAATTCATATAAAAATTAAGCCTATCGGATGGTGTGACGTTAACATATGGCCAGTTGAAGTGAAAAAGTAGTTTTTTCATATTTTTCGTCAAAGTTATACACAATTCAAAGAGCGCGCACAGCGCTTCTACGTGCCAATTTTTTTTCCAAATCTTATATTTTTTTGCTCAATTAATTATCTTTCGAAATTGTCATCTTAAAGTTTAGTTTGATAACGTCATCATGCCAAAAAATTAGAACATGTGTGTCCCGTAATTTCACCTATGCTACACTGTATATAGATATACAGTATATACTGTACATATTGTATATGGCATATAGGCACAACTCAGCACTATAAGCATATAATAGGCATACATCAACATTTTCCGATCGTATGTTAACGTACGTGCATGTTTAAAAAAAATTAATTTCAGTAAAATGATAAAAATGATCACCTATAATTCGTCAAAGTGACGAATTAAATTCTAGTTTTTTTTTTTATTATTTTTTTTCTTTTTATTGTTTCTGTACACTATTTTGTGTAATAATTATCTCAAAAAGTTTAATGTCAATGATTACAAAAATTTCAGAATATCTTTCAAATAATACAACTTAATCCTAATAAGCTTTCCAGCGTGATCACTCATCCGTGACGACATTTATACGCCATTTTGCGAAATCACATTATCAATCATATCTCCATAATTCATTATCACATATTAATGAAATTCACTACACGTAAACTTCAGATCAAGGGTAAAAATATTAGCAAATAAAAACGCACGCGCACGTAGGTTCATGCGCGTGATATCGCGCGTTAAAAATTTAAAACGCTCAAAATTAAGTTTTGATCAATTTAGAGCATGAATTAGGCCATTTGCGTGTTTCAAAAAATTACTGCGCAAAAATGCGTTTTTGCGCGCGCGATACTTAAAAAGCGTAAAAAATATGAATTTTTTTTAAAAATCTCATTCTACTCACCATCCTTAGTACATTCACCAAATTTGAGTCAGTTCCGACTTAAAATAACGCTATACGAGCACGTTACAAATGACAAAATGCGCACATTTATTTTACAAAAGTTCTGAAAATGGTGAAAAATAGGTCTTTTTTAAAATGAAAATAATTCTTCAGAATGCAAGATGACCCCCGATTTTTTTAACTTATTCTGGAAGCCATTGAGTTGTAGATATGAATTCATGTACACATTTTACGTACAAAATGTTTTGACGTCATCAAATGGCCACTTGAATTTAAAAATTAGGATTTGTTATCTTTTTGTGTAGATTATCACATTCAACAGAGCGCATCTTGGTTATGTGTGCTCGAATTTCGCACAACTTTCAGTATGTGCTTGCTTAATTAATTATCTTTATCATGAGTTGACACTATCTTCATTTTAATGACGTCATCACGCGTAAAAACTTAAATAACGTAGGCCGTGTAATTTCACCTTCGCAGTAAATTTGAATATCTTACAGCTCTTCAGAATTGAAGGTTACCTTGATGATTATAATTTATTATGAAAGCTGATGAAATGTAGATATTAATTCATATAAAAATTAAGCCTATCAGATGTTGTGACGTTAACATATGGCCAGTTGAAGTGAAAAAGTAGTTTTTTCATATTTTTCGTCAAAGTTATACACAATTCAAAGAGCGCGCACAGCGCTTCTACGTGCCAAATTTTTTTCCAAATCTTATATTTTTTTGCTCAATTAATTATCTTTCGAAATTGTCATCTTAAAGTTTAGTTTGATAACGTCATCATGCCAAAAAATTAGAACATGTGTCCCGTAATTTCACCTATGCTACACTGTATATAGATATGCAGTATATACTGTACATATTGTATATGGCATATAGGCACAACTCAGCACTATAAGCATATAATAGGATGGCATACATCAACATTTTCCGATCGTATGTTAACGTACGTGCATGTTTAAAAAAAATTAATTTCAGTAAAATGATAAAAATGATCACCTATAATTCGTCAAAGTGACGAATTAAATTCTAGTTGTAATATTATTATTGTTGTGTGTTTTATCATTGACAGTCCTGTACTGTAGCTATAAGAAAATATTGTAATGGTTTCTACACAATGTTATCATTTGTGGAACTACTGTAAATATGGAAAGCACATTTTGGAAAGTTAAAGCAGGGATGGTTAAAGCGTCCCTTTAATAGGGATATCCCCTGAATGGGGGTGTCCTACAGGAGGGGCTCTGTTCAATCCAAAGAGATTTTATTTAGTGCAATTTATCATCATTAAATATTAACATTTATATTTAATATCATTATAATATTCTAAAGTACCATATTTCTACCAAATGATGAATTGTTAAAATTGTAAATCTGTTTTAACCGTTCGCAAAATGGAAATTAAAACTAAGATAGTAAAAACCTACCTATTAATAATTTATAACGGTTTTGTCATTAACATTTCTAGTTGAATCTAGTGCTACTACTGTATCTACAGTACAACACAGCTAATATAATATCCAGATTTATAAAGAAATGGAAATATTGATATTATACATAATATTCTTTCAAAAGATTAATACACAGTGGCGTAACACAGTGGGCAAAGGCCCTTGTTTTAGCACTCCTGTGTAGTTGCATTGGGCTGCTTTATTGCCCCTGGGTTTAGCCAGTGAGTGCTTTGTACTGTAATATGCAGTCTCTAAAAAAATGATACTAAATTTGTACAATATTTCATTGCCATTTGGAGCTGTTTACATAGAATCTAAATTTACATTCATAAATTCACCGTTGTATACTTATCTAAATATCAAATATCTGGGTTTTATAATTAATAATAAATTACGTAGAAATCTGACGTTAATTCTTACAGATATCAAAAACAAATTTGAAATTTGATTAGTGTTTGTTCAGCATTGAATAATTGTAGTATTGAGATAAAATAAAGTTCAATGACCTTATACCGCTACTAAATTTGCCTAAAGAAGGAAATTAATTTGTAAAGGATAAATTGATATTAGCAGACAAACAAAATAATAATAAATAACAATGTCTGTATTTGGTAAAATTTAGAATGCCATTCAACAGTTCTACCAGTCTGTTCCCATTAACCCTTCCCTTTCTCAGGGAGAAATTAGAATATGTTTTAACAGTAACACTACACTTTTAGGTCCCAAAGGTGTCTCTTTATTAGAGGTTCTACTGTACATTTTTTTCAATTACTCGGGTATAATCTCACTTAGGGTCTAATTTCACAAAAAGGCATAACTCCGGGTATAGTCCCAGTATTGACTTTTGGTCTGGATGTAGGCCTCTTTATAGCCAGTTCAGATGAGATTTTACAAGAAATGCTTACCATGATCATTTTTTTCCTAAATCAGGGTTTCCCCGGGTATAGTCCCACCATCAAAGTTAGCCCAAATTTGTATTCTAGGGGGATGGCATTATACCAGAGGATATACGGTACTCAACAGTGGCTTAACATCAAATTTGGTATGGAAATTTTTCACCATTTACCAAAGAATTTACAGTAGTTAATATTTTAAGCAGCTTCTTCTTTTTCCCTACAGTAGCAAATTCATTGGTACACTAATTATACACTTCATTAAATCTTTGAAATGTAATGTAAGCAATGCACGTCTGCCTAGTTAAGCCTGCAAAGGTTAAGTTTATAGTCGACCTAACATGTGACATGGACGTAATCTATAATTATTCAATAGGAAAATAATATAAAAAGGGTTTTAACAGTTTTTAAACGGTTGCTAATGTATATTTTGTTCCATAATTGAACAAAAAATTGCATAACAGAGGAAAATAATATGAAAAAATGCTAATATAGCTTTTAATAGTCTATGATATATTTCAGTCACGATATATTCTCATAAAATTTAATATAATAATGCAAAGTAATTTTCATGATTAAAGAAATAACAAGACGTGCTTTGAATGTTTATATTAAGAAGATTACTTGCAATAATTCATAAGTTAATGGTATATAATGTATTTTATCGACTACAGTATTTCATAACAATTTTCGCGACTTTTTATCATTAAGACATTTATTTTTAATAGTCCAAAAAATTGTTTGCGTTTTGCAATATAGAAACATTAAAGGCATTATATTTTTTTAGATAACCCCACTCAATGTATTGTAATCATTTTAATTACTGTGAAGGTGTTACTGTTTAAGTGTAATGAAGGATACTAAACCAAAGATAGAGGGCAGTATACTGACAATCCTGCTACAGTTTCAAGTATCAATACATTTTTCTATTTTTCTAAACCGTACCTGACATTAAGTGTGTTCACATAAGATTATTATATATATTATTAGGACAGTATTTGTGAATATAAATATACATTCAACAAATGTGTGATCTACATGAACAATACACACTATGCACGACAGAATCAGTCTATTGAAAATATTATTCACAAATACTTATAATAATATTCAATAAATCTAAAGGCCACAACCAGGTAAAATCTAATAATGAATTTTATTCATGAATACATTTTTTCAAGTACATAATAAAAATGCAAACATTACATTCATGAATAAATCATTTTCAGATAAACTGTATCAAGGTACATTCACACCTGTTCCATTTCCGAGAGTGGAATATGCGATCTTTGATCGTCTGCGACATCGTCTTCTGTAACGCGACAGGTATGAAATTATCATTCACAGAAAATACTTTTAAGAAACACTTGATTTGTGCAAAATGACAAAGTAAAATGAAGATTAAAAATAGTATACAAATAATGTATGTCTACTGTACAATTTGAATAAAGAGAATATTTGTTGAAAGATTGACTGTACTATGCAACGAGGTGGCAGCAAACAAGTCTATGAAGTAATTTTTTATTTAATTCATCAACTAAAATCCACCACTACATCTGAAGCTAGGCCATGACAAAAAGTGGTGCTCAGATTTTTCACACAGGGCAGAGTAAAACCCCGAAACCATGAAATACCGGAATGGTGTCCGGTGGGATTTAATTTTTTACCAACCCCGAAACCTTGAAATACCAAAATGGTGTCCGGCGGGGGTTTAGTTTTTTACCAATCCCATTTCAATGTAAATGTTTTTTATATGTTTACAAATGACAATAAATTTACTTGATTGACTGTAATTTAAACAGCGCACTCTTTGGGTTAGTTCTCTGTAAACATATCTTTTTTTCTGAGCATTGCCCAAAATTCTTCAACAGAACTTTCCCCATTGGATGTAACGAAATAACCATGATTCAAAATCAACCACTAAAATGGCAAGGAGGTGCGTTATGTATGTAACATTATCCCAACCGTTTATCCTTTCAAATGCTGAAGAGAAAATCTAGAAATATAATAGTAAAATAAGGCTAGTAAATTCTGTGGGATCTAATGGACATCAGCAAAGATTTAGGATGAGAAACTAGACTGAGATATGCCATGGGAAATAATTATCTACTTGAACTAAATCTAAAGCTCTGTCTACACTGTCAAACTTTATGTGACAACAAAATGTAATGTGCCCATATATGAACATGATGATATCATATCACTACCATATTTGGGCACATCACACTTTTTTTGTCAAACAAGTTTGATAGTGTAGACAGAGCTTAATGGACATCAGCAAAAATGCCTACTTGAACTGAATCTAACCCTTTTTAAGCCTCACACAACACATGCAATAATGTCTACATTCATTCACTGATACATTGGAGAATGACATACTTTAAAAATCAAAATTCACAGCTGTTGGAAGTTTTTTTTTTTTCTAAATCAATAGTTTAAGTTATCTGCATACCTTATTAGAACATTTAAAGAAATAGAAAATAATTTCATAAAACATCTTTTATGAATAAGAAGTTTGATTGTTTAAATATTTACAACACAAAACAAAAGGTTTTACATTCTCTTTGTCTATGTAATAATTGTATTATCCGCGGCATTCACAGGAGGTAATTAACACAGACCCAGTATAGACCCATGACAGCCACAGCACACCAGGATATAAATAGTGTATACTCCTAGTCTACTTTTCGTGCACATGTGCTTTTTTTGTACATAAGACCAAGGGCTTAACATCCGATCAAATGAGCAAGACAGAGAGAGAAAGATCAAAATGTTTTTCTTATGACCTCAAACAAAATCCTCAAACCTAATTTACAGTGTTTCAATTTTCAGGGGCTAAATATGACAAAGCAAGTTTTGTTTAATTTCGCAATGCTATTGTACTGTAGTTTATCATAGATAACAAGGCCATTATTTTGTTGTAAAATTTAGGACTTTGAAAAGCTAATGTTGTACTATGTCTGTAATATATCTTAATTTCTTCAGACACAATTAACAAAATTTGGAATGAAAAGTGAACATCAGAATATATAGTTACTAATATAATCATTGTTAATGTTATAACCATAGATTACCGCTCCCTTAAAATTACATGCAAGAATATCCTAATCAACCC
Source organism: Antedon bifida (assembly GCF_963402885.1). Classification (NCBI taxonomy): domain Eukaryota; kingdom Metazoa; phylum Echinodermata; class Crinoidea; order Comatulida; family Antedonidae; genus Antedon; species Antedon bifida. Next base: position 5,661,344 of record NC_136226.1, on the reverse strand, counting down.
TAAAACTAACGCAAATGCAGTCTCAGCAAGATCTCAGCATGGTGTTGTAGGCAACCGAGGTGTGTTGTCCCTAAGACATCGGTATTCAAAGTATGGCGTACTAGCAGCTAGGATTTCTGCAATGAAAAACTAGAGTTCATGACCTAACATGGCTTAATGTGTCATTCTATCTATGATGTTGTAATCTGATTGGGTAATAAATTACATTTTGCTTAATTACCTCTCATAACATACACAACATACAAGGATAATAAATGTTCAATATCGTCTGCATTCAAATATGATGGTATCATAATAATAATCATATCGTTAATGTAGCTCTCATAGTCATAAGTTGAAAATAGTGATTGTATAATTTTATATCAGGCATAAAGGCCAATATTAAATGCCAGTAAAAATGCTGTCTGGTCTCAAATGCTTATCATAACTCTAAATGCTTTCTGCAATTGTATTACATTCTAATTTGCGTTCCAACACTGTCTATTTCTTGTAATATTAATGTTCATTAGTAAAAGACAAACTATATGATGTGATGTATCGTCTTCTAATAAATAAACTTAGTAGCACTGTAGTTTAGCAAGTTCTTATCTAAATCCAATCTTGTGTATGTGAGAACGCGGGTTTAAAAATTACAGGGATACATTCATGAAATATTATAGTGGATGCCAGATAGCATTTTAGGTGTAATTTAAGCTTCCAAGACCAATGTTTAAAGTTTGAATCTTATAAATGGTTTGCAAGTTTGAAACTTAAACTTATCTGTAATATGCAATGGCCCACCATTAGCAGGGCACGATTTTTTAATTTTTTTATTTGTATGCAAAATTGTTGGAAAGATAGGTGAACTACTTTCTAAATAAAACTTAATCTAACCTTCTAAATAATCTCTCTCTCTATAAAGTAAAAAGACGTTGCTCATGGGATTCGAACCCCATACATCAACATGCAAAGTTCATAGTCTAATTCATTCGACTACACAGATGGCTCGAAAAAGGAAAGCATGTGCATTAGCGAAATGTAGATCAATTCTTATGTCACACCTTATGGATATGACTATTATTAGATTAAATAAATATTCATGTTTATTTTTTGACGTTTCATGAGAGGTCCTTAACTAATGTACGAAAAGAAATATCGCTAGTAGGCCTACAATCACAACAAGATTATTCACATGTTCTGTCTATATTAATAAAAGTTACATAATAGTGGCTAATTTTAAGAAAACAATACACAATATGAAATAATTTACTGCTATAATAGTACTTATATATAGATATAATTATTGTTTTAACTTACGGCAGTAACAAATTACTACTACTACTACACTCTTGTATATGAACATTGAATACAAGACTATATTACCCATATCTGGGCATAATTATTATGATACATATAATGCATTTGGGATTTGTATTAATCTATATTACCAAAACATTATCACATTGCTGCCATGTCAAAACTGTGTAGTACATTTTGTTGAATGACATTGAACAGGTCATGCATAGAGTGTCTTTTTTTACTTTATATAAAAACAAGTATTGTATGATGAATGTACATGAATGTAAATATTATGTGTGTATTGTTTGTGTTTTTCTGCCAAGAAAACAATTATCATTGTACTATGTATGAATGACATAAAATAAATCAAATCTGAATCTGAAGTATTTCTAATATAAATTAGAAACAAGACTGCTGGTTAAAAATACAAAATAAAATGACTGTTTTAGCTGCAGTGCTTCAAATTTGGATGGTTTATTTATTTGGAAAAATTCAAATAATTTGTAATGATAGAACCTCCATTAAGAAGGCACCTTCGGGACCCCACAAAGTACCTCCTAATAGTGATGTCAATAGCGGTTGATCGTAATATAGAAAATATTGCTCATCGTTTGAAGTGTGCCCTCGGTGTATTCTCCTCAACAGCAACTACATAATGGTCTCTTAAATGTTTCTAAAAACTTGAGAATCAAAGTGAATTCATGATTTAAAAGGGACATTTTTTGGTTAAAATATTGCTCAAGTTTGGTAAAATCCTTACTTTATTTGATAATATTAATATTATTTCATATAAATAAAATATCATCGTAAGTGCTTACAACCTAATAACTTTAACAGATACTACTGAACAATCTAAACATTTGAAGACTGTAAATCATTAACCGATATTGCTTAAGATTGCTCTAGCCTGTTTTATGTTTAAACTTTCACCATTATAAAAATTAATATCTCATAAAATTATATACAACATGTACTCTTCTTGTTAAATACAGTAACATAATCTAAAGTTTACTTTAGCAGATAATATAATAATAGTTTTTAGTACTGTTTAAAATGTAAAATTTGTATTATTTCTTTTTTTATTCTTCATTCCATTCCAAATTTGTTATATTGTATTAATAATTATTCACACTATTTCTATGTTCTTTTCTAATTAAACTTGACAAAATTGTTCAGCGCAGTAATTATTATGTGTCAAAACATCTGTTTTTAACTGAAAAACCTGAGAAGATATTAGAAGAGAATTGACTCCACATTCCAAACACCTGAATTCTCTATGTCCTGCTCTTCAAAATATTTTATGTTGGAAAATAATGAACACATTTCTATAAATGAGAATGCTACAATTAGAAACTTGGATGTAAATACTGTAAGTCAAGACGGTTCTATTGAAAATGTTATCAAAAAAGTTGCGGTACACCATGGGTTTTCAAAAGGAAAAAAGTTGTTAGGAACACCTCAATGTTCCGGTTATTGAGAATGTTAGGGGAGAAGGAGATTCAAAATAACATGACCAAACAAGTTTCTACTGTTGTTATAATCAAACTTCAAGCTTCTAATGTCAATAATCTTTTTATAAAATACAGCATTTCAGATTGGATCAATTATTCCATTTAAGAGAGAAAAAATACATGTTTTTCACTTCCCTAGTATTTTTGACTTTAGCAAATTGATGACAAACAATGAAAATGTCAATACATGTGCAAAAGTTGTATTAGTATCATCAGTCAACAGACTTAAGCTTTCTAAAATAATTATATTTTTCTAAGTAATAAAATGCAACCTGTGCATTTCTTATGTCTACTCTTCTTTTCGTTTTAAGCATTAAGAAACACCAATAAATATATCTTGTTCTTAACAGTGACAGTTCTAAACTTTGAAAATGGAAATGTTGACAAATTGTAAAATAACAATAAAACAGGAATTTCAGCAACAATTCCATTTTAGCAGGTTTTTCAAGATCCATTTGCAAAAGCAATGTTTGTTCTTTTTTGGCAATTTTAAAACAAAACTTTAAAAATCACATAAATCTATACATTTTCAGATTTTACATTTAATTTAACTGTCACTATTAAGTCGCTAAGTTACAAAATGTCGAAAACTAGATCCATTTGGAAATGTAATGCTATCACTAAACATTCAAATTATTTATTGTTGAGAGCTAAATGTACATAGGTAGTTAATAATATTAGGAAGTTTTTGATATTGGACCAAACGACTAGGACCTACTGTATGTACTGATGATGTCACCGGTCGTCAACTGGACAGAAACTACTGCAACAAAACTGTGTCAAAGAATACTAGTGGGAAAGCATGTGCCAACAATTCTGCATGTGTACAATGAATCAATATGACCTAACTTGGTCCTGCAAAAGTCTTTATAGGCTTGTTGGCAGTCTTCCCTTCTCTCTCTTTCATTAAGATTATACTACCCTAATGACAATACCTTCTACAACTAGTTTTGTAAGTTTATAATGCCACCCAAGCATCAGCACCAATGTTTTTTTTCTTATCAACTCTCTGAAAATCAGAAACTCTCACAAAACCAGACTTTTCTCGAGATCCAAAAGGTCCAAAATTCATTTTTACCATTAAACACACATTCGGAATACCAGACTTTCTGGAAAACCAGACATATTAGGCCAGCCCAGAGGTGTTGGGAGAGTTAACTGTATATAATAAACATTTTTTACTTACCGGCTGACAATGATAATACATTAAAGAAACTTTGACAGTACAGCAACTCAACAAAAAGGTTAAAAAATTGTTGGGAGAAAAAAAAAGAAGCAGTTTCCCACAGGTTTGATACTTGTTATCGCTTTAGAAAGTCGTCAAAACTAAAATGTCATCAAAATCAGTAACCTTTGAGACAAGATTAAATACTCATTATTTAATACTATGGAGCCAGTTGAAGGATTACTGGAAAGACTCGGTGTGATAAAGAAAACATCTTAAGTTGCATCTAATGTACTTTCACATGCATTAAAAAAATAAGACTGGATACTTTGAACAATTTATTGTCAATTTCATTTTAAAATTTTGTTTAGCAATATTGCTAATCAAACTGAAATTAAGTGTAGTTACATAGTTTTGTAATTTATATTTTTTGCTACACAGTTTATTGTGTAGCAGAAGGTAGTTTGTATAGCTTTTTGCTAAATTATTTTCTGACTAAAGACTACTAAAATTCATTCGGAAAACATACATTTTGAAAACAAGTTTTAAAACAAGATTAATGGAGAAGTGTGTTTAGCAGCAGTAGCAGCAGTAGCAACAATACATACATTGCAGTAATTATTGTTTTAGATATACTAAATTTGTTGAAAGTTTTGAGTTGGAATTTATACTTGAAATACATTCGTAACTGACATTTTCTGATAACCAGTTTTTCCTACAGTAGACATTTTAATTAACTGAATTTCATTATATTTTTCCTACAGTATATCACAAATTTCAACAAAATTATTTTGAATACTGTACTGGAAAATAAAAAACTAGTCTGCATGCATTTACGTCATTTGATATGATTTGATGATGACTAATTGGCTATTAACGTTATTGTCTTTCTTTATAAACATAAATCTTTCATTCTCATTTGGTCTTTGTGAACAAAGACTAAGACATTTGTTCCATACTTTATCCCCATGGAGTTCATTGTCTAATATGCAAATAATAATAACAAATTGAAAATACCAAATTATTTTTCCCTGAAGGCTATATTATCATTCTTACTGTAAAATATTAATAAGAAATATAAAATAAATTTTTCACAATTATTCTAAAACATTTTTAAACCAACAACTTAAAATATCTTTTTATCTTGAGATTTGTCATTATTCTAAACTCTTTTTATCTATTATTTTTATTAATCTAATGAAGATAAATCTACAACTAGTTTCTTTAATTCCTGATCCATCTTTGGCAAAATGTAGTAAGTGATGCAAAATGCTTTCAACAATGCTTGGAAACATGATAGATGGTGAACCACTAACCTAGAAGTAGAAGTATGCAAACTTTTAGAAGACTACCATCAGACAACGCAATATTGGATGAGCTTTAAACTGGTTTGTTAGCTTAGCAAATATGTGATAAAAAATTGTATAAGATGATCCCCATAAAATGTTCGCAGCCCCAGGCTAGATAAACGTCTTCAGTTACATACACTCATTAAACTTGTCGTACGGTAAATTTAAGCTCAGGCAGTAGCAGACTTAACAGCAGGGTATGTTGGGGTATAAAAGAAGGGAGAGACAAAACAGCTGACCAAACTATTCCTGCAACATTCTCTTGGTTCTCGTATCTAAAGTGTTGTCATTGTTGCTTCCCTTTACAATATATTACAATTTAAAATTATAAATTGTTTTGCTTAATAGAAAAAAATATTATTACTATTATTATTTGCATCATTTTTAATGGATATTGATTTTTTTTCTCACTAAACCTGAAATATCCAATACAAGGATTTTATGTTTAAAATGAAAATATTCAATAAAATATTTCTTTTCATAAATAGAATAAATTACATATAAATTATTATCAAAATATTTAGAATACAAAAAGATAAATTTACATTTAAATGTAAATCAAGTCTTAATTTTGGATACCAAAGAATATAGATATAAAGTTACTTATTATAAATAAAATATATTTGGTGAAACAGAATATTTCTGATGAAAAATAGATAAAATAACATAAACATAAAACATTCATCATATTGAAATGAAATTGTAATGAAAAAAAAACAAGAACAAAAATGCCGATTTTTCGAACATATTTCCCAAATGAAAAGTTTCCATTACAAGAAAAAAAGATAAAATATAAACTTCATGACACTTGAAACTGGCTATTAATATTATTATTTTCAGAATAATACAGTACTACATTGAGATCATTGTAGCATCTAATGACTTTATAATGAAAGAAAAAAAAGCTAATAACTAATAAAAAATGGTTCAAAGAAGAATAAATTCTAGAATAACAAATGGAGAAACTAATCAAAATGATAATAAGAAAGTTTTGTAAAGAAAAAAACTCTATTTCATCTCGTTTGAACTTGAAGCCGGTTGAGCTTGTTGTAGAAATAACACACTTTAAAGCGAGTTGTGACGCTAGATGGTAATCCAATATAAAAACACTTGAAAAACATGAATTTTGAAAAAATTCTCAATCTCAATATCTTGTACTTTTATAATTTGTTGCAAAGGCAAGTATACAGTGACCTTATCTGAAATCTTGCTTATGGAAATATTGATATAAAATATCACATTTTATTAAACACTTGACATTTGTATAAACCATTAGCACTTCGGTATAGATTATACTATGAATAGAGATGAGTTCATTTCTTCAGGTTTGGCTTTCAACTCTCTCATTTTTCAGAAAATAAACATACAGATTTTTGTCATATTCATTCTGACTGATATTCATTCCATAAAATAAATCATTTTCTTTTCATAAGCATCTAAATACACGCCTGAACAGCTTCCTTTATGTCAGAGATTCCTTCTTATGCCATAGCGTAAGCTACTAACAGTAATAAGAGTTATTGTGTATGCGGACAGAACAGCTAACATTTAAAGGATGAGTCAATCAAACCATTTAGCCTACAAGAACTCAAAATGGCACAATTCTTGATCTAAGACTTAACATGAATACGATTCCTTCCCAACAGACCATGTCATCAACTCAACTCCATCTTCTATTTCATGGTTAGTTTCAACTGCGAACTATTGTAGCACCATTGTTTTTTAGTAGCCATCACTACAGCATACTCAACAACACATACAAGGATTTACAATATTGAAGAGAAAAATACCCTTTTTTAAAGGTGAACACATTTCCTTTCCTAGTATCTGTCTAGCTGAAGATGTTACGAATTAAAGGCGACATTTTGTTTGAACTCAGTAACGTAATATTCAACAGTGACAGATGTACTTAAATCCAGGTAAAATATTTATACCTAGTGTGATTGATGGAGTCGATGTTGGCCCGAATACTAGGCGGCAGAAAAAATAGTACTCAATATTGTCGCCATTGATTAGATTCAACAAGATTTTCTTCACCGAGAATTTTAGATTTTTTATAACATTCGGAAACAAGCCTTAAATGCCATCTTTTTTGGACTTTTAAATTAATGGTTATGATACTTTTGTTGTTTGACAAGTAAAAGCTTCTAAAGTTGCAACCATTATAGGAGGTTTCTCTAAAAATCATGCCGAAATATACAAGCTCTTAAAATGAATGGAAACCATACACATTTATGTGTGTCTACAATTGCAAAAAAGAAATTAGAAATTGTGTCACTTGTATGTAAATCTTCATCCATACCCTACAGTACTCATGACGTAAATTAGTAGTACAGAAATAGAGCTGTAGCTGGAGTAGTGGAGTGGTAGCTTGGTGGTTACTTCCAATCCCAGTCAATCCTGACATACAGTAGTGCCATGGTTGTAACTCATGACTGTTCCTACCTGAAGTTTATAAGCACGAAATAGTTTAATAAAAACCAAATGGTATAAGTACATGATGCTGCTGTTAATTTGCTTAGGATGTTCCAGCAAAATTGTAACTGACTTTTTAGTATCCTTTTACAAGATTCAGAAATAGCATCGCACAAATTATAATATTACTATCACTGTCAACAGAAAGTAGTAAACAGTATCAAAATGTTTAACATGTATCATCTGATTCTCAAGAATGCTTTCGGCTATAGAGCACCTCCTGTGTTAACGCTACCTGTTTATGTATGGTCTATTTACATATTTGTGCACGTACCTTTTGAAGAGTTATTGTAGTTGGGTGTTACCAAGTACTCAATGGGGTATTATGATTTTGTAAAGGTCAGGATCAGTTTTGTTTACCAATATATTTAAAATTGATTTGATCTACCTCTATGACATGATTTGCTAATTCTAATGTTCTAATGTAATAATTCACGTACTCTTTTGTAGAGTTATTGTAGTTGTGGTTGGGTGTTACCAAGTACTCAATGGGGTATTATGATTTTGTAAAGGTCAGGATCAAATCAGTTTTGTTTACCAATATATTTAAAATTGATTTGATCTACCTCTATGACATGATTTGCTAATTGTAATGTTCTAGATTTAAGGGTCTAAAGAACAACAAAAGAAATTCTATAGCACAATTGTAAAGGCTAGGTAATTTGTTTAGCAAAACCTTTAATGAATTCACTTGTATCCTGCTTCTAGTAAAAGATGGTAGTACTAAGTACATTAGAAGAAAATCTGTTGAATTACTCTATTATTCATCAGCATACACATCTATCCCAATTGTCGATCAGATCCTTGTCGGATCTGCGGTTTTTGGAAATAATAGCTGTTTCGAATTAAACATAACATAACATAACATGTTTCGTACTAGAAGTACAATGTGTTACTGCATACTCATCACTCTTCCAAGTTGTGATAGTGAGTGTACATGTCCACACTAAGCGAAAATGTGTTTGCCAGGAATCTATCCACATTCAAAATGTCCATTTTATTATTAAATTAATTAATTTTATTATATTATTATATTAACTGTTGTTCATAATACAGTTCATTATACTGTAGTACTAGTACTGTTAATATAATTGATGTGTTTTCAATTTATCAACATTCAATCAATCAGTCGAAAGAGAGTGCTCAAATTACACCCCTTCTTTATTCAACAATAGTCTTGATAACCAATTTAAAGAACCGTTTTAATAAATTTAATTACAATTTGGAAAAGAATACGGATGTATCGAATTACAACATCTATTACTGGTACAATGCAGTACATCCCAGGGGTTAGTATCATAGGTACTAAATGCATTTCATAAACTGGTGTTTGAATTTAATCAGACACAAATTGGATAAGCTAATCAATTATAATGGTAATTAATTTGATCTTTGTAGGCTAATCAAGTATAATATAAAAAATCCTACCTTTGGATGAGTACACAGTTCAGAAAAAAACCATCAAGCAGTATTCTCCCGCTTATAGAGACAAATACAACACAGAAAATGTCCAACTCAGCTTGACTCCGCTGAATATCTGATAAGATCTTTAAACATAGACCTCTTTATTTCAACTAGCCTGTAATATCAGTACACAGACTTCCTTTAATTCTGCTTGGTTGTTGCCACTGAATGTAAATACTGTACAGCTAGCCTAGCCTGACTTTTCCCGTTGATATTTTATTCATTCACGGCGTTACACACGGCAAAACAGTGCTGACATTCCTAAAATACAGAATAAATAGATTGTAAATGAACTTGCAGTCTCTACACGGTCATTCAAGCACAAAACGTGGTATGCAAGAATCTCTGTAGTATAGTAAGCATCAGTGATTTCACTTGTATAGTGGAATTAACCATTCAGTAGTTTAGGTAGACTTGACCAGGTTTGTCATATAGCAGCATTACAATTGGGAGTTGAAGGATAATTTATACTGTTGGAATAGAAGGCGTTTTCATCAACAACACAGCTGATGTGTGAAATGAACTACATAATACATATTAGACATAAACTAAATATAGCACACATCTGTACATCCATGACCCACTTTTTAATGTACTTGTCAAGTGCTATAAATTATATAATTAAGGATATTATATGGCTTAATTATATTTACTTATAATGGACTTATGAAAACGTATTTACTTTGTCCATATCTTATGGTATGGGATCTGTTATTTTTGTTAAAGATGTATTGTCTCCCAAAAACATGAAAAATGAAGATTAACTAAATCAAAATCGAATAGGTTATTTTGTAATGTTAATAAAGTTAATCAGTTCTGTAGAAAAAAAAAATGTTTTACTTTATAAAATGACAAAACGAAGGGTTAAATTCAAACAAAAACCCATTGGCTGGCAGTCAATTTGACTATTTTTTACTTTAAATTACAGTTTTTTTAAGGTAAATAATTTTTTTGTCGAGTTTTGGTCAAAGTGGACATCTTTAAGCGATGGTGTGAAAGATTCGAGTCTTGGAGGCGGGTGATCTTATTTATAGTCATAATCATCTTTAATTAAATTTTTTGAATGTGTCAGACACCATTAATTGTTTTATGAATGAGGGGACTCCTCATGATGAGAAAGAAAGAGATTTGAAATGTACAAGATTGTCTACAAAATACAGTTGTGTATAAAATAACTGTCAATCAACACTACATCCTTTGTTATTGTACATAATACTACTATTCTCACAAAATTGTTATCTTCCAAAAAACATGATATTGATATTTTTCAGAAATCTTGTAGAATTTCACATTATGAAGATAATATAAAGATTGAACAACAAAAAAACTGTGTTGGTTTGCTGTTACTATAACTGTCTTTCTATCTTGTTTTTCACATTTAAAATTCAAATAGCCCTGCATTTTTCATTCATGTTTTTAGATATAAAATCTATGTATGATAATAAAAAAAAACCTATTTCTACATGAAACATATCCGATTCACAACAAAATCCTTTTTTTTTACTACTAGCCATACTTGACACTATTGCCAAAGTAGGTAGCAAAATATATGTCACCCGTACAAGACAATCACCCAGCTCCTCGATCGTAAAATTGTAATCTTGAGCCATCTCTTAATATATGTTAACTTTACATAGGATTTAGGCTGTCACATACAATTCATAAATACAATTTATCTTTTCGGAAAGAGAAATATATTCTAAAGAGCAGATGGGATTTCCACTAGGATTGGAAAAATTTTGAAGAAGTAATGTTCACCTTTTTTTAAACAATTTTTTAAAGCAGATGTCACAGAAATTAAATTCTTTCCAAAACAATTTACCAATATGTTTCATAATTGTGAATTTTTTTAAAAGATTTTGTTGAAATAGTTGGCATTACATAGTGAAATCTCTATTCTTTTGTACGATGTACATAATGTTATAAATGGAGAGGTATTGAAAAAAAATTATGAAAAATAAATGAAGTGAGAAAACAAAGTATCAAATGCCTAAAAATATGCATAACTTTACAGAAGTTACAGATATTGTTGGTGTTTTTATTCAACTTATAAGATTTAGCCATTTAGCCATATCATATCATCCACCATGATATAGCCACCAACTTTGTTGACCATCTTTTTTCAGAGAAATATGGTAACATCAAGTTGAACGGCCTAACTAATGAAAAATTGCAGATTTTTTTTTTATTTGACTATTTTTTAAAAAAGAAATGAATATCTGAAATTCATGGCAGTAGCAGTGCTTAAAAGACGGCATTTAATGTATAAATATTCTACCCCCTTTTTTTCTCATGAATCTCACCTTTTCAATCACTACCTTTTCTTCTTACTATCGATCAAACACATTTGAATTTAAAATTCTAAACATATAAACTTGTTGAAACATTATTTGAGTTTATAGGATTTATGATGTCACATGTAATTAAAACAAGATTTATTAGACAACATTGCATGCATAATTCTAATGACTTCAAAGTAATTGCTCAACTTTACAAACTTTTCCAAGTTTTTTTTTTATGAGAGCTTAGAATACTATCGTTCTTTGATCATACAGTTTTTTGAGCGTTTTTTAGGAGTTCAAGAAAACTTGCATTTCCAGCTGGGTAAGGTACGGGTATTTCGAATGTAGAGAGACCCGAGACCCCGAGAACTGAGAAATAATATGAAAAGGAAGGGACCCACCTACAGTACAATATGAAAAGGGAGACCATACTCTACGAAAATGGAGAACCTGCTACATCCGGTATTACTGTAGGTACAGTAATTTTGTAATTCTATTTTTTGTTAAAGTTATCCATGGCTTCTGCAAGACCTATCAAGTTTGAAGTTCCCATATTTGTATGTATTCTTCTTTTACAAAGACACATTATTCGTCAATCTTTATATCTATGGAACACAATCTGAATTTAGCAGTACCTAAGATGTAAAGATTAGTTGAGATATGATTTATCTTGTCATATACAATTTCTAAACATAATTTATCAAACATTGAAACCATCTAGTAAAATAATCTTACATTATCCATTATAATGTGTTTAAACACTGATATTCTTAACAGCATATCAATACTCTGTGTTGCCTCATGACCACTATAATTACATTACAGTCAACTTTCCCAATACCGGACTCTCTGAAAACCAGAAACTCTATAAAAACCAGAAACTCTATAAAAAAAACAGACTTTCTTGAGGTCTAAAGTTTCCAAATTCTTTTAAGAATATCAGAAGATATTGTCAATCAATTGGGTGGAGGGATATTTTTATATTTTCCATTTTAGGAAATGTATTCTGTACTACTAGTACTACCATTTACAAAAAAAACAAAACAGAAGTTATTTGACATCATTAAATTGTGAAGCAGTTTTTGGAAAGGTCTAGGGTGAGTGATTTCAAAATTAAGCGTGTTTTAAGTGTTTTTATACGATTTTTAGCGTGAAAATACTACCATCTTTTAAGTAAAGGTGCTGTACATATAATTCCGTCCAACTTGCTTTAAAGGCTTTGAGATGCCATTACTATTTTAATAGTGCTATAATTTTATAACATAAAAATTTTACAATACCTTTTACATTTGTAGTTTATTCATGGTTACTTTATTTAATTACAATAATAAAAAAAATACTAATAATTCTTTAAGAAAAATAGTTTCGTTCTGAACAGTTAAACGTAAATATATAACATTTTAACTTCAAATTTTAAAAATAAAAGAAAAACAAACAAGTCTGGAAAATGTTTTAATGCGACGTTTGCAACTAGAAAAAAATTATTAGGAAAACCTATTTATAAAATTTTATATTTTACAAATTAAATTTCCCAGAGTTTCTCTTTCATGTAAACAGATCTTAAGTGCCTTCATTTCTAATTATAATTTAATATCATAAAACACTTCTTTAGAGCAGACATACTTAAATGTACTTTCCTGTCTTCAGTTCAATTTAAAAATAGAAACAAATATCGCTAATAGAAATTGTCTTTATAGGAAAACTATGAAACGTGTAATTTTCAATAGATAATCTTTTCAGCTGCTTACTACATTTTTAATATTTATAATATAATACTACGAACTTTCCTAGATATGGATTTGGCTACACCTACATACAGTAGTATACATAACCTATAGTTGATAAAACCATTGAATCAATATATTTTCTATCCAAATAAGGTTTATCGCAAATAATAGCATGTGCGACGCATGGTGGCAAGGGTTTAGGAGCAAACATCATGATGCGTACCTACGTGATTTGTTGTTTGTGCGTATGCATCGTGACCTTTGCTCCCAAACTCTTCCCATCATGCATTGTGCAATGACGTTCCTCACGAAATCAAGCAATTTGCGATAAATTAATAATTAATATAAACTTTTTATTTAAATAAGACTAATTCTTCAAATTGTTTTAACTAGGACTTACAGTAGCGGTGGTCTATAATAATAGGGCATGTATTCAAAGAATGCAGACATATGCAACTTTCTGCCTATGAATCTGATCATGTTTGCTATACTTTTATAGTTATTTTATATATAAAAATAAAACTTTAAAAATGTTCAAAATACTAATTTATAAAGTTAATACAAGCCATGCATGAAATTAACCGAGCATCCATAAAAAAAATTGAAATTGCGATAGATATGCAACTTAATGCATAAAAATAACATTCATTTCACAATTTGTTGAACTTATTGACTTGCGTTATAAACCCTAGGGCTTTCATTATAGTCTGGTCTGTAGGTGGATTAACGAAACTAACGACAGCCTCGTAAAAATTTGGACGGACAGGAAACAATTAAACTAACAACAATTTCAAGATTTCGTTCTGGGTAGAGTAGATTTAAACATTGAACACATGCATAAAGGGATACTGTGTTTTAAAATAATATATTCTTATTATAAATTGAAGCTATAAATATCTGGATTCCTTTTAAATGATGCATTTGCAGGTCTGTTTGCGGTCCGTTTTGTTAGCGGTTGTTTTTGTGTTTCCATTTAAAGTAAGGGCGTGGGGCGCTTGTTGGACGTTTGACTACTGATCGTGAGATCGAGGTTCGAATCCAACTCTCGTCACATTGCCTGTATCCTTTAGGCAAGATACTTTACTTATGTTTACCTCTCTCCACACAGGTGTATAAATGGGTACCGGTTAGATCAAGACACAACTTTGCGCTGATTACTAGCTGCATTAATATGGGAGTATGTTTCCATGATACGTGTTTGATCCAACAACAGGAGGAGCTATATAAATCCAGGAATTATTATTATTATTAAAGTGAAGCGTACATAGCACCGTTATACCGCAATCATGGAACGTTTTATTATTTTGTATCATCCATATTCTGATATTTCAAAGAACAAGTAGCATTAATGTATTTTTAAAGAGAAGAAGGCACAGGTGGTGAGGTCATAACCACTTAGTCTTGTAGACCTACAAATATTTTAACATAATATTTCAAGCCCTAAAGCTTACCTTTCTCGTGATAGAATACTGGTAATAATAGCAAAAACATAATTGCCAAAGGCTAGATCATGCCACAGCAAAGTGATATTCTACAAAATGGCCACCATTTCTGGTTTTTTTTTCAATATATTAGTAAAACCTTTTATGAAGAATCACAAAAAACAATAATAATTTTCAATATAGTATCAATAACATTTTTAGATTAACTTTAAATTTATTGGGAATGACCTGAATATTTTCTTAGTGAAATTCTTATTTTTAAACTTGCGAGGCAAAGTAAAACACCACCGCTGCAGTTAAATTTTAAACAATGTATTTCACATTTGATGTGGCACTATAGTAATGAAGCCCACATGCTCTTAGAAACTACAATGTCAACTGTGTAAGTTAAAACGCACCACAACTGCAAATAGAACTGTTAACAAAAAGGGGAAAAAAGAATATTGCCTTTCAAATCAAAATTAAATGCTTTGGAAGTGATGTATTGACTACAATATCCCTTGATCACAGATCAGCATACAAAATAACACATAGTTTGAGTCCAATACATACACATTTGAAAAATACTGAATATTATACAAATATTTTAAAAAAAATAAAATTTAAAAAAATCAAGAGCACTTATCAAAATTACTTTTAGTTTTTTGTTCCTTTTTAATATTCAGTGCCATTGTCAAAATGAAAACAAGCATGTATCATTTCATAATAATTACACTTTTTCATTCAAAGAATGCCCTATGGTATTGGGTGATTTTTCAAAGTAGACAAAATGATGTTATTGTGCCTATGGTACAATACTATATAGTGGGAGAGATTGATCCATTTCTGTTAATGAGCCGGAATCGCTTTAAAGTTCCAAACACAATGATAGAAGAAACATTTCTCTGTGGATAAAAAATGTGAAATTCTAGCCAAAAGGCAATTTATTTTGCTACAGAATCTCTTGAATTATTCCATAAACGTAAGAAATTGTATATTTTTCTTATTAATTTGTAATCGTGACTTGTTATTTTAAAAACATATTTGGAATTTAGACAAATATCCCAACAAAGTTTCTTTATAGGCTCTGCTTTGGTATATTTTATGCGATGTAACTTTAATTCAATATTTTAAGATTTAGAGAAATATACATTGAAGTATAAAATTGGCAAGAACAGAGAACACTTTGCTTTGATAGTTACTTATTTTTTCATATTATTTTTAACAACTTTATTTTCACTGAAAAAATATTTGCTTTTGTTTCCAAATGATACAAACTTTCTTATGAGCAAGTTTTTTTTCCCAAATTATAAAAATTATTATTATTAACAAGAGATTTATTTTATTCTACTAAAGTCTCCGTACTTGTATTACAATTTAAGAGCAAGAAATAAATAAAAATCTTGTTTTTATTGTTTATTTTATTTCATCGGTACTCAAGGCACCAATTAGAAAGTTGAACAATAAAACAAATTATAATTATAAGTTGACAAAAAATAAAATACATCAAGTATTATTATATCAATACAAAAATGAGCTAATACTGGAAGTAGTGAATGTTAAGACTTCCATTACAAGTATGGTACAGGAAGTTGTTGGGCATTATAACATGTTCATAGCTATTGGTTGTGGGTTGTAAAGTTATAAAAAACGGAAGTAATTGGCGAGTAAAATAGGTCGTTAAAACAATGTTGGTTTCGCTAAAGCCTATCATTTGTGGTTTCAATGATTGTAAGTAAAGAAAACAATGGAAAAGTAATTATTATAAATATAAATTATATTTTCTGTATTTTCATGATTAATTATCATATATTAATCAATCACAAACTATACTTGCATTATATTACATTTTTTTAGAACAGTATTTAAAACAACCTTATGGTTTGGAGTATAGACTAGATATAAAACTAAGAGATGAGATTAGACAAATCCCTGACACAGACAAATTAATCAACTCGGAAAAGCTGTTTTAGAAATTTGGTTGCCAATTTTTTGCCAAGAGGATTTTTTGTTTTTGCGATGTTTTAACCTTTAACAATTTCCTATATTTTTTTCAGTGTTTTTTTATACCATATTCTATTTTCATTTTGAAATGTTAATAGTTTTATATAATTGATTTTTTAATTGTTTCTTTTTAATATCAAATTGAACCAGATGTGTACACTGGACTTAAAGTTTAAAGTCCTCATCCGAGGAGACTCTAATAAAGAAAACATTGTGAATATAATGGGATAAACAAAGATGTGATTTATAATGATTTGATAATTGACTGTAACTAGACACATTATTATTATTAAAATGTCAGTGAAATGTTAACATTTTGTATAGCGTAGTCACACTACATAAAGTTGAGGCTCATTAAATACACTTTTATTGTTTCCTTCACAAATCTTAATGATGAACATAGAAAAAATCTTTCTATTTAAATAGTTGTAGTTGACACCTTAAGTTTTACAACGTGTATTTTCTTCTTTTCTATTTTCCTGTCTTCTGGTGTTCTCAACGAATTGAAGGTTGGTTACCAAAGATCTCCACTTTTACTACAGTGCTCCTCCCATGCTCATACAGTAGTATTTTGGCTACAGTAACTATAATAACCACACACCATAGATCTTCACTTTCCCTGATTTAGTTGTTCTCCGACAACCACAGATATCCACTTATCTGGAGCTAGTTGTTCTCTGACCACAGATCTTCATTTTCCCTGAGCTGGTTGTTCTTTGACCACAGACATCCACTTTCCCTGAGCTAATTGTTCTCTGACAACCAGAGATCTCCACTTATCTCGATATAGTTCTCTGACCACAGATTTTCATTTTCCCTGAGCTGGTTGTTCTTTGACCACAGACATCCACTTTCCCTGAGCAAATTGTTCTCTGACAACCAGAGATCTCCACTTATGCTCAGCTCATAGAAGACATCTTCACTTTCCAGATGTTTTCAGCTCGTAGATGTGGCTTCAACTAAACTTTCTTTCTCTGCTCAGTAAGAAGAGCAGGTTGGAAACCACAAACTTTACCTTTGTCTTAAGCTACTGTACTGATGTGCTTGATTCATAGTATTGTAGCTGAACCATTACCACAGGTTCCCACCTTCCTGGTCCCTTTTTCCTCAGGCTGCTCTACTGTATTTGTAGAAAGGTTGGTTACTCAACAATTTCTCTGACAAATGCTACATTTTACCATGGATGGCAATGTATAATTGTAAACCTTGATACCACTGTGTTCATTTTTGCAAAATTGTTTGTTTGATACTGTACTTAACATCATAATTATAGAGATGTAAAAATATATTTCTATGAGAATATAGATATTTATCTTGAATACTAGGATACAGAAAATATTCTTTCTAAACCAACATTTCATTTGTACAAAGGTGATTATTCTAAATCGCCCTGCAGACGAGGAGGATTATCTTCATGCCTTTGCATTTGATGTTTTAAAACCACTGCATCATGACAACTTGATCTGCGATCTACAGGGCTTAGAAATTTAATTAGTTTAATACAATATCTGATCAATTTAATTCTCCCTTTCTAGTGAAAGTGCTTACATATTTGCACATACCTTGTTTTGTCAATTTCTTTAAATTAAAAAAAATGATTATTCAAAAAATAAATATATGCCATTATAAATTGTCTTTTTACATTTAAACATTATAATAATTACATAATGGTGTTCCTCTTTCAATATCAAGGATCATTGTTAAATGAACAATTATTATTATTTTCCACTAATAATCATTAGAACTTTACACGATTTCACAAATAATTCACACAACATAGTTATTATATAATTACAGCACTCTATCCAAATAAGTTTCATGTACAACTCTGTAAACCTCATAGGATTTTAACTTATTACATTACCATAAATGTATAAATCTAGGGGGCAGTATTTCAATTTCCTAAACTATTTTGGTTGAACTTATGCATGGTTTCACAAAATAAAACTAGGATTCGGATCAAAATGACGCAGTACTCGCATTACAACTGGTTAGTTTGGTACCTTTTTGAAATTCAAAAATATCTATGAATGCAATGCTAAAGTATACAACCACATGAAAATACAATATGGTTGTGGTTAGTCTATTGTATTTTTCTTGAATAGTAACCAACTTGACACATCGTATTGTTTCTAGTTGTCAAGGAAATATATACTATTGTTAATATAATGAATAAAATAAACGTCAAAATGTGATTTAGATGAAAAATGTGCATTTTGTCATTATATTATATAGGATTTGTGTGTATTGTAAAGTGTTATATCAATCCATTCTGCTGTTTCAGTGCCTATGATAAATAATAAGCCTTTGAGAACATTGCATTACTGTATCAAGAATGGATATTCTATACTACATTAGTTACTATAATAAAGAATGGATTTTCTATACTACATTAGTTACTATAATAAAGAATTGATTTTTATTCACATGAACAGCATTAATGATGCGATCGACAACCACGTGATATTCACATTCACATACTCAAGGCAGGTGTGATCATCAAATGAAATTAATTTATAATCTACGAATAATAACATGTGTTGCTAAGCTACGTGTGACTATCTAGTAGAATAAGGATTTTAAATGCCAAGCCTCTACAAAAAACCATTTATCAATTTCTCATTTTTGAAAAGAAATATTGACTTTTTAACTTGGAATAGTATACTGTAGCTAAGAAAAGCAGATACATGTAGTTGTCTAACACACGTCTTCCTCTTGAAGACATTTTGTGGGACTAGAGTAAAGCTATCTACCACCAGGCTGGAAAGACGATATCTCTCCTGGTATAGTGGTAGAGGCCAAAAGTTCACTCATTCTTCCGTTTCAAGTACAGTAGAATAAAATCATGGAGGTATAAAATGATGCAAAATGATGGTAAAAAAGATTTTGGTATAGACACAGACACATTCCAAGGTGGATTCTGGCATTGTTGGTTTGGGCCATTACATAGTACAGTACCTTGTTAAGATGACCATTCATTGATATTAAATAGAATTTGACAGATATCACACAACTGTTTAACAAGTCTTAATTAATCCCTACCAGCCATGTAAAGTGATATTTCATTCTTTGACCATTCCCCTGCTTGGTTCATAATTAACAAGACCTAATCAATCAAAATTAATTATGAAAAGTTGAATGGTAGGCTATAGCAGCAAAACAGCAGTGTTGCTAACAACAGTGAGTGAGAGTGAATGTCCACAAGCATGTTCATTGGGTGTATTCCAGTGACATTAAACCAACAAGCCAATATAACACTTTTCATGGACCAATAGGTCAAATGTAATGTTTTGCCATTTTGACCAATCACTTTCTTTTATTTACATAGATACTGTACAGATATGTAAATATATTTGATAATATAATCCCTTGAGAAAAATATTATATAGTTAATTTTCCCTCGGATGATGTTGAATGTTATATAAAGCCTCTAAGCAGGCAATACATGTATATTATGTGTCCAATATTGAATATGGCTAGTTTCTATTTAAATAAAACCTATGATCAATAAAAATGCTTGACCTAATTATGAAAATTTCCTGAGCACTAGGCAATTGTACCTAGAACTCAAGTGGGTTTTTATCATCAGTCAAGGTACAGTAGGCTGATACTGATAAACCCTTGATGAGTGTCTTTACTCATATTGAAAGAGACAAAACACTTTAAGAAGGGAAGACTCTCAGTCTCATACTAGTGAGAGTACCTCGCTTTAAAAAGTTTCATACTCTAATAGTCTAGAATAGTTCATTCATACGAATACAACTAAAACATGGATGGTCTCAACCTACTCCAGAGGGAGACAGATAAACTTGTTTCATAAAAGTAGTATCCAAATTATTTTGATTAATTACAAAACAGAAAAATGCAGACAGACAGAAATATAGCAAAACATAATACAACTTCAATGACCGTAAGACAAATCTATGTTAACACAACAGACAATATAGCAAATATTTCTAAAGGATATATTCACTATCGGCAGGTGATATTTATAGATGTAATAAGTACCTAGATATTACATTGGTAATGCAATTTAGGAGACAGCGTTCTGTTGATGGTATTTCTATGGCGCTATAAGGCTTTTATACAGCTTTTCTCATAATCTTTCTTCTCAGCTGCTAATTGCTTAGCTTGTCATCATCCTATCTTGTCTTCATTTACTTTTCTAATTAAATTCCTTCTCTAAGATTCATGAATTATTTTCATTAATTTTTCTCCGCAGTCAATGACTTTTTTAACTTGTAGAATAGCTTGCACTGATAAGCATAGACGGGTGGAAGGAAAAAGGGATTTTAAATTTTAAAATATTGGAAGCAAATAATTACTGTATTTAGTTAAAACAGATAAAAACGAAAACCATCAAAGTCATATTTTCTATATTTTGATAAATGATATTCTTTCTTTCTTTCTGGTATGTGACTCCTGCGACTGTGCAATAGTATTAATATAAGAGGTAGGAGAGCCTTAATTAATTCGAATCTTTCAAGTAATTAAAGATCATAATATTGGTGTAAGGAGGAGCTATTGAAAACCATAACGTACCAGGTCAGAGGTCAATGTTTTCATTAGATAGAATCTAATCATTAAATGGACTTGCAACTGTGTGTTACTGTGTGTTTACACACAAAGATACCAATCAGGAGTCTTGACATCTGTTCACATCCCAGTTGGTGATTTATGAAACAAATATCAAATGAAAATAAAGAAATACCACAAGATTTTAAAGTTGTGTCCTCTCTCAGTGCTCAATTAATTAAAGGTCGATTCTATTTATAATAAAACATTGAGATTAACTGGTAAAAATTTATATTCAAAAGGGTACAGCAGACCTCCTCTCAAACAAACAAAGTACAAATCTGAAATCACTGCCCTCCTGAAGCTGGTTTGCCATACGGTCTTGATGATGTCATATCACTACCATATTTGGCCATATCACTACCAGATTTGGGCACATCACACTTTTTTGTCAAACAGAGCTAGCTTTAGACTTGTAGGAATAAATTAACTCACTGAACAGAATAATTAATTGTGTAAATAAAAGCATTATAAAATAACAATAAATAAGAATACTTGAATTGAAGGGATTAATTATTAACAACATTTTTTTACTTTATAAAATATATCTTTTTTATTCACCGTTTCATAATATTGTCTGGAGGTGTGATTTATAAATTTGAACCATATTTGACTGCCATTTTTGGTCTGTAGTTAGAATCGGTTAGACTACTACAATATACTACAATATACACATAAAAAAGTGGTCTTTGAACAGAGTATGGTTGTTCCTTTCACATCGAGTACATCATTTTACAAGCCCTGCATACTATACTGTACATAATGTAAAATTCCCTTTACCAGGCCTCTGTTTCAACATAAATAATAATTTCCTGATTTTGCTTTGCTATTTAATTCTGGAAAAAAAATGAATGCTTGCCAGTGTAGGTTTCATCTATATTTCAAAAGATACAGTACTATAACATCAAAATCAATAGAATACTCCATTCACCTCAAGGAATTTTATATCTTAAATGTTTGAGTTTTTAGGGCTAATGGATCTTTTAGCCATCTGCATGTTTAAAGCCTTATTTTCAATATAAAATGCTGTAGGCCTATTAACATTAGTTATATTTATTCTGATAAGAGAATTTATAGTAGAGTAATTTGGTACTATGATATAACAAATTTTATATGAAACTAAAGCCTGGTTTTTAATTATTAAAAAAGGTTTATTGATTCAATTAAAATGTTCAGTTTTAGTGATACTCAATCTATGTACATAATTCTGGTGGAAGTTCAAACTCATATCACAGTGTGAGACACCAAGTGCGACTTTCCCGCTCCTAATGTACAAGGTCCTCAATTGAATCTTACATGACTATGTATGAGAGACTTTTTTCTTGCCCTCAAATTACTATTAATTTGTTTCTTACATTGTATGCTTTCTTTCAACATACATTTGATATGCCAGTGGTAGTGTCTAAAAACAATTATAGAGGGTGCACTTTCCAAATAATGTCGCACGTTTGATGGGCAAATCATGGAAGGAAGAATAAGTTAGCTAAAAAAAAATACATAAAATATCCTGAGATATGATGGGCAATTTCTATGTAAAATGTTTTGACTGCTTATTACTCATATTTTGGTCCTTTATTTACCCCTTTAAACATAGTATTTTGGCAATATCACTCATAATATTTACAGTTGAATCATGTAGAAATATTATAAAGCTCTGTCTACACTATCAAACTTTATGTGACAAAAAATGTGATGTGCCCATATATGGACATGATGATGTCATATCACTACCATATTTTGGCAATCGTTACCATATTTGGGCACATCACACACAAACTAGTTTGATAGTGTAGACAGAGCTCTAGACCGAAACTTCTTGGATTTCTCTGTTCTTATTGAACTACATACGTGTTACCGCAAGCATTGTTTAAATACGATGTGTATCACTATCATACTATAATTTCATACTTTTTATAGTTTCAAAATATTATGTACGACATTAATTTTCTTCATGGCACTACTAACGGTATCTGCATAAATAATTGCTACAAGTGAGCATAATTTACATTATTTTTTTCATTAGCATCATGGTGGCATGTATGTTATTGATTTTATTGTCAGCTCGTTGAAGAATGCCACAAATGACATCTAATGTACAGTACTACAGAACGCCTTACAGTTAGTAGTATAATGAATGAATAATTGTATTCATTTATTTCATAATCTAAATAATGATTTGCAGTAGCTTTAAATTCACATATATGTTTGTAATTGGAATTTTATACAGTATTACCAATATAGTAGACAGGAGGATGTAAAAAAACCCTTGCACAAGTATTTCAAAGGTGGAAGGGGGGTGGGGGGAGAACATAAAAATGTGCTTCTTGCCTAAAATTTCTAAATTTTGCTTTCAAATATACTACAGTACCAGACATTGATATAATAAATCAAAGGGGACTATTTTATGGTAAAACATGGTAATTAGTGATGGCAATTATAAGGAAAAATATTGATTTTTGCTTTTATTTGTCTTATGTGTTCTAATTTTGCCTTCCAATTTTACATTCCAAACTGATTTTGTAAATACTGTATAAGAAAAGTATTTGTCGATTATGATATAAACCGAAAAATATAAATTACATTTTGTAAACTTTGCAATCATAATCATCCACAGAGGACACAATTTACTGATTGCTAATAATACTCAGAAACAAGTTTAGTTTTTATACTAATGTCGGTCGCTCTATTTTTGTGGCATTGATTTATTGAAGTTCAAGAAATGTGGTGTATATATATGAATGTACTGTATTACAGAATCATGCTTGTTTAAATTATTGCTATGAATATATAAGAAGCATGCACATCTGAACAACATTTAACGACCTTTGACACAACATTCTTTGAATGCTACATAACATTATTCTATGTGCTACCAACCTTTATCAATAGCAGGGGACTCCTTTAAAGTATTGCTTGCAAACCCTTCCATACAGTGCACTATCAAACAAGTCCAACAAAAAAGGTATGATGTGCCTATTATGGTAATGATAAGCTCAAATATGGTATGGTAGTGATATGACATCATTATGTCATCATATGGGCACATCACATTTTATTGTCACATAAAAGTTTGATAGTGTTGACAGAGCTTTAATCTATAAGATTGTTTTTTAAAAATGATACATCTTCAATTCAACTGATTTATTTTTAGTCACATTCAAAAGTTGGGAAACCCGCCACTACCTGTGTAACAGAGTGAAATTATTCCTATAGGAAAGAGGCCTATAAGAAGTTTTCTTTTCTTATCAAAAATAATTTTACGAACGGCTTTGTTATAATGTATAAAATTGTCTCAAGATATTGCATGTTCAAATTATGAGAAAAATATCAATGCAGTCAATCATTTTCTCATCAAAACAGGAGGGGAGGGCATATTGGACCACATTGGGCTAACCTAGTGATCTTGAAAGATGCGCGTTTAAAAGTGCTCACACAAATAAATAGTTTATAATCCCTAATAATAATTGATACGACTACCTCTAGAACCATGTGTGACCAGCAATCACACACACACTAGCCCCAATGTATAATTGGCTTAAAAAATACTAATATGTAGAGTACAGTAGAGATCGTGGGCTAGTAAAACCTTACATAGTGGTCTACAGTAATACAGTAGCAAAAACAGTTAACACTATTATTACTAAGGCCTATTTATCACAGGTCTAGTGGAGCAAGTATAGATTGTTTTCAAGGTGATAACGATAATTAATAGGCAAAGCTACTATAAACATTCAAGTAGATAATTATGTACATTATTCCCAAGTTTATTCAATAATAATTCTTATTCAAATAGGCACTTTGATTTGTTTGCAATTAACAAGGACTTGAGGTCAACATTACTATCACGCAACCTTTAAGCATCTCATGGTCAATAATACTGTATGCTATACAGTTTTGATCCATCATCAAAATGCGATCAAACCAACTTCTAATCAAAGTTTAGAGAGCAATTATTTGGACATGGCATATTTGTGTGGTTTCTTGAGTATAAAGAAAAACAAAATAGTGTGTCTTTTATGCGTACTGTAATAATTTGCAATTTCAAATTGCATAAATAATTAAATGCTCAAGAACGTAATGAAAACCTAATATAATATTTAAAAAAAAGCCTAATATTAACCTGGCCTTCATAGGCAGGCCTAGCAGTAGTACTTAGGCCTATGCCAGGGAGGAATTAGACATGTGAGATGATGAGGGGGGAGTGGGAAAAGATTATTATACAAAAAGCATTAGGCCTAGGCCTAGGCCTACTGTTACATTTGTCTAAATAAACTGAATTAAAAACTTATTAATATTATTTAATAAAGAATCATTACCATGCATGTACGGAATAGGCCTAGCTAGGTAATCTAGGCCTAGTATGGCTAGGCCTAGGCCCGATGTAACATAAGTGTGTAGGAAAACAACAGGGATCAGGTGCCGTTTTCGGCCACCTCGACTTGTATGGACTATACCATTATAAAAAGATGGGAAAATAGGGGTGTCCTATTTATTAATTGAGTGTGCTAATGTGTTAAAATACTGCTGCTTTTGTTCTTTTGTTTAGTGCATTATGTTTCAGCAACAAGGGAAAACAACTACGCCCTGCTTGCTGTAGAATTAATTTCAGTTTTCAAGTTAATACAGTATATTATGGCTCTTTATTTCTATATAATTTGTAGGTATCCTTTTCTAAAATGGATATTAGGTGGACTCCCTAAGGTGGATATTGAATAATGTTTACGGATTTATAGATACAGAAAGTATATAAAGAAATTAGTTTTTATTCCAGTTACAAATAAAAAATATAATTTATCTAACGATAAGACAGTAGTACATATTTAACAAAGATGACAGTAGTACATTTAATAAGATCTATCACATACTGATTATTAGGTAATCAGTAAAACAAATAAACATTATAATTTTGTCAATGAATCTGTACCATTTTGTTCCCAGAAAACAGAGCGTTTGAAATTGCGTGTTTTTAGGTTTGGTTTTTCTAAAACGTTTTAAACACGTTTTTAAACATCTTCTGTTTAGAAATACATGTTCTAATTGAACGACTTTTGCATCAAAACGTTATAATAACGAATGCAAAACGGAGCTGACAATGTCGCCATGAAGAGAATGATTGGTGTCTAGAATGGAATACATGGGCAAGCCGTTTGCTGTATAAACGAGTCAAGCATTTGCATAGACAAACCAATTACTTTCCCCGCTCTACCCAGCACCTTCTCAATTCGGTCTTTATCCCCCTTACAATCCCTTACTGATATTCCCAGCCCAACATACAATCCCCAAATAGAACATCACTGATTAGTAAAACATAAACATTCTATAATACAAATATCCTGCTTTACCCCAAAGAACCGAGTTTCCTCAAGCAGTACAGCCTTGTATTTAACTCCTTAACTATGATCAACATGTCCACCCATTTAAGCTTTAGTCAAAAACACTCCCAGATACTTATCAATCTCTACTTCCTTTCCTTTAATTAATGTATACTGTCAGACCAATTTTGTTTTCGAAAATCAATCCTTATTTCTTTCGTTTTATTTATGTTTAGTTCAAGAAAATTGTTGCCATAATCGTTTCATTTATTTACATTTAACATTAAATGTATCAGGTAGTCAGTAAAACAAATAAACATATAATTATGTCAATGAATCTGTTACCAGTTTGTTTCTGCATGGAGGAATTTCTCCATGGTTTCTGTATCTACAGTTCGTTTTACATTTAGCATTAAATGTAGATGTATCAGGTGATCAGTATTAAAACAAACAAAAAACATATAATTATATGTCAATGAATCTTCAATTATACTCGTCTACCGATTCCATGTTCTTGGGTTCAAATCCATGTTGTTGGGATTTATCCCTTGCAAATAAAAAATATGATTTATCTACCGATAGGATTGGGCCGATTAGAATACATTTGCCAACATTCTTTTACATACTTCACAACATTATAGAGTGTTGGTAATTTATCCGATTGTAATGTAGTATTTAGGATATTTTAATATCGATTGTACTGTAGTATTTAAGATTTTTTAATTCCGATTGTGATATTTAGTTTAGTTGTTTTGTACAGTAGTTTAACATGTAATTCCGATTGTATTGTAGTATTTAGGATCGATGTTTTAATTCCGATTGTACTGTAGTCGTTTTTAATATGTTTTGATTCCGATTGTACTGTTAGTATTTAAGATTTTCTAATTTCGAATCCTATTGTACTAAAATTTAATGTGTTTAAATCCAGATAGGCATAACATAGTATTTAATATGTTTTAATTTTGATTATACTGTAGTGTTTCGTTTAGTTTTTATATATAGTAAGTAAGATACCTACTTATATAGTTAATATTGTTACAAAATTCTGGCATTCCGTAACACAGTACCTAATAATAACATGCCTTATAAAAAGTACATGCTTGCTAGTTTTTGATGTTCTGTATTGTAGGTTACATAACAGAACAATTGTATTGTCTTCCCATTCAATAGACACCCTTCTCTACATAAAACATAATACACCACACCCCTATCATAATAATGGTATAGTCCATACAAGTCGAGGTGGCCGAAAACGGCACCTGATCCAACAACAGCCAGGAAGAATCGAAAAATGCCTGGAGTTCAACAACAAATCGACCGTAGCAGAGAGTATACCTACTAGCCTAGGCAATTCAATCGTTGTGACCTATGCCTAGTAACTAAATAATGACAACTAAAAATGCATTTTTATAAACAATTAAAATTGAATTTACCCTTTTAGATTTCGGCGATGCAGCTTATGTGTGGGTTTAAGTTTTTACAGTAATTTTTAATCTTTTCAACAGCATGCAGGACTTCGAAATCTGTCAGATATTGTAATTATGTAATCAGCAGATGGCCGGACGAGTGCGCGAAATCCGAAATTGAATAGGAGAGGTCCAAATTTACACTACATTACATATGTACGGCAAAAAAAAAATCGGAAAAATTAACCCAAACAAATTATTACCTGACTACTATTCACTTTTACCGCAGGTCAGTTAAAATATAGGCCTATAAAATTCATTATTTAAAACGTATTTTTTCCATTCAATTCGTTTGTGTGTACTTATTTGTGGTTGAGGGCTCCCTGCATAAATTGTACAATATCATAAAAATGTATTTCTTTGAAAAAGGTAAAAAATATTGTTGTTTTATTTCTAGTATGTCCTCATTAAATCAATTTGCTTTATTTTATCATAATTCTTTATGACATTCGCACAAAATCCTTGCATCTGGGTTTGAATGTTTTCA
Organism: Antedon bifida; assembly: GCF_963402885.1. Taxonomy (NCBI): domain Eukaryota; kingdom Metazoa; phylum Echinodermata; class Crinoidea; order Comatulida; family Antedonidae; genus Antedon; species Antedon bifida. The sequence goes on along the minus strand of NC_136226.1, from coordinate 5,632,828 downwards.
GCCAAACTTTCTTGCTCAAAAAACAGAACTATCAAAGAATTGCTGAGACATAGAGACAACAAATTAAACACATATGACCAATTAATTCCTTACTAGCTTATTGAAAATTTATGGTTTTCAGTTAATTAAAAGTTCATTAAAAAAAACAATTGTAGCAGTTTAAAAAAAATATTACAATCAATGTTGAATATGGAAAGTTCATTAACTAAGCAAATTCAAACTATGGGAAAATTTGCATTCCCAGGTGACACTTTCCTAATATAAATTCAATGCTAAGCGTGGTTCCCACAGGAAATGTAATGCAAGGACGTAGACGCAACACGAGTTGACCAATGACAAGCAACAGTTTGAATAATGCATCTCTTGTGATTAGTCAATTCACTTACATCCTAGTGAGAACTAATCTTTAAGACTTAACTTCAGTTGAGACCTTTCATCTACCCTAATTTGTTTCATTTATCCGTTTTGTGTTTCTTTTTCTTCTTTGATGAGTGACTTGATAATTTCTCAGTCTCGGTATCACTTGACGACTTTCTATCCTTCTTCTTTTTCTTCTTTGATGAGTGACTTGATAATTTCTCAGTCTCGCTATCACTTGACGACTTTCTATCCTTCTTCTTTTTCTTCTTTGATGAGTGACTTGATAATTTCTCAGTCTCGCTATCACTTGATGACTTTCTATCCTTTTTCTTCTTACTGCTTAGTTCTCTATCATCTTCTTACGCTGTATATGACTTTTCTCTTTTCTTCTCTGACCTCCTACTTTCTTCTTCTAGTAATTTCAGAATTAAAAATAATTGTTAAAAAATAAGCAGTAATCATATCAAGGGTTTTAAAAATAGTACTTGGGATGCATTACGGTTTTATAATTTTAAACCCTGTAAATTTTGTCAATTTTTGACCAAACACTTTGTATCATTACCTTCACTTGAATGTTGCCGTTTTTTGCGCTTTTCCAACTTTTTTCTCTTTTTTCTTTCACTTTCCGATTCTTCATCAGATTCACTTCTATTCTTATATTCGTTAATTTGTTCAACTTTAATTTCTTCTTTTTTATTATCCTTGTTGTCGTCTTCATCATCTGAGTCAAAACGTGTGTGTTTTCCTTCTGGCTTCACAAGCTCCTTTTTCTTTTTTATTTCCTCTTCTTCTTCCTCTTGGAAACCGAACCCAACACGTCTTCTACTTCGTCCAGCTAATTTAGCGTCAAGACTGTTTTGAAACTGACTCTCTAATTCTGTCTGCATTTTCTTTTCTTCATCCTCTGAAGAGAGAAAAATAAATGTTTTCTAATTTTAATAGTCAATAGTTATTGTATTCAATAACACTTTACAATCACATGACTAAGTGGAGAGATCACAGGGTGCTGGGTGGAGAGGTCCCTGGGTGCTGGGTGGAGAGGTAACAGGGTGCTGGGTGGAGCGGTCACAGGGTGTTGGGTGGAGAGGTCCCTGGGTGCTGGGTGGAGAGGTAACAGAGGGCTGGGTGGAGCGGTCACATGGTCCTGGGTGGAGCGGTCACATGGTGCTGGGTGGAGAGGTCCCTGGGTGCTGGGTGGAGGGGTAACAGGGTGCTGGGTGGAGCGGTCACATGGTGCTGGGTGGAGAGGTAACAGGGTGCTGGTTGGAGCGGTCACAGGGTGCTGGGTGGAGCAGTCACATGGTGCTGGGTGGAGAGGTCCCTGGGTGGAGAGGTAACATGATGGTTTATTACCTTGTTCATTTAAATACTGTACACACCTATGTTATGCTGTACAATAATATGCCATTATTGAATAAATAAATGTTTCTTGAACTAGGGGTGCTGGGTGTAGCGGCCATATGGTGGTTAGTGGAGAGGTTCATGGTGCTGGGTGGAGAGGTTGCAGGGTGCTGGGTGGAGAAATTGCAGGGTGCTGGGTAGAGAGGTTACAGGGTGTTGGACGGAGGGAGAGGTCACAGGTTGCTGGGTGGAGAGGTCACAGTGTGCTAGATGGAGAGGTCCAGGGTTCTGGGTGGAGCGGTCACAGGGTGCTGGGTGTATATCATCCATATTTAATTGATCACCAATAATATACCTGTTCTTGTATGCTTAGCTGTTTCTGACTGTTGTGCAGTTCCAGTGCTCTATGAAAGGAAAGATACATTCATAAATTAATGATATCAAAATTTATTTTTCATTTTAGTTATAATAAATTATAATCATTTGTTTCTCCGTATAGCAGTTGTTTTATGTCTGTTCTGTTGAATTAATCATTATTATGTACCTTTTTTTTAGCCCCCATTAACCGGAGGAATTTATCACGTCTTGCATCATCTCCCAGATCAGCTGTCTCCCAACTGTTAGCAGATTTCACATTCTAAAATTTAAAATATTTGGAAACAAATAATATTACTAATACTAGGCTAGTAGTATTATATTATTTATTGGGATGATTTGGACAAATGTAAAAAATAGGGTATGAAAAAAGAATTTTGCAATTTCATAATATAGTTATAAGAGAGTATCTAATAAAAATACAATATAATGATTACCTATTACCTACAATAATTCCTAGGCCTAAGAATAGCAAAGGACGGGTTCGGATAACCGATTGGCCGGCTGTGGGGAAGTGTAGAGGTTATCTCTAGGCCTGGCTAAAACTAAGTATAGGCCTGTCCCTACCTAGTCCTAGCCTAGGACCTAGGTATATAGCTAGCTACGCCTAGAATGAGAGTTTAACAAACGAAATGTGATACAATAATTCAATTAGAACGTCAAATCATGTTTACATGTACACGTTAGGAAATAAAACAGGTTTTTAAGTAGACTTACCTTTCCCCACATGCTAAAAATTTACAAAAACAACAAACAAAACTAGAAAGTGAAATAGCGCCCTCTATGTTTTAAGTACATACTCACACACACGTCACTCACTCTTCCACCACAAAGGGAATCCCCCACCGCGGCCAATCACAAAGAATTCATTGGTAACCTAGCAATATATGGACTCGTTTATTATTTTAATTAGGTGACTTTTTATTTAACGTTTTTAATCATCATTGAATGTTTCTTTCAAATTGTTGATTATTTTAATTACAAATTATATATTGTTCTAAAAAAATAATACTTGTTCTAACTGTAGTACATACAACATTCTGATAAAGTGATAAGTGTAATTATTTAAATTTACCGGATAGTTTTGTTTACCTTTAAAACTGTTGTGGTTGCTCCTGTAAAACTAAACAAACGTGTATGTGTTGATCGTGACCAAGTCAATCAGAAATTTCAATCAATTCTTTGTGATTTGTTGGTTTCAGTTTGCGGGAAGGTGATATTTAAACTGTCTGCCGATTGTTTTATGATGTAATTAAAGCAAAGATTTTAGGTAAGTCACACATTTTAATAATAATTTTAACATACAAACAGCAACATAATGTCTAATATTTAGCTAGGCTATCATATCAGACTTAAGTTTAGAGTAGAGGACACTTATTCAATGTCTGCTCATGAGGTACTAAAGTCTAAGTAGGCCTACTTATATACACAAAATGTAAGAGGATAATGAGGCTACATATTTGAATCAATTATATTATTATTAATTGAATCATAATTTTTCATATTTTGTTTAAATCTTATTTTTCATAACATATTATATTGATACAGTAAGAGCAACAAATAAATTAGGCCTATAATAAATAATATTGTCTAGCTAACTGAACCTTTAAACACTTAAAATTGTTTAGTGATGCCAAAATTACATTTTTTCCAAACCTCTGTCTACACTATCAAACAAAAAGATGTGATGTGTCCATATATATGGACATGGTGATATCATATCACTACCATATTTAAGCATCACTACCATATTTGGGCACACCACATTTTTTTTGTCAAACTAGTTTGATAGTGTAGACAGAGCTTAAGAGATAGCAAACAATTATATTATGTAATATTATATATATACAGAAAGATGCCTTCATTATCGCCAAGACAATCTCCATCACGGCCTGCAAATCTACCCGTCATTCAGCATCCCAAGAGCAGGTTAGGAGAGTACAATACCCTGAATGTCATTGGGTTATCAACATCAGATGGCAGCCCTAGGCCGATGTCTGTTAACTCTGGGCGGAGCCGAACAGATCTGCTGCCAGCATTACGCCTACGCCCTGAAAGCTGTCCCCTGCATAAACATAATCGTATGTTAACATGGCCTCCAGGTAAGGTATCCAGCCACTATATTAGCTGCCACATATAGTAATATTATATGTTAATAAATGCATTAAGTAAAGAAAAAATTATATTACATTATCAATTTTATCATATTATTATCAAGAAATCATGCATATAACCTGTGTCAATAGCACAAATATCTGTTGGAATTATGATAAAGTATATGGGTCAACAAATAACCAAATGGACTGACAAATAAACAATATATATGAAAAGCATTAGGACATTCATATTTATACTAAAGTATTATTTATACAACTAAAAGTATTACATGTATGTATTTAAAAACCTATTGCAATACTATACTATACTGATGGCAGTGTAAACCTACATAAATTCTGTATATCTTCTTTCTTCGAACCACACCCACCTCCCCTTCTTTCCCAACATCCCAAAATGGTCTATGGTATGATATAACCTAACCAAACTACCAGTGCTGAAACCTAATGATCTATCTTTTGCATTGTAATGTTTTTTTCTTGAATCTTTTTTTTTCACCTAGGCCAAATTTTTCAATACTGTACAATATTGACACAATTATAAAGAAAAGTATTTTATATTAATAATATTCATAAATTATTTATTTGTATTTTATGTATTCAATTCAATTATTTTATTGCTTTTAAAGTTCATGAGGTCAAAGCGGGACAGCAGACAGCGAAAATACCAAGACAAACCATGATTAGTGGCATTCCACGATGCAAGTACAGCTCAGAAGAGGTAACAGGTTTTAAAGAGAATCAAATCATATTTTTAAAATGACATTAAAGTTTAAACATTAAATACTAAAAGAGAAATTATTATTCCATGTTTTGATCTTAGTTACCATCAAAATTAAATTACAATAAAAAATATATATATATATAAAATATAAAAATTTAATCTCTAACTCTGACAGAGTGTTCTAGATGGCATATAATAAATAATGCCGATTCAAAATAAACGGGCCTTCGAGTTGTTAATGAAGGCTTGTCTGACCATTCCAACATTTTCAAACTTGTTTGAATAACGTGTTCGTATTTCTACCACGCTTCGAGCATTTGTCATCTAGGAAGAATAGCTTTTTCGTCATCCGTTGATGAGCAATCATCATAATTTTTTTGAATTTGAATTATAAAAGAATCAAACTCATGATCAGATAGAGAACATTTAAAAATCAATTATTAATATGGTAGCCATAGTCAGTATGTTTAATCATGTTCAAAGGTTTAGAATATGATTGAAAACACTTATCTCAGGCACAACCATTTAAATGGCACAAAAAGCAAAGATAAACTTTGGTGTAGTAGGCAGACTCTTAATGTTGAGCCCATTCATACTAACAAATTGTGTTTGTTGGGTCGTAGGTTATCTATTGAGGGCCGATTTGGGGATTGTCCATGCCATGTTAAGAAAAAGTTTATTACTGAATTTAGCATACTAATATTGTACACAATATTGTACTGTATATCTATTTTATGCTAAGAGGCCTATAGTCTACAGGACTGTATACTATTTGTTTGGTACAATCAGGTTCAATCAGTCTTCCCTGGTAACAATTGTTTATTTTTAAAAATCTTATTTAAAAACTAGATGCTTCCCAAAAGAAGAATTTACTGTATAAATTAACCGAATTAATCAAATTAATTTATCATTTATTAATCAAATTAAGTTTATAAAACTTTGTTGGATCTTTAAGTACACATTAAGTCTATTTTATGCTAAGAGGCAGTCTACAGGACTGTATTATTTGTTTGGTACAATCAGGTTCACTCTTCCCTTAGAACTTTAGAACTAACTGTTAATTTTTAAAAAACTTAAAAATCAGACTCTCCTCAACAACAAAATTTACTATATAAAAATTGTTTATCAAATTAAGTACACATTTTTCTAAACGTGGCTATAATATAGACTTACAGTACTTCAAAAACCCTAACACTATTGTATTTTGTAGGAATTCCTCCATAATAATACTATGGAAAACATTAGAACAAGTCAGACCTTGATATGTGATTTTAAAGAATAGATTAACGGTAATCCTTATTATCTGTTCTGTCCACTCGTCAAATAATCAATTGACTCATCTCAATGGCAATCAACTGACCTATTGACCAGTATGTAATCTACTTGAAAGTTTTCTCAATTGGAAAGCTGAAACAATTCTAATTTAAGTTTTTTAATTTAAAAAATTGCCGTTATTTTCAGTTATATGAACTAGTAAAAGAAAGCCTAACTACTGGTCTCCATGGAGTCAAACAACTCTTCAAAGCAAATGATCCTCAAGGGTCAGGGGTCATTTCAAGAGCGGGACTGTGCAGAATTTTATATCACTTAGTTGGTTATCTTACAACTAAACAAGTTCATAAACTTCTTGAGAGGTGAGATTATTTTATGTTATCATATATTATCATATCAATGTTGGAGTGGCATGACTAATTGGCGACAGAAGCTATCAAGCCATTTGTTGTCTGTTTATTACTGTATTTGTGATTTTCGAAAATAATAAAATGATTAAATAAATTATAACCATTGAAATGGTAGATTTCTGTTTTATTTATTTTATTTTTTGTCTTGGCAATATCAATGTTAATATACACTCATTTAAATACTCAATTTCCTACTTGTCTTGGCTTATTGTTCTTATTATGAATATTTGTTTTTCCAGGCTTGGTTTTGAATCTAAAAATCTAATTTCATTTGATGAATTTTTGTCAGTTTTCCAAGAATCTGAGGTGAGTTTAATTTTAACTCGACTAAGTACAGTGGCCAGTTGTATTTGAAAAAGAAAGCCACTACAAAATGAGAGTCAAATACCTACCAAGCCAATTAGCTATTAATTTTACAATATCTCATGTTTAATACAGACCGTGAGAAGAGAATGGATGAGTCCATGTAAACGTAAGGAGGTGTACGCCCAACAACGCAAGAGAGACCAGCCTGAAGAAAATCTTCGAGATCGCACACTCGGCAACCATTATGAAGATGGTGACTACGTATTAGCTACGTATGCTAATGCTCTTCTGAAAGATAAATGCAAACGAAGGTATGAGCTATATCTAACAAAAATGGTTTATAACACCCTCATTAGGGGCGAGTCTAGGGTTAAGCCTTGTCTACACTATCAAACTTTATGTGACAAAAAATGTGATGTGTGATATATGGACATGATGATGTCATACCACTACCATATTTAAGCATATCACTGCCATATTTAGGCACATCACACTTTTTTTGTCAAACTAGTTTCATAGTGTAGACAGAGCTTTAGGGGCATGAAGTACACAAACCATAAGCCACAAAATAAACCACACAACATGCTAATGATTTTATTTGATTATTTACTAATACCCTATGAACACCAGTTGTTGATTTATTATTACTATAGATTTATTAATTTATTCATTATATCAGATTATTAAGATTACATAATAGTTTTATCTTGTTGCAAATAACCTTCAATTAAATTCTTTTTGATTTAATATCATCCGCCTTATTAAAGCATTTGAAAGTGTTTACCTGTTACCATGGCAATCACAATTGAATAATCTCACTAAATTAAAGTGTAGTATAGACACTTAATGAACAGCCATGAAATTAACACAATTTTGTCATTTTAATAAATTCATTATCTCAGTAGTATGAGTTTATTACGGTACATAAAGAATTTCCATTGAGAGCTTTAATTAAGAAATATGCAACAATTGTTAGAAATTTGATAATAAAACAAACCTCTCATATTTCTAAAGACTATAAAGACTTCTATTAATTTATTATTAAATATAGCAATGTCTCTTAAATGACTATATTATCATTATCAAGTGGCTGAATGAGTAAGGACTCACAGTAGCCATAGCAATATAGTGTAGGTTCTAGTCTAAAATGATTATTTTCTGTTGCAGTATTTAATTTTTATACAGTAGGAAGATATATTTAGCGACACCTCTATTCAGAGACACTTTTCCTGTGGAATGAAGAGCAACATATGCTTTAACACAGCCAACCCTTATTCAGGGGACTCCCTTATTAAGTGGACACTTTCTCATTGAAGTTTCCCCTTATTTGTTCTACTGTATGATGGTGTATTTACCTTTTTTATTTCAGTGATTTCAACTTAAAGGACCATTTAGCACCATCCTGTTTTGATAAATCTGCAGTAATCTTACCCCCTCAACTTCAAGAGTGCCTTGCAAGTATTGGTGTATTGCTTGACGATTATGAAATGCAAAAACTATGGGAAAAGTATGCAAAATAAACATCTTTTAAGCAAAGCAAAACATTTTTGTGCTTTAATGTCTTTTGATCAGTCATTTCATTGTGTTATGTTTCTCTGCATTGTATCAGTGTATGTTTCTACCTTTTTATGTTATTTATGTTTTTGTTTTATTCATTGAGAATTAAAATTACTATAATGTTTTGTCTACTGTTCTTGTCTATATAGGTCTACTTTAAACTCTCCTGAATATGCAACTAAGAAATTTGACCCAAATAATAACTAATATACTGAGTAACCATTTTTGTAATTACTTTTCTAGATACGATGTAGAAAACACTGGTATATTGACTTCAGTTTCATTTTTTAACAAGCTGGGTTTGGATGCCAAAGGAAAGATAAAGACTAAACATAGCCTAATATCAACAGTATCATCATATGCAATAGACCATCAAAGCATACCACTCCAGGTAACCATTGAACAAAGCAAACATTTCTGGGTTTGAATCTTGCTTTGAGTAGCATTTTCTCATTCTCACAGATATCTTAACTTTCACAGTTGATAAATTCATTAATTTCTAGTATCCAGTTGGTTTAGGTTTTCTCAACGCCTATCGATGTGAAAAATGAGACTTTTCTATTTTACAGAATAACATTGGAAAACACAATGACAATCAGAATGTCCGCAAGTCTCAGTTGCCTAAGAATGGCCTGAGTAAGAGTGTCTTCAACAGCCAGTGGTACCCTTACAATGATATTATGTCGTTCATTTTCAGCAAGGTATTCTAGTATTCTATTTATTTTATATGACAAAAAAAAAACAATTATAAAGCAAAATGAGAAAATCGTTAATATTGCAGGAGGAAAAGGGAATATTAGAGAAAGATTCATGCACATAGATAGGGAGAAAATAGTAAATGAAGATAATTAAAGAACTAATGAAGTAGACATGGATGTTGATGTACATGAAGGTCTGCTACTATGGAATATAAAAAGTAGCAGTTATTACTACATTACTAGAGAGTCAATGCAGTACAATATACAACATTTAGGTTTAACAGGCCAATAGCAAAATCAAGTAACCTATTTCAATATTTTTAGTACTGTAATAATTTATACAATAGAACATATTATTAGTAACATTTTTTGTACAATGTCTGTAGGTTGAGGAGAACTTCCTAGCAATGATGACATCTTGTAAAAATCTTGCTGATGGCAATGGCAGCATCACTTTAGAGAATCTCAAGACTGTCCTCAGAAAGCACAACATTCCAGTAGCTCTTACAGAATTGGACAAACTTGTAGAGAAGTAAGTTCCTTTTGGTCGTCAGTTATTTTCAAAGTAAATCAATTCATAGAGTTGGAATTATAATTGTGCTCACATTCTGCTCAAAAGGGAAATGAATAGTCATTAATCTATATTTCAATAAATTAATAATGTGTCTAATATTGTGTGTTTTTTAGATGCAGAGCTAAAAGAGGAACTGAAAATGCCAGTTACAAGGATTTTCTGTACATGTTCATGACGAGATCTGAACATGGCATTGCCCACAAGGTGATGTCGAATGCTAATCACAGGTAAGAAACAAGAACTGCTGATGTCCGGCACCAAACATATTTTGAGTTTATCAACAGTTATTTGTTGTTTGATATTTCTCTATATAGCCATAAACCTTTTTACCTATACACAAAATGAATCTACTTGATGATGTGTGGTTACATTGTTACAAATACATAATTGATATCTTTAAACTAAGATTCCTTTCTAAATTATAACTATTACTATTATTTTGTTTGTAGATTCAATATAGGAACAGGACCTGCTAAAGGTAATTTATCTGCCGAGGATGCTGAAGCCAAGCTTGTTGAGGTCTTGCATAGCTGTTTTCTAAGGCTGTTGGCTGCTTTCAGGTAATATCTTAAATTACAATCTGTTTCTATTAGGTTACAGTGGTACAATACCTCTGTTTTAACTTGCATACTTGTGTTGTAGAAGATCATCTATGATAACCACTATAAACTGTAGGCCCTAGTCTGCCATGTTGAGTGCAATTTTTTTTATGAAGGAGGGAAGGTTTCTGGTCTAAGCCCTTCTACCAAAGAAGTATACAAAACCTGTGATTCATTTTAGCGGTTAAGTGTTTAATATTAATAACTAACCTCTTCTAAATCTTCAAACTTCATGCCATTATTTTGCAGACAAGCTGATGTAGCAAATATCCAAGTTGTTAACAAGAGGTTGTTTCAGAGGACAATTGAACAGGTGTTCAATATATCACTGACAGAAGAGGATCTTAAAAGCATCCTATTACAGTTCAGTCTGGAAGAAGATGGTCTTGTACCTTATCCAGAATTTCTTGGTCTTTTTAATAAAAAGAGGTAAAAGAATTATTAGATAATTAAGTAGCATTTCTACATAGCTTATCATAAATTCTGTCCACTAATTAATTTGATGTATGATCACTTTATTCCTGAAGATAAACAAATAAGTTTGAAATATAGAACCATAATGGCTTGCCTCACTTTTTCGGAGTTTGTTTTATATTTGTAATAATAATAATAAATACTTTATTTTAACATGGAAAAGCTTGAAGCACTACAAAGGTGTTCTTCACATAGCTTATAGTGTTAAACTGTTTTAACATTTTCTTTTTTCATTTTATAGGCCTCAATCTATATCTACACATTCTACTGCGCAATCAGGACATAAAAGAAAGTCCAGTCCAAGACAATCACCAAAACAACAAGAAGATAGACACGTAAATAGCCCTGAAGTAAAGTTTGAAGCCAAATATCAGAGCAAAAAAATGGAAACTAGATACAGATCAGTCACTGAGGTTTGTTTGATAGTTGAATAATTCCAAAATAAGTAATTAAAAAATGCATAAGTAATGTCTTTGACAGCTCTTGTCTCTCCTCAGTGCTCCTTTTTTACGTTTCACTGAAAGGAATAAATAAATGATAATAGATCTAGAACTGTGTCGGATTAAGAACCATTTACACATTGCCTAGCAAAACCCCGGTGTTGATGCTCAGTGTGTGAACTCCAGAGTTTTTCTAAGCAATGTGAAAGAGGCTAAATAAGTTTTTCAGATTCAACAACTGTAATGTGGCAGTATTAATTTTCAATTTGTTTTAAACTATATGTATCATAGTATATTTAATGTTATTGACCTTTTTGTAATCTTGATCTTTTTAGTTGAATTATCTAATTCAAGGGGCCATTCATAAAAGCTCAATTTGCCTAGAGGCTTTTCAACGATTAGATACCAAGTGCACTGGAAAGATGTCACGAACACAGATGTATTGCTGGCTTCAGAAGTGAGTGTAATAAAATAGATAGATGCTGTAGACTATAGTTTTAATGGAGTGAGTGCAGAATCTGTTTGGGCTTTAGCCTATTCTCATTCCTGGTTATTTTTACATTGGTGACCGAATAAATATTATTATTATTATTAAGCTCTGTCTTTATGTGACAAAAAATATATAAACGATATATATATAAATGATGATGTCATATTACTACCATATTTGGGCATATCACCACCATATTTGGGCACACCACACTTTTTTTTGGTCAAACTTTTGTAGACAGAGCTTTATATGCCTACAGGTAAAGCTGTACGAACAAAGTTAAGATGTCAATTATTTCCGAATAATGCATTTGAATCATGAGTCCTATGGATGGATCTTTTAAATATACAATTTTGACAATATAACTGCATTAAAAATTTTTAAACATTTTAATTATTTGACAATACTGTTATTTATTTACCAATTTGTCTTACTGTTTTTAGGCTTGGCGTTCAGCTACATCCTACAGAACTACAGCATCTATGGACCTCAATGAACCTATCCAAGGATGGTGTGGTTGATTATGCAGAAGTCTATGCATACTTTATATCGTTAAAAAAAGAAACAGGTATGTATTGAATGTCACCATTTATAATATATACATATTATAAGAAATAAAATGACACAATTGCATATTAGTGTGTATTAGTACACAATCCCCCCATATTTATGATTATTAGTATTTAATCATTGTTTTTTTACACTATGTCATGAATTGTGTATAACTTAAGCTCTGTCTATGGACATGATGATGTCATATCACTACCATATTTAGGCACATCACACTTTTTTGTCATACTAGTTTGATAGTGTAGACAGAGCTTTAGAGGCTTGTTCACACTGTATTTATAATGTTCTAGTTTGGATGACATTTTACTTTGTTTAAATCCATTGTGCTTGAAAGAACTTGAATCATCAAATTCTCCATCTTTTTGATGACAGGAGCTTTTAATACGAAGTTACTTTATTTTGTAGGCGCATTGAAGGGCAACCAGTCTTTGGGTTTGAACTCTGTTGGGAACAAGATGGATGATGATTCTACAAACAAAAAACAGTTCGAATATCAATCAAGTATTATCAAAAAAATATCGCCAAAGGTAACCATTTTTGTCGATGTTTTTTTGATTTTTATTTTGTCGCAGGGATTTTTCCAGAACATATTCATAAAAAAATTTCCCAAATTTTTGGATACCATTCTTTATACCTTTATTTACACGACTGCAGCTGTCTTTTTGTATCATATGTACAACTATTTTGTATAACATTTCTATATTCAACACTTTTTTGATTTCACTCTTTATGATTGCTTGACCCATGTTCTCAAGAGACACCTAGTCTATTGTTCTTTCAAGAGTATTCTTGATATTATGGCAATTTGCCAATAAACTCATTTCCATGCCTGAGTCTGGTGTCCCTTGTGATGGCTACAGGAAATATAAAGGGTACACATGAAAATTTAAACTTCATTTTCATAACAATCATTAAAACATACCTTAACAAAAAAATGATATTAAAATAGTTTGGAACTCGACCTTTTACTATAGCGACCTTTCGTTTTCTCAAATGTTCCTGATCGTGCACAGAATAAAAGACTCTTAAGCTTTGTCTAACACTATCAAACTGTATGTGACAAAAAAATGGGATGTGCCCATATATGGACATGATGATGTCATATCATTACCATATTTGGGCACATCACTACCATATTTGGGCACATCACACTTTTTTTGTCAAACTAGTTTGATAGTGTAGACAGAGCTTTACTGCTAATGCTTGTTCAGGTCACAAATTATAAATGTCATTCTATCTGTCATTTTACACCTTCATAAACAGACTTCTTTCAAAACAGTCTGAATGTTGTTTAAAATAAATCAACGGAAATCTGCTATCTAATACGTACCACATGTATGCGTTGTAGGAATAAGACGGTTTCCGGGTAGAAAGTGTGTTAACCATAACGACGCACCGGTATTCATATTTTTTTGTTTCCTGTTAGAAGACAAACAACATTTTATTGGTCAAATTAAAATTCCTTGGGTAGATTTTAGCTTTATTGTTTTGGTATTTCCAAACTTACTGTATACTGTAGTTGTACATTTAAAATGGTGTAATTTATCATATTATTAATTTAATTTTAAATGCTGCAACTAAATGAAGAGCCTGTCTTGAAGAAGCTAAATATTTTTTTGTAATTTTTTCTAAGTTTCTTAATCTCTTTTTTTTCCAGATCGTTAAAAATTGGAGCTATATCAAGCAAACGTTAAGAGAATTGGACCCACAGGGTTCAACTTGTGTACCAATCTCAGATTTCCATGTAAGTTCACTTCTTAATGGCATTCTTACTCAATCTTAATTATAAAATATATCATGTAATTAAGAACGGAGCTCAAACCCATTGAATTAAATGATACCCAGAAAACAATACATTTTACTATTCATTTTTTAAACAATACATTTTACTATTCATTTTTTAAACAATACATTTTACTTTGTCAAGCGCCTTTGAACATTATTATGGATACTGGCGCTATATAAATCTGATTGATTGATTGATTTGATTGATTACTATTCATTTTTTAAACAATACATTTTACTATTCATTTATTAAACAATACATTTTACTATTCATTTTTAAACAATATATTTTACTATTCATTTTTCAAACAATATATTTTACTATTCATTTTTCAAACTATAATAAAATAATTCACATAAACCAAAAAAAAACATACTTTATGCATATTTTTACTTATTTTTGCAGAGTCTGTCTCATGACCTAAAGCTAAATTTATCAAATGTTGAACTGGATGAACTGAGTGACAGATTTGATATTAATCACAATGGACTGTAAGTCGAACACCAAACACACATATTTCATTTTTCCATTTGGTGTTTCATAGTTATATTGTAATGAGTATTGTAAACAAATACCTTCCATATGGTGTTTGCATAAGATAAAATGGTAAAATGTATTTTTAAATAATTTTAAAAGTGTTCTGTTCTATTAAACTGTTTACCTGCGGAGGCAACAAGTTTTAATAAATGGTTGATGTATAAACATATAAATATATTGTAAAAATGTGTAACTACTGTATTCGTTTTTCCTATAACTAAGAAAAGACATTTTTTTAAATTTTTTTTCTGTATAATTGTAGCTGATAAATAGCACCATATACTTTTCTATCAGCTTCCAATGTAAGTTTATTGGACCTCTACAAAGAATAAACTTAAAATATGTTCCATTTATTTGATTTATTTTGATTTATTTTCTTTTTAGGTTTCATTACTTAGATTTTCTTCAGCTTTTTGTAGGCCAGCCTTCAGTACAAAAGCATTCAGTTACCAAGTATAATAAGTATACTTACACCATACCAAGAAAGGTGAGGTGAATCATCTAGACATGTACAATAAACCATTCATTTTTATCTTCCATTGATTTCTCCAACCCCTGTATTTTATATAAAATAATAATTTTAAGCATTTAAATTATTACTTTATTTAAATTCCTATGACATTCTAGTATAAAAAAAATTAAAACTATAACCACTTGTTGGCATAGTACCATGGATAAAGTAGTTCTCGGAAGGGTATTATATATCCTGAGGGTCCAAATATCAAATCAAATTAAGCGACTAACTTGACCTGTTTATGTCACTGACAACAAAAAAAATCACGATTTTGAAATGGTTAAAACTTTTTTTATGCCATTTTGTTTTCTCAGGATAATGAAGCACACATAACAGTCGCATCTGCAATGTTGACTCTCAGGAAGAAGGTTAGTATGTTTCCAATTTAGGAGTTTTGAAAGTCATTGTTCAGGGGGTAATGTCTCAAAGTCATTGTTCAGGGGGTAATGTCTCACAGGGAAGTGTCTAAATATTAATATCACCAGAATTTTACCTGTCTATTGGTTAAGGTACCACATTGCTACAAAATCACAATAATAGTTTCAACCTTTTTTGTTTCCTGAGAATAAGAATAAAATAGCAATATATTACCTTAAGCTCTGTCTACACTATCAAACTTTATGTGAAAAAAAAGTGATTTGCCTATATATGGACATGATGATGTCATATTACTACCATATTTAGACATATCACTACCATATTTGGGCACATTACTGTCTACACTATCAAACTAATGTAGACCGAGCTTTAGTCATGAATATTCATCTACCTAATTGTAATATACAGTATTACCTTGATTAGTCAATTACTTAATGTTAAAAGAGCATAGGATAACAATGATATTTTAATATGTGTAGTAGATTGCAACAATAAAGCAGATTAATATAATAGTTTAAAGTTTCATTTTAATCCAAGACAAGGTTTCCGAGTCTTTTCCAATATTTATTGAGTTTATTTCAGACATACAGTAGAATCTATTTTGTTAACTGGCCAATCTCGCCCACATAGATATGGTATTGATATTGCAATGTCTTTAGAGAAATTACCTACGAACTTGGGGAATATGACTATTAGCTTATAAATCTGTAAACTGTAAGAAATAGATTAGAGACAATGCAATCGCACATGGTAAGAATCTCCTTTCAATATTGATGAATGTCAGACAAGAAAAATGAGTAACTGAGACTAAACTAAATGTGGTAACACACAGAAATACAAAATCCTCTGGAAATCTGGTGCGATCAAAGTGATTTATAAAGTTATATATAAACTTACAGACTTAGTTTCATAATCATGTTTGAGAATTGATGTTCAGCTACTGTACTTCTAAGTAATCAACTGTTTAATGCAAATCTGTGGAAGAACAGAAGTAGTTCATAGTATGGTAGCTTAGTACAGTAGTTTCAACTCTTAAAACTCTTGCATCTTGGAAGATGCTCACACAGGCTTTGTAAGCACCGAACATACTGCAGGCACCAAATAACCAGAATTTCTTTTTGAAAAACCAAATGTCACAAGATAATTAAAATGTTTGCGTGAAAATATCATGATTTGCATAGAATATCATAAATGGTCACTACGCAGGACCGGTGCACCATGGATCAATTCCAGCTGCCAGAGTTCCACTAAGTTCAGACTACCAGCCATTAAAAACTTTACATCCCATTGTCCTTTGGCCAAACCTGGCTCACAGTAGGCACATTTTTCTCCTAAGAAAAACAGCATAATTATTTAAAGCTCAGGTACAGGCATGAATTTTAAATATAATATCTGGTTAATTGTACATAAATCAAATATTTGTAACAGAAATCAAGACAAAAAAACATGAATTTTCCTTAATATGGTCAAATACAAAATTTGGCAAAATTCTGCCATAAAAACCAAGAAGACTTTTTTCAGTAGTTAGGTAGTTAACCTAATGTAATAACATGTCTGGTGACTCCCTAGAAGGTGAAAAAGGATGGTGGATATACGGTGGATAATTTTTGCTATAACATGAAAATAAAAATCTGAAGTTGAATAAAAATACCAGAAATGTAAAATTCAAGTTATATTACCTATATTTAGTCATCTGATAACATTTTTTACCACAACGTTTAGTTTTCATAGCTTTTTAAAATGCCTCTCTATTTATAAAATTTGTGTACAAAAGAATAGAGATTTTACTGTGTAATTTGAACTATCCCCCCACTGATAAGAAAGTGCTTATTTTCAACAAGCTCGTGTAACACAAATAAAATCCCAAAAATTATGAAACATAGGGGAAACTATAGATCGATACTTATTGGAATGTATGATCAATAGAAATTTTTTGCCCGCACCTGGCCTTTAAGCCATAGATAGTGTAATGATATTGTAAGCCTGAACACAACCGTAATGTGTACAGCGCCCCCACACCGCACAATTCGTGCACATGGTTTTGACAGCCATCTTGATTCTGGAGTTTCTGCATTAAAAGTTATAAAAGTTTACACAGTCGTCTATTGCGTTGTTAAAGTCATTATTCCCATAAGTCATAACATTACATGGTGGCAGCCAAATGGATTCGATCACCAAGCCAAGCATCAATTACCAGGCTAGCAACATGTCTGCAGAAATCGCAAATTTTAAGCAATATTGCGAGCTGCTGTTCAAGGGTCCTCTCGCCAAGGTATGCAAGGACGATCCGTCACGGGTGACTTACATTTTGATTTGGCTAGGTCAAGAAGGACTGAGAATTTTTAATTCATGGGGAATGGACCAGGATGATCAGACGCCTAAGTCAATACTCGAAAGGTTGGAGAAACATTTCACACCCAAGACAAATTTCAGATTGTCGAGATTCGAGTTTGGTAGGCTCAAACAAGCATCAGGTGAAAAGGTGGACGATTACGTCGCCAGGCTACGTTTGCAAGCACAGAAGTGCAAATTTACGCACGCAGTCGCAAGCAACGACGGGCAAAACGTAAGTAATAATCTCTCAGAATTCGATGAACGAATCATTGAGCAATTAATCACTGGGACAAATTCCACAGAGGTCCAAAAGAAGCTTATAGCTTCCAGCGATTTAACGCTAGACAAAGCGATAGACACAGCCAGAACACATGAGGCAACAAAGGCCAGCATGTCAGTGTTAAACCCTGACAAACAGGTGCACGTCATGAAGCGGCATAATAAGAGGGCGCCACCTAGACCCAATCCAAAACCCCAACACACAGGCAAGCCATGCCGATACTGTGGCCAAAAGCACCAGAAGGGCAAATGCCCAGCGTATAACGCAATATGCAACTTTTGCCAGAGGAAAGGCCACTGGGAAAAAGTTTGTGAGAAAAAAAAGCACAACAAAAGCGTAGAATTACAGGCCACATCCGTAGAAGGAGATAGCGTACTAGAATTTGATAGCATTCATATTAATTCGCTTAGCACCGATGAAGCGTTTGCTACGCTCAACATTTCTCTTATCGATGGTACGCCAGCCACCCTAAAAGTCAAGCTAGATACGGGCGCACAGGGTAACGTTCTTCCTGTCAGAACATTTCGTAATATGTATCCAAGGCGTCGGATGCACACCATGTTAAAGCAATCAAACGCGAAGCTCACTGCATACAACAGTAGCGAAATCCGGCATCATGGTATTCTGACTATTGATTGTACTCACAACAACGTACAACACAAAGCCGACTTCTACGTTGCTGAATGTGATGGTCCGGTTATATTGGGACTACCATCACTGCGAGGGCTTGATCTAGTATCAATTAAATGCGACACTGTTAGCAACTCATTCATAGAGTCCGTAGACCAACTGAAAACAATCTACCCGAAGCAGTTTGATAGAATAGGCAACTTTAAGGGTGAATACAAGATCGTTCTCGATCCTAATACCAGACCAGTAATCCATTCGTCTAGAAAATGCCCAATCCAAATTCACGACGAAATAAAGCTAGAGCTCGACAGAATGCTCAAGGAAGGTGTAATACGCAAAGTCACTGAGCCGACTGAGTGGGTCAACAGTATCACCTACACACGCAAAGCTAACGGTCACCTTCGTATTTGCCTCGACCCCAAAGACTTGAATAAAGCGATCCAACGTCCGCATCACCATACGCCAACGCTAGAAGAAACTTCGCACAAATTCGCAGGTTCCAAACATTTTTCTAAGCTTGACGCGAAAAATGGTTATTGGGCAGTCAAACTGCACCCAGACTCGCAACCGCTTACCACATTTAACTCGCCTTTTGGCAGATTTTGCTTCCAGCGACTACCATTCGGGCTGAAAATGAGCCAGGACGTGTTCCAAGCAAAAATGGACCAGATTCTTGAACGCTGCCCAGGTACTGCTGGCATAGCAGATGACATCGGTGTACACGGCGACTCAGAGGCGAGTCATGACGCCAACCTGCGCAATCTTATGAAAGTCGCTGCAGAGGAAGGCCTCACATTTAACTCAGAAAAGTGCGCGATAAAACAGAAACAAATCGGCTTCTTCGGCCAAATCTACAGCGATACTGGTGTCAGACCAGACCCCAAGAAACTTGTAGCGATTACGAACTTATCCGATCCAACCAACATATCTGAACTCCGCTCTATACTAGGCATCGTTACATACATGGGATCATTCGTCCCAAGGTTAGCCGACCTAACCCAACCACTCAGAGACCTACTTAAATCGGAAGCGATATTCGAGTGGACGCAAAGTCATAGTCAAGCGATGCAACGCATAAAGGACGCAATCACAGCTTCATACGAACTGCACTATTTTGACAAAACCAAAGATAGCGTTATTCAGGTAGATGCCTCTTCATACGGTCTAGGCGCCTGCCTACTACAAGATGGCAAGCCAGTCGCGGTCGCCTCAAAATGCCTAACGCCAACTGAGCGACGCTACGCGAATATTGAACGAGAGATGCTAGCATGCGTCTTCGGATGTGAGCGATTTCATACATATGTATTCGGAAAGCCATTCATCATTGAATCCGATCATAAGCCGCTGGAAATGATCAGTTTGAAAAATCTGAAAGCTTCACCGCCAAGGCTACAGCGCATGCTTCTACGCATCCAACGCTATAACTGCAACATAAAATACAGACCAGGGAAAGAGATCCCACTTGCAGACGGTCTATCCAGAATGCCAAACAAAGATGACGCTGACGAGATCAAGCTAGACATAAGGGTCGATAACGTACATTTCTCCGCAGCGAAGGAGTGCACCATCCGCGAAGCGACAGACGATAATGACGAACTTGTAAAGCTGCGCGACACTATAATTGAAGGGTGGCCAACGACGCGAAAGGAAGTTTGTAAAGATATCCGCAAATATTGGTCATATCGCGATGAACTCTCTGTAGCAAATGGAATCATCCTCAAAGGCACTTGTTATCTGATCCCTGAGTCCTTAAGACAGGACATCCTCGACAAGCTACACGAAGCACATCTTGGCACCACAAAAACCCAATTGCGAGCACGCACAGCGGTATTTTGGCCGAACATGAACGACGCAATACGCACAAAAGTTGAAAACTGCGAAATTTGTCAGCAACACGCACGACGAAAACAGAAGGAACCAATAATCCAGCATGAAATACCTACTAGACCTTGGCAAAGACTAGGAGCAGACCTGTTCGCACTAAACGGCTCAAACTATATCATCATCTGCGACTACTACTCAAAATTCCCAATCGTCAAGAATCTACGCAGTGGGACCACATCTAAAACAGTCGTCAACGTGTTAAAAGAAATATTCGCTGAGCACGGTACCCCAGACGAAATCGTTAGTGACAACGGTCCGCAATTTGTCTCCGAGGAGTTTGAGCGATTTGCAGAAAATTGGTGCATCACTCTTGTCAAAACATCGCCAAGATACAGTCAATCAAATGGATTCATAGAACGTCAAGTACAAACTGTCAAAAATACGCTAAAGAAAGCTATCGAGTCCAAAGAAGATCCGCAACGCGCACTCTTGATACTCAGATCAACCCCAATCGACAGTAGACTACCATCTCCCGCAGAGATCCTCAACAAAAGGATTTACAAATCAAACATGCCAGTAAGAATCGCCGATGGCCATAGCGAAGTTGATAACGCACTCGCTGATCGTCAAGAAACGCAAAAACGCTACTATAACAAGCACGCGAAACAATCGCAAGACCCAAAAGAGGGGGAAAGCGTTAGAGTGAATAAGAATGAAGCAAATCATTGTAAATGGGAACCCGGAACAGTTCAAAACAAACGCGCTGAACCGAGATCATATGACGTCGAAATGTCCGATGGATCAATCCTACGAAGAAGTAGTCGACATATTAGGAAGCCCGCAAGATTCGCGAATAACTCTAATAATAATACATAAACATGATACAAAGACACTGATTCTTGAACTGATAGTTATAAACAAAGTTAAAAGTTACATTTGTTTTACAAATAGTCTTTATTCAGTTTTCTCATATTCATACTCATGCTGAAGATATCCAGCATCTATTCAAGCTATCTATTATGTCTAAAAGTAAATCACATTTTGATACATATGTCTTCCATCTTTCAGTAAAGGGGATGTAATGATATTGTAAGCCTGAACACAACCGTAATGTGTACAGCGCCCCCACACCGCACAATTCGTGCACATGGTTTTGACAGCCATCTTGATTCTGGAGTTTCTGCATTAAAAGTTATAAAAGTTTACACAGTCGTCTATTGCGTTGTTAAAGTCATTATTCCCATAAGTCATAACATTACAGATAGAAAGATTGAAAAATGCTTGTGCCTATTCTCTACTACGAGATTAATTTAAATGTCAATATTATTTTATATTTTAAGCTTCTACAAAACTGGAAAAGCCTGCGCAGGGCTTTTCGTAAAGCTGACCTCAACAACGATGGTTTTCTAAGTATTGTGGAGTTCAAGAGTATTCTCACTGGCAGCATGCAGATCCACATAGATGATGAAGATTTGTATCATGTTCTCAGTGAGTTTGATGAAAACATGGACGGGAAGATATCATATGATGAATTTATATCTAGGATTATTGAATGAAGCACAGATGTCCCGCTAAATTAGGTTCCACTGCAAATTAGGTACCGAACTTAATTTGGCATCTAAGGCGGTAAATTAGGTACTATTGCAACAGGTTAAGGGGCCTATTTGTTTAGGCAATCCTGCTTTCTAGCTATATCATAACAAGGGGAAAACAATCTGTCCATCACTTTTTGAACAACAGCCTAGACAGGGCATATACTTTTTATTTAGACAACCCAGTTGGAACTGGAACCAGTTTGACCAGTTGGATAACTGGTCGCAGTTCCAACTGGTCTAATTTCCAGTTGGACCTGGAACCAGTTGAATAAAGGAAATTTTCCGTTTCCAATCGGTCCAACTGGTCCAAGTTCCAACTGGTCTTTGACCAAAAAAAGAAGAAGCAAGAAGCGATCTTTAAAAGTAGACCTACTATTGTATACCTTTACTTGATCAAATTTAGTTCTGTCCGACATCCAAGGTCACAAACACTCATGGAATAATTTGTCCATCGTGTGGGCGGATGAAAATTCCTCTTGCTGGAAAGCTTGGATTGGCAGGCATGCTTGACACTAGACCTAGCAAAGTTCAATTCAATCATCAAATTATATCTCATTATATATAAAATTGGAAAGTGTGTAAATCATAAACTATAAAATGTAGTAATTCAATCAGTAATATAATATTTTGTAGGATTAATAATATATTATATAACATTAACAGTACTTAATATTCCATATGAATTAATAATATATTCTAAAGGTAATGACAGCAGTTATTTATGTTACAAGTAATTCAACATATGTTTACTATTATATTGCCTAATTAAATTACCTTCAATTATTAATTATTCCATGGCAATATACTGTCAATTTGAAAACAAATGTGTGTGCGAGAAAATAGACATAACCAAAGAGGAATGAAATAGCGCAATAGTGTATAAATATTATGTTTCAATGAATGAACATATTGTATCCATTCTATGAGAAAAAAAATTGTTTTATACTTACTGTGAATGTTGAGGGCTAAGCCCTTGGACCATCAAAAGAGTTTGCCACTCTGAATTAGGCGACAGAGTAGAGCCTTGGTGCACACTACAGATTTGTTTTTCGAACATGATTTGAAACTGTATTTTGTAAAGAGCAATTATGTACATTCATTTTTATCATTTTTTATACACTATATACTACTATACTTATATAACTACTAATTTCCCTATATGGAAGGACTTGGTGAACTGTATCTCATCTGCTACACCCCTACGATCCTCTAGGTCATGGGACAACTAGACTAGATATATAATTCCCTAAACATAATTTATTTTCTACATTATTTTGAAACACAATATGAAAGAGTTTTTTGAAGAAACAAGAAAAGTTACATTAAGCCAGAGGTTTTTTTCTTCTAATCCCATAATTATCCCGTTGTCAATTCAGAGAAATCTAATGATGTATCATACTTTAAAAACCCCTATAGCGTTGATTTTATGTGTCGCGCGTTGACACCAAGAATACATCAATGTGCGCATATGTTCTTTCTGAGACATAAATGCTACAGATATCCATAGGGAAGGGAAATTATTTTGTGTGCCTACGATCCATCAAAGCTTTCATCGGCGCATGTCGCAATACCTCAGGGTATGGTTAACACTCATCCATTACCTCTATAGTATGATCTTCAGTTTTTGTTTGCCTTTCAAGAGAAAACTGAAGACAAATTATTATATCAAATGTTAAAATAAAAATGCCTGTTTTAGTAACAGGTCTTGGCAAAAATAGTTCTTTATTACTTTTGTATAAAGCAATAAAAAACATGATTAATTTAAACTTGTGAAGTTGTTTTGAATTTCACCATAGGCTGTGTACCTGTGTGTAAATTTCAAATGTATTAATGACTAGTTTAGAATCATGAAAACTAGAAACTATTAATTAAGTTGTTACATATAACATATTATATAATATCTAAATCAATTCCTGTCATTTCATTGGATGATTGTGGGTCACATGGCATGCAATAGTACGTACTATTTAACGATCGTTAAAAAGTACTTTTTTATGTTTGTTTGCCTACAGAAAAAAATGTTTCACTTACGAAAAAAAATGTTTAAAAGGTTATATTTCAACTATAACCTTTCATCATTCACATCATGCCATTATTTGTACCATTCCACTCTTAAAACACACAACACATTCATGCTTTTACTCAAGAACAAAAATATAGTTTTAATACCCATTGCATCATTTTGGTTGGAAATTACTCCAAATAAAGAAATGTCTATATCAGTATGGTATGGTAGATCATAGAGATAATAACATCTCTATGGGTACATTATACAGTAAAGACATTATTTATGCATGAATAAACATGTTGATAATCCATTTAATGTCACTCCTCCCCATGGTTTTATACTTGCGTTCAACCTAATTTGTGAAAAAATCACTCAAAATTCAAATTAGAAAAGATATATCTTCAAACCTAATTACTACCTTTGAAACATTGAAATTTACATTGTTTCAGTTGAATAAATTTACATAATTTTGTCATGCATGAGCAACTTTATTCATCATTTATCATTCATTAAACTAGTTATGTTTCTATCAATAAATGTTTCACTGCAATTTCAAAAGTAGCAAAGTGTAACGAAACATATTGATCCTTATTATTGTTTCTGTATAACTTTTTTTTTCAATCAATTTAAATGTATTATATGAATGTTCGGATTAGTAATTTGAAATGTAAATAATTGTTATTTTTTACTATAATATTCATCTAAGTTTGATGTGCAATTTATAATTGTATTCCATTTTGTAAATAAATAAAACAAATGCAAATATAAATGCATTATTTCAATCATATGTGTTGCTCATTTGATGTGTGTATGTTTTCTATATACATTCTTTGGACTATTAAAATAATTTAATAATTATTAGAACATAGGAATTATTATTGAAATATTTATTTATGGTGAGTAGTCTTCTCTCAATTAATTTACAAGGTAAAAATGCTTCATACTAGAAAACGTTTCTTCTCAAACTCGACGTTTGCAAACAAAAGCTCTGATCACACTATCAAACTAGTTTGATAAAGAAGTGTACCCAAATATGGTAGTGATATGCCTAAATATGGTAGTGATATGATCTCTCATGATATCATCATGTCCATATATGGGCACATCACATTTTTTTGTCACATGTTACATAGTGTAGACAGAGCTTTAAGATTGTTGCTGTAACCAATTTAAACTTTGATGTGTGACTTTTTAAAAGATATTAGTACATATGTTAAAATGGTGTGATAGTCAACAAAACAGGTTTGTAGTCATAAAAAAGTGTGATGTGCCCAAATATGGGAGTGATATGATAAATAATGTAGTAATATGACATCATCATGTCCATATATGGGCAAATCACATTTTTTGGTCACAAAGTTTGATAGTGTAGACAGAGGCTTATATGACGCAAAACAAATGTTAAATGAATGAAAAAGTTGTTATAGAAGCTCTCTTCTATACTGAAAACTAACCATAATGTCATACGCATACACGATTAAAATGATTGATATTAAGGTGCATTAATGTTAACAAAACAATGGATTTATTAGTGATAAAATGATGAAACCGACAACAACCGTAATTTCACAAATTGTCACTTTTAATACATATTAAGAGTTGTATTGTTCACTGGATTGCTACCATTTACAACTTGTATACACATCCTTTAAAACAATATCTGTAACAATACACTAGTCCATATATAAAACAATCTAAATAAAAAAAAAACAATCTAAGGTAGGGGCACTCATGAGACAAGCTTTTGCTTCTAGTGCGGGCCCCAGTTATTATTGTTATAACTGAATAAATGTGTATGAAACTAAGGTAGAAAGAGTAAACTTCATTTGATGGAACAAACACGTTTAGTTTATCTGGGATAATTTTGGAAATGGACACTGTTGGCACCTGGTGAAGGCGATGGATGTGTGATGGATGTGGGATCAGAATGTGTTCTCATTTTTCTATTTAATTATTCAAACAGAACAATTATTCTAGCAAAGTAGCCTACTTGATTTTGTTATAGTTTGTTTTTAACTTTCCAAGGAAGTACTGTACTGCAAAATATAAAAAACAGCAATAATGTAAACAAATTAATTCATATGAATTTACCACTAAGACAAGAATTATGAACTGTATGCAGTGTTCAGATTGTTCTGTTTGTGGATTAATATAAACCACTGCTACATGGATTAGCTAACTCCAGTTATGCATAAAGAATCTTGTATTCAGCATTGATATCACAAGACAGAATTGACTGTAAGGACAAAATCTTTGCCTAAAGCTAACTCTTCAAAATTCATGTCAGACCTAATGCTAATGTTGTTCATCCTGTGACATTGAAAATGTTTGAATTAGCTAAGCTTTTACAATATCAAGATATTGTTTTTAATAACCTCTCGCTCCTAAAATGTACCCTGAGCTTATCAACAAATTATGAATAAGTTATACTGGATTTATAAATATTTATAAATTAATTGTGCTTCTTATAAAATAACAAAACTTAATTGTGCTTCTTATGAAATAACAAAACTTAATTGTAACTCAAAAAAGTGAAAGTTAGTTGTGCAGTAATAAGTTAGCTCCAAATTTCTTACATAAGTTCCAATTACTGTTCTTGTCATTTTGCTTCTGTGACAATGCCCTGGTGACAAATTAAACAAAAAAAGATTGAATTTGTCTAAAAAAAATGTATTTTGGTTTTAAACAAAAACATTGTATTGTTCTTAATTAAGTTAACTACTACAGTACAACTAAATGTTAACTAATGTGTTACATATAGAACTAGGTGTAAATGTTGTGATATCGTTAATTACACTGTAATATGGTAACAGAGCCAATACACAATAAGCTCTATGAATCTTAACAATAAACAGAAACACCAGAAGATATCAAATTCTCTCTATAGTATAACTATATTTTTAAAACATTCAACTTATGTACAAGTATAATATTACGTACAGACCTGGGTATAAACCCACACCCACACATACCATACATTTCCTAAAGTTTAATGGTAATCAAGGACCGTAACATTTCTTCATTCGTTCATTTTTCATGACAATTTTGGGTGTGGGCTTATACCCTATTAAGGGCTCTAAGTCAATACATGTTGCGAGGTATTTGTACAATGTTTTCTGTATAAAATGATGATAATAATGTATAAAGATTTTTATACAGAGGTATAAAGTACTAATACAATGGAAACTCTAAAATAGAGTTTAATAGTATTTATTATAAATGACATCACAAGATATTAGCAGAACATCAATTATTGTAGACCTAAATAATGTACAGTTGAAATATGCAATCACTAACTCCTGAAAACTAATCAAATTAATTAACATATTAACATAAAATATGAATATATCAGTGGGAAAATGGCATATTTAAATACATTTTTAGGGTGTTCTTGATTAACTAGATTCTTATATCTGGTGGGTACATAATTAATATACATTATATTTGTGAAACTAAAATATTAATGTGCACATGAATATTCGTATTAAAATTACAACCCATAGTAAATATTCATGATCACATAATATTACACATACAGCATATGACTAACCAATAATGAATATTCATGATATTCTTAAACATAACTCATAAATATTCATTAGTGTAAAATCAATTCTCAATAAGTATATACAGTAAAATTAAGTGTTATTCAAATTAGTTCTTGATTATTAATTACTGATTTACATGCTATTTTCATAGAGTACATACTATATTTTATTGACTTAAACTTTTTACAAAACTTTAAATTCAACACCTGATTTCTAAAAGCATTTTCATTAACCACAAAAAGATGTGGTTATAGTATAATCACTATCTAATGTTATAGACCTATAATTAACTTAAGATACTTGTTCGAAATTCCTTAAAATAAAGAAATAACTAAATGCTATGAGAAAAATAATATCAATGAAGTAGCACATCATCGATAAATAAAATTACAGTACACGCTCAATTAAAAAACCCTTGTGCTAACTTTTTTTTTAAATACCTATATGTATCTCGGAGATAGGATACAAATACCATAGACACAATGCAGTTGTACAATAAATGTTTTTATTCTGATGTACACAATAGACACACTGCAGTGAACACTCATCATATTTCACAAAGTAATAATTACACACCCATAAAACACCCATTAAACATTTTCTATTCTAGCCCAATATTTTTATAATATTTAGGGCAAAAAAATACAGTGCATGTGCATATATAAATTCACAGGCATTGATAACCAAACCCTTGCGGGGGCTGAGGTTCCTCTAAGCTATTATAACCAAATTGTATATCAACATCTACACAAAGACTTACAGTATTCAGCAAACACTTTTGTTTATTATATTATACCCTGTTAAAAACTTGTACCATATTCGGTTTGAACATTGGTACAGAATCTGCATATATATAAAAGTTTCAATATAAAGGTATGAAAGTTTATATGAATTACTAGTTTATTTTTGTGAAAAAGAAATAAATAAAAAATTAAAATATATTAAAAGCTACTTGAACATATTCAATGTAAGCTCTCTTTTAAAAATTTGATTCATGTACCTAACGTAATTGAATAAAAAAGTTGGTTTTTTTTATTCACTTTCATGTACAAGATAAGAAGATATGTAAATCCTGGATAGGATTGGGGCAATCAACTATTTTAAGATATTGCATTTGTTTACTCCATAATTTGTTTAAAGCCATTTTAAAACAAGCCTGGTGAAAAACCATGTAAACTGCAGTCTATTGTAATTCATAAAGTCTAGATTTTTGTCCGGCAACCAGATCTAGGTCGGTATAAATTTGAAATAATGTCAATCAAATAACATTTGGTATCTATCAGTTATATTTGTGAATCAGATATTTCATTGAATTAGACAGTTGTACTATTGTCTTTGAAACCGAATCCAACAAAGGATTGAAGATCAATCAACTAGATCTTTATCTATAACTTTTGTTCTTTTTGTTATTATGTTCCTTTAAGTTGAACTCGGCCTGGATTTCATTTGGTTTTTTTTTTCCAATTTTATAAATTTACATTTTCATTGAAGTTTTCATTATTGATATTTGAAGCTACAAATACAATCATTTCATCAAAACATGCTTCATATAAATTTATCATACAATGGTTAAAATCGATTGATATTCAACGATTAATTTTCTCTATACATTTCTTCTTTAACACACATATCCATTTTTTACTTCTTCCAAACGATAGATTACATAACAATTGTTTAAACTTAAAAATAATAAAATATTGTACAGACATACATCACTACGTCAAGATCAACTCTGTGTGACCTTCTCCACATATTATCAAAGAAACTTCTGATCAAAATTATAGAAATACCACAACCGAATCTTTCTACAAGTTACACCAACAATATATTTTCTGTGTTCTGGCGAACCATTACATACTAGTATTAGCCTTAACTGTTGGTATATAATCACTACAAGGTTGTATCTTTACTTCCATTATCAGATCGTACTCCATCGATGCCATCGGCTTCGTTCGGCTTTGTTAGGCCATCCATTTCATTAGCATCCCCTTCCTCCAACTTCTGCATCCCTTCTTCAACTGCGTTCATTTCTTTCTTTGAAAGATGATCTACTATTGCAGCACCAAACGAGTCTCCAAGTACATTGATGGATGTTCGACAGCGATCACTGAGGGTCAAAGTTGAGTAGAGAGTTAAATGAATAATGAACGTACAGGTAATGTGTATTCATCATTTAAATATAAACTTAACCTCTGTCTACACTATCAAACTAGTTTGTTAAAAAAAGTGAGATGTGCCCAAATATAGTAGTGATATGCCCAAATATGGTAGTGATATGCCCAAATATGGTAGTGATATGACATCACTATGTCCATATAGGTCCACATCACATTTTTTTGTCACATAAAGTTTGATAGTGTAGACAGAGCTTAGGACAAATGAAGTTCAACATTTTTTTGAAAATTTAAAAATAAAGAACAATTCTTTTTTAATCTTTTTTCTAATAAACAATAATAATAATAATAAATAAATATAAATTACATTTTGTTACTGTACATTCCTGAAATAATTAAATTTCATCCTTGATTATTATTTAAAAAAATGTAACTACCTTCCAAAAATTTGTAATAGAATAATGTAATAGATTTCAATAATAATAGTGGTAAACAAAAACATTACAGTCTTTTATATTGGTTTATATCACCTTATGATATTCTGACATTTTAAAATAACAAGTTCATGGAAAAAGAACAATCTCCCAAATGATACATAAACTAATACCAAGTATACAATCATCTGATAATGAAACACAAATCAGCCTCAATGGATAAAACTTTCTTTGTAAAAACAAGCTGTTCTACGATAGATTACATTTTTCTGTCAGGCTTGAAAAGAATCTGTTCAGTGTCAAGGTTCGCGTATCAATCAAGAATAAATAATTTCTGACAATACGTTAAGAGAAAAAGAGAATAAAAATGTCCTGTGAGATATGGTTGAAGGCTAAACTTGAACACTCGCACATCCGCCCTGACATGCTTAGCTGTTCGCCGCACAACATAATGTTTTTTTTAATTGTCATGTCAAAAAATTTGTGGCGAGTCATCAATCGGAAAACATTTTTAATTCCAATAGGAATGCTCCTAACTTATGAAAAGAATGAATGCTTGCGTATACCTATCATTCATTCACAAGAATGTTATACAGGGTTATGTACACTTGCTATTAGTATTGTTCCTATCAGAATATCAGTAAAACTTGATGATACATTCTATAACTTTAATACTTAATAAACATAAACAGCTCATTATTAAGCACTATTGTATGAAAAAGATAACAGAGTTCTTATAACAATTACAAATCTTTAAACATTTTCAACAAACAATTTAAAAATAAAAAAATAATAAATTATTTCTAGAGATATAATAAATAATTATATTTTTAAAATAAATCTGTTAATATTTTATTCTTGTATAATCTTCTTTTAAAATGTATTGCTAAACAAATTCATACTTCATCCTATAATTTATTGCTTGCTAAAAATAAAAAAGTATTAAGTAAAAGCTCATTTGATATTCAAATTCAGATTAATGATCGGAAAATATGAGAGTTTTTAAAATCATCACCATGAACTATTAGATAACTATGCAATGCAAGAAGTATTGGTGAAGAAGAAAAAAAAAAATGTAAATAGCCAAAAAACAAATAAAATATAGTAGTAGTAATCTGGCTCAGAGAAATCCCAAGGCAGTCTATTTGGAAAATACACTAAACGTTGATACAAAGTTTTCGGTACACATATATAGTTCTGAAAAGAACTGTTGAGTTTCTCAACGTTTCGATCAATATACTTTGATCGTCCTCAGGAGTGAGAATGAACTCAACAGTTCTTTTCAGAACTATATATACGTTCTTTTAAGAATTATATATACGTTCTTTCAGGACTATATATATGCGCGATGTACCGCAAACTTTATATCAACATTTGATTTTGCCATGCAAACCTTCAAACAATATAATACATATTTTACAAAATAGTATTGAGAATAATACGTACAGAAACCAGTCAACCAAGAAGATGAGGCTAACATCTTGTGCAGGTATGCCAACTGCAGAGAGGACAAGAAGTAACGTAATGAGACCAGCACTAGGTACACTGGCTGCTCCTATTGATGCCAGGGTAGCTGTCAAGCTAGCAAAAAAAACAATTTTATCTTTAATTATCTATTATTTGTTTGCATTGTCTTTATAATGCAACATAATATTAAATTTATAATAAAGTTCATTATAAATTAAGGATGGTATAATGTATGATCAAGTTTATATCGAACATTCACTTTACAGTTTAAACATTTTTTTTTTTCACAAATATGTAAACTCGGCAGGTCATGTCTCACAAATCTTTTTTGTAGTAGCAATTCACAAAATTTACAGCCTTCATTGCGAAAAAGAAGCCTTCCTTTTTAGTTTGCAAAAGTAATCTCATCTTGAAAAGATGGGCTTTTTTCAAGGTTTTATCATTTATGGTATCATTTTTATGGTATTATCATTTTGATAAACAATAGGTTCCTTCCATTAAATAAATGTTAAATTAAAAATAACAGCATTTATACCTGACGGTTATCACTTTGCCTAGATTCATGGGGATTCCATTCATTTGCGCTATGAAGATAGCGGCAACTGCTTCATATAACGCAGTACCGTCCATGTTGACTGTTGCGCCTACGGGCAGTACAAAGCGAGTGATACGTGAATCAACACCTAGGTTTTCTTCTAGACACTTCATCGTAATCGGTAGGGTTGCAGCACTGAGAAATACAAAATATTTATCAATTAATTTCATTTTTTTAAATAATAAGCCAGTCTAAATTCAAATTGGTGAATCAAGAAATTTAGTAACATATGATTTGATTTAATTTTATTATTTAAAATCATTATAAAAATAAACATACAAAGTGATAACATAAATAAATGACATTACATTTATAAAAGATTTCCCAGGATAGGCCAAAAAGCTTATTAGCTTATTTCCGCTGAAATTATATAATTTTTCTACAAATAACGTATACACTTGGAATAAATGAATATTAATGATGCCATAATAATGGCAAAAAAAATGGCAGAGAATCATCTCCAGGTGTGCTGATCTTGCCGTAGGTCTGAAGAGGACATAACAGAAATTTCCTCAGTTTCCAGTTAAACACAAGAACAATTATAACACTACATGTACATAAAACTCATTAAAAATAGTACCTTGACGATGTTGCCAGAGCGGTCACCCAGGCTTGTAACATGCCCTGGAAGAAACGCAGTGGATTTTTTCTCGTAAACAAGAAATAGATTGTCATCAGAACACTGGTATGGATGAGAAGACCAATGATAACAGTGCACATGTAAAGACCAAGCTGTGAGAACACCAGAGCAAGGTCATCCATTGCCAATATCTTAGCACAGATGAGTGAAAGAATACCAATGGGCGAGTACCTATAAAAGAAAATATTAAATATGTAAATAAATAATGTCTATTAATTACACTGCTATACATATATAAATATATAAAGTAATTCTTCAATCATGCTGTTTATTTAAACACTCTTTCTAGTTACAATATGGGATATTTAATAAGGTGTTGCGGTCATGTGGTATCTTAGAAAATCATTCTGTTTATTCAAACAATCTTTCTATGTGACATTGTGGGATATTTTGTAAGGTGTTGCGGTCATGTTGTATCTTAGAAAATCATTCTGTTTATTCAAACACTCTTTCTATGTGACATTCTGGGACATTTCTTTCATTGCTTTCTTCACCACACGATTACACATTCTGTGCATGCTCATATGTTTCTGACCGTGTGTAGAATGACTTTTCAACTCGATAGGTACATAGTCTAGTATACTGAAGATCATTCTAACCCAAAAAAAATAATTCTATATTTTTTTCTATTTGAGAAAATATTACTTACCACATGACAAGTAAGACCATCTTCATGGTAATATCATTCAAAATACTGAAGAAATTAACCATTGTTTGCCCACTTTCTCCCATCTGGCCCAGCAAGATTCCAAACAGAATACAGTATGCAATTAACCCTGTCAAAATAGAATTTTACAGAATTAATATAAAATGCCAAACACAAGAGAAAACAAAAAATACATTTTCAATAGTACCATAATTTTAAAAATGTTCATAATGTGACCGTCATGTTTACATCCGTCATAAAGTTCATGTGTGTCATAACACAATCAATACAGTACATTTACCTAACTTGAAAGTTTCTTTGAAATACAGTATATTAATACACATTTTGCCTGGAAACGTTTTAAATTGTTAAATGAACCTACAAACTTTTGCATTTAGTATTTTTACTGACCTGGGTACAACTAACCATGGAGGTGTAATTTTATACCTCCATGAACTATAACCAAAGGCATAAAAAAGTTGAACTGTTTGGTCACTTATAATGCTCATGGGTCATAAATTGACCATTGATTAAGTGTAAAAATGTACCAGTATCATAAATTGTTCTGCCTACTTCAGGCTTGAATAAGTGCCAAATTCTTGTTTCAATATCTTGCCTTTTTCAAATATTAATTATGATTTACTGTTTTTTGTTAATACAGCAAGATTTATTCACAATTACCTAAATTTCAATGAGGTATTTACATCACTTGTTTTAAATATATTACGCCATTATCAATCTTCT
The DNA here is from genome assembly GCF_963402885.1 of Antedon bifida. NCBI lineage: Eukaryota > Metazoa > Echinodermata > Crinoidea > Comatulida > Antedonidae > Antedon > Antedon bifida. Next base: position 5,598,450 of record NC_136226.1, on the reverse strand, counting down.
TCAAAACAAATTTCTTTAAACTGTCTAAAACATAATCTTTAAATGTTGAGGGCTTAAATGCAGACAAAACTATTATTAATGTATTAGACACTCTGATAGTTTGGCGTCTGAGTTAGAATACGAAAAAATATTAAGACGTAATAACTATCAATTTATAATTCAACATAAAGTAATAAACAATAAATCTTTCATATGATAGATAATCAATATCTGAATGTAAAAAAAAAAAAATTAAATTACCAAGAGACCAATTGTGATGCATTACAAGTTTACAAGGTCATTAATCAGACATAAACGAAGGGTAATCAATTATTTTTTTTGATGTCATATATTCAACATTGTCAATAGAGATAATCATTAAGTTACTTTGATATACCTTTTCATTTTTATGTATTATCATAATATCCAGAATACAGTGGTTTAAAGGAAAGGACGAAAGTATGAATAAATGGTAGCTGACCAGGGACGGATCCTGCATTATAGGGGATTAGGAGGGGGGGGGGACCTAAATCCGCACCTGATGATCAAAGCAAAACCAATGATGATAGGCGGTATCGCTGTCAAACTGACATTTCTTCTCACAATTGGAATTGTTGGAAACTCTCTCAAATGCAAAATAGTCTTGTACAAATGTTCAAAATTCTTTGCCAGTTTTGACTAATAATAAAACAGCTGAAAATGTGATTCATCAGCCAATTTTATAATAAATTTGTCACTCTAAACCCTTTCATTTTACAAGCATTAAACAGGGGAGTAACCTTTATGAAGGACAGGTTTTTAAACAGACTGTATAAATATAAAGTCTGAAATAATGAGTTCTGGGAATAAGTGTCACTTGGATTTAAATGCACTTTAGACCTCTGCTGTAAAAAGCATAGAACAATAATGATGATGATGATGATTGGGCTCTGCCAACCAAGTTCCTACAAAAACTTCAAACAGCTTCTCAAAACTTCTCCTTCTTCTTTTACATCAGATTTGATTTTATTTTTTTAAACCATGGACCTATATATTAGCTCCATGATTGCACTATTTTATTATGCTTTGTTATATTTTTAGTATCAACAGAACTAAATTTGTATGTGTGTGGTCGTAAAACAATTAATAGTATAATCACCAAGAAGAAAGGATTTCTTTTTATCCCAGAAGAGACAATCAGTACAACTTTCAAGAAGAGAAACAAAAGTTGAACATTACATGGTTCTTTATTGGATGCTCTGGATTGGAAACAACAGTCAACGAGAGGAACCTCAATTACCTGGGTCATTTGATTTCAATTGGTATAAAATATACACCCATGTAGACACTGGATTTAGGTCGGATTGTTATATTCCACAAAGGGACCGAACACCCACCTTTTTTTCCAAATGTATTTCAGTAAAGATACATTAAATAATAGATTAAATTCTGAATCTACACAAATAAGCAAAATCATTTTCTTAAGCTCTGTCTACACTATCAAACTAGTTTGACAAAACAAGTGTGATGTACCCAAATATGGTAATGATATTCCCAAATATAGTAGTGATATGACATCATCATGTCCATATATGAGCACTTAAAGTTTAATAGTGTAGACAGAGCTTTAGGGAGTATTTCTGGTGAAATTCTTCTTGCTCCCAAGATGACCGACATTAACCTTGCCAATTGTTGATGAGACCCAATGATCATATTCTGTTTTCATTCAATTACAGTTTTAATAGGTTAGTATTCAATGAAGCAAGAACAGTTATTCAGGCATGGTTAGATATTATATTTAGTACTACTTGGTTGGGTTCTGTGAGAGAATAATTTAAATTGCTAGCTAAGATACGACACTTAAACATTTTTGCTTTGTTTTTACATATTTAGGAAAATTGCCAAGGATAACCATAAGCGAATTCATTCACTATCCTTCTTAAAGGTGGCAAAGCTGTTCACAAGACAAACATTACATAAGATGCTCTACATAAACAAAGTCTTATACAAGTCTTTGAGAGAGGAGTTATAAATTGTCATTAGAAAAAATCCTGACAGGGACAGGACTTAAACCCAGGACCCTTGGATTGGTAGACGAGGATCATAACCACCACTTATAATATTACTTATAAAATAGGGTTAGGCTGTAAGGCTTAGTGTTAAAAGAGATATTTCCTCAATGTGTATATACCTAGCACAAATACAGGTATTGCCCCTTGTTTTTCCACAGAAATTTTTACCATAATAGGAATGTCCTCCAAATAGCGCGAGAATAACCTTTCATCATTCACCTCATGCCATTATTTGTACCATTACACTCATAAACATTCATTATTTGTATACTGTAGAAAGAAACACCTACCTAGCACATTCATGCCTCCTTTGTATCCAACTTTACGTATAGAGATTGTTTGATTGAAGACCTCTATGGTAGTCTCGTTGTAAGAAGGTACAATATCGGTGATATTCACACCTGGGGTGACATTTGGGGCTAGAGTGATCGGAGCAGCGGTGACATTTACAGCCACAGTATCATAGATATCTTGTGGTTCGTAATATGTTTGTGTCTGAAAAAATAATAAATAAAGTTTTTTTTATTACATCAAACATTTATAACTAGAATTTAATTCGTCACTTTGATGAATTATAGATGATCATTTTTATAATTTGACTGACATTTAATTGAAAAAAAACATGCATATACTTTAAAAGTCTTTCAATATTTCTTTCATTCAACAAAAAATCTTTTACTATAGATGTATAAATTGTTTATTAAGATCTTTTTTATTGAAAATAATTCATATTTTAAATTACTAATATTTAGTTATCAATAATTTCTGAAATTCATAAAATATATTGTTTTATTTCCAATCCAACATTGTTTCTATAATTTAGATGTCTGTTTTTAAAAAATATTCAAAAAACAGAACTCTATCATATTTTAAATAAACTGCAATATTAGTCACATGGCAGAAAGTGATGATGGTTTAATAAATCTATGTAAATAAATTGTCAATTAGAAGTTTGAAAGGATCTGTTTATTCAGCCCCTCCCGGTCTGGTGTGTATGTTGTGACTAAACACGAGTTCACCTAGATCAGACACTAGACATCATCAAATAAATCGTCACGTTCCACTTAAAGAGGAAACAATGTTTACCATAATACATTGTAGAAGATTTAATGTAAAAAGCACTGATAATACCACTTAATTCTAATGCCATAAGCTGTTTCGGCTTTGACAGATTCAATATTAATGTTTATTCATGTTCATTAGTCATACAACTCAAAATTCTTATACAAAAATATATTATTTCTCATATAGTGTAAAGCTCTGTCTACACTATCAGACTAGTTTGACAAAAAAAGTGTGATGTGCCCGAATATGGTAGTGATATGTCCAAATACGGTAGTGATATGATGTCATCATGTCCATATATGGGCACATCAAATTGTTGTCGCAAAACGTTTGATAGTGTAGATACAGCATTAAGATACCTCAGTTGACACAAAAAACCATTTGAAAACAATTTTATTTATTATTTAATAGAGAATTAATTGTTGCCTAGAAAGAAATATAGGGGATCATTTTTTTTTTTATTAATAATTAAACCTATTAAGCTAACAATAACAACTGTTCCTATTGTTAAATTTATTATTAACCATATGTCTTGAAATGTATAGATAAAAAATTTTCTATGCAGTTTTAAAAATTTATGTATGTATTATTTTAATATTTATAAATGTATGTACTTTTAGCATATTTGTTTAATTATTATAATTTATGCAAATATATGCACATCTATGTATAAACACTGATTGTCCCTTGAGGCCATCACTTTTTATCAATTTTTTTTTTAATTTGGAACAAGAAAACAGGAAATTTAACAACTAGATCTTGTAAAATAATCAACCAATCAAATTAATTTTACAATTTCCCACTCAATTTTCATGACTCAATGACCAATTAAATGCAATGGATAACTTTTTTTATCCCTGGATTTTAAGAAAAAAAAACCACCCTTTTTAAATTATCACACTCAAGTTACAAATTATTCTAACATTTTAAGAAAAATGTTTATATTACTACTTTTTCTTTATCTGGTCAAAACAGCATTTCTTTGTAATTTTCTACCTAAGGTGAAAATCATTAAAGCCCTGGATTCTTGGAAAATCCAGTCAAGTACATAACTGATTCAGAATCCTTAATATTGTGCATTTTGTTACTTAATATCTCCTGTTGTTTTGTGTTTTAAAATAAAACCACTTACTTGCTCAAAACAGGCTTGCAATAAGTTTGATGGGAACAGATTTCTGAATAAAAAAAAAGAAAAAAAAATATAGTAAAATCTGCTATACATTTGTGATAATATTAATATAGTAAAGATACCAGTCCCAGGTGGTTAAATGTTATTTGACATACAGACATAAGACACAAGAAAACACTATTATCTCCAATCAGAATAAATTACATTTGTACAATGAACAGTCATACAAACTCTCTCTACCCCTACAGTATAGATACATCAGTCTGTTTCTTCAATATTTTTTAATAGTATGTTGGTATCATCCCCTAAAGCTCTGTCTACACTATCAAACTGTATGTGACAAAAATCAACCTGTCAAACTAGTTTGATAGCGTAAACAGAGCTTTAAGTATTGATTGACTGTATATTTTATCGTTATTTGATAATTCACTTTTTTGGACAATTTTGGATACATGGCCTTAATGAAAAAGTGATAATAAATCTAAACTAAAGCTCTGTCTACACTATCAAACAAAAAAATGTGATGTGCCCATATATGGACATGATGATGTCATATCACTACCATATTTAGGCATATCACTACCATATTTAGGCATATCACCACCATATTTGGGCACATCACATTTTTTTGTCAAACTAGTTTGATAGTTTAGACAGAGCTTAATGCTTTACTATCACTGATCATTCATTTACCTCAGTAAATCCAATATAGCATCCAAAGTAGTTATTTCTGATTTCACATCACCCGTATCTAGTTTCTCCTTCGCTTGTGTGGACTCACCGGGACGAATCGTCAGTACCAATATAATACCAATTAATACAGCAATCATTGTCGTACAGAAATAATAAAGTAATGTTCGCATACCAACTTTACCACTGGATTTGGCATCAAGACCAGTCAACCCTGTCAAGAAAAATAAAGACTTGATATTAATGTTCGCATCCCAACTTTACCACTGGATTTGACATCAAGACTAGTCAACCCTTAAATATAAAAACTTAATAATAATGTTCGCATACCAACTTTACCACTGGATTTGGCATCAAGACCAGTCAACCCTTAAAAATAAAAACTTAATATTAATGTTCGCATCCTAACTTCACCACTGGATTTGGCATCAAGACTAGTCAACCTTTAAAAATAAAAACTTAATATTAATGTTCGCATACCAACTTTACCACTGGATTTGGCATCAGGACCAGTCAACCCTTAAAAATAAAAACTTAATATTAATGTTCGCATACCAACTTTACCACTGGATTTGGCATCAAGACTAGTCAACCCTTAAAAAATAAAAACTTAATATTAATGTTCGCATACCGACTTTACCACTGGATTTGGCATCAAGACCAGTCAACCCTTTAAAATAAAAACTTAATATTAATGTTCGCATCCCAACTTTACCACTGGATTTGGCATCAGGACCAGTAAACCCTTAAAAATAAAAACTTAATAATAATGTTCGCATCCCAACTTTACCACTGGATTTGGCATCAAGACCAGTCAACACTTAAAAATAAAAACTTAATATTAATGCTTGCATACCAACTTTACAATTTTGGATAAAGTTCAGTTTTAAACAAAGTTTTTAAATATTCCATGAATGATGTAAACAATACAAAAGATGGCCCCCAAAATCATGAAAAATAAAGATCTATAAAATCAGACTTTTAATAGGCCATTTTGCAGTTTTAATAAATTTATTCACTTCACTAGAAAAAAAATGGAAAACAATTATTTCACTTATAAACAGACAAAATAAACAGTTAAATTTAACCAAAAATCCATTGTAAAAAAATTAAACAAATTATTTTCTTAGGGAGACAATATATCTTTAATTTAATATTGTGTATATATTTTTATTTTAAGTAATAGAGTATGTATAGAGTATTATTTCATTTTGTTTTTTTCTAAGCAGTAAGTAGTTGGCACATGCTCAAATAGGTTGTAAACGATTGATCCAATCTGTGTTTGATTTCCCTCCTTGTTAATTTATTTCCTGATTTTTATACAACAATGACTTTTTATTATGTACGTATGTATTACGTACCTTTCTAAAATAAAAATCACTACGGTATATTCATTTTCAAGAAATAGATATGGACAAACATTAAGTAGAAAGAATATAAATATATGATGGGGAGGGGTGGGATTGGGTGGAGGGGAGGAGTGGGGTGGAGGGGAGGGGTATTGTGTGATGTGAGGTGAAGGAAGACAATTTATATTTGAAGAAAAAAAAATTATTTTGAGATTTGGTTGTTTATCTATTTTTCAATCTCATTTCTATAAATCACACAAAACCTCATTGATAAACTAATCTTACAAACCTTATTTATTTTTCACTTCAATAAAAGTAAATTGCCACTGTAAGCCGGCTAAGCCTACTTGAAATTGAATTATCAACAGAAAGTCCCTCTTGAAATCTTAACGCCACATTCATCATGTTATGCTTGCTTAATTGAAGCATGTAACAACCCTTAGGATATTGACCAAAGTGTTTGAGATCAAAGTAACTCAGAAATACTCTGAATTAGGCTATTGTACATATGGAATTGATTGTTAACGCAGTACAGATTTACACATAAAAGGGCGACTTTTTGTACTTTATATGTGTCTCGATTTTAGTACTAGTCCAGTTTACAATGTTTAATAAGAACCTTTAGGGCAGGTCGGTTTAACATTAGTTCCTCCCCCAAGCTCATTTAACAGAACATAATTAACAATATTAAATACAGTAGATAGAACCCCCATCTTTGGGACATCTCTATTCAGGGGACACTCCCCTGTGAAACACATAAAGGCTAACATATGTTTTATCACTAAGACCAAACCTCTATTCAGAGAACATCTCTATTCATTCACGAAACACCTCTATTAATGGGACACTTTGTTGTGTCCCTAAAGTTTCCACTTAATAGGGGTTCTACTGTAAAATAAAAAAATAAGAGAGATAATAAAACAATTATATTACCTGTTATCAGACTGGACACGATGAGTGGCAGAATCAACATTTTAAGCAGTCTAAGAAATACATCTCCTGGAAATCCAATTAACAAAATAGCTTCTTCACTTGGATTTGCAACACGTAAAACTAAGCCAAAGAAAACACCAAGAATGACACCAGCAATTGTAAAGACCAGGAGTAAGTTTTGTCTGAACCATGCCAACACACGGCGTAATTTTGTATTTGTTAAAGGTACTTGTGCTTCTACCTCGTCCTCCATCTTGAATTTTATTATTGATTAATCTGTGAAAAAGAAAAATATCAATGCATCAACAATAAATTAATTAACATTAGATTAAAAGGTGCAAATCTGAAAAACTGAGATCTATATGTATATATAAAGAAATCTGTAATTGTGAATGAAAAATCTGAGATGATGAAACTTGGCAAAGCGGGATACCAGAATCATTGGGAGAGTGCCATAGTAATTTGGCAAGAGAGTGCCACAGTCATTGGGCAAGAGAGTGCCACAGTCATTGGGCAAGAGAGTGCTATAGTCATTTGGCAAGAGAGTGCCACGGTCATTGGGCAAGAGAGTGCTATAGTCATTTGGCAAGAGAGTGCCACAGTCATTGGGCAAGAGAGTGCTATAGTCATTTGGCAATGGGAATACCACAATCACAAAGGAAAGGGGTGGGGGGGGGGAGGTGCTTAACACAATCACTGGAGAAGGGGAGTAGGCCTACTTCAATCACACTAGCTAGTTGACCACATATACTTTTAGGTCACATAGCATACTGTAAAGCCATTTAAATTAAGTTACTTATTAACTTTTTTATTTTTATTTTCATTATAAATCTATCAACATGGGAAGCTGCATAGAAAGGAAATATGCTTGATTTGTCACCCATTTACCGACATCATATTCAAAGTCAAAGTATGTTGCCAAACTATTTACTGATATCTGAACCATATAATTATTTAATGACATATTTTAGTAACATTCAAAATAATAGTAAAGTACAGTCAAAGTTATGACAAAGAAGTAACATTTCAATATGCATTTTTTAGTTTGCATAGGTAGAGGAAGGAGGGCCCAGCCGGCCTCTACAATTATAATGCAATAGTTAGGACCATGAGATTAAGATCAACACTTCATTTCATCTTCGCCAATCCCACCCCCAACCCCACTGGCTTGAGAAATAAAAGACATGGAAGCTAGAGAACGTTTGTTAGACAAAGCTTCTGGTAAAATAAAAAAATAAATTCAAAGATTACACAGTTTCCATAAATCAACACAAAGCTAGTTTACAATTTTACACTACTAAACCAAAAATATTTAAAAGCAATATGCATATTGTAATCAACCTATTTAAAAGTACATAAGATACTACGTACAATTCAAAACAAATTGCTATTTCAAGGTATTATTTCTTTACCATCTGTCAGAAAAATAAACTCAATTACACAATATGAACAAACTGTAAAATAACCAGTCTTCTGAAGCTTATCGAAATATGAATGCATAATAACCTAACCAATCAAAAATGTACTCAAACTGTTCACCAATTAACAACGTTTCGACTTAATCAGTTTCGCAGCCAATACATTCTAACCTTATTGACTGATAACTTAGGGTTAATTCTTTGCCGTCGGTCTGAGACGAGAACCATTCCATTTAGAGCAGTTACCACTGTGACAACTCAAGCCTTAATCAGGAATATTTTAAGAGCATAAAACACTTTGCGATTCAACACTGTATCATCAAATGATATCGACTCAAAGCAAATTGGATCCTTTAATAGCATATTGATAACATCTCGTACTAGAAATAATATCTATTAAGATGGTATCACGATGGATGTATTATTAACGATACAATATTATATAGCACCTAAATAAATTCCTGTCATTTGATTGGACGATTGTGGGTCACATGGCGTGCAATAGTACGCACTATTAAACGATCGTTTAATAGTACTTTTTTAAACATTTTGTGTACGAAAAAAAAAAACGTTTCGCGGATGAAAAAAAATTTAGAATACAAAAATTACATTGAAATACAACAGCGCCACCTGTCGTCCTGCCTCTGTTTGTAAACACCACCGCGAGATATGCAAAAGCAGCAGATTTTTGTGTACGATTTGGAGATATATATGTACTAATTTCATTCAAAAAGGCATTTAAAATAGCTTTAGATCGTTTTTAGGATTTTGATTACTTAATGGGGACATCCCTACAAGACGTGGAATCGTTGAAAAAACCATAATTAGTCAAGATAAGTTCCAATTGTCTGTCGAAGTTTTGCCTTTCAGCCAATCTAGTACTACTACACTAGGTCTAGCCTAGCTAGGCCTGCTAGTATTAGGCTAGGCCTAGCCTAGGCGTTTTAGCCTTGCTAAGCATAGGATTATTTGGTTGTTTGTTGACATAATTAACACTAAAGTAGGTGTGTTTATAAAATCCATATAAATATAACATTAACATTTAATATTATAATATTACTGTTTTAATCAATCTGAATGAAATGTAGGCCTCTTGTGGCTAGGGCTACCTTATATTTGATTCAAATGACAGGAATCTATTTAGATGTTATATAAAACAAATAATGAATGTTTAATATTCGTGTAATGGTACAAATAATGGCATTTGGTGAATGATGAAAGGTTACATCAACTCGGCGTTGCCTCGTTGATATAACCTTTCATCATTCACCTCATGCCATTATTTGTACCATTACACTCATAAACATTCATTATTTGTATACTATCACATGTTTATTAAATTCCACGACAGTAGATTGGGAAACATAAAGACAACAGTATAGCTATTTCATATACTTTGCAATATATTTTCAGAAAGGTTTTTTTAAAAGTAAATGTTTAGTACAACTCTGTGCTATGAGTATCACAAATACAAAAATAGTCGTCTATTGAAACAACACTTCTGTGGCAAAGAACGCACATAATACATTTATTGTAACTTAGAATCAAAAATAGAAACTGTTGCAAAAAACAGCTTGTATATAAATCTACTTTTCCAATCCAATAGACCTAAAAATATACTATATGACATAATTGATGTTTCAACATTTTACATTTTGCTTCAATTATAAATATACCTAATAATGTAAATCTCTGTTATTCTCATTCAAATATAACATTTTATGTCTACTGTTCGAAAAAAAATGAAAGAAGTTAATAATGATTTGCAATAAGTACTCAAACAGAATGAAATATAATATTTCTAATACTGATATAAAATATTTTGCATTTTCCTTTTAACGATAAGCCGATACAAATGGTGTTATATTTAATATGTTTAATGGTCCTAAATGTTAGAAATATTTTATTTAGTCATATTTTCATAAGCTCTTAATTTTTGTGAAGAACTATTGATAATTTTACTACTAAAGGGGATACTGTATCTATGTGACCCATGTGTCCTCTTGATAGGGTGTCCCCTGAATATGGTTGTTTAGAGTTAAAGCATTATTTCCTCTAATTTGTTTCATGGGAAAGTATCTCTTTATAGAGGGTGTTCCCTGAATAGGGGTGTCCCCTGAAAAGGGGTGTTCCCGGAAAAGGAGTGTCCTAAAAGAGGATTTCTACTGATTTTTTATTATTGTAATTGTTTTGTTTTTGTTTGTTGTTACTGAATATTTACTAGTATTTTGATACCTTCAACTAAAATTCATTAAAGATCAATTTTCAATAAGACATCCAACTACTTTAAAAATTCTGAACCAATTTGTAACGGTCTGTTTCAATTCATGAAAAAAAATTTAGTAAACAGGTTTTCTTATGGAATTTAAATAATGCATTAAAGTTCTCACTTTGAATATTAAAATCAGGATATTATAAATTTAATACATTGATTTTTTAATGCTTAAAGAAATCTATATTGATTTTAGTAATATGTATTGTTTTTAATTATTAATGTTTTTCTTACCTGTACTGGTTTTCTGACTTTATCGCCAATAAAGTAATTAGATCTATTATTAAAGTGAAATATGTATTATATTCAGCTAATGTACTGATCTTTGCGAGAAACTAGATCATTCATTTCTGTCCAAGTATTTGTTCAAAAAACCCTACCATCAAAATTTTAACTAAAAACTGTGCTGTACATTAAAGTAACTACAGACAACAATCATGATTCACATAAGTTGTCGTTCCAAAACTGTGTTGGGCTTCGACCATGTTAATATCTAGACACGCCCTGGTCAATATCGAATAATTTAAAACAAATTTATAGTACTTGATATATATTGGAATGAATTTACCCTTATCATCAAGCCTGGTGATGGGAAAACTAAAAAAAAAATGTGTAAAAATAGTTTTTATTGACACGCATCAGGTGAATATCAGCAACAATGTTGTGGTACAGTCCCACTTAAAAACTAAACTTGACTTGAATAGCCAATGTGAATTAACATGCCATCAGAAACAGTACACACACCAAATGTAGAAACAACTAAGCCTAACTTAACAGTTAGCAAAATGGAAAATGTAAAATGAACATTGAAAATTGGTTCCAATCAACAGTGAACACAGTTTCTCTGGCATTCCTACTGTGATACTACTTATACTGTACTATCAGAAAATGTCATACTGTTGAAAAGAACTATATAAATGAGTATTCAAATAATTTTTTCTTTTGGATGATCCAAAGTTTTACGGCTTTATTCCCTTTGGATCATCCAAAAGAAAAAATTATTTGAATACTATATAAATGATAGTGTCATATATACCTATGTTTAAATACACTACTGACACTACACTTACACTAATTATCTGTTTTACCTAAAGTACAGCTTTTCCTACCAAGCTCAGTAGTTCCCACAACACAACTAAAAGACAACAAGGCTCCAGCATCAGCAAAACTAACACCAACAATTGTAAAAACTATGTAACACTATCTGTTGATGATGACGCTTGATTAAAACGTCTGAATGGACGTTTGCTTGCCCTATAGTAATTATCCGATGGTTAATTGTCCTCTCATCTGTGCCTCTGCATAATCCACAATAAACTAAACATTATACTTGCTAAATCAAATTGATTTTTTTCTGCCCTTTCTTTTGACATTTCACTTTAGCTGGTTCCTTTTCAAAGTTTGTCCTTTCTATTTTGCATATTGCGGGTTTGATAGAGTAAAAAGTATTAAGCTCTGTCTACACTATCAAACTTTAAATGACGACAAAAAAATGTCCATATATGGACATGATGATGTCATATCACTGCCATATTTGGGCATATCACACTTTTTTGTCAAACTAGTTTGATAGTGTAGACAGAGTTTTAGGCATGTACAAGTAGTTTCATTTACAAAAGGAGTAAAAAAAATAATGTTTAAATAATGTCTGCTTGAATACCTAGTATTTCGGCAACCCCTAATATTAAAAACACATAATATCCACAAGATTTATGAACATAAACCTTTAGAACACTTTCAAAACTAAGTCTTTATATTAATCAGCTTATACTAAGAAATCTAGCCTGATCCCAACTAACACAAAGTAGAGTAAAAGAGACAAGTTCCTACCCAATGAGAATGTCAAATCCAAATGAAAAGGGCAAGCTGAACTCCAGCTTAAAGTATGCCTTAATGTGTCTTTGTTTATTAGGATTGGCTGTTGATATAGGCAGATCATTGCCATAATGACCTGAGTATTTTACAGGCTACAGCAGGTAGGGACGAAAATAGGAAATACAACACAAGCCTCGATTTGACCCTTATTATTAAGGTGTTGGCATTTAAAAAATACTGTAAAAAAAAGTAATAAAATAAGTAAAACACAATACAGTATGTATTAATAGAAAATATTATTGAATAAAGTCTATAAAAAGGGGGAACACAAAAAAAAAACCCATATAAAGTACCAAATTTTTAAACTGTATTCATAAAATATTTACACACAAAAATTCATACATTTTAATAAATGACAATGTAATGAATTAGTTTTAATATTATAAGTTGCCTATTGACTAAAATGCACTCAAATAAATTAATTAGCATTGCATAAGTCAGGTTCAGAATCGGGACAGAGTATCCGAGACTTTAAACATTGAGCCCGCATTGCACGTCATATTCTCACAGTTCTACTAGCAACCAAGAATGAATAATATACATTGTCAATACAATTCATCATTAAATGATCTAATAACCTATATGGAAACTAATTAAAATGTTACAAAACAAAATTATGCACCTGTAGGTATACATAGCAACAAAGACTATGTCATAATAATAATTTATTTGGAAAATTACACTTGTACATCAGTGGCACACTGTATCTCATAGCAATAAAATAACCATTTCATATAATGTATTTTATTTAAAAGCATTGAGAATATTAGATAGGAAAAAAATCAATAATCTAGAAATAGTGGTGTAATCAATAATGCCAACTTGATCTTTAATTATTTAAAATGCAACTTGGTAGCTTTGCTACGGCTTAACTACACACTTATGGTTCTGGGGAATTAATCCGTAGTTTAAACTGTAGCCCTTTGCTGTGGTTTTTTATTGCTATAGGGGATGACCATGCACTCTCCCACTCAGCAGTCAAAGGGCTACTATAAAGTGGGTTGCCAGTTGCTGGACAGTTGCATTGTAATGGTTTGATGTTTACTTTATTTAAAACTTTAATATTTCATTGCCAACAGTAGAACATGAAAACAAAAGTCTGGTGAAACACAGGAAGAAATAAAGAATAGGAAGAAGAATAAAATCCACTTCTAAAGATCTGTCTACACTATCAAACTTTATGTGAATATCAAACAAAAAGTGATGTGCCCAAATGTGGTAGTGATATGACATCATCATGTCCATATATGGGCACATTATTTTGTCACATAAAAGTTGATAGTGTAGACAGAGCTTTAGTCATTTTTGTTGATTTCTTTCGATGACCTTTATTTCATCCCCTTTGAAAAAAAAAACAATTTCTATGCATGTTCCCTAAGGCCAAGCCTGACACTATACTGCAACATCTTTGTACAATACAGATACTTCAAGCAAATCTAATCACCACTGTACCTTGTGGATTTAAAGGTGTTACTAACTGTACAAATTCTTCAGTGATATCAAAATACACATTTCACAGAAAAATATTGTTTAAGAGAAAACAATGAGAAAAGAAAATGAAAAGAAGAGAAAAGAAAATGAAAAGAAGAGAAAAGAAAGAGGAAAGGAACTCAATACTAAGGGCCTGTTTCTGCTGCATAAAAATAACCAGTTAAAATCGGTGTGAATAAATTAAAATCGGTGTGAATAAATTAACTCCATTTTCTTGGCAGCAGAAACAGGACACATTTTTGGTAACCAGTTAAAAGGCAGCGCAAAATAACCGGTTAAAAACACCAATTTTATTCGTTGTTAGAACGCCGTTTAACCGGTTATCGCTGAGAAATTCTTAAATCACCTAATACTATACATAAATAAACAAATAATTAGAAACATATAATAAGATATAAATACATTCTATAGACAAGAAGTCAAAGTAGTATTTTTGTAATAACATTTTTATTTTCTGAAATCTACAGTTTTCTCTAAAGCTCTGTCTATACTATCAAACTTTATGAGACAACAAAATGTGATGTGCCCAATATATGGACATGATGATGTCATATCACTACCATATTTGGCCACATCAAACCTTGTCAAACTAGTTTGATAGTGTAGGAAGAGCTTAATTCATCTTCATAGTTAGAAATATTTTGATAAATAATCAGTAGTAGTAGTAACTTGCCTTGATTCCATTATAAACAATAGAAGTACAGGTCTGTAATTACAAGTTGTTCTATACTCACTCAATTTCAAACTATATAGTATAAAAACACTTCAGTAGTTTAGCAATAGCCCTTCAGTACTACTTTAATGTAAACAATCAATTTCCTTCATAATAAACATTATAGTTTTGTTTCATTTTCACAAGAGGACAACCAACTTTTGTCTA
This sequence comes from Antedon bifida, assembly GCF_963402885.1. Lineage (NCBI taxonomy): Eukaryota > Metazoa > Echinodermata > Crinoidea > Comatulida > Antedonidae > Antedon > Antedon bifida. The sequence goes on along the minus strand of NC_136226.1, from coordinate 5,583,318 downwards.
TAGACAAACAATATTTACACGAATAACAACGTATTAATAACAGTTTTCATTGTTTTAATCATATCAGATAAAGAAACCAACAATGAAATGTTACATTTTATGACCCCACTGGCAATCATTAATAATTCAATAACTATATTATTTCATGCACTGCATGTTTAAGGTTGATATTAGCAAACTTTGTCGATTCCCAGATGCAAAATTATACCTATCAAGCTGATAAATCATAGCGCAATTTGCGTCATCGTCACAGACACAGAAGGACAAACATTATTGAGAAATGATCTTTCATTATACATTTCTTAATTATTTATTAAAATATTAATCTTAAACATATTGAATAACTTATTTACTAATAGATAAATTCAAAATGTTACAAAAATGGTGAAATATTTATTCAACCAAATATATTACAACAAAGACGATCTTGTTAAAATAAAAAATACAGTTTAAATCAAAGCAAAATTATAAAAATAATTTATTGTTCAGGGGTTAAGGTTTTTTTAACTAGACAAGAGGACCAGTAAAATTAGAATTTTACTGGTCCTCCACTCTGTTTACTGAGTCACAAAATATGGGCCTAGGAAGTGGCCTTCAATTAACTTTTAAAAAGTCAAAATGAGGTAGGGCCTGTTTCTGCTGCATAAAAATAACCGGTTAAAATCGGTGTGAATAAATTAAAATCGGTGTGAATAAATTAACTCCATTTTCTTGCCAGCAGAAACAGGACACATTTTTGGTAACCGGTTAAAGGCAGCGCAAAATAACCGGTTAAAAACACCAATTTAAATCGGTGTTAGAACGCCGTTTAACCGGTTATCGCTGAGCAATTCTTAGCTGCAACACGAAATAACGGTTATTTGATTGACAGTTGTGACCCCGGGTCAGATACCGTCGCGTACCATGTGTGTTTTCCTCGTGGTTTTGACAGTCGAACGAAGAAATGAACATGTATGTGGTTGAATGAAATCACAAGATATGTTATTCAGTTGTGGGGGGAAGAGAAAGTACGGTGAAGGATGGCAGGCAATAAAAAAGATTCACAGATATATAAGAACATTTTTGCGAAAGTAAAAGAGGAATTCGGGGTGGAGTTCCGGACTACCCAAGCTAAACAATTTGAGGCGTTAATACACGCTCGCGAAGGATATGGTCCTATAAATACCAAAACGGAAACAAAAGGGACTCAGAATGTTGCAAATACCTACCAAACGAGAATAGATAATGGTTAATTAATTATGAAAACCCAAATTTTATAGCAAAAATCGTCCGAATTTATGTTAAAAAACGATGAATTTAGCAACAAAAACTGAAACCAAACGAGCGTATTTATGGCACGCCCCTAGTGCCTTTAATAGGAGAACAATGAACAATCTTATTTTGATCGTTTTACAGGGGTTTTACATCATCATTTTTTATAAAAACATCACATCGACCGAAAACAAAGGTTATCAGAGCCTTTGTTAATATATTAAATATGATTTTATTAAGCATAGAAATGTGCTATTATTTATGTTAGTATATAAATATACGAAATAATGTTCAACACTCATTATTCTATTAAAGGCACTATATGCGTGCGATATTCTATGACTTGGATACTCTCGTTTGATTTAAGTTTTTGCGGCTAAACTCATCGTTTTTAACATAAATTCGGACGATTTTTGCTATAAAAGTTGGGTTTTCATAATTAATTAACAATTATATACTCTCGTTTGGTAGGTATTGCAACATTCTGAGTCTCGTTTTTGTTTCCGTTTGGTGTTTAGTAGGACCGCGCTCGCGAAAGACAACTGTCGTTCACGTGGGAAGGGCCGTATGACAATCGCCTTTTTGAGGAATTAGGCTAGATAATAATTATCCTAGGCGATCGGGCGCTGCACGACCCTCCCCATGTTTATTGAAGGCGGCATGAGAATTAATTTTATTAGTGATGGTAAGTAGGCTTTACAAAAAACAAAACTTCTAGACCTGGAGACAACATTTTATTATGTTAAGATGTTTGAGATGTTCGGCGATATCACACACGTGTGTACTGACGTCGATGTAAACAAACAGCCAACTTACTACTTCCGTCTGAGTGTATTGCATTTTGGGTAATGATGACGTTTTGCTCGACGACCACCCATAGATTTAACCGGTTATTTCGGAGCACAAATTGAGCAGAAACGCGGTCTTGTTATTGTTATCTATTTTTAATCTATTTTAAAATAACCGGTTAAATTGCGTTATGCAGCAGAAACAGACCCGTAGAGACAATCAACCCTGTTTACATTTAGACCAGGTATGAAATATCATGAAGAGATGAATTGAGTTAAATTATTGCTAGTGAGCGTACTTGATATTTTACAACTTAACTGGTCCGCCACACATTTAACTGGGCATTGGTCGGAAGACCAGTGTTATTGCGAACTCTGATTGTTGGTTGATACAAAGGGAAACATATATAGCGAGTATAGTATAAAACGCTCATTGATGACAGAAAAGTTACATAACATTTCATGACATGCATTAATAAATGTATAATTGATGATGTACTTGTCAAATAAAGTTTACAACCATCATTCATCCTTATCAGATGTTTATTAATATAATTCTAATGACGCAAGCAAAATAAATAAAAACTTGAACTTAAAGACATTTGCAATATATCAATAACACATACTGTAGATGACAATTGCATGTATCAAAGAAAATATTGAAATATTGACCTGATGGGTTGATCTCGTCTAATCATGTTACAAAACGACAGTTGTGTGCAACGCCCTAGTATGTGTTAGCTGACATATTTTGGATAGGCAATTCTTGGGACAGTCAATATCAATGGTTGAAAATGACATTAAACTTATGGTATGTGTATGTTATAAACTTGTCGGATCCACAACTGTCATGACATTTGTACTTTTTGCAAGTGTGGAACAATGCATAACCAAACACAGGCGTATAAAGCTCAACAGGCCTACATATCTTGACAGAATACATATCACACACAGTAACATTTTAAGGAAAAACTGTTCGCTGTTCGCTTGGTGTGTGTTATAAACTTATCAGGTCCACAACTGTGATGACATTTGTACTTATGCTATACATAACCAACACAGGCTTATAAAGCTCAACAGGCCTATCTTGACAAAATACATATCACACACACACATTTTAAGGAAAAACTATTCACATCATTAAACTTAAAAAGAATTACCATTACCAGTTGAATAGTTTTTATAGAATCACTCACTACAAGACATTCAAAATGAATGATGATATAATAATGTACTGTAGGTCTCAGCTTACCTGTGTAGGACTTGTCTACTGCATTGTTCAAATTTAGATTAAACACTAAACAGGTATGTGGTTATCCATTCAGATTTTGACAAGTCACCTCAATTGCAGCATCAATACCCAATACAAACAATAAATTAACACCTTTCTATACACCACGCTAACCGATTCACTTTTTCAACTTCTTGAGCAATCACTCCCTATGAAGCTAATCACTATAATAACTGCTTTTTTTTACATGCTTAGGACCTAGTGTAGGACCATTGCTAAAAAACATAGCTAGTAAAACAAAAATTAACTATTTTGTATTTTGTGATGACTGAAGAGCTACCTACAGTAAATATACTTATGTACTTGTGTATTACTTACAGGAAATCCACACACAGGTTGAATTCCCAAGACTGCTATTACTATCTGTACACAACAGTAAAATGTCACACCACTGAATATCAGATGTACTGTATAGCCTGAATCTATGAATTTCGCTAAATTAGGCGTTCAAAGTGATGACAATGGCATATTTAGCAAACAATAGTTTTTCATTTAACAATATTTTTTTTCAGGGTGACAATATATCTAAACAATAAACATACAAACAAAGCATCACAAATTTCTATCCTTAATTTGTTTGCCTCAATGAACAAAATACCTTTAAAATGGAATAGTGACCCAATTCTATTGAAATTCATGCCCATGCTTCCCACTGTAGTTTTACATTTACATCAATATTCTCTCCTACGGATTAGTATAAAATATAATTTAGTATATATTATAATATGATGAGTAATTCAGGATTAAAAAAATCTCTTTAAATTTTATATTACAGTAGTAATGAAAGGACTACACTTTTTCATTTATACAGTACTATAATTGATCATATTATGTTTTAACCTATATCAAGACAGTAATAAACTTATTTCACATTACAAAAGAATGGGGTATATAATATAATTGCAATATATACTATATTATAATAATGATATGAGTAATTCAGGATATAAAAAAGCTCTTTAAATTTTATATTAGTAAACAAAGGACTATATTTTTTATTATATATTATTTATTATGTTTTAACCTACTGTATATCAAGACGCCAATAAACTGACTTACAAAAGAATGGGGTATATAAATTAATATAAATTCAGAAATAACATTAATCGGCTCATAGAGTGTACAGATTTTTATTTATGCTATAATTTATCATATTATGTTTTAACATATATCATCAAGACGATAATATACTGGTTTTACAAAAGAATGGTATATAATATAATTGCAGAAATAACATTACTTGGCTCATAGAATGTACATGTTTGAACTTAACATAAAACAAATAGTGATTCATTCTATTCACTGTCTGTAAATAAAAATAACATGTCTTTAATTCCACACCTGCAAAGTAAATAAAATCATAACAAAAGTACTTCAATATAGAATCAATTTAACGGGACATAAATGACTTTTAAGATAATTTGATTCCTTCTTCAGTCATTCAAACCTCAATGGACTAATATAACATTGAACATGTTTAATAGCATATATTATTATTTACTAATTATACCCATAATAATGCATAACAATAATATCGGTATAAATATTTTCTGATTGCTATATTATCCAGTCAGGGTCACAGATAATAGGCGCAATATAGCGGCCACCAGCAAACGTCAACTAGAGTGCTTAATGAAGATTCATGCCAAAGCCAAACTCATTAGGGTTTATCTCACGAAATACAAGGAATAAAAATCATTGACGTTAAATAAATTTGCACTTGAAATTTGCTTGCATTTGTAAACGTACAGGTTTAATTTTATTTAATATTATGATCAGGTAAAATTATTATAGCTTATCTGCAAAAGAAGCAAAAGTATAAGCTACTTAAAAATACAATTTATGAATAGCCCATAGGTCTAATTACAACCTAAAACAGGTAATAATAATAATAATGCATATAATAAATATAATGCATCTAAGCATGACAATATAGTATAGTGTTTTTATACAGGGATCATTACATTTTGATTGGTATCTTATTTATTTATTCTTATGTCTTGTTATAAACATATTTGGTCTCTATTAGAATCAATTTAACCATGGATGGAATTTGCTGAATTGGAATAAAGAAAGTGGTCTTTATCGTTTATGTAAATACTTCTTTCTATAGGTACTGTATATATTTTCTTTTTTTCTTAGAATACCATGATCATATAATGTATTCATAGCAAGTAAATAAGCCTAAACTAAGAAATCATTGTACAGATATTATACTTAAAACTTTGTATAGTATAAAGCTCTGACTACAATATCAAACTTTTCTGTGACAACAAAATGTGATATATTATCCATATATGGACATGATGATGTCATATCACTACCTTATTTAAGCATCACTATCATATTTAGGTAGAAATAAAAGCAGATGTAAATTTTGAGGAAGGTGCCAGTGGTACCACCCTTTATACCCAGTCCCAACAATTTCTACCTCTTCATCTAGATTTCTTTAAATCAATTGGTATGGTATAGCAGAAACACTAAATATAACAGAATGACAACGATGTGAATACTCTATTAGTATTGACAACTGGATTGCGAATGACTGTGGATAATGTCGTCTCCAACAAGGCACGCAACGAAAGAACACTTAACGGCTGCCGTGAAAAGGTATGGGAAGGACGTGGCTGTTTGATTATCACGTTTATTTTGGAATACCTCTGTTTGTTTGTCAATTAAAATGACAGGACAGCCTACAGAGATGACAATTAAGATTTCAAACACATATGTCTGCTATGATTTTTGGACATAAGACATGGTAATGGATTAGTACGATACAGGGATACTATTATTAGAAGATCATTGTGCCTATACAGTATCAACTAAGCAATGTTAAAATATGTACACTATTAAATATAGTTTCCTATAGATACACAATGCATGAGTTACAGCATATATCCATACAGCTACCAATCCCTCATAAATTCATGTTATTGTTAGTTATCAGTATTATTTTGTATTCTATTTTTAAAAATGTATGCATGATTTATATACCAATAGTTGTGCTGATATACAATATTACACTAGTGTGTTATAGCTGCATTATTACAGTTTTTACTTTCCTTTTTTTGGATGCACAGTTTAGATATTGCCTAAATGTTTACCACTGATTATCCAACAAATATTAATTATCATTATTGTTCGAAAATAATTTTAGTTTAATAGTCCAATGTTTTTGTACGGATTCGTAGTAATCAATCAAAAATTATCCTTATGAATTAAAGCTTAATTTATGATAAATAAAAAATCTACACTTTTAAAAAACCACCTAATAATCTTTCTTCTTTTATCAACAGTTGATGACAGTCTAATTGTGAACTAATTGATAATTATATCACATGTTTCTGCCAATTATCCTTGCACCTGGACCAACCGACATCTTCATAATTTGGTCTTTAAATCTGTAAACCATCCAACTGGGTCACTTTCAGCCGCAGGCGTCAACCCTACCGATACCATGCTGGTGAAAACTAGTAACAATTACCTAAAATTAAAATTCAATTCTAGCACAAATATTTGAAAAATTGATCAATTTATTAGACATATTTTAATGTGACCACATAGCATCTTCAGTGTGTATGGTGGCACCAGTAGTTGTTGTAGTGACAGATTCCTTCACGTTGTATGGCAAACTGCCCAATGACAATCTTTCTTGGCAACTTTTTCAATTGATGAATTTAAAGTATTGGCAGTCTGTGAAATATTTTCAGGAGTAGTTTTCTAGGGGAGCTAAATGGATTATAATATTCTCACAATCCCATTTTCCAACCAGTACTGCAAAAACCATATCTTAGAAAGCAAGCATATATAACGGATTGATATTGATAAAAATGTGAGGCAGGCCATTTTGATTCAATATTTCAAACTTTATTTGTTCATCAGATTCATTTTTCATCTTCAATGAAATTTCCTGAAGATGAAAAAATGAAGTTTTAAATATTAGATCACTTTTTTAAAGTATGTAATCAACTTTTTATTTGCAGGTATATGGTCTTAAAAGAACAATTTAAATAAATGTTCAACAAATGCTAAAATTCCCATGGTAAACACTTACTTTTTTAACTCATGAAACGACAATTTGTTTGTTTGTTTTATTAGTTTATCCACACAATTGCATTGCGAAACGGAAGAATTCACAGTACGGCATAATACTGTATAATCTTTTAAGAAGTTGATTCATTTATTTGCCAGAAGCAATAAAACCCAAGACCATTATTATAATTAATTGCTTTCTTAATCTTATCAAATTTCACAGTCCAAAATTAGTTTAAATTGAAGTTTAATTACGTACTATTACATAGCCATGTCAATGTGTACGTTATTTACAGTATAACCAGAGAAAACGACTCATTTATTCAGTCAATTTTCTTTTATAAAAAAGCAAAAATAAGTCTCTTTCTCGTATCAACATTTTAAAAAAACTCTATTGTTTCCTTTCTTTACTAGGAAATATGGTTTTCAGTTACTTCAGTACAGTGAAATAATTAATATTCGTCCGGCATACACGTCTTGGCTAAAACAAGACGGCTAGAGGAAGGTTATCTGTCTGTTTTTAAATTAAAACGGAAACGGAATCATAGCATAGCATTTGTGTCTGTATACTGATTTGGCTCCTCAGGTCCTAGAACTGACTTGATCCAAATTGAGTTAAAACTAAACAAAAATCAATGACAGCTTAAATCCACATGTGCCGTTTGAACTAAGTTGTAATGTTTAAATTGTAAATTTATGGAAAATCCTAGAAGCTTACGGAACAGAAGTCAGATTTATAAAACATGCTTTAACTATGTTGGAAGTCAATGATTTTGCTTTAAACCAAATACCATTACATTTTGTTCTCCAGTCCATTCTATACCATAATACAAACTGATTTTATAAATAAAGTTTTAGTTTTCACTTAAGCAATTTTTAACTCCTGACTTAAGCAAAAAGATCTGCAGTCCAGATCCATAACATACACTTTCTCAACATGAACTAAAAATAGTCAATATTTCCAATAAAAAGTTTGATTTACATAAACTATGAAAGAATGAATTAAATGAAAAGAAAGTTCTTTTAAAATAAAAGTAGAATTTTTGCTTAAAATAGGGTAAAATAAGCATTATTCTTTAGTAAAAGTAAAAGTAATGTCAAGTATATAGATCAGGCTTATTGACCAGACAAGCACCAAAATACTTAATAATAATTATTTACTTTCATTTTAATCTTTATAATATTGTATAATTATCAATGATTTCTGTATAGTAATAATGTCAAATTACTATTCAATCAATCTCAAAGGAGGTATCAGTTCATCCCATTGGGAAATAATAGTCACAGAGCAAATATTGATCAATAAGAATTCCTAAGCACTGGTTATTACCTCTGGTAATCACCATTATGAAACACACTAAGCCAACAATATCATATTTAATAAGTCTGTTTCCGCATCAGCGCTTCATCCCCAGTTTCGGATTATGGATAAAAAGTCATAATAGAATTTTACATCTTCGGGTGTGGTTCGGGATGCAATATTCATATTGTAGGATTATCTGAGAATTCTCTAAAAAAAACAAACTAAGCGTGATATATTCAATGACAATTCTTTTCTCTTGATAGGAAAGCTATGAAGATGATGATAGAAGTTAATGACTATCGAATTCAGCTTTGAAATATTACCCCAGTGTAAATGGGAAAAGTAAATTGAGATCCTGTCGGAATTACACTGCTATTTGATGACAGTACAAATTTTAACGATTCGACAAAAAAGTGTCAACACTCAAGTTACTCTTTTTTTATTCATTCTTTTTTATTTGAGAATCATGAAACATAAACATAACTAGACATGAAACTCGTCACTTTGACGAGTTAGTTATCCGCACAACGACAAACGCCACGTGCACGTCATACGTTGGAATATTGGACACAGATAAAGATTATGGCATTATGACAAGAACTGAAGAATATGATACGCTGTTAGTGCTGAATTCTGTCAATTTGTGTCATATAGTATATACATGCAAAGAGTATAATCTGTATACATATTACATACAGTGTAGAATAGGTGAAATTACGGGACCCGCCATTTATTCCAATTTTTAACATGGCGACGGTATCAAAATGAAACACTTAAATAGCAATTTCTGGAGGAAATTATCTCAGGAACAACATATTAACGTGTAGAAGAAATTTGAATACGTAAAATATAGATGCGCACCCTTTTAAATGTGATGAACTATTACGCAAAATATGAAAATACGACTTTTTTTATTCAACTGGCCATATGATGACGTCACAACATCCGATTGGCAAAATGTTTACATGAATTCGTATCTACAATCCAGTAGCTTCCAGAAAACGTTTTAATCGTGATTATCACATTTTATTCTTACGAGCTATTACAGATTAAAATTTACTGTAAAGATGAAATTAATGACCCACGTAATTAAAATTTTTAGGCATGATGACGTCATAAAAATTAAAATATTTTTATCTCATGCTAAAGAAAGTTGATTGACCTACACAATATATAAATTTAGGAGAAAAAGGAATACAGATAAGCGTGATGCGCTCCATTGAATGTGATGAGCAATAACGAAAGAGACAAAAATCCTATATTTTACATTCGTGTGGCCATACGATGACGTCACAATGTTTTTTTAGCCTTATCGATGCATGATCCGATATCTACAACTCATCAACTTCTAGATTTTGTAATAAAAATAAACGGTTCACGGTTTACTTTAGAAACTATGACTGTTTAAAAAAAGACATAATTTTGACGATTTTTTAAGCTTTTTCATAAAAAACGCGCACGAATTGTCTAATTCAACGTGTTCGTATGGCGTTATTTAAACTGGAAAAGGTCTAAATTGTTTTCAAAATTACTAGGAAAGACTTGAAAAATATAATTCAAGAGAAAAAAATATGTTTTTAACGCTACGTGCGCACCGCGTGCGTAAAAAATTGCGCGCCCGTGGGAATTTTTGACATGCTCAAAATGACAAGAAACGCATAAAAAGTTGATTAGAAATTAATTTTGCGCATTTTGAAATTTTAAATGCGCGTGCGCGCGTAACTTCTTGTGAAACATGCTATTTTTAATCCGTAGAAAGTTTGCCCCTGATATGACTTAAATGTTGTCAAAGTGTCAATACTAAATGACTTTTGGTTTTTAATCTATAATCAATCATTGAAATTCATAAAATTGCGCGTAAGTCACGTTGCGCAACTATGACGTCATTCAAAAATAGGAGGTGCACAACTTCACGTAAATGCCCATATGTTGTCAAAGTTATGAAATGTTATGTTTACACATTTTAGAGAAACGCGACTCACAAAAAGGAAGGAAGGATCCAAGAATAATACAGAACTAGATTTGAACTCGTCACTTTGACGAGTTCGGGTTATCCGCGCAAACGCAACATGCACATACTTTAAACTATATGAACCTCGACAATTATTATGCCATCCTATGACATGAAATAAATATGTTTACAGTGCTGAATTGTACCTATTTTGTAGCATACATCATATTACAGTATTTACAGTGTAGCATAGACGAAATTACGAGACCCATCTTTTAAATCCAATTATTAACACGATGACATCATCAAATTAACATATAAAATAACAATTTTAGAAGATAATTATCTAATTAATTACATTACAAATTTGAAGAATTTTGGGCACGTAAAAGTGAGATGCGCTCTCGTTTAAACGCAATGAACTTTTAGACAAGAGATGAAAATATGACTTTTTGAATTCAACTGGCCATATGACGTCGTCATGACATCTGATTGGTAAAATATTCACATGAATTCGTATCTACAATCCAATAGCTTTCAGAAAACGTTTTAATCATGATTATCACTTTTTATTCTGACGAGCTATAACAGATTGAAATTTACTGTAAAGATGAAATTAAGTGACCCACGTTATTTACATTTTTAGACATGATGACGTTATAAAAATTAAAATATTTTTAACTCATACAAAAGATAGTTGATTGACCTAGACAGTATTAAAATATCGGAGGAAATGGAATACGTATAAGCGAGATGCGCTCTATTTAATGTGATGAGCAATAACGAAAGAGTAAAAAATCCTATATTTTACATTCGTGTGGCCATACGATGACGTCATAACATCCGAGGGGTAAAGATTCTGCATGAATTCATATCTACAACATATCTGCTTACATATTAAATTAAAAAAATTGGGGGTCATGGATGATCCTGAAGAGCTATAATAGATTCAAAATAGACATAATTTTGACAATATTTTGTCACCTTTTCAACTAAAATGCGCGCAAATGGTCTAAATCAACGTGTTCGTATGACGTCATTTTAATTTGAAATGATGTCAATCTTTTTTAAAATGACTAGGTAAGGCTGTAAAATCATAATTCAAGAGAAAAACACATGATTTTCATGCTCCGTGCGCACCTTACGCGTAAATTTTTTCGCGCGCGTGGGAATTTTTGACATGCTCAAAATGTCATGATCAGCGTAGAAAGTTGATTAGAAATTAATTTTGCGCATTTTGAAATTTTAAATGCGCGTGCGCGCGTAACTTCTTGTGAAACATGCCATTTTTAATCCATAGAAAGTTTGCCCTTGATATGACTTAAATTTTCACCAAGTGTCAATACAAAATGACTTTTGGTTTATAATTTATGACCAATCATTGAAATTCATAAAATCGCGCGTAACTTGCGCTACGCGACTCTAACGTCATATAACAAAGTTTCCTGCACATCTACAGCTACAGGTCAATCTTATGACAAAGTTATACAATCTTATGTTGACAAGGATGACAGATATGCGTGCAACAAAATTCCGGGAAAGAAAGAAGAACAAAGAAGATGAAAAAAAAAAAAGATATTTACAATAACAAGGGTTATCCGCAAAACCTTACGGTTGCGGATAACCAAAAAAAATATTGATCCCATACAATAACAAGGAGTTATCCGCTCTACCAAGCGGATAACTAATAATAAGATGCAACTTCTAAAGTTACACCAAGGCTGTACAGTAGTACAAACAGAAATATTATAGCACATATTAAGTATAGAATGTGCAGTTTAATAGCATTGGAATAGCTGTAGTAGTAGAAGAACCAGAAGCAAAAATAAACACTCATTCAAGTAGTATAAAGTACAAATTGGTATCAGAGTTTGGCAAAACATCTTGGTATTCATCAGTGGTGGCGCCAGGATTTGCCCGACGGGGGGCGCCGAATTCCCCGACGGGGGGGCCGAATTCCCCGACCGGGTAGGGGGGCGGGGCCGTAGGCGCGAAAGAGGGGGTGGGTTTGGGAGGGGGTGTCCCCCTCCTGAGCCTCAGAAAATTTTGAAAAAATAGATGCTTACACACTGTTTAATAGGCTAGAGCAACTAGTTTCCATTACATTTAATAACAATGTTACATAATGTAAATTTAAATAAATCCTTCCTAAATACTCTAATACGGATCTTTTTCGACGAACTAATAATAAACTTTGATCGAAAAACACTTCAAACGAAATGAACATTTGGTAATGCGGCACTCCGAAAATGCCTCGATAGTGCATGTGTTTAGTGTACGACTGTGCTTTGGTGGTCTGTTAACCTCAGATATATACCCTATAGCCGGGTGAATAACTCAATGTAATTTAGTATACAATGATTGCCGTAATCGCCGTGTCTATAACACAAATCAATAAAATGCCAAATCACCACACACGTTTTTTCGCCCGTGTACATAGAACAAGACATTTCATGTTTATGTTATGCCTATGAAATAATAATAAAAGAACATCATGTTTCTCGTTTTTTATTGTTTATACTGCATACCATTATATAAAAAACCTTCATACGCGAGAAAAAAGTTCACGATATTACCCTCTACTCTGTACGGGGGTGTAAATATACAGGTCCACGCTAACGCTTGCACACGGACCAGGGCGGAAAATGGTGTATTTTTGGAGAGTGATGACGTCAGCATTCACACGAGGAGCGAGCTAAGACAACGTGATGCTGGTAGTGGGAGTGCATGTGTTTTGAAAATAACTCGGTTGTGGGTATTTTCCGAAGATTTTAAATCACGTTTTCTTTTTAAACTCTTGAATTCATAAATAGTAATTAAACTCTTAGCTCTTTCACTTAAGTAGGCCTATTTACACAACTATAGCTCTAGCCTACTCTTCTTAATTAAAAGAGTCAAGTGCGTCGAATCTGCGTTTAGCGACGGTCGCGGGTTTGGTGCATCTTTTTTCCCCTTTAGAATTAAGGTGGGTGGCTAGCCACCCTATTCACCCCCTAGATCGAGATTTATGCGCGAAAAGAAACGTGATCAGACCCTGTTTTATGGTTCGGGCCAACCGCTTCCTCTTTCCCAATCGAACCCCCACCCAAACCCCTTTAATCGACAGCGAACATACACGCGGTACACCAATGGTTATTGGTAAATTGAAACAATTCGTAAACTCAACCGTGGGAACATAACTCGTACCTTTATCCCTGTATGAACGTACGTCGATGCGTAGTTGCAAATGAATCTCCGATTTTCGCCTGGAAACTGGAAAATACACATTTTGGTCCCTGGATGTAATATGATACAGCCCAGATATGTCGACGCGTATACCGCAGTGAGCCGGCCGGGCCATGAAAGATTCGTACAAAGAGACACCGCCAGACAAATGCGTACCACATACTGTTTACTTCGCTGTCAGTGTATCGTATGTACGTCAAAAATAGAATGCCGCAGTTACTTAAAATATATAGTAGTACACTTAATAATGGTTTTATTTTTTACCAGAAAGGGATGATCATATTTTTCTCCCCGACAATAAGGCCAATACTCCCCGACAGGGGGGCCAGCTTTCCCCGACGGGGGGCCCTGGCCCCCCTGGCCCCCCCGCTGGCGCCACCACTGGTATTCATTAAGAACACTCTGATATTAACATTTCTTTAAAAAAAAACCAGTTTGTACTACCAGTTATGAATTTATTAAATGAATAAGTCATTAGCAGACAGTGGTGGATCTAGGATTTTGAATTAGGGATGTGGGAAGGGGGTTGACCGAGACCTCTCTATATACTGTAATTGGTAGACAGTGACACTGAATTTAAAGTCTCGTACTATTGTATAGCTTAGTGTATTTTGTTGTAATAAACCGACACCGATTATCCTATCTTTTGCATTGTCAACATTTAGGGGGCCTGGGCCAGCTGGACCACCTTGCCTATAGGATCAGTAAAAAGTAGTAACTGGACTTAGCAAAGAACAGAAATAGACAACAGTAACTTATTATCTCACTAATTCCTATTTAAAAGAACATGGTATTAAGTAGTACTACCAGTAGCGTAGAGTCAACAGAAGCTTGTACAGTATGACAATCATTTTAAATTCAATTCCAAAGATATAAAAGTAAATATAGAAATACAAATCTAAAGCAAACATTCTGTCATTTTGTCAACAGTGGAACAGCAAACTTAATCTTTGTTAATACAAAAAGAAGAATGTAATAGGAACACCCACAACTAATTCAAGATATTTGGCAGAGAATAGGGTGATGACAAGGACTATTTTAGGGAAAACTATATATAGTTTTTACTTCCTTTTCCTCCTCTGTAACTCATAAAGCTCTGCCTACACTATCAAACTTTATGTGACAAAAAAATGTGATGTGCTCATATATGGACATGATGATGTCATATCACTGCCATATCTGGGTATCACTACCATATTTGGGCACATCACACTTTTTATGTCAAACTTGTGTAGACAGAGCTAAAGAAATAAGGTTGATTTTATTTCTAATTATGGAAACTAAAGAAATAAATGAATAAATTTCATTTTTGGTGCAAAATGTGCTTTCTCAAACTGACATTGACAACAACAAAATAAATCCTGTTCCAGACTCTGACTGCTGTCATTATACTGTTTAAACTTCTGAATAGAAGTTTAATATCAGTTTTATATTCACTTCTTCTGATTGTTTCTGTAATTTTTGGTATGACCGAAGAGCCATATAGTACATTGTTACTGATTCTTTGTTGCCATTTTATTCCCATAGCAGCACATACTGTAGTAGTGAGTGACTGCCATCAATTGCTTTCTCAAGTTTCTTTGTAATGGTCCAACTTTCTGATCCATATAGAAATACTCATTCAACAGTACTCTTGAAGAGCCGTAGGTTTTTACAAATATTTTACCATATTTGACTTAATTTATTAATTGCAAGTAATTGTAATTTATTTATTATTTAATCATTGCAGATGTTCTGATGTGCAGCCAAAACATGGGCTTGCAAAACAAGGAAGACCAGCACTCACATACATTGATGTACTAGAGATGGATACTGGTATGCAGAGAGAGGAACTGGCTGTCACAATGGCAGATAGGAAGTTATGAAGGAATCTAGTCATATAAGTTCGGGTATGCCTCGGAATAAGTAATAAGAAAAAGCAACCAAATTTAAAACAGTGGATGTTGAGAGCAGAAGGCCAGACATTGGACTTGTAAAAAAAAAACATTTTAGCAGGGTAACTCTACTCATTACGAGTTTAATGGCACAAATGTCTATTCACTATATATCCTAAGTTGTTTTAAAAAGTAGTCCAAATGATGGATCAATAAATAGAAAATTTATATCCTTTGAGGAAGATTGAAATTCATTAGTTGAATGACAAGATAAGATTGATGAGACGTATTAACGATACTCATCCAAGTCACCTTAGTAATCATTCATGTATCATACTAGTCTAATTGACTAGAAAACTAAGAGATCTTTAACATTCGCTTATCTTGCAGAATAAAATATGATAGACGTTACATTACAACAAATCTGGAAACGGTCTATTAACTGTATACTACTTGCGATTAAAGATATTGTCCCTCTGAAAAAATGAAAATTGTTTGTTGTTGTTGAATATGTCATTTCAATGTCACTAGTTATTCACTGGATTTTAATAAAACAATATTATTCGTTTGAAAAACCGTAATACAGTAGTTAATGGGTTTCTGGTTAAATTTAAATTGTTTGTGTCCCTTGTATGTTACATTAGTGATACATCCCTGCCCATTTCCATTCAGCACAATTACATACAGTACAGTACATCATACAAATACAGTAAACATTTTAGTAGTATTATTAAGAATTTCTTTTACTGTACTTTTTTAATTGCACTAAAGATTGTCAAAAACAGTCAATACCTAATTTAAATTCAATGATGTTAATTTTGAAAGGCAATTTTTTTCCTTATCATAAACACCCTAAAAAATCCTGTTTTTGGACTGATATCATTTTCTAGTGGTTTTCTAAATTAATTATTCTAAAAATATCATAATTTTCATTAAAATTTCAATTTCTATGTAAAACGCTTGAATGATAAATAATTGTATGGGCACAAAGCTTTGGCAATAAATTTCCATAAATGAATTAAAATGAAAGGATATTGATAAATATACCAAGTTTTATTACAGTATTTTCCTTATATTTTCCAACAAAATTAAAATAAATGTAAATTCCAAAAATGTAAATTTAAGATCTATAATATATAAACAAATTATTAATGAAGGGTTAGGGTTAGTTACTGTACTTTACAACTAATATTGATAAATGCAAAAATTATGATTCAACCGAACAGCTGCATAATGTCACAAATATTAATTAAGTAAATGAGTATACTCTAAATGGAGAATGATTTTCATTCAAAGTACAAGAATAAACATTATTTATGAAATTTAGTTTTTGGAAATCCTTTTACTATTTTTTTTGGTAGGCCTAGGTAAAACAATCAATTCTGCATGCATAACATTATTGGAACTACAAACTAAAAAAGAGTACAGTATATTTTATTCTGACATGCTGCCAAAACCCAATCCTCAACAGTAAATATTACAATCTACATAACAACTTTTTTAGTACTGTACTGTACTATGCATACCACCAGTAAAATTGTTTATAAACAAAGATTACATGGAAAGTTAATTTTTACTTTAAAAAAACATAGTTATTGGTTGTAGTGTTTGACATCATTTATAGTACTGTATCAATATTATGCACTAGGGAAAGTATGTTTACATCACCATCCCCAACCCCCTGCCCATTCATTAATCTTTCAATGGTGAGGTTAAATTGAGACTACAAACAATTGCAATGTGCATTCCAAAATTGGTCCACAGAAACTTTTTTTCAACAGTTTTGCCGATCGAAATCGGAATCAATTGAGACATCTAAGATGGTAATTCATTCTAAAGGTAACAAAGATAGGCACAAACCCTATTAAAATCATGATGAATCTTATACAGTACATTATCTAAAGGGTTAATGTACTCTACACCTGTTCAAAGCATTATTGTGAACATTTTAAGAATAAGGATGCACTATGTGAATAGAAAAAGAACCTGACAGGAAAAGATTGTTTTGAAAGCAGAATGTAAACATTTGTATGCTATAAAGTAAAACAGCAAGAAAAGTTAGCAGAGCTTTCGGGCAACACTAGCCCTTCATCAGTGCAAGTATTACATAACATAAAAACATTTAAGTGCAGTCAACTCTCCCAATACCTGACATCTTTGGGCTGGCCTAATATGTCTGGTTTTTCTGGAAAGTCTGATATTCGTAATGTGTTTTTAATGGCAAAAAAGAATTTGGAAACTTTGAACCTCTACAAAAGTCCGATATTGGGAGAGTTGACTGTATAATATTCACAAACACATTTATAAATTCATAAGTTTACCACACAGTATCATAGAGCTAACAACAAATATTCTCCATCTTTATCAATTATGGATCAATCATATAGAAATTCCAAAAATCTTTAAAGAAAACAAGAAATGTTCACCTTCATACAAATTCCAAAAAAACTTATCCCAAGAGAAACTAAAGACTATGTGACCTTGTGACCTTGGAAGGAAGATGTTAACATTGGTTTAGAATTGTGGGTACAGTTTTGTTTATCTAAATTTACCTTGTTAAAGGCATGTTTTCACAGCCACTGACGCAACTAATTCAATTCATGTAACAAGTATAAGATTGTCTAAAATTGCACATTGAATTGGATGGCAAGTTGGGAGCAGGTAGACCAAACTCAGTCTGTACCTGTTTGATTTTACCATTAATCAGGAAATGATCTCACGCACATTTCTGGGTGTTTTTTTCACAGATAGTTCTCAAATTTAGAAATAAAATTAGGAGTCAGTAAAAGTATTTCATTCTACACATATCCATTTTTCCAAAAACAGAGGAGTTTCTGTCTAATGGCATACCAGAAAGAGGTGGGTTGCAATCGGTTTATCTACTGTATGAATATGAAAATAAGAAAAAGCTTATCTAGAATAGGCCCAAAACATAATGTACTGTACTTTCAAAATGACGACAGGTTTAAAAACATTATGTATTTAGTTGGCTGTTGATGTAATGTTGCAACTTCACACTAGTATATTTAATAGCCAGTCCACTAAATAAAACAAATATTAAGCGATAATAAAAGTAAAACAAAACAAAAACTTACTATTGAAATCCTGAGAAATGAACTAATGTTTTGATGTATCAATAATAAATAATTAAGCCTCACACAGATGAAAGAAGAAATGATGATATATTAACAATCTTGAAGTGGCTAAGTTTGAGCAAAATCCAAGTAAACACAGACAGTATAAAACAAGACAACAAAGCAAAATCTGGCAGTATTGTTGATACTCTCCTTGGTTGAACAACTATCAGAAGATCACTGAAGATGTTGCAACTCTCAAGGTATGTACAGAGCTTGGCTTGCAACTACTGTACACAGTGTCTCCCAGCTGGCTCCTAGCTGTCTGAAAGTAAATATGGCTCTGAAAGACAGCAACAAATTCAGAAGGTAATATTTGGACTGTTCCATAATGTTTGTAGGGTTTGTTTAAGTAGAGATCATTTCCTAACAATTTGACTACCATATAATAGTGCTAGTTTTATTGCTAATAATGTAATGTAATTGACTAAAAAAGAATATAAAAATTGTTTTCTGAAACCATTGAAGTATAGAAATAAACATAATTTCCTATGGTACAGTAAATAGATAATGACACATAGCTGAACTTGTCAAACTAAACAAAAATTATCTATGTAATATTTTTTTAATGTTATTATTTTAAATGTCATGACAGATTCTGTTCATGTACATTCTTTCATGGTATTGTATTAGTTTATACACATCATCATATACTGTATTATTTTTCACCTAAGATTTATTCCCAATATAATTAGTTTGTAACATCAAGAAGAAACCTAAAACCAGCCGACTACCCAAACAGGAATGCAATGCTACACAAAATACTTTTCTTTCACCCTAAATTGTCAAACGGATCATAAAGACACTAACTCTACGATTGAATGAATTCCTAGAAATATTATGTTCGGAGTTTGCATGGCAGGGAGATAAATAAATTTGCACAGGAAATATTAACTTAGAACGGCACATCAAGACGTGTTTATAAGGAAATTTGATGAAGGTAAAGTCATGCGACAATGAAAACCAAGTATAAATGATATTAAATTGAAGCAAGGACAATGTGATTTTACGTGATGTAATATCAAGGTTGTTCAGAATTAGTGACAAGCATCCCTTGTACAAAAAATGGAAGCGTCCAATCTTGTTACAACATGTATGTTTTTTACTAATTAATTTTGTTATGAGATTTTTTTGTGCAAATAATATTTTATCCAAGTTTATTTGATTTATATTTTTTTCTTTGTTAAAAAAAACCCTACAATTTTAATAAATATTCAAAATGAAAATTCACAATTGAACGTTATTAAAATAAGTTTTATTGGCAGATAAAAAGATTAATCATTTTATTGATTATACTGACCTTCAATATCACAATTTAATTTGATTATAATTCTATGACCTTAACAGAAAATCTATTGATATTTATATAATCACATTTTTAAATGGTTAAACTATGGTTTAATGCAACTTGTACATTAAATATTGGTGCTATATATTGTCATACAAATATTGGTATACTACAAAAAAAAAAAAATAGAGCATAAAAAATAAACAATAGAGCATGAGAAACACCTGCACACGCTCACAAGAAACGTAACTATACCAAATGCCAACATTGGTGTATAGACTATCAGAGCACTGATAAAATAATCAAGTTTATTAGAATTTTTTTTATATGTTGTAGTCTTGTGACATAGTATGGCACATACAGAATATAAAACTAACAAGAAATATTTCTTACAAAAAACGCTGCTCGCTTATTGACGTAACAGTTTTAAAGATATATTGTCCCTCTGAAAAAATTTTTTTATTTCAAATTTGTTTTTGAATGTGTCATTTTATTGTTACATAATAGTTATTTTACCTGAAAAAATGTAATTTAAAGCAAAAAATACTTAAATTGTCTGTCAGACAATGGTTTTTTAGTTATGATTAAACGTCTCTTTTCTCTGAATTTTGTTACAGAAGTGAATAACTTTGATATGAAACACAGACTCAATTTAGTTTATTTTATTGCTAGGTCAAGTCAAGTCAAGTCACTTCATCACACCTAGATACTTCAAGTGTGCAGTATCCTATTACAAACAAAAACTTTCATGGACTGTTTTGATAATAATTCAATGATTATCTGACAGCAAATTACAGTATTATATAATATCATGGAACTCATAAATACCAGAAATGCTTTGGGATTTGTCGTTCAACCTTTTCCCAGACGTTTTTTGGGTCCAGCAGCTGGTACCTATAATTTATAGTCGAGAATCCTTTTTCGCAAAAATGTCAGTGTCTAGTATTATAACTGCTGCTTGCTTTCATCTAATAAATGAGTCATCTCTTGTGACGTAGCGGGCTAGAGCAGCAGCGTGAAAACAATGTTGTTTAAACAAACCAATAAGCATCTAAAACCAGACATAGACATGTTTAAGAAGTGGTTTAAAGAGAAAAGTGTAAATTTTTAAAAATTAAGAAGTTGATTGGGTATAGAAATAATAAATGCTTTGAATAAACGTACTGTAAAAGTTCTATGTGTAGGCACTAATAATACTATCTTACGATTCTAGAGGGCTCTATCACCAAAATAGTGACAGTTTAATAGTTAATAAGCTCTGTCTGCACTATCAAACTAGCTTGACAAAAAAAGTGTGAGGTGCCCAAATATGGTAGTGATATGCTTAAATATGGTAGTTATATGCTTAAATATGGTAGTGATATGACATCATCATGTCCATATATGGGCGCATCACATTTTTTATCACATAAAGTTTGATAAAGTGTAGACAGAGCTTTAGGTTCATCAAGTGCCAGGTACAAAGATTAATAGTTTGGTGACAAGATTTGAATGAAAATTGTAAATTTATAAAATCTGTAAAAACATTTCAACTGCATCTCATTTGTTATTTTTGTTTATAGTTATTCCTTTGTCAGATCTAATTGTCTTTTTTTGTTCCTCATGGAACTAAACTCTAGTTGTATTAATTATTGAATAAATGTTTTAATAATAATCTTAAATTTATGAACTATTTGGCTAAAAATAAGCCTGATAAAGGTAGTTTCCAGGTTACAATTCAGACAATTTAACATACAGTATTCATACAGTAGTCTTTTTTAATTTAACACTCGATGTTATTGAAATTTATGCCAAGCAGACTCTATTTCCATAGGCAAGGATTTTTTAAAAATCTACCGTAACAAAGTGACTTATGATTGGTTGAATGGCAAGTAAATAGGATGAAAAAACTGACATTGATAGATACGATGGAGAATTAAAAAAGATCGGACTAAACCCCAAAGATATTCCATCGAATCCTGGTAACGGCAATTAATATCTGCACTGTACTGATGCATATATGACCTGTTTCCACTGACAAACAACATAACTGCTTAATAATTATTAATTTTTATTTAATCAGTTATTTTTTAGATAGAAAAATTAAAAATGTTAACATTTACTGAGTCGCAAAACAACTTATTATCGCAGTGTCGATCTTATAAATAACATTTTTATTTTTTAAATGTTATTTCATAAAATTTTAAACAATGTTATTGGATGAAATATTCATCTTCATTTCATTTCATGAACGTCAACTTTTAATTAGTACGTATGAATTGAATTTATAAAAATAAATCTTAACAAAAGTATTTGTATTTTTAGCATTGCTTTATCATTTTAATTGTATTATGAAATTTAATTTAATTTAATAGAAAAGAATTGGCTTTTAAAATCGTAGTGGTGGTATTACCACAACCAGTATACAATAGAATACGGCATTAATATCATAAAGATCCGCTCTTTTGATGATCTTCGTCCAATATCATTGACGCCGGTCTTTGCTAAGATTTTTGAGGCATTTATTGCCAAATGGATTATTGAGGATATTGACAATAAATTAGACACTAAGCAGTATGGTAATACAAAAGGTTCATCTACTATACATTATCTTGTGGATATGTTAAATTATGTTTATCAAAGTCTTGACAAGCCCAAACAATCAGTTGAACTCTGTACAATTGATTTTACTAAGGCATTTGATAGAGTCAATCATACAATTATTATAGATAAATTAATTAAACTTGGAGTTAGGTCATCCATTGTTTCCATCGTCTGCAGCTTTCTGTGTGAAAGAACTCATACTACCAAACTTGGCACGCACATTTCTTCCACCAAATCAATCTCTTGTGGAGTACCACAGGGAACCAAACTGGGACCTATACTTTTTTTGGTTCTAGTAAATGATGCTGCCATTGAAAGTTGTAGACGTTGGAAATTTGTGGATGACCTGACTCTAGGGGAAGTAACCAAATGTGGTGCTTCCTCTAACTTACAAAGTGTCCTTAATAGTGTCAGTGAGTGGTGTGCATCTAATGATGTTCTACCAAAACCAGCTAAATGCCAAGTAATTGAATTTAACTTTTTAAAGCAACGGCAGCTTAATTTAGTTTACACTATTGATAACTTTAATCTTCCAATAGTTAGTAAGTTAAAACTGCTTGGTGTAATAATCCAAAATGACCTCAAATGGGGTTCAAATGTTAATGATATAACATCAAGAGCCTCACGTAGACTATTTTCACTATGTATCCTGAAAAGGTCTAGTGCACCAGTCAGTGACCTGGTTACAGTATTTACATCATATATCAGACCTGTGCTGGAATATGCCTGCCAGGTTTGGCATTCATCATTAACTGTTCAGCAATCTAATTTAATAGAAAAAATTCAAAAACGGGCTTTGCGCATAATTTTGAGCCCACATTATGTTAGCTATGAATTAGCCTTAGAGCAAGTAGGTTTGCCTTCTTTAAAGTCCCGTAGAGAGCAGATTCTTCTCAATTTTGGCAAGAGTCTTTTAGAATCTACCAAATTTAGAAATATGTTACCAGCATATAAATCTGATAGGCATTCAAGATCGTTAAGGAGCAATACTAGTTCAAAGTTGGATTCTTGCAGATGTCGCACTGAAAGATATAGGCGGTCTACTATTCCACACTTAGCACGAATCCTTTAAGTTTAATGTTTAGTTTAGATCTTCTTTGATGTATTTTATTTCTCAGTTTATGATTGTAATCCAACCTTTTCAGCTCTTGCTGCTGGTTGGAATTTGATGTTTTTATACCTTAATAAATAAATAAATAAATAAATAAAAGTAATAAATAATTATTGATTCAAATATTGAGTTTATTTTAAATTACAGGACAAAATAATACAGCAATCTTTTGTTTGGTAATATAAAATCATGTTTTTTGTATTTTTATTATTAATATTGAGTCATTCACGTTTTATGGGATGACTAACCCTTTATCTCTACCAGTAAAAACACACTCAATGTCATTAGTATCATAAAAATACTTCATAAAATAATAACAACAATAATTTCTTTTCCTTGTAATTAATACAAAAACATGTCTACGGTAGTAGAACCCCCCACCCCGCTCCTGTGGGAGACCACTATTTAGTGGACACCCAAGAGAACACTTTACCATGACATAAACATATATTTTAACACTACATCCAACCCCTATTCAGAGGACACCTCTATTAAGGGAGAAACTTTGTTGGGTTCCGATGGTGTCCATTTAATTCTGTTTGTTTAAAATTATTTTAAAGATAATATCTGTATAACAGGGCTTAATATTGGTTGAATACTAACTGGGGGAGAGAGTAAGTTAACTGTAAATTTTCCATTTTATGTAGCTAGCCCACAAGTCACTTTGTGAGTCAAGATACAGTAGAAGTATCTTGGTCAGCCATAATAAATTGGTGAATGCAATATAAACCTATTTAAATACTGTATCATTAACTTATTATTGATTTTGCAAAGATTAACTAAAGTGAGAAATGAGATTAATATGAGAACATAATCTTGCAGCTAACACAATTAAAGCAGCTTAATGAACTTCAACTATGCTAATTAAGTCAACCATCCACCAGCCAGTGTAATCATAATGTATTTTCTATTTTGGACAGTAAGTTAAAGATACACTATTCCTCAACAACTCAACTCAACAAAACAAATTTTAATTGATCAGTAATATAATGTTATCAACTTTGAATAAAACAAAATTATCTTTAAATTATTGTAGAGATAAAATTGAGATTGTACTGTACAAAGTATAAGTATTTTACTTTTTGGAATATCTTTTTAACTCGAGTCTCCTGTTGTACTGATTTTATAATTGTTTTATATGTTTTTATTGTATGTATCTACGTGTATCAATCAATCACATCTGCCAATTTATTATCAAATCATCATCATCACAAATGCTGAACGTCTTACGACATAGCGCACTTCTCTTCTTCAATAAGAGAGATTTTTGGCCAAAGTATGCACAGACTTGTCTTTTCATATCATTTTCTATAATTTTTATCTATGTAGTTTTGGGTCATCCTTGTTGGTCTCTTATTATCAAATAAAATGTTATATAATTATCCAGGATTGTTACATGGGGTTTCCTTTTCCCTTCAAAAGGGAAAGTGCAATCATAAGCAAGCACTACCAGTCTGTAGTGTAAAACTTTAAGGAAAGAAGATGTGTTGGAAACCCCATTGGTTATGAGCTTTTAAATAGTGGGATTACATACCTTTAATTAAGTCATAACCAAAAACAACAATCTACTGAAGATCTAAAAATAGGTCACGATGGTTTTCTAGGTTATCATTTTGAATGTCCTCTTCTACAGTGTGTCATTCATCATTCATTCCCATTTATATTTCCATAATTGTTTGCCTCACCTTGGTGCCTTCGGGAATAAAAATCCATGCCAGCAGAAATTACAGATCATAAAGCCATTGATCCGAAAATAGCTGGTTATGATGAGATTACAGTAGGGCGAACATTATTAATGATATATCCAAACATAGGAACATACCTACTGTACCTGTAGAAAATTTAATTGCTAAGCTCAGTAGGTTAATTGTTACAAGAGAGTTCTAATTTTTAAAAATCATTTACTAGTATTTTTATTTTAAATCTTAGTAGGTTAAAAGTACATTTTCACTATAAACAACATACTAATGTAATGTGGTACCCGAAGGTCTGGGTTGACTGAAACAAAGCTTTATTTAAACATTATTACAGTAGAAAACCTATGAAGGGGATACCTTGAGGGTGTCCATTGAATAGGGGCTGGCCTCAGTGTTAAAACATATATTACCCCTCATTTGTTTACAGCGAAGCGGATCCTCTTGTACTGTATATTTTAGACACTGTACACATTTTTATACAACATTTATATAATCATGGAGAAATTCATCTATGATATAACCCTTTATAAAGCTTGATAACATATTTTTAAGTTGTTACGATTGAAAATAAACTAAATCATAAAATCAATTGATGCGATCTTTGTGGGATTTACACAGGTGCTAAAAGGTATCAGTCAGTCTTACACCACAAGCCATTACATTTCCTTCTATAATTTGTTTTTCCGTTAGCAATCAAAACATTGAAATCATGAATATTCATATCTTCAAAAGCTAATAGAAAATCAATAGAATACGAATAAATTCACATGATGTCACATGATTAGTTGTAAAAAAATAACGAAAAAAAATAGGAAAAATACAATTGATAATGTTTACAGTATGCATGTTTTTTTTAAAATTTGTTTATGGCATTTACAAAGCTCTGTCTACACTATCAAACTTTATGTGACAAAAATGTGATGTACCTATATATGGATGATGTCATATCACTACCATATTTGGGCCCCACTACCATATTTGGGCACATAACACTTTTTTTGCCAAAATAGTTTGATACAGTAGTGTAAAAAGAGCTTATAAAACATTTATTCAAGATTATTTATAGGATATAGGCTTTTACTATCATTTTGATCATACATACATAAATCCATACAAAGATTTGACTTTGACATTGTTCGTTTAAAGGTAGGCCTATATCAGAGATGGTTTATTACAGTTAATTATTTTGGACATTTGTATACAAAAAAAATATTCTAGATAATGTAATAATAAGGACAGATGATTTTAACATTCATCAGCTGGTACATTTTTAGAATACACAAATAAGATCAATACAAATAATATTGCATAGATGAATACTATTAACTGCGTCCCCATCATTGTTCATTAGCAACATCCTACTGAATGATGTCAGTATAATACAGTAGTAGTAGTAGTATTTTAAAAATACAGGTTCTCTATCATTACTTCTGTCACAATGCATCTTAATATATTGTATTCCTACTGTTACAATTGTATATATATTGAAAAAAGCAAAATTATATGCACATAAAACAGAACAGGAGGTAGTGTTTGGGAAAAAAAAGAATTATTATAACATCATAAAAAAAGATATTAAATGGAATAAAATTTTTAAAATGATTACAAAATACAGAAAGCTATATTTAGCTTATTAAAACTGATTAAGAATCAGTTGAAATCAAAATAGATTTTAGTAATATTATTGTAAATAATATTGTAAACTAACAAATAATATTAGTTTTCCACATGTATCATTTTCTTTGTATGTTTGTTTGCATGATTTTCCACAATGTTCAACCTTTTTTTAATCATTTATCGAGACTTTATCTCTATCAATATGGGCTGAAATAATAAATAACGAGTCTGACGCTCTCTGCATTTTGGCAAATATTTCACTCAGTTTCTACAAGCTTAATACATTTTTATAAATAAATAAAAACCAGACAAAATATTACTACATTTTAAGCTCTGTCTTATACACTATCAAACTAATTTGGCAAAAAAAAGTTTGATGTACCCAAATATGGTAGTGATATGACATCATCATATCCATATATGGGCACATCACATTTTTTTGTCACATAAAGTTTGATAGTGTAGACTTTAGAAGTAACTCAAAAGAACAGTGTAGCCTAATCCCCAAAGAGTCAACTTAACTACATTTTCTCTTGGCCAGTAAATGATTAGATAAGTTTAAGGGAAATAATTCTCAAATTAGATATTGATCTATCCTTAAGTGTTTTTCCGCATATTTAAGTCTTCTGAAATTGCTAGAGTACACATCATTAGATAATGGTATTTAATTAGGGGGTATCATCACTATTGAACTAATTATGATCCTATTATCCAGGGAAATATTTGAGTAAAGAAGTCATAAACTAGGCCTGACTAAAAGAGTTTTGATTTCAATCAGGCATAGATGCTAGATGCGTTTCCTTGAATGGTAGATATGAGATACACACACTTAATTAATAGGTCCTTGATAACAAAACAGTAACAGTACACAATCAAGGTTCCTTGATGGTAAATTAATAGCATATGAAACAAAGTTATTGTGATAAAATCTACTTGACTGAAAAGTGTGGACTACAAACAAGCACCTAGGCGCTATTGGGAGATGCACTAGTCCTTATTAAGCAGGGCCATAGCCACCAGTACGGTTGGTAAGGTTTCAACATGACCACTTTTCACAGAGGCCTTTTTATTTCAACAATATTTTATGAGGGTGGTAGATATGAGATACAAACACTATTATTTTATTATTCTTTATTTGGTCCAATATAAAAAAAATCATCAGAAATTCCTCTTATATACACTGCAGAGGAATTTCTTTGAGAACCCAGTGGCTTGAACAGAGATTGTTCCCTTTTCTTGCGAAAACCGGACCACTTTATTTCTCGTGGCTACATCACTGACCACAGAACAAAGTCAAAGTATTAATACGGTAAAATCCCTCCTTTGGTACACCCTAATCAGGAGAAACCCCTATTATGAGGACACTTTCCTGTGAATGAAGAGTACACTATGTTTTATTTTAGAGATTTAACAATTTTACCCTTTAAATACATTTAAACTATCATAAAATAAATCAATATCCAAACAAGTAACAAGCACACTATTAAACTGCTGAAAAATACCTCATCTTGTGCATTCAACACGACCACAAAGAACGTGAAGCAAACACTTGCTGCGAGTACGGGTTGGTATATTCAACTTAAACAAAGCAACAAGAGGACAATCATAAACAGAATTTAAAGAGTTGTATAAAAATACCATATCAAAAACAACTTTACGAGTTAGTTTAGAAGACTTGTACATAATCAAATAAAAGTGATGTCATATCACATACCATACTACATACATATATTTCGGCACATCAAACTTTTTTGGTCAAACTAGTTTGATAGTGTAGACAGATCTTGGAGATATTAAGCCTTTTTTTTATCCACCCCATCAACCTAATTTATAAAACCCTTGAATTATCATGGAATTATTCGTCGCAGTTATATAAAGTGTAGTATACAATATAAATAACAGAATGACATCGCAAGACAATCTGAAGATCTTGCTTTCTGAATTTTAAAATCGTTTTCATGCATATATTCATAAAACGTCGGAATTGTAGAAACAGAATTACATTTAGTCAAGTAGTCAATGAAATCTAATCAAATTGTACTAGATAGATCACTCGAACATATCAATGACATGTTGCTTTGGCGTCTTGGAAAAAAAATCTCAATGATTTATAATGCAAATTTAAATTGCATATATTTTTTATTCCAACATGATGGAAAATCTCACAAAAAAAGCATTTTGACTAATTTTGTTTAGTTTAAGTAACAGTATATCGGGTAAATATTCTGACATTAAAAATAAATTATCAATAATAATATACCTACTGTACAGTTACACATATTGTGTGATACAGTAATATATTCCATAACTAACAACATACAGTATATTCTTCTAGCTAAATCTTAAGTTTATTACTAAACAAACTTATGATGGTTACCTTTAGGGAAAAATAAATATCTTTGCAGAAAACTGAAATAACAAACTTAAACAGTAACATTTTCTTAATTAATTATCCTGTGTTATTTTATATTTATTATTATCAATTGAAGCAATATTGTAAACTATATCTACATTACAAGAACTGTCTGGAATATAAATTGTAACTTTAATAAATATAATGTCTGTCACAGTAATATTACACAAAACCAGGTCAAGGTCAAAGCAGCAACATTTGTCACATCATCACAGATGTTGTAAGTGAATTTCAATAACTCAATAAAGTATGTGTGCTGCAACCTTATGTTTAAGTTTGGTTCCCACACGAGGACGCAAGACAATATGATGAGGTGCAACACAACAAGTGGCAGTTTGGATGACCCTAATATACTATGCAATGCCTAGCTATTTT
Organism: Antedon bifida; assembly: GCF_963402885.1. Taxonomy (NCBI): domain Eukaryota; kingdom Metazoa; phylum Echinodermata; class Crinoidea; order Comatulida; family Antedonidae; genus Antedon; species Antedon bifida. The sequence goes on along the minus strand of NC_136226.1, from coordinate 5,553,385 downwards.
TGTATGCGTCACCAATGCCCTTGCTAGCCTAACCTAGCTAGGCCCAGTCTAGGTATCCTCCTCCTAGCCTAGGCCCTATAGCCAAGCCTAAGCCTATTTATTTCCTCTCTACTCTATAATAGTATTAAGGCTAGGCCTACTGTAGGCCTAGTATACCCTAGCTAGATAGTTAGGTAGGGTCACCCACTGTCACTCACTCCCTCTTATTAATACTAAATAGCGCTGTCTTTAGGCCTAGGTAGGCCTAATTAACTGGCTACTACTAGCTAGAGCATATAAATAATAAATATTACTCACATTTTTTTTTCACTTATTTAAGCAAATTTCTATTCATCTATGTAAAATGACGTTTGAAAAGGTTGAACACGTGTGCCAACACAGGTGTTCAAAATAATCACAAGAAGTTGCAAAACCTATAGAGGGCAGCAGATACATTTTCAGAGACACATGACCGAATTATGTCTACTGCCCTCTATAAATGCCAATACACAAACTTTAAAGAACTTGCAACAATAACATATAAACACAGCAAACGCATCTCTGAATATGATGTACATTCTCTGAAAAAGAAGTAATTTTGTATCAAATGTCTGCCCACCACAAAGCTTTACAAAATGCTATAAATATAATGGGTATGAAAGAGGCTTACACCTTGAGCCTCTCTAAAAGGAAGTGCTTTGGTCTGCACTCTGCATCACAATGACTTCAACAATGAAAAGAAATACATCTTTCAAAAAACTTTGATGTTTGTTTATTAATATTTTGAGGACGGAATGACTGCAAATGTTTAATAGGATAATAGTCCACACATTAAACATAAACGACATCTATATAAAAAAAACCTACTACTCAAGAATTTGTAGAATTTTAAGGAAAGAATATATGTAATCATATATAAGTGATTACTCAAGTGACGGCCAGGAAATCACCAATTATTTTAGATAAAAATCATGATTAGTAATGATAAATTTTTCTGTACATGTGCCACAAAGCTGTCATGAATTTTGTTAATAATTATCATTATACTGACAGTTACAAAATGACATTATTATTTTGCCATTTTAAAACCTTGTATTAGATTAGATTATTGTTAAAGATAGAAGAAGCATTGCAGTCAAATAATTGCAGCACCCGTCATGTATGATGTCAATAGACAAATACAGAAGAACCTGAATTTTTTTAAATATTATTATTGAACATTATAAGTTGCCTAATGCTTGACATCAAGGTGGGAAGTATACCAATTAAGTAAGCTGTTTGTTGATTGAAGCAATGAACAAGCATTCCCTAGTTCAGATTCATGTCATGAAGACTGGGTAGAGCACTGTACAAAAGTTTGGACATAGAGTTACAGTAGAACATCTTCTATAGCCACCAACACCTCCTTCTGCACTACCTACCTCTTTAAGGGCGTGTGGCGCAGTGTGTTGTACGTTCGACTACTAGTCGTGAGATCGAGGTTCGAATCCAACTCTCACCGCATTGCTTGTATCCTTAGGCAAGATACTTTACTTACGTTTGCCTCTCCACCCAGGTGTATAAATGGGAACCCGGTTAGATCAAGACACAACTTTGCGCTGATTACTAGTTGCATTATGGGAGTATGTTGATGACTGGAGTAATAATGTTCAGTACTTAGAGGTTTCACAACATTAGGCGCTATATAACTCTAGGATATTATTCTTATTATAATATAAGGGTCACCCTACTCAGGTGCATCCATAAAGAGGACAGTTAACAGTGAAATGAACAAGCAAATATATATATATCAACACTATGGTTGAAGGACACTTTGTAGGGTCTCGAAGGTGTCTCCTTAATAGGAATTCTTCTAATGTATTTATAGGCCTACTGTCCTATGAGTGTAATTGTTCATTTCCGTTATATACTGTCTATAAACTATAACGTATCTTAACAACTTATTGAAAGATGTGCTGTCCATATAATTATAAACTGATGTTATCTTTTACAGTAATTCAATTTATCATACTTCTTTTAGAATGTGCCTGTACTTCCAGGTAAAGAAATAACCTAGTTTTATACTTTTTCGTTATATGTATGAATTCTGAATTTAACAAAGGTCAAACAGGGAGGGATAAATAAAGAAATTTTGTGTCCGGTCTCATTCTTTTACATATATTAATTTTACATTTTTCGAGAAATTAAATTATTAACAATAGCACACAAACAAATATAAATGTATAATGTAGTTTAAACCCATTGGGGCTTCCCCTGAATAGGGAACTAGCCTTGGTTTTAAATATATATTTTCCCTTGTTCACAGAGTGTCCCCTTAATAGGAGTACCTCCTGATTATTGGTGTCCCAGGGGAGGGTTTCTACTGTACCGGTATATCATTGAATGAATTAAGTTTATTTGTTTGTTTCAGAAAAATATTGAATAAAATGGAGCACCAAAGAATAGACTTGGAAACTGGATGTACCTAAAGTAATAATTCATTACAAGGGTAGCCTTCATGTCAATGTCATTACAAGTTGACTGTGATTTGTTGTGTCATTATCCGTCGTCGTGTGAGTCGTCGCATCACTACCCGTTACAAGTTTACCGTATACAATGCAAAATGGGTGACTCACTTTAGCGTCTAAAGTGTTGTGCTCAAGCCAAAACGCAAGTTCCTGTTGAATTCACAGCGCATGTGATTATTCTGTTCCACCGGACCATATCCGATTTGCGTCCCAGTCATACAGTCAGGCTAGATTTCATCTGCTGTACCGTAGACTTGTTGTTTTGGGTCATCCTGTATGTTTGAAATACATATATTGTATTTCGATTTGCAAGGTAAGTTTAGTTATATCTTCGATCTTGTTGGCTAATTATTTGTTTTCAATTTATACAGTTAAGTTTTAATCCTATAATTTTAAAGCTGATATTTTTAATATTTTAAATTCATTGTATTTTTAAATAATAATAATTTGTGTAATGTTAAATTTATTTTTGTTTTGTTGTTTTTCTTGTTTCATTACTTTATATTTTACAATTAAATGTTAATGACCCCGTAATTGTATAATGTAAGATTATATTTATATAATTATATATGATTTGCAATTTTATTTTATTGTTAGAAAATTAATTTTAAATAATAATTTTAAACTTAAAAGGTAAGAAAAAAAAAATTAAGAATACAGTACTAGACCAAGATCAAATTATAATTGTAGGGGCAAGTATTGTACATGAAACTGGCAATTGTTTACCGTTCCCTTCCTAAATTAAAAGAATTTATGTCGCACTATTATGACCTATTGGGGGTAAAAGAAGCGATACAAGGCCTAGCCTAAATGTTATGAATCAAATTATTCAAACAGAAAACATTTTGTTAAATATTAAAATAATTATAAATAAGTCAGTTTAAAAAAGAGCTATTAACTCATGGATATTCAAAACCAAACATTTTTAATCAAGTCAGTTTATTGTTGTTGTTTACAGTAGACTGTTGCATGGCAATTATAAACTAATATCCCTAGCTAACTTCGTACCATCACCACATCTCCGGGGAAAATTATCCCACATGACTAAACATAAAGATTGCTATCTAAAAGAAAACACTCAGTCAGTCAAACACCTGGATACAGTAAGTGCATCTAAGCCAGCAACGACAGTGAAATGTAGGTTCACATCATTATTCCTGACTTTTATAATTGGTGAGATTTCCAGTATGTGTCATGTTTGTCCATAACACACATTTGAAGCACATGAAATTTGTACATTTTGAAATTGATGACGAATAAAATTTTGAATTTGAAAAACAGATGTTTTTTTTTTATAGATTTTTGTTAGTGAGTAATTTTTAAATACTGTATCAGCAATTTTATTCTTTTTTGTATAACTTTTAAGAAAATATTTATACCATCCAACCAAGAGCATGAACCCCAACCAAGTAAATTTCTTTTTTTATATAGTATTTCTATATTTTCTTCTTTGAAAAGCTTTTTTTGGTTGGTGACTTTATTTTCATCATTGTAACATAGCATTTTGTCAATGCTCGGTCCAGACAACGACCTTGGATTCTTTTAACACATTTTATTTTGGGTGTAGGCCTATTATTATCATGAAAAAAATTGAATATCAGGTTTTAAAGAGTTACACAAGCTCTTGGTCATTGCAAATTAAAAACTCCCTATTTACTGATGAAGAAATAATGGGTGTACTGTATATAAGAAATAATGGGTGCATATAATAATGAGTGTGTAAATTATGTCATGTTAACATTTAACTTGAATGACAGCCGCAGTGTTCCAATGGCACAATTTTCACTCTTTATTGGAACAACATTTGCCTTTCATATCAGGGCTGTAGCTACTAGTACAGCTGGTAAAGTTTCAACCTGAACACTAGACAGAGGCCTTTGACAACTCTGTGACCTGCACACAAGATTGTTCTCTTCATTTTTTTTTTCGACCACCTAGCACCACTTTTGTGACAGCAGCCCTGCATATGTTTTCTCCTCTTCATAAATTACTCAGTTTCTTTCCATACTTTACAGTTGCCAATCGTATTCACTCGTACCATTTCCAGCTTAACTTTACCCTGACCCTAAAGTACATTGGTACCTAAGTCCAAGTCTTTGGGGATGCAACGATCTTGACTTTCTTAGATTTTCCTGGTATAGTCATTTTATGTCTTTTTCATTTCCTTTCATTCCAATGTGAAATCATTATTAATTTTTATTTATTGATTTTCTGCCAGAAATATTTTAATTTAATCAACAAAGAATTGCTTTAATATTTCAAATATCTGATGAAGATTTATCATCACTGATAAGTAGAATTGATTGTAATAATGTATTGTTAATGAAACAATAATTTCCTTCTTTTTTTCTTCATTAGATGTCAAATAGTAAACTTTCAACGCTGTTCTTTAACAAGAAGAAATTAATTCTAAATCACAATGGTGCAACGAGAGAAATTCAATGTGGACGGAGTAACTTCTACACGCAAGCAAAAAGTGACGTTGAAACACAAACGGATCGAGCTTGTATGGATTGCCAGAAATGTCATAATCTACTCGGGATTGGGCAAAGACAGAAAGAGGAGATTGATAAATTGTTGATGCAGGTCGATCAAGAACGTGGCGTGCGTATCAACGCAGAACAATTGGCAAATATTGCGGAAACCGAATCAGCTGATTTTAGACAGCAGTTATTTCTTGAGAAGACACATGTTATAAAGATTGAGGCTGACTTATCAAACTTGCAGGTAAAAAAGACATGCCATTCCAGTGTTTTCAAAAGGAAGGCTCTGAAACCGCATAATTGATTTAAATGACACTTTTCAAAGACATACAGATCCTCGTTTTTCAATTTTTTGTATCTACCAATGAATGCCATATTTGTAAAATTCACATATGATACAAATCTTGTTAATAATAATTAATTTATTCAAACATTTTATTTATTTAAAAAACTTAAATATTTGTAAATGATTAAGTGATTATTTGATTCTAATATACATAATACAGATTAATACAGCTGTTTAACATAATTAGATAATAATTTAATTAGACATATCAACTTCCCATCAAATAGCTATTCTTAAATTTTATGGGGGTTTCCACTTAAAACTTTTTTTGCAAGGATATCGGAAAATGAAGAGGTACCAATCACCACATCAAAAGCATGTATCATCAAAAGTACTAAAGGATATTTGTTAACATCCGTCTTCCATTGGAAAGACTGTAGGGAATTGTTTGTTTAATTAGAATATTCATATATCAAAATCATCATGTCAAGAATTACTCTTACAGACAAAATATTTTGAGCAATGTAAACAAATTTTAAAATTATTAAAACTCAAAAAGATAAAAAAAAAACTTTTTTAGTGGAAATGATCTTTTTTCCAATTTTAGTTCCTATACATACAAGATACATTAGTAAAAAAGTATTCAATTTTATCAATTAAAAATTTCATTTTCCTTTTCAGGGTGAATTAAAAAGGGTTATGAGCACGTCAAACTGCGTCAAGGCAAAGAACGAGTTGCTCTGTGAGGGAGCAGAGGCATCAAGATTAAGAGTAAGATAACAAACTTTAGACGAATCCACAATTTCCAAACTTTTTAATTGCTTATGGATTATTAAACATGGAATTTCTGGATATTGTCAGTTGACTTTCATATTTACAAAAGAAGTATATAAGCATATAATGATAACGAACGAAACCCAATTTGAATAACAGTAGAACCCTTATTAGGGACCAACAAAGTGTTAAATGTTCTTTAAATAGGGGTTGTCCATAAATGTTAAAACACATACTGAGAAATTTTAAGTTAACTTTTATACTACAGTTTCAAAACAGTATAAGTAATAAAGCGTAAATTAATTGATTCTAAATTGAATGTATCCTTTATAAATGACCTTTCCAATGTAGAAAGATTGATAGATATCATGAATATTCATATCATACTCGACCTTATTTACGCTGACCTGAAACTTGTAGGTAAAAGAAACAACATTGGTGGACTGCTATCCATGATAGGAAACCATACCATCCTCTTCTCATTAAAATTGAACATAATTACACCAGTGTCAAGGTGCTGATAACTTCTTCAAATAATTGCCAGGCTTATATTGAAGATTATACCCAATTCCTGTAGCAAGTTGGATGTCTATTATTAGAACACAGCGATATGCATTTTGAAAACACCTAAGTCACGTTGAAGTGGTAATGTCTAGGGTTTTTGTAGTTTTCGTCTTATCCATATAGGCGGATATATACAAGCCATTGATTATTTCACAGTAGGAAGGAGAAAATCTATAAATTAAGCAAAATATTTTATGGTTTTTACAATTATAAAGCATAATGTACATCTGTGTAAATACTTTTTTTGTCACTCTCATAACATAATAACATATAAAAAACTTCAATAACAAATATGACAAAAAAGACCAAAATAAATCAGCTTATGCTATAGGAAAAATGTTGACACAAGACTAATCCAAAATTTGTTACTCCATCTCCTCCTAAACATTGTGACCAAAAGCTTGCACCGTTTTAGATGGGGTACCATAAATTTCCATTTTATGCAGCTACTGTATGTTAGGATAGCATTTTTTGTGAAAAATTTATCTTGGAAAAATGAAATATAGAAAAAAAAGACAGTTATAGGCCTACTGTATATTTACATTTGGGAAAAAGTATTAATTAATTAGGATAATTAAATAAACACTACTGTTAGATCAAGATTAAAGTAAAATTATTTTAAGAAAACAATTTTGTAATTAAGGTCAGTTTTTTTTGTCAAAACTAAGTACAGACCAGTACGTGATGTGACCTTGCGGTGTGTTTCATTATTGTTGGTGGGATATACTGGTCTGGTCCGCAAGATTTGAAGCGATAGTCAAATGTGTGTGTATTCTAAGATTTTACTTCCTAAAAAGATTTACTTTTTAAACCATTTGAGAATTGATAATTAATAAAATAGTTGTTGTTATGTTATTCAAGCTCCCATACAGAGATTACTAAATATATTTATTATTAAGTATTATATTAGTGCTGATATGTAATGACTTTTAATAATACAATGGTTGAGTTTTAGTCCCAGGGTACAACAGTTGAAACAAATTTGGGGGGCGGGGATTTTAGGATTATGCTCAGATCGCATTATCAATAGATTTACCAAAAATCTTGTGACTAAATTGTTCCTAAATTAGGTTGTGGGTTTAAGCATGTGATTGTACTCGGTGGTTACAGTAGTTATTTTGAAAAATGTTTACTAGTAGTTCAGTACTTTTAACTACAAATGAAAAAGAAATAAAAACCCAAATCATTGAGAAGTCACAAGTTGTAGTTAATGAGAATAAGTGCCAATTTGTACGTAATAGACTTACTGTTTGTGTAACAGTTACCCACAATTAATAAGAATTAAACTTTATCAACCTTTCATCATGGTTTCAATTTGTAACGATCAACATTAAAATGAAAGTGTGGTTACTTGTTTTACGTCACCAACATGGAATCAACCAAAAACACTTTGCAAATACAGGTCGTGGCATTTACCATTTCTTAACAGCAATTAAGCTTAGAATGAAGATAAGATGATTGTTTAATACAATCCTATTAATAAATCAGACAAAAGTGTGAACAATGAAATAGTATTTTATCAAAGTAAATACAATAGTTTAGAGAGAAATCCTAAAAGTTCAGTGCTGAAAGAAATGATGTTGGAAGGAAAAATAAAGAGACCACACCAAGGGGAAAAATACCTGTTGCCCAATTGGTTCAAAGTTTAAGAATTGGTTGGGGCAATATTTCACTATTTCAGATTTAGTTATATGTACTGTTTGGCTAATTTATAAATGTTTTTAATTTTACAAAGTACTTAAGTACTATCATTGATAAAATATTTAAAAATCATCAGATACCTGAACAACCAATCAAATGACAGTATTCGTTTGAAACTACCGTAGTATGTTGACATTGATTTTTCTGAATGATTTTTGTCATTTATTCTCCACAGATTACAGAATTAGAGGAAAGGGTCCAACAGCTCAATGGTGGTGTTATGTAATTATATATTTCATTAATTTTCATAATAGCAAAAATATATTTATATATTGTAATAATAATAATGTAAAGCCAAAAATGAAGAAGTTTGTGTTATCTTAATCTAGAAAATGATACAATTAATTGTTTCATTTTTTGTTACATACCTAAATTATTAGGTTTTTGTTGGGCTTTATGTTGTTATTGTTGATCAGTGCGTAAAGGTCTTTTTAGAAAGATTGTAAATGCTCGAAGTGCATCAATATCAATCTCATTTGTTTATTATTTATCCTATAGTGAACCTAGACAACAAAACAACAAAGCAGAACTCACAAGTGCTCATGCGAAGTTAAGCAAATCAAAAGCTAGAGTAAAAGGTGAGATTTAGATATGTCAGGGATATGTTTGTTTATTTTTATACTGAGCGACCTCTTCAGTCAAAGACTGGTCTCCTAGAGGGCCTAGTTGGTGATCAGTGGCTGTGATGTACTAATACACCGGGGTAACCCCCTACGTCTCGTCTCGAAAGATGTACTAGGTTCTTTAAAGTGTACACGAGCTTGTTGTGTACACTGGACCTACGGTTTATAGTCCTTATCTGAGAAGACTCGTTCTACCACCAGAACCATGGAGTGAGCCTCGAACCCCTGCCGATATTATGGCTACGTAATTACGGTTCCACTGTCTTAACCGCTCGGCCACTCACTCACAGTGAGATGTAGCAGATATAAGGTATCTGGTGTAATGTTCATAATTGGCCTGTGAGCAGAAAGAAACAGGTTCAAATCCCATCAGAAGCCATCTCTATTCATACAGTTATGTTCCAATTTGATCATTTTTGTTGATGTCATTAGGAAGCATTAGGAAGTCATGTTATGCTCAACTGCTCACATTCTGCAACTAATGCATTTTTGTTCATTGTCATTAATGTTAAAATGAAATTGAAATTAAAAGCTTTTGTTAAAATGTAATGGTTAAATGGATTACCCTTATAATACTTATGTTTAATAATATAAAAGTTGGCATCCTTTCAACTTCAAACAACAACTGGATGATGCTTTTAATCATCTGGTAAAAATTAATACTTTTAGAGGTATTTATTTCTTGCATAAAACATTAAGTGAATTTGGCTGTAATATAAAATTTAAAAAATTCAATTACATATCTGACATACTTGGCAGAGTTGTAACTTCACATACCATGGTACCACCTGTGAAAAATTTAAATATTATTATTAAATTCTAATAATAGCAAATTCATTACTAACACAATATCTGAAATAATGCCAAATAATAACATTAAAAATACAAAAAAAAACCAGAAAATGTCCTTTTCTTTTTTTCTCTGAACCCATTTCAGCAATGTATAGTAATTTCTTGTGCGTTTTTAGCCTGTTTATGTACAGCGTATTATTGCTTTAGACATAAAGTGCTCAATCAAATGCGAAGTGTTATCTTTCTTATTTGTGGGCAATATTATAATCTAAACCTAGCTTTTCACTGACCTGAAGTTACAGATGAGATGAGGAGAAACATAATTATTATTTGCATCTCCAGTAAAACATGTTTGCTTCCCTCTCTAGTACAACATCAATGCATAAATACCATTCTATGAATCATGCTTCAAACCAATGAAAAGAAAATGTTAATATTTTTTTAATAACCTCATATGAAAAGCATTAAGAAACTCATTTTGGAAAAAAAAACTGAACTTGACTTAATACAATAACCAAACAATTTCCAATACTAAAATATTTGTGTTTGTTTTTATCTTAGACCAAATAATAAAATATACATGTTTCTCGTCCGAAATTTTAAAAAAAAGGAGGAGGCACTTGTTATTTGTTATTTACTATTTTTTTAAATTTTTATTGATTTTTGTTTTTGGTGATTTTTAGAACTTCAAAGTAAATTAGCACTAGCAGAAGAAGAAATTAAGAAGTTGAAAAATGCAAACAGAATATTAAAAGCGTAAGTCATTAAAAATTATTAAAAAAATTATAAATCAATAACACATCTTCTTATAGAATATTAACAATACAAAATGAATAGCAATTTCATTGTTCAAGCTCTACAAAGAGCAACATCTTTAATTTGCAATTTTTGAAACAACTTCATTCTAGTATAATTTTACATTGCTCATTTTCTATTCATACAATTTTGTTTAAAATTAGAAATATGTAAAATTCTCATTTTAAGTGTTTAAAACTATCTATTATACTATATTAATACCGGTTTATTATATTATACTTTATAATTATAAATCGATCAAACATAACACACAATAAAATATATTATCAATTAATATTTGTTACAGGCCAGATTTTCTATCTCAGAGTGAAGATCATAGAACCGACAGAACCACAGCAAGAAAGTCTAGCACAGATCCCGATAGAAAAAGCATGGACTTGGTAAATGAATTTGTCCTCTTCAATATAAGTGTCAAACCAAGCTAAATAGAAAATTTTATAATGTATTTAAAATAAACTGTAGTATTAAAAATTTCAAGATAGATATCATGTTATTTAATTAAGTGTGAACATAATAATCTGTATGATTATTTAACTAAATATCCATATGCCTATAACTAGCTAATTTGATGCTAACAATATTAGGCCTTAATACCACTATACTGGTTCAAAAGTGGTCTTTTGTTAAGAATGGTATTTGTAATACTTTTTGAAAGAGTTGATTCCAACATATTTTCAACTTTAACTAAAAAAACTTTTTATTTCAGCAACGTCGGAGGGTACCATCAGTTCCACCTCCAAGCTTCAAGACTGTCATGAAGGCACAGACAAAATCCAACCTTATCAAATCAAAATCACACGTAGCCACGCTAACAAAACCCACTCTGGTTCCAAGAAAAACAAAATCAAAGTCGTTTCTCGCTAACAGAGATTCATCATGTCAAATGTCACAGAAGAAGAAGAATGTTAAAGCAAAAGGAAAACTGGAAAGATCGCAGAAAATACAAGAAAAACTTGACCGGTTTGAAAATAGTACGCAAGACCAACCGAAGGGGAAACAAGAGAAGAAACCCAAGAAGAAAGAAAAACATGTAAAATCTAAAAACAGTTCACAAATACCAGTTAAATCCAAAGGGTTTCTTGATAAACTTTTGTCAAAGTCACAAGAACATGAAGACAAGGGTAAGGCAAAGTATTTGAAGAATTCAAGTTTGGATCTGCCAGACATTGAGTCTCTTTTCACAGACTCTGGAAAGAAACCAATTCCTTTACACACCACTCCATCTATAGGTAAGAAATACAAAGCATATATTATATTCATTCATACACAGTTATAACAATAATAACTGGGCCCGCACTAGAAGCGAAGGCTAGTATCATGAGGGCCCCGACGATGCATTATGTATACATGAAATGAAAGTATATTATTTAATTGACCATAACAATTAAGCATTCATATAAGAAAGACTAAATCACACTTTTTCCAAAACTATAATAGTGATCAGTAGTTTTGAAAGTGGTAGTGATTGGTCATCTAGTGAAGAAGAACAATGGATAGATCTGACCAAGTCTGGAGAATTTACATCATCTCAGAAGATGCATGATGATGACAGGTATGATGTCATCGGTTTTAGATTCACATTCACTGCAAGAATTGGAGATAATATGTTGTTCTTGAATGTTTTCAGTAAACATAATAAACTAAAACTTTCCTGGGCAATAAATGCCACAAATAGACCACTTTGTGGTTTACAGTTCAAACATAACACAACACTTTAATTAGGCCTATTTACCACAAACCACAGACTGTCACTTTTTGTGCTTCAGAAAAGTACATACTGTATAACCATGGAGGTATCTACACAAAGAGCCTACTTATTACAGAATCAAACTTTTAGAAGTTGCAACTATTTTTATATAAAATTTGTTGAGAATGATTATTTGTTTTCTTAACTTGTTATAGTATAACAAACAAACACATTGCCGGATATACCTAAGAACAATCCATAAGCAACTAAGGAAGTCATAGGTTCCAACTATCCATTCACACACTTGATACAGTTATATTGTTTTCTTATAATCTTACAAAACTGTTGTCATATCCTCTTTTTGACCTTCTTCATCAATGCTAATATTGAAGGGAGTTAATTTTCAATATCACACATCAATTTCTTTCAGACATAGGCACCAAGCTCCACCGCCTATTGCTCCTAAACCTGGCCGCAAACCTTTATCGTACGTTGAAGGTGGTTCACCGGTGCCGCCACCATCAAGAGGACGTTCTCCAACTCCAAGTAAGCCACTGCCTCAACTTCCTATTTCGCAACGAAGGACGCCATCACCGCGACCATCTTCACCACATTGTCGTGCTTCATCGCCTTTCATGCAGCAGTCACAGTGGAAACTGGACCCACACAGTCGGACCAGTACTCATCACCATGGCGACATTCCATACTTTGATGAGGTAAGACTTTTATTTCCATATTTTTATATCATGTAACTTTTTTTATGCAACATTCGTGAAACTTGATTTTGGTGAAAAGTTAAATAACTATATTCAGTTAAAAATTAAGGTAGCTATGGTCATAATTACCAGCCAGCAGTCAATGATTCCTATATTATACAATTCCTATTGTCCCTGAAAGAAATAACAAGTTAAATAAAAAATTGATCAAAATAACAATATTTATATATCTGATTAGAAAATTTGTTTAAATTAATTTTGAAGAATTCTGTATACAGTAACTTTGTGGGACACTTTTTTTTGTTAGAATTTACCATGTACAGTATCATAGATAAATGTTATGTTTCTAGCAAGCAATGAAGTAAGTTATTATCTCCTACTCCAGCAGAGTGAGGATGACCCAAATAGTGGGGGTCTACCCAGAACAGACAAGTAAATGACCTACATATTTACCCCCTTCTGTACTCCAACACACTATGAAGTATCTAAATGGTGACCCTCTACTGCAGAACAGATAACAAATGACCTAAATTTTTACCCCCTACACAGCACAGACCTTATTTTGAAATACCTATGAACCCAATATAGAGAGTTTAATTTATGAAAATCAATCATAGGCAAGAACAGCAAAAACAATGAAAAAAGAAACCTATTATGATGAAAGGCTTGAGAAACACCCGCCAGTCAAAATGACAAAAATTGTTTATGTGTTCCTGATATCAGTTGATGTCATATCATAAGAAATTAATTACAAAATCAGAGTCGTAATAAATAAAAAATAAAGATGCCATAAATAGATTGTTAAATAGAAAAAATTAATTTAAAAAAAGGATATTTATATTCAAAGCATTTTTTTTAATGTTGACATTTTCTATGGTTACAGTGCATTTGCTTAGTTACAGTTATTGCAGCCATGAAAGAAAATCATGTTTAAGAAATAAAATAAAACGTTGACACATAATATTTTATGATTGCCCTATATTTGGTAGGCGCCGATCACTTTCTTCCTCAATCAAAATTTATGACTTTCGAAAAAAATACTATAGATCATGATAGTATATTCGTTTATTTTCAGATTTCATAAAATTGTCCTACATAAAATGATTAGAGATAAACGTTTGCAGAAAAATTGTGTTACATTTTGTAAAATGTTGCCATATTAACCTTGTTTTTGTAAACATTATCGAATCTTACAATTGGTAAAATATAGTTTATCGCTTTTACTTAATTTCTTGTTCTAATTTTTCTAGAATAATAAGGAGTACAAGCCACAACTGACTGGGTATCAGAGGGCTAAAGGTCCAGCCGGGAGAAGACGGCCCCACAGTAAAGGAAAGAAAGCTGATGACCAAGAAATGAGTCCTGGACATCGACACATGAACGGAATAGTATGAGCTATGAGACGATAAAGTAAAAAAAAGCCAAACACATTTGCAGAGCTATGAATAATATATTATTATTGTACAATAAATATTATTGTTTATGTTGTTCTAATAGTCTAAAACTCTGTCTACACTGTCTCAAACTTGATGTGATAAAAATGTGATGCGCCCATATATGGACATAATGATGTCATATCACTACCATATTTGGGCACATCAAACTTTTTATGTCAGACTAGTTTGTTAGTGTAGATAGACCTTCAGCTCTGTACATTAGCTACTTCAGAAAACCTGTACATGTTGGAAATAAAACTTTCATTGCATTAATGACAATAGAATAGAAGTAGATCTGAGTGATGTCATCAGACTGTATATAACAAGGAATCCTGTATGCGCGAACGCTAAAATTAATTCATTTTGGAATTATGTAAATAATTGTAAAGAGAAATAGGTTTATACAGTGAAACTTATGTTGGATGTCACTGATGGGTTTAAAATGTGTGCACTGGTAGTGTATATATTTTATATTGTTTTAGGCTGAATAGCTTATGGCATTGATAGTGTGACTGCAGGCAGACACCTAGCTTTAGGCCTATAACAAGACTAAAGCATGTAAACTCTGCCACTGGACAACAAATCTAAATAATTATGATATTTTTATGTAATTTATGCTATACAGAAACTGTAATATTATTTTCAGATAAATAAATCCTTTGATAATATATGTTTTTATAGTTTTTTTTTGCATCAATAAATACTTAACCTTGTTGAAACAGGGAGCATTAAATCAATATATTATTATGAGACCAATCTCACCATGGAGGTATACCTATATGGTCAGATCATAGAGGTATACCTCTATGATCTGACCATGGAGGTATTATACCTCTATGATCTAACCATGGAGGTATACCTCTATGATCTAACCATGGAGGTATAGCGCTATGATCTGACTATGGCGGTAAACCTCTATGATCAGATCATAGAGGGTTAGTTACTAGAAGACTGAAGGATAAAGAAAAGTAAATTTAAATAAACAATTTACAATGCTAAAATTAAATAAGTCACTTCTTAAATTTGTTGAGAAATGTGTCAGAATTTCAGACCTACTTCTACAATTTTATGATTCTAAATTTTACTACAGAACTCTGGGATCAAGCTATTTATTTACTAATGGCGGCTACAAATCGATAATGATCATTAAAAGTTTTCTCAGAAGTAAAATTCTGTGTTTTATTGAACAGATGAGCATAGTTTTAAGAGCAAAAAAACAGGACAGCATTGACTCTGAGGTCGTAAAGGTCAAATGGATTTGATCACCTGACCTGTTTTTTTTAATGACCTAGCAGCTGACATAGTTAAATCTAGTCACTTTAGGTAGTATGAAAAAAATAGGGTTTTTTTAGAAAAATAAGATTTTTAAAATCGAAATCGTCTGTGCAAAAGTTGAACATTAAAGTATGAAAAGCATATATTGAGGGACCACAAATGTCAATAGTTTTACTACAAAGGGAAAAAAAGTGGCCTTTCATTTTGTACCAAACTTCCCAACCATTTTCCCAGTGTCTAGATCTATTTTGTACAACATGTTTTACATGAATAGTTCAACAATCTGAAAAATTTAAAATGTGCAAAAAGAATATCAGAAATGCTAAGCTTTATATATTAATTTCAAGGTGTACTTGCATGTTGGTTATGGAGCAGCACATCTTGACAAACTGTTTGATTCTACCAAGGAATCTAAATCAAACAATGTGTGTGAATATCATGGCAGGAACGTTGACATACACCAATTTTTGTTTAAATGTCGGCCAACTGCAGCAATGACTTTGTAGTAATAGATTTATACATACAGAGCCATGCCTTGCGGCCTAAACAGCATGATGATGATATGTCCATTTTGGATACTACCATTCATCATTGCTCATGGCACTGTGGGCTACCACCATTGTTTTTGGTACTACTGTACATGCTTCTCCGCTAAGGGTCTGTCTCTCTTGTGTCTGTCCACAACAGAATGACTATGTGTGAACTATTAGAAATTGGTATGCTCTTAGGTATGAAATTTAAATGCAGGATAGGGCACATCAGATTAAGGTGCTATCCCAAATTGCTACTTCACAACAATGGTTGTCATTTACCCATTATTGTATTTTAGACTTTCTAAATCTAATATCCTTCTACCACTCAGTGGCGTAACGCAGAGGTCTGAGGCCCTGGTTTAGAAACCCTAAGTGGCCCTCCAATGCTGGAGGCCTCAGGCGTTTTTAATTGTTTTCGTATGGGCACTGCTTAGGGGCCCCATAAGCCCCACTGGGTTTAGCCAGAGAGCATTCATAGCCGTTACGCCACTGCTACCACTTGTAGGCCTTAAGTGGCAGTAACTTCTGCATCGTTTTTCAATTATTTGAAATCTTAAAATCGTTTTCATTATCAGTTCACAGAAACAAGTAGAATGTGAATAACGCTTTTCGTGGAACCATCTATTGATTCTTATGTTAAAATAAACAATTAAAAAAATAAAACTAAAGTCGACAAAGAAATGTACACCATCACTCATTTATTTTGACACCCTCGTGGCGTCCAAATCATCAAATAATAACACTTTTGGGTGATGATATAGGTAACGAAGATAACACACTAAGAAATGAATAAACATTCGATTAAAAAACTATGATATATTTTGACAAATTTAAAAAACCTTTGCTCCAAACTGTACGATATGATATGGTCTCAAATTAGTTTTGACAAACTTTGGACTTTATCAAGCAAAACCATAATTAATAATCTCTATAAAAAGTCAAGCTGTTTTATTGATACAGTGGGTGCCACTTAGTAGAAATCCAGTTTAGAATCAATCAACAAGTCAGATGGTTGACATTGTTCAAAAGGTTATTCAATAAGATCCTCCTAAATGTCAACTACAAACCATTTTATTTATTGTACCATATAAGTAATTGCGATTACTGGTGTAAATAGGTGGAAATCTTTTTTGAGGGGTGGCTTGGGTAGGAGTAAGATTGTTTGGGGTGTGGGACAGTGGGGCTAAAAGGCCCCTGACGACCCGCCTCTGAGCGCTCATTAGTCATTCGTGTGGGATGTGGAAATACTTTGAATCATATGGGGGCTGTCCATGACTTTAATTAATTAATTTAAACTTAATTATGTGCAATTTTAAAAATCCTCAGTTTTTTTTCCTGCCTTTGTATTATGGAACAATTCTGTAAGAGTTTTAAAATATTATATGCTCATATTGCCCATACTTTGTTCAACAAAAAAAAGAAGCATTGGAGATATTACATTAACAGAATTTGGCAGCTGACAGTGTTGCAAACTGTCTTTTAGGAATTTTAAAACTAAACGCCATTTTTTATGCCCTTTGCTGGCGCTATTTGCACATTGTTAAAGCCGTAATTCTTTAATTAAAAATCAATTTGATACTTAAGAAAATATTTCATAATCACAATCTACATTCATTGAAGTAAATTAGCTGCACTTTAAAAATTCTAAAATTGATATAGAAAATAAACAGTACCTATAAACTCAAAATCAATACATTAAAGACTTAAACTCGGCCTGAACAATTTGAAACTATATTGAAACAGGAATTCTAGAAAATCATTCCAAATAATTCCCGGCTCAGATTCATCATTCTTTTATAGCTAAACTTTTGTTTTATTTAAAAACTGAATTCTATTCTTACAAACAATTTGTTCAATATTTACAATTAACAATTACAGAATTCTCTGTAATTTTATAATAACATTAGTTCTGCAATAATTTTCACACACTCTCATACATGAATTCTGTAATAATTTTTTTTTTAAAAGAAAAATGTTGCAGCAAAAAATAGGAGAAGGCAGATAAAAATAATGGACAGAGAACATTACACTTGAAGATAAAATAAAACTGAAATATAGATGTCTATCAAAACAATACATAAATATACACAACATACTTAATAATTTGCTTTCTCAGATATTTGGTATATTATAAAGAAATACAGAGAATTTAAATGATATAGAAGTAGATATTTCGTGGCACTAAAATAGTATTTGACAATTATATATGTTTTGGCAAACATTGTGTGTGTTATTTGTTTTATTATTTTATACCATAACTATTAACATGTGTATACTTTGTATGCAAATCTTTGGATTTTCGCACATTTCCTGCCTGGCTACAGTCACTCAACAATTACACATGCAAAAAGATATGGATTGGCCACACCAAGTCCTCCATTAACTTTGCTATTAATTATCAAAAAACTAATTTAAGATAATTAAACAATTAAAAAATTAAACATTGTTTTGCTATTCAGTGTATTTTTATTACCTAATGATATCATCTCCTTTCAAAATTCTATTATTCGTATATATCTTACTGTTTGTTTGTTTTCAACTAAGAATTTGTTTAGAACTATGCTCAATAGTCAATTACATTTGTCTAAACATAATAATTACAAAAAATTAAATATCTTTATTAAAAAAATAACATTAAATGCTTTTAGTACATTTTGATAAATTTGCCACATTGATGGCAGAACAAATTTGGAGTGAATCAGAACTTTGAATATGCAAAAGATCATAGCATAGTGTGCTGATAGTTGTAACCATTTATTCGCTCCTACAGTAATAATGAGATTACATACACTTTTTTTTATTTTTAGTTTGTTTTATAAAGTTTCAATCCAAATTGAAGAGAAAGAAAATAGTTTGAAGAGAAAGAAAATAGTTTGATGAAACGAATGTTTAAAAATATGATTAAAAAAGAATATTAAGAAATTACCAGTATGAGTAACAGTTAGAAGGTTCTTTATGTCAAATAGGTCATTATTTTAAAAAAATCTACTGAGGGCTAAATCTCATCTGTACATCTTAAAACTTTATACACCTTTGTTAAACCCTCATGAGCAGGGAGAGACTTGTTCATGCTCTTCAACAACAAGACCAAAAACTCTGCTGTCAATAAAACTGATGTTTACTTTTTCTTCTTGGAGAGAGGCAAGTCTTCCCATCATTCAATATTCATTTTGTAAGCCAATGCTACAAAACACAATATGCATGTACCGTCATCATCTCAAAGAGGGCGCTGGACATTAAGCGTTTACATCCCATATCTCAGACAGCAGCGGAGGAATCTTTTGATCAGCTAATTTTAACTGAAACAATAGCTCTGAGTGACTGTTGTTTAGTGTCCTTAATTCTGTAAGTTTCATCAAAACCTTTGGTAATAATAATGTCTCTTTCGGTCGTCGTATACGTAAATACGATCTTAAAATCTCAAGATAACCCTCTTGGACTTCGTCAACTTTTTCTTTGTCTTGTACAGACGGTCGATCTGAAGAAAAATAGCAAACATTCACAAATGAATAATGAAAATAAATTAAATGTAGATATATGGGTGCCAAGTTTAGCACATTGTGTGTACCTCAAGTTACAACATTGTTACTCAATTAAGACAAGCTTTGCAGGCTAAAATTTGGAATATAGTACACAAAAAACCCCCATAGTATTCATCACTGTTTTGCTATTAATAGGATATCATATGGAGAACATATTCTGTATAAACTACCTACCAGAAAGAGAGTATAGCGATTGTCATTAACAGAACATATTTAGTATAAACTACCTACCACAAGAGAGTACTGTAGCAACTGCCATTAACAGAACATTTTCTGTATAAACTACCTACCAGAAGAGAGTATAGCAACTGCCATTATCAAAACATATTCTATATAAACTACCTACCAGAAGAGAGTATAGCAACTGCCATTAACAAAACATATTCTGTATAAACTACCTACCAGAAGAGAGTACTATAGCAACTGCCATTAACAGAACATATTCAGTATAAACTACCTACCAGAAGAGAGAATAGCAACTGCCATTAACAGAACATATTCAGTATAAACTACCTACCAGAAGAGAGTACTATAGCAACTGCCATTAACAGAACATATTCAGTATAAACTACCTACCAGAAGAGAGTACTATAGCAACTGCCATTAACAGAACATATTCAGTATAAACTACCTGCCAGAAGAGAGTATAGCAACTGCCATTAACAGAACATATTCCGTATAAACTACCTACCAGAAGAGAGTATTGTAGCAACTGCCATTAACAGTACATTTTCTGTATAAACTATCTACCACAAGAGAGTACTGTAGCAACTGCCATTAACAGAAAATATTCAGTATAAACTACCTACCAGAAGAGAGTATAGCAACTGTCATTAACAGAACATATTCTGTATAAACTACCTACCAGAAGAGAGTATAGCAACTGCCATTAACAGAACATATTCAGTATAAACTACCTACCAGAAGAGAGAATAGCAACTGCCATTAATTAACAGAACATATTCAGTATAAACTACCTACCAGAAGAGAGAATAGCAACTGTCATTAACAGAACATATTCTGTATAAACTACCTACCAAAAGAGAGTATAGCAACTGCCATTAACAGAACATATTCTGTATAAACTACCTACCAGAAGAGAGAATAGCAACTGCCATTAATTAACAGAACATTTTCAGTATAAACTACCTACCAGAAGAGAGAATAGCATCTGCAATAACAGAACATATTTTGTATAAACTACCAGAAGAGAGTACTGTAGCAACTGCCATTAACAGAACATATCTTTTATAAACTACCAGAAGAGAGTACAATGTAGCAACTGCCATTAACAGAACATATTCTGTAAAACTACCTACCAGAAGAGAGTATAGCAACTGCCATTAACAGGACATATTCAGTATAATCCAAATCCAACTCGGACATCCCTTTTGCAAAATCAAACATAGGATCAACAAGATCTCCAATTCCGCCATCATGAAGCTGCTTTCGTGTGTAAGGCTGTTCATTACCAAACATAATAGCATCATTCTCCGAATCGTACCTTAAAGCAGTACGCAGCAGCATAATTTCAATAGCAGAGCCCTATTGTAAAAAACAAAAGAAACATTGAGATAAAATCAGTCATAGGTCACCTTTAATTACTACTAGGGTCAGGACAGGTTTGAATAAATTGTTATATATTGCAGAGGCTCCTCGAGATTAAGGCTGTGTCTTGTGAGGAGCCTCTGGGTGAAATAGTGAATTAAAAAAAATAATTAACAAATATACAAACAAACCTTTAAAAGGACTATCTGGTCTTCACGACTGAGTTCCAAAAATCCTGGTATCTTTTTACTAAACTCTACGATCAGCTGAATGGTGAGTATAGTAAGCTCCGTAATATGTGCAAAACGGCATTGAAGTGCTTCTCCATCCACTTTTTGTAAATTGGGAAGAGCTGACGGGAGAGGAGTATTATTTTGTTGTTGACTTTCAAGCCAAGGCTGAGAAAAAAAAATGGATTATTTAATAACACAGCAAGTACAAAAGCTGTACATAAAGCCTCTTTATGTACGTTGTACATAACTTTTATTTCTATGTAAAATATGGTAAAATGAAATTTTTCTTTACAAAAAAATTGTGTGTTCTTAGAATTCTATGAATTCTATGGTTGTAATTTTCTGGGAATCGTATACCGTAACCTTTCAGATATTATGTATTTACATTGGATTGGAAGATCCTTTAATCCCAACTATAGAATGGTATTGTTACTATTCAAACTCAAACCTGTAAAAAGACATTAATGTACTATTGCTTGCAGCAAAGAAATCTCAAAAGATGCTTGAATCCATGGTAATATGAAATTGATGCACACACATGCAGAGGATGATGTCAAAGGTCATAGGTTAAATGTGAAAGCATTCTTATTACTGAATCAAAGTGGATACATTTATGATTTTAAGTATGTTGATAGGAATTATTATAAGGTATAAACAAAGCTTTTTTGTTGCTATTAAAATGATTAAACAATATCACACACATATTGGTGTCCTTCAGTGTCCCAGTGTCAAGCACATTTTTGGAGGATTTAGTATAAAATGGTTAATTTGCATTTCACTTTGTACAACATTCATGTTGAAAACCACTTTGGAAATATACCCACCAATCCACAAATCCATCTCTTTCATAATATTCTAATATTTATTATGGTCTAATCTAAATAAATGTATGTGATATTCATCTCTCTTGCTGTAATATTTAAGTGGATATGCACCCACTCGACCACTCGTCTTTGATAGAATCAGTAAAGCATTCGCACGCACACAGTAAATTCAACTTGTAACCTCTGAGCATTAATGATTCAGGTTGTTACATAATAACACATGATGGGATGAAATGATATTTGTTATAAATGGCAAACATTCCTATTAATATCATGTTAATTTATGTGTTCTGTACTATATAGTTATTTTAGTGTTAAACAATACATACATAATTATGCATAAATCATGATATAGTTTCATTCCATTGTTGTGCATGGATTAAAATAATTACAAAAGAAAAACATAATATGTAAATGAGCGAGATTCTATAAATGTTAAGGTAACAGGCAAAATGGGTCATGCATGAAAAAAAAAGATTTACTCACCATGATATACCACCAACAGAGGGCGGTAAAAAAAATCAACATGCCATAAAAAAGCACATGCATACAAATTATGATATTAATATTCATGAACCTCACCTCGGTTGAACCTTGTAATTTCCCTTTCCAGCTATTGGTCTCTAACCATGGCTGATTGACAAAACAAAGAGTAAGTTGAAGCAAAAGTGCCACAGACACAAACGAAGGAAAAAAGACACAAAAAACAAAGGAAACAGAAAGTGTGACATAAATATTTCTAAGTGATTTTTGTATTTACCAAAGAAACTACAGTTTGTAAGAAAACATATAAATTTATATTGCAAAAAAGTAAACCTGTGTAGGTAGAGTGTAAAGCTGTGATTTGATCATTAAAAATAAGAAAAAATAATAAGCAAAAATTAAAGTAAAGGCTATTGGTATTTTCACTCAGTAATTTATTCATATTCAAAATAAAATACTATTTATTTAGTTCGCTGTTTTCATTTATGTTTAGTTATCTTTATAAATTGTGTTAAATTTGTAAAAATAATTTCTAATAAATTTCATATTTTTTATGAATAAAAAAAAATTGAATTAAGGGAAGTGTACATAAACAAGAAATACATTTTGATGAAGTTCTTTCTAAGTCTCAGTAGATTTTTATAAAAAGTAATTCTTAGTATAATACACAACAAACATCTACCATCAACTAACTATAATTATTTATTAATATATTTTATAATATATAAAATATTATTTATATAAACTAGTTTGGCGTAAACTTTATGTAAATGAACACGCATTATTTAATAATTAGTTATAGTAGGTGTATACTGTATTGTGTAAAAAGGAATAATATAAAGCCAAGCATAGCATCAATATTGATAAGAATAAATAGACACCACCACCACTACTGTCCACCAATACATATAAAGCGTAAACTACTAGACAATTACTGAAATTACTAGACTAAAAATTACAAATAGCTTTAGAATAAACATTTTACAATTTTAATTGATATAATATAACCACAATCAATAAGGTTATTATTATAATTTAATTCAAAATGGCATAAGTTTTATTTCAAATCTGGAGGATTGAAATAAATTGCAATAGAATAAATATTGTTACCAATATTTGAAAATCGCAAAATTTTAAATGGATCTATTTTTAGAAAAGTTTTTTAATTTTTGTTTATAAACTTAGAATTTTATAATATTAGACAATAAGAACAATAAAGTAAAAACAAATAAAGAATAAATTTGTTAGATTAGAACAATTTAATACATAAGATTACCATTAAATCATACCTTGTGCAACTGATCATATACCACCAATACAAATACATTTATCAGGGGGAGGGGGATATGTTTAAGGAAGAGCTACAAATTTACTCACTGTAACTTTATGCAAGTCCTCCGGTCCTGGAATTTCTAACTCTTTGTGTGAATTCACCAACGTTTCTATTATCAGTTGTTGATCGTCAGATAGTTGAAAGATGGTGGCGCTAATGTCTTCGCCACTCTGCTGCGGAGATGGTAGGTCAAAGGATTGTTGCTGTTTTTTAAGCATTTTTCGTTGTCGTTTTGATTTACATTGCTCTTCTGTTAATAAACCTGAAATATAAACAAATTTATATAGTATTCAATTGCTATAAATGTGGAAAAAAATCCTCTAGGTATTACTGTATCATGGACAATTTAAAAAAAAAATGTCATCACGTATATATAACGCCTACCCTATAATATTTTTATTTATTTTAATTTTATTTATTCGTATGTTGGCTCGGGAGTTGCAAAATCAGGAAACCCACTGTCGCCTGAAGGATGTGTGGCTCACTAACGAGTGACTTCTTCAGTCAAAGACTGTTCTCCCAGAGAGCCCAGCTATGTGACAGTGGCATGTGCGTATGTACTAGTACACCAGGGTAACCCCCTACTCATCTAAAAAAAATGTACTACGTTCTTTAAAGTGCACATGAGCCAGATGTATGAATATTATATGAATAAAATGACTATAGAGCAAGCGCATCTGTAAGCATTTAAAATATCTTCTTCATATCTGTGTTTACAAATCTAAATGCTATATTCAAAACACTATCACTTAATTATGTAAAGAACCGTTGTAGCATTTCCTGTCACTAACCAATGCCGAGGGCATGCTATACTCACATTCTGCTAACATCCCTACGTCGCGACACTTTCGTAAACGACATTCTTGACATTTCCGTCTCATATACATATCCATCTCGCAATTGCCTCCTCTTGTGCATTTATAAACTGCATTTTTTGTGATACTTCTTCGGAAAAAACCTAGATTAAAAACACACCTTTTGATTAAATATAAAGTTTTACAAAAAACTTGTTTCCAAATCGAACATAAATTTAAGAATAAGAATATATTCAAATACAATCCATGTACATACCAAATGAATTAAATAAAATCATAAATCATATTGCAAAATATACTAAAATTAAAAATTTATTTTATTTTACTGTAACACTTTATGTGGCCAATCCAGAATAAAATACATTGTTTGCTATTTTGGTTAATGTAAAAGACAACTTGGATATAAGATAAATTTATGCATCTCCAAGGTATTATAACATACTCAGACTCACTTTTAACCTTTATGTCTATAATTTTCAGAAACATACACATGAATGTAACATCACAACATATGTGTGATAACATTTCTAAAGTTTAGTGTAAACAATTTCTTTGCTTCGTTCGGCTTCTTGCACCGATAAACAATGAACCCCTAAAATGAGGACAACTTTATATCTACGGTTGTTGCTCAAGAAAATGGTTAAAACATTCATTAAGGCTTAAATGTTGTGAACAAGCTAGGAACATATTTTGAGTGGTAAATAATTGTAGACCAGTAAAGAAAACATAAGAATAGGAAATGGGTGTAGAATGGATTGAAAAAGTGAGAAAGATGGAATAAAAAGTAATTTGTGAGGAAAGAGGGAGTAGAAATGAGAGGAGATTCAGAGAGGTGGTGAAGTATAGTAAATGTCACATACTAAAATAGTTTTAAATTCTCAAATGTTGTCACAATCATACTTGTACAGAAACATACAAAAAACATTAATGATATATAGTACCTTTACATCCCTCACAGCTTAGAGCATTATAATGGAACCCAGATGCGCGATCACCACAGACTAAACATAACTCTAGGTCCATACGTGGTGCCGGCCCCTTCCGCCTTTTAGCTATCGTCTGTCCATCCATCATCGGGGATGTTTGTGAGGTAGAAGAAGGGGAAACTTGAGATGCAGGGATTATTCCCCCTGACCTCATATCCCCGTGGTGGGGATATGAGGAAAACGTTTCGTAACCCCCATCTGGAGGCTCTTTTTTCACCTGTTGCGTCAAAGGATCTGTAAAATATAAATTTTATAAAGGTGTTTAGATTATTAATATCATTTTGCAAAAATGTATCATGCTTCAATTCATATTTTAATCATATTTCTATATATATTGTTTTGTAATAGGGGGTTTCTACTCGTATAAGCTATTCTTCCGAGATTCCCCATTTCCATTCTTTTTTTTTGTCTTTGTACTTTGCTATACTTACTTACTGTATGTTTATGATTGTGTATGATGAATGGAAATAAAGAAAGAGGGAAACTATACACCGGAAAGATTTATTATTATTATATAAAAAAATTAGTTTACTTTTAGTTAAACATTTGATTATTATTATTATATTTATATTATTGCAATACTGATGGGTAATATTATATCCCATGCTCAAATAGAAACATTTGCATGAAGATTTGGGCTAAAAATTAAAAATTAGATTTAATAGTTTAAATATTTCTGTGAACTTTATATAAAGAAACTATACTGTATGAAATGACAATATTTATGAAGTGCAGATTATTAAGAAATTTTATACAAAATGGTATTATACAGTTGCTATAAGAAATAAACCATTTTTTTGGAAATGAAATAATAAAAATATATAAACAGTACGAGACGTGCAAGAAATAACGCAAACATGTTTGCAAATAAGCCTCACGTGGTAATTTGTATTTGCTTTTTAATATAATATGTTGTAATTTGTATATAAAGCCATATATTTTTTTAATAAACATCATAAAAGTAATGATTTATGTCCAGTAATAATCCATCTTACATTTTCAATGCCATTTACATATTAACCAACAAATTCATTATTAAAATATTACCCACAATTCCAACATATAGAACACACAGTTTGTGATGATCCATAACACTGTAAACGTTACATGACCTCTTGAGTTGACCTCAGGGGAAGAATAAATACTTAATCACTGTTTCTGTTGCATGGGAATAGGTGAACACAAGACAGTATTGTAGGGCAGTATTATCTATTGCCATGTTATAACACATTCATACTGAACTAAAATATAATACTATGATCTTTGAACTCCTGATGGAAACTGACAAAAGTTGATAAAAACATCATTCATTTTCATGTTTTGGAAATAATACTGAACATAACAATGTCTGTTCATGTTGCAATAACAAATCTACTAAATTTTTCATGTAAAAGTTCTTAATTTTTTTGTTTTAACATTAAGTTATTTTAAGTGGATAAAAAAACAAGATGTTAACCAACATATAGGGCTGTGAGTATTTAGGTATTTTACTGATTTTATCCAGAAATTAAAACCCCAGAGATGCCAAAATCAAGATATTTCCCCAAAATATATGATGGTAAGTGAGTATTTTACTGATTTTATCATGAAATTAAAACCCCAGAGATGCCTCAGTATAAAATAAACGCAATAGTGTGCAGAGTACTATGGTGACGAAACTTGAAATCCATAAATTAACTCCATATATGAGGCCTGGCTCTTTGGCAATCTTTATAAATCAATAAATTAATCCCATATATATGAGGCCTGGCTCTTAAATTCCAAAAACTTTGGATAAATCACTTATGAAGTTATGCCTCTGACAGGAAGCTGGAATATTCAGCTTGTATATCTGGTTGCAATTGACATGAGCATTAAGGTACCCTAGATAGGATATGTGCTGTAAAACCCACTTTCTTTACCTCATGAGTTCAAGGTTGAAGACATGAGAGCCAGTTTTAACAAAATATTCTATATAACTGTACTGCAGTTCTTAATGTTTAATATATAATATGTTATAGGGAATCCGTTATACCAGACTATTCTATAGGGTATCAACTTTACATTCTAAAAACTATATAATTTTTAGAAAAATGTATATTCTATACATAACGGACATAAAGTTGTTCTATCACGGAGATACATCGGTACTCCCTGGTCCCAAACAAAATGATTCACTGTACACTATTCAAAATATTGAGGTATCGGCTGCTCCCACTTCACTGATAACTGATACACTGTGGGTGTCATGGATTTCCATTTATATTTATTAACTGTAGTGGTAGGTTTTACCAAACATAATTTTGCCAGAACAGTCAGATCACACAAGATCTGCAACCAGCTGACCAAGTAATTTTGCCACAAATATCAAAACTTTGATAAATCATATCAAGTATACTATTAATTTCATATACAAATACGAATTTTGATTGTTGCGTAATTACATTGTAATGAGATTGAGATTATACAGTGTTGCATTATTTCTCTTAAGTTGTTATACGTTCATGGTGTTTCCACAACTTTAGTATTCAAATGACATAAAACAGGATACAAGATGAGGTAAACAGTATTAATTATGTTTAAAGTATCTACCAAAGATCCATCTACTAATCACTAAACACAGCATGCTCAAATATCAACAAACAGTATCCTTTTTAATGTTCTAATTATTCTTACATGCAGATAGAAAATGATTTATATTCAATGTTTAGTCTACATTCTACTGTATATGCACACAATACATTTCAGTTAAACTATAAATAACACCACGCAAATTTATGCAAGCACATTTCCAATGTCTAGGGTGTTTCTAAGTCTCTGAAGTATGCCTAATGGAATTGGTATAAAAAGAAAAATGGTTACCACCAACTGCAGACAACATTCTGCACCAATAAAATTCTTAAACACCGGTCCACTCACATTTAGATGCCCAACTCTGAAAACTCGGTAACATACTGGCTTTCAACATAGTTGTATCTCCTCAAAAAAAAATCTATTACCCTTGTCTGTTTGGTACCAACAATCACAAGCCTCGATGGGTTTTATATACCCCTTGTTGGTTTATAAAAAAAAGTATGCCAACTGTCTAGAATACCCTAAGGACCTTGTAACTGATTCTTCATAAACAACATCAGGAAAATCTATCTATTATGCAAATGATGTGATCACTAACTTGGCTAAAAGATTGGATCTGATTGGTTCAGAGGGACAGAACAGGTTCTACATTACTGTAACATTCATTATTCCTATGGTGGTAAGCTATTCTTATCATTGCTAGTGTAGTAACATACAGGTTCACATACTTACAGCTACTAATACTAGTATATACTAGGCTACTAATTTTGATCAAGTAGATATATCAGAGATCGGTTATTGTAACTTTACAAGAACATAAATTGATTGAAAGATTTAGACAATGATTATGTCTTAAACTTTACTTGAACTTTAATGTATTCATGTATTAGCTACAAAATAATGTTTATTGTTCAATACAATAGAAAATATAACACTTTCTAATGTAATTATTAATCAACAAAATTATTATTTTTTAATTGTAATAAAAAGAAATTAAGTTATAAACAAACAAATCAAATGTATGTCACATTCGGCCATAACCCATCATCAGGGCTTGTTAGCAGGGAGGTGAAAAAATAATATTAATTAATTAAAATATCCCTGATATACTGTGATTTTTATCTATTTACAATTAAAATATATTTTGTTTAATTTCTCTCCATTCAGTTTGCACATTAGGTTAAGTTAAAATGGATCAACTGTAATTCTGGTAAATATAGATCGATTATACATTCCGCGATCAATTGTATAAATTCCATCGAAATGAAACTTAAATACTGGACATCAACTATTATTATAAAACATGCTGCATGATTCACATAGAGTATTAAACTATTATCCAACATGCTGTCTGATGTATGGTAAATTCAATCCATCTCGATAAATCAATTAGTACAAACAGTGTCATCTCACCACCTGATTAGGGTGCTTCACTGTGATGGTAGCGATAGCTCACTACCCGATTAATTCACTCCGTGGAGAGGACAGCGAACAACGAAATGGGATGTCCCATGCCTTCTATAGGATCAACACTTATTTGTGCAGTAACAACATGTGTTTGGAGATTTCATTAATTTGTTGTGTTGTGAATCAGCAGGTTTTGAACGCTGCCACTGTGTTGTCAGCTGTCTCGGTTATCTTGATTAATCATTCCCATCATGCTCTAGGAGCCAGACAGCAATCTTTAACAAACTTATTTTTTAATCATCTTATTTTCGGATTGTTTTCTCTACTAGAGTCATGAGTTATTACAGTATTAATGTCGAACATTCGTAGAAAGAGATGAAGAAAGTTTTTTTTCCTCTTTTTTTTCCATCAAACATTATAAATAAAATATGTTGACAATATTTTTGTTAAGAAAATATTGTTTTTGAAATATATGCCTGAACATTTTTATTCTATCGATTACAGTCATCTAGTTATACACGATCTCCTTCAGGTAACACATTTTTCCAGATGGAACCAATGATTTTTAAGTGGTTTGCTTAGCATATTAATTACTTACTACATAGACAATTATACAATGATTATAAAAAGCCATTACCAGTTTTAATAATTATTAAATTAAACCAGTTTAATTACACGCAGATGACTGGAATAAGAACAGATAATCAATACATTTATCATCTAATGTTTTCGTCTCAACATGGGCAGAGGTGGTGCTGTTATCTTAGCCTTCTTGCGGTCTACTTTTTTGACCCGGTTCACAGCACTTTCGATTAATAAATTGCTGCGTCGATAACACACGGGCCTCAATTTCATTACGATTTTCTACCTGAATGATTTCTTTAGACGATTCAGATTGATAACGTCGAGAGAATCTAATAAGTACTATTGGTGAGTATTTTAATTCCTCTGGTGGCTACAGTGTGGTGATAAGTTCACTGGTAAGGCAGCTGGTTTGAAACATTGGTTAAAATCACATCATTCCACTGCAGCCTAGCATTGTCAACATCAAACCTATGCTAATCCATTGGGAATATTGTTAGTATATCGATTTATTCTCTTATAAATAGACACATAATAGAGAAGCAAACGTAAAATATGTTTTGATTTCAATATAAAAATAATATTTGGAATACTAATTAGCTTGATAAAATTAATCATTTACCACTGAAGATCCAACTATTTCATAACATTCGACAAATTAGCAAATACAATACTTTTGGGAAAAGCGCTGTAGGTTTTGGGAAAGTTTTCCATACATTTTACATAATATTTGGATATTATCCATAATTCTACATTTAGCTAGAAAACTCTAACTACAGCCAACTATATGTAAGATTGAGAGTAAACTTAACCACTAAATACCCTTGGCCTAGGTGGCATGATAATTAACAAAAGTGCTCGTCTAGACGCGATTTCATCTAAATATGTGTGGGAGGGGGAACATTAAAGGGGCAGGGGTACATTCAAGGAACAGAGGAACAAAGAAGCTGTGACAATGTGGGTATACTTGTACTTGGACTGGACCTTTAAGATACTAGGATAAAGCCTGAATAAAAGAGTATAAAAGCCAACATTGAATAATCTCTTACAAGACAAACATTTGTACCCAACGTTCCAATACAAAATACAGTACAGATAAATCTCAAATACTATCATAATAGTACAAAAATATCCAAGAATTATTTTAATCAAATTCCTTGATAACGCTCGTACAGGATTAACAGACAGTCTGGTAATCGGATCGAATCGCGTATAACCAGATTAAAGTACCGTCCGCTTTTTCAATTACGACATACCCGCAGATTCATGATATTACAGGAAGAGGTACACCTTACATTGATACATCGTAATCAAATTAGTACAATCGCAATGAAAAATGTTACATCAATTAATAGAATGTCATAAATGCACAGACACGAGGTCATCAAATATATGTCCTTGTACTTTACTCAGGAAAAATAAGTTTAGGAAAAAATAAGAAAAATGTTATATAAAAATACTAAAAAAAAAAATAAATTGAAAATACGATAGCGAGTGGCGAGATGAATAAAATGAAATATTGAAATTAATGAATAAACAAATGAATAGACGAATGAATGTATGGAGTACATAATTTAGAATGTTTGAACAAATGCATACAATATGAAATTTTGATTGTTCTATTCTGATAACTGATTTCAACACAATGTATTTAAATGAAAACCAACTTTACTTAACTATTAAACTAAACTGGTATACAAATTTCATCACATTATTTTAAAAAGAATAGAAAATAATACTAATTGTAACCAGCAGATCATTATGTACATAATAACTTGCCATTTGTTTCTGAATGGTTCATGCATCAGGTGTGAGAAATCACACTAAAGTCGCAAGGTAAAATGTGGGGCTGTTTCACTGCATTATTGTGTCTGGGTAATTGAGTATGCGCTACTTGGTAGACCCTGCCTAGCTTTTCTATACCAGTATTATCAATGCATGAATGGGACCTCAAATAGACGTATAGTTCATTGAACGTGATTGGAACATTGTACAGTATTATATAGCAAGTTGAAGAAAAGATATCAACAAACGTGGGGTGCTTATAATAGGAGTGAGTGTGTGCGAGTTTTTTTATACATAGCACTACCTCCTAAAGTAAATATAACTACTGTATGTAATATCAATACTATTAAGCATTGATGATTTGAACACGAAAATGGACTTGGACTGCCCTGGCATCAGCCCATTAATAATATTAGTAATGTATAAGGAATAATCTATGTGGATAATTTATTATTATATAAACAATCATCCATCCATGTGAAACAACCTTAAGCTATATGACTACACTATCAAACTTTATGTGACAAAAAAATGATGATGTCATATCACTACCATATTTTGGTATATCACTACCATATTTGGGCGCATCATACTTTTGTTGTCAAACTAGTTGATAGTGTAGACAGAGCTTAATGTCTTTTTCAATTTATTA
This sequence comes from Antedon bifida, assembly GCF_963402885.1. Taxonomy (NCBI): domain Eukaryota; kingdom Metazoa; phylum Echinodermata; class Crinoidea; order Comatulida; family Antedonidae; genus Antedon; species Antedon bifida. The sequence continues at coordinate 5,520,470 of NC_136226.1, read as the reverse complement.
TAAAAAATGTTTAACAATAAAGTAGAATCATAATGCTTAAAACAAATAATTACATTATAAAATATAAAAAAAAAAATGTTATGTCCATTTACTTAAAAACCAAGTTAAATGGAAATAGCTCTGAACGGACGATTAAGGTAAATCTGTTAATTAAGAATTAATCAATCAATACGCAAATGATGGACGTAGAATGACGCTGTTAAGTAGATTTCTAAGAGGAGACTTGATCATGGTTGATTTAAGATGGATATTATTAGCATTAAAACAGCATCTAAAAAGACAAACAGATTTCAGCTGGATTAGGCCTAGCCTGTTTCAGTAAGGTTGTGGTTTGTTTGACGCAATTATCTTATAAATGTTAAAATGTGTTGTTAAAACATGTGAATTGTTGCATAGATCATGTCATACATGATGTATTTGAAGACAAATTTAACAAACCTGGTTATAAGAGGCGGATAATGAGGCGAGGAGAAAAGATGAGAAAGATTGAAGAAAGTATCTTATGTGCCATATTTTTATGAAAAAGCGTATGGCATTTTGCTAGGCTAAACATTTTTATGAAAAAGCGTATGGCATTTTGCTAGGCTAAACATTTTTATGAAAAAGAGTATGGCATTTTGCTAGTAAAACCTTTTAAGAAAATGCGTATAGCATTTTGTTAGGCTTAACTAAACATGAACCTACATTATTGTCTAAACCTTGTGTAGTAAAGTGATCTTTGTAGGCAGGTATAGGGTAAGCCCAACATCCAAACTAGATTTAGGAATCCAAATTAGTATGGTGGTATCTGCATCTTTTGTATAAATTGACTTTTCACATTAAAATCTTTTGGTTGTATGTATCTTATGGAAATAATGAACAACTAAACAAATATCCTCTGGTACAATCACACCCACCTAGAACACAAAATTGGGCCGTCTTTGGGGGGTGGGACTATTTAACCAGGGAAACCTTGGTTCAGGAAAAAAAATGATCGGTAAGCATTTCTTGTAAAAACTCATATGAACTGGCTAGAGAGAGGCCTACATCCAGACCAAAAGTTAATAATGGGACTATACCTGGGGATATGCCTGTTTGTGAAGTAGGGGGTTTGAAACACGAAGTGGGATTATACCCGAGGATATACAGTAATACATTTGTTAATATTTCTTAATTGAATGGCCAAAATAGACTCATTTGTGAAATTCAACATCTGTAAATGTAATGTTATCCTATTTTGTAGTTTACCAGATGAAGTGTTTCTATGTAAAATAAGAAAGTTATTAATCCAAAAACAGAAAAAAAACTTCAAGAATAACTGGCTTTTTATCAGTATTAATGTTAATCTTAAAGGATTAGTTTATGTAGATTATCCCATCAAAAGAACATCTAAATATAAAACATTAATGATAATAAATTGGTCATCTTAAAGTACAGATATTCAATCAACTTATTTGTGTTTCCGTAGAAAACAACAATTTAAACACCTCGATAAACATGTCGTAATAGAGTATGTGATGTGATACTCAGGCCTAAAACAAAAAAATATTAAAGGCGATTTGGTGCAAGGCCTTGAAGGGTATGACAACATTTTAAACATAGGATTAATAAGTCAAACACCTTAATCGCAGGTTAGCATTAAACGGTTAATAGCGGGTTATAAACAGATCAGGTCAAACTTAGGTTGGGTGACCCTGTTCACCCCTCTTAATACTGTAGTATACATTCATAGTAAGGTGAATATTTCTAAGTTATATTGTATATTATAACTTTATCTACAATCTTTAAACTGTATTTTTTTAACCAATCAGGTGAAATGAGGCATATATACCAGGTCAAATACGTTCTTCCTCCACTTCCTAACAACTTCCTATAGGAATTTTGTTTGTAAAACACAATTTAAATTTGGCCTTTTGGTAATAATCTAAATAAAACTGCTATTGGCAAGTTACTGTTTTTTCCGATTTATACATTTTATTCAATACCTTTTGATATAATTCCCAATTTGTATTCTAACTATGGTATTTCAACAATTATGAAAGAATAACATACACAGAGAGCATGAGGATGAGGGCAGTGTAAAGCTTGCACTATTCCTAATGTGCGTATTTACGAAACTTGGAAGTTTTAGAGACGTCCCCGTAAAAACAAAGTTCATAGAGACGTCCCGGATAACAAGATTCGGAGATGTCCCCGAATAACTTGGTTAATCATTCCATAAAAAAGTTTAAATGAAATGACTGTCCATCTAGTGTGGTTTCAGAAGCCAGACCTGGAAATGTATATCATATATGCCAATCATTTGGGACTTTGTACAGGCCTTTCAGATATCTGAAAGAATGTTATGTGAATTCTATGTGAAATGCCAATCTGGTGGTGCTTTTTATCTTACTAAATTTGAGGATCTTCCGGTCTTGGGTGCTTAAAAATATTTTTATGCATCATTCAGCTACGTAGGCACTTATTTTAACTCCAATTTCTGTAATTTTGTATTCATTCATTCATTCAATCTTTTATTTCGGAACCTCTGGTCCATAGAAAGTAAAAATTACATGAATGAAATAAAATAAACAAGACAAAATACTACTACTCATCTCAGGATGGCATTCCACCTGGAGAGCATCTTCGAATTAACTAAGACGTTGCTTATAATCGTTGAGACTAAAACATTTTCGCTTGCATTTAGTCTACCCATCATTATATATAGCATAAATAGAATATTATTATTATTGCCATTGTTTTTGATATTACAATATTATAAACTCAGTATAAAATTAATGAAATAATTAGCATGAGAAAACAACATACATGGTTTGGAGTTTGGACTTGATGACTATATAGACACTACTACTAGATGTTATCAGTAACTGTAGAATTATAATTTCTATAAACATTTCATCAACAAAAAAAATCACCAAAAAAAATGTGAATCATTGGAAAATAATTCTTCTGCCATTAAAAAGGGAAACAGTGTGGTCAACATTACAAGGTGCTTGCAATTAGATAGGAAACGGTTGCTAAGGGAACAGGGTCGATGCAAGGGTTAAGCCCAAAAGTCCCTTGTAGCAGTTGATGTAGAAACATTGCATTCAAATGAAAAGACGCCAGTTCACAGGAAAATCATAGCAGCTGCTGTAATTTATTCGTGTTTGTTAGAATTGAACTTATAGACCTTTCTGCACTGTACATGCTGGAATGTAACCAAGAGCAGTATAATAAACTGTGTATTTATCATTGAAAAAAAAAGAAGATATTGATATTGTAATGAACAATCCAACAGCCTTACTGATTAAGATTTATTAATGTAATGTTGGACATACATGCCATCATGTCCTTCCATAGTTATATCTCATCACAAGACTTTTATTACCACCATTTAGTTTTCAATGATTACATAATATATGCTGTGATATTAAATTCCAACAATGAAGATGTTTATTTCACAATTAATTTTATACATTCTTTAATTTGAAAAGTAAAAAATATTTTAGAAATACTACAATCAAAAAACAACATCACATATTTTATTTATTGGAGTGTTGGCTTTATGTCATTAAAACCATGACACGATGTCGTGTACTGCACGGTGTTGTGATGAATTCATGACATTAAACAACATACTGTAGTAGAATATATTGAATATACTAAATTATATTATACAAGACTTTCCTAAAATCACAGGGTTTATTGTACTATAAAACAAGATCACTTAGCATTCTATACTGATGACTCAGAATCGTGTGAATGTTCAAAATCAATAAATATTGAATGAAGTGTATGTTCACCGATAATAATGAATATGAATTTTTACAGAAAGCGACATTAAAAGTGTGAAATCAATAAGAAATATTAATCAGAATAAAATATGTTTTGTTATTAGTTTTATTAAATTTAATGAAACATGATTGATGAATATTTTATTCAAATGAGAACATTATTTAATAATTGCTACATTAGCCAATATGGCAAGAAAGTGTACTAATAAATCTACTATTTATATCAAAATGTGAAATTATTAAAATATATTATCATTTAATACGGACAAAAAAATTAAAATAGACTTCCTGTATTAGAAAACATTAAACATTCAAAATAGTAGAGCCTTCAAATGGAAATTTGTTTATGGTTGCTATGTTAAAATAACTGAATGTTTTCATTGAACACAAAATCGAAAGATTCACCTATTAACTACTGGCTCTTCTAGTATCATAAGTAATTATAACATACTATAGTTAAATATAAATGATAAATGTATTGCCAGCATTAGCAATAACATTCACTATAATTGGGCTGGACTGTTGTACAGTAGGATAGTCAATCCTACCTGTTGAAGTGTATAAAGAATAAACACCATAACTAACCTCAACCTGTACTTTGTCAACAAACACAACAACAGGCCTAGCCTAGGCCTAAAGAAACGTTTAGCAATACAATCATACTTATGTTTATATGATTAACCAACAAGAAACAGTTAAAATCAAACAAAAATGCTTAACTTACTCGTAGTAGTTGTGTTCAATGTCTGTCCCATGATAAGTTAATAAAGACAATAGTTGTTGTTTCAAGATGTGCTCGATGTGTGTAGCGTTCAGCCATAGAACTAATACTGCAAAAGGTCACATAAGGGCATTGACACTAACTTGACACTGCCTGATCAGCTAGATACAACTGAGCATAGGCCTCCAAAAGAGGAAGCTAACCAACTAAAAATCTATCGAACATCATGAACCTGGCCAATCACGTTTCCCCTAAGAGGCCAGTTTGGCTGGGAAAGTTTACAAGTTCACCAACTAATAATGTATTAGGGGTAAAATTAAGGTGACATCCTCAGTGATAGTAAAGATAATACTTAGTTGGTTTTTTAGGCACCCCTTTTTCTAGAATAGTACAAACCTGTTTTATATAGATTAAAAATATTAAGTTACTTTATAAGTATATAACTTTGGAGAATATGGAAATATCAAATCAATTCATTTCAACGTAAATGTTTTTATATTTTTACAAATGACAATAAATTTACTTAATTACTTAATTACTTTTTACTTACAATCCTATCTAAATAAAATCTTCAAGTAGCATAACAATACATTAAATGTCAATAAAAAATTATCATTTTAGAGGAAAAACATGATTTTTTACAAAATGAATACTGAAAAGTAGCCAAACATTATACGCAATTTCGAACCCTAAATATTTCTACTTAACATCACAAAATATGGGCCTAAAGAAATGATTTTTACATTAGGTGGGTAGTCATTTTGTGTAGGTGGTAGCTAATGCTCGGCTTGTTTGTATTTAATCCTATAACAATTACTAACGTATGTGCATGGCAATTACAACTATCAATCTTCTTATTATAAAATGATTACTGCATGTAAAACTACCTAGCATATAGTGTATTTATAACAGACTTAAACGGTTAAAAATAGTAACTTACTTTTGTTCGTCAGATTCAAGAACTTTTGTATACCCAGTGGCAGATCCAAGATTTTGGGATATTGGGGAACGCAAAATGCTTACAAATTATTCAAATGTTCAATCTGTATTGTATTAGATTCAGTAATAAATTAAAAAATCATAAACAGTTGCAAATCCTCTAAGAGATAACTGCCATACGCCACAGTGGCGTAATGGCTATGAGCACTCACTGGCTAAACCCAGAGCTGAAGCATTGGAGGGTTAAATCAGGGGCCTTTGAACTATGCGTTACGCCACTGATATGCCATGACATATTCTAACAATAATGATTATTTGTGGAAATGGATTGTGTATTAAAGTTGAATTGTTTGTTTACTAATTTTAACAATAAAATATTAACGGCTTAACACGCCACCCACCCTTATAAGCTTTGGTACCCACACTATCTGTCGCCCTATCAGATATGAACACATTTTAAAATATCCTGAATCAAGTAGTAACTAGTATTGTTAATATGTGCTATGACTGTCATAAAATTAGCAAGACGCATCCATGCATAATATTTATTAATTAGCAACAAAACAATTCAAGTGTCGTATGATACATAGGTTGAATATGAATGGGTTTGCAGACTGATTGGTCTCTCGTTTTTGTCAACTCATAAGCGTCATGTCGAAAATAAACAAACAAAATAATCCAGGTCAATACTCAATCTGATAATAAAGATTATGAACCATTATTATACCAGACCATTATTATATAATATATGATTGAATAAATTAAATGGTGTCCGGGTTATGATCAGCTGTAAAATAACCTACTTCAACATTGCATTGGCAATCAGAAGATAGCAATAGCAAATGGATTTCTTTATTGAGAGACCAATTTATGTTAACTGGACATCAAATAAAATATCAATAAACAATGTCAAGTTGTCAAAGTGTAATTACTGTTGAACTCAAAGGTCATACTAACTGTTACAAATGTGCACTACCTTTTATCAGGAAGAGAAGGGGCTACCTGGTTAATATGCTGGTGAAATGAAAACTAACTAAAGCCCTGTCTACACTATCAAACTTTATGTGACAACAAAATGTGATGTGCCCATATATGGACAAGATGATGTCATATTTGGACATATCACTACCATATTTGGGCACATCACATTTTTTTGGGTCAAACTACTGTAGTTTGTGTAGACAGAGCTTAAGAGTAGTTAATAATTATATATATACATTTTCATTACACAAATGTACTTCAAAATCATGATAAGTAAATTTATTTTTAACAAGGTAAAACACAGCTTTTATAATAGGATATTATTTGCCATTCAACACCCATTTCTACAGCCCCAAAATAACAGATTACCGGTAACCAATTATTGATAGTTATCATTTTGTGGTAGTAGAAATAGATCATTAAAATAAGGAAGAGATATAATTACAATCATGCTTATAGATTGAACAGCGACTGTTTTAAATTATTTCAAACAGTCAGCTAATAAAAACAGTGACACACCAGTCTGCAATGTAGCATTCAAGGAACTACACAGGGGGAATAGTTTAACTGGAAGTTGTTGCATTTCAATGAAAAACTATTTCAATATTAAGCTCTGTTTACACTATCAAATTAGTTTGATGTGTCCAAATATGGTAGTGATATGCCCAAATATGGTAGTGATACGACATCATCATGTCCATATATGGGCACATCATATTGTTTTGTCACATAAAGTTTGATAGTGTAGACAGAGCTTTAGCATCTTTTATCATCATCTCTTTATTATTATTTCCTTTACTGAATTGTACTTCTTTTTTTAAAATCAAATTTAAAAGAAATACAAGCTGCATTCTTCATTTTCATTCTGGTTCTTCCTACATTTATTTTCTGTACTTGAATGATTTTGTTGACTGAAGAAGATTTTATTTGTTATACCTTTCACATTATTGATTGTTCAATCTTTAACTGTTTATACTTTGTACATACTGTCCCACATGTATGTGGGTTTGTTTATATATTCATGAATATTAATGAGATCACTATCCATATTTAGTATGACATGTCTAAAGTCAATATTATTGTGTCAGTTTTATGATTTTATATGACCAGGATGTATAGTCATGTGATCAGAACAGGTACATTATAAATCTGTACTACTTTTAATAGTATAGAAATTCACCCCGCATGTGGTGAAGTTCAACGACCGAGCGGGCATTCACCTCAAACTAATATTAGGCATTCTTACACAGTGTATAGTCACTTTATGCCCCAGTTGTAAATATGATTAAAGTTTTTTAAGTTTCAAAAAAAATGTGAAAGTTTTTAGGATGCATAAAACTGTTATTAGTAACATATGTATTGAGTTAAAAGAATACATCGGTATGCAATTAGTGTTATTTGAGTAATTGAATAAAATTGTTACATAAAATTGAAAACAAATGGAATGATGCTTTAGATAAAAATTGTTTGTTTCTAAAAATTTTTTTTGTAGAAATAGCACAACATTAAAAGTCAATTATATCAACCTAATAATAATATATTTAAATCAAAACTTTGATAATGTACAATATTTATTTATGTATCAATACAAAAATGATAAAATAACCTCACAGCAAAATTTACACAACTATTAAAATATATAGGTCTTCTTTTACTAAGGTCAGAATTTTTTAGGAGCCGATAATTCAATTGTTATTTTTAATTGGCTATTTAGTTATCCGCTTGGTATACCAAGCGGATAACTCCTTGTAATTGTATGAGATCAATATTTTTTTTCTGTATTATTCTTCTTTCCTTCCTTCCTTTTTGTGAGTCGTGTTCCTCTAAAATGTGTAAACATAACATTTCATAACTTTGACAACATATGGGCATTTACGTGAAGTTGTGCACCTCCTATTTTTGAATGACGTCATAGTTGCGCAACGTGACTTATGCGCAATTTTATGAATTTCAATGATTGATCATAGATTAAAAACCAAAAGTCATTTAGTATTGACACTTTGACAAAATTTAAGTCATATCAGGGGCAAACTTTCTACGGATTAAAAATGGCATGTTTGACAAGAAGTTACGCGCGCACGCGCATTTAAAATTTCAAAATGCGCAAAATTAATTTCTAATCAACTTTTTACGCGTTTCTTGTCATTTTGAGCATGTCAAAAATTCCCACGGGCGCGCAATTTTTTATGCGCGCGGTGCGCACATAGCGTTAAAAACATATTTTTTTCTCTTGAATTATATTTTTCAAGCCTTTCCCAGTGATTTTGAAAACAATTTAGACCTTTTCCAGTTTAAATAACGCCATACGAACACGTTGAATTAGACAATTCGTGCGCGTTTTTTATGAAAAAGCTTAAAAAATCGTCAAAATTATGTCTTTTTTTAAACAGTCATAGTTTCTAAAGTAAACCGTTAACCGTTTATTTTTATTACAAAATCTAGAAGTTGATGAGTTGTAGATATCGGATCATGCATCAATAAGGCTAAAAAAACATTGTGACGTCATCGTATGGCCACACGAATGTAAAATATAGGATTTTTGTCTCTTTCGTTATTGCTCATCACATTCAATGGAGCGCATCGCGCTTATCTGTATTCCTTTTTCTCCTACATTTATATATTGTGTAGGTCAATCAACTTTCTTTAGCATGAGATAAAAATATTTTAATTTTTATGACGTCATCATGCCTAAAAATTTTAATTACGTGGGTCATTAATTTCATCTTTACAGTAAATTTTAATCTGTAATAGCTCGTAAGAATAAAATGTGATAATCACGATTAAAACGTTTTCTGGAAGCTATTGGATTGTAGATACGAATTCATGTAAACATTTTGCCAATCGGATGTTGTGACGTCATCATATGGCCAGTTGAATAAAAAAAGTCGTATTTTCATATTTTGCGTAATAGTTCATCACATTTAAAAGGGTGCGCATCTATATTTTACGTATTCAAATTTCTTCTACACGTTAATATGTTGTTCCTGAGATAATTTCCTTCTGAAATTGCTATCTAAGTGTTTCATTTTGATACCGTCGCCATGTTAAAAATTGGAATAAATGGCGGGTCCCGTAATTTCACCTATTCTACACTGTATGTAATATGTATACAGCTTATACTGTTTGCATGTATATACTATATGACACAAAATTCAGCACTAACAGCATGTCATATTCTTCAGTTCTTGTCATAATGCCATAATCTTTATCTGTGTGCAATATTCCAACGTATGACGTGCACGTGGCGTTTGTCGTGGTGCGGATAACTAACTCGTCAAAGTGACGAGTTTCATGTCTAGTTTGTTATTAATATTAAAAATAATTGTGAAATAAATACTAAATGCTTATAAAAGATGAAGAAAAATGTTGTGAAAGTGTTTCATTGGTTTTAATAAACAGTTTCTGTTCTATGGGCCTGTTTCTGCAGAGCAGAAATAATCGATTATTAACCGTTTATTTTTTTAATCGATTATTTTTGGGCAGCAGAAACGGCGCAAAATAAAATAACCGATTAAAAACACTCAATCCATTGCGTGTTTTAATCGATTATTTCTTGTTTTAACCGATTATTGCGGAGCAGTTTTGAGCTGCAACACAAATAGCGATTATTGACCCCACTTTGACCTCTAGAGTATGGCAAACTCATTTCACAAAGCATGCTGTTTATTTGCGCGATCGACGACGATCAGCGATGTGGACCGAATAACAATCAAATGTTAAACATTTGATTTTTATTATTTTGTGGGGGAGAATTATACCGAGAGACTCCAAGATTCTGTGTTACAAGTACACCGTTACATCCCACCAGTCCAGGCTAACGATGTTTTACATGTCCTTTTTTAGGCCTGTTGTCTGTTGACTTGTTTCGGTAGAAATATATAGCCTATAGGCCTAGCAGGCCGAAGGTAGAACCAACGAACGGCGAAACAAACTTTTCTCGCCGACGTGTCTTTATTAATATAACATCATTATTCTGTTGTATGTGGTACGGTAGTACAGTAGGCCTAGATGTTTGTTTTACAAATAATATAGCTTTACGTAAGAGTAATTTTTAATCCTACATGTGAGAGTTTTAGGCAGCGATAGGATGTAAACAAACCAACTCTCATCGGCCTTTCATAACTTGAATGCGCTGTGGGGGAATGATGACGTGATTTTAAAAACCGATTACCTGAATAACCGATTAAAGTCGTAGCAATTTTCAATTGCAACGCGATTATTTTTGTGGTTTGCGGTGACTGGAAAAAATCGATTATTTTGATTTTTTCAGCAGAAACAGATGAGAGGGAGACATGTAAAACATTTATGGTATTTATAAGCATTATAATCAAAATATTTGCACATAATTTCAGCCCATATCTTAAACCCCTATTATAAAAGTGGAATAGACCAACCTTGTCCTTAGCAGTTCATATCCCTAACTACCCTTTACACTAAACATTTCTGACTGGGTAAGCACCATTGTATAAATGGGAAAAGCAAACACCATAATAAAAAGGATTTATTTAGATATTAAAATGAGCAGTATAAAGTAAAATATAAAAAAAAACAATACACATTGCTGCCAATATAAGACCAACAAATTGACATGAAATAAAAATATATAAAGGAACCAGGGGATGGATGTTCCAATGTGGTGTGAACAGAGTTATAAATTATTTCTGAAATGGCTGTTAAGACCACAAATGTCATTAATATAGTTTATACTGTAGATGATTAATATATGATTGATAACATATGGAAGATGGTAATAATTCTACGTATCTAAAATCAAAAATTAATTCACAGATAATTCAATTCACAGAACTGTTAAGACCAACAATCTAGTTCCTTTCGTGCGCTGAAAACCACTTCCGATTTAAAAAGGAAGCAGAGAGATTGGTATACAATAGCCGAAAAAAACGATAACAGTCAACTCAAGGCGACTGAATAAAAACAAACAGAAGAAAACAAAACAGCAAGGCTAATTCTTTGAGGCATAAATGATTCATTCAACAACTATAAATAAATCCTATATACTTAGTATAGTAATAAAAAATTTAAAAACAAGATGTATGAAAGGCTTTTTTTGGAGTCCGTTTTCTTTTATCCGCTCGTTTTTTATATTATCATTAAACATAGGAATTTCAACTAACTATACTTACTCTTTAATATGCTTTTTAAATAACACACAAAACAAAACCTAACGTTCATTTAATCAATGGCATCAATCAACAAAAATAGTTCTTTAAAAACTATGTGGTAAATTATTTGACCATAATGTTTGAGTACTTGAGGTTTAATTACCACATTTTATGTTGTATAAAAACATAACAAATGTACCAAATAGGTGCAATTATAGTAAACACCATAGCAGCTCTATTGATAATGTATTTATAACCTTGACCATGTCTTGACATAATTACAATGCAGTAGACTGCAATACAGAATTTTCAATGAATTTAAATCTTCAGTACATCAATCGCCATAGTAGTAGTATACAGCGTTAAAAACAAAATATTCATTAACTATAAACTATACTATAGTTATATGAATAAATTATTATTATCTAAAAATATATAAAATTGTGGATATGTTTGTCTCCCTCTATAGTATTTATAAGAAATTCCAAATATTATATGAAAAATTATAATTTTCTAAATATAATTAATATACAGCAATATAAAAGATAGTAAATAGAAATTAAAAAAGATAACAACATTATTAGGAAGTTTTATTAACGCAGAACAAACGTTTTATTATGTGAAGGCGCTATTAAACAATAACATCAATGACATTACGATGACCTTGAAAATCTGCACTGTGTAAACACACATTTTGGAATTATATAATGTCTACTGAGAAATAAAACAGAAAATCTAATATTCAGCGACTATATAAACTTGAGGTTATTCAACCATTGACCCAATTTGGATGGATAGAGGTATTCCTATCTTAGGAAGGGGGTGAACGACCAGATTATCAACGACAATGACACTAATCCCTTAGGGGTAGCTGGGTAGATGGCGCCCCAATTTAGTATATCGCTTAAAAGGAAAATATTGACTTAGTTGATAGCGTTTCTATTGACATTGGTTCAAAAACAATTTAAGAACTATTATTTCAAATAAAATTAAGTTAAGGGTTAAACTTATTTTCTCTAAGGATCGGAGTACGGCGATCTAGAAAATTTTATACAATGACTAACTCATAAAATTGAAGCAATATACAATTAAAATAGATGAGAGATTGCAAGTTCGCGTCAGTTACGACATTGGCAGGAGACTGGTAATCCTTATTAGCGCGTTATAGCGCTGCTGCGCAAAGTAAACGACTATGAAAAGCAATCAAAATGTAGATTGCAAGAATGTTCAAGTTTTAGACAGGTCATTTAAAATCATTTGGGAAAAGTTGTTGAGAAAAACAAATTAACTGAATGATTATGACATTTAGTGGTACAGAGTTTTTTTTTTACTACAACGTATTCATTGTGATTGTGAACACTGCACTAAAGTAATATTTCTGTACTTTATTTTTTTTATCATTTAATACCTTTGAATCGGTGGCACTCACAAAATTCAGTGTGGCCCAGAAACAAAACAGAAAATGTTGGAAAAAAAAACAAGAAAACATAATTTACTAAATGAAACTATTTATGAGCAACAAAACAATAATCACTGGAAGTACTTTTTTATAAAATGTATAAAAGACATTTGTTAGAAAGAGGGATAGAATCTCCTCCTAAGATAAACTTAATTTGTTATCATTACACAGTGTCAAAACCAGTTTTATATGCTTTTAAATGTATTTTGTATATTGATAAATAATTTTATGTAGTTAAGTTATTCTGAGGCCCCAGACGTATTATCATATGGTGACTTTGTTGCTGTTGGGGTCCCAGGACATTTTTGACGTTGAATAAATAAATGATATGAAATAATCTAGTTTTCTTAATTCTTCTGTGTGTATTGGTGGAAAAATGTTTATTGCAAGAAAAAGTATACTGCCCTCTTGTGACATGAACATTATTGCAAAGTTTTTTTGACAGATATTTTAAAAATTCAGCAGTTGATTTATCATAATCTTTTACAAAAAATACTTCAAAATTCAAGTTCAAAAACTAAAAAAAAACCTCCCTTACATAAACAAGTCGCAAACATGTAAATGATTCATGACAAATTTTTATGACAAACGTCAAATTTATTTGGTGGCAATTACAATTGTCATCTGTCAATATGTATTGTTTTAATTCATGTAAAGATTTCAAAACAAAATTATATTAAATAAAAACACGATGACAGTAAGTAATTAAAACATGGACCTTTTGTACCAGGTCAAAACGCCACAGGAGAATAAATTTGTCAACAACAATTTTATTTTAAAAAATCAAGTATGACTAAGGTACTGACATGGCTTCCCTTTATATACATGCCAAAAGTTGGCATCTATCTGGTATTTTGTTCATAAATAATTTACTTTTTATGTTGAATTTTAAAGCACAGGTATAGGCATGAATTTGAAATATAATCGTACTAAATTTTGAAATATCACTAACAATTCTAATAAAAACAATCTAAGCATGTGTAGTCATAAGACAACAACTACAATATATGGCGAGTAGTTATTTTGCCAATTATATCACTGGTTTCGATACATTTCATACAGGATACAGAATCACTACTTTCCTAACAGAACTTAAACAAAAAAAAAAGAAGAGAACTTTGAAATTAATACTAAAATTGACCGATGATTAATGAATTACATTTTTTTTTTTATAAAATCTGAATTGAACTTGAAATGATACATTTGATAAGATTTGGTACGACCCTTTTGATGTACTATTGGGTGACCTCATTGTTTTACTTTCTCTTGACAACTTTTGACAGGTGATGAATCCAAACCTCTTAAATAACAAGGAAATTATTTAATATTACAAAGTTCAATTTGAGACAGAAAGGTTTTTTTATCTGCGCTATCAAACATATTTTTTTCTTCGAAAAACATAATTAGTAACAAAAAATATGAATATCAAATTCAACAATTAATAATAATTTAAAAGACTTTAATCTAATAGTTAATTGAATATTACAAAAAAGTTCACTTTGAGACGGAAAGGTTTTTTATCTGTCCTAACAAACATATTTTTTCTTCCAAAAATATAATTTGTAACAAAAAATATGAATATTAAATTCAACAATTAATAATGATAATTTAAAAGACTTTAATTTAACAAATTTATATTCGTAGGAAATTCCAATTTATATTTATTTACGATGTACAATGTAAAAAGTACCGAGCATAACAATAACACGAAAATAGATAAAATAATCCAATGAGAGACTAGAAGCAGACTTCCATTACATAAAATACATTAATCTAGTAATCTATTTGCCTACATCAGAATTACTTAACAGCTTTCACCTTGACATTCAGAAATGCTTGGCGTGCGCTTTGCGATTCATCATTGCAAAACTACTCTCGTATTTTCTAATAAAAAGGGATAAACTTATATTTTCTGCAAAACACATTACAGAATCTCACCTCGGAGACGGGCAACGTTAGCAAGAGCTTACGAGAATGGTTCATGCGTAACGCTGATGTATAAACGCATAAACCGTTATGTTTGACATAAACACCATAATGTGTTTATTAATGTATCAGAAACATGCACAATCAGAGATAGTATGTTTGACTGGCAACTTTTAAGCAATCAATCCTAGATTTCATCTTCATAATAGACATTGTCCTTGAATGTACACAACACCTCAATAACTATGTGATATTCCTACTTGCATTCATTAATAATAGTGATGTAGACATTATTATGAAGTAGGTCTATGGATGTTTTTATTTAAGTTTTACTTTAAGTGCTCCTAATTAAAGCAAAACAAGCGATTCTTTTAAACATGTTTGGTGCAAAATCCTCTCCTCTGAAGGATCCTGAGTTCCGAACCAAACCCCTAGCATGTTGATCAATTATCATACCCGAGTGCCACTAATGATTCATATGAGTGAGATCATTTCTTCTGTTTATTGTCAAGATTAAATTTCAGTGAAGCTTTATTTAATAGAAATTGATCTTCCTTCTACCATGGAAAAACAAAACGAAAGAGGGACTAGAGTGTATTTTGAGATTTCATGCAAAACTTTTTAAACGAAAATTTGAAAAAAGTAAAGCATCGTAAAAAGTACTTAAAAAATTAGTTAAAAAGCAAGAAAGTACACATAGTGATTTAAGTTCTTTGATATGAAGTTGGTTAAAGCATTCTAATTGATAAACGAGACAAGCCACTTAGACAAAATAACATTGGAAAAAAAACCTATGAATTTTTATGAAGTGTGAATGGCAATAACATAGTAAACATATCAAGGTGTGTTAAAAATATCTTGTATGATGCGACAGTGTAGACTGACTAATTAAAAAAAAATATTATCAAAAACACTATTTATATTTTGTTATTAAATTCAGTTTATGGAGGTTTTGATTAAGAGGTGTACTATAAATAGGACTGCATACAAAGTTTAGTATTGTTATTAGTAACTTAAAAAATAATTATAAACCAATCTAAAAAGTAATTAACTGGTATGAAAATGCTTAAAGGGTGATTGACATAAAGATTTTAAAATTTATTTGAAAAATTCATGAAAAGGTATATTTTACCCTTTTATTTATCAGACAATGGGACATTAATATATATATATATATATATATACAATTGTAGTGTTTGGACATTTACTTTTTAAAATTTGTTTAAATTCTATTTATTTATTTGACAGAACTGGTAAAGGGGTTGCGCCATAAAATGTTAATTTCCGCAACCCCCCTACAAATATTTAACTATCAATAGATACAGAAAGACCGGGGTTCCAGATAAGAACAATTCCCAGTCTACTAAATGCTGGGAAGTACTACTAGGAAGAATAAAGGCAGCATGGAAAGGAAGTACTCTACCATAGTAAGTACCATCATTTTTGTCTATATAATAATTAAAGAACAGGATCAATTATATAACTAATTTGGCTAACCTTGCCAGGTATAAATGAACTCCTCAAAGGAAATTGCAACATCTTGCTTGAATCTTGCGTCAAAAGAAAAAAGTCATTCGCTTCATTATCTCAGTATAATGGTCAGAATAATGAAGGCTACTGGTTAGAAATTTGATCCAAATGTCCAATAAATCAAGTGGACAAATAGAGGAAAGAATGGACAAAGGTTAAGCCATTATGCCATCTGCGGTTCACACCAACTTCGACCTGTTTGTTTAAAGACTAGACCGTTGAATTGGTAGTTAAATAGTGTATGATCGATTAGAAAAATGTTAATAAATTGTTAAAAAAATTAAAATGTTCAAGTTATAACATGAGTTTGACAAGTTTTCTCGGTTGAAATCTGTTAATCAGCAAGTCTCTCCGTCAAAGACAGGTACTATTCCTAGAAGTACTGTATATATATATATACATACATTTAATTGTAATCGGGCTTAATTATTGACTTCCCTAATACTACTGTAGTTAAAAGGCGCAAAAAAAAGAGAGTTTGGACAATTTAATTACATTTTAAATGTAAAATGTAGTGCTAGGATAGATTTGAGTAAGATAATCAATAAGTTGGTTTTATTTTTAGATGCAGACAACCAAACAAAA
This sequence comes from Antedon bifida, assembly GCF_963402885.1. Lineage (NCBI taxonomy): Eukaryota > Metazoa > Echinodermata > Crinoidea > Comatulida > Antedonidae > Antedon > Antedon bifida. The sequence continues at coordinate 5,503,451 of NC_136226.1, read as the reverse complement.
TGATTAGATTAGTTACAACGTAAACATCATACTTCGAGAAGGACATCAAACTTTGAATGTTCGTTTGACTCTAAAAATGTCCACGATTACGAGTTTAACTCTAAAAGGATAAACGATAACGTACGAAAAAAGTCCTTTATATGAGAGGATGGATTTTCAAAATTAATTTAGCGTACTTAAATGATTATCAATCGTACAAACCCTAGATTTATCGTGGAAGAGACCGATCACGTTGAATGTCATGCACAACTGTATTTGAATTTGACCCGATGAACATTATGAAGCTTTGTGCGAAGCATCTCAACCGATAATAAATCTATCAATTTATGGTTCACAAATAGATCTTTTAGTAATTATGCAAATTTTTACTATACGATAGAGCCGTTTCTTTCCTTTATGTGTTTACGGTAAAACAAAGAAAAACAAAAGAAAATTAAACATTAATAGATCCCTCGTTCCTTTGTTATGTGCTGATGCACTAAAGTTGAACCATTCATAAAAAAGCGTGTTTGAATTTGAATGGAAATTTATATAAAATATACAATTGGGAATTAAGAAAATACGATTTCAAATGAGATGACTCAAAAAGTTCAAAGATACAATGGGTATCATTCATTTTATATTTCACTTTTGTTCAATAAAAAAAAATCAAACAAATATCAAAATTATGTAACCTGATGAGTATAATTTCTGATAACCATCACAACCGAGGGGCGATAGCTTGTATAACAGCAAGTTTATATTTTTGACGTATTTTGACAGTTAAAATTATATTTGCGATAATCTGTGCAATTTTTCATAGACAGATACAAATAAGATATTTAAAACGTATGTATACCACCTAAACACTCAATTAATGAATAAAACTAATAAACAATGACAATGAATCAAATAGCATGTATTTTTACTTTAGTTGAAAATACAGTTACAAAAACCATTTAGAATATTTTAATGTATTTGTTTTTCAGTTGGAAGTTTAATCCACTGCTTTTCTCACGATAGTGAATAACAATTTATAATCTCAAAAAATAGTTAAAAATGAAAATGTATATATATATATATAATGTACTGCATCACCATACATTGTTAGCGTGTCAAAAGTTTATTTTTAGCGATACTACGAAGGTTGACTTGTACTACAGTGCAACCGAAATAAGCTTTCCTTTTTGAATAACAATTTGGATCTGACCACGATAAGGTCAAACAAAACTAGATTTCTGTTCTTCCTGTTTGTATAGCCAGAGCCAAGTTGTGCAAGCATTTCATTTTTTTTTTCCAATTGCTTACAACTTTCAGTAAATCCTTAAACAAACATGAGTGTACTATAATGCAGCACGCAATGTTTAAACTTTACAGCCTAAGTAGGTGAGCTGCAGTTTGAATGGAAAGTGGGATGACATTCAATCACAATTGCTGTACTGACTTCAATATAAACCCTATCCTGAATGCTGGAAATATAGTAGAATACCTTCGGGAGCCAATAAAGTGTCCCCTTCATTAACACTTTATAGTGCTTATTTCCATAATAAGCTTTCTATGTTTTATAATCTCTACACATATTGTCATAACATTGGTTTAAATAAAAAGTCTTGAATTGTTTATAGGAGTGCTTCTAGGTCCCCTTCACTTTATAGTGCATATTTCTATAATATTAATAAGCTTTCTATCTTACATCGTATAATCGCTACACATACTATCCAACATTGGTTGAAATAAAAAGTCTTTAATTGTTCAGGGGGTGCTTCTAAGGGTGGGTTAAAACATACATCCCTCTCGATCATTTCATGGTAAAGTATCAACTTAATAGGGATGTCCCCTGAATATGGGTGTCCCAATGGAGGAGTTCTACTGCAAAAGGGGAGGGTGGTTATATCCCGCGGCAATATATTTGCAATAATAATACACTTATGACTTATGAAAGTCCAAATCCTATCCAAGTAGTAAATAACAGTGGTTATTAAATAAAGGATAAATTTGGGTAAAAACTTTTCATAAACATAATTTTTAAAGGAAATAAATTTTCATTTCATATAAAATTTATAATCAGTAAAAATTGTAACAGGTTACAAGCCAAATGTCAAATTTAAGACCACTTCCTCACGAGTGCCATTATACCAATGAGCCACTAATCTCCTCTCGTGTTTGACCTCTAATTTGGTGTACTGGAAAGTTTAAGTATACTTTTTAAGTGAGAGGATCTGTGACCGATGATTTGTTAATCCCCACATATCTCTTACATGACCTCTGATATAGGGTGTACCGAAAAACATTGTTGCTAAACACTGATTGCGTTAATCACTGCACTCCCTCTCACTTAGTTGACCTTTTAAAAGTTTAAAAGTTTATCAGTCAAATAAATATATCATACTTTCTCCTACAATTTACCGATTCACATTTACTCTACACAAAATGTATTTCATACAAGCAATTAAATGTTGTCATATTAGAGTATTTTCCCCTACAATTTGTAACTATTTGCACCTTTTACCGATTCACATTTATTCTACATATTTTTATTTTTACTCTACACAAATGTATTTCATACAAACATGAAAATTCTCTGTTTTCATAATAGAGTATTTTCATCTGGATTTGTTTAGCTAATTGGATCTTTTGCTGATTCACATTTGCTCTATATTTGTATTTGTTGTCATGTATCTCCCGATTATAAACATTAAAATGGTCTATTGTTATAAATGCCATTGGCGGTAGGAAGTTTTGTGAATATCATGCCATAAAAAATGATCCTTGATGCTATGTTTACTTGTTTGTGACTCCTCAGGACAAAGTAGAACATGATATTGATAGTATCATACAGTAGTAACAATCTGAAGTATGAACTGTTGGGACGCACATGTATGTAAATGACATTTGTTATTTATACTGTACTAATATACACTAATGTCGATTTAAAAAATAGGAAGCCTTATGATAAAGCTTATATAGTATTATGGGGATTAAACTGAGCACACAATCCGACTTATATATATATAATTTATTTTTTTTTTTTTTTATATTATATATATTTGCTATACAAAGTCAAAAATAGGTTCGATACAAATGATTTTGTCCACGTCATCAGTTAAATCCTAAATTCCCTAATGATCTGCGTAAGCCCCAATTTATTGATCGTTTGACCCCCCTGATGTGGTTTGACGACAGTTGTCAGCCATCTGTCAACGGAGGGCGTTTTCGTTTAATTACTGCGTTGATTGTCAGTTCCTAACCTCTCTGATTCAACTACCTTAAGCAGGATGTTTAATTGAATATTTTAAACTGTCATAATGTTGAATAAACTGTCGTGTTCAATTACAAAGTATTGAACACAAAAGATTACAGCTGGGATAGTCTTTAAAATCATGTAATTCATCGTGTAGCTTTTCAGTTGCAATTAACAGGTAAATTAACGCCACGACTGGTTCCTTCCGGCAGTGGCTAGTTGGTTCGACCATCAGTGCTGATTACGCTCGACACACCAAGGACTTGTACCTACAACTGTCCACGACTATGTTGATAAAAGAATATTTAATATGGTCCAGTCATAGCAGTTTTATACAACAGCGGTCCACCTGGGAGAAGACCCACTAAATGTGGGTGCTTCCTCAATCGGTCACACCAGTTGAAGTTGTGGCCCCTATTCAGTCATACACCGCATTATCCACATGTTGAGCGTATCAATGCATATTCTATAAACAATCTATGTATGTGACTAGTTGACTCTCTAGTTGTACAATACTCTAAAGCTCTGTCTACACTATCAAACTTGATGTGAAAAATTGGTTGTGCCCATATATGGACATGATGATGTCATATCACTACCATATTTGGGCATATCACTATCATATTTGGGCACATCAACATCTTTATTTTGTCAAACTAGTTTGATAGTGTAGACAGCTAAATAATACATAATATTAATAGCACATAATAATTTGGTGGGATGCATAGTCCAACTACAAATTTCAATTTATTATTTTTTGTTTCATAGAAATTTCTTTTTTTAAAGAATATCTCAGACTGTAGATAGAAAAACATGATTAAATTACCATACCAGTGAATCTAAAGTCAAGTATTATTGCTTGTTATCGGGAAAATATTGACAGAGGTTGTCTGGGTGCTTTTTATGACCTGAATGGCTCTGAACCTTATGGATACATATACGTGTATTGTGTACAATATTTGAAAAAATAAATAGAAAAAACTGTTTTTAATTCTTTACTTTATCTTTACACAAGTTGTTTACATAATTTTCTACCTAAACACTTGACCCACAAAGCATTTTATTTTTGGCTTTACAGATTTTTGTAATAATTTCTGGTATGGATAGCTGATTTCAACTTTAACTTTGGGAATATTACAAAATGTGTGCCATCATTAGGATCTTGGTCATGGCCCAAAATATTCACGAAATCGTGAACTAAAGGCATTTTGTTATTATACTAAATACATTTAAAATAAATATTTAATCAGTATTCTGGTTTTAAACAAATGGATTATCTATTGTTTTCCTTTCCATTGTAACATTTTCATTATCAAAAAGCTTTTTTTTTTATGAACAAGAGTACAGCACATACATTGTTACAAATGATACGGCTGATATAGGCCGACTTTAAATTTTGGTGACTTTACCCTCATTTCATGTGAAGGGAGGGGAGAGAGAAAGAAGGGGAAAAAAGGAAGGAGAGAGAAAGAAGGAGGAGAGGGTGCTGCTTCATAGTATGTTATATTTTTGTACTGAAATCAATTCCTTTTATTAAAATCTTTCGAATACAAACCGTTGAAAACTTAATTACAATTTAGAATTTCATCTTGAAAATTTTAAAATATATATTTTGATCTTGTACCGATGTGTAATGCTTAGAATTAGAATTTTTCTAGACAGGTTTAAATTTACAATACATCATCTAAGATTACAGACTGCATATAAATCCTTTCAAAACGTAGAAGGATATTGCACAATTAGTGCGCACACTTTCCTGTATCAATTGACGGTGAAACCTGATGGACACAAAGCTTGTTCAATCGACGTGAACGCCTTTCATCACAACAATTGTTCAATATATTACTGATATGCCGTGCCAATAAAAACATATTCTATGCTTGTTATAAATACTATTCAGAAAAAGCGCTGACTAGGGTCAAGTACAACTTGTGGTAAAATAGGCAACAGAAATGCAATCTTTGTTAAAGAAATTGATTTATTATGTTGTGAACTTATTTATGTAACTACTATTTGAAGGTTATGTCTAAACCGTAAATACAACACTTATTGTATACTTTAATAATAATGCACTATGTTTTATGAATGAAGTAAATTTTTATGTAAATTATAAATAATAAATACCAAATCATTTTAAACTTAACAATAAAATTACTGACAGCACCTTGCATCATTTTTTTTAATGGATTTGTTTTCTTTCCAAAACGCTATGTATTTTGAGAGAAATTATACTCTAAGACTTTCACCCACTCATTTGAAATTAATTTTAAAACCCATTTATTTAGCAAATTTCAGACTACAATACTTTTTTGATCATCATGGAATTGCCGCAATTATAAATGTTTGATTTATTATTATAATTATTATAGATGTATTTCCGCAAGCATTAATTGTTTAACATTTTACTATGCATCTACAAAAAAAATTATTTTTAGTGATAAAATAAAGTTTTAAAAATATTAGGAAAACAAAACTCAATGTATGTGTAATAGATGTTTTGTTCTAGTATGCTTACGTCCAAAACACACATTACTACTAGTACACATCAACACAAATCACATTCACGTTTCAATTTTAAACAGCCACTGTTTTCTTTGTTCACCTTTACCAATTGTTTTGTTAACCATATATTATAATACCGTAATCATGGTAGGTATGCAATCATGATCAATAGTTGCCCTAGTCTTAGAGCCAATTCCGACAATCACAATGTGCAAACTCACTCAATATTCTCCACTAGTGTTTTCATTGCGCTTGCAAACTTAATAAAGCCTGCCATAGAGTGCACTCATTTGAAAGTAAAGCCTGATTAAGATCATTGAAACGTAACAATTGGATTTCCACGCTCCAGTGTATTGTTATAATGGTTATTTTTCATATTTTTCTAATTCTAATTTCTTTGTAGATGTTTTGTAAAACCAGATTGTTTTTTTCTTTACAAACTTTAATAATGGTGTTATTCCTAGTTTAATGTTGAAGAAAAAGAAGAAAACTTTTTAAAGTTTAACATATATTTTTGGATAGACACACAACCCATGAACACACACATCCCTTCTCTTTTATTATCTTTAAATAAGTTTTTATTTCATCACTCAGTTTAAATTTCACATAAAACTGTGAGTGAGGGACAGATACAAGTTTTTGTAATTGGATATGGGAGTTTTTAAATTGAAATTAATAAATCAATTATATTACATTTATAATATCCACTAAAGAATATGTTATAAATAGTAATAACAATTTATGAGTATAGAAAAATTGTCTATTGTTTATAAAATTGTTTATTTTTATTTGAATGATTGAATGACAGAATATAATGTTGAAAAATTGAATGAATGGGTAAATGAATAAATGAATGAAGAATAGATGGATAGTTTAATAGATGATTGAACAATCAATCAATCGATTATAGATCAAATGATTACCTGATAAGATTGAATGAATTATCAATAATTGAATGATTGATGGAATGATTGATATATCGATTAATATCAAGGTGAGATTTCCTTGTGCAATATAGAAAGATCATTTTACAAATATGATTGATTTGTATGCTATTAATTATTATAAATTCCATTGGGATATTGAATAATTTAATCTTAATTATTCATTTTTTAATCGAATCTTAAATTTAACATTTTCTCTTCATAATCTGATTATGAATACATGAAAAATAACATTTACGTCAATTTAAGACAGGAAAAGAAATGGCTTTATAGTGGAGTAGATTAAAAACATATAATGTTTAGTATGAAAATATCGTATTAGGTCTTGTTAAGTTAATCCTCATACATTAAAGACAACATACATTCTATATTCAGTGGCTAATGGAGTTGAGGATGAAAATATTTTCAGAAAAAATGATTTAAAGTGACTAATGGATGTTCATATCATTAAATCCAGAAATAAATTAAAGGTAATTGATGGCAAAATTATTGATAATGAAAATTTTTTCTGAAAAAAAAAAAAAAAAATACAGATACAGAGATACATAAGAAATTAAATTTATGAAAATCGTAAAAGATAAAAGAATAGGTCTGAGATAAAATAATTGAAATTTTAATAAACACTAAAAGTTTTAAAGGAATATCAATAGAGAGGTTTCGCAACGCTACGAATACGATAACGAAAACGAATACGTCACGCACATGTATTCGTTTTCGTAAGCCTGCAAAAATCGAGGGCGCCGTCGATCCAAAAAAAAAAAATGTGACTGCGGTAAATTCGAAGCGCAGCAGGTACGTGTTGCTTGGCTGCCTAGGCCTAGCGTAACATCAAAGCGAGTGAGCACTTTAAAAACTGCTATTTATCAAAATCGACTTGTTATTTTAGTAAATTACTTTTAGTAAATTACTTTCAATAAATCTATAATTATATTATAATCATGAATCATTTCTGATTCAAATGCAAAATGTGGAAAATAATCAAAAACTATACTCGTTTTGTAGTTACGAATATGACTGGTGATATTCGTCAACACAAATACGCTTTACGAATATGAAATGGGGATCAGCTCAAAAGTTTCATAAATGTATGACGTATCCGTTTTCGTTATCGTATTCGTAGCGTTGCGAAACCTCCCTAATGACACAGGTTTAGATCTATGACAGAAAAAATATTTTTTGAAATTTACTTTTAAAAATCTGAATCTGTTGAGAAACGGTACCAAATCTACATAACTAAAAAACTAAGCCTACTTTACAGTATATTTCTGAAAAATATTTGGCTTTATTTATGAATATTATTATTATTATTTATTATATTAAATGATAGATTTCAAATGTTGTAGTCTATTCAACAATAAAGTTTTAATATTGTAGGTCAAAAATTATTTGACATAACAGCAGAAATAAATAGGCCAAATTGATAATAATTTAATAGGTTATACTGGCCATTATTGTACAATTTGGTATTGTTAAACCTAGCCTACATAGGAAGACACATTACTTATACACTGGGAATGTCAACATTTCCTCAGACACACTTGTTGTGGTCACCAGTTAGCCAATTAAAAGCCACAAAGTAGCAGACTCAAGGAAATGGTTAAACTGATTGTACACAAACATGGTAATCAAATTGATACTGTGTCTTGTGTGTGTGTAAACAGTACATTTACCATGTTTGCATTATTGATAGGTGTTGCGTTAATTTGCATAAACATGATACAAGGAAACGTTCAGTACAACTATGGTTACCCTGCAGTGGTATTCAATACTACCCTGTAGTTATTCAGTACGGGTTGTTTCTGAATATTCATAACATGTAAATGTAGATGTGTTGTTGATTTTGAATTACATGTAATACCCTCAGGTCCAGGAACTAGCGGTGAAAACATACTATAAATAGGACGAAAAATAATATATTGCTGTGTGGCATTTTTTTAATCATTAACAAGAGATACCATACAACCTTGTAGGTGGTCACTTCCAAATGATGTGCAAAAACAAAATGTCATATTTTATTTTTAAGATCTTCAATCATCCTAGCTTAATTTCTACCTACAGTACTCCATTTTAAGATTAAGAATCCCCTTTACGGTATACTAAAATTACAAATATACCCATCCTGGTGTCATCCTTAAAGTTCCATTATTACTCTCATCTTGGTTTCACCCATAGGGCATTATGTAACCAGGGAATTATGGTTAGGTTACAATTTGTGGTTGTGGTTACAGAAAATGTCAACAAATAAACAAGTAGCACCTTCTATACCATAAATCACAATGTAGAATCAAGGTTGACATGATATGGGTGAATGCAAATAATGTGACTGGAAAATTGTCGTCAAGTTCAAGGAAGTCTTGAGATGAAGGAGCTGTTTACACCAGAGTAGGATAGGTGGTACTCATGTAAGTTGAATTAAGGAGCTGTTTACACCAGAGTAGGATAGGTGGTACTCATGTAAGTTGAATTAAGGAGCTGTTTACACCAGAGTAGGATAGGTGGTACTCATGTAAGTTGAATTAAGGAGCTGTTTACACCAGAGTAGGATAGGTGGTACTCATGTAAGTTGAATTAAGGAGCTGTTTACACCAGAGTAGGATAGGTCGTACTCTTAAGGAGTTGTTTACACCAGAGTAGGATAGGTGGTACTCATGTATGTGAATTAATAGTAATGGCAGACTTGATAAAATGAACTTAAATTTTACGGAAATCAAGGGGCTGGAAAGTAAGTGTCTAAATAGATGATTTTAAAACAGTGTAGAATATGAGGTGCTACTCGTAAATGGGTGAGTACTTTATTGAAAAAACTTTATTGTAAACTCAAGCCCAAATCTTTACCACAATGGACTATTCTTTTCCATATTCTAATTTTATTTCATAGATACCAATTTATATCTGGGTCGAATACTAATAGTAATAATATCAGCGAATACTAAATTAAATTACTGTAAATATATATATGTATATAATATATATTTATTTATTATAGCATATTATATTTTCTTGGATGGTGACAAAATTGACTATACTGACAAAATAGGTTTCCTAGTAATTTGAACGTGCAAGTAATTTGTGTTAAAGTTCAACAATAATTAACCAACTTGGATAATTAAATAAACAAAAGTACATAGTACAATCACCAGGATAGAATCATATATAGCGGTCAGCACATCAATCAATAAAACACTCACGACATGGGGTCAATTTAAAAGTTCTTTTGAATGCTAGCGATTAAATATGAAGATTACATCACAATAACTTTTACCATGGAGTAAATATTTCAAAACACAAAACTGAAACTTAAATAAGATTAGAATGAACCATTACTGTACTTATTTTTAAAGATGATTGATAAATATAACTAGATCATTATATTAACAATTCGAAACAATTTTTTTTTATGTGTACCTGATTGCTATTGAATTATTTGTACTATTGAACTACAGGTATGGAATAATCAGGGAAAAGAATAGCATTATTGTCAATGGTATTGTTATCCTAATTTATTGCTTTATAAATAAATATTCCACTTTAAATTAACACAGTTTGAAATCCTTTTTCACAACATACTCGTTGACATCATTAATGAAGGTCAAAAATATTATAAATAAAACGTTATTTTAGAAATAATATTAGCCTTAAAATTAATTTTATTCATAACAGTTTTCTTTATTCTCATGTAGATAACTCGCTGCGATAGCGGTATGCGGAAAACCAAGGGTGACATCAAGGTTAGGAGAAGTATTGCCGTCTCCAGCTAGGCTAGTCTGCAATAAGACTCTAGTCAAGCCAACCATATTATACATCGACGATGTCCCACTAAATTCACATACCCACTCACGCCAGGAGTTGATCTTTCTTTATTACTCTACAAGGCATCATTTCACTAAGCCGGAATCCAAGTTCAACTTTTGAATTTGAAAAATAAAGGTCGAACTTTAAAAACAACTGATCTGGAAAACTGATCAATATCTTGTAGAAGCACGAAGATTAATGGGCGTCGAAAATAGATATTATCAAAGTTTTAAAAATAAAATAAAGAACAATCTTCTTTCAAGAGTTAAGAGATGACTATCTTTTTTATATGATCAAATTATATAGAACGGCAAATAGATTAGGATATGACCTGACCCTACTCCAGTGCTATAATAGTTAAATATTAAGCCTAAAAAAGGTTGTTTGTTCGACCCAATTTTTTTGGAAAAGTGGAGAAACAATTTGGTGTAAAAAATAATTTAATTATCAATCAACACTTCTAAATGTTGTTTTATAGTCTCTTCAATTACCATATTTCTTCAACAAGTTTAAGTAGAAAAAAAGTTGATTACGTTTAAAAGTCAAATATGTAATTAAAATCATTAGTTATGTAACATATATGATAGGTTTGTCAATACACAGGTCTATAAAATTCTGAAAAAAAAATCTTCAATCATTTATCTGTCTTTTTTCTCATATTATTCAATCGATCACCTTCAGATCTCCACAAAGCTGATATTAAAACTGTTTAGAAGGTGAGCTAGCTATTTGACACGACGACTTCAACCAAGATTAAACGTGACATAGAAGACTGAATCACGAAACATTGCAAGATATTCTCGAAGGTAGCATCTCTCTCATGCACATACATGCTCTTATCAAAAGCTGTCGTCAAGAGATTGGAGATCCCTAAAGAGCTATTTGGTACAATGATTAATGACATGAAGCAGAAAGTTAAAACAAAATGTGTCATCTTAACCGGAAAAATTTAATCTTCATGTTTATAATTTAAAATTAATGTTATGGGTATGACTTTGATATCACTGTATTTAGAATTGAACATTGTCAATGTTGTTTGAAATTAAAATATCTGATATTGCCTTTATAATTACAATACTGGAAATATTACTTTCATTAAAACGAGCCTGTCATTGATTAACTTTTGACCTTAAAAGGGTTGATATGATTCACATTTTTGACATTGTTTATGGCAGATCATTTAAAAAAAATCAATGTTTTTATAAATTATATCTTAAAATTTTGATATTCTCAACAATATTATACTATTTGATTTCTATTGAGAGACGTGCCTATTCAAATAGGTTTATTTGATCATTTACAGTATATATGCTACTTACATGCTTCAAACAGCAGCATGTGTATATGCACAAATTTCAAAGAAATTAAATTACTGTGTTGTTTATACCATGCTGATGTTCCACATTTCTTTATTATATAATTGCGGTAGAAATTAGCATACAAATACCAATACTCAGAATATTACCTCACACACACAAAGACCTTGACAAAAATGTTAAAGATATATTTTTTAATCTGGAATATAATTGTTTTTAAAAGAATAAATTACACCAACTCAGTGGTTTAGTAAAATGTAAAATAAGTGCTTTAGAGTAGAACCCCTCCATTGCGGAATCTATCCTTTGAGACACCCTTAAAGTGGTATTTTCCTGTGATATGAACAGTGACAAATATAATGTCAATAGCCAAAGCAGAAGAGACTTTGTGGAGTTCTGAAGATGTCCCCTTAATTTGGGTTCTAAGTACTATATAGTAAACTATATAATAATAATATAGGACCAATGGAAAAATGGAGAGAAATGTATAAAACAAGAGAGAGTAAAGATGGATACAATACAACATAAAAATACTGTATGTATACAATTTCAGATTTTAAGGAAAAAAACTATAAATGGACAGACAGATGGGAAGGTGATAGTATAACAGACCAGTTAACTATTCCTATTTCCAAAGGACTTACAAATTTCTACTATTCACATGGATTTATTACCAATTAATATATGTCATCCATGCAATCCAATTCCTTTCAAAACAAGAGATATTCTGACCAAATATATTGCGGACACATAACAAAAATGAGCCTATGGCTGTGTAGAATATCAGATGGCAAATGTGTATAATAATGACACATATCTAATCTTACATTTTGTACATATATTAATGAGTGATATGGTCAAACACAGTTCATACAGAATACAAACTGAAAAACAAACCAGGAATGCTGTATAAAAAAACTAAATGACCACAATGCGCACATAAATCATTATGCTCAGTCTAGACATCAATTGTCCTAATTCTTACATTATCCTAAACTCAATTCTTTGAAACGGAATTTTCTATTTATATATAAATATTTAACTGCATATTTTTAACATTTTAAATGAATGCTGTTTAAAAAAAAAAAAATAAATAAATGTGAGCTGCATGTTCTGAGTATTTTTAAAAGAAATGTATTAAACATGCTACAGAAATATATTTGGCAAAATTATGTTAGATTAATAATAATATATAGTTTTTAATTAATTAATTTTGGTAAAAATGGTGTACTCATAAACCAAGGTGAATATGATGTATTTTTCTTCTCAGTTTATGATTGTAATCCAACCTTTTCAGCTCTTGCTGCTGGTTGGAATTTGATGTTTTTTATACCTTAATAAATAAATAAAATAAATAAATAAATATGGAGGACACAACACCTATAGAAAACCAATCCCTGTTTTTGTCTTGTTTTCAATTTGCAAAAAATGTAATTTAAATTATTTCAGAATGTTCGGAATGCTGTAAGAGGTTATATTGGTATGAAGATGGTATATATTAATAGTATATTTTAAAAAGGGATTACACCATATTTAATTTAATGAGGAATATGATGTAGAACAGATAAAACAGAACAGATGTTGGACATAAAGATGATGTACAGTAATTGAATTCTAAATAGGATTTAAATTCTTAAAACGGTCAAGCGATTTCAAACCATTAATTCCGATTCTAAAACTGTTCATAGTCGTGTTGTACATAATTTTTATCAAGCTGATTAATCTTTTTTTCTTTTTGAAATAACATTATGTTATGTTTTCCTTTCTTTTTGTGAACCTTGAAGCGAACAAAGCCAATGAAAGGATCTTGTTATTAAGCCCTAACAAAAAAAAAACATAATAAATTTAAACATAATTCCATAGCATACACAGTATCCTTTGCATACCAATAATGTTCTAAAGGCACCTGTTTTGAAAATCCGTTCATTTGTATGGAAAATCAAACGAAAACAATATTTTAAGAATACGAAGCTTAGCGTATCTGCTAAATATGAAAACATAGTTGGATTTACATAGTGCGGGTGAAAACAGAGATCAAACGATACACATTATACGCGAAATCTCTAGAATATTAGTTTTGAATATGGCATGACTTGGAATTAGTTGCCGAATATTATGTTAGATATAAAAATAATAGCAAACACTTGTATAGGAGATTAGGATTTTGTATGTGAGTGGACTGTGTGTCTGTATTAGGGTTTAAGAAAATTATTTTGCTTAATAAAAGCAGCAGTCAACCAAAACAAATTTCAATCTTTGTTGTTCAAGATTTTTTTGTTCAAAGAATTAGAAGCGTATTGAATTTGGAAATTGTAAAGTGCAGAAGCAGTGAACAATAATGAAATCTACAATCAACTGACCGCTATAGCTTGTGTGCTGTTCTAAACAGATTGGAAATTCTTTTCTTTCTACTCTGGTTTTAATGAACAATTTCTCTTCATTTTAAAGAATTCTAGTTTTATTTAGAAATAATTTAAATGCTTTTTATAAATACGTCATGATGAAAATGTATATGTATTTTATATATGGATTTTATGTTATTGTTAACCTATATAATTTTCAAACAATCCTATGTAGAAATTAACTATTTCTTTAAAGAAATCATGTATTTTCATTATAAATTAATATCTAATAAATTGCCTACTAAATATTACATATTTTTGTCATTTTTGTTCATTCATAATATCTAATAAATTGCCTAGTTAACAATTGTAATAAAAATGTAAATTAAAATTTATAATAATAAATTTCTCTCAATAATTCATCACCGAATAAGATTTCATTCTCTAAAGTTACTGTTTATATGATAAAATACAACTGTCAAAATTAACTAATTAAAATAAGTTATATATAAATTTAAATCAAAGTTAAAATAAGCAAAGCTATTTCAAAGGTCAATCAAACATACTAAAAAAAACCTGTCAATCATTGTCTATTTCATTTTGTGTACATTTCTGTGATATAACAAGTAAACATTACGGTTACTGATATAAAATCCACCTTTAAACTTTTAAAAATGTTTTGATCGATAGAAAAAAAAACTACATTACATTAACAGATTTAAGCAGAAAACTTAAGTATGTTAATTTGGTTATAAACCTTTCTATTACCATATCTTCTACTCTCCAGAGGCAAAAATATAAAATTATTCGTAGACATCCTATGTTCGAGAGATCCTTATGATTCAATCTAACAATCTTTTAAAATGTCTATCATCTCGATAAATCTCCAACACCACTTATGTACGACTCTTAACATCGTGTTTGGAACCTCGAAGACTAAAACATCCACTTTTGAAAAACAGAATTGCACAAAATACGTCATAATTTGAATTTTAACGAGTATTTTTTGATAAACAGATTTGTTAGCAAAAAAATCGTGGTTATATTTTCATTTTTAAAAATAGTTGGACATTCATAATATGCTAGAAAAGATGACATAACATGACATATAGATGACATAATTAAATGAAATATTTAAATATGTCGGTTTTGTTTTTGTATGTTTATACTTTATAAGAGATATCACAATCCTATACTGTTTCTAAATATAGATTTGATTTAATAAGTTTTGGCATGTTTCACTGTTTGTTTTTAATGTAATAGTTTTTAAATTTTTATTTTCATAGGTTGGTATTATTATACTGTTTTGTATGCATAATTTTAAAAACAAATATCTAGTTTTTTTTCTCGATGGCAATAGAATTACTACTATTATTCTACTCTTAATTGAAATAATGACTGTATGTCATATCAAACTCAAAAACATCTTTTTATCTTATATTTCAATAATTTTATCAATGTAATCTTTCATATTATCATTTTATCCACATTAAATGTACAGCTGTCAAATAACAGTAAAATGTTATTTATTCTGACAGTTTTTGATGCGAAAAGAATCTCCTAATACGGCATTACCAAGGGTCGCAAAGAACTGGAACACACTGATATGCTAGTATTAAGTTGTCACAATTTAGACGTACATCATACACCGCAGAATCTAAGACACGAACAAAAAAAAAATCTAAACGTACCTGATGTATAAACTTGCGTGAAGCCATGAGAGTAGTCCATGAGTTCCCTATGTACAGCACACGCGAAAATAAAAGTACACCTTACGCCAAGTTCAAGCACAACGTAACAAGCCCCTGAAGGCGAACTCCAATATTCTGCACCGGGTACTATATCAGCAGGCAACGTACTTTCCAGACAGTTTACAAGGACGCACGGATTGGCGGAAATGACTTACACTACACAGGCCTTGTGCCCTCCCGAGTGGTGGCTATACTTATTAATGCTGCAGAGATATTTAGCATTGGGCTTCACACCGAAATAGCTAACTCCACACTGATTCCTTACATGAGTACTAGCTGGCCTTGAATGGCCACAAGGTCAAATAAAGGTCAACTGAATCTCATTAGCCTTGTATCACCAATCACTTCACCACCCTTGTTTCTCATTATCTATGCGCACCGGTCTATGTGAGTCACGCTCCATTGCACAGAAGGTGGTGTGCAACTACATGCATAGGAATTAAATTGGTTGAACTGCACTTTTCAAATCAAAACTGTCAAATCCACCAACAAATATAAATGCAGAGTATAAATACTCACCACATTTGCTGTTCATCTCACTGACAAACACGACCAAGTTTTAAAAAATATCACACCTCTCATCGTAGACAACACTCTTTCCCCTTCGCGTATAAATTAAGTGGTTAATCCAACACAGGACATGCTTTAATATTTACTACTTAGTTTTCTACTAACCGTACATTCTGCTAATTAATTAATATATGTATCTTTATATCTCTTTAATTGCAAATATTATCCAAGCGGTAGATTGCTTTTATCTCCTTAGTAATTGAAGAAAATAATTGATAATTTCTAAAACATTAATTGCCAGTTTTATTAATATACGATTACAAATTAAATTCAAATTAATTTTATATCGAAAATAAGAGTTCAGTCAATAATTTAGTGCACTAAGAAGTAGAAACTAATATAAAAACAGTTACTGTCACGAAATCTACATCAATTTATTTTTGTATTTACACAACTGGTCTCGATGTGTGTATGCTCGCAGAACAGAGAACCGTACATGCGTAAAATAACTCCATTTATCGTGAACCAATCATTACATATAAAAAAATCTGTGTATGGCATTGTAGGCATGTGGCAAGGCCATGTTCACTCATGCTGTTAAAAACACCAGCGTGGAGATTGTCGCATACTGTGATGTTTTATAGCCAGCCAACCACATTGTAAAACGAGCCTTGCTAATTAGAGACCAATCGCTTTTTTCTTTTATCTAGAATGTCAAGTTTAATTTCTGCCGACGAATTACCGATCGAGATACGGAGATAATTGAAACAAATTGGATAGGAAATATAAGAAAATATGATTGCTATTCTGAAACATAATAATAATCATAAAGAATCTTTGTTATTAAAGCTATTATTAAATGGAAAGTGACTGGTTTGTATGATATTTGAAAAAATAAATCATTATTAATATAAAGTAATTTAGGATATTGAGAATTGATCAAACTATTATTATAGGGTCAGATCTTTTTTTTTTCGGTGATAAATTATGAAACAAATTCAAAACAAATTATGGAATATTAATAAATGATTTGTCAAGAAATTATATTGGCTACCAGATGAAATATAAAGCATACAAATTAGTATTCATGTTTTACATACTGTAGTCCACAGACTCCATTCCAGATGTAGTTTAAAACCCTATGTCTACATTTTGTAAAATAATTCAGACAACATTTTTAGATATAAAACACTATCAACTATCGCATAAAGCAGTTAAAAATGTGATAAACCCACAATGCATCACATGATGATTTATTAGGTTTATTTTTTTAGTTTTTATAGTTTTGTACATAAATGAGGAATTATATTATTAATTATACACTTATTCCAAAATGTGGTCTATTCTAGTTTCTAAAGCTAACTAGTTTGACAAAAACAATTTGATCTGCCCAAATATGGTAGTGATATACCCAAATATGGCAATGATATGACACCATCCTGTCTATATACTGTATGGGCACATCACATGTCACATAAAGTTTGATAGTGTAGCCAGAGCTTAAGAGGGAATAGTTACTGAAGAAAGAGAGTAAGGAGGGAAAAGTAGTACAATTTGGAAAAGGGGATTATTAAAGGGGATTATTAATGGGGACAAAAACCAGTGAGAAGAGGATTAAGACTGGGAAGCAAAAGGTATTAATAATAGGGAGTGAAAGATTAGAAAGAAGTTGAAATATAAAGTTGAACTGATCATACCATTCTTAAAAAAATGTATTTTTTTCATTATAGGAAATCATTTAAATTCAATTAGGAGATGATATACTTTCCAAAATGATTTATTTTATACCATAAAGGTGGTTAAGTATGTAACAATATAAGACCTTGAGTATGTTTTAATAAATCAAAATATATTAAATGAACTGAATACATTAGAATTATATTTTTTTTCAAACAGAGTAAACTTGAAAGCCTGCCAATAAAATAAACATGCGGATATCAAAATTAATGAGTTTAAAATTCATGTTTAAAAGAATATACTTGCTCAGAATAATTGTAACAAGTATGGTTATCACATCATTTTATGTATTATATAATTAAATGGCTATGTACTTTTACAGTTCAAGATATATTTTGTATGTTTACTGGTACTGTACTATGTTCTATTTTTTTTTTTTTCTCTTTGGTGGAATTACTATTTTTTCCCTTAAAATTATTTTATCATTAGATTTTTATAATTAAATTACTGAACTACTGCTATTAACCATATATGACCAGGTATAGTCCCAAGGGGTCTGAATACAAAATTTGGCAACAATTTTCAGGGGAAGAGGGAGGAGTTGTCTTGTGCCCATATTTAGCATAAATTAGGAAATGGGTGATACTCAAGCATGGATCTCGGTCATAAAGTGTATGGCGGGTATAATACCAATCCACACCCCAAGGTAAATTTCCTTCCCAAATGTGTAGTAATTTCTTGCAAAATTAGTAACATGGATCTGTCATATTAAGTGGACGAAAGTATAAAATTAGATGGTTGTAGTATGGTATGGTACTGCAGTAGTATGGTATGGTACTGCAGTAGCATGGAGGCAAACCATGGACACTGACTAATCCAATACACGCCCCTTCCATTTTCCCTAGCCACAACCAGTACAGTATAGCAACAATATCATAATGCTAATTTTATGTATTTTTTAATATTAGATGTTTTTTAAATTTTTTTTATCAAGGTCAACATTTGCTTGAATGTTTATTCTTGCATAAAAGGTTAATCAATTAAATGTATATTGTGCATTCAGCATACTACATGCACATAATCAACACAAGTTTGATGATTAGATGTAATCAAATTAAAACCAGCTCTGCAACCAGTTTTATTAACTAATGAACATAGGAAAGGAATCGCTCAATAAGATAGCTTTGGTATTAATTAAAGTGGGCGGGAGGAAACAGTGTGTAGAGTACCGCAGAATCGCTGAAACTGAGTCAAGGCCATCCAGCCTGCAAGCGCTGCCCGTACACATCTGACGACGATACAGAGGTCATGTTATATAGGTCAAGTTGGAAAATTGGGTAGAGCATGTAGGATTGAAACAGAATCCCTGTCTATGCCTCAAGGAGCTCAAATTAATCGCATGCACATGGTTTTTTAAAACAGTTTAATCGAGATAATAATTTTAGAAAGATTGATCTGTTCTAATGTAATTTAAATGATTATTCACAGTTAATATAAATGGAGGAATTAATTATTTTATTCATTTATTCCTCCATAATATATACAAGTATAGTTTTACAAATTCAAAAATAAAATATATTTTTTTTTTCAATCAAACTTACTTTACAATTTAATTGAAAATATTTGAGCATAAAATAAAGAAATGAAGTCAATCAATTCTTTAAATAATGTACAAACATGTAATTAGTACAGTACCCTTAAACTCCTATTTTAGGACAACCCTATTAAAAAAAACACTTTGCTATGAAATGAATGTATTTTGAATTCTGTTATTTTGAATTTTAGTCCGTATTACTGTACCTGTGTCTGTAAATAGGCTGGCCCGCCACAAGATTTCTATCTTCTTGGGCACTGCCTACTTCCTTTTATTGATAAATGTTCATTCTTGACTAGTTATATATTTTACTGGAATTTATTATGTTTACCTCATTTTCTTGAAGGAAGAAACAAATGTTAAGTTTAATTAAATTAAACAATATATTAAAAAATACTACCAACTTCTATTCAGGGACACCACCTCTATTTAGGGGACACTCCACATATTGTAATGGTCCCAAATGTGTTCCTTAATAGGATTCTACTCTATTACAAATTAATGAAAGAGTAAAATGTGAACTGTACTGTAGTTTAAATGAAACAAAAATCGAAGTTATCAATGAAAATCAATTTTCATCACAAGTATCATCAATTATAAGGTTTTTTTTATTCCTACAATGAAGAACCAGCTGCAATGCAGCCATTGTTTTTCTCTGAAATGAAGGTGACCTTGACATTTCAAGAATAGATATTGTTGTAAAGGATTACGACTACAATAACTAAATAGCACACTATCAATTAATTAAATCAGTCAATCATCAAATCAATCAACCAATTAATCATTCAATCAATCAGTTTTCTTAATGACCAAGTTAATCCTCTTTGGGGACCAGTGGCCCATAAGGATAATATTGTATTGCTTTAATTAAGATCTGCATGGTGGGGACACATATTTATAATATTTATTTAAATCCAAAGGCAAATCACTGAAAAAATGACAATGCTTTAGGTATTAGTGGCTGGATCTCAATAGAGATACACACAAAAAAAGCAAAAAGCTAAATCAAAACGATAAAATAAAACAGCCAGAAAAATTAGCATAGCTTTCGGGCAACACTAGCTCTTCATCAGTTCAATATTTATTTAAATATATACCATAAGGCAGTGGTACACCACATACAGATAGTACTGCAGAGAAAATACCCCACACCCCCTTCCCCCTAATGTGCAATTAGGGAATGTGCAATGAGAAAAAAAAAGAATGGAAAGGGAGAATCTTGGAAGCATAGCTTATACAAGTAGAAACCCCCTGTTACAAAAATATACTCCTATAATAAGGTGTTCCTTAATACAGGGGACACTTTTTTTTGTCTCGAAGGTGTCCACTTAAATATGGGTTGTATATCAAAAGACGATTTCAAAATATGTGAAATTGAGTGTGAATAACATTGTTCCTGAATCAGTAAAGTCTTTCATCAGCTTTGCATCTTTTTTCTTACTCATTAATTTGAAAACTTTATGAGCAGTTATAAAACTTTATTTTCTTAATACATAAATCAACCAAGTTATTTTTGTCAGAATGGTTGTGATAAAAAAACAAAAAAATCATCATCTCAAAAGAATAAAACAATATTTTCAGTACCCAAAAGCTTTATTACATCATCAAAACTATTTGTAAAATGTTTTCAATCTTAGATGCGGCTTTGTGGTTTTCGTGTAATCTAACAATTGCTATCCCTGCTATATTATAATCATATTTGTACCCCTAGGGCGTTTAGCATGCAAGGAAGTGCAATTTGCATGTGTACTATTTGCTGCCTTGTATCATGGAGGTTCCTTCGTGCTTACTATCTCTTGGGTGGCAGAATAACAATGCAAACAATTTTAGTTGGACAACATACACTCTAAAGGCCAATTTACATTGACAAGCAGTAACGGTAATAAAAATATAGAATCTATGTTATTCTTTATGGCCATTTACACGCAACGCGGAGCGGACGTACGTTTTTACGCTCAGGAAAGGTACAGATTCTATGTGGGACAAGCTATGTGGTTTACCACGTAACGTTCGTCTGTGTAAAATTGGCCTTTAAATTGTGTCTTTCTACCATTTCAATATCTTACTTTTTTAATCTAAGGAAAAGAAAACCTAAGGAAAATATTTTAGAGCAAGTTTTCTGATTCTATAACTTGAATTTAAACATTTGCAGCAAAAAAATGGTTCATTTCGCAAATGATTGATTATCTTCAATTGGAGATTGATTTATATCGATGATTACATTTTTTATGTACTTCCGCCAAGATCTTTCTATGATATAACCAATCCTGGGCTTTAGGTTTTGAATGTCGAATAGATCATATAATATTGCAAGAGGTCGTAGGTTCGAAATTGGCCAGAGGACAAACTATTAAATTCAACTTCCTGTTGAAGGTCTATGATTCAAATGGAAATAAGGGTATGTTCAGACCTGTGGAGTTATGATTCAAATAGTATTAAGGGTATGTTCAGACTGTAGGTAAATCACTTTCTTTGAACAGAAGTGTCTACATAATAGGGCGATCACCAATTGCATGAATCAATTTGATTGGCTAGTAATTAGACATTTATTTATTTATTTATTCAACCATATTTCACAAGGGTGACCCAGCCAGAAAGGTACACATGTCTTCTTTCAAATTCTGTTGAAAATTAGGAGAAATATCAATTATTCAATGAAATACAACCAGATTACTAACACCCACCAAAATGGGCGTGATGTGATTTATAATTAAATAGCTATGTTAGATTTTGTGTATTTTTCCGATTAACCAACATATTTTTATTTTGTTACACATTTCCATGGTAAAAAAAAAAAAACATGTTTTCTATAAATTATTAATATATCTGAAGAAAGAACAATGATTAATTTTAAAATGTCGAGCAGCGTTTTTTGTAAGAAATATTTCTTGTTTATAGTAGATCAGACCTACTGTATACAATTGTTTTGTATATATCTACAACATGATTCTGTGTATACATTCTAAGAAAAGCTTTAAAACGGAATTATAATATACACCTTTATTATCCTATTTTCACTCTTTCTTTTAAAAAACGATTTTATATCAGTCATAAAATAATATTCAAAAGGAAACACCACAGGATATTAAGTTTAAGGTCTAGTGTGTCTTGTCCCCGAGCATCATAGACCTTGACTTTCTTAACATTATTCAGACATACTGTTACCATAGCAAAATACCTGATATAAAAACGCTATTAATAAACCGTATATGAATTGCACCTTTACTTAGCTGAACACCAGGTGTTTACCCGGCTGATCATGTTCACTTTCTTTTGTCCGCTGCTTTGCCGAAACTTTTTTCCATGACCTTCGTAAATGTTTTATATGTTTATTATGAAGTCAGTATAAAGTCGTTTCTTGAATTTAATGCTTGTTATTTCCCTTTAAATGACCGATATTCTGTTGACCTTAACATAATGTACCGGCATCTAAAACCAATTGACATTGATATGTTTTTTCTTCAGAACATAGTAAAAATAACCGAAATGTTTAAATGCTACTACTAGTTCAGTATGTTGCTAGAGTACAGTAAATAATGGACCTAATGAGGATGAATGATAAAAATCTAGATGTGAAGAACAGCATCAAAGAAGGAGCAAAGAAATTAGACAAATTTACATAGGATCTGGATCACTTCCAAATCAAAAACACCACTAATACTTGAGACTACAGTAGCAGGATAGTACAAGGAGGAGAAGTACTTCTATCGGATGCAGCCTGAAATGGGAAGGATCTTTACTAATAATATATAGAATCAATCTCCAATCAAAATTAATATGAAAGGCCCAGTGGTCTAATGGAAAGGGTCTCTGCATGTCAAACAATAAACTCACAGTTCAAACTATTTATATGATTGGAGCAACTTTTGCTTCTTCAGCAGGAATGCGTGACTTTATACCATCTCACTGTAAAGCTCTGTCTACACTATCAAACTAGTTTGACAAAGTGTGATGTACCCAAATATGATAGTGATATACACAAATATGGTAGTGATATGACCATATATAGGCACATCACATTTTTTGTGAATATGGTGAACTGGGAAAAAATTGCAATTTTAAATTATTGTCAACAAACTTATGTTGAAATTAATAAACCTAAATAATATTTCCAAAGTATTGAGTTTTTAATACAAAAATAGACAACATGCTACTAAAAATGAACATTATACACAAAGTTTAAAAGTTTAAACATACAGTACCATCACAATTCTGTGCCAAGAAATAATTTTTTTATGTATACTTAATTGCAGAAAACATAATACAAAAATAATAAAACGTTATCGAACACAAACTTAAAAGTAAGTAAGTACTAAAATGTAAGTAAAAAAAACATTGTGCTAAAGTACAAATATTGTCAGCCCTAAAGGCCCATTTACACTAGGAAGATAAACGATCAACGATAAATAGACAAATATTCATTTTTCATACATAAAGCAAAAGAAATATAACGTTTTATTCTAGAACTATAGAATAACCATCTATGCTTCCTTTGATGAAAATTATATTTTCACACATTCAATCAAATGACGTCATGATTAGTAAGAGCAATAATATCGTGACAATACAACGATTTAATTGTTTTTATTTATCATGACATCATTTAATGGAATTTTAAAAATATTGTTTTTATCAAAGACAGCATAAATGATTATCATATAGTTCTAGAACGAAAACCTTTCTATTTTCTTTTGTTTTATGTTTAAAAAAATGCATATTTGTCTATTTATCGTCGATCGTTTTCACCCCAGTGTAAATGGGCCTTTAAAGTTACTAATTTGCTTAATTTTGCTTGTGTTTATAACCAGTACTCAACAGAATACAACAGACACAATGGGCCTGTTTCTGCTGCAAAAAAATAACCGGTTAAAAACGGTGTGAATAAATTAACTTCCTTTTCTTCGGAGCAGAAACAGGACAATTTTGTGGTAACTGGTTAAAAGGCAGCGCAAAATAACCGGTTAAAAACACCCATTCAATTCGGTGTTAGAATGCCATTTAACCGGTTGTTGCTGGGCAACTTTTAGCTGCAATACAAAATAATGGTTATTTGATTGACAGACGCTGACCTTGAGTCAACTACACTGCAGTAACATTTGAATTAACTGCCAGGACCAATTGCATTTTGGGTAATTCTAACGATTTTTGTCAACGACCACCCACTGATTTAAACGGTTATTTTGGAACAAAAACTGAGCAGAAATGCAGTCAAATATAAAAATTACATTTTTTGAAATAATCGGTTTATTCTCTGCAGCAGAAACAGACCCAATATGCTCATTCTATTGGCCTTGAAAATATTTTAAACATTGTGGTAAAGATTATTCTCCACTGGGTACTCACACTAACGAATGAAATGGTAGAGTGATTACTCCTTTTTTTATCCTCTTTTGTATAATTCTTTACAGATAAGCCTGACTATGTGAAGTAACTTTTTATAGATGAAACCGTTAATTATGTAGATTTCGGTTATATAACTAGACGGAGTAAATCCACTTTTTTTGTCGGTGAATATGGCTGACACATAGCTAAATAAAATTTATTATTGTTATCTATTGAAAGGCTGTCATTAAAATAGAATTGTAAATATTTAACAATAAAATACTACTGTATTATAAAATAAAACGAATACCGCAAATATTGATTTTAAAGAAGATAATATTGAATTTAGCGAGGATAAATTTCATAAAATAAGTCAAGATAAGATTATTTTTTTAATTTATTTTAAACTTAACATTTATTATTTACATTATTATTATGATCAGTAAAACACAATTTTACCACAGATACCAATCTATAACGCTTTAGAAAAGCAATTAAATTGCTAAAAATATTAACATAGAAAAGGCTTACAAACGGAAATAGGTGTAGGCAATCATCCAAACATAACTCAATCAAATATTCTTAGGTTCAGCTCTGGGGCAAAAAACGGGGTCAGAAAGTAAAATATTCTATATCAATATCTCTTATCAGTCAAATACTTCCTTTATATTGTGACCCTAAGGTCATCCGGTCATGCTAGCCTGGCCACAGGAGGCTCGGAACACCCAAAAAATTAGGTCACTGTATTTTTCTGAAGATGTTACACGAACGAAAGGAAATTTGTATAGACTATCATGTCCCCTTCGAAGGGCTAAATGCAAATTTAAAGTCATTCTGTCCTATTAGTTTACCAAAAACATCCTGATCATTTTAACTTCATTTTCGACGATTAGAATCTATCTAGAAGCAGAGCTCCTCATTATTATTGTCTCACCCAACAGCAAGTGTTTTGTGGAGGTTAATTGTTATCTAATAATTGTACTCTAAATATGGACCCATCCAGGTCAGAGTCTACTTTACTGATTGCACATTGCTTTATATAAACCATCCTTGAAAAGGACTGAGCTGGCATTATGCGTGAAAGAGATCAAAAGAGAAAGGTTCTATTGAAAATCTCAGTTCAATTCAAACTAAACCTTTTAAATTGATGAAGTTCTTAGCATTCACAAAAATATAAATCATACTCAAAGCAGAAAAATTCAAAATCATCTAAAGGTATATAAACAGATCAAATTAAATTAATTGTACAGGTATTGAATATTCTTTGTAATCGCATCAAAATTCTCCTTGCAACTCGGTATGAATTTTGTACTCTGTGTGAACACACAATAAAAGGGAATATACCAAACAGTGGTATTAATATAACTACTGTATACCGGTAGTAATAAAGCTCTGTCTACACTATCAAACTTTATGTGACAAAAAAAATGTGATGTGCTCATATATGGACATGATGATGTGATATCACTACCATATTTGGTCACAGCACACTTTTTTTTATAGTGTAGATAGAGCTTTAGTCAATAATATGTAGGTTTATACCTGAAACAATATGAAAGAATGCTCAACACAGAGAAAAGTGGAATAATTTTACATTTAAACAGTATTTCATTCAGTAAATAAAATATATTTGAAGTTGAAAAAACTAATTTTTTTCTAAAATCTCTAGCATTTTATTATTAATAAACATGAATAAGAAAATTTAGCGAATTTAACTCAAGATAAAATCCTAATCCATGTGTGATTGAAAAAAATATATAGCTAATTTAAGAAGAATATTCTGGGCATATTATAAATTACAATTATAGTTAAATAGGTAATTTCGATTCGCGTTATTACACAAGATATCAAAAGCTTGTACGTATGAGCTAATTCCGTGCGAGGATTTCTCAATGAATGACCCACTCCGCAATTTTGCCCATAAATCCAAGACCTTAATCCCGGCCTAGACCTGCATTTCGCTGCCAACATTCCTAGGTGGATTAGGCAATATAGTCCTGAGAGAGTGTGTGTTTTCCAGCTCAAGGCCAATCGACAAGAAATATTTGTTTCTTATCCCACCTAATACTTTTCCCCAATTTTTTTTTTAGGATACTATTAATATATTAGGAATATGTATTTACTGATGATATTTTTTAACATTTAATTTTCACTCCATGTATTAAGCAACTAAATGATTATTGAAAACATTTTAATATCACAAAAGTATGAAATTGTCAAAACCAAAACAACAATAAATTTAGGGTTAAACGTTTTTCATTTAGTATTATAACATAATCACAAATATGATTATGAATGTACAGGGGAGGAGAGGTTACAGTAGGGTAAGGGGGAGGGAGTGGGGGTTAACAGTGAGGTATCATTTTAAAATTGAACATAATTTGTAAGCCGATTAGGCTGAGGAAAACAGCATCAAGGTCAAAAAATGAAAAGAGAAGGAATAAAATTGACAGGAAATTGCCGGCTGTTGTCTAAACATGACACACCTGTACTTATAAAGCATTGATAAAAAATGTTCAGAGATAAAAATAATGTTGTATGTTTTGAATTTAAATGCTTACAATATATTATTGAAGAAAATGAATACAATATTGCTCATAAATTAAAATATGTGTACAATAACTTTGCAACCTTTATGAAAATACCTTAATGGTGATACAAAATATGTATATTTAATATAGTTAATCATGTCATGTTAATATTTCTACAGTGTGTCATATTAAATCAACTTTTAACATCATAAAACGTCAAATAAATGTTCGTTTTCTGCTGAAAAAAAAAAATTAAAAAAAAATGAAATTCTGCTGCTATATAAATAATTGTCCGTTTCAAGTGATAAACTAGTAGTTTTTCCCACTTGGCCTAGTAACGGGATGTTTTGAACTGGCTAAACTATCAACTGATCTAATGTATGGTCCAGAGAAAGTCCCAATAATCAAGTAAATCTATATAATGGAAACCAAAAACACAACAGCAGCTGGACTGGCCTTCACACACTTGCCGTCCGTAATCTCGGGATTAACCGCTGAACGAACTTGGGCTGGACAGCGATAATAAAATGAAGGCAATATGCTCGTAACTGTCGTTCCTCAGAATAAACGTCCATAGAATATATATCATCGTACAATGAAAACGCAAACACCGTGCCATGACTAAAAGGATTTACGAGAGATAATGTGACTAGCTAAAAAAAAGTTGCATGTTGTATAAAAAGCTAATATTATGAACGATATTAATTTAAAAATATGATTCAATTGTTAAACATGTAAATGCATACCATGTCTAATAACACAGAAAAGGTTATCTTTGTTACTAATCTTAACAAAATGCATTCTTCGTACAAAGTTAAATCAAACTGGGTCAAAATGACAATTGAAACCACTTTGTATCAGAAATATATTATAATGTAAAATTAAAATAGAATTTCTTTGTGTGGTTTTATTATTATTGCATACATGAATAAACATTTTTGTTTTATTAATCGTTTTATTTTAGTCCCATTCTTATAAATAAATTCAATACTTATTTTGTTTTTTTGAAAGAAACTACAGTATATTTTCTAAAATTATTAAATTTATGTGATAAATTGTTTAGTTTGTTGATGTAGAATTTAAGTACCATTATTGTGTAAAGGACTACCAGTAATTTTATATATAATTAATTAATACAGTAATTGTATGATTTTGAAACATCAAAAATATTTTTCAAATTATGCTATTACAGAATTAGATAATATGTAAATTTATTAAAATTAAATCTATGAAGATAAATTTAGCATACTGGCACGTAAGCTTAGGATTACTATAGAACGACAAGCCTTATTATTTATTCAACCTTAGACACAAACGAGGTGTAACATTAAAGAAATGTGCGGATTAGGGACTGCGCCATCATGCAGACATACTACGTATGATTAATGTGAACGGATCGGTGATAATGAATTCAGCTGTAACATTGCAGTAGTGTTGCGTACTAGCCATCACACTGGTCTGGCATTGGCTGCAATGCCAGCCTTGACCTAAGCTTCAACTCTGTGAATAAACATGTTTATTAATAAACACTCTGTCATTATGTGACCACTGTGTATTATGGTAAAATAAGTTGACTGTGGATTTCAATCAAATGAATGCTGCCACCAACTTCTGCCATTGTTTTACTGGAGAAACAGAGGGCAGCATTACTTTTCCAGGAAGTTTGATTATTACATACTACTCTGCAACTAAAATTGTATTTGTCTTTTTTATTTGTAGTTCTTAGTTTCCATTTATTAATCGAGAACAACTACTTATAACCAGATGAAATATTCACCATATTTATAAACAAATATATGAAAAAATATTAACAAACTTAAAGTCTTTTGATTTTAAATGAAGTTAAAAATTAATGTAATCATCAGGCTCATAGAATAGACCATAACAGAAAACCATGTTCATCATCTTTAAAAAAGTAGTGTCCAGGATCCAATCAATTATGACACCTTAAAACGTTCCACTGGTTCTCTCTTCAATATTTTAAATTTAATTTGTCATATTTCAATATCATGTAGTAGCAATAATTAATAATATCCACGTAAATTCATGACGTTTAAATAATTAACCATTTGCTCACCCAAACGCTTTTAAATTTCATAAGATAAAACCTTTCCAATTCAGATAAAAGATGCTGATGCAATTAAAATCTGATGCTGAAATTTCAAAGTTTACCGACATCCAGTACACAGAATTGAGGTGCTGATGAGTATCATATAATGCATTTTCACTTGCCTCATCTTGTAATATAATAATAGTTTGTATTTCATTGTGTTTTTCTTGTTACAAGAGTTGCAGGGTATCTTTTGTGTAACTAACGCCAGTAGGGCATGTGGCACTTGTATCCTTAGGCAAGATACTTTACTTACGTTTGCCTCTCTCCACCCATGTGTATAAATGGGTACCTGGTATAGGTCAAAACACAACGTTGCGCTGATTACTAGCTGCCGTATGGTAGTATATGTGTCCATACAGGTTTGATCCAAAAAAATGGGCGGGGCAATAATGTGAAGCACTTAGGAGCATTATGCAATAAGCATTATATAAGAATGAATATTTTTATTTTTTTTTATTTCAACTTTATTTATAGAGCGTTACCCTTCCAGCTGGACAAATTAATGCCAGTTGATATTCAGGAGCCCTGAATAAAATTATTACGGTACGGTAATAAAATAAAAAAAACAACTTGAAAAACGCCTACCTGGATATGGCGATTGTACTGGAGACGTCATTCCGTTGGTACTGGAATCACACATGGGGAATTGTAAACAAGTCGGCTAACAAAAGCTACTCAACCTAAAAAGATACAAGTACACATACTTGATTATTATAATTATTCTCTGGTTTGTACACTCATGTGGTCAAATGGTCAAGATCTTACCGTAGTTGACTTTATTATTATTATTATTTTTCAGCTAAAAAAGGTGAACAGTGTCCAAACCTAATCAGTTTTTAATTAACCCTAACAAATTTGGAAATTCATAGAACAGTCCCTGTAGTGTGGTTGCATTGTCAACTGTTATGGTCACTCAGTTATCAAAGTTGACTGTAAAGCCTACTATTACAGGATGAGATTGACATATGACAGTTGCTGTCATATCAATCAATCACTATGACAGATATAACCACCACCAGCATATTAGTCAAGATTACTACAGTACATTGGTCAATAGAGACCCAGCAATTACACTGTCCCATTGCTGTTTGGATGACAGTGGGGATGTAGATCTTAGTCAATAGAGACCCACAAATTACACTGTCCCTTTGCTGTTTGGATGACAGTGGGGACATAGATCTTAATCAATAGAGACCCAGCAATTACACTGTTCCTTTGCTATTTGGATGACAGTGGGGATGTAGATCTTAGTCAATAGAGACCCAGCAATTACACTGTCCCTTTGCTGTTTGGATGACAGTGGGGACATAGATCTTGGTCAATAGAGACCCAGCAATTACACTGTCCCTTTGCTGTTTGTATGACAGTGAGCACATAGATCCTGGTAAATAAAGACTTACCAATTACACTGTCCCTTTGCTATTTGGATGACAGTGGGGACATAGATCTTAGTCAATAGAGACCCAGCAATTATACTGTCCCTTTGCTATTTGGATGACAGTGGAGACATAGATCTTAATCAATAGAGACCTACCAATTATACTGTCCCTTTGCTATTTGAATGACAGTGGGGACATAGATCTTGGTCAATAGAGACCCACCAATTATACTGTTCCTTTGCTATTTGGATGACAGTAGGGACATAGATCTTGGTCAATAGAGACCCTGCAATTACACTGTCCCTTTGCTATTTGGATGACAGTGGGGACATAGATCTTGGTCAATAGAGACCCTGCAATTACACTGTCCCTTTGCTATTTGGATGACAGTGGGGACATAGATCTTGGTCAATAGAGACCTTGTAACTATACTGTTCCTTTAACGATCTCTAGATAATAGGACTTGACCCTGTGATTACACTACACCAATGCTACTGCATAGGCTAACAAACATCAAGAAAAGGTTTGGTCATTACAAAGGCTGTGTCACTAGCAGTTGGGACATTTTAGTCAATAGAGATCTCAGTGTAACAAACACACTCATATTAACAGACAAATAATCAGTATTGTGTAACGAAATTATCCTATTTTAAGCTTTAACTTTTGCTGTATTACTTTGGTAGACACAGGGCCTACCTCTAATTAAATTCTATAGGGCCTACAATACAAGCTTATGTTATTGTTATGTAGTGATGCAGATCCTATGGAGTAAAGCTCTGTCTACACTACCAAACTAGTTTGACAAAAAAAGTGTGATGTGCCCAAATATGGTAGTGATATACCCAATATGGCAGTGATATGACATCATCATGTCCATATATGGGCACATCACATTTTTTGTCACATAAAGTTTGATAGTGTAGACAAGGCTTTAGGTCACTATTCACAGACATTCACAAGCATTTTTGCATTTGTTTGATAAAATTCTTATATCTGATACGTCTCCTTTGATGCATAATATTCTAATTACAAAAGTAATAATGCTGTGAAGGAAGAGTCCGCCATTAATTCATAATCTTGAGAAAGCAAACTGTTTTTTTTAGTTCCTTTATCAAGGTCAATTAAAAAAACTGAATGTTTACAAAACGTTGTACCATTTTTACATAGATCTTTTCGATCGATTGGATTAACAAAAAATAAAAATTCTCTCCACTAATTTATATATAATGTATTTGCTTTAAATGAAAATATAAATATTATTTACTCAATAAAATTTTCAAATGCTGATGATATACATTGCATATTACACAGAGAATAGAAGAATGATTGATAAGTTCATAAGGTGAAATGTTAAAGCTTGACTTTATATCATAGTAGGCTGTAGAGACAAGAAGATTATGTCATTGATATTATTTCAAGTGTATTCTTTCAAGAGCTTTACAGATACGGCTCAGGATTCTTTAAATACTGCACTATCTGCATTTTTAAAAGCTATTATCTTTATTTATTTAAATTTAAATCTAACTAAAAATGTATTTTAAATATTTTTTACTTGAATTTACATTTTAGTAGGAAAAAATGTGTTTTCTATCTTTATATATAATTTACCAACATGAGCAAATGGAAAATCAAAATAATTGTGGGTAAAAGATTCTTTAAAATTAATTTAATTTAAAAACACACAAATTAACAAAACCATTAATACTGTTAGGTACAGTGAGTAATATAGTCATAAAAAATTTAAAATGTTTATGAAGAAATCGGCGAAATACATACAAAAATATATTTTAAAATTAAAGTTTAAAAGTTTTGAAAAAATGTAGATGGCCCCTGTTCACATTTAACAAATATATTTCGGGTCTAAAATAGGAAAAATATGGAAATTATTCCAATACCGTATTTCACAAATGATCCAAAATGAAATCATCAAAAAATAGGGAATACTGTATATTAAATCTCATTTTCAAATGCAATCAAGACATTCTAAGCAACAAAAAAGAAAACAGCTCCCTCTATAGTTTATAACACAAGCTGGAATAACACAAGCTGGAGTATATTAATCATGTTTTTACAAAAACTCTGCTTTGAATACTAAAAGGTTTTAAAACACATTGATAATACCAGCAACAAACAAGATGAATATATACATGAATGTTGAAATTCTCAGAATCGTATTGCAGAGTTGACTTGATAAAATGTCTTAATAAAAAATGTATAGTCATTCTGCGTACATGCTTACAGTAGGAGCGTGCGCAGAATGATTCTTGAAGGAAAGAGGATATTACGCTTTGTTTTGACACAAGTGCGAAAGCAGGCTTTTCGTGCTTGAAAATCCTACATATTGATATTGCTTAATCTAACTCAGATCATAATAGGAGGTGAGGGTAGACAGAGCAAGGTATATTATATCAAAACCCTCCTTTTCACCCCATCTAAATTGTGTTCTTTGATCACTTATCACAGGAGTAAACTTCCAAGTATTCCAGATGTGATTGTAGTGTGTTTCCCAACCTGTGCCAACTTTATACTTGTAGATACAAAGGGTCTTTAGTAAAGGGTGTAATACTCTACCTACCAGATTAGATTCTCATCCAAATACTTTAGTAGGAAACTTGAGAAGACTTCTAAATATGTAAGTAAAGATGAACCAAATCTGTTGAAATATAAAAAGTAATTTGTATGAAAGTTTGGTGAAAAAAACATTTTCCCACTTTACACTACAGTAATATATTTTTAGCATTTTAAATCTTTTAAGCTTTCAAAATGAACTACATTTTCTCACAAATTCAAGGTCGAAAATCCTACTGATTACTTTTATGTATATGTTAAAAATAGAAACCCATTGGCTGGTCTTAATCTTTGACCAAGGAAGTTCATTCATATGCACATTGCAAAATGATTATTATGGCCTAAAGGCGTTCAAAGTTCAACTAGCAAAGACTTACAAAACATACCAACAAATTCGATCTGTATGTACACCGATCTTGAATTGAATCACCTGGCCAAAATAAAGGGTAGGGTAGCTGATTCTCGGTGCTGTTATAATTGGTCCAGTGCTATATTTTGTCATGTCACACATGGTCATAACCCTAACCTTAACTTGCTAAAGGTGCCACATGTGATAAATATTTATTTATTTATTCTTTATACTAGATAGCCTCTTCAGTCAAAGACTGTTTTCCAAGAGGGCTGTTGAAACATACGAATAGTCAAAACAGATGTACTGTAGCTACAGACTTAATATAAATTGTTCTGCAGTCAATCGAACAAGGTGTTTTTGTATTATAAATACCAAATGAATTTAAATAATTTAGGAATAAGTAGCGTCCAACCTGTGTTTCTAGTAAAAATTACTGCTAAAAACTACAATATGAAATGTTATAACAATTTTATTTGTGATAATCTAGGCCAATTTACATAACCTGAAGTAGAAATCTAGTTCAACCATCAAATTCCACGAGACTACTGTAAATTTACAAAGCATAACAAAGTGACGAAGTAAAAAAATGTTTACATTAAAGTATGTTGTATAGTGGCTTTGGCTATTGAGAAAAAGCTTGAAATAAACAGAAGCCAGTGAGCACACTGTAGTAAGAATTATAGATTTATACTGTAGATAATATGAATACAATAGAAGTCTCCTTTGTGACATCACTAGACAGGGAACATCTCTAATCAGGAGACATCTCTAATCAGGGGACATCTCTAGTCAGGGAACATCTCTAGTCAGGGGACATCTCTATTCATTCAGGAGACATCTCTATTCTCAGATATTCCAAAACATTGTGCAAAAAGACTATGTGAACTGGACATTATAGTATAAATTGCATGATATTCGTTATATCACTAGCTAGTGTTGCCCGAAAGCTCTGATAATTTTTCTGGCTGTTTTACTTTATCATTTTGATTTAGCTTTCTGCTTTAATATTTTATTTTGTATCTCCATTGAGATCTAACCACTGATACCTAAACCATTGTCATTTTTCAGTCATTTGCCTTTGGATTGATATTCGTTATTATATATATATTTGTAGCATTGGGATACATAATAATTGGATTGCCTTTACAAATGCGTTTTTTAGTTAAGACAACTTTGTAAATTTTGACCTAGTTTCAATTTTGTTTATAAAATCCAATGATCACTCTAAAAATCACAAAGGAAACGATTGTTACATTGGGAATAGAAGTTTGAATAACTATGTCTGTCAAACATACTGCACGTTGTTTTAAACTCCTAGCTTGGTCAATACTGAAGGGGCGTCACTGCGAATTATATCATTTCCGATTGGATGTTCAGATCCTTATCCGTCTTATTTAATGGATTTAAAAGCGCACTTAGATATTAACTGAAGTTTGAAATTCTCTACACTTTTAAGGGATGTATATTCTTGAAAGAAATTTAATTTTTGAGCAATATTGCCATTTTGAATAAATATCCTCCTTAGGCTAAGGAGGGAGCAAGATAATAGAAAATGTATCTCCTTAATCAGCATAATAATGAATAACAAAGCATGATGCTGTACCTTGCATAATTCATACAGATGGATGTACAATAGAGAATGTGTAGGGGTGGAAAAGGTGAGGATGAGAATGTATAAGGGTGGAGAAGGTGAAGATGAGAATGTGTACGGGTGGAGAAGGTGAGGATGAGAATGTGTACATGTAAGGGTGGAGAAGGTGTGGGAAATGTGTAGAGGTGGAGAAGGTGTGGGAAATATGTAGGGGTGGAGAAGGTGTGTGAAATGTGTAGGGGTGGAGAAGGTGTAGGGGTGGAGAAAGTGTGAGCATGAAGAAGATATACAGTAGGGGTGGAGAAGGTGTGAGGGTGGAGAAGGTGTGAGGATGGAGAAGGTGTGAGGATGGAGAAGGTGTGAGGATGGAGAAGGTGTGAGGATGGAGAAGGTGTGAGGATGGAGAAATGTGTAGGGGTGGGAAATATGTGGGTGGGAAATGTGTAGGGGTGGGAAATATGTGGGGGTGGGAATAATGTGGGAATGGGAAATGTGTAGCCTGGGGATAAGGAATGTGTGGGGATGGGGAATGTGCAGAGAAGCTGAGAGGTTTAAAAAAATACATGTACTGTAGCGTATGAATTACTATAAAGTACTAAAATATCATTTGGAAAATATGTTTTATACAAATAACATAAAAAACAAGACAAATAATGATTCAGTTGTAAAGTCAATTGAAAATAAGTAAATGATGCAAACAAAGAGAATTACACTAAGAATAATAATGTGGACAGCCTAACAATACACTGCAACAGTGAAAATGATTTACATGGTTATAAAAAACAACAATGGATAACAATAGATGCATATTTAAACTTGAGAATATCTTTATTTTGTGTTATTCCTAGCGCAATATTCAGTAAATCTGTTAGGCTGGTGGTAGAGTAAATAAGTATGACGTAAATTTTCCGGCAAAGAGGAATTTCTGGGCTTTGATGTACCTGAATATCGAACAAAATATTGTAAACACAGGGAGTAATTTTGTGTATGAATAATAACATTTAAGAATATCATGAACATCCTGGTGTACTGGACAACTTTCTTCCATATTGACATAAAAATAACACTACTAACATATTACTTACAAAACCACAAACCACATTGGGAGCTTTGAAACCACAAATAAGAAGATACTGTAGTAAATATACATTGTCAATGTCAATATAAAAACAATCCCAAATATTGAAATGGATACTGTGTAAAGTGGGTGGACAAGGTAGAGATGTTCAGACCAGCAACTTTGATCATTTAACAAGTGGAACCTGAAGGAAAATAGATTTCACCATTGAATTGAAGGTTAACGAGGATGGGCTTTGGGTTTTTTTTCTTGCTACACTATTATTACAAACTAAAACATATTTGAGCTTGTGACCAACAGGAGCGGATCCAACATTATAGATTAGGGGGGAGGGGATAAATATTTCATATATGGTAAAAACGATCCATCGGGTTGCAGAAAAATAAAAATATCATTATTTAAAAAAAACATGGCTGTTAAATTTTAGGAGGGGGAGGGGAGGGGAGGGGCTAAAGCCTGTTTATCCCCCGCCTAAATCTGTCCCTGACCAAAATATCATAAGCAACAGTACTTTACCCTGACAAAATGATCCCTCCTTTAAATGTTCTTGGTAATGGTGCAGTATATACAGTACTGTACTTTACACCTTACTGTACGTATACTATATACCTCCATGGTGGTATATATTAAAGTAGATTAAAGTTACCATGACATAAATTTACAGCAAAAATATAAAGTCCACTATTCATACATAAAAACAAATGAAATGCAAACAATTTCTTTGAATAAAATTTTTTTCAGTTTCTAAAAAGAAAATTTCATAATTAAGCAGCGTGCATTATTATAATGGGGAGAGCAGCTTACATCATTAATGGGAGACGGTCTGGTGGATTAGGCCTCAAGGACAGCAGTCCACTAGACAAAGACATCCAGGAGATAATGATAGTTTGAACCATTACATTAAAAAAATGCCTTATTGTCTAAGCCATAAATGGATGTGAAATCATTAGTAAATAAAATCATACACTGGAATGTTCTCTCATGTTTTCTCATTTTGAATCTATATAATACAAAGCACAATTACAGTATATGCGGGAAGGGGATATAATTTGAAAAAAAAAAAAATAATGTTCTTGGGGAGGGGGGTTTGGGGGAGGGGAAATCATCATTTCTATGTTTGTCTAGTTTGTGTGGAGAATTTTCCAGCTTGTACTTACCCAAGATTACACAAGCCAAAGAGGAATGTAGCATTATCTGGTGGAGTGTTTTATAAAATGTTATATTCTAGTTGTAGCTCTCCTCGGCGAGAATAGGCCAATGTCAGTTTATCCAGGTAAGCTAGGCTTATTTGTGTTATTTTATAAACATTTTTTACTCTATTGAAATCTCCTGAATAAGAACGCAATATATTTACACAATTTATTTTGTCGACATTAAATTTACGACAGCATAAAGTAAGAAAAAAATCACATTCCAGCACTTTAAAAAATACAATAATTTTAATAATTAGCTAATTTTCAATTATTATTTTAAGAAACAAATTTAAACATTATAAATCTACAGGATGGACACACTTCTTGTTATAAAATATTTACGTTTTTACAAGTTTACAATATCTCGGGAGAATTACTAGAGATAGGAAGACATATTCAGAATTCATACATTTTATTAGTGTCGAATGTAAAGAATGACTCACCATTCTTTTGTAAAGAATTATAAAAACAGAAAATATGAACTTTAATGACATTACAATAGTGTTTATATAGCACATTATTTCTAGGAGTCTTTGTCTCTATCCTCATCCCACTCCTCTCTCACAAAATACAGTAAGACATTTGGAAGTGATCTCCCCCGTTCCTTCCTCAGTATAGTATTGAATGTCTCCCCAGGTATGGAATTCAAAGTTTACCGCCCCAACTCCCTCTTAAGCTCTGTCTACACTATCAAATTAGTTTGACAAAAAAAGTGTGATGTGCTTAAATATGGTAGTGATATGATGTCATAATGTCCATATATTGAATTTTCTGTCTGCAAACAGTAGTACCATTTATTGTTATAACATACCAAGTACAGTAAGTACTCCCTCCAATCATCTCCACTTCTTTTTTAACCGAATATTAACCCAACCTACACACACTATGTTCTGGAGGGGGGATGAGAATTACAGTATCAGTAATCCGAGTCTAGACAGTCTATAATGAATATTTATTTGGAAACAGATTTTAAACTTTACTACCATTAATATTCATCAAATTTGCGTGTATGTATAGTAAACAGTCTATTTAAAATGAATAATTAACGACAGATGATAGGAAGGGGAAGAATAAATTTGACTTTAAATGAGGCATTCGGCACCATACATTATATTAGTTAATTTTCTCAATTAATTTTTTAATAAAATAATTATTTCATTTCATGTTTCCTAGCAGTTTTGGACAATATTATTATGCCTGGACTTATAATACTAAAATAGCGTTAGGTATATTTTTCACATTCTTGTGTGAAGAAATGCCCATGAATAAATTAAAATTTCTAGGCATCAATTGCTAACAGATTTGAAATGCGTTTTATACATGTTTTGCATGGTTAGCTGTTTAATGTTCAATTTCAGACACATACAGCTACAGTATGCAAGCATAATGTATAATAATTACGTAGAAATCTGAAAACAGTTTTTAACCATTTCAACATTTGCAATGACCTGGCATTTAAAAAAATAAATTGTACAATATCGTAGACTTCAGAACCTGAAAAAGTGTCTCCTCAGACAATCGGTAACGGTAAAAGTGTCTCCTTAAACTAAAGGCCAATTTACATAGACGAGCGGGAACGGTAACGGTAAGTGGTAAACTGAAAACAAAAATATAGAATGTATATTATTTCTTATGACCACATATACAAAACACGGAGCAGACGGGCAGGAAGAGCGGAAACCCGATCAGGATAGATACAGATTCTTTGTGGAAAAGCATGCTTACCGTTACCGCTTGGCTGTGTAAATTGCCCTTTACAGGGATGTCTCTTAGATAGGGGTTTGCTGAACATTCCCTTTCCTTTTTAATAGTGGGTGTCCTAAAGGAGGGGTTACCACTAGTTGATGAAGTCCAATATAATTATTTTAAATTAGGAGAAGTAGGATCTGTGGCAACAATTACTGTAGGAAGGATTTAAATTTTTGTTTCATTAATGTATGATACATACTGTCTGGTCCTTGTGGAAATAATCAAATCTGTATAAAGTATAAATAACCCAAAAAGTCTATTTCTGGATTTGAATCTCAATTGAGACAGCTTATCTAATTCTCATACATTTCCTCATCTTTATCGTTTATTATTTACATAATTAATTTCCAGTATATAAATAACTGGGCAGTTTAGGGTTTCTCCATGGCTGGCAATTTAAAACACTCAACCATCACGTATGACTATTTTATGTTAAACATAACTTCAGTACATATCTACTAAATTTTCTGATAGAGTATATTATTATTATTATTATTATATCAAAATTTATAAAGCGTCAATTCAAAGACCGAGGTACAAAATCAATGGCGCTATGCATGTTAGTGGTCGAAAAAATAAGTTTTAAGCAATTTTTTAAATAGTGTTTAATTTGTGCGGGGAGTGAATTCCAGAGTGTGTATTTAGTTATAAGTTAGCTCTATAAGTTTTAATAAAATCTATTTTATAAAACAAAAATAGAATGGTATTTATCTACAAAAACATACAATCTGACTAAAGACGACCAAATAAACACATTGCTAACTGATTGAACCTTGAGAAAGTAGAATTGCCATTTTACAATTATCTTTCACATATACGACGAGAAAAATTGTGAAAATACCACTTTACGAGAAATGCCCATAAGCATGGATACCTCTCGTTGTTATGCTTTCATTGGTTGTATGTAGCCAGAGGCGTTGTAGAGTAAAGTACAGGTAAACCCTGCTGCTAAGACGATATGATGGAAATCAGATACTCAATGCTGTGATATGAAACTACGGTTAATATTAAAATGGAAAAATTATTACTTTCTGATGAACAGTACATTTAGTACAGTATAAGTCTGTTTTTCAATTTAATTTTATTATTGAAACTCAAAAAAACATTTTTCTTTATTGGTATCAAAATAGGTTAAATAAAAGATTGTTTAATCATTATTGTAATTATTGCTATTAAGATGATTATTTAAACCAGACCCCTGCGGGAACCGAGGTTCTTATTTGTGTTAGCTTTAAATTATAAACACGTTTGTGTTTTAGTGTGAACATATTTTTCTTTGTATTCATGGTATGATGAGTATGTTTGACAAATTATTTTAAAAAAGGAATTTTAGTTTTAAATGGTTAGAAATCAAAAGAAGGATCTACAGTATATAATATAAATAAATATTCAATACACATATTTGTTTTCTTCCACAGTAGTCACCATGTATGACTATACTCAAATGAAGTTCTGCAGGAAGATGATGATGATGAGTACAAAAAAATAATTTGTCTGTTATTACCAAGGTACGAGATTCTATGTTACTGTACAATGAAATACAGTTAATGAAATTGAATGCAATGTATTTTAATGAGGAAACCTGATATTAGCTATTACGCAATTTAGCATCTCAATATTCTGGGAGCATAGCAATTAACATTAGAAAGATCTATTAAAATTGAACTTTGTTCGTTGCATAAGACAAAATTGTATGAAAAAATTTGAACCACCAACTACAAAATTGGATAAGGATGACAGAAAACATGGTATTGGTATCGCTAAATCTTGGTCTCCACTACTGTAGGACACGACACA
Organism: Antedon bifida; assembly: GCF_963402885.1. Lineage (NCBI taxonomy): Eukaryota > Metazoa > Echinodermata > Crinoidea > Comatulida > Antedonidae > Antedon > Antedon bifida. The sequence continues at coordinate 5,462,130 of NC_136226.1, read as the reverse complement.
CCAACGCAATGCAGTGAGTTGACCAATGAAATCTCGTGTACTTGCATTGTGCTTACTTTACATCCTAGTGGGAACCAAACTTAAACGCCAAATGTTTTATTTAGATGTTGAAATTAGGCAAGGGCTGGAATGGTTAGAAAAAAATTACCTCCCTAGCAATACTGGATACACAGTCGTTTAAATTTTAAATACATAAAAAAACGAACAATATTTTATTTTTGGTTTTGATTCTTGTACAATACAAGGGGACAAATATATAAACCAATTAGTAGATGTATTGTCCCCTTGAAGAAATAATTGTTTAAAATTTGTTTGTTGAATATGTCATTTTAATGTCACATTACTAATAGTTATTCACTTTGACCAAAAATTGGATCAGAAAAAAAATGATTTACCTGAAAAAACTGTGTCAAATTGGCTGCCAACCAATGGGTTTTTGGTTTTGGTATTTTGTCATTTTAGTAAAAGTGAAAACATTAATTTTTTTCTACAGAAGTGATTAACTTTGTTAAAACTACAAAATGGCCTTCAAAGTATGATTTAATTAATCTTCATTTTTCATGTTTTTGGGGGACAATACATCTTTTATAATTATAACAAAAAAATAGAGATCATACCATACAGTAGTAAAGAGATCAATGATAAGGAATTAATGAAGTATAATATTGCACAATAAACAATAAACTGACTCTAATGAAAATTATTGATTTTAACAACCTAGAACACGTATTGATCTTAACAAAGTTCAGAGAAAATGCCACACATTGTATCCATGGAAATTGTAAAGGTGGGAAAAACTTTATAAATTCACCTTTAACCGGTATTAAAGGGAACATTTTACAAAAATCTAAAACATTATCTGAATTTTTAAAGAATTTCTAAATTAATATTGTATCCACAGAAATTGAAATAGCTTTGAATCTGTTTATGATATTTTATCATATTTTTAAAATGTTTTATCTTGTTTTCTTTGACAATTAAGGCAAATTTCAAGACACTGTGTTTGACCAAAATAAAATTTAATTTATTGATGTACAGTACACTACAGAGAAAATTGTAGAATATGTTTTTGAACAATTAGAGGGAATTATACAATACAGTAACCTATAAAACATGTACAGTATTGATTTTCTCAAGTTCAAACAATATATCACATATTGTTTTGTATCCATAGAGAATAAAAGATGTTTGATACAGTACAGTAGGTCAAATTGCACAAACTCACAGTAAGAAATGAAACCCTATGAAATGGTATTGGTTCAATGTCTAGAGAAGTGAAAGTTTAGGCTGGATAAAAAATATCGGCTATCATTTTTTATATTATTATTACCGCCCTGATGTTTATAAAATAAGTTACTAAAATTATACAGTTTGATAATTTGTTTAGACCATTTTAATTTCATACTGTACTATAAATAAATAACTTCTAGTACCGTACATATATTGATAACTAACGAATATCTTCTAAATAAAATACATAAAAAATAAATAAACACAGAAAAATTTAACTGCTAGTACTGTACTGGTAGGCAATCCATATCTTATTTTTAAAAATATATTTTATAGTGTAAATATGTTTGTATAGATTGTCAATCACTTTGCTGTCAGTACATGTTCAATATTAAGCTCAACCATTCAATATCATTTTATTAACCATCATAATTATAATTCCATAACCTTCAACTAGATCCTAAAATAAAATACATTTTTTCTTTGTTACTTTATGATGACCTAGATTTTGACCCATATATGACCTTGGACAAAACCTTACAGCAAGTCAGATCCTATTTCTATGTTAGCTTCGCTGTTATTGGTCGATCTAATCATGTGATATCAGAATTTTTAAACATCTGCTCTTGTTGATTAACTTATTCCTTCGCAATTTTGATGAGTTCAATGATGCACTTGCATACGTAAAAAATGTTTTTAATAAAACTCCTAACGCACGTTTGTGCGAGACTGATTTCTAAATCAATTTTGACATTTTTAATTTAAACGTTGCCAATTTAATTAATCAAATCCAACAAACATTGTAATATACAGTAAACTGTTTGAAACTATACACACTACATACTGTATACTACTGTATGGTTGGAACAATTTTACACAACAAATACTGTAAATAACTAATGGCAAAAACTGTTCATTTTTTTCATACACTACAACGTACCTCTTGTAGTACTAATAGTAGTTTAGCTATTGAGTAGGAACTAGTAGAACCTAGCAAGTCTTTAGTATTGAGTGAAAAGTCCAGTTCTCCAGGTCTCAAAGAAGGTTATCTAAATTCATGCCATCTGATTGGTTAATAGTTGGTTTTACAATATGTCCCACTAATTTTTTAAGTTTCCCTTGCACAAAATGATTAAACCGCGATAGAAAAGTTAGGATAAGCTATTTTAAATGGCTTTAAATACAATTTAATAGGATAACATGACAAGGACCTTGTCAGCACACTATTTAAGGTTCATGACATTAAACAACCTGCTCACTAACTAAAAATGGCTGATGAGAATATCAAATCTGATCTCTTGATAGCATTCCACAGATCACCTCTTTATATTCCTCAATTTAAGGCACTAATTGTATAGTAATATGTATTCCTAATGTACACATTCACATACCATGTGTTACAGTACACATCATACAGACAGTATACACTCAAAGCGCTCTGATCAAAATAGCGCTATATAAATGTTGCATTATTATTAATGGGTTGTACTATGAATATCAAACTGACCAATCAGGCCAGTAGATGAGTTTTCTAACTGGTCAAAATTCAATTTTACTGGCCAAAAAAGACATTTTCTGTAGTAAACATATTTACTCTCTAAAAAAAAACGGAACAGGTTTTACAGGCCTGTCCAGCATACCTGATCAAAAGCTACACTCTCTACACTGATATTGATAAAAAGGTATGATCAATATGCATAATAAAATCTTACACACAGGGATTATGTGGTTTTTAGAATCCATTAAAAGCATCAATAACAATTGATGGAACTGGTAATTAAAAAAAACTACATTATTTTAACAGAATACAATGCCAAATTATGATGCTGATTGTTGTATTTTTAAGATGTATGTTTTTGTGCTAGGTGGACATAGGCACGCACAGTCCAAACAAATTTCAAAATCTTCCACACAGCATAACTTCAACACACACACAACACATCCAAGATACTGTGCCTCTATTTACAGTACCTGAAAGTACAATTTTTTTTCCCACCTTCCATAGACTGTAACTACTGTCAGTGGTATAACGGCCATGAGCTCTCAGTCACTGTCTAAATCCAGGGGCCCTTGAGCTTATGGGGGCCCTGAGCAGGGTCTAGAGAAAACAACAGGCTTTAAAATATTTTGAAAAAGGCGCGATTCATCCAGCATTGAAGTGCCACATAGCATTCTTAAACCCAGGCCTCTGCATTACACATTCATTTGTTTAAAAAATTACAGTAAATACTGTATATTATTTTAATTTTTTAAAGTATGTCAAAGAATGTCATAATATTAAATGAATAATTGTGAATGTTTAATTGGATGGTGAAACAAACATTGTTGTATACTGTTATAGTTTTAAAACATTAATTTCTAATAAACCAAAGACACATTTTACATCATTCAATCATAATTACTATATTAATCTAATTATAAAGTTTCATTGAACAAATTTCATTAGTCATTTATGTTAAATTATTAAGCCTCAGGAAATAAAGAGCTACTTTGTTGAAAACATTTTATTCTGAAGGTTACTTTTGATACATTTTTAATGTGGAAATTCATTAGTAAAGTACAATCGCTTGTGTTTTTAACTTTCAATACTAAAAATAATTAGAAATGCTGCGTTAATATTATTATTAGCATGGTTTTGAGTCAAAGACCAGTGGCCGTATTTCATCATTCACACTTGGGCTAAAGGGTGAAAAAGTAAATACAACAAAGGGAAATCCTTGAATAATTATTGACTTAAGTTAAATACTTTGTATTTAGAAGAGAAATATTTCACTAGCCTACAGTAAGTGTGGCCACTGGTTGGCTGTCCCGAGAAGAGACGGTGCAATACGTCACAACAAATGTACAGTATACGTATGTCCAGTCCTACCAGAAATGGCCGGAATGCCAGGGTCCAGGAGAATACTTGGGCCCGGGGGCCCAGGAGAATACTTGGGTCCCCCGTACCGTAGAGCATTGTGCAGGCAGTTTTTGGTAGGACGCTATGCCTACACTTACATGAACATAAACCTAAATTAAGAAATATCTCACAGAAAAACTTGCAATAAGAAGTGTTTTAGTAAATACACACAAAACTGTCAATCAAAAACTTTGCATTAAAGCATGCAGTGTATAGTATAGTCTACTGTAAATGTCAGCACATAAAATTACATTTAAATTAATAATCTAGCCTCTAATAAGCACAATAAGTATGTTTCTCATGCACAGTTCTGGATAAATAAATCCATCCCATATAATAGCAGAATAAAGTCAATCTTTTCAAGGATTAAAAGACCATAATAATAAACCGGTATAAGCATTCTAGGCCGCAGCACATTCTAAGCTATCCGGCGACGTTATTGAACCAGGGACAACTTCGGTCCAGGGGTCGCCGTAACTCATTTCATCGATAACTTCCCAAACTTAGGCTAGATTATTCAGACTACACATCGTCTCCGGCTAACAGAACACTACCTAGTATTATATCTATTATTCACATACTAATCATAATAAACGAATAAACTGTTTCATTTGAATAACGCAAAATGTTGCATGAATGAACGACTGGACAGTGAACTTTCAAGTGTAGTATTTTTCGTGTCAAAAACCTACCGTTCAATGTACTGCATTCATTCGGCCTCCTTTCCGCCATGGATGAATATCCAACACACACAAAAAACGGGGATTTTTCGGCGGAGACGATTTGCGTGAATGTGATCTTTTACTGAGGGCGCTACATCGATTTTTTGTTACATCAGGAAAGTTTCAAAGCAAAATAAAACCAAACGTTTATTTTGTGACTGGCAGTATAAAAAATGCACCAAAGCAAAGATGATATAAGGTATCAAAATTGCAGCCTTCATTGAAATTTTTGTGCAAGAATTTTTTGGCGCAAATTCTTAAAATCGCGCGAATTATGTCAGAAACACGTAGCGTAACGAAACCGGAAGCAAAGATAAATATAAGCCTAGGTGGCGCTACAGATAATTCATACGTTGCATGCGCACACAAAAAAGTAGGTAAACATTAGATAGCTACCAGTCAGAAGAAAGAGAGTTAAAACAATCCTCTAATGTAAAATCAGAGGCAAATGCCATGAATTTATTTCAAATGAGTTTTAAAAATTTTTCATATAAATAAACGACAAGTAAGTACTTTCATTATAAATTACAAATGAGTGCAATACAGTATTATACCTTATCAAATAGGCTAGGCCTAGGTAGGCCTACTCTACCTACTGTACCTAGCTAGGCTAACTACCACTCATCAGGGACCGGGTTACATCATCATCTCCCTCTCTAGACTCTGTTGTGTTGGTATAGCCTAGCCCTCCCCTAAAGCTTTATATGGTGGTAGCTTAGCTAGGTTTAGTAGTAGAGGCTATAGAGCCTCTAGCCTAGTAGTAATAATATAGTAAGGAGGGGATAATTATATTTATAATATTTCGAAGCACTTTCCGTTAGCGCAAAGATGTTAACTGCGTTGTGATTGGTCCTCACACAAAGCATAAAAACCTGTCATGCCTTTGACCTTTGAAACTTTAAAGAAAAACGGTAGTGAGACGATTCGGCACGGGACAACTGCCCTGAGACGATTCAGCCCTGAAAGTTTAAAATAATTATCATGCAGAGTCTGAGAATCGAAGTCGGGTCCATAAAACCTCACCACTGAGTCATCCAACTGTCAATCAAAACAGCATTTTAACTTTGTATATGAATTGACCAAAAAATGTATAATAATACGCAAGTATTTTAACCTTTCTGTCTTTTCTATACTCGCAATTATGGTAAACTTGGTCTCTTGAATAAACTGTCTGGTTTGCTTTGCATGTAAATCAGCCGGTTAAAATGCATGGCTGACCTACATAACCAGAATAGGCTACTGTAGTTAGCTCACTTGATGCCTGGACCCTGTGTAGAAAACACTGTACTATAAACAATATAACCCTAAAGTGGTATAAGACATTGGGTAATTTTAGCACTGCGCAGTGGGACTGAATAAAGGTAAGTCTATTTGCTCTCCTTTTCCTGTGATTAGAATGCTGGTGAAACTGTAAATTACTATCAGATATTCAAAATTTAAATTTGGATCACAGGTTATATTTAAATAATAATAATAATAAATATGAATTTTACACAACATAACATTGTTTTATATCAAAATAATACACACTAGAGAATATTATTATTATCATTTTATGAAACTCATTTTTATTTTCTAGCTACAGTACTTCGTGATGATGTTAAAAAGAAACGTTTTGTTGTTTTTGGCATTTTTTATTTGTGTTGATGTTGGCAATTCACGACGAGCTTCCAAAAAGCGGCAACACGTAGATCAAACTTGTACGTATGAACAGCGCATAGATGTTGCAGTTGAATTTGAAGAATCAAACAAGAGAGGCGCTAAACTCTTAGACGCGGTTACCAAAGATAATTTAGACAGCTGCCAAGAAAGTTGTTGTCAACGTGATGGTTTGTATTCACATATGCATTTTACCTTTTTTTATCCATACCTTTTCCCCAAGTCAGCCATCCACAATATTCAAAAGATTCCAAATGAAACCCCCACTTTCTTGCACATGTTGATGCTTCTTGTAGACAAGTTTCGTAATGGAACAAAAGAATGTGCTTTAATTCCAAAATATATCTGCTGATAGATTTAGTCACAGTATTTCAAGTTGTTGGATAGGATCTAGTTAATCTCGCTTAACATGTTGGGGTGTTAGTCTAAATGTATTATGCTATACCATCGTATATGTTTACACACATTATTATTATTCTTTCTTTATTTACCAATAGCAAATTGGAGCAAACAAAATAGCTTTCGCTAATCAAAGATTTGCCCCATAATGATAATAAATGACATAAACAAAACAACAAAAAACCATTCTTTTCTCTTGGGAGGTAAACATCTCGAGGCAATCAGTTTAATGTCCGTATTTATATGTAACATCCGCATTTAAATGTGTGTGATATAACGTATCAATCTTAAAGAGTTAACAAGGAGGTACAAGAGTTAACTGGTCACACAAGCACCGATATGATATGCATATGTGTGTGTGTGATATCCCTAATATTACAAACTGTATTTACTTCTTAATTTACGTATCTTTTAGGTTGTACATTGGCACTCTTTCATTTGACAAACGCGTCAGAGAATTGTTATCTGATACGGTGTCATCCTATTGAAGTCTGTTCCTATACAGATCTTGAGTCGTTTTCCGTGTCTGTGGTTTCTACAGGTATTTATAATTTATTTATATACAAAACCTTTAGTCATAATAGGGCCTGGACCAAGGTTTGTTGTTTTTACGCCACATTATTTTAAGCATATCAATTCCACCCTTCCTTTTGTATAATATATAAAATACAATGAATAATTAATTTAAAAAAATCATGCACTCCAATTTTCAAAAAGTTATGTTTTGCTGTTATAAAGCATATACTATTGCATAATTCAACAATAATTCACAATTCTGCATCTTAAATATTTTTTTATCTCTGTCATTTACAGATGATGGGCAAATAGATACAGATACAGATGGTAAGTGTTTATTAATGTTCAAGAATACAAAGTAAACATTGCTAAAGAAAGTCCAGTCCCTCCTTTTGTATAGAATTCAGTGTAATACTGATGATTGTTGACAATGATTACTGTAAGCCAAATAGGTCAAATTTAAACATTTATGAAATATATAATTTACATAGTCAGTAGTAGTACCGTGAGAAGCCCAAATTATGACCTTGAATTGATCATGAAAGATGAAGGCCTAGTGGGCCAATTTGAAACCCATGTAGACAGTACGGTACATGGTTAGTTACACATCACATCCTGCCAGTAAGCTATACGAGCAAGGGGCATTTAAAGTTCACTTAAACCCAATTATGACTGTTTTAAACAAAATCTTTTTTTCTTAATTTTTCTGATTTTAACACCTGTTTCCTAAAAATCAATCGGTAACATTCCAAGGCCAGTCTGTCCAGATTCGCAGCGTTTAACAATCGATACATTGGGCAGAAGAAGACATTATGTAATCAGAACATTCTGCACATAATGTCATCTGCATGTCAAAGCAGTGTTTAAATAAAATCTGCTATACTTTGTCCTGATTTAATTATTGTTTAATGACATACATCATGTTACATTAATGCTTCTGGCAAGGAGGGCTGGCACAGAAAAATGATTGTACATTACATGATTGGTAGAATTGTATTTGATACAAATATTTAAAAAGAACATCGGGGTAACCTATTAAGTCTGCATAACAATTTATTAAAGTGGCCGACTTATTTTCAATGGAAAAAAAAAATTAAAATTAAATCTTAAAAAGGTAAATAATTAAAAAAACGGAAAAATGTGAGACATATAGACTCACCACAGCCAGGATTGGTTGATTATTGATTGAACTGCAGAATGTGTGTCCACCACTCGGGTCCATCCGACCACCACTATGTGTTATCACTCCTGAGGACGATCAAAGCATATTGATCGGAATGTTGAGAAATTCACAGTTCTTTTCAGAACGAATATACGTGGTGTACCGCAAACTTTATATCAACATTTAATTTCGCCATGCAACCCTTCAAACAATACTCACACTTTGAGTTACCTTTCTCTTTTATTTTAAAATTATTTCATTATATCATGTTTCTTTAAGTCCTAATATGAAAGGTTAAACCAAGGTTTCGATAACTATAGTGTATGAATAAAAGTACTAATTACATTATAAATTGTGAAAAGAGGAATGGCAACAGAACATCTATAGCACATGAATAAAATGATATCTTTTCAAGGATTTCCCCTTGCAATTTCATCCACTCTGTCCTAGCATGTTAGTTGATATTTATCTCAACAGCTGTTGGCCGTAAACTAGTAGTTGACTTTAACAGCTGAGCAAAATATAAGTTGGATCAATACGAAATGGATTCTAGTTTGTCACGGTATAATTACTTCTGTTTTGGCCCTTTTTTCATTATGTTCTGTTTGCTTATATGTTTCAGTATCATGTGTAATAACAGATGTAAAGCTCTGTCTACACTATCAAACTTTATGTGACAAAAAATGTGATGTGCCCATATATGATAATGATGATATCATATCAGTAACATATTTGGGCATATCACTACCATATTTGGGCACATCACATTTTTTTTGGCCAACAAGTTTGATAGTGTATGGATATGTTTCTTTACATGATTGATATGTGATAAAACAGTAATAATCTTCTGTTTTATAATGCGAGTGAAGAGTTGAGATTGGTGAATATGGAATGAATGATTATCTTACGATATTCAAACAATATGATAAAAGGAATGTGAAATCTTTATTTTTTATATTTCTTTGATTTTCATTTCATTCATGAGCAGCTGCTAGAAGTTAAAATGATAAATGATTTTCTTTGTTGTGTGTGTTTTATTATGTTATAAACAATGTAGCTAAAATATGTTTATCTGTATATCTACGATGTACATGCTCATAATTTTGGTTGTTACAATTGATCCAAATAATGCACTAATGATATGCCTGAATCAGCTGGCCAGAATACATAGTAAAACAATCTCTATTGAAACTGTTTACATTTAATAACAAGATTTGATTTAGTTTATCCTTTATTAAAGGGGATTCTAATTAGAAGCTACTAATATGGGCTTTATTATAGATAAGTTATGATTATTTTTTATCTTTGGTTTATAGCTACATTTTAACAGTGTCTCATATTTGGTATAATAATACAGTGTATCTTGATCATAGATAGAATAAACTTTTTTTTCTTCTAAATTTCCTTTAAAACTTACCAGAAGAGGACTATGTTGCAATGACTTGGCCGGAATTGTTTATTGCAATGGAAAATGACACTGATGCAGCAACAACGCCAAATAGTAAACCTTTGACCTCTATTCAATCTCTTACTTCAACCCCTTCTCACCTTGAAACCTCTCCAGAAACCTCTCCAGAAAAATTACCACCTTTGAAAACAACACTTTCACCAGAAACCACGCTAGAAACCACAACAGATATAATTACAGACATCAAAATAATGACAACATTACCACCAGAATCATCTGACATACAAAAACAAACATCTACACCAATAGAGCTTTCCACATTGTCTCTTTCAGAAACCTCTTCAAATCCTTCTGTTCAACCTTTGTCAACCACAACATATCTTCCTCTTGCTATCAAACCTACGATTGGGCAATCTTCCACATCTCTGGTGCCTCATACATCTGTTGAATCGTCTACAACCCCAACCACCGTTTCCAATTCTTCCACATCTGTGGTGCCTAAGAAATCTGGTGAAACTTCTACAACCCCAACCACCGTTGGGCAATCTTCCACATCTGTTGTACCTAATACATCTGGTAAATCTTCTACAACCCCAACCACCGATAGGAGTTCTTCCACATCTGTGGTGCTTAATACATCTGGTGAAATTTCCTCTACATCAGTATCTGGTGAAAGTTCTTCTCTCACTGTAACAGGTATATGTTGTTTTCAGTTGGTTTTTGCATGTTTTATATTGAACAAAGTGTCATGTTTATGCTATTTCACTCTACCCTCTCAATTTAATAATTAAAATCATGCATGAATAAAGCACAGTTGTGATTGTAAACCAATTCATTTGAAATGATGATCTACCATCTAGACCACCTTATCCAGGCGGTATACCGTATATCCTCCTCCGCTATAATCCCACCCCCTAGAACAAAAGATTGGGCTGACTTTGAGGGGTGGCAGGACTAAGACTAAGAAAACCCTTATCCAGGATAGAAACAAAATGATGTGTTAGCATTTCTTGTAAAAACTCATCTGAACTGGCTATAAAGCCTACATCCAAACCAAATGTCAATACTACTATACCCAGGGATGCCTGTTTGTGAAATCAGACATAAAGTAGGGGGTGGGATTAGACCAGAAGTGGGATTATACCCGAGGATACAAGGTATTAGTATAGTCTTTGCATGTATTATCCATTGCATCTGTTTTTCATTTATTATTTCTTGCATGCCTTCATTCTAACTAGTCTTTTTATGCATGTTTGAGCAATTATGTCAATATTATTTAGACACCCTTATTTTTCGGAAAAATAATTAAGAATACATTGTTTAAACCTGTTACACAATATTCACTATCCATATGCATGTGTTTCATTCTTATACAAACATCGTTTATCTGTATTTTTTTATAGCATATAAGGTCTAATAGGACAAGAAAAAAAAAACGTTTTTCTTCTTTTTTTGGTTTTATTTGCAACTCACATTATAATTTTGTATTTATCTTGACCGTATATTAAATAAATTGTGCTGTCGCACAACGAATCACGATATGATAGACATCATTAGCTTGAGATAATTATGATTTGGGAGGTTTGACTGTACACCATTTTTAGGGGTTATGAGAGAGGGTGTGTTTTGTTTGTTGAGCATGGAGACATAAAAGCAAGTACCGAGATCAGCCATTCATCATTAAGCTTGAGCTTTATTACATGATCACTTGCTCACTTTGTTTATTTTTCATTTATATTTGTTACTACATCACCTACTTCCTTCCATGCTATTTTATTCAGTTTTGATTTAAATAATGAAAATAATAATAAAAGTAATTTAAAAATCAGAAATGAAATTAAATGTACAAATTGACAGATAAGAAAAATAATGCCACTCATGTAACCACGGTTGATGTTGTAGGCGTACATCCTATTATTAATTTCATTACAAAATTACAATATTAACAGCAAATGCATCACCATCAACTTTTCCACATATTTATTGCCTTAGATGGATCTGTAACGCCACTGAAACCATCGACAACTGTTGCACCACGTACTACCACTCGTGCACCAACAACCACGCTGCAACCGTCGCAACCAACAACAACTAATCGACAAACTACAACAGTTGCTACAGAAATCACGAAAAGTACAACAACAGAAACACGCTATGTTGAAGTTACTGAATTGCTTACAGATGCTACAACTAAATCAAATAAGGTACGATAAGTTTACTGAAGTTATTTAAAAGTTTTTTATAAATTAATTTAAATTAAAATGAATTTTTTTATGAGAGTTTCCTGTAGAGGCCAGATAGCCATATAGTCGGCTAGGCTAGTAGCTAATAAAACTCTACCTAAATAATCAAAGACAAGCAAATACACAATATGCTCTACATAAACAAAGACTTATTACAAGTCTTTGGGGGTGGAGTTGTTTTGTCACAAGAAAAAAAAATAGTATCTGACAGGTTTTAACCCCAAGACCCTGGAAAAACATGGGACAAAGTTTATGCTGTAGGGGTTAACCTAAATATCTTTTGCCCAGGTGGCAGTTTACTTTAAAGCTCTGTCTACACTATCAAACTAGTTTGACAAAAAAAAGTGTGATGAGCCCAAATATGGCAGTGATATGACATCATCATGTCTATATATGGGCACATCACATTTTTTTGTCACATAAAGTTTGATAGTGTAGACAGAGAGCTTAAGACTCCAACCACCAACCCCTACTCTTGGTAGGGGATGTGAAAGGTGTCCTTTTTTCAAGAGATAGCCTTACAGTACATGTCTTTCATGTCTCTATATAATTTTTACAAATTTTTTATTATTCCTTTTAACATTTATTTATTCTTTTAAAAATCTCAGAACGTATCAAACGTGGTCCTTAATAGCGAGGTGGCATACAATAAGTTATCATCAAATGGTAAGTGTATATACGGATAATTACAATTTTCAACAATAGAATAAATTTAGCTCTCAGAAATTTACACCTGGCCAAATACAGAGAGCGACAGAGGACGTCCTATTTTAATACTTTACCCCATGTTGAATAAATAGATAACTCTAGATTTTAATCAGATTTTGTCATCACAAATATATCGATTGTCCGGAAAATCGATAGGCAAATTTAGGACAATAACTTAAAAATTGTGTATAAGATGACGATGCACAAATGTCATGCTAGTTTAACTGGAAAAATGATTTTTTGTTTCTTTTCTATCATTTATAACCATCACTATATTTTATGTTTACAGGAGCTCTAATAGCATCGTTATGTTTTGGTGTTCTATTTGCGTGTGCCATTTGTGTTTTACTCGGTAAGAGATGGTACGAAGGTTACCAGAGACGTCATTACTCCAAAGTTGACTACCTTATCAATGGAATGTACAACTGAAAAAAAACTAAAGCTTTGTCTACACTATGTGACAAAAAAATGTGATGTGCCCATATATGGACACGATGATGTCATGTCACTACCATGTTTGGGCATATCATTACCATATTTGGGCACATCACACTTTTTTTGTCAAAATTGTTTGATAGTGTAGACAGAGCTTAAAACAATGAGAGGTCCAAGACATTTTTTTCAATATAAGTTTTGATTATAGTTTTACATACCTTTTAAAGCATTAAAATTACATTTTGAATTTATTTTATTAGTCATGGCAATTTGTCAAATTAATAATTTTAATATTTAAGAATTATTTGTAGATTCTTAACATTCCAATTGGCAAATAACCAGATTATTTAAAAATATAGAAAATTGAAAGAAAAAAAAGAGGTAATTATGAACAAATTGAAGTAATAAAGAGGGTGCAATAATTCTATCCCATAACTTTGAGCTCAAATGAAGTTGTAAATGCATAACATATTAAATGTAAAACAGAAAAATAAATACTATTTAAGAAATTAACAAATCATTTACTGTACAGCATTACAATTATTGATTTATAGAATTTGTAATCGTAGTTTCACGTACGATTGCTTTTATATAGAAATTCATTTTTGTATAGAGCATATTTTGTGCATTGGGATTCTTATATAGATATAATATATTATATGTAAATAAGGTTTTAAAAATTAACTCTATTTCTAAGTTAAATAAGTTTTGAGAGGTAAAATATATTCTAAAACTTTTGAAGCTTTAATTGAAATATATTAAAATAAGTATCAACTCCTTTATATACCTTCATTCGTTAATACGATGGTAAAATGTTATCGGATGTAAGTAATTACATATCTATCATGTAAACAGTATTGATATAGCTTTAAAAAGATCAAGTTTAATTCGTATGAACAGAATCAAATTTGTCAAATCAAGGTCTTCGGAACAAATTAAATTATGGTTGATGTAGTCGGTTGATAAGGACACGTATAACAGTAATTTAAACCAAATGTATTTAGGATTATAGTGTAATTGATGATGTCTTTCATATTTTTATTCTTTTAAATTTTATTAAATTAATGTGTCGTCATGTTTCTGTATTAGTATACTCCGTTAAAAATTGAATTGTTAATGAACATAGGCAGATTTGATTGGGTGGGGGCACCCAGCCTGCTCCGCCACACTATCCAGGCAGTGAAGTGACAATTTAACGTATGGCCATTTCAACGTCAAATTTCAATTTAAACCAGCATTATTTCAAGAGTTTATTATTAACAAATTATTTATTGTGTTGTGTACTAATTTAATTTGTGTGCTATTTAATTGGTTAGTTTTCTTGTTTTTTTAAATTAATTTTTTATCATTTTCACCACCAATGGGCTTGTATTATACTTAATTCTTTCTTAAACTATCGCAACAAATTTAATTTAATTATTCAATTTCAACAACTTCCTAAATGATAATTTTCAGTGATCAATTTGTAATGTATATCACCTACTTTTTATAATTTTTTTTTCTAGATAGATAATTTTAAATAGAAATGTATAGTGTGTTTAAATAGTAAATAAATAATCAAATCAAATTATGAAATACAAACATGAAATGTATTCATTTATAAATGAAATCATATTTCAGTAATTCAGTTCAGTAAAGGAAATGTTCTACCACCTACTACCATGTTTTCCATGTTCAACTGTACTTAAGTTTTAAACTTTAAGCATCTTATTTTTTATTAAGGAAACAGTATCATATTCTGTTTACTATTATCAACTTTTAATTAATTGCTTGGTTTTTAAACTAAGAAAAAACTGTACTTATATTTTTTAATGGACATTAAATTAAATTGTTCAATACGGTGATCCTTTTTATGTAACGGTATTATTCTTATTTATATATACAATTGTTTTTAAGATTTAAAATTTAAATGTGTTCATCATTTTACAGAGGGGGAGAGAGTGCCGATCACTTGCTAATTATATAAATAATTTAAAAAAAATAATGATATACTGTATTACAAATTACAAGAAAATAATTATATAATTATAAGAAAATGTTTTTATATTTTATAATTTTAAAACAAATAATTATGTTTTATTTTAAATCACAGTTTTGCTGCTCTATGGTGTTATCATTATTACCGGTATTTTTTAAATGTTAATTACTTTTGATTCAAGTTAATATTTTAACATTTAACATATTGTTTCAATTTTTTTTCAATTTGTAGACAAATTACTGTACATTTAACAGGTTGTAGCAATAAATTCTTTTTTAAATTTAGTATTGTGGTGAACTAGTCGTTATTTTCTTTACAATATATATATTCGACATTGAAATAACAGATTAAACATTTGCTCAGTTTTAACAGTTGGTTTTAACATTTGACAGATGCAACATTTGCCGTTTTTCGTGACAAGAAAATATGGTACATTTAATTTTATTTAATATGGATTTGATCTTTAACATTTGTTGTATTACTTTGAGAAGAACAGTAGCAAGGCTTCATTATTAGTCAGAATTAATTGGTTTTATTGGAAGGCTAAAGCAAAATCTCAGCAATAGCCAAATGATGCTTAATTTCCCTCTACACAACCTCTAAAGAAACCAATATAGTATCTACGGTCAGTTCAGAGAGGTATAGAACTGATGAGTTAATAATGACCACCTGGATTTCCGAATGTATTATGCAAATTCACTAGCTACACATTGTCTTGCCGGTGGTAGGGGAACAAACGTTTGGTTTGCAATGTTGAAGATTGGTGGTAAATTCTCTGGCCAAACTGAAGGTGTATATTACTAGCTATACATAATTGTAGGCCTATAATATGATAAACGTAGGCCTAAATTTGTTTTTCTCTCACAGATCTAAATTTATTGAAGCAACGCTGTCGCACACTGCATAAACTTCGGTAACATCCCGACATCCTAAAGCAGCACAAAGTTGACGCAATCTTCATCAACATTTTAACGCGCATATGCCCCTATAGTAGACAAGATATAGAAACACGTCGAGGGACACTTGAGCTACGGCTTTGCGAGTCTCAACATCAAGTAAATCAAGTAAATATATAACCGCGTCACCAAGAAACGTACCCCCACTGAAACGGTATAATTGATACAAGCACTAGAAATGGACAATTGGAAATAAAAACAATGGAAACAGCAAATACCTTATTTCTTGTAAGAATATACAGGTTTTTTTTTATTGAAACTAATCCAATTTAGGAGAGTACTGAATCGAAGCGTACAATCCAAATATATAATCATATTAACTCTTCTTCTTAACCTATCATCAGTTAGTAAGAACAATTTATAAGAAATATGTATGATATCTAAAGTCTGTAAGAATTTATAAGAAAGATGTATTAAAGTTCATACGAATAAAAGAACAATTGTACAGGTTTGCAGTTATCTAATGAGTACTTAGTCTGCAGCATCAAGATACTATGTATTTGAAAAAGACGTTCACAATTAAACAAAAGTGAATTGCTATAGTTATAACCTTTAGATTATAGGTAGGTTTGGTTAATCAAATGTTTCATTATACCAAGACAATCTAACGATTGCCTTGATTATACTGACAAGTTATAACCAAACCTGATAAAGTACTGATACCAAATAACAAATCTTACATTTATTAATCTAACATGGACTTCCATCAAGGATTGTATTTGAAAAAAATGAAGAAAATAATTTTCCTAATTTAATACATATTGTACTTCAGAGGTAAGTTATATGCAGTGATTTTAATCTTTTCGTTACGAACCATGCGTTATTGCACATAGTAAATTACCTACGACAGTGCATGCATGACATGTTGCAACAATATACAGTAGTATCTAGTAAACCAAGGAAAACTTATTTCTACACGAGTAAACTTAACATTTGAAAGAATTCAGAAAATATCGGATTACAATCATTAAACCCTGGGGGAAATTAATCCAAGAATATAACAAAAAGCTGTACTATCATACCAATATTTAAATAACATTTTTGTATATTCCTAGCGTCATTGAATAATTGGGAACAAGTCGGGGACGGTTCAATTCCTCGATTCCTTGGTCAGGGGAGGGATTATATTTGGTCAGAAAATATGTTAACCCTGAAGATTGGCAATTGTATTATACTCTCTAAAAACAAACGTGTAAAATATTTTAATTTACCTTTCCACTAAAAGATAAATAATAATTTTAAAATAATCTTTAAAAAAATTATCTATAAAATAACCTTTATGGCATAATACATGACTAAAATAAGTGATGATATTTTCAAAGGTAAAAGTAAGAAGTATGTGTACAAGTTATTTGTTAAATGAAAAATATGAGTTGAAGATTTACAAAAGCATAATTACCATCACAATTTAAATGTTGTTTTCTGAACATTAAGTCAACACATTTATTAAACTATTTGAATACACAAACTTACTTAACAAATATACTTAAATTAGAAGAGAATAAAAGAGCAGAATAAACGAGAAAAATAAACGACTGACTGGAATGATTGTTACAATTAGCATAATGCCATACAGTACAAGCAGTATATGATAATTACATACACAATCAGTATGTTATACTGTATGTTAATTACATAGTACATACAGTATAAGCAGTGATGGTGTAACTTGGTGGTTAAGATACTTAGCTGCTAATACTGGGTGAAGATGGATTTCTCATATACAGTACACATTTCTCATATGGATTTCTCATATGGAGTTCTCACATATGGATTTCTCATATGGAGTTCTCGCATATGGATTTCTCATATGGAGTTCTCACATATGGATTTCTCATATGGAGTTCTCACATATACACATTTCTCATTTGGATTTCTCACATATACACATTTCATATATAGCTCTACAGTTTTCTGATACAGTATATGGATTTCTGATACAGTATATGGATTTCTCACATATACACATTTCATATATAGCCCTACAGATCCCTGATACAGTATATGGATTCCTGATACAGTACATGGATTTCTTATACAGTATATGGATTTCTGATACAGTATATGGATTTCTGATACATGGATTTCTTATACAGTATGATTTCTGATACAGTACAGGTATATGGATTTCTGATACATGGATTTCTTATATACAGATTTCTTATACAGTATATGGATTTCTGATACACTATATGGATTTCTGATACATGGATTTCTTATATACAGATTTCTTATACAGTATATGGATTTCTCATTATACAGATTTCTTATATATGATTTCTCACATATACAGATTTCTCACATAGGCCTACAGATTTCTCATTATATGGATTTCTTATGAGAATTTCTCATGTGTGAATATTTTACATACACTCAACTCGTAAGCATAACAATTCTCTTTCTATAATACATGAAGATGAAACAGTTACTTTATCGGATGATTATCACAATATTGTCACCAGTCAAGTATTCATTTACATATCAACAAAACCCAAATTTTTCAACTATAAAAAAACTAGAAGAAAAATTAGGGGGAAAAGGTTTTTAAAGCAATTTCAATAATGCCCTTTTCTATTTACAGTACATTAAAAAAAATACAATTAATGGAAGACTTTGTATAAGTGACAGAAATAAGTAGTCAGCATTTATGGTTTTCTCAACAATATAGTTTTTTTCTTTATAAAATATTTAAATTCTGAAAATATGTAATTTCTTGAAAAAGAAAAAAAAAGAAGATTCCCAATTGTATCATTTGTTAAAAGTTGAATTGTACATTAACATATACGTAAGGCACACCATATTTGGTATTTTATTTTTAGATTTATATCTATACATTTTTGTTTTCAAAACTTTTTTTTTCTTGCATTAAAATTATGAATTTAATGGGTTTTAACATAATATACCCTCTACAATATACAATAGGTGAACAATACTAATAACAATAAAAAAATGAAAATATTATAATTTCTGTATAATATTTAAGAAAAAAAATATACTCTTTTATAATAGTACAATAACATTACACTTTATTATGCAGCTTAATATGTTATCTTAAAACAAACAGTTACATTTTATAATGAGTCGTGATCATCAGTTTTTGATCAAATGTACAAATAAAACTTAAATTAAGATGTTTAAATTATCAAGTAACACTTTGTATAGGCACATTAATTTACTAATTTCGATATATCTATACAGTACTTCTTAACTGTGTTCAGTAGGTATACCTGACACAAATTTAACGGATTCATTAGTCTACAAATATATATACAATTCATTCATTCTCCTGTATATAATAACAGAACAAATCCAATTAAGTTTCATAGTACTATATTTATCATTGGATGATGCTTAATCAAAAATCAAGCTCACTTTGGTCCCTTTAGTTTTAGACACAGTTATAAGCCCACCTCCTTGAAAATGACAGATTGGACCAAGTTAACTCTTTGGGTGTGGTCTTCTATTCCAGGTTTATACTAGGGATCGTTATGATAATGATTTAAATATTTTCACTCATCCACCTCGACAGAACCATTGACATGCCCGTTTTGAAGTGGCTGTTCAATCGTTTTTACATTTGAATCAGTACTTGTAACACTTTTAATAGAGGCATTATCTTCATTATTGTTGGTCATGTCTTCTTTCTCATGTTCAGCCTGACCGTTGAGAATAACACCATTTGGTACAGAGGCTGGGCGTGGTTTTCGACGCGGTGATCGTTGGGCACGCTTCTCTTTAGATACCGGTGTCGTGCCATTTTCCAGTGATTTGCTTTCCACGTTGTTTTTGGGTTGTTTTTCAGCCTCGTTCTGTGAACCTTCTGTCGCTTTATCTTCATTATTCTTTAAAACATTTTCTACTTTATCTTTCTTCGGTGCTATATTATTTTCAACAGTGTCTTTCTTTTCAGGTGTAATATCTTTCTTACTTTGTCCGCCTTGTTTTTTCTCCGGTGAATCATTCCTTGTACGAGGACTTCTGTTAGGCTTCGTAGATTTTGTTTCATATTCTTTACTTCGTACCGAATCCTTCTCAGCTGCGTCATTTGAAGTAACTCGTTCATCGTCCATCTCAGCGTATTCTCGTTCTCGTTTACGGCGTCTGTATTGCTCACGTCTTCGTACAGTTTTTATTGTTTGAGATTCTGTTTGTCGTTGATCTTGTTTGTCATGTTGCTTACCTGGTTTATCGTTTAGCCTATCTTTCTGATTCTCGTGCCTATCTTTCTGATTCTCGTGCCTATCTTTCTGATTCTCGTGCCTATCTTTCTGATTCTCGTGCCTATCTTTCTGATTCTCGTGCCTATCTTTCTGATTCTCGTGCCTATCTTTCTGATTCTCATGTCTATCTTTCTGATTCTCGTGCCTATCTTTCTGATTCTGGTGCCTATTTTGTAACTTATCATTTTGTTGTTTATCTTTCGGCTTGTTCCTATCATTTGTTTGGTCCTGCTGCCTACTTTGTGCTCTATCTTGACCATAGTTAGGTTTTCTGTTTCTGTTCTCTGGAAACTTATTAATCTGGTTTGGACCTTTAGCATTGCGTCCCTTATTTCTATGTGGCGGTGACTTAGGTATTGGTAATCCCTGTAGAATATAATAAATTGCTTTTATTTAAAAAGATAATATTTTTTATTATGAATTATAAAACAATATACCATTGGTCATAATGGTATTATATTGTATTAAATACCATTATCTAGAATTTATCCTACTTAAATTAAATTTTTTACTTCAAATATACTGTATTGTGTTCAAATTTGTTCTTCAAAAGCATTTGCATTTTAAATACATTTAAATTCTCAATATTAGCAATGAGAAGTTTATCTCCGCGATTTAAATGAACCAAAACACAGGACGTGAACAATTTGATTAACGATGAGAAGAAACAAGCAGACGAGACCCTTCCTGGGCTTCACGCTTCATTAGGCATAAAATATGCATGTTTCTCTTTACTAACTTCGTAGTAAGATTGTAAGCATGATGATAGATAAGTTGTACGCTGGGTCAACATATTTTTATTTTTTATTCAATCAATTTTTTTGGAGGTTTCCCCCTTAAAAATACATTAATTAAATAACAAATTATAGATCATTGTTAAATTATAATAATCCAATTTCTATACATATATATATATACTTGCACTGATGAAGGGCTAGTGTTGCCTGAAAGCTCTGTTCAAATTTCTGGCTGTTTTACTTTATCGTTTTGATTTAGCTTTTCGCTTTTTTTTTGTATCTCTATTGAGAGTATCTAGCCACTGATACCCACAGCATTGTCATTTTTTCAGTAATTTGCCTTTGGATTTATATATATATATATATGCATGTTACGATGTTAAATGCATTATCATTTTGTTATCCAGAATGATAGAACATACCTGAGCTTTGAGCGATTCAACCAATTTACTTTGTAGTTCACCCATCTCAGCAGCCGTCATTTGTACACCAGGAACAGCAGTTGGAATAGATTTACCAGCTGACGACGGTCCATTCGCAACATCCACGAAAACTTCGGTCCTACCGTGAGGGCTAAGAGGGTATTCGTTGACAGAGGTAGATCGACTTATGGTACTACTGAGTGAAGTCAAAGAAGGTCGACGCGATGAATATTTACTCGTTATTTCGGTTACTTCACCGAAAGAATTGATTTGCTACAGTAGAAAAAATAGATGTGTGAATTGAAAATGTTTTACCTGTAGAAATTAATGTCAACTTTGACCTGATAAGTTTACATGGTATCTTGTTTATTGTTTATAATTGTTGTAAATATTTAGTAAATAACATATTTTTCATATATACAAGTATTACAAATAATATGTTCACCTCTTCTAACTTAGATGCATCTGCTTGGAATCTAGATGTCCTTCCTAATGCCTCATCAACTTTTCTATCGGACACAAAATGCTGGAAAAAAATGTCATCTCTTACTTGAAAAAAAACCCCACAAAATGTGATGTGCCCATATATAGACATGAATAATGTCATATCACTACCATATTTAAGCATATAACTACCATATTTGGGCATGTACTAGTTTGATAGTATAGACAGAGCTTTTGTCTTTTTGAATATTAATTATTACATTTTATATAAAATTATCTAACAACATGTTTTATATTATGGCAAAAATATTACTGGCCATATGAGGCTTTGGCCTACATTTATCCATGATGTGAAATATATGTGGACCTTTGATATTTATGCTAATATAATTTACATATTTAGAGGGAAGAAGATATAGTATAGAAGTAAAAGGTATAGTTATTAAAATAAATTGGCTATACCTTTATATCAGCCCTTAACTCCAACAGTTCCATATCATTGAGAAATTTTACTTGATCAGCACGTCGCTTTAATTCAACAGCTTTAGCTTGTCGTTCATCAAACATCGAGGCTAAACAGAAAATAAAAAGTCAAAATAATGTAAACAATAGTTAAATGAATGGCTAGTAATCATATTACTAATTCTGTTATACCATACAGGGGAGGATCCAGCAATGTGTATAAGGGGGTGGGGGTACATTTTGTGTCAAAGGTGGTTTGTAAGTAATGCTTGTTTAGTTTCTCGAAACGTCGAGAGTTTCAACAGTTCTTAGAACTAATATACGTGGTGTACCGCAAACTTTATATCAACATTTGATTTAGCCATGCAAACCTATAAACAATATATAAGTGATGATAACATTTGAATGATAATGATAATATAGGGTATAATCTATTGAAATTAGATGACATTGAAATGAGAAAATCTATCAATCAAAATAGATTTTACTCTTTTTACAAAATTGAAATGTATAATTATCATCATGAAATAGGTACATTTTAAAAACATAAAATAAAAATAAATTAAAATAAATAATTACAAAATATTAATATACAAAATTATAACGTAAAGAAATATTATGAAATAAACACAGCAAGCAAGAAATGAAAGAATTAATAATTGATTATTAAAAATTATAATCATATGATATTATGAAATGTTATGCAATACAAATAAATGCCAACATAAACATTGATTTGACTGTTGGCGATAAAAGAATGGTCTATAACAATAGGAGATATGATATGTTGCTTAATGTAAACACAAGGGTTAATCACATGTCACTTTTTACATAAAATCTAGAAGGTCACATTTAGGATATTATCTTTTGAATGACCATTTGAACAATGAAACAACATCTGTAGTTATAAATATACTGTATAGAGACAGTATGGCTGTTATTGTTCCTAATTAATAATAATAATAATATCCTTTGGATTCCTAAAGCGCTTAATGTTGTGAAACCTCAAAGCGCTGTACATATTATTACCCCGGTCATTTTTGGATCAAACACGTATGGAAACGTACTCCCATAATGCAACATAATTAAACACTTGACTTATGAAATATGTCTTGAACGTGGTTGTAGATAATTGAACACATGCAATATGTCTTGAACGTGGTTGTAGATAATTGAACACATGAAATATGTCTTGAACGTGGTTGTAGATAATTGAACACATGCATTTTCATGATTCAATATGACTGTTTGTTACAGTAGCACTCATTCAAATAGTGCCCCTGTAACCCGCATGCTTATAAACCTTATGAAGTAGGAATTATAGTTCACGCAGATAAATTTGTTGTGTTACTAACAATATGACGCTATTTGAGTGGTATTCTCAAATTTGATGTACCGGAGCGATAAGGGTCCGAGTAGAAAACAATTTACATATTTTGAATGAAGACATAAGGATTAGTTTGTGATTTTACATTTTAATAATTATTAATACAGTATTATAATATAGAAAATATCTTACTAGCTTGTTTCTTGACTGACGTCAGGTCTCGCATCAACTGAACTTCACGAGTATCAAGTCTAAAAGAAGAAATTAATTATAATAAATATACAGTATTTATCAATTTTTTTTCCTCCATAATTTGTTATTTAAATTGTCCTTTATTTTCATCTGAAATAAAGCTTTAAACTAAATTACATATATGGTAGTTTTGCAATAACCTTCTCCTGAGCCTCCTGTATCTGTATACAGCCTCTGTTTCCCGTACGTCCCTTGTCAAATTCCCACCTTGTATATTAATCCTAGTTACATATATCTCATTGAACACACCATATAAGTACAACATCTGTGTTTAGTGTCTGTGTGTGTTCTGCTTATTTTTATAAATTTGAAGATTTACTATTTAGTATTACTATTTAGCTGTCAAAGTACAGTAGTTGTAAACATTACTATAAGTATAACTCTGGTCAGATATAATGCATATGACATGTATTAGTATTATGTCATCTTGGAAAAACCCAAAATGTGTGGAGGAAGTTAATGGTATTATTTTGTACATTTTTAATTTTAGAGATTATATATTCATCCAACAGACTTTATAGAAATTGTATGCAATAATTGGTTTAATTTATTCATCGCAAAAATTACATTATTAAGCGCTTTAGCTTTATTCCCTAATGACAGTAAAGTGGTCAAAATGTATACAAAGCAAAATATTATACATATACAAACAAAAAATGTCACCATATGGTTTCACGATCATGTTGTGATAAAGCATGTATACATGATACAAAATAGGGCTGTTTAGGCTTATAGATATTTACTCTGGTAAGTTGGTAATCAACCCACCAAAATTAGCGATAAATGGCCAATGAAACCACCTCACACAGGTAAATAATTAAACATGCCCATAGTTAGAAAATATTTCATGTACACACCACACATGAATATGCACTGTAATGTTTCTGATATATGATTTATTTTGATGGCTTGGGTTGCAACATGAACGATTATCAGGTTTTATACCAAGTTGACCAATGCTTATTGACCATTGCTTGTTGACCATCACAATAAATACCAGGCACTATAGATATCCCAGGGATCCAATTATGAATATAATAACAGATGGAATTAATACTAGTGGTCAATGCTATGAATATTGCACTAGAGGTCAGTTTGAAATTCTTTTATTAGGTCATTTTTATGAACTTATTTTGTCTCTTACCATATTCAATATTTTTTGTTACACTCTATAGTGTTAGACAATAATAATTAGTCATTTGTTGTTAATAAATTTTATTTCTCAAAAATGTTTTTTTCTGTTTATTATGGATAGACAAGAAATGGAAACCTGTGAAACTCAGTATTTAGACATTGTTTAGATGTTAACTCAATATTTTTTTTTTATTAGCTACTTAAATGTTTTTTCTTAGAAATAGACTTATCTTTCTTCCCTTTTAATGCTGACAGACAGGAATTTAATTTTATTAGGACAGCAGGGAGACGGAAACCTGTAAAACTTGTCTGACTGGACATGAACACATTTATAGTTGTAATGCTGTAGTTAAGAATATCTTGGGAGTTATTTGAGACTGTCTGATTTTACATTACTGTTCACTCAAATCATACTTCCTTTACTAAGTACTGTATAATAACTAGACTGTCTTTTGTAAAATGTATGTAGCTAATTTTAGGTGGGGACAGGGTATTATATGCAATGGCTATGACCGCTCACTGGATAAACCCAGAGGCCCCAGAGCCAGGCATTAAAATATGTCGAAAAAGACTAAAAATGCCTGAGGTCTCCAGCGTTGAAGGGCCAGGGTTCCGAATCCAAGGGCCTTTGCGTTACGCCACTGTTTCAGCAGGGACAAGGGTTGTGATATTAAAAATCTTATTTCTATCAAGTATATTGATACTAATAACAGATAATAAACGTTACTGTATTGAATGAGGAAATTGCGATGACAACATGCAGTGGCAGGTATGATTAAAGCTCTGTCTACACTATCAAACTTTATGTGACAAAATCATGTGATTTGCCCATATATGGACATGATGATGTCATATCACTACAATATCTGGGCATATCACTACCATATTTGGGCACATCACACTTTTTTTTGTCAAACTAGATTTATAGTGTAGACAGAGCTTTACACAGTCCAAGTAAGGTACATCGAAAACAAAATGATTTTTAAAATGTTGATTGGATATTGTCACAATTATTATACAATTCTGAACATTATTACTTACAGTTTATGAACCTCAATAAATTCGTCTTTGATTTTCTTGAAGGCGTTGTCCATTTCTTCTGAATGTTTATTACGATGATGTCCTAGAGACACAGACGTCCTTTGTAAATCCTTAGCTGATTTGTCTAGTGCACTACCTGATTAAAAAAAGAGATTTTTTTTTATTAGCATTTGACAAACATACAGTGCAATAAAACTCCTATTAAAGGGACACCCTTGGGACCCAACCCTTAATAGAGGTGTCCTCACACTTTTGAGCATAAAACAGGTATTTAGTTATTTATTTATTAACAATATTTAACCAGGGTGGCCCAATCAGTCAAAAAGACTGGTCTCCCTTGGGGCCCTGGGTACAATAGTACATTTTAAACTAAAATATAAAAATAACAGTAACATAATAGAACTTAAACTACAGTAATGCCTTAAAGTTACTTTTGAAAACATTTAAATTACTTGACAATTTAGTTTCTTCACTTAAGGTATAAACACTATAAACATAGATTGAAGGATTGTGAGTCATGTTATATTAAATAACTATTCCATTGAAGTCTTACATCAGAATAACAACAAAGTGTCCTCTTAATAGGAGTGTCCTCTTAATAGGGGTGTCCTCTTAAAAGGGGTGTCCTCTTAATAGGGGTGTCCTCTCACTTTTGAGAATAAGACAGACCTAAACACTATAAACATAGATTGAAGGATTGTGGGTCACATGATACTAATTAACTACTCCTTTGAACTCGGACATCATCAACCATGCAATTTCGGTATATGCAAGTGCAATATTATTCAATGTGGCCGTTGAATTTCGTTCTTTTCTTTGTTAAATCCTTATTTTACGTGAATCTAAATAATTAATTCAGTAGCCATTTTAAACCTAAGCTTAAATAAGATTTGAGGTTAATGGTCCCTGTGGTCTCAGACATTCTCAATGTAAATCTACCTTCCTGACAAAGGATATTACAAAGTTAATAAAACACATTTAACTAAGTATGTTTTACATACAACATTTTTATCATATAAGACATTTTAAGGTCAATAAAGTTAACAAATAAGCCCACGCTAAAATTATACCAGAGACAAACTGGAAAAAAGTTAGCTTTTAAGCTCTGTCTACACTATCAAACTATAGTTTGACAAAAAAGTGTGATGTGTCCAAATATGATAGTGATATACCCAAATACTGAAATGATATGACATCATCACATTTTTTTGTCACAAAAAGTTTGATAGTGTAGACAAGGCTTTACACAGAGATAGTGTCACTTTTCCAGGCCAATGATACATAACCCCATAAACATTAATGTTTATAATAACATTACATTTTACAATTAGCATTTACAAAATGACATTAAAGTTGTACAATAGCATAACACCTAAAACATCAAGATATTCTCAACTTTACTTAATTCCTTTTTTTAAACACACAGTTTACCTCAAAGCTTATTATTATTTTTTTCTTTCATAATTCAATTTGAAAATTTAACAGTTGTCAGATACTGTACATAAATTGTTTATTTAACTGGTTTAAGTTATCTGTAGATAGAAATGTGTTTCAATATAATATTAGCACCAGGTTTTATTGTGTTTTACACTATAAACAAGAAAGGGTGCTTTTTAACACATAAGGTCTAAACAAAAGACTCTCTAGATTTCATCTTTAAATTTTATTTTTCAATACAATGCAATACTTATTTTCAATAAAAATATATAATAATTAATTTGAAATGATAAGATGAGGAAATCTGTGAGAATGAGAAAAAGTCGCCCCCAACCGAGATTCGAACCCAGACCTTTTGACCTGTTAATATGCAGATGTCCTAACCATTAGACCACTGGGGCTTTCATGGTATTGTTCAAACCCGATTGGATAGCAACTCTTTAACACTCTCGCCGTGGTACAGCAGAACAGCACTAGTGCCCTAATTGTATATCGCGCGTCAATGTTTAAGCATTCATTTTACAACCGAGAGAGAACAGCACGTCTTATATAATTATATAAATATTTTTTTTGATAACATAAAATTATTTTATAATCCAAACACCTTACAAAGTTAAAACAGAATGTCAAAATGAGTCTATATCACAACATTTAGTAGAGTATTATTGAAGTATCTAGTGCTTGAATGATATATTTAACGACCATATATAATTAACGTTTCCTTGATGAATTTTATTATACTAATGTTCTGTCATGATTTCAAAGTTTGCTAGTGCCGCTGGCCACAGAAAAGACTTGTCCTGTCTTAGTTAACCGCGGTAATTGGTTCGTCCTTACTATAATTTCTATTAAATATACCACAATTCAACACTTGAGTAAACGTAATGAAAACAGCAGAGTGAGTTTGCAGTTTCTATACTTCTTTCAAGCATAGCTTTAAGAAGTGAAGGAAAGCGATAGACGTATGGATATAAGCAGATGTCTGATAACACAATTCAAGCGCATCTAAGTTCAAGTCTGAGTTTAAAGATAAAAGTTGCTTTTAACTATTTATAGGAAAATATACTAATTGAGTATCGCTGTGGTCTGGTAGAAGGATGTCCTGTGTTCTCTTTTTAATATAATAAAATGATTTTGTTTTTATAAACCATGGCCCAACTATGGAAAAAATTGTTTAGTTATTGTAGTACCGTAAGTAAAGCTCTGTCTACACTATCAAACTTTATGTGAAAAAAATGTGCCTGTATATGGTAGTGATATGGACATCATATCACTACCATATTTGGGCACATCACACTTTTTGTCAAACTAGTTTGATAGTGTAGACAGAGCTTAAGCCAAAGATCAATGACTCTGGATCTAAAACAATGTCTACTATCCTATATTAAAACACATACAATATTGCCTTGTTGAGGTAACCTATCAACTTACCAGATTTTTTCTCAGACTTTTCATCGCCTTTGTTACTTGATGTACTTTTCTCACTGATGGTTCTTTCACGTTTTGCGTGTCTACCACCTTCGTGATGATGATGTTTCCGATGATCTTTGGTCGACGTAACATGTTCAACCGGCAACACTTCTGGACGTTGAGCTCCATCACCAGACCCTGCGGATAAGCTTTTGCTTTCTGTGGTCTTTACTACAGGCGATGGCTTCTTATCGCCAGCAGATGATTGCGAATCCCCATTTGTAATATTTTCTATGTTTCAGAAATAATAAAATAAAACTATGATTTTGTATGTGATCAATTTAACCATTAAGTTTAAATCTACACACAAGACAAAAAAGTATCAATCTAAAGCTCTGTCTACAATATAAAACTAGTTTGACAAAAAAAAATTGATTTGCCCAAATATGGTAGTGATATGCCCAAATATGGTATTGATATGACATAATCATGTCCATATATGGGCACATCACATTTTTTTGTCACATGAAGTTTCGTAGTGTAGTGTGCCACGAAATCCATGTGTATAGCCAAATAGGGGAAAGATCATGATACATATACCCAACACCAGCTTGTTTTAGTGTTCTTCCTTTAATATCATATAACACTGAACAGCAATCGAATATAAACAGATGTTTATACAGTATGTCTACATATAGTCAATTAACTCAATATGCTGACATTCAGAAGTAAATCAGTCTTTTACATTGATTTAGCACTGAGCAGTAATCGTTATTTTTATTTTATTTTATTTTTAAAACCAGAAACAACAGCAGAAACAAAACAGCTTGGTTTAACATATACAAGGCACAATGTATTTATTGCGCATTCATATATAAAGTTAACAGCATTTTAAAATAATGATTACTAAAACTAACTAAACAACTTTTAATAAATAATTCCAAAAATGTTAATACCAATCTGGTATTGGATTTAGTAAAGCATTGTTAACTAAAGATCTGTCTACACTATCAAACTTTATGTAATGTGCCCATATATGGACATGATGATGTCATATTACTACAATTTTTGGTCATACCACTACCATATTTGGGCACACCACACTTATTTTGTCAAACTAGTAGACAGAGCTTTACAAGTAGATAATCCAAATAATGATCAAAAAGGGAATGTTTCTCCTTAAAAAAAGAATGTCAGAAGGAAAACCTCAATCTTTTAAATTCTGATGTGCTTTCTGTTTCAGAATATTTTTTAGCGTACAATAAAAAACATAACCTTCAATTTTGAACAACTTACGTTTGGTTGAATTTTCAATAACAGGTTTCGTAGAAGCGGACTGTTTTGCCGAAACTGAAGCACTCGAAGCGGCTGTAGGTACTGCATCAATTATTTTCGTATCGGTTTCTTTTTCTTGAGGTTGTTTGGATTTTTTCTTCTTATTCTTTTTGCTATTTGTCTGTAATATATTCAATAATAATTTAATATAATTAATAAAATCAATAATCTTTAGAAAACCAACAGGTTAGAGTTATAAAAAGATGTAGTAATAATAATTTTCATATTCCATAAATTCCAATATGACACATAATGAACAAAATGGTGGTACCGTAACAATAGTGACAACACTTATTACAACTCGATCGATGTATGGCGTGCCAAGTTTTCATTTATTAGTAAGATTATTTATATAAGTTTTAAAATATCTCTATTAAAATGTAAGCTACCTAGATTAAAACTTAGATATCTATATAAAAACTAAGCTATCTTAATTAAAAATTAAGCTGTCTTAATTAAAAGTTAAGCCACTAAAATAATATTAAATACGTATCTCTATTTCAAAAAATAAATAAATAACATTTTGAAGAACCATACTCATTGTAAATATACCATTATAACAACTAATAATTTAATTTCATTTAATACAGCATCATAAATCAGATTTATGGAAATATGATATCATGTTCAAACCTATCAATATGTGAGATTTCAACAAATCCTATTATAACAACAGGCGGTGCAACAGCTAATACAAAATATGTTAAAATCAATTTGATTTTAAAAAAAAGGATGACTTTAATGATAACGAACAAAACATTATTAATGTATATGTGATAGAAGTAGACTGAAATTATAAGTTCATGACAAAAAGTGACAAGGCCAATTTGATTCATCAATTAAATTTAATTTCCAGGGTCAAAGGTTGGATGAATTGTTGAAATATTTGCAGATTTTAATCACAAGCTAATTTTCAGCATACTGTATAATGTTGTATTATTGATGTTTCGAAACAGATGTAGAGAATCAAGTTTGGATGAGATTTAAACACTGCTATGGCTGTTTGTCTGGCTTTGAATAGAATATTGTATTTTCAAAAAAGTAAACATGAAAATGTGAAAATTCAATATCTTAATGTGAATACATATTTTTCCAGGAATAATATTTTAAACAAATAAAGTAGAAATTGTGAATTTAGTATGTCATGTAGATCTACGTTTCGTTTCGTGACTTAAACACAAAATAGAACTAAGGTTAACAATTGATCCAATCGGAAGTAGTTAAAGGGGATATTCCATGGGGAAATTCCATGGGGGGTTTGAGAACCTTGACATTTATAAATAATTACCTTTGACCTACTAATGTTATAAATACATATTTCATACTAAATAAGAATAATTGTATAATCCACCAAATTCTGAACAGATCCTATCATTGAAAAATGGATTTGGTATCACACTCTACGAAAATGTCAACGAAAGAACAATTAAAACTGTTACGTCAAAAAGTCAAGTGGCATTTTTTTGTAAGAAATATCTCTTTAATAAGGCTATACTGTAGTGACTGGGAACATATAATCTGCCATCGGATTCTCTCTATAGGCCTACTGTTTCTCCACATGTACTGTGTTATGGCATAATTTTCCAGCTTGATGTAGTAATATACAGTGTCAAATTAAATTAAGATTGGGTTACGGTACAGTAGGTGTCACATGTGATACATATGTGACAATGTAATACATATACTCCCATACTACTGTATGTAAATGAATACTAGAAAAATTATACATAGAGTACAGGACCAAGAATCAGTTTAATCATCACAGCCCTTGATATACATATAAATAAACCTAAAAAAAATCCAGTAAATGAATATATTTGTAATAAATATGCAGAATAAACAGACTGACAAACCTATTCTATCTTGTTTTTGTTGTGGATTTAAATAATCAATATATCCTACAATAGGTAAATTACAGAGTATAGCAAAGTTGAATATTGGTAGATCAATATTGTAGTTATTCTATAATATTATTACTGTACATCAAATAATGTGGATGGCCAACAGAAACAAGTAGCGATTGAGGGGGTATGGAAATTAGACCATTGATGTCAAAGTTCTTAATAAAATGACCCATAAAAACATGGTGGTGCTAGACATTAAAGAACCCCACCTTCTGGGACACCTCCATTCAGGTATTTGTTTTATTTGATAGGAGAAAACCCTATTACAAAAAAGGACACGTTTTCCAATGAATGGAATAAGGAACAATATTAATTAACACTACAGCCAGCTCCTATTTAGGGACCCCTTATTAAAAGGACACTTTAATAGGGGTAATACTGCACTGTATTTTTATATGTTGTTTTACACTTGTATTCAAACTTCTTATTAATTATGTATATTCGAATAAGATTGAGATGCATTGCGAATATACATTTTTAAAGCATAAATTATTAGTACTATCATAGAGATATCTCTATGGTACTGTACA
This sequence comes from Antedon bifida, assembly GCF_963402885.1. Classification (NCBI taxonomy): domain Eukaryota; kingdom Metazoa; phylum Echinodermata; class Crinoidea; order Comatulida; family Antedonidae; genus Antedon; species Antedon bifida. Next base: position 5,429,160 of record NC_136226.1, on the reverse strand, counting down.
ACGTTTTTGATCAAAACAAAATTAATACATTTTGATATTTACGAAAAGGGGACTACATTTCATGTTGATTTATGTCATTATGATAATATGATTGAAATAAGATTATATATAATTATTTTATTACTTCACAGAATATGTATATACCATCAGTGTTTACACCATCAGTGTATAAAAGGTTAAACATAGTACACACATAAGGATAAGCACTTTGTGTTTATAAATAATGGCTTGTTGTGTATGCTTAATTACAAAATGGTATAATGACTGAAAAGGGCATTTTTTTTTCATTAATTCTGATCTTTGGAATCCATTTATGCCATTTCTAATTCTTGTAATATGTGCATTCTATTGTTAAAAACTCAATATATGATGACAAAGGTTGGTCAAAGTTGAATAAACTAATAATAAAATATCATACTGCAAATATATAGTTAAAGGCTATGGAGTATATTAACCACTGTGCCTACGATGGTGATTATGTACAGTATATCAAAATGATTTTAATTTGACTTGCTTGCAACTTGAGTATCAATCTTCTATATTTTAAAAAGGTTTTTTATAGTTTCAATCTAAAGCTCTGTTTTACTATCAAATTAGTGTGAAAAAAAAAAGTGTGATGTGCCTAAATATGGTAGTAATATGACATCATCATGTCCATATACAGCACATCACATTTTTTTGTCACATAAAGTGTGATAGTGTAGACAGAGCTTAAATGTTGTTGACAAAACAAATTGTTGACATGAGTAAAATTTCACAAACCTTTCCCTTCTTGCGTTGGTAACTCCATTCATTTAATACGTCTGCAGCACCATCTGTAATGAAACAAAAAACATTTTATAGCAATAAAGGTCTCACAATTCTCTATTTCGTAATCCAATCCATCTCTAATTATCTACCTTTACCATTTGAAGTTACTGTATAGTGTTTTATTTTAAATATACTGTATTTAACTTTTTAATTTTCTTGCAAAACGATCTACAGTAAGATTATAATGTACAGTACGTGAATCTCTTAAATTTTAATCATCACGTAAGCCAACATTAGCCCCCGATTATCGGTACTCTAACAGGATTTCCTGTGATACTCCACGTGGTAACGGGACGATTCGGCCCGGGACGATTCGGCCCTGGGACGATTCGGCCCTGGGACGATTCGGCCCGGGACTATTCGGCCAGGGACGATTCGGCCCTGAGACAATTCGGCACACTTACATTTATCGGCTTTGATATGCATTTTATAAGCATAAAATAAGCTTTTTCCCCAAACTTTATTTTCAGAGAGACTATGGGGTAATACTACTAGGGATAAAGATGCAATAAGGCAAACATTTTGAAAACATTGTCGAAAATGATCAATTTTTAGTCACGCTAACGATGTAAACAAGTTACGCCCTCTGTTGGCCGCTTGGTGAATGCACGAAATAATCAAGGTTTTCGAAGTAATAAATTGAATATAAAATTACGTTTTTTTAGTAATTTATTATATATATTATATCAACATTGTCAATATCAATAAAATGCGGATTGTTAAACACCTTTAAAAACTTGATATATACCCAAAACAATGAATATGAATTTGGTCTAAAGTGAGACGTTTCGGCCCACAAAGTGGGATGTTTCGGCCCAAAAGTGGGCCGAATCGTCCCACCAAAAGCGGGCCGAATAGTCCCGGGCCGAATCGTCTCAGGGCCGATTCGTCCCTGAACCCTCCACGTTGTGAAAAGATGAATGAGCGCCATTTGGTGGTGCCACTCTACACCTTAGGAGAGAAAATTGTTGTATGCGTCGTCCCCATCTGAGCGCAATTCAGCTCAGCTATTCCCCCACATTATTACATTACATTATTACATTTAATTATTTTTGTATTGTATGTGGCAATACAACACTGAGAATAGTGCGATACATTTTAAAGATTGATGTTAATTAACACAAAGCTGTTGTGTAGCATTGTTTTCAATTACTTGTGTATACAAGAGTATTCTTTCACTTTCTAAAGCAGTCCATTGTTTCATTGTTGTATAATTATTTAGAATTTTGCGGATACTAAGGATGATGACCTTCCAACTGTACTACTGTAAATGCCAATCCTTGAAACCATAGGACTATCCCAAAACTATAGGACTCTTCCTCTAACCATAGGACTCTTCTAAAAAACTATAAGACTTTTCTCAAAACCACAGGACTTTCCAAAAACCATAGTTCTCCCCCAAACCATACAGTAGTTTCTCCAAACCTATAGAACTCTCCAAAAACCATAGAACTCCCCAAAAACCATAGTTCTCCCTCAAACCATACAGTAGTTTCTCCAAACCATAGAACTCTCCAAAAACCATAGAACTCCCCAAAAACCATAGTTCTCCCCCAAACCATACAGTAGTTTCTCCAAACCATAGAACTCTCCAAAAACCATAGAACTCCCCAAAAACCATAGTTCTCCCCCAAACCATACAGTAGTTTCTCCAAACCTATAGAACTCTCCAAAAACCATAGAACTCCCCAAAAACCATAGTTCTCCCCCAAACCATACAGTAGTTTCTCCAAACCATAGAACTCTCCAAAAACCATAGAACTCCCCAAAAACCATAGTTCTCCCCCAAACCATACAGTAGTTTCTCCAAACCATAGAACTCTCCAAAAACCATAGAACTCCCCAAAAACCATAGTTCTCCCCCAAACCATACAGTAGTTTCTCCAAACCTATAGAACTCTCCAAAAACCATAGAACTCCCCAAAAACCATAGTTCTCCCCCAAACCATATAGTAGTTTCTCCAAACCATAGAACTCTCCAAAAACCATAGAACTCCCCAAAAACCATAGTTCTCCCCCAAACCATACAGTAGTTTCTCCAAACCATAGAACTCTCCAAAAACCATAGAACTCCCCAAAAACCATAGTTCTCCCCCAAACCATACAGTAGTTTCTCCAAACCTATAGAACTCTCCAAAAACCATAGAACTCCCCAAAAACCATAGTTCTCCCCCAAACCATACAGTAGTTTCTCCAAACCATAGAACTCTCCAAAAACCATAGAACTCCCCAAAAACCATAGTTCTCCCCCAAACCATACAGTAGTTTCTCCAAACCATAGAACTCTCCAAAAACCATAGAACTCCCCAAAAACCATAGTTCTCCCCCAAACCATACAGTAGTTTCTCCAAACCATAGAACTCTCCTAAAACCATAGAACTCTCCAAAAACCATAGGACTCTCCAAAAACAATAGGACTAAAAAACTATGGGAATCTCCAAAAACCATACAGTAGGACTACATATAAAAAACAATTCAAAATCCTGGAACCACCACTGACAGTGACAATTGTCATTTTACACAGAATTTCTTTTCTACCGTACATTTCTGTACAAAGGTTTGGATTAACTACATTGTGGTATAGAAGCACCAATTTACATGACTGTTTTGCCTCCTTTAAAGCAATGTTATCCGTTGATATCAAAGGAAATGTGAATGGCTTAAAGATAATAATGTGGTTATGATTCACTTTCCAAGAAAATCATTAAAATCAATCCCGTCTTATGACTATAGGCCTACTCATAATATTTAAATAGTATTCATAAACATTGGGAGCTTGACTATTTTCTCTATGGCCCTCCTTGGTAGACTAAGGGTGTGTTCACACGTACGACATAAGCCAGCTTTACGCCAAACAAACCGTGTGGACATACAGTACCCTAAGATGAGCTTTGAATCTGGGCCTTCTCACACAGTGATTCGTCACTGAGCCTATTGTAAGATTTTTCAGTATAGAAAAGAATAAATGGTGGTACATGATACTGTGCCAACAGTCATATTTTTACAGTAAAATGAGCCTTTTTTCCCTTAATCCAGTCACTTAAAGCACATAAAAATATATAGTCATGGGAATCACATTAACTATTGAATTATGACCATAAAAAAAACCCAATTCACTGCATCTGTCAATAGATTCAAACAGAAACTTTGTTTTCACATAAGTATCTGTTAGAAACAAGAGAATTTAAAAAAAAGAAGCTGGGACTGTCTAGCCAAAAATGATTTAAGGGGTTACGAGAGGGCAGACAGGGTGTGTGGATGGAAGCAAATCATTCCCACTGATTGGGGTAAAACTTCAATGATTGAATTTACAATACTGTAAATTCTCAAAATTATATGAACTATGTCGAACCACTGAAACATACTGTTTCCTTTTCATTAGGCCTATTTTCATTCAATGGTTACTTAGTATTACTGTATACTGCATAAAACAGTGTCATTTCTCAAAGTTCATAAGTATTTTATTATAATAAGGTTATACCAACATTATGCACAGCTTGGTGTCATAAAATTCCAATATATTTCATTAAATTATAATTTTTCTTCTTATAAAAAAAGTTCATTCACAAATCTGTGAATGTGACATAGTTTATCATGTATTATGTTTGGGTTACCACCTTTCCTGTAAACTTATTCCTAATAAAAATCATTGGCTACGTGCCTAGAAGCAAGTCAATGTCTGCTGATTTTCAAAGTATGTCACTACATACAACCCTGTATTAAGTCAATTATGACATCTTTAGTTTGGCTACAATCACAGAGGGATATGAAATCCATTGACACTAGCTCAATATGAACAGCAGAATTTGCTTGCTCGCTTATGGAAAGGAATTTTTAATTTAGAAATTAGAGTATTAGTGAATTTAGAGGGGGAACATAACAGTATCCTCTACATGCCACTTCTACTTGGTATCATTTGAAATCATTTGTATCCTACATATAAATCACATTTTTTGTAAACTCTACACATGGATGGTATATAGAGTAGGTTAAATAATAAGAGGACACACTTCCTTGTCTGACATTTTACCCATTACCATAAATGCCCCACTTTGAATAAACACCTCCTCTCGCCTACACCCCAAACCCCACCTCACCCAATAGCACATCATTTTGAATAATAAACGTCCCCTCAAATAAACACCCCAGGCCTTTATTTATTTTCTCGAATAAACCCCCAGTCACATGCATTATCTAGATAATATTGTACTTCAACACATTTCCATTTGTTAGTACAATTCAATGATTGACATTACTGTACTTTTTTTTACTGTTTATTCGAATAAATACGTAAATTATTAATTGTACTGTCGTTGAGGTGATATGAATGTGTGCCTTGCCATTGGTAACTGAAAAACACGAAGGTAACTTTATGAAAGATGGAAGTTGTGTTGTCCACACCGTTATGCAATTCAGCACAGTAAAGCTGCGTGTCACAGATTATCAAAAGGTTAGAAAGTGGAAGTTTACATTGAGTATTACAGTAGTATCATTTTTTTAATCTATAAATCTTCCAAAATATGGAATTCAGAAAGATAAAGAATATTGGACACAATTCAAATCGTCAAATTATATTTATTTGAATGTACTGTAAGTTAATTTACCCTCAGTGAATGATTGTATAGCTTTTTCAGGATCATCATCAAAGTGCTGCAAAACGAGGACTATCTCATCATTGCTTTTATTTGGTACTACTTCACGAACAGTAGCAATCTGCAAGAAAAAAAGCAATTTAAAGATGTATTGTCCCTCAAAAACATGAAAAAATAAAGATTAATAAAATGAGGCTTTGAATAGATTATTGTAGTTTTAATCAAGTTAATCACATCCGTAGAAAAACAAATTAATGTTTTCAACAACAAAAAGTTAAATTCAACCAAAAACCCATTGACTGGCAGCCAATGTGACTATTTTTAGTCGCATGCGACGCGACTCTACAGCTCACTATGTCGGTCAGTTGGTCAGTAAACACTAACTTGAGCACGCGACTGCAGCCATGTATATGGCCTTGTTTTCTCTAAATTACACAGTTGTTTACTATTTTAGGTACTGTAAATACATTTTTTTTAAGATCCAATTTTTGTTCAATATGGATAACTATTAGGTGACATTAAAATTGCATATTCAACCAAAAATTGTTTAAGAATGTTTTTTTCAGGGGGACAATACATCTTTAACATAACACAATTATTATAAATTTCTATTCATAATACAATGGAATAGACTATTATTATTAATTCTTAGAAATTTCCATTGTACTACCATAATAATCCCTATGGTTGTAATAAAAAAAATCAATATTTTATATTAATTCCAAGAGTGATTACAAAGTTGCAACAACAATGTAGTTTGAATTTTAGTGGTTGTAAAAGAAGTGTTATTTACATGTAACCAGGATATTATTATAAAACCAGTACAAATGAATGATACAATGCACTGTATACTCAAACTACATATACTGTTGTACTACAGGTACTAACAACACTATTATAAGTACTGTAGTACTATAACTTTAACAATAATCAAACCATTATCTATTAAGTGTTTATTTTGGGTTTAATTTTTATTATATATTCTGTTATACTCTTTTAGTACATAATTTTTTATTAATTGTACAGTATAGTAGAAACTTACTTTGGAACACCTCTATAAAAGGAACCGTTTCTTGTGAAATGAACAAGGAAATATATGTTTTAACACTTATGAAAAACCTCTATTCGGGGGACAATTTGTTTGGGCTTTACTGTAGTAATGTTCTATTATAGGCCTGTCAAAGTGCATCCAAATAAACTAATAGTAATACATATATATATATACACTCATTCCTTCACTTGCACTGATGAAGGGCTAGTGTTGCCCGAAAGCTCTGCTAACTTTTCTGGCTGTTTTACTTTATAGTTTTGATTTAGCTTTTCGCTTCTTTTTTTTTTTGTATCTCCATTGAGATCCAGCCACTAATACCCACAGCATTGTCATTTTTTCAGTAATTTGCCTTTGGATTTATATAAACATATATATATAATTGTACGTTATTGTATATTATTAATACCAGGGAAAAGTAAAACTTCTTCCCTGAATAATACCAAGGTTTCCTTTTCATATTTGTTCCAGCTGTAACTTGACGTTTAATACCATAGGCTACATAGGATTTAACACCAGACTGTGATCCTAATATTTCTGATATAAATCAAAGCAATTGTATTGTCTAAACCTATTTGTCTGGTTTCCTGTAGAGTACAGTATTTAGGGGTCAGTAAGAAGTGACTGCGTCGTAATGTTGCAAGATACACAATAATGATATAATGTAGCATATGGCATTGTGACAGTTCAAGCTTATCCCATTTAAATTTCGATTTAATATCAATCTACAAGAGATTACTAGGAAATTGGTGAAAAGGCATTTCTAAGCTGCTAGTTTGTCACATACAAATTGCAGAAGGCTTAACCTTTTATGTAAATCAACAAAAATATTCCTTTCTCAGAGTTGAACAATTATAGACACTACTGTACACACATAGAATATGTACTCTGACGTAGGAGTTTAATAGTACAGTATATGCACCTACACATAACATCATGTGACCCAAAATCCTCCAATCAAATATATTCGTGTGTAAACTGTACACTGTAAGGATGGCCAATACCCTTTTTACCCACATGACCCTTCTAGATAGGAAATCATACTGGTATATTTAGAAGGATATCAGAACCTCCTTTTGAGAATGGCTTTAGAAATGGCAATACAAACTTCACTTTTTTTTTGATGCAGAAGATATGAAAAAAAAATCAAGAAATTACGAAATTTGTGGTAAGAATTCTCAGATAGACAAACCAATCAGGAAGTAGTAGGAGGAGATTAGTTAAAAGTAGAAAAGCTATGGTAAGAGGGAAAGAAGGTAAACAGGAAAAGGAAGATAAGGAAAAAAATTGTGAATAACACAAGTAGGGATTAAGTGAAGACAAAAATAGAAAGGGATCAGTCAGTTGCATGAAGGAGTAGAAGGAAAGTGAGAAAGAAAAATGGAAATGGTTTTACTGTCATCTTAATTTTAAATATTAGTAGAATAATTGACAATATATTAAATTAGGGACCTTTCGGTTTGTGACAACTTACTATAGGACCTACAGTATGATGTGTACATGTTAATACGAGTTTGGTTTTGCAGTCATCATCGTCGGACCAAATCTCATTTATTCTCGGTCTGTTTTTTTAATCTACAGTAGCAATTGTTTTTAGCCCAACAACTGTTATTCTTTTTAGATAAATATTTTCAATACTAGTTAAATTAAAACCAATTTACCTTTTCCTTGAGTTGTTCATTTGAGTGCTTGCTAACGTGTGTCATTACGGCTTTTGTTCTTGTATCAAAAAACACATCTGATGGTGAGCCTAAAAATATGGAGAAATAACTGGTTTTATACTATTTTTTAATAATTAATAATAGGTAACATGTTTAATAAGCAATGAATAATAACAATAATGAAGAGGCTTATGGCAAGACTAAGGGCCTGTTCAGACCTACGGAGTTATGCTTCCCTATCGTACGCGGCGTACAACTCCATAGGTCTGAACCAGGAAAAGATTAATTTAAAAAATTATTAAAAACCCAAAAAACCACTAATGAAAGCATTAGTTACTGTAAGCAAATCTGTTTCCTTGCTGTTACGACGCTAATTACAATATGACATTGCTTGCGATACGAAAGCATAACTCCATGGATCTGAACATACCCTAAAGTCAACTAAATAAAGCTAGAACCATAATAATATTTGTTTACTCGGCAATGATCTTGGCAATGACATAACCTATTGTATACAATTTGCTACTGTAATAATCTATTTTACAGTGTACACAATACACAATTTATTTATAATACAATAATGCTTTTGTACTCTACAATCTATACAGTACACACTACAGATGACTTTAGCATAGTCGTAAATGAGAGGTAGCTAAGGGAAAAATAGGGTGAGTGAAAGTGTACAGTATGTGGTGCATAGACTGTTAAAATTGATCTATTCATACTATAATGCCCTGTTGTCAAAATGGCTATGAAACCTCGCATATTCAGAGTGTAAATTAAATTTGGTCATTCTGATGAGTAATAATGCAACACGAATGTTTCCTCTGGGGTAGAAAAAAAAAATGGTAAAAAAAGTGCCAATATTAGATTATATTACAATGACTAGAAGACTCTCATGGGAAGAGATGGCTACTCGAAGTACAAGGACACTGGATATGACCATGACTGACCGTAAGTCAGAAATATCGTATAATATTACTCCAACAATTAAGGTTTTGTTTCTTATGATTTGTTCATACTGATTAAAAACAATTTACATAAAAAAATCTAATAATTTACAGGTAACTGTAAACACTGTATAGTACATTGGCAACCCTTGCCAAAACATACAATGTGGGCTAGTACATTTCACACAGACTAGCCTAGAGAAAATAAAACTATTTAAATGTCTAAAGACATTTTATACAAAACAATCTTTTCCCGTCACCCTCAGCACACACACACACACAATACTCCCACACATATTGTACCATACTGAACATTGCCAAATCGTTTTCATATCACACATTAGACACTTTTCCTAATGTAATTATTTATATTCCCTAAGTGTTCATGTTTTTCTCATAAACTACAGTTGCTGTACTACTAAAATGAAGTCAGAAATAGATTTGATTTTCAAAACCATTTTAAAACGTCTCTGAGAAAGGTAAAACTACATAAAAATAATATTAATTAATTAAATAGAATAATTAGAATTTGATTGTAGACAACAACAAAATACGTAAAAATTCAAATGACGTTTCTGGGTATGTTTTGTTATCCAAAATTCTGTATTCCAAAATTCTGTATTCACATACACGTTCCAATACATTAAAAAAAAAGTACACACAGTACTAAAGAATATTTAGTATTTTTATGTAGGAGACATCAACTTTAAATCTGCTTTAAAATTCTTTAAAGATTGTGTACTGTAATATTACTATATTACTACAGATAATCATAAATTTATGTTTCGGACATTGATCATTTCCAGTAAAAGGTAAAATGCTGTTGTAAAGTTTGTTCAATTGATAACACATGACCCATGTTGAGCCATTAAAGTCATCAATGATTTAACATTTACATTTAAATGTAGTCATTTTATTAACTATTAATTTGGATTGCACGCAACCATTATTGAATTTATTTTAGATTAGTCATATTATCAATTACAATTAAATTCTTGCCTTGATTTTAATTAGGAACAAAAAAAACCATTAATGTAGGCTACCGTAATTGGCGAGTTATTTGCAGTGTATGATATACTGTACACTACAAATGTATGTAATAATAATACTACATTTATTTTTATGTAAATGGTAATTTCAATGGTCATGGCATATCAGTGTCAAATGATGGAAGCTGATTAGCTATTATTTTATTAATGAAACGAAGGTCAAATCTCTAACCATTTGCGTTCGCGATCTGGATAACCTATCCTGATCGTGCAAGCTGGATCGAGCTATCGGATCGCGTTCTCACGCACGATGCGATCCGTTAAGCTAACTGTTAGTGTTAGCTCCCGATCTGGATTAAAGTTTGCTAGTGTGACCCAAGCCTTGCAGTTAATGATTACCAATGATTGGGTTAGGAGTGTCAAGTAGGATATAGGGTTAAATGTGTGGTACATTAAATCTACTGCAGTGACTTAGTAGCAAATACAAACTTTTGTGTACATATATTTGGGCATATCACTACTATATTTGGGCATATCACTACTATATTTGGGCATATCAATGTCGTCTTTGGGGACATCAAACTTTTTTGTCTAACTACAGTAGTTTGATTAAGAATTAACAGTTACAGTACATCTACAGTACTAATACACTTTTTATACAATTAGTCTACTTATTAATTTAAAGTTACAGCCTATATTTCTCCTACAATAAGATTATTATACAGAGCAGCAGAAATAATTACAGAAATAACAAAGTGATTATTTATAGATAAATTACGGCTTAATTCTACTCTTCCTCTCTTCCTGTCTAGTTATCGAAGTACTGTAAAGTAGTTCAACAGTAATCCACATGTACTGTACAACCATGGAGGTATAAATTTGTTATACCTCCATGGTACAACTATACTAAATACTGTATGAATAGACAAAGATGCTATGGTCAATCTCTAAAATAATTTGTTTAAATAGTTCCAGTTGATAGTATTAATTAATTGTGGTTCTATTTGCTATCAATGAATTACTCCATACAAAAGAATGAATAGGATATACAGGAGTGTTTATAACAAAAGAAGAGGTATTTCGGAAAATCCCAAAATGAAAACGCCCATTTAGTGTATTCATGCGGTTAATACCACGCATGAAGTGTCATTGTTAAAAAACCTGGGTTCAGGAGGTCATTAACATACAAGATAGTATAGTAAAATGGACATACAATATTGTGTTGCATATAACAAATTATGTTGTTGACAAAAAAATGACATGCGCCCAAATATGGTAGTGATATGCCTAAATAATAATATGACATCATCATTTTCATATACTGTACAGGTTCTTCTGTACTATAAAACATAATTATTTCAGTTCCTATTTATTGAAGGTGATCCACCGAGTTACTTCTTAAGCTCTGTGTAGTGTACACTATCAAACTACTGTAGTTAGACAAAAAAGTCCCCAAATACGGTGGTGATATGCCCAAATATAGTAGTAATATGACATCATCATGTCCATATGGGCACATCAGATCATCACATAAAGTTTGATAGTGTAGACAGAGCTTAATCAAAATGAACACTGAACATTATCATCAATGTCTAATTACAGTCAGTATGGTGGGCATAGTCAAATTCTTAATCCCCAAAAATACAATCTACTGTAGACTATAATTTTGTCACTTTCTGTTTTTAAACTGGATACTATTATCGTTAGGTTCAGTGAACGGTTACCGACTGGAAATATGTCCATAGGAAAGCCTACAAAACTTGGCATCGAATAAATTGTCTAATGTATACTTTAAACGGAAGTGTCTAGGGGAAGGTGAATTAAAAATAATATCTAGAGGAAGACTGGTATTTTACGTCATGTAAAAAATAAAAGCATATTAAAGGTTACTTTACATATTTGAGAAAACTGCTATACAGTAAATAGCACAGTATACAGTGCTACAGTATTATATTACAGGGGAAAATTTCATTATAAAATTTTGTTTAGCAATATTGCTAATCAAACTGATTTTTTAATCGAGAAACATAGTTTTGTATTGTATTTTTTTCTACACGATTTTAGAAATGTAGCAGTAAGGTTGTTTTGTATAGCTTTTTGCTATGCTACACTGGCGAAATTATTCCCTGTATTATACTGTCAAATGATAAATTTTCTACATATTTAAAGTAAAATTGATAGAAACTGAAATTGAAAACAAACTTGGGTGTAATTCATGCGGACTAACTTCATACTGAACACTTTAGACTTCTTTATGATGAAAATTATCTTTCTGTTGTACTACTAAGTACAGTAACTACTCAAATGTAAATGTATGTACTATTTTAATTATATATTATTGTACTTTGGCCAGTGGCCTACATACTATTGAATAAATGAATATTAATAATTGTTAATTATTTCATTAAACAAATGTTTACAGTACATCTGGGATTTTATGAACAATCTCCTGGTAAAGTTCTGAGAAGGCCAAAATGAATCACAGGTCTAACAAGTTGTGATCCAATATGGCTATAAAATAGAGAAATAAATGACCCTCAAAACTTACATTTTGCCATTTGAAAATGACGAAAAAATCGCCAGTCCTGATTGGCAGAAACTTTTGTTTCATGTAAAAACTTAATAATGCCACGAATCAGTTGAGAACAACTAAACATGTTCACAGACATGGCATACAATGATTGTTATATCAGAGGTAAAAAGGAAATACTAAGAATAGAACAGAATACTATAACTTTAAATTGTGATTTGAAATAAAAACTTACTTGAAACAGTTTCGGACGGATACTGTAAAGTAGTTTCAAAACTATATAGGTACTATCTGTTAAAATGTTCACTGCCCTATTATACAGTAAGCTTTATATTTTACAAACAAAAAATAAAAACATTTACTTTAACAATAACATTACCTCAAATTCATAAAAAATATGTCCAATCTTTAATTAATAAAGTATGTGATTTAATCCAATAGTCGATTGCACCCAAGTAGTAGTCCTGACTTACACACGCACAAGTTATGGTGTGTAATGGTCTGAGAGAGTAACAACAGTGGTTAGACAACCTTCCTCCTGTCTTGACGTAATTGAAAACATTTCCTCCCAACCGCAAAGATTAATACTCATCACACTATGTAGCTTTTTAAAAGAGAATTTTACTACGACTTGAAAATGAAAACAAAGCTTACTGTAAGCTTTAGGATACCTAGTGTTAGAATGATAACTAGCTTTACTTAACTTTTCTAGGTATAACTACTGTATTATTTACAAAACTACCTAGTAATGTATGTAGTAAAATCAGGGAAGGTGACTGAGGAAGCCAAAATGTTGTACCATTTTCCAAATAGCTATATTTACTTAACTTTGCTAGGTATAACTACTGTATTATTTACAAAACTACCTAGTAATGTATGTAGTAAAATCAGGGAAGGTGACTGAGGAAGCCAAAATGTTGTACCATTTTCCAAATAGCTACATCAAACAGAAGCAAGACTTGCAATATGCATACTATTAAATTACTATGAAGTTTACACTGTAGAACCTTTACGTTACTATTTTTCGTCTTCATACTCTACTGGGTGACCGATCCAATTGTTGTTGAGGAGAATGCACTTGAATGTACTGTACAGTAGGCCTACTGTATTCACCAAAATCTTAGGAAAATATTAAACTAGAAGTACACGCATTTAATGTGGGAAAAAATTAATTTTGATATTAGTTTAGATAGGAAGCTATACTGTACCATTCAGTGGTCAGGCTATAGGCATTGGAGGACAAAGTGATAGTACTGTACTTTAATCAAGAAAGGCCAACATTCTATTGAATTTGATATTAGCATAATCAGTCTGAACACAAACTAACAATCTGGACATTGCAAAAACAGCAGAAATAATTAGCGATATTAATATTTCTATGTTTAAAAAAAATAGATGAAAAATAAATGTATACCTAAATTTAAATGGTTGATACTGTATGTCCAATACCGTCTCGTCTTCTGAACAAGAAATAGCAGTCTTAAACTACTGTAACGCAACAACCTTTTTAAATGCAAGCTTTAAAATGATGATCTTTACAATAAAAAAATCACTTCATCTCCAGATCCATTACAGGAAGCAGTTTGAGACTAGCCTTGCGATGACCTGCTCCACGGCCTTGGCAAATAATAATCTCTCACAAGTTATGAATGAAATTCCAGGGGTCACACAACACCCAATCTATACATCAGTTTTCAATTAATCTCTGAACTTTCAGTCAATTCATACCTAGAATCGTAAGTTGCCACAAGCGTTCTTATTCCACAGTATATCATATTGTGCCAACTAGAAAAAGTTGGTAATTTAATTTTGGTTTGAGTTTTGCAATGACAGCTATGGAATGCAAAAGCAATTTTTTGAAATTTAATGATAGAAAGTTATTATTTAAATACCTTTTTGCTTTATACAGTCAATTATATAATTTTCAGTTATTAATTAAAGCTTTAAGTTTAATTTTAAAGCCTTTATAAAAAATGTAAAGATACAGGTAGACCTACAGTACCATGATTTCCGAGAATTGTAATGCAATATCTATAGTCACAAAATAAAAATGTCCATAATTCAACAAACACTTGTATTAAAGGAGACACTTTCGCATGATTATTATTATGATTATTATAATAATAATAACAACAACAGTAGTAATGACAATAATAGCTATAGTAATGATAACAACAATTTTAAATGTAAATATGTATTTGTTTGTATGATGTAGTATGTTTAAATGGATAGTATTATTAGCCCTTGTATTATTATTATTATTTGCAGCAATAAAGAAATTGAATTGAAATGCGAGATTGAGGCAATATACTGTAATGAGGTTAGGGTACACACCTTGAGGGAAAACTGTTGGCATTTCATAATACTGTAATATTAATAATAATAAGGTTTTTACTAGAATCAAAAAGCTAAGTCTATAACAATATAAATATTAGTACTGTAATTATTAATATATTTTCTATTGACTATGATATAATACCTGATCCAACCCTAACCCTCAAGAAATCATCAAAGTTGCAACAATAATGTCATAGGTTGTGCCAAAGTTAAAGAATAAATGGCTTAAATCTGTTCTAGTTCAATATTAAAGTTTGTGGCACAAACATTTTCCATAGTTTTGTATACTGTAAAATTTATATCATTATGATGTGGTGTGTGTAGACAGTGTACACTATGTCCTACATGTAAGTTTTATGATATTTTGTGTTCATTTTAGCAAAGGTTTTGAAATCTTTGAGCTAATAATGTATTGATGCTAACACAACTAAAAAGGGTTAAGTAGTCTACTGAGACTTTATTGACATTTCCAGCTGTTTTTGTTGCAGTTGAAATTGTTCATTTAAAATGTTGAATTTAGCAATCATTTGAAACTAAGTTTGGTTCCAATGATAAATATGTTTATAACAAATGTGAAAAAGAATACACAATTGTTAATAACAAAATCTTACATTAAAGATTACCACCAGGGAAGGAGGGGTACAAGTAATGTAATTATGATAACAATTAACTAGTTTTGAACTACACATATGTTTATATAATTATCTGAAGTCTGGTATTTTAAATGTTTTTACACTACAGTGACTTAACTAATTTCTATTCAAACCTCTTTTTTGTTGCCAGTTTGAGGTGACAAGTATCTTTTTGGTAACAATTATATCACCCAGTTCTGACTGTCATAATTATTCTTTTTAAACTATACAACTTTATTTTACCAGTCTGTGACAGGTATGATCTATTGTACCACTATTGGGTGGAGTTATTATAGAACATAATAGTTATTATACTGCTGTTGCATAGAAATAAATATCATGCTTACTCAACTGAACCATAACAAAAGGACATTGATATATTTAATACTTGGAACTATTTATTAAAAATAATACCAACCAAAACTACAAGGCCTAGGCCTAGGACAATTTGTGTCCTGATTCATGATGCCTACACTATAAACTAAATTATATTAGAATGTAATAGACTAGGCCTAGTAATACTACTGTTGTACTGTAGCTATACAGTAGCAGCACGGCCTACTACTATATTACTAGCTACGACACTTAGTAGACCTGAAAAATATTTTGTTAATATTACATTATTCCCTTTTATTTAAAATTATTATCCATTTATCTTCTAATTAAAAAAATAAAGTCAGGCCTGTGTAGAAGCAACATAGCACCTTTTTGCTCGCCTGGATGATGAGGCTTTTTGCTCTTGATCGATGCTACGCCACCTCCTGACCGTTAGTCTACCGCCATTCTCAAAGAACTCATCAATTTAATACACAATTAAAGTATGACAGTTGCCCATGCCAGTCGTAATACATACAAAATATTAATATCTACCAGACTACACTATAAACGTTTACTCACGAACCTGTTGTTGTAGATTTCCTAGCCATTTCCGACACTGTTTATTTCTTGTTTATGCCTATCACACACACACACCGCTACGACTTGTCTAAAAAGGTTTTTCTAAAACTCGAGCGGGGGTGAGAGAGAGCCTCGCTTTCGATCGGCGGCATGATCAATTATCGATTTTGTATTGATTAGGTACTTTCATTCCAATTTGACAGCGGCATCAGCTGTTTTTCGATATAATGGCTAGGCTACGCCCACAATTATCGTATAATATCGAGAGTTTGAAAATAGGCTTAAAGTACTTAAGGCATAATTAGAGATTTGGAAAGATTATCAAGCAAGTTTTATTTTGGCTATCGATGGACCATGGAGTTAGTTATAAACTATTTTTATACCTCCATGGATGGACCGTGTAAATGGCCTAAAAAAGACTTTTTTAATCAAATTATAGAAAGTCTCTTAGGCCTTGATCCACTTGTTTATCAAATTGTGTTGGTAAAAATGCATTCATGTTCTGTTGGTATCCGATTGAGGGCGAATAGCCTCTCGTTTTCGGTTGCTTATGATGAAAATGATTAGGCCTAAACAGTAAAAACGGTACCCATATTCAAGCAGGCAAAACACCCTACATTATAATTTCGATATATCTCCGTAATCAAAATGTCTGATTTACTCGTTTTAGTCCTACTTTAAATTTAATAGATAATGATATTGTTATATAGGCTACATAATACAACAAAAAACGGTTATTTATACAAATAAAAAAGATATCTGCAATATCGCATATTACCTTCAATTTGATTTTATACATTATTAAAATGTGATTATAGGTCTAAGCCTACTCAAAACTGTTAACACCAGCTGACTATCTATTGAAGCCTAAAGCGACGGAGCGGCTTGTATTTGTTAATTAATATTGTAATATTCCGTTTATGTCAGCAATTCTGATGCCAAATCGATTTCAGAATTTCATTTTTGTAGATTGATTATACCCATCTGTTTAAATGGCCATTAACCATGCACATGCAATCTATATTTAACATCACTCCGACAAGGATAATACATAGGTATAGGCCAAAGGCCACTAGTTCCCGCCAACACCCCCTCTCCCCACCATCTTCTTAGAAGGGGCCTACATGAATTTTCTGATTTGTCTCATTAGGCCTGTCCATTATACAAATTACAACAAATTGATTTTTAATTTAGGTTTAATATTACCGACCGTACATTCTCTCTCCGTCATTTGCATAATAAATTGTGAATTTAATTATAGATGGTTACACAATTTAGGCCTACACTATAGGCTATTTTACATGCAGAATTACTTAGAATAATTTTTAATCAAATACAGTAAAATAACTTTCATTCGCAATAATGCAGAGGTCTACCTGTACCGGTAACTCCCAATGTATTGATTATCCCCGAAAAGTCCACTTTTAAATTGGCCAGAAGAACCTAACGCGTAGCCCTCATAGGCCACTTTGCTTTTTAATTATATAAGAACAATTTTTAAAGAAATCTGGATATTTTTGTGACGATTAGTGTCATAAATAAATCAATCACCATTTAGAAAAAATAAATATCTGAAATATGAATAAATGAATAAAAAAAGTAAACATACCTTTACAAAGTCAACGCGGCGGCTCTTCAATTCTTCACAGTAATATAAACAATATATTATTATTTTTCTACTACCTGTATATCTTTTTACGTCCTGCTACCGACAAGTAACAGTTACACTTTGATTGTTTTTGTTCTATCTACACCGCGAATCAGTGTCATTCACAATGCAAATACATTTTTCATCTAAACAATAGCGAACAATCTAAGGTTATCGTAAATCATCCCCCATGGCCTCGACTGGAAACAATTCTAAAACCCTTTGAGAGTTTTGACAGTATTGCAACAGTACTTCAACATGCGGTTTATCTGTGCCGCTGGGGCCTAGGCCAACATGGGCTATCTGATGCTATCTATAGAAATGTTAATTTTTGTTATTGATGTATCGATCGACAGTACAGGATGGTAGGCCTATCTCGTTATTGTCCTAGTATTATCGCGATGACCCCGAATTATTTGCTCAGAACGCCGGGGTTTTTCCAACATAAGCTGTATATATATTAGGCCTAAAATCAGGCCACTGATTAGAATTAATTATAGTACAGTGTTTCTAATGACGGTGGTGCCACACCTTCGTGGGATCTCCCTGGTTAAGGAGAAAGATGAGTGCAGTGTGTAGCCTATATAATTAAAAAATTGTTTTTATACGCCTTAATTCATATGCATATTAAAGTCACGATATTTAATTAAAATAAATATTTTAGGCATATTCCAGTGCCGTAGTCAGAGCAGAGCCTCTGAAATTTTCCATTTTCACAATACCCACCCCAATTCCCCAGCATAGATTGTCTTATTTTATATTAATACTTATATTTATAAAGTATTTTTACCTCGTCTGTTTTTAACCTCTCGCTACGGCATTGTATTCTATAGCCATCTATTCTAAGTTATATCATAGACAAATAAGTTATTTCTCAATGGTTCCGTGTATTCAATTATTACCACTTATGTCATCATAATCATAAAGTCTGTTGAAATAGTAGCTTTACGAATAGGTTCATCAGGTGCGAGAATATCGATCAATTTAGTAAATTTAACTTGTTTGCATCGATAACTAGAACGTTACCGATGTATTTAAATGTTTCAATGCTAGGTATATCCATACAATGTGTTTGAACAAACAACTGTAAATTATTGGAAATTAATACATCGATAAAGAACGTGATGTGCATTAAAAACAAAAAAAACTCTCAATTTCTGGTAAGGCAAATGAAATAAATGTAGCATTTTCTTAATGAAAAATAAATTTCTCTTATATAAATAATAAGTAATGTCTTTCTTGCATAGACAAGTAATAAATGTTAAATGTTAAATGTATTATTACTGGTCCTCAAGTTTAACTGGAAACTGAGGAATAATAATAATAATAATAATACAAATTTGACCATTGTGCACGATTTGCTGCTGTTTCTCTCAGTTTATCAAAATCATTTGTAACAAGGCCACGGTTAGAAAAGTCGTTACTTAAAGTTTTGACAAAGACAAATTTGGTGTCTTCCGCGGCGTTCTGATAAATAGAGCTTCTAAATGCAAAATTCAAACGCAGAGTGGTGGAGAATTTTCATCAAGCCTTAAAATGTGACCAAGCATATTCCATCTTTCATATAATCGTCTTTAATAATGGAAAATAGTGTACCATTACATCGCTGACTAGTGATTGTCAAAATTGTCAAATTTATATTTTAGCGATTTTAATAATCAACAGATTATTTAAAACAGATTTATTAAAATATTGATGGAAGAAAATTGAATTTACGTTGCTACGATATAAAGTGACAAAAAATGTGATGTGCTCATATATGGACATGACATCATATCACTACCATATTTATATCCACTACCATATTTGGGCACATCAAGCGTTTTTTTTGTCAAACTAGTTTGATAGTGTAGACAGAGCTTTAGAATTCATATTAAAAATCACCAACACTGTACAATAAAAACGTAGGTCTATAATTGTAATATCGTCAAGAATATAAAATACCGCATAAATTAATAGTACTGTATATGTATTGTTTAAAAAAATAACATGCTGGAGATAATAGTGATGGGGCAATGTAATAGGCATACTACTGCTTGCAAGCGAGTCCATCATTGACGTCATCAGTACGCATGCTAGTCCTACTATTGTTATTATCTATTTATTCAACAAACATGTGATATAGGTAGAGTTATTATAAGAAACAAACGTCGAATCGATATCTAAGTATTTCGTCACCAGATGGTAATAGAATGATTGGCCAGCGAGTTAATTATCACGCATTGGGGATGGGACATTGATAGTGGGTTTAAATTGAGTTTGGTTAAATTGTGATAGGAATTTTCAACTACATTTGTGGTAAAAATAAATATATATTCCTCTAGTTGTCTGTATGATGTGTTTCAATTATATACAATAATGCTAGTCTAGGTTCCAGACGGAGTTTTGACTTAATATTAGTAAAAAGATAAATATTTTGGCACATATGGCGTTTCATAGGTATACTACTTGAGCTTGTATTTGAAGACAAAAATCGAAACGTCGACTGGTGGACTAACATAAAAAGACAATAAATGCAGACTTGGGGCAACAAAATGCAGCCATACAACATTATTTAAAAAATGTATTTTACATTTGTACAAAATTTTATTCCATACAGCACAAAAAAAAAAAAATGTCGGAACAGATTTCTGAACTGAACTCGCAAAAAAAAAAGACTTTTTTGTTCAAGCCCGGTTCCCGCAAGCAAGGCAATCTAACAACAGGATGCTGAGCTCTGGAGATCAAAGGATTTATCTATGGCTGCGACACGATCTGTTCTACGCTCCTTAACAGACACTGCATAAATGGTCAAATTCAA
Organism: Antedon bifida; assembly: GCF_963402885.1. Classification (NCBI taxonomy): domain Eukaryota; kingdom Metazoa; phylum Echinodermata; class Crinoidea; order Comatulida; family Antedonidae; genus Antedon; species Antedon bifida. The sequence continues at coordinate 5,408,266 of NC_136226.1, read as the reverse complement.
CCAAAAACTCATTGGCTGGCAGCCAATTTGACAATTTTTTTCAGGTAAATAATTTTTTTTAGATTCAACTTTTGTTCAAATTGGATAACTATTATGTGACATTAAAATGGCATATTTTCAGGGGGACAATACATCTTTAACAAGGCGAGCTCAGAGTCCTGTTGTTAGATTGCCTTGTTGTAGCAAGCAAGTGGTTGGATTCATCACAATTGGTGGCGCTTGTCTTGGCAAATGCTCTTTCTATGATGAAACTGTTGTGATTGGTGCAGACAGTGGAAACCATACTGAAGTGTGCCGTTACTTTGGTGGGTGTAGTCAGTATACTGACATTATCGGTATGCTGTACTGCCACAATTTAAGGTTCATAATTAGTAAATAATTTAAAATCTGTTAAAAACCGATCTTGGCTGCTTCTGATCTGATGGCATTTATCAGGTCTTGATTTATTAGGAAGATGAATCTTAATCCAGTTATCTAAAAAAAAAGAAAAAACAATTTCATTTAGCTAGATGATAAACAAATTATAGTTATATATATTATATAGTTAGTTATTGTATAGGCAATGAAATAACTAATTTAATAATAACTTTAATTTAAAAAATAAAGCTTTTCTTTCTTAATATAATGTAGGTAGGTAGAAGGTAGTCCTGTATTTATTTGTGTTGAGCTGTTAGGAGCTCATTTTACTAAGCCTTAACATTATGTGGTAGGGTTTCCACGCCGCCTTATTCTCCCTTGTATTTTCAACAAGGTACTCATTTACAGCTGAGTAGACTGGGAGTTGTCGGGAATCAAACCCGGGTCTATCTGTATGACGAGTCAGTGTCCTAACTACTTGGCTACCCAACTCCAACTATAATGTACTACAGTACTATGTAATAACAATCAAATACATATAATATTGTGTATACTTACTTCAACAACCGAGTTGTTATCAAGTTTATGTTTCTGTCCTTTCAAAATAGGTTTGCCATCAATATATATTGGTCTGGTTCCTTCATTAGCAATGTAAAAGTCACCACTGTTTCGCAGTTTTATAATACCCTGCCTCCTAGATATCTTCCAGGCCGGCCCTTCAAGTGACAAATCTACGTCTATATTGTTATCTTTAGTCGACCTGCCTAGTGTAATCTGTTAAAAAATAGACTTTAAATCTTGTAAAATGTCTTTAACATTGTGAATTCTATACTTAATACCCATGACGTGCAAATGCCTACCATATTTGTTCCAAAACATCAATCAACACTTAAACAATGAAAACATGAAGAATGGAATCTTAGAAAAAAGTATATTGTGGGTCAGAGGTGTCTAGTTTAGAGAGTTACATGATGTATTTACCTCTTTGGATCTCATAAGGTAACGAACCAATCGTCCTCGGAGGACTGCTAAAGTCTGGTTGTCAAAATCCACCGAGTTTAGGCCTGAAAAAAAAAAACCCAAAACGATGAACCCATTAATACAATACAATATAGAAAGTCATATTAGATGAAAGATGAGCCTAATAAAATTACGGATAAACTGAGCGACATACTTTTCTACAAAACTTTTTTTGAAAATTGAAAGGAGTGAATAAGAGGTAACCAGGCTAATAATAGCTTACCTGTCACATGATCTACAAGCACTTGCCATTTTGCTATCTCATTTTCCAAATGTCTTATCTCTCGTTTTTGCCGTCGATCTGCTATTGTTAATTCTATAATTTTTAATACAAAATTTCACTTATGAATAAGTATTTATACTATTCTTGTGAACAGAGAAGAATAACTGAAAAGACCACTTTGGGGTTATATGCTGTGTTTTATTTTGGGCCTTGATTGACGCATAGTACATTTAGTATTATCTGCCTTTACTCGACTTGACACATACACGCACAAATGGAAAGACAAACAGCCCATAAACAGATTATGTTCCCAAATAAAATGAGAATGACAAACTTACCTTGTTCGACTACCTCATCTGATGGATTTCTAAAGTTCAGAAAGAAAAAGAAAGCTTAATAAGAAAAACAATAACATAGAATCCTAAACAACAATAACAATGTTTGGGGAATGGGAGAAAACAAGCTCAACATAATACTGTCAATATCATTGGTGAAAAGTTAATTAGTTATAATAGCTAACAATGTACCCTCTCTATCTACAATGTGACAAGATACTGTGCTTTGTTCTTTACTCTCACTGTGTCTGTTAATGCATAATATTCATACTTAATATCTGAACAATGTTTGTACTGACTGCATCACATATATGATAGATAGTATATAATGGATGAAAGATGAAATAAAAAAAAAAGATATCCTGATGCATAGTATAAACTGGATAGGAAACAATGCACAGGACCACAAATACAAAGCCTTTTGGGCACATTTTTGGGGACATTTTAGTACAATTAACAGAATGTATATAAAATGATATATCATATTTACCTTAAATTTGCATCTGTCAGCATATCCTCAGCATCAGAGAAATTTAAGACATGGTCTCCTTTAGGCATTGGTTGAACTGAAAAAAAATAAATAGCAATAAAGAAATAAAATAGGGTGTCACCAAATATTTCAAGGTGCCAGAGTTACCTATTTGCATAAATTAACAATAGAGTGACAATCATTAATTTAGAGGTAGTACACTCATCGCCTTATTATAATACATATACAATATTTACCTTAATTAATGAATAATTCACTAGTTGATTAAACCGGTCTTAATGGAAACTGCATCTTTGATTTGTTTTATTATATAATTTTTGATGATTTGAATAATAAAAAAAAAGAAACTAGATTTAATTCGTCACTATGACGAATTATAGGTTATATGCATTGATTAAAATAAAGATAATTGGTTTGTAAAAGATATATTGATTGATTGATTTTCTCAGAATCTTTAATTATTTATAATATATGCTAGGATCTTGCTAACGCAAATACAATAGCCGGTATCGCAATCCGATCAAAGATCCCTCTGCGTATAATGTCATAAACCACATTTGTTACATAATAATAATTTCTTTTTATCTAGATTTCATTATAAATCATGTGTATAATCTATACACTAAGAAATAAAATTGAACAAACAATACAAATAATAAAAAAAAATCTTATTTCGTTTCGTTACCCAAGGTGAGGTTCGATCTCGGTACCTTGAATGCTATAGACACGAGCACAGACCACCGAGCCATACACAACTTACTAAAACATGTAGAAAGATTCCTCCGTGTATTTACTATTCAGTAGCCACTTTGGTGCAGAGAGATTATTACATACCGCAATGAATTATAATTTATTACTATGATGACATCTTTAAAAATTTAAAAAAAGGATGCACTGTCAAACTATATACTTTTAACTTTAATATATGAACTTCTTAAGAAAGAAAGTTAATGTTAAGTTTGTTATTTCGGCCTAAGAAAATGTCAAAATTTGTTTGATTATCGAAATAAATTTTTTTTAATTCAATATGCAATTAATGATGACTTAATCAACTTTTGTTCTCTTAATTTGATAATAAATCATACATATGATACATACACTTCAAAAAAATGAAATAAAAAATAGGTGTTCCCCCGCATTCTGACGATATATATTAATTTTAAAAATTAGCATATTTTCACTATTTTGTTAACTTATACGTGCGTAGCCTGTCACTTTTGACGTGCTTGTATAACGCAATTTCTGAATCAAATATGATGATATTATAAGAAAGGTTGTAAAACAGAAATCGGGCAAAAAGAGTTCGCATTAACGTTTAACGCGCAGTGCGCGTGCAAAATTCTGCGCACTCGTGGCAATTTTTTAAACGCTTAAAATTGCCTGAAACGTACTCTAATTTCATCGAAAATAAATTTTGACAATTTTAAAACTTTTAAGCGCGCGTATGCATGCGTTATATGCGCTACGCACGTAATTATATTGCCATATGATGAAATATGACCTGAAATTTATGAGTACCAAATTTTGTTTAAAAGTGATTCATGCTTGTGAAGATATGATTACAAACGTGATTTCATTAAATCGCGCGTAGACCGCGTAATTTATGATTGCGCACCGTGAAAACATAACCACATCGATTCCTGGCCATAAGGAATATACTCTGAAAAATTGACTTAGCTAGATGAAACTGATGCCAAGATAATTCACGGACAAAATAGTGCTAAGGAAAGAATAAATAAATAAGTAAAGATCCTGACAGAATCAAGAGGTTATATGCATATCATGCATATAACCTAAAAAAAAAGTAAACACACTGAATATCCATGCCAGTACCTGATTGGTCAGGAAGAAGGTGATATTGTTTCATCAGGAGCCAATGAGTTTGAAGTATTTTAGCTGTTCTTGTTGGATGGAATACAGTTGGATTATCATTTAATAAGTTCTGGAATATATCAACTGTAGGTTGGCTCATCTAAAAATAAGACAGTGAAATAGACCAGTTACAAACATGTGTCAATAGTGAGATCTCAATTTGTGAAGACAGATTACCTAGAAACAAGTTAGGTCAAGTTAATTCATTATTACAATACAATTATGGATGTTGAAAACTCAGAAACTCACAGATGTAATGGTTCCAAGAAGCTTCTCTTCTGCAACACTGTAGAGTGCTTTACTCAGAACAGCGACTTTTATGTCTGGATGCAACGCGGCCATTGCTTGTTGTGCAACTCTGAAGAAATTATCAACAAACAGAAATACATTTAAATGTTAAATAAAAAATATTTGCAATTAATCTTGGATGAACTATATTTTGAAGTCGTCCATACTCTGTTTTTTAATTAACATTATTTCATACACATTCAACAGAAAGTAGCTCAATCACTCACTCATTTTGTGGCCTAGCCTTTGGCAAGAATGTTGTATTCAATTATGTAATAAATAATAATTTTAGAAGAAGGCCTATGCATAATCAATATAAAATAATAACCAAACGAGTGTTTAGTAAAAAATGAGGTGATAAACATACTTAGATACGGCAGGATCATATAACAAGGCATACCATCTTTCTTCAACTTCTTTTGGAGTAAAATGACAGGAGAATTTGACACCTGTATACACTGCTTTCAGATCATTTGTCTGTAAAACAATTAATAATTCAAAGTACAGATATATACATAAAATATTATTATTAAAGTAAATATTATTATTTTATGTAAATTAGTTTTTATAAAATACCTGCTGAACCCCTGTTATCAAGGCTAGATCATCTTGAGGTTTCCAGCGACCCACGTCCTTCAACGTTGGTATCACTGCCTTGGGTTTCTTTGTTCTTTTTACAGTGGTTGCTCTCGAAATCTGAAACAGCAAATAATAGAAAATGTCTGTGTCATATCAGTAAATAAAAAAACCAAAGGTTTTAATGACGTCTAAGTCAATTATTCAAGAAATAATAAACAAACTACCTTCTTTTTTTCGACTGGAGCTGGTTCTGTGGTGGTACTACTACTACTAGGCACTACCTCAGGCTGTTGCAATGTTGGTAACTTTGCTTTTGTACTCTTCACTAAGCTACTTTCCACGAGCTCATCATCAAACTTCTTTCGTTTGATTGGCCTAGATGAGCTTCTTCGCTTTACCTGTAAAGGGTCAACTGTATTGGGAGGTGTGAGCAGCGAGGAGGCTGAAACTGGGAAATTCTTTGGACTGTTGAATGTACTAGCGGTTGACGAGGCTGGCGATGGTGTCGCAGTAGTTATAACTCTTGGAGATGCTATTACTGGTGATGATACTATAATATAAAACAATAGAGTTTCAGAATAGAATCCTGCCTTAAAGAAGTAAATATTTATAATATAATAATTTATATTTTTTTCTATTTCATAAGACAAACTGTAATAATTCTTACTAGATACTGGGGCTGTTGATTCTTGGTTAGGTTTGATTGGCTCAGATTTATTAGTTGCTGATGGTGGTACCTCAATTTCTGTTTTTGGTTCTTTTTTGGTTTGATCTTGCTGTACTGCACTAGTTTCACTATCTGGCACCTTAGTATCGCTAATGGATAACATACTGGTGCAGACTGTATTGTAGATATAAAAAGAAAGGATTTTGCAGTTAGTAGTACTCTATCTACCGTAGTACTAGGCCTAGTAGTAGCCTAGGCCAACTTAGAAGTGTGAATTCCTGGAGTATAATTAATTAAAAAACAATTTAAACAAACATTATTAAAACATAAAATGTGCGTCACCATTTTGTAAAACCAACCTCCCAAATCAAAATAAATGGTCCGAGACGTCAATAATTAATGCCTTAATTAATGGAATGGGCCGAAATGCCTGACCCGGTTCCAACGCCAAATATGAAAACAGTCCAGTGGTAGTCTAGCTTGTAGTATAGCCAGGGGTCTCATCCTCTACTACTAGGCCTAGGCCCTCTAGAAGTAGTAGTAGTAGGCCTAGCTAGTAGTAGTAGTAAGTAGGCTAGCTATCTACTATCCTAGTAGGACCATATTTATTAGTCAGGATGGTAGTTCTAGTTTTAATAATAACCTAGATTAGTACAGTAATCATAATTACCATTATTATTATCATTAAAGGTACCTAAATACTTATATTACCTACCTAATAGGCCTAAAATATTACGAAAACGAAGTGCGCAAAAAAACACGCTCGAGTTTTTTTGTTGTTGTCACTGACCGAGAGAGGGCGTAACAATACACAGCGCCACCACCCGCATAGTCGATTTGGTGTGGTTGGTTGTTATGACGATTGATAATCATAATAAAAATACACATGTCATGTCACTCACAGACTTTTGAACTTAGTTTTATTTGTTGAATGTTCAGAGAAAGAGCTAAATAAAATACTAAAATATGTCAGCTGGAGGAGGAACTCAGGGTAAACATAAATCATTTTTAATTTTAAACATTCAAAAAGAATATTTGATAAATAGTAAATACTACTAAACTATAATAGGCTAGCCTACTAGATATAGGAAGCCAGCTACTAAACTTAGCCTAGTTCTAGGCTAGTAGCCGGGTTACTAGGCCTAGTAGTAGAAGGGCTAGCCTAGCTAGCTAGTGTAGGCTATATATATGCCTAGGCCCTAGCTATAATAGCTAGCTAGGTATGCCTATATATAGGGCCTAGGCTTAGACCTTATAAATACATTTTTATTGCTATGTTATGAATTTTCTTATTTTAATCTTTTAAAAAAAAATTTAGACTGGTTTTATCATGCACCAGACAGAAGGAATGCTGAGCCTGTCGACTACCCTGCAGTCTCGCAAATACCTGGGTTAAGCAGCTTGGCACAAGATATTGATGATGAGACCGGGGCGAAAGTGGGATGGATAAAAGAAACAGACACAAAATATATTAGGCTGGCAAAAATGGGAGGAAGGAAAGGTAAACAGAAAAAAGTTTAGATACATAGGCTTAGGCCTAGCAATTTGCTTTCACTTGTTTTCTTTCAGTAATATTTATTTAACTAAATAGATAATAAATAATTTTTGTAAAATATAATTACTGAAATAGAGTGTTGTGTTGTGCAATTTTCTGTGTATTTTTTACAGTTTTATTTATATTTTTATATGATGATATGCCAGTTTTTCAAAGCAAATTTCTGTTATTTTCAGTTTTAGTGGACAAATAAAGATACTATGACTAAATGTAACCACATTAATTAATGAACAATTTTATTTCATTATCAGATTTACTCCGCCATAGAGAAAACAAAGTACCTAACTCAGAGGCTAAAGCATATCCCCGATGCGAGTGGTTTGATTATGTTGAATATGATGGTGCTGAAGATTTAGGGTAATTATTATTATCTAACGTAATATTATTACTCCGTAGTGTGTATCCCAGTTAAATTAAAGTTATCACACATTGAACAATAAAATGTAAATTAAAATTACTGTGAGACCACAAACTCTTTTATTTCCAGTTCTTCCTTGAACAATGACACTATTTTACTGTAGTGTATTCACTACTGCTTGTGGTACATAGTGAGTTCAATCCCTGAATTACTCTTCGCAAGAAGAAATACTGATTCATGTTCTTTCTAAGTAATGTTCTGTACAATTTCCAAGAATGTTATTTAATATTTTCTTTCTCCGTAGGCCTCATCAATCATATCTTCCTGACTACATGGTGTATAAAGAATTTAACTCGCATGAGCAACCAGAATATTCACAGAAGCCTAAAAGACCTCCATACTCATTGAACGACAATTTATCTGCTTTCCAACGAGATGGAAATACTGTAACGGATAAAACGATTAAGTTGCCCGAAGTTGATAGACAGTACAAAAAGGGTGTTGTGTTTAAGGTTCGCAAGGATAAACATGCTGGATTTGTGAGACCAACAGAAAAGGGGCAGAGAAAGAACGACAAAAATAAAACTGGGTATGATGTTTAATTAACTGTGTATTAGGTTACTAAATTGCTGGATACTGTGTAAATAATAACAAATATAAATGTGGCCTTAAAATAAATGTCATTGCCCTTAAATCCACCAATGTTTCTACAGCAGTAGCATTAATGCCCTATTCCCGCATGATTATTAAGGAAATGAATTGAAACCTAAAGCTCACCCATATTCCTCTAACGAAAAATTCAGAAAAAAATCATTGTGCATAAATGAACCATTTATGCCATTTTTTAATTTAAAGATGTATTGTCCCTTGAAACACAAAAAATGAAGATCAAAATATTCTAAATTTAAATTGGCCATATCAAAGTAATATTAAAATTATTCACTTTAAGTCGAAAATTCGAGCCAAAAACAACAGGTTTACGTAATTAACAGGTAAATTGATTTGATTACATTTCGTCTGGAAAATCGTCGCGAGCGAAAGCAAACAAAGATTTCAAACCACGAGTACGCATTATGCATATGGTAATTAGGATTGTTTACAACTCGTCACGGTTGAGAAGGTATTTTCACACAGGTCGTGAGGAAGTTTTATGATTATGCATACAGAGTAGCCAAACAAGCGCGTTTCATTATGGGATATGTTTTGATCGAAAACTTTGACTGGAAGTCAAAGTTATTTTTTAAACAAAAAAACGTCTGTATTTCAGTTAAATGATTTTTTTTCGACAAATTTTTGGTGATAGTTAATAACTATTATGATACTTCAAAATGACCCACCTTTTTTCGAAATTTGTTATTTTTTATTTTTTTGGAATTAGTCAAAGGGACAATACATCTTTAACAATTGTCTTAGTTTGTGGTTTTAATATGGAAGTACTAGAGAAATATGCCGAAAGTCTGTCTTCAATACCAGTTTTGGTACTAACAATGTTTTAATAATATACCCTTAAGATTGGTAAGGCTTTAGACTTACTTTGTTGTTACTTTGTTATCAGGTCGAGCTCACCAAAGGAACAAAATGTTACCTTCTCAAAACTGATGAGTATGAGTTACCAAGACGAGTGGTTCAAACAGCGACAGGAAGAAGCATTGCATCAACAAAGAATGCAAGAACAACAAAAAAACAAAGACTCTTCACAGAATAAAAATAAGATCACAACGGAATACAGAGAAATAATTTGCAAAGACCAACAAAACCAAAAGACAACGTCGCATTCTGCTCCAAAAATAAGACACACAAAGGTGTCAGAAGCAAGGAGACGAAGAGATAGCAATGATGAAAAAGAACTCTTTAAATTGAATAGGTTCACAAAGGTCGGAGCCAAAGTTGATAGTCATTGGCAAAACACTGACGACTCGTATAGCAGACAACTTGCTGCAGTTCACATTTAGCAAACATTTTTATTGACTTTAATAGTTTATCTGGTACTAATAATTAATGCTATAAAAGGTAGCTAAAGTTATTCATGTCATTAAATATTGTACATTTACTTTTATATGTTATACTGTATACGTTTTGGAACTTCCGACTTCTATAGTGTTACAGATGATAAAACCAACAGCTTAACCTCCTATCCAAAGAATCTGATTAATAACTGTATCACAATTGTTCTGATTTATACCAAAGTTTAAATGTTTTCATCAATACTTTTCTTGATGATTGAATTGAATCAAAGATGTTTTTTTTATGTCAATTATAGCATGAAATTGATTGTTTAAAATGTTGTAGACTATTATGACTAGCCATTTTCTGTGTTTGAACCTAGCAGCTTCCATGACAAGGCAGTGTTACAGGAATAATCTTACCAAGATATATCTCTTCCGAATTTAAAAGGTTGCTTTAGGATGGAATAATCTTACCAATATATATCTCTTCCAATTTAAAAGGTTGCTTTAGAAAGACTATTTGTTAAGAGGTTTAATTAACTACTTTAATTGTAATTAATTGATATCCATAACTTGTTTTGCAAATTATTTTATCTTTGTAGTTAAATTTTTGCATTATTATTACAGTATTGATATTTTTTGTAACAAAATGAAATAAAAAGAAATTTAATTTGAATGCTGTCCTTAAATAAATATTCAAAACGTATTGTCACAAAATATATATTGTATCCAAAATCATAAATAAAACGTCTTTATTAGATTGCAACAAAATAACCATACTATTACCAGGGAGTTGTTATTAGAAACTCCCTGCTATTACCCTTTAACATTTAAAAAACGAGTTCTTGTTTTGGTTTGTAGCGCCCTCATTATTATTGGATGATTTGTTTTGGTGTAGTTTTCATTTCACTTTGCATTTGAGAAACTTCCGGTAGTCCTAGAGCCTAGGCTAGGCTATTTTCACATAAAGATTACAGTATTTTTTCACTGAAAAACTAAAAAAATTCTCATGGCGGGAAATAAGGTTAGTTTAATGTCTCGGATCAACTACTAGGCCTACAGCTGTCTAGCATAGGCTATTAGTACCTAGATTAGCTAGGCCTAGGGCCTAGGCCTACTGACATGGCATGAAACCCACTCTTCCTCTTGTTGTAGGCCAACAAGGGCAACAAAGTCGACTCGATACTAGAACCTAGGCCCCTCTATGTAATGCAGAGTATGCTACCGGGATCCTATGCTGCCTAGCTAGCATGGAGTAAATAAAGGTTTATTTAAGGCTAGCTGCAGCTGTCAAGACAAGAACCTATGTCTGAAATCAACACACTACTAAGCAAATTGACAAGTCTCATTTTCAACACAAAATTTTAAAAACTTTACATGTAACATTGTTGGTTTATTTCAGACTTTTTATATAAGCAATGAAGATTTTAAATATTCAGAACTGAGCCAAGAAAAAAAAAGAGGGCAGGTAAATAGATATAGAAACAAATATTGAGGTTTAAAAAAAAGTTATAAAAATGTATGCACAAACTGTCATTTGTCATTTAATGGAACACCACAAGGTATAATCTGCTGGAAGTTATTAAACTCTATTAAAAAAATATATTGTGTTACATGCAAACATTTGAAAAGACGTATATGTAGTCCTTATCAGATTTGTTATCCACCAGGTTAATGCCGACATAATTCAAAGAGCCAGTTTATGAAGTATGCCACAAACGGGTGTAGGTTGGATGGATAACATACTTTTTCCATTTTAGAGAAAGAAGTTATTAAATCATAATTTTTGTTGTAGATTCACACAATCTGCAGGGCTATAAAAGAAAATATTGGAAAGGATTTAAACATAGAATTTAGCATTGAACGTAATGGTACGCTTCGTTTCTCTGTGTATGGTCCACTTCCTCTTATTGAGAAAGGCATTGCTTTGATTCAAAGGCGTCTGAGAAGGGTAATTATTGCATATTTTTCAATGAATTTTAATTAGTGTAATATTTAATTATTCATATCTGAACATTATTCTACATATTTACCAGCGACAAAATAACAGTAACAACTCTAGATAAAGAGACAGAATACATTTGAAAATTTAAATTATTCACTAATCCAAATCATTTATTATATCAGGATGGCTTGCAAAAAAAAAGAGACCTCCCTGAAGGCATACAAGCTTTGACCATGGAAAATCTTAAACGTCACAACAAGACACTAGAGTGCCGACGCCAGTTTTCTTGTGGCCCATGTAAAGAGGTGTGGTGGCGATGGGTACCTTCACATAAAACAGTTTCAAGGTAGGATATAGATTGAGTGCCTCATTGGTAATGAATATATAAATTTCTTTTTTATCAAATCAATGGTAAAATACGAAATTAGATGGTAAATACCTTCTTGACAGTTTAACAAAAAAATTCTATATTCATAGATTGCAAACTAGATGAACATTTATTGTCATCTGATACTTGAACAAATCTCTCGCACTACCTCAGTAAACAAGTTAAAAACATTATTATTCTAATTTTGTGTGTGTTTATGATTTATATGTTGATTGACAGATGCCATAAATGTCAAGAGAGATATGAAGCGCTGCCACGTGAAAATGAATATGGTACCGGGACGTACCGGTGTGTATGTGGCAATGTCTTTACTGGGAAGGCTAGAAACAATGTTGGCGCTAGATGCAGTCAATGCGGTCAAATGGTAAGTATTGCTTGTTATGCAAATTTTTTTAAACCAATTTATACATTTGACACATATATTTTGATTTTTTTTTATGTCATACGCATCCAACAGCGAGCACAAACTCGCCAATTACAGGATGGAAAAACTATTTTTATAATTTATCGTGCTTATATACCAAGTCTCATTGGAGGCTTAGGGAGTGGAGTTTAAAGAGTTGCGAGTTACAACCCTGGCACTAGTTCAGGATTGAACCCTGGACCTAGGGATTGGAAGGCAAGCACGTTAAACACCAAGCTACAGCTCCACTACAATTTACTATTTTATTTAATTATAATCCCTATATAAATTCACATGGTACTTATTAATATTAATCAGCATATACTAGAAGATCACAAAAGTTATGCACCGACATTTCTATTTCTCTTAGGTGTATCCGTCAGAAATTGGTCCGTTCAGAGAAGGTCAGCGTCGTACCCGACATGGTCATTCATGTGAAGCGTGCAACCACGGTCAGATATTTCCATGCCCGGTTATTGTCAATCCTAATAATGTTCAGATTCCAAGTGTACCGCATGTAAGCACCGGTTCCACATGCTCCACATTCTTGACACAGCAAACTGTGTCAGAATATTATCAGCCAATAGACTAAAGCCTTGCCTACATTACAAACTTCATGTGACAAAAAAATATGATGTGCCCATATATGGATATGATGATGTCATATAACTACCATATTTAGGCATATCACTACCATATTTGGGCACATCACACTTTTTTTGTCAAACTAGTTTGATAGTGTAGACAGAGCTGCAAGCTATATTGTTATTGGTGACAAGTTATACCAAAGATAATGTAATAAATCATAATCACTTCTATGAATACAATGATTCCTTTCACCATTAATGTATTTTTAATGTGGCTTCTACTTGATACCGTAAAACCTAGAAAAGAATCTCACTGAAGCCAACCTCAAAAAGAAGCCCATGGGCTTTTACGGTATACAAATACAATAATGAATGATTTTATGACAGTGCAGCCTTCTTCTTTCCCTGCCAGAAGGCTACACTCTATCTTGTGTTTATATTATCTTTGGTTATACTGAAATAATTTCACCTAATATTGACAAATTTATATGTAAGCCAGAATACGGTTTCTGTAGATGCCACAAATAGACTATAATCAGCAAAAGGCTATTTTATAGTTGTATAATATTATATAAATCTAAATTACATAATGTGTAATTTTTAATTAGGAAAGTAAAATTAATTATAGTTAACAATAAATACAGAATCTTGCTGGGAGGGTTAAAATATAAGACCATGTGGCTGTTTTGTGTAGGCTTATAATGGGGGTGGTGGTGGGCGATGGACAGCACATGTTAAACAAATTTTGACTGGGGTGAGGGTGCATGGTTCAAATTAACCCACGATCTAGAGTATATACTATATGGGATATGTCCCCAGATGGGCTGTATTTTAAACCCCCAGTCAATATTTGTGTATATACCACGGTTATTATCCAATCAGATGCTGTGAATTGAAAAGTATGGTAATGATGATGAATATATTAGGTTTGTAACTTGCAAAGACTTTTTATTGATAAAAAATAATCCATTTATTTTTGTTCGATATTTTCTCAAATATTTTAACATCAATTTTAAAAATTTACATGGAATATACACAGAGACCTATTCAGAGTTTGTATTCATTTTATGTAGATTTAACATTAGTTTTCATGTCTATAGGCATGTTTTTAAATATTTTTATTCCAATTTTAGTTATTAATATATTAAGGTTACTAAACTTTTGTTTGGGGATGGGCATCAGTAATTTATGATTTATATGCCTCTCATTATCTGAACTATCTTTGATTTGGTCTACCATCCCAAAACTATTTCTTACTATTAATGATAATGACAATTTATCTATAGTCTCATAATGCAATCTCCATCTAATGAAAGATTTTTTTAGGCAGTATTATGAGGTTTAGTAAATAGTGGTAGATTATGATATTTTAGGGAGTATATTGTGATACTTGGACCCGGTGTTGTCATGAACAGCTTAGGGTGGTAATGCCAAGAATTTGGTTGAGGTTTTCTTTTGTAGGGTTCAATTTGGTTGATTCTGTCTCCATTGACTTACTACATATGTGATACTTTTTGGAATATTACCTATACACATTAATTAGCCTAATTTGTCCATGTCAATATTAAACTCCTTATTGCTTTAAATTCAAATTGTAAATATAGTAAAAAAAATGATTTAAATGAACATTACTATGTATATACTGTAATTCAATACAGTTGTGTGCCAAACTACTGGAAAAGCTATAACCAGCTTAGAAATGCCTTTTCAACATTTTGCTAAAAATGAATTTTTAATAAATTACTGTAGAAAATGATTATATAGAAAAGAAATTACCAATAAATAAATATTTGCTTCTTTCCAAAGTCATATACATATATATACTAACTTTATTTTTATGAAACAATAGATATCTATATTATAAAAACAAATTATATTTTAGTAGTTGAGAAACTCTAAATCCTAAATAAATGCATTTGTGCCTAAATATTTCAAATTATGTTACTGCAGCTGAGTACAGTATTTTATTAATGAATTATGAGTATAGACACACATACTAAACATTGATTGTAAGTAAATTTTAAATAGTCAATTGTTTGATGCTAAAGTCCACTTGTGTGTTATAGGAAACAACATCAACAGTTGTATTAGCAGATATATTAGTTTAGTGTACTGTAGTAATTACATCTTTTGCATTACTTAAAGATGTATTGTCCCTCTGAAAAATAATTTTTTTTGTTGAATATGCCATTTTAATGTCTCATAATAGTTAGCCACTTTGATCAGAATTTGGATCTAAACAAAATTTATTTACCTGAAATTTAAAGCAAAAAATGGTCAAATTGGCTACCAGCCAATGGATTTTTTGAACTACAAAATAACCTATTCAAAATCTGATTTAATTAATCTTCATTTTTCATGTTTTTGGGGACAATTCATCTTTAATACTCGTATTTATTGTATAAACAGCCAGTTTTATTTAGGTTATTTGCAGTTTTAGTAGATGATAAATTTCTTTGAAACTATGTACTGTAGAATGTTTTGGGATATTTGGAATACAAGAAATCAAAATCAAAATGCCATTGTGTTAAAAAGGTAAAATGGTTGTGCTAAATAAAAAAATTGCTAAAAAATATATACATTATTGTGTACACTGTAAATTAGCTTTAGAAAAAAAAAAAACCAATACAATTGTGTTTATATTAACAATATTTAATATTGGATTTTAGTAAATACAATTTACTTTGTGGTTGTTGTACCTGTTAACAAAACGCAAAATAAATAAACAACCTAGAAAAAATAACCAATACAATTGTGTTTATATTAACAATATTTGATATTGGATTTTAGTAAATACAATTTACTTTGTGGTTGTTGTCGATGTTAACAAAACGCAAAATAAACAAAATAAACAACCTAGAAGAAGTAAATACATGTGTCTTTATTTTCTATGTCAATTGTAAAAAAAAAACCCTACAGAAATTGCCATTAATGCATACAAAGCTAAATAGAGAACGTTAAAAAGGTGTTCAAGAACACACTGCGAGTAACGTAACACCTCCCTTATAATAAACCAGGATGCAGAAATAGTAATTCAAGTCTCCCATGCTTGCCAAGTTTCTATCCAATTGTTTACATACAAATAACACAAAATGCGGACTTAGTTGGTTCACATTCTTTACTAGTCCTTAGTTCTCTATAACATCTATAAGAATAAAAATAATTTATTTTCATTGGCATGGGGGATGTGGAAAATGTATTAATAATACACAAAAATAAATAATATAAAAAAAAATATATTAAATATGTTTAGTATTTACCTGTGGCTTGGCTTGGGCATTTAAGTATTTCGATCTTCATGGCAATTTCATCGTAGCTTTTCAGTGGATAGATTCTCAAAGCGTCAGTAGTAATGTCTTGAGGAAATGTTTGTGCCACAGCCATGTTTTTGTTAATATTCCCTAAGAATTTCTAAAAAGAGAATTTATCCAGAAAAGGTTTTGTTTATTTAGATAACAGTTAATTGGTAAACAAGTACACAGGCAAATGTTAACTTGTGCTCACATTTCTACCCATATTTTGGCACCAAATGCCCTTCATAGATGGAAAAAAGAGTTTCCTGGATGGAAATTTATAAAGGGTCATCTATTAAAGTTATAGTTTTAATTGAATTTGAGTAAAAAAAGTAATGATTATGTGGTTTGTTTAACTGAATGGCACTGATGCATATCTAATGTAATTAAAAATAAATCTAATGTAATTAAAAATAAATACTCCTGTTCAACAAACTGTATTGTTTATTTTAAGTTAATAATAGGGGGGTTTCGCAACCTTACGAATACGATAACGAAAATGGATAAGTCACCATTTCATATTCGTAAAGCGTATTTGTGTCGACGAATATTACCAGTCATATTCGTAACTACAAAACGAGTATAGTTTTTGATCTATTTTTGCACATTTTGCATTTGAATCAGGAATGATTCATGATTATAATATAATTATAGATTTATTGAAAGTAATTTACTAAAAGTAATTTACTAAAATGCCAGACAGATTTTTACTGGCTTACGAAACGAATACGTGTGCGTGACGTATCTGTTTTTGTCATTGTATTCATAGTGTTGCAAAACCTCTCTATTAAGCAAGCTAAATCCAAAAATGTGCTTGCCATACCACATCATCACCAACATTGTTCTTGATAACTTTCCATGTTCCATCCTCACTCTTGTATTCAACACGGTACAGAGTGACCCAGGCCCGTTTACT
This sequence comes from Antedon bifida, assembly GCF_963402885.1. Lineage (NCBI taxonomy): Eukaryota > Metazoa > Echinodermata > Crinoidea > Comatulida > Antedonidae > Antedon > Antedon bifida. The sequence continues at coordinate 5,391,044 of NC_136226.1, read as the reverse complement.
TGACTTGAGCACAACACCAGACACTGCTTTGATGTTGTTAAACTGAATTTGAAGCAAGGGTTCACTGCCTGTGCTATCTGGCTGAAACTCAACTGAATGACGGGTATTTATCCAGCTGTTAAGACTGTTGCTTGCAGAAGATGACAAAGTTGCTCCGTCTTCTTCTAAGTCACGGCAGTCTAAAACAATGTGGATTAAAACGCGATAGGAAATCTAATGTCAGGATCTGAAGGCACACAAAGTTTATAGATATAATGAAAGATATACAGTATTAACGAAATGGTCTTGGGCATCTAGCACGGCAGACAGATGATGGACAAAAGCTGTCACTGAATGGATACCAAGAAAGTGTAAGACACCAAAGGAAGGCCTGAAGTGAGATGGCAAGAGGGAATTTCCCAAGAAAATGTATAATGTGGCAGTGAGAACAGCATAAAATAGAGAGTTATGGATTCAACTTGGAAAGGCCTTCACTCTGCAGTGGGTTGAAATGGCTAGCAATGATGATGTTTACTTACTTGATTCCCTGCACACTGGCTCTTCTGTAATTAGTGGGTACCAGTCAAAACGACCAGTATTATCTTGTCTACATTCCCTCTGGAAAGCAGGGATGCTCGATATGTACTGATGAGCACAACCAAATCGTACAACACTGCCCTCATTCAAGCTGTCTGAATAGTCATACCATCCAAAGTTTGTGTTGTGAAGCAATGGACAGAATTTACCGCTAGTATAGTTACTTTCTGTACAAACAAAGAAACATAAAAAACATAATACATTTATAAATCTATAACTAGAGGCTATTTTTTTTTTTCTTTTGATTTACTATACAATCTGTCTTTTAGGTAATATGTATCCAATCAAATGACGTCACGATCAATAAGAACAATAAAATCTTTGTATTGTCACGATAATATTACTCTTACAAATCAACATGGACAGCATAAATGGTTGTCCTATAGTTCTAGGATGAAAACCTTTTTGATTTATTACAATTTCTGTAGGAAAAATGCCTATTTACCAACTTATCGTCAATCGTGAGTAGTATAAATGCACCTTTATGGAAGTTTAGCTTTAATTATTTTTTATTGTTATAACCATGGAGTATTGTAACCAATGATAATTTGTATCTCAGTGAGTGTATAGTTTGGTACTCACCATGTACACATTGTGGTTGGTGTAAAACTGCATTATCCAACATGCAACTTGTTTTATTTTCTCCTACTAAGACGTAATTAGCAAAACATTCGTGAATAATAGTTCTATCATCCATTATTTTATAACCTTCCAAAACATTTTCTACCAAACGACCATTTTGTGGAGGACCAAGTACAATGCACCCTGTAGAAAAAGGATGAGACATGAGAAATACGTAGCATAACCACAGTTGTTTATATTTGTATCTATCTATACAAATTCAATTTATTGGTCTAATTCATATAAAAAAAAAAAAAAAATTCTTAATACGCTGCAATTTAATTAACAATTTTTTTTAAAAATAGAAAATAAATATTATAAAAAATATTTCATATATACAATAAAAACTGATTTTAAATAAATGAAATTGTTCATGATCACAACAAAATTTTAACATTCCTTGAAGCTATCAAGGCTTTTTGTTATTGGGGGAGTTAAATTATATTGTAATATCTCAACCAAAAAAGATTTGTTTTCATTTTTTTTTTCATAGAAGAAGTACAGTCTATGATATGAACAATTACCAAGTATTAAATGAAACCCTTGATCATTATAGTGGTTAGGATAAGTATCCACAAAGTGCTCAAGGCGCTGGTTAACTAATCATTTTTACCTAAAATGCATGATGGCGTTTCCGTTGACCATTCTCCATTGTCTAAGCAAATACTTTTTTTCAATGATGAGTCTTGCATCCTATAAGGATTCTGGCATCTAACCTTTCGTTCTGATTTTGGAAATATTTCACCAGAATGTGGGTGGTACGTCACATCAGCATGCGTCATTTCATAACGTGGGCAGGTTGCTGTAGTAAATATAAATTCTCTGAGATTAACGCTAGATCATCTGGTTGTATACCACTTTGATATTTGACTCTGAATTCATATTGAATAACTTAGCTACATGAAAATCAAAATATGGCAACCTGTAGTGTACATGTATAAATGGCAGCTACGTTTTGTTTTAATTGTATGTGTTAAAAAAGTGTTTATTTAATTTATTAATATTACTTACTTATACAAGTCTTTGTTTTATCAAAAGAGCCTAGACTACAGACAGCAGTATAGGAACACACTTTCAATACAGGAATATCATCATCCACAATTTCTGATTCTGTAATCTTCCAATTTGCTATTGTATTTGGTGGGAAGGTTCCATTATTATCACCCTGGTTGTATACCACTTTGAACTTTTCTGTAATCTCGGGACAAGGCTCTGCACATAGAACAATTGATACATATATCATATAGATTCAAACCTGGACCTTCTGCTTGATATGCAGATGTCCTAACCATATATATGTGTTTTAAATTGATATTCATTAGAAAAAAAACATGATGTCATTAACATATCAAGGCAGGATTGTTTCACACAGTCTCACCCAAAAAAAGTTCATTTAGCATAAGCTAACAGTAAAGCTGGGTTGATACCTCCATTGTTTTGTGTTGACCTAAGTAGTAGTACTATTGGACAGAAATGGCCAAAGCTAGCACCTGAAAAGTCTTACAGACTTTGAGTTTAAAAAGGGCACCTCAGAAAAAGGGAGTTTTTTTCAAACTCTACATGTGCAAATTAACTACTTACTCTCTGTGCAACTTGGTAGATAGGGTACAAACGTTTCATTCCAGCATGTTATATAATCCAATTCATCTTCTGACTCGTATCCCATGTTGCAACTCCATTCAACTGTCATTCCGTGGTATACGGTAGCCGTGCCATTGGCCACTTTTCCATTACTGATAGATTGAGTATCACATGTTGCTAACAATAACAAAAGAATTCAGTTACTGTGAAAATTTAATCTAAAAAACTATCTACATTTTATATAAATGACCATACTTGGATGAAGAACATCTATTTGTTAATGCCATCCAATCACAGTAGGTGACCGAGTCTTAAAAACTTATAACTGCCACTGGATTTAGAATTTAATTGATTTTATCAAGGGTAGAACAATAATTTTATTACACATCTAAGGGTATCCTTAACATTTTTGGTTAATTGTTATGTCGAGGTATCATGTTTTCTTTCTCTCATTTCAATGATTGAGGTTACTATTGCAATGTTATGCAATGAGGTGCTGCAGGCCTGAATATTGCATAATGGAAAATTTACTTACAAGATACAAGAAGGTCAAAATTTTACAATTTTGAGATATGTTTTGTATCAAAGTGATAAATATTTAAATAAATGAATACAAGTTACTATCTTTTAAAGTTTTGATTAAATAAATTGCATGCCATGTCACCGGCACAGATCTGGAGGGGGGGGGGGGTGGTTGACATGTCCCCCCACATATTTTATAGTGGGGGATTGTCCCTCTCACTTTTCGACAGCGAAATCATAAAATTGTTGAAATGAAATTTCAGAAAATGCAGTATCTAAGAAGAATAGATTTTGCGTGAATATAACCAATGGCGCATCAGGACCAGTGCCTAAAAAGTGCGTAACCCAAAATAATTGTATTCTTCTGGGCCAAATTTGTATGTGCTCAGAAATCGATTGAAACAACCTATAAATGACTGAAAGATCCGGGCTTCTTGGTGCTTCGCTCGCAAAGTAATTCATTTTTATACATCCCCTCCACTATTAAAAACGGATCTGCGCCGCTGTGCTATGTACAGTGTTGAAAATCTGAAACGGTTTGTGGAAATTCCATTCAAGTTGAAAGCAGCTAGTTAAAGTGACTATAGAAATAGTAGATGTGTTATAAAAACAAATAATAATATTTTCAACTTGTAAACATTAGTATTAAGTATATAATCAATTTAATTTAAAACATACTTAACAAACATTCTGGGGAACTTTCTGGTAAAAATTCTCCTTTAGCACATACTCTTTCCTTTGATGTATCTGGACTTATCTTGTAGCCTTCATTACACTGGTATGTAACTGTTGTTTGAGGTGGAAACATTCCGCTGGCATCTTGCGTTGAACTGTATATGATTTCACCATCGCTAATCGGTGAAAGGCTGGAACATGGATCTGTAATTATTATATTACCATTATTAATTAAAATTTTTTATTAAGTCTCACTAAAGAGTCATTTGAACTCATGTGAAATATCAATTTTCTGTCAAATACATACTACAGTTAACTCTCCCAATACTGAACACCTTTGGGCTGGCCAAATATGGTTTTCTGGAAAGTCTGGTATTGGGAATGTTTTATTAATGGTAAAAACGAATTTGGGACTGTTTGGACAAGAAAAGTCTAGTATTGGGAGAGTTTTGGGTTTTCGGAGAGTCCGTTATTGGGACAGTTGAGTGTATAAGCATTTAGCATAACATGCTCATATTCAGTGTGTGCGTTCATAATCAGTGTTCTGTGATTCATAACCATTTCGAAACGTAAGCTGCACTGCACACAAAATCTAATAAGATCATCAAAATAGTATTGGATAATATCAAAAACACATTTTCTTGAGGGAAATGAGGATTTAATGGTTAATAATTCATGTTTATGACAAGATCTATGTCAACATTTTTAACCAGTTGTATGAATAGGAACTATGTATATGTTATGTACCATGAGTTATAATTACCTTCAATACATATTGGAGGTGTTAATACTTTATTAAAACAATATGCTACAGATGAGGGACTGACGGTATATCCAGAGTCACAATTGTAAATGACGTAATCGTCATGGTTAACTGTGACAGGATTGTCAACTGGATAACCGTTATCAATTTGAGGTACATCACATGTTGCTGTAAAATAAAAGTATAACATAATGCATTGTTATGAACATATAGTCAAACACATTTTCAATCATTTTTTATATTGTTTAGTTTTTTGCCAGACCTTCTTCCTAAAAAATAAACAAACAAAAGGTTATGTAAAGAGTATTTACCATTTGCTGTATGTAAATCAGATGAAAAGCTCTGTCTACACTATCAAACTTTATGTGAGAACAAAATATGATGCGCCCATATATGGACATGATGATGTCATACATTTTTTGGGCACATCACACTTTTTTTGTCAAACTAGTTTGATAGTGTAGACAGAGCTTAAGCAGCAGTCATACAATCTCCTACTAACATTTTATTTATTTGTTCTTTCTTTAAACTGAATTACACTTTCAATACAAATGTACTGATTTCCAAAATGGTTCAGTAAACATAATTATAATAAAAATAACAAATTAAAAAGAAAAACAGAAAGAAAGAAAAGAGAAATAAAACTATTTAATTGTGAAGGCAAAACGGTTAATACATATATGTTTTCTGTAGTGAAGATTTAAAAGTTGCCAAAGACATATTATGCCAAAAACATACTAAAATGATCCTTCTTACTTATTGTACAAGTTACTTCTTCTCCATTGAAATTTCCCAGTTGACAAGTTCTCATTGTATCTCCATCAGTTTCTTCATATCCTTCAATACAAGAGTAAGTTGCAACTGTCCCAGGCAAAAATAAACCTTCATCATTTTGTGTGTTGGAATATTCTATTGCACCGTTTTCAGTTACTTCTAATGGGTCACAAGGATCTGAAATGGAAACAGGTTATGTATGAAGAGAGAACTCTGTACTGTTGAATGACAATGTGAAAGAGTAAGAAAGAAGCAGATTTTTTCGGCTCTGTTAGATCACTGGGCTTGCATGGTATGTTCCAATTTGATGGTACATATGCTTTCCACATCTATTGAAGAATAAATGAGTGACTACTGTAAAGTAAACATAGATTTACATACCTTCAGTACAAACAGGATTAAATGACATTAGTCCTGTAGCAAGACACGTCCACAAGCTTGTGTCAGAGTTCAACGTGTACCCATCTTTACAACTTATACTGTACTGCGTTCCTTCATCTACTCGTTCTCCAACAATGTATTTCGAAATGAGGTTGAGGTTTTCTGGAATTTCAGGTAAAATGCATTGCCCTGTATAAAATAAAAAGAGGAATAAATTAGTAATAATGCATGATAAATATGTTATGTTTAATAATCAACTGTGTAAAGCTCAGTCTACACTATCAAACTTTATGTGACAAAAAATGTGATGTGCCATATATGGTCATATTACTCCCATATTTGGGCACATCACACTTTTTTTGTCAAACTAGTTTGATAGTGTAGACAGAGCTTAAGGAAAGAGTGCCATTTTGTGCGGTGTGGATGTTAACTTTGGTGTTATTCATGTCCGTTGACAAGTCTGAATGCAGTGAGAAATTGTGAGAATTGTCCATACTGTGCTTATAAATGTGCATTGTACTTTTACTATTAGCTTTGACCCATCAAAGTGTTCCCTTATATGGTTGTTCCTTGAATAGGGGTGTCGCAAAGGAGGGAGACCTACTGTACTTACCTATGCATTTTGGAAGAGGCTCTGACCACTGGTTATCTGCTTCGCAATATATAGATGCTATTCCTTCAATTCTAAAACCATCATCACATCTAAACACTATATAGCCTTGATAACCAAAGTCATCTCCATTCCGTGTACCGTTCAGAGGTGTTCCCGGGTTTCCACAGTTCACAGCTTAAATAGACAAATCAGTTATATGTATTTTATAAAAAAAGATGGCTACACACATTTTCCTTAGATTCATATTTGACATGCTGGAAGCAAGGAGTGTTGAAATTAAAATTGATAAAACTTGGGATATATTTCTGGACAGATTGTTATTGTGCTCAGTATCATTGGTCACCATAAGTACTGTATCATCAGAAGTATATTGCTGCTATATATATAATATAAGGTACAACATTGAAATGTACAATGCTAACAATACCAAAGTCACATCAATGATTTTGGACTGAACATACCAAAAATCAGACTGTACCTGACAGTGCTAATTTTTTTATCTTATTTCATACACATACAACAGCGAGTAACTCACCAATTACAGGATGGATAAACTATTTGTTGGTGCTATTACGGTGCTTATAAACTAAGACACATTTGAGGCTTAGGAAGTGGAGTTGAAAGAGTCGTGAGTTACAACCCTGGCACAACAGGATAGAAGTTGAACCCTGGGATTGGAATGCAAGCATGTTAACCACCAAGCTAAAGCTCCACTCCAACTTAGTCTGAACTTAAATTAATAAATCATCTATATAAAGGTACTGTACCTTCGCATGTCTGTGGGCTGTGATTCCATGTTGCGTCTGCTTGACAGGTTGCTTTAACCAATTGCAAATTAGTTCCAGTCACTACAAACCCGCTATTACAATTAATCCTGATTGTTTTGCCATATGTATATTCTGTTCCAAATAAATAACCATCTTCCGGTTCTGGTATAAATGGACACCTAATTGCTAATGAAAAAAAGTATTGTTTATTTAAATTGGCATGATCATGTTGTTAGAATGCATGATACTTATATACGCATACTCCACTCTGCATCTGCCTGGCATACTCTAAAATGCACTTTAGTATAAATACTTACAATTACATACGGGAACGGACCCACTCCACTCTGCATCTGCCTGGCATACTCTAAAATGCACTGTAGTAGTATAAATACTTACGATTACATACAAGAACGGACCCACTCCACTCTGCATCTGCCTGGCATACTCTAAAATGCACTGTAGTAGTATAAATACTTACGATTACATAAAAGAACGAACCCACTCCACTCTGCATCTGCCTGGCATACTCTAAAATGCACTGTAGGTATAAACACTTACGATTACATACAGGAACGAACCTACTCCACTCTGCATCTGCCTGGCATACTCTAAAATGCACTGTAGGTATAAATACTTACGATTACATACAGGAACGGACCCACTCCACTCTGCATCTGCCTGGCATACTCTAAAATGCACTGTAGTAGTATAAATACTTACGATTACATACGGGAATGGACCCACTCCACTCTGCATCTGCCTGGCATACTCTAAAATGCACTTTAGTATAAATACTTACGATTACATACAGGAACGGACCCACTCCACTCAGCATTTGCCTGGCATACTCTATAATTTCTTCCAGATAGCGCATAGCCTGTATAACACTCAAATGTGACTGAACTTCCAAAGTTAAAAACATTTCCATTTCTTCTTCCGTTTGATACAGACCCAGGAAAGCCACAGCTAACAGCTAAATTGAATGTAAATAAAACATAAATTTAAGAAGAAAATAACTGACAAACTTTATTTTACTTGTGTTTTATCCTATATGAAATTTTAAAAAACATTATCATAATTATGACCACTACTAAATGTTCATTTATGATCTTTTTTATCGATTTCATTTACAAGTCTCTTTCAAAAACTTACGAGTACAAGGCACAGACGGATCAACCTCAGTCCAGTTAGCGATTGATGAGTTGAATACATCCCGTTCACAAGTAATATAAGGAATTCTTTTGCGACTAGAATAACCATAATCACAAGTGTATTGAAGACGTTCCCCAATGCCATATATTTCACGATTTTTACCATTTACAGTACCATTGTGTACTGTATACTCCACAAAAGGAGGTTCACCACAACCCACTAAAATAGAAGTAAATAACATAATTACAATGATAGGGATAATGCATCCCTTTGGTGTAACTATCGTATGAAGACTATTAGATCTCTTAATGTATGCTACAATAATGCTATGCGCCGTATACTTAATGTCTCTAGAAGTAGTAGTGCCAGTGCAATGTTTATTGAATGAAAATCTACCTATGGTTTCATGCAACGTATGTTGAATAGTGGTAACATCCTTGTTGCTTGTGTTTGCAAACATATGCTCCATAACTCCAAAATGTATTGTAGATGGAGAAGCATTCTATATACTTAAGTTTAGAGTTTACGATTTTTCTTTTTCTGTTTATAAGTTTATTAATATGGATGATATTGAATTGAATAATACAACAAGTGCAATATAGTGCATATGTAGTGCCATATATAATTTATGTAATAGATAGTCAAAACACAAAACTGATTAAACTGAAGAAAGTAGTCTATTGATTGAAAATCTTGTTTATTGAAAAGTAGATGAAAAAGCGCTGTTTGGTTGTATATATAACACCTACAGTAGTCCACTGCGCTTTAATTGCCATTGTATAAAGGACAAAATACGAATCCAGTATCCTACAATTACTTACTTTACAATGAATGAATGACAATTCACCAACCCAATCCCTTTGACTGTTATTTATTGTGTTTAAGCGTGGTTCCCACTAGAACGCAACGTATCTACGCAAAGTGCTGTATTGCGTAAACACAAGTGGGAACCGACGACGCAATAGTGCTGCAAACATCTTAGGTTTGATTTCACGCAGGCGGGGGCAAACACAATGATTGGAAGGGCATTTTCTTACGTTGTGTAGATTGCGTTACGTTGCGTCGCTAGTGGGAACCAAGCATTATATCTAGCGATAATAATAAAATCATACTCACCATCTGTGATACAAGTCGGTGTCTCACCACTCCAACGTTCATCCCCACGACACATTCTAACGCTTAATGATTCATCAGATAGTTTGTAGCCAGGGCTGCAGCTATAAGTGGCGCTAGTTGCAAAACGTATCCGATCATCTGAATACGACACACTCAATCCAACAGTAGGCTCTCCAAGGTCAGCAACATCACAGTAGTTGTCTCGAACTGTAAATGACGGTATACTACGTCATCAGAAAGTGTGTTTAGAGAGACGAATGATATTGGACCAAATCCAGATTTGAACCAGGCCCTTCAATATATAGCATTCAGTGCCATTAATACCAATAATAGTGCTAATAATTCTTATAGTTTCAAATTGTTTAAATAATGATAATTGGAACAAAATAATATATAAGTTGCTGCTATGCTTCTATGCCTAGGAATAAATAAATATAAAATAAAATATTGTACAATCCACACTGTATATACACCTATATGGCTTTTTATATGACATCGGTGTAACGCAAGCTGGCCGAATGACTGAATGGGCAGTGCAACATCATGCTATGGAGTTAGGTTAGGGTTCGAACCCCATTAGTACCATTTTGTTTTACTCACCATCTTCTTTATTGACAATCGTATTTTCTCACCATTACCTAGGGATGTTTTTTTCCTTTAAGTTTCAAGGGCCTTAGGCCAGATCTTCTCATAGGCATAGATATAGCATGCAGATTGCATTTACGCCTGGAAATAGATGTATCAACTTCGAAAATAAAATAATGGGTGTAAAAAAATATCCCTTCCCCCATTTTTGGGGGTTAAAATGATAAAAAATACTTACAAACTGGGATACAAACTGAACCACATATATCATCACACCTACACCGTCTCTTGCCCTTGCATTTCTTTGTATCTGAACATTCCGCACTTTCGCGATTACATCTACGGCCGGTTCGGTCTACTTCGGTTTCATTGTACGCACAATCTTGTGCACTTATCACTAAAAAAGAACAAAGTTACAGAAAATAAATTTTACAAAAAAGTTATCTTTATCACTATATAATAAGATAATATTATAATTGATTTGGCAATGCAATGTTGTATGAACATGACAAGATTGTTCGAAACTACAGCAAAATATACAGTACATATGCAAACAATTGGAAACACAATTAAATTACAATAACAACTTACCAGTTACAAAGAGTAGCAACACAAACACATAAAATACCGGTGGGATTGACATCTTTACCAAGAATAAATTCTTGATTGTATGATTCCTCTTGCGGTCAAGTGTAATACTGTGTACTTTTTCATTTCCTTGTATTCAGCAAGGCTTGGTAACAAGGCTTGGTGGCAAGGCTTGGTATGAAGGAAACTAACAGGAAATCCTGGATATATCCAAATAAAGGAAATGCCTCGACAGTGATTAATGATAGATAAAACTTCTCCCTATAATTAATATATTTCTTAAAAAATTAAAAACAATTTGGTTTGGTAACTCAATAGACAATGGAAATTATTATTAACAAGAATAGAAACTACAGTTCAGGTTGTTGACAAGCAAAACAGAAACTACAACATTAGTTGTGACAGCAGGCACCATACATATGCCACATTACACAACTCAAAATACAACATAAACAAGCAAAAACACCAAGTACATATTGCAACAATAGGCACCATGGGATACATATAAGCAACATTAAACAACTCAAAAAACAACATCAACAAGCAAAAACACAAACTACATTGGCACCATACAATATTGTACATCAATAGACTCAACATAATGAATCCATAAAACACAGAAATAAGAAACAAGACAATTGATTTGTGTATTAGTCTTTATTTTACACTTTTGTATAAAATAGAATAAACAATACTTAATCGCAGATGTTTGCCAATATTATATTGTAGGCCAAGCTTAATATATCATTACCAGCGAAATATAAAGACATATTATATATTCTTTCAAATTATCAATTATACAATTACCTATAACTTACTTTTCACTATTAAATTAAGTGAATTTTAGACATCTACAAAATACAATTTAGTAAAAAGACAAAATTATAAATTACAGATTTCACGCTTGGTAATGTCTGTTTCTTCTGTCTACAATATACCACTTAAAATTTGGTTTTAACAATATTTACAAAATTATAGACAATTTTATACCGATTCATACTATAAAATTTTCAAATTCTTGATCTACAAGTAAAAAAGTCTGTTGGTTTTAGTGTTATTAAGGTCTTGTTCACACAAGAACATTCTTGATTCTTAGACAATAGTCTAAACAGTATAATTAGCTGACATCATAGACCTAATTTATAAGTCCATGCTCACATCAAGCTTGACTCAGATCCCTATGTTAAGAGAGAATAGAATAGTTTGGAGTTGTTCAAATGCCTTTTTGCAAAAAAAAAGTTACATTGGCAACAGAAAATACATCCATGATAATAAACAACATGTAAATGTATATTTTAGTGTACTTGTTAAAACCAAAACAATAAAAACCTGAGTAAAACATTAGCGACATTCAAGATTTCTGTTTGAATTTGATCACATGTGGTTATCTATCCAATAATCATTTGCAAAACATTCAGAATTAAAATATTCGAGCATTTTTTTTTTATTTTACAATGATAAATTGTAATCTTGGGTGGTTTGTGAAAATCAATAAATACTTTTTATGGAAAAAGAATTTGGAATTCAGAAAACTGAACAATTTTTATTTACGGTTAATTACTATTTTTACAATGGTCTTCTAATAGTTTAATAGTATACAAGATTTAAGACAATATTGTCAATCAAATACACCCTATCAAAGGCAGTAAGAAGAAAGCAATCTATATTGCAATCTTCCCCTACAAATATGTTCCCACCCCCACCCTTCAAAGAGCTGCGCTGGGATAGATGGCAAAATCTTGTGTTTTACGGTGTAGGAAATAGTTTTTTAATCTCTCCACGGTTTACCAAGGAGTGGTATAAACTATCAACAAATGACCTTATGAGGTTCATTCAACTACAATTACCAGTTATAAACATGAACTTTGTCTATTTTATTTTTATACCAGTTATATAGATTGTTATCAGTGAAATCTGGAATAACCATCCATCACTTTCACTTTGCACAATTAGATAAACTTATCAAAATGATGACAAATCACTATTCAAGAAATAAAGGGATAAGAATTACACCTCTGTATATCCTTAATATCTCCAAAATTGTATTCTTACTTTCTCGTCCAAAGGAATATATAATTGTTTAAATGTTAAAAAAAAAATTAATTGAAAAGACATAAAATGGAGAATTTAAGGTGGGCTAAGTTATGAAATTACCAAATGTCTATCACTAGTATGAAGGGGAAACTACAAATATTTACTTTTTATATCATAATTTTGTTTCATTTTTAACTAATTTACACACTATTGTTGTTAAATTACAGGTGAATTTTTATTTTGTTACATTGTTGGTTAATTTGCATAAATATTGATACATGATCGATTAACCATTCATTACACCAATCAGAACGCAGATTTCTACCACATGGTATTTCTCTTTGTTCTAAAGAATCATATTGAATAAACCAATCAAATAAAAGTAAAAATACTTATTTTACTGCAGATGCATTGTTATATAAATTATATATTATCAATAATTATTATATATAATGTAACAATCAAAGTGATATACGACTGAAAAATTTAGACATAATTTAAATAAAAAATAATAGTATCTATTGTAATCATGAATAAAATAGATGATATATAGCACTTTATATAAGCTAAAATAATAAAATATTTATAATAATGCTTTGTAACAAATAATTAATATATAATTTAATTGTGATATACACACATGTAATAATCTATAATTCATAAATACTTGATCACTTCTTTTACCACATCCAAAGGTCGATATTATTTGTCATGTTTAGTCAATAAAATGACTAACAATCATGTATTTTATCAATATCTATTTTGATATGTTATATACAAATACCATATTCATAAAGCACCATGTGTGAAGCAATATCATGACACCATGTTCCCTATACTATATCTCTATATTATATAATATGTACAGTATAATAGTCAGATTCTATAATACACTGTCACATATTTATCACATGTGATGCCTGAATTATCACATGCGATACATACGTAAGACTGTTTAACAGAATTTGCCTATGATATTCTACAAATTATAGATACAGTACCAAGAATCACCAAAAATAATGTAAATAATTCATATTTTGTTATGGTTAACTTAAAAAGGAATTTTACCAGAAAGTGAAAAAAAAAACAGTGCTGTAAATGTTGATGCTGCACAAGTGTATACAATCTAGTACTGTGTTACAATGGCAATCTACAGTTTCTTGAGATATTGAATATCCAGTTTATAAAGGAGGAGAAAGAATGATTTTATTGAAAAGGCACTGAGGGGCTGAAATGTCGCAAATGATATCGATAACTCATATGTACTACAGAAGAACCCCTAATAAGGGGAAACATTCGGGGCCCGGCAAAGTATCCCTTTAATACACCATGCAATGAAGCGTAACAGAAGTAGCATAGTCCGGAGGATAGTTTTTTTATTTAGAAATTCATAAATCATTAACGGACAAACGACAAAAATTATGTCAATAGGCCGTTAAGGAATTATGCTTTGATGAACAGCATTGTTCGTGATACTGTAAGCCATAGTTGTTTGCTCATCAAGAAAGTGTCCCCTGAATGGGGGTGGGCCAAATGAAGGGTTCTCCTGCATTTTTATACATTTTTAAAATAATAGTATTTGGGAAATATATGTAAATTTACTATTTAAAAAATAGATCAGACTACAACGCAAGTCTGATAATTTTTTAATTTTGGATGAAAATGGAATAAATATGAAATCAAATTCAAACCTACATTATTATTATAAATTAATATGACAGGAAAGAAAATGGAATATTTTATTCATCTTAATATCACATTTAAAATACTAAATAAATTACACAATTTAAACAATATGTAATTGGTAATTGTCAAACACAATCTAATTGTATACAATACTTTTTTTTGGCAAATTGATACAAAAACCTCCAGCAGCAAAAATATGCCATAGAACTAATGACTCCCTAAGTTGCTTGAATAGTACGTTTTCAATGGAATAAATTTGCATAAAATTCCAAGGTGTTTTTCTTATTATTTTCATTTAAAAAAACTTATCTGATAACAAGAAAGGCACTTTCAATCAAACTTGCTTGGATTTACCCCATAAAAAAAGCTAAAAAATTTGTGAGATAAGAAATTACGTATTGCAATGAATTTTTGGTATTCATTTAAACATAACCCAATCACAACTTTGTAGCTATATTTTCCAATGATTATAACATAACATTAAGTGTTTATATTTACTCATTTCATTATGTTTTTTTTAATTGACTAATTAATATAATAGTCACAGGTGTGTTCAGATGCGAGTTGTAATGGTATCTTAGCTAACGAACTTGGGTAGTGGACAACATCATTTATCGACAAAAGGAAAAAAGCAAATTGAGATTTTCAAATATTTCAAAGCTACCGTTATTCCCAATGCATTGAAAATTATGTATATGTCATTAACTACAACACTTTTACTATTTGCACATCTGAACACTCTTATAGACCATGTCTTCCTCTCCAATTTATAAATGATTGTATAGAAACCTTCATATGTAACTTCCTCTTGATCAGGTTTTCAAAAACATCTTGAAATCGAATCAGACATTTTTAACTTTTATAAAATGACTTAGTATAAAAGCAAGTTCACTTTCGCAGTGAATTTTTACTCAAATATAAAGAAAAACATGAGAAAGTGCAAAAACAGCTACAGATATGTAAGTGAGTAGACAAAATATGTTTTAAATTTCAACCTGTCTGAATGATGAAATATAAATGTACTTCATTTGAGAATTGTTGTCAATAATATCACCTCCAGTATATTGTTTGTGTTTCCACTTTGTTTCCATTTACTTCATTTTCAAACATGCTTTTCATTTAGTCTTTTCATGAAATATATTGTCTGCATGTTTTGTTGTGAAGTACTCAAGAAATTAAATTTCTATGAGTGATATAAAGCACATATCAGCGTCTTTTATAAGATAAGGAAACAACGCACTGTAACTGCATTCCAGGTGTATTCTCTATTTCATATAAGCAGGCTGAAATTACCTGCCAACAGCCTAAAAGTCGATTTCCACTGCTTGCATTTATAGGTCACTTTTATGCATATATTCTTCATGCTTCAAGATTCAACATATTTCATTGTTTGGATCCATAATATATTTTACTGAAGAATACAGCATTGACACAATTCCTTATTCCATATTAAACTGACTAACGAAGCGGTGACCTAAAAGTTGTACAGCCAGTGGCCTGTCTTTTGGCGCTTGTTGAAATGTACATCGTATGAAGTCTTTAGCGTCATTTGACACGTTTCCAGGAAGTGATGGGTTTGTAGGTTGGGTAGCAATCTTAAATATGGCGGCCATCGCTTCAAACTCGGCCCATGGCGGCTTGGTTGTTAACATTTCTACTACTGTGCAACCAATACTCCTAAAAACAAAAATACATAACTTTAATATAACTATTTAAAATCATTCAGTTGGTCTTCACTTGACTGGCATCATAATGAATATTTAGAAAATATCTGTACAAACATTGTTATTTCTTAAAGACATTTTATCAACAATTAGTTTGAAGAATCTTTGGCAATATTAGATTGATCAACATACTGTGCACATTTCTCAAAACCTATCCCAATGCAAAGACATTCCACATTTGATTTTCTCCATGAAAAGAATAGCTATTGAAATAGGTGAGTTTTCAGGAGAGATTTGAATTAAAACAGGGATGAAGTGTAACGGATGGAACAAGGAAGTTGGTTCCAGATCTCTGGTGCCTGCGTAAAGAAGCCCTCAATATGTCTATAACTAATTATTATTACAATGTTTTGCACAGGGGCAGTAGGAATATATTTTCCAAGTGAACAAAAACAAGTTGATTCGCAATTGAACTTGGTACAGGGATACTATTTATATAATAAATGGGGAGAGTAACATACCATACATCAGCTTTTCTACCATATCCTTCACCATTAATAATCTCTGGACTCATCCAGTATGGTGTTCCAGTCACAGTTTTCATACCAGTAACAGCTGTACAAATCGTCTGTAACCGCTTTGATGCACCAAAATCAGCTAGCTTGATGTTACCCATGGAATCACGAAGAATGTTAGCACCTGTAAGATAAAAGTAAAAAGAAAATGCCAATTTATATATTTGTGCCCATTTAATAGTTTTAATTTGTTTATATTTACAAAGATGTCCAAGTTTTATTAAATCATTCAAGATAATAACGTAATTAGTTGTTCCTTAAGATCTGTCTACACTATTAAACTAGTTTGACAAAAAATGTGATGTGCCAAATATGGTAGTGTTATGCCCATATATGGTCTCATAACATTTTTTTGATAGTGTAGAAAGAGCTTGTTAAATATGAGATGTAGATGTACAGTAGGATATTTTTTTGTTTAATTTTCAATGTGTAACATTGATGTATTTTGTAAATAGAGAACCATAGTGGAAAGCAGTGCTAAACCTTACACATAAAAAGATATACCAAAGTTTAGGGAGCATTACCTTTAATATCCCTGTGAACAATATGACTAGCATGAAGGAACGAGACACCTTCTAGTATCTGTCTGGTGTACTTCCTCGTTACGGATTCCGTCAATGCACCATAGGCTTTAATGATGTCTTTAAGAGAACCCTGCAATAATCAAAATTACATTAGTTATTGATAATAAAATAACAATTTACACATAAAACATTAAATGATGATGTCTTTAAAACATTTTATTGCACCATGTTTTATGAGGGTAGCCCGTCCAGCAAAGCTGATCATTGGGGCCCTCAACAATACAATACAAACAGTATAAAAATGCATATCATAAATAATTATAAAAAACCTACAATATAAAAATAATGATGGATAATGTATTAATTAACAACATCTTTAACAACACTTTCACGCATTCGTACTCATTTAATGAAAGGGTTACAAAACATCTATAAATTAGAAATAGGCAGAATAGACTTCTTTTATAGGTTTGTACAGATTACCAGTACTAAACCGAGTGTGATATTGTGATTCAATTTGTTTTCAGTATATTTTATTCTTATTTTTAATCACTGCATATTAAAACAAAAAGAAAATGAAGCAGAGCAAAATAGGCATATGTCATAAACATTTAAAGCAGTCTGCTGCCCCCATATGGACATTTTAATATTATAAATATGTATTTACTGTAAATTGATGTTTATCTTGAAATGTATTAAGTTCATTTCATTCCTTCAGTTAATGTCATTTTTCTCTCAATTAAAATTGTAGATTTGAAAAAGGAAGAAGATATTACAAATTTTAATTTCTTTTTCTTAATCTATTTGTAGATGATATATAAGAGAAAAAAGATGTTTAAACATAACTAAAATGTCTTTTTATTCTTTTTTATATTTTTATTTTATAATTCAAATCATTAAAACAAATCTTCCTGATATTAAAACAACTAGGACAATTGATTAAAAAATATATATAAAACTAATTATAATAAATTACATACGTCGATGATTTATTTTTAGAAACCATTTGAACTTTCAATTTTGAGCTGTAACAAAAATCACGCAGCAATCACAGAAAGCATAAGTTAATTGTTTGTCCCCCTGAGGAAATGTTATCAATCGCAAGATGAAGTGATAACGGTGAAAGGAAAGTGCTGAGAAAACGTGATTTTGATCGTTTTGGTTTCCGCAGTTACTGATTATCTCGGACAAGTTTAATTAATCAGATATAGTTAGGAAAGTGTATGATTTTTTGGAGTATTTTCTTTTGATTTCTTTTTGGTCCTGTCGCAACTGATCAGTTACCAAAAAGACGAATAAAGTTTTTGTTTGGCTTAGTTCCTTTGCTGTAAATATATTTTAAAAATGTATGATATGACTTAAAACTGTTAGGGTACGAACCCAGAAAATAGCGGGAGTTAGTAAATTTTAGCTACTTACACCAGGCATAAATTCCATAAAGATTGATAAAGTATTGGAATCCTCATGACATCCGAAGTATTGAACAATTCTTTCATGATTTATATTCCGTAATAATTCAATCTCGTACTTTAATGCTCCAACTTCCTATAAATGAAAAAAAAAAACATGAATGATCAATAATGTATAGAAAACTGGTTTGGGTAGGCTCATACACAAGGACTAAAATATAATTGGCCAATTGTGAGTCTATTCGCCTTTTGCCTGGAAATCAGATAGTGAAATTGTACCAATTAATGTATAAAGTAAGGACAATCCACGGTATTAATTTATAAAATAAAAAAGAAAGTTATCACTATTTTACAAAATTTTTATTTGAGTTTCAACTTGATCATGTGACAATAACAAATCAGCCTGACCAGTAGATGTCAAAGAGTATCGTATCCTTGCCCAAAGGCTTGCCCGGTTCAACTAATTTGACCGGTTATCACTCAGTCAAACAAATTATTCATGAATTATCTTACAACGGTTTTGACAACTAAATTGTAGTAGAAGAAATGTCAAGTACCGCAGTGTGCACGGAAGCTGTTATAATTTTCACATAATTCCTTTTCCATTGAGAATGGAACTTATGCATTTCTTGTTTTCCCTGTGGAGTTTGCAGCAAGAATTTACTTTTGAGACTATAAGCAACAGGGCAGTAAATTGGGTTCAATGTGTCTGTTTATACTTTACACCTCTGATATTTACTTTTTACTAATTAAGTAAGACTGATATTAATAAAAGCCTCATGTAATTTTTCGCTGTTAAAACTATTTAAATTGTTAATACGAACATTCTTGATTGTAAATATATACACTATCTTCTTCTCATCCATACTATACATGTCACATACAGTCAAACACTTCTTGTATACATACCCACAAATCTTCTATGTACCTTCCATCTAAAGCTCTGTTTACACTATCAAACTTTGTGTGTATTCTACATAGTGTGCATGTGTATTAAGCTCTATCTACACTATCAAACTTTAGTGGTATGATGTCATCGTGTCCATATAAAGGCACATCACATCTTTTTGTCACATAAAGTTTGGTAGTGTAGATAGAGCTTAACACACACACATGCATACTATGCCACACAGCCACAGCCCCAGCCACCCCCCCCCCCCATCAGTACATGCACACATACCTACAAACTCTCAAACATACCCACACATTCTCATGCTTTGTTCTGGGTTGTTTCGTTTATAATTAGACAACCACAACGCCAGTCTGTCTCACAGGTGGTTCACTTAATTTAATTAAAGTAAAGCGTGAAGGATAATTCCCAACAATTAAAACGCATTAACACTGTTGAAAACAGTACTGCAACAAACTTGTCAGTTTCATTTTGAAAGCCATCAAACAGATTTCCTTATAAAAACCACTCTGATTATCGCATTTCTAAGATATTTTGGGGTCTATTTTTTTTTTAAATCCTGAAAATTAACTCTTTGTTCTGAAGGTGTACGTCTAATAGGGGTTCGACAGTATTTATATTATTGAAAATGCAAATGAATTGTTTACCTTTCTAGCATCGTCATGGTTTCCATTTAGATTTACTTGTTTCACTGCCAATTCTCGTCCCGTGTCCTGATCATAACACAGATAGACCACACCAAAAGCCCCTTGGCCTAGTAACTTTCCTTTCGTCCAATTTTCAGGTGCCCGAGGTGCTAAGAAATAAATACATGTGAACTGTTGTTATCTTAACTGTACTATCCAATATTTCTGGCGCTGATCTTTTGCACATGTGACCATTTTAAGCAACTGCGGCTCTTAAGCTCTGTATACACTATCAAACTAGTTTGACAAAAAAAGTGTGATGTGCTCAAATATGACAGTGATATGCCCAAATAATAGTGATATGACATCATCATCACATTTTTTGTCACATAAAGTTTGAGAGTGTAGACAAAGCTTTACAAAAATATATCAAATGCTTATTTGACTTTGGTTGAATGCGCCTTTTCCTGGTCAGCTGCTGTTCTTTGGAATGCCCTTCTAAACTCAATCGGAAAAGCTGAATCGCTCACAACATTCAAAACTCACCTTTTTAATTTGCGCTTAGTAGCGCTTAAATTGACCTTTATTAATATTATACTAAAACTAATAAATAAAAAACAAATCTTAAAAATTACATTTTGCATTGTCTCCAATTTTAATTTCTTCTATTCTGCTAATAATTTCCATCTCATCTCCGCGTCTCGTTCTACCAACGTCATTTGCCAAGTCACCACCGATGCCACTACTTTCGCTACTCCCAGTCTTGAACGATATTTCACTACCATGCGGACTTGTTTCGTGTCCGATAATTGACGCACTTAACTTTGGTCTACTACTTGGTACTCTAGTTGGAAAAGTTCTTCGACCTAAACAAAATTGCAATATATAGTTATGGTTATAAGCAGAATGAATTAAATGCTGGCTTAATAATCATGGTTATATACAGTATAGGTTTAGTACGATGTTCGAGACGGCCATCTTACAAGAAGATGTTATAAAGGTGAAAATCATGCTAGTTGGACAATCAAATATACCAATAATGAATGTTTATGAGTTGAATGGTGAGAATATTTCAGTTGAAAAATAGAGCAGTCAATATTCTATTCTTTTAACAAATACAAAATTATTTGTTTTATAAAACACCTAATTTGATTCAATTTATCTACCGTATGTTAGGTAGGGCAAATGCCGAATGACACATGATGCGTAATTAACCAATCAAATTGCAAGAATACAGTCAGGTGTTTTATAAACTGTTATAAAATGACCTGAATAATTGAACACTAACCATCTGTATAATCTACTGGACCGTATTTAGTGCTATTCCCTCGGCTTGGAAATGTACTACCCTTATTACCATCTCTATTATAATGTCCATAACAGGAATCTGTGAAAGATTTAATAACCAAATTAGTATCTATAGGAATAACACGTGACAAGAACGAAGCGAGTTCACTATAGCAGTTCTATTATAGTACAAATGTTTGATTTTACTGGATTTATTTTAACCATATAATTTTAACCATTAATATTTATACATAAATATTAAAACCAGAGTTATTACAGTTAGGAATCTGATGAATATTTGAATGGAAATAGAAAATATTGTTCATGGTATCATTTTCAAAAAAGTTCAAACAGAAAAAAAAAACGAACCTGTGAAATCCTCATGACTAATGGAACTTTTTAATCTTGCACCTGATGCACTGTGGGTAATGAAAAAAAAAAAGTTAAAATATAGATTATTGAAAACAGTAAAACAAATAATTTATAAAATAAAGTAAAGTTTACGATAGGAATTTTTAATTATAAAGTATATAATTAATACTAAAAAAACACCCCAAAACACATGACTTTTTAAAATTAAAATTCATTCCAAATATTTTAACATTTTTTTTTTTATCATTCTTACCTTCCTAATGATACACTTCCTCGATATGAACTAACTTTGTCTAATGATGTTGAACTTCCCTGTGGACTGTTCATAATATAATCATGATCCTAGAAAAAAAACAACATATATTAACCATTTATCAATAACTGATCACTGCCTCATCACACAATGTTTTTAGTCTAGTGTTTGCTACTGTATGGTAGATTGAGCATCAGCCAGTTGAACCATGAAGGTATAAAATATTAAATATCTCTATGGTTGAACTTGTGCTTGTTGACTGTTGCTAATTTGTATGAAAAATATACCACAAATTAAAACACAAAAATTATATCAAAATATGGTTATTTTCGGCAAGATGAAGATGAGGTCATAGCATGTCAAGGTATAAATCAATTCTAATTAAATGCGAGTCTATCAACAAGTTCCTGAAGATTAAGTTCTAAACATTTACGCAAGAAAATGGATAAAGACAAGGTTAATGAATGTAGTCATAAATGAGTTCATTCAATCACATTTTTTCAACAATAGCCATTAGGCCTAAATCACTATACTATAACAATATTGACAATCAATAGAATTTTATTTATGTTCAAATTATGTCAGTATATTGTACGAGAGTAGTTTTCACACTTTGTAATTGTTTTTGTTAGTTTTTCATTTATCTGTTTTTGTATATCTCAGTGCAAACATAATTTCTATGTATATTTTATATGCAAATGACAATAAATGGAAGTACAAAATGTATCAAACCGTGATTAAGAGGACCACTTTGGGATGCAATAACATGTTTCATTAATAGGGGTTGGCCTGTAACCAAGTAACATATGATTTTTTATTGGAAAGTGTCCCCTTTATAGGGTATTCCAAAAGAGGGCACTATTTTATTGAAACTTTTCAACACTTGGTGAATAGGTCTACATCTGAACATTTTAAATAAATGTCATTAATGATTTTAATTTAATGATTGTAAATTGACACATTTCTAAATTAGATCAAGTTTTTAATTAAGAACACCAACATGTCACAGTTGCATCTGCTTCAGTTAGAATAATTATCATGACAAAACAGAGTCATTGTTAACAATAATCCAGCAATCTGTGTTGAAATCCCCTGCATTGAACGTACTGTAGTAACTCAAAATTCTACATGACTCATGTCTGTAATTGAGTGGAAAGCTTCAATTTATACAATTAATCAAATTCACATCATCACTTTGATAACTCAATGATATTCAAACAACTGTTGCTGTACTGAATACATTGTTATATGTTATCTTTAAATTAATACTGTATGAAATGATCAGATACATTGGAACATAGAATTTTGAAAATTATCAAATACATTGAAACATATGGAATTATTATTATGCTTTTATTTTCAGTCAAACCAGTGTTCTTCCAATTTAGAAATCAATTCTGGACAATTAAGGAACCTAAATTATAGATGTATCTTGAATATGGAATAATATATATACATTGAAAGGCAAATTACTGAAAAAATGACAATCCTATGGGTATCATAGCTGGATCTCAATGGAGATGCAAAAAAATAAAATAAGCAAAAAGCTAAATCAAAACGATAAAGTAAAACAGACAAATTTGCAGAGCTTTCGGGCAACACTAGCCCTTCATCAGTACAAGGGCATGTAATATACATGAATATTTGCTAACCTATAAACTACTGAAGATCACTAAAATTCCTGTCTAAAATGGTACATTTGTGATTTTGAATATATTGTATCAAAAATTAATGAAGAAATAATTCATGATCAGGTTTATATCTTTTTATCAGTATTAAATACAAAATTCTAAATTGCTTAAAAGCATTTATTTTAAAAAAATGAGATAAAAAGGTTAACAATGTTAAATAATTTGTTTTGAAATTCAAATTTTACAACAAATAAATGCACTGAATATCATGAATAACTATAGGTTCGTTAAATTAATGCTTAGAAAATGTACTGTTATTCAGATGATGTTTAAGTGCTACTGTACAATAAACCAACTAATAAAATATACATTTATTTTCAAATTAAAACCATTCACAGACAGAACTGAATTGAATATTATCCCAACAGGTTTAAATAAAATCCTTCCCAGAGGACACGATATTAAGAAAACTAGTTAACAGCCGTCAAATCAAGATATAATATATACACAAATAGATGATTGATGTATAAATATATGTGACACTATTAATTGCTTAAATCAAGCAGTTTGTCAGTAAACTTGTCTTATAAATGTCTACACGTTTCTCGACTACAAGTAGTAGTATTTATTTATTTCCTAATCGTAGAGGATACGTTATTAATAAAATCTGATCTATTTGTTGTCAAAATAGCTAAAGTGTTGATTGAAGAGGTTCAACTTCAATCAAACACTTTATTACTTGGCAAAATGTTATTTTGTACTTGCTCTCTTTTTTTATTTGTTTCTTAAGCTATGTCTACACTATCAAACTAGTTTGACAAAAAAAAGTGTGATGTGCCCAAATATGGTAGTGATATGCTCAAATATGGTAGTGATATGACATCATCATGTCACATCAGATCACATTTTTTTGTCACATAATGTGATAATGTAGACAGTGCTTTAGTTTGCCATTATTGTCCACTAACTTAAATAAGTTATCGTTCTAAATTTTTGGGCGTTAATAGGTATATATTGTATTTTTTCCTCTTTTAAATATGGTAGGATTAAATATTAAATATAATGGATATTTAGTATCTACAGGTATAATGTTTAATATATTAATTTTATTATTATAATTTATTGATTCCAACTGTTAACATTTCATTAAGCGAAATTTGCAATTTAAAACTTTATGTACCGCTATAGTTGTTTGAAAATTACAATTCAGTACATACAGAGGAAACATAAGCTTTTGGCTGAACAAATTTACAAATGGCATGGTCCAATCATAAGTTCAAAACCTTTTTACATTTCTATAATTACAGTTAGTAATATTCTTCATTTAAATAATCTTTCTCAAATTGCTAGAAATCACTTAAAGGCATCAATGAATTATGTGTTAAAAGCTATTGTCGATTGTAAATTGCCGTCCTCTAACAAGATTAGATCAGAGATGCTGAAATAGAACTACAGTAAATCATTTCTATTAAACGCGCATTAAATGTAACTTTGTGTCATTATTTTATAAGCATCCTAGGTTTATAAGATATATCAGAAAGTGTATACCCTTCGTTTCCAGATTGCTATATTTTATTACCAAGATATCAATCGTCACTCACTTATAACAGAGAGTATGTCATTTCATTCTGAGTCAGATCAACAATAGTGGCAAGGTTTTCAAATTGGTTATAATAACACCAGTTGAATCATGTGATACTAAGCGCTAATAATTAGGACTTGGAAGTATATTTTAAGAAATACAGGTATATGAGTCATCCAACAGAGAAATGTTCAAAATCATCAACAGTTAATAATTAATTATTAATGCAAATTGATTTCCCATTTAATACATAACGTCTAAATGTTTTGTGTGTATAGAATCTAGTTTACATTAGGCATATTAACTCAGAACTGACTTTAATAATAATATACATATAGTTAATTAGGAGAATATTTCATAAGTTGAATTGGAAGAATATTTTTAATGAGTTGAATGGGGAAAATATTTTCATGACTTGAATTTGGAGAATATTTTCATGAATTGCATGGGGAAAATATTTTCGTGAGTTGCATGGGGAAAATATTTTTATGAGTTGAATGGGGAAAATAGTTTCATGAGTTGAATGGGAAAAATATTTCCATGAGTTGAATGGGGAAAATATTTTCATGAGTTGAATGGGAAGAATCAAATGACAAATTATTATAAAATAATTGATATAACAATAACTTACCTCATGAGTTTCTGGAATAAATAGATCTCGATCACTTGTTTGATGTAATTGGTAATCTGGGGGAACATAACCTGGTGGGGGTGACTCTCTTGACCCTAATGCGGGCGTTGAATGCCTTTTACTTTCATTACTAGACACTGTTGCCACAACATGGGATGCTGATAGTGACCTGTTTGCTACAGGGTATTTATTACGTATCTGGAAAAATACAATTATTCATTTACACAAATTTATAATAAATTAACACATAGTTACATGTGTGGATAACATCCAAAAATTCCAAATTCACCCCTTGTCCAGTTAAGGTGGGTAAAAAGGTGCTAATAATCAGGAGATAACTCACTATTGGAATTGACTGGTCATACACTTAAAATCTGAAGATATGACCAATCAAATTAGAGGTAGGTTATATAAGTATAAATTCACTTGGTGTACTTTACAGTACATGTACTTTTTATTGTTTAATAGGTAGAAAATTGGCCCTTTAATTGTGTTTTTATTCCAATGATTATAATTATTCATAAAAAAGATGTATGCATGCTTTAATAATACACTTAACTTAAATTTACTCACGATGACTTTGACCGAGAGTGAATCTAAACCTTTTTAAAAATTACAAATAGGAACTTGGCCCTATTAAAGTTATTCACCATGAATTTTGAGGGGGTGGTGTAATTAAAATATTTTTACACTCCATTGCGTACCAGTGAACCTTTCCAAAAAGAACAAATGCACAATTGCCTTCATCAATGCGTCTCAAAATTTGTAATGGGGAACTTATTACAATTTCCGAACGAAATATCAATGTTTTTGAACCAAGGGATATAAGAAATGTTTTGTTTGATTGTACAGTAAGGCACGTTATATATTAGTGGGTTACGTGGACTACAAATTGCACTCCATGCATATTACTTACTGCTGTGTCGTATAACTCTGTTTTCAACGCTTCTAAACATATTCGAAGACTTTTGGAATTTGGATTTCGATCTACAAGCTCTACTGCTTGGTCCAGATCTGTTTGACCGTTAATTGGAATGATTATCTAAAAAAAAGACAGAAATAAATTATTAATATTATTATTATTTTATTACTAAGTATTAATGCTTTTACATGTAATTATGCTTGGTAGAGATGGTCATGTTATCCTTCCTTCCTTAAACTCTGTCTACACTATCAAATTTTATGTCACAAAAAAGTGTGCCCACATATGAACATGATGTCATATCACTATCATATTTGGGCATATCACTATCATATTTGGGCATATCACTACCAAATTTGATAGTGTAGACAGAGCTTTGAACTCTTCTACAATCCAGATGTTTGTACCACTGCATATCCTTGTCTTTGTTTAAAAGTATACTTAATTTTAATCAATATGCCCAATTGTAATAATGATGATATAAAACCAATATAATAATGAAACACATCAAATTGGCCATTTCTTTTTAATAACCTTTATACATCATTGTACTTCCTAAAATATGGTGTTCTGGTTGTGCATAAATGTATTAATTATTCAATATATCCAATGCAAGCTTTTTTGGATGAACAAAGCAATCTCATAAATTTATAATCAATTTTTATTAAAAAGAAAACAATGTGCCAAGACAAAAGCTTTTGAAAACAAACTGTTATAGCCATGGCAACCGATATAATCAATAGTTCACCAAATTGTATATACTTCATGACATCTACATCATTTTTATTCAATGAATTAACTCAGATAGTATATTATCTCCAAACTGTATTTTTACTAAAAACAACCTTGAGGTTTTGGCAGTTCTATTATTGTAGAGTAACCGTTATAAAAATAGAGAATATTTAAAGATGTACAAATTTGACCAAAAATTGGATTGGCAAAAAAAAATATTTATTTAAAAAACTGTAATTTGAAGCAAAAAATTGTCAAACTGTCTGTCAGACAATGGGTTTTGGTTAAATCTAATTGTTTAATTTGTCTTTTTATAAGTGAAATCATCATTTTTGTCCCATTTTGTTTCAATGGAATTGAATAACTTAATTAAAACTGCTAAATGGCTTATTCAAAGTCCAATTTGTCCCCTAAATGATTTTAGGGGACAACACAAACATTTTTAGCTGTGTGCTATCGTTTTGTACTTTTATATACCATATTAAAATAAAAATAATAATACTTACAGATGAATTAACTTCATGTGTTGTAAACCTCATATGGACTTGCATCGTTGCAGGTAAACCATACGCTGTTTTTGCTTTATTTAAAAGATCCTGGAATTTTAGAGGTCTGTGAACTTCTAAACATCTGTAAAAGATATGCAAATATGTTTTCTCAAATATTTTGTGCACTATTTTGATACTTCTCTAGAAATTTCACAAATTATAGAAAACATTATTTATTTATTATTTTAATGATATTAATATTATTTATTAAAAAAAATCATACCTTTTTTCTTTGTCATATTCAAATTTTACTCGAACAATATTCTGCAAGATACAAAATGTTATTTCATTATATATATTTTTTTTCAACAGGGTAGGGATATAGCTCAAAAAGTCTAGATGTGGGTATTAAAAAGTTAAGGGTAGAGAAGGAAAAAATAAAACAGTTTTTTCAGGTACCCTGAGGTTTATTGGGGTGGGTGGGTGCTGTTGAAATTAGGCTAAGC
This sequence comes from Antedon bifida, assembly GCF_963402885.1. Taxonomy (NCBI): domain Eukaryota; kingdom Metazoa; phylum Echinodermata; class Crinoidea; order Comatulida; family Antedonidae; genus Antedon; species Antedon bifida. The sequence goes on along the minus strand of NC_136226.1, from coordinate 5,362,495 downwards.
TTTAGGGAGCAAAAAAAGTTTTAAGGCGGGTGGAAGACCTTAAGGTGGAAGATCCCACCCACCTTTGCCTAACACAATTACATATATCCACTGGGTACGTACAAGTCTAAAAAGACGGATCTCCCTCTAGCGTGAATAACTAATTTGCAAATATGGATACTGTATTTGACTTTTTCTGTTTACACACATTTTTATTGGACTATATTAATGTGTAGTTTCAGTTTCTATATTTCTGATAACGGAAATCCTGTGAACATTGGTATCTTTCTTCATGTTCAAATAAGGAAATATTCATTACAGTACTGTAGCTACAGTATCATTATAAAATATCTGTAAAAAGCCATCCATTGTTTTAATAAATTAACGATTTTATAATTTCTATGTATTCCTAATCTCTTTCTAATATTGTAATTATGAAATTTTAATTTAAAATAGATACTGTATTAAAAATATGGATTATTTTCTCGAGTAATTCCGAGGTTGAAACACTTAGGTTGATTAAGTATATCCAAAGTTGCAGTGCATGTCTTTGTTCTGGCTCCATGTTACTAGTATTTTTCTAGTATAATACATACAACCTTGATATGAATAGGAATAATTAATCTTGATTCTCCTGGTTCGCAAGGTAATGTCACAAAATGAAATGTCATAAAATGTCCTACTTTTTAAAGATTGTAAATTACTTGTAAGAATATGAAATTGATATCATTTTTTTTGACAACCTGTTGATCCATATAGTCTCTATGTATGTAATATTCAGATAAAAATAATATCACTATAAAAGAATCAGAAATATTTTACATGGGCTCATTTGCATCCCAGGGACCTATGATGTCATACAAATTTAACAATATCTGAAATATGCAAACAATGCATGTAAGCCTGTAAAAAAACATCAATGACAATGCAATGGAAATAATAAAAGCTCTATAGATTGTCACCATAAGTCTATCAAAATGCTGTCAGCAATACAGACAGTACAAGCTGTTGTGTGTTTACCAAACCAAAGCCTAAAAAACGCAATCAACTTGATGCTTTTATTGTTCGTTTTAAATGCTTTAAATCATGTCTACTTTCCTGTATTATTGAGTTTTGTTAGAATTGAAACTGTCTCATATTAAGATATTTAAAATGTCTGGAAAACACTATACTGCTTGTTTTAGAGGAAATATCAAATGAAGTATAATGTAAAGCTAGCTATAAATGATGCCAAGATGACTAGCTAGCTAGGTTAATGTGAATAATAGAACATTGTTGAAACAGACACACAATACATTCTTAATCATAAATAATATATAATAATATTTCATCAACAAGGAATATAAAAACTAGTTCAACATTAATACTGTATGTTCAACATGTCATTGAACAGACTTTCCTCAAGAAGAAAACAATGATTTCAAGATTTTCGCGCTGCTCCTTTAGGCAGTTATATTCAAGAGAACAGAAGCATTATGAAACAGTTACCATGCGGTAGCTTATAGTCTTTTACGGCTGAAAAAATGGGTATTTGGAAACTCTGACTGGGCATGCGCACATCCCAAAGTACTTCTGGGTAAAAAAAAGAGTCTATGAACACATTTGCTGGTAAATATTGAGATGCATGTAGATGGTAGAACTTATTGCCAGCGCGGCAATTTTTGTAAGAAGTATTTCTTTAAAAAGTTGATTCCATCTTAAACTACTGTACACAAGACAATCTCAACAATACACCGTACACTCCATATTCTTTATTTTTGTACATAAATAAACCTTATCTTCAATACATTTTTCTCTTTCCTTTCTGTTTTAACCATTACTTTCATTTAGAGAAAATCTATAAAAGTAATTAATTTGAGTGTTAATCTGACATTGTTTCACTTTTTGAAATTGATAACACTCTTTAGAATAGAAATATGTTTATTTAATTAATGAAATTTTCTTTCAGATTGCCAACATTGCAGGTATTCCAAATTTTATACTATTATCAAAATATTATACATCAAGTATAATTTCATAATTGGTCCTAAACAAGTTATATAATGGCATCTTCTAGAAGATCTTCTGTACATTTAGAAATAGATATTCACTAACCAATTATTATATAATAATTATATAGCTTTCTAAATGTAAACATATTTTGTACATCTGTATTGACTGGATTGATATAAATTAATTTATGAAAACTGAGAGAAAATTGGAGTTGCTATATCTGGAAATGAAAGATCACTACCATATATGGTCATAGCATCAGATATTAGTAGGAACTTCCTTTAAAGGATAAATCAGAAAAGATAAAACTTACCGATTGTTTTGTTTTCTGTTTTAACAGAACAAGTTCTTGTTCTATGTCTTGCAACACATTTGGATTTTCTTTCTTATCTATAAATGTAAAAAAAGAAATACGTTTTTAAAAGTTGAAAGCAAAATAAATTATTTATATTATAACTCTATAATTCACCGTGTAGTACATTACTGTATAAAAATAATTAAAAACATACAGTTTGTTTTATTATTAGGTAAGCTAATTGAATGTGATGTGAACAGGACTATAATGAACATTCAATTTGCATAAGCCATCATGCCTATGTCTGTAAGGGCCCTTCGGTCATAGCAACCATTTCAACATAACACAAATATACAAAGATATTTATTTACACATAAAACATACGTCAGGTGGTATTCAAATCTGCCTATAGTGTTCTGACAGAAAAAAAAACCAATTTGTATTCATACGTATAGTCTGTCTGTACAATGCTAACATAGTTACGTATATACAAACAATTAAGTGAATTATATAAACATTTTTTCTCTCCAGAGTCTGACTAGGAAGATTATAGGACTACTATTTAATTGAGTGATTATGTGCCTATAAGTTAGTGACTATGTTGCTATATCATTTCCCTTCATATATTTGTACTATCGCATTTTTCAGTAATCATGGCCACATATCTACCAAATGACCCAGTTAACCCTTTATATGACAATATCAATGACAGGGTTAATTACACGATAAAGGACAGTCTCTCGGGGAAATATTCCAACGTGTCTAATCTTTTAAAACTTGTTTCGACTTCTATACAGTGTTGATTTTTTTTTAAAGTTAAAAAAGAATTATTAAACGGAATCAGCAAACCACTTTTCAATTAGAACTTGGAAATAATCTATTATAGACAGTAGTACTACAAATAGAAGACTATTATAGGGAATACATATTGAAAGATTTGTCCTTAAAAATATGAAAAATAAAGATAAAATCAAAATTGAAATAGGCCATTTTGAAGTTTTAATAAAGTTATTGACTTCTGCCAAACCAAACAAAAATAATTTTACTTACTGTAGGCCTACAAAAAGAATATAAAAAGTAAAAAAATAACAGATATTGTTATTATTATATTATAAAATTTAAATGTATTTCATTTTTCATCAATAAATCTAAATAAAATATTTTAAACTTTTCATTTAAAATAATCATTTCAAAATAATTTAGGATATTCCATCACAAAAATTGTAAATTTGGTTTTGTTTGTGTCAACAACCACAATATAGTTCTTTTTAGTTCCGAAAATAGTTGTAACTGAACAAAGAGTTCAAAATATAATCTAGCCGAACATGAATTGGTTTGTACTAATAAAACAGGGGCATATTGGCAGATAAGAAATTAAGACTCTGAAATAACGAATATGTTTTCCCTAGCTAATTTAGCAACCCTCTTGTTATTCTCACAGTTCCAGAGAAGGAAGAGATATAGACGGTTCGCATGCACCCTTCCAAATTTTGAGTCGCCACACGTCTCACCCCGGGTCATGGCTCTTTCCCCGTATCGCTACCCCTTGCCTAATCCACTGTCATCCTCAACTTGACAAGCTTGATGTTATTACACAGATAAATATTAAGACCACTGGAAATATCTAATGGACATTTTAGCAAAAGAAACTATGCCTAATACACGATTAAAAAAATTAAGTTAAAGACTTCAGTAAAACGTGTATAAAAAGGAACACTATTTTGGGACATCTTTATAAGAAATCTTTCTACTAAGGGACATCTCAATTATAGTCAGGTCAACCTAATTAGTGGAACACTCTTTTGCTTACAGATATCAACATGTATAAAAAGGTTATAAAGGGTAAATAAATAAGTGACGCACAAAAATATATGTAGTTGGAATCATTTCAAAAAATAGAGTACTGTAAAACCTAATATTAAAGAATACTTTTGAGTTCTCCTTTGACTGGGGGTTGACAATAGTGGTTTTCATTTCACAGGAAAGCATCTCTGTTAAATCTGTACTTTTAAAAATACTCATTAAATTTCTTGTTTTTTTTTCTCAGCGGTTTGGGACAATCTTTTGATTGTATTGTATAAGAGATATATATTATCAAACAACATAACAAAACATAACCCATGTAGTACTGTACCATCAAAATAGGACAGGACATTTTAAATTAGTAAAGGCCATATGCAGAGTAAACTCTGTAATATTTATACAAAGATATTACATTCGACAGTCATGTCATGTTAAATATGCTGCTCTCTCAATTATCCACTACATCTCATGGGTACAATAAAACTATAACTACAAGAAATTAATATGCAGGGTTGATACTAGAATATCATTTAAACTATTAATATACAAGCTTGCATAAAATACCAAGGTTATAACTATTGACATACAGTACTGTACTACTGTTTGACATTTTAAATAAAAAAGAGATTTACCCAGAATGTCAAAAATGTGGAGTTTTGGAATTTTCTGAAAAGAGCTAACTAATAAAACTTATATACTGTAACTATACAGTATATAAGTTCCATTAGTTAGTCACCTACCTGGATTTAAACATACAATACCCCTATTGATGCATGTTACTCAAAGAGATTAACATTTACTTTGAGCATTCTTTTCATAATATAGGTATCTCTCTTTTTTTTTAGGATAGGGCTAATTGTTACTTTTCCAGGTACAGTACTATAGTACAATGGGCATAAAATAGACTACTAACATTGTTAACAACCTATTATCATACAATGTTAAATATTCAATGGAACAAAACTGTAAAATGTACAAGGATTCATTTCTCATCTTCCTCTTTGTGTTAAATGTTAAAAAATGTTAAATGTATTATTCTTGGTCCTCAAGTTTAACTGGAAACTGAGAAAAATTGGATTAGGCCAGTGCAGTGACTACCAGATCAGCACACCGGGAGGCAATCCCCTACTCGTTTTTCGAATAGTGTACCAAGTTCTTTAACGTGCACTATTAAGTACAGTACACAGGACCAACGGATTTACATCCCATCCGAAGGACGAGGCAATGAGAGTAAAGCATCTTTTATAAAGATGCAATTACAGTAGTATGATACAGATAGGCTCGAACCCATACCTATCACATGCTAGTCCAATATTATCATTACATCATCACTCTCTGGAATATACAGCACCCGCTACTATTCCTAGACGGTCTCCCATTCAGAATGCAACTAGGCCCAACGTTGCTTAACTTTGGTGATCTGACGAGAACCGGTGTTTCAACGCAGTATGGCCGTTGAGCAGTGGATCACATGACCATGTGGAGATGTGTCCATTAATGCTTATGTGCATCCTGCCATTCGTTTTTTTACCAATTTATTTTTTATTAAAATTAGTAGAAAGCACAATTATTAAATTAGTGACTAACCACTATTTATTGTTTATAATAGAATTACATATGGCACATGAGTGACCTCTTGGCAACCTCATATTCTTCACTCATACTTTAAGTTCAGGGAACATTTTTACGCAGATAAAGAGAAATAAAATAAATAGAGAATCAGTTCCTTGAATCTTTTATTTTATCAACTATCTATCGTAATTTAATTATTTAATTTAAACTAATCTGGAATCATCAATCTTATTAACGAAACTATGTTGTTGACGAAACACTACAAGAATTATAATGATGTTGGTAGCATAAATTATGGATGGTAAAAATGCTTTGTTGAGGAGCATTGAATTAAAAATATTAATTTAATTTTCCCAATATGGTAAACAATACAATCTGCCAACATCACCACCAAGAAAAAAACACAACATCATCGTTGAATTATTTTGATTTATATACATTGACTTTGTTTATTTTATAATAATATCTACTATACTGTAACTATCTCTGCTATTAACCTAAAAATAAGTAAGTTAAGCTTTCATATGTACTGTACATGTTGCGCAGTGTGTTGGACGTTCGATTACTGAGATCGAGGTTCGAATCCAACTCTCGCCGCATTGCTTGTATCCTTAGGCAAGATACTTTACTTACGTTTGCCTCTCTCCACCCAGGTGTATAATTGGGAACCCGGTTAGATCAAGACACAACTGATTGACTGACTGCGCTGATTACTAGCTGCATTATGGGAGTATGTTTCCATAGGTGTTTGATCAGGAAAACGACTGGGGTAATAATGTTCAGCGCTTAGAGGTTTCACAACAATAATAGGCGCTATATAAATCCAGGATATTATTATTATTATTACTGTGTCATTATTACTCTTAACCACATACTGTACTGTAGGGTGGTACAGATGGGTGGAGTTGTCCATTCTTTTAACACCTACAGAAAACACCTAAATATTAGACCACATCCTGCAATACCGGTAATAAGTCAGCAGCATTAATATTAGATTATGATTACTAAGATCATAGCATATATAATAATAATAATAATAATTGTATTGGACTTAAAAATAAAAATATGAATTGACAAAAATGTTAATTATTTGCATGAAGTCAGCAATGACAATGCCCATGTACTTTGATGTACCTTGAATGAATGTCACAAATAATGTATGAACAATCAATGACCGGTCACATGATTAAGCCAGTAAGACTAATGTCAGGATTTGAGTATTAAAAAAGTCAGGGTTTCTAAATTGAGGCAGCATACTTGCTTGTTTGTGACATTGATTTTGCTCATGTAACAACCAAATACATTAAGTACATGGAAATAAAAGTTGTGGTTCTGTATCCTCAGAAATGTATGACAATTTGAGGTATCTATGGGGCTTAAAATGAAAAAACAACACTATATATAAATACATTATTATTTACAGACTGTAGTATAGTAGTACAGGCAACTTCTAAATTTAGTGGAAATTTAGTACTAGCTAGATTTATGCCCTTGGGTATCAGGTCAGTGCCTAAACAGGGGTAGAAAATACAGTAGTTTAATAAAAATGATATTTAAAAAAAATCAAAAAGATAAACTTACAATAGGATATGAAATAGTTACTTTGTCTAAAAGCTGGCTAACAATTTACTGCAAAATGAACATTTGTCAAAACAATATTAATTTCCTTTTGAAATATCAAAGACAATAAAATACAGAGCATATCCACTGAGATAGAACGCGGGATAAATAAGCAAAGTTTGTGCAAAACAAACCACAGACGCCAACAAGAGGGGCACGATATAATTAGATGGTAATTGGTAAGACCCTTTCCAGCACCTATCGCAAAGCCACAGGCCCATCCTGTGACACTGTTCCTACTGTGTACATGATCGCGTTTAGTGCTTTTAATTCAAAACGGAGTAGGTAAACATGTTTCCTATTTTTAAAGTCATGTTACTTCTATAATTTGCTACGAGAACAACAGAGAACTGAGTAACTGTAGTGCAAAATATAACATGATTTGAACATTTTTGTGAAGGAAAAAAAAAGCAAAAACAAAGACTATACTGTATTTAGTAACTGATATTATTCATACTGTAAATTATACACAAAGCAAAGTATTATAATCAAAGATACTTAAACTTCCTTAAATGTAACAAAGAATAAATATAAAGAAAAACTGTTAATTGCAGAGAAATTAAAGGTACAGTATCCCTTTTGCTTACTGTATAATAATCCAAAAAGTCCAGGTACAATACACTTACCAAATGAAAATTGACTAGATTGCAACATGAGCTGTGTTGCCGTACTAAATGACAACTGTTGCGTCATGTCCCCTTGTTTCATCGTATCAAGAATGTACGTGGTCGGTTTCGTACTTTCATAAATCCACATAAGACGTGCCGCCGTGACCGTATCCATACTACTACTGACACATTGTACCGCTTCTAACTCGAACAAATGTAATTATAAGTAACGTCGCTGAACTCTTAAGCTACAAGACCACATGACTTGTTTTAGCCAATTGAGAGAAGAAAACAGGAAGACAGCATTTCCTATAACTCTATTAATACGTTATTGGTAGAGCTACTGTACTCTTATACCAGTTTAAAACAAAAAACGTGCGTACATACTCAATATTTGGAACTGGGCCAATTTAAATTAAAGATAATATTAAAGTTATTGCATCTATGTCTACTTACTTAATACAATTCAGAAACTATACAATTTGAGAATACTTATTAAGGAAAACAAATAGAAACAATAGTACTATAATACCATCTGTTGTCCATGCAAATAGAATTATACATTAATTTTATACAGTATCTGTTAATATCATTGATCATTCTTTAATTTAAAAAACCCTACCTTGATAAAGCAGATTTCTGGAGACCACCAAGTTAAGAAAATATTTTCTGAACTAAAAGACATTCAACTAGTTTCAATTGCAGTGTGTTAATGTCACATCAGACTTGAACATGACAAAAAAAAATAATCATAACAAAGTAAAAATCATACGACCAATTGACATTTTAACTAAATCTAAATATACATGTTGTGTAACTCTTGTGGTATTTGGGGATTCTTCAACCATAACGTTCAATTGTATTTAAGTATTGTTCACAAACTATAAAGTTGTTAATAAACTTTTGTGATGATAAACTGATTGTGCCCTGTAGGTCTAACCTATAAAAGAGAATTTGAAAGATTAGCCCCACCAATAAAGTGAGGTAATGCTTTATTGTGCTAGCTGTATACAGTGAGTATTTCTAGCCCCTACCCTAACAACAAAACTGTAAATACAGTATGTATAAAGTGTTGTCAATGATATCAGTACATTATACGATACGATAACACTTTATTGTCACAACGGCAAAAATATACAGCTATGAGATATGGGTCCTTAAGTACACTCGAGTTAGTATAATAAACATAAACTAAATAAAAATTATTTGGATAAACTAATATAAAGATTTAAAATATTTTGTCATACCGTAACCTGCAGTCTTGTTAGGGGGTCAAGCTTAAAGTATCATACTTATTTGACCTCCTTTCACACTTCTTTGTTTTTTTTTACAAGTATCTCTATATATTTTGTTCAAATTAGTTTGATTACCTTTTTGTTTTTCACTATGATACCTGTTATCATTGTTTCACATAACTTGTATTATTTTTGAAGTGTGAAAAATTGAATAAAAAGAAAGAAAAGCTCCACCAATAAAGTAAATAATAAATGTATATATGTTGTGGCAACAAATCAGGAAATATTCAAAAATATTGACACATTACTACTGACAACATAACAACAAATACACAACACAACTGAAACATTTACAATCTCCATAGTGATTGGACATAACATAACATAACAGTGAAATTGGGTTTAACCAATTAGTTACTATAGAACAATAGTTCCATAGTAGAGCCTTAGATGGAGTGAAATAGGGTGTAATACTATAAAGAAAGCATTAGTACATTTTCATGTAATGCACGTCTCAGCTAGAGTTTTTAAATTCGACATACTGTAATGTACTTGGTCTATTTTAAAAATACTATACCTCCTGATATGAATAAAGTGTAATAATCATAGCATGTATGTATACAATATGGTATTCTAAACTGGAAGCACAAAATTAAGCACTGAATTAAAACAATCCTTAACTCACATTGCAACGGCATTATCTTATTTAATATAATAATTACATACATTATGTAACAAAAAGAAAATTCCCAAGATCAAATAAACAGTAGCTATACCAGGGGTCAGTTATTTTCCAGGTTTTCAATTGAAGTCAATGGCATAAAAGAAAGCAGCTTATTGACGTCAAGGAAGTTCTTTTATCAATCCCCTCTGGAGACCTCTGCAGATTTAAAATCAAATTTCTTCTAAACATATTCAGAAGCAAAAGTTGCTCATGCGGCGTACCGAAATCGGTATTTCAAAAGTCAAACGTTTTGTAATAATGAAAAGTAGTCTCGTTTTCTTAAAACATTTCTGTGATTACTTGTCTAATTGTAATTACTTATACGCTAGTATTAGCACTTCATCTACAGTAGTATTAACACTATAGCAGCAGGCCAATATTAATTACACCAAGCAGCTAGTTATTTCCAGAGTGTTTTAGTACATTTTTGGTATATAATGAAGGAAAGTGAGAGATAATATGATTATTTAAATATAATTATTGTAGATTTTTTTATTTGAAAATAGAAATTGTATTTACAGTATTAAAGTATAAAAACGGGTTTGAGTTTGAAAAACTACACATCTTCACAAATCTTTCACAAATTATTTATTATAACTTTTTACAATTTGCCTTTTTTATTGAGAATTTTTTTTCTTTATGTTTTTCTTTCTATTGCCAATGAAAATATAAATTTAAGAAAATATACTTACTATAATTCATGGTCATTTTCGTTGACATCCTCTACAGTACTAAGAAAAACATCAAAGAGTCAAAGTATATATAAATTCCTTGTTTCCTTTCCAAGGTTTTTTAATAAAATTCCATCGTATTTGTATTGTTGATGAATATAATAATGTGCTTGCAGTCAGTATAAATTGTTCCAACTTATCACTAAAATATTCCACGCAAACTTTGAAGCATTTTCTGTAAGAACAACAAATTTAAAAGATTAAAAAGTTTGAAAACAGAAATATTATTTATTTAAAATAAAAACAGCAAATTATACAGTAGAGCATATTAAATATTTGCATACTGTGGCAATGTAAATTCATTTGTACCATATGACTGCAAAAAAACATCTGTCTATAAAGAAATACTATTTCTGTAATATTCAGAAACAAGGTCAATCTATCTAATTAGAAATATTGAGTTTATGAGAAAATGGAATTAGTTTGTACCCAATATGTTAGGTTAAATGTATTTTTTTTTTTATTCAATGCTGAAATCATCACTAATTTCTATTAGTTCACATTTTATATTAAACGAAAAAAATTCAATGAATAAATTCTTTTTGAAACTTCTGTAAAAAAAAGTACAACTCATATTAATATTTGCATAGTGGCTATGAGCGCTCACTGGCTAAACCCAGGGGCCCCAGAGCTCAAGTGGCCCCCAGAGCATGAGCAGTACAATGCAACTACCCAGCGTTAGTGGGCCCCTTAGGAGTGCTAAACCAAGGGAATTTATCCTGTGCGTTACACCACTGCTCACACAGACGTACTGTAGCATGAATATAGAAAATGATCTACTAGATTTTTTAGTCACAAACCAACAGCCATGTGAACTACTGTAACTGTCACAACTGCCCTATTACTCCACCCAACCCAGTATCAAATGCTATAGGCAATGATGTAATGTCTACTGACGACATAGCAGGCCTGGAATCTCCATCTATATATTTTGATTGCTTTACAATGAATCACATTCATTCCCAATGGGTAAACTCAACAGGTGTTTACAACAGGCACAGATCTTTTCATTTTTTTCTTACACAAATATAAATTATATGGTTTGTAAAAAATAAATTTATAATGTATGTTTTATTTAATTAACACTTCCAGATTGTCAATCAAGCAGTCAATTTCGACCAATCGGATCCTTCGTATTGTAGCCAATGAAAAGGACAGATTACTTGTATAGTTGATAATTTGTAAATAAAAATGAACTCCAAAGATGATTTACACAGGGGCTGTTTAATACATCATAGACCTACACCCTTTTATGCGAATACCTTACATCATTGTATTGTTGTATTGGTATTTATGGGGATCTTTTAATTTTGAAAAGAGAGATAAAAAGGAATGGTAAAAATGTAAAATAATAATTACCAATTCAGATAAGATCTTCTAACCCAGTTTCCGTGTTCAAACATGGACCTATATTTAAAGCCAATAGACCTACGTTTTTTTCGACCTAATTTAAAGTAACACAATTTCTAGGTCCAGGGTTCAAAGGTTAAAATGGCTCCAGCTATTTATACTACCATTATACAGTATACTAATCTCATTATGCACAAGATAATCTTTCATTCATTTAAAATTCAAATTAAACTTTCCAATCAAATAACTTGGTGACCTTTATAAGGTCAAACATTACATCATGCCAGTTGCAACCTCATCCATTATTCATATTTATAGTTTAATATTCATATCAATGTATCATTATAGATATGATTCTAAAATTATAAAAATAAAAATTTATTTTTATCTTATTATATATATTAATTTCGACAAACACAGTTATATAGACATAATGATACAAAAAAAGATTGCGCCAAGGAGTGGCAAAAGAGGCAAATAGCTTCCGTCGCCAATTAGGCGTGCCACTCCAACAAAAAAAAAGCTAAAACATACAGTAATCAATATAAATAAATAATAAAATGATATGGTTCTAAAATGATTTTATTTAATTATACTATACTATTTCTCTGGATGACCCATTTTGATATTTAATGGTTTGTTTTGAATTTGCATTATTTTTACTAATAACAATTTGTTTTTTTGTTTGTGTAAATTGTATTTGTTTTTTATTGTACCACCCTTTCTTGGAGTGTACCATGGCAATAAAGTATAATATCCAAATAATATTTACTAACTGTCTGAAAAGAGAGTCAATACTATGGTATTAAAATGTTTACTTTTTCTTGTACAAACAGGAAATATCCACCACACCTTGAAAATAGAAATCATCAGGTTCAAAGAATTACTGTTGATTGCTATCAACAAACCACAAATACAACGTCTAGAATAATATAAATTGTATAGAGTTAGAAAGAATTTGGGACCATTGAGACGAATAAGAATTAAGCTTTGGGACAGTGGATTATAAACTATTGTATAAAAGGAACATTCTAGATTTGGCCTATTGTTAATTTAGTTGAGTTATTGAATAGTTGCATAATTGACGTCATCAAAGGAGTAACTAGAATCAGAAATATTTTTGGCATAAAACATAAATATATGGAGAGTAGTGGTAATTTCCCTCAAGTATCAAGTTAAATAATAGTAATGCCTTACAGTATGTCACCTCAGTTGTGAGTTCATCCCGCCGCCCGATGGGTTGTAAGAATTTTTTAAGATACAACTGGAAAAAATAACAGGAAACTATAGTACAATGCATTCATTTTAAATAATAAATTATTTTTTTTATACTGTATACCTGAAGTTTAAGTTTTTCATATGAAAGCTGTACCATGGACATGTGAATAGTCACTAAATTATACTACGAACAATAGTCGATTAATAGCAGCAGAGCACCCATATTATATAATGGTGCTGTCTGTGAATTACGCCCTCTAGTGGGAACACCATTCTCTATGAAAAAAAAGTTTGTTTTGGTTTTTATTTAGTTGTCATTTATGCCGTCCACAAATCACGCCCTCTAGTAGTGTCTGTTTTGGTATTTTATTTAGTTCCATTTTACGGTCCAAGTTTGAAACTATTTCTAAAGAAATAATTGTACTAGATTAAAATAGTTTCCGGATCACACCGTGAATAAATGGGTAAAACTTAATCTATTTTGGTCAACAATAAACCTTGATTGTAAAAAAATAAATTTTAAACAAAATCAAAAAGACAACAAAAACTGTTGACATAGCTTATAGTATTTTTTAACATTTTATTTCAAATTGTAATTCATATTCATAAAAGCCAAGGACTGGCAAAAATAACTTTACAATATCTTAGCATTGTGTCAACAAAAGGCTACGAGGGATTGCCATTAGAATTATGAATTGTTATGAATATTGTTTGATTTTTGTGGTTTCTAAGGTAAAGTTAATAGAGCATGTAAAATAGTTTTCTGACAAAGGAAATGACAACTTATCAACTGTCAACAGATTATTGGTTAAAAAAAAAATTGTCAGAAATTTATTTAAAAGTAACTCTCTAATTTACATAATGAGTGGCAATTTGGTTAATTACTAGAAGTTGATTGACGGGCACCATCTTGTAGGTGAATTTTCGATGACCTCTCTCTGACCTGATTATGACATACCGAAAATTTCCCAGAATTATTGAATGCTACACTTGGCCATCGTAATAAAATTTGTCTAAAGATCATATTTTTCTAATCAATTTTCCATTCTGTCTTTAGCAGAATGGCTAAAGGATAATTAATAGGTGAATAACTCGAATAGTAATGTATTGGTTATGTTAGTTCGGGAAGGGATAAAACAAATTTGTTGATTATTATATATATATACAAAATATCTATTTGGAAAGCAGTTTGGAAGCTGTACTGTAGTCTATACATCTTGAACGGGGCTAAGAGTGACAAAGTAAAAAAAAAGATGGTATCAACTAATTATCACGTCATGATTACCACGCAGACATCTGAAATATGCAAATTCGAAACTAATGATGCACATAACAAGCTGCAAGGCTAAACAGTACCGATTCCAAAATTAAATTTCCTGAGCAGTGAAGGCTAGCTCCTGCATCGTGTAACAAGAAAATCCTTTTCGGGGCCTAATTACCCCCATGTCACTTTCAGTTACCGGAGAGGGTAAAACAGGGCTTTGAAAGGGGTACAAGAAAAGCGAAAATGTGATCCTGGTGTAGATTTTGGAGAAAGTGCAAGCAAATAATTGCAGTGTTTTAAAGAGATAATTAAGTGGTTACTTCCAGGCACCTGGACTTGCTACTATCAGTACACTGATGAGATGCTGTCGTATTAATAACTTGACTGATATATCCCTTCCAATTTCCTATTTAAATTTAAAGTAAGAGATTTTGATTTATCGTTTCCATTGGACAAATTTTGAAATGAAATGAAAAATATTAATTTTAATGTTTCACTTAATTTAACATTTGAGCCTTCTATCTAAAAAAATAACACAAACAAGGTTTTAATATAGTAGTACATTCATCTAAAATAAAAAATTAGTCAAATAGAAATAGTTTCAATAGTTTTCATACAAAATATTAAATATAATATTATTATCTAAAGCTCTATCTACACTATCAAATTAGTTTAACACAAAAAAGTATGTGTCCAAATATGGTAGTGATATGCCCAAATATGGTAGTGATATGCCCAAATATGGTAGTGATATGACATCATCATGTCCATATATGGGCATTTTTTTGTCACATAAAGTGTAGACAGAGCTTCATACTAGTAGTACTGTACTTGTATGTTGTCGTCATTGAAACAGCAAAGGAAGCTATCAATTTAGCCTGTGGGACTTTTGTGTATCAATTATTTTGAATAAATTATTGAATTTTATGTCAAGAACAATCATGAAAGTTGAAACCTAAGTGCTATCACCGTAAAACTTGCTTTTATGTCTCAAAATGAAAATAACATATTTTAAATTAATTATAATGAATACTACAGAGGAAAGTAATTAGTGCAAGGTTAATTATATAATCAAATGTGCTTTCTTTACATTATAATTTGTTATTATTTTATAATTTAATATGCAACATTATTCATGTGAAAATTCTTAATACAGTAAACATTAATGTACTGTACAACTATTGTACTGCAACAACAAAAACAAAAATATACAAAAAAAGATATTGTTTAAAAAACAAGAAATAACTTCTATTAAACACCTCTATATTTTGAATTTATCAATTTAATAATTTTTAAATAATTTATACTTATTTGTAATGTCTGAAGCAAAATAGAAAACCATTGATTAATTAAATATTAAATTTAAAAAATTATTTTGCCAACTTTAAGTACTTGCTTTCCCACATGGGAAAATATAATCTTTCTCTAATAGCAATGACTAAATTACACAAACCAATTGGAATAGACAGACAAATGTACTCAAACACGACTGTCTTGGCTTCAATCAAAGAACTTTCAAAATAACTCATCACGCATGACAACACTTAAGATGGCAGGTTGATTGCCTAGCAACAAGCACAAGGAACGATTGTAACAAAAGGAATGAATGATGTGGCATAATAAAATTGGAAATTATAAGATGGAAGGAATGGGATTAACGCATACTTAATGAGCTACAGAGTAAAAATTACTTCTTATATTGATTACAACCTCTTGAAATTCAAGTGCAAAAAAGGAGGAACGATTTCTAAATTAGAAACGAAACAATTCTTTTATTATTTTCAACCTACACACTGTAGAGTACTGTTCGTTATACAGTAAATTATATACTGTATGTTTAAAATATTAGAATTTACATTACTGTACAATTATATTTTATATAAATATGTGTAATGTACTTTTAGAAAACAGAGTGTATATATGCGCATTCACTTAATTGTTCAACTGTGTGAAACTATAGAGGCCTACAGTACTACAATATATATATAACAATTAATAATTTATTAGTATATTACTATACTGTATCTCAAAGTAAATTTTGTTAAATGTCTGCATTTAAAGGGGGGTTCCGGGTTTAAAATGAATAGCAAAAAATGTAAAATATATTTGTTTGTCTCTTGAACGGTAAAAGTTTCAATTTATATAAGCGCCCAGTGAAGCAGAACGAAGGCTGTGAAATGAGGCCAGATTACAAGTGCAGCTACGGCAAAATCACACTGTGGTTACAGAATAGGAAATTCGTGAAATGGTCAATCTTCCGACGACTCGTTATCATTAACCATATGAATTACTTTTGTAAAATTATACTTATCTGATGTAATTTTAGTCGGTCTTCCCATTTATAAAGTCAATTTTTTATGAAAATCCATCAAAACAGTGAAAAATTAGATATGTTTGCACTTTACGTTTGCCGATTTTCGCACTGACTTAGGGAAAGCTTTCAAAATCAATGAAGCGTAACGTATACATTCCTGAGCGAGGAGAGGAGACGACGATACACGTGCTCACTCTCTGCCCATGCCTGGCATCGTCACGTGATAAGCAGATACAATATACAATACCAAACTGGTCGGATCGAGTATACCCCGTCTATAATCACAACATGAACGATGTACAGTATTTGATTGAAGGTCGACTCGACCTACCGGAATGGTATAGATAATATAGCTCGAATGAGAGAGTTGGAATATTTGTAAACATAAGTATTGCTAATTTTAAAAAGTGTAGCCTATAGTAAAAGGCCTGGTAGTATCAATTCGCATAGGGTCTACTACACTAGCTAGCTCAATTTGTAACTGGGCCGGATCGTCTAGGTCTCCTTCCTACTACCTGGTCTACTTGCTTGATGCAGTATCCGCTTTTTTGGAGAGTAAACTAGGCCTATTTTAGGCCTACTTATTAGACGATCGGGACACCATACGTGCGGAAGGCGATCGGACCTCGTTTTGCCTCAATATTTACAGCCGATTTTGTAGAACGTTTTAGGCTTAGATTGTTTAGGAGTTTGTTAATAGGATGGGTGTGGAATCCACTGAGTTTTGTTATTTATGGGCCAATCGTTTAGTAGTAGTAGGCTAGCTAGGCCCATGATGGCCCCAATGTTTTAACGTAGCCATCGTGGCATGGAATCCCTAGTCAGAAATGGCTCTCACCCATGAATAAAATGATTTAGGCTAGGCCTAGCCTAGTACGTGAAGCCGATATACGATCTGTACTATTCGAGGTATAAAAATAGTATAATTTATGACTCAGTAAATCTGTACTACTAGTAAATGTTGTATTTCATTAAATGTCAAATAAATATATGCTACTACTGTTATTATTACACTTTAGGCCTAGCTTAGAAAATCTACAAAAAATGTATTTCACAATGATCGGGTGGTCGTCGTTTGGAGAGAGCTAGAGATGCAAGTTGACAAACACAACGTACAAGCTTGACGTCGCGAGTTTGGAATCCACTGATGACGTGATTTTGTGAATATCTCATGAATATTAATGAGCGTCCCTAAGCTGCTGAAAAACAGACTTTCCATGAATTTACCCTAAAATGTATATAAAATTTAATTTTTTAAATTTCTCGTTATTACTTCTTCATTCTGACATGTCTATATTGTTATAATATTTTTTATTTAATAAATAAACGATATTTAAAAGCAATTTTAAACCCAGAATCCCCCTTTAAGTAAATATAATAATAAAATTTATGTTACAAGAAATCTTTTACAAATATCCATGTACAGTACTGTATTATATAACAATTATAATTCAACCTTATTATTTATTATTTTCACTTTAAAGCTCTTCGTATATTTATGTAAAATTATAAATCAATACATTTTTCAGCATTTTCGTCCATGTACATGATCATTTATATCATTCACTGTATACTATTATTGTATTATTATTCTGCCTATGAGAGACTGACAGACTGTACTTTACTGAACATGAGAAGGTAAAGTATAATACTGTAAGTAGACAATTGGTATTATATTGTGTCCTTTAGTCCTTGGTTATGGAATGGTTGTTATTTGTGTAAAGTTGGTAGTCATTGTATTTCAGCTATACAGTTTAATTGCATGCCTGGGAAACTGTCAAGAATTAACAAATAACCTGTACTCTTTTATTATAGTCTATTCACCATGTTTTTTGAAAGTCATTTTTGTAATAATGATGGCGCAATGCCTACTGTAGGCAGAAAAGAATTATATAAAGCTTAAAGACATATACTGTATCATACTCTAGCCAGAATTCCAAATCGATGTACTTGAAGTGCCAGTGAGAGCAATTTGGCATTCACCCTTTTCCTAGAACCAAAACTTTCAGTAAGTTTTATCTACTGAGCACCAACCTATCTGAATATGCTACCCTCCAAACTAAGAAATGCGGTGTCAATAAATAATTTATAAGTACAGTATTTGACGCCGAAAGCAAAATCACTATGTTTTGTATAGTGTATTGTATATTTTTCTATAGTTGTATTTATATATTATTGTTTTATATAGTCCTTTGTTTTTTTTCATATGTTTGTTTTATATGTTTATACTGTATGAAGGCCCCTTGATCATCAGCATATGCTGTTTAGGGTTATCCGCTTTAGGGTTAATAAATAAAATAAATAAATAAATCATTCGTGTACTGTATCCCTGTTGTTTTACATACCATGTTGATCAAGGTGGTTTACTCTCATGTAAGATACAAAAGCATAACTACGTAGGTCTGAACAGGCCCTAAGTAAATTTCATCAGTGTAATCTAGTAAATGAAATCATAGTAAACAAAAGGTTGACCTGTACATAGATCTGTATCCATATTGTACCGTATACAGATGTTTAGATTCCCATCAAAACTCCAAACACTACCTGGTACAATTGACTGGCAGCCACAATACAGTGTTATTTACAAAGCCTGTTCCATACATAATTCATTTAATCTGTCGTTCGATAGTACAGATTTAATATTCTACATTTTCGTTGACATCGAAAGTAATTTCTCAAAAGTACACTTTGCTATAAATTAATATTTTTGCACATGACCCTAACCCATGTACGCGATAACCAGAGATGATGTTTGTATGTTACGGATACAGATAGTTTCTGCAGCTTAAAAAAAAATGATAATGTTGTCACAACTTTTGATAAAGAAATGTGCGTCACCAAAAGATTTAGAAAATAACTTTAAACATGATATAAAATAAAGCATTTTTTATAGTCTACAGTAGGACTTTAGTGTTTTTTTACGACGGTGCTTATTTGAATATTAAGCTACTGAATGTATGTTTTTTGTATGTGGCGCTATTTAATAGGTTTTTAGTTGAATGTGGCGCTATTCAATCATGATGCATCGCTAAATTTGGCACCATTCATAGATGGGGTTGTTCTTCAATGTAGACTGTTCAACTACATTACAATGTCAAAGTTCAAGGTACTGTATAGGAAATTTGAAGCAAAAAAATAAAACATTTCACTTTTTTTTAAAAAGAATGATTTAAAACAAATTTAAAAGCCGTCATCAAATAAATTACACAAAACGTGTGTGTAAAGAAATATATTCCCAAATGATTTATTTATATGATGGATTCATACTGTGTATAGTCCTCCGACAAACAACTAAAATAATTTATTATGACTCCTTAATTTTGTTTCTCGATTATTAAATTAAACCTCGTTTGAAGTAAACAACAATGCATTTAAAACACTACAGGTGTACAATAAATCTTGGAATGAATTCTCGTTTAAAATGCCATGCGTTTTATAGCCATAGGAAATTTTGGCAGGTGCCAGTATAATTCATATAGGTAGTACTTGACAGTGTTGGAAATTACTATTTAAATATACAATCATTGGAATAGCAAATTATTATAAATATCTACAGTATACAGTATAATATATATATTCTACAGTATTAGGTTTGTTGTGTACAGTATACAAAACAAATCAAATTGTGATCTAATGTTTTAATTTGATTGGCTGTTTGTCTGTTCGTCTAATCGCCTTAAAACCTGACATATTTTGGGTTTGGTTATTAAAAATATATTTTTGAAGAGTACAATAGTATAGCTAGTTTTTCCGCTTTGGGATGAGTTGAATGTAAAGTAACAGACCTACACACATTGTTGTATTCATCAATTCAATTCAATTCATCTTTTATTGGTCTATATTAATATCGGTATGCCGATATAGCAAAATTTACTTTTACTATTTAACAAAATTGTAGTTTGTAATCACTTACTACTGTAATTGGAAATACAGTAGTTGCATATTTTAAAAACAAAATAAATACAATAATAAAATAAATAGTAGATTTTAACAGTCACAATACCAGTGTGCCACACACCAGCGATTAGCATCCTGCATGAGAAGTGCTTCATATAGGACTACATTACTCAGTGTAGCCCTACGATTTTTGATTTTCTATGGTACTTGGTACATTTACTATATTTTGGTGAGACTGCTCAAGTACAGTACAACCTCGCCATAGTTGTACAGGGCAGTCTACAGTACAATTGTACATGCAACATTTTAAATTTGTTAACTGTTAAATTGTAAATTCATCTTTGTTGGCAAATGCACAGTATTCACACATTAAATCCAATGAATATCTGTCTATTACTCTAAATCTTGTTAAACACAAACATAATTTATTACCATTCAAAATTCACGACTTAACCTTAAAGGCAGAACTGTTTGCCGTTTATTGAATTTTATCGCTTAAGCCTAAAGGTAGAATAAAGAATAAGGCTGATGAATTTTAATAGCAACAACATTACACACATCAAAACTGAAACTGAATTGTGGCAGGATTATACGATTATAACCGAGATTCAAGTAAACGATAAGAACGTGATGAGATAATTCCTTATTGTAATCAGGCTACGTACTTACTGTACTAACTACAGTATGTGACTACAGTACATTGTTACTGTACTATGAATTTGAAATATGATATTCCTTACAATTTCTAATCCGGAACATAAATTTGAAAAACATGACATGATAAATACCACAGAAAAATTAAAGCAATATCTGATGCCTGTAAAACCAATGGAAAATACCAACACATGTTTATTTTTTTTTTATGTCAATGTGTAAATACAGATATGTACATACAGTAAAATATTATGAGTAGGAGGACACTAAAAATTCCTGAACAATCAATAAAATGTTAGAAATGCATTCACGCCTTGGTTCACAGGTACAAAAGGCACTTTGGTTGAATTGACACATAGCTCTGAAATTTGCCATATTTTTAAATTATATTATAAAACACAAGTTATATTTTTTTTTAATAGTTCTTTCTCATATCTTGGATTCACAGTTGGGAGAAGGCGCTGCTTCTTTCAGTACTGTATACAGTAGTAATGTAGTAGGTGTCGCCAGCCTTTCAATGGGATGGGGAAAATACCACCCTCCAAACACTTTAAATTTCCTGTTAATATCTTGAACCATGTGCTTTTCTCTAACTTGACATGTAGAGTCTATGCGGAATTCAGTGGACCAAACAACAGGCCTACCTTTTTTTGTTCTTTGTATGCATTCTGAAAAATGTACTTATACTGTATTAGTTTGTCCGCACAATATTTTCAATTCTATTCCTACTGCACAGTAAGCAATTGGTGATTTTTAATAATGCATCCATTTCTACTTGATTTATTAATTATAAACCAATCTCTAATATAAACATACTTTTAATAATAAACTTAATTGTTTACAGAGTGTGTGGATTGAACTCTTAAACCAGGCAATCCTGTTAAGGTATGAAACATATTATCTATCAGGCAGTTATATTCTATAGTATTAGTGCATTGAAACACACGACATAATAATAATAGTACTAAAATCTTTATTTTAAAATGGAGGCTCGTTCACAACAAAATGTGTTCTTCACGAGGCCGTAGGAAAGAAATACAACTACAGTATCACAATTATCAAACTGATGAACAAACAAGAAAATTATACTTTGAAAGGAGAAAAGGTATATAAAGGTAATTAATGGATTAATAGATTTAAAGAATTAGTAGATAAAATTAAAACAGAAATGGTAACAATAATATAAAACATCTTTTAAGGTTACTATTTTTAAGATCACCAATCACCAATTATAGGTCTACCCTAAAACTAGAATGCATAGAACAAATTATTTGAATGACGTAAATTTTCCTTCTATTGATTTTATTTTGATAATTATTTGCTAAAATTGTTTTTATAAAATTAAAAATGTCTCTTTTAAATATGTTAAGTTGTAAACATTGCTGTCTCATTACACCACAGCTCTCTTGCTTGTGAAGCCTTAAATTCCATTAAGTCCACACTTGCCTACCACTTAAATATCAGATGACATGCCCCAATGTGTGTTCCAATACAGCAACAAGTCTAGGCCTATTGTTACCTATCAATCTTCACTCGGTCGTTTCGACCTGAATGACTGTCACATTTTTACACTCTAGAATGAGCTTAAATGACGACATTGGAGCTATTCTTATATATGGTATTACTTAACACTTACCTAAATACTAGGCCTAAAAGCTAGGCCTATAATATCAGTGGTGTGCTTACCATTTTTATATGATATCATGTATCTTTAGTTTCCGAACATTCAACCCAGCAACAAGTTGTCAACCATTCATACCTGCTTGAGTGACAGGATTCACCTTGGGCCTTGCAGTGAAATGGTGGTAGAGGAGGCTGGCTAAACCCGCCACTGGCTCAACGATGCGGAACTCAAAATGTTTTAAAACCTATAATGATAATTGCAATACTATATCCCTCAAAATTAAGTACCAGTTAACATATTATGTTTATATCCTATACAAGCAAATAATCTGTCCCAAAATTGGAACATATCCAAAGTCGTACTCAGCATTGAAGTCCGCACTTGCCTACCACTTGAATATCAGATGACATGCCCCAATGTGCAATTTGTGCATTACGTTTCCAGAGCTGCGAATCTCCCAACCCGAAAGCAAATTATGATGACGACATCATGGAGTAAGCGAATAATGATGATGTCATCATCGTGAACTCGGCGGTCACGACTACCAACAATACGAGACCCGGAATTAACAATTAAAAATACAAACTATACCACTGTATGATTTGCATACGTGACTTTAAAACATTAAATAAAAAAGACCAATTAAACCTTATCGTCATTAAAACAATTATCAGGCCGGCATAGGTGCACAATAGGCCTATTTTATTTTTTATAGGCCTTACCGTATTTTGCAAGTATATTTTGTATAAAGTCTATTATATTGTATTTATAAGGCGTTTTGTTAAAACCGCCTGAAATAAAATATATAAAAGAATATTAAACATATATAAATATAACTTTTTTTTTAAAAATTATTAAAATAGCGGAAATTGAAACTTTATGGTAGTAAAGGTTTAATATAGACATAGTATAGACAAGTATTAAAAATAACAAATTTCATTCAGAAACGGCGAAAAAAAAGTTGTCTGGGATTTGAATTTACAGTTAGGTAGTGTTATGTCACAACATGGGAATGATAGTCCATGTCGATATTTTACACACTTGGCGACCCGGATGTAATTTTGATGGAAAATTGATTGATTCTTTAAATTCTTTTTACTAATTAAAAAACAAACAGATATACATCTCGGCAGTCCGGCAATATGGTATGAGACTTCAATACGTTCCCAACAACGATCTTTAAAACTTTATTTTAAATCAATCAATAATCGATGAAGCCACTCAGTTTATTGATCAATCTATATTGGAAAAAATAGAAAACTTGTAGATTGTCACCCTGAAAACAATTATTTTTTTTAATGTATTTGTTGAATTTATCACATAATAGTTATTCGCTTTGACCAAAAATAGGATCGAAACAAAATTATTTACCTGAAAAAAAAGTGTAATTTAAAGCAAAAAAATTAGCACGCGCTTGTTTACACGGGTTTATATTTGGATATGTGTTGTCATGTGATGTTTTAAAATAAGAAACGAAATGTTGAATTGAAATTCACATCATTTCTCCTGATTTCACAACAGATATCCTTATCGAGTAAAACAGGGGCATACTATGTAAACGTGGGACGTGCTTATTGAATTAAAACGAAATAATTTAAAAAACTTGCAATACTGTACCAAAAAGAAAATCCGTTTTGCAGTGTGCTTTAATATTATAAACTGAATGAAAAGAATGTTATGGTGACATAAGTTGCGAAATAAAAAAAAAAATGTTAATTATGATCCATTTTTATTTAGGCCAATAGTATGTCATGGCAATGATGAGCTCTGATTAGTTAGTTGCGAATGATTAACATCAGGTTTTTCAAGTAAGCCCAGTGCCCTATAAGCCTACCTGAAAAATCCTGATATTAATAGCCTAAATATTCCGAAATCGTGGTTAATAAATTTATTCTCATCTTTAGGCCAAAGGTATGTCGTGGGAATAATAAGCTCTGATTGGTTAGTTGTTGAATGATTAACATCGGGATTTTCAAGTAAGCCCAGGGCCCTGGCCTACATGAAAATCCCGATAATAATCAATATTACGAAATCATGGTTACTAAATGTATATTGTCATCTTTAGGCCAACAGTATGTCATGGGAATGATTGGCTCTGATTGGTTAGTTGTTGAATGATTAACATCAGATTTTTCAAGTAAGCCCAGGGCCCTATAGGCCTACCAAAAAATCCAGATAATATTACGAAATCGTGGTTACTAAACGAATTCTATTTTGTTTTTATTTACTTAAATTTTAATTCTTTAATGTGATCACATAAGATATACAAACATAAAAACAAAACATAAAAACAAACATAAAAACAAAAAATGAAATGAATATTTAAAAAAATATAAAACAAAAATATAAACAACGAAAACATAACAAAAATGAAATATTGATGTTTAAATACAAAAAAAGTCACGACATTGACAAAATTATTTAAAAATTAATTTTGGTGTAGAGTAAGCAAATGTTGTTTAAATAATTTGCAGGTAAATATAATTTATAATTTCATGTGGAAGCGTAAAGCTCTGTCTAAACTATCAAACTTTATGTGACAAGAACGTGTGATGTGCCCATATATGGACATGGTGATGTCATATCACTACCATAGTTGGGCATATCACTACCATATTTGGGCACATCACACTTTTTTTGTCAGAGATTTAAGCAAACAAAGGCATACCGTACTTCACTAAAAGTAATAATGCTGCTGGCTTCTTATTAGTGATTTACAAAAAAACTGTAGGGAAACCTAGAAAACATTTCGCGTGAACGATATTTGTTTGTTATAAAGTAGGCCTAGCTTGTTTAATTGGAGAAAAGAAACGAATAGAAGTAAAATATTTTAAAATAAAACAGATCACATACTTATCTATGCATGTATTGAATGATAAAATCAAGTATTAGAAAGCTTATGTCGCCTAAAGTACTGCTATCAAACTAGTTTGACAAAAAATGTGTGATGTGCCCAAATATGGTAGTGATATTCCCAAATATAGTAGTGATATGACATCATCATGTCCATATATGGGCACATCACATTTTTTGTCACATAAAGTTTGATAGTGTAGACAGAGCTTTAGTTTATCATTCAACGTGATGTTTATTTAGAAAACGGAAGAAGCAATAATTGGTTTGTCATCGGGTATGACATGAGTATGCAGCTACCAGTTACCCGTATTACAGGTGGTGTTTATAACATTCCAAGCATAATGTATTCTAATTAGATCGACTGGTGACCTGTCGTTGACCTCAGCGATGAAAGACACAGTCAGAAAGTTTTTAAAATTACTAAACTCAACATATTGCGTAAAAGTGATTATTTAACAACGCGACAAATTTCATAACGATTTGTTTTTATTCATGGAGATTTATGTACTGTATTTGCATTTGTTATGTATTTTAGTAGTAAAATTATTGAAATCAAAATATTTTTATGAATATTTTGTTAAGAAAGAAACAGGAAAAAGGATTTTTTTTTATATTCAGGGAGATTCTTGTATTTACATTTTTTTTTTATTTTATTCTTCATAATTTTTGTTATTTATTCATTTTTTAGATCAAAATACTTTTATATGATTATTTTTCTTAAGGCTTTTTTAATTAATGTAATTAATTCTGTGGTAATCAGAAATTTAAATTAAAATAATGAAATATTTTAAATATAGTTTGTAATGCTTTTTATATTGTAAATTGTTCCATGCACTTTTGTTTGGTCTTGGGACAAATAAAGTTTGAAGGATTTTGATAAATTGTCACACACGCAACAAAAATATTTCATAATAATAATAGGCCTTAGACAGTTTTGTTCTTATAATTAACTATAATTACTCTAAGGTTTTATTTGTATTGTATGGAGTAAGTGCAGAATCTATTTGGGCTTTAGCAATTCTGGTAATTTTTCAATGGTGATCAAATAAATATTATTATTAATAAATAAACTAAAACACACATAAAAACAAACAAATTTACACCCATTTAAGGACTTTACTTGACTTTATTTCATCATTCTCACCCGATGCCATTTTGTTATATTTTATGTACAAAGTGAAGATAATTAGTTTAATAAATATATTATTTACAAAATACCATTAATACCTTTTATTTTTTATATTTACAATTGCAATTATACGGTAGAATGCAAATATTCTCATGAATATTCATGAATTGATTGAATGAACAATAAAATGAATATTAACATCTTGGTAATATATATACATGGTAAGAAAATAGTTGTAACAAATATATCAAAATTAATGCGCAATATTATTATCAACATAGTTTAAATTTCATGAAAAAAAATTGTCTTTGAATACCAATAACAAATGTTAAATCCATTTAAATAATAGATAAAATGATATAAAACAATAAAATAATAAATAAAAATCCAGGGCCGTAGCCAGCATGAGGCAGACGAGGTGCTCATCTTGTCTGAAATTTTCAACTTTCACCACCCACCCCAATTCCCCTGCACAGATCATCATATTTCATATTAATAATTATATTTAAAGCATCTTATCCTCGTCTGCTATTATTGATTACATTATTTGATTTGTATATAGATGCAGCAAAAAATGATTTTAAAAAATTACCTGTTTGTGAAAAACGAAATATACATTCTAAAGTAAACACATTTTTTTTTCATTCATTTGTATGATTGTAAACTGTTTTAAAGCTCACAATTATAGTGTGTAAACCAAGGGAAGAGTTAAGTTATTAATTGTAATTTAACTCTTTCCTGGTAAACCAAATGGACGTGAAAAAAACAAACAAAGACTATACATGGTTAAACTATGGAATTCTTTCCATTAAAAAATTATTAATAATGTTAATTTTACAATATTATTTCATATTTTTTTTTTATTTCTGTATATTTCAGCCTTATAAAAATCATGTTCCGGCACCACCGAACGAAAAGTTTTGAAACAGCGGGATAAAATGTGTGCTTGTAATTGTGCTTGCTGACATCATGTACCACTACACAAAAAGTAGTCTTTTTGAAAACAGCGGGTTAAAATGCGTGCCAATAAACCAATTATTGTACAGTGTTGGCAACAATGTTAAAATACCATTGATGAAACAACATTACTTTTAAAACTAACTGTCCTTGAACTTCATTAATGTTGTCGACTTAGCAGAATTTTAAATATAACATATTTCTAAAAATGAGTCATAATATTAAAACGCATTACTGGTATTAATAACGTAAACAATGACTCATATACTATACTGTCAATTAAACGTAAATTATTTTTGTATAAATTTGAGGTGGATATGTCTTTTTAAATGGCAACAACACATAGAAGAGTGTTACACATTATAAAGCTCTGTTTACACTATCAAACTTTGTGTGACAACAAAATGTGATGTGCCCATGTATGGAAATGATGATGTACCATATTTGGGCATATCACTACCATATTTTGGCACATAACTTTTTTTGTCAAACTAGTTTGATAGTGTAGAGAGAGCTTAAGGATGTTTGTTTTAAAATAAATTTATTTAAAATTAAATTGATTATCCGAATGCACAAGTTTTTGTCATAAATGTTATCATCTTTAGTTTACATATATTTATGTCAACATTGACCTGGTAAATTGTCCCACTTAAAGTTACATTTGGAATGTCATGAATTAGCTGCAATGAACTATGACCTAAACCTTTGTGTACGTAAGTATGTATACATCGCTTGGACGAGTTTTTTCATCAGGTAGTTGTTCCCATAAAATATCTACCTTATTAGAAGAAACAATGTTGACAACACAAATTCAAGTACCATAAAAACCACAAAAAAACCCTTTTTTAAGGAAGATGCTCCACTTTGATCCTCATGGTATTAAAGTGGGTCACAATCTTTTTCATATTTGTATCACCTAAACTTGGTTACTTGTAGCTAAACATTTTCGCAAAGTTATTCCACCTATCGTAAGAGAGGAGCCTTCCTCCCTCACTTATGATAGGCCAATTACTTGCATTGGCACAAACCAATCATAACCTATATTCAAGCACTGTACTCTACATAATATAAAATTTTAAAGTGAAAATTAAGTTGTCGTCGTTTTCTGTTATTAAAACATTCATCAAGGCCACATGATGAGAGACGTTAATAGCTTACGATCAAATTGATATTTTTTTAAAGACGAATACACCAAACATTAAGACATTACTGATTAATTACAAACATATTGCTGTTCCTGGTAAGTCAATGACTATCTTGACAGAAACAGCTTTTATTTTCATGTTTATTCGAAAGAATATCTGCTAGTAATCATCTTTTGAACTTTGACAGCAAGATTATCTTTAGGCTCCATCAAAGATCCTCCGAACATCCTGCCCCCAAGATGTGTTTCTTCTTCACTTGACACGTTTCATTGAACGGAATAATTCTGGACTTTTATACTGACCTATGACCCTTGCTTGGATTCACCATCGTTTTCAACGTCGTGGATGGATATTAAACTCTCCTTTTGCTCCCTGTCTTCAGGAGTCCTAAAAAAAAAAAGTAATAGTATATTTGCAGTTTTCACTGTTGGCAAAGAGAGTTCATTCATTCAACAACAGCTCCCTGTCTTCAGGTGTCCTAAAGCATAAACAAATATAATAAGTAATTTTATATTTGTAGTTTTCACTGTGGGCAAAGATGGGAGTTCATTCATTAAAAAAAAAAAAAAAATCATCATGTTTTATGGACACCCAAAACATGGACAGGCAGGCCATAAACATAATACAAATTAGCTATCGGAGAATTCTAATCCAATCATCAGGACCCATCCACTAGACAATGGTGAGTAGTGTGAAAAGGTAAAAGCATGGGAATATGTTTAACCTAAATCTAGATTATTTCACAAACTATCTATATATTATGTTTACGCATGAATAATAATGTTGTAATCATATACAAGGTGTGATTCTTTAGTTATGTATAATTTGTTAATACTTGTAGTGTAAATCACTATGGCTTTCATTTCATTTTATTTGAGTTCATTCAATTTTACAGACAAAAATTAAAAAAAAAAACAGAAAAGGTACAAGAAAACCATATTAACTGAATGAACTGAGGATAACCCAAGAAAGTTTAAGAAAAAACCTATTTCCATTGGGGTACCCTTTAGCAAGACAATCAAATCCACTCACCTTATCTCAGATCGCTTTTTAAATATTGCACTACCTAGTGTTTTTATACCAGAAAATAATTTACAGATGCCAACCATTATTGGATCCCAGTCATTGTAATGATTTAAAATGCTAACAGCTATGAATGAGAGGAACACAGGGCCAGCACCAGCAAAGAACATCCAACTAAACTCAACCTAAAGATAGAAAAAGAATTCAAAATGTTTGATATTTTATTTATTCATGGTAAAACACAGTAAAATACAGTACATGGTTTGAAATTATTTCCGTTTGTTCAAAGTTAAATAAAACTTACATAAAAATACAAAAATAGGTTTAAAATTTAACAAGGTTAAAATTGGTTAAATACAGATGAAATACATTGTTTAAATTACAAGCAAGATTGGTGTGTGTTAAAGGGTATAGAATAAAATGATCAACGTTTACAGTAATATTACATACTAGGTTTTAAGTATTATGTTCCCAAACAAGTAAATATTATTAATTCATTTCAATAGTGACAAAGATTATAAAGGTGAAATTATTTTAGTACAATTAATTATTAATACTTGACTAATACATATATAACTAAAATCTAATTTAAATAATAAAAATACACTTGATTATTCAACTGATTAAACAACCTTATTTCAAATTACTATGAGTTAAAGTAACATCATAATTATTATGAAACTAAAAAAGACAAATGTCTCACTTTCATAATAAAGCAAAATTACTGTCAATAAAACTGAAAATAGATCTTACATCATTGAGAATAATATCAGCGATTACAGATAACGGAATTGTCAAACTCAACGAGAGCGTAGCGATGAGAGAAGACGTCAGGAAGCAGCCCCTGATTACGAGACAAAAATAGCAACAAGATTAGATTATAACTGGCAAGATAGTAATTAACGAAGTTTGCTAATTAACTGATGATGATGTTAACGATATCTGATGATATTATGAGCAGAAAAGATAAAAACACAACTGGTAGAAAAGTATTTTTATGGCAATATTGTAATGAAATGATTTTCATGTGTTACGTTTAACCATTAGTACAACTTTCATATTCAGAGTGTTTGAAATATACAGTTGAGGTACATGTATCTCACATAATGCTTGGTTCCCACTAGAGACGCAACATAAGGACGTAACACTATGTAAGTGAGTTGACCAATCACAAGCAATGGATTATTCGTACTGTCACTTGTCATTGGTCAACATGCTTGTGTTGCATCTACGTCCTTGCATTGCGTCCTAGTGGGAACCAAGCTTTAGTAAAATAACAGTGCTCAAAATGTAGGTGACCAATCAATTTTTATCAAACACTTGTGTTGCAATCTCAAATGTAAGGGCTTTCCCTTTAATTATATGTATTGTATAAACATTTTACATAAAGGTCAAATTATATATGTTATATCAATATTATGATAAAGATATGATTAAAGGCTGGTAATCCGCGGATTGTCGGTTTGAGTGCAACAGAAAACAACTCGTGATTCTGTTCAGTCACATAGTTCTTGAGTTTTGCACATTTTAATCTTAAAAACAAGCGATTCCAATGAAATATAAGTATGAAGTCAAAAATCCTTTTGGATATGTCTATGGCTATTTTACGTCCCTTGATGTCAGGTGCAGCCCACAGCAAATATGGACTACTACTACTACTGGGACTACTTTAACCCTACTTGAAAAACTTGGAAATGCACTCGATAGGTCTTGAGTATATTGAGTAGCATTTTTTTAAAGACAATTTTTTCAAAATGACTTTGAAAACATGGTAAATAGTGTATACGTGAAAAATAAAAGAGAAAAATTCACAATATACACATGATACACACATAACCAGCATTCATCAGACATAGGCATTATAATTTGTATTTAATTGCTTTTCAGTTAACAATAGTCAACAACCTTGTCAGATTCAGTCTGAAAAAAAATACACTCACAAGGAAATAAATGATATAAAGACTAAAACATGTACTTCTCAGCTGACGGTATCATATCATGACGCCTACACACAAAAACTGTGGTAATACATTGTTCACGTAAAGCTTTGTTTGATGTGACGTAAAAGTATCAAAATAAGGACATAAACAAAGATCAAAATCTAATGCACTTTCAATTTTAAAATCATTTACAATACAGTACAGTCTTTTGATTTTAATTGTGCGTTCAGGCAAAAAATGTCATTGATTTATTTTTGAAAAAAAATATGTTATTGTCAGTTGGTTGGAAATTGCTTGTATGAACCCTAAAAATGTTTTTAAAAATTGTAAATAATTTCTAAATCTTATTTTAATTCTTTGCGTTGGTTATTTATGCTTCCAACAATAGGATGATGAAAAACTGTTTGATGAAGTACAGTATTATCCAATATTTGTGACCACTAGTTATTGAGATATAATAATCTGAGGTCAAAGGTAAAAAAGAAATGGTATTTCCGGTCATTTTTGGACAAAATATTCCATAGAGAGATCACAGGATTGGATGTGTGCACAGCTGCTCGCTATGCTCAGGATAGAGATGGGTGGAATGTCATCATAAGCAGGAGCACAAAGGGTCAGTCATGACTCACAGGACAACGACGACGATTCCATTCTAAAAAATTTAAGATCTAAACCAAGTCTCTGTGACTGATGGTTACCAAGATATAAGCATATCAAGTTGTAAGCGGCCATTTTAAAAAAAGCGGCATAAAAAAGTTTCCCTTAGAACTTTTTTTTGTGGTGTTTTAGGTTCATATGAAGGGTTTTCACAATTTTTTCCAGGTTTAGTGCTAACTAAATCCTCAAATGAGACTTTATAAGCATGATAAATTATAAAATAGTTTATCCATCCTGTAATTGATAAGTTACTTGCTGTTAGATGCGTATGACAACAAAAAATATATTAAAAAAACCAATACTCTGAATACCAATAAATGTTACTGAACTGAATGAAGAAACTAGTCAACACTAAAGAAGTCAACAACTACATAATACCATAAGCCCATGAGAAAATTACACAAAGCAAACAGTATGAAAAGATAAGAAAATATTGTAAAGTAAACAAACAAAAGCAAAGAGGCACAGCTCACTGAAGAAACAGAATACAACTAAACATGTTAAGTATATGGCACATATTCAATGGATTGGTTATATTATATTGTGACCATGGAGCTGATAATATGCAATCGGTGTATTCTTACACTTTATACAATTATTGATATTTACTTAAGGACTGCGATAGGTTAAATGTGGGTCAATTCTTTAATAGATGTCTACTAAAGTAACTGCTTGCATAAACAGAAAGTGGTTTATGAAATGACACAGGTCTTTCTCCAATTAAGGACCAGTCCAATTAAGACTACTTAAAATAGACCACTTCTATATGCCCTGTATAACCAAGTACACTATAAATACCAGCTCCTATTGGACACCCATAATTCAAGGGACGCTCCTATTAAGGGGACACTTTACTGTGAAAGGAAGAGTGGCAATATATTAACACTATAACTCCTATTCAGGGGACACTCCTATTAAGGGGACACTTTACTGTGAAAGGAAGAGTGGCAATATATTAACACTATAACTCTTAGTCAGGGGACACTCCTATTAAGGGGACACTTTACTGTGAAAGGAAGAGTGGCAATATATTAACACTATAACTCCTATTCAGGGGACACTCCTATTAAGGGGACACTTTACTGTGAAAGGAAGAGTGGCAATATATTAACACTATAACTCTTAGTCAGGGGACACTCCTATTAAGGGGACACTTTACTGTGAAAGGAAGAGTGGCAATATATTAACACTATAACTCTTAGTCAGGGGACACTCCTATTAAGGGGACACTTTACTGTGAAAGGAAGAGTGGCAATATATTAACACTATAACTCTTATTCAGGGGACACTCCTATTAAGGAGACACTTTACTGTGAAAGGAAGAGTGGCAACTATATCAACTCCTATTCAGGGGACACACCTATTAAAGGGACACCTTAATGTGAAGGGAAGAAAGGCAATATATCAACACTACTACAGCAACCCTTATTCAGGGGACACTCCTATTAAGGGGACAATTTGTTGGGTGCTAAAAGTTTCCTCTAATACTATAGGGATTCTAGTTACAGTATTAGACAACACAACTGCTGATAATGTTTCAATTCCTGGACCAGCTATCAGCATATGACAGTGTTTCTATCACATGTTCTCGATCAATACAACTAAGATCACACACCACAAATTACATTTTTATTCAAATGTGGATAAAAATAAGATTGTTATGAAGATGAAACAAATATTAAAGGTTACCTATTAACTGTAGACCAAAGATATAAAACCACTTTCATTTCCATGAGAAAAGGTCATCTTATCTTTATTACATAATTTATTGTACATGGCCATACTCGATGACGATATATGTCCTCACTGTATTGTAGTAATGGCGTAGAAAGGATCTTTGATTTTCATTTACTTATGGCTGTAATTTGTGCTTAACAAATTTTTAGTGACCTTGATAATAGATCATAAGATAAGATAATACTCAATATTTTGATTGAAGACATGTTAATTTACTGTGTGCATGCATTTGAGTTTGTTTCAGTAATTCTCGTCAAGTTAAAATTTTGTCAATTATAGGTACATGTGACAACCTTGCATTCTGTACCACAAACATTTAAACTTTATTTGGGTGTACTGTTGTTAAAAAATCTTAATATTTGTGGATGAAAACAAATGATGTATAAATTGCATGATTTAAAAGTCCTAAGTTGTTGCAAATCCAAATCTCTCTAATATAACTTAAGGCTCAGAACAAATTAATTGTTGCTTGAAACATTTGCCCCAGATATTCCCCAATGGGACTGCTTGTCCATACAGACTCCTATTGGATAAAATGACCAGAGACAATGTCATCCTGCCGGAAGCGTTGCTGTACCCCCTATGAAAACAATTTTATCATTCGGTATGAAGAAATGAGAAATGGCATGATGAGTTGTGATATGTTGACATTTAAAGCTACTAAAGCGTGACAATGTGGTCACGGCTGTATTTAGGTTAAAGACCTTAAGGGATGGTATCTGTAATCTTAATATTGCTTTCAAGTCACTATCCTCAAAATTAGAGGCAACGTGCTGTTTTTTCTAATTGTATTCTGAATAAACAGACCACAGTACAGTTACCAAATATGGTAATGGTATAATTCTTTGTGTAAAAATTAAGCCTGAAAAAGAGGTGGGATGATATGCGAACATTGGATTATATTTTGGGTATAATATTAAAACTATTCAATTCATGCAGAAACTGCTTACAAAATCTGGTGTACGGTAAAGCTCTGTCTACATTATCAAACTAGTTTGACAAAAAAAAGTGTGATGTGCCTAAATATGGTAGTGATATGCTTAAATATGGTAGTGATATGACATCATCATGTCCATATATGGGCACATCACATAAAGTTTGATCTAGATTTATGCAAATCAAAGAATGTTCAAATATAAAATTGGTTGCTTGACAATATTCAATTAATTTTTATTGAATGTTTATTTGTGAATGTGATATGTAATATATCTGTCATGAAAGCATATTTTAATCTTTTTAATATAGTATGTACAGTGTTAATAAACTATTTTAATATTAACCTGCCAACAGTCTTTAGCCAAGTAGTTTGATGAGAGTTATCTGGAGACAGAGATAAGAGGGCTAATGAGTGCTTCCTTCACCCCCTCACAGCTGGTGCAAGATACCCTAGACTAGCTTAGCACACATAGGCAGGATGTATGCGTGTCTAACTGGACAATATCACAATTCTTTTCATTTACCATCTTCTTAATCTAAACTTATCAAGATTGTTTCTTCATAATGTTGATTAATGAAGAATAAATTCAGTATGGCATGTTAAATAGGGGTTAATTGAACCGTAAAAATTCTTTACTAATTGTCAACACATTTTAATATCACTGAAATACACAGTGCTGTGAAATGGCAGATAAAAACACCAATCTGTATTTCTCAAGATTAATTAAAATGCAAATTGAAAAACCCAACTTTTGAATAAATATTATAAATAAAAAAGTTTGTACGTTTGTCCATTATACATTTCCTATTGCACACATCAATACACATGGGGTATCAAAATGACCCGAATTGTACTGAAAAGAAGGTGATAAATAATATTTATGTTTGTTTATGAATGAAGGAAATAAATGTTATTTTGATTGATTGAAATATTTATTGAATTATATTGAAGATTTTGCATTTTAAATCTAATTCTTAATTTTCTATTAGCCTGGTCATTTCATCTTTTTGCTTACTTATTTTTATTGATATTGTATTGATACCTATAGCGTTGCATGGCTTTGTATTTATTGTATGTTTATTTGTTAAAGAAAAAAAAGGTAAAAAGTACCACTTACCACAACCACAGGAATTCTGACAAGACGGTACCAATTAAGCCGTTGACAAGTATATAGCACCACACTTTTCTAGAAGGTAGCTCAAACAACTCAAGGTGAAGATTACTCATTAGAAAAAATCCCGGCCAAATTATCAGAAAATTAAAAAGACCAACAAATCCTTAATATAAAAAAAAGATGTTAAACATTAGCGGTGTTATCATTATTTATGTGCCAGATATACAATAGACCAACTGCAGCATGATTACCAAATTATTCCTAAAGGGAATAGTGTAGATTGACATACATAATATGTGTAGTGAAGTTGTGGCTTGGTGGTTTTGATGCTTGGCTACCAATCCAAGTGTCCTGGGTTCAAGCACTGTTATGTCAGATTTTTTTTAATGACAAATTATAACTCCACTCCCAAAGACTTGTAATAAGACTTTGTTTATGTAGAGCATCTTGTGTATATGTTTGTCTTGTGAACAGGATTGCCACAATTAAGAAGGATAGTGAATTCATTCGCTTATATTTTCCATGGGAATTTGCCTAAATATTTTCAGATTGTAATTCAAGGACTAAAGATTTTCAGAAAAGGGTTATTACATGTGTAAAGTGAGGTTGTACTTTTAAAATTGCTTCCTTTTGATGAAATGAACTTCCACATTTATTAAAATCATGGTAAGTATCATAAAAAAATAGGCTTTTAAATAATAAATGGTTTATATATAGCAGGTATATAACTCACCAAAAAACATAGGGATATCGATTCTATCTTCGTTATCAACTTTTTTCTTTAGCATTACCATGTAGATAGCATACAAGACTGCGCCACACAGTGCCCATAGTGAGCCTAGTTTGAAGTGTTCATGAGTTGCTCCATTCCCTGACAGGCTGATTAAAGTAATCCCACCAAGGCTAAAACAAAACAAAATTATAAATTACACAAACCAAAAGTGGTGTTGGTAGTCATGTTAGTAGAAATTTTCATTGAACACCCTCTCCACAAATGGTATAGTCCATGAACTATGCCCTCAGGTGGGAGCCTCCCAACAAACCACCATCATCATTTCGAGACATCAATTTATTCAGATTGGCATCCAGAGAATTTTGTCAACATTTATAGTTTAAACTACTGTACAGAATTTTCCTACAGACTAACTTGATGAAACCAAATGACATTGGCTATGAATTGTCAGGAAGATCAGTATTGATCTGGAGAAAAATAAAAACATTTTTTAAATTTGAAAATTTCGGACCTCACTGTAGTCATGGATCTTATGCATGACGAAATGGGAACCATTATCACGTTCTAGACAATGTGTCCAGGAATTTGAATTTAATGCCCGAATTCTACATGCTTTATAAAACTTTATTTAGATAGGAATTATAAAGGTACTTACCTTAATAAAACTGCAAATAATTTTGATATTGTAAACCTATCACCACTTGAACTGGGGAAAATAGCAGCTAAAATCAAAGTAAATAAACCTGAGGAAATATAAATATAATTAGGTTACAATACACACTGTAATGTTTTGAAATCTAATAAAAAAAGAAGTAAAGGTTCATTCTGAACGTAGGGGAATGAGCAGAGCTGTTAGGAGCTCATTGTACTAAGCCTCTGCATTATGTGGTGGCCAGTTCCTTTCCACGCCGCCTTATCCTCCCTAGTATTTTCAACCAACTCTTGTTGAAATTACATTCAAGAGATTTGATTAATTTGTTCTCACCTGAGGTTGATGAAAACACCTGTACAACAGCCACCTGCGTATCGTCAATCGCCTCTTGGTACGATAAATTACCCAGAAACCACTAAAATAAAAAGAAGACATTGCATGAAAGAAATTTCAAGAATAATCGTAAAATCAGCTTGTTTTCGTTTACAGTTTAATACCACCAAAATTACAGATGAGCATAAATATAACAAGGCATTTAATAACGATACAGTCTTAAATTTAAGAGACTTGCTTCAAGAATCAGTTTTCATCATCAGTACAATAATCAATAACCTATTCACTTTTTTCATTCACTCATTTGGTCAAAATCAATTTCAACATATGTACACAGGACAACAAGAAAAAAAAACAAAAACTTACCACTAAACAAAACATAAGACTGACTTTGGCAACTTGTGGTACAGTTAATTTACTATTAAGTCTGGCTTCTTCTTCCTGCTGAGCACGTAAGCTGGCGGTGTACGACAACCGTGCCAACACTGCTTCGTGTGCCTCTTTTTCTACAAGTAGTAATATAATATCATTAAATGGGGTTATAACATTTAAATGTGTCTACAATTAACATGTAGGCCTACTGTACATGTTCAGCACACCTTGAATAGACTAGACTGTTAAAATTGGCAAGTGTACATATAAGAACAATTTAAAAATTCGGACCATAAACTTAATGGTTTTAATTATATTATATATGTAGTGTTATTTTTCCATTGTTGAAATTAATAAATGTTATTGAATTGAATTTGTTTTCATAACGTTCCAAGTGACTATGCAGCTTTTGTGTCTCATAGTCATCTTCTGTTCTGAGCAGGTGCAGAATAAATTCAAACCTTGCATAGTCACATGCTGTGTTGTGAAAAAAAAGTCGCTACTAATGTCCAATCAAGGGCAAGGTGACACACACGACACGAAA
The DNA here is from genome assembly GCF_963402885.1 of Antedon bifida. Taxonomy (NCBI): domain Eukaryota; kingdom Metazoa; phylum Echinodermata; class Crinoidea; order Comatulida; family Antedonidae; genus Antedon; species Antedon bifida. Next base: position 5,323,486 of record NC_136226.1, on the reverse strand, counting down.
AATACAGCATTACAGTAGCGCATTATTACACACTAAACTCCAGTTTCACTATTTCAAAAGGACACCATTCTCACCTGATAACTGTCGAACCTCCATTATATTACTGAATCTCACATGTTTTGCTGTAGAAAGAAGAAAACAAATTTGTAAAACTTAAAACAGGGTGCTGTGTAGTTTTTTAAATCAACTCCTTTAATTTTACTATATACTAGAGGGGAGCAAACATATTATTGTGAAAATCCCATGGAAATTGGAGTCAATACTAGGCTTATTCGTCTAGTCTGTTTTGAGATCTACTGTAGTTCCTTCTTTTTGAGCACTGCAAGTATTATTTCGCAAGCGCTTTGAGAAACTTGTAAGCAACCATTAATAAGTAAGTTTCGTATTCATTTCTGAATGTAGGGGAATGAGCTGTTAGGGGCTCATTTTACTAAGATCCTGCATTATGTGGTAGGGTGGCCAGTTCCTTTCCACGCTGCCTTATCTTCCCTTGTATTTTCAACCAGGTACTCATTTCTCTCTGTGTCCTAACCACTTGTCTACCCAACACCCACTTGCTCCATATGTCAATCTAATAGATAAATTGTCACCAATTTCTAACTTACAAGGGTCAGCAGAGTCACTAAAACTGTCACTTCTGCTACTAACTTTGTCACTATCATCAAATTTGACAGGCACATACAAAGGATCACTCTAAAAAATATAATGTAATAATTACAATATGGAAATTACCTTATAGGTAACTATAAGATATAATAATTTAAATAATATGTTGAATTTAAATAATATGTTGAATTTAAATAATATAGGAAATTTAAATAATATGGAGAATTTAAATAATATGGGGAATTGAAATAATATGGAGAATTCAAATATTAAGGGGAATTTAAATAATAAGGGGAATTTAAATAATATGTTGAATTTAAAAAATATGGGAAATTTAAATAATATGGGGAATTTAAATAATATAGGAAATTTAAATAATATGGGGAATTTAAATAATATAGGGGATTTAAACATTATGGGGAATTTAAATAATATGGGAAATTTAAATAGTATAGGAAATTTAAATAATATGTTGAATTTAAATAATATGGAGAATTTAAATAATATGAGGAATTTAAATAATATGGGAAATTTAATATGTTGAATTTAATAATATAGGAAATTTAAATAACCTTAATATAATCATATGCCATGATATGATAGATTGGTCATATCTAAAGAAATTTAAATATGGGAAATTTAAATAATATAGGTAATTTAATAATACAGGGAATTTAATAACACATGAGGAATTTAATCATATGCCATGATATGGCAGATTGGTATATCTAAATAATTAAAAAGACTGATTTATACCAATGTATGATCTTCAGGTAAATCTTCTTCACTGGATGAATGATCACCACTTACAATCTGGAAAAATGACACTTAATGTTGATATGATAATAATAAATAAAATATTAGCTTATGTAGCAAATATAACTGATCACTTTTGCATATTATTATATAAATGAGAAAACACATGTAGTACAAGATGTATTTATATTTATCTTGCTTAAAGCTCTGTCTACACTATCAAACTAGTTTGACAAAACAAGTGTGATGTGCCCAAATATGGTAGTGATATGCTTAAATATGGTAGTGATATGACATCATCATGTCCATCACATTTGTTGTACATAAAGTTTGATAGTGTAGACAGAGCTTTAGTGCAGTAAACACTTACCAAATTATGAGGTTTGTTTGCTCTTTGCATGCACTCCATACATTGTCTCTGCCAAGGTTTCCAGAATAAAAAACCCAACATATACAGCATAAACATTGAGGTCTTGACATACGTGGTGAAAAATGGCTTGTTGAATTCTTTAAAGGTATACTATAAAAGGCAAACACAGATAAAGAAAATTAATTTAATAAACGTTGTTAACCTGTACAGTAGGTGGCGATTCAAAATCTAATGATCTGTCTAAACCATCAAACTTTATGTGACAAAAAAAATGTGATGTGCCCATATACTGTATGGACATGATGTCATATCACTACCATATTTAGGTATATCACTACCATATTTAGGTATATCACTACCATACTTGGGCAGGGTACATAACACTTTTTTTGTCAAAATGGTTAGATACTGTAGTGTAGACAGAGCTTTAGATACAATTGGTCAACATAAAAGACATTTTAAAATGTGTTCTTTAATATAATGCAAGATAAATTTTGTTTTTATTAATTAATAAAAATGGATGTGAAATTCAACTTAATAATAATGATTCCAAATGCAATTGGTAATACTTACACCTGTGAGTTCTGCCGATAACACCCAGATAACATCCACCAGCAGGAGGACAAACACCCCTAGTGTCAACCGCCTGGAACGTGTCAGTCCGCTTGTTAAACTCATTTTAGAGTTTTTTCGAGTTCAACTTTAACTATTGAAATTACTTGACTAAAACTACTGTAAAAACAAGAAATATAATTTTTATGGTTTGTACTGTCTGTAGATCTGGAATAAAATAAACCAGATTTTGTGTTTATCCTTGCTTCCTGATGTTTGGTCTTTAAAAAGCTTTTACCTTACAATTTACATGTGACCCATCACATGTCATTTGCAACTTGTCTTTTCTTTCTGAACTTATGGGGGATTTGAAAATTGTGAATGTACAGTAGGCCTAATGTTAAATGTATTCTAAGTATTTACAGAGGTTTTCTTATCTATACATGGTACCATCTATCTAGGCTAGCAGTGGGGGTTTATTACCTAGGCCTACTGCATATATGGCCTCGGCCTAGGGAGGCGTAACCTACTGTCTGACGGCTAGGCCTAGGCCTAGTAGCCTAGCTAGTTAGGCCTACCTTCTTACCTAGGCCTAGCCTAGTAAGTAGAGTAGACATTTTAACGGATTTATTTCATTCCAATTTAGAAATGATCAGTAGTTACAGCTATTTCAAATACACAATTTTTATTCAAACATGTAAACTACATTAAGATTTGGAAATTTACCTTTGATTTGGTCGTGAAAAAGCTACTTTATTTAGAAAGGGTCCATCGTAACTTCTCTACGATCCTACTACACGACCGACAGGAGGCGCGGCGAACATAATAAATAAACCTGACACACACATGACCCAGATTAGAATGTAGCCTTTTTGTACAGACGCATAATTTACGCACTGTGAGATACGCAATACGAATACACTCTAATTTTTCTGATTGACATAAAAATCAATTTGAATAAAACAGTACATTACATACTTTATAAATCAATTATGGCCAAAATATTTCTCAAAATTAAATAAGTTTACAATAAAAAAACAAGAACACAAACAGTTTTCAGTCAGACACATTATAAATGCACTTTATTTAACAAAATAATACTTTATTAAAATAAAATAAATACATATTTAATATGCATTAATTCAAACAAAAAAGATACATAATTCTCCCATAAAGTAATACTGTATACAGTATTTCCTATTAATTCATTATCATATTTTGGTTTCAACGAAACTATCTTCTGAATATCATAGACTTAAATTATTTAAGATGAAACCGCAGACCACCCATCGTTCCCTTAAATGGTATTGTTATAAAAAAAATCAAAAAAATCCTAGAACAAGTTAGACATACAGTACTAAATTTCAAAAATGTTATCGAAATTAAATTCTTGCTTGAGCATTTTCAAAAGATATACAGTATCTTTATTTGAAAAAAAAAACCAAACTTATATGTTTTATCTCTTACGACCTCTTCCCCTATCCATATTCATCCCCCGCATTCCATTTCCGCGACCCCTGCCACCAGGCATTCCTCTTGTTGGACGGAAGCCTCTAGGTCCCATCCCCATCCCTTGTACTTGGTCATGACCCTGTTGCCCTCCTCCATTACTTGTTTGCCGGTTTATCAAATTTGGTGGGAGATTTCCTGTAAAACAAAAATGTGTATCTTGTTATAATATATAAATAAAAAAACCTTAAACTTTATACCACTTCTAACAATAAAGACAATTTTAAAACCAGATTTCAACTTCTCATAAATAATGATACTAATAGTGAATAATTTATAATGTTTTCGTCAAGTTGAATCGATATGGCTACCAATGGCACATTATAATTAATAAAATGTTAATATTTAATCTTATTAACAGAAAAAATTTAACTGTGCATTTAAACACAATACCAGAGATATGAAATAATACAGAATCGATTTTGTCATCTGATTCACTGCCTACTTTGTGATCAGACTTACCACGTGGGCCTTGGTGATGAGGATGCGCTGCGGTCTGCGTATGAGGGGGTACATTCTGGGCACTTGTTACTGGATGATTGGCTAACGTGTTTGGTGGTTGAGTACTCGTTGGAGAATTACTTCGTTGATCTTGAAGATTCTAGCAATGTAAAAACGTAAAAAGGTAAATACACATTCTTTGAAAGGTTTTTCTACATATTTAAAAAATAATTTTATTTCAGAATATGATGATGTATGTTATATCCAAAATTGTTATATATGTAATAGAGATGGGTTGTAGCTGACCTGATATGATTTTGTTAATGTTATGATTTGTTAATTTTTAAATTATATTATATACAGAATTATATATTATTTAAAATGTTCGGGTGGCTTCCATGCATGCGGCTTTTGGCCTTAATGGAAGTCTCCCTGGTCCTTTTGTATATTTTTTGCTTTGTATTTTTTTTTTCTTTTGGATCAAATAAACTGATTTGTGACTTGTGTGACTTGTGTGTGTAATGGTAAAAGTACAGCAATATACAAATGACAACCAAAACAGTAACTTTTTAACATATTTACAGACATCACACATACAAAAAATCATAATGGCTGACACTGTATCTAAAGACTAAAATATAGTGTTTTAGCATACAAACACAATTTTTTGCATAACATTACTTAACATTGATGGTGTGTTATGTTATGTTTTACAGAAATCAAAAATAACTTACAACTTTTTGTTGGGCAATAAATTCAGAATTAGGTTCACTCATGTTAGGAACCTCGGAAAATGTCATACAGAATCTAAAAAAAAGAAGAAAATATCATGGAACTTGAATGCATTTGCACAGATCTTTGCTTTCTAGAGATCTTGGTACTGTAAAAACAGTAAACATGATTGTTTCACAGTAAACACCCCAGGGTGTGGTTTTACCAGACAATCAAGAACTATCAAGATGTCATCTTCTGCAAATAAAGTGACATTTCTTTTAACACACATTTGAGGGTATCCACCGATATGAGTTGTCATGTGACCAAATTGATCGCTGTACAGTATTTATGTCAGTTAGTACTTTTAAGTAAAATTCATACTCACTCCCCTAATTTTTGTATTTTCCCACTTGTTCCAGTATAAACTGTTAGACAGCCCCTAAATAATGATGCATACCTAAAAAAAGACAATACATGTTAAAACAGTAACAATAAAAACAGGCTCGGATTTTAGTGGGGGCTAAACACGCTTTAAAGAGCCCTCTAAAATTTAACAAACAACCATCTTTTTAAAATAAAATAATGACTATTTGTTTTTCTGCAACCTGACAGATCTTTTTTATCATTTATGAAATATTTAGCCTCCCTAATTTATAATGCTGGATCCACCCCTGAAAAAGATCTTATAAAGATTACATGACTAATCACCCATTGATAGAGTATGTCAGGAAGACCATAGAGGTATTATACAACTAGAGGGCTCTCTAGTTTTAATACCTCTATCTATATACCCACCAAATTTTTCAATAGGCAACCAAAAGGGTTATATTTTTGGTTAATACATTTACACTTTGATGTTTGCCATTATTCAGTCGGAACAGATTTTACCCTTTTGTTAGACGAATGATATCGCCACTCTGAATAGCTTCACCGAGTTCATCCCATACACTTAAGTTTATAGCGCCAGTTCTGTCTGCAACTTTTATTGACCTTACATCATGTCCATCTTTGGTTTTTGTTGGATTTCCTAAAATAAAAAAATTGGTATCATATACAGTGAAATATGAATGAATGCATGTATGTATATGTAAATAAAGGTACCACTCAAACTGATGTGGAAAAAATTAATTTAAAACTGGAGAATGTTCAATTGTGAGTAAAAAAAAATATATCTGAATCTGGTGGAGGGTAAAAGTGACTGTAGAATAATTATTTTGGTATAAAGTAGTCACAGTGCACAAGCTAAAAAGCCCTTCCACTCAGTAAAGCCTGGTTCCCACTAGAGGCGCAATGAAAGGACGTAGATACAACGCAAGCAAGTTGATCAATGACAAACGACTGTTCCAATAATCCATCGCTTGTGATTGGTCAAATCACTTACGTTGCGTTACGTCCTTGAGGTGTGTCTCTAGTGGGAACCATGCTTAAAGGTGTAGGAAATGTGCATTCAATATTATTATCAATAATATTAATTCATTAATTAAATATATTAATAATTATTATTTATAAATTTAGTAAGGTTACCTACCAATATCCAATACAATGAATATCATATTTATATTTTTCAAACCAGGTCTCAAATCCTTCACATTGTTATACGTTATTTTAGGGTCATTCGCCATGACGCAATCAATCAATCAATCAATCAATCAAAACACCCTGATTTAAAACGTTACGTCTGTCACACAAAAGATTGTGTCGGTAGGCCTAGGTAGACCAGAAGTTGGTGGCGCACACGATGTTGCGCACCGTTTAGAATAGGAATTTAGAATAGGCTAGGCCTAAACATATCGGGGATCTATTTAAGACCTTCTGATTGTAAAACGCCTATTTCAAGTACAAAGCAAAAGCGGCAAAAGTGCATGAGGTTTATTTGCAGTGTTTAAAGACAGTAAATATTTACAATTTACAAAAAACATCAACACTATCATCTACAAAACAACACACATGCAGCAACACTACTCCTCCGAATCCATCCTCTTCCGAAATAAAACAATTGCGGTTTGCTGCAGCACGTCCCTGAGAGTGAGGCATACATTGTATTTGTCTTGAGGTATTGCCTGTTGAAGAATAGCACGGGCTATTCCATTTTACTGTGGGTAATTACGTCAAATTTATAATAAATATTGAAAAACTGCATATAATACAAACGATTTCCTGATTGCTGCCCTCTATATATTTTATTCCATGGATTTTTAACTGTATTTAAAGGGGTATTTAAAGATACTATTTGCTGTATATTGTAGAAACCTACTGTGTTTTCTTTCACATTTTTACTTTGATAAATTACGGTGTATTTTTGTAGTATGATTTAAGGTTTTATTTCAATTGCCATATACAATTAATAAGAAATAACACAAGGTCAAAAGATGGCGATATAAATTCAAAATGATCAAGGGAATTTTCCATCGAGGGTATTAAAAAGAAAATACCCGGCACGGGTCATACTATACTGGATAATTGTTTAAAAGCATAACATGGCACAGGCGTACATGCATAGGCTATAAAAGTGTTTACATTTCATATAAACATTATTTTGATGATTTGCATCTCTAAGTATGATTATTAAGAATGTCGGTTTTTAATTCAATTTAAGTTTCATCTTACTCAATGACAGATTCATCTTTTTAACAATGCTCATTTTACTGCTCTAATTTTGTTCCAATATACCAAACCTAAAATTAAACATAAACAAAGTCCTAAGTTAAATATGCAATTTCTGTTATTTTTAGAGCGAGTTCGTTTTACGGTACTTATAAAGTATTTAATTGTTGTAATAACCAATTTAACGATGACCACCATATTTACCAACCTGAGAGATTTAAAATGCGGGACAGACTATTTTTGTAGGGGGTGAGGGCGTGATCGGACACAAAGTATTTACAGCCCCCCTCCCCCTAGTGGTGCTTGCGACGGAAACAAATTTAGTTCACTGGCACTATGGCCGGAAATATTACTATCGCACGTAAAATTCATGATGAATGGCACCTCTTGTATTGGTACGGTAAGCGATGCAAATATTTTAGATTGTATGTTACTCTTTTTTTGTTAATCTATAATTCAACGTTTTTCAGCATGCTGATTCTTGAAATTATTTTATTAATGAACATTTTTTGGAGTGCAAAAATTGAACTGATCCACCAACCAATAGCAAGAAAATTGGGTTTACCTTTCATAAACGCACACATGTCAAGTGTAATTATTGCGATCATGACAAACGCATGGTTATAGGCCCATCCTCGTCACGGCGAGCGACCACGGACACATTATTGTAAACTTTCCCCTGATATTACGTATTTTATTGATGTGTGGTGTAATAATATAAATAGGCCTACTCGTATAATGTTCTATACTTTTAAAATATACCAATTAATTTGAATGCATTTTCTTCTCAAATTGTGATAAAAAATGATATATATATATACCGCCAAACCAAAAATTTGGTGCTGAGAGATTTTTTTGTCTTATCTTACACTTTGATAGCATGTCTTATTGGTGGTACAATTCAGAATAGAATAGGACAGGCGGCTTAGCGTTAAACCCGGCCGATGTAAAAATCGGATAAAGTTAATTTTCAGTCTAAATGTCGTCAAATTTAATAACACTTTGTAATAGGCCTATATATATATACAATAATTAACTAAAAATAAACTTATGAATTTGTAATTGTGTTCTGACCGCTCTAAAGGTACTTTTTCACCGGTTGGTCTCTTCCCGTCACGCCGCTCCTTTTGTATATTCTTATTGATGATATAATTCTGCTTATGCCATATTTTTCTAATCTATTTTTAAATGTGCCTGTAAAAATCCTAATAATAAATATGAACCTCTAACCACTGAAATTTTATAAAAGACTTACTTATACAGTGTTATTTAGGGTTAAAATTCAATTAGTAAACAATATGCATATACATACATAGTAGATTAATAAAATTTACAGCTTGCCCATCTTGTTTAAATGGACCCGCACTCATGGTTACAAAATGGGGATTTGAATTGAATGCTATTTAACTAAAAAAACACGCTCTCATGGGAAAATCACAGAAATTGGATAACTGTTGGTGTGGTGTTCATCACATGGAACTAAAGTAAACTCAAACAGGAAAAAATCAGGTCTATTTAAGTAATTGAATTCTGTTTAATTAAAAAACTCGCTCTCAAGAAAAATCTCAGAAATTAAGTAACTGTACCTTTAAATTTATTTTTATTGAATGAAATTATTAGTGTTTATCACATGGAACTAAAGTAAACTCAAACAGGAAAAAATCAGTTCTATTTAAGTAATTGAATGCCGTTTAATTAAAAAACTCGCTCTCAAGGAAAATCACAGAAATTACGTAACTGTACCTTTAAATTTATTTTTATTGAATGAAATTATTAGTGTTCATCACATGGAACTAAAGTAGACTCAAACAAGAAAAAATCAGGTCTATTTAAGCAATTGAATGCTGTTTAATTAAAAAACTCGCTCTCAAGGAAAATCTCAGAAATTAAGTAACTATACCTTTAAATTTATTTTTATTGAATGAAATTATTAGTGTTTATCACATGGAACTAAAGTAAACTCAAACAGGAAAAAATCAGGTCTATTTAAGTAATTGAATGCCGTTTAATTAAAAAACTCGCTCTCAAGGAAAATCGCATAAATTACGTAACTGTACCTTTAAATTTATTTTTATTGAATGAAATTATTAGTGTTCATCACATGGAACTAAAGTAAACTCAAACAAGAAAAAATCAGGTCTATTTAAGTAATTGAATTCTGTTTAATTAAAAAACTCGCTCTCAAGGAAAATCTCAGAAATTAAGTAACTGTACTTTTAAATTCATTTTTATTGAATGAAATTATTAGTGTTTATCACATGGAACTAAAGTAAACTCAAACAGGAAAAAATCAGTTCTATTTAAGTAATTGAATGCCGTTTAATAAAAAAACTCGCTCTCAAGGAAAATCACAGAAATTACGTAACTGTACCTTTAAATTTATTTTTATTGAATGAAATTATTAGTGTTCATCACATGGAACTAAAGTAGACTCAAACAAGAAAAAATCAGGTCTATTTAAGCAATTGAATGCTGTTTAATTAAAAAACTCGCTCTCAAGGAAAATCTCAGAAATTAAGTAACTATACCTTTAAATTTATTTTTATTGAATGAAATTATTAGTGTTTATCACATGGAACTAAAGTAAACTCAAACAGGAAAAAATCAGGTCTATTTAAGTAATTGAATGCCGTTTAATTAAAAAACTCGCTCTCAAGGAAAATCGCATAAATTACGTAACTGTACCTTTAAATTTATTTTTATTGAATGAAATTATTAGTGTTCATCACATGGAACTAAAGTAAACTCAAACAAGAAAAAATCAGGTCTATTTAAGCAATTGAATGCTGTTTAATTAAAAAACTCGCTCTCAAGGAAAATCTCAGAAATTAAGTAACTATACCTTTAAATTTATTTTTATTGAATGAAATTATTAGTGTTTATCACATGGAACTAAAGTAAACTCAAACAGGAAAAAATCAGGTCTATTTAAGTAATTGAATGCCGTTTAATTAAAAAACTCACTCTCAAGGAAAATCGCATAAATTACGTAACTGTACCTTTAAATTTATTTTTATTGAATGAAATTATTAGTGTTCATCACATGGAACTAAAGTAAACTCAAACAAGAAAAAATCAGGTCTATTTAAGCAATTGAATGCTGTTTAATTAAAAAACTCGCTCTCAAGGAAAATCACAGAAATTACGTAACTGTACCTTTAAATTTATTTTTATTGAATGAAATTATTAGTGTTCATCACATGGAACTAAAGTAGACTCAAACAAGAAAAAATCAGGTCTATTTAAGCAATTGAATGCTGTTTAATTAAAAAACTCGCTCTCAAGGAAAATCTCAGAAATTAAGTAACTATACCTTTAAATTTATTTTATTGAATGAAATTATTAGTGTTTATCACATGGAACTAAAGTAAACTCAAACAGGAAAAAATCAGGTCTATTTAAGTAATTGAATGCCGTTTAATTAAAAAACTCGCTCTCAAGGAAAATCGCATAAATTACGTAACTGTACCTTTAAATTTATTTTTATTGAATGAAATTATTAGTGTTCATCACATGGAACTAAAGTAAACTCAAACAAGAAAAAATCAGGTCTATTTAAGTAATTGAATTCTGTTTAATTAAAAAACTCGCTCTCAAGGAAAATCTCAGAAATTAAGTAACTGTACCTTTAAATTTATTTTTATTGAATGAAATTATTAGTGTTTATCACATGGAACTAAAGTAAACTCAAACAGGAAAAAATCAGTTCTATTTAAGTAATTGAATGCCGTTTAATTAAAAAACTCGCTCTCAAGGAAAATCACAGAAATTACGTAACTGTACCTTTAAATTTATTTTTATTGAATGAAATTATTAGTGTTCATCACATGGAACTAAAGTAGACTCAAACAAGAAAAAATCAGGTCTATTTAAGCAATTGAATGCTGTTTAATTAAAAAACTCGCTCTCAAGGAAAATCTCAGAAATTAAGTAACTATACCTTTAAATTTATTTTTATTGAATGAAATTATTAGTGTTCATCACATGGAACTAAAGTAAACTCAAACAAGAAAAAATCAGGTCTATTTAAGCAATTGAATGCTGTTTAATTAAAAAACTCGCTCTCAAGGAAAATCACAGAAATTACGTAACTGTACCTTTAAATTTATTTTTATTGAATGAAATTATTAGTGTTCATCACATGGAACTAAAGTAAACTCAAACAAGAAAAAATCAGGTCTATTTAAGCAATTGAATGCTGTTTAATTAAAAAACTCGCTCTCAAGGAAAATCTCAGAAATTACGTAACTGTACCTTTAAATTTATTTTTGTTGAATGAAATTATTGGTGTTCATCACATGGAACTAAAGTAAACTCAAACAAGAAAAAATCAGGTCTATTTAAGCAATTGAATGCTGTTTAATTAAAAAACTCGCTCTCAAGGAAAATCTCAGAAATTACGTAATTGTACCTTTAAATTTATTTTTGTTGAATGAAATTATTGGTGTTTATCACATGGAACTAAAGTAAACTCAAACAGGAAAAAAATCAGGTCTATTTAAGTAATTGAATTCTGTTTAATTAAAAAACTCGCTCTCAAGGAAAATCTCAGAAATTAAGTAACTGTACCTTTAAATTTATTTTTATTGAATGAAATTATTAGTGTTTATCACATGGAACTAAAGTAAACTCAAACAGGAAAAAATCAGGTCTATTTAAGTAATTGAATGCCGTTTAATTAAAAAACTCGCTCTCAAGGAAAATCACAGAAATTACGTAACTGTACCTTTAAATTTATTTTTATTGAATGAAATTATTAGTGTTTATCACATGGAACTAAAGTAAACTCAAACAAGAAAAAATCAGGTCTATTTAAGCAATTGAATTCTGTTTAATTAAAAAACTCGCTCTCAAGGAAAATCTCAGAAATTAAGTAACTGTACCTTTAAATTTATTTTTATTGAATGAAATTATTAGTGTTTATCACATGGAACTAAAGTAAACTCAAACAGGAAAAAATCAGGTCTATTTAAGTAATTGAATTCTGTTTAATTAAAAAACTCGCTCTCAAGGAAAATCTCAGAAATTACGTAACTGTACCTTTAAATTTATTTTTATTGAATGAAATTATTAGTGTTCATCACATGGAACTAAAGTAAACTCAAACAAGAAAAAATCAGGTCTATTTAAGCAATTGAATGCTGTTTAATTAAAAAACTCGCTCTCAAGGAAAATCTCAGAAATTACGTAACTGTACCTTTAAATTTATTTTTATTGAATGAAATTATTAGTGTTTATCACATGGAACTAAAGTAAACTCAAACAGGAAAAAATCAGGTCTATTTAAGTAATTGAATGCCGTTTAATTAAAAAACTCGCTCTCAAGGAAAATCACAGAAATTACGTAACTGTACCTTTAAATTTATTTTTATTGAATGAAATTATTAGTGTTTATCACATGGAACTAAAGTAAACTCAAACAAGAAAAAATCAGGTCTATTTAAGCAATTGAATTCTGTTTAATTAAAAAACTCGCTCTCAAGGAAAATCTCAGAAATTAAGTAACTGTACCTTTAAATTTATTTTTATTGAATGAAATTATTAGTGTTTATCACATGGAACTAAAGTAAACTCAAACAGGAAAAAATCAGGTCTATTTAAGTAATTGAATTCTGTTTAATTAAAAAACTCGCTCTCAAGGAAAATCTCAGAAATTAAGTAACTGTACCTTTAAATTTATTTTTATTGAATGAAATTATTAGTGTTTATCACATGGAACTAAAGTAAACTCAAACAGGAAAAAATCAGGTCTATTTAAGTAATTGAATGCCGTTTAATTAAAAAACTCGCTCTCAAGAAAAATCACAGAAATTACGTAACTGTACCTTTAAATTTATTTTTATTGAATGAAATTATTAGTGTTTATCACATGGAACTAAAGTAAACTCAAACAAGAAAAAATCATGTCTATTTAAGCAATTGAATTCTGTTTAATTAAAAAACTCGCTCTCAAGGAAAATCTCAGAAATTAAGTAACTGTACCTTTAAATTTATTTTTATTGAATGAAATTATTAGTGTTTATCACATGGAACTAAAGTAAACTCAAACAGGAAAAAAATCAGGTCTATTTAAGTAATTGAATGCCGTTTAATTAAAAAACTCGCTCTCAAGGAAAATCACAGAAATTACGTAACTATACCTTTAAATTTATTTTTATTGAATGAAATTATTAGTGTTCATCACATGGAACTAAAGTAAACTCAAACAAGAAAAAACCAGGTCTATTTAAACAATTGAATGCTGTTTAATTAAAAAACTCGCTCTCAAGGAAAATCTTAGAAATTACGTAACTGTACCTTTAAATTTATTTTTATTGAATGAAATTATTAGTGTTCATCACATGGAACTAAAGTAAACTCAAACAAGAAAAAATCAGGTCTATTTAAGCAATTCAATGCTGTTTAATTAAAAAACTCGCTCTCAAGGAAAATCTCAGAAATTACGTAACTGTACCTTTAAATTTATTTTTGTTGAATGAAATTATTGGTGTTCATCACATGGAACTAAAGTAGACTCAAACAAGAAAAAATCAGGTCTATTTAAGCAATTGAATGCTGTTTAATTAAAAAACTCGCTCTCAAGGAAAATCACAGAAATTACGTAACTGTACCTTTAAATTTATTTTTATTGAATGAAATTATTAGTGTTCATCACATGGAACTAAAGTAAACTCAAACAAGAAAAAATCAGGTCTATTTAAGCAATTGAATGCTGTTTAATTAAAAAACTCGCTCTCAAGGAAAATCTCAGAAATTACGTAACTGTACCTTTAAATTTATTTTTATTGAATGAAATTATTAGTGTTCATCACATGGAATTAGTAAACTCAAACAAGAAAAAATCAGGTCTATTTAAGTAATTGAATTCTGTTTAATTAAAAAACTCGCTCTCAAGGAAAACCTCAGAAACTACGTAACTGTACCTTAAAATTTATTTTTATTGAATGAAATTATTAGTGTTTATCACATGAAACTAAAGTAAACTCAAACAAGAAAAAATCAGGTCTATTTAAGCAATTGAATGCTGTTTTATTAAACAGCATTCAATTACTCAAATAAGCTTGATTTTATTAGTGTTCATGACGTGGAACTAAAATAAACTGCTTAATTTTTCCTTGATAGTGTGTTATATTAATATTTATAATATGTGAATAAAATATACTGTACATAAATTGACCCGATTAAATAATACTTTAGAGTAACAGACAAATATATAACATCTTGCACCTTGATATTTTATATCATTGCAAATTTGTTTTCAACAGATGCTGCAGTTTGTTAAGGAGCCAACAAGCTATGCAAGACAAAATAATTCAGCTACCATACACTCTAAAAAGAAACAAACAAATATCAAATGTCAACCAGGAACTAGATTGGGCACAAAAAAAACAAAAGTATTATATCAGCCAAAGTTTCTCTTAATATCATATAAATAAAACTAAACATTCTTATTCACCAGTTTTTATTGTAGGACATTTTGATTATATAAATTCATTTACCTGAAAATGTATTTGAATTTCTTGGCTAAAATCACAAGCCCTTACAGCATTATCGACTGCAAGTCCAATCAAGGTCATGAAAGTGTTTTGGTACAGCTGATTTTTATTATCCTACGGTAAAAAGAAAAAAAAATCATAAAATTAAATATTCTATATAGAAGTATGCAACATGTATACAAATAACACACCTATGCACTTGTTCTGACGAGTATGATATGAATATTATATACCATAATTAATTTTGTGTTTTTTTTAAATACAACACGACCAATAATTACTTCACAATCTAATTTATGCAATAGGTCTAATAGTAGGTAGTTATAACACTAATTAACAGTAAAAGAGATGCTACAGTGGTCACATTAATCTATGATATAAAAGGATATCTTTCAAGAAACAAGTTAAAATCAATTTTAATATTGTTAAACTTTTCATTTGTAACAACCAGTTAATCAATTAATATCACAGAGGATGCCGGTCATCAGTTTTGGAATAAACCTAATAAGTATTTTTACAGTTTTTTACATTAAATTGTAAAAATGTATAAATTAAAATGTACATGTATATTATTATTAATACATTGATTAATAAATATAATGTATTGTTAGCTAGCATTTACTTCTTGACATTTTATAATATATCGTAAACTACTGCTACTACTAGGCCTACTTACTATCTAGGCTTACTACTACTGCTACACTCTTCTATTCTATAGCTAGTAGGGCTAGCCTACACTATAGTATAGGCGTAGCTAGGCCTCTAGGCCCCAACAAAGGCCTAGCTAGGCCCTAGGTAGTACTAGTAGGTTTAGCCTAGCTAGGCTCAACATTAATTAACCAGGCCTAGGCTAGCCTACATAAGTTAAAAAATACCATGAATGAATTGAAAAGACAGCCTAGCCTAGGCCTAGACGATCCGCCTAGCCTAGACTAGGTTTCTTCGACGTTAAGCCCTGCCCAGCCAAACCTTCCTCTAGACCTAGGCTAGTAGGCCAGGCCCAGGGCTAGGCCTACATCATCACCCGTTCCTCAAAACACACGGCAGCAGTAACAACAATTTTTGCTGCTGTCGCGTTAAAATACAGTTATCAGATTTATATGACGGTTTTCGGGAGTTAGAAACACAAAAGTAACGCCACTTGACGCGAAATTACAGTGGAAAACAAACACCCACGAACAAATGGTACAGGCAATACCTCAAGGCAAATGCAATATATGTAGGGTATATCCTCAAGGACGTGCTGCAGCAAACTCCCTATCCCGAATGAGGGCGAAATGCATGTTTTTTCCGTTCTCAGAATCTCGATTAAAAATGGATAAATAATTGAATTCGTTCCTGAAGATGAATTAAGTTTGAAAAAAATAAATCCGGCGGCTCCTCATTTTTTTTCAATTTCAACTTTCTGGTGAACGAGTTTTTTCCGTTGCAAAATAATTTTTTTTATTATTAATATAGAAGTCTACATATTATTTGGCCAAAACATACTACACATTTTTATTACAGAAAACAAAAGAACAAAACAAGTTTTCTTCCTAGAACTATAGGATACTGTAAATATGTTTAAAAAAAATTAAATTAAATGTATTTTATCTTAAACTGATTAATAGTACATTACACATTGAACGCATTAAAATTATCAACATTTGTTTATTTAATGAGTGATAAAATATAGGTAGACCTAAACATCTAAAAATGCATTATAACATATATAAGTAGGTGGTACATCATCAGAAGTCATTTATCTGCCTCGAAAAAGATAAGAAAATACTATTCTAATTGCATAATAAAACATAATGTATTTGACGTGGTGAGCTTTGGTGTGACTTGGACGTAACGCAACGACGTAGGTTATAATAAAGTGAGTTGACCAATCACAAACGACATTTTCAATCAAAATTACTCTATCTGTCGCTTGTCATTGGTCAACACGCTTGCGTTGCGTCCTAGAGGGAACCAAGCTTAACAACGAGTAAGCGTAGGCCAATACAAAATCAATTATAAGCATAATCAAATAATTATGAAAAAAAGGTCAATATTGTTGAGTTAGAATGGAATTTTCTAAAATTATCTGATACATGTCAGACGTTGGCACTTCACATTTGCCTTCGAATGGGTCTTGTTGAACTCAAACTCAAAAGGAGGGTTTTCTGATTTCTCAAACATCACACATACAAATTTCAGCTGTTTGCATGTTTTATCTGACATATCTAACACCACAATAACGTCCGTGAACACAAATGGTTGATCTAATATCAAGTCCTGTGACCGTTGTGCCATTCTCAGTGCATTTTTCGAGTAGCTTAATTTCGGCCCTCCTCCGTTGGCCTTCAAGCTTCCCCATACTTGCAGACTCCAGAGATCTTCCCCCAAAATATTAGTACTTAATTCATTATTGAACTGTATTCTGATGTTTACTTTGATTAGGTTTACATCTCTTGGGTATACAGGAGGCGGGTTTAGTACGTCAGTGGCCGTCACGTGAACTCTCAATGTGGCTAAAATGTAAGAAAATTAGTTTTAGAAAATTTGAAAACGGAATAGGCCTACATGTTGATTTGTTTGAACTTTTAGACCTATATCTTTCTATATATTTTAGACATTGGCATAAAAAGCATATGTTTGTGAGAACACAAACATGTTAAGAATACCTGGAATCATAGTGGTGAAAATGTTGGTTGGGCGGTGAAAGGGAAGAGTGGTTGCTTAAGATGCCAATATTATAACTTACGTGAAACTGTGGACAGCGTCACATTTTGGCCAACCACATCCGATGATTGAAAGCAGGTGTGAACGCATGTCATAGAGCCATCTTGACAAATACACTGTATGCAGTCACTCGTGTGAAACTCTTGGTTATGTAAAACTATTTGTCCATTAAAAATGCACGGCAAGTTATCTAAAGGAAGAACAAGACAAAACATTTAGACCTGTAAAAATTAATATATCTGTAATTTGTAATCTTATACCGCATGTGTTATGTAATAACTATACAGTAATATGTTAACATGATTACTTCTTGGTTGTGCAACTTCTCCCAAACAAGTTGCGCAGCACTTTTCAGCGATGAATACAGGTTCGTTGCATGTTAAGGGTCGAAGACACGAAAGTTCGACACAGACAACAACGCCACTACTACTACACTGACAAGTCTGACAAGGACTTATTGCTATATTTGCTCTAACGGCAATCCTGACCCCTGACACGGTACATGCAGTTAAAACACCTAAAAGAAGAACAAAACCGAAGTAAAGTTTAGTTTAATATAGGCCTATTGTTATATTAACTACTGTACTCACACTCAGTATGCATTTTATGATGATACATGTGGCATTTATGGTCGTACGTACGTATTGTTATTGTCATCGTCAACCAGAGTAGAAAGGACACCCGTCTTTTAATCTGACACATGTTTATGTATTTGAATGTATTTTCATTATCCCGTATCAGAAACAATGGCAATCATTTTTCCATCAGAATGTACCTCTTTCGTAAACAGGTGGTCCAACAGCTGGTTCACCGCCCCCTCCTAGCCTGTTAGACGAACCACTCCCTTGTCCACCATCTCCCCCATGTCCACCAGCTCCGTGCCCGCCCGCACCTCCATTATTACTATCATCATCTTCTTCAGTCGCACTATTGGAAGTCGTCCTATCTTCCGGGTTTTCTGAAACCAAACATATTGTTATTATTCAGTATGTTGCCGACTTATATCAAAACCAGAAATAATTCTTATGATGTATCGAATACAATGTGAGCATAAACTGCGGACAGGATAAGAAGAACCGGAAGAGCATGAACGATTAAATGTGTCGTGTTTATTCATGCCTCTCTAATACATGAACATTCTCCAACATAATGTTCTTGTTTCAACATACCACACGGAAGTTCTTGACAAGAAGCAAGTGTGTCCGAGTCTGGTCCGGCATAGAAGTTAAAGTCGGGATTCGGTTTACGATGTTTACCGAACTCGATACATAGAAACCGAATGTCTGTACAGTACATTCCTCTCATGTCCTCTTGCCCTCGGATGCCAGTAAACTGAAGTGGTATTGTCTTTGAAAAAGACGCCGATTGATGTAATACAGGTAAAATCTATAAATGGAAAAATCTCAATAAATGATCACAGATATTTTCGTTCAACAATACGTTATAACGTTTGCCTTCTTAGCATTGCGCATGACCATGTAAACTGACCATGTAAAATGACCATGTAAACTGACCATGTAAAATGACCATATAAACTGACCTGATCTGAAATGTCCATTCTTCGTCCACTTCCATCTGGATTGCGACTTCCAAACATTGCAACACGCCAAAGAGATATTCCATCTATATCGTTACTTCTTTTGTCAGCCGTGATAAAAATGTCAAGTAAAAAGCTACTTAAGTGGCTTTTACTGATGTGAGCTCGCATTTGCCAGTCCATCGAAGACAAATAAAATGATGGTAGACCACTCAAAGCAACGGGTATTGTCCTTGTTGGTACTGTATTAAAAATGAAACATCATTTCATAGAAATCATCCGAGAACTAGAAAGGATATGTTCTTATAAAACATAACACTGTCAACCAACGCCTTCTTGGAATAATAATAATAATATCCTGGATTTATATAGCGCCTAATGTTGTGAAACCTCTAAGCGCTGAACATTATTACCCCAGTCATTTTTTCCTGATCAAACATGTATGGAAACATACTCCCTTCATAATTATTCATATTTAATTGAATCATGTTGAATCCTCTAACCTAATATATAATAGAACCTTTATGTAGGGCCACTTTCTGATTCCGGAAGAATAGAATTTGGCTGTACAGTATAGTATGATACGGTATGATGATTGCACTTCGTTCAGGCGTGTCCCCTGAATCTATAGGAGTGTCCCAAAAAGATGGGTTTTACTGTACGCATCAACAGTCTGAAATAATTATAATTGCTTACCTACTGGCAGCTTTGGTCTAATGCAACGAGCCTGCTGGCATGAGCTTAATACGTCACCCATATTCGATACTATTTCAAAATCAGGTGTCGCCAGATCATTCTTTGTAAATTCTAAGCAGATGTACTTAAAGCTTCCACATCCCACGTGACTAATATCATACATGGTTCGAACCATCATAACTGTGTCCAGTCCCTGTGCAAATAGTTGGTTCCGTTGACTACCTGGTAAAACCTGACGCACGTAGTTTGAACGTAAAGAGGTACTGCCGTCTGCAGATTCACTACCATAAAGACCAATGCGCCAGAGGTTGTTTCCGGTAATGAAATCACTGTCGTCTGCGACGTATACGATGACGTTTATGATAAGATCACTTGGCGTACCAACGGCTACATCTCGGGCGGTCATTTCCCATGTCAAGGCATCTACGCGAAATACTCTGCCATCTGTAAAGAAGACATGGAGACAATCATCGTGGCTATATTAATTGTTGTAGCATGTGTTGTTAGCTAATTGTAAACAAGCACCAGTAACCATAGAATGTAGAGTGCGTGCAAGACAGGTATGAAGACCTCCAAACGTTGGATAGGATTAATATGTTAGAGCAACGAATTCGTTAAAATAATTCGTTAATAATGCGAGTAGTGCAAAAATAGAATAATAAGAATGAATGGTAGAATATTGTGAGTCAGTATGTACATATTATTAATTATACACACCTTCTTGTGATGTTAGTTTGTTGTTAGATGAATCAGAATATTGACCAGTCACATCACCACCGCTACCACCTTGACCGTTACGTGCAATATAACTCTTATTGTGAATACTACCTCCGTCACCAACTTTACCCACATTATAATTATTAATCACCATCGCCTCCACCACCACCACTGCTAATGACACTAATATTACTTCGAATACCATCATCTATTGTACCACTAAAACTATTGCCGCCGCTCGTACCATCGCTACTACCTTCCTTACCGTTACCCACCCTTCTACCATCGCCACCATTACCTCCCTTTCCCATATTACTACCACCTTCTCCTCTACGAACACCGCCTGCTCCACTGCTTCCTGTACTACCAAAACCACCAGCTCCTCCACTTCCACCTCTATCACCACCTCTACCACCACCGCCACCACCACCGCCGCTACCACCACTACAATTACCACCTCTCCCACCATTACCTCCATTTCCCTTATTAATACCACCTTCTCCGCTACGACCACCGCCTGCTCCACTGCCTCCTCTACTACCAAAACCACCTGCTCCTCCATTTCCACCTCTATCACCACCATCACCACCACCATTACCACCTCTCCCACCACCGCCATAAACACCGCCACCACCACCACCACCACCACCACTACCACCACCACCGCCACCTCTCCCACCACCGCCACCACCACCATTACCACCTCTCCCACCACTGCCATAACCACCGCCACCACCACCGCCACCACCACCACCACTACCACCACCGCCACCACCACCATTACCACCTCTCCCACCACTGCCATAACCACCACCACCAGCTCCACCCCAACCACCACCACCATACCAATCACCACGGCCATTCCTCCTACTGTCTTCCATTCAAACCATTGCCTCCATATCTTGCTTTATTGCCATCTTCAACATTTTCAATTTTAACGAACAAGGTAGTACCTTGAGAATCACCAGTATTTGCTGCTGTTCCATCTGAAACGATTTCATCAGGTACCTTCACTCTGCGATCATCTATAATGCCATTAAAGATACTTTATAGTAACAATTTTTGTAAAAGAAAGAGTGGCAACCATAGTCAGAAAAAGGCGTATATCAAAGGTAAATTCGCATCGATATTAGTGGACCAGGGACATTAAACAAACGTGATTTAAATTTGTGAAATGCATTTGCTATTATTTTTACAATCTCCACTTCGTAGACCTATTTACCTTTCCATCTCACCATCCCAACTTAGAAAGAAAAAGATTCATCATTATAAGCCTATCTAACAAATACAAAATCTGCTATATTCAAGAATTACAGAAACATTAAACCCAAAAGATTTACCTGGACAAGACAATTCCCTGCATGAGATCATCGAAGGCTCACCGGAACCTAGAGTAAAACCAAACTCAGGTTTAGGATCACTTCCTTTACCAAATTCGATGCAAAGAAACCGGAATTCACCACATCCAACTCCTGTTAGGTCAATTGTGGCTGCTCCAGTAATATTTAACATTTGTCCTGGCTGAATATCTTTTGAAGATTCTGTCTTGTTTAGAATCTGATCTCTTCGTTGTGGAAGACTATCTCCTTTTCCATCATTCTGTGAGTTTATGAACAGCTTCATTCTGAAAAATGGTAGAAATACAATACTATCTAAAAATAAACTCATCAACAGACCTTCAGAACTTTTGAAGTAGAAGTGCCCTACAAAGTTGTTGCTTGATTAATATTGTAATCTTACCTCCAAAGATTTTCTCCCGATACACCGCCGTGATTCGGTGATGTTTTAATAGTAGATGTAATGGTGACGTCTGATGGAAGACCTTGTCGCACATAAGCGTCAACCGTCCACCACATACCGATTAACATGACGTCGTCCGACCCTGTTCCTGCAAAATAAAAAAAAACACGTCGTTTCATCATTTTTGTTGTTAATGATCTTTGAACGAACAAATCGTCACTATTTACGAACTTTGTCAACTTTATGAGCTGAAGAATGTTAAACAAAATTTATATCGTATACTGCGAAATAGAAGAATGCTGTTTTAAAGAATGTATAGGTAGTTGACATACCATAACATATGAATGTTATGTACAGTACCGAGAGTGTTTTTATACAGTTTAGATTATTGCAACCAATATTATTAAACACATACACCTCAAGTAGCGCGATACACGCACTGATAAACTTGAGGGACTTGTTGATTAAAGGATTGTCTTTTGTGTTTACCTTGTTCACAGGCAATGTTAGCACACACAATTATAGTGTCCTCGAAGTCCATAGATGCAAAGAAGAAGCTGGGATTGGGGTCATCACCTTGCTTGAATTCAACGCATAAATACTTATATTCTGAACAGCCTAGAACTGATAGTTTAAATGGTGTTGATATCTCGTCAAACACCATACTCTGTCCAGGTAGAGTTGAGATTGCCTGTTGCGATGGAGTGAGAAGGTTATCCCGCTCATCGAATCGTTTACCTCTGCCTCTAGAATGGGCACTACCAAATACGGCCACGTCCCAGAGACCAGTGCCGCGAATAACTTGGCTTTCTTCTGATGCATTGACGACGATTTGGAATTTGATGTTTGTCAATGCATCTTGGCGAACTTTAGTTTCTTTTAAGTTCCATGACATCCCGATTAAAAGAGCATCTGAGAATGCATCAAAATTAAATACAGGCTTATGGGTATAACAAAGAATCAAATAGTTAAAGCAATAACAATAATATAGTCTACAAAAAGACTTTCGTTTATAAGTAGTTGTAAAGGTCTAAATGGAATAACATAATTATATTAAAGGATTATTAGGGTTGCCTATACTTTCCTTGTGGATCAACACATTTTACCTTTCCTGTGTACGGTAATGTTACGACCATGAGTGTAAGCTTATTAAATAATCCTTTATTTTCAAGGAAAAAATATGTATGATTGACTAACAAAATGCAGGTTTATTTTGATAACAAAAGTACTTAATATTTTAAATTAGAAAACAGAGATTAGAACCCAGACCTATGATATTAAACATCTTAACCATCGAGTTACCATTTATAAAACATTACTCTCTATAGTAGGCCTAGTCATAATTTGTGATACCTTCTGTGAGCCTCTAATAAATAGAACCAAAACGTTTATGCTTTTAAACTTTAGGCTATAAAAACAAACAATGCTGTACTAAAAGTACATTGATACCAGTAAAATCACGGTATTGGACATATCCTCTGAATAACCCTATAGTTATTGCCCTTTTACGCGATGTATTGCCAGGTCGTAACTTCCTATTAATTCCGTTACATATAATTTCAAGGTGTTCAATTATCTCACTGGTTACTATGTACATAATAAGCCTTATAGGCCTGATTATGGACGATTAAACGCATAGTTTTACTAAACTTACCTAAAAACTGTGCTGTTGACGCGTTGATACATATAAGCAGAATACATAGTATAATTCTAGTCTTCATGTTCCTCCTTTAAATCGACCAACACCCTATCGAATTTATGTATGGCACTGTGTCCCGCACTGTGTAAGACCATGTACTCCTTTCGTTCTGAAGTTTTGTTTACTTTGATCGTTAGTGTCTTAACGTTCGTGTAGTATATTCAGGACATGTGACGTCACACATCCACGTAACGGCTTTATACAATCAGGGAATTTTGATTTGGGTTTTAAAAATAAAGTAACTATAGATCATACGATACCATAATGAGAAACAGCTCAGTAGTTTATATTCACAGTATAGTTAATGCCAATCTTTGAAAACCCAGATTGTACGAATGAAAAATAATATGAAAATTTTGATTAAATCAGTAAAGCCATTATACTAGGTGGGAATGTGAATTATTCATTGAAAAAAAAAAATCTAACTCAACAAATGTGTACCGTACTCAAGCCCGTGTGATATGTATTGCTTGTATCCTTCAAGACACTTTACTTACATTTGCCTCTCTCCACCCATGTGTACAAATGGGTACCGGTTAGCAAGACACAACTCTGCACTGATTACTAGCTGCATTCTGGGAGTATGTTTCCATAAGTGTTTGATCCATAAAATGACCGGGGTAATAATGTGCAGCGCATTGAGAGCTTGCTTATATGCGCTATATAAGGATGAACTATTATCATTATGATATGTACTATCGTTACAAATAACCGTTTTTGGTACCGTGTAATGTGCTTCAGAATGTCGTATCTTGTGTTTTAACGTTAATGCGCCAGTGCTGCATATCATTTTAAATGGTAAAGTAGCGTGAATTACCCAGAACAATAGATTTCCCCCGTGATTTTATTTCTAAATGTATAAATATACTTTATCATCTGTGTAGCTGTGTCTGAAGTGGATTTAAATTGTAATTCATTTGGATTTGCGTTCTAAGTTCATTGACTTCTGATGTAAGAAAACTATTGGCTTATTTCAGGCACTATTTGGCAGACAGACAGACCGACCGACAACCGAAAGTAGAGATGCGTAGGTGCATCACACATTATTGATCTTATTCTGACTGAAGTTCATATATTAGTACTGTACTGTGTCATTGTCCCCGTACCGTACACTGTATCAAACAGGATTTGGCAGGCCGACAGAGACAGACAACCGAAAGTAGAGATGTGTAGGTGCATCACATATCATTGATCATATTCCGACGGAAGTTCATATATTAGTACTATGCCATTGTCCACGTACCGTACGTACACTGTATCGAACAGGATTTGGCAGGCCGACAGACAGACAGACTGACTAACTGACCAAACAACAAAAATAAAGTGAATGTAACTTGTACAATATAAGTATAGTTTCATTACGCAACTTCAATTCTAGAAGAGGAGGTTATTATGTGGTTAGAATGTATGTCAGTGGTAGGCGTATCTTATATAAGTGACTAAAGGAAGATCGAAGATTTATATATGACTTAAGTGGGCTATTATATACCTTATTGGGGCTTGCTGTGAACCACTTTACCCTTGTAAGGCGGACGTTACACCAACGCCTGTACACACGAAGTCAGAAACAGACGCTGATTGGTAGAACGTGTGTACACACGCGCGAAATATAGGCCCTACTATAAAACTCAAACTTTGTGTGACAAAAAAAAATGATGTGCCTTTATATGGACATGATGATGTCATATCACTACTATATGTGGGCATATCACTACCATATTTGGGCACATCACACTTTTTGTAAAACTAGTTTGATAGTGTAGACAGAGCTTAATACTAATTCGTTTGTAAACAGTCTACACTAGAAAACTTTATCTGACTTTTGTTACGAGTTTGCGATGTATATAGACTAGGCTTAACCAGGCAGAATGTGCCGTTTAACAAGTCATTTGTGGGAAAACGGACAATAAATTAAAATATTTTCCTCTTCAAACCAAATTAAAAATACTGCATAATGTTTTTCTGTTTTTGGTCCTTTTGGTGTTTTGTCAATTTTTAAGTTTAAATTCACCGTGCGACTTCAAAGCATTTTAGGCCACAAATGTTTGGAGATTTAGAACGATGGCATTTCGACCGTTATAGGTATATGATAATTATACGATATTACTATTGCAGTTCTATCAATAAATTTATTTCAAATTTAATCTAACAAAGTTTACAAATAAATAACAAAGTCAACTTTAATAATTACAGAAATACACAAGCGTTGACAACGCGTTAACAGTGCGTCAACAACACGTTAACAATGCGCCAACAATGCGTTAACAATGCTCGACTATTATACAATATGCGCACATAAATAACAACCTCATATTACTCTCTTCTTACTTTCATTTTTCCTGTAACAATAATAAATAATCCACACAGAAATATGAGAATTAAATTATGATAAACAAATATCAAACATATGACTTAATTTGTGTGTGCGAACTCATATTCCACGCGGCGCTTCCAGTCCAGCAAACACAATGTCTCGTTAAGCTCTGTCTACACTATCAAACTTTATGTAACAAAAAACAAATGCGATGTACCCATAAATAGACATGATGACGTCATATCACTACCATATTTGGGCACATCACACTTTTTTTCTGTAAAACTAGTTTGATAGTGTAGACAGTGCTTTAGTTCTTTACAACATAAATAAATAATTTTCAAACACATTGCTACTTAATACATTGATAACATACAGTGTCCTTTTGTCTCTCTACTACTACAAGACAACAAATTGAGATGATAATTTGTAGAGCGCCATCATATCTCATAATAATGCACTTATAAACATACTTCCACAAAAAGCTAAGACTTTAAAGGGCAAGTCCGGGTTTAAAATTGTTTTCATTTGCATCAACTGCATTCATAATAAACCCACTTGTTTTTCGTTTCAGTGAAAAGCGGCGTTGTAAAATAATCACAACAATTGTTACCACAGATTAAAATTTTAAAGTTTTTAAACCGGAAGATTTAACTATTTAAAGTCTCGAATGTAGTATGACATAAAAACTCTACAGATATGAATTTTAAATCCATAATTGTTATAGATAAATCAATCTAGTATACAGAATCTCAATTGAACAATTTATTCTACTGATCCATACTTCCACGTATAGAGATTAGATACCACATGTTATATCGTAATTTTGAAAGATAAAGATTTAAGATAAAAAATGTATCGTATTAATAAGAAGAATAATCGCTTGGAGAAAGATGCATACAGCGAGGTCCCTCGAAACCAGTTTTGCAGCTATATAAAATACAATAGAATAGATTATTATTATATAAATAAAAACATACAAAAGAAGGTTAGGGGAAAGCATTTATAATTGGAACATTGAGTTAAGCCTTATCTACACCGTAATATCAAACTTTGTGACTAAAATTGTGACGTGCTCATGATGATGTTATATCACTACCACATTTGGGAATATCACTACCATATTTGGGCACATTACACTTTTTTTGTCAAACTAGTTTGATAGTGTAGAAAGAGCTTTAGAGCCAAAAATAGATAATTAAATCATATTCATAATCATATATTATTATTCGTATATCATCATCATCATCGTCGTCATCATCGTCGTCATCATCGTCTTGTAATTATAACAACCATTAAACAGCCGATTCTCGGCACTGTATCTATTTCCGAAGTATCATAGGAATATTTGGTAATACAACATCACATGTGTTTCACATGTATCTAGAGTAACCTAACCCTTACATGATACAGGCACCACATATGATGCTGTATTACCAAATATTCCTATGATACTTCGGAAATAGATATTATATGGAGATACAGCACTGGGAATTAAAACAAAATTATCAACACCATTATTAATCCCTTGTCACCATCTTGTCATCATCACTCATCACTATCTGCGTCATCAACATTATTCAGTATTTCAAATACTAACTTACAGGCAGAAACGTTTTTTAGGATTGTCGATGTAAAAACAGTTTCCTCCATTCCAACAATAATTGTTACTATTAGGATGACAAGGTATCTCGTAACTCTTCTTTTTTTCAATTATTGATAGATCCCCTTCAAAATAAAAAAACACAAAAACTTCAATTCAAATTCGTCTTTGTAGTTCATTTTTTAGCTAACGGCATACGATAGTGTCAATTATTTTATTTTACATGTTGGACCATGGATTAATGAATCCATGGTTGGACCAAAGATCTTATAGCCAATCTATATATAAACTCTTTGGGTTGGAATGATAAAGTTTACTCTAGCGCCCTCCGCTTTATTGGCCACCTGGTTTGACGATATCATAGACATAACTCATTTATAGACCAGTAAACGTCTCGTACTGTAGTTAGTAATAGCAAGGAAGCAATACACCTTCCTGGTAATAGTAGTTAGGAAATTGTTTTAAAGACACTATTAAAAATAGAAGATTAATATCGTAAAAATAGGAAGGAGGAAAGTGTACGCAATTGTACTCTTAAGCTCTGTCTACACTATAAAACTTTATGTGACAAAAAATGTGATGTGCCCATATATGGACATGATGATGTCATATGACTACCATATTTGGGCACTTCACACTTTTTTTTGTCAAACTAGTTTTATAGTGTAGACAGTGCTTTAGCTATATCGAAACAAAAACTGAGTCTTACTAGTTTTTGATGCTTGTTGCATTCTTTTCCTTCTAGCTAATGTAGACACAAACTGTTCTTTTTCGCAGTTATGTTCATCTATACCAGAGTCACAATGGCGCCTTCCATCACAAATCTTACAAGTAAAAATAAATAAAATGTATACCAACGGCAAATAAATATATTGACTAAACCTCCCAATTCATACAAAACGTCATTGACATTTTGTAGGAAAAGCAGTACAGGATAGCAAATCAACGGACAAATTTTGAATGCCAACGTTTGTGAATAAACTTAGGCGTAAGGTAAGCAAAGTAGTGGAAGGGGAATCTGCAGTGTTCTGTCTTCTCAGAACTCGATGTATTTCCAAGTCAATAGTGTTAAGCTGGCATGATTATGTGCAAAAATTATCAGTATGTTTACAATCATAGCTAATGCACTTTGTAATTAATAACCAAGTAATCAACCTGATGGTCAAAAACACATCACATAAGCAACGCATTAAACTGGGATTTTGTTCCCGTGGGGAATGTATAGACTTTAGATATTATCACAGTTGTTTTATTGGCATTTTATATAAGCCCAAGTAATCAGAATTGTAATAATTGTATACGTTTTATTGTAAATGGAAGCCCAATCATGGACACCGAGAGGCAGGAAGACTAATGATGTCACCCAGTTGGAAAATGACACAGATCTCACAATGGAAGAGCTAAGGCAGACGATGGCAGACGGGCACACGTGGAGAGCTTTGATCAAGGGTTCGGGCGCGCCCGATTGATTGATTTGATTGTAAATGGGATAATGGGTAATGAATAGTATAGCAAAGTACATTGATAGTGTGTTAAAATAGGATAGGAAAACATTAAATATTTATCGTCAAAACACAACGAAGGAGAGGTGTAGCAATATGTGACCTGTAGGCACCCTGACTAGTAATCCTAGGGAGCGATGTTATTTTTCGTACATAAGTTGGGGACCCCTTAAGTGAAAGATAGCCAAACTACTTCATAAATAACTAAACCTAACCTTCTAAATAATCTCTCTCTCTCCCTATAAAGTAAAAAGAAGTTGCTCATGGTATTCTACCCCCATACATCGACATATAAAGTTCATAGTCTAATTCACTCGACTACACGACGGCTCGATATGAAGAGTTGGCATGAGTGAATTGTAGTTAGCTTAATTCTTACGTCACACATATGACTAATGGATATTCATTTATTTTGTGACGTTTCATGAGGGGTCCCCAACTTATGTACGAAAAGAAATATCGCGTCCAGGAAGTTGTAAAACATTGTACAACTCCCTGCTAGGCCTAACTACAATCTAATAAATTCCCCTAAGTTCTCACCTGAACGGTTTCAACACACGTCGGTTGTCCGTCTATTTCACAAGATAATGCACCATCCTTTGTTCCAACACTACAAGCTAATTATTAAAAAGACACACTTTAAAAAAAAGTCCATGTAACTTTATATGGAATTATGTAAAAAAAAATGATTTAGTGACATTTCGTGTGTGTATTTCAAAAATTACAAAAAGGCAGACAATTTTAAAAATCCAATTTTTGAATAAAGAATAAACATGACATTTCATTACTTTTAATTTATTTGTTGACCATTCATTGACCTTTGAATCGGTGGCGGTAAGGTTCAGAAACAAAAGAATATGTTGGAAAACAAGTAAGTAACTAACGAAACTAACAGTATTTACAAGCAATATAATAAATCATTGGCAGTACTTTAAAAAAGGACCGTTTCTTAGGTATGCAGCGCTTAAATATTTCATTTTATTTCGTAAATATATCATTCTGCGGTAATTAAAGCCCCATTCCCTACGTTTTTTAGATCTAATTTAAGATCACAAACTATATTTAATGTAAAAATAATACTATATGGTCCTATTGCGATAACTTTTTTCGTCTTTAAACGGTTAAAAATGTGAAAAATAAGTCGATTCTAATAATTATAGCGGCCCGCTATAAATCCCAAAATGCATTGCGCGCGGATTGATATTTTTGTTTTTCACCTGTAATTCGCCCACTTTTCGATCGATCGTGAGGCCAAAACAAATGGAAGACTCCTAACTTTTCAGCGAAAATACCGGGCTTTCCCCAATTTATATCAACGGAGTGTTGCAAAAATAGAAATACAATTAATGCAGCAACTATACAACGTCAGGCTAGGTATATAGCTAGCGTACGATGTTCGTACGTTACCGATGTTTACCAGCTAGGCCTACAAAACTAAGCCTAGCTAGGCTAGGCCTAAGACCGTCCACGAGAGGTCGATCGCCGCGAGCTACTTAGGTAGTGCATTGTTTCTCACTTTTTATCATAATTTACCATAAAACGTACATTTAAGACAAGGAATGACATGGTTTAATGTTTTTAAAGTGATATATATGTATTATTTTCCAAAAAACGTCCAAAATTGCAGGGAAGGGGTCTTTAAGTTTACAATAATAGTCAATATAACAAATGGATTGAAGTGTTACGAGTGATTAAACGAACCTGCCTATGTAGGCCTATGTATAATGAACCAATTATTAACTTTAAACGACGTATAGCCTACCGGGCGATACCCATTAAACATAATTATATGCCTATATATCTAAAATATAAGAACATAACTGGAAACAATCGTTAGCCACAGATCAGCTTAATATAAATAAAATTAATGTGTATGTTCACATAATTTGAATAGTCGAATTTCATTATTTAATTTTCTTGACACGGTCAACTAAACAAAAAAATCGAAGTCGCAGAGTATTTTAATTATAATATATAATATATGACTTAATATAGGCCTAGGCCTCATTTTCACGGTCCCAGAGGTGAATCATATACGTTTTACTGTACAATGTCTTGATTCATGATCATTCCAGATTGGCAAGTAAGCGTATTTAAATCACCTTTCAAACAAACTCTACGTTTTTTTACTAACATATTGATCCACATGACTTAATGATGACATTACCGATGAATGACATATATTTAATATAAAAATTTAGCATAAGAGTGACAGTGTACACAGTATATAAACAAAGTTTGATGGCAAATAAATAATAAGGGTGATCCCGGCGATGAGAGGTTTCACATTTATGTAATTAATAGGCCTAACCAATTTCTGTATTTCAAATAATTGAAGCATGTTATACCTCTACGATATAGGCCCCTACTATTTAGCTTCCTCACAAAATGTTATTTGGAAAATATGAATGAATGAATGAAAAAAATGAAATCGTTTCAATAGGCCTATATTGGGAAAATAAAGTTGAACACAAAAATACAATTTTAACGCATTTAACCACAAAGCGACAGTGATTAATAAGCATGCATTTTAGCATGTTTATTCATGAAAAGGGCGCTATATAAATGTGGTATAATTATTATTATTATTATTATTATCAATTAGAGAAGGATTGTATTGACGTAGTTAACAATAACGTATGATCTTATTATACCAGGCGGCTAATATAGTTAAGTAGAGCAACTGTGTTTTATTAAGAACGTGGGTGGATGAAATTCTCATATATTCGATTCATTTAATTGAAAATGCATTGTTTTTCACAATGCTACAGTGGTTAATAGCGTAAGAAGTGTTACATTGATTATTATCGTGTAAACAAACAAACCAAGTCGTACCTGAACACCATAATTCATCGTCTAAGCAATGCCTATAGCCATCACATACATTTTCAACATCAATTAGTTGACCATCTAGACAACGAAACGTCTGTAGCGGAAGTGGAAAACGCTGTAGAGATACAAATTTAGATAATTAATAATACATTAAGGCTACGTTCACACTGAGCCCGGATAAAGAATAGAACTGTATCTAAATTTCTCCAGTATCGTATGAAAATTATCTAATACACCATCACATGTGTTTAAAATGTATCGCCTAGTTTTATCAAGGCAATCTAACAACAGGATACTGAGCTCTGGAGATCAAAGGGTTTATCTGTGGCTGCGACACGATCAGTTCCACACCCCCTAACACCGCGCGCCGCAGACAATATGTACAGTACAGTTGGTATTTGTCGCAGCCAGACATAAAGATCAAAGAACTGTTACGAGTTTCTATCTTGGCAAGGTGAGCTCAGTGTCCTGTTGTTAGATTGCCTTAGTTTCATAGACCATAATCTAACCCTTAACTTAACCAGGTCCATGACTTAACCTTACAAGATACATACACCAGTATAGGTCTACACCATGAGATGTTGTATTACCGATTTTTCCCTGGACAAATATTGTCGGGTTGAGTTACAGCACTAGAATCGGGTGTAAAAACAATCGTGCAAAATAGCTGTAGTGTCTAATAAAACCATTCACAGTTCACACTAAACTCAAAGGTGAGAGAGTTTTATCCTATCACTGGACCGAATTCGGGCTTAGTGTTACGTTCGGATCAGTAAATAAATATGACGGTAAAAAAGAAGAACAGGTGAAAACCTCTTTCATTAGACTCTCTCTTTTTTCTCCCAATTAACCCACCTCAGTTGTACAGAAAATAAAAAAAACTATAGCATATTGGAAATGTCTTTCAATTATACGATCTTTAAATGTAAATGTATTGTGACAAAGTCGTAACACTATGGCCTTCTAAAGAGAGTGCGTACCTTATTCTAAACACCGTCTTTTCGGTTTTTTGATGTTGTATAATCACATGATCGTTTGTTTAATATTTCTAGACTTTACTGCTGTTTATATTAGAATATTAGACTAGAAAAATAAGTTCTTTGACAAGCCGCGTGCGTACGCAATGATTCCAGAGTTTCAAAAAGTAAAAATAAAAAGGCCTATAAACCTTGGTAGTTCGAAAAAACGAAATAAGGCTAGTACATATAAGGCTTTAGACTTGCCCTAAATCTGTATTTATTGTCTTTTTCAAAATTAATTTTTAAAAATTTCAAGCAGTACGTATGAAACGCCATATGTGCCAAAATATTTATCTGTTTGGCAATATTAAGTCAAAACTCCGTCTGGAACCCAGACTAATAAGGCTTAAACCCTTAAACCATAAATAAAATACCGAAATAAAATAGCGAAATACAATCCGGCATGTAAACACGGTCATAGTCCCGTCTATCAACTAATAAATTAAAACACATAGGCCTAAATTGCCAAAAGTTAGTTCACCATACATTGAAATGAATTTTTTTTATGTGAACATTTTAAAATGTAATGGTATATTAATCACATTAATATAGGCAGATACAATGTAAAACGGTTGTGTACAATAACCGATCCATCCTAGTCTAAATTAGGGAAAGTGAATTTCATTCTTCCCTGGTTTAAATAAATATCATCTTCGTTCGTACCGTAGGACAATGCAATCAACATCTGAATAATGGTATAATTAATATTCCGAATTAATAAATAATCCAAAATAATATGGAAACTAATTTATATTTTATTAGAATGTATGATATAGTCTAAATATAATTGAAAGCTAATTCATCCATGCTCAAGTTAAACATTAACAAGTAAACAAAAAATAACGTGAGGAACCTTAAATAATTAGCAGATACACCCGCGTGCTAATATTTTTGGATACCTGCCCACACAGTTTATTGAAAAGTACAGGCGAACTTGTCACATTATAGCTCAAAATAATGTAATAACACTGTGGTGATGTTTCATTGAATAATTACTATCGGTTTAAATCAATTGTGTATCACTGTCTGTGGTCTGTATTGCGTGAGTGGTTTCATGCTGGACAATCCCGGATTTACAAGGGGAACGCAACCCGTGTGGAAACTGACCGATAAACATGGTGGGATAGAGTTGGTAGGCCTACGGTTGTTCGTTATTTTTTTGCTGCACGCTCCATTTCAAGATCAGAATTGTAGACTTAAATTAATGAGTACTAGAAAGGGTCAAGACATACTTAAAATTGTGTGAATTAGGACCTTGTCAGAAGTAGTCACAAATTACACGAAGGATCAATAGACAGTCGAGATTATACTAACATGAACATTAACATTGTGTGGATTATGACCCTATCAGAAGTCGTCAGAAACTTCACAAAGGATCAATAGACAGTCCTCATTATACTAATAGGCAGGTGTATGAACATTCAAATTGTGTGAATTAGGACTTTGTCAGAAGTTGCCACAAACCTCACGAAGGATCAATAGGCAGTCGACATTATACTAATTAGTCCTACTAACATTTAAATTGTGTGTGAATTAGGACCTAGAAGGCAAGTCGTCATAAACCTCACAAAGGATCAGTAGACAGTCAACATAGGCCTACTAATATGAACATTCAAATTGTGTGAATTGAGACCTTGTTAAATGTCACTACAAACATCACAAAGGATCAATAGACAGTCGACATTATACTGATATGAACATTCTAATTTCCACGAATTAGGACCCTGTCAAAGGTTACCACAAACTTTAAAGGATCAACAGACAGTACGAAGATACAGTACCATTAGGCCTATACTAACTGCAATATGAATATTCAACGTGTGTTAAAGTTGTTAAATGTCAGATCTAAATATACAGGTGATTGTGACGACGTTTGCTTGAAATTGGATGGATCTTTATTAACGTGTGATGTTAAATAAACAGCAAGTGAAGATTTACAACAAATGTCATCACCAAGGCATCACTTAAACAGATTATATTAATAAACTTGTACGTTACGTAAACATATCCGACTTCTATTCTATATCGTAATTGGCTTTTTATGGTACACGTTATCTTTACAAATTTAGTATAGTACAAAATAAACACATATTATTTTAATAAATACAATCTCCATAAAATGTACATTTTTGTAAGACTGTTTAATTTAAAACTCCCCGAGTTTGAATATATACATTAGTTGTTCTGTTCACACTAAAGCTACGTTCACACTAAGCTTGGATTTCAGATCTGGATAAAACAAATCGTGAAGAATGGATGTAGTTTTAAAGAATAGAACCGTTCATACTAACGCATTCCGTACAAAATGTATAGGCCTACGTAACGTAATTTTCTCCGGTCATCGGACCGAATTCGGGCTCAGCGTGAACGTAGCTTTAACGCCATTCTGATTATAGATACCACTGTCAGATCGATTAAAGCTAGCCAAAGGGAGTGGAAAACCCTATTAACCTGTAGATGAACCTAGCTTGAAATTAGTTTTCGTTAAAACAGAGTCTTCAAAAATCAGGACCTAACACCAAAATTCAATACATTGGAAATACCAACAATCAAAGATTTTTAGCTTTATATGATAGTGTTTGATGACAAGTTGATGAGCTTCAAAACGTCTGAAGTCGGCGGACGATCCATTTGCACCATAGTCACAGATCCTCACCTCAAAGCCCATAATAACCACTGTATATTATTATAGCTTTCCTTCATTGGCACTTTGATTCATTGGTAAGATGCAATATCGATAAACACTACCATTTTTACTGACCCGAATTTGGGGATATGAGGATATTGAACTAAGAAATAAATGACTCTGTTCCAAGGGGGTTATACTCACAAACAATTGCAATAAACATAAATTGACATGAACAACCAAAGAAACAATCAAACAGTCTCGACATGGGTCGAAGGTAAGAATAATACAGACTGGACACTAATATATTTGATGAATTTTCTGTACATTTAAATCTCACAATAAAGTTCAAAAAGCGGAGGTGGGGTCACATGAATGTAAACGACTTATGTATCAGCGTATTTATATTTAAAATGGCCCCTTGATCATGAAAATAATAAAAATTAGCATAGTTACGTAAAACTATCAGAAAAGCTTAATTATGCATTGCATTTATTGCGATGAACTAATTACAGTATTAGGTAAAAAGTGTATTTTTTTCAAACACCCATTCTAAAAATAATTAATTTTACAATTGGCTTGCTGCATCGTTGATGATGCAATGTGAAACATAACAGTTTAATATGTTGTTTTAACGTGTACTGTGCTCGATATTGCATATTAATAATATATAATTTACGATCCCCTTTTAAAAATAGACTTTTTACGTCCGTGTACTTTCGATATTCAGGCCGCGATTTAGACTTAGGATTTCGACATAATTCAGCTCATATACAAGAACCCAGCATGCTTAAAACGTCTATTAATTAGAATCAGAAAAACATATCAAAGATAAAACCATCATAGACTGGGTAAGACATGGTGGGCAATCCCTCCAGCCTTGGTTGACACTGCTGCCCGGGTGGTTAAATGGTAGATAATGGCGGCGACGTGAATCGTTTTCATTACCAGACCAGCACGCAGCGCAGTCGCTTATATTTTTTAACAACCGCTACCCTGCCGCGCGGTTAAGTGCTCAGCTATATAATTTGCTATGTACTTGCTTCAACTTGATGAATCATTTTGGACGTTTTCATAACGATCATGGTATTTAAACAGTGCAGTCTGTGACTTCTAAAGATCAGACTGATGGAGATGTCCACATTTCCATTTTGTCTCGCCGTTGTTATGTGGCATGTAAAACAATGCGTTTAAACTATACGTGGGAATAAATGTTATCCTAACCTAAAGAATACATCAACGTCCATGAACACGTCCCATGCTTTATTTTGAATACACCAACGTCAATGAACACGTCCCATGCTTTATTTTTATATTTTAAAATCAGAAATATTATTTGTGGTTTAATAATAGTTATAGACGCCTGGAGCATCCCATATTTTACATTTTTATTTCGAATGAGGGGATCTTCTCCAAAAAACTTTGGGATTGACATTCATTTTCTATCAATCCTTCTAACTTTTTATTTGACAAGGTATTAAAAAAAAGTTTGATAGTATATGTTTTGTATTTTATTTTATTTTCAATCTTTCTACATAACAAAAAAGAAACATATAAGTATAACAGGGGAGTAGCGAAAAAGCAAAAGTAATAAAACTGTCATCTTGTGATGTGCTTGACCAGCCCCTGTCAACTAGGACGATACAATAAAACCGACATTAAACAAATTTAGAAAAATACATAGAAAAATATGCTATAATAAAATGTTAATAAAAGTGTTTTAAAAATACAATTTCTGTCTGAACATTCTGATTGTATAAAAGTTAAAAATTCTGATTGTATAAAAGTTAAAAATTCTGATTGTATAAAAGTTAAAAATTCAGAGTAGGTACAATCTAAAAAAATCATGTACATTTGCAAAACTTTTGGTTTATGAAAATATGGAAAGTTAAAAATCTATAAACTGTTGCTTTAAAAATCTATAAAATGTTGCTTTTATGTTAAAATGTTGTATAATCCACTTAGTCTAATCCATCAAGTGTTCTTTTACTGTTGTTAGGCCTACAGTATATTGGTTGGGATGTTGAATAGATAAAAGTGTCTATATTTTGTGTGTTAAATTGTGTGTGGAGACCACAAATAAATATCGAAAACGTTTTCTAATTTTGTTCTGTAAGAACAACAACAATAAGATGATATATAATTAATAGTATATTATATATCTCATTAATCTGAAACAGTTTTCTACAATTTACGATTGCACTTTCTCAACAAAATTTGATCTGTTAATAAAAAGTACATTTTATTACCCTGATCATACAAAACCTGCTTTCAAAGACACAGAATTACTTGAAAAGATAATTGTTTTGAGAAAAGTATTATTTAAGATAAGATGAAGCAAAAGAGAAATTAATGAGAAATAAGCGGGCGAGTTTGATATTGCTTGTTGGACGCTGGTATATTTTAAAAGTGGATGGGGAGTACAGTTGAATGTGTATTAGTTGTTGTTAGTTACGGCAAAGATCACAAAAGGTTAACTTTTGAAGTTTTTCTATTTTTATATCTGCAATTTTTAATATAATTTTTGACTGCAAGCTCTTGTAATTTGGAGATAATAAAATTATCTTATGACTTAGGCC
The DNA here is from genome assembly GCF_963402885.1 of Antedon bifida. NCBI lineage: Eukaryota > Metazoa > Echinodermata > Crinoidea > Comatulida > Antedonidae > Antedon > Antedon bifida. Next base: position 5,284,865 of record NC_136226.1, on the reverse strand, counting down.
TATGTCTTATATCTTATTTTTGCCGAGAGCCAGTGAAAATAAGTTTTGCAACACTCTGAACTAGGGCTACAATCCTACTTTAACTCCTAAGTCACTCATTTCAACCTTTTTTTGTAGGGATGACACTTCCCCCAGGTTTTATTATTTATTGTATGGATATACACAACCTACGTCATTGGTAGTTCTGTGTTTATTCTTGTCGGTCGTTTGTATGCAAATTGAAAAAAAGTAGGATACATCATGATTGCTGTTCAAGAGATCGATTTTACAACCTGAAATAACCCTTGTATTGGTCTGAACAAAATGCGGGGATTCTTACCGTACTGAACCACATCTCAGGGCTTACACAACCTGCGAACGTTTCGCCAGTATCAGTGACGTCACTCAGAAAAAGAAAGTTTTCCGCCTAAGTAGGCCTACATCTTGTGTGTTGATACTGGCGAAATGTTCGCTAGTGAACACTTTTGAAAAAGCGACGGAAATTTTCACATGCTGGATTTGGAGCCAGTATAAACAAACGACTGGAAGTACTGTTTATTATCTTTTTGAAAAAGCAAAATTAAACAAGACCTTTCTCAGACGGTCTCTATATTCAGGACAATAAATGGGTACTTAATTTTGGATACGTGAAACGTCTTATCATTTAATTACAATGAATAGTTTTGTTTAAAGCTTTGACAAATATTGAAAGCTATATTTATTTTCTAAGCCCAATTAAACTGAAAAGGGGAATTTTTTTTAAAACTAACCAATACAGAAGCTGGATGCTTAACTGAATACTGTTCCCTGACAATTGGAAGGTTGGAATCCGCGTAGGCTAATGCCCGGGTAACCTGTTCCCAACGAAAAGGGGAGAGGCTCTCACAACAGAGTAAAGATTGTTCCCAAATAGAGGGGGTTGCGGCCTTCGCAATAGGGGTGTACATTAGTTAAACACATGGCTACCTTGATGTTCAAATCTGCCCTACGTCTAGGTCATGACCCGGGGTATGTATGCCACAAAATAGGTCAAATGTTCAAATTTGGCAATTGCAAATAATACAAGCCACATTTTGACCAGTCAAGACACATGCTCTTTGCCTTTGGCAATTTTGTCTCTGTTTCCACAACTCGGAATTTGTCTTGGTTAACAATTACGCCAAAAGTAAAACAATACATAAAGTTCTCGGGGCATACGACAAAAGGGAACGGTGGCGACATATTAATTTTAGATTTTATCTGAAAAGCAATAACTTATTATACAAATTGCTCAAATTTATTGGTGTTTATGTAGTAAGATTGTGGGAAGATAGGCATGCAAACAAAATACAGGCAACTGTTCGACTTATTACAAGATCACGTGTTATTTGTCAGGACTTATATTTACAAGCAAAAGGAATGTATTTAAAATTCCGTCTCTTTCTTAAACGTGTTGTAGGCCTACTGTATGTTGTTAATGTTAATTGAAATATTTCTGTTATTTGTAAAAGCTAGTAGTAGATTCTTTAACAAATATTATATAAAAAAACAACAAATATATACAATAAATATTATAACTTAGCAATACAATTTACAGTTTTCATTCAGTTGTTATATAATATAAATGGTGGACATTTTTTTTTTAGAAAAGCCATATTTTCTTCAATATTATTATTTTTGTATTTTTGCGCTATTGTATTTTGTTATACGGTGTTATGAACTAATCATTGTCCGTTGGAAAAAATAACATGCAAATAATAATGTTTGTGTGTAGACCTATAATTGCAAAATTAATTATCAAAAACACTCAAATGTGTTGAAGATGATAAGGGGCGAACATTGTCAGACACGCACGTGCACCAAAGCGTGACCGTTGTATCCTACACGTAGGCTCTTCGTCTCGTATCGTAATCGATTTTGATAGAAAGGGCAATCAATACCTAGTTGATTTGCCATACATCTATATATAGATTTGATCAATTTAGAAAAGTATACACATTTTTTTGTAAGTGCAATTAAATAATAAAAAAAAAAGTTTAATTATCTTCCATGACAGATATATCACCAAGAAATACAAAATTATCATTTTTTTCATCATATGTTTCACAATAGATTATAGAAAATTCTTAAGAATCTATCTTTTTTGACAAGTATTAGAATATATTGCAGATTACATAGGATTAATATCAATATAAAAACCTACAAAAATAAATCCTGCCTTAATGATGGCATGAAAAGTTTATTGAGATGGTTAAGATGATCAATTGTGTATTGAACTAATGCATATTAAGTTAGTTTCAAATATGGATGGCTGGAGGTAGATATAAAACAGCTGTAAAGTGGTTTTAATGTACAAATTGTCTCAATAGAAAATATTGCTGTAACAAAGTGTATCAAGAATTTAACACTGCAGTACTATAATATGATAATATGTAGCACTTACCTGTAGAATCAAATCCGAGCCTCCATTTCGCCATGGTATTCGCATGCACTCTGTAATATGACAAAATATTAACGATAGAAGACATGGAACATAAAAATATGCATAACTGTAGTCCATTGCGATTGTTCTAACGCGTTACACAACTCGATGTGACGAAAGCTTACGACGCGCAAGCTTGAAGTTATGCTCTTAAGGGTCTCCTCACCGCTTAATATAATATGACGAGTAATCACTGTTTACACACTTTTGAAAACCAGCCGTGGGCTCATACCAAGAATAAATCAAATGCAAATCATGAAAGATGAAGTAACAGAAAAATGAGAGAAAATTACACAATCTAAGTAGGCGTGGTTCTCAATAGTGGCGTACTTAATTATTATTCATAAGATATTTACCCAATCAGCGGACAGAGAATAACCGGAAATACAATACTTGTAGTAAATAACTTTTTAGTTGGCAGTCAAAATCGTCTGAAGGCGTAAGATCTATAAATCTTGCATAACTAGTCAATCATTTTATGTTGGGGTTGGAACTTGATTTAAACTATACCACCATTACATAAATAAAAAAATTCAGCTACAGTTAGCTACGAAGAAGGTGGAATTGACGGGGAATAACCGTGAGCTTTTAATATATATTGAATACTGTTACTTAGAAAAGTGGGAAAACCATTTAAAGTGTATCATCTCATATCAAGGCCTAACAATCTACACACCAACATTTGAATGTATAAATACAAATACAATATACAAATCTAGACGCCAATTCATTAAAATTGTTACCGGTACTATTGTGCGAGGGCGAACCAAGATAACGTATTTTTATTTACCTTAAGTGACGTTTGGTCGACAACCTGCAGATTTCTTAAATCTATAATACTATAATACATGAATTGGTTTATTAGCATTTGTGATGCTGTATGCCTACATAAAAGTAAACATTTATTTTCTCGTCAAGAGTGAAATAAATAAAAAATGTTTTTTTTAAATATAACGTAATCACAGGCTGGAGTGAAAAAATATTTGATTAATATGGTAAATGGAAAGACCTTTAACTTAGATTTAACCCGTATTTTGAAAGTTCTTAAAAAACAACCGTCATCGCAGATTCTAATTGAAAAGTCAATGACCGAGTGGTGAGTAAATAGAACAAAAATTACTAACGAATACAGCGCCGCACCCTCATTGTCAAACAGTAACCGGCTATAAATAGAACAAATTATCTTTATTTTCACGAGTAATTCCATTGATAATTCGCTTTAAAGCAAGAACGTGTAGATTATAATCAATATTACGTATGTTTACTCAATTTATTTCATTCCATTACTTTAACGACGAATTATGTCATCATTCGAGCTTAGAGAAATCAATGTGATAAGGATGACGTCCAAGGGGAAACATTATAGGCCTACACACACACACCACCCACACCCCCATAACATAAAATATAATATCGCATTATGTATGCATGCTAAAATCAACTTGCATATATTAAGTTTATTATTTATTGACAAAACGGCTGCATAATATAAACAAAATAGCAAATAAGATTTAACGCCGTGTATTTTATTGTAAAGAATTCTTTGTAATATTATTTTATAAATTTTAATATTTTGTTCATAAAAGTGTACAATTTTTATTTTTTTCTTAGCAATTATTGCTAATTATTGCCTCATTTAAATACAACCTGTGTTATTGGTATATAAGTACTCTCGGCGTTGATTTCTGTCTGATGATGAGAATAGTACTCTCGAAACATGTCACGGTATTTTAAGGCAGTTTGCCTATTCATCAAATGCCTCACAATTTTGATTTTAACTTAAAAGTTTGATGGTATCATGATTTCTCTAATGTATTAACTGTAAGAAATGACGGGAAAAAAGTCCCCTTTCACAAAATAAATCAAAATAACCGGAACTTTCTGCATTAGTTTTCTGTTAAATTTTCCTTATATTAAACTCTTCTTTAAATTTTGTTTCTACATCATTTGAAATAATATTTTGACGTTTGGAAAAAAAAAATACATGTGATCTTGCAAAAACTGTTGCCAAAAGGCAAGTATCTTTAAATAACCGTTTCGTTCTTAAAATAGCATAAACTAAACTAAACACAGTAACAGGTGATTTGGGAGTACAATGCACAATTTAAACACTAACATAATGTTCTGATATTTCAGCCAAATTTCTTAATCATCAACATATTAAATCAATATTTAGGTAGGCTGTGCACAAGAAATATCCATAACAGTCACAAGTCTATATACGTTTGTTTTCATTAATTAGCCGCTAAACTCGACATTATAATTGGGTTTTGTTAACCTACCCAGGCGATATACTATTTATATATGAAGCAGCACTGATCCAGTTAAACCGAAATTGCTGGGTCTCAACTGGGCTCGTGTGAGGAGATCAATTTGCTTCGCTGTTTGAGTCTAGAGGTTCTATTGTTTGGACTCAATTAAGTTCGGTAAATACAATTAATTGTAATAGCATAATTATTAAATAAACTTAAGAATGACTGTAGCCTTCTTACACAGGAGTGATTCAAGACGATGCACGCGCTAAGGAGGACTCTGACCGGCATGAATGACCAGTGTCATGGTTGACAACATCAATTTATAAGGCCTACCACACCCTACTATACCTTTGGATTTAGAACTTAATTCGGAGATAAATACAACATGATTTATTTATCTGTCTAATTCGTTAGCACACGTCTGCTACTGTAAATCATAGAATCAGACGAGCAAGTTATCTACGTATTAATGGAGAAAAGAATGGTATATTCTAATAATAGCTCCCATCCTCCATTACGTGCTATAGATTGAAACCTGGTCATTTGTTTGTTCACAAACCCGGATTATATAAAGTAAACCCTATCGACGCAACACAAATAATGGTAAACAAATAAAACTAACCAGTACCACGGTTGATGAATTTATGAAAGTATTAAAATAAGGATTTAGAGCTTGTGGTGAGGTAAACAAAATTCTTACCTTTCCATAGAACAAGATTTTAATTTCATCGAACACGGATATATTGGACAATTTTCCGTAGTAGGCCTAACCACACCAACGTAATACGTTTTTGTAAAAACCATCAAAATTATTTAAAAGATACTTTCTGTCGGCGATATATTTTACCGATATCATTATCATTATTTACTTTCAACTTTATTCACATCATACAAACAGTACAATATTTGAAAAGGAGCCAAAAAATAGCTTTCGCTAATCGAGGATTGACTCCTGTCACAAAAAATTAATTAGTCAAAATGCATAAATTTTGATCTAACAACAATAATTCAATAAGAAAGAAACAACAATTATATAAAAGAAATAAAGTAAACATCTACACTATATAAAACAATGATAGAAATAATAATCAATGCTTATAATAATTAGGCCTATGATCAATATGCCTATTTCTCTATGTTTTAGAAATTTTTTTTTTCACAGACCAATGTTTGACAGATAACCCGGTACTCTAATGTTTATATCTCAATGAAATATCTATGATCTAGATAATTAGTTTGAAAGAGAAATATCTCCTTGGGCGTTTGTCTTAGAAACCAAACGAATAATGAGTGTACATTGGTTGATGCATCGTTATTCATTATTACTTTGTAATGATGTAATCATTCATCATGCACTACAAAATGACACATTGTAAATGTTATAATCAACTTTATCTCATGTTATTAAGACAAGTCGATAACATCAGTGATGTATGTATGCCGGATGGAGTTTTTTCTGGTGACTTTGTGTCTAGCCAATAGGTAACGTAAGGGTTTGAGTTGTTGTGTTGGTGGAACAACCATGGACAAATTAAATTGAACAGAAAAAAACAAAAAGTGTATTTCACTCGGTGGTCTGGTTTAGATGGGCAAAATAACGGCATGGAATCAAGCCGCATGTTAAAGGTTCTTCGGTGGTCCGAACATAACTACCTTGGAAAACTACGTAGGCCAAATACAAAGCCAGGCGAAAATAAAAAGGTGATGTGTGTAAGGTACAACCTCACCCTGGTTGGGGTTGATACTTTTAAAGTTTTAAAGAAATGTCACTCTGTGTGTGATAAGTTGATGAGCTGAAGGTAGGCCTAAAAATTGGAAAAAAGTGCCACATTGTGTGACCAGATCACAACGAAATGTTAATGTGCGTGGGTTCACACTGCTTGAGAGCCAATAAAGGGTAAAACACTGAAAAATTCCACTCTATGCTGGATAATATAGTAGTCCTTACCAGATAATTATGAATTCTACAGAGAAATAAAATATTAGGATCAGAAAAATAAAAATATGATATAAAATTATGGAAGTTACAGATCGAAGCCTGTGAAGATGACGGACGTGAACCGTATTGTTATGGGCCTAATTAATACCTTAATGAAATATCAGGAACAAAATCCGTAGTGGTTGTCACATTTAACTATTCCGACTGACGTCATAACAGTTAAGTTTTTGGAATGTTTTTGTGATGAATTTTCCATGTTGTCATTTTAAAAGCTTAAAATGATTCATGAAGTATTTTTATATGACCGGGATGTACAACTTCCGGTCTTTTTAATATAAACATTGAACATAAATGTTATGACAACTTGTCGTATTTAACAAGATACTTGTCACTGTTAATTTACCATATTTTGGCAGATCTCCTGTATACTCAGTGGCGATAATCAGTTCATCAATTAATCAGTATAGATACCACATAGGCGGATACACGAATTGGAAAAAGATCGACCCAGACTGACTTATGACCACACTCAGGTCAATTTAAGGAAAACTTTAAGAAATTGGAATTTGCAATGAAATCCTTACTGCCTGTCAAATACTTCAATACAATCGATTTTGTTGAGGGCGCACCTAAACTTATTTTGTAATAGCCCAAGAGTCCCATCTATGATCACAGACAGGAATTCAACTTGCATATAATTATTAAGTTTATTTTTTATTCTTGACAAAAAGACTACATAAATAAAGACCTTAATATGGGTAAAAAGAACAAAATAGCAGGAATAGCATTCAAAAAGATATAACGCCATGTGGGAACATTCTAAATTAAATAACCGAACTTCAATTTCATTCTAAAGGAATGTAACATTATTTAAATTCAATTCAAAATTTGCGTCCAACAGACAAACAGTAAGCAAAAATCAAGATAGAATAATTAGAAATGCAAAAAAAAAAAAAAAAATAAAGATAAGGAGATTCGGATAATAAGTATTGAACAATGCATTTTTTTATTACATACATTATGAGAAGAACAGTTATGAACACTTATGATTTAACTAATAGAAAACTAATTTTCATGACTAATGGTAACAAAAGTGCAAAATTGTTCTTATGACGAGTCCGAGTGGAACCGCGGAGTACCGTAATAATCTTCCAATGTGAAATCAATCGTTACAGTGTGTAACATGCGTGGAGGTGTACATACGAAACAATTCAAAGCTCAATGCATAATTCATGCGAATAGATTCGCCTTGAAATAGAATACAAAAGACGTTGTGAAGTTGCACTAAGTTACTTTTCCACAAGGAAATTATTATCCATCATTTTCACGTGATGATGGGACGACTGTCTTTGAGGCGACTCTGACAATGGACTGTCAGATTGTCTTTATAACTAATCATTCACAATTCGCCTGTCAAATTATATTTACGTCGATATGTATAATTGTAATGATTAACATTTTAAATTATATGTGTATTTCTTTTAGTAGCATGATGTATGGGGACCATTTGAACCATTACAGAAATACATGAATATTTAATTAATTCATAAAATTTGACTCTTCACCAAAATCTACTCACTGCACACAAATCATGTCAAAGCAGACTATAATCAACACTAAGCGCGCTTATTTTTAAGCATTTAATGTTATGGAATTATGTAGGCTGCATTGAATTGGTGCATTTTAGAAAGCTTTCGACAACTGGTTTAAAGTCCATTAGACAGTACCGCGCAGTGTATGATATTTCCCAGATGACGTATTTTACCGTAGCCGACTAGTAATTCCATGCATAGCTCTGCAGAAAAAAGGTGTCAATTAAAAACCAATAGTTATTGAACAAGAGACAGACTATACAGTTAACATCAAGGGAAAGACTATACAACGACTATACGGAAGTTTCTTTTAATCTTCAGAACTTTTTCAAACGTTGAACGAAACTTGAAGAAAACAAACTTCTCTAGAAATGGCAAACAGTAAATCTGATCTTGTAGATGTGGAGTTAAAAGAACAATTAAACGAAAGTCTTTCAACCTCAGTAGTGCCATCTAAGAAAGAACCAACGCCCAAGACAACTACTTGCTGTGTGTTTGTCATCGCGACTGTCTTGTTGATCATTGGTGGTATCGTTGCTGCGTTGTATACAATTTTCTTAGATCATAAAATAAAAAACTTGGGAGAAGAATACATTAACAAGGAAGGTAAGTAGTTGTGTAAAGTTGCATTAATAAAATAAGATATTCCTAAAGTAATTATGTCATCATAATAATCATTACATTCTATAGTTATTGATAGCAATCTGTCTAATTTTAAAAGACAATTAAGAAATAAAACAGTAGAAATTATGAATACAATAAGGTTGAGGTTCGTGATACCTATTGAATAATTTTCATTTCTTAATTAATGTATACCTACCGGTATATTCATATATATTCTAGTTAAAAAATAATTAAATTTTATACTGTTTAATACAAACATAAATGATTATGAAATTAAATTTTGAAAATTGTATTTAAACTATGATTAAATAATGATATTATTGTCATATATTTATATTACAAATCATAATATTTAATATACCATAATGAAAGCAAATCCATCAAAAGTCACTTTTTGCTTCTTAATTAATGAAAGTAATACAAAGGTAAGAATTTAAGTAAGATTTAGACCAAACTATTAAAAAAAATTAGATAAAAAAAGAAAATATTTATATTTATGTAACAATTTATGAATCGAAAATACCCAGAAGAATAGAAACGAAGGCAATTGTGAATGAATGAGTTGAAATGAATTATTGACAGTGTTGACGGCCGTGTATCAAAGCGCATGCGCAGAACACACTAAAAGCTTTTATCGTCAAATAAGGTAATATGATTTATATACTGTCTGATTTAAATGGTATGGAATATTCACATATAGATGATGCATAATACAGAGTGATGAACTACAGTATAAGCCATTTGTAGGCATATATGTTAATGTCGATAATGTATCTACTAATGTTGTATGCTCATTAATAGTAAACGGTATAGAAGATGTGTAACGATTGCTTACTAGGCTAAACACACATAATTCAGAAGATTGGAAAATAAAACAAGATTTGTTTAAAAAAATTAACAAAGATGAATTAAAAGCCTTATTTTCATTCCTCTGCAGGATCTTAAAATATTTAAAGTGTCACTTTTAAAATACTTATAAAAACATATATACAGTAACATAATAACTATTAAAATGGCATATTACAAAAAAATGTAAACAAAATATTTGTTCAGGTGTGTTTAAAAGGTTATATTATCATCAAAGCAAATAGACGTATTTTTCATTATGCTTTGACTGTCATAATACGTTTTAACTTGTCCTCTGTTACCAAAGTCATATTTCCCAAAGGATCACATGGTTATTATACTGCCGTACAATTTCCATATAGAGAATTAAAAGTTTAACCTATTATTGTTGTATATAGTTTAAATTATAACGAATAATCACTAAGATATTAACCCTAATTGGTACCACACTGTTTATTTTTCCTAATTGTTTAAAAATTGAAAACAAATTTACAACATTTGTGTACAAGAGAATAGGGTTTTAGGGATTTTACTGTGTAATTTGAAATATCCCCCCACTGATAACAAAATGCTTATTCTCTATTCACAAATCATGTGGCACAATAAAAATCTAAAAAATTATGAAACATAGTGGAAATTATAGATCGATAATTATTAGAATGTATGATCAATAAAATTGTTGTGCCCGCACCTGGGCTTTAAAGCAAAAATGGCTTGGCTGGAAATATCATTTCTTGAAATAAATTGTTATTATCTTATGAAAAGTGTCGTGTCAATCGTTTTTGCTTTTTTTTTGTTTTAAAGAAGCAGGTTTATAAAACATAGCACGATTTTATATCTCAACGGGATCACTGTCAGGTTTTTGTAAATAATCATTCAATAATTATTACATGCTTTAATAGAAGTGTACATATACAGTCAGAGAACAATAAAGAAAGAAGTAATTACTTATATTGTCTTTTAGTAGAACATTATCCAATAAAATCACCCGGTAACTGAAACGAATAATGTACTTTAATGTTTATACAGCCGTTATTCTATTCTAAGTTATGCTATTATTAGGCTGTACATTAAACAACATAAAATATTCAGTTTCATCTTAATTGTAGATGATATAATAATATAACATAAAGGTAGGTGGTCCATAATATCTTATAATTAAATTGCATTTAGTAAAACTTTATAAGATTACTTAATATTAACTATAGCTGTCGTAGGTAGAATATGACATGCTCCTTAAAAATAGCGCGGTGTTATTGATTCTAATGGTCACGTGTGTATAGAGATTGAGAGTTTTAGTGACCCATGTCAAATTAGCATCTGGATTTAATGTTATTTAGACCTATAATAAAGATATCTCTTCGTTTAACCTTATTAATCACATTGCACCGTTATTATCATTTTTATTGCCAGACACAAGTCACAAGTCGATTTATTTGATCTAGAAAAAAAATATCATAACATTAATAGTATAATAACATAATTTTATTATTATGAAAGTGAGTTTGAACACAGTCATTATTGTAAGTGTAGAAATACCTATTATGATGCAAAAAAGAATAAAATAGTTCATAAAATAATGATTTTATGTATCATTCTTCGCATACTTGCTTCTCGCCGTTACATAATAATAGGACTATACGAGATAATTATACGTATAATTAACAAAATAAAAAGATACAATATCACATGTAACAATTCCATGCCTTTAAATCTATATTATACATTTCAGTTCTATATATTTTTTAAGAAATAAGACGGCAACAAACGAGCAATTATGACACCAGTAAATCAGAGTGATGACAATGTTTGTCTTTTTGTGTGATCTCAAAAGTTAAAGATAAAACTTGATGTTAACTTTGTTCACGAGAAAGAAAAAAAAAATCGTTTTTCAATTCAAGAGCATTTATTAGTTTCAATAATGGCAAAATAACAATAATATACATAATATAATTAAGACTTTATTGAGGATCCTGTAAAAGAAGAAAAAACAACGAAAAATATCTTGAGAAATGATTAGGACTAACAAAGAGTCATTTTCATAAATTATGTAGAAAGCTGTAATTGTTTTAGGAAAATGGAAGCCATCATGGTGCACACTCTGCTGCATTAAATATGTAAACATGTTGATATTAAAAACATGCTAACATAATATATACAATGTTAATATTAAACACAGTTAATTATTTAGATATGTCAATATATTATTTAAGAGTTTATTATCGTGTTATGGTGTCAACTGTTATGGTGTCAACATGAATTTACAAACCTATCTTTATCGATCGCTAATTTATTGATCAGGGTCGAGTCAAATTTGTAATCTGTATATCAATCTTAATCACTGTTCAGACAGGTAAATTGATTTAAAATGAGAAATTATTAAACTAATCGATGAAGCATTAATGTTCCATTATATAGTTTTAACGTCATGTCATGTTTAATATATAGGCCTTAAGCTCTGTCTACACTATCAAACTAGTCTGACAAAAAAAGTGTGATGTGACCAAATATGGTAGTGATGCTTAAATATGGTAGTGATATGATGTCATCATTACCATATATGGGCACATCACATTTTTTGTCCCACAAAGTTTGATAGACAGAGCTTTAGTCTGTGTGTCTATTCTAAAAAGGGACAATAATTGGTATTCTGGGATGGCTAACCTTAACCTAATTTCCTCAAAAATTTTAAAGTGTATATGGATTCAATAGTAATTCCTATAAAATTTAATGAACTATATACTCCTCCTGGTTTATGTCAACCGATATTCTAAACTGTACAAAAGGAGATGGTTTTTATATGGGCTTACGAGTACTTATATAGAATTATCTATCAAAGTTGTTTCGTAATTCCTAAAGCCTAAATGGCGTCGATGTACTCAAATTAACAGGTTCCTAAGCAGATCCAAATAGTTTAAAAACTAGAGCGTTTCAAAAATGTATAATTGAACAGCTTTATACAGGACAAGTTTTGATAGACGTCGCTGACCAGTGGGTGGTTGATCTTTGTCTTAGTAATAAATGGATAGAATAGAATATAATTTTCAGAGAAACTATTTTTATTTTGTAGAAGACCTGTGTTTATTGCCTATTAAAGTTGGCGATTGCCACGAAACACATCAACGATGGAGTTTCGACGGAAACACATGCAAAAAGTTTACTTACAAAGGTTGTAATGGAAATAGAAACAACTTTTTAACTAAAGAAAACTGTTTACGGGCATGCGCAGGTAAGTTTCAGAAGATTAAACTGGGAAATTAGGTGCTACCATTATATTAATATGATATATATTTATTGATGTATTAATATTAGATATTAATGCATGTGCCCAATGTAGGAGTTTGTGTTTTTATTCTGGTATAAGTTGATTTTATTCGGTTTACATGATAATATGAATACAAACAATTTACAAGCAAATACATTAAATAAGAAACCAAGGTTAACCCATAAAGTCGAAAGAAAAATCAACTTAATTCCAATAGAGTCCGTTAAAGGTTGGTACTGTGTAGATACCGGTATATTATTTGCTGACCTTGTTGGCCTGAATTATTCCATTGACCATAAACGAATGTCATATCTGTCACTTGTAGAATTACATAAGTAGCCTATAATAAACGTTGCAAGCAAATTTGGAAAATGTGGAATTAGTATTATTATTATCGCCAATTATTACATATTATTTATTTATCTCTGCTTCTCATTCAGTATATATAGCTCTGCAATTAAGGTGTGTTAAGAAACCTGTATAGCCTAATTGATACTATATTTAATGTTATGTATGGATTTAGATTAGATGTTACAAATTCATAGTTTGATTAACAAAAATAATTGTTGATCATGAACTAAATTTACTCTAAATATTAAAATGTATAAAGAGAAAAGTGGAAGCGTTTATTAATGTTTGTCCTCAAAAATAAATGATTATTCTCTTATTTTTATTATCGCTTTAAATAAATGGATTTTTACCAAACTTGCGAAAATCAATTATTACAACTCTAGTCATAAAAATTAATTGGAAAAACTGATCACTATAAATCTACCCACACTATCCGAGTGCATTGCTTTTGGTTATGTTTAAGGATTAAAGATGAAATAATTAACGGGTTTAGCTTCATCAAGACAGGTTATATTTTGTAGCAAGCAAGCTACTGCATTCCAAATAAGTACTATTCCAAATAACCTGCCATTAAATTATTTGTTCACACATTAAATTCTCGGTTTACCTGCGAATAATATATAAACTTTACTTAGACACGAGACTGATTACTTAGGCACAGTACAACTCGTTCAATCAAAACTGATAGTTTTTATACAAGTTCGTGACATTAACAAATGACCAAACACCGTATAAATACGAAAAAAGAAAGAAAAACAATTTGAAAGAATCCCTTCCATCTGACATCTCTATTTAGGGGACACCATACCGTTACTTCCCGCGTAAACGGGAACCCCTATCCAAGTGTCTCTTTTATAGGGATTCTACTGTAGTATTTAATAAATGTTTTTTTTTTCTTCTTTCATTCAATATGTATAGGCCCTAAATGGAAGCGTCTCCAACAAGATTTATCGAACCGATCAGACAAATTATTAAATTTGTGGCGTTTATTAATATTTATAGTAGTTTCATTTATAATTAACAAATAATTACATTCTTGGTGTGAACATTCCTGTTAATTTAAAATGCAAGTGGCATAATAAACGAATATGCAACTATAATCCGGGCCGCTTCTATCATTTAAATACAGTAAAGCTTTAATTAATGAATACACTTTTGTGTGTATAAATGTTGTAAATAATTGAGCCAATTATTGCAAGAACTGACGTCATAGATATCGGTAACATTACACGCCCACTTTTTTATCAGGGTTTCTGATTGGCTATAAGTAACGTATGACGCAATATGCAGGAAAATACTTATTTTGATTTACAAGGAACCGGTGTTACTTCCAGATATTGAAATGTAAAGACAGACTAACTACTAAGATCTGAATGAAATTTATGTATCTTTATAGTTTTTCTTTAATGATTTTGGATTTATCTTTTTCCAGGGTCAGGTGGCTTACCGCTAGCCTGTAATACTCTTCACGATAAGCCATTATCTACTGAAGATGTATCTGAGATATTTGGAACAAGCTCGATATTGGAAAAGATCGCTCCTCCATTGCACACTGGCACATTGAGGTCTGAGGGAGCCCTACCAACTGGTCATTTTGCTAGCAATGCGATTCATAATAACCCAGCTCCTATACGCTTAATACCCTATTCAGGTAATTCTGTAATTTAAATTAAATGGTGGGGTGAAAACGATATTGGGTGAAAACGATATTTGATGATATTTGGTGATGACGATAAAATACGATCATTATCATGATCATATATAGAGATTGAATGATAATTATGTACGAGTATGATGGTTAGAAATGATAGCTAGAATGATAAAATATGTAATGGAAATATCTAAAGTAGTAGAGCCTAGTTAAATCTCTCTATTCGTGCCTGATAGAGATGATAGTACCAGCATCCAGTAATGCATTACTGTGACTTTATGCTTAAATAATTTGACATTTACATTCATCAATTTCCGTTCATAAAAATGTAATCAATTTACATGGGCATAATTTATTTGGGGATTACTTTTTGACATATATAGCTATTATGAATGAGGACGGTATAACATACGATGCATACACATTAGAAAGATGGAATGCGAGTGCGCGGAGTGATACATTCCATCAACTTACACCGGGGAAGAAAGATAAACCCTGGATAAAGTTAGACTCCCTTGGTACAGGAATGAAACAGATGGTCTCCGGTCCAGATAGCAATCCTTTTGGCAAATTTACAGGTACAAAAAAGCTATTTTATTTTTTCAAAAATAATAAATTATTGATTACATTATCAACGATTTAAAAAAACGTTTGTTTGGTAGTTTTGTCCCTAACAACTCGCTAGCTTTTAAATGCACAATCAATGTAAAATTTTATTGGAAAATTAGGACTAACTTTGGTTATCAATTACTGTAGGCTTGTCTGGTGTACACGTTGGAATTGCCAACACAAATCATCCAGAAATGACATCATTTGAAGAAATGTATGCTAATTTTCTGTACACTTCTTCTGACGGTGGAACACTGGAGCTTCCTTTGGTTAGAGGAGCAGCAATGCTGACGCACATTTTCACACAAGCTAATCCCATTCTAACACCACATTGTCTGGTTGCCGTTAATGGTCAAGATGTATCACTTGGTTGCCCAGAAGAAGAGTCAAGTAAGAATTAACATTAGTAATTACTGATTAGAAATTACAAAGTTTTTGAATATTAGTGTGAGTAACGTTCCTGCCTAATAGGGCTCGATACGTCTTGTCTGCGCGGGGTATCGCGCTTCCTCACTATAGACACAGTTTTGATGGATTAGGTTCATGTTCATGGTCGTCAAAGTTCAAAAACTCTTTCTATGCTTGTTTTATTTATTGACTTGGTCGTTTTTAGGTGCAGATACGGGATCTGGATTTGTAGAAGCCTATTGTAGCAGTGCTGAAGAAACTCTCTACTTGACACTTCACATGACAAAACCGATTGAAGAAGTTACCGATGTACAATGGGGAGCTTCCCGAATTGATATGTAAGTATGAATACCGTACTGCAGTATCGTAATAATATATTGAAAGCACCGCAGTAGTGAAAGGGGCTGAGTGAGATATTGTTCTCCACTTGTTATGAAATTGTTTTCTTTGCATTAAGTCTAATACAAGAGGAAATGTACTAAAGAATTACAAGAGTTGTTTGTTAACTTCCTTTTAAATATGTTAAAAGTATGTTTTTAAAATTTAAATTGCAGGTGGTATACAGACGCTGAAATGATAACATGCAACAATGCTATATGCAAATTGTCAGATGACAAGATGATGGTGGAGATGGCCATTCCAAACTATAATGGTGGAAATATGGTGTATTCCATCAATGTTCTTGATCGCTATATGATTCCTAGCAACGATTATTATGGCTACTGGATTACGAACCCAATGCACGTGACATGTGACAATAAAACTGAAAGACAATTGAATATTGGAACCCGGATGCCGAATTGGTTCTACGGAAGTGCATCAGTATCTGCGAGTTGTAGTAGGAACACGCTTGAGATTATCGTTACGTCAAAAAACGTTTTTGGTGGATTGGAAGAGGTGTGTTTTTTCATAAGTAGAATAGCAGTATACAGATCTTCCTCGATTTTAGGACCCAGGCTGATAAATTAAAACTCATTCAAACTGAGTTCATTGCATTGCTAGTCATCAGAGTGTGGTTAACATATGTCAAATGTGATGAAAGTATATACTGCCTACTTATAAACAATAAGATCTTCTATATAATATCATACATAATTATCACTTATAACAACATATTTCGGTACCACTTATCATTGATGACATTTATTAGTAATAAGTCGTTATGACTGAATATTGATAAGATTACTGTTTAATCCCTTGTGAATTAAAACTGTGACTTAAATGGTGATTGATAAAAGGTTTAAAAATACAAATTTCAAATGTTTAGTTAACACCTTTTTTAAAATTAAAAAATGTGACATTTCAACAGGATTGAATGACTAAGTTTTCTATTTTTAAACATAATTTAATACAAATTTCAAAGAACTTACACAAATATTTAATTCTTGTTATGTTAAAAGAAGCACATGCATTCAAGTGTTTATTTATTATTAAAAAAAATGGCACAATGTGGAAATGAGTCATAGACATTGAATATTTATTTAGTCACTGGAGAATTTGGCTTTATTTTTAAAATCGACATGTACCGGATAATAGTATGTATGTTTCAATGCGTTATATTAAAATCTATAATTATTTTACAGATCCAGTTCCTTCATGGAAATAAAAGTGAATGGCATAACAAAAGAATATGGGAAAAGTGTACCAAAAATACATGTCAGTTATCATACGATAGAAGGAGAGTTACATACACGGCCACCGTGTCTATTGATACACCTGTCTATGCTGTTAATGTTATAGGTCAATATGTTGTCCAGCCTATTCCTTTTAATTGGAAGAGATCTCCATTTGAGGTACGGTATTGACTAAACTGACTAAAATTTGACTATATTTACTTTCTGAAGAACAAAAGAAAATAAATTTCCATCTTCCATCAGCCTTTGTGATAACATGGACCTATAAAATATAATTGAGAATAAAACTCCAGAATTGACTAATTCATTTTTATTTACAGGTTGTTTGTGAGAGTAACAGGAATTCTTCCCAAGAGCCGCCATTGGAAATAAGCAGCAACTCGTTTATATTAGAACTAGCTGAACCTTTAGGCGACCCTAAACTAAACACTAGAAAGTTTGCAGCCTTCTTTTCAGAAGAAATGACGATGACTATAAAAGGCGGGAAAGCGTTTTTCAATTCTAAATCTGAAAACTTTACAGGCATCATGCAATTAGCTTTTGCCGGTACAAGCGGGAAAGGTGACTTCGAAGCAGTTAAACAGCTTGAACATCACGTTGGGATATATTCTTACAAACCTAGGACTCGAACCTGTGTTCTCGGTGATACAGGATACATAAGTTGGGATTGGAATACGCATATTTTCCAGTATTTACAAAACAGACAGGAACCGCAGCTGCTGATCGTTACACTACCGCATCATGTAGGTTTATAGTCAGGGGGAAAATGGCAAAAGGCTTCCTACTTTCTAGGACTTTTTTCAGACAATCTATATTGTTTTACTCTTTGCCATTTTTTCCTTAACTGTTTATACATTGCTTTCAAGTTCATAAGATACCAGGGAACAGTGAAATTACATCATTTGATTTCACTCTTCCCTGAAGATACGAATCAGACAATATCATGTTCCTAAATCTGTCGCGGAATAGATCCAATACAGTACTTGAAAAAATGTCAAATGTTTGTTGGTAGTGTTGGGTAATATGTTGGTGAAAGCTTGATGGTAAGTTGAATAATGGTGTTGTAACTATAGTAGTAAAGTGATGATGGAGAAATACTATTTCTCAAAGAAGACTAATATTAAGGTAACGATCGTAAACCTGTCAACATTCCAATAAATACAATTTTGTGGTCTAAAACTTCTATAAAATGTCCAAATTTGATTCTAACAATATTATTTCAAAGGAAGTCTTACTCGAAAAAGACGCATTGATACCAACAATATTTGGGTTCAAAGGTTATGCATCAGACCTATGGGTAATGGAAGAGCCACTGGTTCGTGCTGAAATGGACCCAGATCCACAAGAGGTAACGAAAATAAAAGAAAATTCAACAATTCTAGAGGTAAGAAATTATGTGTGGGTTACAAAATATATTACTTTATTTTTTTGTCTTTACAATATATTTATTTTCTCCGAGGAATTAATTTCATTTTTAATTGAAAATTCTTCGGTTTTTATGCTTAATGTAAATAATTAGATGAATTCCCAATAAAAACAATATTGTACGCAAAATTTGTGCAATTGAATATCTTTCTAAATACAGTAAATAGTAAAAGATGAAACGGTCTAATTATTTGTATGATTATTAGCTTCCCACTAAATAATGATGTTTATAACTAAAAACACAAGAGCAAAGTAAAAACCACATAAGTAAACCTAAGCGAGCGTATCGTGCTTATACTAATCTAGCTGTGTTCTATTCTAAATAATGTACTTACAAAGCTTTATTCCAATTTAAATTGTTTTTAATCGATTAGGACATCATAAATGGAATTGCAAGGGACGCCGCCAGTCACACACTTGATGAAGACTGCACGCGTGAGGGCGCTCAAAGTTACTGGGCTGGTAAATCCATTGGAATGGTATCAAGATTAGCCAGCATATCCAGAGCATTTGGGACAAATCATTATACTAAGCTAGATGAATCATTACGGAGTTGCTTAGATCGCTGGCTTGGTATAGTTGAAGGAATAACTGAAGCAAACGTATTTAGGTATGACTTTCTGTGAATTAGGTCCTAAACGCAGTTCTATAAGCCTACGAGTCGTTCCAAAACACTTTTCACTTTTGTGACATATTACATATTGCATAATATGGTATATATTTTTAATTTATATAATACACTTACAGTAGAACCCCTTCTTTGGGACACAGGGACATCCCTATTAAGGGGACTTTCCAGACATGAATGAGACAAATATACGGTATGTTTTAACACACTACACTTTTTTGGTTCTCGAAGATGTACTGTATGTTATGGTTGATATATGATATGCTTTTTAATCAGGTACGATTCTATTTGGGGAGGTATGTTCCTGTATAGCAATAGAACATATGAACCAATTTATTACTGGACCAATTTTGGATTTGTCTCTTATTCAAACCATCATATTCATCTTGGATATTGGATCTATGGCATAGCTTACTATGCAAAGCACCACATGGAATGGGCAACACGAAATGGTTAGTTCGGTGGATTTCTATATATACATATATATATATATAAATGTGATTTATTTTCCGTAAGAAGAATCTATGTAGCTATATCTTAAATGTTGAGTGGTGGTTTAGCGGGAACTTTCTAATGTCCGTTCAACCTAATTTTGAAGTGGATTATGTGTGTTTTACCTCCATGTCTAGCTCTTAAAAAACGAGGATAATCTTTAGAATTCTTTCTATACTGCCCTCTTATGACAATACATTACAGGCGGCGCTATGTATGTTTGTTAACAATACATACACGAATAATATATATCAATTTTGTAAATATGTTAAAAATTATCTTTTAGATACTTATGAACGAATTACGGCACTTGTTCGTGATGTTGCAAATCCCAGTAAAAATGACACATTCTTCCCAACCGTACGCCATAAAGATTGGTACATGGGTCATTCTTGGGCTACGGGAATTGGAGGAGGTACACGGCTTACTGAATCAACCAGTGAAGTAAGATCCTGATCATTTTCATTTATTCAATTACTTAGAAACTTTGATCATGCACGGCGACGCTTACAAATTATGATAAATTGTTGTTCCATCCCGTGAAATAATATGGAAGCTTTTGATTTGCGACGACGGGATGTAGCCGCCCGCGCACAATTATAGTTGTTTGTTGTCGCCTGGACCTAAGTAGGGCCTATATCCGCAATAATTTTCGAGGAATCGAGCGATAAAGCAAGCCCCTATGGCCCCCACATTGTATTGATTTCAATTCAACTTATTTCGGATTTTACCAAACATACAATAACACATACATCACATGCCTGGAGACTCAGCCTGCAACTTTCTCCATAGGTTCTAGTAGTCGTCGCAAATCGCTCTCTAATATTGGTTGTAAACGCATAATGTTTGACCATCATTGATTTATTTGTTAGGCAATTAACTGTTACCACGCAGTGGCTGCGCTCGGACACGCTCTTGGTGACGTAACAATGCAAAATATTGGCCGTCTGATGTTAGCTACCGAGATCAGATCAACGAGGGAATATTGGCACGTTAGAGCACACAACAAACATATTTTCCCGCCAATTATTCAAAACTTTGGAGTACTAGGGCAGATGCAAGAGGATGGAATATTCTATTATACACTAAGCTGGCCTTGTAATCCAGACCAATTTCCAGAACGACACGCATGTATAGTTGGACTTCAAATTTTGCCAATCACATCCGTGTCAAAACATTATATGGATCAGGTAAATTATAACCGTTAAAAAAAGGTTAAAGCGACTCTTTAACCGTGGTTCTAACTTGGGCGCAACACAATGACGTAAGCAAGTGAGTTTACCAATCACGAGCGGCAGTTCAGATAATCCACCATCGCATTGATTTGTCAAATTACTTTGCGCTTACGTCATGCATACGCTGCGTGAAGTTTGGGCAAACCGAAGCTTTAGTCGTACAGTATATGCATATCCATACAACACCAACATTTTAATGTTACTGATTTTTCTCATCTACCATTTTCGATACATAATAAAATATGTATCGAAAATGGTAGATGCACACAATGTGTTTTATTTTATTAGGAATGGGCGCGGAATATAGAAGACGTTTGCAGTTGGGCTATAGATCCGACGACGGCACCAGGCGCTAATCTCATAGACTTATCACTATATACACTAGAACCAGTTTCAACACAATGGGCAGTATTTTGCTACGCAATAACTTCACAAATTGACAATATATCCAAGTTGGAAGCAATAAACTATATGAAATCTATATATAGCGCCCGACTAGAAGCCGGAACAGGTTTTGCTAGCACTCTTCTGTTTATCTATGGATCTACGTAAAGTTTATTATGCGCCTTCTCTCCTTTGGGACACAAGTTTTAAGAACTTTATTATGGTGTGACGAGTGCGAATTCAATTATACAACCTCAGAGACCATCAATTCGTCAACAATATTAACTAAAACCATGCGTTTAATACTAGGAAAAAGACGAAATTGAGAAAGTTCACAATATCTAGAACAAACCACATGTATGAAAAAGTCAACAAAAGAATCAAATCTGGGCGGATTTCTCTCTTTTCTTTAACAATGACATGTACATCTATCATTCATTATTATAGTAATAAAATATAAAAATAGATGTTTTTTTATACTGAAACAATAAACACTGCAGGCAGGTGAATCTCATAACTTACGTCATTTGGGACGTCATGTTAACATCAATGCATTGTTGTTTTAATAATTTTCATATCATTTGGAACAATGAACAATGCAAATTATAACGTCTACGTAAACTGTCTATAAATCTTCTTGATGAGAGTTTTTCAAAAGGTGAAGGTGTAGTATCATGATTATATCTGAATAAACTATATATATCCTGTAATTGTAAATAGGAAAGTCATTGAATTACATGGCAGCTTATCGAGTTTAAACCAATACAAATATTAAATGTGTCAGTAATTCCACCGTATTAATTGTAAAATAAGAGTGTTTCTAAATACAATGTAGACCAAATAGTAGACCAAATAGTACTTTTGTACAGCTTTGTTTTAACTTATATATAGTATTTGGGACCTACTTTTTTTATGCCAATAGAAAATAGTTAAAAAGCAGCCACATAGTTAACCGCGTCTATTGCCAAAGGAAAATTGTTTTGCGTATTTCTTAACGTTATATGCTTAAGTCTACACTATCAAACTTTATGCGACAAAAATGTGATGTGCCCATATATGCCATGATGATGTCATATCACTACCATATTTGGGCATATCACTACCATATTTGGGTATATCATACTTTTTTTGTCAAACTAGTTTGATAGTGCAGATAGCTTTAGGCCTATTGTAGTGAAGCAGCAAATGATGAATTGTGCTGTATCTATGTGTATTTACGTGTATTTTAAGTAATGGTGTATATATCCTTTAACTCCCAGGCAAATTATATATATTATTACACTTTTTATGTCGAATAAAATACTAAAATGTTATTGTACCTGCTGTAGTCTTTATTTTATGAATCATACCGTTTCCATACGTAATGGCTCATGAACACAAACAAATTCATACGCGACTTCTTAAACTGAGTGCCTAACATGATAAAATACCTGAATATTATAATATAGGATTAAAACAGAAGATTAAAAATATATTGTTTTTAATATCATTCGATTGCCAGTGACTCGCATCTCTCAGTCGCAGGTCAGAAGCAGGGCCTTGTCTATCCTGGACTGGATATTTCAACTTAATATTGGTTAAAAAGATAAATATTTTGGCACACATGGCGTTTTATACGTATAAACGTCGACGACTGGTGGACTATTTTATATATGAAACAAAGACAGTTAAGTTAAGTCTACAGCAGAGGCAACGTACGATATATATCACGTAGGCCTAGGCGCAATTAACTGAAGGATTGTGTAGGCTAATCTAATGCAGTACAACAATAAACTAATAACTAACCTGTATGGTGTAGATTATAAGAGGACTACACCTGATTTTCATCTATAACTTTGTTCCATATGTGTCTGTTACTTAGCAAAAAATGGAGGGTTTCGATCTTAATCTTTAAAATTCGCGCTCTGGTTGTTGTCTGTCGTCG
Organism: Antedon bifida; assembly: GCF_963402885.1. Lineage (NCBI taxonomy): Eukaryota > Metazoa > Echinodermata > Crinoidea > Comatulida > Antedonidae > Antedon > Antedon bifida. The sequence continues at coordinate 5,261,163 of NC_136226.1, read as the reverse complement.
TCGTTACTTCCGCATTCGCTGTTATACTTCAGCATTGGCGCCCTCTCTTACGGCAACTAATATTGTAGGACTATCTTTGGCCTAAGGGTGTGTTTAGATTACCGTGATGTTTAGGTAAAGGCCAACCTACCCGTGTTTAGTTAAAACAAGTGTTTATACTTTAGAGTGTTTTTACATAGTTAACAATTTCGACTCAATCGCTCGTCTTCGAATCAGATGTTATTATTGAAATCGAATTTAGGCCTCTCCATATAACGACAGCCACTGACCGCAGCATTTTCATTTTTATAAATAGGCCTAAGTCAACGAAAAATAAAGGCGGCTATAATAGGAAGGGTTGATCGAGACGCAAAGTTGCGATGAACTGTTTCAATTACAGGTACTACACATTATAATAGTACAAACCATGTTGAACATTTTAGGAAATAATAGGCCTAACCCTTTTCAACAACATAGCATACAAGCGTTTACAAATCTGTTTCTTCAGAAGCAGATTAACACCATATGGCCAGGAAATCTGCATCCTAAACCCCTTAAGTTTGTTTTCACCTGTGTAACCACCTCGCACTTGACATTCTATAAATCAAAACCTTGGTACAACACGTTTGGAGCAACACATTTATGACGCATTATTACGTCACATATTATCCTTCAATCATTAACTTTAATTTCTGTTAGCAGATGGTATACATTTAATAGCTGTCATTTGTAATCAATACCAATCAGATTTACGTCAGGTTTACTGTAACGATTCCTCTATGGGACCTGTGTAGCTACTTTCACCAGACCATGGATGATTTCACATACGGGAATGTTTTTGCCTCGGCATGTTCTTGTTGTTAAGTTTTCAGTTTCTTTGTAACACGCCTACCGTATATGTATCTAATTAAAGTATTTCTTCTCAATGTTTGTTGTTTTCTGTTATGTGTTAATATCCAGCCTACATTGGTAGGTGCCGACAAAGCGTAAAACAAAAGCTGTGTGTCCGTTGAGAAATGTTGGGTAATGCTAGTGTAGATACAATACTATTAGGCCTATTCTTAATATGTATACTTTGTTTTCCACCACTAACTGTAACACCATTTCGTTCCTGTGACAGTGCGGGCATTAGTTGAAGTCTTTTTAATTTTACAATTTGGAAACAATTTGGACAAAATATACAATTATTGTGATTATTCGTGGAATTTCTTATTAGACCATAATAATATCGGTGTAGACATTGGTGGTCACTATTATGGTAAATTGCTTTTCTTTTAGTATCGACGAATATATTTGTAATGGTACAAATTAATTTGGTACCTTTTAGGACTCGAGAAATGTCTGGTTTTGAGGGAGTTCTTGGTTTTCAAGGAGTCCGGTATTGGCAGAGTTGACTGTACTAGTTTATGGATGGGAAGAAAAGGGTGTGTAAACCCACGAAAACGGAATATTCGAGGAAAAACTATAGGCATACTTTTTATAAAATCATTTAATTAATAATTACTTAGTTTGTTCAGTCACGTGGGACAGTGGAAGCATGCTGATACCGGTTATTATGTCGACTGAAGGAGTCATTTCCGAACCAACACCTTTCATGAAGAAATAAATTGTTTGTGATATTCCGGAACTAAAGTACTATTAACAATACAATTGCAGAAAACATACACATAAACCGGAACGAACCGGAATGAACAAGTTTGTGTTTTAATTATTTTAATTATCAACACTGAAATATACAAGACAGACACGTTATTCCTATATACACGTTAGCTCCACAAAATCACTGTACAATTATTAAATGTAAAACAAAGTTTGCTAAAAACTGATTGAACAGTTCCTTTCGAAAGTCACTGGTCATCATTGGTCAAAGGTTAAAGGTAAATGACTTCATTTGAGGTTAGTGACGTCAATTTGGCGTGCAATGTTTTTCATCTGAGTTGTTGAAACAATCTTGTCGACCATCGCATAACTATGGAGAGACAGAAAATTACAATTATTACGATAAATAATATGAAAAAATAAAGATGAGAAAATCTGTGAGGTCATTTATTTTTACTATTTGTGCAGATGTGATTAATTTTGTGACTTGTCAAATTACCTGCGTTACCGTTACATCCTTGCGATGGAAACTATGTCTTGGTTGCCACGTAATGCCAGTAATTTGACCAATCACAAGCAATATATTATCAGAGCTCACTTTGTCATTGGTCAATACGCTTTCGTTGCGCTTACGATCTTGCGTCCTAACGCTTGGTTCCCACTAGGACGCAACGCAAGGATGTAAGCGCAACAAGTTGACCAATCACAAGCGAAATTCAGATAGGCCATCGTTTGTAATTGGTTAAATTTCATACGTCGCGCTTACGTCGTTGCGTTCCGCCCTAGTGGGAACCAAGCTTAATGGGAACCAACATTAAGCTTATTGTTAAAGCGTGGTTCCCACTAGCGACGCAACGCAAGGACGTAACGCAACGCAAGTGAATTGACCAATCACAAGCGATAGCTTATTCGTTTGTGATTGCTAACTGTCTATAACTTCGCTTGTCATTGGTTAAAACGCTTGCGTTGCGTTTACGTCCTTGCGTTACGTTCTAGTGGGAACCAAGCTTAAGGGATAACTTACTTTGTCTAGTTTGTAGCAAACACCATCGCCACAGCCAATTTTGCCTTTACCACACGATTTGTTGGGGCACTCGTATTCATCAGCGTTATTTTTACAATCTTTATTCCCGTCGCATCTGTCTGTTAACGGTACACACTGCTTAGAATCACCACATCGGAATTCTGTTTCAGTACAAAGATTTGCATACTTGTCAGGGCAGGTCGAAGATGATTCGTCCATCCGGTTAAAACAATCCTGAACATCGTTACACAGCTAAAATGATAGGAAAAGAGAATGTAAGAAGAATAAATCAATATACTTTAAGAAATACTTTCTTGTTGCAGTTTCAACAGGTCGTTTTTACGACGTCTACATTCGGATATTCATTCGGATTTATTCGTTTTTCAACTATGCAACAGTTCTACTGTGAGTATACTGTTTTTTAGTTAATCTCTCATTTAAAAAGATGGTGGTCTTTAGTATATAAAACAAATGTAAATCATCGTTACACAGCTAAAATGATAGGAGAAGAGAATGTAAGAGGAAAAACCAATATACTTTATGCTCGTTGTTACGTCTACATTCGGATAGTCACTCGGATAGTCACTCGGATCTTCATTCGGATTTATTCGTATATTGTATGTATTTCAACAAAACAACAGTGCTACTGAGAGTATATACTGTTTTTTTAGTTAGTCTCTCATTTAAAAAGATGGTGTTCTTTATATAAATGAAATGTAAATCATAAACAAAAGTAATGTTTTTTATCTAACCTGGTTTGTTAATATGCATTGACCGTCACCGCAATCGATTCCATTGACAGGTTTACCATTGGTCTCGTCACAATTTGGTTGGATTACTGAAATGGTAAAATAATATTAAATAATAACAACGTTAAGCTTGGCTGTATACATCGTTTTGGCCCGTATTCATTAAAGATGATTAAATGTCGGCCTACAATTTTATCAAGAAATGTGTGCCGATACCACTATACGCAGAGATGTTTGTTGTTTTAATTATTCTCATTGGATTTGAATTTAGAGCAATGAGAATTTAGCCTAAATAGTATTTATTAACACAGCTGTACTGAATACGGTATGCGTTTACATTGTATGTCATGCGACACCGTACTAATGAAGATATATCAAAGCTATAATGATAAAGTTAATAAATCATTGGTCGGATTAAATTATTGATTACAAATTGTCGGACCGAATTAACAATATTCAATCGATGAGATAAAATTAAGTAGTCGACTTACAGTACATATCGTCACAATTTTTCTCATCATCCCCATTTTTACATTCCCTTTTATTATTACATCTTTTGGAGGCGCTGATGCAAGAGCCGTCTCCGCAATCAAACTCGTCCTCTTTACAAACGTATGTATCAACACCACATAACGTGTCTTCTTCATCAAATCGATTAAAACAGTCTTGTTCTCCATCGCATTGCTGAAAAAACACAGTTTTAAACTTGTTTAGGAAAACAACAGTGGCGTTGTTTTATCATAACAAAACCAATAAAAACTAAATTTAAGCTATAACTGTATTGAAATAGTCATCTATTACAACAGTCTTGTTTTCCATCGCATTGCTGAAAAAACACAGTTTTAAACTTGTTTAGGAAAACAACAGTGGCGTTGTTGTATCATAACAAAACCAATAAAAACTAAATGTAAGCTTAAAACTGTATTGAAATAGACATCTATCTTTATGAAATAGACTGAAACTGAAAACTAATCAATACTGACTCTACGGAGTTACTTAACGTAAGTAGATGACACAGTTTCATCTACTGTACTATTAAGTTTTCTTCGATCCATATCGATATATCTTATACTAGCAGTACTGTAGTTATAAGTAGATTATTACCAAGCTTTTCCATATGCATTGTCCATCACCACAGCTGAATCCATCTACCTTTTTCCCATTTGACGAATCGCAATTCGGTCCTGTAAAAAAACAGATTATCAAAATTAACTTGGCAACCTAATGAAAGGGTGACATCCCTATATTAAGGGGACAATTTCAGTGAAACGAGAAGAAATATACAGAGCACTAAGCCAACCCATATTCCGGTACACCCCTATTAAGGGGGAACATTGTTGGATCCTTTAAAATACGGGTTCTATTTTACGTGAAATGATTTTACGCGCGCACGTGAAATTGTTGACTGTCGAAAGATCGTATTTTATCTTATATAGGCCTAGTTTGTTGGTATTATTTTTATTACACTATCATTAGGCCTATATTATATTATTGCGGCGGGGTACAGAGGCAATGGGGACATGCCTTATTTGGTTCGCGGATTAGGATCAACGGGAAATAACACTTTGACAAATGTTTTACACCTAACACCAGGATAATCGCCGTTGAGACTTCATCGGAATCATAAGATAGTAATGTCATGTAATCTCGTAATCTTAATATTATAGGCAAAGGGATCCATAGACAAATCCTAACATCGTAAGTTTAAGGTTCGATGTGGATAAAAGGAGCATCATCCGATTGCAATTCAATATATCACTCCTGTCATAAATTCATAACTTTATCTGAAATGAAATTGTAAACCTTCGGTAAAATTTATAAGATAGCATGATCAAGGTATAAAGATTTCAGGTTCAATCATCGGCAGATTCTGTTGACATGCAACAGTTACTAGTGTTAGCCTATACACAGACAACAGCGGGACGAACTTGTGCGGTGGCGTGATGTTTCGCGCCACTCCTTTAGGCAGTTATATTCAAGAGAATGGAAACATTAGCAGTTACCATGCGGTAGCTTATAATCTGAAAACTTGGACTGGGCCTGCGCACACCCCAAAACACGTCTGGGAAAAGAGAGTCTATTAACACTTTTGCTGATGGATATTGAGATGCATTTAGACAGTAGTTATCGTGAGATGAGCGGCGTTTTTTGTAAGAAATATTTCTTGTTATTTATGAATTAATCAGAGCAGAAACCCATTGAGTGTACAACTTGAAAGACTGAGATTATTTTTGGGGTTTGCTCATTAGAAATGAATTAATTTAATCAAGAGATATTAATTTACACCCAGAAATGAAATTGGCCATGCCTACAGTATACAGTATAGATAAAATGTAGCGTTTGCCTCTTCACAACTGATTTACACACAATACACACTTTCGTAGCTTCTTTTGTGTTTACGTGTACTTTACACTACAGCTCACTATAATGTCGGTCGGTTGGTCGGTCGGTAAACACTAACTTGAGCACGCGACTGCAGCCATGTATATGGCCTTGTTTATCAACTCGTCTAATTAACTTATCATTTAATCAAGTTATTTATCTTATAAGACACGCACTATTAATTATTGATTGGACCTTTATGTTTGATAACATTTTTTCCATGGTTAAAAATAACCTTGATTTCCTCACAGTATTCATTGAAATTGTAAATTCATCAAGACATTGATTGCCATGTACAGTACGTACTCTATCATTTCGAATTGAATTATATAGTATTAGGGCCGCCGGGTTGAAAGAAAAGGGCGTACATCTAATTCTTTTATTAGTATACTATAGTTGATAACTATTGTCGTGCGTCAATATATCACCTACGCCAAACTATCAAAACTACTTCGACTTATCTGTCTTATCTATTAAAGATTTATATTAATATAAATTAGTTATAATAATAAGGTATTTAACTATATTTGGCATATTGCGTGACAAAAGTGTGATTTTTAGTTTCAAGTTGGCAATGGGACGGAAAATGAAGACAACTGTGGCGATTATGCTCTAAGGCAACGGAACTCCGGATTAAAATGCAATGACAAACAATATACAAGAATAGAACAGATGATTATAGTCCACTATATTATTGTCAACTGTGGGTTTATTGGAGATAAAACATTTAGTAGTCTTTCTTTTCTGTATGCACCACATCGAATATCTAAAACATTTATGATTTTTTTTAAAGAAAGTTATTGTAAATGTATTCTTCTTTTATTTATTGTTTGTAAATAAATGTTGAATGAATGAAATACAAATGATTACATCTATAGATTAGTCTGTCCTTTTCTTCAAGTAATCACGTAGGTCAATGGGGCTGCGGCAGGTTTTTGTAATTCTCACAAATCCCCTCATCTTCACCGTTTAAAAATGAAGTACTTCCCATAAGTACATTATACTGTACAGTATCACTGGCCGCTAGCCTTTGAGATACATCTTTTGAAAAAAAAAAACATTCGATTCCACCATGGATGCTAATATTATTGGATACCGGACATGGCTCCACTCAACTATAGAAGTAAATCAATTAAACACAAAAAAAAAACAATTAAAATACATGTACCCTTATCTTTCGAATGGTTACTCGTATGATGCTGATTCTCCATTGATTGTATCAAGATTGTCGCAGACAAGTTGTTATAAATTTCAAAATGACGATTTTTATATAACATTTAAGAAAAAAAAAATGAAATTCTGAAGCCAAAAATCATCTTTTAGCTTGATAAATATTTACCAGAAAATAGCCAGTTTACACTAATATTTTGACCAAGAGGAATTCCTCCCATTTTAGAAAATAGTCAAGTCATGATGCATCATATTCATTTACATGGTTCAATTGATATATCTTTGAGTTAATTTAATTAATAAACATTATTACATCTCGCGTAATATACTACTACATCATCAGTTCTAGTAATTTTAATGCACTTAGCGAATGACAGACTAATGCGCTGATATTTCTAATGTTAAATAAAATCTTCTTATAATAAAGTGCTAGGCTCAGTGATGACATTTACCATACATCTATACGATGGAGTCTTCTCTCCCTTCAGCAATGTTCCGGTATTATACCAGGTTCAGGAGTTGGACTAAAAAAATCATTAATATTCGTTCCCTGCATTTTATTAGACAGTTTACTATTTTTTCATCATCAGGATTTAAATCACTTAAGCCAGCCCATCAGATTTATATTCGAAAGTTCAATGTGTCCAAAGTTGGGTACTGATCTTGAAAATATAGAAAGTGTTCAATAGGCTAATAAAGCCACAACAGTAGTCTTTTATTAACATTACATTTCATTTTACCAGGGAAGAGTGAAATTTATTTCACTCTTCCATGACTTTACAAAATTACAAAAGTTCTTAAATATTGGTATGTGTTGTCGCCCTCTTTAAATTAACCAATAGAGTAATTCTAAAATTAATTTTAAAATATTTTTTAAAACACAATACCAGTACAACAAAGTTACTGTATATGTTTAATCATGGACCTATAAATTCTAATTTATAGGTCCATGGTTTAATAGGGCTGTATTACAAAGTTTAATTGACCTATCACATTCAGTAACCACCAAGAAAAGTACAGCGAACAAATGTATTAATCATTGGCATAACCACATGTCTCATGTTGCCAACAAAACTCCTTAATTTTTTTTTATTTCGTCTGCCTTTTTTTTATGAAAAAAATGTTATACTCTGTGTTGTAACCTTTTTTAAACATTAAAGCAAAACGAAATCGAAAAACATGTACTTGTTTAAGGAAATATGTATTGTAAAACATTGCAAATTGAGGCAACCTTCAATATAAACAAAATTGTTTATAATTATTTATGTTACTCAAGATTTTGGTTGGAGAAGCGGGTAGGCCTAACTATGATTACGTAATAACGTCGTATCTTTTTAAACCGGTTTCCGGTTTTTTTTATGCGTACATAATTTAGAATTTTAACCATTGCATATTACTGCCGTTTTTGTTTTAAACACAAAATATAGTACAGGTAGTATAACTGGACATATAATAGCTCCATACGACAGAACGGATTACCATAGCTTATAAACAAAAATAGCATGAAGTTAGGAATTCGGTATCAGATTACTAGGTCAAGGGACTGCATCTTCTTATTATATCTGTACTGTACCGGTAAGCATGGAGGATTTTATACATACTGGCTGGTACGTCTCACGGATAAAGTTAGAGAAAAAATCAAGAATAATAGTCACAAAAAAATTACAATATATATTAGAATTATCAGCCAACACATACTGCAGTATACTATTATTATCCTTTTTTCTACAAAGGAAACGGTATGTGACCTAAAACAAAATATTTATATGACATCTTTATTTTTATACTTTATACTTGGATTGTGTTACTTACGTTTAATTCTTCTTCCTGAGCAGTACACCACAACAGCTAATAAACACGCTAATGTTATTTGGACTTTCATCTTCAAAAGGTAGTTGATCACAAAAATAATAATTCTAGAAATTATTCTCAGATTCAATAGAGTTCCAAGCAGCGTGCGATTTATCCTACAACTGACACCAGAAGAAGCCAAGTGTTGTTTATATTCTATGCCAAGGCACGCGTACTAATATGGCCTATTTCCTTATATGGATCAAGTTCCGGTTGCAGACAATATTTATTTCATTTAACGCAAACCCGATTTCTGAGGTCATCACGATTATATGTTACTCCTCATTCAAACTTTCGATTATACTCAAATACCAGGGATTATGCTTGTGAGGATTTAATCAAATAATTTAGGATTATGTGACTCACATGGATGAATTAATCCGCCATTATGACGGTTACCCGGCTGTGACGTATTTGTAACAATACTATGAGTCGGGATTTCACTCCTGGTGGTGATATCCATCATTTTACGAGGAATAATTTTTTTTCATGATCAAGCAATCTCATTCTTATGAAAAGTCCAAATACATTGGTGAAAAAACAACCAGCAATTTCTGTTTTTTATAGCAACTTACCCCATTTTTTATTAGGTCATAGAGAATAGCTAATTAAGAGGATAACTATAAGAGAACGGAACGTTTCCAAATTTACCCATATATATGTTATTTGTCATGTCATATTATAGATTCCAAACGTGTGTGTTTATTATTTTAAATATGACAATTACTGTCATTTTTTTTGTATTCTCTATAGATTTGTATTGTAAAATCAGCAAACGGAAATTAGGAAAAAAAAATATCGGTCGACGATTTCACTGTAAAAGCTTGCGTTAAACTGAACGCTAAAACATGCTTCGATCCCACCAATGTCCCGAAGAAATTGTCGAAAGTAAAAGATTTTAATCCAACTCACGTCGGTCTTTTTTTTGGCACACGTAGCTTCACATCCATTAATTTCAATTTTTTATTTTCGATTTGTAATGAGAATATTGATTTTAAAACAGTAATCTTCAAAAAGTATGTTATATTATTTATTATTCAAAGCCCTGATTGGTAAGCATGCAAAAAGAAAGAGGAGATGACGTGCACTCAAGCATGAAGCAATAAAATGTAGTCATGCTTCAACAGTGATAGAGGATTGATATTAAAACAATACATTCATTTATTTAAAGTTCGAAGTAATGAACAATTTCTTTTCTAATTATAACTTAAATTTACGTTCTTTACAAAATTGATAACTTCTGATTGATTAGTCACGCAAGCATTATTATGAGTCATTTTGGTGTTAAAATCAGTGATGTGTGGGCGACGCAAAAACCAAACACCCGAATCTAACAAAACAATGTTCTCATAAAGCAAAGAAATTATAAAGAAAAAGAACAAAAGTTGAATTGTATAATAATAATAATAGATTTAAAGGTCACAATATACATTTGTGTTGTTTGGTCAGTTTATTAATATAATTATGTAACAATCAATCACTTTTCAATTTTAAGAAGTTCGTAATTAGCATATAATAATTATTATTTCCACAAAAAAAGGTTTAGTGTATTAATAAAAATTAACATGTAATAACAGAGGTTTGGTGGGAACCTTGCAAAGGTAGAATTTTGGAACAAAGGAAATATGGGTGTTGTTATATTTTACCAGAGATATTATAGTGATAATATATACCTTTAAAACGTGATGTAACAATAAAAACAAAAATAATCAATTTTTAGAAACAACGTAATAAAAACATGTTTTATGTGTATTATTATTAACTGCAGTGACGAAAGTGAAACGCTACTACTGATAAAACAACAAAACTATTATATTTTATGACGTACATTTTTTAATTGTATGAAAAAAGCTGTGATAATTTTAGGAAAGTATTTACAAATTTCGCGTTTGAAATCTTAATGATGTCAATATTTCATATACATCAATATCACATTCGTGTCCTAATGTTAGGATATGAAATTCACCAAAATTGACTCATGAAAATGTAAGGTATTTTTCTTATAGATCTTTGTCTACAGTATCAAAGTTTATGTGACAAAAAAATCTCCATATATGGACATGATAATGTCATATGACTACCATATTTGAGCATATAGCTACCATATTTGGGTACATCACACTTTTTTTAGCTTGAGCTTGAAACAATAGACATTGCTACCCATTCATGGGTGTGGTTCTTTTATCCCATCGCTGATTCGCTACTGGGACGGTGTTACAACATCATCCGTTTTGAAAAAAAATTTGTCATTTTGTAATAACTTATTTAATAAAATTTGTTTGAAGGTCATTACGTTATAGTTTGTATACAATTGTATACAATCGCTCAATCGGGCGGCAATACGCTGGATTTAAAACGGATATATAACCCAAAAATATTGTATCATACTCATGAAACAATAGTATATGGAGTCAAGGCCTATGTATAAGTAAATACACTGGTCCTTGTAATTTTAAATACACATATCACGGGTAAATATAGGCCTAATATGAAATCGCATAAGTTGCTTTTCGGGAGCGACCCTGACTTCGTTCCCACGCACAAAGTAGGCCTCTGCAAGTGTAATCTAAAGCATTAGGCCTACACCTGGAATATTTATTCGATAAAGATATCGACGACAGATGTCGTTTGTGTTGTAACGAGCTCTCCTTACAACATAAAAACATTTTAGTTGTTTTTATAATATAGTTTGTTTTGATAATTTGCTATATATGATAATAATAATAAGATAACGATTGATTTGTATCTATTTTATTTACGGTACTAACTCTTATTGTTGTGTAGACCTAATTGTTGTGATTGCATTCCATGTTTTGGTTGAAATGAATTTTTGACAATTAGGCCTACTTATAGTTTATTTTTTTGTAAAAAGTCAATGGTATGATCAAGTTCACACTAATTGAAAACCATCTAAATGGATCCGTGATATTATTGTTGTAAACATCTTCTATGTGCAAAAGAAAAAAAAAAGATTAATATGAATTTATAAATATCTACCGTAATAATTTATATTATGTAAGACGTGTGGGAAAGTATAACCAGATGATTATGACTGTCATATAGCATTACTGTCCTTGGAAACAAAACTGTACTTTGCTTATTGTGGTTTAATACTTATATAATAATTTCCTTCCCTTACTACTGTAGGCCTACTTTGATAATGCATTCCATAACCACCGTTTTCAAACCTGCATTATTTACTGCAGCTTATTAATAACCTCTGTAGCTGCGAATTTCCATTCAATTTCCGAATTACACGTCTACCGCCGTGGCCGCACGGTAACGTTTTTCAGACCAGTCTTTTATCACTACAGCGAAAAATTTCACATTAAAAATATAATATGATTCTCCATTTAAAATTCATAGGTGTGGTGCATGGTTACGTTAACAATGAGCCAGCGTAAAGTTAGGTCCGGGATGCGTCGCGACAAATTTGCGATAACAGATTTCAGATAATTTTATTCATGAGGCCTACACCTAACAGTCAAGGGAAAAATGGCAAAAGGCTTTCCTACTTTCTAAGAATTTTATCAGATAATCTATATTGTTTTGACCACAGTGCTGATTTTGCCATTTTTCCTCTAACTGATAAACAGGTATACGATCATACAGGTATTAGCCTACTACGGTATATCGGTATACGTGGTGCACTTTTAACGCACGCAGTACTTACAATATTATGAATATATAAAAGTCTACAAACCGTGTTAATGGCTCTATTATGATGTTTTTAAAACGTCATGACTTAAAAAGGGAAAGTCCCTAATATTATAGATTAGTATCTTTGGTGAAAGCTTTTCTAGTAACTGGGAAACTTAAAGGTTGAACATATATAGTATATATAGCTTTCTATAAGTTCTTTATAAATTCTTATTCGGCTTAATTTGAATAATTAGTACAGTGATAAATTGTTACAATCCACTTTATGTCGAAAAGAATCAATTATTATACTGCTTACTATAATTATTGAAATGGACTTAGACATAGTATAACTACAGGGCAAATGAATTTAAATAGCATCGGTTGAGCTCAACACTCATTAAAGCACCAATAATTTGTCTCTAAGAAAATTTGATATTGATTATTATATGTTTACGTACGTGACATTTGTAACAACGATAGGATTTTGCCATGAAAAGCCAATGTGATTAAATCAAAGGCAATGACTACGGTACGTGATAATTGAGCATGAAATTTCATCACTCAGTGGTTTAAAGAAGTGACAAGACGTTGGCGTTCAAATTAGTTTCCACGGAATTCTGTATTGCCTGCTATGTTTTACATTCAAATTAATAATTTTTTCAATATTATATTTTGACAAGGTACAAACGTTTCATGACAAGGTAGATGAGCTGTAGTTCAAACGTCCAAACATGTTAACAATTTACAACTTTATGTAGAAAAGAATCAATTGTTATATTGCTTATTACAATTATTGAAATGGACCTAGTTAGACTTTAGTATAACTATGGGGCAAACTATGAATTTAAATAGCATCAAAGTTCAAACGTCCAAACAATTTCACATACTCGTTTCAATTATGTCTGTACTTGACGTGAATATAAAAGAAGCATTCTATTAATGTAGGTGTCAATTATTGAAAATATTGTGTTGTTGATCTTAGAAGGTCAATAGGAATAGGCTAACTACTCAGAAAATAAGCAGCTCGCCGCTTAATTTAATATAAAGATTGTAGGCCCTATTATGATAATTATTGTTCTTAATTAATTACCACTATAATATCTATAATTCTGCGTATCTTTTTAATTTGTGTATCTCGGGTTCTTCTTTGTAATTTAAATTCTTTCACAAAATGTTAATCTAAACTCGATGTTAGGTCTAATACTTAACGTAAATATTTTCTTCAAACAACATTATAACGTTCTTGTATACTTTTTGGATATTTCAGGTGGCATGTTTGCTGATCTGTTTTTAAGGTCAGTCAAGACAAATATTAAGAAAGGCCTAATAGATAAAGTTATGATTTTAAACTTTTTACTTTAACAGCGTCAATAATACGACTTAACCTAAAGTTACAACATTAATAATTAGTAGAAACGGATCTCAGAAAAGGTCTAAGAATGTGAGCGACCTGAACTATCTCTGTATGGTAGGCCATGCCTAATGTTTCATAATTTCATATCATATTAGGGGCCTATATACTTAGCTTTTAAGCTCTGTCTACACGATCAAACTAGTTTGACCAAAAAATGTGACGTGCCCAAATATGGTAGTGATATTCCAAAATAAAAGAACATCACATTTTTTTGTCACATAAAGTTTGATAGTGTATACAAGGCTTTATTTCAATCAATCAATCAATCAGTCAATGACCTGCAGATTACATCAATTGGTCCTATATTGGTAAATATTGTCGTTCTTGACCATTACTTTACAAACTTTCTTTTGCCCACTAGCCAACCATACGTGGTATTGACCTCCAGAAATAAGTGGGCTCAAATCGTGACCAGTTAGACCTACAAACCATAGATAAACTGACCGGTGAAAATTAGTTCCGGTGGAAGAATTATAGTATTACATGTGCTAGTTATTTAAGTTTTGTAAATTATACAGAAAGTCAGTATTCAACACTTGTATTTTCACTTCAACACGGAAATGGGATTTGAGATTAAGTGCGGCCTACAAACTAACTTGAACGAATTATGGTCAGATTCCGTAAACATAATAGACGTAATATCGCATGTAGCCCCTGAGCATAGGCCTACATGCCAACACTCTCGTTTTAGCCGGCCATAATGATAAAATAAGCACATTACCAAAGAATACAAAATGTTGCATTATATCTATAGGCCCCTATAGTTCTTTATTCGCAGCTTCTATGACACCAATTTATCATTTCCGGCGCATCAACACTTGTTGACGTCACATTTCAAGTTGTGGTTAACAAAATTGTTACAGAATGAATTAAGTTAATTGGATATTTAAGTTTAAACATTTAGGTTTATTACTATTGTTTATTGTGTCATTAAACTATTTTTTGAGAATTTAGTGCGATTTGTTCACTCTCGCAGATTCTTCCACCTTTACCGTTATATGTATTTTAGGCTCAGTATCACTGACAGTTTTCGAGTTCATTTTCTCCTTTAAAATGTTTATCTACTGACAGGTAGCCCCGCAGGTAGCTTATACAATGTATACCTTTATATATGTTGTTCTTCATCTTCCGTTTCATCAACCCTCATTAACACATTTGACCCTCAACACCACACCCCACATTGACGTACTCTGAATTAGATAACACGAGTGACGCAGGTCAAAACATCCGTCCTTTATAGTGGCATGATCTCTCCATTTTGGACCAAACCCTTTATATTTCCGTCCCTTTTCTTAGTACAAGCCCTTAATTGTTTTTAGATAACCCAACTTATATATATATAAACGTCACAGGCACACAATACGTTTTAAACCGCCCAGTGATATACTGAAATGTCATCAATTAATTTGAAACGATAAAGATGAGGAAATCTGTAAAAATGAGAAAAAGTCGCCTCAACCGAGATACGAACCCGGAACCTTCACAGGCACAGAATATGTGCAGATTTCCTATTAACCATTTGACCAGATTCTTTTCACGGTTTCTCATCGCGTTTTCTAAACAGTTTACAGGATCCACGTGCCAATCCCATAACCTAATTAATTTATCAATCAGGAAAAATAGATTTACAATACTTAATTATCGTATATAGTTTTACTGGAATTATTAAGCCTTTAAGTATTATTAATACTTCTCAAGATAACTGTAAAGTTTACTTAGCAGTTTCTAGTTCAATATAATGACGTCATGCGTCATACGCAGCTATATTACTAAAGCTTGGTTCCCACTAGGAGACGAAACGCAAGGACGTAGACGCAACGCAAGCGAGATGACCCGTGGCAAGCGACAGTTCAATGATCCATCGCGTTGTGATTGGACAACTCGCTTGTGTTGCGCTTATGTTTTTATTTATTTATGTTGGGAACCAAGCTTAATTACCTATTAGCCAGCTTTAACTGAGAAAACAATTCAAATTTGAAATACATTTACAAATACGTTAGGCCTATAACAAATAAGCTTAAAGCATGGAGGTATAAATTAGTCTAACCTAATTATAGTTCCATTCTTAACGCTAAATTCACGCCTGTTCTGTTTCACGGAACGGAAGACGGCACCGTTCAACTGTATATACATTTTCCCGGAGCCGTCTTCCGTTCCGTGAAACAGAACAATTGTAGCTTTAATGGCAGGCCTACCATGGTACACAGTGCCGGTACACAGGTGTGTCGCATCATTGCACTAGCACTGGTTCTAATCTACCATCACAATGTATTTTTTTTGTGTTATATAATAATCCATAATATGTTATCCGAATATTATTTCTTCATTTTATTATGATAAATTTTCTGGTGGTATAAATGGTGATGGTTTTTTGGTTTCCTCGTGGAGTTCGTACAATTGTCCGATTTGTTCAGGTCTGAAGCTGTCTAACCGGCCGACATCTATCGAACTGCCCAATGATGACTTTCTAGATAACTGTTCCTCGAGGTGCTTTGCGTAATTCTATAAGAAAATAGAATTTATGCAAATGTATGGACAATGCTTGATATCGTAAGTAATTAACTGTCGGCGGGAAGTCGTATATTTCATATGCTAATTTGGTTCTTGATTACTCACGTAGTCTTTTATTAATCTTAGTAATATTTCAATCGATTTAAAGCAACAATTTAATTGTCAATCAAGGGATAGGGCCTACCACCTGTCATCTTTTAAAACAAACATAATATTGGCGCTGTATAGAAATCTATCTATTATCAATTAAAAACTTGCGGGAGAAGTTATTAACGGTCAATAGAACAGATTATTGTTTTAAAATAACTTACAGCACTACATTTATAATAACAAATATTTTATTTAAGATTACTGTAGGCCTACAACGTGTTTCTATTTATCAATATCTCGCTTCACAAAAAGAACCAAACGAACATTGAGATTGAGATCTTTAATAGAATAGTAGGCTAAAACTTTGTCTACACAAAAAAAGTCTGATGTGCCCAAAGATTGTAGTGATATTCCTAAATGTGGTAGTGATATGACATCATCATGTCAATACATTATGGGCACATCACATTTTTTTGTTACACAAGTTTGATAGTGTAGACAAGCTTTCTTAGTTAAATATACCCAGACTATTTTATATAATAGACGTAGTATCGTTTGATGGTCTTAGTGCCGTACCAGCCATTCTGCCATAAATATCTTTATTTCTTCTTCCTTTGCTGTTTTGTGATTCTTGAACTCTGATTTGACATATTGATCACCAATGGCTTTCAGTTCAATAGGAAGTCCTTGGTGCAGTTTGAGAATCCTTTTATACAAGCTTCTTACCATCAGTACATGAGATGATGACATCATTTATCATCATCTAAATTCTATAGTATAGTGAGTGCTGTGTAGATAGATAATAAAATGGCGATAACATTATGATCGAATAACTTTTTCGATATTTTCATTTGACAAAGTCTTTGAAAATTAATGATAACCCACCTAAATTACTGTCGGTATATAGGCCTACTAGGGTCTATAAATAAAATAACCTAGCGGGAGAAAGAATATTGTAGATAGACATCGGCTCCTTAACAAAACTCTCTCCCATCTTCTTTCCCACCATGCAGAATGTTTTTTGGTAAAACGGTCTAGGCCCAGTAGGCTATATATGGAATGTGTGTGTCACCTCACAACCACGACCGCGCCGTGTATTTCACTCACAACTGACTGGTAGTGGTATGGTGATGATGGCCTAGCACTTCCAGCGTCATTAAAGCTGGCTATTTCAAGCTCATATTTAAGCTCCATCTTCCTTTGAGGTATTCATAAGCATTTTTCTACCCTAGATAAAGCATAGACATACAACAAATGTTAACTTACTAGCTAGGGATTTTAATATCATGAATCGTGTTGTTCTGAGTTTTGTTTAGCAGTCGACAAAATTGCTAAACATTTTCTATATAAAGGTATATTGATGCTAAGTAGAATATTGTAATTTTAATTGCATATATCAATACAAACAAACTTATAATTATTTGGTTTTATAATTTTAAACTAAAAATAAATATAATATTTTAAATATATTATTAACTGGTTAAAATATACTACTAAAAATACAAATTAATACTCACGTTCACCTTTCAGCGCGAGCGCGACTGGAGAGTGGAGCCTAGGCTGCATAAGGAGTTCAGAATTGGGTGTGTATTATTTAGATTTAAACAATGATTTATAGATTTTTAAACTATTGTTTATCTTTATTGATACCGAATAAATAAAGTAAATTAAACGTGATCCTATCCTATGTATAAGTTATTGTAAGGAGTATCTCGGTCAGCTAAACTCGCTTTACAATTTACCAATATGCTTTTCCCCTGAACACGGCTACCCGGTAGAAGGCTGAGAGAGTGACGTTCAGTCACCGTGGTACCTGTGCTGTGTCTGGCGACATCGGGCCTAGCATTGCGTATTGTGAATTAGCCTATACTGGATTATCGAAGATATGCGATTCGTAAAATACTACCTCACAAGTAACATAAAAACGATATAGTCATGCCCTAATTATGTAATAATAAAGCATTCAACAATTTTATATAGATGGAGGCTTATTATAAGGCTACAGCCGCCCTACTATACTAGCTAAGCCTTAGCTAGCTAGTACTAGGCTAGGCTAATTATTTTATTTATTAATTTTATTTAAAAAATGTTTAATTCATTATTATCATAATTATATGCCTAGACATATATACTGTAATAAAAAGTAGCACTATACGAAGAGAAAGCATAGGAATAGAGCATAGAGAACAGAAGAATGTCGGTTTCTTTGAAATGCTGATTGTTTATTGCATGTCCATAACAAAGAGTATCATATTTTGATATGAGTTGTAAACTCCCTGATTACTACTGTTGCTAACTACTGTGCATTTGTAAAGTGTGTACAACATCGTAAAGTGGGCTAAAATTACAGTAGTAAATACATACAAATGTTGTTATTGTCCGGCTTTCACTATAAGGTCATACACATTACGTCATAACTCTTGTCGCTCATTGGTTGCTTGTTACGATTGTGCTTATGTCTCTTACGAAAGTTGACTTCAAGTCAACTTTCGTAAGAGACGTAAGAAACGTGACGCAACGGCGTTCATTCAAGCGTAAGATAAAAAATCCTGGTTTCCTGTAAAATCGGAAGAAAACGTCGTGACGCAACAATTGTTAGGTCATCGGTTTCCTGTAAAATCGTTTGTCGTTACCATTTTTCTTACGTTGTGTCGATTTTATAAATTTGCGATCGTAAATGGTTTCCTGTAAAATCCGCATTTCTTACGACAAATCGACGTAGTCGCAACAAAAGTGGTGTTCTTACGTCGACAGGAAACCATGCTTTACCTCCAGAATTACAGTACTACTACTAAGTACAGTATACAGTGCCACAAGCATAGTCTTACTATTTCTGGAGTACTACTATACTAGGCATACTAAAAGTCACTGTATTATACTATTATAACCTATAAATCCCAAATCATCCAAATATGTATACAACAAATAATAAACATACTATGCACATCAATGATGCAATACAATTAGTATGATATAATACAATTACATCCAGTATTCTATTCAAAGAATACTGTACTGTACTTTGTTTATGCTAACATTCAATTCGCCAATAATTACATGATTTTCTTCACAGAAGTTTTTCCAAGATAAGATATCATGTCTGACCGAAAAGCTGAATTAGAAGCAAAGAAGAAAAGGCTTCAGGAAATTAGGGATTTGAAAAAGAAAAAGGATGAGGACAAAAGAAAGAAAGAGGTAAGTTTAAAAAAATATTATAAATAAAAAAAAATATATATACATTTTGATATTTATGTTTTCCATTACTAAAGAATATAATAATCATTCATGAACTGTCAGCATTTGAGTAACTTGTAGTTTATAGGTCAACTTTGATTGGAGGATCTAAACAGTACAGAAAAACCCTTATGTACTCTAAAATGGAAAACCTTGTGTACAATATACTATACATGGGAAATTCCTATACATGGGAAATCCCTATACATGGGAAATCCCCAGGAGATATTCTATGTTCTATAAAAGTAAATTTTATATGTAAAGTTAAGTAAAATTCCTCCTACTCAATATATGTGTGATAACTCTTTCACTATAAGAAAATACTAAAATGTGGTTTTATATGTAAGATGATCTTGTTGCCACTTCCACATTCCTTATGAATTATTAATTCTTTAAGTTCAAGTTTCACAACTGTCAAAATATGGTTAAAACTGTACAAATTTACCACATAAATGAAAACTGCCATGATTTTACTAATACTATAGAATATGGAATACCTTCAGGCATTTAAGCCTTTTCATGCACACATGGTAATAATGTCAATACATTAGTAATCACATTTATTCATTTCAATTCTTATCCTACTACAGTAGGTTTACTGTAATCGTCTGATTCCCACTCTGCAGTTTATGTCAAATTTAACAATTTTGTGTTTCCTTAAAGAAAATATTTAGAACTTAAACCTGATTTGACCTCTTTTCAACAAGGAAATAAAAGTACATCTGTCTGTATAGAAATAGTTTGTTTATTACTGTACTATAAATTTTAGCAAACTGTTTTCTTTGCCAAGTTGATATCACTTTATGGTTCTCAAATTCTGTCAGGTGATGACGTCTGTTAGGTGATATGACTTGATATGACGTGGGCTTTTAACAAGTTTTGAATTTCTCCATATGCAATCTTCTGTCATATGCCCAATTAGGGATAGGCAGACAAGACACTTTATTTAAATCAATAAACGCTATCTAAAATCATCCAATACTGAAATGAATGCTGTATTCATTTATGTAAATGTTGGTACTATGCACATTATCCAAATATGATTTATAATTGTTATTGCAATTAGATTAGAAGTAATAAATTCACATCTTATTTACTTATGCAAATTATCAGAATTAATATGAGAATGCTAATGCTAATTACACTAAATCAATTTCAATGTATTAAAAATGAATACAACTGTATATGTATTGACTAAATTCTCGTTTTGTGGCCCTGATCTACTGTAATAGTGCCCAAGTTTGAGGTTGCTGCTGGCTTCAGATTTACATTTACACCCAACCCCTCCTGGCCGACTGGGTAGAAACGTAGTCAGTTAATTCGAGGCAGTGGAGTAATGGCTATGAGTGGTCACTGACTAAATCTAGGGGAGTTTAAGGGGCCTCGGGGAATGAGCAGCCCCAATACAACTACCCAGCATTGGACCTTTTCCCCTTGCGTTATGCAACTGATTCTAGACATGATAAACAACAGAATTTTAAAGTATTTAGTAAAGTTTGTTTTAATATATTAATAAAAATATAGATTTGTAAACAAGTGTGAGATTTTAGGTGTGTGGTGTGAGAACTTGAGATTGGGTCAAAAGTGCATATGACCTGGTGACCAATCTCCTAAAATTAAGTGACCAATCTCCTAAAATTAATTAAACAATCTCCTAAAATTATGTATTCAAAGTTACACAATTAATAGTGTTAAGTTTATGAATCGGCATACTTTAGAATTCAATTGATTTTCTTTTTAATTACAATTTTAATGAATATTTCTAGGAATCTATTAAAGCTACTACAGCTGCAGTAACACTTTCAGAATCTGAACTTGATAGAAAACGAAGAGAAGCAGATGAACTTCTACGTGGCATTCTACCAGAAGTTTGTAAGTGTGCAATATATGTTATTATAATTATGAATGAAGACTAAAAATCGGGCACACCCATGTCGACATTTTGAATAGAATAAGAAATACAATTTGAAAAATGCTGGATATGCCATTGGTCTGTTTTCAATCAAAGGCTAAAAATGGTGACATTACTGAACTTTTCATATCTTTATCATTGTAATTTTCTAAAATTTAGTATAGTGTTTGTGGTTTGGGTTAAGATTAAGGTTAATGTATTATTTTTGTTTAGCTTCTGCCGGTTCTACAACTGTAAACGCTGCTAGTCCGAATAAAAGTCAAATCAAGAAAACGAATGATGAAACTGCTGCTCAACAGTTTTCGTGAGTTATAAACAGTATAGAACCCTTCATTTTGGCCATCTATATTTAGGGAAAACTCCTATTGAAGGGACACTCCTATTCAGGGGAAACTCCTATTCAGGGGATGCTCCTATCCAGGGGAAACTCTTATTCAGGGGAAACTCCTATTCAGGGGACACTCTTATTCAGGGGAAACTCCTATTCAGGGGACACCCCTATTAAGCTCCCCTATACTAACATTCTGAACCAAGAAATAGACAATTTGAAATCTTAATCTTCTACGATGACTTGAATTTCACTTCAGAGGAATATCTGAAAGTGCATATAGTAGATTGCAAAATGGATGGATATTAAGATGTGTATTTGTTGCCATACACCAAATAACTTGTTACCATGATTCAGACTTAAAGACTCAATTCATGTTTCTTTTCTTTATGTAGTAGCCCAAAAAGAAAGTTAAAGCTTGGTATGTCTTCAGTAAATCTGGCGGGATTTCCACCTAAAGAGCTAGTCACTTATGCTAAAGAAACACAAACACCAGTGGAGGACAAAGAACAAGATGGTAAGTAATGACTGTTATCTTCTTGTTCTCTTTATTTTAACTTCTAGATAGCGTTATCACTACATATTATTATTATACTGTAGATT
The DNA here is from genome assembly GCF_963402885.1 of Antedon bifida. NCBI lineage: Eukaryota > Metazoa > Echinodermata > Crinoidea > Comatulida > Antedonidae > Antedon > Antedon bifida. Next base: position 5,238,675 of record NC_136226.1, on the reverse strand, counting down.
AGATGCTACTACCTGTACAGTAATAACATATTTAACATAGTTTTCTCTTTTACACCAATACAAATTATTTTGTTCTTTATATATTATAATATATCAGTGTTGTTTACAGTAAATCCCAATATTATAATCTCTTTTATTTTTTCCCTATATTTCTTTCATTTATGTTGTTTTCTCTTGTAGTCATGACCTCTGAAGGTATATATAGAGTATTTATTATTATTTTCTTTTTCTATTTTGCTATGGGAAATTCTGTTCTCTTCGGTAGTTACTGTAATTTAGAAAATGCGACAAATCTTGTTTAAATCGATATGTTTGGTAGTTTTGTCCAACTTAACACATCATTCATTTCTAAGAACAAGGGTTTTCACCTTATATAATAACGATTTATATCAAAATCAATGATCAATGATTCTACAAAGTTGCAAATTGGTGCATCACAAATATCAAAGTATATTTGCCAACCATAGAAATGTTCCCTTAGAAGTTATAATAAGGTAAGTCTACCTTCAACAGTCAAAATTTGTAATTTGAGGTGTAATAGTGCTTAGTTAATATCCTGTACGTGCAGACACATTATATTTTCTTGTATTTGTCATCAACTATGCAACATGCAAAGGCAAAGAGGTTATGAACAGCAAGAACGTTTTGCTTATAAATTCATAACAATTTATAGTTTTCCAAACATGTTGATTTAAATTTGAAAATTGTTTCAAAGTAGGGTTTCTTTTAAGCTCTGTCTACACTATCAAACTTTATGTGACAAAAAAAATGTGATGTGCCCATATATCGACATGGTGATGTCATATCACTACCATATTTGAGCATATCACTACCATATTTGGGCACCACACACTTTTTTTGTCAAACTAGTTTGATAGTGTAGACAGAGCTTACCTAAATAATTTGACGGTTTAAAAAACGTTTTTACATTTATTCTCGTTTATTTTCTTTTTGGGTAACTGTTTTGATTGTTTTAATCAATTTTTAACCTCAACTTTCTCTTACAAACTTGTTTTTTACTATTTGAATATTTACCTTTATATTACTAAGTTTTAAATTTTACAAAAGGGAAATTTTTAGGTAGTGACAATAGGTTCTAAGGGATAATAACGGTTTAATGAATTTTTATGCTATTATTAGTAGCTTAATTTTCTTATTGTAAACATTTCTTTCAGTTTTTGTTTAATGTTTTTTTTGTGTGACACTGTATATTTAACCTTGTTTTCTAACAAATTTATGGTTTTGTGAAAAACATAAGTAAACATCATTTAACCAACATAAATAATGTTAATGTGTGGTTATGATATCTTCTTATATCTTTTTATAAAATGAAATGTATGATGACAAAAGATAAGCGCATTAAGTATTTATTTTAAACTGTCCATTCCAAATTTTCCTCAGTTTCCAGTTAAGCTTAAGGACCTACTGTATAATAAATACATTTAACATTTGTTGCCATACTGAAGTACCCTTTTGACTTAAATCTGCCATCATCATAATTTATTAAACATAATTTACTGTATCACTACAATAACACATTTGGAGACAAACAATTTCTTGTGTAGCACAATAATTTGTTGTGTTACATATACTTTCACTATAAAGTCTGCAGTGATTCAAATTACAAATCTAGATGTGATTGGGTTAAATGCCAAGCCTTGTAAAACTAAGCATTGGTCTTTTTATTCCTATGAGAACTTAAAGAAGTTGTTTTTAAACCATAAGGCCTCTTAAAACTACCATCTATTCACTCCTAACGTAACAAAAGTACTTTAGAGAATATGTGTCATGAGTGTATCTGTACATGTGTCAGTTTTAATGTTATTGCTACAACATTTAATAGCAGGTAGGATTAAGGGACAAAACAAAATCCAAAAAAGTGTCCCATTAATAAGTGCGTCCCCTGAAAAAGGTGTCCCAAAATAGTACTTCTACTGCAGTTCAGGTTAATTTGAGTGTTTTGTTAAAGCAATAAATGCAAATATGGTGTTTTTGCATCTTACACTGCCCCTTTAATCTCGATTTCCTCCAAAACAAAAACTGACCACCTTCGGATTTTTCAAGGAAATATGTGATGAAAGTGATGAATTCTCCTAGGATTCATGCCTTTATAATGAAGAATTTTGTAATTAAAATTTCAAAGATAATTCCGCAACATAAATCTTGCATGCTCTGTTAATAAAACCTGCCATATATATGCATTTTATTTGATCATGCCATCTTTAGTACCCAGGCCTAGCATCACCATTGCGTATCACTGTGTTGTACATGTTTTTGTCATTCATCATTGTTATTATCATTTTTTGCTTTGTAGATGAGGGAAAACTTTGGGATTGGCTTGGTAAATGGCATCATTGCATGTTGAAATGTCCATTGCAATCATGCCTGATTTTGCCTGACATTTGCTCTTTTAATTTTTTCATTAAATTTTATAACAAGCATCTGATTAACAACTTTTTCTTTCTAATAATAATAACTCAATTTACATGATTATCCATTCTATTTCTATACATTCAGTTGCATCCTCAGATATGAAACACAGAAAAAAACCGTTATATCTCATACAGTCATTAGATAAGATGAACAAAAGGTTTTAATAATCAAACCAATGCATCTACTACAGTATATGTTAAACGAAGCTATTTCTCTTAATCAAAGATCTGACAATTTATATTTATTAAACAGAATCATCATTTTTAGAAAATAAAAGCCTACATATTTGAAACCTAAATTACTATTAAATTATTAATAGTTCTTCTTCTTAAGTGATAATTGGAATCTATATTCCAGTGTACTTTTGTATCTAGGGATAGCAATATGTTTGTTCATTGATATTCAAGGTTTTGGTATTGTAATGAAGTTAATTGAGGTTTGTTATTGAGAATAACCTTAATTATAAATCAATCCTTGGGGTTGTAATATAATATACTAATAAACAACAATGATTTTGAATATTAGAAAATTTAACTGTAAGACAGTAAAATCACCAGGGACGCTACATTTACTTTGTTTAAATTAGCTTTTAGAAGCACAATGGAAAGGTGAACTTTAACCTTCTTTTCCAAAATGCATCTTGTCCTTTTGAAAACAACAGATATGATGTGATGGGGGGTATTAACAATTTGTACACAAAACATAAAGAAATAGGAGATGTAAGAACCCCTGTTATGGAAACTAACAAAGTGTCTCCTTAATAAGGAAGTCCCAAGAGGGGTTCCCACTGTATCCTAGAAAAATGTTGCCTGGGGACCTACTGTAATCAAATTCAGTTTGGAATATACATCTGGACAGTTTTACATCATATTCTTTGAAAACTACTTTGAAAAAAGTCTAATTTAAAATAAGTCATTAACGTTGACCTTAACAGATGATTAGTTTCTAGATTAATTGCTAATTTAGTCATTATAGCTATATTAAAGTCCTTATCAAAATATCTTCTTAATATTAAAGATGCACTATTGCCATGAACTTGAATTTGATATGATAAAAGATTAAATTTGGGTAGCCGGAAAAAAATGTATTATGTGATGCTATTTTTGGAACCAATACAACATTGGAGTTGTGGATTGGTGGTTATGATGCTTGGTTACCAATCTAAGGGTCCTGTGTTCAAGTCATGTCAGTGTCAGGATATTTTGACAATGACAATGACAATTTATAACTCCACTCCCAAAAACTTGTAATCAGACTTTGTTTATGTAGAGCATCTTGTGTGTGTGTATGTTTGTCTTGTGAAGGATAGTGAATTAATTCCCTTATGGGCAATTTGCCTAAATAAAACAAAAAACAAAACAAATATTAAGAATGAAATTTAATTTTGAAAAAATAGTCTAATTTATTAATTTTGTTTCAGTATCATATATTTATGACTTCATGTTATTCAGTAGAGTGATTCACCAAAGGTCAGCACAGGTCAAACAGGTGTCTGTGTTTGCTCGCTTTCCTCACTGTGTTTTAGTGAAGGATTATGGGATGTAATCATCGAATTGTTAGCTGATGAAAGTGCATGATAGAAATGTTACAATTAGTGACTTAATTGGTAAACAGAAAATTGACAATCTACGAAATGAGTTTAAACATAATGTTTTCATCAATCTCATTCGTGCCTCGAAAAATAGAAATGTACTGTATGTACTCATAATTGGTAGATTGCATTGTAGATTGGGAATCTAGGTAACAAGTCGGCAATTAACATTTCCAACAATCATTAATGGGTTTTACCCAACAAAAGCCTTAATGTATTTTTGTAAAAAAAAGAAAAGCTATTACGGTTCAATGGACTATATTGTTTAAAATACATTATGATATATTGTATTGTTTTGAAAAAGGAGTTTACACAAATACAAATGTATGTGCATGATATAGGAGTTTGTGTATTATCACAAATGCCTGTTCCAATAGCTTGTACAGTACATTGCACACAAACTTTGTCCATGATTTGAAAATAACTCATATGCCATGCTGAAACCCCAAAACTTGAAATTCTGTTTCAAAGGACAGAGCTTGTGAAGTGCATGCTAGGGTATATCTCTATAATATTATGTCAACCATTATTTTTGTGAATTTAAGTAACATTTTTTAAAATAAATTATAATATAACTGAACATGCTTTGTTCGTAGATGAAGATGATATAGCAGAACCTGTTGTGCAGCAGCCAGAACCAGAACAACCGCAACCAGAAGAGAAAGAAGAGGAACCTGAAGGTACTTTAAACTTTTCTTTACCTAATTTTTGCTTTAAAGGTAATTGACATACAGTCTAGGTTCCACACGCTGATTTGACTTGGTATTCGTTTTTGTCACACATGAAATGTCATATTTGAGCTGGAATGCAGCTGGTGGTGCTATGCAAAAAGATACAATAACTTATGGCAATTCAAATTCACATGAAGCATTTTGGTCACAAAGTCCACTTTGTATAAGATGTCCTTTGAGCTTGGTTCCCACTAGGATCCAACGCAAATTGATAGAAGATTATATTGTTACATTGCATCTGTTATACCAAGTGTGGCAGAATTTTTCTTTAGTGGGAATCAAGCTTTAAGGTCTTCCCATTCAGTAATATTCTGTTGACAAACCTAACCATGATTTTCCTTAGAATGACACTGATGCTGCTGAGAAAAGATAATGTAATAATACATTTTTCTAACACGTTCAATTGTAATACTTCCTATAATTCCATCCTGTATTTTCTATTGTATTGTACAATTGTAATACTTCCTATAATTCCATCCTGTATTTTCTATTGTATTGTTTTTTAGTGGTAAAAGAGTTGACCAGTGATGAAAAACAACAGATCGTTAATTCAAGTGACTTCCTTTCATTTTTCGACCGTGCTTCCCGAGTCATGGAGAGGGCGCTCTTTGAAGAATCTGACATTTTCATGGACTACACAGGAGAAGAACGAGACAGAGAAGGGTGAATTTTAAAACTATTATTTGTGTATCTTTATTTCATGTTTTCTGTGATTTGATTCGGAGTTCGGAATTCATTGAAAATATGTATATAAAGATGTATATATCAGTTATCCACCAGTTGATAAAATCCATGTACTGTGGTAGAGATTTAAACCCCTGATGGGGGTGGATCCAGTGGGGTAGTGTTTGGGTCACCTGTTTGCCCCCTTTGACAACTAGGATGAAATTATAACTTCTTTTGGTTATCTATTTTTGACAGACTATTAATATTATGATGTTAGTGCTCCCGGTATATACATTTCCTAGATCCTCTCCTGCCTATAGTATTGTAACATTTTATTTTTAAAGAAGAATATTTGATTTGATTCAATCTTTTTTGCTCCCCCAGAGATAAGGATGCTAGTGCTAAACTTTCACTTAATAGACAGTTTTTTGATGACAGATGGTCAAAGCATCGAGTAGTGTCCAGTTTAGATTGGTCAAATCAGGTATAACTCATTTTTAACATGTATTTTTTATTGGCAGATGTTATATCTATCCAAAGTATTAAAAATATATGATATTTAAAAGTTAAATTTTAAGTAAACAAAATAATCTGAAATCTCCATGAAATTATTTGAAGATATTATATTATAATAATTTTAAGGTATAATTATGCAACATGGTGGGCAAAGCTTTGTATAAGTATTGAAAAAGTCTTTAAAAATTCTTGCAATTGAAATCAAGAAAAACATGTAGTCTTTTCATGATACTAATGTACAACATTCTAAGTCATATATAGATTAAGGTCTATTTCGTGCCTAGCTTACCTGGATAAACCGACATCAGCCCTTTCCCCTCGAAGAGCAAGATATAATATATTGAACACCCTCTCCACAAATGGTATAGTCCATGAACTATGCACTCACTTTATACTAAACTGCTTATCGACTGAATGAGTATATTTTATTATTGAAATATTTATTACTGTATTTTGTTTATCTGTTGTTGTTTAGTATCCTGAACTATTGGTAGCATCTTATAATAACAATGAAGAATCACCACATGAACCTGATGGCGTTGCTCTTATATGGAACATGAAGTTCAAGAAAACCACACCAGAATACATCTTCCACTGTCAGGTGAGACATAGAAATTTATCTATTTGTTTAAAGCTCTTTCTACACTATCAAACTTTATGTGACAAAAAAATGTGATGTGCTCATATATGAACATGATGATGTCATATCACAAACATATTTGGGCATATTACTACCATATTTGTGCACATCACGCCTTTTGTTGTCAAACTAGTTTGATATTGTAGACAGAGCTTTAGTGTAACAAAAGGTGTGTTAAAGCAACTTAAAGTTCCTAAGGTTTTTAATGGCCTGTCCATACAGATTTTGCAAAGCTTTGGAGGCTTGAGTTGAACCGGCAAAGATTCTGTATTTATTAGATACTACGATTTGTATCCATTTTCCAATTCAATAGGACACTAAATTCATATTTATACTATTTATATTAAAAGTATAAATAACCTAACCTATTATTATTCTTAATTTACTTTGTAGTCACCTGTAATGTCAGCGTCATTTGCACGCTTTCATCCTAATTTGGTAGTTGGCGGTACATATTCCGGTCAGATTGTATTATGGGACAACAGAAGTTATAAGAGAACACCAGTACAGAGGACGCCCTTGTCAGCTGCTGCTCACACGGTAAGTTAAATTTATTCTGCTGAAAGCATTGCTAATCACAGCAGTGAAAATGTACCCTAAAAACAGGCCTAAACTATTTGTTTTGTTGCCAATCTGTATCTGTCTAGTCTAGGTGCATTATACTCTCAATCATGTTTAAAAGATTTAAAAAAAAACACATTTGAATATAGAAAAAAATACTGATACTAGATTATATCACATTTGATTCTTTTAGATTTAGGCTTCATGAGCTATGTCTTTCTACCCCCTGTACCCTCTGCAACAACATTTGGCCTAACTATGTCCAAAGTAAAAACATGATGAAATCATGTTATATAATGTGTTTATAATAGTGTTTTGTTATAATCATTAAATGTGACCAATTTATTCAACAGCATCCAGTATACTGTGTAAGTGTTCTTGGAACTCAGAATGCCCACAACTTGATCAGCGTGTCAACGGATGGTAAAATGTGTTCATGGAATCTGGACATGCTCTCTCAACCGCAGGTAACTTGGTTCACTTTTCTTGTTGGATTCTCAAAATTAAAATTCTCACATCGAAAAAAAACATTATTTACCTGCTTCCAGCCAATGGGGTTTTGCTTTTTTTTCTGTGGAAGTGATTAAATTTATTAAAATTACAAAATGGCCTATTCAAAATCTGATTTTATTAGTCTTCATTTTTCATACATCTCAACATTCTCAAAAATTTATCTTCATTTTGTAGGACAGCATGGAACTCCAACATAAACAGTCAAAACCTGTTGCAGTTACCTGCATGGATTTCCCAACAAACGATGTGAACAATTTTGTAGTTGGCAGCGAAGAGGGCGCTGTCTATAACGCCAGTAGGCACGGTAGCAAGGCAGGCATTAATGAGGTGTTTGAAGGCCATCAAGGACCTGTCACTGGTATTGATTGTAACCATGTACAAGGGCAGATTGACTTTTCTCACCTGTTTTTGACGTCATCATTTGATTGGACCATTAAACTGTGGAGCACAAAGGTATTTTGAGATCTGTTTATGGGCGTTATAGAGCCCAATATAAATTGTAGTTTCCATGATTGCACCAAATTCCATCATCTCTCGAACAAACCGGTTTCGTAACAGCTTTTATCCAGCTGCCAATCGGGCACTGAATGCTTGTCAGTGTACCATACGAAAGTGATGTGACACTTTGTAATTGATTTGTTAGTTTTTTTATGTATCTGTTTTTGTATATTTCAAAGCAAACATAATTTCTTTGTATATTTTATATGCAAATGATAAATAAATGGAAGTAATTTTCCACTGATGAATGAATGAATATTAAAGTGGTAATTTTTAAGTATTACTAATTTATTTCAGTAGTAATTTTATAAATTAAACAACTTCTTGTTTTCTTTGATATATACAACAAATGTTATTCTTTTTATTTGCTATGATTATTTGTTTTCATCTAATGTTAAAATATTGTTTTAATTTTTCAAAGCAACAAAAACTAGTATATTCATTTGAAGACAACAGTGATTATATATATGACGTAATGTGGTCACCTATTCACCCTGCACTCTTTGCATCTGTTGATAGTATGGGAAGACTTGATGTCTGGAATCTTAATAACGACACCGAGGTTAGTAATTATATATATATCTATAATTTGTTTATTTTTATATGAATATATATATTTTATATAAACATCACAGACACAGAATAAATTCTAACCGCCCAGTGATATCGTAAAATTTAATTAATTTGAAACAATAAAGATGAGGAAATCTGAGAATGAAAAAAAGTTGGCCCAACCAACATTCGAACCCGGGAACCTTCTGCTTGATATGCAGATGTCCTAACCATTAGACCACTGGGGCTTCATGGTATTGTACAAATTCAATTGATATATTTTTAGGCATGAATTATATAACACAGGTCCTATTATACTTAAGCACAATATTTGTTAATATGGACATAAATATGTAACACAATGAAACACCGGTTCTCGTCAGATCACCGATGTTAAGCTATGTCGAGCCTGGTTAGAGCTTGGATGGGAGACCATCTGGGAATATCGGGTGCTGTATATGCAGCACAGCTTCTGCATCTAGTATCTGCCTCAGACATATTGGCCCATGCCTTTCCTCTGGTCAAGGTGGGCACTGGATGAGAGAAGCCCTTGATCAATGGTAACCGGGCCCGAGAACCGGTGTTTCAACGCAGTATGCCCGTATTTGTACGTATGTTAATGATGTTTGGTTGTATTACTATGGTGGGGTTTCACATTATATTATATTCTGTAGGTGCCAAGTGCTAGAGTAACTTTAGATGCTCAACCAGCAATAAACAGAGTACGGTGGGCACATTCTGGCTATCAAATAGCAGCAGGCGACGCAGATGGCCGTATATGGATATATGATGTAGGAGAAGTAAGTAAAACAATTCTAATGTTGTCATTGTATAAGCATGCATGCATACAGACAATTATAAAAATTATAAATTATATTTCAGTGTATTTAAGAAGTGACTTTCTATTCTTTGGTAGTAATCAATAAATAAACCTATTATCATACTATAATGCACCGTTCTCAAAACGTTATGCTCCAAAGGCTTTCAATCTGCATGATTGATAGAAAAGACAGTCTACACTTTGCTGTTTGGTTTCTTTTCAAAATTTAAATTTGAAATAAATTAGTTTAAATAACAAATTTCCTTTTATTCAACCTCCAATTCAGAGTTTTGCAACACCTAGAATGGATGAATGGTCAAGATTTGTACGTACATTAACAGATATCAAGGCTAATGCTGCTGATATGGAAGCTGATAGTTTAATGCGATGAAATTCCACACACCCCTGACATTATGAACTGATGACCAATGTTCCATGTGCATTTTACAGTAAATTCTGCGGTTTGTCCTTTTTCGTTTATATTACTCATGCAGTGTGAGTGAATGTCCGATTACGTTGGTGCTGTGGATATATATTGTGCTGCCCTCTTTGTTGAGTAATACGAACGGATGGTATTGAAAGGCAGTAATAATGACATATATAGTTCCACGTTTATGTCATTCGATTGGCATGTTGCTGTATCATTAACGACATAATTGAATTTATTATGTAATTCAACAATAACCAATTTATTGAAAAATGTAGCTCTCTTGCCCGATGATGCGTTTAACCATAAAGTAATATAAACTCCAAGATGGTTCAATTGCCCCTCTTGGGTTTCCATTAACTTAATGTTTAATAAAATATGTTGAAAAACTAAACTATTTAGTTATAAATTATACTGTGTTACATTATGTATATCAGATATAGACAGTAAATGTGTAATATTATTTTGTTGGTTTAGCCGACATTAATGTCATATACCGTGTATCGTCATCAATTACAGCCAGATAAACAGGACTGTAGAGTGATGTAAAATGTTAGAGCATGTTAAACAGTAAGATAAACCAAATTATGAATACAACTACTTGATATCTATGAAAAATCTATCAAGCAGGCTTAATATTTTATAGTATGTGCTTAAATATATTCAATGAGTTTGTTTTAATTTATGTTTATAGTTTAGAAGTGCTTGTCCTGCTGAACTTTTTGGGTAGAACCTAGCAAATTGAGTATAGCACTTGGATATAATGTAACCCCCCCCCCCCCACTTTTTTAATAATGCCATCTTGATAATGTTTTTATTCTATTTTTTGTATTTATTCCCAGTCCAAAAAAAACAATATTTCATTCAAGTAAAACAATTAAACAAAAATTAAACAGAGTCTGTGAACAAAACAAATTCTTTATATTCTCTAGTAAAATAAAGACATTTTGCATGCATGTACAACTCATAAAATAATGTTAAATGAAATATGAATGATGGACATTAGATATATTGATTTAAATTATTTAAAAATAAATGATATTGCCATGTTATTATCATAGTATAAATCCCACCCTGTAAATGTTGCCAAATTTTTTTATCAAGATCTTATGGGATTATACTAATTTGATTTGTTTTGTTGAAGTTATTTTAGTCAATTATGGCATCCACAATGATTGTGGAATAATTCTTTTGTGTTTTTGTGTATTCTAATTATTATAATTTTGTAAATTTATTTCATGCTCTACACTATCAAACTTTATGTGACAAAAAATGTGATGTGACTATATATGGACATGATGATGTCATATCACTACCATATTTGACCATATCACTACCATATTTGGGCATGTCACACTTTTTTGTCAAACTAGTTTGATAGTGTAGACAGAGCTTTTTAGTTTGGAACAATGTGTGCATATGTATCATATTAAATACCTCAGACAAATGTTTCTCCCTACTCTTGCATAATTGTACTGACTGTTCAACAATTTGTGAACAAATATGCAATTCGTTCTCAGTTGGGATTTGAACCCACAACTTCAAATTCCTTAATACATGAAACAAGCCAAGAACAAGTATTCAATTTGCACTTATATATATACTAATGCACAGTATATACATTTTATATATTCAACCACAATTAATTATAGCAGCAACTCAAATATTCCTTTCGTTTTTGTTTTAAATTTTACACAGCCTAAATAAAATAAACTACAGTAATAGAATCCATGAGAATTAAATACATTTTTAGAATAAATTGTGTCGATAGCCATACAAACATTTTGTAACTCACACATTTGGTTTACTGCCCCCTTATTTTATTTGTTTGGGACGGGTCGAGTTAATAATTAACTTTTTGTGTTTAGACGGTACTTAGAATTGTGTAAATTATATAGTGATATTTAATTCTTTAAAAAAAAATATATTTGTTTTAATTTAAAAAATTGAAACAAGGTTGGATTTTATCATGTAGTGATAAATTACTCTTTTGAACAATTTTATTGAGATAATATTATTTGTTCAAGTATTTTTAGTCAAGGCTAAATTTTTGAGTCTATGTGAGCAAATAATATATCTTATGTTGCCTTGTGGATTGTGTGTACAGTAAACTTGCTTTGGTTTACCTTTAAAAAAATATGAGAAATTAAAATATCTATGTCAATAACAATTAATCTTTTATTGATTCATTTAATGTTGTATACTTCTACTGTATTACTGTAGATTTGTGTAGTGTGCATAGTGGCGTAACCGCTTTGAGCGCTCACTGGCTAAACCCAGGGGCCCCAGAGCTTAAGGGCCCAGAGCTTAAGGGGCCCTAGAGCTTAAGGGGCCCCATAGCTTAAGGGGCCCCATAGCTTAAGGGCCTCTGAGCATGAGCAGCCCAATGCAACTACCCAGCACCTTTGCCCACTGTGTTACGCCACTGAATGACTTTGCTATTTAACCCCACTGAATATACCTTATCTAATAAAATAATTATAAAATATTGACATATAACTTCCATAATGTGAAGTGTATATTCAGTGTTTTCAAGGTTTTATTTTTTTGAAGCAAAAAAAACAAAACATATATTATTAATGAATTAATGAAATAACTCACATAATGTGAAGTGTATATTCAGTGTTGAGTAAAATACCTGAAATTAATGACAAAGCTGTGGGTATCAGTGGCTGGATCACAATGGAGATACAAAATAAAATAAGCAAAAACCTAAATCAAAATGATAAAGTAAAACAGCCAGAAAAATTAGACAGAGCTTTCAAGCAAAACTAGCCCTTCATTAATCATTTTTTCAGTAATTTGCCTTTGGATTTATATATAGAATATGTATACATACTGCATTCAGAATTCTACTTATCTGATTACATAACTAATTAGAGAACATTGGAGATGCTGGTGACATTCTATCACTCACCAAGCAAATAAGAACAGGGGTGGATCTGGATCAAAATTGATATAAGTCGATATGAAAGGTTATCAAATACAACCTGTAGGTGGCTAAATACTGTGTGATTATTTTGTGGACACTGCGATATGCTTTTGTGTAAATAGTCTATGATTTATGCATGTTTGATAATAGTTATTTTATATAAGGTATCAAATGATATTTAAATGTAAGATTTATAATATTTGTGAAATCTATAAATCAATGCACCTGAATTAAGTCAAAGTAGTATAGGTAAAAATAACCTTTTCCACTTTCCACTAAAAACTACCTATTTATTTTCAACACTCCAATGTTTTTATTTTCATTGAAAGTATATAGTAAATAATAACCGTGTTTAAAAAACTTGCATATAAATATGAAATAGTATTTTGATTACTTGTGTAAGATGGTAGCTTTTTATTGTAATTAAAGATTGCACATAAAAATATTAATAATATATACCAGGTACCATATCCACCTTATCACAAGGACCTGATCTGTTCATTAAATACCTTATCAGGTCTTTCAGCCCAGTATCATAATACTGAACTCTGGATTCTGAACCTCACTGCACTGGGTCTCTGGTAGTACAAACTTAATATATAATTTTACTGTTTATTGTGCTCTATAATTGTTTCTGACATTTAGAGAAATATGTTCTCAAGAATTGTAATATTTTCAGTCTTTCTTGGATATGGTAAGTTACATTTACTTATATTATTTAGTATAGAACAGTTGATATGTTTGTTTACTTTACAGCCTTAAAAAATATGCTAATTTTATCAGGAAACTAAGAACGTTATTTTTAGCTTATAGCCAAGGATGTGGAGAAGGTTGGCAACAATTTGGCAACACATGCTTCTACGCTTCACAGCAGTTTAAATCTTGGAATCAGGCTAGAGATATATGCAAGTCAATGGATGCTGACTTAGCCATCATCAGAAACAAAGAACAAAATGTTAGTAAACAATATTTCTAAAATAAAAGTTTGTTACTTTTTACTAGAACAACCAACTTTTCTAAATCTCTAAATTTACCTCCAATTTTATATCAGATATTTATTTATAATCACTAATATATTTTTGAAAGCATCTCTTCTTATAATTACATATGTTTTTTTTTTGCTAGGAATTTTTGCAAGATCTGCTGGGTTTTACTGGTTCCTTGTACTGGATAGGTCTTCAGGATACCAGAGGTGAAGGAAATTTTATATGGGTGGACAACACACCGCTTGATCCTGTAAAAGCGTAAGTAGTTTCAGTTTTCATAGAATCAAAAGGTTTATCATTACTACTATACTATCTACTACTAATCTTAGGTACTCATTTTTCTAATTCCCGAAATTCCCGTTGCTACTACCTAAGCTGGTGATTTAACATGTTCGATATGAAGTAATAAAACAGAAAAAGAGTATGGATGTATAATAGCTATTTTTATTTATAGTATTGTTGACTTTCCTTTTCCTTTAGATCCGTTTATACTCATCGATATGTTGTCAAAGTGTCAACTACGTCAAGTAAACAACCACAGTAACTGCTTGATCCTTCCATAACATTCACAACTCAGTCAAGAACCACAGTAACTGCTTCCTTCCATAACATTTTAATTATGTGACTTTTCTTTTCTAGTAATTGGCTGCCCGGACAACCAGATGATTATCGAGCTGGTGAGGACTGTGTTGAGATTAACACCGAAAGAGGGGGACAGTGGAATGATGAAGGTTGTTCTACAACACTACAGTCTTACATCTGTTCCAAAGATTGTAAGTTTTATGATATTTGTTTATGTGGCCTAAAATCATTTTAATAAAGGTGCTTGATTCCCCTTTCACATTGCCTTTCAAATCTCCAGAGTTTTACAAAAATGATGGTGTTTTATTATCTCTTTCAATTCTACCATTAGATGTGGATGTTGAATGTGATGAGCGTAATGGCTGGATTAACTATGACAATAAATGCTACTTGTGGAGGAATGTTGAGCTTCAGACTTGGACAGAGGCAGAGACATTCTGCACTCTACTCAATGGACACCTCATCAGCATCAATTCAGATGATGAACAGAATTTTGTTAATGACATGCTGCAACAATTTAAGGGGATGGGAATGTGGATTGGTTTAACAGACAAGGTATGTCATACTTGTTTTTATTGTAGGCCTAATGATTTCTCAAGCCGCCATTTTGATTTACGCTACGACCTACAGGTTGACGAATATCGTCCTACATGGTAAATATTCTAAAATATAGATTAGTAAATTGTAATTTTTTTTTCTCTTTTTGTTTATTAATTCTTGATAAATGAATTATTATTCTGAACAGGAGTCAACTAATGCAGGCTCATTCTATTGGACTGATCGCAGTCCTGCAGATTACATGAAATGGGACAACAACCAGCCAGACACCAGGTAAATAAAAAGATGCTATCACCACCATCAGTACAATATCTAAGCACTTGTCATTAAAATTGAAAGAGAAGCAAAATTGCACAATAGAATTAGTATTAGAATAGTAATAGAATATCTTCCTTACTGTTTGTTTTATTAGGTACTATAGCAATGGTGGAAATTGTGCACAGATGCAGAATTATGACATATCAAGTGATGGTTTATGGGTGACAGCACCTTGCTACCTGGCAAAGAACTACATGTGTGAAGCCAAAGAAGGTAAGGCCACTAAAGTGGTTCATAATTCTTAGGCTAGCTCTATATACCATGTTGTCAATGCAAATGTACACTCAGTGTTAATATTTCATGTGACGAGATTACTGAAGGCAGACAATAATACAAAAGATATCATTATTATTATAGTTGTTATAACATTTTAAAATTCGTCTCAGAGTTACTGAAATTTGTTCTATGTTGCTCAGATTTCTTGTAATATTTTACTGTTTTAAGGTACTTGTTCGTCGGGATGGAAATACTACAATGGCCAGTGCTATCAATCAAATATGAATAAAAGAACTTGGATAGATGCAAAAAGTTTCTGTGAGGCCCAGGGAGGTTATTTAATTACAATCACAAGGTATTACTATTATTACTTCTTACATAATAACTAATAAGTTTATATAGGCTTGGTTCCAGAGGTTTTGTCAGCTTAGATAACAATTTAACAATATTACCACAAAAAATGAAAAAGCATATTATTTCTATTGTGTGCACTTGGTTATTATGTAGAAAGTGCAATGTTGTTTAATTCATTAATTCATTCTTTATAGCGATGGTGAAAATCTGTTTATTGCAACTTTATTCTCGGAATTCTGGAGAAATGTGAGACAGAATATTTGGTTTGGGCTTTCAGGTAAGAAGTGAGTTTTCAATATTTCTTACGAAGAATATGTTGTCTTCCATTGCCAATTACCACCTAGTACCTACCTAGTTACCATATTTAGCTTTTGTAATGCCAATATTTTCTGATCATAAACTGCTCATGAATATTTCACTAAGATTAGTTTGAATTACAGTAGTTTACCCCTCATGCAGTACCTTTTGAGATCTACTTCTTTTGCCTTCTACAAATTTTAAATATGATATCTCCATTTTCTTTTAGACATTAAACGAGATGGAAATTTCCAATGGGTGCAGGACATTGATCTTGACTATACCAGCTGGAATATAGACAATCCAAAGAACCAACCAAATAAGGCAGACTGTGGCAGTATGAATACAGGTAAAATCCAACAACATGCTTGCCTTCCAATCCCAAGGTCCAGGGTTCAATCCTGACCTAGTGCAGGGTTGTAACTCACGACTCTTTAAACTCCACTTCCAAGCCTCAAATGAGACTTAGTTCATAAGCATGATATATTATAAAATAGTTTATCCATCCTGTAACTGGCGAGTTACTTACTGTTGGATGCGTATGAAATAGACGATTAAAACAAATATATGACAAGGAGACCAGGAAAAGAAACAGCTGCTGAGATTATAATTAAAATATCTTGCAGTATCAAAAAGAATGAAGCAGCTTTGCCAACCAATCCAAGAGTCCTTCTCATGACAAAAAAACAACTCCACTCCCAAAGACTTGGTTTAAGACTTTTTCTATTTAGAGCATCTTGTGTACATGTTTGTCCTGCGAACAAGATTGCCACCCATAAACAATCACTTGATATGTCATAATTCTGCATCAGGATAGTGAATGAATTTACTTATGGTTATCCTTGGTACTTTGCCTAATATACAGTATAAAAACAAACAAATACAAAAGCAAGCAGTGATTTCACACCTCATATCCACCTGCGGGCACTTAACTTGCAACATACTTGCTAAAATACAGCAGCGATTAAACTATATTGGAAGATAACCATGTGCACCTTTACAATGATTAAATCTTTCCACACCGTCAATTATTGTATATGGTTCGTTTTAGTTATGATGTTTATTTTGATTCAGGAAACAATGCAGCGCTTTGGGATACTATAGATTGCAACTATGAGCAGGCTTTTATTTGCCAGATAACAGCAGGCAGAGCTGTCACAAATCTGCCAGCAGATCAAGGTAAGGTCTTAAAGATCATTTACTCTGTAAACACATAACCATTAAAAAAAATAAAATTTAAGATTTCAAGAATGTTAGAAATCAAGCCATATAATTATAATGATATTTATGAATTTAAATTACATTTGTATACAGGTGTCCATTCATGTGAAGGTGATTGGCAAGCGCATGGTGATTCTTGTTACTTGTTTAGAGCCACTGATTTCCAACCATACTGGGATGCTGAGGCTATTTGTGCCAATGAAGGTGGCTCACTGGTAACCATCACTAACCAAGAGGAGCAGGATTTTCTTTCAGGTATGTGCAAAACATAATTAACTCAAAATGAATTTTGAAAATTATTCACAACTTAACTCTCAACTTTTAAAGATGTATTGCCTCCAAAAACATGAAAAATGAAGATTAATTAAATCTGACTTTGAATCGGTTATTTTGTAGTTTTAATAAAGTTAATCCCTTCCGTAAAAAAAAAAAAAATGTTTTCTCATATAAAATGACAAAATAAATGGTAAAATTCATTAAAAAAAAACCCATTGACTGGCAGCCAATTTGACCATTTTTTCCAATAAATTACAGTTTCAGGTAAATACATTTTTTTATATCCAATTTTTGGTCAAAGTGGATAACGTTACATTAAAATGGCATATTCAACAAAAAAAAATGTTACAAATTATTTTTCAGTTGGACAATACATCTTTAATAGTTCCAAATTATGTATATTATTTTCTATTATACTATTGTCTTTACAATTTACATATAGTTCGGGCTGATGTTTTGAGAGCTGAGATGTGGATTGGTTTACATGATACAAAAGGCAAATTTGAGTGGATTGATGGATCAGCTGTAAGTATCTATAAATAACTTTAATAATGTTACAGAATGTAATTTAATAAACAGTGTAAAAATCAAAATTTTCACCAAGAATAATTACATACTAAATATCCAAGTATTTACTAATACAGTATTTGTTATTTTCGCTTCAGTAAATTGTCACATGTAAATTGTTTTTATTTCAGTTATCATTTAACAATTGGGCCCCAGGGGAACCGAATGAGTCTGGATCAGGTGAAGATTGTGTTAGCTTCGTTAGTAAATACTCCAGACTTGGCATGTGGAATGATTTGGATTGTACACGACATCAACCTTACATATGTAAACGACCATACAGTAAGTACAGCATGTATTTTTGTCTTAATACTTTTTAAATTTTCATCTTTTTTACTGATACTTTTACTGATTATTGAGTGGGGTGTTGGGTATTGATCAAGACACAAGTAGAAAATATTAGGATTGAGTAACCTGATGTCATAGTTCCATCAGAATGTTAATTGTGTAATAATATGTTGCTTTTCAGATAGCGGTGGAGGACCTGTAAACCCAGTAACTCCACCCTCTTCTGGTAAAACCGATGGACCATGTAAGTATTTGATTAACATAGAATCACCTGCATATTCAAATTACTTTGAATTGTGTCCTAACATGGAGAAAAAATCTATTAATAAATATGACAATAACATAATTGACACTTGGGTGGTGGATAGAGAAGAAAATTATGATTTTGGATTTTGGAGGCATTGTCACTCCTCAACAGAAAGTGTCATTTTAATGTATTGTATGGTTTCAAAGCCTTTGATAAACAGAGTTTAGAATAGTACAATGTAAAGCTTTGTCTACACTATCAAACTTTGTTTGACAAAAAATGTGATGTGCCCATATATGGACATGATGATGTCATATCACTACCATATTTCAACATATCACTACCATATTTGGGAACTTCACACCTTTTTTTGTCAAACTAGTTTGGTAGTTTAGACAGAGCTTAATACAAAATACGAAGTCAACGGTTGTCAAACTTGTATTGATGGCACGGTATCCCATGGCATCATTTAACATACTTTTCTCTCCTCAGCTGGAACTCTATCTGGAGGTGCTATCGCAGGCATCACTATTGGATTCATATGTGTACTTGTCCTGGCTTCTGTGTTGACTGTTCTGGTTGTGAAAAAGCGACAAAAATAAGCAATCCAAATCAGTACTAACATTGCTTGTACATAAGAAATCGTTCTACCCTAGTATCACAGTAATTTAATGGTACAATATAAATATTAACAAATCGAAAGGAATACAATAAATAAAATATTGTGGGTGATAATCTGTATAGTTAAAAGAATAAATGTAATGTAATTTGTATATATATGATAACCAATAAAATTTACATTTACGTACGTGTGTAGTTTTTCAATGTGATGTATCACAGAGACATAAATGAAACTTGTTATTTGTTAACTGTTTTACATTACACTCTTTTTAACGTAGTGTTGCTTTTTGTAACTTTGGAAAAGTTTGAATCAAAGTTTATTTTTCCATAGTTGATGTTTTACCACCCCATATTACAATCGCCAAAGACGATTACATACACTTTTTAAACAATGATAATATTACCATATAAGGATGAATGACAACTGGTCTAGGTTCTGTGTCGACTTGATATTAGTAAAAGACATATTATCTAAATATTTTGGCGCACATGGCGTTTCATACGTATAATACTTGAGCTAAAAAAAATTGAAACATATAAAAGACAAATAGACTTTTTGCAATTCTATGCAGGAAGATGTTACATCTCCCTGTTCTATGTCACAACATGCACATTAAAAATTGCTGTCTGTTTAATTAGACCCAGTGTCATATATTAATATTGCATTCAATGTGTTAATTACCACCACAATGTCACAGAATTTGGACCTAATATCAATGATTAACTAGATGGACCGCTGATGATAATTATGATCAAAAGTCCAGGCCATCCTAGGTTTACCTGGCTTTATCCTTATCTTAATGTAACTTTGTTATCAGGTAAAGGCAGAGATCAGCCCCAAAATCCGCAGTAGGTGATCAAATCTCCCAATGGTTTAAAATATTGGGCACGGACAGTGAAAAGCACATCAAAATGATACTAAGGATACTGATTCTCTCATCAATTCTGTATGGAGGTAAGACTTTTAAATGTAGACCTAATATCTTAACGTCACTTTTTAAAATTAACTGTTTTGACTCTGTATAGTAAAACGTAGGCTGAGTAAAAGCTAAAGAAGGGCCTATATACGGAGTACAGAAAGCGTATAACGCAATGTTAATATTTAAAAAAAAATATATTATAGTAAATAATCAGCAAGAACTATTCCATAATAACTTGTTATATAAGTATTGCTAAATCAACGATTTAACAAAATTAACACGTACGTCCGTGTTACAGTAATACTAATAGGCCTACTTATACAACAAATAGTTCCTTTCTAAATTTCGTTCAAAGGTTACCAGTGTATATGTTTTATATCATTAACTTTGTAGCTATGTTTATAAGTATATATATTAGGCCATTTTTTTTACGAACAAGGAACTCTTCTTGGTTTCTTGCTTCTTGGACCCCTTTTCCCACTTAAACACCGTGATTAAAAACTCCGGAGAAACATCGGAGGATGTTGCTAGGCGATGTGAAAGTGGTATTAAGCTCTGTCTACACTATTAAACTTTGTGTGCCCAAATATGGTAGTAATATGCACAAATATGGTAGTGATATGACATCATCATATCCATATATGGACACATCACATTTTTTGACACATACAATTTGAAAAACTTTAGATCTTTGCTTCATAATAAAATAGACGCGAAAAAAATAAACTAAAATTTGTTGGTATGATACCAATATGTATTTGGCCTATACGCCTTTTACAATTATAGTTCATATTTGAATAAAGATTATAAATTTATAAGAAACTTGTAATAAGGATATTAAAATAAAATGTTTAAACAAAAACTTTAGACTTGCATTCGGAATGTAAACAAACTGAAAAGCGCATTTTGTCAATATTTCGCCGTTCCAACTTCCTCCCTCTCTAATCGGATAAGATATCTGTCGTACCAGTTGTAGGGAAGCATCGAGCATGCGCAGTTTAGAGCAAGTGATAATAATAATCACAAATAGTCAAAATATAGATAACGATAATGTATTGAAGGCAAATCAATAAAGGCTTTTAACAAAAACGTTTTGATATCATTACCCACTGTAGTCGATTCTACTTTATATAATACTGCTTAAAGATGTAAACTTGAAGATTAATAAAATCAGACTTTGAATAGATTATTTTGTAGTTTCAATAAAGTCAATCACTTCCGTAGAAAAAAAACCAAAAAATGATGAATGTTTTTACTTATAAAATGACAAAATAAATGGTTAAATTCAACCAAAAACCCATTGGCTGGCAGCCAATTTGACTATTTTTGCTTTAAATTACAGTTTTTTAGGTAAATACATTTGTTTCCCGATCAATTTTTGGTCAAAGTGGATAACTATTAGGTGACATTAAAATGGTATATTGAAAAAAAAATGTTGAAGAATTATTTTTTCAGGGGGACAATACATCTTTAATTAAAGCAATATGTAACAAATTAGTCAAATAGGTTACTTCAATACAAGATGATAGATGATGTAATCAATAAGATATATTAAAGAGTGTTTTGTATACATAATATAGACTGGATTATGTGATATCAGTCAATATCAATGTATAATAAGTAAAATGCATTGTCATCCCTCATGATTTGTTACCCTTTTTGTAGTGTTGAGTCAGCAGTGTGGACAAGGTTGGCAACAGTACGGTGATACGTGTTACCTGATCAAGTCCGATTTAAAATGGTGGGATGAAGCTAGAAAAAACTGTCAGAATCTACAAGCGGATCTTGCCATTATACCGTCACAAGACGTTAATGTAAGCTTCGCTTGTCTATTTCAAGTTTCAAGTTTATTGTTTCACACATTACAACATACAGAATAGAACATAAATTAGTAAATATAATTGTGTGAGGAGGACGCATTAAACCAATGCTTTAAGTTTGGTCCTACAGAGATAAATAAATAAATATTATTATTTAATTGAAGTGAGTGAAAAAACAAACACTTCTTTCTTTCGTCTAATTGACAAATAAAATAAAAAAAAAACAACAACAATAAAGTAAAAATCAAAAAAAGCATTATTTATAGTCTGGCCTAAGTTTTTTTTATTGCTATAACTTCCAA
This sequence comes from Antedon bifida, assembly GCF_963402885.1. Lineage (NCBI taxonomy): Eukaryota > Metazoa > Echinodermata > Crinoidea > Comatulida > Antedonidae > Antedon > Antedon bifida. Next base: position 5,216,222 of record NC_136226.1, on the reverse strand, counting down.
TTACAGGTACAACCAAATGTTACAAAAAAAAGGGAATTATGAAGGGGAGGAATTAATCTATGTTCTAGACAGAAATTAGTAAAAAGATAAATATTTTGGCACATATGGCATTTCATACGTATAATACGTATATTCGTAGTATAGTATTCAGACGAAAATCGAAACGTCGACTGATGGACTAACATAAAAAAAAAACAATAACTACAAAAGGCAAGTCTAGTGAGAAGAGAGAGGAGAGAGGAGATGGGTGAGGTATTTTGAACATTTATCACACATCTGCTTTAACGTACTTTAATCATTCTTCTTGTTTTTTTTTATGAATTAGACTTTTTTAAGTGGTTTAATAAAAGATTCTAACCGAGATTTCTGGATAGGATTACATGATACATCGAATGAGGGCAATTTCCAATGGGTTGATGGAACAGCTTTGGATCAATCTCAGGCGTAAGTCAACATCAAAATAATGTTTTTTAACTTACTTACGTTTGGGGGCAGTGAATAAAATGATTCTCCACTGGTCTATGTCGTTGATATTCTAACCCTTTTCACATCTGCAATATTATCAAGCTATAAATGTTTAAATAAACATCAATTTGTCAAGATAATGTCATGACATTCTAGAAAAAGATATACATTCCTTCTTATTATTACTGTTTGTTCTATTTATCTATTTATCAAGTGAGAGTTCTCATTTGTTCTTTCTTTTAATTTTTCTAAATCAATAAAGGAGTTGGAAGCCAGGCGAACCAAATGATTATAATCTCTTAGGAGAAGACTGTGTGCAAGTAAGGGCGGATACTGGCCTTTGGAATGATGAGAACTGTGTTACACCGTTACCGTATATATGCTCAAGAAAACAAAGTAAGTATGTGATGATGATGTTGATGATGGTGATATTAGTTGTGGTGATAACAAGATTTTGACGTTTATACGTTCAGGAATTTTAGGACAGCGGCGGCGACGATGGTGACGATATTGGATGATGATATATACAGATATACAGATATCAACATAGAAATACATTATCCTACTGTGTATAACTACCGTAATACTGTATATGGTGATGACCGGCCACAGTTAGTTGTGGGTGACTCGAGATTATAATTATTATATAGATAAATATAATGTGTTTTATATAGATAAATATAATAGATGTGTAATAAACTGCATACTTATAAATTATTCAGATGTTGAAATAAAATGCGATGAATCAAATGGATGGTCAAACTCCAACGGCAAATGTTACTTATTTGTTGAGGAACAGCGATCATGGGATAGAGCAGCAAGCGAATGTGAATTAGTTGGCGGACAGTTAGTCAAAGTTGAGAGCCAAGACACACAGGATTACCTAAACGTGCTAACGTCACGTTACCGACGGACCTATTGGATCGGATTGTCGGATTCTGTAAGCCAATTAGTTTTCATTTATTCTTAATCTGTATAACAGGCCTACATGTTTAATTAGTAAAACAAATACACACAATCGATCTTTTGTTTTTATAACCTGCTTATAATAACTAAGAACCTTTGTAATTACTAATAAGTATCATTTTGCTTTTTTTTTTTTAAATATAGAATAGTAACACTGAGGGTGACTACAAATGGAGTGATGATACATCTCTTGGATCATATAATAATTGGGCAGTTACAGAACCCAACAACAAGTAAGGAATCTCTAAGATTCATTTTATTTATATTTTAAATTGACGTACGTAGTTTTGTTCTATTTCTGAACACCGCCGCCGGGAACCAACCGTAATTGAAGTTTCAGAAGTTTTTAAACTACAGAGGGCGTACTGATTGGCAGCATGTCACGTGTGTAATACCACACACGCACGAAATTTAAAAGGAAGAAATAAGGTTTAGTTTTTTACTTTTTTCTTAGATATTTTGCATCAGGTGGTAATTGTGCTGAAGTTCTTGACACAGTTAACAGTGTTGGTAAATGGAGTACTGCACCATGTTCGCAGACATTAAGTTTTATTTGCCAAAGACCCGAAGGTACAGTATGTTTTTTTATAATTTGTTTTTAGGCCTTTCTAGGCCTTCCTACCAGCCTAGCCTACTAGCCTAGGCCTCCTAGACCTGGCTGGCTAGCTAGCCTCCAGCAACAGCCTATGCTCAGCAGCCTATAACTTACTACAAGTAGTCCTACTTAGTAGGCCTAGTCCTCAGGCTAGTGGCTATAATTGTAGACCCTAGTAGGAGTAGCAGTGTACAAAATATAGTAAAACAAATGATGATGTTGAGTTTCAACTTTCGGGGTCCTTCACTAGCTTTTACAGTATATTTATGTGTGTTCTAGGTATTTGTGCCACTGGCTGGAGACTATTTGATGGGAACTGTTACCAAATCAATGCAAATAGTCCAAAGACCTGGACTGACTCAAAACATTACTGTGAAGCTCAAGGCGGATACCTTACATCAATACTTTCGTAAGTTGCCTGCTGTTAATACACGCAAACCATTCACTTTAAATTTTATAACTTCCGCAAATTATCCAAATACTGTCAAATCAGTACTGCACTAATGCAATTGTCAATTGTATGACCCACTATACGACCCCCGGGAGAGGTGGGTCATGGGTGTGTCATTTACAAATATTTACTGAAGCAGGGGTGCGTCAAAAAACCTAGAAGGTACGTCACATCAATGAACAATAGTGTGTCAATGTCCATCACTTTACCACTCAAATATCATACACAACATGGTCACAGTGCGTCAAAATGGGTGCGTCATGGTCACCTAAAGGTAAGTCACATTTTTGACGCACGGGTGCATCATGGTATTTATAACTTATAAGGTATGACGCACATCGGACAAATGACACACCTCTTCCCGGGGTCGTATAGTGGGTCATACAATTGACAAGTGCATAAATCCCAGACAATTCTATTTATACCATATGATATTAATCTATTAAATAATTTAATTACCCTTGATTTCCAGTGCTGAATTGCTTTACTTTATAGATCTGTTTTTTTAGGGATCGTGAGAATGAGTTTATTACCAGTCAACTACCCGAACTGAAAAAAGCTGGACGGACCGATGTTTGGTTCGGCATGTCAGGTATGTACAATAGTCATGCAGTTTCTTTGACAGAGAAAGCAGTTGATCCCAGACAAAAAGTATTTGTAGTAAAGATCATCAGATACTAATAAATAAATGAAGACACTTTCTGTAACTGTCAGTAGATGTCTGACGACCTACGCATTAATTAATGTGTTGTCGTCGTCATCTGGACCCAGAAACCACCAAAATTGTGTCGTGAAATAGTCTCAACTTCTTCACATGCGCATGGTTAACTAACACGACCCAGCAATTGCTTCTTACTGACTTAAGATATGCCATGAAAATGAACAGTGTTAATTGGATATTGCCACATACTAAGCTATACATAATTATTACAGTTTTATACCTTCGGACCCAACAAAGTGGTCTCCTTAATAGGTGTGCCACTTAATATGGGTTGGCCATAGTTCATTTCATGGGAAAGTTGGTTTCTACTGTATAAGTAAAGTAGACTAATTTTATGTATTTATATTATAATGTTTAACACATTGTAATGATTTTTTTCTTTTTTTAAATAGATGTTGCAAGTGATGGCAATTTTGTATGGTCTGAAGGTGCACCGATAACAGTTAATTTTTGGAACCCAGGTCAGCCTAGCAATACCAAAGGTCAAACTGACTGTGGAAGTATTTATACAGGTAAATATTTTTTTGTAAAGATTAATAAGTAACTTGCTGAGTAGTAGGTTCATTTGTTTGCTACTGTTGAATAAAATATGATACATAAAATTAAACTGAATGCCAAGCAGTGCAGACCAAAATCCATAAAAGTGCAAACAGAGTTTTAAGCTGTACACTATCAAACTTTATGTGGCAGAAAATGTGATGTGCCTAATGGACATGATGATGTCATATCACTACCATATTTGGGTATATCTCACTACCATATTTGGGCACATCACACTTTTTTTTTCAAACTAGTTTATAGTGTAGACAGCTTTAGACCATCATAAAACACGGAGAAGATGAGAAATTGAGATATTGTCTACAAATCCATACTATGTATTCGGTATGGTTGTAATAAGCCTTAATACAGTACAGTACAGTACTGTACTTAATACGTAACAAGAAATTTTGCTTTGGTTGGTACTTAATACGTAACAAGAACTTTTGCTTTGATTGTTTTTTTAGACTCTGCTACTGCAGCATGGGATACAAAGAATTGTTACGTTCTTCAAGCATTTATTTGCAAGATTAAAGCAGGTTTGTCCAAATTTAATTATATTATAACATTGACAAATGGGAACTGTTCTTTCTTAGTATGACATGAACTAATAATTATGAATTTATAATTGTAAATTATCAATATCTCAAATATTTCATTATTTTGACAGGAGCTGCAGTGCAAACAATACCTCCATCCAAAGGTAAATGATTGTTTTTTCTATTTAACCTTGGTTCACACTGTGCAAGTACTAAGTGCCTGCCATGTATGGTGTGAATCAAACTTTTAAAAAATGTTCTTAAAAAAATAATGTTTTAAATTATTAACCTTTCATAAAAAAAAATGTTGATTTAGAAGTCACATAGAAGTAATATTTACATAACAATAATCTACATCTCATAATTGGAATAATAATTTCAAATTTTCTATTATGTATAATACCAGAAATATAACAATATTGAATCAAATATATCTGCACAGTGAATTAATATTTCTTTTTTATTGTGCTAGAAATTGGAAGTTGTCCATCTAACTGGGCTTTGTTTGGAGACAATTGCTATTACTTTGGAACGAACCCTAAATCATGGAGTGCAGCTAAGACTACGTGTGAATCAATGCAGGCATCGTTGTCAAGCATTTTAGATGCCGATGAACAGTCATTTTTGTCTGGTAAATATGCAAATATTTAAAATCTTTTCAAATTTGTATACAGCAAAAAAATCAAAGCATGCAGAGAGCTATTTAATATTTCGGCCAATATCAAATATGCAGATAACTAAAGATTTTAATAACCCTTTGTGATGTCAACATATACAGTCAACTCTCCCAATACCGGACTCTCTGACAACCAGAAACTCTCCCAATACCAGACTTTTCTTGAGGACCAATGTCCCAAATTCCTTTTTACCATTAAAACCACATTCCAAATATCAGATTTTCCGGAAAACCAGATATTTGGCCGGCCCAAAGATGTCCGATATTAGGAAATGTTGACTGTATATCGATTATTCTGAAGCATGGAAAAAAATTAAGTTAATGATAACTTATGTAAACAAACTTATATACAAGCAAGAAAAACCTACACGCAAACAAAGCAAGTAATATACTTAGAGTCAAAATATGAGCACACAACAATATACATATACCCATATGAGTTACAGAGACAGCCAGTGGGAAAGTTTTTCTTCTTTCTAAAAAATCTACCATGCAAACATAATTGATAGATCAACATTTTCATTAAAAATTTTATTTTGTTTTATCTGACATTAAAATTAAATTAATACTTTATTTGAATTTTGTTTAGTACGTGCTGACATTGCCAAGGACAACATGTGGATTGGTTTTCATGACGCTAATGGCGAAGGAAATTTTGAATGGACAGATGCATCTACGGTAATTATTTCATTTCATCTTTATTATTTTTGGAAATTCAAATTATAGATAAGTAATATATAAACTGTACCAATAAGAAACGTATAGAAAAATACCATATAAACTGTATTGAATGAAAAATAACCAACCTAAGAGTACAGTATTGTATTACTTGGCAAAATAGAATTTTGCTAAATGTGCTTTGTTTGTTCGCACAATAGTCAATTTTTAGGCTATCGTCCTGAGTGTTTGGGTATTAAAGACATATACATACATTTTTTAGAGTATCATATTCCAAATAATAAAGAACAAAATTAGAGAATAAACTATGAATATTCATTAATGGCCATAATGACACCTATTTACTATGAATAATTCTTAAAAATATTTGGTTACCAATACATTTATTATGCAACGATTATTGTAGCCAGTGAACAACGGTGAAGAGACTCTAAATTCAATGGATATGCCTATATACAGAGACACCCTATTCATTGTAAATAGGTGTCATTATGGCCATTAATGAATATTCATCGGGTATTCTCTAAAAAATAGGTTTTTAAATATGATTAATTGGCCATGTTGATACTGTTTTAGGTCACTTTCACCAACTGGGCACCTGGTGAGCCTAACAATGCTGGCAATGAGGACTGTGTTCATCTGGAGATTAACTACTACAAAGTAGGCATGTGGAATGACCTGACGTGTAGCAGAGAAGAAAGTTGGGTCTGCAAAAAGCCTAAAAGTAAGTATTCCAGGTTATTGTGTTTCTCTCGAAATATTCTTTTATTAGAAACAGCCTTGCTATAGTATTTCAGTTGTATTAATATTATTATGGTTATTATTTCAGCTGATGACAATACTGTACACACAGCAACACCTCTCCCAACTGGTATGTTTCACAAAAAAAAAAATTTTTAATAGGCTTATGTTGTTTACATACTGTATGAATATAATATTTAGATAGTCATTGAGATAGCTATTAACATATAAGTTCTGTCTATATTATCAAACTTTAAGTGACAAAAAAATGTGATGTGCCCATATATGGATAGGAGGATGTTATTTCACAACCATATTTGGGCATATCACTAACCTTTTTAGGCGCATCAAACTTTTTTTGTCAAACTAGTTTTATAATGTAGACATAGCTTTAAAAAATATTATTAGGTGTATATTCTTATCAAATCTGATAAAATATAAGTGAATGATTATTTTGAAACTTTTATCAGGTGCTTTTGACACCCGCTGTGGCATTGATTGGGTGTATGATAGTGCCTCTGGCAAGTGTTACCTTTTAAGACCATCTGACTATAAGGACTGGGCTGGCGCAAGAGACCAGTGTCTGATTGAAGGCGGTGACCTTGTTAGTATTACATCGTATGAAGAAGAAAACTTCCTTATATGTAAGTAACTGGAAATCAAACCAATCAACGTGTTACATTTGTTACTAAAAATGCTCTGATTGGTTAGATTATCTAAACCATTCCCATAAATAAACCAAAGGAAGAATTTGAATAAACTACAGTAGCTAATTATAAAAGAGAATTAGTTGAAGATGTATTGTCCCCAAAAAACATGAACAAATAAAGATTATTTTTTTCTTTAAATTACATTTTTTTCAGGAAAATAATTGTTTTTTCGATCCGGTTTTTGGTCAAAGCGAATAACTATTATGTGACAATAAAATGGCATATTCATCAAAAAAATTGTAAAATCTTAATTTTTTAAGACGACAATACATCTTTAAATATTTTTATTTAAATTTTTTTCTTTGAAAATTCTTTTTAATTCTTATTTTAATACATAATAATAATTATCTTTTTCATGATTTTGATCACAGAGTACTGTATTTATTTATTTTGATGTACTTTTTCAAATAGCTCTTTTGAGAGGTGTCACTGAGCCTACAATGTGGATAGGAGCCAATGATCTGACGACTGAGGGTGGCTGGGAATGGACCGATAAGGAACCATTTGTATACTTTAACTGGAAGAGTGGTATGTGTATGCAACTTTCTATAAAATAATAATATAAATAAAAAACAGTATATGATAGCATTCTTGTTGACCAAGCCTTTAAAGTAATTTACATATAATTTGTTTACAGGTGAACCAAACAACGATGGGCCATTTTCAGGTGGTGAAAATTGTGGAGAATTAATTGTAAATCAAGGAGTCTGGAATGATCATAAATGTGAAAAGAATTTTATTGGATATATCTGCAAAAAAGATAGTAAGGAAAATGTCATAGGTCATGTTAAGTTTGTGTACTCTGGTGTTCATAATCAGTTTACCATGTTCCACATACTGTACTACCTGACTCATGCTATATATTGAGCCAATTATGTTTTTCAATTTTATGTTAAAATCTGAGCTACACTGACGAGATCTAATAAGATCAGTATAAGTAACAGTATTTCTGCTGAATGAATACTTTTACTGTTTTTTTTAACTGTTTTTTTCTTTATTACCAATACTTGTAATATAAACTCCAAACTAATTTATTTTTCAATGAGACACTCACAATGTCTTTGTTTCAATTGAATATTACAATTGTCTACATGCATTTTCAATTGTTTATATTAACAATATAAAAAAAAAAATTAAATTTATTCTGTTAAACGTTATTGGAGTTTTCATTAGTTTGTACATGTTAGTATGCCTAGCACAGTAATATAAATGTTATTATGGAATTTTCTACCCACCAATTGGGCCTCCACTTCTGCCATGTTCTTTCACATTCCTTTTTTATGCCAAACTCATTCTTTCAAATTTTTTTTTCTTTAATTACAGAATACATCAACAAGTACTTCGATTCCTACCATTATGCTTTCATCAGTGGCAAGGACGACATTGTGCTGACGGATGTCTATCCAAGTGACTGTGCCAAAAGGTGTATTGAGGGAACTGGCTTCACATGTTTAAGTTTTGATTACAATCGTAATCAGAAAACATGTCAATTAAGCTCTTTCAACAAGGATAGTGCTGGCGGGCTTACTCCAACTTACACTGGCGATATTTACGACCATTATGAAAGAGGTATTTAAATAATATATACAGTCAACTCTACCAATACCCAAATAGGTTTTCTGGAAAGTCTGGTTTTCGGAATGTGTTTTTAATGGTTAAAATGAATTTGGGACTGTTATGTTTGGACTTCAAGAAAAGTCTGATATTGGGAGAGTTTCTGGTTTTCAGAGAGTCTGGTATTGGGAGGGACTGTACACGAGGTTATGAATTTTTAAATTTATTTTTAACAAACTGAAGTAAAAGCGTAGATGGTAAAAGTCAAATCTTCTGAAGAAGTTTTTTCGTGAACCTTTTTACCGTCTAAGTTTTTTGGTTTGATAAAAAGACATTTTTAAAATTAATTTGCTAATAAAAATCAGACAGACATTTACAAACATAACAGTTAATTTGTTATGTTTGTCTAGTGTCGTACATAAAATCTATTTCTTTCGAAAATATTTTCTTACATTTTTTCTGTTTCCTTATTGTTTTCTTCTATTTATTATCTTTTATTATGTTATTTGAAAGAGAACAACTCAGTGTAGAGTCCTAAATTCAGAAATTAACTCATTAAAGATGTATTATTATACTTGATTTTGTACTAGATATGAATGTGCCAACTGATGCCCCTCCTACTACACTACCCGCATACTATGGATGCCCCAGTGGTTGGAAACCATACGATAACTATTGCTACTATGCTGATAACACAGTGGCCGATTTTGATGCTTCCAGTGTGAAATGCCACAACCGCTATGCAGGTGCTGAATTGGCATCAGTCCACAATGTAGGAGAGAATAGTTTCCTGTTGAATCTTGTTCAACAAGGTGGAGTATTTATGTTTTTGAAACACTATTTGATATTCATTAGTATGATAATAATATAATTATAATAGTGCATTATAATGATATAGTGAGGATATTGGGGTTTTCCCCTATGCAATAAAAGTTCTTTTAATAGTACAAAATAAATTTCTTCAGATCTTTTTGGCCACTCTACTTGGATTGGAATGAGTGATAACAACAATGAAGGAACCTTTGCTTGGCTTGATGGGTCAAAGGTCGATTTCACCTACTGGGGACAAAACCAACCTGATAATTGGTATGATGGAGAAGACTGCATTGAGCTTCGCTACTGGGATGTAAGCTTTTTTTATTATGGCTTTTTTTACTTGTTTGAGCTCTGTCTAGACTATCAAACTTTATGTGATAGTAAAATGTGATATGTCCATTTATAGACATGATGATGTCATATCACACTACCATATTTGTGCATATCACTACCACATTTTGGCATATCACTACCACATTTGGGCACGTCACACTTTTTTTGTCAAAACTAGTTTGACTTTAGTCATGGCATCAAACAGTATTTGACTCTTCAGTTTCTTGAAATCTGATGGGAACAAATTTGATTTTATGTTTTATAGTAAAATAAGACAGCTTCTGGCAGATTATTAATCATCCTCGTAAATGGTATTTTTTTTCAGGGAACTTGGAATGATAACGTTTGTAGTGGAGCATTTACATCTATCTGCAAAATGAAGAAGATCGATGTGGGAAATACTGCAATACCTACTGACAAAGGATGCGGTGCTGTAAGTCAAAATATCTGTATACAAACCATAAGTTTCAAAAGTGTTTTTTTTTTAATGCTTATCACTTGATTTTTGTTTAAAGATGTATTGTCCCCTAAAAACATGAAAAATGAAGATTAATTAAATCAGAATTTAAATAGGCAATTTTCTAGTTTTAATAAAGTTATTCACTTCTGTACAAAAAAAACCTCAAAAAATAATGATTTCATTTAAAAAAAGCCAACGATTGTCTGACAGACAATTTAAGTATTTTTTGCTTTATATTAACATTTTTTTCAGGTAAATCTTTTTTTTTCGATCCAGTTTTTGGTCAAAGTGAACAACTATTTTGTGATATTAAAATGGCATATTCCAAAAAAAAAAATTGTTTTAGAGGGAAGATATATCTTTAAAATAAAAAATTATTTTTGTTTTCAATAAAGGGCTGGATTGGTCATGAGTACAGATGTGTGAAGATAGTGAACAGCCCAAAAACTTGGCAAGATGCAGAAAAAGACTGTAATGCAAATAATGGAAATCTTATGTCTATCCACGATCAGTAAGTATGGGCGCTGGTTACTCATTACATGTCTTAGGTCCTGTTCAGACCTACGGAGTTATGCTTTCCTATTGTACGCGATGTACAACTCTATAGGTCTGAACCAGGAAAAGATAGTGGAAGCCACCTCTTTCGACACTGATCTTTTGTTCTTTACAACAGCTCAAGGTACAAGATTAGTGAACGACGCTTATGATACAAAAGTCATGCATCAACAATTTTGACCTCTAAACAATCAAATTTATTTCTGCATACCAGATGTTCGCCCAGTATCGGTGACACTTCAGTTTCAAACGAAAGCGTTAGTTAAGCAAATCTGAACACTTTGCTGTTACAACGCTAATTATAATATGACATTGCTTGTGATACTAATACTAAAGCTGATGGCTAGTCTTAGATTCGAGCCCAAGGAAGCACCAACTGGATAATAATTTAGAGGTCGCAGACACTCACATTTTCTGGCGCATTGTTGCTGTCGCAACCCCTTGACCGATTGTGTTGAATAAATAAATAAAATGCATTTTGTAACTAGACTTCGCAATAGTGATTCTAGCTAACTGTAATGTTTTAACCCCTTAAAAGCATAATCTAAATATTTGTTTTTTTTTTTAGGTTTGGTCAAGCATTGTTGGAAAGTGAGTTGAGTCTAGAAAATGGAAACAATTACTGGATTGGCTTGAGTGACACTGTTACTCCAGGCACATATGTGTGGTCAGATGGTGCTTCGGTTAGTTACACTAACTGGGCTCAAGGACAGCCAGGTTAGTTCATAATATTCTGCTACAATATAATGAGCCTGTTCTTGATATTTTTTCTGTTTCTTCATTGGAGTGAATTTATATTATCTTATGTTAACTATGGAATAAACCTAAAATGTAAAAAAAAAATTCATTTTAGAGCATCCTTTTATACATACCTAATGTACAGATGTGAAAACATATGAACAGCCTTGTTTTGTATGGACGTGAATATTGTGCATCCTCTAGCCTACTTGGCTAAGGTGTAGTGCTTAGGCCTAGAAAATGTTATACATTAACAATCATTATTCCTACCATATTGAATTCATGAACACAATCTTATTTCAGATAACAGTGGTGGAGATTGCGTATCTATAACATCGGGTCAGAGTTCACCAGGTTTCTGGATAGACACAAACTGTGCTCTTGGACTTCCATATGTGTGTGAGAAGAGCCGAGTTGGTTACACACACCCACCTCACACAAACCCCCCTCGTACAACACCCCCAAGTGACCAGAAATGTGCACCGGGATGGATTGGCTATGGAAGCTCTTGTTACTTGGTTAGACTTTGTTTTTCTTTTTCAACGCACTTAGATATTCAATATTTACCTAATTTAAAAAAAAAAGGTTATGTACTAACAGTAAGCTTACCTTTTTAAAGAATATAATGTTTAGGACCAATGTACATTAAATTATGGTGTTAATAAAAGTGATTTTTGAATGACTTGGTTAGATTTTGTTTTTCTTTTCAATGCACTTAGGTATTTAATATTTACCTAATTTAAAAAAAAAAGGTTATGTACTATTGTTTAACAGTAAGCCTACCATTCTAAAGACTATAATGTTTAGTACCTATGTACATTAAATATGGTGTGATTTTTGAATAAACAATAGATATTTGAGCAGATATGTTTAAAAATTTATCTTTGATATCAAATCTATTCAAAGTCAATTTTGTATAATTTTTTTTCAGCCAAACGAAGAATCCAGTCAAAATAACAGGTTGTCATGGTTAGAAGCCCAGCAGTCTTGTTTAAAAATGGGTGGTGATCTTGCTAGCTTCCATAGTGCTGCAGAGGAGGCTTATATACTTGGTAGATTTACACCTATGTAAGTTTTTTTTAATTTTATTTTTAAAACCAGAACCAACAGCAGAAACAAATCAGCCACTTACAGCTTGGTTTAACAGATACAGAAACAACAACTCAGAAACAATTACGACTATTTTTCAATTTCCCTTTTTACTTCAGTTTTTGTACACACATTGAGAGTTTAGTATGAACTATTTTTAGTAGTATATAGGTAATGTTGGTAGTGTATCACAAAAGAGATGTTTTGTATTTGGTTTATAAACTGAAAAGTATAGCAAATTATTTTGAATAACATATTGTCCTCCAATAGATTTAAGATTATCACTAAGTAATTGTGGTACACTATTAAGAAATAAGTAACATTTATTAATTTTGAATATTTGTTATATTGCTTTAGTGATCAGGAAAACGCTTACTGGTTAGGCTACTGGATTGGTCTAAACGACCGTACCATTGAGGGCGGTAAGTTTCCTTGTTATTTAAGCTTGGTTCCCACTAGGATGCAACGCAATGATGTAAATGAATTAACCAATGACAAGCGACAGTTTGAATAATCCATTGCTTCTGATTGGTCAAATTACTTGTGTTGCGACCTAGTAGGAACTTAAAAAATGAATGTCTTTTGCCGATGCTTCTGTAACTTTTTCATATGTACTTTTTTTGGTTTTTTAGTTCATCAACCATGTGAGCTTTTTGTTGATGACTTTTTCATCTATTAATGTATTTTATTCTATTCTTTTTAATGATATTTCTCTTTGATGAATAAAATTAATGAAATGAAAAAATGAAATAATATGCACATGTGTATGCCTATAAAATTCTTTAATTTACTGTATTTTATTTGTCTTTTCCAAAGGCTATGAATGGAGTGACGGTACAGCTGTTGGTTACACAAACTGGGGAGATGGTGAACCTAATGATAGTGGATCTGAGGAATGCGTAGAGATGTTCTTTGATGGTCAGAGAGGCTGGAATGATATGGATTGCTCAACGGTCAGAAACTGGATCTGTAAAATCGCCAAAGGAGTTACTCCTATAACACCATCTCCTGATCCAGATGCACGTAAGATGATGTTTTAAATTAATTAATTAAAAATTAATTAAAACAAATTAACTTTTAATGAGCTGTCAGAATATAAATTATATTATGCATATTTTTCCGAAGGATGTGGGTGTTTCAAACTTATTCTTTGCCTCGTCAGCCTCAAGCTGGCTACGGACCTGGCTAATATTTTATTTTAGGTTTGTTTTAAACTGAAAAATTGGTATTTATTGATCTATCCAAGTAAATAAAGCTCTGTCTACACTATCAAACTTTATGTGACAACAAAATGTGATGTGATGTCATATCACTACCACATTTGGGATATCACTACCATATATGGGCTCATCACACTTTTTTGTCAAACTAGTTTGATAGTGTAGACAGAGCTTTAACCTATCACATTGAATATAATAATAAAGATTGATTTTTTTTTTTATTAAAGCTATACCGTGTCCGTCAGACAATAGCTGGGTCTATCGATCACCATATTGTTACTACGTGAGTCCAGCCTATGGTACCGGACGTAAAGGATGGCAAGATGCTGAGGATTATTGTAAAAGTAGAGGCGGCCACTTGGCATCAATTCATGATGTATTTGAGCAGAACTACGTTTTTAGACTTGTAAGAAATATTTATGTTTTATTAAAAGCACATTTTTGTAGATTTTTTATATTTTGGTGAAGTATTCATTTATGGCAAACCAATATAAAATGCATGCATAAATGTGACCAACCCACGTGTGACTATACTCAAAAGAGGTCCTGCACAGTATCGGAAGATAATGAGATGAAAGTAAATCATAATATTAGTAATAATTTATAATAAGTTGTTGACAGAATTCTTTATGGTTTTTTTTTGCTTTTGCTTATCTCATTTATTTTATGTTATTGGCTTTCTTTTTGTATTATAATCTAATAATCTAGGTAAGCAAAGTCATTGGGTCTTACTGGATTGGTCTACGAGAACAAGCAGCTGGAGGAGATTATAAGTATGCACATTTTTTTTTCTGTTTTATTTAAGTTAATTCTTTGCTTATGAAATATTCTAAAGTTAAAAAAATTAATGCTTTAGTACAGCTTCTATAGTTGCCACAGATTGACTTTTTAGTAAAAATTGTTTAGTAAAAATGATTTATTTTAAGTTGATTCTTTGTTTATGAAACATTCTGAAGTTCAAAAAATGAATGCGAGTACAGCTTCTATAGTCACCACAGATTGTTGACTTTTTCATCAGTACTTCTATGAATGGATGATTAGTTGGGAACATGAACGGTAGTTGATCGTACCGTTTTGATCATGCGATCATTTGGGAAAACACCTCACAACGCTTTTATTTTAAAAAATGTATACAATTTCTTAACAGGTGGAGTGATGGTACGCCATTTGATTACATATTCTGGGCCAATAACGAACCCAATGATTTCAATGGAGCAGAGCAATGTGTTGAACTGGAAGTACAAAAATGTAAGTGTTGTGTTTTGTCATGACAACCATTTAGCATTATATGAGACTTCTGCAAATTGTCACATTAAGGTGTTTTTTCATTGTAAGGGTAGATTTTTTAAAGAGAGCTAATCAAGTGATTTAAACAACATTAAAATAAACTAATTTTTTATTTTATTTTCAATCTTTCATTTCAATAATACATTGCAATACAATTAGAGACTAATACAAAAATTAACAATCAATTCTTCTATAGAAAAACACAGATCATAAAGAGTAATGCAGGTATTTAAATACAGTATCTATATGATGAAAATGTTTGGTTACAGTATCTATACAAGAAAATAGCAGATAACAAACAGATAATAAGGATTGAAACGTTACTTGAAAGTGTTTACATTGTTTATATGAGAAAATAATAAAACATACGGATTATAAAGAGTGATAGGCCTACGTTACAGGCATTTGATTGCAAAATCTATGTAAACTAGAGTTTATTTAAGATTTTACAAAACGGAGAACACAATTGTCTGTTAATGCAGTATGAACCATAAATGCATTTAACGAAATATGTATATGTGATATTTAAATTAAAGTGGCTGCATGGAATGATCAAGCTTGTGGTATTCCTGGTCCGTTCGTTTGCAAAAAGGCGGAGGATAATATCAAGCCAATCACAAACGCTCCTACTCCACCACCTACTGGAAACTGCCTGAATGGCTGGGTTAAACACAGCAACCGTTGCTATAGAGTGTATGGAACGGAAATTGCTGACAGACTCCAATGGAGTGATGCTCGCAGCATGTGTCTCGCAAAGAATGCAGATCTGGTCACCATTCATAACAAAGAACTACAAGGTATAGTACTTCATATGATCCTGCTTCGTGAATAATACTGATAGATAAGCTGATATCAATTTGATCTCTGGTGCGCGTGTGTACAATTGAGGGACTAGTGCTGTTCCGCTGTACCACACCGAGAGTGTTAAAGAGTTGCTATCCAATCGAGATTGAACCATGAAAGCCCCAGTGGTCTAAGGGCTAGGACATCTGCATATCAAGCAGAAGGTTCCGGGTTCGAATCTCGGTTGGGGCGACTTTTTCTCATTCTCACAGATTTCCTCATCTTTATCGTTTCAAATTAATTAATTAAATTTCAGTATATCACTGGGCGGGTTAGACTTTTGACTTTTGACTTTTAATATGTGGATTTATCATTAAAAATGTTGTCATTTCAGCTTATTTGTCAACATATATAAAAACAGCAAACACTGATATTTGGACTGGTCTAAACGACCGACATACTGATGGTAAATTTGCCTGGGTTGATGGTACAAGCCTAGACTTTGAGGCTTGGGCTATGTATGAACCAAAGAGTGGAGTTGTGTTACCAGATGGGGTAAGATACAGAAAATACTGCAATTACCTTACTAAGCGAATAACTATATAAAACGTGGTCACTATAGGTCAATATACACAGACGAGCGGTAACGGTAATAAAAACATAGAATCTGTTATTATGTTATTCCCTATGACCATTTACACAAAGCTCAGAGCGGACGACTGGTTTTTCCGCGGAGGATAGATACAGATTCTACATGGGACAAGCTACACAGTTTTTGGCTTACTGTTACCTCTGTGTAAATAGGGTGTAGACAGGAACCAGAGGAGGAGAGTATGGGCAGATCCTGGCATTCATAAAACCAAGTTTAGAGTTGTGTACATAAATATATTTTTACTGGATGAAGATGGGTCACTCACATAAGTATGTCGCCAGTGTAGAATCATGCTGAAAATAATAGTAAATTGCATGATATTGCCCGAAGAGGAATGCTTTGCACCCCCATTTATATGCCATTAGGACCATTTTTAACTTAAATCCTCTAATTTTCTGACCAAACAGAGCTCAAGTGATTGTGTAAAGATGATGAACAGTGCTGAACAGACTGGTAAATGGGATGATGTTGACTGTAGCAGTCTAAATGCATATGTCTGTCAACAACCTCTAGGTAAGTCAAACAATACAGACAGTTCTTATTCTGTTAAGCTCTGTCTACAAAAAAATATGATTTGCCCATATATGGACATGATGATGTCATATTACTACCATATTTGGGTATATCACTACCATATTTGAGCACATCATACTTTTATTGTCAAACTAGAGAGAGATTTCTTTAGTTTGAAATGAAGTATATAAGCATGATATATATGCCTATATTTTACGTTAGTAGAAGCTAGACAGGTTAGTTCAGAAACTGAAATGAGAAATGGCGAGAAATAAAGAACAAAAGATTCTTAAATTACACCTAATAATTGATATATTTCAGACCCTACACTTCCCGTTAATCCTGACAATATTGAATACTGTGGTCAACCAAATTTCCGAAAGTATGGTGACTCTTGCTACATGATGGACACCACAAAGCGTGACTTTGCTTCAGCCAGGCAGCTGTGTGAGAACCAGAATTCAGAGTTGGCGAGCATTCCTGATGGATATGAACAAGTCTTTGTGGAATCACTTGTTTATGGAAATAACAATGAGCCAGTTTGGATAGGCATGATTGATATGAAAGTATGTTTATTTTTTTGTTAAATACTGTAGTGGGTTTAAAATTGGTATTAATTTAAGATATGATTTATAGTTTCCCTTTCTTCAACATGAAATTTAACACGCATAAAAAAAATTACATAATGTAAAATTGAAATGTATTGTGTAGAGCTATGCCAGTTATGTTTGTATTTTTCACTTTATGAGTGTGTTAGCCCTGTTAGCATACAAAACAAATTTGTTCTGTAATAAAGTACTATGAAGTAACAAAGTTTTATTTTTGATATATATTTAACTCTACCAATGGTATCGAGCACTGTAACCTAACGATCTAGTTATCCCTTACTCTTATACATATAAAATGTTATCTAATCTTATTTCTATAGAAATTTATTGTAGTGTTGAAAAGGCTTTGCTGTTTCTGTTTTCATGCATATGGATATAGTACTTTTGCAAAACAAAAGAAATTTAATTGAAGTCCAAGGTTAATCATTAGTCTTGATTGCCCACTGATGTTGTCCTTTATAGCTTTTATTTAACTATAATTATTATTCATGTTTCCTTTCTGTAGGTGGAAGGAGAATATATGTGGTTAGATGGATGGCCAATTTGGTACACTAACTGGGCAGAGAATGAACCTAGCAAGGGACCTGGCGAGGGATGTGTCAGAGTGAATGATGATGGTACCTGGGAGGATGCTACTTGCACAAGCCTTCACTACCCTCTCTGCAAGACTACTACTGGTAAGTTTATAAAACTGGTGTCGCAGAATTTCAGCAGTTGATGATCTCTAAGTCCACCGCATTTTGTACAATTGCAAAGTTGGCAGGCAGTTGGTCAATATATGACAAAGGACTAAAGGATCTTTCACACCTGCAAATCCATCTATCGATTGGCACATAGCCGTGTGGAGCGCCGGACAGAAACTGTGCCGTAACAGGTGTGAAAGGCCCTTTATGCCTGCAGACAGAATGTTCAATGTCAACTGTTTGTTTCTTTGTATATGTACTGAAATAACCACATACATTATAATATCTTTAAAAAACCCATTTTTTTATGTATTGAATGTACATTTTATTTCCCACCCTTTCATTAATGAATCTTGCGTGACAAGTAATTTCTTCTTGCAAGATCCTCTATTAATGGGATTGTCGTTATTGTTTAATTATTATTATTGTATTGTACCATTGATAGAAATTAATAAATGTTTAATATCTTTGCCTTGTTTCAGCTGAGAAGCCAGTTACACCTGCACCACGCCCAGGCACCTGCCCAACTGATGAATGGGTTCCTTATGGAAGCCACTGCTACTTCTTTGGCGTCTCTTTCACCTCCATCTCGTGGGCAGAGGCAGAGTTTGCCTGCTCATTGAACCATGCAGGTCATCTTGCCAGCATTCACAGCCGAGCTCAAAATGAATTCATTCGTGCTAATGTGCAGAGCTTTTTAGGCAAAAGCGTTTGGGTTGGACTGTTTAGATCAGACAGTGGTAGGTTAGACATCTGTCTCTTAGGAATATTATACTTATTAACTAATGTATCTTATTTTACAAAAATTCTTAATATTATATATATTAACTATTGTATCTTATCAGACAAATGATATCTCTTTATGTTTTTGGATTATGACAAAACCTGAAAATGCTAAGTCGACATGGAAAATTATGGTTTTTTTTAAAATTAATTTATTCAATAGCAAGAAAGTATTAATATTCTGATGGACTTGGTTTCAGGTGGATTTATGTGGTCTGATGGTACTGGAGTAGATTACACATTCTGGGATGATGGACAACCAACCATGACTCACAACGGAAAGCATGAAAACTGTGTTGAATTGTACCCACAGTTTGGTTATTGGAATGATGAGAACTGTAACGATGGCCAAGCTTATGTTTGTGAAATTCTTAAAGGTATGACATTTTAAAGTTATCTGTCATCATCTTGGTCTATCAGGCCTAGGAATCCTCTTCTTGCAGTCATTGATGGTTGTTGGTTTGTGCCTGACAAAGCTTTCTGGGTGTTCAGTACCAACTCAGTGAAAATGCTTTCAGGTGACCAAAACCATGGAGGAAATATATAGGCAAACCATGGGACTGGTATACCTCTAAACCATGGAGGAAATATATAGCCAAACTATGGGACTGGTATACCTCTAAATCATAGAGGAAATATATAGCCAAACTATGGGACTGGTATACCTCTAAATCATAGAGGAAATATATAGCCAAACTATGGGACTGGTATACCTCTAAACCATGGAGGAAATATATAGCCAAACTATGGGACTGGTATACCTCTAAACCATGGAGGAAATATATAGCCAAACTATGGGACTGGTATACCTCTAAACCATGGAGGAAATATATAGCCAAACTATGGGACTGGTATACCTCTAAACCATGGAGGAAATATATAGCCAAACTATGGGACTGGTATACTTCCAAACCATGGAGGAAATATATAGCCAAACCATGGGACTGGTATATATCTCTAAACCATGGAGGAAATATATAGTCAAACCATGGGACTGGTATATATCTCTAAACCATGGAGGAAATATATAGCCAAACCATGGAACTGGTCCCTCCCTGCCCAATCTTTCGTGGTATTTTTTATTATAGGTGTTAATATTAAGAATCTTATTTCTGTATCAATCGTATGAATAAATTGAGAACCACGTTGTAGAGAACAGTTTAACATTAAGCTCTGTCTACACTAAATGTGATGTGCCCATATATGGACACGATGATGTCATATCACTACCATATTTGGGCACATCACACTTATTTTGTCACACTAGTTTTATAATGTAGACAATATTTTGTTGTTTTCAGGAGCACCAGTGAGTTCGACAGACGATGGACCAAATCCACCTATAACGCCAACTAACAAGGATGGAAATAAGGAACCAACTACAGGTAAAATATATCTATAGGCTAGAGTATATATTTAAGATATCATTAGAAATTGCTTGTATTGTGTGTTCATTATCTGCTCTCACTCCATATCCATAAGCTAGATTTAATGCTCTACATAAATATAATCAGAGTTTATTGTTTTGTCAAAAAAAAAAAATATCAGCATCATAATAGAATTCAAACTCAAGACTCTGGAATTTGTAGTATTCGTCGCCACCAAAGCTACTCCATATTATATGCTATATACAATTTGTATTAATAATCTTCAAGAATTAATAAATTTATATGTAGTACAGTAATGGTGTAAACGTAGTTTCATTCATTTCAATTTCATTGGTTCAAAGAAAAAAGTTACTATAAATAAATATACCAAATGAATGCTTTTTGGTTGAAAAATTTTCTTGGCGTGAAAAAAATCCTGACATCGGAACAGAAGACTATGAAGTTGGTAGGTAAGCATCATTACATCCAACCTACTTCATTGCTATTAGAGTACATAACTTCTTAGAGGGATCTATATTTATTAGTGTCCTGGAAATGTATACTACTTTAAATTATCATTAAGTATCATGACCACCAAGCTACTCCTCCATACACCTGCATCATCATCATCATCATTGTAACTTGTTTTCAACACACAAATAATAGGAATTTAGCAACCTACTTATATATTTCATCGGTGGCCTATAATCTGTTTAAACTGCATCAAAGAATGGAGTAAGGAAGCACCTCCCAATATCCCTTCAAGCACTCAATGAATTATTATACAATTAGATCTTAGGTCGTAGGTGATTGCAAATTAAAAGTCCTTAATAATTCAAATATCATTAATATATTAATTTGTATATATATATTAAAATAAAAATGTGAAGAGAATATGTGAATAACACAGTAAAAAGAAATCAGCATATTGTTTTAAAATAATTTAAATTATTATGTTTAGGTTTGAGCCCTGGAGGAATTGTTGGCATTACGTTGGCATCATGTGTGCTTCTGCTTGCCCTCGTCATGATCGCTTGGTTCATCGTACAGCGCAAGAAGTTCTCATTTGATGACAGCAAAGCTATGAGTGGTATAGATAATCAATTATATGAAAGTGGAACTTCTTCAGTGCAGATAGATAAGAAAGCTCAAGCTGAGGCTTAATAACACATGGGGTTTTTTTTTGACATTTAATATTTTTCCTGTTGTTGTATATTTCAATATTAATTAATAATTGCGCAATACCGTGCAATGCATGTTTTTCCACTATGTGTCTACATGACCATAGATTGATATATAGCTTAAATTCTTAAACTTTAAGTCAACTTTTTTTTCCTTTCAAGTGATTTTCTAGGATTTTCACGGCACCATTATAATAAGGAAATTTACATAAATTATTACAGTATTATTAAAACGAAAACAATAAATGTATTCATTTATATACAGCATGAATAAATAATGTATAGATTATAAAGTAAAAAAAAAAAACAATTATGAATTTTGTACAATATGAATATATAAATCAAGGTTTAGAATAAATGTTCTGTGCCTGTTGTGTTTATAAATAAATTTATAGTTATATATGGTGTTATTGAAGTTATCTTTTAATACCATTTTTGTTCATGTTACACAATAAAAATGATTTCTATACAGTAACAATGTCTCTTTATTGGTTATTAAGATCTTAACCATTGATCATGTATGATCGTAGTTTTTTAACCGGGAAAAAGGAATCAAACCACAACACATTTACACTACACAAGTGAACAAGATATTAGATGGGTCATCTGTAATTGTAAGACTCTTGCATACAAACGAACACATGAGACAGAAAATGCACTCTTTTTTTGACATCACAGTATATTTATTAGAAAGTTTTTCCAAAATGTTAGCAGCATGTCACATAGAAATTACATTTTACATTTTTTTGTGTGTGTAAATAGTAGAGCAGGAAATAGTGGGTCTATATAATGTATTACTATGTTACTGGTCACTTTTTAGAGGAAAGATGTTTAAATAAAATAAAGAAATTACATGTGGTCTTTATATGGAGGCACAAATTAATACAACATGCCTTTATTCAGTATTTCTATAAAATGGTCGAATGTTTTTGAAGATAGGTAAGGTTTGTGATATTTATCCAGTATTCAATCATATTGCCTTTAAGTGACCCTAAGGTATTCATATATCTGATCACTTTCCTTTCTTCTTTTTATTTTTCTTTGATTTACTAGATGAACTACTTGGTGGTGATTCACCAGAGAGTTTAGCCAGGTTCTTTTTCAGTTCCAGAAGCTTCTTTACTTCAGATTCAATCTTATCTTTTTCTGCTTTTGCAGTCTTTAAAGATCTCACAATTTCTCCCTAAGATGAAAAAAACAACAATAAAATATAGTTTTATTTCTGAGGGGTGCTGGTAAAGGTTGAATGTAGGATGGTATTTATAAAACTCAAGTTTATTTGCGTAACTTACAAATACTGTATTACAAATGGTGAATTTTTCCTTTTAATTTTATGATTAATTTATTTATGATTTAATTTATTGTTTTAATTGATTTCCCTTTTGATTCTAATTATTTTTTAACATATTTATTTCTATTTATTTAATTTTTAATTGCTGTATGTTAATGTCTTGTTAAATTGTATTTTTGTAAGGGTCCCTAATAATCAGCTTCGGCTGGATGGACCACCCTCGTAAAATATTGTTGAAATAAAAATAAATAAATGATTTTATAGACCTAATAACATAGAAATAGTAATTAAAACAAGTTTTAAAAAATCCTTAAAAAAAAATACCTGAGCTGTCACTTGAGCTTTAAGTTCCTCAATATTTGATGGGCTACTAAATGTTGGCTGCTGAGGAGTTGCGGGTGGTTGTTGAGCAGCAGCAGGTGGTGGCTGAGCAGTTCCTACTGGATTCTGCTTACCAGCAAACTTTGTTTTTAATTCTTCAGCCTGGGATGCTTCAATTTTACTGAATAGGGGCGATGGCTGAATATGGAAAAATAATTATTGTATACTAGTGGATTACAAAATATTAACATTTCTGAGTAGTTTTATACAAATAATGAATGTTTATGATGGTGAACATATTTCATGAGTTGAAACTTTACTGCTCTATTTTTAACATTCTAAATCTTTGATAAGTGCTAGACCAGGAAGCTAAACCATTCAAAAAGGCAGTGCTCTAACTTTAGATGTGGTGTGCAGGCGAGCACAACACGTTGATTTCCAAACGCAATCAACAACGCCACATGGCAAAATATCTCTAAATACTTCCAGAGAGCTGAACATGCATTAGAGCATGTTAGATATCACTTTTTTGGTAGGGCTAATTCCAAATGACACATTGTAATAGTTATTGGTTGTGAAAGGCAATTTATCAACTATTACTAATGATGTCCATTACAGTCTATGAAACGCACCTTCCCTATTTTATGTCCTGGTTGAAGGTGACATACGAATTTCTCACAGATATAGTTTGAGATGTTGGTTGCAGCGAGTTGTTCCTGTATTGTCTGGCTCACACTTGGCATGTAAGGGTGCAGCATCACTGATATCAGATAGCTAATGTTGGCTGCAAGACCTATAATAGTTCCTGCTTTCACTCTGAAATAGTAAATAACAATGTTCATACATTTCTAATTAAAAGAGTTCTTTTGATAATCATGTGTTGTGTACTAAATGTCCTTTATATATTTCGAATTTCATTTAAAAAAAAGTAATTTTATGTGAGATTTAGCAGGTTTTAGTTAGCATTTACCTATCTTCTTCTTTCTTAGTCTTCAGGAGATCCCACGGCTTGTTAGCTTGGAGGTGCTGGTTACCAATACGAGAGATGGATAAGATCTGACGAAGTGCATCTCGAATCCTACAAGAGAAGCAAACATTGAATATTGATGCTGCTACTACTATCAGGTGAACATTTTTTCGAAATTTTGACTGCAAAATTGTATTTGAATTTTAAACTATTACGAATGATATAAAAACTTCATTTAATTGGGCTAGTACTTACTTAACTTTCTCTAGAAGTTCAATGTATATCTTGAGCTCCTGTGTGACGGAGACTATTACGTTCTTATCATCCTCACTCAGCACCATTTCTGGGACAACACTGTTAAAATTCTTCTCCAGGAATGTCAGACCTCTGTATAGAAATAACAGATAAGAATATTAAAACAGTTCTTCTCTAGATGGTTAATCTCATTATTTGCCAGTGGCACTGTCAGCATTATACGCCAGTGGCACTATCACTATCGGTACCGAGTGAGAGTACAGATCTGGGCCACAATAAACGAAGAGCTAGAATGATAATCACCATTTGACCATACCTATTCACAAAGTTCCCAAGATTATTTAACAGTTCAGAATTATTCTTAAGAACAAAATCCGACCAGCTGAATGCGCTGTCCTGAGATTCTGGACGGATGTAGAGTAGGTAGAAACGCCAAATGGCTGCAGGAATGCCAGTTTTGCAGACGTCAGTGCCAAAAACACCTATGCCTCTACTCTTGGAAAATTTGCCATCTTCATAATTGAGATACTCTGAAATTACAAAGCAGAAATTGGATTTTACTGTGATGAATATACAAGAAAACGCTATAATACCAAAGTTAGTTTCAAGAATACAGGTCTACGTTAAGGATTTTCTTATTGGCTCTATTGTGAATACATAGTGGCCACATAAGTGATGTCTTTTCTTGGTGTTAGATGCCATTTCGCTGGATCTTGGATAAAAATAGACTAGTGATTGATGTCTGCATTCGATGTATTCAAAATTATGTAATTATGTACAAGACTCTGAATTCACAGAGCAGACTTTACCTGTGGCAACCAAATTATTGACGAGTGTCCAGTCTTCACCAGTGCCTAGCAGCGAGCATGGAAATATGACACTGTGGAATGGCACGTTGTCTTTTGCCATGAAATTGTACAGTTCAACCTGATGGAACAAAATCATTCTTTTTAAAATCATTTTTGTTTTGTAATCTTGCAATGAATCAATGAGATCAATAATGTAACTTAAGCTCTGTCTACACTATCAAACTTTATGTGACAATGACATGATGATGTCATATCACTACCATATTTGGGCACATCACACTTAAACTAGTTTAATAGTGTAGACAGAGCTTTACCTCTTTTGGATTCTTCCACCATTTCTGCCAATCATCAGTATAATTAGCTGTGATCGATGGATATCCAATAGGAGCGTCGAACCAAACATAGAACACTTTATCCTTAAACCCTTCAAGAGGTACAGGTGTACCCCATTTAAGATCTCTGGTGATACACCTGGGCTTCAGGCCATCCCGAACCCAAGAGTTGGTGATGAGTTTAGCATTGTGGGTCCAATCGCCTTCGTTCGTAGACTTGTTTAGGAATTTCTCAAGTGTTGGTTGAAGTTTTGGCAAATCAAGAAACAGGTGTTTTGAGGAACGAATTACAGGTGAACTATTGCACACTTTACATCTTGGGTTCTGGAAAAAAAACAAACAAATCTACATGTGGAATTAAAAGTTTCTCATAATTTGCCCTACATTAGTTATAAAGGAACTGAAAATCAAAATCAGAGAAAACCTCACCCAGTGACTGGAGTGAGAAGGCAAGCAACAGAATTACATATGTAAAATGATGTAAACTTTATTAGCAGTAAGAGTAATATTGTTTACAAAACAATTGCCTCCAAAACCAAGTCACTACATTTACATTATTCATATTTTTATTTACAGCACTATTCCTTTACCTTTAATTCGGTGGCATTAATTAGTTTTCCGCATTTGTCACATTGGTCTCCTCGTGCATCTTCGTAGTTGCACAACGGACAAGTTCCCTCTACGAACCTATCTGCTAGGTATCGGTTACACGTTTCACAAAGAAGCTGTTCAACCGTATCCTCCAGCAGAAAGTTGCGCTTTTGAAGACGCCAAAATATATCTTGAGCAATTCTAGAAATGAATCAAGTTGAAATGTATATAGTTAGGAGTAATCAAACATACAGACCAACTTTAATAGTGTGATGTGCCCAAATATGGTAGTGATATGACATCATCATCATGTACATATATGGGCACATCACATTTTTTTTTCAAATAAAGTTTGATAGTGTAGACAGAACTTTAATCTTCAAATGTCTTAATATTCTTAACATTTCATATAGGGTTATAGTGTTTTTGCACTACAGAAACTAAGACATATACCACATTTCACAGTCTATACTTACTCTGTCTGTTTCTCTGTAGTAGTTCTCCCAAAGTAGTCAAATCCAATATTGAACCATTCATATATTTCTTGGTGTAACTTGAAATACTTGTCGCATATCTGTTTCGGTGTAAGTTTTTCTTCCAATGCTTTTGTTTCTGTTGCCGTGCCATACTCATCAGTACCACAGATGTACAATGTGTTGTAGCCACGCAATTTGCAGAATCTAGTATTCCAAAAATGAAGAGGATTTGAATTTATCTAAAAAAATCTTTCATTCATTTTTTTTTTTTTTTTTTTTTTTTCATTTCATTTATTTCACTATCATCATCGCAGCCTTAGCTGAATTACAAAGATATTTACATTTTCTCAATATTAAAATTTGTATAAAACCAATGATAATTATATATAAAAAAGGAGGCAATTTACACAAGAAATACAATACAGGAACATTCAACAAGTTTAGCATTAAAATATTAAAATAGAAAAAAAAAACACCAAAAAGGACCAATAAGAATTGCATAGCTGTACTGGGTGATATATAATGATTATTCATTTAGAAGCGAGATAAGGTATGGTATTGCACTTTTTCTATATCTTTCAACTCTGCATTTGGGTTGTTGATACTTTACACGTCTTAGTTTCATGTTACTTACATTCTTCACTGGAAACCATTTTCCAAAATGAATACTTTTTGAACAATTCAGAGCAAACTTATAGCATAGATTATGCCTTCTATCAGATAAAGTGTCTAAAGAAAGATCATTGAGTGCTTGGTCATAACATATGTAGTCATTACACAATATTATTCTGCAAGCCCTTTTTTGGACAGATTCTATCATATCACTTTGTTTCTTAGTGAGACTAGAATGCCATACTGGGACAGCATATTCAACACTTGGTCTTATGTAACTCTTAAATACATCTACAAGATCAAATTTCGGAAGATTGAACTTTCTTAATCTACACAATATATGCAGACGTCTGCTGGCTTTGGATACAATTTCTTTAACATTACGGTCCCATTTGAGGTTGGCTTGTATCCATAAACCTAGTAACTTAGTTTCATTAACGATTTCAATTGTAGCATTACCAATCAAAAGGGGTTCATGTTCATATTGATTTCTTTGAAAGTTAAAATACATAGTTTTACATTTAGTTGGGTTAAGTTTTAGTTTGTTTTCATTAGACCATACATTCAGTAAAGCAACATCATTCTGAATTGAGGAAATTTCATCCTTTTTTACTATCTGTCCTATGCACAAATCATCTACATATTTCCAAGTTTTACATGGCGAGTCTTGCATGGCATCATTAATTAGAGCAAGAAAGATCATAGGCCCAAGGAGTGTGCCTTGAGGGACGCCACATGTTAGATTAACACTCATTGATAATGTAGATTTATAGCGTACTTGTTGGGTTCTGTTTGACAAAAAGCTAATTAACCACGGTACAATTTCAGGTCTACAGCCAAGTGTTACTAATTTAGAAACTGCTATTGTGTGGTCAACACAATCGAATGCTTTACTAAAGTCAGTTAAAACTAACTGACCAACAGATTTGGGAATGTTACTACCTTCATAGAACACATTTAGTAGATCAACCAAATTATGGGTTGTAGAAAAGTGTTTACGGCAACCATATTGGTTGTTATCAAGATTTTTCTCGATATCTGTTAAGAGCCATTTTTTAATTAATGCATAATTCATCCACTTTATTTAAACAAAGCAAAATTTAAAAATGTTTATGTTTAGTTTATACTGGAAAATGGTCATGATAATACTTATATTAATGAGTTAATGTTACCTTGAATAAACGTCTGCACTCAAAACACAGCCTATGATGTTACCAAGATGAGGAACATTATTGACATATGGCAGGGCGCTTGTGATTAGCACATTACGCTGACCTTTGACAGGCAAGCTACAAAGAAAATGCATAATTAAAAAAAAACTTATGACATAATACTCCATATACTTCACTTCATTACTTGTATGATCTGGATCAACTAAACTACTGTACCTACAATCCAGATCATTTAAATTAGTTGGGCATATTTATCATGTCACGTTATTATTCGCTTTCTATTGACAAATTTTGATTGCTGCTCTGAAGACAACAGTTGTGTTGTATGCCTCGGTCATACCTTAATTAATTTAGCTTATACTATTTTGGTTATCTTATACTTACATAGGCTTTTCTCTCATAGGATTCTTTGGTAGTTTAGCTTTACCATGAAGCCAGTCATCAATAATTGAATCTTTCTCATCATTCTAAAACAAAAAAATAATTCATGAACATAAAAACAGATTAAGGGAAGATGAAAACTTACTTATTAGTATTCAGTAGAACTATTTTTCTAAAGCTTGCCAGCTACTTAAAAAAAAGCATGTACCGTTAGAGAATCATTCTCTTCAGTTACGACAGCCTTCTTTTTGGTAACCACTGGACGAACCAATGGCTGTGCTTGTATAGACGTTGCACAGGCTGATACACCTTTGTTTTCGGTTATCATAGCAACAGCAGACTGGAACGCAGCATTCTGGGATAGCTTATCAAACCAGGAAGCCATGTTGGAATAGTTGGACTTAAGGGAGGAATTTTCAGCAATAGCAGGATACAGTGCTGACCAGAGAGCAATATCTGCTGCTGTTAGATCAGACTAAAAAATAAAAAAAAAAGTTAGATTTGAATCACAGCTAATTACAAAGTTGTTTTTGTTGTAATAGCTAGAACCCAAACAATAAGTACAGATATATTTCCTTCATTTTATCCATTTAAAAAATCTATCTTCAATAATTGGTGTTAAATATGTAAAACAGAAGCATTTTAATTGATATGTATCAGTGTTGAACAGAATTAACTTTTTTTAAAAATTGATTACAATGTATTAAAATTAATGTTTACAGAAAGAAACAAACTTACACCAACAAGAAAAGTCTTCCCTTTTAACGTCTGGTCGATGTTGGCAAAATGACCTTTTAATGGGTCTGGATTGGCCTTTCCTCCAGAGGCAGACACAGCAAGGTAAGGACCTAGAACAGGCTATTAGAATAGATAAATATAGTTAATGAATAACTCATCAATAATAAACAGAAAACTTTGAGGGTAAATAAAAAGCAGTATCAGTATAAATAAAAATTTTCAAAACAAATGCATGATTATTTTTTAGGTTCTATGATCCGTTTGTATTACAAATAATTGATTGAGTGATTGAATAATTTCGAGACCTGTAATTGACTAGACTCCCAATCCAGCCACTCCGCGACTTGAAGATCATCTGTATCCTTGCCCAACTTGCTAAGAAGATACCTAGAAGACCATATTGATTAAAAAAAGAAATGTTTATTATTATTATTAATAATTAATTAATAATTAATTATTAATATTATTAAATATTGAAATATAATAAATTAAATACCATACATTTCTACATAAGTCAACTTTTAATAATTATTTTTAAAATATTATTTTATTTATCATTATATTCTTATTCTGTACTTTATTTTAAATTAATGAATTACAGTAAAAAGTTAATTAAAATAGTCTAAAGGCCCATTTACACTAGGGCGATAACGACCGACGATAACAAGATAAATATGCATTTTTCATAACTAAAACAAAAGAATTTCATTCCATTTCATTTCAAAAATTTTTTATCCTAGAACTATAGGATTATCATCTATGCTGCCTTTGATGAAAATAATATTTCCACACGTCTAATCAAATGACGTCATGATTAGTAGAGCAATAATATTGTTACAATACAACGATTTTATTGTTTTATTGATCATGACGTCATTTGATTGGATTTTCAAAAATATTATTTCTATCAAATACAGCATACATGATTATCCTATAGTTCTAGAACGAAAACTGTTTTAATTTCTTTCGTTTTATCAAAGAAAAATGCATGTTTATCTATTTATCGTCGATCGTTATCGCCCTAGTGTAAATGGGCCTTTAGGGTTCCTAAATCAGGATAAATGAAAAAATCAAAATTTTTTTAACCTGCAAATTTCATTTGATGAGAAGATAAAATCGCCATTTGATAATTGCAAGACTGGGAGCTTGTTTTTCTTTAGAAACGGAACAACTCGATCTGTAAAGAGGCAAAAAAAAATGCAATTTAATTTAGAAATATGTTAATTAATGCTTCATTGGCAAAATAACAGATATTTTAGATAGGCCCTATTCTAAATTGTTATTACTTTATTGTTGTTACCACATCTTCCAGACGTTTTCATTAGTTTTATTCACCCTTTGAAAAAAAATACATGGTGCACAAATATCACAATGTTAGTGATCATATTCTGTGGTAAGTAGGCTAGGCCCACTACTATCTAGTTTAAAGCACAGTGAATGATGCAAGAGTGGGCGTGGACTAGTGGTTTTCAATACGTTGCATAAGCCAGATGTTCGATGTGGGGAGGCCTAGCTAGCCCTACCTAGCCAGTTGGCGTTAGTCAACTTACCAGAGGACTTGACAGTTTTCCAATTTACAGGCAATTTTGATTCACCTAAATAAAAGGCAATCGCAGCTTTTAGTGCTAAATGATTTCCTTTGTCATAATACAAATCCATTCTTTTTCCTTATAAAAAATTGCGGATGGCTAGCAAAACGTGTGTGGGAAAAATAATGGTTTCGTCCAAGTGGGGATTCTATTTACACGTACAAGTGTCAGTAGTAAAGTATAGTACCGTAAAAACTACAGTCAATTCGTAAACGGCAGCCGTATGAATAATCGTGTATTTTTAATATGAGAATAAAAATTGTGTAGTGGGGATGTTGTCAAATTTGAGTAAAAATAAACATACTTTTTCTCGTTTTTTAAGCAACATTGTTAACGCAATTCGATCAAGTAGTAGTCCGAATCAACCTTCGTTTTGTAATTCTAGTCATAGTAATATGACAGCAACACTAGAAACTTTAAACTTTGATAATTTAGCACTGCGTTCTTTACCCATCGATGAGGAAAAACGAAACTTCACTCGGCAGGTTCGGGGCGCCTGCTTCTCGAAGGTTTCCCCGACTGCCGTTGCAGACGACCCAGAGCTGGTAGCCTACTCTGAAGATGTTTTAACAGGTTTGCTTGATCTCCCTGAAAGTGAACTGAGACGTGATGACTTTGCAGAATATTTTTCAGGCAATAAACTTCTACCAGGTTGTGACCCTGCTGCCCATTGTTATTGTGGACATCAGTTTGGAAGTTTTGCTGGTCAGCTCGGAGATGGTGCAACAATGTAATGAATAATTATACAAACTAGTTTAGCCCTATATGGAAGTGACTATCGGCACGTTTAACAATGCATATTTAACTTTGTATTTTCTATTGGCATAGTTGACAATGTGTTTAAGTAAATGTTAATTTTTCTATCGGCAAAGACATCCGACCGTGTCATGCGCATAATTTTTAATTATAATAAGTACCTCTCTACATAGGTAGTTCCATATAAATTGTGTCACCCACATAGTCATAAGTCTTCAGTCACTTTGTCATGACCTATGCCCAGGGCCCAGTCAGCTATTATATGGTATTGATTATTTTAATAAAATGTTCAATTGTTTAAAGATTAATGGTTATACATTACACTGCAGGTATTTAGGAGAAATTTTAAACAAACGAAATGAACGTTGGGAGATCCAATTCAAGGGAGCTGGTCTTACCCCCTTTTCAAGGTCGGCAGATGGCAGGAAAGTGTTGAGGTCAACCATAAGAGAGTTCCTATGTAGTGAGGCTATGCATCACCTTGGAATCCCTACTACCAGAGGTAGGAGATTTAGCAACCATCAATTACCTCTGACTATTCATCTTTTTAAAGGAAAACTATACAACCTAAATCTTCCATTCTCTAACTATTGTTCAATTAAACTCTGATTAGTGCAGTATTTGAGGCTAAAATGTAGCATGCAACTTTGCGTCAAGATATTTTAAGAGGTTGAAACAAAAATCAATTGTGAACATAAATTGAATGTCATATCTTTTTTGTAGCTGGAACTTGTGTGACTTCAGATACAATGGTTATAAGAGACATTCACTATAATGGTAATGCCATCAGAGAAAGAGCTTCTATCGTTTTGAGAGTGGCACAAACATTCTTAAGGTGAGTTGTCAATGCTAGTATTCTAGATTCTTAATATCTTCCTTAAATGGTTATTTTTGAAATGGACTGAAATTAAAATAATTAAATTTCATCACTTTTGAGTCTATTCTTTCTTTTTTTAGATTTGGATCTTTTGAAATATTTAAGCCAACGGACAGTCATACTGGACGTCAAGGTCCAAGTGTTGGTCGCAAGGATGTTTTAGAGACACTTCTTAATTACACTGTTCAAACATTTTTCTCTGAGGTAATTTTAAATTAATCATAAATTACAAATTATTCCTTCATCTGCTGTTAGAATAATAACATACTGTTTATTATTATTTTGTGTGATGTGCCCAAATATGGTAGTGATATGCTTAAATATGGTAGTTATATGACGTCATAATTTCTATATATGGGCACATCACCTTTTCCTGTCACATTTGATAGTTTAGACAGATCTTTTTACTCATATTCTGCAGAATCTATGTTTATGGATCTTGAAACTATTTACAGTATACAAATTCTACTTTCAGATTTATGAGAAAAACAAAGAAAATAAAGAAGAGATGTATTTAGAGTTCTATAAAGAAGTTGTACGACTGACCATTCAGCTTGTTGTTGGTTGGCAGTGTGTGGGTTTTTGTCATGGGTAAGCTTATTATAAGCGAATTCATTCACTATCCTTCTTAAAGGTGGAAATCCTGTTCGCAAGGCAAAACAAAGTCTTATTACAAGTCTTTGAGAGTGAAGTTGTAATTTGTCATTAGAAAAAATCCTGACCTATGATAGGGCTTGAACCCAGGGCCCTTGGATTGGTGAGCCAAGCATCATAACCACCAAGCTACAACTCCACTCAATTTTGTTTGGTGCAATGTTTTAAATAAAAGGATTCAGATTCCAAGTTACAAATACAGTAGAACCTCTATTAAAGGGACACTTTTGGGTCTAAACAAAGTGACCCCTTAAGAGAGGTCACCCTTGAATAGAGATTGGTCCTGGTGTTAAAACATATATTGCATAGTTTATCAGACAATAGACAGTTGCTTTACTTATACTTATTTTTCCCCCTAGTGTATTAAACACAGACAACATGAGTATAGTTGGCCTTACTATAGATTATGGACCATTTGGCTTCATGGACCGATTTGACCCAGACTTCATCTGTAATGCATCAGGTAATATTTAAAATAATGTGAAAGAGGTAAGCTCTGTATACACTATCAAACTTGATGTGACAAAAAAATGTGATGTGGCCATATATAGACACGATGATGTCCTACCACTACCATATTGGGGCATATCACTACCATATTTGGGTAGATCACACTTTTTTTGTCAAAAATTTGATATTGTAGACAGATCTTAACATTCATCACATTGTATCCATTTCTATGCTTACTACCATGGTAAATTCTCTTTTATTCATATCTAAACACAGATGACGGTGGGCGGTACACGTATGCCAAGCAACCGCCAATCTGTAAATGGAACCTGGTCAAGTTGGCAGAAGCGATCTCCATGGCCCTCCCTCTTGAGAAGTCTAAAGAAGCATTGGAGGAAATATACGATCAAGAGTATGAGAAGTGTTACCTGGAAAAGATGAGGAAGAAACTAGGGCTACTAAAGGCACTTCCTGAAGACAAGTAGGTATTGTTGGCAAGAAATGCTCCCGTTATAAAGTTATATACTGTTATTCTTTAACAAGAACTGACATTTATTTTAAAAATATTTCTGTTTTAGATCATTGATAGAATCTTTCCTGGAAACTATGCAACTAACTGGAGCAGACTTTACAAACTGCTTCAGAGGTCTGACAAAGGTGCCTCTACCAGGCTCACAAGATGCAGAAAGTGCCATTGCTGGTGTCCTTGAATACTACCTAACACAGTGTTGCACAGCAGAAACATTAAAGAAGTCTAATCAACCTAGAATGCATCCAAGGTATTTTAAATATCTAGTGTTGTCATCATAAGAAATTTTAAAGCTTCACTCTGTCTAGAAAGTGTGATACCCAAATATGGTAGTGGTATGACATCATCGTGTCCATATATGGCACATCACTTGTCACATCAAGTTTGATAGTGTAGACAGAACTTTAGGTTCCAAATTTTGAATTGAATCAGTAATTCTCTGTACCTCTTACTGTCTGTCAGTTGTAAAAATAGTTGCAGTATATAATTTTTAATTTATAAATGGTGAAGATAAAGAAATCTGTGAGAATGAGAAAAACCCGCCCAATCAAGGTTATATGTTATAGATTGTAGACATGATGTTAACAGCTTGTTTGATTGGGTTTCAGGCAGCTGGAGATGTACATGATGCTGGCCCAGATGAACCCTGAATTGTTAGCACAGTTAGGCCAGGGACATCAGATGCTTCTGCAGGAAATGGAAAGAATGAAAAAGTCTAAGGAAATGGAGGTATGTGGATCTTAATAAGGAAGCCTTGTAAATTGACTCTAAAGATTGAACCATCATTTACGGCCAACGAGGCCTAGCATCATGCATGGTATCTAGTGGTCGACAACTGCAGCAGGTACAATTTTTTGTTATCATTTGGACTGGCTAAATTAAATGATTTCCTTAGTCCTACAATGGTCCTTCTCCTCCATTGGTTCTTAAATTTTTCTTTCAAAAGACGAATGGAAGAATTTTAAACTATAATATTTTTAATTGATTAAGTTTACAAAGTTTATACTTTTTAAACAGTTCTCTAGCAGTCTTATCAAGATTTTATGTGTTTCATTATCAATTGTGCATTTTATGTCTTCTTAAAATATGATAATATTGTCTATAAAAAATCATTATTGGTTGAATAGAACTGGTAATATTTCAAACGTACAGAAATGATAGCGCCGATTCTACATAATATACATATGTGCTCTTTTCTGAAATAGAGCAAGATTAAACCTGGAATTACTATATTTCATATTTCACCTCATGAAATTATTTGTACCATTGCATAAAAAAACATAACACACCTACCAACTGAAATATGTTCCTAGACCTAGCTAGGTATATAGCTAGGTTATATAATATGAGTTATCGTTTGGAAATACCATACTGTTTTAAAAAAATAAATGTCATTTCACCTCATAAAATTATTTGTACCATTGCACGAATACAAAACGTTCATTATTTGTTTTATAACACACCTACCAACTGAAACATGTTCCTAGCCCTAGCTAGATATAGGTGTTATTTATATAATATGAGTTATCGTTGGGAAATACCATACGTTTTTAAAAAAAAAAACCATTGCTTTATTTAAGCATGTATTGTCTCAATCATGCTCAAAAGAAACCGGAATATTAATATATTATTTAAAAAAAAGATTTCATCAAATGAAAAACTGTTGATATCAATTCTGTATGTCTACTATACGCTGAAACTTTTTTTTAAGTTTTAAATTCAAGATTTAAAAGAGGTAAGTACAGTACTTTATTTATAAATTATCATTTTATATTGCATATAATTTACTTATTATTAATAAATCATATTAAGGTAATACTTCTATTTATTTTCAGTCTCTGACTGATGAAGAAAAAAGAAAAACAGATTCAGAAAAATGGAATAAATGGTTGAAGTTGTATTCTTCAAGATTAGAGGCAGAAATTAACACATCTGCGACTGAAGAATTGATAAAAAATCGTATTGAGAGTATGAATCACAATAATCCAAAGTATATTCTACGTAATTATATTGCTCAGAATGCCATAGATGAGGCGGAAAAAGGAAACTTCAGTGAAGTGAGCCCTCTTTATTTATTATCAATGTTTAACAAATTCTTAAACAGTACTTTAAAGGCCAATTTACACGACAAGTGGTAACATTAGGTGGAAATGCTTGTCCCATGTAGAAACTGTATCTATCCTGAGCGGGTCACAAGAAATAACATAGATTCTATATGTTTGTTTTCCGCTTACTGTTACCGCTTCTCTTGTTAATTGGCTATATATTATGGCTATAGTACAGTACTTTTTACTGATATGGACAAAAAACATATATGTTTTTGCGCATTGTTTACTCCATGCAAGGTTGTTAAATTGCCTTGCTCCATTACAATATTGAATTATAATTAACAGTGATAATAACTATTATTAGTATGCATTAAGTAATAAGTATGTATACAGATTAGTAATTACATTAGTTAAAATAGCAATTAATATTGTAATTATAAAAAATGAACAATTACCTTTGTTCACAGGTCCGTCGTGTTTTGAAATTGTTGCAAGATCCTTACAGTGATAAGGTCAATGTTGATGCCAAAGATGATGTAAACACAGGGAAAGAAGAAGCCCCACAAGGAGGTTAGTTTAAGGACAAACTTAGGAAAATTGTTCATTGTCAACATATACAAAATATAAATCATTATACACTAGTTTTAGCATATATACAGCTTTAACACTACTTTTTATACTGAAAGTAATGGATTTGATATTTAACATTTATATTGGTTGCAACACATTTGAGAAAATACATCAAATTTTATTTTTGAAATAGATTGATACATGTTAATAGTTTTGAAAAACATACGCATATTGCAAATACCTTAATATTGAAGTTTGTGCCAATGACATGAAACAACTGTCAACATTTCATTACTAATTGGCTAATTAAGTTGACAAATGTGTTCAGGTATTTTCAGGTATTTCATGCAAGCTAACAAAATGTTTACTTGCTTCGTTTTCAATTTTCAATTTCGTTGAGCATAATAATGATTTGCT
This sequence comes from Antedon bifida, assembly GCF_963402885.1. Classification (NCBI taxonomy): domain Eukaryota; kingdom Metazoa; phylum Echinodermata; class Crinoidea; order Comatulida; family Antedonidae; genus Antedon; species Antedon bifida. The sequence goes on along the minus strand of NC_136226.1, from coordinate 5,178,686 downwards.
ATTGCTTACAAACCTATGTAAAAATGCTAAATTTAAAAATTGGGGTAGTAGCAGGAGTTATCACAACAATGATTCGTATATAAGAATGCACAGATTTTACATTCTTGTATTGTGTACCCCAAAATACAGAAGTCCTGAATAGAGTACCCCAAAATATATATCAAAATGAATATATTACATTACGCTTTTTACCTGTAAATGTATTTTCATAATCTAAAGCTCTGTCTACACTATCAAACTTTATGTAACAAAAAATGTGATGTGTCCATATATGGACACGATGACATCATTTCACTGCCATATTGAGCATATCACACTTTTTATTGTTTAACTAGTTTGAGACGGAGCTGTACACAATTTTTACAAAATACAACAATCACAGACATATATATATCTTCAAATTTCTCTAGCAAAAAAATGTGTTATTTTATAATCATTTTTTTCTTTCTTTCAGCTTCTTCATCTTCTGCAGGATGTAGTGAAACACCATCAAGTTGCAGAGGTACACGGTATGATGATCTACCACCTGATTGGGCGTTAAGTTTAAAGGTCACATGATCATCATAAACACCTCAAAATAACCACATTCATATTGTCTTGAAATTTGGATTGTTTTCAAATTGAGATCACATGAAATTTCAATATTTTTTTTTATTGAATGTCATATTACTGTCAGATTACATAATATTATTTATGAGGTCAAACTTTATCAAAGCAAAGTATATCAGGCAATGGTCCAATTTTTCAAGGTTTATAATGTTATAATAGACATACACAAAATTTAACATGTCTCTTTTTTTCTTTGAATTGACATAACTGATAATGCCCATATTTGTGCAAATCAAACATTGTTATTTCATAAAAGTTTATAAGTTTGCAGTGTGTCTGTTGCAAAGATCATAATTCATATTTTATCATCGCAAATGACAAAATAATAATTGTATGAAAACAAATACAATTCTAATCTGACAATATGAATTGTATAATTTTGAGGTGTTTATTTTAAGAAGGTATTAAATGACGACGACCGTACAATCCAGAAAACAATATAGTAATTTTAAAAACAGTACTTTTCATTAATAGAGATTTATTTGGGAAATTAATTTACAATTTTTTAAATGCAATATATATTTATACATAGAGTGTAAATATGAAAATAATTTTGTTTATATTTTGATGTTGGGTAATTGTAATTAGAGAATTTTCTTCTATGTTGTTTTCAGGCAATTTCAAAGAAATGTAAACAATTTTTTAACAATTTATCCATGTTTTGTTAATGAATGCTGATGAATCTGCTATTAAAAATTATAATCATCCAAATTAACCATTAATAAAATACTAACCACTTTTCTTATGATTTTCCCCGGTTATCAGTTAATGTAGGCCTACATCATATCATTCATACTACTTTTGCAAATGTGGTAATACTCTATGCACATGCATACAGCATTTGTATTATGTATTACTTTTTTATGACCATGGCTCCACAGCTATGTTTAGTTACAGTCCATTACTCAAATTCATTTAACCCTTTGACCACCCATCCTGGTTATAACAGCATCCGGGAACTAATCTCTAGATCTATTATAATACTTGTTATGTACAGTATGGTACATTAGGCAGTCGCTACCTTGACCATGTTGTTATACTCCCAAAGGGCCACTTCCTTGTTGTTTAACTCATCCCATCATGTGATTATCGTTAATTGGATGGGTGGGGTTACGTCATTCCCAAAGTGCCGTATGACATGTGCCTGATACATACTTTAAACATGTAATACACACAGTACAGTAGTATTATTCCGTACCCCAGTAGTACTGTATCTAGTGAAGTAACGGCTATGAGCGCTCACTGGTTAAACCCAGGGGCCCAGAGCTTATGGGGGACCCTGGGCAGTGGCAAGAGGAAAAAAACAGGCTTTAAGATATGTCGTAAAAGCTAAAAACGCCTGAGGCCTCCAGCGTTGGCCTCAGGCGTTTTTAGCTTTTACGACATATCTTAAAGCCTGTTTTTTTCCTCTTGCCACTGCCCAGGGTCCCCCATAAGCTCTGGGCCCCTTAGGGTTCATAAACCAGGGGCCACTGAGTATCTCTTTTTGTTATGCGTACAATTCGCATTTCTTCAAATATGAAAATATGAATTATTCTTTTTAGTGTTGAGATACTCTACATGTGCATTTCATTTCCATTCATGAATTGATGACCATTTTGATAATGGATTTATTTCAGAATTGCTACTTGGTTTTAATTATGATAATTTCAATTCCAATATTAACAAAAATGGTACAAAATACTCATCATCATCATCCTATACTGTGCAGAATCTCATTTGAGTATAGTCGCACATAACTTGTGTATAGTTGGCAATTACTTCTATTGCTTGCTTCTTTCCATTTCAATGCTCTATTACTTTTTGATCATTCTTGTCCACTAATCTATCTATGTAAAGGACGTGTGGCGCAGTGTGTTGGACTATTGATCGTGAATTGTTCGAATCCAAAGCTCATCGCAATCCTTGTATCCTTAGGCAAGATACTTTACTTGCATTTTTTACCTCTTTCTACCCAGGTTTCCAAATGGGTACCTGGTATATGTCAAAACACAATTTTGCTGATTATGGCTGCAACATTACGCTTAGAGGCTTTGTGCATTAAGCGCAATATAAGATGATCAACGTATTATTAGTATCTATTTTAGCTTACATGATTCTAATGTGCGACAAGCTTAATCTGTAGAGATCACCCCCTGTAAATAACAATAATTGAATTGACAATTCTCAAGAAATCATTGAAATCTTCTCCCAAAGGACATGGTGACATTTTGGCAACATTTACACACCAATCACCGTCTATTGGCCGGGTAAAGTTCCTCTTCCTTACGATGACTCAGCCGGTAGCACTGCATGAGCCTAAGGCTATGTCAAGTAGAACACTACTTGTGCTAGGGAGGATGATACTAGGTCCCAAAAGACCTCTCAATCCTTTCCCGTCATTTAACACATCTCCAAGTTCATTGGTGGTGCTCAAGTTGGCAGGAAATTTCTACTTGATTGAATTTCTTTTGTCTGAAGGTTTTTTAGTTTTATTTCGCCCTGAAAATAGATTTACATTGTAAATGCTTGACCGCTAGTATTCAGGAGTGACCTTAAGGATCCACCATTGTATCTATTGTTATCTATAGATTTACTCAAAATCTGTTAAAATAATTAATTTTATTTTTTTGCGAACAATCAGGTTTTTTTATTTGGATGACTCAATATGATGGTTAACTGTCCACGAGTACAGTATTATCTCCTTGATCCAGATTCCTCACTTATATAATCCAACTCAATTACTTAGGAACTTTAGGTGCAATATTATACTGGGTGAAGGTAGGTGGGCTTTCCCAGTCAAAGTGCCGTGCACCCAGTCGAACATTTGCTTTCATATACACGTTCATAATGTCTTACGCACAATATAATATTGAATAATACTGTATTAGGTATTAATATGCACAAATTGGTAATATAATTTTGTAATTAGGTGTATTATATGATAATAATAATTAATAATTATTTATATAGCATCGATTGTTCTATTTTTCTTTCAGAAAAGTATAATAGATAATGTTAAAATATATAATGTACTAAATTGTTTTCTGGATTTTGGTCTTAATGATAATGGTAATGGAAAACCTGCTAGGGAACATTACCGTTTGATGTGTTTTCATTCATGCCTTTGTCAAATAAAATTTAACAAATAAAATGATAAAATAATTGCTACTATTTCTTAAATGTTTTTTTTCGCAAATCGATTTTTTTTCAACCACTCGACGAAAATACCCTCGGACATCTAGCTTTTATTCATTAACCAATTGCGCTTTCCTATAATCATCATTTTCGCATTAAGTCGATAGTAGGGCGTGACCTCAATGACTCAATTGTCAGTGTGAACACGATTTAATATCATTTATTTTAACCATTGTGTAAACATAGAGGAAAAGATAATTTATCCAAGGTATAAATACATAATCATCATCAACATCACGTTCTATATATCAACACAACTGCATTAACTGAGCGTATGGTTAATTGGGGGATTATTATAATTATAACAATAACTGGTAGTTTTTAAACTGCCAGCTATTTACTTAATGAATCACAAAATACAGTTTTGTGGTCAATAAAAAACAACCGTAGATTCCTATGTACACAGTGGCGTAACAGAGGCCCAGGGCCCCTGGTTTAGAAACCATAAGTGGCCCCTCCGACGCTGGAGGCCTTATGCGTTTTTAGCCTTTTTCTACATATTTTAAAGCCTGCCATTTTAGTCGCGTGGACGCGACTCTATAGTTCACTATGTCGGTCGGTCTGTCTGTCGGTCTGTCTGTCGGTCCGGTATCACTATGCATTGTAGCACGCGACTTAATGGCTGTTGGCCTTGTTTTTCCTCTGGGCACTGTTCAGGGCCCCATAAGGTCCGGGGCCTGTACATTGTATTTTATCCTTCTATATGGCCTACATAAGTTAAACTGGTTATTGCCGTGAAATTAATTCTCGATTGCCTAAATGAAAGTATCCAAGTTCGGTTTAATATTCATATCTTGTTTTTATGACGACAATATTACATGTGTCGTGTGTTTCAACGTAACTTCATGGCTTCATGTCATGTTTTATTGTTTAATTTTGACAGATCAATATATTTTATTTGGCGTCGTGTTACCTCATAACACCATGACTTTAAAACTTACTTCAAAATGTCATGAGTCGCATTGAAATAATAAACCTTTTTTAGAGATGTTATATTTTTAGGAAATCGTTCAATAATTTATATAGATCATTGATGGTTAATTTACATTATCTTCTCAACTCCTCATCATTGACCTGGGTCATCGTATTATCAATGTTATCTCCTACAACATGTACAGTATGTAATCACCATGTAGGTTATTATCAATAGCACTAGACAGAAAATAAACACAAGTTAATAACAAGTGTCTTATGTTTAAAGTAGTGTGCTGATGTACTCTGTTCCAAAACAGGCAAAACGTTCATGCGTGTGTATACGTATTGTATACAGTATATACATTAAAGATGTATTGTCCCCCTGAAAAAATAAATTTTAAAACATTTTCTGTTGAATATGCCATTTTAACGTCACATAAAGTTATCCACTTTGACCAAAAATTAGATCGAAAAAAAATGTATTTACCTGAAAAAATTGTAATTTAAAACAAAAAATAGTCAAATTGGCTGCCAGCAAATGGATTTTTGGTTTAATTAACTACAAAATAACCTATTCAAGATTAAATTAGGCCTAATCTTCATTTTTTTTATTTGATTGATATACTGTAATAGTGTGTAACTTTTACTGAAGCAATATTTTGGAAGATGAAACTAAAATTTAGGCAAAGATAATATTTGTGTGGTTATTGGAAGAAGATTAGACTAATGTCCTGCTAAAAAAAGACACTGAATTTGGTCAATTTTTCCAAATGGGAGCGAAATTATTTCAATTGATTTTTGTGGTTATTGGAAGAACATTCCCTAATGTCCTGCTAAAAAAAGAAACTGAATTTGGTCAATTTTTCCAAAATGGGAGCGAATTTATTTCAATTGATGGGAGTTTGTGATAAACCAGGGGCCTGCATAAAAAACGCGGCCCTATTGTTTTGTTGATATTTCCTTTTTATCTAAAAATGGAGATGGAATTATATATTTTTACATCACGCGAACGAGAGGTCATCCTGATGTAGTTGCATCGCCCTTGAGAAAAATGAGTATTATCCTACTTTCAAACAAATACCGACTTCCGGAGCTCTAAAACCCATTCCACTTTAAAACACGTTTCGCGCTAATAATTCCTTAGAGAATTATATCAGAAATATAAAAGGCAGTTTGCATTTTATATTTTCGAGCTATTGTATAGAATTGAGTATTTAACTGTATCTGCTGGGAGCGTGTATTGTGGTACTGTCGTATAACGGTATAAAGATTGAGTTCCCACCGAAAAGCGTAAAATTAGTCTTTCCTTATTTTATTGGGAACAATAACCTGGAGCATTTTTCATACTACAGACTTGTCCCAAGTCTGTAGTTATTTCATGGAGTAAAGAATATTAATTTCTTACTTATTCCATGCTTATTCTTTACTAAGTGATATGCCCAAATGTGGTAGTAATATGACATCATCATGTCTCGTCTATTATGAGTACATCACATTTTTTGTCATATAGGCCTAAAGTTTGATAGTGTAGACAGAGCTTTAGAAAATTTATATTACATTAGCCTATATTGCTCCATTTGAGTGGCTTGATAGTGTTGCAAAGTATGAACACGACCGATAATATGTTCTTTCTAATGATTCTTTTTCTTATTATTTCTTTCTTTTAAACAATTAGCAGTTGATCTTATTTCCAACAAAATGATTTATTTTCAGCAAACCAAGTATCTGTGATTAACGAGTTTTGTGTCAAAATCGAAATCTCTTTTGTCCCGAAAATTAATTTACAACTTTGCTATTGTTCTCGGGAAATGATTTTTTCGCCAATAAGTGACAAAGTATGTGTTTTTGCTATCGGTTGAACGTCACATGGTTCTGTTCATGAACGACCAGAAGTCATATCCATGGGGTGATCTTAGAATAATACACATTCGTCTACATTCAGGAAGTCTTTCTAAAGGTCTTTTTATCCATCCGGCTTGTTGTACAAGTCCCAGGCGACAATTGGAACAAGACAAACACGCGTTAGGGAGAGTCAGGCGAGGAAAAGTTTATCCCCAAGAGACGGAGGTTAAGCCTCGTCTTATCTCTCCAATTTAATAATTGTACTGTATGGTGCACGTACAGTGATTTATTTACTTGTTCGTATAAGTACTAGGGTGGTTTGAATTTATACAAGAATAACCATTTGGCAACGTTCAACACTCGAAACAGAATTTCATTCCTATAACTCAATTTGCATTTACTGCGCGCTTAATCCTTCAATAAGTTCATGTCGTTTTCTCTTTTCCCAAGTCTATATTTATATTGTCTTTTTTATGTTAGTCCACCAGTCAATGTTTCGATTTTTTTCTGGAGTATTATACGTATGAAACGCCATATATGCTAGAATATTGTTGTTTTACTAATATTCGAAACAGTTTGGCCAACTCGCCACTTTTCTCTCTTTCCTTACTCTCACTCTTTTAAATCGTCGCCGTTTGGTGGTATTTTTGTCTGGAGTATTATACGTATGAAACGCCATAGGTGTTAAAATATTGTCGTTTTACTAATATTCGAAACATTTTTGACAGTTTTTCTTTACATGGTCCATTAATAAGATCTGCCTCTTGTAGCTTGTTAATGAACTGTCTTTGATTAGTTAGTCAACTCCCCTTTCCTATTGTCACTCTAAATTGTCTCCGTTTGGTGGTATTTTTATTTTTCAATAAGATGATGTTAGCTCGTCTGTAGTGAATGCAAGGAGCACCGTCAATGTCAAACATAACAGCAAATAACGATTGAAATATTAATTATAATATCAGTACAATTTATTAAACAATAGTACATTTTTATACAATCTTCTCAACATAACACTCTTTCAGTGTCCTTAAAATATTAACAGGAATATACTTGTTTACAAAAATTAAAATGATTACTCCTTTAAAAAATATGATTCAATTTTACCCACGGCACTCGTATAACTGGTGGAAATTATGACATTGTTGCTACAGTAAATTGCATGAGGCCTATAATTAATAATTGGCAATGGTCTATTGTTCTTCTTAAAAATATAGTGTGTAACTTATACTCCACTCCTTAGCTAATACATCTCTGGGGTTTTTTTTCTGATGTTTTTTGAATGAGCAGTTTATTTTGTCAATCCATCATATTTTTAATTAAAGTGACTTTTAACATTGACTAATAATAATATAATCATAATAATACAGTAATAATAATAATAATCTCATTTGGGTTGATTGTTCTATTAACGTGTAGTTACAATGTAGTATATATCTTATATAAAATATGAAAGACTGTCCTTTTGGTTGAAAAGGTTATTGTAACTACCGACACTCGCATCTTCCTAGCCTATCATCAATATTATAATTCTAATCAATTGCAGCAGCGTAACTTGCAGCCTTATTGTATCAAATACCCTATCAAAAACAATTCACAATACTCTGTATTTTGTAAGCCTACCTAATATAAAATACTGGTATAATTTGAAATTCTGAATATTATGTGATCAGACAGCAGTACATTCTGGCGAATTATCATTCTTGGTTATAATGATTGGTTACATAGAACATCACAACTTTCGCAGTGCACACACATAATGTTCAAATATTTACAGTACATGGCATGCTAAAGAATATTGTTCTTAAGAACCTAAATCTACAGTCTCTGTTAAAGATATTTAGGCTACCAATACGACAACATTATGATATAAATGACGCCGGTTTTCGCGGAACGTATGACGGTTTCTCAGGGCTGAACATCGGTGAAAATGAGAGGTATGAGGCTTCCTGAGGTGCCTTCGGACGCTTTCGCTGTATTTGAGAGTATTCGTTTGAGGATTTATTTCGATTTACCGGTTTCTTAGCTACTTGCGGTGGTTCCTTAGGAAGAGTTTTAGGTCTCGTTATTTTACTTGGTTTATTTTTAGGCACGGCTGGCTTTTGGTCTGATTTTTTAGGTTGAATGTTTTTACTTTCTACTACCACCGCCGTCTTGGAAGGGCTACTGGTGTGATTTGCCTTTGTAAATTGCACATCAATGGGTTTGTTCGAATCGAGAAGCGTGTCAAGAGATGTGTATATAGGTTCTGATGGCGGCGCTGCGAATGATTTTGATCGCTCAATTTTGGACTTTATAGGTTTGTCTGAGGGTGGTATGTTAGCCTGGCTTCCAGCAATTGAAGGCGCTAAGTAGCCGTCTGCATCTTCAGAGAAAAGCAGGCTACTAAGTGACTGCGATGAAAACAAACGTCGCTGGGTGTTGTCAAAGTTTTTAAATAATTCTTCAAAGGACGAACACTCTTTGGTTGATAGTTTGTTTTTATACATCTGTTTCATACAAGTCGCGTAGGTAACGCCGCCATTTTGAATGGCAGTCGAGTCATTACACATCTCGTCGTCGTTCGGTGTTTCACTACCCTCGGGATCTTTCCGTTTAGTCATGGGAGTAGCGTATATTGGTGAGTCAGGTTCGTCAATAGTGTTGTTATTCTCGCACTCTCGGCTCACAAACAGACCGGCTTCATTACTGCTTGGACGGAGAGGACTGTACAATCCTGAATCGTCGACGTCGTCTGGTACTTCTGGTACAGCGTAGTCATCGCGATCTGTATGGACGTCATGGTGTACTCTTGGTTTAACAATGACAATCTGGTCTAAAGTTAGTTTGCTTCTGGGTTTAGTATATTTAAACTTACGATATGTTATCCAGATGATTAGGCAAACAAGAATAAACAAGAATAGCAAACACAGAACAACAATAACAATAATACGTTGCGTTATGCTGACGTCATCCTCTGGAATGACGCTTCCAACGTCGGTTGCGTTCACTGGTGGCTCTGTGGTCATCTGAGGTATACGTGGTGGAAGCATTGTGCGTAGTTTTGGAACTTGTCCCGTTCCGTCTTTAGGTGTTTGTGTTATAGCAATAGCAGGACCAATGTCTGCGGTATCAACTAAACTTGATATACGCTGCATTGCAGTGGTAGTCTGTTTCCGTGTCGTTTTCTGTGTCGTTGTCAATACTGTCGTTGTTGGAGGCATTGTCGTAGTCGGTAGATCTAACCAGATCTTTCCACGAGATTCGGCCGTTAGTCCGTTTTCTGTTGCAACTGTACAATAAAACCGTACCTTATGATCCTGTCTTTTAAGATTTCTTACCGTCACAGAGGTTCTATCATTAGATATTTGTAAACGTTTGCCCATTTTTCTCATTGCGTTTAGCGGTGTCGTTTTCCAGGTGTAACTAACGATTGACGGAATTCCTTCAGCATTACAGGTGAAAGTTACCGTTTCTCCGAGAAGACCATTAAATCGTGTTGGCACAACATCTGCTGTCGGAGGAATTAAGAGCGCCTGAGCAGTACAAGCACGCTGCGATTTTAAAGCAGGTGTATCCATTACGCAAGAGAAAGCCAATCCGTTGTCCTCTTCATAAACATTTTTTCGATAGTAAAATTGCACGGTGTCGTCGAAAGTCTGGTCAATGGCGGCAAGTTCAACATCTCCATGAAAGAGTTTGACTTTTGGCAGAGGATTTCCACCATATGTCATACACACGAAGTCTACCAAATCACCAGGCATAGTTTCATTCCTGTCCTTTGGTAGAAATACATTGATAACACAATGAGGAGATTCGATATTTGGTTCTCTTATCTCTTCCTCTTCCACGGCTGCAAGTTTTCTCGTACCGACTCCACCGTTAATTTTGTAGTCGTTTCTACTATCACATACATACTGAATGTCTTTAGGTTTATTGTAATGATATTTTATGACATCAAAATCCTCTGTATGCGTTAGCTGCAGATTATTGTTGCTGCGGGCATGCCTTGATCTCAGATCCTCCCTCTCTATATCAATATCTGTACATACAAGATCGGTTTCACTTTCTCTTGTGCAATGCACCTCCTCAAACGGCACAGCACCAGCAAGTTCGCATCGCGATTTAGATTCATTTGGTTCCTTCAGATTTCTAAAACAATCAACACTCAATAACTCTTGATAAAAAGTCGTTAGTATCACAATAAAATAGATACTCGTTCCCCCTCCTAAAACATTCATGATTGAGGGTGAAGTGGTGAAGGCAAGCCTGAGCAGTGCAGTTTTATGCGTATAACTGTCAAAATGTGACCTTATCAATCGACCTCCTGCGTCGTAGAAAAATCAAGGAGTTTGTTTACTTCGCGCAAAACTAAACTCCATTTTATATATTCGCAACTTGGCAACCTGTCGTCGACATCGATTGCCTTTATTGTATGAACCACTATTGTTTGCAAACGTTCCTTTTCTTATTGCCTGTTCACACACCGGCAATTACCCAACTGAACTTGACTTTCGGATATTGACGTCACATTCACAAAAAACAGACAATCGAAATTTCAAACAACGCATTTACAAGTTTGCAGAATTCACGTTTTGGTTGCATCGTCTTCATAACAATTCTTGATTCGGTGCAATAGATCCTTTTTACCTAAATAGATAAATATAAAAAAAAACCATGTTAAATCTCAGATAAATGCAAAATAGGCGTATAAATGAAGTTAGCATGGCTTGCAAGGCCAAAATAACACTTTAGTGAATTTGGAAAATATAGATCGTTGCGGCAATTATGCAAATGTCGTTATGCAAAATAATTAAGTTATTTCAACCATCTTTTTCTAAATAAATGAACATAACATTAAAGAAACCACCTTAACATTATAGATGTAGATAGACCTTAGAATGAATGTAGCACGCCATTAACGCCTTTAGTGGCTTAAAAGCAACATAGCTTAGACGCATTAATCGATTATTACATCAGAGATCGTACATTATGCGTGTATATGTCGTAATTAATCCACGAATCGCACTATTCGTTGTACTGTATTATTCGGTGTCGATGACCTGGAAGTACAACCTTTTATTGATCTCCTTCATCAATCAGAAAGTAAAGACGTCGATCGTCAGGGTTATTTAATTATATGATGTGTTATAAAAGGCAACATGATGCGACTACCATTACCTTCAATCAGTAAACCAAGATTTAATTTTATTCAGCCTAACTCTATACATTCATGTAATATTCATCCTACAATCTAACCTCTAACCGTAAACATCCCTTCGCAGAATTTGCAAACATGTTATTATCACACTGTATTCATACAAATACAAAATGGCTGATATACCGTAACTGTTATAAATCTGTCGCCATTGGTCAGAAGTTAAATGAACCTTGACCTCGTGCGGCTTTCAACAGACGGCTAATTCACTATCACACCAATTACGATATATTGACCGAATTACCGCAAACTGTCACATAAATTCAAGTTCATTGAACTCATGGAAAATAGTCCCCATTAATACTTCTGTTTGAGGTATAAATAGAAAGAGGAACTGTTTTCTTTACAACCATTTTAATAGAAGAAATATTTACTGTAGAGTCTATTCAAGAAATTAAATATACGCTCGTGACCTTTTCAATACCATCACAAGTTTTTAATATTCGATCCTGTGATTATTGTTGATAGTGACTATAGTTTAAATATTTTTTCTTGTGTAATACATGTATGCGAATTTTGAATAAAATATACCGAGATATAAAAGTTATACTCGGCACATTTCACTTTAATATTTCAAATCAACAGCAACCATTAAAGATGCATGTTACACTATCTTTGAGGATTTATATTACTGGTAAAATTTAGTAGTAGGCCTACAATATTCAAGCAGTAGGCCTACAATGTTGTACCAATATGTGATTTTTTTGAACGCTGGTAAAGTCTTTTTTCCGGTTTTCAGTACAAAATGACATTAAAGGAAGCAAATCTATTCTGTGTTAGAACATAATTGGAGCCCTCATGGGAGCCTGTAACGAGGGATTGTCTGTATGCATTCACCCATCGAACACCGCTACAACCCCATGTCCCCACAGATCGTTTAAAGAGCGGGTAAACGGATCGTAAATCACTAAACATATATATTTATTTTAAATCCTATAGTTCATTGAACGCATTCAATAGGAACGTTTATTCTGTGGTTATTTGTACAGATTTGTTTGTCTGCATAATACAGCTAACTAACACAATCCAACATTATTAAATCATGGGTCCATGATTGAATAAAGAATCACAGCAATATACGATACGTTACACACAATTAGACAACATGCAATGCGTTATTTGTGTTCTTTTGGCTGTCCTGGATAACTTGCATGTATGTATGGAACGTCATGTCTGCATTATGTTAAAATACACATTCAGAACGGCGTTTCATACGAATGTACTACACGTCGCGGGCGCACAATGTTGCGAGCGTAAGATTGACGCGAGATCTTCATCATCCGTGTGAGCCAGCAGAATTTGTATGGGCCGCCATGTGTGACAGGTTATTCATCAGCATCACGGTCTATTAATGAAATTCAAATTTATGGGTTTTTTTTTTGTTTGCTTTAAAAATTATGGATACAATCGACGTTGATGAGTAAGCCTAACCTTGAATATGAAGTCGTAATTGTTAACGATATATTTGTATGGTGGTCTGATGTAACTTTGGCGACGAGCCCAGGAGTTCATAAAGCGGCCGACAATGTAGCCTACATACATGAACACACGTTAAGTGGGGGCCGTAAGGTTATCGGTGTTATAGACAAGATTTGGTTTTTATTTACAATACATTATTTTATGTTCTATTATGGTTATTTCCTTTACTGCCGATTTAAGCGTAGCTTCCATTGGATTGGATCATGGGAAGGTGATTTCGGGTGGGTTCGCTCACCCGAACCTCCGTAACCCCTTATCCACCAGGCTACTTGTAACATTAAAAATGTGCGTGTCTGGGGGGGGGGGGGGAGGGGTTTGCTGCTACCCTGGCCTTGCCAGCTTCCTTATACGGTTTAATGTTATCCGATAGAAATTAACTTTTGGAAAAACACTAATGGGAATATACCGTAATGTATTTGAAGGACAAAAAGCGCAATGCTGCACCATTCTTTTACATAGCTCTTGACTCAATAGCATACAGAAGGGCCTGCAAAATAACTGTATAAGTTAAGTGCTTCTCCAGAGTTATCGTGACCTTTCATGATAATAGTGCTTGCAATATTTAGAAACGACACTATCGGCTGTTTGCATACATTACGCTACGGAATGCTTTTATTTACACTAGGCCTAAACTTAACATTATTCAGGCCTACACAACATGGCGTAAGGAAACAATTGTACCACTAAGTGCATCAAATAAAATAGTAAAATGTACACATATTGTTATTTTGTATGTTGCACTATATTGTTAATAATACTAGGCCTATTATAGAGGCCTAACAGTCAGTAGTTGCATAAAAATATATTTCGAAGTAATAATACTATGAAAACCGGTATTATATAGACTAGTATACACTAACCTTTTTACTTGATATAAAAATGCCCAGTAAAATCTACAAATATTCTACGTAAACATATTCCAACAAATGGATCAATCGATGTAGGCATGCGCCTGTTCCCACATAAGATCCAGGACAGTCAATCTAATCAATGAGTGCGCCGGAAGGTATAATCAATAAATCCAACTTCCGATCGATTATCTTCTGTTCAATTATGACCGTGAATATTTATATTTATAGATACATATAGATTTAAAGGCGTCAGTTGTGTATCGTCTTCCCAGTCTACTCAAGGCAGACTACCTCGCTCTATGAAGCAAACTGGAATAATGAATAAAACCTAGCGGTACTGTAGCAAACATACCGCTATCAATTAGCTCAAATAACAAATCAAGTCAGGCACGACTTGATTGCATAAAGGAGCGTTTGTACTGATCTTATTCCTGCGGTCGACATGAGCGATCGGGATAAGTCCCTATAGGCAGAAGGCTCTTAATTTCGCCCGATGATAAGTTCGAACTGGTTTGCCTTGTCAAACAACTACAGTATTGTACAGTATTTACCTTGGATATTATAAACAAACTAGACAAAAAGGCTTCCTTTTACCACTTAGGATGGCCCGAGGCGGCACCCTGTTAATTGGAGGTGGGCTCATCGTTCCAGATGGCCATTGCTCATGTTGTCACACCTCCTCAAGAGGCACTATTAAATCGATATTACTTTTACTAGTAAAACAATCATTTGTTTATACCTCAGTGTGTGCATCAACGTTTCTAGACCACTGGGAGAAATATCCATGCAAACAAAATAAGCACTATTTGGTTACTGTATTTTTTTTATATAAAATATTTATAAAACGTAGGCATATTGCAGGGAATTCTGGTAGTCACAGGAACCAAGTAGGTAGTAAAACTAAAACAGAATGGGGGGTAAATTGGGGGTTGGGGTGGCGGTCGTGCATAACAACCAGTTGTGTGCAGCTTAACCAGAAATAAGAGATGCCAAGAAGTGTCCGATTGGTTTATTTTGAATCATAATCGCAGCCTTAATCGTTGTTAACATTAAGCTTGATTTCTATTCCACTTGGACGCTACGTAAGCGAGTTGACCAATCAGAAGCGACAGTTGTAATAATCCATCGCTTGTGATTGGTCAAATCCCTTACGTTGCGTCACGTCGTTGTGTTGCGTCTCTAGTGGGAACCACGCATTACGGTATACGGTACATTCTACATTCATTCTTGATATCCTTTACACACGACAACGATCGCTAAAACGATGACGATTGTATTGCCAGACAGTAATGTATCATCAGACATTTCAATATCGATACAATAGAAAGGTTCAATAGCATGTAAAAACGCTCCATATGTTTTCAATAGGCGGGATTTGGCGATCAGTGTAGTGTGGACGTCTGACTAATATCTCCCGCCTACATCATAATCCTCTATCATTTATAGTCATTCCATTCATAAAATATAGCCCATTAATAATTCACTTAACAGGGTATCATCGGTCACACAACAGTTCCTACATATAATGAAAACAAATTCAAACCATTACCGATGTGAGTGTTAACTGTTTTTCATTGTATAATTACGGTAGCTCATTTTGACATGTGATGCAATACCGTCTACCGTGAATAAAAGGATTTCATTTTATTTCCACAAAACATATCAAACATTGTGTGCAAAATTATAAAAGTAGTCTAACACATTCAAATTGGGCATGAGATAATAATTTTCCTGTCGATGGGAGTCTTAAAATTCCCTTGAATCATAGACTTTGTGTTTGATTTTTGAGAGAAGTTGAAAGGAATTAAAACAGAGGCTGTATCTGCAATTAATGTTAAGCGTTTTACTTAATTTCTTCCCATCTGTCTTGTGGAATTGTTAATTAACAAAAAAGACCGTTCTTTTGTGGTTTTCACTTGGAAGTTCGGTATAACACGGGCGCCTTTGACATATACATTCTAGTAATCACCGAACCACTCATGTCGTAAATTACCTCATTTATCGTAATAATTTTACAGACTAAATTATGGAGCCATGTCACACAGTATATTCCTTGTTACACAACAGGGCAAACCTCAACATGGCTTATGCCTTCATAGAGCATTACTGTTCTCTTTGTTTTATTGAGTTATCCTCTTAAACTCTAATAAATTATTAAAACAAAGTCGATGGGGCTAGAATTGGTACTGCCTAGAATGCTGTAAATTAATTGAACAAATATCCCTTTCACACCATCAACTAACACGACTCTTATAGAGAATGGTCACCGACCCCGGAGTTTCTCGTCGTTGTGAATGGTCACCTACTAAACTGACCATGGACGTAGGCCTACAGTGATAATCGTTGGTCAAGTATTATCGTTTATTAATATTACTGTACTTAACGGGACTAGGAGTTGGGTAGTCGAGTGGTAGGACACTTGACTGTCACACAGAGAGACCTGGGTTCATTTCCCGACAACTCCCAGTCTACTCAGCTGTAAATGTAAATGAGTACCTGGTTGAAAATACTAGGGAGAATAAGGCGGCGTGAAAAGGAACTGGCCGCCCTGCCACATAATGCCAAGGCTTGTCAAATGAGCTCCTAACAGCTCATTACCCTATGTTCAGAATTGAATACCAGACATTAGTACTTTTTTTTTTAACGGGACTATAATTTATAATATCAGTCTGTTTTGTTTTTATTATTTATGTTACCACTTAAATTAATAATTATTTTGTTTGTAACTGACCGATTGTCTTCTCCAGCAATCACGTGGTGTTAAAGTATCAATCTGTATATATTTTATATCATCACCAGTCGGATGTATAAGTGTGTAAAAATAATGGAACTTGAACGTGATGAACTAAAAACACTCATTTGTTACGCTTGCTTAATTATTGTTTTCCCTGTTGTCAGTTTGACTTTCTAACATCACGTACAGAAATTCGCTAATGGTTTCCCGGTGTACCATGTGACTTGCAGACGATAATGATCAATCTCATTAGTCGATATGGTTAACTATCTTGTCTGCTCCAATAACTGATACTGATACATGAGTCTTTAACATGAACTTTTACGAACTGTGCAAATATCGAGTTATTATGACATGTTTTTTTTTAAATGTGTTTATATAATCGTGGCTAATGTTTTACCATGGACCTATAGGCCTAATAATGGCCATTTTGAACAACATTAAAAACCCACAAATTGGACGTAGGTCTAAACAGATTAAACATGGAAACCATTATGTAGACCGACTACCGGTACTAAATATGCATGCCTACAAACAGAACCTTTTTCTTTTAACTTCTTTGTTCAAACATCGGGTGTAATAATGGTTAGCACTCTGCACTCTGAATCCAGTGATCCGAGTTCAAGTCTCGGTAGAACCTGAATTTTTGTTGATCATGCCTTTTAAAACCAAATAATTTAATGTGATTTTATTCTTTGCGTTTCGTCGAATTCTTTTGATTTCTGCTTTAGGCAAGCATCGGTTCTATGGTGTAATGGTTAGCACTCTGGACTCTGAATCCAGTGATCCGAGTTCAAGTCTCGGTAGAACCTGAATTGTTGTTGATCATGCCTTTTAAAACCAAATAATTTAATGTGATTTTATTCTTTGCGTTTCGTCGAATTCTTTTGATTTCTGCCTTAGGCAAGCATCGGTTCTATGGTGTAATGGTTAGCACTCTGGACCTTGAATCCAGTGATCCGAGTTCAAGTCTCGGTAGAACCTGATTTTTTGTTGATCATGCCTTTTAAAACAAAATAATTTAATGTGATTTTATTCTTTGCGTGTCGTCGAATTCTTTTGATTTAAGCTTTAGTCAAGCATCGGTTCTATGGTGTAGTGGTTAGCACTCTGGACTCTGAATCCAGTGATCCGAGTTCAAGTCTCGGTAGAACCTGATTTTTTTGTTGACCATACCTTTTAAAACAAAATGATTTAACGTGATTTATACTTTTTTTTTTGACTTCTTATTTGGTCAAGCATCGGTTCTATGGTGTAATGGTTAGCACTCTGGACTTTGAATCCAGTGATCCGAGTTCAAGTCTCGGTAGAACCTGAATTTTTGTTGATCATGCCTTTTACAACCAAATAATTTAATGTGATTTTATTCTTTGCGTTTCGTCGAATTCTTTTGATTTCTGCTTTAGGCAAGCATCGGTTCTATGGTGTAATGGTTAGCACTCTGGACTCTGAATCCAGTGATCCGAGTTCAAGTCTCGGTAGAACCTGATTTTTTGTTGATCATGCCTTTTAAAACAAAATAATTTAATGTGATTTTATTCTTTGCGTTTCGTCGAATTCTTTTGATTTAAGCTTTAGCCAAGCATCGGTTCTATGGTGTAATGGTTAGCACTCTGGACTTTGAATCCAGTGATCCGAGTTCAAGTCTCGGTAGAACCTGATTTTTTGTTGATCATGCCTTTTAAAACCAAATAATATAATGTGATTTTATTCTTTGCGTTTCGTCGAATTCTTTTGACTTCTTATTTGGTCAAGCAGCGGTTCTATGGTGTAATGGTTAGCACTCTGGACTCTGAATCCAGTGATCCGAGTTCAAATCTCGGTAGAACCTGATTTTTTGTTGATCATGCCTTTTAAAACCAAATAATATAATGTGATTTTATTCTTTGCGTTTCGTGGAATTCTTTTGACTTCTTATTTGGTCAAGCAGCGGTTCTATGGTGTAATGGTTAGCACTCTGGACTCTGAATCCAGTGATCCGAGTTCAAGTCTCGGTAGAACCTGATAATTTGTTGGTCATACCTTTCAAAACAAAATGATTTAACTTGATGTTATACTTTTTCAAAAGAATGGCGTTTCGTAGAATTCTTTTAACTTTTAATTTGGTAAAACACCGGTTCTATGGTGTAATGGTTAGTACTCTGGACTTTGAATCCAGTGATCCGAGTTCAAGTCTCGGTAGAACCTGATTTTTTGTTGATCATGCCTTTTAAAACAAAATAATTTAATGTGATTTTATTCTTTGCGTGTCGTCGAATTCTTTTGATTTAAGCTTTAGTCAAGCATCGGTTCTATGGTGTAATGGTTAGCACTTTGGACTTTGAATCCAGTGATCCGAGTTCAAGTCTCGGTAGAACCTGAATTTTTGTTGATCATGCCTTTTACAACCAAATAATTTAATGTGATTTTATTCTTTGCGTTTCGTCGAATTCTTTTGATTTCTGCTTTAGGCAAGCATCGGTTCTATGGTGTAATGGTTAGCACTCTGGACTCTGAATCCAGTGATCCGAGTTCAAGTCTCGGTAGAACCTGATTTTTTGTTGATCATGCCTTTTAAAACAAAATAATTTAATGTGATTTTATTCTTTGCGTTTCGTCGAATTCTTTTGATTTAAGCTTTAGCCAAGCATCGGTTCTATGGTGTAATGGTTAGCACTCTGGACTTTGAATCCAGTGATCCGAGTTCAAGTCTCGGTAGAACCTGATTTTTTGTTGATCATGCCTTTTAAAACCAAATAATATAATGTGATTTTATTCTTTGCGTTTCGTCGAATTCTTTTGACTTCTTATTTGGTCAAGCAGCGGTTCTATGGTGTAATGGTTAGCACTCTGGACTCTGAATCCAGTGATCCGAGTTCAAATCTCGGTAGAACCTGATTTTTTGTTGATCATGCCTTTTAAAACCAAATAATATAATGTGATTTTATTCTTTGCGTTTCGTGGAATTCTTTTGACTTCTTATTTGGTCAAGCAGCGGTTCTATGGTGTAATGGTTAGCACTCTGGACTCTGAATCCAGTGATCCGAGTTCAAGTCTCGGTAGAACCTGATAATTTGTTGGTCATACCTTTCAAAACAAAATGATTTAACTTGATGTTATACTTTTTCAAAAGAATGGCGTTTCGTAGAATTCTTTTAACTTTTAATTTGGTAAAACACCGGTTCTATGGTGTAATGGTTAGTACTCTGGACTTTGAATCCAGTGATCCGAGTTCAAGTCTCGGTAGAACCTGATTTTTTGTTGATCATGCCTTTTAAAACAAAATAATTTAATGTGATTTTATTCTTTGCGTGTCGTCGAATTCTTTTGATTTCTGCTTTAGGCAAGCATCGGTTCTATGGTGTAATGGCTAGCACTCTGGACTCTGAATCCAGTGATCCGAGTTCAAGTCTCGGTAGAACCTGATTTTTTGTTGATCATGCCTTTTAAAACAAAATAATTTAATGTGATTTTATTCTTTGCGTGTCGTCGAATTCTTTTGATTTCTGCTTTAGGCAAGCATCGGTTCTATGGTGTAATGGCTAGCACTCTGGACTCTGAATCCAGTGATCCGAGTTCAAGTCTCGGTAGAACCTGATTTTTTGTTGATCATGCCTTTTAAAACAAAATGATTTAACGTGATTTTATACTTTTTCAAAAGAATGGCGTTTCGTCGAATTCTTTTAACTTTTAATTTTGTAAAACACCGGTTCTATGGTGTAATGGTTAGCACTCTGGACTTTGAATCCAGTGATCCGAGTTCAAGTCTCGGTAGAACCTGATATTTTGTTGGTCATGTCTTTTTAGACAAAATAATTAAACGTGATTTTATTCTTTTTCAAAAGAATTGCGTTTCGTCGAATTCTTTTAACTTCTAATTTAATCAAGCATCGGTTCTATGGTGTAATGGTTAGCACTCTGGACTTTGAATCCAGTGATCCGAGTTCAAGTCTCGGTAGAACCTGATTTTTTGTTGATCATGCCTTTGAAAGCAAAATGATTTAACGTGATTTTATACTTTTTCAAAAGAATGGCGTTTCGTCGAATTCTTTTAACTTCTAATTTAATCAAGCATCGGTTCTATGGTGTAATGGTTAGCACTCTGGACTTTGAATCCAGTGATCCGAGTTCAAGTCTCGGTAGAACCTGATTTTTTGTTGATCATGCCTTTTAAAACAAAATAATTTATTGTGATTTTATTCTTTGCGTTTCGTCGAATTCTTTTGACTTCTTATTTGGTCAAGCAGCGGTTCTATGGTGTAATGGTTAGCACTCTGGACTTTGAATCCAGTGATCCGAGTTCAAGTCTCGGTAGAACCTGATTTTTTGTTGATCATGCCTTTTAAAACAAAATAATTTAATGTGATTTTATTCTTTGCGTATCGTCGAATTCTTTTGATTTAAGCTTT